>NC_137464.1:118247249-121092909 GCF_964235325.1 Thermobia domestica | reverse complement strand
CTGCAATCTTCTGGATGTGCTCTCTCGCCGTACGTTGATAAGCGGAACCTACGCATGCGCGTCACTCAGATGCACATTTTCTATCTTTCCTCTTGTCGTATGCTATGTTCCTTGGGCATCCAGGCCTACTGCAAGAAACGGGGTTTTCGTCTGCTTTCTGTCCAGTGTGCATGCGAAACTACTTGCTTTCTTAACTCTCTTCATCCCTTGCAACTCTACATTTTGCTTTAGATATACGCTGGCATATCTTCAAGTATTTCCAGTTCTATCTATTTTGAACTAAGCTATAGTTTCTGTACAGAACGTACGAGCGCTAACGTCAAGGAAATAGAACAAAACAGAAATGACTAGTTCAATGCCTTTTTGAAGCATGTCGGTTATGTAAATAATATTATAAAAATAGTTATGCTTAATCGTAATTAAATGCATCGTAATTGTAATCGTAATTAAAGGCAAACTATTAATCTTCATCATAAATACATAGTATGTCCAGTGGCGTGGCCAGAAACTCTTTGAGGGAGCTCACACACACAAGCATAAATATAAAGCATTCTGTAGAATCACGGTCACCGATTTGGTAGACCAAGACAGCCAGCATTCCCGCCCCTCGCAAAGATTGCTTGGCCCCTTCAGTCAGTGGCACATATCCCGAGGAGATGAGGGGGACATGTCCCCTCCATCCGATTTGAAATTGTGATGATTTGTATCCGAATGCCACAAAGGAAAGTGGGATGAAATTGAGGTCCCTTGACTTGTTTCATTTAAAAAAAAGAATCGTGTTTTTTTAATATTTCATTGTCAATTATTGTTAGTCTATTTTCAACTATTTGTTTAATTCCTGTAACGATTCCTATAATGCTATTGTGATCATCATAATTTTGCTCAAATAAGAGTATTGTTGCGCCATACATAGTTGATTTTCTTTCATAGTTTTGGGAAAGTCATTATTTATATTATTACAAAACAAGTGTCCTAAAATTTTAACGTAGATCATTGTGGATGCGTAATTAGTAACATATTATAACATATAGAAAACATGTATTCAGATTTCAGAATGTGTTCACGGCACTTGATACGTATCACAATTTCACTACATCGCCTAGTATATAATATACAACAGGTTCACCTCAGAAATCAGATTCATCTGCCGTAATATGAGTTTCATCACCCCTACCCCCAGAGTAAGTCTCAAATATGCCCTCCTCCCTCAAATCTGCCCTCCTCCAAATGTTGAAGACAACTCTGATCCTCCACAGCATTGTTTTTCAACTTCATAAATATTTTGAACATCGCTTTAAAAAAAAAATGGGAACGGTCTTACCCGTTCCCCGAATGTTGAAGACAGATTTGCGCCCCTGCCTTCAGTATCTGGATATCTGACAACGAAATACATACACAGAAACAGGCCCCCAGAATTGGTTTAAGTGTTTTCTATTTGCATCTTCAAATGGTATACGATACACTCAGGCCTATATTAGAACGAGATTGAAGTATGGTATGCGGAGAAAGAAGCTGCCCACGAGAAAGAAATGAAGGGATCTATACTGGAAACAATGTTCATACAACAGCGGGGCCGAGTTTTCTTGTCACGTGGTAGTGGTAAGAAGAAGCTGAGACAATTGCTTATTGGCTTCTGACGTAATCCACGCATTTGCTTCTGTATGCCCCACTAGGCCACCAATTAGGGAGCCTCCCCCCTAAATTTTTTACAACCCTATATTTCCCATCGGTATAGCTATGTACTGCTGATTTTAGTAGTATTGTATCGCACAAGTGACTAACTTTGGCATCCCCATTTCGGAATACCACGCTACGCTACTGGAAGTTAGAAGCTTAAAAATTGGTTGAAAGAAAATGAAGTATCTCGAGTTCAACGGTAAAAGAAATGGAGAATAAGCTTACAAGGAGAACGATTGAATTAAATATTTAGTCTTGTCTGTTGCCAAGAATGGGATTTGGAGGTTTAAATAACACGCACAATGCAAGAGGGGTGGCGAAATTGGAAGAAAGTATGTGGCGTTCTATGTGACCGCAGAATCGTGATAAAATAAAAGGATGATCTAGAAAAGAGTCCAGCCAGTATAAAGGAAATAGAAACATAGCTAATAAGGAAAGTAAAGATCGAGTAGAGAAAAACATTGAATGTTACCTGAATGAGAATGCTGTGCTGGATGAATGGGATAATAAGAAAAGTGAGAGAATGAGAGAGTAAAGGGAACAACCAAAATTGTAGAGAAATCTAAAAAGATCCAAGAAAAATATTGCAGTGGTATGGCCATGTAGTGAGAAGAACTTACGACTATGTGGTCAGAAGAGTGATGGCAATGGAAGTGGATGGAAAGAGAGATAGAGGTAGACCAAGAAGGAAATGAATGGATACGGTAAAGAATGACTTCAAGAAGAAAAGTCTGACAGAGGTAGAATTCCGGAACAGGGCTTTATGGAGAAGAGTCATCAGAAACGTTAACCCCACATGGATGAGAAAAATGGAGAGAAAAGCCAAGAAGAAGTGTTTTTACCACTATTTAACTCAGTTTTCCGTACAAAGTTCTTTAGCGTGGCATGACGGTTTTCACAATACAATCCTCATTCGACTTTTCATTACATCTGAAATGTTGCCGATATCAATCATGTTAACCGCATTTTTTTTTTAATGCGTATGCCAGCCTAGTACCTTTAGACCTCTGGACCATGTCAGCAGGCTGCATTTTGCTGTTGCTGCGGTTATATTGATGGAACACCAAGATTATTATGAGATAAGAGGTGTAGTCATGGAGCCAATTGGAGACCGAGACCCCCCCCCCCCAAGTGAGTTTCATCTCTTGTTTGTTTAATAAATTTGTTAGTAATACATTAGTACAGCTTCTAAGATTGAAGTTAGTACGTTTGTATGTCTGTCCGCCCGTCTGTTATTCCACGCGATAACTCTTGAATGAAAGAAAATATTTGAATTCTGTGTTTTGCAATAGAGAGCTAAAGCAATTATCTCGGCTGAAGTCGTTATGGAGACAATCTGTTAATATTTTCACGAATAACGGTGACTTTAACGATGGTAATCCATATCATATTTCCTACTGTTGAAACAAAGGTATATAATTGTAGAATCCTGGAGGTTAAACATTGCGCTTTTAAATGGCAGCAAACAGCATCAAGCATTTGATAGTCTATTGGACGAATTCAATGTACGTCTCAGTGATCAGCTTTAGACAGAGTTCATTTAATACTTACAGAAATAGATAGGGTTGCCAATTTTTGAAAACGGAAATACCGGACACCCTTCTGGAGTTTTAAAATTGTGACATCGCCGCTCGTCAAAACTATGAACACTTTGAAAGTGGTTATTTCCCATAAAATTGAGCAATTCGGAATTCGAATTTAATAACTTCAGTTACTTTTGAAGCATTTATTAAACTTACTTTATTACAGTGTTGTTTGAGTCGGCACATGTATTTTTTTCTATTTTACCGTCAATAATATTGTATTTTAAACAGAAAAACATATATTAATTGACAACATAATTATGGCACGCACAAAATGTACTTGAAAAATAAGTGTTACCACCTTCGCTGGGGCTGGTAATGTCTCATAATACTTTTTACTGGATTTGAATGCGTTATTTAACTGGAAGGTGTAGTCGAGGATGAAGCGGTAATAACTGGGCTCTTGAAAATGTACTTTTGTTGATCTTTAGTATTTTTGGTAAGTTCAGCAGATTTTCCCGCCTTCAGCTCTTCAACAAATTCCACGCACGACAGATCCATATGAAAGCCAATTATAAGCTTTGTTTTAACCATGTTCATTGAGAAACGAATCATTTCGTCACTACAAAATAATTTGAATAGAACAGAGAAAGGCACTAGTAGGAGGAAAAAATCACGGACATATAACTTCTGGTTTTGAGGTCGTACCGGACACTGGACAAGATCAAAAACCAAACTATCCGGTAAAATACCGGACGGTTGGCAACCGCAGGAATACGGATGTTTACAATAGAATATGGAAGAAAACATGAAATAAATAGATAAATAAACCATGCCAACATTTTAACATAATTAAAACAACTTTAGTCCTCACTTTATACTTCCATTTGCCTACCTGAATGCACAAAGCAGAGCAGAGACACAACTAAAGGTGTTGGGGGGCGGGGGAGCGGAGCATGTGCCTCGGGCATGTGGTTCAAGGGGCACCTAAAAGGACAACGTATCTATATCAGGGCATACATTTCCCAGATAAACATACAAAACGAGACGGGAAAGAATTTCCTACGTAGGTGGTTATCCAGAGAATGGAACAGTTAGTAATCTGTGAACGTTAGGTCCAGTGAGCATGGTGGATTGTACATTATCTTCCAGCCAAGTCGCTGAGTGGTATCTATGGTCGTCATATCTACATGTTTTCGCACTGTCATGCAGCTTTGCGATTACCAACGCTGGCACCTGTTCAATGCATGTTGTACTCGTTGCTGCTAATGCAAGTTCAGAGTGATGCTGTGGCCTGGTAGTAAGTAGGAGCAAATAATGCCGCTTTTGGTGACTAGTCAACCAGACACACATCATGATTTTGAGTGGAAACAGAAGTGATCTTGGGATGTGAAGCACAGGGTCATGTGGTGACAGATAATTTTTGAATCACTTTGGTGTCATGCTGTGTAACTGCCACTGGTTCTTAATAAATATCTCTTGAGCCACAATATCTATAACAGAACATTGAAACGTAAATATTATTTATTTATACCTTCGTTTAATATTCCTATTACAAACCATTAATTTCTTGTGAGAACTTCGTAATCTTTCACTCTACAACCTCTCTTATTTATATTTCAATTACAGTAACTAAGGAGCAATGATAATCTTTTCAATTTCCTTTTTCTTCTTCTTTACAAAATATGCTCCGTTGTCGCACCTCTGATCGTCTTTCTAATACCAGTACAGGTAAATAATAGTACAACAGTACAACACTATACAACATACCGTTGTATCTGGCGCCACGAACATGAATTTCATTTATTTACTAACAATAAATGAAAAGAATCCTGGACCGTACAAGAATACACATTTTGATCAGCCCTTGTATATACATAGGATTACATTTTATATCAGTATCATACATTAATCGTATAATTAAGCATATTCTTTGGCCTCACATTATAATATAAATAACAAGGTGCATCAACAGAAAAATAACTGTAATAATACGGTCCACAATTATTTGTACATTCATTGGGATATATTTAATATAATGTATATAATTTAATTCATGAAATTAAGCATAATTGCACTGAATTAGATATAAATTTGTTCTCTAATAGAATTGATCCAAATGTAAACACGGAATAAACATTCTACGTGAATATACATATAGAACACATAAAGGGCTTAACGAGTAATTATAGTGTTATGAACACAATAAAACAATATAGCATACATTAACATTGAAGAAAATAATTGTTACACTAGAAAAATAGTTGAAAATAAAATAACATGAGGAGAAATACAATAACTAAATTATACAACTATTAAATACTGTGTTTATCTCGTTTTGAGACTGAGTTCCCTCTATTATACATTATTTATATTAATTTTACTTATGATCTCAGGAGGGACTACATTTTTGACTAAGTCCATCCATTTCTTTCTAGTATTTTCGGTAGGCTGCCATAATTTTATTTCATCGACATTTCGTAATATTTCACAAATTACATATATTTTTAACGTACATTTTAATAATAAATTGAATAAAGAACACATTAACCATAGACGTAAGCAAAGGTCGATCTAGTACAAATCTGTCGGACGCCTTTTTTAATGGTTCAAGTTATTCGTTCAAAGGGCGCATTTAAGGAACATTGTATTCTGCATTCTTGAGTAGAATGGGATCGATTGTATGTATACACAGAATTTGGATTTCTGTTATTATAATTGCTACCACCTATGAATCGATTTTGAGCATAATTACGATAATTGTTGTTACTTCGATTATAATTTCGGTGATTATTTCTGAAATTCCTATTATTATTTCTTCCATTAGGTTGAATTGAGTTACCGGTATTATTTAGATTACACGCTCGTTCATTAAAACGACGATTGCTATTTCCTTGTTTGTGGTAGCTATTTCCATTCTGTACACTTATATTGCGAACCTGAGCATAATTAACAGAATTGCGGCTAACATTACTCTGACCTCTATTGGGATTTTTATTATTTTTCTGCATCAAATATTGACTCTCGAAGTTCTGCACTAACATGACCATATGACTGAAATTGATACATTGTGCAGACATTAACATTTGTCGCAATCTAAACGGCAATAGGATGCGAATTGAAGCGATTATACGCGACTCAGGATGATTAGGATTTAGAGCTTTTAATTCGTTGTATGTCGATACTACGAATTCCGTAACATTCTTGTGGCTTCGGGGATCGAAAACTTTGGTACGTAATAAAGCATCCCTGTTGGCAAGCATAAAGTCGTTTTCATAATTGGATAATAGGGCAGCTTTAAAATCTGAATAAGCATGAAGGTTTTCTCGAATGGCTTTGAACCACGTTAAGCATGGAGGTTGTAGGACGTGTGGAAGTATCTTCAAGAATTTCGACTCTTTGATGCATATTAAGTCGCATTCATCCTCAAACTTCTCGATAAATACCCGTGCAGGAATATCATCAGGTCCACCGCTAAATTTGGTCAACGATTTTACCTCGCTAAATCGCAAAGGTTTGTAATTATTATGTGATTTTGAATATTTACCGCAACATTTTGAATTCCTACAGGATGAATGTTTCTTTCTTCTTCCAACGTCGGTACTTCCTTCACTGTATCCCGAAGACTCACTATCCTCCAAAACTCGATGAGGTGTTACTGGTTCTGGTTCCTTAAAAGGAGACTGATTTCTATAACCACCATCATGAGAGATTGCTGGTTCTAATCCATTATACGTAGCCTGATTTCTATGTCCACTGTGGGATTGATGTCTATGTCCACCGTCGTGCTCTTCCTTATTAGCATGGTACCACTCTTGGCAACAATTCATATCCTCTTGGAGTTCTAGGATGTGAAAGGTGTGTTCGTTAATTACCGATTCCATGGCTTTAACCATATCCTGCATCTCAGTGTAATTTTGGGATATTCGTTCCATCTTTAGGTCATACTGCTTAGGCCTACATCTCGTGGAAATCTGTTCCTCCAATTGACCTTCTATTTTACATTGTAATTGACCCATTTTATCATCCAGTTGTTCCTCAATTTTAAGTTGCAATTGCTTTAAGGTGTCTTCCAATTGTTGATGGGTTACATTCTGGAATTCCTCAAATTGTTGTTGAGTAACCATTTTTTGTTGGAACTCTTCCAATTGTTGATGGGTTACATTCTGAAATTCCTCAAATTGTTGTTGAGTAACCATTTTCTGTTGGAACTCCTCCAATTGTTGATGGGTTACATTCTGGGATTCCTCAAATTGTTGTTGAGTAACCATTTTCTGTTGAAGTTGGTTCATTTGGCATGATATCTGCTTTAAAAGGTCTGTCACGGTATCAGGAGCAGAGCTACCACTTTGCATAGGTCGGTCTTGTATACATTAAGTTTCCGACATACTTCGGTTTATTCGTTTACCGCTTCTTAGTATAGTGACAAAAATATTGGCCTCAATTGTGCTCGTTGTTACTCTACTTCAGAACGATACACAAACTCCCGGTATGAAGGCACCATTTAATTATGTAACTGCCACTGGTTCTTAATAAATATCTCTTGAGCCACAATATCTATAACAGAACATTGAAACGTAAATATTATTTATTTATACCTTCGTTTAATATTCCTATTACAAACCATTAATTTCTTGTGAGAACTTCGTAATCTTTCACTCTACAACCTCTCTTATTTATATTTCAATTACAGTAACTAAGGAGCAATGATAATCTTTTCAATTTCCTTTTTCTTCTTCTTTACAAAATATGCTCCGTTGTCGCACCTCTGATCGTCTTTCTAATACCGGTACAGGTAAATAATAGTACAACAGTACAATACTATACAACATACCGTTGTAGCTGGACACAGTTTTCGTCACTCGTGAGCGCTCGACGGAATATAGGTGTGTTGCGGTGCCGAGACAGCCACTACAAGTAGTTTGTAATTCGTTGTTCCTTTTTCGTTGTCGACAATGTATAGGGTACACACTTGTTCAAGTTGAACCCTCATCGCTTTTCCGACGAGTGAGTCACTTTATTCCTTCTTTGTGTGTGTTACACCAAATTAAACGTCAGAAACTACAAGAATATTTTTGGTTACATAATAATTTTATAGTTAATTAACTAAAATCCTAATAAGCAAAAAGTAGAACATACCATAGGTCTATAGATGATAGATTGACAGCTATTCTATCTTTTCCAAGTTTTGAAGTGAAACAGGCAACAACATTACTTTGTCAAACTAACACCGGAATAGTGCCTCATCAATGTAAGTTGTTTTCTTCTATTCAAAAAATAAGTAAGAACTTAAGTTAAATAAGGACGTTTCCATTAATTTCAAAAATTGTATTTCTCTATTTCATGTATTAAAATGAACTGTCCTGTGAAAATCAGTACCTCTAGTCATCCTAATTTATAGTATGCTTAGATATTATATAAATCATGAACACTTTCTTCGACCCATGGAGTACTTTCTTCTTGTTTTCGTGTGAAGAGCCATTCTCCGAGGAATTGCCATTTTGTTTATGAACACGCTGTGTGTCAATATCATTATCTAATTGCATTCTCACTAGATGGTGATGATTGTGACTATAAAATGAAACCTGTGTGATGGAGATCTATCAACGACATTTTCCTGATCAGCGTAATCGATTTATTCAGAGAATCGTATTTTATGCAAAGCCCAGATGGAAACTCAAATTTATTGATTTGCGCCATTAAGTAATTTCTTGCGAATAATATTGATGTGCTTCCTTTCAGGTGAATCACAAGATATCGCAGGTTAATTACATTAATATATTTATACCAGATAATTCGTTTTCGTTATTTATTATGAGTATTAGCTCCAGGTACTGTATTAGATCTAATAAGATTCATTTCCATAAAAAGAAATTGACGTTGTGTGTTAGCTCAATCATGTTGGACAGAATTTAGTTGGAATCTTGCGAAAAATAGTGGAAATTCGAATATTGATACATTTGTTCTATTTCATGCCCTGATCAACATATTAAAAGTCCCAAAGTCTCCCCTGTCCACGTCATGGATTTTCAGGCGATTCATTTCCTGGAGTGCTGGAGAAGCGCAAATTATCATCAGATGGACGTTACATGCAACCAACTGAGTGCACGGAGTTCAAATTAGATTTAAACGAAATATATAGTTAATTGCGTACTTTCTTATTTGGATCCATACGCTGCAACAGTAAATGATCGAAGTCTACAAATGTTAAAACGTAAAACACCTTTAATTCATTTCTCTCTTTCTGAACGCTTCAGTTTCTCATATATTTCAAAACTAAATTCCTCTGGAATACTTTACCTATCCATTGGCATTTATTTCATGTATGTATGACCAATAGTCGCAGAACTACGTGCACTTGAATGAAACGCTGCTCCTTTGTCCACCAAATTGCTGGCCGCTGGTTACATACAGTTTTTTCTTCGTCTGTTATCGATATAAAAAACATTTCAAAATTCCAGATAAAAACAACAACCTTAGTGTTCATTTCAGCAATCGGATAAATTTCATTGATTTACGTGGAAGATCGACTATAATCGGCATGAGGGAAACTTTTGAAAAGATTTCCTGCTCTATGATCAATTCTGGAAAGAAAGAAAATAAGAGTGACGAAAGAATGCACGTATTGCTCAGACAGCAACAAATATAATAAGGGATGATGTACGACAGTCTGCATGAGGTTGTGGCACATACCCGGAAGTTGTACTTTACAGGTACCTCCATATTACTGTAACCTCTATTTAAATGTATATACATTGATAATAATAACAGTAATAATAAATGTGTAATAAATTATGTATTTCACTACTTGTAATATCTAATAATAATGGTCCTATTATTTACAACAGTTATTCCACTCTAACCATCTTTTCTGGTTTACTAAGAATGCATTCGTAACAAAAAATAGAAAGGTAGTAAAGTCAAAATATCTGTGAAAATTATCTTGTGAACACCAGCAGAGAACAATTCTAAAGAAAATAAATGTGCTTTATACTGTACTTGTTGCATTGACATTTATCTGATGTGATTATATGTGCAATAATAAGAATTATTCTAAATAAGAACGCTGGTTTGAAGAATTTTGTGATTACTTAAAAACTGAAGTCATTGGATTGGAAATACAAAATTACATTTTTATTCATCAAGACTCGTTCATTCTGTTAAGATATTAATAATTTAGATATGCAGTAATATAGTGTACAATGCTTGGAAATACAGTTATCTAAATCTGTGAAAGGAAAGAATAAAATAAAACTAGCCACGAATCATGTTCATTGCCTTTTCCATGCTCCCGAAATTCAACTTCTGCCTAGTAAAATAATTTGAAATGCAATATTAAAGTCTGAAAAATGCTATATCTAGTATTACCTTAACTTTGAAGAATATTTCAACTAAAATAATGGTTCAACTTACGGTGCTGCTCAAGGTTCACTAATCAGCAAACGGAAGAAACAAATTAAGTCACTGATTAAATAATAGCCTATCTGCTCATGAGAATTTAGATGTACTTTGGCACTTGGGATATTTTCTTCATTGCTTTATTTAGTAGATTTTTTTCACAGTTTCAGTTCAATATTTGCTTTTGGATTTTACTAATTATACTACAGATGTGTAACATACCTAAGCTCTGTTCAAAGCAGCAAAATTGGAAATATATACCGGAACAGAAATTCCGTAATACTGACTCTATTTTAAAATTACCATCGATGTACCTAGTCTCAACCCCAAACGTTCAGCAAGTCGGGGGCTCACACGTCCGTTTCCAAGACAATGTTACATTAAAACACATATAAATAAATATGACTATGAATATAATTCTTCTATTTTTAATAATCATCTAAGTTTCTGGACGAATATATTTTAAAACATTTATCCCAATTGACGAAATCGAATATTAGAATACGTTAATACTAAAATAATATAAATTCACAGAATTTAGAAGAATTTCCCTAAATATATGTATTCCTATGTGTAACAAACTTGGTCATTAGTACACTACTCCCACATATAAGTTCACTAAATAACGACGTGATTAATTGACGTAAACGAAAAGGTGAGAAAAATAAATAAATATTATTAATATACGAAATTCGCAACAAAATTTGATAATATTCTAAAAAAAAAAAAAAAAAAAAAAACACTATAGGCAAAATTGAAAATGAGCTTGCTATATTACCAGCTCCACTTCATTTTTTGTTACAGATAAGAATCAAATCAACATCAAAACGAAAAAAACATATTGGTCAAGCTATCTGAAATAAATGAAGAGAATGTTCAGTTATTCCCCCTGCATTGCTCAGCCTTGGTGTGTGAGATCACCGTCATTTTGCATCAAAACAACAAGTAAACCTTCTTCACCGTCTAGGATTTTCTGTTTTGTAATATGTAATTCAAAGATTCGAAATGTGTACAATTGAATAAAAGGGACGAAAAGGAGTCTCGCGGGTCTCTTGTTCAACAAATTTTCGACAGTGCAGACTTCCACATTCAATCAATAGACGCTTATATCACGTTCCATAGTTTGGGAAACTTCGGTCGAGAACCCCTCTCAAAGAAACTGAGAAAATGCCCTTACAACATATTTCGAAGATTCCTACAACGGAAGAAACTACAGAGAAAGGAAAAGTAAATATTAAACGGTACCGCAAGCCTTAAAGTTTTGGTTTCAATGACATTGCTGTAAATGACCAGGAAGGGTATTCTGTCGAAATGTCCCAAAAGTTATTTCTTGAATAAGTTGTGGGTAGCCGGAAGATGGAAGTAGGTGGTTGTACTCCGTCCTGGAATGGATACACGAAAATGGTATTTCATAATGTTAATTCGTATCATCTGCTACAAATTGATGTTTTAACCTTCATCAACCTAGACTCTGGAAATCTGAATATTTTGTACACAGTTATGCTATTTGCTTTCAATATTTGTTAAAGGAATGATCATCGTACTTCATCATATTTGATTAATCGTTGTACGTCATAGCCATTAGGATGGTTACATCTCTACAGGAAGGAAATAATTTGAAGAATCCTATTGTGCATCTGGAAAGATTCCATTTTCTTATGTCTTCCATGGGAACGATAGAATATATCGTGGAGTGTAGAAGGATAGTAGATGTGTGGCACGAAATCTACGTTAAAGCCTCAGCAATTCATATTTTGACTGGACACCCATATGCGCAAGCCATTAGAGCGCACTTCCTTAAGCAAGAAACTTTAATTATGATTCTGTTTTCTCGCATAAAAGAATTTTGCCCAGCTGGTATGCAAGAAATATGAATTTTGCATGCATAGTTCCTAAATAACCAAATTCCTTGTGATGATGTTTAAAAACTCAAAGCTTTTGCGTCATTGTGCACAACCTTGGAAGATGAATGCAACTACTTGCCAACTGTCAGTCACAGGTCAGCACTTTAGGTATAATACGTTAGATAATTAAGCTTGATTCAACGCATTGTTAATACGGAACGGACTGCTAATTCGAAGCTTCACCTTCATAGTATGAAAACCAACTACACGCTGCATTCCACCTAATTTGACAAATGCTCGCATTTGTATGTTCAAGAAATGCTAGTTCTTAAATCTAAAATCTTCGGGTAGGATTATGAAAAGTTCGGTATTCGAGGCTATTTCACGATCAGAAGAACTGAAAAATTGTGAAGTGAAGTCTGGAATGATATGGCCTTAAACGGATGTGCATATACATCTCTAGATAAACTGAAGATTTTCATGTTCACCAAATATATAAACAAATTGTTAATAAGCACTTTATTTAAATTAGTGTCTTTTTCTCCAATGTCAGCTGTAGTATATCGTTTCTTCGTGTTGACCTGCTTCGGATACAACAATGGCTAGGAAGTTTTTAAATGGTAAATTTATTTTTCAGCCCATTTTGTAACCAGTCGCTCCCGATGAGTTTTTATGCATAAAGTCTTGGAACTGCAAGGGAGGCTGCAGCACAAGAAACAGGTGTGAATGCAGAATATCTTGACTCCAATGCTCGAATATTTGTTATTCTGCACCTTTGAAATTGTAAAAGTATCCAAATAAAAATTTCTTAACCAACTGTGAGAAACATACAGACAACCACTGTAACAATTGACAAACATGAAAGTGAAACTTTCCTCAATAGGATTGTATATGAAAAGATTGTGAAGGAGATAACGAACTTAGCAACGAACTTTAAAAGTTCATTACTGTATTCTTTATGTCTGTGTGTCTGTCGGTCAGTCTGTTATTTGAATTTTTTCAACTTTGAGCCCTCCATTCGATAGACCATCGAAAACTATCTGAAAGAGTGATGGAAATTTTCGCGTCACTCTTACTGTTCCCGAGATAATAGCTAAAAATTGCCGATTTCCGCAGATTTAAGGAGCCATATCTCGGAAACCATAAGTTATAGAGAGATTATATTGGTACTGATCACTACTTAAGAGGATGGTGAGCATATTTCTGGCAACTGGCCAAAATATTTACCATCCTCTTAGGGTATTGATCAACATCAATATGACTCTATGATTCTCTATGACTTATTGTTTCAGGCATATTAACCAAAAAAAAAAAATAGTTCAATTTCGGAAGATTTAAGAAGCTATATCTCGAGAACCTTCATAGAGAGATGATATTTTTCCAATTTTTACCAGAAACAGAAGGAGGTGCGGATAAAAAGGTTTACTTTTACATGTAGGAACAATCACAGTTATCCTTCCCGCACCATCTCTCCATTCCTTTTAAGTTCGTTCTGGGAATGCTTTTGGAGCATTCTCAACTGGTTTTGTTATAACGCCAAGCACAAGTTCGATTATATACTTCTTCCAAAATCTCCAAGCATACAAAGTTACACAGTATAGCAAAGTGTAACTGCCTGGCTACCCACAAAGCTCTATAGGCCTAGAATAATACCATCATTTCGGTGTTTAGTGTTTTATTCAAGAGTCTGTAACTCCACAATTATTGGTAGCACATGCACAAAATAGGTATACATGGAAAGGTAAGGTATTGCACAGAAAGTTTTACACCTAATAATTTTGCAATATCTGAGATACTGAAGCATTCAGATCGAGAAAAACTAAAAAAATATGTATATATATATTTACGTTTTAACATTTGTGGACTTTGATCGTGTACTGCATACGAATACTCCTCCTTCATTGCAATGTTATTTGAGCTCCTTAAACCTACCCGTTTGCATGCTCCAATCATTCCAGCGATAACTTGCATTTTCCAAACACTCACTGCATTGAATCACCTGGAATCCATGGTACAGACAGGGGAGAGTTACGAACTTTCATTATCTTGTCCAGGGCGTAAAATAGAACAAATGTATTAATATTCAGGTTCGCACTATTTTTTGTAAGGTCCAAACATATAGTAAAGGGGCTAAATCGCCTTTTCTCAACAAAACTGCAGAGCCCTTTGAAAGTAATTTAGAATACAATCATAAATTCGGTCGAGAACTGTTATATTGGTTCATTTAGATTGAAATTGTATTCTAATGGGAGCAAAGGAATTCAAATCGCACATAGAAGAATACAGTATCCTACAAGCCCCTCAAGTTAGGAAGACAAAACTAGGTTTGTACACTCCTTGTTAAAACTAGGTGGATACGGAAAACTGCTTTTTTATTTCACTTTTAGAGAGAAACTTGTATAATATTCTAATTTGCTTTTTTCACTTTTATTTTTTATAAAATTGCTAATGAAAGGGAAAGGTTAAACAGATCGAAGTAAGTTTGATATGAACGTATTAAGCACTTGGATTGAGCTGGTTTTCTATCATTTTATTTGAAATAATATCCTAAGTTGGGGAATGGTGGTTTAATGTTTTTGCCAAGAATATAGTGTCTTACGAGGCCCTGAAGATGGGGGGGATTGAACTCGATATATTAGAGTGTACCTTATTTAGGGTAATTTCGTGTTGCGATACGCACACCCGCTAAATGTATTCTATGTGACCGTAAACACGCATTAGTGAAATAGCAGCTCCCTACGAGACCGTTAACCCATGCCAACTTGGCGACAAAATAAGAAAATGACGTTTCCACATTATAATATAATTTAGAACGTCGAACCGTGATAACGGAGAAATTAAAAGAGACAGAGAAACAAAACTTTGCACGAAGCAACTAGAGGAAAGGAGGATATCTGCTCATGTATTGACGAACATCACCGGATTAAGAGTGTTGCCAACCGAAGAGAAAGTAGTATTTTTGTAAATCGAATGGCCTAAATTGGATATCATCATTGGAAGCAACAATAAAAATAAAGGCAAAAGAGACGGTAAACGTAGATCAGTGTTGCGAACATGTCGAGAAATAACGTTAAATATGTTAAATGCAAACGCTGTTGGCGCACATAAGGAGTGATGTACTAACGTTTTGCACACCTTAAATTAAATATTGACAAGAACTGTTTACGCTGACTCTAAATCTAGAAGGGTCTCTTGAACAGTGTTTCCATCAACAAAAGAGAAAAGTTGAGTTTGGAAAAGGTACAATAACTCGGAAAATGGCACTAGTGCAGTATGGTTTAAAGCTTACAAGGCAAGACGGTAGAGCATGAGGAGCAGTACGTAGTTATGTGAGATCGATAAGTCACGTACTGGCTGAGATATTCGGTATCTTGTTAAAGCTGAGAAGTAAGGTTTTTAAAAGATGGCAACGCTGCATACTCCAACTGCGTTTGCATTTAACACATGTTTCGCCTTATTTCTCGAAAAGTTTGTAACACTGATCTGCGTTTACCATCTATTTTGTCTTTATTTTCATTGTTGCCTCCAATCATGATATCCAATTCGATTTACTAAAACGTAACTATCTCTTGGGTTGGCAACACTGCTCATCCGATGATCTTCGTCAATACATGAGCAGATGTCCTCCTTTTGTATAGTTGCATCGTGCAAAGTTTCGTTTCTCTGTCTCTTTTAGTTTCTCCGTTATTACGGTTGGACTTTCTAAATTATATTATAATGTGGAAACGTTATTTCATGATTTTATCGAAACTCGGCACGAGTTAACATTCTCGTAGGCAGCTGCTATTTCACTAACACTGGCGCAAATCCCAGGGGATGAAGAAGACATGTCCCCCTCAATCTCCTCCCCCCCCCAAATAATTCGGTTTGAAATGTGTTTTTTGGGGAGAAATAATGATTTCTGTCCGACTGCCGCTTCATCTACATAGCCTGATATTTAATATGTAACAAGTTCACCTCAGAAATCAGATTCATCTACTGTAATATGTCTTCCGCCCCTCTCCAAATCCGTCCGTCCTCCCAATGTTGAAGACAACTCTGCTCCTCTGATCCTTCACAGCATTGTTTTTCAACTTCATAAATATTTTGAACATCTCTTAAAGAAAAAAGATTATGGGAACGTTCTTATCTCCCTCCCCCCCTCAATGTTGAAGACAGATTTGCGCCGCTGTTCACTAAGGCGTATTTATGATCACATAGAATACATTTAGCGTGTGTGCGAATCGCAACACGAAATTACCAAAAGTAAGTGATACCCTAATAACTATATATATATATCATAATCCTAACTATATATAAAACTACATGAGCTGACAAATTATTGAGCACTTGCTGTAGGGTTACAATGATTAAATTTCGCATGATTGTAGCTTTCCGGAACTAACCCACAGGAAAACTGCCAAAAGTGAATGTTTTTAATTTTTAGAGGGTCTAAAGAGGGGATGAAGAATTTCCCTATATTAGGGCCTTTTTTTTTTTTTTTTTTTTTTTTTTTACATATAATCTCATGTTTTAGGTACTTAGAATTGGAATAAAAACTTGAAATTCGGTATGCTTGTACGTTTTCATTAGCACTACCTAAGTAAATCAGTAAAACAAATCCAACTTTAGAGTGGTTTCATAGGGAACTGAAAAATCTTCCCCATGTTATTCATATGGAACACCTTCTACACCCCCAAATTATTGAGAACTTCCTGTAAGGCTACAATGATTAAATTTGGCATGATTGTATCTTTTCGGGACAAACTCACAGGAAAATTGCCAAAAGTGAATATTCTTTATTTTTAAAGGGTCTAAAGAGGGGATGAAGAATTTCCCCATGATATTTAAATGGGCCTTTTTTGGACGCATAATCTCATGTTTTAGGTACTTAGAATTGGAATAAAAACTTGAACTTTGGTATGCTTGTACGTTTTCGTTAGCGTTACCAAAGTGAATCATCAGAAATAAAAATTTCCAACCGTAGAGTGGTTTAATGGGGAACTGAAAACCTTTCCCATGTTATTTATATGGGACGTCTTCTACATCCCAAAATGTTTAGGCACTTCCGGCAGGATTAGAATGATGAAATTTGGCATAATTGTAGCCTTCCAGGACTAATCAACAGGAAAATTGCCAAAAGTGATTTTTTTAAAAATTTTTAGGGGTCTAAAGGAGGATGAAGAAATTTCCATGCTATTTAAATGGGAGTTTTCTTGGGATACAAAATCTTATCTTTTAGATAGTTGAAATAGGAAAAGAAACGATAGAATTATGGGTTCAAGAGTTGCGAGGCTGTAGGCCGAGCAAATACAGTGTGTGGGGGCTAAGCCCCCAGATAGGCAGATTCAGGAAATATAAAGAGCGAGTTCACGAAATTTACTGTTGATGCAAAGGCCGATAGATAAGAAATGCGAGGCCGCAGGCCGAGCTGATTCGGGAGTCTGGGAGTATATAATATAAAAGTTGACATTTTTTTTTTCGAAAATCACGCATTTAAAAAGAAAAATGAGCGACGATTGTTTGAAGGTGTACGTTACTAAGTGAAATTAAGCTTGCATGAATAAAAATGTGATGAATCCCACAAAAAGTTTGTATATACCTGTCAAACGTTTTTCGAACAACTTATTCTCTCCGTATGATGCAAGCTTCATCGTAATCTATTGTTAATGCAATGTTTGTTAAACCATTGTTAAGAGAATAGTCTTAACTACACATGTTACTAGAAAAATATGGAATTATTGTTTAAACGTTTCATAGACGACTGTTATTTTTCGTAACTTTAACAGAAACGTCTACCGTGAATTAGAAATACGCCTGAATAACGTCGTAATCTAACGCTGTGTTTCATTTAAGTAGAAAAAGTAAGCAAAAGACTTCAGTACTTTGATAGAAACATATTGTGTGCGTTCATATAAATTGATTTCAGTACAGATTTATGAAGATATCTGAAACAGTACATTTACTGATAAATATAATAGAATTTCAGAAAACAATTCAACAAGAAACAATATATGATAGTTTTTTTTCTAGTCACATGATCTTCGTGAGGAATAAAGTAGAAAATATATTGATTTTTCTTCCTCTTTTTGTATTTCTTTTCTTTTGTTAATCCTCGAGAATTTCTGCTACAACTTCCAGCTTACTTGTTTTTCAATCAATGTTTCTATTTTGAAGGAAACTCGAAACCGATGAAGAACGTATAGCATTTGCGGCTGAATTAAAAGAGCAGGAAGTTGTTTCTTCTGTAAATTCGCTCAATAGTTCTCGTTTCTGCGCCTACTACACACACACACACATACATACACACTGAAACACATGGTTTCGGTTCCTTCGTCTTCTTTTGTTCGTAGTGAATCATAAAGACTCTTCACTTGTCTTCTTGCGATTTATTGCCCATGTAATAGAAATAAAGGAGAAACCAAAATGAAATCGACGAACTTAGAACAACCCTCTTTCTCTCTTGGAAAGACAAAGACAAACACCCAGAGAAAAAAACAAAGAATAGAAGAAATGTTCGGTGAAGCTGGTTGAAGCTTCTAGGTAGGTATCCATATTCAATCAACACAGAGAAAAGAAAAGGAAACTGTCTTACAAAAACCGAGTACAAACTTCTATTCAACTTTATTTGAGTTTTAACAGGAGGAAAAATTTCCAAACCTTATTCGAAATACGCTTCAACGTTTTTTGTGTGTGTGTGTGTGTGTGTGTGTGTCTGTGTATTTTATCTATTCGCATTTCATTATATATATATATATATATATATATATATATATATATATATATATATATATGTAAGGACGATCTTTATTTTTTGACTTCCGATTTTATTTTGAATCTCAGCCCTGAAGATTATTTCATTTCAAATAAAAAATAACCCATTAAAAAAACAGGCCAATTGAATAATATTTAATGGAGCGTCACATAACCTCAGATTTTGATGCATTTACTGTATATAATATGAGGCAAAGGTACATTATAAGTTTGGGAATATAATTGTAAGTTAGAACAAATATATTCTAAAGGTAAGAATGGTTGAATGATTAAACGAATAGGGAATAACGATAGATGTGTGTTTGTTGTGTAGAATAATCTCAAAACGATGTCACATAACCTCGTCCTAGTACATTTTTTGGGCCGAAATTCAAGATGGCGGAACGCAAGATGACCACCATGATGGTACTACAGAGTAATAGATGCTGTTCCACCTCCATTACTCTGTCCAAAGATAAGAGTGTCAATCTCTCTCTCTCTCTAGCCGTTCCACAGTCACAAGGTGGCCTTCCCTCATGTTGTACTTCAATGCGGGACAAAATGCGTATAAAAGCGAATCATTTGTGTCACGCTATCCTCACTTGTACAACCCTCGTTACCAGACGTGTAATGTTGATTGTAGAAAGACAAGGGTCACAATAAGAATTCGCTACAATAAACAACAAGCATCTTAATTCATAGCACTTATTTCTAATAGTAATCAGTCACGCTAACAGATGTCGCAATGTTCTCATTCATTTGCGTCCTAACGCTAAGAGGTGTCGGTATCTGTGAAATTATTGTGTAGAACAAAATCCTTGAATAATTGCATAAAAATATCATGTGGAACTTGGGAAGGTTGATGAGCAAACTTAGAGAACAAATAACTTAAATAAATTTGTTAAACTTAATCAATTAGAGCTTTTAACTAAGTATGACTTTGACCTACAGTATCCAGTGAGCCGAAATCTTGGGTACAACAACTAGTGATAGTAATATTCTTAAACTGGGTAAGCATGTCAAAGAAAGAACAATTTATATAATCCTTATTGTATTTTCGTGAACAAATCCCGAAGTTCATTGAAATATGTGTGTCAATCTACAAAATTATTTCAAGACTTTCTTCTTGTAGATGGCATTATGGCTCATAGTAGAGCGCTAATCTCTGTTACGAGAGGTTCTTAGTTTGATCCTGGCCATGTGAATTTGTGGTAGACAACCCACGCCCGTGTTTTCCTAGGGCTCTCCCGTTTCCTTCCATATTATTATTTCCTCAATTCTTTTATAATCATTCCCTTTCATTAGTTGTCTGCCTTCTTTAACTTTTGGAGGCAAAACTGAAAATTTTATCTTTTCATTTGAATTATTATTATTATTATTATTATTATTATTATTATTATTATTATTATTATTATTATTATTATTATTATCATTATTATTATGTTATTATTATTTATTATATTAAATAAATGAGCACAAAATTTATTGGATAATTGCAGAGATAAAAGTTGTGCTAGGTAAATTCTCATCTAATTATGAAATCGAAGTTTCAATTTCCCTATTAATTAGTATATTACATACAATAACTTAAATTCCGAAAATTATCGATGTACAACATAATGATACTCATAAATTTTATTTGTATTTTTATCCTAATTAGAGCCTAGATATCATTTTGGTTGATAGATTTTCAATTTCACATTTATTAACACTTTCTTTTTATTTTAGTATTTTATTCATTTCTATTTGAATACAACAGGAGTTAACCTTCTAATAGTGTTCATCAATTATGTCCTGTGACATTACTGTTACAAAAGTAGCATATGCTACACATGCTATTCATACATTATATGTGTTATGCATTATTTGCATTTGATAAATACGACTCTCTGTATTTTAAACTCAATGTTAGTTATTTGATATAATGAATTCAAGTTTAGTGTACTGTATAATTACGTAAAGTGCTTAAATGTGGTTCTTTGCAACTTTAGCTCCTATTTGAGAAACGCCTAATTGAAATTTATGAACTTTCTCTATTGATTAGTTAACATGTTTCTAGTTCGTCCTAATGCTTGTGAAGACTAGTTGGTGCAATACAGGAATAGTAATTCGTTTAGTGTAACCAGTCTCCTATTTGAAATCTAGTTGTGTAAGATACTAGTAATGCCCATTTTGACAAAAAAAAATTTCCTCAGTCTTAGCTTCCATACGAGTTCAAATAAGTAAATCACTTTAGTGAAGTAATAAGTGAGATAGCAGTATATATATGTCTTTTCTGAAAACATTAAGATAATGAATTAGAATAAAATTAACAATAAAATTAATAATAAATAAATAAACAGAAAACACATATTACTACTCTGTTCAAATTATTTTGGTGTCACAACTAGTATTGATATCAAAGAAATTGAAAGTCGAAAACAGTGGATATAAATGACTTAAGAGATTAATATGCCGATTTGTCTAAATAAATAGTAATAAATAGTAAATAAAAAGTCTGTGCTCAGAAAAAATATTACAAGGGGTTTTGTTTTTTCTCTTTTTATTTATAGAAAAACCAAAACTTGAATGAGAAACAATAATTATACAAGGAAACTTCTTTTTCATTCATGTTCTTCAATTATAATAGAACAGAATTGAAAAAGAAGTATCCTTAGAGATGCCAGGTTATCATAAAATAAGTATCGCTGTTCAGAGAACTCTGAAGGCGTAACTACTCAACAGACTGCAACGAAACTTGGTAGGAATATTTTTGGGAATATGCAGAAACGATTGGTGTAAAAGATGAAATTAGTTCCAATTTTCGCCACCAGAGGTAATTGTAGCGCTGTACGACGCCAAGTAAGTGCAGCTTGGAAGAAAAGCGACATGCTAAATGATAAGAAAGTCTGTAATTACTTCTCCAGGTGCTTACTCACGCTTGTATGTGTTTCAGCTATACGTGTTTGAAGTCACTATGAGCCAGAATTGAATTGATCGTGATCCGCTATTTGTTTCTTTTTTCTTACCACATTTTTTTACTTGTGTTCAAGGGGCTCCGGGTTCGATTTCCGGTGAAGACACATGTGAGTTGGATCCCATGTTAACCTGTAGGTCCCGTCTTTAGAACATCATCATCGTCTGATACGGTACTAGACACCATGGGGTTTCCTTGCCCAGCGACCTTCAAGTCAAAGACTTGCCTTTGGGCAGAACCTCACATCACCATCCTCGCCCATAACACATCACTACACCACGTGGTTACTAAATAGGAGTAAAAATCAATGCGACGGGGACCATAATTACGGTCTTTCTTTCAATGGAATATCAATAATGTCATTTGCCTTCCATACCACACTTACCGTACATAACACTGAACAGAAGCACAATACCATTTGGAGGCGAGATTTGACACTAATCTTTTCCTGGAATTTTGGGAGGAGCTTGCAGCTTATGAGCACAGGAAAGACTAACATTTAAATTCATTTTTCTAAGATATCCAAGAATTTAAAAGGGACGATTCAGCTCAAAAACCTTCTCCACCGTAAATCCGCCACTGACCACTGATTATAATAGCATTGGTAATCAATTCTACAAGACCCACAGGAGAGGTAATTACAGACTTTCTTATCATTTAGCATTAGTAGTGTCACGTTTCTTCCACGCTACACTTACTTGGCGTTGTACAGCGCCACAATTAATTCTGGTGGCGAAAATGGGAACTAATTTAATTTTCTAAACCAATCGCTTCTGCATGTTCCCAAATATACTCCTACTAGGTTTGGTTGGATTCTGTCAAGTGGTTACGTCTTCAGAGTTCTCTGAACAGCCATACTTATTTTATGATAACTGGTACTTTAAAATGAAGTATGTGCCATTTTATACAGTGTTAACTCTTAGGAAGAGTCCTTAACTTTTAAGGTCGAATACAGACAGATGAAAATAATATTACTATAATAATAATAATAATAATAATAATAATAATAATAATAATAATAATAATAATAATAATAATAATAATAATAATATTGAGGGAAATATTTGTAGCAAAATGGACAAACAAATATTTGAACGGTGGATATTAAGAAACAGCTAAACCCATATGTAAAAGATACCTTGGTTAAGGAAAGAAAAATGTAAAAGGGCGATTCTCAGCGTGACGCACGAGACATTTGTACACAAAAACTGCTTTTTTAAACAAAAATGTATTTTCAAATAAAATAAAAATATGTCAAAATTAGGGGGGAAATTATTAGTGCATAGTTAAATAAAATTAAACACTCAAAACAATTGCAAATTTGAGTTATAAGGCAAAATTAAGCGTTACGCACGGGACTCAGACAAAAAGCTCATTTGACAACCTCAATTTCATTGGATATTCTCTGCGATTTATGGCAGCATTTTCATTTTATATGGCATTACTTATGTTCTACATTCGTTCTCCTTACTGAACATTATATTTTTAAATTGGACAATAGAATTTAATTAGCTTCACATTATGTTTTCTTTTTCGACTCACCGTTACGCACGGGACAGAAAAGTAACCATGCAATTGTTTGGTTGTTCTAAGACTGTTTTTATGCAATATTCTTACTAAAGAGATTGATATTTTAAGATTAACATTTGGACATTAACAAGCATAAATGATTTGCATCTGTAATTTAATTAGAATGAATTAAATTACATTCTAAAGTATCAACTAGGCAACTCGTTTAGTGTTATTACCATGTCTTTGGGGTATTTGTCTGAACTCTGATTTGTGGCGTTCAAACCACACAATGTTGTGCAACTGTTGAGCTGCTCGATCCTCTGTGCTACCTACCAAACGTAGTCTTTTGAATGCTGATATTGTCAGCTGAAATGCGGGAAAGTGAATTGAAGGGAAACAGTTGCTTTTTGGTTATTTGGTATTATTGATTATTACTTCACAATAAAGATTTGCTTTAGTTTTTTTTTTTAAGTAAGTAATATGATTCACAGGCAAGTAACTCTGTTCCAAGTAATATTGTCAGTGATGAGCTGAATCGATGAACAAAAGCAATGAGTGGCGCTGAAAGGGCTAGAAAATTTAGACTTAAACATAGGAACAAGGTGAGACTGAAAAATAAATTGAGAATACAGTGTTATAGGCAAGTTAAAAGATTAACTCTTTTCTTCTCACTCCCCTTTTGCGAAACTCATTCCATATTATTTCGTTGTTGACCATTTAGAAGAGGAAAACACTCTAAAATGTGAAGAAGAACAAGGTAATTCAACTTAGATTGGTTCAAGGAAAACGAAAAGAGTGCCAGTGTACAGAATGATATATTCATTAACTGATGAGAGCGACATTACTTCAGAATACAATTTTGAAGACGATGTTGATAATGATGTTCCAACCCTCTAACTGTCGAACTCAGAATAGGTAATATTAGAGCAGGTGTATTTCTCCTAGTGACATTTGATTGTGGTTCTTCCAGAAATAGGATTAAATAGTGGTATGTGTGTGTGTCTGAAAGTGATGTAGAAGAAGATGGGGACATTAGAGTAACAAATCTGAAATGCATGTACAATAATTGTACAAAAAAGTTCTGTTTTGATGAAAAGAATAGGTCTTATGTCTCATTTGATCAAGTTTTAAATATACTTCAAGCACCTAATTTGTTGATAAAGGGTGAAAGAATGTACTATAAAGTTCCAGAGCCAATAGCCGTTTTTGTAAAGAACTTTGAAGAAAATAATTTACCCGCTACAAGACTGTCAAACCAACTTAGATACTTACCTTTCAAACGAACAAAAAAAAAAAAATATATAATTTATCATGATAATTTGTTTTTAAGCCTCGTGGTAAATGTTTCTATGTAACTTAACGTAGAAGTTTTTTGTAGTTGTGTTGGTTTAGTTTCTCTCAGCAAATTCATGTTTCTTTAAGTTAATATAAAAGTTTATTGTTTATTATTTAACTCCAATAACAATAAACAGATATTGAAATCTTAATAACTTAATTTTATTCACTTCCTTGCATAAAGCTGTAAATGTCCCGTGCGTAACGTTACGCACGGGACAACATTTCTATATCCCATGAAATAAATAAGGAGCATAATAAACAAATTTAATAAATACCACTAACAGGCTAACAATAATTCTACTTTGGAGCAAAAGTTTCAATACTTTATCTTCTACAATTACAAAGAAAGCACGAAAAATACATGTTTTCCGTTACGCACGGGACAGCAAAACATGACATGAGAAAACTACGATTTTTACCTATCTGAATAAAACATTAATTAAAACAAAATTGCCAAATTTTTGCCAAAGGCGCACTTCATATTTTTTGCTATTGTTCATATAATTATAGATTTAGAATTGAGTTTGAAAATTATTTGAAAATTGAGATACATGAACAGCATTGAGCATGATGTAGAACAGTTAAAGTTTATGTGGTCAAAACCTTGTAAATATATTTTTACAAAAAGATTTTAAATGTCTCAGTATATAGTTACACTATTTCTTAATAGAAAAACATAAACATCATAGTTTCAAATTAATTTTGAAAATTTACTGACAATGGACCATTTGTCAGAGAATCGCCCAAAATGGGAACAGTATAAAAGAGGATCATTGTGTTTGGTATATAATAACAATTCCGTTTGAATAAGTTTTATAATTTGATAGAATTCATTTTGAGACATTTATTTCAGGAACAATGAGATATATGATATTTCTCAGCCAGTGAGAAATAAGCTCATGAAGGAATGGATTAATTTTGACTTTAGATCAAGTTAATAAGTATAAAGTAAGGATTTTAGTACAGTTAAAGCTCCTTATTTACGGTTTCGCGACTCGCTGGGAAAATAATTGAGATGCGTTTCTGCACTCGCGGATAAGAATTTCATTTTGCACAGAAATGCAAAAACTCATTTTTTCCTATCGATACATAGGTATATACTTTTTAGGTATATGAACACAAGGCAGTTGCTTCCCAATTACTTGCAATGCACTACGTTATTAAAACGCAATTTCTCTTTGAATTAATGCTACCTCCCGCTGTCGTCTTCGAGTGTCGGCGAACACATAAGCCACTTTGTTCTCTGATAAAAGCAACTTTTCTTTGGGTGTTTTGGCATTCAGTTGTCACAATATTTTGAAGCGATAAACACGTATTTTCTGAGCTCTTCTTTCACGATTTATATATATATATGAATCGTGAACATTATAATGTAGAGTAAACTGAAGGAAAGACTATTCATACCAGTAAAAAAATTGCCGATTACCGCTTCAGGTTAAAATGGGAAGTCTTGATCGTTTACTTTGTGATGATGCAGTTGTATCCATATCGTGGTCTTTTAATAGCAACGAATCAGTTGTATGAATTATCAAAAAATCTGAAGACAAAATCAGGAATTAACAATCAGGAATTTGTCTTCTTTATCAGCAGAAACCGTGCATAATCTAGCAGCTGAAATAACTGGAAACCGTATTAATTCTACGGATTGAAGATTGCACTGAAAAGAAAGTGCGTTTAAGTGATGTACTAATAATTCGTGAGAAAACTAAACATCTTCACGCACGTTTCATAGATTCTACCACTGAAGATCCGAGTGGAAGATTTTAAGCATTAAAAAGTTTGGTTTAACATATTCAAAGTGCGACAGACACTCTGCAGGATCAAAATTATGGGAGAACCTATAGCTGCAGAAACTATAACAATAGCAGCATATCCAGATGAGCATTTATCTGCCTTTAATCTGTAAAGGCAAATAAAAACTTGAGCAAGCGTTTAATACGGATGAGCCTGGTTTAGTATTTAAAAGATACCAAATAACACTGTCGTATAAAACATGAAAGATCTGCACCTGTATTTAAGGCTGCAAAAGACAGTTACGTTAATGTTTTATTATAATGCACGAGGACATACTCTAATTAAATCCTTTATGATCAACAAATCAATAAATCCTCGTTCGTAAAAAAAAAAAAAAAAAAAAAAAAAAGTGTACAAACAAAACACCCTGTTTTAACTGTGCTATATTCTAGGATTAGTTTCAGAATTATTTTGTTCCAGAAGTTGACATTTGAAGGAGGTATGGATAATATGCCAGGTCATCACTATGAGCTTGAAATAGTGCATCCTAATATATTTCTGTCACTAAACACTACTTTCTTGCTGCAACCCATGGACGAAGAAATAATTCAGGCATTTAAACCCTATGACACAAGAAGAACCTTTAAAATAATATTTATAATTGTGAAAAGTAACCTTTGCATGAATATAAAGATATGCTGAAAAACTTTTAACATAAAAAATATATTGTTTGCATAAAAGAGTCATTTCAGAAGTTGAAACAATCCAAATTGATGGGATGCTGAAAAAAATATAGCCCACTTTGACTATGGACAATAGTAATTCCATACAAATTACAGAAATAGTGAGTCAAACTACTGTTCAAATGGCAAGTAACATAATTTGAGATGGTTTCGAACAGTTGAAATCAAATGACATTTAAGAGTTGTTTGAATTGGAAGATGGACAATTACCTGAAATGAATGTGAAAGAAATGCTTAATGTCGATTTTAGTGAAGAAGAATCTGCAGCCAGCACGGAAAAGACAACATCGACCTTTAAAATTTTGAGTGAAGTACTATGAATTACTAATGATCTCTGCGATCTTTCATAAAAGTTGATCTAGTTATGGACACCAGCCTTATTTTCAAAAGGAAAATTAATCAAACCACTGCCGAATACCAGTGTGAATTACAAGATTTTGTTTGAAAGCTTCGAGGAAGAAAAGGATAATTAAATTATCTAAATGGCTGTCTAGTGCTGGTAAATTCACTATGTTAATTTTGTTTTAAAAAACTAATTAAAAGCATTTTTATAACTACTGATTTGTGACTTTGTAAATTTGAAATGTCTCTCTTATAATCCTGTACATTTTCTCATCCCCTATTCACAGCCTCCTTTATTCACGGCGTATTTATGGAACGTAGCTCTCGTGAATATAGATTTTTCGCTGCATTTTAAGTTTCCTAACTTTCGAACCGAAAATTAAAAAAAAAAAAAAAAAAAACGAGTCAGAGCACTGAACTTTTAGGTGTTCCTAATGCTCTCATTTAGATTTCTGGTATACATTCTTGTACCTATTAATTTTGAAGTATTACATTGTGGTATGAAAAGTTAATACAAATATAAGAATTTGTTGTGAAATAGAAACAAGTGAGAAAGAATTTTTGTTCAATATTTTCAACATTTTTGAATATGTTTTATTCCTCCAAAATTTTGGTCGGGTTATAGAAAGTCACGCCTTTCTGTGGACAGCAGTTCTTAGGTATCGAGATATTTTGTTGAAGATCATTTAGTAAGCATTTGGCTTAAACAATTAATTTAAGGTCTAGGACTTGACTACTTAATTTAATTTAGGACTTGACTACTTAAATCCACAATCTAACTTCAGCTCAAAGGTAACTTCATACCAGTAATTTATTATTGAATTATTCTTCCTCACCGCCTTCTTTAGATTTTAGTTTAGGAGAATCATTAGTAAAGTGTGATAAAATTTTCAGTGTGAATGAAGATAGCGGCATTTCACAATGCTGGTACATTTTAAACATCTATAGATAATATAGTTCTGTCACATGAATGTTCTAGTTCCTTCTACGCTCGTCACTTAGAATGTTTACCTAAAAGATTATGCACCCATGTTTTGTAGTTTTTAAACTTTAATCTTCATAGTGTTTAGAGTGCAAGACTATCTTCTGGTTTCTTCAGTAATAAAAGGACAGACAAAGAATAAACTACATTTTCGAAACCTGATATTAAAATCTATTTAACTTAATGCAATGCTAAATGTAGTGTCTCTTTAAGGCACCTTCGTTTCATTGAAAAATTCCCTTATCTATTTAGTAATCCCTTGATCTTTGATGCGAATTTGTCTTCAAAGCCACAGGGACTTTAGAAAACATTGCCAGACCAATGATTCTAATTTGGTTGCGTTAGTAAAGGGAAGTGCTTAACCTCAAACATGCAGCTTCTTTTGTTTTTGTTGACCGTGACTATCTCTAGTTGAACAGTCAATGAGGGACAATGTGGAGCGCCGGAAGATGCGGGTGGCAGTTGGCAGTGGTTGACGATCTAATAAACAACTTTTATTTCTGTCAGAAACCAACAAATGAAAGAGAGAAAAGCTCAGTGATTTGATTTCTCCAAGAGAAGTGAAGGACTTCCTAGAACTACTATGAGGTTTTCGCTTTCGAAAAATAATAAAGTTTAAGAACTTAAGGAGCCGATGTTCTTAATTTTTTAAAAGCTTCGGCTGACAAAGAAATGCATACCATCTTTACGATCGATATGTTTAGAATTGATAATACGATTTTGAAATCAGCTTCCAGGAACTAAAAATTCGACGTTGTATTAACACTGTGTACAGTTAAATGTAGTTTACTCATTTATTCAGGAAAGAATAACAGAATTAAATTGATTAGGTAGAGGTTTAGTTTCTCTTTCAGCACCGAGGCTGTGTGAGACGTGGATTGCAGCTTTCCGTGAGATCCAAGTTTCATAATCTTCCACCGGGGATGAACCTGGGAATTCCGCACCAAAGGGGCGTGGTTTAAATTCATCCGGGGTAATATCAGCTACGCCTCAAGAAAAATCGCAAATATTAGCCAGTGTACCTTGCAATTGGAATGAGGTTTTGGATTTTTGAAATAAAATTGCAGAATACAAATTAAGTATTAGTGAGAATACAAATCAAGTGTTAGCGGTAACACCCAAAAATCTCATGTTGAATAGCTACAGACGATTTCTTACGACAAACAACGGAGAGATTTCTTGGGTGACCTAAAGAATCGATAAAGGACATTTTCCACAAGGTCCGATGCTTCCCTGTCTCACTCAGAAGCGAAGTTGTTTCTTCCAATTTATTCACTAGCGACCATAGGTATATTATGCTACTATCTGGGGCAGAACGTGAGGCAAATTTGTTTCTAAATGACCTTCGTGAATCAACAACAGATTCCGTTTACAAAAAACTTTTAACGATAAACTCATGTTGCTCCAAAGCGTACACTATTCTCACTGTGTCTTGATTATACTCACACACTAGTACATAATTGTACAGCGCAATTCCCAATACAACGGCCCAGTTTCTTATTCTTCTTGACCTTGGTGAGGTTACCATGTACGAAGAAAACTCAAATTTTCACACCTCACTGCATTTGATTCCAATTGTAAGGTACACTGGCGAATATTTACGGTTTTTCTTCAGGCGTGGCCGATTTTACCCCGGATGAATTTAAATCAGTAAACATGGTCCCATAATTCCCCCTTCCTTGCTTAATCATTGGCCACAAACCGCATGAAAATCGGACTTCTGTTAGAAATTCTAGACCCAAATGAAATCCGTGATTTAAAAAAAAACACCCTGTACTATCCTTGATGTAATTTGTACAAACAGTAGTCTAAATCTATTGCTACTTTCGAGTTCGATTGACCGTATTCTATCGTAGTTTGTTCTTGTCGCTTTTTTTTTTTTTTTTTTTGCAACGTAACGCAGATTGATATAAGAAATTGCAGTGTACCAAAACACGATGAAGGAGTAAATAAATCATTGCATTAAACTTGTTTCTTTCATCCTTCTTGTATAATTGTCTTCTTTTTCACGGTTAATTATTTGTTAATTAGTTGCTTAATTTTCTTATAAGTTTTCTCAACAAAATGTACTTTATCTGTAGTTTCCCGATGTTTCGATTTCAATCATCATGTTACTTTTCAAATTTGAAATTGGAACTTCTAAGTATACATGAAGAGAAATTATTCTGAAAGTCATTACAGTTTCAAATTTTATAAACGATTGAGAAAAATATCACTTTGAAAATAAAAAAAATAAAAAAAAATATTACAAAAGTACATTTGATAGCCTGTCGTCAGAGGGGAAAGAGGGGCTTAGACCACATGTCTGCATCTAAGGGAGCAGGCCGTAAAGAATGACGGCAATATATAGTGCATAATTTTCTTTGAATAATTTGAATGGGTATTACGTGTTTCTAGTGAAGGATGCTATTTACATTCTCTACAGTCCTGCATACTGAGACTACTTTTGAGAGTCAATTTAAGGAAGAACGACGGAAATAAACCGACATAAACGTGAATGTTGAATGAAAGGATTAGCAATTGTGAGGCAATTAGAACACAAAGACATGAGTAATAACACTATCGAATGATTTACCAGAACTTCTATGGGGACTAGTGTTGAGGCTGTTTGTTCTCTTCAGAAATAAAAGTTCTTCCCAACAATTCTTGATCCGGAAACTGCGACTTGGATTCCAAACGGCCAATGTCACCTTTTGGCAAAAATGATCTATTCTTCAATTTTAACTTCTATAAATGAATGTTTTCTTGTGCAAGAAGAACAAATGTTAACACGAAATGGTTTGCAATATATACCATTCATATTAAAATTTGCGTTTCTTGCACAAGAAAATATCCAATTACAGGCGTTAAAATTGACGAGCATCTCATCTTTGCTAAAACGTGACATTGGCCCTTTTAGATCCAAGCCACATATATTAAGATAGAGAAAGTCAGGACAGAATATAGGAAGACAGAAAAGCAGCAGGTTTCTAAACCTGTGACCAGAAAATAGGTCTGGGAAGCAAAAAGGAGAAGGAGACAGATCCGACAATATCAGAGCACGAATCGAGAAGATATGCATGATGCACACATGCACCTGAACATTCCACTCCTCTGCTTCTCTGATGATCTCTCTCTTGACCTGTCTCATACTTTCTGCCATATCACTTCGCTTCTCTCTCATCAATTAGTTGAAAAGGTATTCTTTTATGTATGAATGTTTTTTCTACTCTCTCGTTTTTACCAGATCAATTAACTTGTAGGTGCGGATTGCAGGAGCTGAGGAGAGTGAAGATGATAATCGAAACGACGCAGGAGTAATATTCTAGGGCTCAAACTGGAGTAGAACAGAGACAGGGACAAACATTCATATATAAAGGAATACGTTTTAAAGTAAGTAAGGAAGTGAGTGAAGAGAGAAATAAATTGTCTGGCGTAGTGGAGCGTAGAGCCTGAGAAAAATCAGCAAAGAGATGATTAGAGGAGGAGAGCAAGGGTTGCGCAGATGCACATATCCTCTCTTTTTCTGCCCTGGACCTATAGGACCTGTCTTCTTCTCTTTTCTACCGCTCTGACATGATTTTCGGCAACAGGTTCAGAGTCCTCCTGCTCTTTAACCGTTTACTGGCTATCCGGTAGGCTCTTGTCTCCTGACTCCTGTGAAGGACATAGCCGATACATAGGGAAAGTCAAATATTTATGTGAAGAGCAGTTCACTAGGGGTCGAAATTTAATGTGACGAGGCACACGATGTTGCTGTCACAATTTAATGTGACTAGTATAGCCTCACAAAAACTATTATTTCCCTTAAAAATGGGTGCACAAGATTTTGTAGGGTGGTCTATACTGGGGTGCTTCGTTGATATAGACAAACTAAGCGGAGTACAAGACAGAGAGGTAGACAGAGATCTGATTGGGACAAATGAGCGGAGTACAAGACGGAGAGATAGGGAAAGATCTGAATGGGACAAAATAAGTGTATCAGCTTCCTTAGCTGATGGAATCGTATAAGGGCTACTAAGATATAAGTAACAAATAACTCCTAACTTCCAGCTACATACTAAGTATTGAATTATTCATGAATTCGATATTTTGCCTCCCATGCCTCATTGAGATATTGTCGCAGGTCACAGTATACATGACATAACGTCTACCGCTACTGACTCTGAACCTTAGGAAGCACCATTACCTAGGGCTGGATTTAATGTTTCGCTGGCACAGCCCGAAATATGTTTGCCACGGATTGCCGAGGAGGAATAAGTCCGATTGTGAGCATCTACAACCCTTCTGAAACTTTCAGTTGCTTATTTGTAAGTATGTATTAATGTAGGCCCTAGGGTGAATTCTAATTAACCCCCAAAGAAAGAAACTTAAGAGTCTGTCTTAGTGTTCTGGCTGCGGGACAACCATCACAACCTACAAAATTTGTACATAATAGAACATTGAAAACTAAACTTATTTTATACGTATCTTTGTTTGAACTTTTTTGTCTACATTTTAATGAATTTTTATTTTGATTCTGTTATTAAAAAAGTCCTGTTTTGTTTTTTGAAAAAAAAAAACAAAGTTAGAGAGTTAGAGAGAACTATTAGTTTTATTTTTACTATATGTATTAGTGAATTAATAAAATAATAATATTCATCCCTAGATGTCATACTAAAACTGCCAGCTTAGCATGAAATAGCTGTTGTCGAATCTCTTTAAACTCGTCAACTTTTGAGTCTCATATAGCCTATTCCGAGTAGCGGGTGTCCTTTATTTTTATGTGTTAATGAAGAATAATTTCATCGTCGATATTTTTAAACCAAAACAAGTTAGTAGTTAAATTTAGTTATACGGTAATGTTGATGAATTAAAAATTGCAAGTGACATCAATCATCATCATCATCATCATCACAGGTATTTTCTTATTATTGAAAGGCTCTTTCCGCAACTGAGAAGGTTCTATACTCCACGGTTTTTCGCTGACCTCTTCGTCTTCACATACTTCTGTTTTGATGTCGTCCATCAACTATAGCCTCCTACGTCACCTTCTACTCTTTCGTGCCATTATACCCTCTAATACGTCCCTCATTATACAATTCCTCCTTAGCCAACATCTCAAATGGATCGTTTATCTCTTTTCAGTAATATCTAAAATATTTCTTTTCTTCCGAACGATTTCCAAAATCTTCTCATTCGTTTTCCGCTCGAACCAGCTAATTTTCTCCATTATTCTCTACTACACAATTCGAAAACTTCCAGTCGTTTCTCATCACTTTTATGTAATATCCATGTTTCTTCCCCACACAGTACAATATACAGTTCCATAAAGATACTATAAAATTATATCGAGAGTTTTAATAATCAAATGGTTTGTTATTATACCATTTGATATAATTGGTATCATTTGAGGTATGTTTAAAAATAATTTCGAGAAGCCTAAATTGGGTGCTATATGTAGCTTGGTTATACGTAGAGTCTCTGTTCGGGAACGTGTAAGAGAGGTCCTTGAATGAATCAAGGTGGGATAATATAAGACTAAATTCAGAGATGTGTGCAGTAACAGCCTTGGAATACGATAGGCGGTAATTGTGAATTTTTGTTTTGGATGAACCTTAAAACTTTGAAGCGTATGGATTAAGTTAGTATCACTAATGTTCAGGTTATACAGTAGTTCGTGCAAATATTTTACAGTAAAGAAACTGAAGATTGGAGGAAATCTGAAAGAAAGCTGCTCCGGATTAAGGACTTCAGCATTCAACTGATCAAACAGAGGAAAGCGTTTATCAAAATTATCAGCTTTGCACCACGCAGTTTGTAAAGTGAGAACACCAATTCAATCTTAAAGGTGAATTTAACCGCTTTTATGAAATTAATCAATGTTGATCAGCAAGAATGATTGAAAATTTTAATACTCTCTTGCAATCATAGATGTGGCTGAAGTAATAGTATATTCTATAAACTACAATATTTTAACTATCAAAAATCTATTCTACAAAACTTTATCTATCAAGAGTCTATTCTGTATGATTGTATTTGAGAATATAATATTATTGTGGTTATTGTTTCTTCACCTTACAATTCAAACTAGTTCTCGTGATACCAAAAGTTATCTTTCTGATTTAAGTCTTTTGAACTAAGAAAACTTATTCTAACCATTTGAGTTAGGCCACTTCACCAGAAAGGGTAGAAAGAAGAGAACAATGGAATAAAAATGTTAGTGTCATCCGCAGAGGAAAGCTTTTTATATCCTGCTTAGAAATATTCTCAATTTCAGCACTTTCCATTTGATTTGTACGTTATACATATTGAAGCTTCTTCTTTGCCTTAATTTCTGTATTTCTTCCAAACTAAAACATTTTAGCAACGCCACTACTGGACAATACGTAACGATTCCAAGATATCAGATAAATATCATCCGTTCTGTAGCCTACAATCGATAGGCAAATCGGCGATGTTCTGTACGATTCTTCTCTCGTAGTCACTTTTTGGTCCAGTTTCGATTCTGTTGTAGTCGGTGAAATCTTCTACAAGCTCGCTGATCAAATCAAAAACGTTTTTTTCATGTTGCATTGGCGTTTTCATAAGTTATCAAAACAAGTTACGCAAAAGGCAAATTTCCTCGGTGGTGTCTCACAGATGACTCGATATAACTTTTGTATGGAGTCAGTCGGGGTGAAAGTGAGAGTGGTTATAGAAAAGGCATATCGAACTGTATAAGGTGACATCTAAAACGTTCATTCTATTAATCTAATTCTTCTTATTCTTTCAGATTAGGAACTAAACCACAAAAAATAAATAAGCGAATTATTTTTTCTGCAAAATCTGCGCGATGTTTCTAACAGTTCCCGAACATTTCGTTTTTTCTTTAACGTCCGTATGAGCATTGGGATAAAATATACAAATAATAATAATTCAAGTTCCTCCTACAAAATTTGTTTTCAGTTTCATGTAAGAAATATGATACACTGAAACATAACCCAATTTGCATTAATGCTTCAAATAAAAAACACAAGACTAATCTTTTTCTCGAGCAAATCACCATAATTTTCTAAAACCATTCTTTCATTCGTGTAACGCCTTCAATATAAATATATATTCATTGATCTTCAACGAGACGGATTACAATCCAATTTCGCAGTGTCATTGCTAAAACCACATTCTCACGCGCCGTCACGATTTAGAAAAAAACTGGATATTACATGAGATGCCATTCCATCATGCGGCACTTTTCATTATTTGCACAAAGACCATCTCTGACATCTGAATGGACGTTTATGAATGCTCATCGTAAAGCTTGGATTGGTTAGCGACGAAGTGTTCTTCATGATAAAAGAAAGATATAAATGGGTTATTTTCCTTGTTCTTTTCCTTCTTCTTTCTTCATCTATTAATATTCGTTGGAGTGTATTAATTGATTGAAAATATATTGTTTTTTTTCTTCAAGAAATCTTTCATTATTTACTCGTCATATTTTCACAATTGTCGTATTAGATTTCGAAAAATTCTAATAAAACTAAAACAGAATAGGAGAATAGGAATCAGAATGGGAGTTATAGTCCTTTGATCCCCATACTAAAGATGAGTTTAATTAAAAGAGACTTGAGTTTTGAATGGGATTGCAGTTTTCTTATTTTTCATGTTTGAAATGTCTTTGATCTGTAGCATATTGAATATTGGTAGAAATGTATTAGGTTCTCTGTTTGAAAAACAATCGTATGGTAATACGGACTTGAACGCTCCTCCAAAATAAAGTTTTGATAAGTCTCCTAAAATAGTCAGTTTGGTAGTAACGAATTTGAAGGGGAAAGAGTCGGAGTAGTGAAGTATTCACAACACACCTCACTGTTTGCTGTTTGTAATATTCAGATTTCTCTTGTTACTTGATGCAATGCTACTTTCAGAACAAAATAATACCTAGGCACAGAAAACTTCGTTTGTAGTAAAAGAAAATCTATACATACTTGGAACAAAAAACAGAAAACAATATAGAAAAACAAGGAAAGTTGTTAAGAAGTTAATTACCTATCAATATGACTGAAAGGTATCCCCTTAATTGTTTCCATAGCCGTGCATGTTAAGCTGTTTGCGTATTGGTTCTAATTTCCTGGATAATTTTATTTATCTTCTTAAAGCATTTTCGCTGTTGTTGGTTTATAGTTTCTGATTTTTAAATTCATTTACATTTTTGTTTCTCCAGAAGAAGTAACGTTTAATAGTATCGCTAATTGAACACCGTTTGTTTCTGACGATTACTCAAACACCAAGGAATCGAATACTCTTAGCATTTTTTTTTCGTTTTCTTTCTCTAAGGGTATTTAGATGTCATTAAATTGCTAATACATAATGTAAATTATGTTAAGTCGTTTATTCTTCCTCATTTTTAAGTGTCAAATATGACAATCAGTTAAACTTAGTGAATGTTTCACGTTCCGTTCTTTTCTACTTTTCAGTTCCTTTCATTGGCGTTTTTAGTTCAATTTAAATCAGTAGTTCATGAACTTTTTGTCGCTGTTCCCTGGTGATTCGTGATAAGTTGTTTCAATGCACACCGCTAATCATTTAATACTGTAAATGCAAATTTATAATTAATATTTTCACACAAAGTATTTGTGAATGCCAATTAGTGTTCTCTTACATTAAAAATTTAAACTGAACCAATCCTTACTCTACACTAACAAGGAAACCGATTCAAGTGTGACACGAAATTGTGAACGATTTTATGTGCAAACAGAGTATTTCTGAGTACAATCAAGTCCGTTAGAGGTAAAAGAAAAAGAAACCTCGATCTCAACCGTTCCGAAAATATAGAGGAATAAGGAGAAGGTTGGTGCTCCGATATTTTGCGAATTTTTGAATACGTAACGATAGTACAAGTAAAAGAGACTTTTAAAAATGAAGAATTCCTTCATCCACGAAACTTTAGTAATACGTCGCCTTAGGCATAAGTTTTGCAAAGCCGAAGAGTCCATAACAATTCTAGGGGTAGAATGTTTTGGAGAGGGAAGGCAAAAATACCGGACTTCCATTGTTGCCTGAAATAAGCGTGTAAGGTGACTATGTATAGGTTTCTTGGTACGCTGAATCGAATAAAAGCATCATCAGGTCAAATAGGATGACAAATGTAAAAAATGGTGGCCATCGAAACTTTTCAAACATTTTATAATTTCTACAAATATTAACCGATCGGAACGAAAAATGGCCCAAAAATGCGTTTTACTATATAGTAGTCGAGGGTGAAAATTGGAACGATCCATCGAAAGAACTGAAAATTACAGCTGATTAAACTTTTCAAATAATCTTAATTTTCGCAATTATCAACCGGTACGAATCAAAGTTGGAAAAAATGGGTGTTTGCAATACGTGAGTCGATTAAAAACATAAGCATAATTCAACAATAAAGTTTCAAACCGGCGGCCATTTGTAATTAAAAAGATCTACTTGTATCTTGCAGGCTTGTATCAACAGGGTGGAGCGAAAAATTGACTTTTCACTTTTTTCGAAATCTATATGGAGCTAGTGCGGGGAAGTTGCCAAATGATCTCAGGAACAATTGTGCAAATTTTCAGTCCATTTTGTTAATGTTTTGATCTCCCACCAGTGACAAATTTGGCGCTCCATTAAAATAATTCAAATTTAGCCGCTTTTTCATTTTTTAATTTTATTTATTTATTGCATTTATCGCGATAATTTGTGAAGATATATCAATGTTTTGTACTTCGTTAGGTTCGGCATTGCACGGACTTTGAAAAGGCTTGGCGTTCATTGTCATTATTTCTCGTTGTTGTCATTTTTTCAGGCAAAATCTTTATGTTTAAGGAAAAATCACAAATTTTCATATTTAAGAATTTTTGAGTTAAGATTCATGGGCACTTTTGCACTTATACTATTAGTAGTGTAGCACATTATTACGAAATACTAAACAGAATCATAATATAATTAATCTATAATTACATATTATTCTCCATGAGATTGTGTTTCCGCTGATGTTTAGAAGTGTAGCCGAGATTGCATCATCCAAGTTCTGAGTGTCCACCACAGCACCATTACACACATAGTGTGTGCTTAAATACTTTAGTGTTTAGTGCGAAAGTGATATTTTTCTTATTGATGTTGAAACTTGTAGTCAAGATTGCATGAGCTCATTTATGAGCAAAAAGCTATATACGAGTAACAGAAAATTAGACCTAGGAACATTACGAAGTGTTTAGTGCGAAGGTGCATTTATTTTGGTTTTGATAATACTATTAATAGTACTGTTAATAGCAACGTTAGGAACTTTTTAGTGTGTTTGTGAATTAATTTTGGTTTTGATAATACTGAAATTACTACAGATATAAATACCGAATACTGTGAATTTGTCGCATCAAATTATCCCGGACGGTACAAATGAGTCAGGTTATGGGAAATAAAACTATGAAGATCTCGGCATGTCAAATTTTTGGAAATCCATCGGAGTTTTCCGAAATTGTTCTACCAATTGTCGAAGATGTGTTGAAGTTCTATCTCTGGATTCGAAACCAAGCCTCTGCGGAATCAGGAAAGTCAAAACCTGTTTCCGAAATCGCAGACATCATCAGCAAGAAAGTAGAGGAAATCTGGATAAAGGCATCAATCCCAGTCATCTCCCATAAACGTGTTGTTGATATAATTCGCTCATATCACAACAAGTATTCCAAAATTATGAAGAGCGTGAAGAAAACAACTGAATCCGCTATTCAGGCCAGGAAGGTGTTTCAGGAAAATACCAGAATTACTCTCTTCTTGCAATGTCCTGATTTCCAAAGTTGTACTTGTGAGAAATTCAGAAGAGTCCCTCCCATGTAAAGAGAATTCCTTTCTGATCAGCGAAATATGAGAAGGACGTTCATTGGAGGCTTGGCTACAAAAACTATGAAGCGAATACTAAAGGAAAACAGAGAGAAAGAAGAATAGAGAAAAAGCAAGGAAAAGAAAGCTGAAACAAAATTCATAATTGGAAGAAGACAGTGAAAGTAACAGAGACATTGAAGTTTCTGTGACTTCTTCAGATGACTATTATGATGATGAGTTTAATCCTAAACGGAAAAAAACAACGAGAATTGCCGCATGAACTCAAACCTACCGTCCGACCGCTAGGCTAACCCTATCGAATTTTTCAATAGCTTGTGATCGATTTGAAGCATCAGACAGAAATGCTTCCCAGCTCGCGACAGCGATTTTCAGAAATGTGGAAATCGTAACAGAAGAAGATTATTCCTAGGTCGTAGATAGAAGCAAAGTAAGAAGAGAGAGAAAGGAAAGCAGAGAGCACTTACAAAAACAATGTGCAAATGAAGAGACTGTCCTGCGAGCAGTCTACTTTGATGGAAGGCGCTACAACAGATCAGTCAAGAAAAGAGAGGCTGAAAGTTCCACCGAGTTGTTGTTAAAAAAGAACACGTGTCTGTAGTGCAGGAGCCTGGCTCTCTGTATATCGGACATTTCATGCCATCGCCAAGGGCCAGCACTTCCATTGCTGAAGGACAGCAATACAAACGCTGTGTAAGCAGGGATTTTCAGCAGAGCATATACTAGCTGTTGGTTGCGACGGAACCGTGGTGAAAACTGGACATACCGGTGGAGTTGTCCGACAACTTGAAGCGATCCTGGGGAGACCGTTACAGTGGACAGTCTCTCTACTTCATGCAAATGAGCTATCACTTCATAATCTCCTTCAATATTTGGACGGTCTTACAAGCGAACCCTACACGTTTTCTGGGCCTGTAGGATCTCAACTCCAGAAGTGCGAGAAACTGCCAGTGACTCTCTACGAAACTATTGTCACAGTTCTGCCATCAGTGGACCCTAAAGATCTTAGCTCTGACCAACAATACCTCTACGAAATATGCTAAGCAATTGCAAGTGGACAATGCACTACATTGTTGGAAAGCAAGAACCCTGAAACACTCTCGCACTCGAGATGGTTAATTACTGCCAACAGAATTCTTTGACAATACATAAGTACAGCGAATCCTTCTGAGGTTCTGAAGACGCTTGCTACATTTGTCGTTAAGGTGTATGACCCACTTGGTTCAATATTAAGTCCAAACCGCAGTTTAAGGAGGAACCGAAGCATCTCTTGAGTTTATTCGCTGGTCTCGGCATCTTAGCGAAGAACTAAAGAAGATAGTAGACCCGGTCATTCAAAGAAATGGATTTTTTGATCATCCTGAAAACATCCTTGTTTCCATGGTTAAAGACGAACAGAGACATATTCAGGAACTTGCGTTGAGAATTCTGAGGGCCAGGGAAGAAGAAGAGAAGGAGCATATTCGCAAGTTCAAGGTCCCTGCAATGAACCCTAACGCAACGGACTACGTCGATTTAGTCAACTGGAACGAGTGCGAGGTGACCGAACCACCTATAACAAGAAACATACTAAGCAGTGAGATCAATAGGATGTTGAAGGGGAAGGAAGGGGAAACTCCTTTTTGAGGTTGATCAACTGGATATCATCAACATTCCTTGCCACACACAGTCTGTAGAGAGAATTGTCAAACTTGTCACCGAAGCCTCCAGTGCTGTTTGTGGGCCTGATAACAGAGACGGATTTATCAGAGCGAGGCTGGAGAGCAGAAAAAGACTACCGAAAGTGGAGACAAAACAGGACTTCTTCAAATCGTAGAAACTGAAGAAGCTGCTAAACAAATGTTATTTTTATATGCATTCTGAACAATGCACGGGTACTGCCAAGTATGTATTTTTAATAGAAAATCCAATTTTTCGCCAAAAACCGTCTCAAAAGCGAGAAATACGCACAATGAGTACGGAACACTTTTAATGTCAGTATCATGGCGAATCTAACGATGTACGAAAGATTAATATATCTTCAAAAATTAGCGCGATAAATGCAAAAAGCGCAAAAAAAACGACTAAATTTGAATAATTTGAAGGGACCGCCAAATTTGCGCCTGGCGGGAGATCAAAACATTAAGGAAATGGACTGAAAATTTGCACAATTGTTCCTGAGATCATTTGGCAACTTTTCCGCACTAGCCCCATATAGATTTCGAAAAAAGTGAAAAAGTCAAGTTTTCGCTCCACCCTACGTGTCAAAATATGAAATAGGATTTGTAATTTTCTGTTTCTGACGATACTGATTTAAATGAAGGCATTGATGGTCACCAAAACGAACACTAATATAGTAGTTGGTTCTGTTGTGACAATTACTTACTAACTGCTATTCAATATATGTTTGATTTTCATATTATTTGATTTGTTTTTCTTTAGCGCTTTCGCACAGAATATAACCTTGTATTTTTGCTCACACAATAATATCTGTTTCTGTGGCAATATAATTAATACCAAAATTTTCATATTATTTTTTCTCATTTTCTACGAACTAAAGACATGATATATTAGCAAGTAATATCATACAATTTTGTTCTTCGTGTCAATGGCGTTTGTTATTCCTCATAGCCTCTTCTTTTTCAGGCCCTGGTTAAAACCTACGCCACTAACTTCAAATTCAACACCCCTTTTATTCCCTCTAGTGCATATTTCTTAACGTTTAAATGCTATTTTCAAACATACTCACTCGCAACATAGCCGAAAATCCACAAAATATCAAAACACGAGTTTTCTCTTACCCCTCTATATCTCTGGAACGGTTGAGATCGAGGGTTTTTCCCTCTAATGGAATTCATTGTTCACAAAAAGACTTCGATTGCGCATAAACTCGTGCACAATTTTGTGTCACACTTGAATCGGTTTCCTTGTAAGAAGATCTATATTTGGCTTTGGCGCAGTGACAAGATCTTAGCGCATCACTCAAGGACCGAAAATCTTGATATACTGACCAGAAGCTCTGTAGAAAGGGTCACCAAAACGAAATATGCTACCAACGAATCTACTTGATTTCGAGGTTGTGATCAAACAAAATCGTTTGCGGCCCTTGATTGATTATCTTTTGGAAGTGCTGATACCAAATATTGAATTAGTTTAATCTGTGGATAATATTTTATAGGTCCTGAAAGACTGTAATCTAAACAGACAGGGCATTTCATGGGTTTAGCAAGTATGTCATTTACCTCAGATCCCGTACTATATACTGTAGGTCCTGTGACATAAGAAGAGATAGGCTGTGCAAGTTTTGACTCATTCTTGGAAACAAGTATATTCAGAGATAATGAACTACGGGTATTTCTGCAACCGTATGCTATTAATATCGTGAAAGGTATTGATAAAGTTAACAATGGCTACATTAAAACATTGTAATAGATATCCAATTTAACATTTAACACAGCGAAAACTTGTAAAATTTATATGGACTAGATAGGAGCTTGTAAATTATTAAACTCTGAACTTGGTTGTCCTATATTCAATAAAATTGATTTGTGCAAGTAAATTCACCTATAATTTATTATGTTAAGACTTGACTAATCATTCTCGCACCGGATACCAGAGACAGGTTGCTGACTTTATATTACTCGTGCACTAACTTAACACTAACTAAAATGCCCGTTCTTCGCACGAGTGGATAGGTTTATGAAATATGTTTCAACCTCTTTCCACTTAGGATATACATTTCATTGAAAGTGTAAATATAAAAACAAATAAAAATGACTCTACTTTTGACATAAAATTTGAACTCTCATACCATTTTAGAACACATCCATTCATTGGTGTGACATGAGAAAATCCCTTGAGGTAGGTACTGTGTTATAAAATTCACTTCAAATGGGTAAACCGTTTTCCGTCATACGATTACAAACACGCATCGTCGCTTTTAATGAAGAGAAAGAGAAAATGATCCTCATCCGTCCATTAAAACCGGAACACGGGAATTCTCAACAACCGTGGGATACATTTCCACTTATTTTTAACTACCATCAACTACCCACTTCGCTGGGTTAAATTAGAAAAATGGTAATATGTTCCGTTAGTCAGTCACTTTTTACTATTACTAAAGCGCTCTTTGATATTGGTCATTTTCAATGATTTTTATATATCCCCCTCGCTCCCCATGTTGCGGGGCACGGCGTGGGAAGTGTCGTTGTTAATCTCAGCAAGCACGAAAACTATGAATTCAACATTGATATTGGTCATTTCGATCATTTTTACATATCTCCCCCTCCCTCTCCCTCAAGTTGCGGATCTGAATTTGGGCTTTAACGGCATCAGAAGTGTCACTGTTCATCTCAGCGACCTATATTCGATACTAATATTGGTTATTTTCGATCATTTTTAAATGTCTTTCCCCCAACCTTAAGTTACACCGTCAAAGTAATATGACAAAAATCATCTCAGGTCCGAATTTCGTATAGGTTGTAAATTTGATCGAGATCGGTCCGGTGGTTCAAGAGTTATCAAGTTTTATTTATTTTTATATATCTCCCCCCCCCTAAGTTCTACCGTCAAATTGAAATGGTAGAAAACATCTCAGACCCGAACGTCGTCTATGTTAAAAATTTGATTGAGAATGATCGTTTGGTTCAAGAGTTATTATATTTTATTTATTTTTCGACTCCTCCCTCCCTCTCCCCTAAGTTCTATTGTCAAAGTGAATAGCTAAAAACACTCCCAGCCACGAGCGCATCTACGTTGTAAATTTGATCGAGATCGATCGGTCGGTTCGAAAGATTAGCAGTCACAAACATAGTCACTTTCAATTTTATAATATGAAGTTCATATACCGAGTTTCATTTCCCTAACTGCAGAGAGTCATGCCTTGTTCTTATCTGGGTAAACATTTAAATCCCCTTTACTTCTCTTAGCATTATTTCAAAAATATGCTTTCCCCTTTTAAAGGAGAATTTTCAATTGCTAAAATACATATTCCAACATTTTTATTTAAAAGCTTATACAGATTTTCATATCTCCAACTTAAGTAAATTGCTACATTCGGCATCTTGAGAATAAATGAGGGGAAATTTCAATATTATAAAAAATACCCTCTTTTTCCCCTTGGAAGGGGAATTTACAAAAGCTTGTAAATGCGTGTTTCTTATACTAAATTTCAGACCTTCAATGTAAGAGAATCCTAACATTGAGCAATTCCGTTAAAAAAAAGAAAAAAGAAAAGAAATCAAACCTTGTAGAAATATCTCCCGTTAGAAGATTTCTCTTTTGAGAAGGTAAAACAATTGTTCCATTATTTCTACTTTTGAGTTTATATACCGCGTTTCATTCTTCATCTTAAGCTAATCATTACATTTTGCAGTTTGTTATTAACTAAAGGGACATTTCAATAGTATAGAAATTGAAGCGTTTTCCCCTTAGGAAATAAATTTTCAAAAGCGCTTAAATATGTATTTTCTTATTTTTGTTTGAGTTCATATACCGAATTTCAGAACCTCAACTTAAGAGAACTCTCTTCATTGGGCAATTGCTCAATAAAGTGAAAATTGGATATTATAGAAATGATTCCCTTTCTCACTTTTAGATGGGAAAATATTCAAGGCTGAAAATCATTTCCCATTGTGTTTACTTAAGATTTTACATATAGAATTTCATATGTCCAACTTAAGCAAATCTTTACCTAAACAAAAGGAAGCTTAAGTATTTTAGAATTACTACACTTTTCTCTCTTGGAAGATAAATTTGCGAAAACGCTAAAGTACGTTTTCCCGTGTTTTTAACGAAGAGTTTCTATGTCGAGTTTCATTTCTTTGACTTGAGAAATTTGTCAAGTACAGCATACTATTCTTGGCAAAACTTGAAGTTCCTTAACACTCCTTAAGATGTGCAGTTTCAAAAATTCTTCTTTATCATTTGCTTTTGTGACAAAAGTTATATTCTGTCCAAATTTCACATTTCTACCTACCATAGTATAGTCTAGGCTATTACGGGTGAGTTATTATTGCTCTTTATTATACTAGTATACCTAGGTAGATAGCTTGTAATCCTTATCCAGTTTTCTGAGCTCTTTCCTTCACTTCCAGATCAAATATCTAAAAACGCTGAAAGATGTGTCTAATTATTTCAAATTAGAAGACTAAGACCCATGCTTTGTTCATCCCATCCATTTTTTTCTTTCTATCTCAAATGACAAAATTTGCTCGAACACATTTAAGAGAAGTCCAAATACAAAATTGTATTTCTCTGCTCTTCAATACTTCCTAGTTATGGACTCTTATTATACTAATTTTATTTCGCACACCTTTCCCTTTCCACTCTTTTGTCTTCCCCTCTCAATTAAACATTTTTAAAAACGCTGAAATAAGTATCTAATTATTTTAAACGAACAGCTTCAGTCCCAATTTTTATGGCTCTAACTTCAAGAGATTAAGAGATATGGACTTCTCATTACAATTGTAAAACATTTCCCCACTCCTTTTTTCTCACCTCTTTTTTTCTCTTCGAGGTCAATATAAAAAATATTGAAACACTTATCTTATTTTAAATTTGAATTTCAAATATCAAATTTTATGTCTACCATTTTTGGAGATTCCAAGATACGGAAATTTCAATGTACTAATTCCCTACTCTATTCCCTCCCCTTTCCTGTCGAATTTTCAAAATATTTCCTCAGTAGTACCTTACGTAATAAGTTTCATCTATGTTCAAATTTTAAGCTTCTAGCTTAAGCGGTTTGACCTGAGTGTTCATCATTCAGTCAGTTATTTAGAATTTCTTTTATATATAGAAATAGCAGTAGCCTAACACATTCTCATCATTCCTATTACAGCTGCATCTGTGAAACACAGTTTGAAAAGATAATAATAATAATAATAATAATAATAATAATAATAATAATAATAATAATAATAATAATAATAATAAATATCTAAGTACATCCACAAAGATATAACGTGTGAATGGACTGACTGATTTCTATTCCAAGTGAAAATACCAAGAAATTCAAAGGATGAGTTAATGTAGGCATTACATTTAACAAAAATGCAAAAACGTCGACGAAAAGTTACTTTCTTTTAAAGTTAAGACCTCTTAGATCAAATGAAAGGTATAGAGTGATTATAAAAACTGATAATGTTAATAATTAATCCATTTTTTAAAAATCCCCTATAGAAATAAATTGTTTCTAGTCCTACCAGTGCTATTAACTGTCAAGTTAAATTAACATTCAGTTTAACTTTTTACTTTCGTACTAAAATACAGCGGCACATTTCCAAACTATGGTGTTTAATGTTTGAACAGGAAGTGCGAAATATACATTTATAGCTTCCGGTGGTAATTAAGGGATCAAGGTCTAAGATGGAAGCTGTTCTTCAGACGCTGAATCCATATGATTACTTTCTCTCTATCTACTACAGTTTTTGATCCAATGGTATCAGAATTTAAACAGGAAGTTGTAGTAATTTGTACATTTCCAGTTTCTATGAAGATAAGGGCAGAAATAGAACCTATTCCTACGATACTAAATCCATGTAAAGAAACCAGTTCCAGCTACCTAATATCGTGTTTCTACATCACGGACCATGTAGAAACCGAAAAATAAGGATGAAGTCTGTTCCCGGGACCCTAAATTGAATTTAAGAAACATCTTTTATTGTAATTTCTGTTCTATGGTGATCAAAGCTGAAACCGGTAATGGTTGGTTTCTACAATTTTTATTTTGAATAGATGCTCAAAGAAGGAGATTAATCTATTCTGGAGACACTGAGTCCATAAAAGCAAAATGTTTCTTCGAACTCTTTACTACAAAAACATGGATGGACGGACGGATATACCCGTTCTACAAGACTTCCAGTACTTATGTATAGTATAGATTGAGAGTCCAACAATGCAGATTAAAAGCTGCTACTACAAATAATCAGCTTTATTTAGAATGAAAATTATATGAAATGAAATCTTTGAGTTCTACGTTTTTCCGGTTAGGCTAAAGGAGACGGTGAAATTTCACGCCATATAAAACGCAGCAAATGCTGTTTGACATACGTATACCCAATACTGAATTGTATTGTTACGAAGTGTAGTACATATTATTATTATTATTACTGTGACTTCGCATAGCGTAACCGCTAACACTCTTGCCAATGGTATGAGTGGTTCAGGATTCGATTTCCGGTGGAGACACACTGTCAGAAATGTGTACAAGGTTTTTGAGACCAGCCATTTTGAGCAAGGTTTTCCTGGGTTTTCCTCATTCACACTGGGCAAAGTCTGGATGCCCCTTTCTGCCTTACTCATTCCTTTCTTCCTTCTCCACTTCTCCGGATAATGTACTCGCCGAGTGTAACGGTATTTTCAAAAATATAGTCGTTACTTTTTCCAGTTTGCTAATATAATTACTATATGATATCACGTACTATGAAATCACACATCATCATCAATCACTTACTATTTTGAAATAATACACAGTGACGTTAACTTTCATTATTTATGTTTTCTCTTAGTAGCACAATCAATCAGCAACTACTAGTTATCATAGCAACCCCGAAAAAAAACCAACGAAGCTGGTATTATAATAACAGCGGTTAAATATCATATATTATAATTTTTTATATCTCTCTTGTTCGTCATCACAGTCTGTGCACTTTTAATCAACACCTTTTGCCCGCAATAATTAAGATTACAAGAAAATGGAAGTGTTACAAATATATGAGTTACAAATATACCATATCGTTGTACGAGAATGGTTATCCCTCAAATACCATGGACTAAATTACCATAGATGTCGACAGCTCAGAAATATAATTCCCAAATCCTAATTATTATTACTGCTCTCTTGTTTAGTGCAATATCACTGTAATTGATATGGATACTCCAAATTGGGACAAAATAATTTACTCGTGGATATATAGAATTATCATTTACATCATTAGCTCCACAATTTACTTTTGCACGAGTCTCCGTAAATCGACAGAACGACCCAGCAAATAGGCTGGCGTAAAGCCGAGCAGATATATACTACCTATACAAGAAGGAAATAACTCCAAAGAATATATTTTGATATGTGCCAATCGTTAAAGAACTTTGCATCTTCTAATGCTACTGTGAGAAATTGAGTTGCATATTTCTGATACTGTCACATTGGAGGTAAAATTCGTTGCGGTGCACCGTCAATAATGCTGACCCAGAAAACATTATGTCATCCATTACATGATTTTGAAGAATGGAAGATTAGTCATTTGATGTGCGATAGAATCTATTGGTATTTCCTATAAGAGGTTACAACACAATCTGGCGAAATGCTGAGCACACAGATTTGTGAAGAACGGGAGAAATATATTAGCCAGACAGATCTCCAAATTTCTGAATGCTGAGCACAGCTGGAAGTGAGTGCAATGTGTCTAAACTTAGCCCGACCTACATCTCAAATACTACTCAAACTTTACGAGTTGGTGCTATCATAGCTTAGGAGTTATTAGTGAATACCTCGGGCGAGGATTACTTCAGATATTTTCAACTTTTCGTCAATTTTACACTAACTGTTCCACAAAGGCGGGACGTACGCCAAGGGTTCGTGTACTGTTAGTGCTTTCCAAAATATTTTGCCCTACTATTAATGTTATTGTAGTTTATGAGTTACTAGTGAATAACTCGAGAGGAGTTAAACAAGAATTTTCAACTTTTACAATAATTGTCTCTGAAACGTAAGACAAACGCTACATTTTAGTACATCGTTAGTGCTTTTCAAAACAAGAAGCAATAACATTAGCGGTATTACAGTTTGGGAGTTAATGAATAACTTGGACGGGACAAAATTTAGAGTTTCTAACTTTTACACAATCTTGTATCTTTGGAGGACAATTAGTGTAAAAAAAAAGTCAAAGGTTAGTGCATCATAAATGCTTTCCAAAACATAAGGTACAAACATCAGAGTTATCAATGTTTAGCAGTTATTAGTAAATAACTGGAGCAGAACTAATCCTGGATTTTCAACTTTCACAATAATTATCTCTGAAACTTGGAACGAACGCTAAATTTAAGTGCATTGTTAGTGCTTTTCAAAACAAGAAGCACTAACGTTAGTAATATCATAATTTAGGAGTTATTAGTAAATAATTCGGTTGGAGTTAACTTCAGGGTTTCAACTTTTACACACTTTAAACTAATTCTCCCACAAAGGTGGAACAAATATCAGAAGTTAGTGCATCATAAGTGTTCTCCAAAACATCAAACACTAACTATAATGTTGTCATAGTTAAAGAGTTATTAGTAAATAAATTGATCTAAATAGTAATAATAACAGAAATATGTAAACGTCGAATAATCTGAAGTTAACCTTGCCTGAGCTAGCAATGGTCTTTGCATATTACATGCTTATTTATTAATGTAGTCCAATAACTCAAGCTCAGTATCAGTAAATATGAATTAATATCATTCTTCTTTTTTTATAATTACAGTACTGTAGACCATGCAGATTTAATTGTATTAAGGAATGGAGACTTACAGAGATATGGAGCCACCTTGGAAGAAATGTAAGTAAAAAGTTTGTTTACAACGTTTCATTTTTTTCATAATTAAGATTAAGCTTAGGATTGTCAAAGGAATAATGTATCTTTGTTACAGAAAAAAATATGACAGTTTTTAGGTTCTATAAATATAAAGATCTATAAATTCCGTAGAGCATTTAACTAAGTACATGTGAGAAATCCAAGATGGCAGACTATTTATTCAAACCAACGGAAAACCCACAACTGGATTTTTCGGGAGTTTTTGCAGGGTAATAAGACCGGTAGGTAGAACATATTCCAATAGGTTTCGTCTTTTCATTTTGAATGTCCAGGTTTGGTATATTTATGGCGTAATTGCACTGGGCGTATATAGTTAGGACACAGTACATTTTCATTTGCCGAGAGAATCTTCAAATAGTATTTAGGCTAAGTGTTAATCTGAAAAGAAACAATGGAATAATTGTAGTTTTAATGAAAATTGGGAAAAAAATACGTGAAAAAATAACAGCATTATTTTTATTGAAACAAAACTTAACAGAAGAAGAAAAAGGTCCTTTTACAACACTATCCGCAGACTTAAAATTGAATATTTGAATTGCACTAACCCAGCCTATCTTCTTGGTAGCTGCCTCGTGAGTGACAGAACTAGTTGAAAAATGCATGACTTACTAGAATTCGTAAAATGGACTGAATTGATGTCAATCCAAAACGGTTAGAACAAACAATAAAGTATACCACCCGGTGGCGGACCAGTGGCCATGAAGAATGCTGCCATTGCTTAATTGTTCCAGCAGCTTTACCAAACGCAAATCATGATGCTGCAGACAGAAAGGTAATTCGTTCGGAAAGATGTCATACTATTCGGTTATCAGTAGGTGACATATGCGATATCTCATCTTTGCAGTTGCATAAGTCTGTGTTGTTGCTTTATACTGTACTCAAAGAGAGCCGAAGCAATGAGCGCTGTGCAAGTACGCCCATCTCTTCCAAATGATGTCGAACTATTTCCGGGTCACTGCGCATCAAACCTCAATTCATACGTCAGTATTCGTATTCGGGCCTCCCTATGCTTCATGGTCAAATACACAGAAGTAGCCTGTTCTATCGGTTTATGGCTTTTCTGGGATATTGATATTTTCCATGTTCGTTATTTTCTGGGCTATTGATATTTTCCATGTTCGTTATTTTCTGGGCTATTGATATTTTCCTGGAGAGATATTTGCATCGTTGTGACTGTATTTTGTCAAGTTACACTCATATTACACAACGCTCGGGCAGTAATGAACTGTCTGGCCTACCTCGAAATGCTATTCCCGGGTGACGTACATTATTATTGCTGAGCTGCACAACTAGTCATTTTACAGTTCTTCCATGAACAACACGCTGCAAATTAGGACTAAATTCAATTGCCCCTTGTTAACTTTTCATTTCAATGTATGTAATATATTTCCATTTGAACAATCTTCTTATACTTAAGTAAACAAAGCATAAGCATCTGTTCTATGGAATATGTTTGTATCCCTGATTGATTCTTGAAGAATTAAGAATTTACCTAATATTATGGGGTGATGTACACGTGACTTCGATTAAAAGTTAGTAATCTAATTTTTAACAAGACAATAACAGAATAGGAAATAACGAATTCTCACTGCACATCTTTCGGTGATACTCCTTCATGTACTGCAATGCTAATTATTTTAATTTACGTGTGGATCTTCATTTGTTTGTTCAGGCAGAATTAGTGCAATATTAAGAAGGTTTAACACTAATATTGAAAAATTGTTGTATTTAAACAGTTTCTTATTTTGGTTTAATGAATAATAGTGATATAATTAGTTAATAAAGAATACTATTAAAGACTACTAAACAATTTATAAGGTGATTCTAAACTCCCAAGACACTAATTTTCTCTGAAACAGATTGATACGGTGATACTACGACATATCCGACTTTATATGACTTAGGGTGTTTATATGTATATTAGGGATTGTTCAGATTACGGCCACCATCTTGAAATCCCACATTGGTTAGATACCACATTTGAAAATGCGAGGAGTAAGGTGGGATACCGAACAACATAAATTGTGCATCTCCATATGTATCCAAATACAAAACCATAGGATTATAGTCTTTGTAATAACAATAAACTACAAATATGTGTCGGTATAATTTATAAAATACAGCCACAGAGACGAAGAGTTCTGAATAACAATAGACCCAAATGTAGAAGGTTTTAAGAAAATTGTTATATTTTAATTACAATTGGCAGGAAAGTGTTTTTTAAGTATTTTTAAATAGAAAAAATTGAAGAAATATCTCTAGATTAGAAAATAATCAAGTTGTTATGAACTAGAGAGAAAACTACAATTGTATATTTTTCACTTTTCATTCAAAGGTTTTCATTTGCTGTATCGGCATTTGCCGTATTTGGTGCATTGAGTTTTGCGATATTGTAGCTTTTGCGATAATAATCGAAATAGTGTCTTTTTCACCAAGTGAGAGCGGGGCTTCAGTTAGAGGGGAGGTAACCTTTTCTCCTGTTACACAAACTATAGGCCTAATCAACTATAAAAAGGAAAATTAGCTTTCAATAAGTATATGGTTTATTTCATTTTTTCTAATAGAGTTTCATCAGTATATTAAAGCTAATTAGTGAAAGGTCTCATGAAATTTAAATCCAATATTACTTAAAATTGAATACAGTACAGTAATCATAAAAATAATAATACAGTGGGTACTTCGTAAGGAAAGAATACTCCAGTAAATCTAGTAATGAATACCAAACGCGTCTACCGAATTGTCAGTGTATTTTACAGGTACAAAATAAAACATGCAATAATATATTGTACATAGATAAATACATTTACAACTACAATGATCATACGTAACAAGATAATATGTAGTTATTATACTAAAAGAAAAAAATATTACTCCAAGTTTGAATGTCCGACATTTTTCTAAAGAGTTTCTTAACACCCTTAAAGGTTACATATTCAGTTAATGCTTTCTCTACTCTTTCATCCAATGTTATGCACTGACGCCGCCCACCTTTCCCTTGAAGGTTTGAAGTTTGTCTTGCATATAGGTAATAGTTTTACACAGCCTCATTTTTTAAACACTTCACCCAACACAGACTTAATTAATGTATGGATAAATCAAGTCCTAATTACCGATTAATAAATTGAGTCTGTCATTCCATCATTTAAGAGCATTACTTGTTTGCTGTTATTGATGCGAGCAGTTTCATTTCGGAAGGGAGTTACTCAACCTCTGTTCTAAAAGTCTCAAGTCTTTCGTGATGTGGTGTGGTGAACGTTCAACAATAGGTCTCATCTACTCTGTTAATTTTCTATTCAAATCAGAATTGGTAGAAACTAACCATTTTCGATTTGAGCGTTGAACACTATAGAGCAAAAACGGTAAAAGACAGCGATAAGCAGTTTTTCGAAATCGAGATAGTGTTCCACGAATAAGTTCCATATCAGCCAGTAATTACCTAGTCTAATTCAAAGTGGTAGAAATAACTAATTTACAATTTCCATGTTCACAATACAATAAATACTGTAATAGATAACAACAAGCAGTTCTTCATAATTAGCTCAGTGTCTGAAGAAAATATAATTACCGCAACTGGAAGTCTTATAAATATATTAGTGCTTCTGGTTTCGATATTGATCTCTATGGAGTAAAAATAATCCCATGTACCGTAGTCGGAAGAGCTATTGCCTTTGCTGCAAGCGATCCTGAGTTCGATTCATGACGGGTAATGACACTCGGTCTAAAAAGTGTAAAAGCTTTTTCAGGCCAGCCATCCTAACTGAGGTTTTTCTGGGTTTACCTCATTCACACCAGGCGAATATCGGGATGATACCTAACGTAAAGGTCAAAGGCCACTTCCTTCCTTCCCCAATCCTTTTTTCTTTCGTTTTCTCGGATAGTGTGATTGCGCGAACGTTATCCCTCACACATGACGAGTTAACATAGTCGAAAACCTAGAAATCTAATTACTAATCCTAATCTATGGAGCAAAAATGAGAAGGGGTAGCAGTAGATTATTTCTTTTTGCACCGATCACCGCCTTAGCGATAGACTCTGTTTCCTCCGTTAACATCCTATTCAAACCGAATGTGGTAGAAACCAACCATTTTCGGTTTCAAAGTTCTTCGTCATAGAATATCAATCGCAATAAATAGCAAGAAGCAGCAGTTTTATAAATCGATTGTGAATCAAAAGAGTAGATTACATTTCCTCCCTTATCCTTCTACTAAAACTGGAAATTTACTACTGCTTCTGGTTTTCATATTGATATCCATAGAGCAAAAGAGGTAGAAGAAGACAAGAAACGGCTTTCTGCCAAGAATTCAACGTTCCAAGAATGAGTTTTGTCTCCACTTTCATCTCTCTGTTCAAACCGGAAGTAGTCAAAATCGCATATTTCAGTTTTTAGCACTGATCACCAAGTGAAAAAAAAAAACTTAGATAGATAACGACAATCAGTTTCTTTGATATGGATTCAGTACCGCAAGAATACATTAATCTCTGACTTAATTCATCTATTGCAAGTGGAAATGACAGAGATCAGCTATCGTTTCCGGTTCAATATCAATCTGTATAGAGCAAAACAGTAAGATATACAGACTAATGGCTTTTTTATATGAACTCAGCGTCCGAGGAACAGGTTCTATCTCTGATCTTATTCCCCTATTGCGACTACTAGTTATAGATGTCCTGCTTCAAGAAGTGTTGAATTCACATAGTTTGGAAGTCTATCGTACAATCACATTTAAAAATAATAAATCCCTGCTATCATCTAAGTGACTTCTGTTTGCAAATACTTCTTTCAATGGGCCGCGGTGGCTCAGCGGTAGAGCGTTCACCTCTGGTGTATGGGGCCCTCAGTTCGATTCCAGCTGGTGCTAAGTGATCTTTGTGGTGGACAAACACCGTGTGCGTGGATTTTCTTGGGTCTCTCCCATTTCTTCCCACTTTCTTCATTCCACCATTTCATTAATTTCTCATCATCACTGTCTCCTTTAGCCTAGCCGGCATCTAGTAACCTTGAGCCGGCATAACTGTGGTGCGTAAAACTTAAAGATTGCATTTCATTTTATTTCGTTAAAAAAAAAAAAAAAAAAAATAGTCACCAATTGGTTGCAAACGAGAACTTTTATCATAGCTGAGAGGTTGCATATGTCAATCAGACTTGATCGGTAAACGAACAATTGACTTAGCCAAAAACTGGAATGATCGCAATCTGAAATACTTATTCAATGAGAACTAGTCACGTACACGCACAGACACGTGACCCCGTTGTCCGATATTGTTAACTTACAATAACTCTGATATTCATTTCGTACATAGTGAGAACGAAAAAAAAGGAAGAAAAAAGCAACTACAGGGAGCATATTTCATTGACTTGGATGAGGGTACTTATGGAAACTTCTACGTTAGTTGGCAAGCTCATTATCTCGTATGCGAATCCCACCAACATTACTGGCACCCTCATGTCCCTTTCCTGTGGAATTTGAAAATAAAATCCAAAGACGTATCTGAACTTCCGTCATCTATTCTACATAGTTGCCATTAAAGGAAGAAATGGTTATTTCAACGACCGAAATTAAATAATTCGTTTATTTATTTATTTATTTATTTATTTATTTATTTATTTTAGTCTTATTTTACATGGCGAAGTTAAGGCTCCTGCCTTGTCTCCCACTTGACCATGCAATACAATAGTATCATAATTAGTAATACAATAAAAATAATAAGATATATAAAACACTGCCAATCAAACGTCGCAAAATATAGACAAACGTAGCAATTGTTCTGCTATTTTTGGTGATGGATATCTGACAATTTCTGAATGAAGTGAAAGGTTGGACTCTTCATTTTGTTATTTATTTAATGCTCTCCAATCAGATCATATCCTTCCTTAGAGCAAGTAATATATAGAGAGGATTAGGAACAATTGTCTAATTGTAAGTTGTATATACAGAATATATGAATGAACCAAAAGAATATTTAAAATGCTACTCTTTAATAAATACGTTGACAAAAACTATTGCATTTTATAATGTTACCTAACATTTTTTTACGTTGCAAAATACACAAAGGGAAACATGTGAATGATCTGCATTCTAATAACTTTATTAAATTCAAATTTCTCATGATTCACGCATGTGACGTTAGTTTCCCAGACATTGTAGTGGTTTGAATGCGTTCTTGAGATTTGATAACTGCCATACAGTGGCGTATTTAGGGGAGAGAGCTTCCGGGCTTAAGCCTCCCCCCCGAAATCTTACTTACTATAGTCAAATATATGAAATATCTTGTAGAATTTTCACATTTTCAGGCAAAGCCCCCCCCCCCAAAGTTAGCAAAGCTCGTCCCGAAAGAAAATCGTAAATACGCCACTGCTACCATGTGTAGAACGAAGTCGCAGGGTCATTCAATAAAATTTCGTAGCAGTTTGCTTGTGGCACATTGTTTTATTGCGAATAATTGACATGTAGTTTTGTAATGAGGGTGTGAGATAAGCAGAAACACTTCGTACAATGTGCACACCTGACGAAGCTCACATTGCTACATGTTTCTTCCTGGCATTCGTCTGATAGCGTGGCATCGAAACAGTATTCAGTTGGTGTCAGAAAGTACGCTGGCATTTCATCAGTATAACCGCATCTGAAGAAGGCAAACTTGATCTTGTTCCGAAACCTGTCGGCAGAAAACTGGTAATGAGCAAAGGATTGCATACGTAGAAATGTCGCACTCGCCAGTAGGCAAAAAAAACTGTTGTAATGAAGCGGACGAAGTTTTTGTAAGAGCGAAAGAAACCAACATCAAGGGGCTGATGCATCAAGGTGCATTTCTCGGGAATTAACCTTCGCTCAGAATCCATGCCGTTAGGAACTGTGTCCTGAATAAGCATCACATCCTTATTTGCACTCCATGAGTACACAAGCAGACGAACACGACTGGTAGAAGTTTTTTGGATTGAAGGCCAAAACATTTGTGCCATGGACGTTTGCAGATCGCCTTTTTTCATGTTAGTAATAGTTCCAGCGAACGATCTATTGTTTGGGGGATCATGAGCTTTAGTCCTAGTAAAGCGACCAGCCGGTTCCGCCAGGAGCACATAGAGAGGAAAAAGAAGACTACCAGACATGGAAATCACTGGCATGATCATATAACAATGTGTAGTAGCGACAAGAGACCCCACCTCAATATTTATTCGTTTAGCTCCTTTCACAGCAAGAGTTCGGTGGGAATGCAGGTCCTTTTCGAAGCGACTTTGGTCATCATTAACTACCTGTTCAGGAGTGTGCTTTGATGCAATTAGGGCTCTTGTGTCAGAAATAAAGTGATCTGCACTTAACTTTATCTCATTCTCATCCAGGTAGCAACCTCTTCCAAATCGATGGGTAGCTGTTTGAATACCTATATTATATGTTCGCTTAAAATTGTGTAACTATGTCCGTGAAGCTTTGAAACTGCAGGTGCCAATATGACCACTAAATGTCGGTTCAACCATCAATTGCTGTTTTACGTGTAATTCCCACACGCGAAGAGTTCGGTCATGAACGATGGCGTTGCTAGCTCGGGCTTCTTTGAACAATTTCCAGACTTCCTCGTTGATACGTGTGATGGATATTCCTTTCCGACTGTTCTCAAATCTAGAAAGTTGGTGTGCGTAACGCAGGAGTCTAAATTTGCTCTGAACTGAACTGCATGTGAATTTTAATCTGTTGGATGTCCCGTCAATTACCTTGTGACGTGGTGCTAATTGCATCTTGTCATGTTTTGGCTTTCTCGTCCAATACTTGTACGCATTCTCCAGATATTCAGTTGGAAGATCTATATGTTGTCTCTTTGGAGGTGATGGCAGATAATCGGAATTACTACTTTTCTGTGATTGTGGTGGTGTGCAGGGTTTTTTCTGTGATTGGAAATTTGTTTCTACCTCCTCAACTTCGCTATCGATCACGTTCACGTCACTATGATTCTATTCCGATTCAGAACGTCGAGTGTACTGATTTCTTGCACATCGATGGCATTCCTCGCCAGTTGCTGTCTAATTTGTCGAAACATAACCACATCAGCGGGAGTTGGTGTGGTTTCGTTGATACCGAATTATTTTTCGAAAGAGCAACAACACGCCCTGGGTCCATTGTATTGCTTTGCACTTATGAAACGTAAGTACCTGTCTTGTGAATAGTGTAAACCCCGAATTGGTGTCTTAATGATAGCAAAGACGCGCAATCAATGCACACTAACAAAACACACACACACACACACAGCACTTGGAACACACGTTCTTTCTCGGAAACATCATATACGTACTGTACCGCCCCTTTCTTTGCCATAAAACAAAAAAAAAAAACATGGAATAACAGTAGCAATGTCACAGGCTTTGTCTGTCAACTAGCCCTTCATACGCACCGCGGAACTGTCCTAACACATTGTTATAATTTCGTTGCCAGCGACGTACTCCTCAATGATAACTATACATACACGAATGTCTTCCCAATGGCGTATCGGTTGCACCCAATTGATTTTCTTCTGTTTATGTATACTTGTTTGTAATTCCCGGGGACGTCACGCTTGGACACGTTTGGTTAAATAGCGCCTTCGTCACAGCCCACGTCAGAACGTTTCAATTGGCTGATACGCAGTCTACAACGATTGCGGGATGCAGAATACTAGATATATATAAGGTGTCCAAAAATACTGGTACAAATTACACCAGACATTCCTGACAAAACTAACCACATAATCTGACCTATCGTCCGGAACTGGAAAGGGGCCACGCTACAACCCTCGTCACGTGGGAGAGTGGAACGTCAAACACGCCCACCACGAATATGATCGGAGATAGATCATCCCAGAGCATGCATGATTTCGGCGTTTGTGCTGTGTTTTAGTGCTTTTCTGAATTTCCACTTTGGCAACACTGCTTCGACACTGTGCTTCGTCCGTTATTTTCGTACTTCAGTGCTTCTATTTTTATTAGTGGTCTCATATTTTGGTTTCCACTAGTTAGACTCGTGTACTGTACGTACACTTCTACATCTGCAATGTTATACCTTTGGACTTCATACCTTTCCCGTGTACCTCTCGTCAGCCGGCAAATTTCAAAGAAATCACACATGTGCGAATTACTCAGAAACTATTGATTTCATATAGGTGAACCCCGGTTCATGTAGGTGAAAATGTTTCAAAGTACTTGTAGAATATTCCCTTTCAAAGAATGCATCGAATTAATAGTCACCATACACACAAACTCACACACACACACAGACATATATCTATATATATATATATATATATATATATATATATATATATATATATATATATATATATATATATATATATATATATATATATATATATATATATATATATATATATATATATATATATATATATATATATATATATATATATATACAGGGTGTACCAGAAGACACGTTCCAGGCATTTTTCTCGGCTAGTAGTGCACGTAGATACTTCAAACAAAAAATTGAATGACCAAAATGTATGTTGAGAATTAAATGATGATACTTTCATATTCAGTGGCGTAGCGGAAATATTTTCACGGGGTGTCAATCTCAAAATTTCAAATAGAAAGTGGTATCAATTTCAGTTTCTTTGGAAGTATTATTGAAAAAGAAAGAACTTTTACAGGCAGCACTTTTCGTTAAATTCTACGATTTTAAATCTATATCTTATTTATTGTTTAATTGCGACTACAGAACAAAAGTTTTACGAGGGACGCATTGAAAGTCGTGAGCAATATTTTTTCACAACCGTGATCTTTATTTGTAAGTGAAACTAAATATATCGTCTCAATCTATAGACCTTTCCTTTCCTTTTCTAAGTGTCTCTGTTCTTTTGCGGACATTTTCCCCATCATTCTCCAAGTTTCAAAGTACCCTTGCGATAGAATTCCGTTCCAGCTGCCCATAGACACTGACGCACTGCTTGAAGAATATACTCCAATGTCTTTATCAGTAGCCTCGCATCTGTTCCTTCACAAAACCGAAAAGATAGTAGTCGGAGGGTGCCATGCCGGGGCTGCAGGGAGGATGTGGAAGTTTTCCACCCAAATCTCCTGATCTGCTCCATAGTGGCACGTAAAATATGCCAACTCGCATTATCCTATTTAAGGATGATCTTCTTTCCAGGGTACTTATCACGCAAGGCACGACGGAGCTTCAAAAGTTTCTGGATGTAGCGGCCAAAATTTATGGTTTGTCCAGGCTCAAGAAAGTGAACCATATTGCAACCCTCTGAATCCCAGAAGACGCTCCCTATAGCTTTTCCTATCAATTGCACTCTCTTGGCTTTCTTCGGTGGTGAAATCAAGTAGTGCCATTCCATTCTCTGTCATTTTGTTTCAGGTTCATAATAATGGAACCAGCTTTTATCCCCAATCACAATATCCGTCAAAAGGTCATCACCTTCATATCAAAATCTCTGAAGAAGGGTTTGGGCAATGGTTAGTCCCTGACGTCTGTGGTCCTCGGTTAACAACCGTGGGACCCAACGGGCAAAAATCTTCCGATAACCTAACCTGTGAATCATTTCTTGCACCGCACTAAGTTCAACACCAAGTTTTGCAGCGATATCATTCACAGTGATAAGTTTTACCCCTATCTCCCCTAATCAGCTCATCAACCTTTACCTTCTTGAGTTTCGTTTAGGCACTTTGAGAGTGCGCGCTGCGTGGCTGATGTTCGATAATCGTGTTTCCACCCTTAAAATGTTTTACCCATCTCCTAACACTGCTGGCACCCATGCACACAACTCCATAGGCGCACAGCAGTCTGCGGTAAATTTCAGAAGCAGATTGGTCCTCTTTAACAAGGAATTCAAATATAGCACGGTGTCGAAACGAAACATCGCTGCAGGCCATTTTGGAAATCCTGCCTGTGGTTACGTGCTAGCAAAAAACAGCGTCAACGTATGGAAAGAAAGAAAGAAATGTCTGTAGATTGAGATGATATACCTGGTTTTACTTACAACTAAAGATTACGGTTGTGAAAACATGTTGCTCATAAAGTAATTATATAGTATAAGAGGTTTCAGCTGCTCTTCCGCTGAAACTGTGGAGACCGTGGCACCACCACTCAAGGAAGTTGGGTACTAGGAACTATTAAAACCAAGAACGAATCAAATCATTCAGAGCGCCTGAGTCTGATAGAATTAGCCAATGATGTACTTAGCCACTGCTAGTAGCAGACGATACAGATAGTTACAGCTCTAACCGATAGTATCGCAGAATCACTTTCATTGCAATGTGAGAAAAAGTTAATTCCCATTAGTTATATAGGAAGTAGTTCATTAGGGTAATCAATGATGTTGCTCATGACTTTCAGTATGCCCCTCGTAATCGGCAGTTACTTTACAAGAACACCAGATAACACATGTTCTATCAAATAGCATTGTTGTTGAAAACTCTTTATATCATTCAGTGTCAAACGTTATGACATATCTGTTGTACGTATCAACAAATTAAAACAGTATTGCAGGACAGTATAGTTTAAATTGCGGGATCGGAACCAATTCAAAATAGGAAAGCAAAGAAAAACACTCATGGGTTTTAAGTGAAACTATGTATGAAACAAATTTGATCTAAAGTATCTTCAATAAAGTATATAAAACAAAAATTAAAATTTAAAAGTTATTAAATTATTGCCACTCTCTCGTGCTTCTTAACGGGTTACCTAACTTATGAAAACATTTCAATAAAAATCACTTTTCACAATAATTGCACAAATAATTGTTCAAAAATAGTACAAATAATGTGAAGATAATAAATACAATAAATAACATGAACTGCAAGTTCTGTACATTCTTCCCAAAATATCATACTTGGACAAATATTCATAGGATCGTCCAGCACTTGGATGTACATGCGAATGCATACCGGGACATTGTTGACTGCTCTTAACACTTCATTTGTACTTAGTGCACGGCACACATTACGGATCCTCCTCATCATGTCCTCTCTTGTAGTAGGATGCTTTTGGTAAACCAGCTCCTTGACACGTCCCCAAAAGAAAAAGTCAAGCGAAGTAGGTCCGGAGAACGAGCTGGCCAGGAAACCAAGCCTCCTTTTCCGATCCACCTGTTTGGAAATAAACGTTCAACAGTATGTCTGGCAACTCTTGCAAAATGAGCAGGGCAGCCGTCTTGTTGTACCCACGTCATTTCACGAGTTGCTAGACGACATATTCCAACATCCCACGTCATTTCACGACATATTCCAACAACTCACAAAGAACATGTGACAAAAAATTAGCGTACTCTACCCCTGTTAAAGTACCTTCGAAGAAATAGGGGCCAATTATTTAGCCTCCCACTACACCACACCAGACGTTAAGTATCCAGATATTTTGGTTGTCAATTTCACGCTCACCCAGTGAGGATTCAAGCTGGACCAGTAGTGAGCGTTGTGTATGTTGACATCTTCATTACTCTTGAAGGTTGCCTCGTATGTCCACAGAATGTTCTGATGAAAACAGGGGTTCCTGGCGTTCCTCCACTGACAAAACTCCAGACGGTTATGGAAATCTTGTTTTCGGAGTTCCTGATGCAGGTGAACACGGTAAGGATGAAACGAGTTATTATGCAGAATCCTCCAAACAGTCATGTGGCTCATAGCAGCATCCGTGCCTAATTGTCTTGTCGATATTGGGGATCCATATGGACTGCACCAAGGATGTCGGGAGACCGATTATCCTGTACACGGCGTTTGATCTGTTGACGTTTTTTGTGATGAGGTTGAACATGCCCAGTCCTCTGCACACGAAGTGCCAAACCCCGAAATACTTTTCTCGATTGCCAAGCACGATCGGGAAACCGTTCACCATATTTTTTGTTTGATGTGTGTACGTGCACTACGAACCGAGAAAAATGCCTGGAACGTGTGGTCTTGATAGTAGCAATTTAACAACAAATAGCACTCGTAGATGCCAAACCGTAGACTTTAGCGAAAATTGTTTCCTATAAAAGTTGTTTCTTCTTCAATAATACTTCCAAAGAAATTGAAATTGATACCACTTTCTATTTAAAATTTTGAAGTTGACACCTCCTGGAAATATTTCCGCTACGCAACTGGATATGGAAGTATCACGATTTGATTCTCCACATAAGATTTGGTCATTTAATTTTTTGTTTGAAGTATTCACGTACACTACGAGCCGCGAAAAATGCCTGAGACGAGTGGTCTGATACACCCTGTATATATATATATATATATATATATATATATATATATATATATGTCTGTGTGTGTGTGTGTGTAAACGGGTCGAATTTAGATCTCGCTTTTCTAAAGTCGGTTATGCCTATGGTCACAGTGCATCCAATTTTTCACTCTGGCGCGTCTGCCGACTGCTTGGTCACACTGCAACCAAACCGTCGTCAGTCTGTCTTGTTGTGGTGTACAGTATGGACGATTAATTGCTGTTATTAGGAAATCCTGTGTTAAAAATATTACTTTTAGAGGAAGAAATGAGCAAATGTGTAATTACTATTTTTCAAGAAAGAGAGAAATATGGCGAGTTTCACACGCAGTTTCCAAAGTTGGTGGAGCAGCCACAGAAGTTTTTTTCAGTACTTCAGAATGGAACAGGATTCATTTTGACACATCTTACAGAAGATCCGAGGACGCATAGAGAAGCAAAGTAATTTTCGAAAATATGTATGAGCAGAAGAACGGCTTGCTGTAACATGTAAATGGGAGTCTCAATACCTGCGATGAGTAGTAAACCACCCGCTAGTCTGGCGTACTCTGACGTAGAGACCTGCACGGGCCGGGCTAGGCCCGAGGCCCGAAGCCCAGCCCGGCCCGTGGGCCGGGGTTGGGCTTGCCGACACTGATTTCTCTTCAGGTCGGGCCGGGCTGGGGCCGATTAATTGCAATTCTTTAGTAATTATTGACTTTCGTTAGACAATAATTAGAATAAAGGCAAACGTTGAAGAAGTGTGCCCGTGAAAGATGTTACAAAATGAAACTTTTACAATTTATCGGGCCCGGGCCGGGCTTGGGCCAAGAATTTTAAAAAACTTATCGGGCCGGACCGGGCTCGGGCCAAAAATCTCCAAAACTTTTCAGGCCCAGGCTGGGCCGGGCCTAGGTACATTCGGGCTCGATTGGGCTCGGGCCGAAAAATTCGGCCCGTGCAGGTCTCTACTCTGACGACAAAAGCAAAATAATTTGTTTCTGATCGGTAGTCGGTAGAAGTCGGCCGTAGTCGCCAGACCATGTCGGCGTCAGTCTGACCACGTACACTTCTCTCAATGCATTTATTTATTTCACCGATGTCGTCAGAGTATGTCAGACTAAAAAATCAGTGAAAGTCGGATCCACTGTGACCATAGGCTAAAAGTTGAAAAACCTTGTCATATCTTCGCACTTCGAGATTATGGTTTAAATTCGGATCTACATTGACCCTCTATTCAGATCTCTATATGAAAGGACATTTTTTATTGAGATTTGTCTTCGTTGATCCATCAAAATATAGTAATGTTAGGTAGTCGAACGCTAATCTGGCAAGGTCCAGCATATTTGTGGATACCTCCTTGACAGGGTTCCTCCCGTAAGCTTTCTTTATTGATTGTCCTTTGGGGTTTTTTTTTTTACTTTTCTGTTGAAATAGAGACTCTGTTAAGTCGAATATCAGCTCCAAACAATTCTTCGTAAAACTTGTTCTTCGTAAAGTTTTCCCCATTTCCCATAATATAATTCACAGTTATGACAATCATATCGTTCCTATGTGACAATGCGCGAAAATTTATGGTTGAGTTTGTAATCATCAATGTGGCAGTGCGTTTTCTCAGGATTTTACTTTTTCCCTCTATTTAATTCAACAATTCTAATATAATTATCGATTGCTTTAATAATGTATGCTGTTTAGCCCACAGAGTATAGCTATGGCGCGTAAAACTAAACAATTAATTTCATTTTCAAACTTTTAGTATATGTAGTAAACCGATGCTGAAAAAATATTTTAAGAATTTCTGTGGAATTCAAAAGTTCTAGTTACAACTTTGGGAAATGTGAAGGACGGTAGTACTAATGGTATATCTTTTGATGTAGAGGAAGTGCGGGTAATTTGGACCCCCATTTTTATTTTTAAACAGAAATTTGTCAATATACACATGTATTGAATACTATTAGGAGAAAACAATTCTTTGTTTATTTGTACAATATTTGAACACAACAATTTCACTTACGTTGTATTAATCTTTCAGTAACTCCTTGTTAAATAAAAAATAGCGAGTTTTGTCCGTTTGCAAAATGATCGGGTAAAGTGAACCCTCAGATCACGAAAACACAAGTACCGGTAATAAAAATAGATGAACAATAACTAAAATAAAAATGCACTACGCGCTCTTCATTCACTTTTATGTCAGAACAATTAACAATTCAGAATTATTTGAGCACTACTTAGGTATCCCGAGCTGAGCAATATGTTATATATTCTTTACACAAATCACAAACTTAACGCTCAACAATATCTAATCCAGTGCATGTTTCATACCACCACTCAAAACCTTTAGGCACTGGATCCACTTCTCATCATCACAATCTTGGCTACATTTTATACTACAAAGAACGCAAGAGGCAATAGGCATCATTACACTCAAGTTGATCATCAGTCGCATGAGTGGATGAGTGTTTGCTTCTTTTGCCGTGCCCGAACCCTGTTCAAAATTTAAACGACGAGATGATTTTAAACGTTTAGTTGATGCTGCAAAAACTTGTTGTCTGAAAAGTCTTAACGTAATAACATATCCAGACCCCTTTGCTCTGACACGTCCACCAAGTGTTGCAGATGGAAGACATGGTGGTGGTGGTACCAAGATTTGGGAAGAAGGTTCTCGAAATACGGAGTTTGATGACGTGGAAGGTTGACATATGGCATCAGAATCCATAGGCATCACTAATAATAACTTCATAAATTTTACGTTATTCGTGTAATAAATAATAACACAAACAATAAAACACTCTACTTAAAAAGATCGAGCAAAATAGACTCTACTCCAGTTTAGCCACCATATTGGAGTCTACTTTATCCGCCAACAGGATTATTACATGTTTCTTCAATAAATTACACGGTATTCATTTTAAGGTCACACCAAGCAAATGTAACATACAGTGATATTTCATTCGTAGTTCAACATTGTTTATATAATCCTGCATGTTCAGATTATAAGAAGAAAACCGTAAAGAAATATACCTTTGAAAAATATTGGAATGTTCTTCACACATGCAATAATATCTCCTGACTCGACTTCAATGGTCTTCTTACTGAAGTTTAGGTAGATGACTGAGGACGAGAGTAACACCTTCTGAGAGTATTACCAATTCGCTGTCCTTAATTATTCCAGAGAAAAACAGGAGGTCCACTTTACCTACCCAGGTTTACTATGCCGCATTTCCTCATATTCTGAACCGTTTGCAATATACTCAAATATTTATGCGTAATAAGTCAAGAAAGAATTGAAACAATATTAGAAAATTTTGTTGTTACAGTTTTTTTATATATCTTACGTTTTATGTATTTTTATTTACTTCGTTTACATGCTTTTGATTTGAATAATGGAGTCATAGTTGCTCAGTGGTAGAGCGCTTATCTCTGGTGAGTGGAGTCCCTGGTTCGATTCCCAGCCAAGTAAGTTCGTGGTGCACAACATCGTGTCCGTGAGTTTTCTCGTGGTACTTTCGTTTTTTCCATATTACCACTCCAACAATTCTTCCATTATCTTTCACTTTCCTTAATCATCGTCTTCCTTAGCGCAATAGGCATAATCGTCGGACGTTAAACTAAATATTTTATATTTGAAAGAATATTTCGAAGATATTTTTCCACATCTAGCAGTAAGGGCAGTGAATGAGACAAATTGAAAATGGCAATTTCATAGAATATCATCCTAATTACATGCATCTTTTGTATTACTAATAACCTAGGGATCGTTTACTAGTAGCTTTATTGACCAATTTTCTCAGAAACGAGTTAAACAGTTTTGTTCGTATTTTGTAAGTAAATATTTCATAAACAATTCTACTATATTAATTTAATAATGCTACAATGTAACATACATATCTCAATTTTTTAGAAAATAGTCAGAAGGGATAAATTAGCATTGGGACGGCTTATTTAAACAATACTTTCGAAAACGCATTTTAGCTAGTTATTCCATAATCTGTAAATGAATATTTCATTAGCAACTTTCACAATATAGTTCAAACCTTTTCTGTTGGAAAAAATGAAGTTAAATCTATCAGTTTAATGCCCTATGATTATGTACTATGGACTAAGGGAGATGATGTTTAAAGCAAGTGAATGATGATGGAAGAATTTGGTGGAATGAGAATGTAGGAGGAAACGAGAGTACGCCGAGAAAACCCACGGATACGATGTTGTTTACCACAAACTTGCTTGGCGTGTATCGAACCAGGGACCCCACATACCAGAGGTAAGCGTTCTACTACTGAGCCACCGTGCCCCCTTGTTTCTCTTGGAAAAGTACGGGAGTATTTCTGGTGGTTTGCTATTTGGAAGACTTTTGTTTGGAAAATGCTTTGGTAGAAAGTCTTTAGTGTATTGCTTTTTTAGTAATTAAGTATTTAATTACTAAATGTGACACAATGTACACTTTCTTCACAACATTTCAGGGGGGAAAATACTTAAAACCGAAAGACAATTAACAAAGAGTCATCAAAAGCATTATCAGTTTACATATCTACAATTTTAAAAAGGGGTCAGTTTTGTGTGGACTATTTTCCCAAATACGTATATCATTAACAGCACTATGAAATGATATATAAACAATTATTCTTGGAAATCTCCAGAGAACTTAGTGTAACGACCCAACAATATGACATACTTCTCTTATGAAATTAAAGAAAAAATAATACAGAGGTGTTAGCTATGTATGGGTGATTTTCTCGAAAGTATTTCTACACCTTCTTTATCTTTTTCATTAAAAATCTTTATTATATACCTTCCTGTAACTTACAGTGGTCCAACCGTGCCATCAAATCTTGCACCATTAATTTTTACACATTTCTCGACATCAGACAGTGATGAAATTTTACACAGCGAAATAAATCGCTTGACAATACAATGTTCCATTCTTACTTTCACTTACGTCTATATATTTGTACAGTGTGACTCCTAATAGTCTCAGGCTCATTTCCTGGCCAGTGCATACGAATTTCTTGCGCGCACACAGAGTCGTGAGGCAAATTGAAGAGTCGCATAAATAAAAATTGTTACGGCCACTAAGTTTAGAAAGCATATGATATGCCTGTTAAACACACGACAACGCAACGCGCTGACCACGAGGTTTATAGCTAAGCTGGACGAAGTTTCATCGGTCGCTTCAGATGACATTGATGCAAACTCAACCTCGCAAAGGGCTATCACATATATTACATATTTATACGTATATTTGTATATTAAAAAAAAACAAAGAGTAATATTTGAATATCTTCCTCAGGTAGACTATAGTGTCAACGATACTGAGAGTTGGGAAGCATGTAAGAAAGAAAATTAACAATTTTCTACTTTTTAGTGACAATTAAATAATTTTCTATTGACACTTTAGTCTATTTTAGTCTATTCATAGAAAATGCAAGGAAATACTATGTACTGTGTACTATTGTAAATATTGATCCAAAGCTCTTTGCCGAAGAACAAGCACACATTAGCCTATGCAGAGTCGTATATCTTGATGGATTGCGGATTAAAGAGTTGGAAATTCACAATTAACGGGCAGAAAAGCTTTTAAAAATGATGCCTGAGCGGAGATGAACCGTATGAGAAACAACATGTAAATAATAAATGTATGAAACAGAATAAAATCTAAATGAGAAAATTATGAGTAAAAAGTAGAAAATATAATTTAAAGAAAATACTTTTCCAAAGACATGTTTCCATTTTTTTAAAATAAAAATTACAAATCGTACTAATGAGTAACCCTTCTTCAAGAAAATTATTTTTAAAACACTCCATTTGTGCACAACTATAGAGAAAACCATAAAGAATGCTCTTTTAAACAATAACCAACTTATACCGGTAAATTCTTCAATTTTCATGTAATATTATATGTTGGTGTATATATATATATATATATATATATATATATATATATATATATATATATATACAATTTATATATATATATATATATAAAACGAATGTCATAATAGTATTATGAGTATATGAATATAGGCATCTATAAACTACTTGATATACCACCAATAAATTATATGTAATGTAATACTGCTTTGTATAACGATATAATAAAATCTAATAGAATATTTCGTATGTTAGGAATTTCATACAAATAAAGGATACACTATAATAAGAGCAGGAGTATGTAAACCTTTCAAGGATTGTAAAATCGATAATATTAAGTATAAATGCCTTTGTTTGGGAGAAAAAAAGAGTAAGTTGTACGAACAAGTTTTTTTCTTCTTACTTTTTTTTTTATAAAATAGGGTACATATTTTTCTGGACTATGCACATAATTCTTTACATTAATAATTGTTTTTCTCCTTTTCAGAGTATTTCAGTACGTGAGATATTTCAAAGATATAGAAGTAAAAGCCTTCCATAACCTTACCAACTTAAAAACAATGTAAGTAAAATTTTATGGTTTAGTAACAAAGCCATCGTATTAAAAAATAAAATAATAATCTTAATAAATGGAGAAATTGTATTATATAAGTTTATGTTATAATTATTCATTTTTTATGTTTAAAACATTTTAAGTTTCATTTTTAATTTTGTAATTTTTCAGACTCAGTGTAAAGTACTTTAATAAATCAAGGATTATAAGAGAAAATATTCGTAACAATGCAGATTTAGTTGAGCAAATAAACTCTAAGCTGGGCTGTGATATTCAGGGTTTTGGGAAAGCGCGACCATTACCTATTCCAAAAATATTGATATTATAATCTTCTTGGAAAAAATACTGCATTTCAACATGCTGAAAGCTTGAGGAAAACACTTAAATTGTACTGTGAGTTAGCCTGTAAAAAGAAATATAGGAAAAGCAATTAAAGGACTTTATACATTTTATTAATACCAATAAAATCAGGCAAATGTGAATTTATGTAAGGAGTAACTAAGCTTATGATATTATTACATAGTTGCATAAGAAAATCAGAGAGGTTAATAGAAAGATAAAAATCAGTGTTCGAGTCTACCATCAATTTAGGACAAAATGTTAATATGTTTAAAAACATACGTATGAAAAACGGAGACCGACCTTATTATTATTATTATTATTATTATTAGTATTATTATTATTATTATTATTATTATTATTATTATTAGATTCTACGTTATCAACACTGACTATAGTGACCCTCACGAATCAGGAAGCTTGGCTCCACACCAGTCATAGAACTGCTTTATCTCATGTGTAATGCTTTCCAAGAATTCGTCTCGATTCGTGAAGCTGTCTTCTAAATGCACATTTGAGAATGCGTGGAATAGTAGAAGTGAACCAATAATGTTGCTAAAATTAGAAGACATGGAGGACGACCCAGAAGAAAACGCACTTAATAAACTATAACACACACACACACACAATAACAATTGTTCGAATTAAAGATAACAATAATGATAGCAATAATATAAAATAACAACACTAACAACAAAAATAAAAAATGAAACTTAACGGCAATTCGACAACATTCAACACTCACATGTTATCCGTATAACGCGAGAGACGACACTGACAAAATTTCATGGATGGGTTTTGACGACCGAGAAACTTCCTCGTGTTTTGTTGGGAGCTGACACCAGTAATTTATGGGTCAAGCTTCAGGACTCCGCGATCTCTATAGTATTATAAGAATATTTTATTTTTTTATTTTTTTCAGTTCTGTTCTTTTTCTTCATAGGATAAATTTAATTAGTTCTTATATGGAAGAGAAATTGAATTTAGTTGTTTTCTATGTACTAGTATTTGAAGTTCATGAGTTTCTCTACTAATTTAAAAAGAACATATAATTAGAACTATATTTTATAGCGATTTTTATAATTGGTATCAGAAGAAAACATTGTTAACAAAGCATTAGAACGTAAACACAAAATTGTGTCTATATACTCTTCTCACGTCAATTTTACCGTTTTCAAACTTCCATTCCGCTACTTTAAAAATAAATAAATAAATAAATAAATAAATAAATAAAAGGGCTCTAATTATTTTTTCCTATGGGTTTCATACAACTTCAATTTTATTCAGCAAATAGAGATGCTGAAAAATTCTTATATTTAAATCTCTAGCTGATTTTTAAAGACATTTATTTGTTATGGGTATCTGCAATTTCATTCTGAACTATCATTTAATGAGTAATAGAATGTGTATATTTTATGTTCTCTTACTTTTTAAAGAACATCATGTGAAATGGGTTTAAAGAGAGAAAGAGATGTGAAATTGAGAATTGTTTTAGTGATCGTTCAGTAATATCGACGCTTTTTACGAGTATTTGAGCGAACAAACATAAAGTAAAATGAAAGACTCTTTAATGTGCTGTAGTTATGTTTTTCTAGTCTATGGAAAATGTCTTGGCAGTGACTGAATGTAGAGAAATTAGTGGAATGAATATTATGGGTTGAAACGCGATAATCTTAACACTATATTGCGTTATTAAAACTATATTGCATAAAAGTATAAACAGTGCATGTCAGTTCAATGATTTTTTTCACACCAATTCAACGGCATCGTTATTTTGAACCATATACTATGACTATATTTTAACACACAATATCTATGTAACAACATCTACGATGCTGTAACTTCACTATCTATATCTATGTATATCTGTGTCTATAACTATCAGTTGTTGGACTGTACTAAATTTGAGGTTAGAAGCAATGATAATCCAGAGTTGTTTAATATTATAATAAAGCACTGTTTCATTATTTATTTCAGTTATATTAACCGCGCTCCAGAGTTGAAGTCAATTCCTGAACAAGTCTTCGAAGTATTTCTTCCTAATCTCAAAGTTCTGTAAGTATATTTTATCTGTTTCCTTTTCTAACATAGAATAACGTGAAAAAACATAAATACACAAGATCCATACGTGTTCTATTATTTAGTAGCAAATATCCCTACATGTTGCTATGGATAATCTTTTGAGTTCTTTCTCTCTCTAAGAAGGCAAAGTACTTCTCAAGATTAACAGTATCGATTTATTACCCCATGTTAACTCCGATCTATACACCGTTCTCATTCTTTACTTCGACCTCCTCTGTGGCTAAGCGGTTAGCGTACGCACCTTTGGCGCGGGAGACCCGGGTTCAATTCCTGGTGGGAGCTCATGTAGTTCGGATTCCACGTTAGTGAGTAGGTTCACGCGTCATATAGCCTCGCTGCTGAACGGGAGGTTAAACTCAAAAATCAGCTTATCAACTCATTCTTTATTTCCAGGATTTATTAACAAATTAACATATACATACGCTACATATACACACCAAATTACACAGTGTAACACATTATGAACATTACAGATCTGTACTGTATGGAACTGAAGTCCTATTTTTCAATTGAATTAGTTACTTGTTCCGTTATCTCCTTGATCGTTCAATCTCAATGTTTTACCTTTCGCTAAAATAAATAAATATATAAATAAATAAAACAAAAAGCTACACACAGATCTTTTCAACTACAATTTCATATATTAAATCAATATTTATAATCAAAAATGATACGATATGTAAATTATGATTCATTTTCACAAACAAATTCATATTTGGAGTATTTCATTAAAACTAATTACTAGAGCAACCCACATTATGATTTATTTTTTCCTTAATTATGCTTTATATTTTTCCAAATTATGCTTTATTTTAATTTCAATAATTGTTAAATATAAATCCTGTATAATGTGGGTTGCTCTTTCACGAAAGTCACAATCATCGATTGATAATGTCGATTACCCAAGAAAGATGATCTCCAAATGCAATAAGCTTCTAGCAAGATTAAAGTCTTCTACCCCAAAGGTACGCGGTACCTCGAGGGGCTAGAATCACAGTGGAAGACTCTCTGTGCGAGGTATTGCAACATATAGTACATACAAACGACTCAGAAGCTTGGATGGATCTATTCTTTTTTCCTTACGTAACACTGTGCGTTCCATCAAAAGCTGACAAAGTGAATAATTTAACATGATGGGTTGAACAAAGAGTGCAATGTTGGTCTGATTCTCGCTGCGAAGCTCTTCCTAATCACAGTAAAAAAATCCTTCAAAGCTCGACGACCAGCAAATTCAACTTTTAACATCAAGAGTGTCGAGAACAAATTAGTAGACGGTGACGTCCGCAGCGTAGTACGGCTTCTCATCTCAGAAGATACTATAGCTTCTCCGAATGGAACTGTATTAGAAGCATTAAAAGCGAAACATCCGGCTCACAGCCACCCTTTTGAACCTCCCGATCTTATTGAGCCCAGTATTGTGGCGCATAGAGTATCAGCTGACGAGTTTACGAAGGCACTGAAATCCTTTTCCCTCCGGGTCATCCGGAGGCATGCTAAGTCTCCGTCCTTCAATATTAAAGGACCTCCTACTATCCCAAGACTGCAAAGCTAAAGACCACCTGACTAACGCCATCTGTGATTTTCTCCACCTCATTATTTCGGGTGATGTGCCCACGGAAATGAGACCTATTTTCTTTGGAGCATCACTAATAGCTTTGAGGAAGAAAAGTGGCGGCATTCGTCCCATCGCAGTAAGCAATGTCTGGAGGAGATTGTCATCCAAAATCATATGCCATATAATTAAGAGAATCTCTAACACATTTGCTATCCCCACACCAACTTGGAGTTTGCGTTCCACATGGAGCAGAAGCAGAAGTCCATGCTGTTCGTATGTACTACTCTTTTCCACACCATCAGGAGAAAGGTTTCTGAAGATACACTTTAGAAACGCATTTAACGAGTTGAATCGTGATTCTATGCTCATACAGTTAAAACCAGTTTTCCGTCAATTTATCGATACGTCCATCAGTGTTACTCACAACCGAGCAACTTATACTTAGGAGACGAAATAATCCTCTCTCAGCGTGGCGTACAAAAAGGCGACCCTCTTGGCCCTGTTTGTTTTCGTACTAACTTTACAATCCATCGTTAACAGTATCAATATGGAACTGAACATATGGTATTTGGATGACGGGACTGTAGCTGGAGACAAGGATACAGTACTAGAGACATTAGAAATCATCCGTAGACAGGCTAAGGAGATTGGATTGCAAATGAATTTCTCCAAATTGAGGTCATCTTTCTCGGAGTCTCCAATGAGCAGGCTAATAACCTCTTCAAGCTGTTTGACGAAACCGCGCCTGGGATTCAAAGAATTTCGACAGATAACGCCAGTTTACTAGGAGCAGCATTATCTAATGAGGCAAGACGAACAATATTAGAAGACAAAATTTCTAAATTAGAATTCTTCTCTACACGTCTTTCCTTGAGTTCAGCACACTCTGCCTTTTACCTACTACGCGCCTCATTGTCCATGCCAAGGCTGCTACACTTTCTTCGCTGTGCTCCATCTTGTCGGGATGCTGATCTTCTGGAATGCTATGACAACACCTTAAAAACCTGTCTAGAATCTATCCTGAATTGCTCACTCAACAATAACTCTTGGTTGCAGGCGTCCCTGCCTGTTAACCACGGAGGTCTCGGCATTCGCCGCGCCATGTACCTATTTCATCCTTTCTGTCTTCATTCTATGGCGCTAAGCCATTGATCGAGACCATTCTCCAACAAGATCTTAGCCTTGTAACGGATTCAGATGTCAACGACAGCATTTCTAAGTGGTCATTTATCGTAGGATTAGATGTCCCTGATCTTGATAAGAGAGGATTACAATCCTCTTGGGATGATTCCATTATAAATCATCACTTTTCTTCTCTACTTCAGTCATGCGATAACCCAGAAGACAAGGCCAGACTCCTAGCTACATCATCTCCTGAAGCAGGCGATTGGCTTCATGCTATCTCATCACCTTCTTTAGGACTGCATCTTCCCAATGACAGTTTTCGAATCGCCAGTGCACTGCGTTTGGAAGCAGATGTTTGCGAACAACACAGATTTCCTGCCTGTAGAAGTGTCGTAAACAAGAAGGGCCTTCACGGACTCTTCTGTGCCAATAGTGCGGGTAGACATTCACGCCACTCCAGTGTGAACGACATTATCATGAGGTCACTAATTTCAGTAGGCGTTCCTTCTATACGCGAACCGTTGGGATGCAGTCGTGCAGACGGTAAGAGGCCAGATGGTATGACCCTAATACTGTGGAAGAAAGGAAAAGCACTTCTATGGGATTTTACTTATTCCGATACCTTCGCCCCATCAAATCTACATTCCTCTTCAGCACAAGCTGGCAATGTGGCTGCTAGCCGTGATACAGAAAAACGCAGAAATTACAGAATTTACTTGACAAATATAATTTTGTCACTATGGCTATCGAATCAGATGGTTCCTGGGGTCCAGAAGGTCTTAACTTTATAAAAGAAGTCCGACATCGCATTTATTTATCGTCAGGAGACGCTCGAGCAACCTCTTTTCTATTGCAACGCATCATTATGGCAGTACAAAAGAGGGAACGTTGCATCACTTTTTGGGAACGCTACTCTCTGGTAAGGATCTGGAAGAGATCTTTTTTCTGTAATCATCTCGGCGAAAGTTTGAAAGTGCTGTTGTTTTAAAGTTTCTCGACAATTGTTAACCGTTTAGGTACCATTGTTCCCTTTTGGGAACAGCAACTTTTCAGCGTTCTAGCGTTGTATATTTTCTATATTTCTGCCTGATATTAAGTAGTATTATAAATGAATGAATTGTTAATTGTTTTATTTGCCTTAATTTCAGAACAATGAATTTTAAATAGTTTCTTTCGATTTTTTTACAATTGAAGTTTTCATGTCTTTCACATAAGGTTGCAACACTGCGTGCTTACGACGTAATATAAAAGTTGGCAAGACTGATTGTGGGCAGTTGAGAGCTCAATGTGTGTACGTTTTCGTAGTGTGAGTGAACGTGCGTTTGTGACCATTGTTTGTTATTGCGCAACTGATATATTTTAATGTTCCCATTTGGGAACATTGGTACGTAGCGTGTTCGTGTGAATATTTGTTCTCTAAAATAGCGAAATGGCAAAGAAATTGCTTACGCTGGATGAAATACTAGACACATTGGACACTGTGAGTTTCTAATGAGGAAACGGATGTTTGCATTATCTCTTCAGATGAGGCAGGTGATATAACAGACGAGGAGCGCATAAATGAAAACGAATTAGTTCCTCTTATGCCTAAAACGTATGTGGTGAGTTGATAATGGCAGTGAATAATCTCATCGATGACGCAAAATGAGCTTGAAAATATATCATCAACTTCATCATCTAAAAGAAAAGGGAAACAGTGTGTGCCTAAGTGGAAAAATGTTGCGAAAACTTGCCTCAAACCCATTTCCAGTTCACCAGAGAAACTTGTGGTTTCTCATCCTCATCTTGACGGTAGTTCTCCGATAGATATTTTCTTCAAGATTTTGCCCCCCTCATACATAGAACACCTTGTTCAAATGTCTAATTTGTACGCACAGCAGAAGGGAGCTCCACATATAAATACATCATATGAACAGCTACTACATTTTTTTTTTTTTTGTTTTGTTTATTACTTCTCAGCGGGTATCCTGTTCTTCCTTCTGAGAAGTCCTACTGGAGTATAGCCGATGACTTGTGTATACCGATTGTGTCATCCGTAATGCCCAGAGCCCGTTTCAAACAAACAAAGAAATATTTTCATATTGTTGACAATTCTAACTTACCAAAAGGTGCAAATTGGGGAAAATAAGACCTACGATGAGCTACAGAAGAACTTGCAGTAGTTTGGTATCTTTCACCAATATCTGAGCATTGATGAAAGCATGGTTCCGTACTATGGGCATCACACCTGCAACATGTTTATTAGAGGAAAACCAATCTGTTTTGGTTACAAAATATGTTTTTTATGTTCTTCTGACGGTTATCCCTATGCAATGGACTCCTATGGTGGAAAAGACAATAGTGCTAATAACGTTAGTGGGAATATTCTATTAGGAAGGAGAGTTATTCGTAGTCTTACATCATAGAAAAATAATGACCAACACGAAGTCTTTTTCGATAATTTCTTTATGTCTTATGATGTTCTTTTAGAATTAGGAGGAAAATGTGTTCGAGCAACTGGGACAGTAAGAGATAATTGTGTTCAGCAGTGTCTCGTGACTTTACAGAAAGAACTTGCTAGGAAGGAAAGAGGAAAGTTTGACGTCAAAAGTGATGATAATGTTTGCTTTGTAAGGTCGAATGACAGTGCAGTTGTAACTGTTGGTTCAAAGTATCTTATACACTTGCCAGTAGGATCAGTGAGAAGATACTCTCGTGCACATAAAAAAAAAGGTTCCAATTATTAGTCTACCATTCGTTATTCAAAAGTACAATAAAGAAATGGGAGGTGTTGATGCTATGGATCGTCTTCTTGCATCATACAGACCCAAACTCAGATCCAAGAAATGGTGGTGGAATCTTTTCAATAATGCACTCAATTTAGCGATTGTTTCTTCCTGGAAATTGCATTGCGAATTGAATGCAAACATTGAACTCACACATCTACAGTTTTTGAGGGAAGATACCATGTGTCTTTCGCATCGGAAACATGACATCAATTAGGCCAGGTCCAAGATCGCATGTTCCTCTCGAAGCTCGAAATTCTGAAACGCATTAGATTGTGGATGCATCAGAAGGACGCTGTATAGTGTGCAAATCTAATACAAGAAAAATGTGTTTTCTTTGTCAAAAGAGATTACACCAGAAGTGATTTCCAAAGTACCATGAGTTATAAGCATTTTTTCAAAGACCTGAAAAAAGACAGTTAGCTTATGCTCAGCAAAATTCATATGTGTAGTATTCGAATTGGAAAAACGTTTCCTTTGCAAATATAAATTCTTAAATTTCCAAACAAATACTAGCTATATAGAATTTACAAAAACACTACTAAATACATGTACATATATAAAGAGCAAGTGAATAGAAAGATTAGTAAATACATATCTAAAATAAAAGCTCGTAGGTATTCAACTGTAGCCATACGTAAAAACTCGAACCATCCAGTATCTATTTACCCTCATATCTAATACAAATATAACAAGAGAAGAAATGTTCGTAATATTTGACTTTGCTCAGTGTAAAAGCAATGTGTTATTCTACTTCTAAGTATTATTATAAGTAATGTGAAGGGAAGAAATGCAATTCGTATATATATATATATATATATATATATATATATATATATATATATATATATATATATATATAGATAGATAGATAGATAGATAGATAGATAGATAGATAGATAGATATATGCGTGTGTGTTTGTAGCAAAGTCATAGAAACGCAGTCTATATGAAATTGATTAACGTAATTAATTAATTACTTATAGAAAGTACTGTGAAAGTAAAACTAAAAAGACGCGAATTCTGCACACACGAGATACCAATGTTCCCAAAAGGGAACATCACGTCACAGGATGTTGGCAAGTGGTACTCGACAAATCAAAACGAAAATTTAATTATGGGTGGAAAAAGCACAGAAATTGAAAATTTTGAAGAATTCGTACCAGTGGATCCATGTCCGGTCCTTAAACGGTTAATCATTTTAAATTAACCTTTATACAGGTATGTTTTTCTTGTAATTATGTTCATTTGTTTATTCTTTTATATATCGCAACAATTGTTCCGCGGGTGTTGTCAATTTCCAATATTATTGTTCTCATAGTCTGTTTCTACACATATATTCTTACATTGTCTTGCATTGTTAAATTTGTCTACATGCTTGTGTTGAGTTCCTTTTTCTAGTATAAACAATTCTGTAATTTTACTTTTAGAGAACAAATAAACAGAACTGAACATAAATCCTGTATAATGTATACTATTTACTATGCATTAAATATTCTAAATATCTTGATCTATTTATTAATATTTTATGCAGCCAGTTTCTTTTATATGTAATGAACTTTCTACTTAATGCACTTCCAAAGAGATATGCTTTTCTTGAGTCAGTTTTTCTTTCTTTTTATTACTTGTGTGCGCCTTAGAGGTGCTTATACACAGAAAGGAAAAGTAAAAGATACCACCAAAAGTGTTCAACTTTAAGAGGTACACATGTGGAGTTCTTTTGCACTTTTCGCATATTTCGAACATCATACATAACTGCGCAGTTACACTTAGAATAAAACTATTGTTTATTCATTGTTGGTGGAAAGTTTTATTCTTCTCTTTTTTTCTTTTCTCCACTTCAAAGGATTAAACTGAAAAGTTTATAGAAATAAAAATAAGCTTTTCATTGTTGCATTGTTATGTTCTCAAAAGTTTTGGACTATATTTATTGGTTTAAAAAATATTAATACAGTATCGTAAACTTGCAGTTAAACATAATTTTCCATGAATTGTTCTCATAGAATTTTCCAAGAATTGTGCTACATATTTTAAATTATGCTTTATGCTTTATTTTTCAAAATTATGCTTTTAAAATTTATTTCTTCTGGATCTTTAGACAACCACAACCATGTTGAAGGTACCAATCATATGTGTAAGCTGCTGTTATACTTTTTATGCTTTTGGGTTGTCCTACGAATTACATATAAATCATATTTCGTGCACAATTATGCGTAGTTGGAATTGTCCAAAACTTATATGATTCATTTCTTTCTTTTTCAAAATAGTTGCATATAGATCTCAACAATTCTATAATTCACACTTATATAACAAACACATAAAAATTAAAACATGTATGTTCAACTTTAATAACTCGTCAAATTAAAAAAAAAAATCCTTCTTTAGTGGTACCTTATATCACAAATCTTACGCATTGCCCAAATTTGAAGTTCCTAGCTTTAGCACTTTAACTTGGACGTTGATCAATGAGTAAGGACTTCCTTTTTTGTACTATGTTAAGAGATTTACATTTTAAAATATTGGAAACACATATGTACTGCAACACGTAGTCTTTGTGGTTCATTAACAAGAAACATTTGTGTACTGAGACTGTGTCTTCTGTCAGTACTACGTTATGTGCAGTGAGTAGTATTCGGGAGGATGTACTACGAATTTTTGTGGAATTGAACAGACGTTGGTGGTACCAAATTGGATTGGTTGTTTGATTTGGAGTTTAGAGTTCCTTTTATCACCGACGCTATATGATACATAGACCAATATGCGACTCACACTGCATGAGCTTTCACCGCGAATTGAGCTTGAGTCTCCTGCATCAACCGGTTACACCAGCCGTACACTTATCATATAACCACCAAGCAGTTCCACTACCAAATCGGAGGAACCTGTGAATTTCATACGGCAAATATAAACTTAGTTGTAGCAAGTGAATGAACACTTCAAATACTGTATGTCAGACTTATCGAAGGCAACGGAGTACAAGGTGATGGTATGCAGGTCACGGGCAAACCATTATTTAATAAGCAAAATTGTAGACGGAATAAGCCTAAATAAGAGGGATCGCTGAGCGCTAAAGAACTATAGAGAAAATGCTCTGTGGCTGATGCCACAACTCAATCAGTCTCTGACAGTATGTACCTGTTTCTACTATTACAGCCAGAAGAGTGCTGCATTGTCTTGAATATTCAAGGTCATGTTGCTATTCTGGAGCACTTTGTCATCACCCCGCAATGCGGTAGCGTGGAAACAAATTATGCCAACGACGCAAAACTTATACTACATGATGACTAGAAAGGAGTAATACTGTTCGTGATATAAAAAGGTGTATCTAATGAAATAAAACGCACAAAAATAGAAGAGGAGGATGGAGGAAAGCAGAGACCAATGATGAAACGAGTCACGAACTTGTGACAACTGGAAGCAGTTAAACCCTTGAACCATCAAACCTGTTGACCAGCAGACGATGAAATGGCCTCATGTACGTGGAGAGTATATAGAACGCTGCTAATGTAATTCTAGCGAACACGATTTCTTCATCACTTCTTACTAAATCTATAATTTTATACATTTTTCTTGTTGTCTGAACATCCATGTAGTTACTTGGATAGTGTACACACCTTTGACGTTGGAGACTTGGGTTCGATTTCCGACGGAAGTTCATGTGGCTCAGATCCCACGTTAAGCCGTAGGTCCACGTCTCACATAGCATCGCTGCAGAAAGAAACGCTATACCCAAATCCAATCCACTCTTTTCTGTTCTGTGTGTCTCCGTGTGTCAAGGTTTTACACTGGAAGATAACTGCAAGATCTGTCAGAGTATAAACGCATGGGAATCACAAGAGAAAATTAACACTTTTATGTTAGGACAAAACGTCAACATTTACTTGTACAGTACGCTGCAAAAAACCTGCAACATGAGCATATAAGTTTATTGTGAAACTACGTCCAACAGCGCAGGGAACCAACGTAACGTCTAAGTGACACATCACACCAGTAGAAAGCTTGGCGTTCTCCCTTGCACACTTATTTTGGAGCAAAAGACTTCGTCGTTTACAATAAACTTACATGCTCATGTTGCAGGTTTTTTGCTGCGGACTGTACGAGCCTGTAAAACTTGTGTAGAATATAAAAGACACCGCTAAGGCCAAACAGTAGTTTATTAAATCTTGTACAGCCTATATTAAAAATTTCTGCATTAATTTTTAGTATGGAAAGAAGAATAAATTTGAAATTATGTCGAAAATAGTCAAGATATGGTATTTTGGTTAATAAATGTTATATTGAAAATCAAATATTTTAATGTCTGAACTCGACTAGCAGACATCATAATCCACTATAATGTTAAAGAATCGATATTTCAGATGTTTCTAGATCACTAAGTCAGTGTAAATCGCCGAGTTTGTCCAAATCCCTGAGTCACTCTGAATCTAAAGAGCGCGATCAACACGAGTATGATCCATATAATTGTAATGACTTGAGCGACTCAGTGACTCATGATGTGTATTGTCACTGATATAGAGATGCAGAAGTGTATATCTAACCAGACAAAAAGTTAAAATTAACTAAAATTCATGTATAGGACTCCAACAATGTATAAAATAAACTACAAGTAAAAGTTCTAAATATAAATTCAATTTTCTCCCAAAACAAGTAAAATGTGTTATATATATATATATATATCCAACAGAAGACTATCAAAAGAAAATTTAGATTACGTTATTGGCAGGATCATCTATCATCACCCATGACGCTTTTGAAAATGTACCATATACAATGATTTGCAGTAACCTACATACCAAGTAAGATCAAAAGTTTCCAACATCAGATATTATTATTTATTCTAGGAAAAACAAAGCAGATTGCTTTTGATTAGGGAAAACATCTTTTGGGTATTTAGATGTATAGTAACTACAAAGTTTTAAAATGTTTCAAAAGTATTTAAGTTAGTATTAATTTTTTGTTGTCCTTTTTGTTTTACTGAAAGGCAGAAACTTGAAATTCAAAATCACTTTCACGACACCTGCAAAGCTTGTAATTCAAGTTTTGCTCAATTTATAATGGAATCCTTGTGATAAGTTATTTTCCTTATCCTTTCCAATAGAACATATTACACATATCATATGGTACGTATCAGTGATGGTGTTAGTGATACTATAAATTACTTCCTCTCTGGTCCAGTGAAGTACAGTGTCCCGTGATCGATTTCCGGTGGGATAATTGATACTAACTAACAAGATGCATGGTCTATGGAGCCCGAAGGTTCAATGCCGCGTTCACGAAAACTCTCCATTGACTTCTGTTCTTAGCCAATTGGATCCAGTTTCTACTTTGTATTCCTATTTCTGAAAGATTTATCCTAATATTGTCCTCCCGTCTCCGTCTAGATCTTCCTAATGGTCGCTTCCGATTGGATTTCCGGTTAAAACTTTGAAAGTGTTCCTACTCTCTGCGGATCAATGATACAGTGGTTCGAACGCTACCTTAAATTTAGGTCTACATCTTATATAGCTCATGTGCTGAAAAAGGACATAAACTTTTAAAAAAGCAAAAAGAGAAAGAACAACTCTATAAAGTTCAATGTTGGCGAATAAATGCATTGCTGAAATACATATTTTATCGTTTTATTACTTTTCGGATCAATTAGAAATTTGGCTCTTTAGCTAAGAATACCCTTAAAAATTGGAATTTTCATCAGATCAATTAACAGAAATATTGTGCTGCAGAAATATGAGAGACGATCGATCCAACAACTTAATAGGAAATGTCATAAGAACAACTCTTCTTTTGCCTTTTTCAATGTACGCTTTCTATTTCCTGAACACCAAATAACATTAGTTATTCCTGGACCTGGTTTATTATGACGAACATGATATTATTTCAGAAAAGTGTATCATTTTCCGTCTCTATGATATGTAATTTAAAATTACATGTTTAATAATGTACAGCAGAAAATAAAATCTAAGAAATCTGAGTAAAACTCAAGCAAGTTTTAGTTTTCTTACAGACTGAATAAACAGACATATAACAATACCAGGAAAGATTAGCATGTCAAATTGTAAGTGACTAGTTGCCGTCTCTTCTATTTATCTCTATCTTACTTTGAAATTCTTCAACTGTTCTTATCACCCTCCAAATAAATTCTTCAGGAAGAAAAAATCTTCCCATGCTTTGGTTTTCTTTTAATAATGTTCACATCTAGAAAATCTAATTGCAATAATTCTCCCAAATCACATTTTTTTATAAGGTATTTTATAGATTTGCGTATGTTCATCGTATCAGTCTAGTATTAATATAATATGTTCAGTATCACATCACTTGATTTTTCACGCTGTATCTCTGGATTGTATTTGCATATTTCCATTATGTATCAGTACGTTGGTGGAGAATCAATGAGCAAGACAAACAAGGTGGCTGATGTTCTTGCTGCTTAGTACTTCTATTTACGTATAACACACATAGAAAATGCAGTTTTATCGCGGAACATTCGAATTTACAACTGTGCACATATTCGTAAGTTGTCTAAAAGTGTTCATGGATTAAGCTTTTGCTTTTCATTTCTCTTGATATTTCGTTTGATCGGAAAGCACAGTCTTGGTCCACACGATCCATAGAATATGCAGCATATGAGTTAGATGAGATGTCTTCTAATCGTATCTCCACTCCGTCAGTTTATCGTCTTACTCATTGAATGTTTGCAATACTGTATCCTTCGGCATTTTTAATATTTGTTGTTGTTGAACAAAATGAATTGTAGGAAATCCGTGCTTATTGGTTCCTTAAATGCAGTTGTTTCCCTCAAATACAATTCTCCTTATGTTGAAAGATAGGCACTACTAATTTTCATTCTCTAACAGGGATACAGGCTCTGGGCTCTCCTGGGTGCATTTTACATTATGCATAATATAATGTTAGAGCACATGATATATCAGAATTCAATATCCTAATGTAAGAACCTGGATTTGCTGTCAGAACATTTTGTTATATAATCACGTGAATATTATATTTATTTGTCTACCTCTGCAATCTAAAATATCGTGTCCGCTAATCAGTGGATAACTGCTTATCATTTTCACACTTGAAGTGCATATAATGCATCACAACTACCTGGAACATGAGAAATAAAATTTTTATAATATATATTTTAAGTTCTTGTATACTTCAGACTTTGCAGGCTTTCAAAAAGATTTCATTCGAGCAAGGAAAATATGTAGTATGTTTGCCAGTAGCGTAGGCAGAACATATATTTGAGAGGCTGATAAAAGGACTTTCTATATAAGTGCTTTTTTCCAAATAAAATATTTGTAATATTAGCTTTTAGGCTTGTGGGCTCAATCCCCCTTGTTTACTTCACTAACACCTGCAAAGTAAGAATTATGAGTCTCAGAACAGTTCTTTGAGTGGATAAATCGGCTAATCTCTACAGTTCGAGATTTATGCATTAGAGCAAGTAGTACATAATAAACACTTCGATATTGCGGAAATCATATATGACATTATACTGAATATTGTCTAAGGATGCCACGCGGACATCACGCAAAATAGGAAGGAGAATATTCTATAAAAAACAAAGAAAAGATTTCTTACCACGTATAGGGACATTGCGAATTCTTATTACTCACAACTAGTATACATAATGTTCTCAATCAGCCCAAAGTTTTATTTTTAAAGCGAGCATATGACTATCCTTTCACTCTCTATGTTATCATTATTATAATCTTCATCCTAGTTTTCATACAGCTTAACTACTCGCATCTTTGATAATGACACATGTTGATTAAAATAACACACTATTACACGTGATCATTTGTGATTACTTGATAGAACTTACATCTAACCTTGTCACGTGAGAGAGAACGGGGATTTTAATAACAAACTAGTAAAGTTCAATTATAACACTCATTGCTAGTCTATCATTTTATTTACAATTACGTGAAGTAATCAGATTTAGCTTAATTGGCCCTTACAACTAGATCAAAGTCTACATTAGTGCGCGACCTGAATGTCGGCATGATACTGGAACCAATTATCTCACATAAACACTTACAAACTTAAATCAAAATGTCATTAATTAACTCTGTCCATTTTCAATGAAATGTTATAAAATTAAATAATTTAGTTAACTAGGATGAACATGAGTTTACAAATGCAAATATAAATACAAATATAAATATAAGTCCTGGCACAAAGGCCTAAGGTGCTTGATTAATGTAATCTGGACTAACGCTACCTCCGGTTATAATTTTATGCATATCAGAATACAATAAAGATTAATTCCAACTTACATGATTAGTCTCCAATAGAACATCCAACAATAGAGTGACAAGACGTACTAACGACTTCGGAGAACGCGACTCGTATAGTCTCGTCGTTTAAGTGCAACTTCCCCTCTGGTAGATTTTACCATAGTTTTTATACACGATTTATTTTTCACTTTTCATCTTTCTGTTCTCTATTTCTGGACTATCTTAACCACAAAAGGGTTGTTTTCTGTGACGTCAGTACGGAAGTCCTTGTCTACCTTCACAAATATTTTGTCACAGGTATACGTTTCTATTGTACAAATAAATCCTGTTTTTCCTGTTTTTCCTTTCACTTCAGCTTGTTTGTTTCTAAAAGTGGATTGTTTCCGTGAATTCGCTTTCTAGACACCTTTTGAAATTAATCGTTCATACAACACTAAAAAATGTCGATCTAGTCTCTATATTCACGTAACAAAAATAATCTGAATAAGTGAAGACAGTGCATCCATTAGTAAATTATACAAAACTAAACTCCTTAGATCTGATTTTATTGACTCATATATACATGGTCAGCTAATTATCCCTTAATAACATTATTTCTGAATTTCTAACTGGGAAATAACAAAACTTTTTACCAAGTTGGTCGCCTATCACTTCAGAAATCCATCAAGGTCAACATATTTGCAATATGTGATCCAACAAATTTTCGACTGGATTACATGAGATTATCATTTCTTAACAGACATATATATTCTAAACTCAATTCATATCCGCGTACTTCTTGTTCTTGTCAATCTAGAACAATAGATCACTTATTTACAATGGTCGAAAATCATTTGACTAAAGCATAGAAGGTAAAACTGAAGTTGAAAGATGTTTCAGAATACATGAAATGCAAACCGGAATAACGCATTTACATAAAAAAACTGTACTAAAAATATTTAACTATTTTCATCCCTCAAGAAGAGCTCATGTGATGTAAAATATAGAGAAGCACATATCACTTAGAGACAGTTCTCAGGGAGTATTTGAAGAGAGTCATTTCGTTAATCGCCCTTGGTGACTGCAATTGTACAGTAAACGTGCGTCTAAAGTCAGGTAGAATAAAATTTCTCATTCTATCTTTCTGAATGTAATATCCGGCAATCAACAGAACACAGGAAGCTAATTTAACTTACATTGAAGTTCGTGTCTGGTGAATTGGGCTATTCTCTTCTACTGCCTCAGTTTTCATTGCGTTTATGTTTGCCCATATATATACATGATTTTCTTTATGTAACTGGACAAGCAAATCAAACATAAGCGTTTGTTAGAACTAGCTCGGTCACGTTAACTTTTTCTTCTCTAACACACTACCGGCCATGGTTACTGTCTGCATGTTGACCATTTTCATTAGGAACATAACTTCAGTAAAGTATAAAGAGGGATTCTTAAAGTACTATCTTCCATGCGTACTATTTCAATTTTGCTTTACAATACAGTTACAGTGGTTTTGCAGAAGCTTATGTAAAATCTGGGATACTTTATAATATGAAAATGTTTATAATAAAACTTTAAAAGGTTAAGAATCTGGTGAGACATTCACAATAAGTTCACTACCGATAATGTTTGATATTTATCAGAAAATTTTGACAAATAATATATGGAAGGAATAAACATTTGAACCATAACTTATAGCTATTATTTGATATGCCGAAATGTATTACGATAGAAACATATTTCATTTTTGAATCTTATAATTATAGAAATTGAACGTTAACTTGTTAAACCTTTTTCTTTATATTTGCATTGTCAAACAGTATCTTGTTAAAATGTTTGACAAATTATATATAATGTACATACTAGTGGTGTAATCTATATAGTTCAATAGCAGTTAGTTCGAAGTTTTCTGATTTTCATTTCTGAACAACAAGAATTGTTTATTGAATTAGTTTTTGCCTTAAGAATTGAAATTATGATACAGTACTACGAAAAGTGTAGTGTAAACAATGAGTGAAAGTTATGAGTTAAATAGGAATTTAACCAATAAATCGGTACCGCAAAAGAAAAAATAATAATAATAAAATGAAAAAATAAATTTAAAAAATAATAAAAAAGGACACGTCGATTCTTTGTATTGAAGAAATTTTAAAATGTTTTAAAGTTCTATTTTATCTTATCTAAACTTAATTGAGAAGGTTTAGGAGTTCAGACTCTCTATATCCCTTTCTTGTTGGTGCAACGTACTGATAAACATAAAATTATAATTCGATTTGAAGCGTACAAAATATTTTTTTGAGAATTCATCACGATTATTCTCTTCTGCAATACTTCAATTATTTCCTAAATGAATGCATTACCACTGGAAACTTCAGTTGTAAATTATCGGAACTTTTCAGCTTTTGAGAAAATTATATATAAGGGGCGATCAACTGAAACACGTTCGTTCCATATATTATTGGTATAGTGTGTAGGAGGATATTGTTTGTTTAATAGTCTGTAATGGCTAATGTCCCTGTGTGTTGGGTGTAGGAATGTTGATACGTGTTTCCGTTTTGCAGATATAACGAGTGAAAGATGGCATTTAAGCGTGGTCGTGCCAGCGTGCCGTCATCCAGTTTCTGAGTGCCGAAGGTTGCCAAACGGCTCAAGTGTTCCAGCGTATGAAATACATGTATGGTGATGCATGCGTCTCCGAAACAACAGTGGTGGACTGGGCCAGAATGTTTCGGAAGGGGCGTAAACAAACCACTGATTATCCCGGTCCTGATAAAACCCATGTTGTTGCCACAGAAGACACGCGTGAAAAGGTGACTGTGGCTATAGACCACTGAATTATGACCACTGAACGGGTTTCAGTTGATCGTCCCTTATACATTGACACGTTGTCAGAACGTTATTGCATTTCTTCAGCTTTTCAACATAACAATATAATTTGTTCCGAATAGTACTGCACATGATTACACCAAAATCCGTGCTCGTGGGTTTTCTCGGGGTATTCCCGTTTTCTCTCACTTTTTTATTTCACCATTTCACTCATCTCTCATCATTACCGTCTCCTTTAGCCTAATCGTGGGACGTAAAACTTAAAGATTTCATCTTATTTTTTTTTACTTGATTACACAGCTTATCTTAATATTTCTGAACTTTTTTTTTCCATAACGAAACAGAATTGCTAATTCTTTTTCACTCCACTAGCATAACCGTGTTCAACTGAAAATCATTTTATTTATTACTTTCCTTCGAATAATTCAGTGCGAAGGTTACTGGATTAAAAAAGAGCAAACGACGCAGTAACGGTCACTATCAAACAATTATGTAATGTCTAAGTTCCCACGTCTACAGATCACAAGTTAACCACTGTAGTTAATTGATAAGAAACTGAAAACTATTGAGCAGTATAGTACACGGAACAGAAACTTGTAGCTTCAGAGAAACAATCCCTCGGAAGATGTATTAGTAAAAGTAAGGGGGGGGATGAGGTGGGTAAAATGAATAATCTAATGAGGAAGTATTAAAACTAAGAAGTGAGGAACTGAAGACTAATACCGGAAATACTTGAAAAGAGGAAATTAAACTGGATATTATTTTTAAAAACTTGTTTTACTAGGGAAATCACAAAATATGTTAGAAGGTAAGAAAGAAACAGAAACAAGATTATTTAAATTAATAGATGGCATTGATAACGGCAATATTCCAACATCAGAACTATGACAAAGAACCGTAGCTCGTAAAACCTGCTAACTTAGGTAAGCGATCTGCCAGTGATGTCTCCATATACGACGATTTCTGTTAGTTCGCAACAGTTGTACTGTTTCGCTAAAAAATCAGTCCTTCCCAACATAGCTGTTGTCCAAAACCAAAAACGTCTCACTTAATTTTTTCATAGCTTTGGATACCTGTATTTCAGAACTCAGTAGGCTCAAACTTCCTGACTCAGTAACCAGCGTGTCGTTTCATACTACCACCTCAGATTCACTTCTTGACTTAATCTTAACTTCCGACATTGATAGAGTTCTTCATTTCGGTCAATTTTCAGTACCTGGCATTTCGCGTCATGATTTTATCTTTGTTTGCTATTCTATTAAGACTCCCAAATTCAAGCCTAAAGTTGTTTTATACAGAGATTTAGCCAACATTAACAATGAAGCACTCTTGCGTGATGCTGCGTTATTGCCTTGGCATCTAATAAGTTCTTTTCCTTCTGTGGATGACCAACTATCTTATTTCAATGAGTTAATATTTTATCTTCTGAACATTCATGCCCCCTTGAGAGAAAAACGTGTTTCTCGTTCTCCTTCGCCCTGGATTACAGATGAAATTCGAAGTTTAATGGCTTGTCGCGACAGAGCGTATAGTAAATTTAAGAAAGCACGTAAATTGAATCTACCCAACTTAAATGACAAATTTGAGGAATATAGGATCCTTAGAAATAGATGTAATCAAGCCGTGCGTAATGCGAAATTAAAATTTTCCTACACCCTCTTTGAGAACAAGAATCCCTCCCATCTTTGGAGAAATTTGAAGCTACTTGGCATTCGTAGCAGCAAAAGAGTCCAGCCGAATGTAGCTGCTCCTTTCTCTGCCGATTATCTTAACAATTATTTCTGTAGAATTGATAGTTCTAGCTCACAGATAAATGCAAGATCTGATAATACAGGACAAATCCCTAATTTTGAAGAAAATGTTTTCTCTTTCACTTGTGTTACCCCACATGATGTAATGAAAGCGATTAAGAGGATAAAATCCACTGCTATAGGTGCTGATGAAATAAGCATAACATTGATCAAGAAAATATTACCCTTCGTCCTCTCCCCAATTACCAATTTATTTAATCTTTCCCTTACTACCGGAACATTCCCAGTCTTGTGGAAGACAGCACGAGTCCTGCCTCTCCCTAAGACTAAGGATGTCCGATCTGCAGAAGACTTAAGGCCTATTTCAATATTACCTGCCCTATCTAAAGCTCTTGAATATATTGTAAGTGATCAAATATGTGAGCACCTTCGAACTTATAACCTCTTAGACACTTTTCAATCCGGGTTTCGTAAACATTGCAGCACTTCTACAGCCCTTACCAGTATTACTGATGATATACGTTCTGCTTTGGACAAGAGAGAGATAACCATACTTACCTTACTGGATTATATAGCAAAGCATTCCAGTCAGTAAACCATGACATTTTGCTACAGAAACTTGTACAAAAATTTAGTTTCTCTACTTCAGCTGCTAAGTGGGTCCAAAATTACTTATGCGACCGAAAACAGTATGTGGTGGTTGCCAACTTAGTTTCTGGTCAGCGTAACCTTCCTTGTGGGGTTCCTCAAGGTAGTGTTTTAGGGCCTCTTCTTTTCTGCCTTTATATTAATGACTTAGCACAATCTCTAAAACACTGTAAGTATCACATGTATGCGGACGATGTTCAATTGTATCTATCTTCTTCACCAAAGCAAATAGATACTTGGATAACAAAGATGAACGAAGACTTGAGTAATTTGGCTAAATGGTCAGCAAATAATTGTTTGATTATAAATCCAGTCAAATCAAAGTCAATTTTAATTACTTCCAAACGTGCAACGACGTTAGTAGATGCTTCACTTGTTCCCAATATAACTTTAGAAGGCGTAAATATTCCCTTCTCTTCCTCTGTGAAAAATCTTGGCGTCATACTTAACAAATATTTAACTTGGTCCGATCAAATTAACGCATCATGCAAGAAGGCTTTTGGAATTCTTCATTCTCTCAGCAAATTAAAAAACTTTTTACCAACCCAGTTGAAAAAAACTCTTGTTCAAACCCTAGTGGTACCACATTTGGAGTACTGTGACACCGCCTTAACTGACGCTGATATACATTTACAAAAGCGTTTGTAGCGAGTACAAAATGCTTGTATACGTTTTATTTTTAGCTTAAAATTCTCAAATCATGTTACGCCATTCTTTAAAAAGCTGCAATGGCTGAAGATGCAGCAACGGCGAAAATTGCACTCGTTGGTACTGCTGTATAAAACACTTACTTTTACAGAACCTTCCTATCTTGTAAAACATCTTAATTTTTTAAGCGATTTCCATGAGAGGGACACAAGATCACGTTTTAATAGCCAACTTTCAATTCCAATTCATAGATTAACTTATTCATCCAAATCATATATAATTTCAACGTGTCGTGATTGGAATACTTTGCCAACCTCGGTACGTGAGTCAAAATCTTTAGCATCTTTTAAAAGAGCAGTTTATAATTTATTGTTATCGAAGCAGGGTTGAATGGACACAGAGACAGAAGAGCCAATAGAGAAGCCTGTCATAAAGATATGAAACTCAACACTTATTACATATTATAACATGTATGTACTTTCGTGTAGCACTATATTATATTTGTGTGTGTGTGTGTGTGTGACCAAGTGACAGTCTGTTTCTTGTGTTTTTTTTTTACTTTCTAATTTTTTTCTTTTGCTATTGTTAGCTATATCCTTTGATTTTTCAGTTTTGTGTCATGTTTAGGTGGTAGATAAGGCTACATATAGCCTTAACCTCGACATGTAAAATAAGTCAAAATAAATAAATAAATAAATAAATAAATAAATCTATTAACTGAGAGTTCTTTTTTACAAGGAGGAAAGAAGTGTAAGTCCGATGATTCTCGGTCAAATTAGTAAAGGAGATGTTAAGGTCGAAATGTAAAATAAAGTTTGAAGTTTCTGAATATCTGAGATGTGCATTCTTATGGTTAACGTTTTGTCGGCAACCCAGGTTTTTTGTTGGTAACCCCGACTGGTAACTCAGATAGCTTTATCGATTCTAATTTTTATTGTTTCTAGTTGCAGAAACATTCCAGAGAGCTGCTTTTGTCACTAATGTTGTATGAAAAGAAAAAAGAATATTTTAAGAAGCACGAACATTGACTTTGTGTGAAAGTATAAAGTTGTTAAAAGCAAAATTGATTTCGTGAAGTATATAAAACTACTGGGTGATGAAACAGATTAGCCATTTTGGGATTGCAAAAGCATTAATTTCTTTTTAGACTATTACAAAGATACAGTGGATGTTGCTGAGGTAAACGCTAGAAAAGCCAAAACCCATAGTGAAAATGCAAGGAAATCCAACACTAAAAGCAAGAATGTGATATATATATATATATATATATATATATATATATATATATATATATATATATATATCGTAAAACAAACAGTTACGCCAAATATGATACCAAGCGCTATTACATATTCAATGTATTAGATCATGAATGAGGAAACTGCATACAATGCGTGGGAAGCGTTTAAGCTACAGTTTAAAGCAATCTCCAAGGACCAATTGTTTAAGATTCGTATTGACTTCTTTACATACATTGAATGTTGGAAGAAGATGTTTTTACTGATACTACCTAGTTAAAAAGTGTGCGGGATGAGTTAAACAACGGATTAAAAGTGAAATGCGGAAATCCATGATCAAATCTCTTATTAGGTGTAAGATTTTGCATATTTTGACTAATAGCTTTGAAACATTTCAGCCTAGCTATATGTAGTTAAGCAAGTACTAGAAGATAATGCTTGACGAACTCCTAATTCTGATTGGCGTGTTTGAAGGAAACTTTCTAAAGTAAAAGCAACTTATATTTGTTCGAAAAGCACTAATGGAAAAATGTCAAGAAACCGAAGTTCAATCAGAAACGTCAAAGAAGACTGATAAATATAATTATTCAAGAGAAAAAGGACATCAGGTAAAATAATGTAAGTAATGGATTGCTGACGGGGAACAAGCCTAGAATAGTCCTCTAGAATAGTAGAGGAAAAGTACGATTAAATATTGAGTATTGTAAGTGTGTGCATAGCTACAATACCAAGAGATTTTCTCAAGATTTTTGTGGTCCAATCGACGATTCGTTTGATACGAAACGACACTAAGTAGTGTTTAAAAGTAGCAATACCAGGTTTAGATATTGTTATATAGTTATGAACTGTGCAGAGACTTATAACTCCGTCTGGTTAAGAACAAAATGGAGGTTGCGAACGTGAGTACGTGTAATAGCTAAAATAGTGAGAATTTTAAAATATTCGAATCCACGTACTAAGTTTCGTTCTGCAGTATGAGCATAATAATTTATGTTGCTATTTAGACACTGAATCGTACCGGAAAATTATAAGTACAAGGAAAATTATAAGTACATTATAAAATTATAAGTATAAAATGTAAGTCCCTAGATGCGTTGTGGATAGATAAGAAGCCAAGAATAACTCATCTAAAAATCGTAAGGTTTACTTCTATGCACAAATTTCAGCTCAGAAATGGAGACAATTATGTTCTATCTAGTACGATATGATGGTGACGAGCGCTACAAAATCAAGGCCAATGAACAAAAAAATCATTTCGCCAAAGGATGAGTGATCTAAAAAGAAAGTGGAGTGTATGAATAGAATATTGAAGTTCCTACTCATGGCGTAGAATCGAACAAATCAATTGAACCTTTTGACTCTTTTGACCAGGAAACAAAGTATGAAGATGCAATAGGATAAGGAGAGGCTAACAGTGAAATACAATAAGATCAATAATCTGCTGAAGTAGAAGATGAGATACAGAATTAGACATTGAGTCTTTAGCTATATGATGTTTAAGATATAGTGCAAAATTAAAGAACCCACAATATTTTGAAGATTACGTCAACAGAAGAATTTCAGTAACATAAACTATCCTGAAACTTACGAAGAAACCATTAACAGTAAACACAGCGTCTAGTGGAGAATAGCCATGAAAGAAGAAATGTCTTATTTGAAAGAAAAATAAACACTGGGGTGAACATCACTACCAGGAGAAAAAATTATACCATGTAAATGGGTTTATGGTGTAAAGACGAAACCAGATGGAAATGCTAAGAAATGCAAATTACGGCCAGCTGTCAAAGGACTTAACCAATGTTATAGTGCACACTGTAAGCTAATGTTCAGTCATGTAGCTGTATTAGATTTTAATCGTGGATTGCTCAGTATTGCTGCGAGTGAAAACATGTATCTGAAACAATTCGAGACATCTACTGCATTTCTCTATAGGAAACTTGAAGAAGCACTTTATACGCGACAGCCAGAAGGGTAAAGGGACGACACGAATTTGGAAACTGTTATGCGGAGTGAAACAGACAGGGCTTTAACTTGAATGAAGCTGGTCCGTGTTTGTATGTCAGAGAGAAAGATGATAAAGCGCTGATGATGGCTTTATATGTCGATAATGGATTGGTAGTGGTATCAGGCAAGTTGAATTCCAAAAAAAATTACAAGACTTGAAATTTGCATTCAAGATTACTATGAAATCTTCGACGTGCTTTTTGAATCTAGAAATTGATCGTAGAAGTGATGGTTCTGTCCAAGTAAATCAACAAGCATATGTAAGAAAAATTCTAGTGCGATTTAACTTTGCTGACTCTAAACCAGTGTCAACATCAATGCTCAACATGTCTAAATACTATCAAAGAAAGTTAAAAGTGTGAATTTCTCGTCAGACTCTTCTTATGATTATGCAGTAAAAGCGCTGATATATCTGATGTTGGAAACAAAGCCTGAAGCAGCATATAGTGTTTTTCTCACGATCACTGGAAGATCCGATTGCAGAAAATATCGGAATGGAAAGAGTATTTCGATACTTAGCAGGCACTAGTGATAAAATTAGCATTTACCACTGAAATATTTGAAAGCGTGATTTATGTTTTTATAGTGATGCAGATTTCAGAGGATGAAGTAAGACTTCACATTCAACATTGGACGTTGTACTAACCTATGAAGGAGGTTTAATTTCATAGCTTAGCCTGATAAAAGCAATGTTTGCTAAGTCTGCTACAGAATCAGAGATTGTGGCTGTAGCTGAAGCAGTGATATAAGTAATTTGGTTAAGTAAGTTGTTTGAGGGTATATTGAAACTAAAGAATGTGCCTATGATTGAGGTTGATAACTCACAAGTAAACCTTACGTTTGGGTGAATCGAGTTGCTGACTGAGACACATATGAGAAAGTAGTACTAAATGTGGTCAGTATTTCAGTGAAGTTTTAGGTGCGAAGCTCCAGGGGTTTAGGAGATACAGCTACCAGAACATCACATGGAAGTACAGAATAGTCTTCATACAGTTGGAGGTAAAAGCTCTGTAAGACCTCTCGTAACGACAAAAGGTGAATAACAAATATATGGGTACATATTAGGACTAGGGAGAAGTCATATAGTAAGGGTATACCTGACGGCGGCCATCTTGAAATGCGTCATTTTGAATTAAGGTCAGGTTTTTAAAATAGGAATAGGGTCATGTGATACATGATTTAAGGCGCAAATTCAATCAGAAGAACAATGGTGACGTTAATTTTGATTTACGCGCAATTGGTAAACAGTTACAGGGAAATTAAATATTATTGCAGCATATGTATTAGTAGTTTACCTCACCTTGTAAATTTTGTGTTAGTGATAATAATTAAATAAAAAGCAGGTGGATAAATATTAGGTCTATGGTAAGAGTTGCCTTGATGGCGACCATGTTCAAATCCGCCATTTTGAATCAGACAAAAGTTTTAAACAAAACGCATAACAGTGACACCTTATTAATAGCAAATTTTACCATAACTCCAACGGTATAACAATTTTTGCTTTATCATTAACCAGCACAAAATTAAATGGATCGCTCCTTACTACTACTGCTTTGACGGAATTGTTAACGACAAATGTGTCAAATGTAACTCGATTGCCTTTGTCAGGTGTGCTCACTGTGAGCAGAGCATTTGTGCAAGTCATGCACTCTTTTCTGAACTACATACTGATTGTACTAATTGAGGACTTTTCTGGAAGAAAGACCCAAGTTCAATTATGACTCAATTCCACTTTGGTCATTTTTCCTTAAATTAGCAACTTGTTTATGCGATAACAAATGCTGGTTAATGATAAAGCAAAAATGGTTATACCGTTGGAGTTATGGTAAAATTTTCTATTAATAAGGTGTCACTGTTATGCGTTTTGTTTAAAACTTTTGTCTGATTCAAAATGGCGGATTTGAACATGGCCGCCATCAAGGCAACTCTTACCATAGACCTAATATTTATCCACCTGCTTTTTATTTAATTATTATCATTAACACAAAATTTACAAGGTGGGGTAAAGGACTAATACATATACTGCAATAATATTTAATTTCCCTGTAACTTTTTACCAATTGCGCGTAAATCAAAATTAACGTCACCATTGTTCTTCTGATTAAATTTGCGCCTTAAATCATGTATCATATGACCCTATTCCTATTTTAAAAACTTAACCTTAATTCAAAATGGCGCATTTCAAGATGGCCGCCGTCAGGTATACCCTTACTATATGACTTCTCCCTAGTCCTAATATGTACCCATATATTTGTTATTCACCTTTGTCGTTACGAGAGGTCTTACAGAGCTTTTACCTCCAACTGTATGAAGACTATTCTGTATTTCCATGTGATGTTCTGGTAGCTGTATCTCCTAAACCCCTGGAGCTTCGCACCTAAAACTTCACTGAAATACTGACCACATTTAGTACCATTTTCTCATATGTGTCTCAGTCAGCAACTCGATTCACCCAAACGTAAGGTTTACTTGTCAGTAGCTGTAAAACTGGATCAAAATTCCGAGTTCCACGAAGAACAAAGTATCTTCTGTTTTTCAACTGGAGTGTGTTCACACCACAATGCCGTGGGTGGATCAACACCCGAAAGTCAGTACATATTTTAGCTCATTGCCTTAACTACTACGCAATGAAATGTTACGTGTTATAAATATTGTGCTATAAGGTAGAGTAATGTTTCAGCTACAGCACAAGACACTGATTCATCTGGTTGTCTCTCCTGATATCGTAAAAGGTAATAAATAAAAGAAAATATTTGATTCATTTTACAATGAGCACACAAGATGGCACTTGTTGTTAGATCTTACTAAAAGTTCTCCGTTTTATGAAATGTTTATTTGTGTGCGTAAAGTATTTTAAAGTAACGATCTTATTATGAAATAGATATATTGTTTGATCGTTTTTCGTGTTATGTTTCATATTTTATTTAAAAATTAAGTTGCGTTTAAGGAAATAGATTTTGAGACGAAACTTGCGCAGAACTCCATAATGCGTTGTTGCCAAATTTGTATGTTTACTGTAATAGTCACAATAAGAAAATTCCTGGATTCTGGCGTTGCAGTTCGAGAAACGGAATTGCGGTAAGGGTCGAAAACAAATTTCTCTAGTAAGTATCCATGCAGAATTCCATGATTAGTTCCTTTATTATCTGACATCAGTAAATATTCGACATTATCTGGCAACGCCACACTATTTAAGCAGCGTTTAGCATAGCACTGGGAACACCTAGTGATCCACCTTACTTAAGTTACTTACTCAGGGCTGATATTCATTGATTTTATTGTGTGCAGTGTATTAAGCATATTTACAAAAAGTCTTGTGGAAATTTGAAGTTAATTAGAGTGGTATCTACATGCCATTGGTAACTAAAGCAACGAACATTTTCTCCAATTATCACTAAATGACTGATTACCTTTATTTTTATAGAATGTTTTATATTGATAAATTTTCAAAATATTAATTTACTCTGATAGTTATGGTTCTATTTGAGAATGTCTGATATATAAGTATTTCTTTTACTTTTCTAGAAAAAGCAGTTTCTGTGCTGGTGTGCATTTACATACCACTCAGTAAACAACGTTCACTATTATAACTTGAGAAATAAAGAGATATTTTATTCTGAGAAAGTTATCGATGAAAATTGATAGGTAAGGAAATATCCACTGAATAGCGAGTGACCTATATAATGACGATACCTCTATCGAAAACATGGTTACATTTTGGTGTAGCGAAATGAGACTTGGATAACATGGAAGGTTTTAAAAACCTTCCATTGGTAAAGGAAAGTTAAGGTCAAATATTAATTCACCCTTCAGAGGTAGCGTCACGGTCTTAAAGACCGTGTTGAAGAATTATGATGCATAGATTACAGGTTACTGCGCCCATCTATCTTTTCCCTACTATAGCTTCATGTGAACTCGTTTCCTACCTATGTACCCTTATTGTTTTTCTTTAGCTTTAATAAGTTCCTCATAACAAAGCTTTTATTCACCAACTGGTCTTTTCGACCGTGCGCGACTGTTTGAGGCAAAGTAACCCGATCGAAAGCACTGAGAGCGACCTCTCGCATTACGTAAAAATAGTACTGTTTTGTACCGATCTTTTGTAAACTTGTGCGAATATTTTAGTGTGTTGCTGCCTTCTTTGTGAATTTAGTGGTATTTCTCGTACTGGTGAATTAACATAATACATGGATGGCAAAGAAGAAAAAGAATAGAAGCCACCTTGATAGCGTTGACAAATAAGTTTCATGCTGTAAATATGCTGGTTCAAGTGAACAAATAGTCTGGATTTTCTGTAAGTTATAGAGAAGTGCGGCCGTTTTCAAGGATATTATTATTATTATTATTATTATTATTATTATTATTATTATTATTATTATTATTATTATTATTATTATTATTTAAATGATCTGTCTGAAATAGAACTCAACTCTATCTTGGATTCTGAAGATGAAGAAGATATTGTAGAAGATATCATGACTCTGAATTTGTTGGTGACAACACAAATATTGCAATAGAGTACCCAATTTATCTGTTTCAATATATAAAGAAATTGATGACAAGACGTTATGGAAGGTACGCTGTCCTGCCCTAACCCATAGGATGAGCGGATGTAATTTAGCACGTCGTTTGCCTGTAGTCAAACAGACAGAAGACGCAGCAAATACATTATTTGAGACATGTACTGTATTTCTTACGGATACTATGCTGTATGATATAGATCCATATACTAATCAAAGGATATAAAATAGTATTGCTATTGTTTACTGAGAACATTGATTTACAATCAAAAGAGCAGAGAAAACACTTTGTGCTTACATTTTATAATGCTACTAAACGAGGAGTGGACACTGTAAAGGAGATGAAAGGACGTTTTCAGTGAATAGAGCATCGAAACGATGGACAATACTATGTTTTAGTCTACTAAACACTAGACTGAATAGTTTGATTGTGCTTGGACAGAATAGTGAACTTCACCATAAATAGTTTATGAAAAAGCTTGAAAAAGTCTTTACGGTGAATATTTGAGACGAAATATTCTAAATAAAATACATAATCTCAACACAAAACAAAAGTTACACAAAATAAGACAGAGTTCAGAAATAAACACTGCTCCACCACCCAATAATGACAGAAATGCTCCCTGAAAATGGTACCATTGTGACTGGAAGAAAAGCAGGAAATCGAAGACAAATCGTCATCATTGTAAGAACTATATCTGTTGAGAGCACATAACCCCTACGTGCAATTGTAATTTCAAAATGTTTATTCCATTAGTAACTTTGAATAAACAAAGAGTGAAAGTAGCACTACAAAAGTACTGGAGATCCATTTTCAATTCAATTGTAAACGTATCTCGGGTAAATTTCACTGCTCTTGGGGACTTTGATCCGCCATGCCAACGCCTGAAATCATCACTGTCAATGAGTAAAAAGTCTGAAAATCTTGATTCTGAAGTTGAAACTTACCACTAGTGAAATAAAACCAAATTCAGGATGTTAAGTTGTGATCAAAATGTAGTGTATACATGCACTACTACTAACTGCTTTTTGCACTTACTATCACTTTTTATTATTTATTTATTTATTTATTTATTTATTTTCTGAGTATAACATGTTACAATTATGCATAGAGACTTAGGAAGGTGGTGATGATGAGATGAATGATAATGGTGGAATAACGGAAGTGCGAGGAAACGAGAAAAATGGAGAGAGAACCTACACACGGTTTTTCAAACCATAAAGCCCTTTTGCCACGAGCTGGGATTGAACTAGCGAGCCCACTTGCCAAAGCAAAATACACCACTATTGAGTCACTGCGACTTATCATTTTCCTTTAGTTGTTGTTTGTTTATTGATTGAATAGTAATAAGGAATTATTATATAATTGACTTTCTTCGCAAATAACCTAATCAATTTTAAGTGTGTGTATTTTGAAATATATTCTCATTAGTAATGAGAATATTGGTCACTCAAGTGTCCAACATGCTAACGAAAATTAATTCAAATACTAGCATACAAACGTTTCATAAATACTGAATTTTATTTCTGTACTGCATAGTACAAATGATAGAAAAAGTTTTTTTTTACGTATAACTGGGAACTGTAATTACTATTTTTCGTCAATGAAAGGAAAATAAATAATTTAATAATCTTCGAGTTCATTAAAAAATAATGTCAAGGTAACGAATAGAATTTTCAATATATTTTTTGATTTAAGTTTAGTTTCACGCAGAACGGCCCAAAAGACCATGCTCGACCTCTCAGTTACGAAACTAGGACGCGACTTCTGAAGGATTAAAGCTTAAAATTCTGAATATCTTAGGCATGCAATCTTATGGTTAACGTTTCATCTATACCTTTTTGTTGTTAATCCATTATGGTTATTCAGACAACCTTTCTTATTCTGCTTTACTTGAACAAAAGTTTCGAACTTTACAACTGAAGTTGCATGAAAAGAAAAGATTTTCTTTTATTAACAACCACATATTGTTCATGTTATTATTATAACTTTGTGTAAAATAAAAATTACATAAACAGCAAACAATTTTAATAGAGAAATCCTGTACTTGGGAAGTGTCCTTTCATTCGTTAAAAATGGGAATTCTGTGTATGAAGTTTGCCTAGAAAGATAACGGACAGCGTATGATTCCCATAATATTACTAATAATGAGAGAATATTTGGTTGTTTTGCCATCAGTCATTGATAATCCTTTTGGTCTCAAATAATCGCCAATTTACCACCCAGAGGATCGAATTTATGGGGGAGTTTGGGTGATACGGAAGTTAGTGTTTTCATTGTTTTGACCAAGCTTTAATCTGTAGTTCATAGCAATGAATACAAATATTATTCTGTTTCATTACTCTAGCGAGAGAATTATCTGAGCTTTTGATTATGATGAAAATTCAATAGAACTGATAATTCGTACTTCCTCTGAAAAGATGAAAGCAAATGATGCACCACTGTACCAACATTATACGAATACACAGATGATGGCGTTTTTAAATAGTTTCTGCCACAAACATTGTACTGTTAGCCTTAATTGTTAGATTTTTTGTGACTTGTCATTTGGAGATGGCTGGGGTGTCATATTCTTTGTTAAGAATTTAAAAAATATTATCAATGATACTTTTACACGTTTGAAGTAGAGTTGACATTAATGAGGAAGCATCGCATACGTATAACCATAGTCATCTTTAAATTTTGTTGAGGCGTTTTACCTTTCAAAAACAGTAATCTTTAAAGTTCTTGATAGTGCACTGGCTCTAAGCTCGTACCTTCCTATACCTTTTTATTTGCAAAACAAATCGTGAGAGTTGAGAGCTGTAACTCTTACTTTGTTCCATGCAAACATGAATTTTTATTCGTTAGTAATTTAATCTTTTTTACACTGATTTAAAATAGGTAAAAGAAAATCTTCTCCGGACATCCATCGTTTATGTACTTTTCTAAAATTAGTATGATTTACTTCCAAAGAAATGTAAATGTCTTGCAGAGCTTAAGTATTGTGAGCTTCCTTATGATAAACTAATTTGTATTCCAAAATATGCCCTACTGGGTACAATTTTAAATTATAGAGCTACTTTGTAATCCCACACTAGCATTTCTAAAACTACTTCTTACACTTTTGATATAAGTAAATGATAGTCCTAGAGATGTTTATAATGTTTTTTATAAGTTATCGTAAAAATGTGTTTTAATTACATAAATTGATTTCTCACACACTGTTAATAACGCAACTTAATGATATAACTAAATATTTACAGAAAAATGCAGCAGGTTGCGTTTTTGTCTTCTATCTAACGGACATCCCTACCTTACGTTGAACAATAATTTAGTTTTAACATACTAGCCTTTTATCAGTACAGTCTCGATCATATTGTAATTCCAATCAATCGTGATATAACTATGTAAGGAATCAAAGCTATGGCAAACTAATAAACACAGAACTCCAAGTGTCTGTGAATTTCAATATGTACCACAAGGATTTTCTGAACGTATATACAAAGTACGTGGGACTAAGAGATGCCGAGTCTTTTATTAAAATGCGATTAAAAGGAAACCAAGATACCTGTAATATACTTTGTTGGTTATGTTAGAGTTTTGCGTTTATTCCAGCAATGATACTAAATGCGACGAGGACCTATGGCTTAACATGGGATCCGAAATAAATGAATTCCCACCAGGAATTGTAATATACATTTTTGGTTATTTCGTGCAATTATTTTTAATAAGATTGTCCCACTTTCTTATTAAAATTATTCGAATGTACGATATGAAACAACACACATATTTGTGACTTGTAAATTGTTAATATCATGTATCTTCCTTTTTTCTCCCTAAAAACTTTAAAATCTTTCTTTTCTCTGAAAAATATGCCAACCCTAGATGAAAGTGACGATTCGAGAAATACAGATTAAATTTCAGTACATTGTTATTTTAACTTTGAGACTTTTGTATTGTCGTTTTCCTTTTGGTAGCAGTAATTAAACAAATATTAATCATATTTGTAGCTAACAGTTTTTGTTATCGAATCAGACAAAAGAGGATTACACAAGTGAATTACGTGAAAGTTTATTTAAATGTTCTGAAGTGAGTTTGTTGAAATTATTTTTTCATCGGTCAAAATATAAACTAACTTTCTTACATTAACACACATACACTTTGTAATGTTTCTGTGTATGTGTGTGTATGTTCCAGCATAACTCTAGAATGCTTAGAGCAATTTTAGCCAAACTTGTTAGACATATTACTTACAGTCTGGAAAGTAGCATTGTTGAAGTAAGACGTTCCTAACAGACCTAGAGGGAGGGAAGGGGAGATCTATAGAAATGATGGAAAACGACCCATATAAATGTCGAATCCATAGTTTTTTGGGTCTATGAGCTGAATCATGATAGCTCCAATGCTCTTTAAGTAAAAGTTCAGCCCTCCAGAGAAGATAAGACGCCCTAACACATTTAGGAGGACTAGGAGGGGTAACACATACAATAAAAATGATTGAAAATCGCAAATCTGACTAGTGGGGGTGAAATCCGTAGCTTTCGGGATCGCTGAGATGATGGTCCGATGCCATGTAAATCCAAGTTCAGTTCTCATTAGTAATCCTAAGCGGAAGAACGGTAACATGTAAAAATAATAGAAAATGACCAATAATAGTGACGAATCAATAGTTTTCTTGGCTTCTAAGTTGATTGGTGACAGTTTTGGCTCGCTTTAAGTTCATGGTCAGCTCCCAGTTGGGATAAGACCGTCCTAGCATTCTTAGAGAGGGAGGAAGGGAAGACATATAAAATGATCGAAAACTACCGATATTAGCGTCGAATCAAAAGTTTTCCAGAGCTCTTACATAAATACAGACTCCTGATCCCGTTTAAGGCCGATGTAAACCCACATTAGTATCAGAAGGACTGAAATGGTGGCCTGTAAAAATATCGAAAATGACCAATATTAATTGAGTTTAGTTGATTTTAAGTTTTACTTCCGTTTCACCAGTGAGAATATATGAGACGGGAACTACTGATTAACATGGAATCCAAACCACATGAGCTCCCTTTGCGAATCAAAATCGGGTCTCCCACGCCAAATGCGCGTATGCTAACCGCTTAGCCACGAAGGACCTCACCAATATTAGTGTCAAATCATTAATTTTCAAGACCGCCAAATTAATTGGTGACAGTCCCCGTGCACCCTTAGCACGCCTAGAGGGAGTGGGAGAGGTAGACACAAAATGATGATAAATTACGAATATTAGTGTCGACTCCATAGTTTTCGGGTCATTGAGTTGATTGGCGACAGTTCCGATTACTTTTAAGCTCAAGTTCAGCTTTTAGTATGGGTAAGCACATCTAAGGAGAGTGGAATGAAGTAACGTATAACATGATCAAAAACTACCGATATTAGTGTAGAGTCCGTAGTTTTTGAGGTCGCCGAGAATAATAGCGACACTCTTGATGATGTTTAAACCTAATTCAGCCCCATTAGTAGCCTTGGGAAGACGGAATGGTGACATGAACAGCCGATATTAGCATCGAATACATAGTTTTTGGGATTCCTAAGTTGATTTGTGACACTTCGTATCCCACTTAAGTCTAATTTTAACCCTTTAGTATCAATAAGATGGAGGAAAGTGGTTAACATGTAAAAATAATCGAAAATGACCGTTATTAGTGTCGAAACCACAGTTATCGATGTCGAGATCAATAATTAGTCGATCTCAATAGTCTTAAAATATATGTTCAGCCTCCATCGGCACAGGAAGCGAGAAGACATGAAAAGTAAACTTCCTCAAATAAATGAGTTGAGTGTCGAATTCATAGTTCGTCTTCGTCAAGCAATTAGGTTACACCTAGCACATTTTATCCTAAGTTCAGGCATGAGAGGAAATATCACCCGGATTGGTAAATTACTGGAGCAACTCAAAAGACATTCCTCACACAACAATATATATTTGGATGAATGTGTATGAATGTATATCCAGCGTAAATCCGGAACGTCTCTAGCAATTTTAACCAAATTTGGTAGACACATGACGTTCAATCTCGAAAAGGTACTGTGAGAGTAAGTTACCCCTGAAAGTGATGCATACAAATATAATGTATAATGATTCTTATTGATGTCATTATACATTATTAATGACGATTTTAATGTCGCTCAAGTCCAAGTTCATCTTCATCGACAGGGGATAGGGGAAAATGAAAAATACAATGTCAAACATGGTAAGGGTTTGTGTCGAATTCATGATTTTCGCGGTTAGGAAAACCTTTGAATAATTTGAAATCACTTTTGAAAGATAGTACCTACTCCAAGCTGGGTTTTATATCATATCAATTTTATTAAAGGCGTATCATGTGGCAGTAGGGTTTTTCAATATTTGTGTCGAAAGTAGAGTAATTTCTATATACTTTCATTTAAATAAATGTTCTAATTGGAGTGAGAATTCAAATATTTCTCAATAATCTATTCTTCTGTTTCCTTTAATACAAGCGGGTTGAAAAGTTCCTGGCTTTGTTCCCTTGAAATTGAAGTAGACAAATAAAACTGTTGGTATATAGAAGCCTCATATTTAAAAATTTAACTGTTAAAATCAGTTGAATCCTAATTGTACGTCTGCCATTACAAGTAGAAGGTGAAATAGAAGAAGCACGAGGAAGTTTCACATCGTCGGATCTGAGGACTATTATTAAGTTCTTATGGTTCCAGGAAAAGTCTGCAAATGAAATTCATATGGAAATGTACCAACCACTAGGGGAGAAATGTCCTTCATACAGCTGTGTAAAAACCTGGATAACGTCTTCTGAAACTAGCCATTTCACGGTGTAGATGAGCCCCGCAGCGGTCGCCCGTCAACCTCAACAGACCAGCATACATGCGATGCTGTCTTTGTGCTGAATTCTTCAGGACCGTCGAATACCCTCCAAAATGTTTGTCCAGAGCGAGTTGGTTATATTATTACCACGGAACATACGGAAGCTTTAATCGAAATGAATGCAGCAACTTTTGAGTATGGATCACAAGAAGGAACATGTCGATGCATCCAGAGCTACTTTGCCCATTTTGAAAAGACAAATGGCTTTCTGGCTAGACCTGGGACAAGGGATGAAACCTGAGACCATATTTATGATCCCGAAACCAAGGAACAATCAAAGGAATGGTGACTTAGGGGTTCCCCCTGCCCCAAAAGTCCTATACCAATAAATCGGTCAAACAAGTCTTGGTGTCCATTTTCTGGGACAAAGGTGGCATTATAATGGTGGAATTCCTGCCGAATGGCACCTCTATCACCGGAAATTATTATGTTAATCTTCTGGACCAGCTGAAAGAGGTAATTAAGAGAAACCGTCGTGGAAAGCTCACAAAAGAGATCATGATGCTGCACGATAATACACCCGCACGCAAGCCCAATATTGTTGCTGCGAAATTGGTCACCCCAGGATTCTAATTAGTTCATCGCCCACCTTATTCCCCAGACCTAGCTCTTCTATTTTCTATTTCTCAACCTGAAAAAAAAAATCCTTGAAGCATCACTCTTTTGAGGACATTTTTGACATCATACAGGCTGCTAAGAGCTGGTTTGAGGGACAATGAAAAGAATTTTTTCGCATGGGCTAGAAAACATTCAACAACACCGTCAAAAGTGCATTGATCTCAATGGGGGATATGTTGAATAAATACGCAATCTCGGACTTTTGACACGCTTGTCTTGGCAAAGCCAGAAACTTTCAGCACCCCTGGAATATGTGTCTGTATGACTGTCATCAGATTTTCGCACACAAAGGAATGACCTAGAGCCACCAAATTTTGTACACGGATAGGTCTTTACCAGATCTTATAACATACGAAACGTTTCTTAGATTTTCAGCTCAGGAAGGAGGTAAACACTTGTTACGAGGATATTGATGATGGTGATTGGAGTTTAATGTCCCTCTCAGCAGCAAGGCTAAGGGAGATGTGGACGTACAGTTTAACGGGTATTCCAACTAGATGAGCTGAGCCAGGAATGTAGCCCGAGTCATCCGCGCCAGAGGTGTATATCCTAACCTTATAGGCACAAGAAAGCTCTCGACGAATATTATCGTTAATTCATAGTTTCCGGATCGCAGGAATGAATTAACGCTCTCCAGACCGTTTAAGTCTAACATTATCTTCACCGCCATCGGGGAGAGAGGGGGTAAAAACAACGTCCAAGACCACCGATAGTAGTGCCGAATTGATAGTTATCTGGATTACAAAGTTGATTGGTGACAGTCTTGATAACATTTAAGCCTAAGTTTAGGCAAAAAGGAACAGGTCAGGTGTCACGTGAGTTGACAGGAATAACACCAAACGGATTCTCTTCCTTTTTATGTATTTTACTCAGATCTTTACTTTAAATGATTACATAGTGCATACACTTAATTCACCCCGTGCGAAGAACGGGTATCGCAGCTTGTATATAGCTAATCACTGATTTATTTTTCAACAGATCTCCTAAACTATCAGGCATAGAACTTTAAAATATTCCAGAGATGTTCTTCTTACACCTGAGGTTGTGAATAAAATAGTGCTTTGTGAAATGTATATCCTAAACAGGGATGCAGGACTTGAAAGATTTTGGCGTTGGCCATATCTTTGAAACATTTTAATGCAGAACCTTGAAACTTTATGTAAATGTTGGCATCGCATCCTAGGCTGCAAACAGTCCTGTAGTTAGGAAGTAAATTTATTTGCCCCTCTAAAATAGTATGTAAGAGATTTTTTTTTTTAATTGACTAAAAACCAGATGATAAATCGTTGAAACTTTGTTCACCAAATTCAATTAAGGGCATTATAATAATTTCTCATTAAACTGATATACTTCTTGGTACATGCGTCAGACATTTTCCATTGATCTTTCTCCATTTCAAAAATTTGAAAGTACTATGTCAAAAATCCAATGCGTCGGATCGAATGAACTTCGATAGAATAAGTTTCAAGTTGTTTCAAGATCCACAGCGTTAACTGCAAACATAAACACACTATGAAGCTCAATTTATTTTGGGAGATATTGAGTTCACACAGTGAATAAAATATAATATTTTTTTTTTATTATTTGTGAGTGTAGTGTATTCTTTGTAAAAAGAACTACGACTCTCCTATGGATTCTATACGTAATAAATAGATGAACAGTTGTGTACTGTTCCTTGATGTTAACTTCAATACCTCCTGAGTATTTATTTCTGCCCTCTCTAAGAAATTGAAATGCCTATCAGCCTGAATGTAAATAAAATTACGTTATGCGAATATGGGACCGTAAAGGGGGAACAGGGAGCTGGACAGGGAACTTTGGCCGTTCAAGACAACTTCGGTATAAAATTTTGCATTTTATATATATATATATATATATATATATATATATATATATATATATATATATATATATATATATATATATAAATGAGAGTGGAGAGACTGGCGTTCTCTACATATCTAAAACTATTATGCCCATTATTACGAAAGTTTGTAAAAATATTCTTCTTGAACTGTGACAGAGCAAAATACAAATTTTTAAGAAATGCAAACCCTACTGGAGAAAATAAGTTTTTAAATGTTTTTAACCGCTAATCAGAACGTCGAAACCTGCCCAGCGTAGAATGTTGAAAGTTTGAACAAATATTCTACATGAGCCCTAGTCTGGGAATAATACGAAATTTTAAGAAATGTGATCCCTAAGGGGAAAAATGAATATTTGAGGATCTCTTTTTAAATTTCATCTCCGAAACGGTTGGAAATAAAAAATTAAAATGTCATACAAATGTTTTTCGGACATTCGAGACTATATTCAGGGTAATTTTAAAAAATGCAATGCACAAGCGAAAAAATAGGGCTTGAATATTTCTTGCCATTCACGGGACTCCCTGAAACTGCTCATTACAGAACCTTCAAATTTTGTATAAGAAATCATCTTGTACACTAAGCTGTAAACAAGACTTAGATTTTGTGAAATGCAATCCCTAATTAGATTTTTTTTGTTGTTGTTTTACACACCTCCAAGACTGTTAGGTGTAGCACCTTGAAGTTTTAAATCAATATTTTCACATAGGCTAGACTGGAGATAAGGTGGTGTTAGAACGGTTAGCGTACACGCCTTTGGCGTGGGAGACCCGGGTTCGATTCCCGGCGGGAGCTCATGTGGTTCGGATTGCACGTTAATCAGTAGGTCCACGAGTCATAGAGCTTCGTTGCTGAACGGGACTTTAAACTCAAAAGCAACTCAACTGAATTAGTGAAAACTTTGTTCGTTCATTGATAAATTAATATAAAAAGATAAACTCCTCAGATTGGTTATCATTGACTCGGGATGCGCACGAGACGAGTAGAGACAGAATTCTCCTGGTAAAATTCGAGTCGAGACACAGCTCTTCCAATAGAAAAATATATATTTTTCCAGTCGAGACATCACTTTTATAGCACATTTTCGAGACGAGACAGTCTCGAATCTTGTCTCGTGCGCATCCCTATCATTGACTACGTTACGAATTATAAGCAAATTTCGTCAATACTATTATTTCTAATATCTAGCTTGGAAATGGCAACCTCTTATTCAAATTGTTCGCTTATTGCGTCAGAAATCCATCTAGATTAATTGTAATGTATTGTAAACGTATTAACAATATGTAACCCTACAGGGATTTGAACTAGATAACATTTTTATCATTATTTTTGAAAATACTCATACCAAAAGAGCAATTCATATCCACGTAAATTTTGTTGTCTTTGTCAATCTAAAGCAGCAGACCACTGGTCGTCAGATCATTTGATTACGTCATTGGAAGCAACTTGTATTTAAGTTTATTTTTAGATATCTGAAACAAAAAAATAATGTATTTAATGGGAAAATAACTTTTCTAAAAGTATTTAACTACACATATTTAAATGCTTCAACAAGAGCTTGTGTGATATTGTAACATGCAGGAAGGCAAATACCATTTAATGAGAATTCTCAAGGGATAATATTTGACGAAGAGCAATTTCATTATTCGCCTGTGGTGATTGCAATTATACAATAAGTTTCTGTTTGGAATCAGATAGGACAAATTTTGTCATTCTTTCTTCCTGAATGTAAATTTCCGACAATCGATACAACAGAAAGCTATCAATAGTAAATCGGATTTTTCTGTACTATTGTTTCTGTCCAATTCTGCTTATGTTTGTCCATATACACGGTGTATGCTTGTCTAGATGTAACGTGGCCACCAAATCCAACATAAATGATAATATTGACTCTTTCTCGTTAATTCTTTTTCTAATATGCTGTAGGCCATAGTTAGTGTCTATATGCGTGTGTAAAGTGTATTAATGTATCGTGTTTTTTTTTATTGTATCAAATATCAATGTATCGTATCAATGTATTGTATCAAATAGTTCTCAATTTTTTGTTAGTAGTTAGGTGTCAGAGAAAGCCTTATGGCCCTAACCTCGAAAAAAGCCATTAAATAAATAAATATACGCAAACCATTATCTATTACAAAATCGTTAGTGACTTTAGTGGATCACCAAAGAACTTTTTAATGTATTGTCTTTCTTTCTTAACGCGTCTGTTTCGCTAGGATGTTTCGTTCATAGTCTACTTTAGTAGAGAATTCTCCAAACCTCACTACTCTTTCAAAATAATAATAATAATAATAATAATAATAATAATAATAATAATAATAATAATAATAATAATAATAATAATAGTCAGCTCAAGAAATTGTCTAGGGTAATTCGAAATTCGTTAACTATAAAACACATACTACGAATAAAAAAAATCTCATGTAAATTGGTAGACTTGAGATCCGCGAAATAATATGGAATTTAATGGTTAATACAGTAAAACTTGTCTTCAACGGACCCTTTATTAAACGGAACCTTGTATTAAACGGAAATATTTGATGGTCCCTTTAATTTATTGGTGAAAATCGTGTTAAATTCCCTTCATTAAACGGAAACTGTATTGCACGGACAACGGAAATCAAAATACGCCTCAACGGAAAATTTCAATTTTCGAAGAGCAGCATTTAGAAAGTTTTTAGATACACTATGAGAGATTAGATATATATTTTAGTAAAACAGACAGTGATATGCAAACCGAAGCAGATACGACGGATATACATGCTTTAATTGAGAATTATAGGGAAGTCTGAGTAGACAAAATGAGGTGGAGAAGGGAGAGGAATAAGACATTAAGTTGGAAGAAGAATGTAGGCTGAAAACTTATAAGATTCTGTCAAAAGTTAAAAGGAATTGCAACATTTACCTTACGTCAAAATGACACTGATGTACTAGTGTAGTTTCTCAGGCTAAAATCTCCGTGGAATGTTCAGCAAACAAGCAGTGATTTGTACAGTAAATCCTGCATGACTATTGGAAAAATTAAGTTAATGTGTGTACAGCATCCTATTTTACCTCAATATGTCCATTACACACATTTTTTCTTTTTTTGCACAGATCCACCTTCGTTACCTGGAAACGTACCTTTAACGAACATTTTTGTGAGTCCCGTTCGATTCCGCTACAGAGAGATTTTACTGTATCATTTACTCTTTAAGAAAAGCAAGAAAAATTGATAATAATTACAGCCATTGATATGCAAGAATATAATAGTATCAGGAATGTTCGGGATATGAAGAAATAGCTAATACTTTCTAACAAAAGATTTGTTGTTCACCTAAATAAGTCCACAACTGACACTCGTATCATTTAAAGAATCACTAAGTTTCCTAACAGTGATTTTCTACATCTCTCATTTAAAGTTTGCTAATCATTATTTAGATTGTTCCTAAGAATGTTTAAGGAAAAGATAAAGGAAGATATTTGGTCTTTCCAATCATCATTTAGGCAGCATCTTTCTTGGTTCTTACCAATCTGAGATTCGGCGGGGACACTAAGTCGAAAAAGTGTAAAACGCTTTTTCAGACCAGCCTCCCTGAATGAAGTTTTCTTGGGTTTTCCTCATTCGCACCAGGCAATTGTCGGGGTGGTACCTAACTTATAGGTCCCAGGCCGCTTCCTTCCCTCCCTTTCCCCGGATAGTGTGCTCGCCGAGGGACGTTATTGCTCAAAACGTGAAGGGCTCAATGGCCTTAGAAGATGAAAGCCCAGAAATCTTCATCCCCTCCACCAATCAGAGATTTACGCGAGATCTGCTAGGCCACATGCAAGCAAGTAGAGTTACTTTACCGTGGATGGTTTCACAAAAGTTGAGATGAAATACTCGTTGTGAAGAAAGAAAAAAAAAAGTTGGATTTTGCTATGAGTGAAAGAAAATCTCCAGTCTTGATTTAGTTTAATTAGGTAGGCCTATTTTTGCTTTAAGGAATAACTTATGAGTTTGGGGTTAAGCTGTATTGCATTCGTGTTACTCGTTGTGTGTGCCTTGGTTGTCGCTTCTTGTTGTTTTGTGTGAATTTTGATTTTGATTGTGGTGAACTATCCGTGTTCTATTAGTGTGCTTGTATGAAATATAAAGGGTATCGTTTGTTGAGTAAATAATGTTAAAGGATTTTTCCAGGATTTATTTCAATAGTTCTTAAATAGCTGTTTGTAATGTCTTCGATTTATTGATTTCTGATGGCATGGTCAGAATTGAGGCAACTCATTTCCTAATATCCAAACTGGCTTCCTACATGCCTTCCGTGGAGGGTAATTGCTGTTTGATGATTGGATGGTTGAGATTGGTTTAGGGACTGGTTGTGTATCTAGTGTGTGTATTGCTAGTTGCAGGTTGAGATGTTGCTGGTTCTGTTCAGTTTGATCCAGTGCAGGTTCAGAAGCTGCAGTTATAGGTGCTTTGGCTTCTTTTGGGGCTTTATTTTGGTCTTCTGGGGCATGCATTGTGAACTATTCTGTACCCAGTTTGTATGCAAAAGAAACAGAATAGTGAATTTATGGGGTCGTTGCAGCTTACAGTGTGGGCTTTTTTTCATCCGTAACTGGTTCCGGGGTTGTCAGAACTGGCTGGGGTGGCCATTTTGGTGACGGTTCCAACATGGCTTGGATCATGTTGTGATCCTGGAGAATTTTATCTTGCGGTGTTTCCTGAACAGAAGTACTCCATACGAGATGAGTTTGTTAACTTCCACGGGTTCTCTGAAAATATTCTGATGGTTGAAGCGACCATTTTTGTAACTCGGTGCCTGTAACGTTGAAATCGATGTGATGGTTGCGAGGGTCCTGAATGAAGCCTGTGATGAGATTTGTGTCTTCTCACTGATCGCAGAAGTGAACCTTAGGCTTTTCGTCTTGTATTGTTTTCTACTATTTCTAATATTTCACACACTAACAAACAGATGAAGATTTACTGCCACACTAAGTTTGATCTCGATCGGGTGAGCTGGGTGCATTGCTTTTATGTTTCGGAATACATGACGAATTATTTGATCGCCACAACTCGGAAACCTAATCCTCCACAACAAGTAACGGACGAAACTACATTTGATGGACAAGATTTCTCTTTATTTAGATTTATTTTAGGATTATATATCCATTTATTTTGATCCGTTAATTCTTCATGCTTCTAAACTAAGCATTCTTGGGTACCATATTACTTAAATGTTTCTTCATTTTTCCTATTTTTATTCTTATTCTTATTATTTGGCCCCAGACACACATTGAGTAAATTGTTATTGAGAGTTCAGCTAGCGATATTTTGGTTAGGTGAGATTTCGTACTATGAGATTTTGCTCAGCAGACATTTTTGGCGGCGAGGTTTTAGGTAGAGAGGTTTCGGTCACGAAAGGTTCTAGCTAGGCGAGAATTTGACCCCGCCAGATTTTGGGCGGCGAGATTTTGCTTTAAAGGATTTAGGGCTACTTGGTTTAGGTCACTAGATTTTGTCCATTACCTCATTTTAAACCCGATTTAATAGACCGATTAAATGTCTCGAGTCTAACGTACTTTTTATCACCAAAGCTGTATGAGGGAGACTATAGCTTAAAGTGGAATTGCTACAATAGGTCAGATTTGTATCCCAAGCAAGCAATTTCTACTTCGGACCAAAAACGAAGAGCGCAGGAAGCACACTTCTTAGCCACTTAACCACGAAAGGACAGTAGACTAAGAATTATATTCCAAACCCAATCCAATGATATTTAACACAGCTAGTAGTAAAGAAGTATGCTCAAGATAAGAAGAAATGTGTACCATTGATTAGCTTTCGTGATTTAAAATACGATAGTTTGACTTAAACAAATGAAAATATTTAAATAATAAAAACAAAATACATAATCAAGTACTGCTAGAAATAATCTAGCACAAAACACATTTTTGTAACATTCACAATGTGTTTATATGGATAAATAACATATCCAACTTTAGTTAATTAAAAGCGAATACATTTCTTAGGTTGCACTGGTTTGATACTCTCTCCCTTCAATTAATAAAAAAATGAGTTTTTGCTGTAATCAACAAATATGGCCTTACAGTGATGGAAATGACAATTCCAGAACTTCGGGTTAAATTCCAACATATTGTTATTTTACCTTTGAAATGTTTCTATTGTCGTTTTCCCTCCTCCTCGTAACAGTAATAAAGCAAATAGTAATAATGATTTTTTGCTATAATTACATCAGACAAAAGAGGATTACACATATGAACTGTGAAGTCAAATGTTTAATCCTCTTTTGTCATTGGTTAATGGTTCAATTAAGTACCGGTATGTTGTGAATTGAGTTTGTTTAAAACGCTTTTCCTGTTTTATCAAGCAAACAAAAAAGAAAGTTTCTTTTTATTTACTTTAATTAACTTTGATTTTTATGAACAATTTTAGCGAAAAAACTTTAATCTAAGCACTTATAATTTCTGATCCATTTCACATTATCTTTCTTTTAGTAACAAATCAAATTCTGGCAGTTGTTAATTTGTGTATTTTAATTAAGAACTTAAGTATGCAATTATGTTTCAAACCTTTACATAATGTAACTTTTATTACCTATAAATATATCTCACTGTGTTCTTAACAAAATTCAGAAACTTTCTATTATTAGATGTCGAGATATTTACAAATAGTATTTTGAAATCACAATATATATATATATATATATATATACCCTCGTACTACCCAGTTGAAACATCTAAATTATTCAACATCAAATTGATAACTAAAATGTTTGTATATATTGAGACATCAAAACACTTACAAATTCTTATGAAATGAGGAAGATAGAGTCACCTAAATTTTAGAGAGTGTTCAGCGGGACATAAACCTTAAATATAACAAATATATTTCCAAAAATGTCTCAGTAGTTCAGCTAGTAATTTATCGTAGTAACGAACAGAAATTTATCTCATGCCCTATACGTTTATAATTACCTAATGTTCTAAATTTGTTAACTGTGTACTAACTAATTTATGTGTTTGTTTGTTTTCTTACAGACGTATAACTCACAGTGGACTCGAAAACTTTCCGAACCTTTATAATTTGTATTCTGGTTCTATCATGGACATGGTGTGAGTATTCGTTTATGTGGTTTCATAGACAAATAATAGTAGTTTTCCTTGTTTATTGTAGATAATATTAAATGCTGTTGATCTTGTACGTAATACATTAAAATATAAAAAAATAAATAAATACACTAAATTTTGTGTAATGGGATATTGTGGTGCTGAAAGTGACCTCATGTTAGTCTTGTTTCAGAATTTCATCCAATTTTTCCATTGCATATTGTTTAATAAATTCTCGCTTCATCGATATTGAGACTGTGCATTATGTACTCTGATTATACATTCTTTCCTTTTACCTTTTTCTTTCTTCTTTTTTCCCCATCTTTTACTTTTTCTTCCTTGAAAGGTTCATGTTGCATTCAATTACGAGTATGTATGTCAAGAAGATACAGTATTTATGGGTATATGCCTGTTTACTTTCATATAAATAAATAAATCGCTTGTTATTATCTACTACCGTTTTGGTTCTATAGCGGTCAACGTTGAAACAAAAATGACTAGTAAATTTCTGCACTTTTGGTCTTAATAGAGTAATGATATATTTACTTAAGATGCCAAATTGATTGCAAAAAACCGCTAGTCCCTATTACATATATTATTCCATCGTGACCAAATTTGAAACTGGATACAGTTGGCATCTATTACTTTTGAATTAAACAGAGGGTTAAGAAACAAAAGGAAACCTATTCTTGGGACATAAAATCGACTAAAATAGGTTTTTCGATACCTTCTATGTTTCTGCTCTACTAAATTAATATTGAAACAGGAAGTATTAAGTAATTTCAATCACTTCCACTTTTAGTAGAGTATTGCGGATAAAAACTACATTTTTCCTTGATGCTAAATCGGTTTGAAAAAAAAAACGCTTATTGCTATCTATTACTGTTCATGTTTTAAGGCAGTCAACGTTGATTTCCAGCATTTTTGGTTTGCATACAGGTCACCAGAGAATTCTTGAGATGCTATCGATCTTAGAAAACTACTTCTTCATCGCTCATTCTTCCTGTTTTATGGAGATCACTACTGAAGCCAAGAGTAGTAGCTAATTTTTATCATTTCCAGTTTTAGTAGATAATTATGAGTGAAGTAGTATGTTTCCTTAATACATAAAAGGAATTATAAACAATTCCGCTTGTCGTTATCTATTACTGTTTTTCTTGTAAACCAATCAACATTGAAACTGGAAATGCTAGTAAATTTTATTACTTTTCGTTTGATATGAGTAATACGTATGGATTCAATACATTTTCTTGAGAAGGCGAATCGATTGCAAAGAAACCGCTTGTCTCATTCTATTACAGTTTTGTTCTATGTAGAGAAACGTTCTGAAACCGGAAATGGTTTATTTCTATCAGAGTGTAAAAAATCATGATTTTCTTTAAAAAAAAAACATTTTTGTTGATTTTTTTATTTCAAGCGATTTTTTTTTTCGATTTCACTCAAAAACTCGTATAATTCAAGCTGCGAACTAAGAAAACAAGCATTACGTATTTGTACTAAATGTTTATTATGGCATTTCAGTGAAAATATTGGGTTTCAATTAATCTACAATTGTTAACCTATTTCAATCCCAAACAATATTCTTTAAGCATTGAGGAAAAAGTATAGCAACATTTATCAACATGACACTTGTTTTTTCACCGAAGTTACTGGTATTTCGCAGAGGCGTATTTTAAAAAAAATCGTAAATAGCTTGCGGCACGAAATGCAAATAAAATACATAAATTTCGCCTACAGTTATAAAATCAAAAAACAATGTTTCGGACTGTGGATTTGACCCCCCTAAATACGCCCCTATTATCTGGAAACAAAGAGAAGTGCACACAAAAGAATTTTAGTCCTAAATGTCCATGGCGATTTTATCGTTTGAGTAGTTAACGATTTAAAAACCCTATGTTACGAAGAGAAGAAAGCAGGATTCTTCCATTACCTGTTCAAAATGGGATTTTTCCTAATCATCCTTTGCATGAAAATAGTTTTCATAAAGTACTGTACTTACATTTGAGTTTCATCGTATAATGATGATTAACAAATAACAGAACAAAAGCGGGATTTTACTTGTTTTCACTTTAAATTAATTGATTTCGGAATATTATTTAAATCAACAATTTTTATTTAAATAGTCAAGTGATTGAAACCTTGATGTAAATCGTGATTTAAATCAGATTGATTTAAATTAGTCCACCCTGATTTATATCGCTTCGGATTAAATAGAGAGTTAATGGAGATTATGAAACCTGTCCTTTCGAAGTTCAATTAATTCCACAAATCTGCTTCTCGGTGTATCTTGTTGTTTTTGCTCTATCATTTCTGACTTTAGTAGAGTGCTATGGGGGGATATGGTATGTTTTCTTAAGATTGCTCAATAAATTTTTAAAAAGAAACACTTATTATTATATATTACCAATTTGTTCTATAGTAATCAACGTTGAAACTTGAAACAGGTGATTTCTATTACTTTCAGTTTGAATAGTGAGTTAAGGAAGGAGCTGGAACCTAGCCTTTGACGCTGAATCGATTTGGAAAAAATATCGCATCTCGTGTTTCTTACCGTTTTTTTTTTTTTTCCTGATACCTGTCAATAGGATGGACGGAGATATCCGTTATATAAGACTTACGAGACTTCTGTATAGTATAGTTTGGAAGTCTATTAAATTACATCTACACTAGTAGCAATGCCCGGTCAATATATAAAAATAATATAATTAATATAAAACCGAAAGTTTGAATATTGTAGAAATTTTCCCTTTAGAATCAGAATTTTGGAAACCGCTGAAACATGTATCTTATTTCCAATTAAGAGTTTGTTTGCCGAATTTCATGCTTCCAACTTAAGGAAATTCTTACATTCAGACCTTTCTAGATAAATGATCAAAAAGTTTAATATTACGGGCATTTCCCGTTTTAGGATTAGTACTTTCAGGAACACTAAAAACGCAAATGGATGATAAACGACATCAACCAATTAACACCTATCTACTTCTAAATCACTTAACCCAAGCGTCGAAAACTTCATTTAAGACAAAAGAAGTTACAGGGTTCAGATAATGAGTAAAATGTAAGTTAAGACTCAAGGGCCCTCATTTAGACTACCTTTGATTTATTATTATTAGTATTATTTACTAATTAAGTTAACAGAGGCAACTGAAAGAGGCTATTTAATAGAAACAAGATATCTTTAAGGGGAATTTCAATAGTTAGTAAGTTCAATATTACGTTTTATCGCCTATGGCATAGAAATCATGGATTTGATTCTCTGTGAGAATCAATGTTGTTTGGATTCTACATCAAACAATAGGTCCATGTGAACACTATAACTGCTCAGTGGTTAAGGTGTGAGCTTTCTGCGCGTGTAGGTTCATGTTTGATTTATGGTAGAATATTTCTGTGTTTGCTGCGTACAGTGTGTTAAGTCCAAAAAGTGAAAAAGTGAGTTATCACTGTAGCCAGGTTGAAAATTCAAAGAGCTACATGTGGGTTTAAAAGGGTAAGTCACATTCCATCTCTAAGCCAAGTTATAGCCTAACATTGTCCCTCTGCCCCCGGTGTTGAGAAAAATAAGTCCTTAGTCTGCAGGGTAAAATGCGTTAAGTCCTTTATTGGTACTTATCTCTCTGTGCATGCACATCTTTGAACTCTAAGGGTAGAAACATACCGAAGAGATCTCGCGATCGAGGTCGAGGTTTAAGTCGCAGTCGCTACCTCCATACTGACACAAATACATGGATTCAAATGGGATGCCAAGGATGTACGTTTAGGGATGGGCACGAGCGAGTTCGAGCGAGTTTTCATTGAAACTCGACTAGACTCGAAATAGACATATTTGAGCTCGACTCGAGAACTCGGCTCGAAAAATTTCCTCCAACTCGACTCGAATTTGATTGGAGTTTCGAGTCGAGTCGAGCCAAAACAAGCTAAATCGAGCCAGCAAATGCTGTTTGTAGTTTCAAGTACTTTTTAAAGGATCCTACATTGACAATATAATTATTATCAACGATACTTACTTCTACTACTACAAATTATTATTATTATTATTATTATTATTATTATTATTATTATAACAACACAGAGTATAAACATGAAAGATAGGCGGTTTGTAGCTGAATACTAAAAACTAGTTGACTGCTGACCTAGGTACAGAGTTGGCGTGGGTCAATGAAAACTTGACGCACGCCCTACTGATCCACCACCCATCGTGACCCACGACCCACCATGAACCACTCTGACCCACGACCCACCACCCACCATGAACCACTCTCATCCACTGTGACCTACTCTGACTCACCAAAATCTATCGTCCTCAACTCTGACACATGATCCACGGCCTCTTCTCTATTGACCAAAGAGTTTACACTTGTAATAAAACAAAACTGTGAAATTGTCACTAATCGAAGTTTGAATTTCTACAGTCAATCGCTCAAGCACCATTCTGTTACAATAACGGTGGATCTGACCTTTACGATACAAAATCGTGTAAAGTGTTTGTCATTGAGAGAATTGAAGCACTTCGAGGTGGGGAGGGGGGAATTAGTGTGTGCTTAAAATATACTTGTACTAAGGAAGTATTCTTGCAAGTGTTAATTTCTCACCAAAAGAAACTTCTATTCGCAGGAAAATACCCCTGTACAATATGGAAAAGATTATAATTTCTCAGTTCACAGTATTTTTCTCACAAAAGACTAGAAAAATCAGTTTTCCATAGCCTATAAAGGTGCTCGGTTATCCTCTGTGAGAGCATCTCCATAAAGTATGCTCATAATTGAAATTTGTCGCTGTGTAATCACTAAAACACCACGTTAAATTTAAGTTACAAATATGCATAATTGCAATTATTATGAATATTTATTCAAAGTAATTTACCTTCTAGTTTATAAAAAACAAAGAGACTTATTAAAATTGGGTACAAAGTTGAATAACACAAATAAACCATTAGTAATACAAGTATACATTTTCCATAACTCGTCTACTCCAAATACATGGTACTTGAACCACCTTGGAATTTGAAAAATTTTAGTAGGACCCCGTCTGGGACCCTGCAGAGGACCCTGGGACAAATATTTTTACTTTCAATCATTCTACTTTCGAAATAATACTCACGTGTTTTCTCATTTTGACATCTGTCTTACCATTTCAGATTTATGAGGGTGACCATAGACTTTACAATTACGTTTTTGGTGACATTTTGACCGGCCGCCATTTTGCACATGGTAATTTTAGGGAGTCGAGACTTTATTCGTCTTCTTTCATTTCCCAACAGCTTTTCAATGATATACTGCTTGATCCCGTCATCATTTGCGATTTTTGAGTTGGACCCAGCCTGGGACCCTGCGGGTAGCCCTGGGACAACAATTTTTGCCTTTATACCTTGTACTTTTAAAATGATCAAATACGTGTTTTCCTGTTTGCGCATCTGTCTTACCGTTTGCGATTTCTAGGGATGGATACGGAATTTCTGGACACCCTGTATATTCATATAACTGGCACAATACATGCATTCGGAAAATTTTTATTACAGTTTCGTAATAGGCGTCATTAGCTCTTTCGATTGGTGTATAAACCATCTTCCACTTTGATATATTATCTCCCTCTCTTCCCTTGTAAGAGTGAAGGTGAGCATCGACGAAATGGTGGAGAAAGTGAGAGAACCTAGAGAAAACCCACAGACACATGGATTTCTCCACCACAAATTATTATTATTAATGTAATCAGAACTACGTACTTTTGTATTTCCTTATAAATATCTGAGAATAGAAGTGTGCTTGTTACTAATATTTTATAAGACGAAACACAAAAACTATGAATGAGTATATACTACGTAATACTTCAAAATGTTAAACTAAAGTATAAAAATCGCTTTTTTAAGCTCCTCGATCACTTTTAATCAATTTAAATGATAAATAGCTTATTAGTTAAGCTATTATTACGTTTTATAAAGCAATATTATTTCATTTAATTACATTTTTCACTAAAATTTTCATATAAAATATTTTCAGATAAAGAAATATAATTTTAGAAGAGAAACGTTATTAAGTAAATATAAGTGCGAAGTTTAAAGTTAGAAAGTAAAACCTTTTAAAAACGCATTCTTTTCCCTGTGTTGTGGAGACACTCTTTGTGATTTAGCGTGTTTCTCTTTTGAAAGTTAATAATTCAAACTACAATACCTTGCACGTGTTCTGTGGCATTGCTTGTTTAAACTTAAGGCAATCGTACCTTGGAAGTACTAAGCTTAGCTGGTTTCTGATGTAGACGATTATTTTGGCATAAAACAGATATTTCTTGCTGTTGATTATGTCACCATGAAACGTGTTATTTTTCTAGCTTAATATATTCTTTGTTTTCAATAAGTTACTGAAAAAAGTACTTTCTAGGGTAGTTTCGAAACGCCAAATAATATTTTTGTAGTTTCCCTTCAATTTAACACTGGAACATTTTACGACTGTGTGATACTGTATTATTGGTGATTCACGTAGAAGGACTGGAAGAGTAAATTGTGCAATTCGCGTTGATTTTTTGTTTATTTCGTATATGTGCAAATCCACGTTTAGGTATAATTATTGCGATAGTGCAGATATCGTGTAAGATAATTTGACAACTGAAAAATAATATTAAAGAATTCATTCAGTCTGAGACAGCTAAATAAATTAAGATAGCTGTTAAACATGAATGCAATTGTTGACTTTAACGTTGGTCTACCTGAGAAAAGAAAAGAACTGAGAAGCGAAAGTGCAAAGTTTACTATTTGTTTTTAACGGCATACCGTAGAATCTACTAAAATTGTAAACTAGAATGCTTTTAGAAGAAAAAGCCGTGTGGTACTATTAATTTAAAATGTGTAAGGATTAATTTACTATAATGAAACACCAGAGCATTATTGATGTAGTTTAAAAAACAGTAAGTTTCTGTTCCTGGTAAAAGATAGAATTGTTATGAAATTTATCATAAAATATTTTTCGGGTCTAATTTAAAAATAGAGCAACATTTAATTTAATTTAACTTCGCCCAATAGTACACCAAGACTAAAGGAGACCGTGATAATGAGATGTATGGTAGTCGTGTAATTAAGAAAACACACGCTAATGGCGTTTTTCTACCACAGGGTCCAGTTTCTGGGATCTGGAATTTCTAGAATTAAATATGAGACCTCACACTCCAAAATAGAAGTAACAAACAAATCTTGATATATATATCGTAATTTTAAAGATTCTTTCCGTTGTGTTCATATGTTTATTTTAAATACTAATTACAGTTATTTGCTGAGGGACTTTGCAGAAAATAAATTATACAAGCCTTTAGCTGGTTTGCTGAAAATAATATTGTTTAGCAGCCCAGATTTAAAAAAAAAGAAAGAAAAGAAAAGAAAAGGAAATAAGGAAGGATGATAACTCATCTTAAGCACGGCAAGATATGTTAACACATATTGTTGCTTTACCTTTGAATTTTGCCTTACCGTACTTTTTGCTTTGGTATACTACTATAAGATAACTTTGCTGAAGGTTGTGATACTGACATTGCACAATGTTTTCTGAGATATCCAGATCTTTCGAACAGAAAAACCTTTTTCCTTTCAACCTCTTATGCAAATAGACGGGTATTATGAATCACATGTTTCCAGAAAACAGAAAGATTTTCAAATATGCTTGGTATTGCCCTTCTGATTTCAATGGAGTTTTTATAACATATCCCTTAATTTTCCAAGGAAGATAACCAGACACAGATATGTTTAGAAACATTCGGGTCGGCGATAAGACAATTAACAACTCGCGTAAAGCATATTATTAATCACTTGTAATCTATTTATAGTTATGAAATTGCCCCTACTTCCATCTCCCTTTTTTTTAATCCTTCTAGATTAAAAATATATACAATGTATCTAATTTGCGACTTAGAATTACCTTAATTTCCTGTAATGGTAGCAATTTTTATCTACAACGAAATAACACATAGTTACGGTAATGTTATCGCTCAATTTCCACTTCTGTCTGTGGAAAAAATATAAGGAAAATGAACCAGAAATATAGGATATTCGTAATGATCTAGGATCAATTTTGTGGACTTTATCTCATGAAAGTAGTATCAGTTTTTGTAAATGCAAGTGTACAAATGACTCCGTTATTAATTCTAGTTTATATGCATGGTTGGTTGCGCTCCTTCAATTGGGTTCATATAACTAGAACTTAATCACAAGAGCATAATAAGCTAGAACTTGGGAAAACTAAGCGACTAATTGTCTTCCTTAATTAATAGATGAAGCGATTACAAGATAACGAAGATTCAAGATTAGAATTTTCTGAAAGTTGGATAATAATACCTTCACATTAAAGCTAATAATCCTTTTTGCACACTACTGGCCATCTCCTTAGAAAATTACATATCACGTAAACTATCGAAATAGATTTTAAATTATACGGTTGTTAAGCCACTGTCTTCTTCATATTGCACTAAGGATGAAAGTTTTCGGGAAGGTTATAAGCGTCTTTAAAAATACACTGCATAAATGTATAAACTGAGAGTCTACACGGCCAATGACAGTTGATAAACACTATTTAAAATAGGAATATAAAAAGCTATGTACAATTTTAATGTTTGGAAATCGCTTTCATTAACAAAGGAAGCCAAAATGAATCCTTTGTTAAACGACTCGAACAAAACGCCAAATTCTCAATCTTCAGCAACGATATTTTTAGAACCTATCCAAAGCATCAATACTTTTAGAAAAAGTGTTATGATGTTCACTAACGACGATAATTTTCTATATGCTAAACACTTACAATGGAACCCTTGTAATTCTGGCATCTCGAATAGGGAACGTTTAAAAAGACACATGTTTTGTCCTTTATTTCGATTAATAATGGTGCAGGCATGTTTACTTTCCATCCCTTTCCATCACCACACCAAAGATACTCATGGATACACCAAGGACCTACAATTTAACCGTGTCATACCACTGCTATGCATTAAATGTTGTTCCACTAGAAATCGAAATTAAACTATATGCTCGAAAAGCATGCGTGCTAGACACTAGATAGCAGGGAGAGCTAGTACCAGTATGTTCTTGCTTATTATGTTCTACATGAATAGAAATTCCATTATTTACATTTCCCGTTACTGTTATTTCTATATAGACACATCTAGAGTGAGCAAAATAGCACTATTTAAATTATTTTAAGCTGGTGGGATGACATAATATACACTACTTGTTGATAAAGATGCACACTAAAAATAAAGATAGCAGCGCCAAAGTTGACAGGTAGAGACCTGGTAATACAGGTAGTAACCTATTAATCTTAGCGCTGTGTGCGATGCGTGACAACATGGCTACAGCGGAGTAATTCAGTGGCATTTATTGGGTCCACCTTGGGCAGTCAGAATGGCTGCAACACGTTGAGAGGTCGAGAAGGTATGCCCTTGTATGTCTTTCTGGGGCAACCCGTGAGTCTCCGACACGACCTAAAACTCTTTGATACGAGCTTTCGAAGCTCACAAGTGTGAGAGGCGCTCTGGAACCACCTACTGAACATGTTTAATCTGTAGGAGATAGGTAGAATATGTCAACCAAGTAAGCAGAATAACATTGTGTTCATCCCGAACTGTAGGACAATACATGGTACACGAGAAATTGCATTTTCTTGCTGCACAGGAATCTTTTCCTAGGCAGGTATGTACTAAAGTGAACACAATTGGATTCAACCCCGAGTTAGTTCCTCGTTGATTAGCCAAATGTCCGTTAATGCGTAAGAGGCACAAATGGGCACGGAATCCAGTGGTACCTCATGCCATAACACCCGGTGTCAAACAGATGTGAGAACACAAAAGATAGGCTTCCCCCAGCTTAGTGCCACGGTAGCGTCACATACGGATGCGGCCATCGTGATTCTCGAGAGAGTGAAGTGAAATTGGTCTGAAAAGAGGATGTCCTGCCATTTGTCTCTTCATGCATGACGCCCAGGACATCATTGTAGTCTCCCGTATATGCTAAACAGATAGCTAAGCCATATCATTAGGCAACGAGTAAATATACAATCGTTCTGCCAGACGCCAAGGACACTGTAAACTGGGCACTGTACTCTAGCCTCCATTGCTTGTGCTACTGTGTATGATGTGGCTGTCCGACCCATCTAATCCATACGCACAATCCGTGTGTCCTCATGGCTTGTGTTATGGCACGGTCGTTGATATCAGGCCTATCGCTGTGTAGTTCTTTTCTGGAACCACCGAGTCTATACACGTCACATTGTGGTCGCATTTCTTTAAATACGGACACTAATATCGTGAAAGAATAAACATACGATACGTCACTAGTCGTCTGCGATCAAAAGCTTAAACCTGCTGGATGGACATCCGCATTTGACAACGAGGCATCTTTTGTCCGTATGAACACGCTCATGTGACAACAATCTTCCAGTAAACTGTGGATTTTTGGCCGACATCCAGCTGTTGTCACTAGATACCATTCACGGCGTCTTTGCAGCTTCGCGGCGCTGCCGTGCTAAGTAATTGCTTATTCTTCCATGGCCTACGTATTCTGCCAATGTAGACTTTCTACGATGTCTCCTTCTAAGTGTTCCATTTTAATGGCGAGCAGTTTACGTATGTCATTCCGTATTATGTATGCGTATGATAATATATCTGCCATAGATTTTGAAATATAGATTTTCCCTTTATATCAGCATAATACAAAGCGAAAAAGTTTTCAATTATTATTGTAGTCGCATGTTATAGCTTTAACTGAGCTATTATTAAATAAATAAGTAAAATCTAGAAACTCTATGCTACAGTTTTTATCTTGTATTCAAATGAATAGTGGATTACTGTTTTAGTGCCAATTTGTGTTCTCGTATGTTCACTTCTTTTAAACCAGATAAATTTACTTGTATTCAGATGAAAAAATCTCTAGTACTCTCTAGAGCAGTCGTTCTTTCAGAAAAAATGTTCCGGGAGGCACTACTGGTACTATTCTATTTATTATTATATTATAGACGTATTATTCTGGTCTCCTGCGGGGGGCACTCTCAGAGCTCCATGGGGCAGTGCCCAGCTAAAACATGTCTGGAAGAAACACTGCTCTAGAGCACTCACAGTAGGAAGTTTGGAAGTAATAGGATGATCATAATATGTTCGACTGAACGATGAACACATTTGAAAACCTTCATATTGAAACTGTATTTTATATGTACCTATATAGTATCTTTTCCTGTTTCCATTGCAGAGAGATAGAAAATACGAAGATCCGTCGTGTTCCGTCCTATGCTGCAAAAGTTAGGGCTCATTCAGTGTAAGTATTCTTTTTCTTGAACTCAGCGTCACTTAGCATTTATTTTGTTTATTATTATTTATAGATACAGAGATGCAAACTAGTGGGAACAAAGTTTTAGTGTAATAATAGTCACTAATTATGATACGGTATAAGCAACACTATGTCTACCTCAAATTGAAGCTTGTTTTGCCATATCCTCAGGCTGAGTAGGCTGAAGCTCGGAGCGACATATTTGGCTTCCTCTCTCCCGCTTTATAAAGTACATCTCAGAATTAATCAATTTATTGTTGCAGAAATTTTTCATGTGAGCTTTTCTGTATTATGCTTTTCCCCGTTTCTAGTGATCCTACCGTATAAACTTTTATTTGGAGGGCGTGGTGAGCGATATTGGAAGTATAGTTCATGGAGCCAGAGTGTGTTACTCCAGCCCTGCATATTATAGAGCTTTACTCAAAGATAGTATGTTGTAAGCTACAAGGCTGCTTTATAAACTGCCTTTCACATTTGAAAATAAATGAAATGAAATCTTTGAAAAATGAAATGAAATCTTTGAGTTTTACGTCCCACGGTTATGCCGGTTAGGCTAAAGGAGACGGTAATTATGATTGATGAATGAAATGGTGGAATGAAGAAAGTGGGAGAAAACGGGAGAACCCCGAGAAAACCCACGCACACGGTGTTTGTCCACCACAAAGTTCACTTGGCGGGGGCTGGGATCGAACCCGGGACCCCAAGCACCAGAGTTGAACGCTCTACCACTGAGCCACCGCGGCCCTGAAATGAAATCTTTGAGTTTTACGTCCCACGGATATGCCTTTTACTCTAAAGGAAACGATTATGAGATTCTGATTATGACAAATGAATGACATGGTGGAATGAAGAAAGTAGGAGGAAACAGGAGAACCCCGAGAAAACCCACGAGCACGGTGTTTGTCCACCACAAAGTTCACACGGCGCGAGCTGGGATCGAACCAGGAACCCCAAGCACCGGAGGTGAACGCTCTCCCACTGAGCCACAGCGCCACCCATCCTTTCATATTTGATTCAATAGATGATTTGTTGTCTACCGCCATGTTAATTTTGAAATAATAAAAGTGTAGTTTTATGAAATCTGAAAATGTTCAAATATGTATATATTTTCTTTCAGAAATGTTCTAAAGCAGTTAGGTTAACATATTTAAGAAGCGTCGATAATGTATGAAAGGATCGTAATATACGAGGCGCATGTAAAAAAGACATGTTTTTTACGCGGGATTGGCAACACTGATGAACTTGTTTGATATGCACTTCGTATCTTATTTTTGACATGTCATCTGGCAGGTAGACTTTACATAGTATATTTAAATTTGTTCTGTTCTAAGACTTGCCTCTAATTAAATAATTGTTTTAACATGGAATTAGGGTGACAGTCCTGAGAAATGAAAGGTTGTTAGGTTGGGGGTTCACATAGTACATAAATGATGTTTGGTGGGTAAGGTAATCTCAAAATCCTAGTGGCTTCCAAAACCTTCATAGCGGAGTCTGCGATTTTGTACATCACTTTATCTTTTTAACAGGAAGGTCGGCGTCTGACACGTTTTATATGCAATTCTTTTATCTCAGTCCGCAATATCGTTGACCGCTTTGCATTATCTTGAACCAATTACTTATTATAGCCAGATTTTACTCAGTTGTCCCCCCCCCCCCACAACGTATGCTCGAATTGATTACTCTGTGCAGCAATGGTATCTACAATACGTCTCTTCCACTCTTCATGCACAGCTAGCAATGTCTTTGAATGCATTGTAGCAGAGGCGTCTTTCATTCTCTGTGCCAAATACTATAAATTTCGGATTTTTACTGAGCCCAGCATGCCCTTAATGTGGCTCTACAGGACCCTTACGTAGTCGCTCCAGTAGTCCTCGACGCCTTATTCACTTCCCACAATACCAAGGACTCCCACATACCACTTTCGTTACGTAGAAGATATCCTCCCTGATGAAACAACTTCGAGTATACTGTAAGCCATCCTTCGACAATATTGACGAAAGATGTCCCTAATCCAAAGCCACAGATTTTATAGGCGCTTTGTGTTCCGCAGGTGAGAAATAGGCCAATGAATTCTTGCCAAAAACACCACACTAGACCATAATCTTTTGCCGCTAATCATCCCTGATGTTTCAACCCAATCTGAATTAGTCCAGGAAGAAATAAATATCAAAGTGAGATCTGGATTGGTTGTTACCTTCTCTGTCAACTGCATTTGACGGTTTGGGTCATTCTTTCCCAGATGTTGGTGCATACAGATTATGTATGGATTCTGTTTGTTACTGGAAAGCATCTCCCTCTAAGGACGTTTGACGATAAACATCATGTGATATGTTGGTGGGGGGTTAAGAATACAAATACAGAATCAGTCTCTCTCTCATATATAGACATTTTCAGACGACCTGTGCTTGGTTTATCGCCCACAGATCCCATCTTCCGGTATCTACTGATGAATTTGGTCACACCATTTTGATAAAAGGACTTCGTATCCGGATGTAGCACAAACTTTACAGCTACACACGCGGGCTGCAAATTCCACATATCAGTATTATTTCCACACAATCGTTAAAAACATTCTTCAGTGAGTGACTCCTGTAAAGATAAAACAGACCATAATTAGTGAACCAGTATCAATAGAACGGAACAGTCACCTCTACTGTTCCGATATTGACACCTGGAAAAATGGAACAGTCATAGTGATTTATTGGTGACAGAACAAAATGGTCATTAGTGTTGCACTCCAACGATAAAAAACTGCGTATAAAACATGTGTCGTACGACGGTCTTCCTATTGAAATAAAAAATGATATTGAAGCGGCAGCGCCATGTTAATCACTTGTGTTTGGAGATTGCCCCAACTCTCAAACATCATATAAAATTATGTTCCGTGTGAACCACAACTTAACAGCCTTTCCTGTAATTGGATTATCATCTGACTTTTGGCCCACCCAAGATATTGTACTATATTTTCTGTAGGAGTTCTTGCTCCGATAAGTGACACAAAAATTAATTGGAGCATTCAGAATACAAGGTATTCAAGTTCAATTATCAATTAGGAAAAGAAACATACAGTTTGTACACTCCGTTTAAATACATGAAAAAGTGAACATTGTATTTAAATTATAATAGTTATTTACAATATATAGGTATGAATCTTTTTAAGCACTGACAGTAGCATCATGTAGAGATACCAAATGTGAAATATGTCCAAAATGATCAAAAATGGACTTGAATCTTTTGTACACTGAGCAGCCCAATTAAAATTGTTAAAATCCGATTACTTCTTCCTGGAAATTTTCAACTAAAATGAATTATTCTGTATTGAATCGTATGCGTATTGTAGTGTAGTAGTACACCATAAAGTGCACTGGCGAGCAGATTGAAATCTTTGTTAAATAATACTGCTTTTGTTCCATTGCAACAGACAAATTTCATAATTTACAGGCAAAAAATCGGTTACAGTTCACAAATAACTATTTATTTATTTATTTTTTTTATTCATGTAAATATATTTTAAAATGTGTGTTAGAAACTGTATTTGCAGGTTACGCATCTGAAACATATTTTCCTATGATTTCAGATTGTTTCCATTACAGCTAGGTTAATATACGTAATAACATTTTATGTAATAAAATTATCAACTTAATAAATATTTTCACTTCACCAATTCCATAGATCCTGTAAATTTCTGATGATTCATTTTTTTAAGCCCAGAAAGACATTTAAACATGGAAAACTACTTATTACACACACACAATTCTATCTCTTTATTCCTTATTAACTAATTACTTAACGATACTACCTAGGTATATCTGAGTGGTTTGTTTTCAAGTTCAATCGCTCTTTCCAAAGCATCCATAACCTCTCAGATGGACTTGGATGTATTAATGGACTTAAATTTGAAAATACTGTATTTTTCGCTGTAGCTTTTTCCTGTATTTCTATGATGCTTTTATTTGTTTTTTGTATTCTATCATACGCAAAAATTAAAAGTGATTAACGATATGATTGATTGGTTCAGCATTATTTGTCATGTAGAAAATTTCTATTCAAGTGTGCTATATGCAGCTATTGATGGTTATCTGCAAAAATATCTTAGATATACGCATCATTTGCGGTCATGTGGAACGATTATAATCAATTGCAAGAAATAATGGTTTTCGTTTATGTGGGTGCGTGATGCTGGGGTATTTCTGGGGAAAAGCGATGCATGTGAAGCGACTAGATCAGCAAACTCGTCAAAATTAAGGATTCTGAACAGCAAGAAAGAAACATAATATTTTCTGAAACAGATTATTAGTGAGATTTATTTTTACCAAGAAACAAAAACCAATATCTCCCACGAGGTAGGCATATTTCACAATTTGTTTAAAAATAAATAAGGCTTAACAGTTATACATTTAAATATTAGAAATGTAAACAAAATGTTTTATAAATTTCTCATAATAATGTAAAACATAACAGTGTATGTCAATATAATCATTTTGACGGAAATTTGGAAATTTGAGTCTACTTGTAATATTGATTTAGCTGGTTATCTCTGTTACTTTACGCAAAGGTTTTTAACTCTAGCAGATGGTGTAATATTTATAAAGGAACAGGTATACGTAGATAAGGTTACAGAGCTTGAATTTGCTCACGCAAGTGGAATGAACTTGTGCATATCCAATGACTGTGAAAATCGTAGGATAGTAGCTATCTACCGGTCTCCTAGTGATGATGAAGACGTATTTCTAAAGTTTTTACGTAATGAGTTTAAAAAAAATCGTATTTTTTTTACTAATCGGAGATATTAATTTGGTATACCAAAAAAAATTCTATGAAAATATAGATACGTACTCAAATATGCATTATACTAATGATTGTATCTCATCTATTAATAATTCTATTAGGGTTACAGATTAGACTAAATGTTGCATTGATTACATTTAAGAAAAAACATAAAATGCTACAAAAATGTATATCAGCTACACTCAAATATCAATCACCTTTCCAGTATAAATATACCAATAACTCCATCAGAAGAAGATAAAATTGTATTGCCCAAGTAGCATCGAATACTCAGTTTTAAATAAATAGTTAGAAAAAATTGCAGCAATCAAGTCAGAGAAACGACAGGTACACTGCATTTTCCGAGTGGTTACGGAAAACAAGACTTGGAGAAAGGGTTATTAAACAGTTTTTAAATTAGAAGGAATCAGTTTCAATTGAGACATAATTTATTATAACAAATAATTTAAAGAAAAACATATAAATATAATAACAACTAACAAACCGATTCCTGGGTGAAATTGCCTCGCAATCACGGTTTAATGTCGGAAGGCGAAAATTAGCTATTCTTCCACAACTCATTTAATTTATAATAATTTGATTTAAATTTGAAGTTTTCATTTAGTCTCAAAATCGAAAGTAGAAATCAATTACCAAACAAATATTAATAAGTACATGCACAGATGATCTAATAGGAGTCGGGGCCATTCCTAAGTGGGTGACCAATACTCACCTTGTCGTCTGATCGAAAATAGCAAATAAAAAAAGGGTTATAAATTTAGAATCAGGGAATATTAACCACACACTCACAATGCTCCCGTTTCCTTATACAAACCACAATACACTATACACTTTTAACTTCTCATCTTCCCGACACAATTTCGAAACAATTTCACTCTCAAAATTATAACATGTTGACTGTTCTTATTACCTTGCGAAACTACAAGGTTCGATAGGTCAATTTACCAAAAGTAAGTTTATAGATGGCAGCACATTAACTATTCGTAGCAATGTTCAATGTTTCCAACTCTAATAATCACAATCTCGTTTGACTTTTTTTTATGCTTCATATTAAGTTCCTCCCCTTTGGGAATTATTTCTTCTTTACAATGGTTAGCGAAATGAAAAAGAAAAAAAAACTATAATTCACTGTTGAAGTCAAATCACTGCATGCAGAAATAAGGATAGTTCGACTCACCAAGAGTAATCCAACAACTTCCAGATATTACACGATTACCAATGTCCGGACGTTCTATCTTAAGTCCCAGAAGTAGATGTTCACAACAAGATGAGATCTTCCTCCTTATCCACCATAGATTGACTGGAAGCACCCATGAGATGACAAGAGTGAAAACATATCTCGCCTTCGGGTTGACAAAATCGCCTTTCCTCGACCAAGCAGTAGATTCAAGGTAATCAGATGTCTCAGACGCAAACACAAACATAGTGGATCCACATAATTCTGTACCTGCAGAATTGTAAAAATACACAACAGTACATTTCTTATAGAAACACTACATAAACTACACACAAATATATATATATATATATAATTTACATTATCTTGGAAATGAACAATTCCTTTTTTTCTTAGTTTAGTCATTATTATTAATATGTGCAACACTGTTTACATTTCTTGGTGGCAAGTACTTCTTTATAAATTGAACATGACGTTTTAACTTTACATCAGGATTACTAATTAACTCAACCCATACAGTATTGGGTGTTACATAATTCAAAATTTTGAAGGGACCGGAATATTTAGTATCAAACTTGGCATAATATTTCTTATCCAAGGATGATTTTAATATTTTCTTTACAAGCACTAATTCTCCTACAGGCAAATTACTAGGTACATGCTTTTTATTATAAGCTTGTTGTCTCCTTTTCCAAGCTTTCTCGATGTTATCAACTATAATATCATTAATCTCTTCTTTATTTTGTGATTTCTCTATTATACCCAAATCTAAAATCCAGTTAACATCTAATGGATTGAACATTTTACGCCCAAGATACAACTCACTTGAACTTTTCTGAGTTTCACAATTTTCAGTTATATTCAAAGTATATTGGATTTGATAAAGATAGTTAGCCCATTTCGTATGATTCTTATTAATATAAGATCTGAGTATCCCTTTAATCGTTTTATTCATACGCTCTGTTCTGTTTAAGGACATTGAATAAGGTGAAGTACAGATGTTCTTAATACCTAAACTAAACAAATATTGTTTAAAGTACTCACTACAGAGGTATGACGCATTATCATGTAGGATCGAAAATGGATACCCGTAAGTTAGAAAGATCTTAGTTAATTTAGAACAGATTAATTTAGAATTCAAAGATCTTAAAGGTTCTATTATAACGAATCGACTATAACTATCTGTCAAAACCATAATGTATTTAAATCCATTACTAGTAGGCAAAGCTCCCATACAATCTAAGTGTAGGACATTATTTGGGTATCGAGGCTCCTTAGAATAATAGGTACCATACGGCTTCCGATTAAGTTCTTGGCTCTCTTGACAAATTTTACATCGTCTCACGAAATCACTAATTTCAGCATACATTTTATCCCATGTAAACTTAGATGCTACCTTAGAGATAGTTTTCTGGATCCCACCATGACATCCCCCCACTAATTCTTCGTGCCAATACTTTATAACAGAATAGCGCAAAGAATGGGGAATTACTGCACGTAAACCACCATATTTCCTACCATTGGTTCTTTTTAATAGAACACCTTCTTTCAATATGTAAGGATCCTTATTTTCCTTTCTCTCTAAAGCTAAAATTATCTCTTTCAACTGAGGATCTTCTCTTTGATGTTCAGCCAGTGGTTTATTAAAGATGGAGTGACTCCAGAAATTTACAAAAGAAAGATGGACCTTCTGTTCATTAATAGTATTAATCTCTTCTATATCTCTGTTGGGTGGAGTAAAGTCTACATAATTATACATACGACTGATGTAATCTGCGAGATGGTTTTTGAAAGAGCGCAGGTGAATTATATCGAAAGAGTACTTACTTATTTTCTCTATTAAAGAACCATACTTCTTTTGCCTTTTATGATTTCTTAATATCCAAGATAAACTAGCATTGTCAGTATAAATAGTGAATTTCTTTTGCAAGTAAATATCAAACTTATCTAAAGCATAGACTGAACTCTTCATTTCAAGATCGAAAATACTTTTAGACCAATCACTAGATGGAATCATCTTCGAAAAGAAATATACAGGACGAAGACGTCCTTCATCATCATATTGACTTAAGATCGCGCTATAGGCCCTACTACTACTATCTATGTGGATTACAAAAGGACTAGAGAAGTCCGGGACTTTCAATACAATATGATTTATAATGGCCTCTTTTATTTGATCTAATATCTCATCTTCTTCTTTTCCCCAATGAAATGGTATTTTATTTGATTTTAAGGCATGTAAAGGACCCATCAGTTCACCATAATCTTTCACAAATTTTAAATAATATGACAAGGAACCAATCATCTTACTCAACGCTCTACGATTCTTAGGACGAGGTAGATTTTTAATTACCTGAACTCGGTCATCATCGATCATCATATATCCACCTGAAAATATATAACCTAAAAATTTTATTTTATATTTACATAATTTAGTTTTTCTTTTAGAAATAGTAATACCCCATTTTCGTAATCTCTGTAGAACTAGCTCTAATATTTCTTTATGCTTTTCAATAGTATCAGTGTGAATAATAATATCGTCACAAAATATATCTAAATAATCTCCTAAGAGATCCCTAAAGATTTTATTCATGATACTAGAAAGAATAAATGGTGAATTTATGAAACCCATCGGCATTTTCAAATATCTTAACAACCTAGTTGGAGTAGCAAAAGTAGTATATTGCCTAGAGTATTCGTCTAACAGCAATTGGTGGAAGGCCCCCTTGGCGTCGAGGACGCTGTAAATCTTATGTTTACCTATATTGGCAATAGTAGCTTCAGCATTAGGAGCTGGAAATCCAGTTACAAGCACTTTTGAATTAATATTAAAATAATTTACCACTAGCCGCTTGGTTCCATCGCGATTATTCACGAGAAAACACGGAGAAATATAGGCAGAACTGGAAACTTCCTCAATTACCTTTTTCTTAATTAATTCATCCAAGTATTCATCTAATTCACGCAACTTATGACGTGGCATGGGATATGGTTGAGCTATACTCGGACTTAAGTCATTCATTTTAATTTCATAAACAAAATCTTTAACAGTTCCTAGTTCTTCATTTATAACGTCCTTATATTTGTCTAACACGTTCTCAACATATGGAATTAAATCGTCAGAAAAAATATTTTCATGAAGATTTACTGTACCTGTATTTTCTTCCTCCGGATAAATATCATGGATGGTAGGATTGGAAATTGGTACTCCAGCTGGAATGTCTTGATAGTGTTCACCTCCCCTAGCATCATGATTCTGTAGTACAGTGGAAGATCGCTGGCTGGTCCCTGGTTTCGGTTGCCGAACTTTGGACTCCTCCCGACAAAAATTCCGCTTGGCTCTTCTGCGTTGAGTATGGAAACACTGCTGGGCTGTCTGGCCGCTGTTCCTGGAATCAGCTGATCGAAGTTGACAAGTGGTTGACGGCTGAATCGTTCGCTGACTAGGTCTGGGTTTCCCCGCTCCCCCTGCGTCAAGGTCGTACGGCGACACAGAGTTCTCAGGACCAGACCTAAAACGAGAAATTTGTGGGCACAGATCACTGGATTCACAACCATTTTGTTTCCATTCAGTTAATTTTACGGTCAAATTAAGTTCCGTAAAGTTCAACTCACGATTTCGAATGTTTATATTAACGTTATATTTTTGTAGGAAATCAAGTCCCACTAGCAGTTTTAAAGATGGATGTTGAACCACCGAAAACCAGTTTACAAACTTAACACCATTTATAAAGTATATTAGTTCCACTTGTTTCGAGATTTTAATAGGTTCAGAATTCATGACTGAGAGGGTAAAGTTCACTACTCTAGTTTTTGGACGGCACCTACGTTCAATCCTGGCCAACACTTGTTCTTCAACTAAGGACAGACTACTTCCAGAGTCAATAATACAGGGGTACAATTCTGGACAAATCGAAACAGGCATTTGTAATAAGGAGGGAGGTTGTTCCTCACTAACATAATATGTTTTTTCTCCACGAATATTTCTTTTATTATAAGGACACATTTTCCAAAAATGGTTATTAAGACCACATAAATTACATTTACTGAAATTATTCCTCTGCCTATTTTTCTCGTTAACATAACCAAGGGGCTTTACATTCTGATTTTGTTTTTGTGTAATAAATTTATAATCCAACCGGTAACGCCGATTCATTTCGTAACTTTCTGCAAATGCAATTAATTCCTTCTCAGTATGGGGAACTTGAGTAATTATCATTAAATCTCTTATTTCAGGTGGTACAAGGTTAGCAATAGTTTTGGTTAATTCATCCTCTGACATTTTCAGGTCAAAAATGAATAATACGCTTAATTTTTCCTTAATAAAATCTACCAGAGATTCCTCTACTTGCATTATTCTATACAACGTGATTTTCAAGAATTCCATTTTAACTAGCGGAGTAACAAATCTTTCTAAAAATGCTGTTATAATTCTTTCCCAGTCAGTGGTGATATTTAATAACCTTTGCATTTCCTCGAATGCTGGGCCTGTACATTTACTCAGAGAGGCGACTAACAAAGCTTCTACACAATTTTCGAGTTGGGCTTGTAACAAGTCAAATTTTAATAGAAATTTACATACTTCAAAGCCATTACTTCCATCTATTTCAGGTAACTGACTAACCTGCTTTTCTATAGCTTTATACATGTTATCACCCAAAAGCTTATTAAAATTACATCTTATAGCTGGTCTAACAGCTGGCTTTAACACGCGATGTGGAGGAAGAACAACACCTGCGAAATCAAGCGAGGAATCGTCATCGTTTACTCGCCCGTGTCCGCAAGCATTCGCTCTTTCCCCTTCGCCAAGGTCAACTAGGAGAGAATTCCCCTGGCCATTCTCACCCGTTGAAAAACACTCAAGAAGGTTATGTGCCATGTTTTTTTTTCCAGGTTTAAATCCTAAAGCTATAATTTCTAATATTACGCCTAAATACCTTCACTCTATTTTCACTTATTATTACACTTTCAATTAATGACTGGTCTTTCATTCGTAATTTTCGTACTCAGGTTCAATTCCAAAATAATATACATCCCTTTCTTTCTAACCAAAGTCTTAATATTTCCGGTAGTTTCGCAAGGTAACTAAATTACTATGCAGCAATCAAGTCAAAGAAACGACAGGTACACTGCATTTTCCGAGTGGTTACGGAAAACAAGACTTGGAGAAAGGGTTATTAAACAGTTTTTAAATTAGAAGGAATCAGTTTCAATTGAGACATAATTTATTATAACAAATAATTTAAAGAAAAACATATAAATATAATAACAACTAACAAACCGATTCCTGGGTGAAATTGCCTCGCAATCACGGTTTAATGTCGGAAGGCGAAAATTAGCTATTCTTCCACAACTCATTTAATTTATAATAATTTGATTTAAATTTGAAGTTTTCATTTAGTCTCAAAATTGAAAGTAGAAATCAATTACCAAACAAATATTAATAAGTACATGCACAGATGATCTAATAGGAGTCGGGGCCATTCCTAAGTGGGTGACCAATACTCACCTTGTCGTCTGATCGAAAATAGCAAATAAAAAAAAGGGTTATAAATTTAGAATCAGGGAATATTAACCACACACTCACAATGCTCCCGTTTCCTTATACAAACCACAATACACTATACACTTTTAACTTCTCATCTTCCCGACACAATTTCGAAACAATTTCACTCTCAAAATTATAACATGTTAACTGTTCTTATTACCTTGCGAAACTACAAGGTTCGATAGGTCAATTTACCAAAAGTAAGTTTACAGATGGCAGCACATTAACTATTCGTAGCAATGTTCAATGTTTCCAACTCTACTAATCACAATCTCGTTTGACTTTTTTTTATGCTTCAAAATGTAAATGTTTAACTGTATTTCAATGTACTTTTGTAAACACAGCAACTAACTAATTAACTAACTCTATGGCCTATGGAACCCGGAGGTTTAATGCCGCGTTCACGAAAGCTCTAAACTGACTTCTGTTTTTAGCCAACTGGATCGAGTCTTTACTTTGTATTCGTATTTCTCCCAGACCTATCGTAATATTGTCCTCCTCTCTGCGCCAGGAATTAAAAATTGTATTCATAATATTGAATCCCGTATACAAAAAAAAAAAAAAAAAAAAAAAGTGTAAATGTTGACATTGAAAGCATAAGTAGTAAATTTCAAAAGCTAAAACTGTGGATAGCAATTGAGTTAGTAACTTCAATACGAGGAAGAGCTAGACTTAGTCGATTACTTATAGTTAACAAACACAATATAAAATTAAAGAACTTTTATAAAAAGTATGGAAGTAAGGTAACACAATTGATAAGAGAAGTCAAAATTTAATATTGTAGAAAGAATGTTTCTGAATGTAAAATTAATCCACGTAAATTATGGAAATAATTTCTGATATCATTGATAATAATGATAAGAAGGAAATAGATAGAAATTAATTAAATATAGAAAAAAGGTTGGTAAAATTTCACCGAAACCAAATGTTATTAGTAATACTTTGAATGAACACTTTTCAAGTTTGAGTTAAAAATTAAATGCACAAAACACTAGGAAACAAATCTAGGTTTTAAAACTAAAATAAAGGTAAACGATTCAATTTTTTCTACTGCCATCAATGAACAAGAAAATGAGAAAATCATTAACCAATTAAATCAAAAATAGCACCTGCAATAGATGAAATAACTGTAATTGTACTAAATTGAAGTAAACATCATATCCTTAAATTAGTGCAGTACATATTTAATCTAAATATAAAAACGAGAACATTCTCGGATAAATTTAAAATATCTTATAAAACCTATATACAAAGAAGGATCAAAAACTGTCGTGAATAAATATAAGCAAATTTCATTGGTCAGTAATTGTGCCAAACAATTGGAGAAACGTATTACAAATATTATCTTTGCTGTTATGAAACAAACGAATGATTCTTCAAAGAATCAGAATGGTTTCCTGAGTGTAAATCTACAGCAGATGCTATATATATAAAATAACAGAATTTATTAATAAATACACGGATAATAACTAACAGGTAATTACAGTATTTTTAGACCTAGATAAAGCATTTTCAGACAAAATTCTACTTATACAAGCTTGAGAAATGTGGAATAGCATTATCGTGGTTTTCTAGCTGTTTAAGTAACATAAAATAGAATGTCCAAATTAGAAATTTTCTAAGTGAATGTAGAAGTATACAGAATGGGCTACCACAAGAAGCAGTTCTAGATCCAGAAGAATATACACTGCGGGAAAATAAAATTGCAACACCCTGTAAAACATGAGGAAGATTAATATGCTTCCAGTATTGGGTTCTTTGATGATAATGAAGTAGATGATTAACTATGTAACAGTTTCGGCCAACAGATGGCAGCGCCACAGAGGGGCATTTACGCCACCTGTGCCGAGTCTGTGTTGTGAATAAGCAGAGACCGAAGATCAGCAGGTGCATGAAAGTGACTCATACAGTAAACACAAGCAAGACGACGTGCCACGACAGCGCAATCGTGCCCCATACAGTCAAATGAGTGAGTTCGAACGGGGTCGTATTCTGGGCCTTAGAGAGGCTGGTTGGTCCTTTCGTCGAATCGGCAACCACGTTGGCCGTGATGTATCTGTGGTGGAGCGGTGTTGATAGCGATGGATCCCACACCCGCACCCATTCCCACACCCGGACCCATTCCCACACCCGCAGAGAAGGTTCTGGACGTCGTCGTAGAACGGACGTGCGTCAAGATTGGCGTATTCTGAGGGCAGAATTGGCAGACCGCACAGCTACCACGTCCAACATTCGAGCAAATGTGGCCCCTGAAATTTCCCACACATTATTGGGAACAGGTCACTAGCAGCAGCACTTCGGACATACACACCAATTGCCCATCTGGCACTGATGCCACATCATCGCCGTATACGGTTGGCCTGGTGTCAGCAAAGGAGTACCTAGAAGAGGGAATGGCATTCCGTTGTATTCAGCGATGAAAGCCGATTCCTTCTCTATGCAAGTGACGGTAGACTGCGAGTGCGACGTCGACCTGGAGAGCGTCTGCTCTCACAGTGCGTGCGTGCAAAACACAGTGGTCCCACCCCAAGTGTTATGGTGTGGGGCGCAATCATCTACAACTCTCGCTCACCTTTAGTATTTGTGAATGGGACATTGACAAGCCCCTCTTACGAGCAACAGGTGGTAGAACCGGTTTTACTGCCTTTCTTGAGACAGGAGGATCCTGCACTCTTTTAGCAAGACATGCCTGGCCACATACTGCCCGTGCAACAGAACGTGCTCTGCAAGATGCGTCGTGACTTCCCTGGCCAGCACACACCCGAGATTTGTCTCCTATCGAACATGTATGGGATATTATGGGTCGACAACTGACAACTGCTCCACGTCCACTTACAATTGTTGCTGATTTACGCAACCAGATCGAGATGGCAGAATGTACCGCCAGACTGTATCCGTCATCTCTAAAATCGAATGCATACAAGAATACGTGCCTGTATTGCAGTTCGTGAAGCGTATACACAGTACTAAAGTGATGGTGGTAGTATGATGATAGGCGTGCCGTTCACAAAACAATGAAGGAGCTAATATTGTAATCATCTCATATATGTACCATGTACAGAATATGGAATAAATGTGGTTCAGATTGGAAACCAATTTTGTGGTGTTGCAATTTTATTTTCCAGCAGTGTATATTAATTGTTTATGTAACCTAGAAATAGATGGAGATATCAATCTTTCGCTGATGATACTTATTTTACTGTTGCTGGTAAGACATGGGATGAAACGTTCTTAAAACCCGAATTAGAACTAACAGTGAGAAAAATATGTTTATGGCTCAATAATAATCTGTTAGGTGTAAATGCTGATAAACCTATATATGACATTCTCACCTATCTCTGTTGGAAAGCCAACAACTAAATCATTAAAATTGCACAATTAAAAGGACTATATGGTGTGAAGTGTTTTGTCACGGGTATGCATTAAGATGTTAAAATATTAACAAAGAATATTCCTGAGTATATGCTGTTATCTTTGTGATGCGCTAAGTTGCAAATGACTCGATTTAACGGCTGTGGAAACTTCGTTTAATCCTTTATTCTATTTGATTCAGACTTTCTTGGCAAAACACATTCTTATGTTTCTCTCTCTCTCTCTCTCTCTCTCTCTCTCTCCCTCTTCATCAGGCTTAATATTTCCCAAGATCGTTACTCTTGATATTTGTTAAGTGAGATTCATTTCAGTCACAAAACTGTACGTAGAAAGTGAGTACGTCATGCCCAAAGAAACCTTTAGAAGTGCGTCGAGCAATGCGAAAGTAATGGGTAGGAAAACGTATTTAACAGGGGCGGACAGTGCCGAAATTTACAAATGACGCACAGCATTGCATACATTTAGATATTAGATATAAGTAGATAGAGACAAAGCAATAAACAAAGAACACGTATGATGTCTTTATATATTTTATTTCAAAATGGCACTACAATAACTCTTATAATGTTAGATTTCGGAAATATGTGAAATATAAGTTTAGTTTAAAATAACGTTTTTCGTTATCGTTTCTATTCAGAGATAAGAAAAGTTCCAATTAAAAAGAACATATAGGTGATCGAAATTTAATTTTAAAATTTAATTTCAACACTCGAAGGTGGTATTTATGGTCTTGACACAGTGGCGCGGGCGAGGAGGAGTTTCATAATTTTTACACCCTTTGACCAAAATGATAAGCAAAAATAAACATTGCAATTTTAACGTATGTATAACAACTCCTGAAATTATGGTAATTTGGGAGCTTAACTGCACGTTCACAAAGTTCTGTGTACTCCACTGTTTCGACATGTATGTTTTTCTTTTAAAATATACCTCTTCAATTAAGAAATTATCAAATTTAAATGCTAACAAAGAGAAATCAAGCCTGTTACATCCATTCAGTCGAAACTTCATTTAGTAAACTCGAAAAGTAATCACATTTAATTTTCCATGAATTAACTGAGAGGGCAGATGAATTAAGAATGTTTTGGCACTGATTTACAAAGGAAACAAAAGCAGAAATCCTTCTTGATTTAGAAGTCTTAGGAGTAACACTATTCCTGGAAAATAGTGATTCAACGAATGTGCTTTCTCTTTTGTGGCTTGTGGCTGCAGGAATTTGTTGCTTCTTCTTCCACGAAAACATGCATTTGCTTTGAAGTTACAGCTTTTTGAAAGCCTCCTATGTTACAACTTCCCACGCGTGCAACTCCAAAAGGAAAGCTTTCTACTAACTTGAGTTTTAGTAGAAGCAAGACTTATTTGTAATATTCATAACATATTCACTAATGAGTTGCGTATGACGAAAAAAAATGGCATAGTGAAGTCCAAGTAAAAACCATGAACAAATCAATCCTATCGCGTAAAAAAAATCAAATATTTTGCATCCGAGACTAAGATTTAGTACAAATATAAGTTACTTAGAGATCGTGTCCGAAGACCCATGTTGAGTAGTAAACATAATTCCAATTAGCTAAGTTGTTTACGTAGGCTGCCTGTTTAATACACAGTCAAGTCTTACGCAGATAGAATCATATATTAAATTATGTGTTACATAGAGTAACCAGATCATCTGGTAGAGAACCAAGATAATTCTACTTCAGTGCAGATTTTACTTTAGAAATAGTAATAATAACAGTATGTAGCTAATCCAGGTTCTTGAATGGCTATCGCAACCAGAAATTAAGTTTTAAGTTCTACACTTCCTGTTGTTGTTTCTTTAAAGTGAATTGCAATGACTATATACCTAGTTATATATATGTGCTGTTTACGAGCTCGTATTACTGTTATGCGATATTTAAAAAAAGGTTTCACAATTTGTGTTATGATCTTAAACGAAAAGCACTTTGAACCTTTGATTTGTTGTATTTATCAGATGCATGAATGAATTTTGGTGGGCATTCCATAATAAAATAATTCCTAGATGACAGACTGAAATGAGCTTTCACCACAATAATATCATTTGCTGTATCAAAACTAACATATCGAACAAAGCAATTAAATAAAAATGAAATCTTTCAGTTACAGCAGTTGTTCAATGAAAACGGAAAAAGTTACTTGACATTTCCATAGAAATATTACAGTTTTGAGTTGTTTGTAATTATATTTGCATGGGTCATTCTTCGAAAGATCTTTTCTTGGTTATCCACTGTTGAATATGCTGATCTCGTATTTATGTTCTTCACATGCTCAAATTCAATAAGCATTGGATTCCCTTTGAAGGCAGATAGAATAATTTCACATTCATCCAGCCCCAAAATTAAAATATTTAATTTATCAGCCAATTACGGTATATGATCACGGAAAATCGAAGAAAAAATCTTTTCGGAAAATAGATGTTACGTACACCCTAATCTACATAATATCAGAATATTTCTAACTTGTCGAATATATTCTTGTGAAAATTATTCTTTGAATGCGTTCTTTTATCATTCCTCTAACAGAAATAATGATAAATCTGTTTGTCTCACTACACAAACTTTTGTACAAGATCTTCGATTAAAAAATTTGTAATATTAACATGTTCGGAGATTTCAGTTGTTCTTGTTGATATCAATTGACATTTCCAGCTGACTTACTAAAATCTCAATCAAAATACAGCAGATTACAATAAATGTTTCAGAATGGGCAAGAACTTGTTAAGACCACAAAGTACTGCTTAATTTAGGCAAAGAACCATTTTACTAGCGATGACCCTTTTGCACTTTCTCATTTTACCAACAACTCTTGTTCTCTGTAGAAGTCTTCGGTGAGCTCGGTGCTTGTCAAATAGTTGCTTATGGTTATATCAGGTAGAATCAGAAACTAAGCTTGAAAGGCCGATATTTCTGGAGTTTCGTCTGTTATAGAGAAATGATGGGTGGCCGGTAATTTTCTTAAATGGAGTTGCCAAATGTGCAGAGTTCCAGCCACTCGCTAGTTGTAGGTATAACGATAAATGACGTTTATATTTTATATTTCGTTGTATATGCCACAATCCGAATCGAAATATAAGTCAACACGACTAAACGCCTTAATTTTATTTACCTGTACTTGTAAAAACTACTGATTACATGCATTGATAATTAGACACATCAAATGCAGAACACCATTAACTTTTTATTTTCAAAACCTTCATGAAAATTACTATTATGTTGTCATAGCAACCAAGCAAAATAGCTATTTTCTTTCTAACAATTCACATTACCTGATTATCAATACAAAATCAACATATATTCTACATTTCTTCTTCTTCTTATCAAAACAATTGTGTACTTTTAAGCACCGTTGTCCAAAATAACTACAAGAAAATTGAAGTAATTTATCGCACATATACACAATATTGTTGTATATATGGCCCCCGACTAGGACTTCTTGAATTGATTACAATTTAAGAAAGAATCCTGGACCGCTACATGTCATATACATGGTTACCTTACTTTTCGTATAGCCCTCGTATATATATATATATATTATAATACATATATTAATTTCATTTTATCTTCACAATAATCTTATATTTATTTAATAATCAATTACATTTTAACTCTATAAATTATCTATAAAGAGGGCTTATTCAAAAATTTGACCATCTTGTTAATTATTCTGGTCCTAAAATAGATTCTTTAATTCAATATCTTCGGAGCTCATTAAATCATTAAACAAAAGTACATTAACATATTACACAACTTATTCCTTCGATTTGAGCGTAATCAAGATGATTATAAAAGAATTGAAAAGCACAATATTGATAAATGAAGCGAATTATAAAGAAATCAGAATAATACTCAAAGTAAAACAAAACAAAACTTGATCAATACAATGGAATAATACAAATAAAGAAATTATCATATTAAGAATCAGAAAAGTTTATATGAGTTAGAATACAGTATAACATGTTTTATTTATTCAAGCATATTTATCATAACTTTTAGTAAGCGATATTCGTGTTCATATCACAACGTGCTGAAATCTAGTATCCATCATTTTTATAATCTGTATAGAATTCAAACAAAGTACGAATTATAAATGAAATCATAATTGTATTCAAAGTGAAAATAAATAAGAATTAATTAAATATGCCTTGACGGACGTCACAACTTTAGCTTAAGTTACATTGCCAAAGGATTCGGTTAAGTTGCACTGAATAGCACAATCTTCTATACAGTTCTGCCTATTATTTGTTTCCACGGTACCTTGGTTTCCATTTTCAGAATTTCTGCCACCTATGAATCTATTATGAAATCCATTTCGAGGAAAGTTAAACTTATTGTTCGCTTGATTCCTAAATGTATTACGATTATTGTTCCTGTTTCACCTACAGTTGGATTTGGTTCTATTACCGGTAAATTAGGGTTCAGTTCTATTCTCGCTACAGGTAATCTATTATTACTTCTCGCATTAAGATCACCTTCTTTGCTGACACTAATATTGCGAACAGGTATATAACTAACTTGATTACTATTAGTATTGGCTTGATTCCGATTACTATTAGTCTGCAACATAGATTGACTTTGAAAATTTTGCACTATCATATTAAGGTGATTGAAATTAACGTATTGTGCAGAAATCAACATTTGTTGCAACTTAAAAGGAACAAGATTCGGATGGATGCTATTTTTCTTGATTCCTGTTGGTATGGATTAATTAATTTCAATTCATTGTATACAGAAATCACAAAATCAGTTAGATTCTTATCAATTTTTCGATCAAACCGTCTGTTTCGAACCAAGGCGTCTTGGTTTGCCAACATGAAATCATTCTCAAAATTGGAAAGCAAAGTGTTCTTAAGATCTAGATAATTGTGTATACTTCCCCTAATCGCTTTGAACCAAAGAGAGCAGGTCGGTAATAAAACATGCGGTAATATTTTAAGGAATTTAGTTTTGTCTATACCGATTAGGTCACATTCCTCTTTGAATTTTTTCAAAAATACACTGGCAGGTATGTCTTCTGACCTTCTGCTAAATTTCGTAAATGATCGTATTTCACTAAATCTGAAAGGAAGATGATTATTATGAGGTTGTTTCGAAGGATTAGATCTTTCGTGTCTGGGTTTTCGATGATGTACTGAACGTGATCTTCTTTCCTCTTTTCCCATACTACAGGCACTTTCATCCTTCTTTGAAGAGCTTTCTGTTATATCACTTTCTTCTAGTTTTAATCTGGGTTCATTGGATATATGGTCCCTGTTGAGGATTGAATCAGGATTAACATTTATGGTGACGATCTTTTCGTTTATAGCATCTATTTCCTCATGTAATGCTTTAATTTGATTACTGTGCTCACTAACCTTCGTTACAACCACATCCATTGAACTTTGTACAATAGAAAATCTGTGCACCATTCGTTCCATCATACAGTCTGTTCGTTCTAATTTAGTGTTGATTTGCTGTGTTATTCGCTCTAATTTATTATCCATTCGCTGAGTCATACCTGTGTAATTTGTTCAAATTTACTATCTATTTGCTGAAAACTAGTATCCATTTGCTGAAACTTTTGTTCAAACTTGTTATGTCTTTTCTGAAAACTAGTATCCATTTGCTGAAACTTTTGTCCAAATTTAGTATCCATTTGCTGAAATTCGTGTTCAAATTTAGTGTCCATTTGCTTCATTTGCTGAGACAAAGATTGACCTAACTGTTTTATAAGGTCAACTACATTTGTTGATGAGTTCGTACCTGGTAGCTCTATATCACCACCTCCCTCATTTATATTTTCACTCCCAGAAATATTCATTTTAACGTTTGTATAAATTCTTTTCTTACTCCTGAGTAAAGTATAGTACTCCGTGTGGAACGCTATGAGAAGACTGCTTTACAACTTCAAACCAATCTCAAGGTATTCCTGGTCGGTAAACCACCATCTATATATAACGATAAATGACGTTTATATTTTATAATTTGTGATTTATGCCCACAATCGGAATTGCAATATAAGTCTACACGGCTAAACACCTTAATTTTATTTACCTGTACATGTAAAAACTACTGATTGCATGCACTGATAATTAGACACATCAAATGCAGAACACCATTAACTTTTCATTTTCAAAACCTTTGTGAAAATTATTATTATGTTGTCATAGCAACCAAGCAAAATAGCTATCTTCTTTTTAATAACTTACATTATCTGATTATCAATATAAAATCAACATATATTCTACATTTCTTCTTCTTCTTATCAAAACAATTGTGCACTTTAAAGCACTGTTGTCCAAAATAACTACAAGAAAATTGAAATAATGTATCGCACAGATATACAATATCGTTGTATAGGTAAACACAAATGGCAACTCGTTTGGAAAACTGATCTCGCGAATTAGTCTACTCAGATATTCGATTTCTGTGGGCGAAGCATGTAAGCGCATCTGAAATTCACCGACAGCTAGTAGGCGTTTACGGAGAGACTGTAATGCCTTGTCAACATGTCGCAGAATATTGTAGAGAGTTTTGCGGCTGGTAGGGGAAACGTCACCGATGAGGAGCGCAGTGGCCGACCAGGCACGGCATCAACAGGTTTCAACACAGCTCAGTGGTGGTACTGATTCAGGACAACAGGAGGATTATGTTACAGCATCTAATGGCAGAGCACCTAGGAGGCCGTCACTTTGCTTCAGGAAAGCAGATGAAACACTTCCTGGCAACGTGGCTGAACACGCAAGGACAGCTTTTTTACCCGGAGAGAATCTTCAAGCTCATCTTACGAAGTGACAAGTGCCTCATCCGATATAGAGACTTTATCTAAAAGTAACGTAATGTATGTACTATCTGTTGGCTGTATTTGTTCTATGATATAATATGTGCACGTTTTACTGCCGGTTTTGTAATCTTACTTTATGATCACTCCTCGTACTTGTTTCTTTATTTAACCATGGATTTACAAGTCACTTCACAAGATCTTTTATGTTGCATCGTTCATGATCTACTTGCTTACCAACATATATTTCTCCATATATTTATCCCTCTGTGGGTCATCAGAGAATGGAAAACCGTGACCCCAGGTTTTGATTCTTAAATGTTCTTATAATTTCTAAAAACAAAAGCGTACAAGAAGTAAATTTTGTAAGTGAATTGAAAACATTCTAAAAGGAGATGTCCTGAGTCGTAAACAAAAATGTGACACAAATAGAAAAGATACATGAACATAATGAAGCCTGGGGTCAGCACGGGCCCCAGGTAGGCATCATAAGGTTAATACTGCAAGTTAATGTCTCCTAAATATCTACCCTCAATTTCTTCTCTCTTTCTGTCGCATTGAAGGTGCACGATCTACTCCTCGTCTGATTCGTCAAAACTGTAATTAAATGGAAACTATCAATATGATTATTTATGAATGATTTTTAGTCATGCAGACAATACTGTATCATTATGCTTAAAAACGATTTGATTTGACATTTTATTAGAATATAAATAGTCATTCACATTCTTCATTTATGGAATAGTCTCATTCTGCATATTTGAGATTCCTTACCAATTCCGCGAAAGCTTACAAAAAGATCGCTCATATTTCTCATCGTATCTTCGCGTACATGTAGAATAAAGCAAGAAAAACATGATTCAGTTTCTCCACACCAAATCAACTTTTGATAAGGAACACAAAATAAACATTATTCATAAAATTAATTGTAGGTGGAGATATGACATTATATCTCTTACATCTCAGTTATACAAATTATGGACACTATGATATGTCGTAATATTAATTAAATGAGGTACATGAACATTAAAAGCGGATTAAGAACTTCAAAGAAATGGTAAGTGTTGCCGATATAGTGATATACTTGCGGCTAGGAACAGGGGCGTCATTTCAGACTTCGCCTGAGGGGGGCAAGAGCACCACCGACATACGATTTTCACGTTATGTACTAGTATATTAGTAGACAATCAATTAAAGCATATGTATTTCTCAAATCTTTGGGGGGGCAATTGCCCCCTCCTGACCCCCCTAAATGCGCCCCTGGCTAGGAATCGGTGAAGACCAGTGTGCTGACGAGTTTAAAAAAACAGTCAAAATTACTAGCGGGTGCAGGAGGGTAGTATAGAGTGGGAGGATCGCATCCTGGACGATTAATGTATACTTAAACTGCAAAGATTTACATAAAATCAAAATAAATTAGTAGGCTACAATAATTTACGAGGGGCATGCTAAAAGTTTTTAGATACTCTTTCTAAAATAAATTTAATTACTTAAAATATTTTACAATTTCTCAAAGTAGTCCCCACAGGCATGAACACACTTTTGCATTTTTAAAAACTCCTAGTCAAATATTTTCAAAAATTCGTCTTTTGGAATATAAGACATATCATTATTATACGCTGCGAAAGTCTGTTCACTTGTTTCAAAGCGGCGTCCTCGAAGTTTTTACTTGAATTTTGAGAAGGCAAAGCCAGTTGGTGCTAAATCTCGAGAATAAGACGGATTTGGTAGAATATTGACTCTACTTTCCCGTAGAAACACCGAAGTTTCTGTTGCTGTGTGTGTGTGATGTGGCCGCGCATTTTCGTGATGAAGAAGACAATGAGACAGTGGAGATTTTCGGGGGACAGATCTCCAAGCTTCGAAAACACTTGATAAGCAATACATAACGTACTGTTAATTTGCATCGATCATCTAAATGTATAGTTGCTACATGGCTGGTCTTTCATAAGAAGGAAATCCACCATAACTTTACCCACGCTCTGTGCTCGTTTAATTTTCGAAGTTTGAGTTTCATTTTGAAAACGCCATACTACCGACTGCTGTTTTGTTTCAAGTTCATAGTTGTACATCCATGTGTCATCACCTGTGATGATATTATAAACTTCCTTACTTTTCCCCTGCAAAAATCTTTTAAGCATATAGTGGTACCACTCCAGGCGGTCACCTTTTTGCTCACGCGTAAGCACATGTGGAACCCAGCAATTGCAATGGTTGGAAAGGTCGAGAGGATCTTATATTACGGACTCGGGTGCAGTTGATCCAATCTTCAAAATGACTGAATTTCCTTGTATGCTATATGGCAATCCTCCTTTACAAGATTTCTTACTGGTGTGACATTTTCATCCGTAACTGTGGTGTTAGGGTGCTCAGAGCGAGGCTCATCTGTCAGACTTTGTCGGCCGTGTTTATATTGCTTAAAAGAGAATGTCCGGACTTTAAAATTTAGCTTAGAACAGTTGTACACCTTCGTCAAAATTCAAAGTTTAAGGACATATTCCAATATATTTTATGTTGGTGTCACTTTGCATTTGGAAATCCAAGACGTTTAAAATCCATCAGGACTTTGAAAACAATTGTAACATTTTGATTTTATTAATTAAAAAATATAATGTATACTACTTTACCTTGTGTGAAGCGTTATAGACTCTCTTGGCAGACCTCAATATTATCGTCTTACACTTTCATAAAAATGTACACTTTTCATGTTTAAATATTTCTGTTTGATTATTTCTGAAATTAGTTACAGGTATTATGTATAAGGAAATTACAACTTTTTGTGTCAAAATAGTATTCATACAGAAACTTTTATCGCAGTCATGTATGCAAACTTAAGGTGATGAATAATAACCGTTTTTCTAAATTTTCTTTATCATCAAAACATATAGTGTATAATTAATTGTGACATCTTTCATCATATATTTATCTGTAAAAGAGTCAAGGGACTGTAGAAGATTCTGCAGCTGGCATAATTATAGGTGAATATTCGTATCGTGTGTTTGTGTTTAAATTGCATTTCTCTTAAAAGGAGGAAAAGATGTTTCTTCCAATTTAATCTGAGACCTTCTCAGCACCTTATATCCTGAGTAAAGAATTTTGTCGATTCTTCATAGCCTCAACAGAAATCTATCACTGTGTAATCCACTTAATCACACAATCCTAAAGGAAGTAAATCACAGGTCATTGATGGGAACAAATTAAGTGTCCCCACGCTATTGTCAACAATAAAAGGGATTACAGAATCCAACTTGAAATCAGTAGGTAATCTTACAACGATTAGCAGTTAACAAAAGTTATAGACCAACCAGCAAGCAGAGAATCTGCAATGTATCTCCTACTGAATATCATAAAACTGCTAGAACAAAAATAAATTTACTACTGAACTTAGTTGCAGCATTTTATTTGTTTTTCATCGGAGTAGGACCTACGGTCAAGTGAGCCAATGAACTCTGAGAGTCAGCATAATGAACTTTGTGAAATTCGGTGATGCATCAAGCTTCAATAACCTACCATTTGAGTACCTTTTCTCAATAGTTAATTAGCGATATTGATGAGGATTTGTACAGTGCTACTATATGCATATTCTTTTTCTATACAAACTTAATCCGTAACTTAGAAATTTGTGACATTTAAATTTTATAATATTTTTCAAAATTCTCATTCGCACTATGGCTTTCTATGTTACAAGAGGCGAATCTCATTTTCAATTTCACACACATTGGTCTGTACAATTCTACTCTAGTTGCCCTATTTACCTACGAGTGTTGTTACAAAAGTTGTAAACCTACCTATGAATGGAACAGCAAAGAGTCTATGGTTGATGTTATTTTTCAACATAGTCCCCTGACAAGTCAACACATTTTGCCCATCGAGTTCAAGTGCATTATTGCCGCTGGTAATAGGATGATTTATCGAAGGCGTATAAAACTTCCTCTAGGCCATGCACGACATCATCATCAGTGTCAAAATGAGTATCTCCAAACTTTTCTTAGCTTTGGAAACAAAATCAGAAGGTGCCAAATAAGACGAATAAGGTGGGTAGGGGATCAATCCATAGCAGCAATCATGAATTGCTACTATTCCGATGACTACCTTATAGCTAGGGACATTGTCTTGATGGAGAAACATACGTGCTGCCAGTTTCCCCCACGACGTTTCTGCAGAATATCATCACGCAGCTGTCATGGAATACCTACATGATTTTGCTGTCACTGCTTGCGCCTTTGTAAGATAATCAATCAATACCAACCCTTCAGAACCCAGGCGAATAGCTATCACTTTTCTAGCTGAGAGTACTGACTTTGTCTTTTTCGGAGGGCATGGAGCACTGCTTAGTACTTTGTTTGGACTGTGATAGGCAATGGTGCACCCAGGTCTCATCTATTGTTATGAATTGAGTGCGAAAGGCCTCTGGATGTGTCCGCAAGAGGTGAATGTTTTCACTTAAAATGTTGCGTCTGGTGAGCTTTTGATCAGGTGTCCCATCTCGCAGAACCTTGCTCATTCCCAGATGCTGGGTGATAATTCGGTCAACGCTTGCAGTAGATAAGTCCACTGTCTCAGCAATCTGTCTGATGGTCATTCGCCAATCATTCATGATGATTTCATGCACAAAAGACATTAATATAAATAAATAATAAAAAACAACGTCAACCTTTCACAACATAGGGTAAATACAAGAGTTGATTCACGAACAAAATTTTGAAAATTTCAGTGGTATTTCTCAACCTTGACCATGACGCTTGTGTATAATAGGCAACAGCTGTGCAACTATAAGCGCCATTCTTTTTCCGTTGCATTTGAAAGTACCCTATGTCTACAGCGCATTTCGTTTCGTAGTAAACAATTTGTTTGTACTGAGTGAGAGAACAGTTTGCTGCAAATTCATACACTTTCATCGCACATAATAAAATAAAATTTGAATTCATTGTTGTCAAAAAATTAATCTTAACACCGCTGCTTGCTAATAGAGCTACAAAAAGCAGTTATTGAAGTATTGTTGTACTGATGTTCATGGAAACTTACAAGACAATCGTTTTCATTCTGCTGATTACATACTGTATATCATTTGCAGACAAAAAGTTTCTGCTTGCGTTTTCTTGTCTATATAAAGGTGTCAGAATGTCTCATTTCTTATTTTTTATTATATTTCATAATTACTGGTGTAACGTACATAAGGTTAAATCTTAAGTTTTAGTGTTTTATTGTCCAAGTGAACAGCGTCGATCAGTGGCATATTTATGGGGGCTTCCGGGCTTAAGCTCCCTCTTAAAATTGTATTTTATACATTAAAATAAATGAAATAGCTTACAGAATTTTCATATTTCCAGGACTTCCAGGAATAATGTTAGCAAAGCCCCCCGAAACAAAATTATAAATACGCCACTGGCATTGATTATGCATTAATTAACGATACAGTAAAACCTAAGTATAAATCAAAAGTGTTGTTTTCCATTCTTACATGAGATATGACTGATTCAGGTTCTTTTAAATATAATTTAGTACAAGTTACGAGTGTTGTTATAAATATGTTAAAATAATTTATACAGTGGCGGATCTAGGCCCCTAGTTTTTTGAGTGACAAAAATAATTAAAAATAACCTATTTTTGAAAGTTTATAGTAAATTCATTGTATACGTATCATAGTTTAGTTCTGGCTATCCCTTCGAGTTCTTACCTTTTATATTCACTACTGAATACATATACCGGTACTCTAATCCTCTAATGTAGGGTTTCTCAACTTGGGGGTCGCGAAGATAAACAGAAGAGATAAATATAATTAGAATCTAATACCGTAAAGTATATTTAAATATTATTTTGAATATTGTTGTCATAGGCATATTTTTATTTTTATACATATTGTTGAGAACAACAAAAAATACGTCTACTGAACATTTTCAACAGGAGCAGAGCTGTTTAAAAATCAATTTAAGTGAAAGAGCTACGATATGAAACTAATGAAAACTGCATATTGAAATATCAGAAAAATAAAAATGTAACAAAACCTTCATATTGAAATACAATTAAAATTGAAAGGTTATGAAATACCTGAGCATTGTGTGATTTCACTTGTGCGGCAATGACCGGTTCAATCTTTGTGGCGCATATTATCAAGTCATTTAGATAACATTTTTAACAGCTGTCCAATTTTTTAAATCAAAATTAGAAATCACTTTATTTTTTAGCATATGACCCAAAATTAAGGGAGTTACGAAATTTTAAAATTTTCAAACGGCCTCCATTTTGAAACAGTATGTCGGATCGGATTTGATATTTATAATATGAATGAACTAACCAAATTTTGTTTCAATTCATTCGGTTTTACGGAAGTTACTGTATCCACTATATATAAGAAATGGATTCCATTATTATAAAAATAGATGGATATCGTGAGATCTCCGCAATAGGTATTTTTCTACATTAAAAATCCCACACAAGCTATTACAAACCAGAAATTATAAAGGTGTCTTTGGCAAGAGAATGTGATAAAATGTGCCTGTGATACGAATTAGGTTGAGAACCACTGCTCTGATGTGTACAGTGCGTGTTTTATTCGCATGAATTGAAAGCGATAATGCGTTTCTGTTTTGAATCAGTTGTGTTGAAAAAAAAAAATAAAACAAAAAATAAGATATAAACATAGAAATTAACATGTACTTTTCAAATTTGCCTAGCCGTAATTTCTAGTACATATTCTATTTATTTCTATTACATATTTTACCTATAGCAGTTATTGGTAGTATTTTCAAAGTGAAATTAAATGTTTTTTATTGTTGATTATATTATAAATTCGGAAATATTCAACATGTATTATTAAAACATAACTGAGCAAAGTAGTACATATTTATATTAATAATACATACCCGAAATCGTTACACAAATGTTGCTCATTATTTACTACTTTCGTCAATTTTGTTTTATTAATACATGAAATAAATGGTGCCAGGAACAGAAATACTAAGAATTTGTATTATATTTTGATGAAATGGCTAAAATTGTGATTTCGAGGTAGCTTCATGAGAAATGATATGTTCGTTCATATATAATTGTCACACTATGTGTTCATAAATAATAGTTTTCACTGAAAACAGAAGGGAAAAAATCGCTCGCAGTGAATTCGCAGTAAATGCTGGAAAACCATGTATCTTCAATCATTAGAGGTGCTCTAGAGATTGTTTACGAAGAAGGCAGAGGTGATTCATTGTGTTTCAAGTAACAAATGGTCCAAACAAAAGATTTCCGAGCACGAGACGATAAATTCTTTGTTTCTAAGTCGATTTTTCCAATACCTTCAACATGTAAGGCTTGTACAAGTGCTTCGTTTCGTGCGGAGTTCAGTTCTGTGAAAGAAGAAACACTGTTGCAACCTCTTGGGTTATATGGTATAAAATGATATAATAAAGTGAAGTATCTCGGAGGAACTTACTATACAACATTCGCAAACAGCAAGCAATACATTTTCTGCTACTGCTTTGGGATTTGATTTTAGACAGACATATATAGTGGCAGATCCAGGATATGATCAACGGAGGGGCTAAACCATAGTTTGCCGCTTTATCCAGTGTAAAATATAATTGAAGTCCATTTTATCCAGTATATACCTGAGCGTCAAGGGGGGCCATAGCCCCCCTTGGATCCGCCACTATATATATATATATTGGAGAGAGAGGGAATGTATCAAAAGTCCTTACCACCGTTTTAAAACTTACATGGATGTAGTATCATTGGATATCAGACAGGCCTTATGCATTAAGCTGAGAAGGACACCTTTAAGACCTTTAGGAATATGTCATGCAGACGGTCGTAATCTTGTTTCTGTCATCTTGGATTCGAATTTTGTTATTATAAACTAGATGGGTAGCGTTATATATGACCATCAGCTAGAAATGCACGTCTACGTGTACAAACGGTTTTCAGTTTCTGTGGACTCGAAGCAACTTGGGTGAAATTTTCGTACCTGAAGTGGCAATATGTTGTTCCAAATGACGATGATTACTGATTTTCACAGCATAAACCATAGGCTTAACATGTCCCTGAAAGATAGAAATCAAATGGCGTTAGGACTGGTGATTTCACAGGCTATTCAACTGGCCCACTCCGATTAATCCATGTCCCATGGAATTGTTCATCCAAGATGTGACGCAACATAATGCCATAATGAAGGAAATACCATCGTGTTGAAAATCCTGGCGGTATGTACCATCTTTGAACATCACAGCTGACAGTATCTGGTTTTGTAATAGCGCCAGCTATCATCCTGCAGCTAAAGTTCCTGAGATGAAAAAGGGACCGATTATGCGTGTTCCTTATAATCATGCTCACCCCCTAATCTTTTGTGCACCGGTTGTTTTGGAGATATCACTTCACGTGGGGTTGTCAGGGTACAAATATTGCATGTTCTGCCTATAAATCTCCATAATTACGTAGAAGTATCGGAATCAAGTATCTGCATGGCAAAGTTCGGATTTATCCGTAATTGCTCGATATTTCACACACAGAACTGCACTCAGTAATTAGAAGTGTTCTCGGAGAGATGTTGCTGCATTTGTACCTTATAAGGATGACACTTATACCTGTAGAGCACCCTGTAGACCAAACTATGACAGTATATTGCATTTGCAAACGACGTGTGCTCTACTGGGGTGATATCGAAGAGAAGAAATACACTGCCGTAGCTGTTGTTTCGTCCATGGCTGTCGCAATCGTCCGCTGCGGGGTCTCTCCACAATTGTGTCTGTCTCCTCAAATTTGGTTATAAAGGTAACCAAGAAAGCTCTATCACTTTTTCACCAACTAATTTCTAACATCGACGTACCTGGAAAATCAAAAATAGTACCCATCAGCATCAACGACCTTCTGCTAACGTTCTGGAAGGCCATGGATTCCATCATGGTAGAACTTGGTGGGCCGTGAAGCGAAGAATGTATCAAGTGCATTTTGGTCGTCTGCTAGGGTAACTGACGTCCTTTCAGATAATTGTTCAAGATATGGCACATGTGATAATCGGACAGTGAAATGTCCGGGGAGCATGGCGGATGCAGTAGGATCTCTCTTGCTTCCACATCCGGAGTTTCAGGACATAGGAATATTTTCGCTGTACATAAAATGCATATAAACATGAACAAATAAAAATGCCGAAAAATTAGCACAAAAAAATAACAAAACAATATGGTATGTTTTATCCACTTGTATCGTTTCTGAGGTCCATGAAAGCGGTTGAATTGTACATTGGACTCAAATACTGTGTGTTTAGTGAAGAGTTATATTTGTTATCCATTGTCATGTCATTTATATGACAGATTTGTTAGTGTTACCGAAAAGTTTCAGATACACTGATGTTAGTAGCTCTGCAGTCTAAGCTTATCCTTGCTTATCTGCAAAATGGGGTTTATTGAGTAGACAATGAGTAGTATATACAATGGTTGAGCATTGGAAGTAGCTGCAGCCAAGTGCAACTGAAGGACTCAGCCACATCTAACTGGAAATGCGTGATGAATAATGTTGTTGTGGTCCCAATCGAGATCCGCTATCTGAGCCTTACAAAGGGAAAAGGCATATTGTCTTGTACGTAATTTGGATTGCCCTTCGCCCCTGAATCAAAGTTGTACTGAAAGCCTCATACATATTGCAGTGATAAACTATCAGTCATGTGGAGCTGCTGCATATTACACGCCAGTGCAGTAGTATAGGCCTATAAGAAGGTTGTATATTGAATCTTTTAATCTTACCGAAACAACGTAATCCTGAAGTAAATTACAATACAGTAACTATTAGTGTTTCTTCGAAGATGGTGCGAGTGCAAAACCGCGAATTTTAATTTTGTATCCTAAGGCCAAACAAATTTGTTTTACACGTTTTTTTTATTAGCTGCGCGTACAATTAGAGGGAGAGCACATTGAACCTGTAACCGCTGTTTGGATGCATATTAACGCCTGTCATAACTTCGTACTGGCTAGCGATATCCAATTCACATAAGGCGTCAACATGTTACGTTTCCAATTTATAAACTGTATGTATGATTAACGATGATGGATTTCAAAATGGCGGTTTTGATTGTTCTGTGTCCTCTCCAATTTCTCCTCACCTTTATTACTCCCCTACATTGTTCCTTTGGTTATATTTTGCAGTATTTGACATTTATGCGAGGGGTTTCCAGACTTCTGGGCCACGCTTTGTATATATAACTGCACGTATTGCCTCAGGGGTTCTTTGAATCACTTTCGCAGTAGTTGCAATCGATTTAAAAAAGACAATTACGTATAGAACGATAGAGAAACGTCCATCAACTTCCACTGTTCCGGAATAATCTATTTTTATCCGCTTTTTCCAAGTTTCAGACCATTGTGCGCCGTGGAGCTCCGTACAGGACCCACTTCTCATCAGTGTTGGGCAAAATCAATTGAAATCAATTCAATTGATCAACCAATTGAAAGTAATTGCTCGGGAAATGAATTGCAATTAATTTCAATTCGTCCTTAACAATTAATTTCAGTTGCCATTGAATTCAATCATAAAATTTGCAATTAATTTTTCGTCAATTATTAATTGTTAATTGGTCACCAGGCAATTGAAACTTGTAATTGTTGATTGTTAATCGCAAAGGGTGCAATTGAAACATTTAGTTGTTAATTGCAATTGAAACTTGAAATTGTTAATTGTAATTGATAATTTGAATTGAAGTCAACAATTAAAAGTGAAGATAAGAAGATGTGTGTATATTGTGTTGTCCACTTGTTACTGTTTTACATATTTCAAATAAGGTACTTATATGAAATGCTGGATAACTACCATCCCTTCGCCCCTCCTGGGGAAAAAGCCGTGAAACTCAGTATTTTTTTTAAAAAAATTGGGCCTTATGCACAGTCGTTCTTACGCGTGATTGGTGCCATACTGAAGAGTTCGACTAACCTATGTGTCCTGCAGTAGTCAGGCCTTTAGTATGACGCTAATCATACCTCTAAACAACTCTGCATAAGGCCTATTATGTTTATCGTTCTATCCCCCTCGAAAGGACTCCATATGCCCGTCATGCTTACAATTTACGGACAAACATTGACTGCTACACAGTACCGAGAAAAACTGGGCCTGCCGACAAAATCAGCAATTAGGAAAACAGACCCTATCATTATGAAAAGTCAAAATTAGGGGTTAATTGGGAATAATACATTTTCCGGGGGTGGAATATTTCCAATCATTACGCACATGCAACATATATATCAATCAACTTGTCTTGACGAAAGAAAGCGTTCGGTACCAGAATTGGTCACTTGCGGTCAACCATTTCCGATACACGGTACCTAATGCAGTTTCCATGGGTGGTGAGTTTCTAGCTTTCGCACATGTGCAACGTATAGGTTTATATCAATTAACTCGTGCTGACGAAGTAAAGCGGTCGGTACCTGAGCTACTTACTTCCGGTACACAGTATCTAGCACATTTTCCGGGGAGTGAAGTATTTTCAACGAATGCACACGTGCAACATAATTATTAATCAATTTACCTTGACGAAAGAAGGCGATCGGTATCGAAATTGATTACTTTCGGCACATGATACTTAATACAGTTTCCAGGGGTGGAGTACCTGTACCGAAATAGTCACTTCCGGTACATGGTACCTAATACAGTTTCCTGAAATGAGATATTTCCTGCAATTGCACACATGTAACACATACAGGGTGTATCAAACCACTAGTCCGAGACATTTTTCTCGGCTCGTAATGCACGTAGACACTTCAAACAAAAAAATTGAATAATCAAATCGTATGTGAAGAATCAAGTAGTGATGCTTCCACATCCAGTGGCGTAGCGGGAATAATTCCACGGGTCAACTCCAAAATTTCAAATAGAAGGTGGTATCAATTTCTATTTGTTTGTAAGTATCATTGAAAAAGAAACAAGTTGTACAGAAAACACTTTTCGTTAAATTCTATAGTTCGGCAACTACGTGAGTTATTTGTTGTTGAGCTGCAACTACAGAACAACAGTGTTATTTGGCAATGACACCAAAAGAACACCAGATAACACATTCTATCAGATAGTACTATTGTTGAAAAGTCTAAAGCATTAAGTATCAAACGTTACGACATATGTCGTACACGTATCGACAAACAAAAACAATATTACAAGACAGTAGCTACATAGTTTAAATTCACGGGCTCGGATCCAATTTAAAACAGAAAACAGAGAAAACACTCTTTGGTTTTAAGTAAAACTACGTGTGAAACAAATTTGGACTTAAAGTCCCAATAATAAATAAATCAATAAATATATAAAAATTTCAAACTTATGAAATTACTGCTACTCTCCCGGGCTACTTTACTTATTGTAAACTTTTTAATAGAAATTACTTTTCAGAACTCACTACATAAATAATTGTTCAAGAATAGCACAAGTAAAGAAACTCAAGGTAATAAATAAATAACATGAACTGCAAGTTCTGTACCTAACTGAAGAGTGCAAAGCATTTTCCGAAAGTAAATATGCCAATATTAGTTCACATTCTTAGGGGAAAAGCAGTAGCCCCGGGCATTTTAACACATTGAACTCCCTCTTGGTAATAAGATGTAAAATTATTCCAAAATAAGCTTGAAATATTTATTTGAAACGTGAAATTTATTGACAAATCGAAGATACCGACATAAATGTAAAAATAATGAAATGAACAAATGACAATACAGATTGCTTCATTTCACATATTTGATATATTGGCGGGTACCACCGGACATGTAAGATATTTGAAAAACATATTCTGCACTTAGAAGGAACAACAAGAACACCTACCCAACAAAGCTGACAGTGATAACATGTGTAATGGATATCTGTTGATTCGATAGGGGTGCAGTTCATCAACCCAACCATTGCACTACACACACACAGCCTTCATTGATTATTTTTTCCACAAATTTTGCATTCAGTGGTGCTTTCCTGTTCATCTGGTCAAATTTTCTCTTTGTTCGTGTGGTGGTTCATTAATTTTTTGGGCACTTCCTTTGGTAGTTCGTGTTTTGAAGTCACTTTTCTTTCAATTTGTGTCTTATATGGTGAATATATTAATATCGCACTCTCTCCAGTTCTTCTGGTTCGTGAGGATAATGTCTCTTGCGATTTTCCGGCAATGATGATAGATCTTCACTAATGGAGAGCTCTTTACTAGTTGATGGACGAAAAGATTCTGATTCCTCGGTCATATGTGGAGAATGTGGATCCGCTGCAGACAACGAACAAATAGTAGCAAACTTTTCCTCAACCGCTGCCGAAGTTGAAGGTTGTGGGTCTTCACAGGTAGGCCTAGTGTAACATCTTGCAACACGAATCACGTTTGCGGACAGATGGTCAGTATCAGGTTCGCAACCAGAGGGGGGCTAGAGGGCCTGGTCCCTCAAACTTTTCATGTCCCCTCCAGAACCTCAGTACAAAATGCACAATTTAGATATTTCTAAGAGAATTTTTAATGAGCTGCCCCCTTTAATATATTCATGACCCCCCCCCCAAAGCTCTGTGGCTGGTTTCGGGCCTGGTCGGTATGTGAATATCTGAGGGTTCAGTGAATATATTCCGGTGCACACAAATCCATTCGGAGCAATGTCCATGCGACATACTGTACCTTTGGATATGCCTCTGAAACGTTGCGCTACGTCGTTATCGGTTATCTTTACTCCAACATTCTTGAGTATTCACAGTGAACCAGCTTCAATGTATGCGTTTAAATACTTTCATGAAACACCTGTCAATGGGTTGTGTTTTATGAGTTGTATGTGGAGCAGTACTGAACAGTGAATACTGTGATTCCTCGCATATTGAATCACTTTTAAGTTCCTCATGGCTGCCATGTCCCTCAACAATTAGCAGAACTAGGTTTTCAGGGAAAAAATGAAAGAATTAACACAAAGTATTGCGACCAAGTTAGAAAAGTATCGCTCATTATCCAACCAGTACTTTGTGTTACAGCAATGCTCTCGGGTGGAGCATCAACCATCAATCTCTCACTCATTCTCTGGCGCGGAAATAAGAAGAGAGGTGGCACAAACTGACTAGTAGCACTCATGCAGAACATCAATGTTATATTTTGACCTCTTTCGCCCGATGTCAACTTCCCCACAGCTCGTTGCCTTTTTTTTCACATAAGACTATCACTTTGGTATTAACGTAAACACACGATACATCAGTCTCATCCGTGTTTAATATTCGTGATGGTGCAAAAGAATATTTCTCCATCAGTGGGCACTAAATTTTATAGAACTTTCCAGCTTGTGCCTTATTGCAACAAATTGGGATGTCACTCCTTGAACTTGTAGTAAAAATCTTTCACAGCACTCTGCTTATCTTTGTTGAACCTGTGATTGAAATTTTGGAGTTAACCTCCCCAGGAAGTATCTCCGCTACGCCACTGGATGTGAAAGCATCATCATTTGATTCTTCACATACGATTTGGTGATTAAATTTGTTGTTTGAAGTGTCTAAGTACACTACGAGCTATGAAAAATGTCTGGGACCGGTGGTCTGATACACCCTATATATCAATTAACTCGACTTTAAGGAAGAAAGTGATAGATACCTAAATTGGTTACTTCCGGTCAGCCTTCTAGTACACGGTATCTAATATAGTTTCCAGAATGGGGGTTTCCAGCAATTGCACACATATAACATGTATATATATATATATATATATATATATATATATATATATATATATATATATATATATATATATATATCAATAAACTCGTGGTGACAAAGAAAAGCGGTCAGTACCTGTATTACTCACTTCCGGCCAACTACTTCCGGTACATAGTACCTAATACATTTTCCAAGGGTGAGGTATTTCAAACGATTGCACACATGCAACATAAATATAAATCACTTTGCCTTGACGAAAGTAAACAATCAGTATTGAAATTGATCACTTATGGTCAGCCAGTCCGTATACATGCCACCTAATGCATGTTCCAGGGATGGGATTTTTCAAGCGCTTGCACACATACTGTACATACATACAAACACACACACACACACACACACACACACTATATATATATATATATATATATATATATATATATATATATATATAAGTCAACTCGTCTTGACGAACGAAAGTGGTCAGTATAGTAAGCGGTCTATTCTGGGCAACTACTTCTCGTATAGGGATGGGCACGAGCGAGTTCGAGCTACTTTTCTTTAAAATTCGACTCGACTCGAAGCAGACATCTTTAAGCTCGACTCGAGAACCCGGTTCGAAAAGTTTCACCCAACTCGATTTGAAACTCGACTCGAATTCGGGTGGAGTCAAGCCATAAAAAGCCAATTCGAGCTAAATCCTTTGTGTAGTTCCAAGTACTCTCTTCAAGTATCCTACATACGCAATATAATTATCAATGATACTACTACTACTATTACTGTAAGTTATTATTATTATTATTATTATTATTATTATTATTATTATTATTATTATTATTATATCAACACCATGTATAAACATGAAATATAGGCGGTTTGTATCCGAATACTAAAAACTAGTTGACTCTCTATCTCGGTCGTCGAGAAATCTTCAGAGGCAAGGACATCCGTCACGAGGTTCTGGGTTTTAGTTCAGGAGGAGCAAGTATTCGGGCTCGATCCAAAATTTGTTGAAAGTTACAAGGGCGCCGCTCGATTATGTTCAAAACTGCTCGACCTGGGTTTCGGCTTGCCAATGACTCAAACGGCTTAGCTCAGAGCTCATTCACTATCGAGCCGAACCGAGGAGTGAGCCGAGTCAACAGCTCACCCAACCGAGCCAGCTCGAGCCGAACCGAACCGAGCCGATTGCTCCCCCCAACCGAGCCGGTTCGAGTCATCGGCTCAGTTAAGCTGACTCGCACCGAGCCGATGGACTCGTTGCCACGGAAATGGCTCGAGCCGTTGGCTTCAATTGAGCCGAGTCGATCACTTGTCCCTACCGAGCCGGCTCAAGCCATCTTCTCAATTGAAACCAGCGATGGCTCATCCCAACCGAGCCAACTGAAGCTTGTTCGCTCAGTTGAACCGAACCGAGGCGGTTGACATCACTATCCCGGTTGGGCTTCTGCTTTGGTTAAAAAATTGGACCGTGCAGTTTTCAGGTTTGATGGTAAGAATTGTATATACTTGTATTGGTGTTCACGGCATTTGAGGCTGTCTCTCGTCGTCTCGTTTAAAAAAAAACTCTCGTCGTCTCGTTATCGATAACGAGACGAGACGAGATGCACTAAAAGTACGAGACAAGATTCTCCCGTGTGGTAAGCATTATTAAAAGTATTCCACATTACTGCTTACATTTCTCATGTCTTTCGCTTTTCAGTATAACCAGGCCATGATTTCAAAACGAGTTAAAACGAGCTCAACTAGGAAGCTATTTATCAAACTCGGCTCGACACGATACTCGACTTTAATTGGGAAGCTAAAAATAAACAGAACCTGCCCTATCATTTTTTAAAAATCTCCTTAATGGGAGGGGACCACTTTCTACACATAGGAAATTAGTACTGGGTTGATTTGTAAAAATAATCGAAAACGATGGATATTAGTTGAGAAACAATTAGTTGAGAATACAGTGCTTCGCATTATATATCCACTGCTTTCTATTATAATAATTGCTGAAGCTTATGTTTACCGTTCAGAACAGAAAGAAATCAAGCCATAAAGTTCTGAGAAAAATAGGCGTAATTTTTTTTTTTTTTTTTTTTTTTTTTTACTGTAAGCTTAATTACATGAAACTTCTACGGTACGCTTTAATAATATGGAAAATTTTACACTTTTTCCTTTGCGTTGGTCTATTTTCAAATTTCATTCTTTTTTCCACCGGAAAGTATCTATAATTCAACAAGGAAATAATTATCTATATAATTGAATTCATCGTAATTTGGTCCATGACAAACACTTTACCATTTTATTTCGTAAAGGTCATATCCACCGTTATTATAATAGAGCGGTGCTTAAGCGATTGATCGTAGAAATTCAAACTCTGATGAGTGAAAATTTCATAGCCTTGTTTTATTACAAGTGTAAACTGTTTAGTCAGTAGAGAAGATGGCGTGGATCATGGGTCACAGTTGATGATGAGTTTTGGTGGGTCCATGGGTCACAGTGGGTGAGTGGTTTATGGTGGGTGGTGGGTCGATGTGGGCCATGATAGATGGAAGGTCAGAGTGGGTCACGGTGAGTTGTGGATCAGAGTGGGTCACATTGGGGCGTGGGTCACGATCGGTACTGGGTCAGTTGGTCTTAGGTGAAGTTTTCATTGACCCACGCCATCTCTGAACTACAATGTTGAAAATTAATCAGTGAAAATCAATTGCAATTGATCGATCAATTGAAAGTAATTGCTGTGGAAATCAATTGCAATTCAATTAATGAATGACTGAGCAAAGAAACACAGGTGTCTGCTCGCGTTGCCTTCTGGCCCGGAGTCAAATCATGTAGGACCCATGGACCCAACTTGTGGTGCTTCTCATGTTGATGGAGGTGCTGCCAAATGGTTTCTCCATTACACTGAATTGTAGTCCTAGTTCCTCACATGTCTTTCCACTGTTCGCCTCAATTGCTGTCTGAAGATCTTCATTTTGCACATATGTTGGTCTTCCGTTACGTGGTACGTCTTTGAGTGTTTCCTCACCGTCCTAAAACTTGTTAAACCACTGCTGCACTGTCCGCGTAATCACGACACCGTCACCAAAGGGCTGGCATATCTTCCGCCCCCCCCCCTGCAGCGGCGTTTGACCCCAGTTTGAATTCGTACAGCATACACGCCTTTATGGCGCTCTGTGGAGGTCCCATATTCACTCTGTCCTTACGCAAATTCACGGTGTAACTGAACTACCACAACCAGGTAGTATGTTGGGTATACACACACCAACAACGTACCTTCGCCTTATCTCCATTCTCATTCTACTCATGGTGTGAGCGTCAATTGAACACAGACCTGCTGCAATCGGTTAAACGTCTCAAAAATACATTTCCATCCTGAAGTATCTACTAAAACTGAAAGTGATGGAAATGGTCTCACTCTACGTCTCCACATCTCAATGTTGGTCTACCTGTAGTAAAAACGATAAGTGTCCGGTTTCAATGTTGATAATCATAGATTGAAAACCATATTATATAGCAAGAAGCGGTTCTCTGCAGTCAATTAATCATCTTAAGAATGTAATAAGTCCCTATTCTAATATAACTACTAAAATCGAAAGTATTATAAATCTCCTACTACTTATGAATTCAATAATAATTGAGAAAATATCAGGACGTAAAAACCAACTCCGTTACGTGGTGTACACGTGACTTTTACTTGTTTACTGTATAAAGGAAAAATAAAGCATTATTTGTTTATTCAATCTTTGAGTTGATTTTGAGTTTAACGTTCCTTTCAGTAGCGAGTATATATGAGACGAGACCTACTGATTAAGGCGGAATCCGAACCACAAGAGCTTCCGCGGGGAATCGAACCCAAGTCTCCCGCACCAAAGGCACTTTATTCAATCTTTGTTCGTTTAAAATAGTATTACTTAAGGGGCCTACTGAATTTGTAATAAAAAGTACAAAATAAAATACAAATATTATTTAAAAAATAGTTAACAAGGAACCAATACTACATGAAAAGTCATGAATTACCATTGAATTCATTTTTTTTAGTCACTATCTTAACGTAGATTTTTGGGTAATCCATATTCTGGCCACCCTAATTTCTACGGATAGCAACAGTGAAAATTCTACCGATTCTTATTTTCGGGTGTAGGATAACATTGTCTATTATTGTGGTAAGTTACATTTCATTATCGCTTTTAACATACGGGTAAGATTTTTTTTAGCTTTAGTTGTCTGCCCCTTAAGATGAATCCTTCTTCTGAGTATTCGGATATTCTGGTAGAATGTCCAGCATAAACGTTAAAGAACGTTTAGGAATACCTAAGTATGTTATTCGTATTTTGGAGGGGGAATAATTTGGAAGAGGGTTCTTTAGTGGTCATATTCTCATTGTTATTGGTATGATTGGAATACTTCAAGTCTTCAGAGAAATGTTTCTAATTTTTCCCCGTCAAGTGTTTGTTATTGCTAACTTCGACTCATTTTTTTTTTTTTTCTTTCGAGCGACGGTATTGGAGAAGAAAGTATGGGGTCATGAAAAAGAATAGAATTCGAGATTCCAAAGGATTTAATTGCTTAATGGCCCATACATACCGAAAAATTTGTTTTCCTACATCTGTCTGTCTGTTCGTCCTGACGTACATTCATCTAGAGGCCATACCGTTGAGCTTATCGAAAGCAAATTTTAAACTTAAAAGTTTTATGTGATTCTTTAGGGTAGTTTAGCTTTTAAGTTTCCTTTCTGCTTCTAAAACTAAGTGTACTTTACTGAAGGGTGAACATCAAAATTTGCTATTTTCTCAAAATCGGCTCGAACAATGTTTATAATTCATAATTCAATATACTTGGGAGTGATTTTTCTCGGACGATTTTTCCAAAGGTGGTTCATGAATAAATATTTCACTAATAACACCACAATGTGTAAACTACGTCTTAGTAATAAATGCACTACGGGCTGTTTATTCTCGGGGTGAATTTCTTTTTAGACTACTTTCTCAAAAACAATTTAAGCAATTTTGTTTGTACTCCATAAATATTTCATTACTCTTCCTTCAATGTTCCATAAATAAAAGCCATGAGAATATTCCCAACAGATTATTTTTCTTGGCCGAGCGTTTTGATGATTTTCTTTTCTTTCTTTCTTTCTTTTTCTTTCTTTCTTTTTTTTAAATACCGCTTCTTCGATTTTCTTATTTTATATATAAATCTTTTTATCAATTACTCTAACATATGACATTTCATATTGTGGAAAAATCTATACTAAACGCAATGTTAACTTGAGAGCCGCATCACAAGCGCATTAATACATGTCGGCGCGCGAACCTTTTCACAGGGAAGCCTTTGTATGTATGTGTGTGTGTTTTGGTTTGGCTCTCAATCGCCAGGGTTTCAACTGGCGCTGTTCTGAGTTTCAGCTGATATGCGCGGAGCGATGATTTCTCGTCCTTTTCCTGCCGCTTACGAAAAATATTATGTTTCTTGGTTTATTTGTTTTAATAATTCATGAAGATACGACAATAGTAATAAATGTATTGGAAATTCGCACGTCATGTATTTGCAATCCTCACAATTAAAACCCGAGAGCATGAAAACTATTTTGCTTATTCATTTCAATTGATTAAGGTAAGAAAGGATAAGAAATGAAGTTATTCTCATATATCTACCTGGAAAAGGTCAATCATAAACAGAAACATACGAGTAGCCACCCTCCCACACAATAAATTAAAAATACGATTTTTTTTTCTAAAAGCACAGCAACTCTACATTGACACTGAGTAAACCACAGCGAACCGGCAACAATCATATTAACAATTTCTTCAGTAGTTGTGTCTTCATATTTTTCTCTTCGTCGAGCGTACAAATTGTTGGCAATTTACTTTGCTTGACTTTAAAGAGGTTTCCCTTCCTCGTGTTTGCGATAATACTGAGAAGATGATAATTCGGATTCATTCATGATTTCAATTTCGCGCTTAATACTGTCCATGGTTTCAGTTTCACTACACCCACGTACCCACACTAATGCACGCACGAAGACGATATTTGGCAGAGCAGTGTTACTCTCTGCACAAAAGTTACAGAAGTTACATGTGAGTCCCGTTCTTTGTTTTGTTTCATTTATCAGCAGGCATAGAAGTTTCTTACGGGGTAGCAACTCTAATTCATATATCATATAAAAATATTAAGCCATTTCCTATCCATTGTGGACGATTTCTAACATTGATCAATTAACTAATTTTACTGGTCCTCTGCTTTTGTTATAAGATTTTTCAAGTTTATAATCTTGCAACACTTGCAAGAGACTCGCATCTTAGCTGCCGGCTTTTCACTCCTTTCTTTCCTTCTCTCTTTCCGATTCTGAGTCGTGACGTCATTTTCATAACCCTTTACTAATAAATGCAGTATCATTTATTTGAAATATTGTTTCTGTATTGACATTTTTATATACTTGAACTCAATTAGCTCTTTGAATTGATCTCCTAAGTAATGTTTTACTTGTGTAACGGGAGGAACTATGTAATGTGCGCGGAGTCGCCTGAATTGAAGCTGCGTATCTCGGCTATCAGGATAAGGTCGCGGCAAGTATAGACGGGGTAGTTTATTTTTAAGGGTGAGATTTCTTTGGGTGAAGCTATCCGGAAACCCCTTACAATTTTGTTCGTATTTCACAAGAAAATGTTTCATTAATAACTCCAGCACAAGACGATTTTGTTTAGAGCGAGAAGGTTTAGTGCGGTGACCCGTACCGTTTCTAGTGTATATTAATTCTGTTATTGATTCATTTATCGTTTTCACGACCTCTGTTTCTATTTTTATTATTTGATCGTTTGTAACCCTTAATTTGTAGATCTTGTACTTGACTTGCAGCTTTTTTAAGAAGTATTATTATGAAATTTTAGTGTGCAACTTGTGTTGATGATTTCTCTTATCGTAACGGAGAAAAATAGCCTGGTTACTCAATGCCCCATTAAATTCAGTCAGTCAAGCAATCAAATCAATATCTGATTTATGCTAATTCCTAATAGCTAAGAATCGCCGCTTCGCTATGAATGCTAACTAATTTTATTTAAAGTAATTTTGTAATAAATATATACCTGCATAAATTTGAAAATGGATATTGATGATGCTGAACATGAACGTGCTTTGCTGTTTGCTATTAAGAGAATGGCGTATTAAATATAAATAAGTTTATAATTTCATAAATGTTGCTAGCATTTATTCCATGTCAAGTTCAATATAATTTATTAACTAAGCAACATGGATACATCTTGTAAACTACAGACAGTTGTTACCGTTTATGTTTAGGACAGTGTAATATTTAACAAGATTTACCGCCAAACCACATGAATGTTATGGGGTGTTTACACTTGGTCGATTTAGTCGCACGACTAAATCGACTCGCTGCATTTGCCACTAAATCGAAGCAACTAGGCCGAATCAGATCGATGGATATGTTCAATTATTTCAACCACAGAAAATAGAACGTCTTTCAATTCAGTTGCCAGTCGATTAGTTGCCTTCGATCAACAAGCGATTAAATTGAAGTCCCGTTTACACGGTCGATTAAGTTGAAAGTGACGTCAATTCAACTGAATCGAACGCAAATCGACTAAGTGTAAACGCCCCATTACTGTCATTAACAGATCGCAACAAATGTTCCGAGAGAGCAGAAAGTTTAGGGATAAGAAGAAGTTTTATTAAACTAAGCTCTATGGGAGTTTGGACAAGAGTGTTTACTGAAGATACATGAATCACTGCTAGTTCTTCAGCTCATTTACTTATATGGTGAAGTATTCGTCACTTATCTTTGAAACAATCGGAGATTTTAATGATTTAACTGATTCTTTTCTCCAAGTTGTTCTTTGGTTTATAAATATAAAGTTGCATTCCATAAATGCCAACATTGTGTAGCTTACAAATGAATACGCAAGAAAAAACGTTTTTCGATTTATTTCTAATTTTTACTGATATTTAACTGCTATCCAAACAGCATTAACCCATTTGGGACCAAATTATTATTTTTGTGATTTCTTTCACTTTAAGAAGTTAATTTAGTTTATTATTGCGTAAGTATCACAAAAATATAACATTTTGATTTTTTCCTGCGCATCAGATGTGACTTACGCCCTGTCCTATAAATAGGACGCTGGTCCTCCCTGATATACTAGAAAGGACATATATTTAACTAATTGCACTCTATTGTTTTGGTGAAGTAAATCAAATTTTTATCGCTAAGTGCCACAAGGCAATGAGTGATAACAGCCGGTCTATCAAAGCATGAAGTTTTCGTTTTTATATATATAATATATATGTGTGTGTATGTGCGTTTTCAATTAACATTTATTTACGGAAATTATACAAAATACGATTATATGGTACATAACTAAACAGAACATACAAATACCAGCATTTAGAACACCCAACTGTTATGTTTGAAGTACAGATAATTGCTATTTTGTAATTTCGATCTACCTGTGTTAGTTTGTTACACGTGTTTGACTTTGATTCAAGGTTTATTTTTCTTTGCCTTCGTTGTATTTCACGAAACACTTTCAAACACAATGTGACATTACACTTTTCAAAGTACGATGATGGTTTTGAAGTGCATTCATTATCATGGCATCTTTACGTCTTCCTTTCCGTAATGAAGTAATCCCTTAGAGCGAAGCGTACACCATTGAATACATTTGAACAGGTGACTACCAAGTTTGATATATTTGACAGAAATGTTGCTCCTAAGTGTCAGAAGATCCACATTGGACTGAGTTAGTTTCGTAAACGTAATCATGAATGTACGATCATTATGTTAATAATTCGTGTAAATATCACCCGATACCACTTCTTGCCTCTTATATCAATTCTAATTTTTTGATCCAGCAAATCGAAATGGTCGACACCTCCCGTGTGGTTATTGTAGGATGTTATAACGTGAGGATGCTCAATTCTAATATGTTCCTCATGTAGTCGGCTCCACCTCTTCGTTTACAAAACAGGATGTACGCTTTTAAAATTTGTGTCAATTACAACACGTCGATTGTCATGCCATTTGGCAATGATAACTTACCTTCTAGTCGAATCTGTATTCATGTGAACTTCATACATATTTACTCAACTCTTTTGAATGAGTCAATGGATATACTAAGACACACGATTGCTTTGCAGAGTACGGGTTGTTCTGAATTCCAATTCACGAAGATGAATTAGCAGATCTCTACTTGCGAAGAAATTCTCAAATATAGAACATGACTTTTCGGATCATCTGGTACATTGAGAACCACTCTGGAATCTAAAGAAAAATATCATTACGTATATTGTCTTTAGCACTCTCCTTTATCTTCATATCATTTCCATAGCAGAGATCAAATTTTTATAACAACTTTTATAATCACACAAGAGAAAATGATCATTCTTTATCTCCGCACCATACCGACCTGTTTGCCTCACAGTTGAAAATAGAATAGAATATCTCTGTAGGTGATTTGTTTACAACATTCCTCTTTCAGTTCGCTCAAGTTTCTGTCAGTTTGTAGACCAACTTGGGCAAGCTTTGTGTATGATGCGTCCATTTCTCTCCAAATTTGAACATTATTATAAAGCAATTTTCTGTCTCTTCCATTTACTTCTCCTGTAACTATACTAAAGCTTAAATATAAATTGCATTCAATTGACAAAAGCAAGAAATTGATGTTATCAAGCGTTGAACAATGAATGATAAGCGTAAGAACTCGAAAAAATCAAGGGTGTTGGTCTATCTATACATTCCCTTTTATTACTTGGTAATATATTGCTTTGGACCAGCGTCCTGTTTATATGACACTAATGTTTCAACATCTATAGCACTGAAAGTTATAACAACACTAAAATAACTTTCCTATAGCGTGATTGCCGCATACCTATTGCTACCTAATACATATAAACCAAATGCATTGTTTCCATTAAAAGCAAAAAAATTACGTTACCCGAATCATACCCAAATAAAGAAAGTTACACGGGTAAATTTAAGTGTCCTTTTTTTTACAGAGGGAAAGGAAAATATATAAAAAAAATTACAGTACATTAGAATAGGTTCCAATTGCTCCCTGTAATTAGCAGAACTCGAAAACTTTATTCTTCTTTGTTATAAAAAAATAAAATATCAAGTGTCCTAAAAATAGGACGCTGGCTCCAAATGGGTTAATTACGTTTTTTATATCTAATGAACGTGTTTTATAGTAGGTAAAGGGCTATCAGGATTCTATATTTGATTCTAATGGAATGTGTTTAATATATGTCTTCCTTTTGCTTTCGAAATATGACTCAAAATTTGACTGCCTATAACAGGGGCGTCATTTCAGACTTTGCTTGGGGGGGGCAAGAGCACCACCGACATAAGAATTTCACGTTTTGTACTAGTTTATTAATAGGCAATCGATTAAGTATATGAATTCCTCAAACTCTTGGGGGGGCAATTGCCCCCTCCTGCCCTCCCTAAATGACGCCCCTGGCCTATAACCCGGAAACCGAAAGCCTGCACAAAATACAACTCCACATAGTTATATAGGAGGTCATGATCTATAACCATGTCGTGTTTGATTCCAATCGAATGAAAAAAATGAAATGAAATCTTTGAGTTTTACGTCCCACAGTTATGCCGGTTAGGCTAAAGGAGACGGTGATTATGAGAAATGAATGAAATGGCGGAATGAAGAAAGTGGGAGGAAACGGGAGAACCCCGAGAAAACCCACGCACACGGTGTTTGTCCACCACAAAGTTCACTTGGTGGGGGCTGGGATCGAACCCGGGACCCCAAGCACCAGAGGTGAACGCTCTACCACTGAGCCACCGCGGCCCCCTCCAATCGAATGAGTTCGCTGTATTGTTGTTTTTAATAAGACTCAAAATTTGACCTAGGAGCGCGGTGGCTCACTGGTAGAACGTTCACCTTCAGTGCTTGGGGTCCCTGGTTCGATCCCAGCTTGCGCCGTGTGGACTTTGTGGTGGACAAACACCGTGCTCATGGGTTTTCTCGGGGTTCTCCAGTTTCCTCCCACTTTCTTCATTCCACCATTTCATTCATTTCTCATCATTACCGTCTCCTTTAGCCTAACCGGCATAACCGTGGAAAGTAAAACAAAGATTTCATTTTTAAAAATAAATTTGACCGCCCATATCTCGGAAATCGAAAGACTGCACACCATAATATTTTACCCACGTACATGGGCGGCGATTATGGGGGGCAAAGGGGGGCAGTTGCCCCCCACTTTTTTGAAATTACCCATTAATGTATATAGTTTCATTTGGAAATATTAAGTTTCTGTATGTATTAATGGTTCATAGAATAACAATTGTGCCATAAAATATTTGCCGTCCCGTGAGTACGTATTGGTTGCCTTCCGGTTCAGTTAAGAAAGCTACAGGAATTGCGTTTTAATTACCACGAAAAATGGCCCAAAAATTAACCTATTGTAGCGCCATAATTCGAGTGTATTTTCATTTTTCTTACAAAGGCTCAATATGTTAGTCAGCCGCTATGGTACAAATTGAGATAACATTTCGTACAAAAAAGAAGTCCTTCACAACTTGTGAATCACAAGTTATTCTTCAATTGCACAAAAATCGAAAGTTCCTAAAATGTCTTTTCATCTTTCTAATACTAAGAAATATTTTGATTTGATTTTTTTTTTAGTTTAACATCCCGTTCAGCATGAGGCTATATGAGACGAGGACCTACTGATTAACGTGGAATGCAAACCACATGAGCTCCCGCCAGGAATCGAACCCGGGTTTCCCACGTCAAAGGCGCGACAATGTTTGCGGTGTAATATACGAGTTTAGGGGTGTACATATACAATTTTGTATATACAATTAAATTTAGTGAATTCAACATAATTCTATGTTTTAGGATTATTTTGGAGTGATTCTAAGTATAGTTGAGTTTTGATGTACGTATTCCAAGAAAGTGAAAATTCTACATGCAACGAACATGCTTCGGGAAGCTGCAAAAGTACTTCTTTAAATGTCGCAGCATATGCTTCTAGTATTTACTATCATTCTAAGAGTAATAAAATACCTGTAACACATTTAATAGCATGTGTGGAAATAAAAATATAAGTTGTTCATTAATCCCCGGTTTCAATGTATTTATAACTTTTGCAAAACAAGCCTCATTTTTCATTACTATTTCACTAATATTATTTTTTCTGTTTATTTGTTTTGCAAATTTGTTATTAAATAGGCCCCTAATCTGATCACACAATTTTCCAGACAGAATTTTAAAGTGTTCTTGAGCAAGCAAACAAATCTCTTCTTACACCTTCGTTGTTTAAGAGTAAAGAGGGCTAGTATCTACTTGCGTTCCTCTTGCCAATTTACTTTTTAAAAAATATGAAACACAATATACGGTATTTTAACTGGAAAAGAGAGTATCCTAATAGTTATACAACCTTTAGTCAAAAAAAATGTTAGAAGAAACCAGAAACTAACACTGATATACAAATATTGAGATCATGTCTGGCCCCCCCACTTTTAACGTCCAACCGCCGCCACTGCCCACGTATATACGTTGATGCTAGTGGTCTACTGTGCCACACTTAGTTGCATGCATGGAGAGCATGCCCGCGACCGTTCGGTCTTTTTAATGGACGGGATCCGCCAAACAAGGCACCCCGCCCGTAGTTCCTCAATAAGTTATCTATTTCACATGCACTAAGTGCACCGTCAGAATTTGCCCCTTAATTCTGACTCGCCTAAGCGATGTAACCCCCATTCACTGAGGGAGTGGGATACGCCCACTGCGCAGGCAGACCGAAGTCCTGAGTGCCTACCAATTGACCTACTGGTTGAGGCAGACTGCTAGCGAGTCAGTCCTATCATGCTCTGCAGGCATGGCGCCCGAGCGTTATATGGCAAGATCACCTCCCGCCAGTGTTCACCGTTACCCAGATTCCTGGGATTGGCTCCCACAAGCTACCGAATCCCACGGTATGACCACAACCCGGCAGAGTCCAACCCAATCCGGGGCCCCAGGCAATGTCCGAGGGGGCTTGTTCAATCCCGGCCCTGCCTACCTCTATCGTTCAATTGGCAACCGCCTTGTCATGTAGAGGTACCATGCACACGTCGAGATACTCCCGTATCTCATCCCGGACCCAATGGTACGTGTTAAGTCACCATTTGAGTTTGGTGCCGGCCCGTATCCCACAGAGTTCCCTCCCTTTAGCAGGATCAGAACCGTTACCCAGATTCCTGGGATTAGCCCCTCCCCCACCTCCGTTTGGTCCCTCGCAGGCAGGAATCTAACACTCCCCCCCCCGGTAGGGTCGTCCGAACAATACGGGACTTCCTCTAATTACGGTAGAGGTACACCGTACCTTATCAGAGCCAATGTCTGATGTAGACCGTTAGCTCAAGGCAAACATTGTCATTTGTGAGCCGACCCACGTATATAGTAGGTCATGCCAAATTTAATCGTAGGATGAGTTCATTCTATGATTTTCTTTCTCTTTCCGAAAATCTGACTCAAATTTTTATTGGCCATAATTCGAGAAACGAAAACCTGTCCTACACAATATTTCACACACTTATTTAACAGGCCAACTTCTACAACCATATACAGTTTGGTCTTGTTCTGTATTTGTTCTTTCTGTTTCGAAATGAAAGCATACACAGCATAATATTTGATGGCAGGTCAAGGTCTACTAATACACCATGTTGGATCATGATCAGATGACTTCGTTGAACTTGTACGACTTACTTGTACTCAGGGGTAAAAGTGGATCTGAAAAGGTAGAGGAACGCATGACGTCACACGTCCCCCGTGCCTATCTTTGCCCATTGTTTTTTTTTCTTTTTTTAGGAAGCGGGGGGACGCCATAGATATGTTTTGCAAGTTGGGAAACGGCGTCCCCCCCCGTTTCCACTCACTTTTATCCCCTGCTTGTACTATCATTAAGTTTTCAGCAAAATATCAAATGAGAGGCGAAAACTTATTCGTTTCTAAGTAAAAAGCATTAAGTAGATTTAGAAAAGAAAAGTGCAAAATCTCATTTACTCAAACAAGAAAGACCATGCCTTCATGTAAATCATTGGTTAAAAATATGAAATAAAGATAATATTGGATAGCTATGTGATAACACTAGGGCAGACTTACTACATAAGAACAGAGACTTACATCAATGTCAATCGGGCACTCTGTAATATAAAAACATTCATAAACTGTTTTGTTTAGAATGTTGTACTCGATGGGTCAGGAAGATGGATAGTACGCCAAAGCGATGAAAAAAGACTGGAAGCTTTCAAAATAACTATGTGGAGAAGAATGGAACGTGTTACTAAGTCGAACGAAAAACGAATGAGATGTTGAGAAAGGGGGTAGGAAAGAATAATTATAGATATAGTTGGAAACACGAAGAGAAACTGGTAGGAACATTAGATGGGAAGGACTCCATCATGAGAGACGTGCTAGAAGATATTGTGGCAGGGAGAAACGAAGGAGCTGGAAGTAGTTGCCATTGATGGTATTATAACAGAAAATTCCTACGTTAAGTCAAAGAGGTTAATTGAAGGCCATAGTACATGAAAGCTTCTCACTTGCGACAAGTTATCTGTCAATAATGGTAGAATACCTATGATGATGATGACCTTGTAATGTGTAACGTTTATTATTTTTCAATTATTGTCTTAGCGTTAGAAGAATATTATCCATGAAGTATGTGGTTACCCTTAGCTAAAGCAGATTTACTTATTTTCATAAATAAATTTCATAAAGAATATAATTTAAACGGTGTTTAATATTTTCGCAATCTTTTTAGCCCAGTGATTTATTTGCAGAATTATTCTCCTGTTTTCTTTGAAAGCTAGAATATTAATGGTTGCCTTTTACCGATTTCTTCTTCAAATTTAATTAAATGTTGCTTGCTTTCTCAAAATGTATTTGCGTTGTTTATAAGTTTAATATTTCTTAAATTAAATTTCATTATTAAACTTTATAATTATATATTACAAAATTTAATTTCCACGAAGCAAGTGACAACCAGATTAGAAGAAGAAATCACTAAAATCACAAAATTAAAATAATTCCGTTAAAGAAAATAGAAAAATAATCTTCCATATAAATCAATGCACCAGATGTCAAAAGATAGCGTAATTTCCCAACACCGTTAATATTTATTTCAACAAAACAGTTACCTAGTACTCGATCTCTTAGTATCAACGAAACAGTTACCTAATAGTCGATCCTTCGTGTTAACAGAATAGTTACCTGATACTCGATCTCTTCGTGTCAACGAAACAGTTACCTAATAGTCGACCTCTTCCTGTGAACGAAACAGTTACCTAGTAGTTGATCTATTCGTGTTAACAGAACAATTACCCAATACTCGATCTCTTCGTGTCAACAAAACAGTTACCTAATACTCGATCTCTTCGTGTCAACAGAAGAGTTACCTAATATTCGATCACTTCCTGTCAACGAAACAGTTACCTAATAGTTGATCTCTTCGTGTTAACAGAACAATTACCTAATACTCGAATTCTTCTTGTCAACAGACAAGTTACCTAATACTCGATCTGTTCGTGTCAACGAAACAGTTACCTGATATTCGATCTTTATGCATTACCTAATACTAACACTTGAATTTTATATTATTATTATCATTAGCATTTAACGGAAAAATATGTTCAAAGATGGGACACAACCAATCGATAGATCTTATTAAACTTTAGTAATCCTTCTCGGGCTATCAGCCAGGTGAATATATTGACATCCGACGTTTCGAAGAGACCCGAGATGTAGGCATATATATGTTGACTATTTAGGGGTGGAGCTATGAATGAGGGCTTGTGATTTGCTGCAAAATGCTACTTCTAATTGGCTGATTGAGAAAATCACGTCTCCAGAAATATTCAATGCTTTCTCCATGCGTAGTTTTCCAGAAAATGAAAGAAAAAATAAATTTGTAAACCTAGAAACTAATTCTGTACTAGAATTATGTCACTTATTCCAGAGATCGAATTGATACTGAAATATACACTCATTTGCCAGATGATAGTAGCTATGTAGTATAGTTAATGGGATACGATGTAAAATTTTCATTACTCCTTAATTTTAAATCTCAGTTTAACTAAAATATTGACCAGATATAAGATATATATCCATCAATAGATCACACTTACTCATTGATAGTTTTCCAGAAAATCGAAACAAACAAACTTTTGTGGCACTGAGTAGTATGGCGTTCGTTGTCAATAATAATTTACAGTTTTTTTCATGACAGAAATTATTTACTTGTGTACTGTATATGTAGCAAGCAAAATACACTATTAACTAGCATATGGGTGGTTGTCGTTTCCTAACTGTGACGCGTTTGTTAATACTTAAGATTCTGTGTGTATTTTCAATTTAGTTCATTTTTTCTTCACATTCCTGTTCAGTTCTTATTCTGAGATAATTGAAGCTTTCTGTTCTCTAGTGCCCATCTCTCCCACAAAATCTCAATGGAGTTGAGATTCAAGAGATTACAGAAGTGTCTTGATATCCTTGAGGCAGTTTAAAAAAGCCATTCACACAGAGGGCACATCTCACATTTCAGATCATTATATTGACAAAATTTGAATGTTTATCGTATTTCCAGGTTTTTGTACTTTTGTGAAAATCATCACGCAGAATGAACAAGTAGTGTTCTTTTTGTCGTTATGTCGTTGATAAATGTCAGTTCAACCACAACAGATTATTTATTACCGTAACATTAAATGACCTCCCAAATAGTCCACTATTACTATAAATATTTTCTTTCCTTTGTCCTTTGTTCTTGGTGAATCTTGTGCTACACAAAACCCCTATCTTCAAATACTGGTATTCGTATATATAGGGTAACTGTCCCAATAATTGACAGTGTACCAGTAATTGACACTGTCGTCTTTTTTCCGACGCAACAAGACTGCGGGACTAGGTACAAGCAAATGCTGCCACCTTTTCTTCCTTTGCAGTGTTGTTAATCCCACACCACTGTTAATATTTGCGTCTAAGTAGTAGTTCTCCAAAGAAAACAGAAAATTGATGGACAGTGCAAAATAGTACTATAATAGCTATATTAGCGAAAGAAATAAACATGTTTATCCAGGTGGAAACTTATAAATCAGCTTGATAAGTTGGTAGAAAATTATATGGTTCATTAGAATAAGATATTAGGAGATGTCAATTACTGGGTCACAAGGTGTCAATTACTGGTACAATGATCAACTTTTCGTATACATATTGTAAAAAATAATAATTATTAGTCTATTATTTTTATGATGGTAATATAGATGAAGGAAGGATGCCTTCGTACCTCTACGAGAGATAAGTAAGCCAGGCTCATTTAAAGGGTGAAGAAACTTGCAATTTGTCAAACACTGTTCCTATATTGTCAATTATTGGGACAGTTACCCTATAATCTATTAAACCCGATTTCTTCTCCAAAGACGATGTAGTCCTCCTTGTTCATTTATCTCTTTGTCCACTACCTCTCTCCTCATAGTTAACTGGGAAAATGATTTGTCTCACCACGCGTCCATTGCATCCTTAGCTTCTTAGAAGTTATTAACCGTTTAAAGATAAACGTGTTTTCCACACACATTCAACAGCTCCGTTGTAATTTTAGAGCCCTTAACAGTGTATTTACTTTCTCTTTCCTTAAAACTAGGCGATTGTCGCGCTCAGCCACTTTCTTCCCCAACCTCTGCACAAATATCATCCTATCTTCCTTGCATTATCTGATAATGTTGCTAACTTCACTGATAAATATAATAAACGTTTGAGTAACGTATGTTAATACAGTCTTTTCATGAATAAAAGTGAAAAGCTAATGTTGCTCAGATGTTCTGCAATTGAGAAGTTTGATGCAATAAGCGAATTTATGTCCTTTTTACTTCAAACGCATTTGTGGCTTTTGCCATGCTTGTTTAGCCTCCTGGTAACATTTCAATTCAATATCGGAATAAAATGCCACATATTACATTGTTTTATGTAAGAAAAAACACTACTTAAATTTTTAACATCGTTTTTCTCCAACTGCATGTTTCAGACTAACGCCCTTATTGCATCAAACTCCTCAATTATTTCGTTTCATTCAAAGTCCACACAATTCGCGTGGGAACAAATGGAACTTTCCACGGGAAAATAAAGTATATGATCTACACGTGACTTCTTTTGCACGGTCACACGATGCGGTGAGCTAATGGAGGTTCGAAACAAAAATCGATATTTGTGCTTCTATTTTGAAGGCTGTTTTTTTGTTTCTTCTACAAAGCGGGATAACTGAGTTACCTGTACGCCATTTTCCTGAAATTTTTAAATGAAAATATTTTAAGAGAGAAGCATGTCTCCTTCTTTACGTTGTTAATTATAATGGGAATCGATCACCTCAGTAAGCTTAATATACTTCTTACTTTTAATTTATAACAACAACAACAACAACGCTATCAAGTAACTCAGTTTTACTCCTATCGGCACAGTACAAATATTTTTTTTTAGGTAATTACAATATGTGTTAGTGTGTTACAGATTATATACACCCAGCTGAGAAAACCACTGTAAAACGTATGTCTTAGGAAATCAACTAAAATCAGTATCGCAATAAGAAAAGTACTGAAACAATAGTGTGTTAGGATAGTTAAGATTAAGGTAACTAATTTGGAAGTGCGTAAAGTTTCCAATTAATAAACGTGTCCCCTTCAACCTTTGTACGCCGCTATAGTGACTTTATACGTAATATTTGTCGTTAATTAAAGACAGTAGCAAGAAATAAGTTATACTGTGACAAGAAGTTACATTAAATCTACGTTTTCTGAAAATTGTGTGAAGTAACATATTTATCCCCTTTGATAGAAAGTGCAAGTTTTAGAACTGGGTAAAGTAAAGATTAACCTGTAACTTATGGCATAAATGACAACTGCGTGTAAATCAAAAAGTAAGAAAAAGACACATTTATTATCAAAGTATTTCATGTAATTGATGGAAGAAAACTTTTAACCGGACTTTTACCTTTACTTTCTACTGAATGCATCACTTATTTAACTGTGAATAAGTCTTCATGTTACATTCAAGATTCAGTTTGCGACTACATACAAAATAATTTTCGATACCGTTATCAAACTTTCTCTGTTTGCGAGCAATTTTTCTTTCGGAGAAAATAAGTAGGGTCTACATCAATCATTTGCAATAAGCTGATGAGTACATCTTAGCACATTGTTTGGCCGGCCGCAAGGGCTTTCATGTATCATTTACTCACATTCTACACAGAAATTACATTTTTATACATTCTGCAAAGGGAAATGACAAAATAAATTACTTTAGTTAAACAAAGGCACAATTAGACGCATGAAACTTAAACAACCGATTAAATATAATTACTCTCAGTATAATTTCGTAATAACAATGTAGTATACTGCTCACTAGATTCTTTAGAAAAATATCTTCAAACATTCCTGCATGTTTCATCATTACTACCATGTATCAAATGACTATATTCGTCAAGAATAAACAACTATGGCAAAATAAGGCTCAGGTAGACGCAGGCGTTTGTTAAATAATTTATTTAATACCGTTAAAAAAGATTAGCTTGCAGCTCGCTACAGTCTGTAGAAAATCATCTGGAAATTTCATAAGCATCATTTGGTATCCGTAGGTGCTTTTTGACGGTGTGTGGAAAACATTCATCGACGCGGAAAACCGTATGTAAATGGGTAGAAGGTGGAAAATTGGATTGCACTTCGACGTAAAGGAGGGACAGTTCTGGAAGGAAAATTGCAGTGACAACACCAGCCATCATTGCCGTGGTAGATAGAATCATTCAAAAGAACAAATGCATCTCATTTTTGGATATGGAGTTTGCCACATGACTAACCAGAAACATCCTGTATCGTGCACAACTGCTTACAATTGAGAAAGGTCAGTGCAAGATGGATTTAATAAATCCTTCCTTCAGAGCAAAACCAATGACCTGTGGACGTGTACAAGGAACATTTGCAACACTATTAGCATAATCTTGAAGGTTTCGTGTCTAGGCTTGTGGCTGGTGATAAGAAATGGTTCCATCACCATGAGCCGACGACAAAGCAGTAATTAATACAGTGGAAACATCATTACAATCCATCGAAAGACATTTCCACCAACACCTGGAAAGAATATACTGCAGTTACAGTGCTCTGGGACACAAACGGCATTATCCTGATCGACTGCCTGAAAGGTTCAGCCACTATTAGCAGTGCAGCATATGTGAAGACCCTTAGGTGCGTACGTCGTGCTATTCAGAGGAACCAGGAAAATAGGCGAAAGTAGTGCTTCTGCAACATGATAATTCACATCCTCACACCAACAAAGAAACCACTTTTGCCATTGATCAACTAGAGTTTACAGTGCTGCCACACCCTCGTTACTTGACCGTCAGCGATTTTCACCTGTTCGAGGCAATGAAAAAAATCTCTGCGAAATCATCCGTTTACAGATGTTCATGAACTTGAACAAGCTGTCCAGACATGGGTGCATGAGTTTCCAACCAATAGGTTCCAGGAGGGTGTTCTGAAGCTGACCCACCATTGGCAAATGTGGATAAAGAGATATTATATTGAGAAGATGACACATCAGTTTCTGTGTAACCTGTATGAGTATGTCTGAAAAAATGAAATTGTAAATCATTATAGCATGATCGTCGTATTTAACAACAGTAGGAACACTCATTTATGCAAAAACATGGTTTGTGAGGGAAGTAGTGTCACCAAGTCTGTAAAAATGAAAAACTATTAATTTACACAATTATATGAATAATAATACCTGTACATTAACATTCTTCGAAATACTATCCTTCTACGTCGATACATCTTTGCCAGCGGAAGTTTTAATCTGTGAAGGCATCCTGGAAGGCCTGTTCAGGAAGTGCGTTTAAAGCCATTTCACAAGCTGCTTTCAAGACACGAATCGTTCTTAAACGATGTTCTCTCAGGAAGGGGGGTTCCAAACAGGGAAACACGAAGAAGTCTGTGAGATCCAAGTCGGGACAGTAGGGTGGTTCTAGCAGTATTACCATCTTAAATTTGGCCAGGTATCTGGTCTCGACAAAAGCAGTGTATGCCGGCGCGTTGTCTTGATGAAGGTTCAGTCGCCACTGATGTCTGATCCTTGTTCTAAGTCTATTGAAGACATACGTAAATTTTGCGTTAACGGTTGTCCGGGTAGGTACAAACTCACGCTGGGCAATCCCCCTGATATTTAAAATCTTAATGAGCATGATCTTCATCTTTAATTTGCTCATTCGTGCCTTCTTGGGAAAGCAGTCGCCAAGGTGTGCCACTCGGTACTTTGCTTCTTCATTTCGTAGTCGTACTGGAACATCACCTGTGAACGAATTTTAAAGTCGGCGGATTTTTAGTCATCGGTCAAAACTGTTTGAACAAGCTCGGTACACACTTTTCTCATGTGCAAATCCTTGGTCACAATGTCGTGGACGATAGATTTTTGAATATCTAAGATGTCGGCCATTAAGCGATCACTCATTTGACGGTCTGTTTGCAAAAAATCTTTCACATGAGTCACATTTTCGTTGTTTGAGGAGGCTGACGGACGTCCAGCTCGGACTTCGTAGTCGATCTCTTCACGATTTCTCCAAAACGCTTTGTTTCATCTGCAGACTTGTCTTTGTGATAAACAATCATCCCGAAAGGTCTGTTGATCCATTAGAAAAGTTTCCACTCCAGACTTAATATTTCACAGACAGAAACTTCAAGTTTCACACAAAACTTGATCGCGTATCTTTATTCCAGTGAGCACTGCATCGTGCTTTGTGCAAGACATGAAACAGCGGTTTACAAAATCGCCGATCCTTCACCCGCGAGAGCTTGGAGACAACTGATCAAGCATCTGCTCGGTAGTTGACTTACACCACAATCGATCCCGGCGAATAGAGCGCGCTACAGCGCACAGTCTCTTCATAATATGTTTCCGAACAGACATTATTTCTAATATTAAACTTCAATAAAATACATAACATAACCAAAACTTACCCCCCGACTATAATTGTATCCTGAATTACTAGAGTAAAAGAAATCACTCTCTTGAAATTGTGTTTCTCAAAATATCCTTGTGTAATACATGTGTTTCGATATTGCTATATATTGAGCAGTGAATATTTCTTAGTTTTTTTTTTCTTTCCAGCACACTCAGCTACAATGAAATTGAGGTAGTGGAAAAGTATGCTTTCAATGGATCAGAAATAGGAAGACTGTAAGTATATTATTATTATTATTATTATTATTATTATTATTATTATTATTATTATTATTATTATTATAGTACAAGTGTAATATATTGAAATATTTGTTTGAGATGAAATGCTACATGTACTTTTGTAATTAGTAACTTTTTCTTAATGTCAAGTAATCTTTCAAAGGATATGTTATACGGTAGTAATTTTGAATAAGGAAAAAGGTAAATTTAAGGAATTTAAGACAACAATTTTAAGGATTTTAAGTGAAATAATATAATCATACATTATGTTATTATATACATTATGTTATTACCGTAGACCAGTATTAATTATATTTAATTTTGATAAACGCACTAATACTGTAGAATTAAAATTGCGAAAGATTGGATTGAATCAGTGTTTCATATTAGTTTTCTGAGTGCTCTGTTCTCGCCAAACACCCAGACAGATAATTGACATATGGATTCTGTAAATGACTTGTTATATCGAATACATTTTCTCAGTAGAAATCTGTGTTTAACATATTGTCTCACATAAGATCAGATAAGGACTGGTTGTGTCGTGGACGTTGTTGAAAACAGGTTCCTTCAAAATTTGCTAAATTACGTATGGGTCATTCCATGTCAAATCTCGGAGGGGCGCGGTGGCTCAGTGGTAGAGCGTTCACCTCCGGTGCTTGGGGTCCCTGGTTCGATCCCAGCTCGCGGACAAACATCGTGCTCGTGGGTTTTCTCGGGGTTCTCCAGTTTCCTCCCACTTTCTTCCTTCCACCATTTCACTCATTTCTCATTATCACCGTCTCCTTTAGCCTAACCGGCATAAGCGTGGGACGTTAAACTTAAAGACTTCATTTTTTTTCATGTCAAATCTAATTTTAAAACATGACCGTGCTTCAATGTTTCAGATTCTCTTCCAAACTTTTTCATACATTAATACCAATGAAATTATGCTAAATTAACCTTTTCCGATTTTTTGGATGAGAAATGGGCATGGCAGAATTTTTTAAAAAAATGTGAATTTTGCTTCAATTTCACGTTTTCGCACTCAGCATCATGGAACTAAAATTACCATAACTTCCTTATTTTTGAAGTTATTGGACTCATCCAGGTGTCAAATAAAAGTTTAATTTTTGCTCTTTCAACACTTCCTAAGTAACCTTGCAAAAGGTTACACTGTCAAACATTAATGACCATACAAAGCAAATTTTAGAGTTTTTACAAATTGTACCATTGCTCGTAAGTTACAACTATAAAACTTTTGAAACTTTTTAAATAGAATGATCTTAGCACATAAGTGGTATGGTTAAAAAATAAAAAAAGTGTGCTTTCGGTATTTTTGCTATTTTATTATTATTATTATTATTATTATTATTATTATTATTATTATTATTATTATTATTATTATTATTATTATTATTAGTGTTTTAAATGTACAGAAATATACAGATTTACTGTTGTTAACAGATTATGCCTTTTTTCTGAAGTAGTGATGGCCAATTCCGGATTTTTTACTTTAAAAATTCCGGAAAGTAAAATTTCCGATTTCGGAAAATTTTGGCCATCTCTACTCTGAAGTGACAACTGTCACACTTTAAAACTTTTTCAAATAATCATCTTAGTAAATATTAGGTATGCTTAAAAATAGAACTGGTGTAAAGTGTAGTTTTGGTATTACTATAATATTATATTTTTGTACTTTAACTATGACTTTCAACTTTTTTCCCAGTTGTACCAACGCTTACAACTATCAAACTTTTGTAATTTTTTATAGGATTAGTTTGCATCTACTAGGTTGATTAAATAACAAAAAGGATAACTTTTTTGTAATAATCTTGCGGTTTTGTGAATGGAAAATATAGACCTAGCAATGTAAGGGGTTGAGTGATTATTACAAACCTTATCAACAGAAATAAGATATAATAGACTAATGTACATAGATGAAAACAATAAACATACATACCAGTAATACTTCTTAGAATTACATAGATTTACATACAAAATCTCGTGTCCTATATTTCACAGCCCATTCTTTTTATTGATGATATGATGTCTTCTTTTAACTTTGCTTTCAGTTACGTAAGTCCGGGCTGATTGGCTTGTAAGAGACGGAACAGGAACTTCCCGGATAATATTTTCAAAAAGTATCCAACAAAAGTCCTCATTTTCTGGCCAGTAGTATATAGAAGACCCAGAGCGATTCATGAATTGCAGTCTGATGTACTGTACAAAAATACCAAAAGCAGACATTTTATTTTTTTACCATATCATGTATGTGCTAAAATGGTCCTATTAAAATGGTTTCAAGAGTTTCCCAGCTGTAATTTGCGAGCAATAACACAATTTGTAACAAAACTTAAACCTATATTTTTCCATACATGTAAATACCAAAATAATAATAATAATAATTACAAAAATACCAAAAGCGCCCTTTTTACTTTTTTTTTCTAAATGTATCATGTATGTGCTAAGATGATTCTATTTAAAAAGTTTCAAAAGTTTCACAGTTGTAACTTATGAGCAATGACACAATTTATAACGAAACTTAGAACTGTATATTTCCTTACATAAAAAATAATAATTACAAAAATACAAAAAAACAAGCTCTTTATTTTTTAACCATACCATGTACATGTTAAAATGAATGTACAAAAAAATTCAAACGTTTCATAGTTTTAACTTCTGAGCAATGGCACAATTTGTAAAAACAATAAAATTTGCTTTGTATGGTCATTAATGTTTAACAGTGTAACCTTTTGCAAGGTTACATAAGATCTACTGAAAGAACGAAAATTAAGCTTTCATTTGACACCTGGATGAGTCCAATAACTTCAAAAATAAGGAAGTTAGGGTAATTTAGTTCCATGATGCTGAGTGCGAAAAAGTTAAATTGAAGCAAAATTCACATTTTTCAAAAATTTCTGCCATTCCAATTTCTCATCCAAAAAATCGGAAGAAAATTAATTTAGGATGATTTCATTGGTATTTATATATGAAAAAATTTTGAAGAGAATGTGAGACACATTGAAGCACAGTGCTCTAGGTGATTTGACATGGAATGACCCATATAGAATTTGGCCAAAAAAAGCTAAATCCATGTACAATTATGGCTAAATTTATAACAAACAGAATTTTAACATAAACAAATTATTTCCTGATTTTACTGTATATCTAAAACATACTGTGGTATTCTTCCTAGTATTCCCTAATAGTGATTTCAGCCTTACATCACGTTTCAAATGGTGCTTTGCTTGCACCTGGTTGTATTATTAATCTAGAACAACACTTAAAATACACCATCTTTGCTGAAAATTAGGGTTCGCACTTATTATACGTTAAAATTAGCTACAGGAAAGTGAAAGTTTCATAGTTCCGTTTTGCCTCAGATCATGCTAATAAGTGAGAATGATAAATAGATACGTAAGATATATTGTAGTCGTATAAGTAATACTATAAGTAAGTGGATGAACAAATTTCATACTATGTTTTATTCGTAAATTTAGAGGTGGTATTGAACTACCGCTAAGCACAAATGGCTACAAACTGTAAGCAAATTCAGAATTGGCTAAAATTAAAGTATATACTGGCTAAACATCATGTGAAAATGGCTAGTAGCCATAACATGAATAAATTGGCAACGCTATGGACTTAAGTGGATGGAATAAGCTCTTTTCAGTGATAACGCGACATCTGGTAATTAATGCTTTTTTCTACACTTGTATATACTAAGGTTGTAAGGGCTTGTCAAACAGCAGCAAGGAAGGCTCAGAGCTAAGTTGCTACTGTCGTTGGTACCGACTCATAACAAGCACTTCTTTCTCTTCTTAATAATTAGGTAAATATGTAGACATCTTCCAACCATATCGGCGGCCACTTTAATGGAAATATTTGCAAACAAGAGAAACTATCCAACTCCTCGACGAGTATCGCATTGAAACTTGCACAAGTGGAAGGACATGTTGAAAGATGGAAACATACTTACTCCGACGATTCACAACACGTCCAACATGAAGTAGAATGGTTTTTCCTCATAGGCCCTACAAGCTATGTACTCTGGTCATACATGCCTTGGATGGGATATGAATCTGATACACTGGAACTTGTTTTCGCATGGAGACAAATGTTTCAATGCGATACTCGTTGGGGAGTTGTATAGCTTCTCTTGTAAGTAAATATCTCCTTGTTAGAACGATCAATACTTTCGACAGAATTGTAACAGGAGAATGGTCTGTTCTCAATATGAACTGCTTTTATTAATAAAAATAAAACAAAGAATAGCTTGCACAAAATTAATCCAATAGAGACACATCCAATTAATGCATCTATCAAAGGATTACATATTTACCTATATGTTTGAGTGCATTCTTATTCGACTTTTACGAAATATCTTGTAAAATTTGAAGAACGTAACATGTAGCATTTATAAGACGATTGATTGTAATAGAGGGTTAACAGAGGAGGAACCCATTCTTAAGACATTAAATTGATTTCAAGAATCCACTTTTCACTAATTATTATCGTTTCTCTCCTATGCCTATCAACGTTAATTTTGGAAGAAGTTAATATATATTCCACTTCCGGTTTGAATACAAGTTTAATGGAAGAACTATTTTTGAGATGCTGGGACGATTGGAGAAAGCCGCTTCTCGATGTTTCTTATCATTGTTGCTCTGATACATATTAACAGACGGACGAAAAGATAGGTCAGCAGACATAGCCATTCTATAAGCCTTCCAATATTTGGAAATCTAATGAGTAAATCCGTTACTGAGTTTCTGAATAGTTGAACTACAAGACAGAAGAAAGAGTTGGGCGTTATTCAGTAAAATGCTCATACGAGATATTTGAATTTTGTGCTACATTTCGAGATCTATTTGAAATACGCAGCAGCAGGAATGCAAAATGCTACCAATAATAATTATGGTTTGGTAGCCAACATAACACGAATATGAATTGTTTATCAGATATTGAACTTATAATTTCACTTTTGAAACATTTCGGTTTTGGAGATAGGTTACTTGACCCTAAGATCTTCGTATATATATATATATATATATATATATATATATATATATGTGTGTGTGTGTGTGTGTGTGTGTTTGTGTGTGTTCTTCAATTTTGCACAACTTATGGGATTTTTGTGGAATAAAGTTTGTGTATTATTTGAGACGTAAAATTTATTCCTGTTGTTTGGAATTGAAATTAGACACAAGGAGAAGATTTACTTCTCACTTTAGAAATCATCTTTAATCATAATTTTTTTTCCAAAATTACCAGTTTTTCTGTTAAACATAGTATGATTGCTGTCTGTTGCATTACTTCTGTTCAGTGAAATCAGTCAAAGGTAAGGTTACAAAAATCTTTCACTCGATTCTACAGTGCATATCGTTATACTAGTTAGAAAGAACCTATCAGTTAAGCGAGTTTATATAGTTTATCAGCAAATGTTCTGAGAAGCATTCAATGAGTTATCTACTTAAGAATGAAAAATATATATGATTATGAAACTTACGTCAATAATAAACCTTACTTTAGTTTTTAGTGTTGTTGCCTTTCACTTGAACACACTTTCTTCATTTCGCCTCAAACGACCAAGTATTCTCGGAATAGGAGGAAACATCTAGGCTACCTAAAAGACTCGTTATAGCTTCGTTGGTTGCGTTATCATCAAGAAATCGTCGCTCAGAGGCTTAACCGAAACAAAAAGTGAGTTTGACCTAGGTCTGAGGTGAAGGATGAAAGCCACGTTTTTTTTTTTTTTTTTTTTTTTTTTAATAATAGGAGCATGTGCTTTGCTCGATCTTTTCTTCACGCGCGCTATCATAGAGAACCTATACACAACCGAAAATTTCCCCCGACATTTCTGTCTGAAACCTTGTGTAAAGTTAGGAGCTTAGAAATGTATATGTCCTCGTATATTTGTTATTTCAGTTGCCACTATTATTCTGTTGATTTTTGACCATGGAGTTTCTTGGAAGTTGAAAACCCCTTCTGATTCTATTGCATTGACTCCTGTTTTATTTCAGGATCATGATGGTGGCTTGTTCTTTCTTCGGTGCTGGGGAAATAACTCAATAGTTAAGTGTTAACATTGTTGAAGAATTAGCGGTAAATTCACGCGGATTTGAAAGTTTATTCATATACATAATTAGATAATAAAATTGTAATTTTACATTGTACATGTAACAAATAACGATAACTTCTGTACATTTGTTCAATTTTGAGGCAATATGGTGTATATTTTCTTAAGGATTCTCAATAATCCTTGTTGATTGGAGTTGTAATCAGTATATGGTGAATCTACTAAACCTTAAAAATTATATTGCATGATAAATTTCCCAAAAGTTCAAGGTGTTTCATATTGGTGTATTTTCTTTTAGGTTTAAAATTTTCCCTATTATTTATTGGACGTTGAAATTAGAAGGACAAGAGGATAATCCTAATCCAAATTAAGAAAATGCTTGAGGGTGCGTGCTTTAGAAAAAAATATTGACTTTCTTTTTCTTTTCTTTTCTTTCCTTTTTCTTTTCTAATGAAAATTTGCTCTCTCTGCACACAGATAGTTGAATTAAAACACCTGGTATTATTTCACGTTTTTTGTAGTTCTCTTCTTTGTTTTGCTTTCACTTTTCAATGTTTATTTTACCTTCAGGTTGCTCCAAAGATATTTTGAGGTTAAATGGAATTCCATTGACAACATATTTAGTTTTTGTTCGGTGAATCTTCGGTAAAATTTTTATATTGGAATTACTTTTAACATCGTCAGCGTTTATTTAAATGGCGCACGCGCACACACATGGGCAGATACTTGCGTCGCTTTCAAATTTCGATCATAATTCTTAATTATATGGTTTGAGTAGTATGAACTAAGAAGAGGTAAAGACAACATACAAGTGTATAATGTATGAACATTATCAAAAGACATGAGGTGATAAAATAAATGAATATAAATAGAAAAAACTGAAGAATTTGAAACAGAGTTGTTAGGTATATACATATCAAGAAGCAGGATGTTCACTTATTTTCAGTCATTCCTATCACCTTCTAAATAGTCGGATACGTTACTTCGAAATACAAATCAAAATAAGTATTAGGAATGTCAATATTAAGTCATGCACAACTAGATGTATCCTAATGAAAGCTAACATACAACAAGTTTATGAAGTCCTATAGTTTAGAAATTAAAACCCCGTAATTTATAAACTATTGAGTAATTTAACATTAAACTGTGTGTACTTATAGTAAGGTTCAAAGTTTTCTCTACTTGTTCAGTACTATACACTGTTGTAGTATTTTCCTGAAACCGAAAATTGCGTGCTACTTTGATTATCCAGGATACTCAGAATCACATTACTTATCTAGTTCTTCAATTCATTCAGATAAAATGGTTTCTAAACATATACTTTGGTTTAAGATTAGGAATTATATTTCTGGGTATTAAGCTCGTCACCTGTGAGGGATGACGACTCTTGGTGACTACACCATCTCGGGAAGTGGGGAAGAAAGAAAGGAATGGGAAAGAAATGAAGCGATCTTGAGACCTCTAAGTTAGGTAACATCCCGCCATTTGCCTGGTGTGAAAGAGGAAAATCCAAGAATAACCTCAGTCAAGATGGCTGGGCTTAAAAGACTTACACCTTTCCAACCTGGTGTCCCCACCGGGTACTAAACCGGGACTGCTCGCATCTAATGGGAGAGTGTTGGTGACTACGCTAAGCGGAGTCACTATACAACTAGGTTCTTTCACGTTTCTGCAGCCAGTAATATGAAGATGGCAAGTCTGGTGTTCTTGCAGACGAAAGTGTGAACCCTTTTCGGCTAATCCATTTTTCCCGAATTTGTTCGTAAAGAAACTACCAAACCTTAAGGGCAAAATTTTATGGTTCCCTATCTTGTAACACGAGGACGTACTGATGACAAATAACTTTCACATTAATGCACAAAGCATGTCTGGAGCATGTTCAGATTGTTATCACCATTTATCATGTCTTTCTCGAAGAAAAGTTGACCAATGATGTGACCGATTGAAACCACGCACCCCACATTGAGTTTGGGAGTATCTTGAAGTCATGCTGATTTCCAACACCCAAAATTAGACAGTTGTGCCGATTCGTTTCCTAAAGCTTACAGCGTTACTTCATCTGAGAACAGAATCCGAGACAAAAGGTTGCTATTACTTGTAAACAAATAATGGTTGATTCACACTATACCAGTATCATGTCAAAGTTTTTGTCTATGAGATCGTACACAAATTTTAGCTTGAAAGGATTGAAAGGCTTCACCATCTTCCGTATGATTTCATGTAAAGTTGAACTCGGAATTCCCAATTCCAAGGATCTTAGTTAAAGCAATTTTATTAGATTTCATTCCAAGCTCTTCTGCATGGTCTGAATCACATCGTCGGTAGTTTCTGATCTTTAACTGTGTGGAAAATCTAACACACTTTATTTAGCCATGAACGTTTTGTACCATCTCTCTATACTTGTCTCTGCTGGGAATGGTTTCCCATAAACTGTTTAGAACTTTCTCCGCATTGAAACTCAAGATTCCAACTCCGTAAACTATAGCACACAGTGTGCCCTTTTTCTATGGGCGCCATCTTGAATCATATTATCATCAGTGCTTGCATCATTGAGTAGCGTGGCTAGAACAAAACTTTAAGCTTTCCTCCTCCTAACTCAAAAATTGCGTATTCATGAACGTAAGAGTTACAATGGTATTGGGTTTAGTTTACCGAAGGACTTTATGTAACCTTCTGCATATTTAAGGTGTTGAACTGTGTAAATAAAGTGCAATTGTTTATGATGGATTCAGGAATGTTTCTTACATTATTTGTTTTGCGTAATTACCGCTGTAGTAATAACCTTTGCTTTCGTACTATTCAATTGTATAAACTGAATTTTATTTACATTAACAACAACGATCTCTGCAAGTATGAACACTCACATTACAGTTTCAATATATGTTGATATTTATTCCCAAAGTTATATCATGAAAAGTAGCATTGTATAAGATATTTTGGATGCAAACTAATTCTGAAGCGTACAGATTGCTTGTCTAGTTATAACAAATGGAAAGCAAGAAGCGGGTAGCTAAGCACTAACTAAGCTACTGTGCTACTTACATGTCTTGTTCAGACATCTGTATTTCAGCTCCTTCCATTAGTTACGAAATAAATCTTCTTCTACAGACACCTATTAAAAAGTCCATAGAAAACAAAAGTCTGTAATGCATTAGGAAAATGTTTTGTACAAATATACTAAATTATTTCCTCTAAATCTATGGCAGTTTTAATAATTTTCAGTCTTACCATGGATTCTTCTCCTACACCAATTTTGTAACATTTGAGAACGTCAATACAAAGGATCAATCAATAAATAAAAAATAAATAAATTCGACACGAATATAATACATAATTCAACTTTAATTTAACACATTGACTGCCATTATAGAAAAATCTTTTCCTTGCTGCCACGGTGTCTTATTACGAAAATGGATTTAGAACTTCGGGAACAAAACGAATTTTCTTTCTTAATAAAAAATGATTAAATTCTTAACTTTTTAAATTCTTGTATGTCCAAGAATTATTATATCAAATGCCTATGGGGCCGTCCATAGTAGTTGGAGACAAACTTCTACACCCGAAAAGCAAGAATGTTAACGGTACTTTACGTAATAATGATGTTCTAACATGGTTCTTTAATGGATGTTGTCAGATGGTTGGGTTAGGTCATTAGGGTTTGATGACCTGCTTACGTGTATTGGAAAGTTGTTATATTTCTGTTTTTAGTTGTGCTGACATGTCTGTATTGTTGGAAAAGGTCATGTACTCTTTTTTCGAGTTTGTATACGTGTCTGTAGAGACTTTATACTGGCTATTTTTAAAAAATAATAATAATGGAAATTTGAATTAAATCTGTTGATACGTCATTCTGAGAGAATAAAAGATATTCTCCTAATATATTTAACGGTTCGATTTCTATGAAATCTCATAAAGTGGTAGGAAATTGTTTTATTTGTTAAAAATAAGAAGCTCAGAACACTTATAATGTGTGATACGCACTGGGATCGAACCCGGGACCCTTAACACCAGAGATGAACAATGTATGATGGGAGGGAAATATTTATTCATGCGGGACTTTTTAATTTGTTGGATCGTATTTTTTATTCTCTTGTAATTATTACTCGAAAACTGTGTGAGCATACTCGGTGAGCGTGGTAAAACCTCGTGTACGGTATGATACACTATGATGGTACATATACAGAGCGTGGTTTCCGTACGTCTGTTGCTGATGAACTTAAGACATGAACTGAACTTTTCCCGCGCTTTTGGAAACCCGGTTGGGTAGGAGTGATGATGTGTGCTTGCTAAAACTTGAATTTTAATACAAAGGAAGATTGCTGACACGGTTGGTAAACATTACAGAATACCGCCAGACTGATAGAAATAACTTTGGCGCCGCGGTAGGTGAACAAAAGGAAGATTGCGGACGTGGGAGATAAGCATCACAAATTGGGGACAAACTAATAAAAATAACTTTAATGTTGGGAATGCCGAACACGTGATTACCTTGCGGTTATGAAAATACTTTAAATACAGGTTATAAGAGACAAAATATATAAAGATACATCATGCAGTCGTATGAGAAGAAGGATCTTTGCAATAGCAATATTGAAGCAATATCTGATGCTGAAACAGAAATATACGAATCATCGTCAGATGAAGAATTTGATTTTGATGCAATAGATTCACCAGCGCTAACAGTTTCACCAACACCGCCATCATCTCCAATTGTATTATCAAGAACATCACGATTTTGGGCTTTAGATTGTTCTTGTAATAGTGAAAAAGTGGATCGCGAATGTGTAAAGAAGGCTATTGAAAAATGGAATTTTAATGAAACACTAATATGTGATGGGTGTACGACAGGATCTAATCATGATTTTGATCATGATTGTATGACGACGCGTCCAGAATTATTGGAAATCCGTGTTTGGAGTATTATAGCAAGTCCTAGTGTTGAAGATGATGTGTTTTATTTGTACGCAAACACACATATTATCGGACTATTAACAAGAGAAAAATTTTATGACGCCTATGTGGAATTATTAAGTGATACAGACTATTTACCGGAATTACTAGAGATCTTCATAAGAAAAGACAAACGGAAAGCGAATATTTCAGATTGAAAAAATGTATTCGAATAGTGCTAGTGTTTCATGTGTGTTATGTAATGGTGAAAACATTAATGTGAACTGTGTAATAAAAACTATAAAAGTGTACTTACACAACAATAATCCAATGGAATGCGTGGAATGAAAGTTACATCGTCCTCATGAATGTAGACATTTTTATAATACTGGATCATTTGCAGTGAAGTATTTATCTCTTGACAAAACTCTTAGTGAACTCTTTGAAGTGTTTGAACAAGAACATAGTGAAATCTCATTTCGATGCTTTATGCAAAAAACTTGTGATCTTTTACAAAATACAGAATTTGTTGGACAGATAATTCCGTTTTTTATTTTTCATACAAATGAAATTTCACCATGTGTAAATCAGTATATTATCGATATTCAAGGTTTTAAAATGTCTGATAACGAATTTATTATTCGTGAGTTTTGTTTAACTGCATGCGATGATACAGTAAATTTCCATTGCTTGGTAAAATCACCAGTTGAATATAATTTATTATCACTAGGATGTCAAAAACAAATTGACTGGTTAACATTAAATTTGCATGGACTGAAATGGAATAGCAAAACTGGATATACTGTATCATGCATACGAAACCTTGTATATCAATTATGCGCAAAGAATTCAACCTTTTATTGTAAAGGTTTAGAGAAATCTCTTTGGATTAAAAGAATATTTGCATTAGATAATGTCATTGATTTAGAAACAAAACATTGTCCTTCATTAAATGAATTATGTGGAAATACATTTAATGAATATTGTTCTTTTCACACAAGTATTGTAAAGAAATCAGGATGTGCATATCGTAATGCACAACAGTTGAATTATTGGTGGAAATATGAAAGATCAACAGCATTAACTAATGCATTATCAAGATTGTAATGAGGAATTGTAAATAAAATGCATGGGTGTAAGTTTAAAAAAAATTTATTGTAAATTAAAAATGTAAATTTAAAAAAAAAATAAAAAAAAATTTTAAAAAAAATTATTTGTGTTTTCTTTTTAAAAATTTGTTTACATGTTTATAAACAATAGTATCATTCTTTTTCAAAATTTTCTTGTTAAACAATTTTAAACACTTTTCAAATGATTGAGTGCGAATAATATGATGCAGAAAATACAAGACAAAATAACCACATAACACAGAATTATCATGTTGATATTGTTGAATATTTGTAAAGTACATTTTAGTATTTTTCGACAAAAAGTTTTTTATTTCCTTGGGAATGTCCATAGCAAGACTATCAAAGTAGTACCCATGTTTTTTCTTATTGATGTACACTGCAACTCAGTGGGAACCAGCAGAATCAGATGTATCAAGATTAATTACAAGTGCTGCAGGAGGTTTTACCGTTACAGGAAGTTTGTCAATAGGGTAAATTCCAGTAACACTTGCACCAGTCACTTTATCAGTTAGTAACACTTTTAATAATTCATCACTATACATGATAAAGATTATTTTTAATTGTAGTAGGTATGTAATTATCACTGTTATTCACATGTAACACATAATCATACACTTTCACATATTCACTATACAGTAATGCTTCATGAACAGTACATCTATATTGTCCGAAACGATGCTTATTATGTGCACACCGATGAACGTGAAAACTTAATGCAGTATACTTTGGACAGTTTATTTCTTCCAAATTTGTAACTTCTCTTTGAAGAATTTCTTGAAGAAAACACTTTCTATTTATTCCGTATGTGTATATGGTTGTAGTATTTGAACAATATGTTTGAAGAATTTCCTTAAGATGTGAATATTCTACATCCCCTTCGTGCCAGGTAATGCCATACACATTCTCACCTAGCTATTTGTTTGTGCTTATGATTGGCTCAGATAAGTTATTTAAAGGAAATGGTGGTTTAAAAATCCAATTTTGAAAAAAGGGAACGTCAGGATTTACAATGGCTAGCTCTTTTATAATAAACTCATCTTCGTTATCATGATACGCCGAGAAGTGAACAACAACCCGCATTGTACTCAACTAAATAAATTAGAAGGTGTTATCAGTATAAATATTTCTGTCTTTGTCTATTTGTGCTAAAGAATCGAATTGTGCGTACACAATGCATGTAACAGGTTCAGTTAAAGTTTCTGAAAATGATACTTTTAAATTTACAGGGGAATCGCGTACTACATCCCACGTGTTATCATCTAAAGTTCCTGTTGGAGATAGAATAAATGCATACAGAGCATATCCGTTTGGATACTCATCAAGAGTAACAGTATGTGAATAATTTTGATAATATATACCAGTACCTGAAATCAAAGTACAGTAACTTAGAAGGTATAAATTATTATTAAAATCAGGTGTGAGGGGGTTGGGAGGAAATGATTTTGAACCGACTTGTAATTGCAGTTTGTTAACGTTAAAGTTTCGAAATTCAAAGGGATTAAGATGTGATTTCCCATTGAAGGCTGGAGATGAAACCAATAATCAGGCCTTTAGGAACATTACCCAGGAAAAGATTATCAAGGCTGTAAGACTTTACTTGTGCAGGTATAGTATAAGATCTTGTTTCCACTCTCGTCAGAGGTAACTTGGCTGTTTCCGAACCCATTCGTGTATTTAATTGCATAGCTAAATCTGCAGCTACATCAATACGACGTACATGAAGAATAATTTCCTCAAGTGCAACTTTATAACTTGTATTTTTAGCAGACATTAAGCAAAAATTATCTTTACTACGATTTAGTTTTACACGCAAACTTACTTTGTTAGGAAGCATACGATCTAAACTTACAATATCCGTATGAAGACGTCCATACATTTCAAAAGATTTACTATTTTTCACCATATTAGCACGTTTTTGAAAACCAGCATTAGTATTATCTAATTTATTAAAATTTTTTGCAGTATCTTTATGCCACATGGCACATGCTAAATGTGTTTGAGAAGCATCATGAGAATAATTTAATAATGTTTCAATGTATGCACGATAAGGATAAGATCCTGATGAAGAACTAATTAATTTATCATTTAACGAAATATCAATTTGACTAAATAAAGAATGTAAGAAATTATTTACGGGTGCGACAACATCATCGTTAGCTAAAGTTGTACCATCAGCTTTAGTAATTTTACAACGTACATAAAGATATAGATATGCAGGATGAATAAATTCACCTGTTTCTCCCGGAATAACAAATTCAATAGGTCCTTCTGAGGTTAATGTGGAAATAGGACGATATTCAGCATTTGTAGTTGCTTCAATAGCTGTTTGTGTCATTGGTATAGAAAAGAAATCAAATTCATTGGTACAACATTCAAAACTATTTGAATTTAGGAACGCCATTATGAAAAGATGTCCTGTATATGTTTACGTTTTGTTGGTGGTCCAAACTTTACAATTGCAGGAGCTTTCCTCTTGCGTGACCGTCTCTTGCCGTTACCAGTTAGCAACTGCCCAACTTTATTAATTGCTTTTGTCTTTAAACTATTACCAGCTTCTTTTACACGTGCACGAACCGATTCTTTAAATGGTCGATTTTCTAATACATCACCCGCAACTTGCATACCGGTTTGTAATGCTTGACGTCCTACAGTTTTTGCACCTTGTTTAAGAAATGGTAAAGCAAAACGAAATAATCCTTTAAAGAAAGTACCTATACCATGTCCCCTTTGATATACAGGTCCTGAAAAATATGGTATTCCGCGCCCACGATGATAAGTAACACGTCTTGCTCTCATTTTTATTATTATTATTATTATTATTTAGAAGATGCCGGAGAGCGTTTAAAATGTAGTGTTACGGTCAGTGTCCCAGAACGAAATGGCAAATTTCGCCCTGCATGATCTTTTAATAGTATTTCAATTGTATTAAAACAAAATTTTGCAAGTGGCATAAATGAATATCTTCAAATGTAATTGTTTGAACTTTTCCATATTTAATATCAGAGATTGTTGCTATACGTAATAATGGTGCTTTTGTATCACCTAAAAATTGATATTGTATAATATCTGTATAAATAAAAATTTGATGTGGATATCCGATATCTATGTATGGTTGTTTGAATCCATGAGATTCTTTTACAAGATCTGATTTTTCAGAAAAACCTAATTGTAAAGCTAATGTAGGCGACAATGTAACTGATTCTACATGTTCATCACATTCAACATGTACAACATTTGAAAAACTAAATCTTATAAAACTCGATATTGCGTTTAATTCTTCTAGTAAATGATGAATGGATGGATAATATCCAACAAGAATTTTACTTTTCATAGGTTCTGCATTTTTAAATTTGTACCATATAACGTTTTCACCCGCGGTAACATTATAACATGTTAATGGAATATGTACTTCACTTAATCCTACATACCAATCGGATTCTGATAAACGAATATTATTTTTTAATTGATTAATAAAATGTGTTGGACTATTTGTAGGATATACATCAGCACTAGCATTTGAAACTAATGTAATGTAAAAACTATCATCAATACTTTCAGAAATCATTTTCGTTTAAAGTGAAGTGTTAGGTTTGAAGTTCCAAAACGAAATGGTAATTTTAACCCGTGTTCATCTTTTAAGTTTACTTCTATTGTATCAAAATATTTCTTTTCAACTTTAACATAATGTGGTGTGTGAAATACAAAAGATTTTACATGACCGTGTTGTACATTATATACACTAAGTTTTCGAACTAATGGACCTACATTTTGTTGTTGTTTTACAATATCAATGCAAACATTAATTGTATTGGGAATATTATAATCTAAATCACATGGAAATTTTCCACGTGCTAATATTAAATCAACATTTTTAACTTTTGTGTATATAACATTTTTAACATCAAGCGTATTTTCATTAATAAATCCAAAAATCTGTTGTAAACCCGGTGTAACACCAATGATACATTGATCTTCTAATTTTAAAGAATGTTTAATAACAACTTGATTTTTATTTTGTAAATAGTGTAACATACGAACATTTTCAGGAATTAATTGTAGAATTGATTCAATTGATGAATAATATCCCGGTGTTATTGGAACATGGTAGCGTTCAACTTTATCATCGATAACACTAGTAATTATAATTTCTTCATTTTCACCAACATTGTAAAAACTCCACGGAATATTAATTTGTGTTAATGCAACACCCCATTCCCCATCACTTAAATCAATAGGTTATGCCAATTTAACTCGAAATGATGATGTAGTATTATTCTCAAAAAGATTGCTACTTGCATTTGAAGGAAGAGTAACGTAAAAGTCGTGTGTAAAGTTCGAATTCATTTTGCAGACTGAATAGAATCTGATCTAATCCACGAATTCATACTTGATGGATATCCTAACCATTTTACATACATCCACCCTTTTTTACGTTTTAATACTTTTTCAATGAGATATGTTTTCTTTGAATTTATAATTACTTTTTGTAATTCTTGTGCATAAAATATTCCTTTAATTTCTTCACCGTTCCAATCTTTTAATTTGTAAGTGACAGGATCTGACTTAATACATTTGTCAACAATAAATATTTCTTGTGACCATTTAGGTAAATATCCTTTTTCTAATACATGTTTATACTTACTAACACGTACATAATCACCCTCATTAAATTTACATGTTATATTCTTTTTATTATTTTTATTTCCGTATAATGTTTCCCACACTTGATTCACATTGGAATCATTTACTTGTGCAGGTGCCATTTTAATACTTGAATGGTATGAATGATTATAATTTTTTACAATTTGATCTAATACATTAATATAACGATAAGTATTCTTTGCAGTAAAATAACGATACAATCTTTCTTTTAATGTACGTATAAAACGTTCTGCTAACGCGCATTTAATTTCGGAATGAACACTATAATGATTAATTTCATATTCTTTAAACAATTCTTTTACATGACGATTATAAAATTCACCGCCTAAATCTGTTTGTACGTTAAACACGGGTAACTTGAAATTTTTAAAAATTTTTGTTATTGCTTTTACCATTTCAGGACCTTTCTTTGTTTTTAACGGAACACAATATGCGTAACGTGAAAAAATATCAATACAACATAATATATATTTATAATTATTATTATACTTTGCAATATTTTGCATATCTGCTAAATCCATTTGTAATGTTTCATTTGGTGCACTAACATAATACTTTTTACGTTCAAAAACTTTACGAGCTGGTGCATGTAATGTATAAGCATCTTGAGAAGCTAACCAATTTTTAATTTTCTTTTTAGATAACTTTGTTTTGCGTTGTAATGTTTGTATACTTGATAAAGAATCAGGATTTGAATAATCATAATATATTTTTGATAATTTTGTCATTTTTTTACATACTATATTCTTTCCACTGTTTAAATAAATTAGCAACTACTGCAGGACTAGTAGATTTTCTTACTTTACGAATACGTTGTCTACTACTACTACTACTACTATTCACTTTTGATGCTGGTGTGCTAATAGGTGTACCAATAAATTCTTTAGGAACATTAAGATCTTCTAATAAATTTTTAAATTCATGAATACCTGAAGGATTTCTTGAATATTTTCTTGTACGAACAACATCATTTACTAAATCTATAATATTTGAACCTGGTATTGTTTTTCCTTGAATACGTACAGTGCCAGACTTATCCCACTGAATTTTATCAGAACTTGTCAACTGTTTTAATAATAGATCTGTTTTCCTACGAAGTGTTTTCGGTACTGATTGTAAAATGTCTGATACAAATGGTAAAATAGAAGTATTGCTATCTTGTTTGGAACTTGATGATAATTTTTCTTTTTCTTCTTCTTGAATGATAGGTAAAGTAATAGGCTTATGTGAAGAAGAAGAAGATGTATACTGTAAATAACGATGCAAAGCTTGTTGATATAATTTCCACTTTTGTTGTACACTAAGATCACGGCGTTTTAAGATATTATTCATTTCTTCATCTAAACGTGACTGATGTGAATCTATGGATTTAAGATTTGATTGAATTTCATGTACAGCATTTTCAGGAACTAAAATCACTTTACGTAACTCTGACATATTTAACGACTGAAAATACTACTTCCTACTGCTGCAAGAAGTGGTCCCAAGATTAACGGTAAAAGCGCACCACCTTTTTGTAATAACAACTTCTTCTTTTTATTCAATGCAGTACGCTGCTGAGATAGAGCACGTAAGATCTTTTTATGTCTACGTAAACGTTGCTTCTGACGAGAATTTAAAGGAATGTTTCCTTTTATTGTGTTTTTAGCTACTTGAGATATTGTTCTTATTAAATCCCCTGAAGCATTTTGTAAAATTTGTTTTCGTTTTGCATTTTTGCATTTGCACAGAGCACGGAGCGTGCTGTAGTGTTGTTTCACCTTCAACATCTTGATGCCGACTAAACAAAAATTTCTGTATGCATGTCTTTTACGTTAGCGTACACATGCATGATTTCATTCGGAAAAATATTTGTACGTATTCGCAATGCATCGTTTGTTTTTTGTGTCAAGTCAAATAATAAATAAGTGTGAGGCTCCCGTGTTACTTCTTCGAACACACTCACGACTTCTTTACTATACCGAGGCATAATTTGCCTTGCTAAATATTGTATTTGTAATTTATCACGTGGATTTTTAAATACTATAATATAATGTGCATTTAAACTAATATCACGTGCATGTTTTCCTTTTGGAAATAAATTTTGAATAATAAATATTACAGTTAACTTTTTATGATGTGCATACTTTGTAAATAAATTAGCAACATCGCCATTAGTTTCCGACATTAAATCATCAAGTATTAATAATGAATTTTCTTTAATTTCAAAATTATTCATGTCAGGAATTCCCTCTACAAAACGTATTTTTGCATTTGCATCTAATTTTGGTATTACTGCACCATAACACCAAACAATATCATTAAATTTTATACTGAACATTTGATCACATTCATTAAGTAAACGATTTACAAAACAAGTTTTACCAGTCCTTGAAGGACCAGCAATTAAAATAGTAGAGGGATGTTGAAACTTTAACATCTTGTAATCAAATGAATGCATACAATAGAGACTCTGCTTTATATACACACTCACACTCATACATTCACATATTTTCAAACATGTGAATTTTAATATTTTCACAATCGTTGATTGTTCGGAGTATACATACTAATGAAACGGATAAAAAATCACTGGGATATAAGATTAAAGCTTGAATTTCAAAACGAAAATTTAAATAAAATGAGCTTCTACAAGAAGCGTACCAACTAAAATTGCACAGCAAACGAATTATTTACAAGTTTACACCGTAGCTGCTCTGGCATACGAACCATTAAAAAAAATCACTGGGATATGAAATTAAAGCTTGAAATGAAGAAAAAATAAATTATGAATAAATTAAAATAAATTAGGAATAAATTAAAAATAAATATTTTTACAAGCAATTTTAAGAACGAGTATACGAGCCGGTTTAAAAAGAGACATTCATACAACTCACATTCATTCATTCGTGGGTCTATAACCGTAAGGTACACTTGCACGTTTTTGTACTGGTTCATCGTCAGTTACGTCAGGTTCGTCAATACGTTTTCGTTTTTTGTTGACCTCACGGTGTGTCTTTGTCTCCCTACAGCTAAAGATACGGAACCCCGGTCTACGAACGATACTGTTTGGGTTTTCTATTACTGTGGACTCTAATTGTCCAGACACTAATTTATAGAAACTCTCAAAGTTAATTTTTTGAGAGGTTCTATCGTTTAGTGTTATCCCCCTAATTTTGAATATATCGCGAACATCCCCTTGGGCATTTGTTAGCCGCATTGCGTAGTTTTTACAGCCAAGACCTATAAAGGTTGTAAACTCCCAACCTTCAGGAATTTCATTTGTAAGATCTCCCAAATAGTTTCCGAGCGGTAACAAGGGTTCCTCATCTTTTTTCTGTAGATACATGATACTGTCAGTGTCACAGTAAATTGCTCTGTCAGGTCCTACAGTCGTCAGTAGTTCGTAAAGTCTAAGTCTAGCCCACGAAGTAATAAATGCGGCTAGTATCACATTAGAAAACGCTAACGGAACGTTTTCGTTTTCAATGTCTCTGTATGTGACAATGAGATGGTCATCATCAATTGGTACCACTCTTTGAATTTCATACCTTGCCGTAGTTAAATACCTAAGAAACGTGACCTCATCACTAACAATTATACTCTTTGACATATCTGTGCGCTGCCCCCACTTTCCATACAATGAATTGAGGTATAGTTTCGCACATTGCCTCAATCCAGGGTTCGTCCTAATATTATCATAATTTAATCGTATGCCTTCATTTGCATAATATTCTTCGATATATTTATGTTTGTCTTCTTCAGTGGTACAGTAAGCAGGAAAACCAGAGGCTTCCTGCTTCATCTGAAGGAAGGAATTCACATAGCTCCCGAACAGTCCACCTGAATTCCCCTCTTCAGGATCTAAGAGTTCAAATTCCCATATCTCATGTATATCGATTATTTTGTAACCTTTTTTAAGAGCAAGGTGTAACTCTGGAGTGCAAAATGTTCCTGTGAGAGCACACTCAGCATCACTATGAGTACATTCATTAGTGTTTTCTTCTTCCATACATGTGCGGCAAAGGCCGAAAAGTAATCGACCTCCCGCAACGTATGGTAAGATCGGAAAATAGAGGTCCTTTGCAGGGACAATTGTGCATTTGACTACACCGTGAATACTTTCCACATCTGGAAAGTCCGGTCCCGTGTGAATCTTAGGTGATTTAACCGGCATAGGTTTACGCGCCATTACCCATGGGTAAAGGCTAGTTACATCGGCATAAGATATACGCTCATCACTCGTACAATTGACGTAAGAACGAAAGACCTCCGTGCGACCACCGTTGTAACAGTTCTTAGGAATAAGAAAATCAGGTAGATTAGTACAACGTTCTTGAACAAACTTTTGCACTTTCTTGTCCGTCTTTATCTTATTATCCCAAGAACATTCCCATATTTCATATAGGTTTACACCTATACTTTTCAGGTACTTACGGCGGCGCATGGTTTGCTCATAGCGTTTTTCCATCGTATTGTACGAGTCTTGTGCATCGTGCAAAACCGCGTCACGGTTAAAGGGAAAACAATGGCGGCAGGCATGGAAAAAACATCCGTAATACTCGAAGGCAGCGTTGAGTCCTTCGTGCCATCCATCGACCTTGTACCTACCAATATACTTTTCCCCACCTCTCCTAGCATGCTGGATTTCTATCCCTAATTGGTCTTCCATATACATAAGCCATTGCATAGCTTTTGTACTATACTTGGTCTTATGATGAAATCCCAACGCGGGAATGATAGGAATAGTATTTTCCGGTAAGTGCAAGGTACGATATGTACGCATTGCAAGACTTGCAATGGTTGATGATGTTATGAAACATTGCAAACCCTCCGTTTTCTCTTCAATAATATCGCTAAATTTGATGACCGCTTCTGTTAGAATTCTAACATCATTTTTACAATAAGCCAACATATCCTTCTGCAGGTTAAACTCCTCGCCACTTTCCGCACGTTCTTGGTGCCAGGCTTCCAATTGTTTTCTTTCTTCTGTGCTTCGTCCCTCAGGGTCATAGTACTTAAGCGGAAGGTAGGGACCGACATAATTTTGATTTTCTTCAGTATTAAACAAATATGGGAAATCTCCCTTCTTTAAATTTTGACTAAGGCCTAACGTTTTCGGTAATTTGGATAATTTAGCACCAATATAGAGGAAAAAGTCGCGAAAAAAGATACGGTTACCTATGTTAATATTAAAAATCTTTTGACCCTGAATAAGAACAGTAGGTACAATATGCTGGTCATCTATTAGAGTTCTAAGACAGAAGAGACCATCATATCTGGATGCATTATGAGCGATCACCAGGATTTTCTGAAAGACAGGACGTTCTACTAACACGTGGTTAATAAAATCCGTCATTGTCTTAAAAGAAAACGAACGATTTCCAATATTGTCACCGCACGTTTTACAAGGCTCATCGATACCTTTTCGTATACAGACGTGACATACATGATGACAACACACCAGTACAACTTCATGTTCCCTTTCACCGCGCTCATTCGGCGCCTTCAACATCGTCTCTACATCATAGGTGATGTACATAAACCTTTTCGTATGAACAGGTTGCTGTCTCTGAACAAAACATGTATGATTTGTATCAACATACACGCGGCATGTTGAACAAAAATGTTCACCACACATGTGTTCAGATTTTCGCCCCCTCTTATCAAAGATGATACCACAATCGATGCAGAGCTTTACATTATCACATACGGATTTAGCCGCTTTATTATGTACCAGATGGCTGTCAAAACAAATACCCTCAGCAAACTCTCTATTGCATGCATTACATTTAATTCTGTTTGCAGTATCGTCCCGTTCGTGAGTATGTTCGCAAAAAGTACAACGAGTTTTACACTTGTGTGCACGATATCTTTCATCATAACCTTCCAAACAATAATAACAATACTTCCGTTTGCTAAGAAAACTTGTAATATTACGAATGGGTTCGAAATGACCAATAGTGTTACCTCTTTGATATAGGATAAAAATCTTATTTTCTGCGTGTTCTCCCGGGTAAAGTACTATATATTCCCGATTATTCTTTTCAACCTCCTCATAAACAACGATTTGATATTCCCCTTTCAAATATGCTTGAAAGAGGTCCAGATCAGAGATGTCACAACCTTGCTTACTTTGAACGTTAACTCCTGCCATTTCGCAGAGAACTTCTGCTTTAAGAATCCAATTATCATAGTCTCTTGTTTTTAAATTACATAAAACTTGACTACTTGCGGTATGTTTTGTTATTCCATATATTATGGCCATGGGGAGGCAGTACATATTCTTATTTTCAATGCGAATTAATCGCTTTTCCAAGTAATCTTGGTATTTGCAGTATTTTTGGACAGCACTCATTGCATTAGGTCTTCCTTGTCCGTGCAAATTCTCTGCTATATGGAATCGAAACAATACTTCTTCCCCTAAAAGGAACACTTCATTCGAATTTAGTACTCGTTCGATTGAAGTGAGGACTGTTCTAGCAGTGAAATTGTCCTTTCTTCTAAACGGGACATACACTGGTTTGTTATTAGTACTATTACTACTTTCAACGTATAAACCAATGTAGTCCATGGGGTGTGCATTGGAGATCACATGTTCCAACGCAAAATCGATTAAACTCTCGATATAGGCCTCTGGGTTATTAATATTCCTTTCATCACCCACAGGTCTGACGACAATTTCATGGCCCGTAAGATGAAACTTACGAAACCTTTGTCTGCTTTGTCTTACAACTTCGAAATTACTATTGCTTTGATTATCCCCGCCATTATTATTATCACTACTACTACCACTTGTACTACCACTATTATGACTACCAGTAGTACTACTTGTACTATTCTTATTTATGTTGCCATGTCCAACCAATGGTGGGACACTAGCAGATGACGGTCCAGGTTGAGGAGAAATAATCAATTGGTTCCCATAGTCATGATTATCCTGTACACAATATTGAGTTGTATTGTATACAGGATTTTCTCCCTGGACCTGTTGCGTGGGTATAACCACAGCATTGTCCTCATTTTCAACCAATCTCCTCATTTCTTCTTCAATTGGTAATTCAACGGAATTTAAATTGCCAATCCCATCTGCTTTATCATTTAGGAAGGCTAAATCTTCATTTGATAACAAATATAAATTATTAGGACTCAAGTTATGAGTTTCTTGAGGGGTCATGACTATGGCATTATTATTATTTTCAGATGGGATTAAGCATGGTTCCAAAACAAATCGCGAGCCAAAATCAAAAAACTCAGATAACTCTGTATCATTTATCCTATCTACCTGACCTTCCCCACAAGCTAATAAATACATAACTTCATCTAGAGCCAATTCATATGATTCTTTACTACGGAAAAAACCGTACACAAACAAATCCAGTACGTCAGCACTGCTTACACAGTGCTGGAGAATTAGTGTATCATTACCTTCAAAGACACGAAGGGTCCGCAATAAGGCTTCACATCTCACCGATCCCCTATGGCCAAGTCTGCTTAATTCCATGATGGCTTTCCACGTACTAAAAACCCTAGGGTACTCGTTGAGACCGCGCAAAACCTCTTGCAGGTAGATCTCATCAATCATGTTAAATTCTTCAGTCGGACAGAAGAAATCCATCTAAAAAATAAAACAAAGAAAAACTATTTTGAGTAATCAACACCACTTTAATAAAAAAAAGATCAAATAAATACATCTTTTAAGCAACGCTCACATGATAATATCATATAAAAGAAAAAATTAATCACCTTTAGTTAATTAGTAATATGTAAATAGAAATCAATCAGGTTACTTTATGAAAAATCAGTAAATATATTCACCTATATTGAATTATAAACTATTCTATTAAAAATATCCACACACACACACACACACACACACACACAGAGAGAGAGAGAGAGAGAGAGAGAGAGAGAGAGAGTCTCTCTTTGTTCATTAATATTGGTTAAATACAAATCAAGTACAATTAAAAACTATATAATTTTTTTCGTTTTTTTTTTAAAAATCATAATAATAACCATAAGAAATACATACCTTTCAAGGCTTAGTTCTCCGTTCACAATCCACAAAAAGAAAAAGAAGAAATCTCAGCTGGGATAGTCGGTACTTTTAATTAATTGCTAGCACCACAACGCTTAGCACAGGTTCAATATCTGTAATAAAACAGGTCTCAATAAATATAGTGGTAATCCTGTATACTTTATTTAATACTATTAAAATAGGTTTAATAATCAGGAAAGCTTTCTCTGTGATCTTTAACGCACGCCGACGTAAGAAAAAATGATAATCGTACACATCAAATACATGTTATATCATGTTCTATCAAGTGTTCTCCCCCTCCCACCACTAACAGTGACATCTGTCGGAGAACTTTTAAATTAACTTTAGTTTAGTTTAACCCGTGCATCGTGTTGACGTATTTGTTATTAGTCCTGAATATATATTTATATTTTAAAGGTAGAGTATGATATATATATTTCTTTTTAGCCATTAAATACTACTAATAGCATTAAATAAGTACCCTTCTCGCAGTTGTGTTCTGTTAATAAAACATAGTTTGTGAGGGCATAATTGATTCTTCTATCAGTAAACCACCAAACGTTCATTATATTACAAATCCCTAAGGGGGACCCACCAACACATATGGACCTTCAGTTGAACATAATTATCATCATTATGTTATTACCTATTCAGAAAAACCCACAATTGTAAGAACTAACTAATGGGGAACATGCCCTCAACCGGTAAAAAACAGCCCCACATAATTCTCTTTTTTTTTGCTAAAATATAATATAATACTGTTAAATCTAAGTAAGCCTGGGGGCCGCGGTGGCTCGGTGGTAAAGCGTTCACCTTTGGTGTTTGGGGTCCCGGGTTCAATACCAGGCTAAGTAAGTTTGTGGTGGACAAATATCGTACATATGAAAATTTCTCGGGGGTTCTCCCGTTTCCACCCACTTACTATATACTTTTAAGAGCTTATTTTAGCTCCCATATTTAGTTCAAACACCTTATTTTTAACAACGAGTTTGCACAGCAAACGATTTATTTTGTAAGTTCGCAATTTTTAAAATATTTTCGAAACAAGTTTCTCTTTATGAGATTTCATAGAAATCGATCCGTAAAATAAGTTGCTCCGACTAATTTATTAGGAGAATATAAAAATAAGAAACGAACCAAAAAAAATAATCACCGTCTCCTTTAGCCTAGCCGGCTTAATTGTGGGGACTCAAAAATTTCTAAGTAATCCTGTGACTGGGACCCGCCAGTTATACTGTTATACTGCAAATAGGACTACATAATTTCCTTGTAATACAATACTGTTTAAATCTAGAGGAACCCATAACTAAGGGGGGGGGGAAGGGCCTCCGCCAGTTATAGCTATGTGTTACAATACTCGTACGTAATTCTCTTTTGCTATAATACTGGTAAATTTAGGCAATCTATCTGACAGGCAAAAACCACTTAGTTGGAGGGATATAGTACAAATAGGACTACATAATTTCATTTTTGCTATAATACTGTTTAAATCTATGTTGGTCTATCTAAGAGGGAAAAGTCCCTCGTTGAGGGACATGGGCTCTATCTGGGAGGCAAAAGCCACTTAGTTGGAGGGACATCATTTCAATTCGCTTCATTATAATACAATACTGCTAAAATCTAGAGGAACCCATAACTACGGGGGAAGGGCCCCCGTTACTTGTAAAAATATACTACAAATAGTCGTACATAATTCTCTTTTTGCTATAAGATAATACTGCTAAAATCTAGGATCGTCTATAACTAATGGACCCCGCCAGTTATAGCTACGTAATTTTCCTTTTGCTTCGCGGATATACAACAGGTTTTCAAGTCAAAAAACAGTGTTCAATAACCAATGTATTTAGGGGGTTCCGTAAAATTTTCTTTCTTGACATTAAAGCTATTGTTTGCGCTATGTGGATACCACCTACGCAAATAACTAACATTCAGTAATATTTACTATTAAAACACAATAATGTTGGGGAAAAGCGCTCCCCCCAAGACTAAAACATTTCTTTCTGCAAATACTAGTCTTAGTTCAAACATTTGCGTTCCTAAAAAGATTATCAGTTGTATTACCAAAGCGTAGTAGAATGCCATCTATTGGCAAATAAGCTTACTTAAACAGTTCAAGTCCCATCTGTACAACGTACATATATATATATATTAGGTATAACTGATTTAAAGTGATCGGTATAACAGTTAAAAAATCGTAACAAATGAATCAAACATATTGTAATTAAGCATCCTATAATTAAGCAAATAAAACTCTACAAGTAAATGGTCCGTCTTTTATTTGTAGGTTCACACTACAAGTGTTCTGAGCTTGTACACCAAGCGATCCGTAAAATAATCACACTGCAAGTGTTCTGAGCTTGTACACCAAGCAATCGGTAAAAAATAAGAAAGGAAAATATAAAAATAAGAAGCGATTTAAAACGTTCACAAATAAATTTGTTCAGAGTATAACATACGATCCGTAAAAAATAATAATAATAATAATAATAATAATAATAATAATAATAATAATAACTTTAGTAATCGAAAATCGCAATTACATTTCAAGCGTTTTCAGTATATCGCAAAGCTTATCCTCTTGCATGATTACAAAAATGGTCGTAGGTTTATTTCCCGAATAATGTTTCTCAGAAGCAAATCGTGTAGTTTTTCAATAATTATTCAAAAAACTCATTATTATAATTAAGTGAATAATACATGGTATTTAAAAAGTTCTCACCTTAAAAAAATCAGAGTTCGTTCTGTTAAATCACTCACAAAAAAGTTCAACACACAAAAAATCAACACACACACACACACACTATGAAACGGTGTAAAAACAATAATAACAAACTTTATTTCAATACTGTATATATATATAAGGATTTCATTATGTCCCTCCCCCAAGCATCATGTTTTCACCGGGTTTTCAACCCGATTTCATTAATTATAAATAAATAAATAAGGTCATCATATCCGCTAACATCGTTTATTCATTCATTGCCACAGCGAAAAATCTAAAAATTTCTTATTTTCAAGTTCGTCAACCGCTGGAGAAATCTCATTCAGACAGGGTATCGACATTCAGGACAGGCTATATACAGTTTTCATCTAATTAAGGAAAAATGCTTACATGTTCATCAGATATTAGATATTCTGCCAAAATCAGATATTGCCACAAAAATACATCTTCTAAAGGGGGAAGAAACATAAAATTTCTATCTGTCTTCTTCATCACTGCCGATAAGTATCACAGTGACAACCATCGTTAATGGAAAAATATTTCAGTATGTCATCAGTCAAAGTTCCAACAAACAAGGGAGAAAGTGTCTAAGGTTATTCCAGTACAAGCGGAAATAAAATTAGAAAGTGCATTGACACTCTATACATGCGTGTCACAAGTCATAGTTCTAACGGAAGCAAGGAGAAAGCGTGTAAGGCAACGACCCGGAAATAATGGAATTTACAAAAATAAAAACTCTGTTCATTCTAAGACAGCCTTCTCTCAGAAACGGAAGAACAATTCACTCGCTCCGTATTTCAAACTTGGCTGTAAACACGGAGTTAACTATAAGGAATAAAAATAATGAATATTAACAAAATAAATAAAGCATTCAATCATACATACACATTTCGTATTTCCCATATTTTTTTTTCTCGCCAATTTACATGTGAAAATTGCAATAATTCTCAGTACAATACAATATACACCGCCTATGTTTGGGGGTCCCGGGTTCAGTCCCCGTACAATACAGCATTCACCACTGTTGCTAAGGGTCCCCGTACAATGTAACGTTCACCAATAATGTTAAGGGTACCAGGCTCATTTTCAGTACAATACAGCATTCATCTCTGGTGCTAAGGGTCCCATATTCATTCCCCGTACAATGCAACGTTCATCTCTTGTGCTAAAAGTCCCATATTCAATCCCCGTACAATGCAACGTTCATCTCTGGTACTAAAAGTCCCATATTCAATCCCCGTACAATGCAACGTTCATCTCTGTTGCTAAGGGTACCAGGTTTATTCACAGTACAATACAGTATACACCGTCAGTGCTAAGGGTCCCGGGTTCGATTCCAATGCGTATCACACATTATAAGTGTTCTGAGCTTCTTATTTTTAACAAATAAAATAATCACCATCTCCTTTAGCCTAACAGGTGGGACTCAAATATTTCATTTTCTTTTTATTCTATCACATATTGTTCGTGTAATCTTTTTATTCTCTCTCACATATTGCTCGTGTAATCTTTTTATTCTCTCTCACATATTGCTCGTGTAATCTTTTATTCTCTCTCACATATTGTTCGTGTAATCTTTTATTCTCTCTCACATATTGCTCGTGTAATCTTTTATTCTCTCTCACATATTGTTCGTGTAATCTTTTTTTTATTCTCTCCCACATATTGTTCGTGTAATCTTTTATTCTCTCTCACATATTGTTCGTGTAATCTTTTATTCTCTCACACATATTGTTCGTGTAATCTTTTTATTCTCTCAAAATGACGTATCAACAGATTTAATTCAAATTTCCATTATTATTAAAAATACCCAGTATAGAGAGACACGCATACAAACTCAAAAAAGACCACATGACCTTTCCATGTCAGCACAACTAAAAACAGAAATATAACAACTTTCCAATACACGTAAGCAGGTCATCAAACCCTAATGACCTAACCCAACCATCTGACAACATCCATTAAAGAACCATGTTAGAACATCATTATTACGTAAAGTACCGTTAACATTCTTGCTTTTCGGGTGTAGAAGTTTGTCTCCAACTACTGTCCATCAGGTTACATAAATGCTACAACATGGTTGCGTGAATCACCTACGCATCACGCAGTTCCCAAGGTAGAAATGCGTGGAAGTTAGCTATTTAGCTCAAGAGACAACAGTGAGCTGAATTTAACTCATATGGCAAATACTGTGATAATGTGTACGTGTTTTGTTTGCTATTTTCATTTAGTCTTTTAAAGAGGAAATATTTTGCTGTACTTGGTTTGTCAGTATTTGACATACTTTCCTTGCGCTTTGCACTTATTTTCTTCTACCAATTACAAGGACTACGGAACTGTACTTTAATAACTCTAATTAACGTTGTTTGTTTTATTGTTCTTCCGAATTCTACTACTCCTTTTCACGTACGAATATTTTAAATGATGAAAGACTTCTTTGTTCAATCATTTGGCAGCATCATAAAGCCTAATGAGTTTTATTCACATTTATCATATCTCAATGGATCTTTTGGGTTCGTTTTTTTTTTTAATTTTAAAATGCAATAACTAGATTCTACTCTCATGAACTCAAAGTTCAACAGAACTTGTATTGATGGAAATTTGCATGTTTGTTATTCAGATATCAAACTAAAAACGTGTAAATGCCAGAACCCTAATGAACGAACGAATGTAAAACATCAATTTTCTCTTTTCGTGAAGAGGGGAAGGACGTCCGACAACAGGCCACTGTGTCCAGTGAATTATTATCATTGTTATTTTGAATTATTTGATTGAATTTTGTGGTTTGGGTTGGTATACTTCTCCCGTGATGACTTTGAAGATCTTGATGAGTGAGGCTACTTTCTGAGGGAAGCAGAGCCAAGGGTTGTGCAACCGGGTTTGTTGAAGCATCTTGCGTTTGATGGTTAATGGCGGTGGTAGAAACTTATTTTTCCTTTCCCCTTCTTCACTTATTTCATTGGGTTTAACTTGTTGTATATGCTTTCATTTGTTCGGTCTTCTACTGCTTTGATTTTTAATTTAGTGTCTCTTTCAGCATCCAGACCAGATGAGACGTGAGCCTACAGCTTAACGTGGAATCCGAACTCATGAGCTCCTGCCAAGAATCGAACCCGAGTCTTCCACGTCAGTCTTCTGGTGGTGCTGGCAGGTGGAAAAATAAGAATGTATGAATACTGATACATTAATACATGCTAACTCTTTCGGCTATAAAATATGGCTGATTTACTTTCACGAACATTTTAACTTCGACTCATGGGAGCAAAAATAGGACGAGAATCGCTAGCTATGCACAATTGCTGTCACAGCACTGGAAACACTGTATTCGTGTACTGGGGGAGCAGGATTGCTTCACCGCAGACTTCGCGGAGGATCTGAACCTGTATTGTACGCGTGAGCTAGATAACTGTAACCTCACTTACTAGAGCAATCTCTCTGTGTCAACCGCACGCAAACGGTACCCAGAGCCCTAACAGTTTTACATAATGATAAGTACGTATATAAGCATCTCATACCAATAAACCAACTCAAGTTTCAACTGTATTCGATTCATCCCCAACTGGTTTCTGACTACTGATAACGGTAGTTTCGAGTTGCTAACATCATAGCTTTTAGTGACTAATAGACTTTTAGTGATCATAATTAGATAAATATATATAGACATCTAACCATAGCAGAGGTCAGTTTAATGAAAGTAGTAAGTAAAGAGTGAGCAACTTTTTTTTTTTGACGGAATTGTAACGCTCGACTTGAAGGAATGTTTTGGGTCTTCCCTCGTAACAATAAACCAACTGAACTTACAGTTGCTCATCCCGAATTATTTCTTGACTACTAACAACGGTAGTCCTCGAGTTGCTAACGTCGTAGCTATTAGCAGCACATAATGTATCTGAAAGTTGAATGCCGAAGAAAATATTGGATGTACTGACTAGTATTTCGTATTCATACCAGTGATAATTTTCAGTTCCTCAAAATTAAATTTTTAACAGTTATCGGACTTGGTGTACATTCTGTATATGTTTCAATGTGATAGATAAGAGCGTCATCGTGTGATAGTTTTCAGTGGAAATAATACTCCGAAATATTTCGATCGTAATACATAATACAATATGATTACACACATGTAGACTCCAAAATAATACACCTTATTTATATTCTGTATGTTTAAGGAGTATTCCTGTAAAAATGGAGCCTCTGATAGACCGTACATTTAGTGGACGTTCCACAAATTTGGGAAAGTTGCTTCTGATTCACAGCAAATCCTGAAATAGTGCCTGCCATTCTTTCTGTAAAGATTCAGAAACATTTCCTAAAATGGTAATCTCTGTTTAATCCTCTCAAGAATCGAAAAGAAACCATAAAGATTCCTAATTATTTTCCTCAAAATTTAATCAGGGGCAGATCCAAGACGGACTTCGGGGATCTGTGGGTTATAATACTGCTACTGAAAGGTACTTTTAAGAGCTCCAAACTCTGGGAAGGGTTTTATTTATATATAAAATAAAAAAAGTTGCTTCTTCTGGGGGGAGCTCCTCCCCCTAATGGATGTGCCACTGTGTACGACATAGCATTATTTCCTTTTTAAAATTTTCTAATTCTCATTACTAATCTTCATAATGCATAATTGCCTAATTATGGTTTAATTTAAACATTGTTAATAAATAGACTTAATTAATTTTGCGTCATGTTTACACAAGAATTACTAAACGGGAAACAGAAGCCTGTGTAATTTTAATAAAGATAAAAAAGAATATTTAAAAACAATGAAAACGTGAGCGTTGTTTTTATTGTCGTTTAGTGTCACTTGAGTGTGCAAGTGACAGCACACCACAATTTATAGAGTAAATGTGGAAGCGGATAGGATCAAGTTATATGTATCGAGCTACCACATCATTAGTTAACAGAGGAAACGCTTGACAAACAGCTTCCAATAATTCTTAGTGACAAGTGACAGGGAATGGTTTCGATCAACTTTTAGACATTACGTCCTTTTAATTAACAACTATAGATTGGGTGTGACATTCGAAAGAGACGTTAGATTTTATTAATTCCCCAGCATACATCAAAGCTGTTTTCGCGGAAACATAGAGTGAATTTTGCAATCAAACTCAACAGTAAAACTGTTAGCAATTATATACATGTGAGGCCGAATATAGTGTTTTGAAAGTGTTCCTCGACTTGGAAGTATGAGTAAGTTTAAATAAATGAAATGTTTTTTTTTTTTTTTTTTTTTTACTTAATACACTTTGTTTGCTAAAGCATACAAGGATAACGAGATATTTTGTTACGGTGTACAGGTTTGTTTGTTAAAGGACTTATTAATGAAGAAGTTACGAAACGGTAAGTTTGAAACTAAGCAAGTAAGTGGAAGAAATTATGGAAAGCTCACAGAAAATGTACGTACGATGCTATTTAGAAGAAACAAAAATTGCCAAGCATCAAACCTTAGTTTTGGGATATCAAATTTGAGTGAAGCTCTTTCGTAAATATATAATTAGCATAGATGCTTTGACACGGGAATGCCAGGTTAGAGTCATGGTGGGAGTGCGTTTGACAGGATTTTACGTACATGTCTCAAATAGTCTCAGAGCTGAAAAGTTACAATAAACTCTAAATTAGTCAAACAACCAAATTTGACTGGTTTACTTATTGATCTATCGTGCTTCTTACAGAACCTTAAGCGGACTACTTTCGTGCCTAACTCATCTATTGTATATTTAACTTCCAGAGTCAAGAATTTCTATTCAAGAGTGATCCAACACTGTTGTTACAAAATTGGTTGTTTGTGATAGTTATTAGCACGTAAATTCTTTTCGTCAGTAGTAATTACAATTTATACATATTTTGTTTAAATAACTTAAACACTTAACAGCGTAATTAAGAAAACAATGTATGTATTAACAATGGTATAAGTTCAGCCCCTTGCTATAGCGTATCTAAAATACAATGAATATTCAGCACACATTCATTTAGAAATGTCCAGGCAGGACTACTTTAATTCAGCATTAGAGTAATGATTCAGCTGTTCCTGGCAGCACGTAACTGTAAATTCCCATATCTATATCCAAATTAAAAATTTAGATCGATAACGGAATTTAAATAACGAAAGAAATAAATGCATTTAGAAAAAGTAGTTACATGCAGTTGATAAAATTTGAAATTCTCATTACAGATGCAGTATACACCTTAAGTATTTTGCATGGGGTGGTAATTCGGACAGCAATTTTTTTTCGACTTACGTTAGCTGTCACAGCTGCAAGTAACTGTAATAGCCAATCTGATGGAATATTATCCTGGAAACTATGACGTGGTGACTGATTATTACGCGTAATTCTCTAACATTGTAACGTATGATTTCTACCGGAAAATGTTTTTGGATTAATGGGAAATGTATCACATAACGCAGTGTAGTATATTTAACCTAAACTTTACTGCAATTATTACGGATATACGGTATAACTAGTCTGATTATTAATCTCAAAGAAAAACCAATAGAACAAAACAGTAGTGAAGGAAAGAAAAACAAATTCAAATTTATCCTTGTAACAAGACGGAGCGAATATTAAATGTTGTTATTATTAAATACTTTTAAAATTATATAGACCATTTTTCGTCTCGAAATGCAGAATCGTAAATGTCAAGTTTAAATCAAGAATTTCTTTTTTTGATATTGATGTGCAGACAGATCGCATAAGCAGAACAAAGAAAAAACTGCTAACGTATGTTTATTTTAAAGATTCACGATATTTAAGTTCGAAATTTATACAAATTTTATAATATTTATTAACGTGAAGAATGGTCATAAATGACATTTATCAGTCAATAGACGTCATCGAGCTGAAAGTATTTCGTTGAGCGCAAACCCTAATGCATTGTTCTCAAGAAAGGCTAAAAAACCTTTTGTTAAACTGAAAATGGATGCTGTACGTGTACTACAGCAACGGCATTTACTAAGATAAAACTAACAGCCTCATCAAACTTTTGCATTATGATAGTATGAAGATGATTTGTATATGACATGGTCACTGATATATAGCCTAAATTATAATACTATTTTAAATCACATTCTTCAAAGATAAAAATAAATATGTCGATAAATGATACCGATTACATGTTTTTGATGGTAAATTCACATGTAGATTTTAAAATATCGAGGAAAACTGATTTTATGGCCCAAAAATTATAGTTTATACCCAATAATAATTGGTAGCCTTTATTCTACCGGAATAGATTGTTCGTTTACTTATTTATTTACTGCATATGTTAAAAATACTCTGTTAAGTAGAATATCTGATGTTGGTTATCTACCCGTAACGAAAACTTAAAATACTTGATAGTAAAGTTAAGAAAACAATGTATGTATTAACAATAGTATAAGTTAATGCCATTCTTTACACACAATCTTTTACAGTGACACACGTAGTCTTAACAGTGACACACACACACACACACACACACACACACTGCTTTTAAGATTGATATGAACAGGAGTTTATGACAGCACCACGTAATACTGAACTGCTGAGCAACCTCTATCTATTTCACCATATACACACTAACTACGTTGAATGCACCTGAACCAGTAGTTCGATCACACATGTCAAGACAGCCGATTTTTTTCTTCTTCAAAAACTCGTCAACTTTATACCTTACAATGCATAGTTCAGAACAGAATAGTTGCTAATATCAGTTTACTCATTAATTTAAATAACAAAATAAGTAGTTTTTATTACGTTTTCCCAATAACTTGCCTTTCACCATTATCTGTTATTTCAATAATACTTCGGTTAATGGTATTGAACAAGGTAAAGATTAATTTTAGTTTCTTACTAGTTTGTCATCTTAAAATTCAGCTCATCACAAATATTTTAGCATAATACAAAGCTTAAACTGAGAATTTCTCTTCAACTGACAATAGCTTTTTCTTTTTGACTAGACATTGCGTAATATAACTATATCTTAACATACGTTTCAATATTCATAATTGTTTCCATGTACAGTGTCTTCTCTCAGTTACACCTCAACGTCTAATCAATTCAAAGAGTTGAATTGTTTGTTTCTAAAATGAGGATAATAATGTATAGCAAGTTTAGGTGGTTTAATACTATAGAATTTCTACAGTCTCAGAACACTAATTCCAAACTCAAATTAACGGCATCGCTGACATAATCCTATAATCCAGCTCTCTTGAAGTTGATACAGTGTGGTGGGGAACATATTATATTGAGAGGATGTATCTTGAATAGTGGTTTGTGTGCTTAACAATTGCACCGCATTCAAGGCCCTATCATGATTCGAAACCCACGCTAATAGTGTGCCCCACTTTTCATAAGCTCGGTGGTATATAAAGACCCAAGGCATAAAAATATAGAACTCATATTTTAATACTTTACTTTAGATAATAAATAAATAGAAGATAGAGAGTACTTAGTAGATAAATAGTACTTATCAAACTGTGCAAACTATAAACATTTCTTTTTATTATTTTCTCGTATTCCATTTTTCAACTAGTTTTGAAAAGGTTTCTAATTTAGCTTCCGGTAAGCTAAATTTAAGTTTAAATTGAAAACTAGTTATTAAACAGTGAAATTTATATGACTACTACTACCACCTTTAGCTTACCTTTTCCCGTTATACACAGCTGTTTTCATGTGCAAAAGTTCGTTGTAAATGTTCTTTCTTCTCCTCGTTAGAATTCACAGGTGACAGATATATGCCTTATTTATGGCACAAACATTCATCTCTCCTGAAAATAGGAACGAAAGTCAATGAAGAAAACTGCAGAACAAGGTGCCAGAAACACAGACTGTTGCTTTTTTTAAATAACCGTTTCATTTCCCGCGATGTAACGTCAACTTCTTTCTTTCGTTGCATATGTGATTTGTCATTCGTGGACATCTGAATATAATACGAAACACATTCCCGTTGAAAAAGTAATTATTTTTCTTTCCCAGTAAAGCGTATGCTCTAGTGAAAAAATAATAAAAACGGAAAAAATAACTAAACACGTTGAAATCGCATTAAGGTTGCACTTGTCAATTTGTGTCATGACAGTTACTCGATCACACCAGGTTTTTCATGCATTTTTCAAATGTTTATTTTACGTTTCAACAAAAAGGTGATAAAAAAGAAAATACAAACTGCATCAAATGAAAAAAAGAGAGAGTTGTTTAGCAGTTTAGTTTGAAAATGTATTAAAATCTTATTTTGGCAGTGTAATGCAGCAAACTGTCTGGTTATTACATCTTAGTATTGGCAATCATGGTTTTGAACCGTATGCACTTATGTTTACATTTCCTTCCTTTCCTCCATTATATATATATATATATATATATATATATATATATATATATATATATATTGTTATGATGATGTTTTGTTGTTCTGGGATTGGCGTAGCAATTGTGTACACTTTCCTTTGTGAAATCGTAATTGAGATCACTTCTTCACTCTCCACCCAGTACGAGGAAGTTGGTTCGGAGTCCAACTCCCTAATAGCCTCGGTTTTGAAAACGTCTTTAGCCTACTGGTTCGAAGATGATGAGAAAGTGCACTAACAGTGGTAGAGCTTGGTACCGGGATCGATACCCGGCGCCTCCACCATAAAATGTTATGATGATGTTTTGGTTCTGGGATTGGCGTAGCAATTATGTACACTTTCTTTTGTGAAATCGTAATTGAGATCACTTCTTCACTCTCCACCCAGTACGACGAAGTTGGTTCGGAGTCCAACTCCCTAATAGCCTCGGTTTTGAAAACGTCTTTAGCCTACTGGTTCGAAGATGATGAGTAAGTGCACTAACAGTGGTAGAGCTTGGTACTAGAAATCGAAACCCAGGTAACACTTGAAGACTGTGAGTTGAATCTAACTAGGTGGGATAGCTTGACTGAATCAAAGAGACCATTTCACTTTACTTTTTATTAAAAAAAATAAAATAAGAATACAGATCAATTTAACAAAATCGGTTACTTGGAGTTACAACTTGGAAGTTTTTCTACATTATTCAAGTGGGAGCACAACCCCATAATACTCAATGGGTGCTAGAAGGTTTTTATGCTAAACCGCGAGTTATTGAAAATAGTAAAGTGTGAACTTTGTACATCGCAACTTGCATTGGCCCGAAAGGAAGAAATGTTAAGTCTCGAAGAGGGAATGTGGTCTCAGATTGATGGGACTTGAAAATAAAACTCATATTGATCACTAAACAATCTCAAAGTGCTCATCCCGTGTGGAGGGGGAACTTAGAAAAATTAGCACATACCTGATTTTTCTGAAGAGCGTCCCTAACCAGAGCGAAGTTCACTGTTAGCCGTCCGTCCGTAGAATCAACCGGTGCGGCAGACGAGCCTCGTTTATAAAGGCGCTTCGTCCCACGCATTTCTGCCTTTTCTGACGTAGCTCGAAGGCGACGTCACGAGCCTCATCGAGCATGGGAGAGACTTCTTCACGCGCATGCTCAATAGTGGTTAAGACTTCTAGTATTTCTATGATTTTTCTCTATCACGCCGGGATTGAAATTCCTATTTTACATTTCTTTTTACAGTTTTTGTTTTATACCTGGTTCTAACTACATAATAGATTTCATATATTTATTGCTCTCGTGGTGTTCCCTAACTATTGCCTCTAGGACCCAGCTCTGTGATCTGAGTAAAATCAAAGCTAGGGTCATACCACTATCCCATGCGTGTGGTTTGGTGTCAATGAGGCATCAGGTTGATAATTCAATCTGGACCTCACCTGACTCCGTTCTCCCTATTTCTCTTTCCCTTACTGCACACACAATTTGAAACGCGCGGGCGTCTCGCCCTATAATTTGGAGTCTGGCTTAGGACTACGAGGCACAACTGTGTAACAGTTATCCGCCGACCTTGGTAAAAAAAAAAATAAACGAAAAAAAAATGTCGAAAGTTGTCTTTCTAGCATCTATATTCATTTACAACAACGGTTGTCCAAGGCAAGTTGCTGGGAGTTAAAGGGTTAATATAGAACTGGCCTTACACAAGGCGTTAGGAACTAACAACAAACTTTCTTGAGGGATTGGAGATTATGCACGACTAAACTGCACGAGAGCGTGATTGTAAGATTTCATGTGTCATAACTAACTATAGTACGTTTAAATGTTACTTAAATAGTAGCTTAATTCCGTTAGCAAAATAGTAGATTAAAATATGTAAGATGAAACCTTACAATCTTGGAATCCTTCTAGCTTATAGTTATCAACTCACAATAATATATATATTTTATTTTATAATTTTTTTTTAAAAAAAAAACCAATTCCTAACCATATTATTAAGCATGACTTCGAACCGATTATGAGTACAGCTTCTAATAGTATAAAGAAAAGTAAGATTTTGTGAATCCAATAATTTGCTAATTACCATTGTATTTACGGTACTGAGTACAAGTATAGTTATACGTGTTAAATGTGCTTGTCGCAGGCTATTAAGTTTATTCAACTAGAAATGAAAGAATTTTTGACATTATATACACTCAAACAAAAAAAATAGCGTGAAGCGCTTTAAAGTTTGACTGTGATGAACGATAAAATTACAAGAGTAGTTCTCATTGTTTATAGTATAAGCCAAATGGGATAACATGTAATGATGTAGACTAGTATACTCAATTGTGTTGCCTGAATTTTTTTTTTTTAAATTAATGCGGGGTTGTGCTTTACAGTTTGTGAACAACATTGTTTCTATATACCAGTTATACTTTATCAATCATAGGCTATACTCTACTTTCCAGAATCAAGTGAGTATTTTATAACCTGTAATGTATTGAGAGTATTTGAGTACTCCATTACATATCTGGTAATATGTTTATTTGTAACATAGAAGCGATTGCATACTAAATGGTTAAACCGCATATGTAAAATAACTTGAGTAATTATCAACTAATCGTTTAAAACAGTTGCTGAATGCTTAATAAATTTTATAAGTGCGTCTATACGCATAATATATTTAAACACATCTTAATGATATCGGAGAATGAATCGCACATTATTAGTTATTGCTCTTTACATTGTTAATGCAATAACAATGTAATATATTTCAAACTTACTGTATAGCTCTGTTCCATACAGGGTAATCATAGTATGTACATGTGTGTTTCTAAACTTCTACTCAGCTTGATTGCTATTTTGACCTCGATTTGGTTTCTCTCATCCTGTGTGGTATGCATTACGCTAGACACAATGATATTTACGTATACTGATAACGTACAGGCATTACAATCGATTAGCGCATTTTAGCACACCTAAGGATTACATACAACAACTCTAGACTTCTTTTCATGAATCCATGAGAGGTTGTGTTAGAGAGCGCAATTCATTTCCATTATTTTCGTCAGGGGTCTCAATTTTCGTTTCCCTTGGTTCGGTTCCTATATTTGCATAACTTGGCTCTTTATTCGTGAAAGCCTTGGGTTCGAGACCAATATTTTCGTAAATTGGCTCTTTATTCATTGATGTTCGTGATTCAGTATCTAAGTTAGCATACATGGTTCTAGGACCGATCTCGGCATAAACCGTTTCATCACTACTACCAGCATAAAAGGATTGAAAGGTGGGTCTTTGCATTTCTAACGGCGTTCTAGGATCTGACAGTTCGTATTTTATGGGGAAATATAGCGCTACTGGGCTATCCGGTCCTTTAGATACACCAATATCTTTATTTTCTGAACTTAACACTAAGTCACTTATTCTATGTTCCTTATCAGCTAACTTATTATTATCTAAGGGACTTTGGTTCGAGGGGACATCAGGTATTACACCTGCTGTTGTTTGTATCTCAATTGTTGCCTGAGGCCATTCCTGACCTGCAGTTATTAGTTCGGCTATCTCTAGTTCATCTTTTAAATTTACATCATTCACTAGAGTTTTCGGATCTACCCCCGGTGGGGTCTCGTCCGTATCTGAATTTACATATATCGTCCTAGGAGCTGGCATTGGTTTTTCACTTGAACCAGCACTTTGTATTTCTATCTCATTTCTAGTCGAAATAGGGCTAGACGCGGCCAGCGGCGTTAGATCGCAGCCACTCGCTGGTGCGTCTGGGGTTTGCGGACTAGCGGTCGTTGGTTCACGATATCTTGGCTGACTCCACGTATCCAAGTATCTCGGTAATGGATTCTTTTTCCAACGGCCAAATTCAGGAGGAGAATGCCCGTGTACTTTTATTTTATTGCACTCAATACAATAGTAATTATTCCACCGATCTAAAATATAACGGTGCTTGCCCGTGGGCGTCTTAGGACAATGAGATTGCCCTAAATCTAATAGCTTTTCTTTTATTTTCTGCGCGAAACTCATTTTGACAATAAATCTGTTTTTCTTTCAAGTCAGTGGCCTCTTAAACCAGGGCAGTGGGTAATCAACCTATTTCCTCTGATATGGTAAAAATTTAATCACTGATAGCTACTTCCCTCGGAAATGCTACGTCAAATTGTTTTACGTATTAGGCGACTTGTTATTATTTCAATATCTTCATTTAACTTCCTTTGAACTTGATATACTCAACTTCCCTTTCTTTACAAATTTTGCTTTACTTTTTAGAACGGGAAACGGAAAGTGACTAGACAGCTGTTTATAACAGATAATGCCTATTTGCTCACTGATGATGAGTTTTACTTTTTACTTAAATTCTTTAACTTTTTTTTTAAACTTCATTTTTTTTTAACTATTTTGCTTTTAAATTCACAAAGGGGACTTCGATCATCCAACCATTGGTTCATGTACCTGCATTTTGATTTTTGATATTGCATTTGCATAAAGGTGAGTTTTATGCAGTTATTCCCAGGCAGCCGTCGGGCTTGCACCCCTATTACAGAGGGGCCCTGCTGGACCTGGAGAATAAGATACCTGTGACCCCCAAGCTTTGCATGGGAAAGGATTTTAGACACCTATCGCCAGACAGACTAGTCGAACTTTCATCCCGTAATACGGGCGGTTCTGCTGTCTTAGAGATAAACTGCCTGTGATCCTCCCCAAATAAGTGGTAAAGGTATTAGCCACTTATCGCCGGACAAACTAGTCGAACTTTCATCCCGTAAAACGGGAGGTTCTGTTGACCAGAGATAAAACTGACTGTGACCTTACCAAAGCGAGCAGAAGCATAAGCAGACTTAAAGTTTTGCAAGTACATGAGACAAGAGCTGAATTCCTTTTTAACACTCGCGTCCCGATTTTCCATTTCCCTTACTACACAAACAACGTCGTGAGGTGAACTGAGTCTTGCTCTGCGGAACCTAGCAACTACTCTGCTGACTTATAACAAATTAAAGCGAGAGAAGTTGAGAATAAAAACTTTTTCGTCGCTACTTCACTACTTGTGAAACGCACTATTTAGAGTAGACAAAAAATTATATTTGTATATCAGAGTCAAAGGCTGAACACCGCCTAGGCTAAGTACGCCACTGAACTTTACTGACTTTACATAGTATCGATTCACCACTTGACTAGTCAAAAGAAAAACTTCGCGTACACTTTTCACTTTTATCTACTAAAAACTCTTCGGTAAAAAAAAATCACTCCCGATTTGCTAAACTCGCGTTTTAAGGCAACTGAGATAGTTGGTTCCCCTATAAAGTGAATGAGCACCAGAGATTTGTTTAGCGTTTCAAGAACACACAGTTGGTTACCCGGCGAACACCGAACACCATAAAATGTTATGATGATGTTTTGTTGTTCTGGGATTGGCGTAGCAATTGTGTACACTTTCCTTTGTGAAATCGTAATTGAGATCACTTCTTCACTCTCCACCCAGTACGAGGAAGTTGGTTCGGAGTCCAACTCCCTAATAGCCTCGGTTTTGAAAACGTCTTTAGCCTACTGGTTCGAAGATGATGAGAAAGTGCACTAACAGTGGTAGAGCTTGGTACCGGGATCGATACCCGGCGCCTCCACCATAAAATGTTATGATGATGTTTTGGTTCTGGGATTGGCGTAGCAATTATGTACACTTTCTTTTGTGAAATCGTAATTGAGATCACTTCTTCACTCTCCACCCAGTACGACGAAGTTGGTTCGGAGTCCAACTCCCTAATAGCCTCGGTTTTGAAAACGTCTTTAGCCTACTGGTTCGAAGATGATGAGAAAGTGCACTAACAGTGGTAGAGCTTGGTACTAGAAATCGAAACCCAGGTAACACTTGAAGACTGTGAGTTGAATCTAACTAGGTGGGATAGCTTGACTGAATCAAAGAGACCATTTCACTTTACTTTTTATTAAAAAAAATAAAATAAGAATACAGATCAATTTAACAAAATCGGTTACTTGGAGTTACAACTTGGAAGTTTTTCTACATTATTCAAGTGGGAGCACAACCCCATAATACTCAATGGGTGCTAGAAGGTTTTTATGCTAAACCGCGAGTTATTGAAAATAGTAAAGTGTGAACTTTGTACATCGCAACTTGCATTGGCCCGAAAGGAAGAAATGTTAAGTCTCGAAGAGGGAATGTGGTCTCAGATTGATGGGACTTGAAAATAAAACTCATATTGATCACTAAACAATCTCAAAGTGCTCATCCCGTGTGGAGGGGGAACTTAGAAAAATTAGCACATACCTGATTTTTCTGAAGAGCGTCCCTAACCAGAGCGAAGTTCACTGTTAGCCGTCCGTCCGTAGAATCAACCGGTGCGGCAGACGAGCCTCGTTTATAAAGGCGCTTCGTCCCACGCATTTCTGCCTTTTCTGACGTAGCTCGAAGGCGACGTCACGAGCCTCATCGAGCATGGGAGAGACTTCTTCACGCGCATGCTCAATAGTGGTTAAGACTTCTAGTATTTCTATGATTTTTCTCTATCACGCCGGGATTGAAATTCCTATTTTACATTTCTTTTTACAGTTTTTGTTTTATACCTGGTTCTAACTACATAATAGATTTCATATATTTATTGCTCTCGTGGTGTTCCCTAACTATTGCCTCTAGGACCCAGCTCTGTGATCTGAGTAAAATCAAAGCTAGGGTCATACCACTATCCCATGCGTGTGGTTTGGTGTCAATGAGGCATCAGGTTGATAATTCAATCTGGACCTCACCTGACTCCGTTCTCCCTATTTCTCTTTCCCTTACTGCACACACAATTTGAAACGCGCGGGCGTCTCGCCCTATAATTTGGAGTCCGGCATAGGACTACGAGGCACAACTGTGTAACAATATATATATATATATATATAATGTGTGTGTGTTTACATATTATAAAAATTTACTGTGTCATTACTATTTATCCTAGAGTCACGGCTCAAATGCCATTTTCTTCAATATAACAAACTCTGCCTAACGGTAGCAGTCATATGTCCGTATCATACACTTGAACAGAAAAAATCGGGAAAAAACGGAATTTTTTCTGAAAAACTCACCCCCTCAAAAAACTTGCGCCTCGGTTTTGCATAGGGACCTTAAAACATTTGGGAAGTATCCAAAGGTACAAACAATCCGTGTGCAAAGTTTCAATCTGATACCTTGAAAACTAAAGGCGTGAAAAAATTTTGAAGTTAGCCTTTAGAAAAAAAAATAAAAAGTCACGCCCCTCCGCTCACACTTGGCCGCCAAATTGATCATCCGTTCCCAAAATGCATCTAGGGTGTTCGTTTGTCCATCCTTGTCTTTACCAATAAAAAAAGCCCGGCTTAAATACCTGTTATAGAACCTAAATAAGCGGCCAAAGACGATACTACACCATGGTAAGAAATATTACCAAACATTCTGAAAGGGTTAATCAATTTTTTTAGTAAAGCTAATCTTGTTTTATAAATATTAATAACTTTAGATTGCATTCTGTATACATTAATATCAAACTCACGTGGCAATGCTTTTTATAATGATCCACGTAGATTAAGACTAAGCTTCCTTTCACAGAGTTCGGGTTAAAGGTTTTGCTTTCCGTACCTTTGTTGAGAGACTTAAGTACTGCTGCAGGTGAACGCCTTGCATAAAAACTTCAATTTGTGATTTTGATTTCATGTAGATATTGTTTTTCACTCCCTATTTCTGATGCACATCAAACAACTAATCATCACAGTTATCATTCGCATTTCTTTTCCTGTTTGGTTTATTTACCAATTAATGGCTAAATGAATGGCTCTATTTGAACGGTACTAGGTCGATTTCAGTTACTTTTATCTGTATATCTTCATTGAAATCTCGGAATTTCTATAAACTACGTACGTATAATCATACTTAAATTTTAGAAAATTGATTAGTAGTGTAAAATATGCCAGCAAACATGTGGAAATTTTAATAACAACGAGTTCATTTTTGTTGAACATTTTAGACTTTTCTAAAACGTTTCTTGCAGTATGGCAAACGTATAGTTGATGGGTACAAGAAACCAATTTAGGGCGATCTTAGCCTTAGAAAATGTGATTTACAGAGAAATACGGAAACGTCATTGCAGAAAACGGGGTGCTAATGGTTCTCTTTGTAATGCCCACAGAATGGGAGAATACATGTTCAGGGTTGTGAAAGGGCAATTTAGTTAAGTTTAGTTTTTGGTAAGGATCGTTTAGGGATGGCTTCTTGGAAGTTTCTTGAAACTCAAGTTTCAAACTTGTACCAATCAATTGTTTGAGCCGGAAGCCTGACTACTCAAAGAATTGTGTCTGGACCAAAAAAAAAAAAAAAAAAAACCTGATATTTAAGGGAGTAATATACGAAAGTCTATACTAGTTTCTCTCGTAACGCTTGAGAAAAAACTTTTAATTGTTCATTACCTGTGTGTGAAGGAGAGGTCGGAAAAGAGACTCTTCGCAAAAACAAACGAATATGGGCGTAGTAGTGGTGCATACTATAAATTCAAACTATTTTCAGAGAGCAAATCGAATGGTGTTTTAAATGTTCTTAGTCTCCTTTTAATTTTCCTACAAAATGTACTGTACCTTGTTTTATTTTAATTTATTGCAAGCGTATCTGGAGAATATAGTAGTACTTTGTTTTTATAAATAACTAGCTGAAATACCAATTATTCGCATGGAAGACTGTATTTGAGAGTCAAAACCTGTGGGAGTATCACCATTCATCTCAGCGACCGCGAAAAGAATGGAATCGATACTAATATCGGTCATTTTGGATTATTTTTACATGTCTTGGTATCTTCCCCCGGTGATCCCTGGCTTGCAACCGAATGGGGTGAATTTGGAAGTTAATGCAATCAGAGTTTCATCATTGAACTCAGCAACCGCGAAAACTATGAATTCGACACTAATATTGGTTATTTTCTACTACTTTTACATGTCCCGGTAAATGCCCTTCCCCTGAGACTTCCTTGGTTAGAAATTTGAAGCAAACGCTTCGTTTTGTTCTTGGGTAATTTGGTAACTCTCGGTTCACTCGTCTGCTCCCCAGGCTGCACACACAGACAGACAAAAAAACTCTTTTTTTATTTATATTAGATTCCATAAATGAAATGGAACAGACGTTACTATTAACATACTTCATGCATTACACTCCATGCTATATTTATTATATCTAACGTTTAATAAGATCGATATTATAACATACAAAGACATATTTGCACAAAAATAGAATATAAAACGTTACTTATTATGAGAAACAATAGAAATAATATTACACGATAACACATTAAATAGAAAGAAACTTTTAAATTGATTGAAATTTGGAATTTTGTATTACAATTAAAAAGAGAATAAACCAATAATAATATTAATAAAATACTTAATATAAATTTTATTAAAAGTGTAAATTTTAAGTATATTTAATTATTAAATATTGAAATGTAAAAGTATACCAATGTAAAAATTAAAATTTTATATAATTATAACATATCCCCGAATTAGTGCAACTCTGAAGGTAAATAGGTAGTACGTTTGAAACGCTAGTCAAGTAAAATAAACACGAAGTATCAAGCGTTATTTATAGAATTACATGATTACCTAGTCCTGAATCTCATAATTTATCACACTCTAGTTCATTACGTAATTGGTTCTATAAATTTTGCAAATTGTAATTGGTTCTATAAAATTGCAACGACACCCATATAATGAGATGTCAAATTAATTATTGAAAATTTAAATTAAATTATCCATCTTGTTTTATTTACTATTTAATTATCTTTAAATATTTTAATTTCTAAGTCATATACACATTTTGAGAGAGAAGAGAAAAAGGAGGGCAGAATTAATGATATTTTTTGTCATGTAATAAAATGAAGCTCTTTGTTGATTCCCGGTGTTAGCGATGCGTAACAAATGTTCTAAGTAACCGTTATTTGGATTTTCACGACCTGATTACTGAAGCACAAGTAGAGGACGACACAATTTACAATCAACGTTTTCTATATTATGTAATCACATTTTTGACAGTGATGAACTGTATGATTTGAAAACGGGTTTATTTGTTCTGTTTTAATTTCAGTCAAAGCATATCGTACAAATTATATATTTCACAGTAAATATGGAACATTGAAACAGTATTAATACAGAATACTGCTCATAGATTTAGTATACATAGTCATGGAATGGGTAACACACACACACACACACATACTGAGATACGAAGCTGTAGTGCGCGTCATGCGAGTGCCTGTGCTCCTGACATCTTTTCGTGTTTTCGTGAAAATATAAACTGTTATTCCCCACACCTTAAATAAACATTGAAATAAACATTTATTACAGTGTTTGCGAACATTTAAGTGCTGTGACGAACTCTAGTGACTGTGAAAGTGCGGTGCAGTGTGCATGTTGCATGCGTAGCTAGCAGTAGAGTTGGTAGTTAGCAACAAAGCACGGCAGCACTATAACCGCCATTTCAATCCAATCCAATCCAATCCAGTATTTGGCAAGTTGCAATACTTGAGTACCGGGTTCCTAAGGGAACCCCTGCCTCGAACGGGAAGTGAAACAGCATATGATGTGTGGAGCATGGGATGTTGAGCATAGACACGCGACTGTCGCAGCCTCGACCGGTTTATGCGATGAGCGTTGAGATGTATTTGTTGTTGGAAGATGAGGAGCAAGATTGGCTGATTTGAGTTCTTTAGGGATTGTGATTGGCTGTTACTTCGTCCTATCTATGGTCTGGAAAGTGGCCCTGATAAGGGTGTGGTCCTGTATGTTATGTTTGATGCGGTTAGTCCTGAATTTCTTCCCAGATTTCACAAAAAATTAGGAGTTTACTAAAGATGTCTGGAGCTGTCCGGATTTGCTGATGACGTTTCCGGATGGCCGGAAGTAGTCTGGGAAGCTGCAATTCTTGAAACAGTTGAAGTATTTCCTTCCAGTTGGCCGTTGATTCCGTTGTGGGAGATGATGTTTCTGTTGGCGATTTCTTGAATGTTGCATTTGTTTTGTCAGCGTATGTTGGTTGTGGCGTCTTCTTGAGTTCCGGTGCAGGTACGGAATCTGATGAGAGAGGGGGAAAGTCTTGTGCTGTAGGTATCTTCTGTTGGGTGGAGCGTCTGGATAATATTCTGTAGATGGTGGGACATCTTGAATAATTAGCAGGATGGTTACCCCCACAATTTGGACACTTGACTTCACTGTCTGGAGTTTTGCGCTGGCATTCGTATGTAAGATGGCCCCCTGCGCACTTAACACAGCGAGGATGAGCGAAACATGACGATTGGGTATGCCCAAGTCGCTGGCAGCGGTAACATTGGACATACGGTTTTGCCTTGAATGGTTCAATCTTAATTTTGTAGAATTCCAGATATTCTAAGTTGAATATACTTTTTGTATTGGGCGTCCGTTCTAACGTCACAAGGAAGAGGGGAAAGGGAGCTCCCCCGCGGCCTTTCATCTGCTGCACAGAAATCGTGGGATAGCCTCTATTTTCCAAATCTTCTTTAATATTTTTCACAGAAGCATCTATAGGCAATTGCCTAATGACAACTTTCAGTGTTTTATTCTTTTTAACGGAGTCTAGAGCATATTGTAAGTTATATTCCTTACAGAATTCGATTAATGCCACATAATCGTCTTGATTGTTACACTGTAATTTGATCCTGTCTGGATAAACAGCACAGGAAGGTATTTCTTTACAGATAGAACTGGCACCATGAGTTAATTTGTAACCCTTATCTCGAGGGTAATCATAAATTGTTAATGATTTAATAGTTCTTGGAATGTTGGCATTGGAGATGTTGCGAGTTTTCTCTGACTGAGTGGTAGCGTTTGAGCCATCAGGAGAGGAAATATCCATAATTTCTGAACCGAACTTCTCAGGAGGATCAGGAGTTGCCAATGGAGAGTAACTATTATTTGTTTCAACTGTTGGAGATGTCACTGGTCGTGGTTTCACAGTTCGTTTAGGTTTCTTGAAAGACCGTTCCTCTGGAATAGGATTGGCATGAGCCTGAGAAGGGCCAATGTCTTCAGCTCTAGTTCTTTGGAGAAATGAAGTAACGATGTTATTGTCAATGTCTTGTCCAGATACCTTTTTTAACTCAGATGAGATAGTAAACATAGCAACTTGGAGGTTGCTGTAAGGCGTTCGAAGATCTTCCGGAAGCTGTAATGTGTGAGTGGCGCATGGCCCAGGTATTTCGACGAACAAGAACAGTTTTGTTCAGCAAGTTGCGTGGCCCCGAGACGACAGAAACCAAGAACCTGCTTCTGATTGGTCGGAGAGACGCAGGTGCGAGAGCCAATCAGAAGTCAGCATTCGCTAGCAGCACACATAAAAGAGCAGGACCATCGTCAACTAGCTCAGTTGCCAGCTGGAGCGGGAGCCCGGCTCATAGGCTGGGGAAAAATAAAAGCCTTGCGAAACAACTAAAAGCTATGAGTTTTAGTAACTTAGGCCCTGTTCAACGCCGCAGAACAACCCGTCAGGCTAAATTGGTTCCTATGAGTCTCGAGGAACTCCACGCCCTCACGGCTCAAACCACTTCTACCCCTCACATGAACGAAACAGCTGACAGTGCAACCGTCCACGCGGATGCCCCCCAGATCCAAGATCAGTCCATCGAGATGGCAGGGTCCAGTGATGAAGAATACGACCCTACCGATAGCGCAGGAGTGTTCCAACACCCCAAGAAGAATGCGAAAAGAAGACCAGAAAGTAGCATTACGCCACTTGTTGAATTCAGGAACTCTTTCTCGGCGCTGGACACCACCAACGACCCATCCAACGCTGGGGGTGGTCAAACACCCACCGAATATGAAGAAGAAAATCCGGAGGACACCGTCCGCAGCAGGAAGATACCCCCCCTCTTCATATATGACGTCGAGAAAAGACATACTTTCATAAAAACGCTAACCGCAAACTGCAAGGATCCCTACAAAATTCTGCAACCGAGTGCATACATAAAAATCCACTGCACCACCTGGCGCGACTTTGAAATGATGGAAGCCTTCTGCATCCAGACCGGACAATCATTTGCCACAGAACTTCCGAAACAAACTCGCCCAATCAAAGTAGTCATCCGGAAGATGCCACTCGACACTCCAACGGCTGACATACTACAGAACTTGAAGGACCAGGGGTTCACCCCAACCAATGTGGTCCAGATGAGGGGACGCAGTGACCTGTCTGGCAACAGGCCCCTGTTTCCGCTATTCCTTGTTACTTTACCCAAGGACCCAACGAACAACAAGATTTACGATCTCAAGTACCTTCTTAGTTATAGAGTGGCAGTGGAACCCTACAAGGGTCAGTCAATTCTCCAATGCTACCGATGCCAACGAGTAGGGCACACCACGCAAACATGCAGGGCGACCCCTCGCTGCATCAAATGCGAAGAATCCCATCTCTCCACGGAATGTCCGAAGAAAACGAGGGACACTCCGGCAAAATGTTGTAACTGCGGAGGCAAACACCCCGCCAACTACATGGGCTGTCCCACGCTCAAGGCGGCCAAAGCCAAGAGGAAACAGCCAACCCAACCACCAGCTAAGTCGGACCCTCCCTCAAAATCTGATACCAGCCGCAGAAGAAACAACGCTACATCTTACGCAGGAGCAGTCACGCCGGAAGACAAGAACAACACCAACCAGAAAACCAGGAGGCCCCCCAACCAAGAAACAAAGCAAAATCAAACAACCCAGGACAACTCCCAATCCAGAGAAGAAGACATCGAGGACAAACGCACTGAACCATCATTGGCAGACACATTCAAAGAGATCCGAGAACTCTTCTCGGGCCTCAATCTCCGTTCAATGCTAGAAAAGCTGCGAGTAGGACTCCGGAAGGTGAAAGAAACGACAGACCCACTAAGCAAAATCACCATCATGTTTGAGGTAGTCGCGTCCATCCTTGACGATGGCACTGACTAAAAGAAGAATCAACAGACAAGTCAAAGTGCTGCACTGGAACGCAGAAGGAATCCAAAAGAAGAAGAACAACCTCGAGGACTTTCTCCGCAGAGAAGAAGTGGACATAGCCCTATTGTCAGAAACCCACCTAAAACCACACCTTACCCTAAAAATCCGCAACTACTCCACCATCCGTACCGACCGTCCCGACCGACCCCTTGGAGGAACAGCAATTCTAATCAAAGACAGTATCCCGTACGACCCTCTCCCTCTACCACCTCTACAATCCCTGGAAGCTACAGGGATCACCCTCCACTCAGCTAATGGACCGATAATAATAATAGCAGCCTACAAGCCTCACAACAACAACCTCAACGCAACAGATGTGCAAGCCCTGCGACAGCTAGGACACCGGATTCTACTAGGGGGAGACCTCAACAGTAAACATCCGGCGTGGAACTCCAATGTGTCAAACGCAAACGGAAGGATCCTCCACCACGCTCTCACCACCATAGACTTCACTCCCACGGCTCCAACGGAACCCACGCATTATCCAAGAAACGGCGGGATGCCTGATGTACTGGACATGGTACTGACAGCGAACCTGGCAATTCTAGGTGTACCTCAGGTTATCCACGGCCTCGACTCGGATCATCTACCCGTTCTACAAACGATCGTAATCAGCTACCACTTCACAACTCGAACCCTTCCAACTCTGCGTACAACAGACTGGGACCACTACAGATCCTTGCTCAGCGACATGTTAGACCCACGCCGGATAATTGAAACTACGGAAGACATAGAGGCCACCACTGCGTCCCTGACCGCAGCCATCAACTCAGCCATAGCCATCGCCTCAACCACCTCAACAACGACTCATCCATCACACCAGACCACTCCAGAAGAACGACGCACCTCAGCCTTGATCCACTTGAAGCGTTGGGCCCGGAAGCAGTGGCAACGTACCAGAATTCCCCAGTTCAAAACACTTTGGAACCACCTAGTATCCAGAGTCAGGAAAAGGCTCCTTCGAATCAAAATCAGAAACTGGAACCTCCACCTCCAGGAGCTAGATGCACCCAGCAGGCAATTCTGGAAGTTAGTGAAAAACATCACAAGACAAGAAGCAAACTCCAGAACACCCACACTTCAAACTCCACAAGGAACAATACACGAACCGGAAGAACAGGCAGAACTTTTCGCCCAGACCCTGGAAACCACCTTCCAGATCAATGCTACCAACACGCCAGCAACCACCACTGCAGCAGTACATAGATCGTACCACCTCTCCCGAATAGAAGACCCACCTCCTCCAGAAGCCCTCACAACACCGCGGGAGATACAAGCAATCATCAAGAGGATCAATGCACACCGGGCTCCAGGTCAAGACCGAGTGACGCCGCAAGCACTGAAGCACCTCCCGAGAAAGGCCCTGGTCCTACTCTGTAAGTTGTGCAACGCCATTATGAGAACCGGACACTACCCAGAAGCCTGGAAAGAAGCAAAAGTCATAATGCTGGCCAAACCAGGAAAGAAAAGATCAAACCCGGCCAACTACCGCCCTATCAGCCTGCTCTCGCATACCAGCAAGGTGTTTGAAAGAGTACTGCAGAGCAGACTTCAGCAATTCATAGAAGATCATGACATCATCCCGGACCACCAGTTCGGCTTCAGGAAAGGACACTGCGCGGATCAGCAGCTGGTACGGGTGGTAGAGAAGATATGTGACAGATTCAACGAGGGAGGCCACACCTTGGGGCTTTTTCTCGACATAGAAAAAGCATTCGACAAGGTGTGGCACGAAGGCCTCTTTCACAAGATGATGCTCCAGGGCACTCCGCACTACCTTCTGAGAATCATCAAATCCTTTCTTCAAGGAAGAACCTTTCGTGTTGCCCATGCATGCGTGTTGCCCATGCATGCCCTAACACCCTCCAGACCTATCCAAGCAGGAGTCCCCCAAGGATCCTGCCTATCCCCAACCCTCTACGCCATGTACACGGCGGACATTCCCACAACCCCCAACACAGCGGTAGCAACATTCGCAGACGACACGGCAATCTTTGCCAGCCATGGAAACATCAGATACGCTGAACTATACCTCAGACGACACGCCGAACTTCTCCACCGATGGTCTGAAGAGTGGAAGATCAAAGTCAGCGAACAGAAGACCTCAGTAGTAAACTTCACAAGAAACAGAAGAAGGGTTCACGTCAGGATCACCATGGCTGGAACACCCCTCCAGAACCGAGATGATGCCAAATACCACGGAATAATACTGGACAGGAAACTTACATTTGCTCACCACATACATTCCATCGCCCAGAAAGCCAGTCAACGCCATCAAGCCTTGCTACCGCTACTCCTCTCCCCATCCCTCACCCTGAAAACCAAACGCCATATATATCAGATGAGCATTCGTCCCATCCTGATGTATGCCCACCCTGCATGGCAACACGCAGCAAAAACGCACCTCTGCCAACTACAAGTCATCCAGAACAGAGTAGCCAGGGCTATCACTGGACACTCGAGAGACACTCGCCTCGAGCAAATACATGAAGATTTGGAACTCCCATTTCTACATGACTACAGAATTCACAGATCAGCCAACTTCTGGAGGACAATCAGAGCCTCGCCACACCAACACATAGCCACCATAGGAACGGCCAACCCAAGAAGACGAACTTACAAGATGCCGCACCCCTAAAACGCACAACCACTAAACTGACATAGGAACAGCAAAAGAGGAGCGCGACAGTTGCGTCCTCTCTCACAACAAATACGCACGCAAAACAAACGACAGTCAACAACACAAATGGAAGGCAAGGGCCCAAGCCCGGTACTTAAATCAACCACAAAAAACCGCCAAGAAATCTCTGCTCTGCTCTGCACACACACATACACACACACATCTACAACAAATTAATTTATCCTTAGATTGAAGATTTTACAATTTTTAAGACAAAAAAGGAAAATATATATAATATTCACATTTTATATACAACAAACACATATATGACTACACACAGTAAAGTACAATAATTTCAATTCGAAACTGGGGAAGTTTCATCAGAAATAATTGAACACACAAAATATAAAGCAAGTATATTACAATTCCCGTTAAGAGCTATTGAAGTTCAGATGCTATGTTAAGCTGTAGGTTCCCGTCTCATTTAGTATCGGTACTGAAAGGAACCTTAAACTCAAACCGAAACAAACACGTATATTTCACACATCTTTATTGATTTTTAATTGTGTTTTAATGGATATTTTGCATCTCTTAACAGTCCCTTATCCTTTTCAACCACTTGGTGTTTTGCTTTTGTTATTTCACAATAGCTTCTATTCCTGACATTAAACCATGATCAATCGAAAGTGCAATATAACTGAGAAAGTGTTGACAAAAACTTAGAAACTTTAACCAAATTATTTATATATATTGCTGAAGTGCCTCTTAGATAAGTGAAACAAAATTGACACATTTTCTTTCTGAATACAAAGTTACATCGTTGGATTGGGTTCTTAATAGTATGTGAGAAATCTAACTAACTAACTAACTCTATGGCCTATGGAACCCGCAGGTTCAGTGCCGCGTTCACAAAAGCTCTCCACTGACTTCTATCCTTAGCTAATTGCATCCAGTTTCCACTTTGTATTCCTATCTCTGCGAGATCCATCTTAATATTATCCTCCCATCTGCGCCTAGGTCTTCCTAATGGTCGTTTTCCTATGGGTCTTTCAGTCAAGGCTTTGAAAGCGTTTCTACTTTCTTCCATTCTAGCTACATAACCTGCCCACCTAAGCCTCCTAGACTTGACGACCCTAACAATGTTGGGTAAACCGTATAAACTATGTAGTTCCTCGTTATGAAGTTTCCGCCATTACCCATTCTCGTTCCTCTTGGGTCCGAATATTCTTGTGGAGATGTGAGAAATCAGTTTCTATTATTTCCCTCTCTCTCTTAATATATATATTTATATTGAGAGAGAGAGAGGGAAATAAGAGAAACTGATTTCTCACATACTATGTATATGTATGTATATATATGTATGTATATGTGTGTATGTGTGTGTAGTGTCCACCAACTGCCTAATAAGGCGTTCGTTCCTGTCTTTACTATAGCAACTTATGTTTAGACCAATCCATTAGTTTCCCTAAGAATGTTACGTGCTCATTCAATCTGTAGTTACTTTAGTTTCAATTATATTGGAGACAATGTACTGCATTTGAGTAATTTACTTCAACAAATATGGTCACTTTTCCGAATGTCTTGGTGACAACCTACAAGTAACAATCTTTCAATAAATAAATGGTATTGTCTCGTATTAGTTAATGAACTGTCTATGTTAAAATTCCTTTCCGGGGTGGCAAAGACGCATTAATTTAAACTTTTACGGAATAAACCACAAAACTTACAAGCTTGGCGCCGCGTTTATTCGTGTGTGGCAGAAAATAATGTGGGATATCTGCTATTTTCTATTTTTAAAAAAATAAAGGAGAAAAAATTGGATATACACGGTTCATTATGAAAGTAATGAGCATTGCTTTAGAAAAAACTATTTTATTGTTCCGATTGTTACAAATCTTTAAAATTCCTCAAAATACGCTCCTTCTGCATCGATACACTTCTGGAGATGTATTTTCCACGCCTGGAAGGCATCTTTAAAGTCCTCGGCTGGAATGCCTTTTAAAAACCTTGTAACAGGGGCTTGAATGTTCTGCACGGAGTCCCAAAGTTTTCCTTTGAGGTGTCTCTTCAAACGGGGAAACAAAAAATGTCACTAGGGGCCAGGTCAGGACTATAGGAGTGGGTGAGGGACCACTGGGGTTGTGCTTAGGGCCAGGAACTCGACGACGGTGAAGGCGGTGTGACTTGGTGCATTGTCGTGGTGGAGTTTCATTGAGTCTTTGATGTCACTTCGAACGCGGGCGACTCTGCGTTTCAGTCTCTTGAGCACTTCTAGATAAAATCCTGCGTTGACAGGTTGTCCTGGTGGCACAAACTCGAAATGGATGATTCCTCAAACGTCGAAGAAGACAATGAGCACGGTTTTGATTCGGGATTTGCTCATGCTCGCCTTTTTGGAGCGGGGGGAGGATGAGGTGTGCCACTCCGCACTCTGCCTGTTGATTCTGGATCGTATTCGAACATCCAGGATTTGTCTCCAGTTATGACCGAGTCTAAAAAGTCCGGGTCACTTTCACACAATGCCAACAACACCTTGCAGCGCAAAACTCGAAGTTCTTTTTGTTCGTTCGTCAACACCTTCGGCACAAGCTTCGCACAGACCTTTCGCATTTGCAGGTCCTCGGTCACTATCCCATGTACCGCAAATGTTGTTTAGGGTGTCCGCGATTTGTTGAATACTCACACGCCGGTCTGAGCGCAACATTTCACGCTCACGGTTAACGTTGTCGCCGGTCCTGGCCGTTGTTGGGCGTCCAGAACGGGGCTCGTCGGCGACCTCCTCCCGACCCTCCTTGAAGGACTTGTGCCATTTTCCGACCTGGGATCTTGACAAAAACTCCTGCTTGTAGGCCTCTTTCAGCACCTAGTAAGTTTCCGTAGCATTCTTACCCAACTTGACGCAAAATTTTATGGCGTAGCGTTGTTCGAGCGAACCCTCCATCGCGCCGTGTTACAACTTGTAAAAACGGTCACGCGGATCGACATCCACACGCTGTCACTGCTCGCAGCAGACTGACTCCGGGCGCGTTTGGAAGGACAGACACCCACTACTTTTTCTGCGCTGCGGTGTATTGTTGAGCCAGGGTAGCATCATGCTCATTACTTTCATAATGAAGCCTGTATGGAGAGCCAGTCCGTCTTGTTTATTGTTAACTTTAATGAATGTAGTTAATTAATATGTACAATTAAGCATATTACATAATTTCACCCACTTAACTGCTCTCAACCTAACCCAAAAAACTGTCTGTTCTCTTTCTCTTTGTCTTTTATTGTTTTGCACTAATTACTTATTGTTTTGTTTTTCGTTTTCTATTTGTCCTTTACACACACTGACCATTTTTTTTTTACGTTTTAACACACCCCCTTGTTTAACTTTACCAATAATGTTTCTTTTTATTTTGTTTAAGTATGTTTCATTTGCTTTCTTATTGGTTTCTTTCCTTTTCTTAACCACCCTCTCTTTTTCATAGGTTTCTCTACTGTTTCTTAACAAAGACCATTCCTCTTCTTTTTTTCTTTATTTTTAAAGTCACCCTCTTTGGCCAGAGACACCCTGCTAAGGCTACCGGACTACCAATTTGGAATAATTTTTTAGTAACAAATGTGAATGGCTTACGAAATTATTTTTTAAAATGTAGATTTTAATGTTTATTAATCTTGATTTATAAAATACTATATTTTTTTGGAACAATTTAATTTGATTCTTTCAGATGTTACTTATTTACTAAAATACGGATATTTATATTTCTTTTGCAATCTTGTTTTGATATAATAATAATAATAATAATAATAATAATAATAATAATAATAATAATAATAATGCTATTTTATTTTAAAATATTTTCATAGATTATGTACAGTTTTTACCTAGGTTAGGAGTAATTTTTTTGCCTAGCAGTGGATTGATAATATTGTTACTTATATAATTACACGTATGTGAATAGATTTAATATAGATTTAGGGGGAGGGAGGGAAAGACAAACAGACGGACTTATTTTAAAGAAATATTGCGTTATTTATTTTTTTTAGATTTACATGTTAAATATATTCAACTTTAAGCATTGTTACGTATTATATTGATTTTAGTTAACTAATTATTTTAGTCAAGAAAATACCTCCACATTTTTTTTTTTGTTTTGTGCATTTCTACACCCCCTCTTTTTATTTTTTTTTTTGTTGTTTTGTGATGTCTTTTTTGGGGTTGCTTTTTAAGAACCCCCCTTTTTTTTTTACAGCGGCACTCTAACCGCATGGAGACCAGATTTTTTTGTAGTACATGTTACGTGTTCTAATAAATATTAAGACACGCCGGAGAGTTTTCAATTTTTTTTAAATAGCCATACAACTTGTGCGGTTTGTGTTTATTGCTTATGCGTTAAATAATTAAAATTCTTTTTTAGCGTCATATTATGCCATTTTGGATCCCTTACGTAGCAACACTTTGGGATTGTTTCTTTTTCCAAAGCAAAGTATTGGGTTCTCATAGCGTTGGATGCAGTTTTTTTTATCATGTGCTCAATTGTTGCCAAATTTCTACACATTTAATTCTAATAGCGCAATATACAGCTTATTATTTCACGCTCGTTCCTTTACTCAATAGTATTATCCTCTCGCGGCAATGTTACCTATCTCATTATACACTCTTAATAAGCAAAGCTTTACTTATACACTAAACTTTGTGTGCTTGTTTTTTTTATATAAATTTGGCAACGTATTGGTTATTTTTGTTCCTGTTTATTTGTTTCCAGTTAGTTTAAAATTTAAAAATATTAGCTAGTTTTAAAAATGCCCCCCCACTGGTTTTAAAACCACACTCCCGTCTACTAAAAATATGGTCACTTTTCCAAAAGTGTCTTGGTAACAACCTACAAGTAACAATCTTTCAATAAATAAATGGTATTGTCTCGTATTAGTTAATAAACTGTCTATGTTAAAATTCCTCTTCGGGGTGGCAAAAACACATTAATTTAAACTTTAACAAAAAAAAAAAAAAAACTTACAAGGTTGGCGCCGCGTTTACTCGTGTGTGGTCGAAAGTAATGATGCCTATCTGCTTTTTTCCTTTTTTTAAAGAAAAAGAAAAACAATGAATGTATGCAGAGCCTTGTCTTGTCTTCTTTATTATTAACTTTAATGAATGTAGTTAATTAATATGTACAATTAATATGTTAATTAATATACTGCAACAACATCCAATAATACTACTCCTATTACTCATTTTCAACAATTTACTTTGATAATTTAGATTTGAATTCTTTTGACTATTATTTCTACCTAACACTTTATATTTTATTATGACCGAAATAAGAGTTTTACAACATTCGAATTGTAAAAGTGTGCTATTTTCTGAAAACACTTAACACCAAATTTCACCCAATTAGTTAACAGAGATGTCTTAGAGTAGTTGGATAAGCGTTTGTTGCACATCCCGTTGGTCCTGGGTTCGATCCCCGTTGGGTAATTAAAGGAAACTTTTATAATTTGTAATACTGATACTTTCAATGTAAGATAACATGGAAAATATTCAGTTTCTCTTAGTCGTAGTTTTGTGACGACTTTCTTCAGTGCACTCGCAATAGATAGTGACCTACGAAACACGCCTACAAGATGACGTCAGCCGTATGAACCTTGATTCGTATTCTCTAGGAACGTAACGTATCTAGCAAATAATTTATGAATACGTAAGGAGTATCGTTAGTATGGGTCAAAAATACGACTGATCAAAAACAAAGGTTATTGTTTCCCAACAATTGCTTATATTTCTACTACTTCTTCTACTACTGATAGAAATATTAATGTTTTAATTAATTCATCATTTCAGATATCTTCCATATCAACAACTAAAACTTGAAATTGAATAATCAAAAACTTCATATAATATCGAATATGTAGCCAGGTCTCGACTTTCAAATAATAATAATAATAATAATAATAATAATATAATAATAATAATAATAATAATAACAATAAATAACACTTATAATACCAATTATGTGAACAATACCTTCCAATAAAGAAAAATAATTGCCACGATGGGATTCGAACCCGGGTCTCTGAAATACGAGTTTCATGGTTTGCGAATATTTCTTCTTTAATTCACCCCAAGCGTGGTATTGTTTGTCCGTTTCACCTCACGTCCTTTCGACTTGTTCCAAATACGACAGGGATGCGAACGCAGAAATATCGAGGACAGTTAAAATTCCAACGTTGCTCTTCAGAATGATTCAATCCCCTAATGGGCTTCACCTCTCAATCGCCAGTAATCTGCCACAAATTCCTCACACAAAGGAAAAGAAAAATATTAGTAGTAACGGAAGATTCAAATAAAACTTTCTATTTCTACACGTGTTGATACAATGCAAAGAACACGAAAATAATATCTATCGTCTTTTCTTCTTTGGAAATTAGAAGTTGGAGTGAGGAAGAATAGTCATGTAAATTGGAACCATCGTTGAAAACGATGAGGTAACCTCAATTTGAAGAACGTTTGGTGATATTTTTCTCATTGATGAAGGTTTATATAACTTGATTTTGAGTTAAAGAAGGAAATCTTGATTATGTCATTGTGACACTCACATAAGGAACGCTCTTTATGCGATCATTACTATCTTGTGTATAATCTTACATGCAACGATTTTAACTAGCTAATAGTTTGAGTAGAGGCTGAAGTGACGCGGTAGGTACGTGATTAGTGCATTGAACTTATGTTTGGCTGACCCAGATTCAAATCGCGGCCAGACTGAAACCTTTACAAATGTTTCAATTTCAGTACATACTCAGTGTGACAATCAGAGCTTCTCACCAGAAAGGAAAAGATGTTGGAATGAGTAGAATTGGAAACAATGATTTATAAACTTATTTCCAGCATTTGTTCTATATTTGATATTTTCATCTACTTTCAAGCATTTTCTGATTCATGTTTTTATTCCTTTGAACATACAGTATATAATGAAATAATACATTACATACACAGCAATATTTAGATTAATATACAGTGTTCATTGAAAAACACTCTGAACCATAGAGATTCACCTCTGAATGGAGAAATGTTTCGTGCGTTATCTACGTACAATTTTACTTGTATAGAAACCTGACTCAGGGCTACCAACTGCTGTCAGTTCCGAGAAAAGTTACGTGTAAGTTGCGTTGCGTCTGAACAGGCATTTTACAAACTGCAAATTATCTGGACCCCAAGTAATGGAAATAGAGCACTTAGAGAGATATACTTTTGCTGGTGGCTGTACCTTCTGTAACTGCGGATTCTTCTCCCTGTTAGAGGATAACAAATAATAAATTTCTGGCCCAACTGTACTGTTATTTATTTATTTTTGTTGCGTGCTGTCGAGAATGTGCAACCTTGAATTTGTAAAGAAAAATCATTCACAATGATGTGTTCTCCATGGTTCACTTTTATACGATTCTATTCAAGATTGCATTCCTTCGTAATTGTCTGGGTGCCCCATCCTGTTTTCTAGAAATATGCAGGGTGAATGATGTTAGCGTATGACCTTAGACCATCTCTGTGTTCTATTGGTGATGAGTTGAACTTCCTACCAGATGTGAAAAAAAAATATATTTCTAATATCTAATATTAGAAATTAATTTTCACCAATCTAATAAAAGGTTATGCTGTCAAATATATAATTCTTATTATTCGGAGCTTACCTGAAGTTCAGTGCAGCCAAGGAACAAATGCTGAGATAAAATATAATCAACAACATCAACATTATTATTTAGACTTTTTACTTGACAATGATAAAAATGAGAATATATATATATATATATATATATATATATATATATATATATATATATATATATATATATAGTGTAATACACAGCATTCATTTCCTTCAATCGTGATCAATCTGTATTCCGGAGGAATAGACGGTTTTCTGGATGCGACTAACAAGCGTATGGGAAAATCTCTCAGATATGTTGTTGTTGCTTCCAGCTGTACACTAAGCTTTGATAAATTGAGACATTAAATGGAACTAGCACAGAAGAGAGAATCTCATGAATGGTGGGAAATTTCGATCGCACAACATTGGTTCTTCAAGTAAATACATAAATCTCAAACCAAGTTTCTCAATACACATAAAACTTACGCCATATTTTCAGCAATATGAATATTACTCTTCATATTGAATATTTTGCTTCATTCGTAACTTAAATTATATTTGAAATTTGAAGTCATTTACCAATTTTTAAGATTACTCTTTAATAATCGTATCTCAAACTGCAGTAAGTAAAATATGTATTCACTTTGTATTAATATTGAACAAAGCGCTTCCGGATTCCTACCTGAGTACGATTTGTTTCAAGCTCAGCATCACTGTCTAAATCTGAGTATATGCATGATGTTATCATACAGTTTAAGTGTGATCCAAGTCATACGAGTAAATGCGACATATTACTGGAAAATCTTTCAGTAAACTTTTACTCGTATTATATGTTTCTTGACGTCCCTTTCAGCAGCGATGCTATATGAGACGGTACCTACTGATTGACGTGGAATCCGAACCACATGAGCTTCCCGCTGGGAATGGAGCCCGGGTCTCCCACGCCAAAGGCGCATACGCAGAAATGAAATCAGATTGAAGAACTCTCCAACAGACTCTGTGCGCTTTGTGATATGTGCTTACAAAGAAATTTGAAAGCTTCTGTAATTACGATATAGTTGGTGAGATACATTACTTCCATGTAACCTATTTCTTAGAAGTTGGTGTTCCTATTGTAAAATAGTGTAATGTAACCTATCTCTTAGAAGTTGGTGTTCCTATTCTAAAATAGTGTAATATTTTAAACAGATTGAAAATATTGCAATATCCCCTCATATTTGTAAACAACAGCATGTACTTCCCCACGAGGATCATCAAGCTGCCGACAGAAGCCATTTATACGAAGAAGCACGAAGGACACGTAGAACCACGAAGGACTCCTACATCCCCTCCACCGATTGTCTCCAAAGGACGATTGTCTAAGAGCACGTTGAGAGCAAGAAGACATCAGTCCCAGCCGATCATTCCTACATTTCTCTTCTCGTGGTTCTGGGCAGAAGATACTTCCTAACCCCACTTCTGCGCTGCTCGAGCAAGAGCTTCCTATGCTATCTCCGCGCTGCACCGGGCAGAAGACAGCAACCCACATTCGCACTCCTTCGAGCAGGAGGTCGAACTTCTTAGAGAAAGAACTATTGTACATTGTTACTTGTATAGAGTTTTTGTAATAGAAAGGCGAGAGAAAGGAAACAAATTTAAGTACCGTCTCTACCATTACATTAGGTTTCAAAACTAAGGAGAATAGAAGTTTTTCAAATTAAGAACATAAGACATATTGTTTAATTTAAAAATAAGTTGCTTACGATATTCTGCCTTCAAACTCTTAAACTTTAACACGTTTACGCTTTCAATCGCGAAACAATTATGGTATCGACTGTGGAATATTATTCTAAGCTACATTTCTATCCGCAATCATTAAATGCTAACATAATGAAACGAGTATCCAATGGATTGCTCCAGTAAGACAACACTCATCAATGTTCAGGTTCCCAACAGTCACGTAAAGCACAAAACAAGAGAACAGACTTCTTCTGCACGTGACTTATTGATCAATAAACAATATCCAAAATACTGGCTAATGAATTCAATATTGTTTTGCACAGTCACTAGAGTCTCTCACAAATACAAGAAAATCTTGAGGGCCTGGATGTATTTTTTAAATTGATGAGGCTCCCTTGATTGAATATCAGAATCGTTTGCGTGCGTAATTCTGCCATGAACGTAACGCATACTGAGCCGAATTTCATAACCTCTAATTGGACGAATGTTATTACTGTCTGCTGCTTCATGATGACAGCATCTATGGTTGGCACTATCGAGGCAATAGGGTAGCGGCCCCTACACTTTGCAACGCACATGGGTCAAGCACCAGGTGTCATGTTATCGCTTTCCTTTGAATTTCGCGCTCTCTCGTATTTAATACGCATTCACGGATTTTCGACTAGTCAATGGTCAATTGATGGGGAGTAGAGCAGAGCACTTTCAACATGATAATTCGTGACCATATGTGGTACACAATGTCAATTAGTTCCTGAACAAACACGATGTCCTATTGCTTCCTTGGCCAATTCGCCCACATTAGTTCTTGCCAATTGTATGCGTAGTCTATATTGCTCAAGACAATTCTGCCGCTACAATTGATGAGCTATGACAAACTGTTATCGGCATGTGGGTTTTCATACTTCAGAAGAATGCGCAAAGTCTCAATCTCTTTACGTCTTGCATGTCGTAACTGTTAAATAGAAACCAATGACGGATCCTCACACTATTGACCTTTGGACCTTCTGCTAGGCCAGGGATCGGAAAAGTTTATTTTATGTGTTCCGGTGCCCAGTTCTTGCCCCGTACACACTCCGGGCAAAAGACATATCTACGTCTTCTAAAATATTTTCGTTTTCAGTACAGCATTGTCAATCCTAGTATGATAGTGCTATTTTCAAGTGTTGTCAGGGTTGCGATTATTGACGAAACAACCACGTGCTCATGTTGACTCTAGAAAAACATCACTTGGTAATATTTATTAATGAGTAGAGCAAGGGTTAGAATTGATTTTAAAATAATAGCTAAAGAAGGCGTTAGGTTAATGATATAAATTTTTATATTAAAGAGCATTACTTTATAAAGAATCAGGAAGAATGACTATAAATTATTCTTTAAAAACTATATATATAATTTTACATTATCTTATTTTATGTAATAGTTCTGCAGATGTCACTACAGAAATGATTTTTTGTTCTTTCTTCTTTGTCCCCTCCCATTATCTTGAGCTTGTTTATATCTTTAGATTTTTGTTCTTTTATGATTATCATGCAAATCTAATTGCACATGCGCATGTGCACTGTGAAAGGTTTCTAACATCATTGTTTATGTGTTCTTTGATTATAAGAAAAATGAATGGATGAAACTATGAAACAGAAAAGTGTAAACTATCCTTTGTCTACTGTTTTATGAGCGTCTTATCCAGTATTGTAGTCATATTAATGTAACATTTAGGAAATGTGATCAAAATCGTCGTGTCCCTTTCTGAGAAATCAAAGTCAACTCACCTCCAACAATAAACTACCCATTGTGTATTTTCAGGATCAATGATCTATTCTGTATTCTCAGACTACCAATAAAACATGTATTTGTGAGGTGTGAAAAAATCGAGATACTTGTGTTTGAGAAAATCGTCTAAACAGATTCGCCCTCTGCAATACTTTACATCCTCTGTATTTTTCCAAGAGTAATTACTTATCCTACAGAATATGGTTGTCAATTAAATATTTATGTATGAAATCGTTAAAGCCGCTTTTTTTAAACATCGTATGGTAATATTGTAAATTTATATTATTAATTTTGAATCGATTATATGATTAATGCCCGATTATATGATGGCATTTCTTTTACTTCGTTAGCGAGGTATGTACTTTTGCACCTAAGGTAAAGCAGTTTTAACAATTTCTATATCCAATTGCAACAGAATATTTTGAAGAATTACAATAGTACTTTGTAAGCCACTATATTTGTTTTAACTTAAGATTACAATTTCTAGTACGAGTTTGCTTCTTGATTTATTCCAGATGCATTATCTCTATCTTAAAATATCAAAGAGAAGCCAGACGCCAGAGATAATTAAATATAATAAGTCGAGAGTAACTAATCAGGGGATGGATTTCACGTTAGCCAGTTCAAAGAAGACTTTTAATGAAGTTATATAATTTATTAAAGTAAGAAGGAAGGCTGTACAAATCTATCTCTTTGATGCTTGTTCTTTATCGTTTATCCAAGTTTCACCTGACATACATGATAAATATTTAATTGTGTTATACCTGCGTAATTTCTATCAAAGTAGTCACATGAAAATAGCTCCTTGTTTATACAAGCTTTCGTTTTTTCGACATTCGATAATGAGTTACATAAACGTATAAACCACATGTCGTATCCGTGTAAAGGCAAAGTACAGCAAACAAAAGCTGATATTATTAAGGTAACATCTCATTATTAATGCATAACTTTAGCAAAGATCACACCAAAACATCTTTCGTTGGAAGATCCTGCTTCTTTCTCATTAAAACCACGGAAATTTCTGTGTGGAAGAAAAACATTCACAAACTTTATTTACTATCTAGTTATATGTCACCAAGTCTTAGTTCCAAAAGTTTCTTGTGGATATTTTAACAAACTTGTGGAGGAGTAGGGAATGAAAAGTAAACATTTACATTTCCCAGTCTAATTAGAAACAGTACAAGAGTTGTATCTTGGAGATAGTGGGTAGAACTAGATTATCGTATGACAATTATAAACTGAATATAATAGAGACTTTTTTTTAACAAAATAAGACTAGTTGTATATGTATACAGGATGGGCCATTTATCTTGAAATAACCTTCTGTACCAATATGTGACTTTCTAGACTAACCAATAGACAATATTCACTGAAAACTTGCAATGTGCAAATATCGACAGGGAGACATTGTTTCGTACACTTCGTAGTTTCGCCCAATTAACCGTGTTGGCAACCCAACATCCATATCAAGTGATTATATATTTCAAATATAATTTTAAGCGGAAACTTACAACAGTACATTTATTCAGTGTTGCAAACTAAAAACACTACAGTATCACAAACATTGTTAAACACTCTAAAGTTAGAGGACTCTGCAACAAAAATAACAGTGTGAGACGAACATATCAATGCAGTAAAATACTTTATTACTTTCAAGGGTTGGTGGTGTGATATTTTTGTACTAAATGTACATGTACAAAACAAGATAAAGATGACGATATAAGAGGCTGTTCCTACGACCAACTTGAGCGTTACCATATGAAAATTCTATGCGTGTATTTCAATACAAGAGAATATTTTCAAACCGATCATAGGGAAACGAAAGTCTGCATAAGAAAAGTAATGACAATGGTATTAGACTTGCAAACTTCGCAACACACACACACACACACAAACTTATTGTGAAGAGTACAAAATCACCACATCACCAAAATCATAAATATACTTGGACCTCACCAGATGGAGAAACATGTAATCACATTGTTCACGTTGTAATAATCTAATGTAATTCTAGCAAACGTAAAACAACACAGTGTGTAGTGATGAGCGCAAGACTCTTGCTCTTGCAGTTTTTGCAAGAGTCTTGCATGCAAGACCTAGACCAAGACCAAGACCAGGAATTCCGATGGAAGACCAAGGGGTGCAAACCCAAGACCAAGACGAAGACCATATCTGCAAGACCAAGACCAAGACCATACCTGCAAGACCAAGACCAAGACTCTTGCGCAAGAGTCTTGCACAAGTACCGACACTTGATTTTCTATACTTATTATACTTGATTTTTTTTATATAAAATGTAAGAAAGAAAGAGATGGATTTCTTGGCTTCAGTGAAAATGCTGTTGGAGTGAATGTGTTCCCAGTAGTTTATGCAATCCGTGTGAGTCGATAGCATATAGCATATACAGTAGCATATAGCTCGTTTTCTGTACATATTGCTCATTTTCAAGCCACACAGGTGTCATCTTGCGCCATGTGAGCTTTTTCGGTAGACAAACACTGTGTGCGTGGATTTTCTCGGTGTTTTTCTGTTTCTTCCTACTTTCTTTATTCCATCATTTCAATCATTTCTCATTATTACCGTCTCCCTTAGCCTTGATGCACAATCGTGGGACGTTAAACCAGATACTCAATTTCATTTCAAAGCGTATTAGTGATGCTATTCTTCCAAAACTAATGAGAAATGTAGTATTGAACATCGGTAATACCGTACATCATAGGTGTCGACTACATGGGTATGGCCTTGGCTCCGAGACTCAAGCATACGTTAGAAATTTTTAATGTGTGCTCATAAAATTAATATCGAAATAACATTTTCATGACATTGACAAAAACTTAGTGCATGTAACCGTAAGTTTAATTTCATGAACGGATGCTTGTATCTTGAATAATTGTTTATTAATATAACTTTTAGCCTCCTTAGATATACGGCATATCGAGTATTGAGCAAGATAGTATTATACTACAACAATAAATCTATATTATAAAATTAAAAGCAACTATGTTTGTAACTCCTAATCTATTTAACTACCTGACCGATCTCGATCAAATTTTCAGCATGGATGAGGTTTGGGCCTGGGAGTGTTTTAATCATAAAACTTAGGGGAGGGGAGAAAGGGTTATAAAATAATAGATAAAACTTAATAACTCTTGAACCAAACGACCAATCTCGATCAATTTTTTAAACACAGATGAGGTTCAAGCCTGGAATGTTATCTGTCAGTTCACTTTGATGGAGCAACGTAGGAGAGGGGAAGGAGGGGAGATGTACAAAAATCACTATAAATAAAAATAAATGTTACTAAGTTTGTGACTTAATAACTCTTGAACCGATCTCAATCAAATTTTTAACATGTATGAGGTGCGGTCCTGGAAAGCTTTTTAGAGTTTGTTTCATTTTGATGGGAGAACGTAGGGAGGAGGAGGACTTTTGGAACACCCGACCGATCTTGATCAAATGCTCAACATAGATGAAGTTCAGGCCTGGAGCGATTTTTATAATTTTACTTTGATGGTGCAACCTAGGGGAGGGGGAGAAGGGAGATATATGTAAAAAACTAAAAATATTTTGTATTTCTAATACAAGTCGAAAATATTCATATAAATTGAGTTTATACAAGACATAGACAGTTGAGTCATTTTCAGTTTTCACTCAAGTTATTCTAAAATATTAAGAGGTTTGATTATAATAATAATTTAAATTTTCTCTCTTTTTCTTGGTCAATATTGTTAAATGTATCATCATTATCATCATAGCTATTCTGCCATTATTGGCAAGTTACTTGCTGCAACTGAGAAGGTTCGACGTTCGGTGGTCCTCAGCTAGTCTCTTCGTCTTGACATAGCAATTTTCTGTTTTAATACCTTCCTTCAACTACACTCTCCTTCGCTCCCTCCCTCTCTTTCCTTCCACTATACCCTCTAGCACGTACATTTCCTTCTCAGCCAATATCCTAAGCATTTCCTTTTCCTCCTCTTAACAATATCTAAAATTCTTCTTTTTTTTCCCTACTACTAATATTTCTAACACCTCATTCGTTTTACGTTCAACACAGCTAATTCTCTCCTTTTTTACTAGATGCCCATATTTCGAAAGCCTGCAAGTTTTTTAATCGCTATTGCGTAATGTCCATGCTTATGCTCCATAGAGTACATATTGGAAACAGTAAAACAAAATCTTAATATTTATTTGGAAGTTTGTTTAATACAAGGATTAGACAATCGTGATTGAAAAGAAAAATCGGACGCCTTTAGAGTGTAAAAATAATTTAGCAATTCATGGTATTTCAATAATCTGTGCTGTCTTGATTTTCTTTCATGTATATCAGGGGTAGCCTCCCCAGTTTGGGAAACAGTGAAGTGTTGGATCTGTTAAAAAATATAAACAGATTGTGAAACGTTGTGATTTAGGCATATCTTATAAGTAGTGAAACATGGGCACCCAATAAAAAAAAATAAAGATAATCACCTATGTTGTACACTATCATCATACTTACAAGAAGTTAAACTATATTACATTTAGAAACATACATTGTATTTCCGTTACTATTGACTCATTGTAGAGTTTATCCTTTATATCCATATTAAATTTTACCTATGAAAAACTTGAAATTTCTTAAATGCAAGACTTGCAAGACTTTTGCATGCAAGACCAAGACCAAGACCACCCCGGTCTTGGTCTTGGTCTTGGTCTTGCATTTGCTCATCACTAACAGTGTGGCATAATTTTTGTTTCATTAATGCAGAACTGACTGTGTTACAAGAGGTAGATTACACTAGAATAAAGGATATAATCACGGAGATGTTTCATATATAGAAAGTAGAGGAGGCTCAGCTGTGAGTAGAATACCGGATTGAAGTGTCGAATAGATTCTCATTCTTAGAAGGTTCGGAAAAGACGACTGTTGAAGATAATTTGGTTATAATTAGCGATGGAATTAAAATTTGAGCGAAACAAGTTCTGAAGCATGTGGGAATACATAGGATCAAAGTATGGTTCGACCAGGAATGTACTGAACAAGCAGAGAGAAAACAGGCAAAACTACATTTGAACTTGCCAATTTGAACGATAGAACTGCAACAAAATTTTATCAGGAGGAATACTTTTAAATCTTTTACGACAAAAATCGTTTTTTAAAAGCTATATTTATTGAACTTGAAGATAACATTAAAAATAAACTGTTCGAGACACGCGTTAAAACAAGGGATTTAGGAAAAGCTATCAACCTCGCACCTATAAAAGAAACTGACGGGGCGATTCTTGTAGATCTGGATTGTATTTTAGATAGGACAGAAAATTACTTTGAAAATTGGCTAAACGTGCAACCAAAAATAACGTTCGTAGAGAAAGAGCGATGTAAACAGGAGGACTGTATATCCCAAACACTAACCAAATAGAAATAGAATAGCTATATTTTAAAAAATCACAAATTTACTTGTTTAGATGAAATTTCCGTTTAGTTAATTTCAACTGGAGGAAAAAAGTTCTGAAAAACACAACCATACTCATGGACCTAATCTTTAACAAGGAGGAATTGCCATCAGAATGACAAGAATCAATTATTGTTATAATTCACAAAAATGGAGACAAAGCTTGTCAATGTAACATCCTCTCAAACATTCTGTGAGCAAGATAATTCTAACGCAGGTTTATCAGGACTTTTCTGTCCAGATTTTACGTTTCTAGAAACTATTAATGTGGCGTGAATTTTCAGTGAGTCATTTTCACTTTTCTGTATTGTTCCCTTCCTTAAGTCTATAGACTCTATACCTTTCTAAAATCGCTGAAAAACATGCTTCCCTTATGAGTTAATATAACGAATTTCACGCTTCTAACTTCAGCAAATTCTTACATTAAATATTTTCTGAATAAATAGTGGAAAATAAATTGCCCCATATCCTCTTTAGAAGCGGAATTTTCGCAGATGCTCAAATATGTATTTATATATTTTAAAAAATGCTGAAACACGGATCACATTATTTGTATTTAAGAGTTTATATACCTAATTATGTCTCTCATTGAAGCAAACCTTAACATATGGCACTTTGTAAGTAAATAAAGGGAAATTCCAATATTATAGAAATTAGCCCTTTTCACCTTCAGAAGCAGTCTTTTCGGAAACACTGAAATACCTATTCCCTTAGTTTTATTTAAGGGTTTACAAATTAAATTGTACATCTCCAACTTACGCAAATTCTCACATTCAGCACCTTGTGAATAAATAAAGGGAAATTTCAATATTACTGGATTTGTCCCTTTTTTCCCTTTAGAAGCGCAATTTTCGAAAACGCTGAAACACGCATTCTTTTATTTTGATTCAAGAATTTAAGTTCCAAATTTAATATCTTTAACTTAAGCGAATCCTCAAGTTGGACACTTTCTCATTAAAGAAAGCGGAATTTGGATATTATATAAATGTCCCAACTCCTCCCCCTTACAACTGGAATTTTCGAAAATTCTGAAGGACGTATTTCTTATTTTTGTCGTTTTTTCGTATACTGAATTTTACGACTCTAACTGACATTCGCCATTTTGTGAATAAATAAAGGGAAATTTGCGTGATTGCCCTTTCTTCTCCTCTTTGCTGCAGATTATCAGAAACGCTTAAATAAGTACTCCTTTATTTTAATTTAGTCTGTATTCTGAATTGCAAAGCTCGAATCTTTCTGATTAAACAAAGGAAAATTTGAGTGTTTTATAAATGTCCTTCTTTTCTCCCTTTGGAGTTGAACTTCGAAACACTGAAAACGATGAAACACCTTCATTTCTCTAACACCAGGAAATCATGAGATACACTATTCTTAGAGGAAATTTTTAACACACTTTTTATCATCTTTAGAATGGGTTTTTCCAAAAATCCTCCCTTACACCTTACCTTCGTGAGAGAAAGAGTATAGTCTCCAAATTTCACGTTTCTATCTTTTAGTAGTATGGCCTGGTGATGATACCCACTTCTATTTTTTTATATAATAGTATAAACAGGGTGGTTATAAATAAAAGACATGATTTTAAAATAATTATAAATGTAACACTGTAGGTTAGTAGTACAGCTGAGGGAAAACTTTTAGGACAATGCGATGTCGATGACCACCATCTTAAAACCACCATTTTGAAATCTTTTTCTTCAGTGGAAACCATATGTTATGATACTTTGTTCACATTTTTTTTTTTCAGGAATTATGTGTTTGTCTTTGCTATATCAATTATCATGCAAAGCTATGACTGTATGTGTTTTTTCTGTTTTAAATTATTTTGTTTAGTTTCTTGGTATTGTTTCAGGTAACTAAGATAACATGGCTGTGACGCAGGCAGAACACGTTGAGATATATTTGATGTCAGGAGGGTGAAGCACATGGGTTGTTGCTGATAATTTTAACTGGCACTGAGATAGTGTACCCATTAGCCATACAACATTAAGTAGGTTGATCAAGTAATTCAGGGAAACAAGGTCCTTGGCCAATAAACAAAATCAAGCAGGCCATGCACAGCGACTGATGAAGCCTCAGTAGTGTCTTGGCAGCATTTAACAGGAATCTGAATTAGAGCACTCGTCGTTTGTCCCAGGAAAGTGGTGTTAGTAGCATATCCATCATGTGTGTTTTGTTCCTACATAAGTTACACCCCTATAAGCTATAAATGCACCAGCATCTGTTAGAGGATGATCCGATCGTTGTTTGGAATTCGCGGAATGGCAACAGAGCAAATACACCAAAATTTCCATACGACGTCTTATTCACAGATGAGGCCAACTGTTACGTTTTCGGTGAGGTGAATAAACAGAATGTTCGCTACTGGTCGAACACCGATCCAGATTCGTGTGAAGTATCTGCTGGGATTTCTGGAAAAGTGATGGTGTTTTGTGTGTGGGACTTGTGTTGTGGGTTCTTTGTTCATCAATGGTACCATAACAGCAATCGAGTATCATCAAATTTTGGAACAAGATAGCTTATAATCTCTCTTATCTGAAAATGGAACATTTCCTATCTTCTATCAACACGATGGTGCTCCTCCGCATTATAGAAATTGTGTTCGTGAATATTTTTATGTACAGTTTCCCAACTCGTGGATCGGTAGACATGTTGCTGTGGAGTGCCCAGCAAGTACTCCTGACCTCACTCCCCTATACTTTTTCCTTCAGGGACATCTCAAGTACATTGTGTACTCAGTGAAAATTCGGATATTGACCACCTAAAGGGATACACAGTAAACACTTGAGCAAGCATACCTGAAAACTCTTCGACCAAGATTTTGGAAGAATGCGAAAAATATCTCTGACAATCCAGCCGAATGGATAGTGCATCGCACACATTCATTAATCTGGAGAATTGTGGGGTGTGTGAGTGACGTGAAAACTAAAAAAATTGTCATAATTTCGTTATGGTAAGTGATAAAGCAAATAAAAACATGGTATTGAATTCCTGAGAAACTTTCAGATGGAAACAATCTCGAGCCACGGCGGCCTGCCTTCGAAAATTTGGCGGGCCGATGGCGGCTAAACGCGGTGGTACCTTTACGAAATTACACGAATGCCACAATTTTACTGCAATGGCGGTAATAAGGCGGAATCCGCCGTTTGTCCTCGGCTGAACCGCTAGCGCCGGTTTCAAACCACCAGTACCACTATTAAACCGCCACATGGCCGCTTCGTAACCATAAGTCCGCCATTAACCCGCCACGTAGGCTCTTCTCTGCAGTCTTTAATCCTGTACTCTCAATTTTGCTAACAACGTATTGCATTGGTATTGCTCTATACCAATACATGGTTAAAACAAAAAATAACTGCGGCTTTAGCGTACTTGTATGTTCATATAACACCAACGATTTTTTTTTTTTTTTTTTGGTCATCTACCCGTTTAAAGGGGTTGGACCTTTTCTTCGAGGAAGTGTTTTAGCATTATTTCAGATGCTATAAAAGTGGTAGTTGGTCTAAGGGATTTTTCCTTTATTCATCATTTTAAAATAATTGACATAAGTTAAAACAACTGGCACACATAAATTAACAAAATAATAATAACAAAGATGATATGTGCGTGTGCATGGAGGCAGTTAGAAATATGAAACGAGAAGAACAAAAATTAATGTGCTAGTGCATGAAGGCTAAGTGCTTGAGAATAACAATAAGAAACATTAACAAGAATAATAATTCGAAGCAAAAATTATTGAAATGATCAGGACATGAAATGAGAATGAATTGTACTAACACTAACGATATGAACTTCCGAACATTTCAGAAGTAATTGGTAATTGTCGGGGAAAAATCTTTAATTGGATTTATTGTGTGCAATGAGCAAAGCTTTCCGCATTACATTTGACATTTTTGTTAAGTAACGAATAACGTAACCGTAACATATGTTGTAATCGGTCACGAAAATAGTTCTGTAAGTTTATGAACCGTTTGAAAACAGTTACATGAGCATCAGTGCTGCCACCTATTGTTCTTATATCCTAGCAGAGGACGTTATCGAGTTCTCACTATCATTCACCGGTCATTCGTCGAAAAGTCTCCATAGCACCGCCAGGCGGAAAAACGATATCTGCCAGCTAACTTTCCCACGACGGCAGCCGCTTCGGTGGCTTTCCACTTGGAACCGAAAGCGGGCCGATGACTGCAGTAATTTTTCCTTAACTTCGGTTTCTTTCCGCCAAAAGGTGAGAGCGGACCGGTGATAGTTTTCGGCACTTTGCACACATCACAACATATTATTTGCATTTAAGAAAATGAAACTATATTCAAAATGACAGATTTCAAGATGACGGCCATCAACATCATATGTTCTGAAAGTTTTACACTTACCTGTACTATTAACGTGCAGTTTTACTTTTCCAGGTTCTTTAAAATCCTACTAACCTTCAGTTTCCACAGTTTTGGACCACCCTTTATAATATTAATACTACTTTTGACAATTGTAACACTAAAAACACAGATGTGAAAGTAATGAACCTAGTTCACAGATTTGTTAAATAACTGTACAGAAATAATTAGAATTTTAAAAATGCATAACACCTAACCTTGAGATATTGTGACATCAAGCATTCACATGCTCTTGAGCCCCTACGCATCACGATACCTGATGAAACAGACGTTGGATATGTTCGTAAGAAATCGCACCCCACACTGCTTTCTAGGGAGTTTCAAAATACATAGTAACTATCTCCTGAAAGGTCACGATGAATAAGATGAAGACCAAAAATATCTCATACATGTTTCATGGGTGACATGCAAAGTTAGGATCCAGGGCAGGAAAGTAGCGGCACCAGTATCTTTTTAGAAGAGATTTATACATTCTACGATAATACATATGTCCATTCATAATTCTGCTGAAACATAGCATCCGAAGTTGTCTGAAAAAGGGTATAATTCACAATTTCTTTGATTTAACAATAGCTGATCAAGTTCCCTTAATTCTTAGCATACTAAATATATTGACTTCACGCCTTACATAATCACAACTGGCGTTATCTGATCGTTAAGGACGTTCGACAAATTATGTGGACAGTCTTCGTTCACCACGATCGCGTTCACCGTAAGTTGCCTTCACTGTGGAACAGATGGAAGAGATATTCGTCTGCAAACATAACCCTTTGCTTATCACCCTCAATGTCAATATTCGCATGTCCACTGTAGCATGAGGAGCTTGTAGTTATCGGTGAGTGAAAGCTGACACAAAGGCAGCGTTCTACCAGGTTATTATTGAGCACTTACCATAGAATGATGAACACAGATAGTCTACAGCAATTTCCGTGTTTCAGTGTTGAGATACCACTATGGACGATACTGTAGGATCGATTGTGGTGAAACGGAAATAAAATTGTTATCTGATGTGCTCATATGTAAAGAAATCAGCTAGTAAAAGGATCAGGGCTTTCAATTTTAAAGTTTATTATTATAAAGACATTTAAGAATTGCTATGCGAAATGTTCGATGATTTGGATTTCTAATGGCCTGATGAATGAATATGCCTTATGTTAATTTATAGAACAGTCATTAGCAACTAAATACTTTTCGACGTCTCAGTTTGCTGTTGCTATTCTTAGTAAATAACACAGCCAGAAGAAGAAGCAGATATGAAACTTGGCTTTGAAAACTGCAGTTGTGACAAGTTACTCGTAGATTCATGGTTATTAATACACCGCCAACACTTATTTTGTTTCTTTACCTAAGTCAACTCTTCCTATTCTTTAATTATTCTATTTCTCATAGTTCATCCTCTCATGGCAAACGTCATAAATCGGACAATTAATAAAAAAAAACTGTTCTGAAAATCTGTAATACTCTTCTATTTAATTGAATCCTTTACTGTTTCATTTACTAATTGACATTTTGAAACTACGAGTATTTACATAGAAAACATTTAGAGTGAGAGAATGAGAATGAGAGCCTTGATCAACTTTATGTCACTGAGCAAAGGAGATCCCAAGATATATTTATTAGCCAATATTTAAAACATGTGATTAATGTCAGTTAAAAGAAAACTACGGTATTATTTACTTTTTCTTGTTCATTTTCTGGCTCTTGGATTGTATTAAATGAGTATCTTACTTATAATATGTTTTTGAAACTGGTGAACCAGAGAAATATGTTTTAGCATTTCCACACATTTTGAATAATGGATTATCTCTCATTTACATTTATGGTTTGAATGTCAATTTTTATACAATGAAATAACCAAAATTGTAAATTACACCCAATTTAAAGTAACCTTGCTTTATTGAATATTCAATTACCGTAAAAGCAATGTTAAATATTCTGTTATGACAATTCGTAATTAAAAAGGCGGGGATATAATTGAAAAACGAACTTTTTAAGTCAGTATTATACAACAGAAACGAGATAATACAATTATTAATTTACCGTTACCAAAGGTTCGATAAATGACTTGTTTTTATTTTTAATGGTTTTGACTCTAAATCGAAGATACACTAAATATATTTTCCCCCTAAAATGGATTACTGTACGCTATTTCTCGCGGGATGTTATTATTCATAGTTTGTTTTTTATACGATTGGAAATTAATTGGAATGAAAGTAGAAAATGAATGTTTCAAGTGGAAAATATGTGTTTATTATTAAATTGTCTTGGTACAATTACAATCAAAGTTAAAACTAGCAGTTTAATTAAATTTAAAATTATATGGTTACAGCCACTTACAGTTTATACGATGCATAAAACGAGGAAGATATCGCATCAGGCAAAATCCACGTTTCCAATTTATAGGTCTGTCAATAAGAGATGTTTTTGTGATTATATTAATTTTTGACGTTTCGAAACTTCTAGCATTAATGACGATTTGATCAGGCGACAGTACAACGGATTTATTTCTTGCCTTTTCTTTTACTCTTTGTCCGATATAGCTTTTTACCTTCTTTTCTGCTATGAAAAAAATATATTCTTTTTCGAAATTATATTATTTTAATAGAATTTCCCGAAGTTACATATCTCTATATTCTTGGTTTAGAGTCATTTATTTTAAACTCAATATTCCAGATAGGTTTTCGCCCGATTACATCAAACTCTAACTAGGGAACTGTTTTCCACTCGTATATGGTATAATTCTTAGTGTTTTACTCCCATGTAGAGTCTTAATTTTGATTTGATATGATTTTCAGGTTAGTGTTCCTTTCAGCAGCGAATCTATATGAGACGTGGATCAACAGCTTAACATCGAATCCGAACTACTTGCGCTCCCGCCGGGAATCGAACTCGGGTCTTCCTACCCAAAGGCGAATATGCTAACAGCTTAGCCATGAAGGAGCTTTAGAATTTAAACGAATGTATAAAATTTAATTAAGACGCTAACACATTCTTCATAGTAGCAGGGTCTATATTGAGTAGATGAGTTTTGAGTTAACATACTGTAAATAAATTAATATTATTGAATAAAATGTTTTATATGTATATACGTAAAAATCTAAACACGTATATAGTTGTATGTTACATTTACGTTTCATGGCAATTAAATATATATATATATATATATATATATATATATATAAATAGATATTGAAGATAAAATGAGCAGTGGCATAGGAAATGGGACGACAGGGATGGACCATCTCAGGCTGCAATCTGGAAGATGAAAGAAATCGAGAATCAAATTTTGACTATTGGCAAGGTTTAAAATTAGTACTTATTGCCAATTTGAGTTTTTCTCTATGGTTCAAAATTCTATTGCTTAACGAAAGACAACGTTGATAGGCTCCTCAATAATTCGTTATAATCCTATTACTTTTTGCACATAAATCTCATTAGCCAACTTAAAACCCGGTTTCAGCTGGTAGTTGTAGTTGAATGTAGTAGGTGTTGAGTGTTAAATGTGAAATCGGTGTTGTTAAATGTTAATAAATTCGTGATTATTAATATTTACTAGATTGCAATTGAATAAGGTAAGTAAATGCAGTTGATGTTTAGAAGTCTTTACAAAGTTTCGTTCTCCATGTAATACAAATATACTTTTATTTATGATTTTCAATTACAGTTTAACTATATATTACCCTTTTCTAAGTTTACTTTTCTCTAAAAACAAAGAAACAGCAGTGCCTTATAATAAGTAAATAATTACAAATCTATTGCATTTGTAATATTGACAACACTGCAAGTTTTAGTAACGAATTCGAGAAAACGGAGCCGAACTACGGTACCAAAAGAAATGGAAGGAAGCATAGGAAACTGAAAAGCCAAACCAGGGTACATTACTGAAGAACTTTTCTTCATGAAAGAGAGCTAGTGAAAGGCTAAGTCCTAACGTACCTACTGCTAGTGGAAGCGCGACCGGTGTTGAGAATTTAGAAGACGAAATGCATGCTAGTAAAGAAAGTCAAATTTATCTATGTGAAACTAATGAGTTGGAAGTGACGTTGATCTCAGTAAAAAATACACTTACCAAGGATCCCGAGTCTCAAGATAACCCTTCACACTAAGACGACGCAGAAGATGGACTGATTAATCACCTATCGCTGACCTTAAGGATGTGAGTGAATGTTCAACCGCAATTAACGACAACCTCTGAATGCTACTAGGTTCGTCAAGCTTCTAATGTACTTCAACATATCGATTGCGATTTCGCCGATGTTGTTCCTGAATGAGATTCAGCCAAAGGGAAACGAGAAAGCTGCCTCGGGATTAGTTTTAACATACTCTACCAAATGCAAAGAAGATTCTGAATTCATAGATGGTTTATTCTCTTTCAAAATAAGCTCTGTTGTGCTCTTGCTCCATATTATTACCAACCGTAAGCGCCACCAAATCTGCGATTTAGGACTCGGTACGTCACATTTTCTTCAATATTCTTTACTAAAGTTAATATTCTGAAAGGAGAGAGAATAAAATATGAAACAATGTAGAAAGTTTTGAATTTACAGCACGTATGATAAAAATTGATAAATATTTCTTTAGAAGCATTCTCCGTTTATCACTTCAATAGATGTTGAATTCTGGTACATTGTTTTTTACTTTTTTGTGGTGAACACACTCTGAATTAGATGAATAAATGTAATGTCTCATTATACTTACATCAAATGAGTTTTCCTAAGTATTGCTCCATATGCTAAAGTGTATTTAATATACTGGAAGCATATACAACCGTCGTTTTTTGACACTACAGAGAATGAGATAAGGTGATGTATTCACCGTTTATCGCAAACGGGCATAGTTGTTCCTCCTCTTTTAAGCGTTAACCGAATACAACGTTAATTCATAAAAATTTATTCTGAAAATGAACTTGCTCCTGACTTCGATGTTGTTTGGATGTATCTCTAAATGGCAGGATGAGACAGGTATTCATCATTAACACAGGTATTCTAGACTGTTGTTCACTATCGTTGCAGCGTTTCTATTCATAGCGTTCCTTTACTAATCTCTGCATCTATGTCTTTAATATCGTCATCCTTATCTTCTGTTGTGACATGAACATTTAAAACAATAATATCACACCACTGACCCTTAAGAGTAATGAAAGAAAGTGTGTCATTAACAAATGCAGCCCACAATTCTGTTCTTTGGTGGTGATTTTTATTTCCTTCCCCGTAAAAGAGCGAAAAATTTCCAAACTTCACTCTTCCATTTCCTTCCCATCTAACTTCCTGAAGTTCTACTAGATCCATCATATATTTCTCTAACTCACTCGTTACGGATTTTAACCCACCTGTCCTGTAAGGACTTCTTATATTTGATGTTCCAAATCTCATGTCCATTTTACCTTGCTGAGGTCGTGCCAAATTATCAGTCCTGGTCCGAGTCTTCTGTGAATGTTTTGAACAAGTGCCTTTTTTAAATACAGGATGAGGTTGTTTAGCCTCACTACAAACTCCCAAGCCGGAGGACAACCCCATATAGTCTGTCCGCGATAGCTTATTCAATATATTCTAACCTAACCTCTATATCTAGAAGCCTTTTTTATAGATTTGCAACCTGAGGACGTGCCATGCCGTGGTGATATGAACGCAGTTTACACCATAATATTTGGAAGTTACAGTTGTTGCAATATATAAAATCATTTTTCAAATAAACCACATTCGATTTCACGTCCTGATAACTTATATAAAACAGGTTAAATCACTGAAATCATTGCGATTGGAGTGATCGTATGTTTTCAGAATTAGGAATCTGGGTATGCAAACCCGCTTAACGTAGGAATTTACTTTATGGAAATATTGCACCTTTCTGCATCTACAGTTGTATGTATGAATGCATAGGTAAGAATAGAACGGATGTAATATTATGAAAATTCACTCATAAAACATGCATGTTTTACGGCAAATGTCTCAGTCTGTGCATCATGGTAATAGATGTTACTACCTGGGCTATTGCTTTTACTGAATAATAAGAAAACATGTTTATTTCATTGAGAGAGTTTACAAGCACTGAATTTCGAATATTATTTACTGATATACTTTGCTCTTCAAGGATAATTTTCCAAGAATCATAAACATCGCAAAACCAACTTTAGAATTTATTAAATTTACAAAATAAAAGTAAACAAAGAGGAGACATATTTAAACATGAATTATCCATTGGCATTAGAACAATATAGAGGCTAAAATCCATTTATCGTGAAAATATTAGTTATATATATTTAAAAAAAAATAATAAGTACTTAAACTGTTAGTTTCTATTAGGAATTTTATACTTACAACGAATAGACACTTCTCTTTAATTCATGGAGGGTAAGATTCTAGTTAATATATTTTCATGGCTGCTCTCTTCAATGCTCTATGATGAGCATTTGTTTAAGTAATGTCTGCTTTATATGATTCAAGCTAAATTTTTGTAGGCCTCCATTTCGCACATTATTTTTAAGGTTTACGTCATAGAAAAAAGTAAACATTAAAGAAATTACTTTCTGAATAAAATGTTCCTATTAATTTCAACGTTTCCGCTGTATTGCTTAATTTCTGTCATTTTTTGTTACTCGAGATAACATGTTAATTGTTGTACAACTATTACATCAATCTGAAATTTGCTGTCGTGTTTGTAAATTTATAGTATATTGAGTATATATTCCCGCATTCCTTCAACCATGCAGAAGACTTCCAGATTTTCAAACTGTAAACCGGGATATCCTATGAGTAGAATAGGAAGAATTACAAAAGCCTTATTTAATGCTTGCAGGGACGGATTGTGAATGCAGAAAAACTAAATATATGGAAATTCGCCGTGATCGTAATATTGCAGATAATGGATACGTCAAAATATAAACTAATATTTTCCACAAAGTGGATGTTACAAAATGGACAATATTAGCAGACCGAAACCATATCCACAAATTGAATTAAATGGCTGAAAACAGGGAATTCGTATTATTATTCAGTTCTAAATTTTTTACCTTTGTGTATTCTGTCTTGAAGCATAAACTATATAGAACGATAAGTATGCCTGTTCTGCTGTATGATTGTGAAACATGGCCGCTTATTTTTACGGAGGGACATAGACTGAAAGTATTAGAAAATAAAATCCTGAATTGAATATTCGGACCCAAGAACGGGAATGTTGAATGGCGGAAACTTCATTACGAAGAACTGCATAATTTATACCGTTCACCAAACATTGTTATTCATGAATTCTAGTAGTATTCATGAATTCGCTTTCAAAATTTTAACTGGAAATACAATTGGAAAACGACCATTAGGAAGACCTGGGGGCGGATAGGAGGACAATATTAAGATAAATCTCGCAGAAATAAAAATATAAAGTAGAAACTGAATCCAGTTAGCTAAGGATGGAAGTCAATGGAGAGCTTATGTGAACGTAGTATTGAACCGGGTTTCATAGGCTATAGAGTTAGTTGATTTGTTATTCCATATATCACAAGGAAAGAAACCTACAACTGGTGTGATGCAAAATATTTAATTTACATTTCAACTAAATTTTCATCAAAGTAACGACCTTTAGCATTAATTACAGACGCACATATTCTCAGTATTCTTACTGATGATCTTTCAAATGTTGCAGATGAAATATATTTTTGTGATCTGTGTAATGCCTTTTACATCCCTTCTCGGTTGTTGCTTGCTGTCCGCGTCTGGGGTTTCGAGTTCGTCCCATAGAAGGTCAATTGAAACAAGTTTGGTGACTGTGAAGCTCATTCCACACTTTCGATGGCATACTTCTTGTTACAAAATATACTAGACTTCCTTCCAGAAACAGTCCGGAAAAATTGCCGTAGATACTTACGACAATCGTTTGGGTCTGGCTCATTTTTCCGGCATTTTGTCCACAGTTAGAGGTGAAAATTGGATGTTAATATTGCAGTATGCGTACGAAATTTTCGTTGTAGATAAACAAATTAGCAACATTATTTGATACATTATTTGTGAAGGAAGATAATATTATTTCTGTCTGCAAATAATAATAATAACAATACGCATTAATAAATCAAATGGTGAATACTGAATCCTTTCTTTACTAATAATAATAAATCAATCTTTACTAATAAATCAACAGAAAGAACAATACTACGTTACTACTCCATGTCGAATTGTAGGTCAAAGTCTATTTTTCATAACAAATATTTAAGAGATGGCAAGTAACCCCAATGTTTCATTAACAAGCGTAATGACAGTTTTTCAGTGCTAAAATAACCTATAATATATAATATAAAATTTGTGTCCACTGAATAACTCTTCGAAATACTGAATGAGCAGTTTCTTTGATTAACATCTTTCGTTATTGCTTTATGTTAGAGAGAAATTAAAGAAAGAAATGAATTTTTTAGTTTAATGTCTCATAATTATGGCCATTAGACTAAAGAAGACGGATGACTAATGAAAGTATTGATTGTGAAATCATTCTGTTGTGCTCTCCTACTGAGAATTGAACCCGGGACCACATACACGTTAGAAACAAGACAAGGAGGACTTGTGATTTGGTTTAATATATATGATTTTATTTCTATATTGCATAGCTGTGACGTATTCACATGATACATGAACGTTCGTTGCAATAAAGTGCAGATTCTTTATTTTTGTTTAAAATGTCTAGCAAACAGGATTCGAATCCGTACTGAATTGAGCATCTCTAACTTTCGTAACACTAACCACCAGAGCACAAAGGCATGACTTCGAAAGTATTTCCTCTGAGTGTATCTAGCTTTTTGGTGATCCTGTCTCCTACAGGCTTGAATCATTCCGTATCACCTAGTTTTGGCTTTTATCATTCTATAAATAATTTACATATTTCTTTTTGTAAATTGTTATGATTGTATTCTATATGTCAGTTATGCATTTATTTGGTGGTAACGTGTAGATAGTCTCTTGCTCTTGTAAATCTATCCTAGTTGTTTTCTGTCACAATGGAGGAAAGTAAATTTTACTCTAAATCCAGATCCGAGGAACGTAAGATTCTACATTGAATTATTTGAACTTTGTCTCTGGAAGACAGTCTAGGTTTTTGGTGACTAGATATGTACCAGACCTTTTGCTTTTTTCTGCAAGTAGTTCCTATGCAAAATTCGTGTTCCCATGGTGTTGCATGCCTGAAAAACCCCGATGATACATCCTCTTATCCATTATTCTGTCCATATTAAAAAAAAATGCTTAATAGTGGGGATGTCACAATAAGGAAAATAAAGTTTACCTGGTTGATGACCTAGATACTGACGCTGTTTGGAACCGAACAGTTGAAACTTTGACTTACCTGTCCTCAGAGCTTCAAACATTGCTCCAATGTCTATTTTTTCTGTTCTTTGACCATCTAAGATTTTTCGCAAATTTATCTGCCTTAACATAAGTTTCTACACGGAAACTCGACTACAAAGATAGACATCCTTACGGAACACATGACCGGAGTTTGAATCTGGCACACAGACCATCATGCAAGATTAACCTTCATAGTATAGGTTATTTCCCATCGCAATATCTCGCCTTCAAGAGAGGTTTATTAAAATTCCACACCACGTCTTTGCTTAGCAAGGTAGGAAACTAGTAATTAAGTCAATGCGTGTCATTTCTTGAAAATGTTTTAATCTTGACCATAGTCTCCTTTAACACTATTAGCGTGTAACGAGTCGCCACCCGACCATTGCCAACCATGGTCTGGTGGCGACTCGTTACAAGCGTTAGTTCGAGATCAGTGTTTCTTCCAGACCTGTTTCTTGGGGCACTGCTTCTCAGAGCTCTGAGCGTGCCCCTCTCCTGGAGAAGACCAAAATAATACGTTTATAATATAATAATAAATAGAATAGTATCAGCAGTGCCCTGTTCGAGATGTTTTAAAGCTATTGTGGCATCGCGGAAACAAGATTCCTCCAGGTCTGCAAAAAATACCCCTCTAATGATGATTTAAACTCTTCGTGTAAAGAAAATCGAAGTCTGCAAATTTTTCTTCTTTTCTGAAGATTCAAGAACAGGTGGAAATTGCAGCAATTTTCTCCACTCAATATGTCCGACTCACGACAGGAAATGTTCCTTTTTTGCAAAAATAATACTCAGGATGTGAATCAGACAGATAGAACATTCTCTGGTGAAGTTAATTTTAAAAGTAGTATGTGTGTCGAAAGTTAGTGTTACCATTAGAAGAAGATTAAACAACAAGATGCTAGGTAACGTGTATTTTGTCAAACATGCAGCACATAAATAAACAATATTTTCCAGCAAAACATTTTTTATTGTTATTGGCAACAAAGGAATGATTTTTAATGGCAGAGAAGTTCGTATTTTTTATTTTATTTTTGAAAACTACCTATGGTAAACTAGCATGCAGTATGTTAGTTTGTTTACCTCGGTGTGATTTATCGACTGCTACACTGAGAAAAATTAATTATCTTGACAGCGGTATATTGTACAAATATACGTGACCCATGTGTTTACTATGAAAATCAGTACGGATCATACATTATCCATGTGCTACATACGTACTGCCTTTCCCCCTCTTATATGTTATATTATACAACTGCAGTCGTTTATGTATGTCACATGAGTCACCTGTATGTTACATACGTCCATCTATATATGAGATTCTTACCGACCCCATATAGCCATACGAAAAGTTTGTATATCAATAGATCATTATAATGTATAAAGACATTATTATAAAACGTTTTCAGTTATACGTTTGCTGCAGGATGCAAGTTCAAAAACTACAGAATTTACGCATGTAACCTACGTTTTTAGGTACGTCACATACGTTTTTTTCAGTGTATACATATCCTGAGTTTAGACGATATTTTAATTAAACAGAAATTAAAATTTAAAAGATAGTGATAAACCTATTCTTGAAGCATGAAACAGTTTTGGTTTGAAAGAATGATCAAAGTTAATCAGCCTGATCATCCACATAAATAATGTGTGGTTTTGTTTGAAATATTCTGTATCTTGTTTTAAGCATCAACTTCAACGTATTGCATGTTTGATACCTGTTTCTAAGACGTAAATTACAGTTCTATAGACGCTATGATTGGATTATGGATATATGTACAACAAGCAGGCTTCTGTAAGCTTTTATCTTAGACCTTTTTATAAAAAGTAACATTATTACTCTTACTCAAAATTGTATTGTTTACCTTAACTACGTAGGTTTGGAATGAAAACATAGTCTGATGATCGAATTACAGAAGATAGGTGTAAATGCCAAGAAATATTGACTCCGATTAACATATTTCGTAAACATAAACATAGTGTTTATTAACAATATACACTAACCTTTATATTCATTATTATTAACTTTATTCAATATTGTAACAGCTATATTGTATTAATCATACCATGTACTGTCGTCTTGCCAATGTCATAGGTGAAATCTTCATGAAGGTATACGTACAGTATTTCAATATTAGTTTCACCTCAATAAGTTGCATGGTTCTTGCATAATATCATTTTTTTTTTTTTAGAAATTATTCAGCAGTGGTTTTGAAAAGGTCATGAGCCAGAAAGTGAAGTTATGAGAACATCGAAAAAACTGTTTAATTTTTGAAAATTCTCAAAGGTATGAAATAATCAACCTCTGTTTGAGAAAATAGAGTTTTCTTGTCATTGTACGAAACGAACAACTTGTGAAAAATTAGTGTTACAAAATAAATAAATAAAAAGTTGGGCTAAAGCAAAATCTTCATTTTCTAGCTCATGACTTTTTCAAAACCACTGATTCAATTGTTTTTCTCCCGTTTCTTGGAAAATACTCACGAGTTTTTTCTTATACTTACGCATATCAGTTTGGTCAGATTAATAAGGTCTGTCGATTGTGATATAACTCATCTTTGGACATTTATTCTGCTAAACACTAATGTTGCAAGGGTACGAGTAAGAGTATGTCATTGTTAGCAGTGTGTGTGTGTCACTATTAGAATATATGTTGTCACTATTAGAATATATTTACGTGTCACTATTAGGAGAATATGTGTGTGTGTCACTATTAGAAAAATATGTGTCTGTGTTAGGAAAAAGCAGACAACAATACATACAATTTCTTACTAAGAATGTGAGAATTTTTCGTATACTGTACATAAACAGTCTATTCCAGTGTTACCACTATTAATTATGTATTCCAGTATTTATCCAGATTACGTACAAGTATCCTGTACATGAGTTTGGCAACCAATGACATACAAGGTGTGTTCGAAAAATACTAAACTTTTGCTTTAAAATCTGTATTGCTCATTTTACAAAATTTTAAGTACTGTTCCCTCTAAAAGTGGTCTCATCTACTGACAATACACCGTTCCTAAGGTTTCATCCATTTTTGAAAAGCCTCGGGGAATGCACTTTCTGGGATGGCGCACGGGTTTCTCGTCGCATTGTACTGAATCTCCTCCATTGTTTGGAAACGGCATCCTTTCAAAGTGGTTTTAATTTTGGGAAACAGGAGAAAGTCTAATAGGACTAGGTCCCGAGAATAGGATGGATGGGGCAGAATGGTAGTCTGATAATTATCAGACAATTACGGATGAGGAACAACGCGTGAGTCAGTGCATTCGCATGGTGCACCATCCAAGTTTGGTTTTCCCACAATTCAGGCCACTTCCTCCCCACAGCATACCTCAAACGTGCTCAAATGTCCTATTGCAACTGTTTATTTACCATCTGGCCACAAATTCATGATGAACAATGCATTTCCAATCAAAAGCACAACCAGCATCACCTTGATCTTTGACCGACTCAAATAGTCCTTTCATATGCTTGATTAAGCAACTGAAATGTATCTATAAAATTTTTGCCAAGTTTGTAGCAAAATTTCCCACCCACGTTGTTTTTCATGCTCGTTCATTGTCACTTTGTCACTAATTCGACGAATATATTGTACACGTGTTCACTTCAGCGATTGTACCTCTGCGACTAGTAGTCATAGTGAAACGAGGCAAATGGCACTATGTTGTCTAAACCTGCCGCTAGATGTGCTCAGTAGCCACAGTGCGCTTCCTGTGCTGGTTTATGCGCTATTTCAAGCTCGGTATTTTCTGAACGCACCTCATACAGTTTAAAGGCATAAAATTAGTTTTACAAATTTTCTTAAAATACGCATAAGAATTTTTCATCAATAACCTCATTGTTTTCACAACTCCATCTCCCCATAATTATTTGAATATTCCTAATTTTCATTTATTCATTAATTTTATCTTTTCTCCTTCAGTTTCTTTTCTTTTTCTTTCTTTTGTTTTTTCTTTTTTTATGAAAAAAAAAAACAAATTAAATATGGTTCCTTCCCTAGCATCACACAAGATGTTCGGACTGGAACTTCCCATCAGATAACTCTGAAACTGAATGGACTCAGCGTACGATAAAAATCAGGTCAGCTTCTTTCTTCGAAAACATCTAGAAAAATCCATTAAGTAACTATGGCATAATGCAACTATTACTGATCCAACCAATTAATTTTACCAAATATTAAACAGGACTCTTCTTATTGCTAACAACTATTTTATTTTCGTAGCGTGTTTGTGAATCAACCTGATGTGCGTCTCATAGTTGATTATTAAAAAAAAATAAATAAATAAACCGTTACAAGCTCATTCCGTTCCAACTCAACAAATACACGAATCGAATTTGAATAAGAAGCATGGACCATCGCACTAAAGTGTTTTTGCTCCTATTTCCTAAATTGAATCATATTATGCTCTGTTGGATAACATTTCTTTATGAAACATGAACAAAATTATAAGAGGCGTTTACGCAAAACTGTACCGAACTAAAGCCACACTAGAAGCAAGCTACTCATTGCGAATGGAAAATGATTTATGCTGTGTTTTAGGATTCTTAATGAAATATGTATTGGTGAAAGAAGAAGCAGTCAAATGTTCAGTTTTCTTTAAAAAAAAAAACTTGTCAATGAAAATTCAACCGAAGAATAACATACAACTTAGGGACTTCTTCATGGATATATTGCAATTTTCTTTTTAATCGAATATTTGTTTATGAAACGTCAACAAAATTATCTCTGGCATTTTTCAAAAAATCGTTCGAAAAGAATTTATCCCCAAGGGTAAATTACGTTTCTGATTTTTTAAAAAAAAAATGAGAATAAATGTCCCGTTAACAACCCTACAATATGGTATAAATTAATTTATGAAATATGAACATTATATATATATATATATATATATATATATATATATATATATATATATATATATATATATATATATATACAAAATCGTCCTTATAGAACTCGAACCCAAGACTAAACTATCTAAGATTTTCTATTTTATTTATTAATTTTAGTTTAACGTTCTACGAATAACCCCTTTATGCTAAAGGAGGCTTATAGTCTAGTTAATGAAAATGAATGACGGGAGTTCAGTGGCCCAGTGTTGGAGCATTTACCTCTATTCGTGATTTCCCTACTACGAACTTTGGCTAAGTAAGTTTGTAATGGACAACATTGTGTCCGTGGTTTTTTGGGGGTACTCCCGTTTCCTCCCACACTCTCATTCCAACAATTCTTCCATTATCATTTACTTCCCTTAATCATCCATCTTCCTTAAAAGCCTAAAGAGCATAATCGTGGGATGTTAAACTGAAATTAATTTGATATTTAAAATAAATGATTGTGAAATTAATTTTTTTCTGCTCTTCCACTGGATATCCAACCCGGGACCACGTGACCAAAGGCACACGCGAAAGTCACTGGATCGACAAGGACGGCTGTATTGTTCTCAGAAAAAAAACTTGTGCTATATTATAGGATGGTTAATAAAATATTGATTTATAAAAGAAAAAATAAACAAAATCATTTGAGCTGTTTTCGAATAAGTTACATACTTTTTTCACCACTGAGTAAACTATCTTTATTTTGCGCGATATGGCGAAAGTTCGAAAGAAAAACCTGGATAATCTCATAAAAACCTTAAGTGTCAAATTCCGTCGAGATATGTTCAACAGATGACCTTGAGGTTTGTGTACCACAAGACGAACAGACGAACAAACAAACAAGCATTCAAAAATCGCTTTCTCGTTATGTTGAGCCCGTGAAACGTATAAATCCCTTGAATTCGAACTCGATATTTTTATGACCGCAATACTTTCTTTTTCCCTATCGTCGCTGGAAAATTTAAAAGGAAAGAGCTTTTAGAAAAGGAAGAACACTTGTGGTACCAAATTGAAATAAACACCAAACACAAATAGTTTCTTTCAGTTAATATTTCGTTCACTATCAAAAATTTTACAGTAATTTTAAATTTACTAAGTATTATATTCTCTCTTGTTAGGTTACATTAATCATTAAAAGTCTCTCATTAAACCAACGAACAGTTAAGCGAAAACAAATAATGAGGCAAGTCTAATGTACACTACGCACAACACCAACGATCAACGTCGTTCAATCAAAGCGTATTCATTCTGAAACCAAATAGAAAATTATATTTTCTGAAGCCTAAATGTAGCTGCAGAAAATGAAATAAAATACAAAATATGAATTATTTCGATACCTCACATTCCCCTTGTCTGTCGATTGTACAAAACTGAAAATATAAATCGCCGTTTCATAATATCCTTTTTCTGTAATTTTAAAGCAAATTTAGTTTCTCCGTAATAATTTTTGTAATTTGAAGCAAATTGCTAACTAATTAACTGAATTTTCAAATAACCGTAGCTATGATTTACAACCATAGCACAATCATTTCATAACACTACATACAACTCTTTTCACACATTTCACTATAATAACACACTGATTGATCGGAAGCCGGACAGTTTGGTGCGGGAACCAGTCGGTGCTAGGACACTTCGGTGTGAAAGAATTTTCTTTTTACTTTAGATCAGCATTTCCCAACCGGTGTCCCGCTAATGGACCGCTGGTGTGCCGCGAGGAAATCGAAACAAAATTATTAATTCTATAGCAACCAAATTGCAAGACATAAAGAAGTATATTTTTGTATTTCATATTACTATGAATTTCTACCATGGAAAAATTACTGTAATTGTAATATATTATTCTACATCTATTACTGTGTAGCAGACAGTATTTCGGCTCGTACATATTTCCACGGTTAGCTGCTATGTTACACTTCAATTGAGAGTCATACTAACACCGAGAAATGGAAGAAATTGTACAATACGCGTCAAGTGAACGTTCGTACAACACTTATTTGCACGTGAATGACAGAACAATACTTTGTTCAACAGGTGTGTTTTGACTTCGACGCATCGCAAGCTGTGTGATTGCAATAATATGCACCGGTTTTGGTTAAAACAGCGAAGTTAAAAGTACAAGACATTTGTTTGTTCGTTCGTTGTTTAGTGATCTACGTTCTTAGTGAAAGATTGGATACAGTTTTCAAAAAAGAAAGCGTATTTTTAAAAATCTGAGTCCTATATTTCATTGCAATTGTTTTCTATTTTAAAATTAGAATAAAAAATAAGCATATTGAATTAGCATAGGGGAAAACCAGTGATCGAGCTTTCATCTTTGGGAGAAGATGATCAGTAATCACAGAAAAAAAATACTATGGTATTTTATATTTGCAAATAATAATAATAATAATAATAATAATAATAATAATAATAATAATATCTTTGGGTGTGCCGCAAGTTAAAAAAGGTTGGGAAACGCTGCCTTAGATACTAGGTCACAACTGGTTCATTCTTGGCGGATGTGTTCCGAACGGCATTGGAGGTGTGAGTAAGGAAAATCTGTTAACATGCAAACAAACATGTAAGTAAATATAGAATTTATTGTTAATTATTTGAAGAATGGCATTATTTGTGAACAGTTCTCGTAGTGGTAGGAAGTTGGTGTACGAAGGTTACATGCATGCGTTTGAGAAACAGTGCAACGATAAGAGTTACTGGGAGTATGTTTTAAAGAGTCAATTCAAAGGAAATGCAAATACCATTAACTCTGTTGTAACCAAATTAGTGATTACGCACATGCTACGGATACTAGACCATAAAAGTGGATATTTTTATGCTGACATGAAAAGGAAAGTTTATTCATCGCAGGAAACCACTCACAAAATCATCGGGGCATTAATTAAAGTAGAAGCTGTAGTTATTGGGGTAGTCGCAGTAAGAATCAAAGTATCGAAGATACTCATATTACTAGTCAGTTACTAGTTACATGTGAATATCATGGAAGAAATTTTAGTTCTTGAAAGTTCTTCAGACACTTTAAAAATATGCACTTCAGTACAACGATATCACTTGCAAAAGAAGAAGGTTCTTTTCTGTCCAGCGATTCTGTCCATAATTAGCACAGACCCTATGGGTACATTCCTTTTATTGAATGATTTCGGTCTTCTGTCTTCTTCTAAGCATTATATACAAGCTTAATTCTTTTACACTTGATGCAATTTTCTTAGTGTTCAGTGTGATAGTTCAGTTCTTATATTATATACAGTAACATAGTCGAATTCGTTGAAATTAAAAGGATTCCAGCACACAGATTAATAGGTTGTATCTTGTTAGAACATGCACTAGCAACTACTTTTTGTCTCTCTTAGAGCAAAATTTTTATAGTTTTGGTAACTCTTTTGATAGCGTAATTTCACACATTCTTGTTGTGGTCTGTTGCAGGTCTCCTTCAACGCTTCCGGAAGTATAGAGACGGTTCGATATTTATATTTATGGAATGTATTCAGTTTTAAACCTATAGTGATCGAGTTACACCGTTATTGGTGAGGTTTAATTATTTTCGGATATTAAGTATATACGTATATCATGGCCAAAAAAGTTATGATTACCTATACTGAAATATAAAATAACTTTGATATGGCATTGGATCAGTGATTGGTCATTTGCATGCATTGTTATTCTTTGAATAAAAGAGTTAAAATCCAAGCAGTTCGTACATTATTTGAGTTGATTTTGAGTTTTACGTCCCGTTGAGCAGCGAGGTTATATGAGACGTGGACCTACTGATTAACGTGGAATCCGAACCACATGATCTCCCACCGGGTACATTATTTGAATACCTACATAACACGCATGTCCATGTCCTCTCTTGGATTTTCACAAGATTTGGTTTCCTTAACTCTGAAGCTTATCTTTTGAATTTACACTTATTATTATAGCTGAGGTGTTTTGCTCACGAAGTCAGAATTTAGTCAGGGTAGTTGTATTAGGACGGTCCTTGATAATCTGATCATGACCATAATATTTACAATTAGATGTGTTCGAGCACCCGGCGACGTGATAATTGTAACAAAACTGGTGATGGAGTTGCTCTTTGTGAAAGTTTTGTTTATTATGCCATTGTCGGAAATTCATGTCAAGTTTGGTTTTCAGTAATTATCATTAGTAGCACTTCGTTATTTTAGTAGGAAGATTTATTGGAGTCTACAAAATTAAAATAACATTTAATGGATCACCTTAAATTCCTTGACTCTTGAAAAGCTAAAGCATAGAAGTTGATTGGATTCTCTAATTGATTCGATAACTTCTTCAAATATAACGGAACTTATAAAGAGATGCATTTTATAAACGATAGCCAGCATAGAACTGAGTCAGATAAATTTAGTTAATTGTACGATTTGATTACAAATATCTGAACAATCATCCCGTTTAAAAATAAGATAGAATACCTGCTTTTATTCTCCGAATTAACGAGGAAATGTTTTTGGGTGTCGTACAAAACTTTTTATTACATCATTGCTAATCAACTAGTTTGTTCAATATGAAGTCAATTTACAAGGAACAAAATCTTGATTCAAACTAACTCCTGTCTACATATCTCCTGACTACGGCAATGCTACTAATACTACTAAATAATTAATAAAGTTAATTGTGTAAAGTAATTATTCATTACTTGAAATATTCAGTAAAAAACAGTTTAAAGACAAGAGTTCCAACATAAAATGACCATCGAAGATTATAGTTCAATAGTTACTTTTAAATTTAAATGACTTTTTGTGTTTTCTTCCCTTATGTAGCACATCCTGAAAGTAAGTATTATGAAACTCAAAGTGGAATCATGGATCACTATGTTGCATAATTTATTAAACTTATTTCATACACACCCAACTTCTATTAACATCAATTATTCTCTTCTCAAAGGTTTTCATCAAATTTACTTATAAACACTTCTCGTCCATAGTTGATTCACATTTGATCTCCATTTCTATAAAACTAAAATGCTCAAGATCAAGTATTTTTATTTATCAAACCAGTTAAATAAGTTCATAATTCACTTCGGCAATCAGAGTAATCATAGTATATTCAAACATTACATGCCACTTAAGAACATTTACCTGGTAAGCATTCCTGTTTTCCTTTCAAATTATGCCATGAACATGATTATTTTCTGTCATATTCAAAATTCTCCTCGGTAGACTTAATAAAATAACTTACGAACTATATGTATAATTATATACACACAGCCTATTTGTTATTTTAGAGACGTTTCTACGGAAACTTTAGTGGAAACTATTTACCAAGCGAAGGCAGACTTCGCCCATTTGTTGAACTAAACATCTCCCAGCGAGACTCAAATTTAACACAGAACAGAAAAGAGGAAAGGAAATCACTTTGACTAATGGGAATTTCTGGACTCTTGTTTACTTTTACCCTCCTCGCGACCCCTATTGTAAATCGCATTACCTATCATCAAGTTCAGTTTGCGCTGCTCCCTGTGGACTACACACATGTAAAATCACACCACACTTCAAACATTAAACAAGCTTTCTCTGCCACAAAGCAAGCACTTGGCTGGTCTGGCTTTAAAGGTGATGCGTTGGTAGCAATTTCTCTTTCAGAGATTTACGAGATATTACGCCAGAGATGATAAAGTAATGCTTACCTCAAGGCTTGAACTCCTCCTACATATATTTTTACGTAATAAGAATATAGATCAGATAATGTTGCCTGTAGATAGAGATTATTCTTAAATGCATTTAAGTCGTGCATGATCTTAAAAAGAAAGTGTTTCATGTCATTCGTTCTAAGAACAATCTAATGTCTAATATATATGAATTTTACAAATTACATATTTCTCCATATTTGCAGAGAAAAGTAATTGTGAACAATTATAACTGATTCATACTTAAGAAATAGTAGTAGGAAATCTTTATAAGTGATTCTTTGTACTGATTTACAAGAAAATTAAATCACAAATAATCGAAATTATTATATTTTATTCAGAAAAGGTTAAAATTGAAATCTACACCAATAAAGTCCCGAGCAATCACAGTAGAATATATAAATTGAGTTCTATTTCATTGCAAAGAAAACTAAATTTTAATCGTAAATATTAATGGTTACAATATGCATACATCATCAATTATGATATTTACTTCTTTATATATATTTGACGTGTTGCTTCTTAGGCGTAGCCAGGTCTTGCTTAATGTTTGTACTACTTTGAATATTGTGTTTAGTGCAATCTCTTAACAAATAAATTAGTAGAAGAATATACTCTTAGTTTTCTTCAGGGGGACATTTCAGTTTACAAACGAAACATAGAAGCTTCTGAAAACGAGAAAAATGAGTGCCGCATTCAGAAATTAGTGTTGCCAGCCCAACTTACGAACTTCTAATTCTAAAGTTTGAAAATTAGAAGAAAGTGCACTCTAGAGACTACAAGAAAAGCGAGAACAGTAGGTTATTGCTATTAGGCTGCTTTTCTGAGAAAACTCTAAGTAAAATCTCTAGGTAACTTTAGGTAGAATCTGTGAGTTGGTAAGTTGGTCATAAAATTCAACGTCCTTGATAGAAAATATTGAAAATCTAGTATTACTTAGTTTTTCTTAGTACATCTATCAGCCTAAATAACCTACTACAGAGTCGCAAGATCAGTACGTATATATAAAGAATATAAGCATTCTAAATGAACAGTAACAGCTTCTCCAAAGTAGTAGCTCAAATTAGGCTTGGTTTGTTTGGTATACAGTGTGTTTGAAAAATAACTCCCTAGTTTTAATGTCCTAGAATCTGCACAAAGCGACATACACTATTCTAGTTTGTGGTGTTAGATTCATCAACTCTCCAAGTTTGGTTCCCCTGCAGTTGGTAGGTGTGCTTGACCTTGAGACCGCACCAGTGCTGCCTTTTCCTCTGTTTCCTCAGTTCAGTTCAGGCAGACGTGCAGTGCAGAGCAACTCAGCAACAATGTGTACTCCGCAACAGAAAGCGCAGTGTGTTATCTGGCTTGTGAAAACTGAGTTTTATCTGTGCAACGTAATTTTAAACGTCAGTATGGTGGTGAACCACCTCCAGCAAAAAATACCCGTCATTGGCTAAAGTCTTTCAAGGAAACCGATAGTGTTTTAAAAGCAAAATCACCAGGAAGACCGAGAACTTCTGAAGATCTTGTTGAACAGATCCGTGTTTCTTGTGTTTGGAGCCCGAAGAAGGCATTGGCCAGACGTGGTCTACAATTAGGAGGGCCTAAAGGTACTGTGTATGATGTTGTGAGCAAAAGACTTAAGTTGCGCGCCTACAAATTGCAACTGTTACATGCAATTAAACCTACTGATAAAATCGAAAGTTATGAGTTTGCTGCTGACTTTTTACACAGAATTGATGATGATGTCAAGTTTTTTTAAAAAAAAGATTCTCTTTTCTGATGAGGCTACATTGATGTCAGTGGAACAGTTAATCGTCATAACTGCAGAATTTGGGTGCAGAGCAAATCTACACGAAGTTATTCATCATGAACGTGACTCTCCCAAACTTAATGTCTGGTGCGGTTTGATATAAGATCGTGTGATTGGTCTTTTCTTTTTTATAGAAAAAACAATAAACGGGGACGTTTACTATGACATGCTAACAGAGTACGTTTTTTCCGAAATGGACGATATTGAGGCGGAAAAGGGGCTTGTGTTTTTGCAACAAGATGGCACCCCACCTCATTACAGTAACCACGTGCGTGCGGCTCTTGACACTCGCTTTTCAGGAAGGTGGATAGGCAAGGCTGGCCCAATACCTTGGCCACCACGAAGCCCAGACCTAACCCCACTGGACTTTTTCTTTTGGGGCCACATGAAAAAGTTGTGTACAGTGAAAAGAACAGAGACATCAATCATTTACGGAAAAGAATCGTCGCGGCGGTTGGGACAGTTACACCTGAAATGTTGGTGAATACGTGGCGAGAAGTGGAATATCGTCTCGACGTGTGCAGGGCCACAAATGGATCCCACGTTGAAGTTTACCAACAATAAACAAAACTTGAAGGAACTTTCTTTCATTATATGTACTCATTGATGTAAGTTTTCATTCATTTCCCAATTAAATTTATACTTAAAACTAGGGAGTTCTTTTTCAAACACCCTGTATTTGAAAGAGCTAAACAAGAAATTGTTTTGCAAAGCTGAGAGTTAATTATCTCATGCGATGAAACTTAAATTTAAATATGGTAATTTTCTTTACTTAGGAGAAGTATTATAACCTAAATTTCAGACGTCTTCTTGAAAAAACCGAACTTCAATTGTACTCAAAACACTACACAAGGCACGTGAGCATGTAATTCAAAAGTGCAAGAAAGGATTTCTGACATAAGAAGAAAACTAACTGAGAGATAACACCATTTCTGAAGTATGTTTCTTCCACAACTTCTTATAAGGTAATATGATTAATACATTCCTGTACATTTTTGATGAATACGATCAATTTCAATTTAACGCCCTTTCAAGCAGTTATGTGAGACAGAATCCACTGTTTACTGACATTCGATTAACTACTGTGTTTATATCCAAGGCCAATATCGCCAGTGGGTATCGAACCAAGAGTCATGTGCACCGAAATCATGTAATGTAGCAATTAATCCACGAGAAAGCACTATACAGGGTGTTAATGAACTATACCGACAAACTGTAAAAGGTGATTCCTCACATCAAAATAAGAGAAAAAGTTCATATGGACTTACGGCGAAAAGTGCATAGTTACAGAGCTAGGGCTGTCAAGAATCGCGAAAAACCTGAATTTCAAGAGGCACTATTTCGAATTCCAGAAACTGTGGATGGCGGTTCTTAGCAGCGTAAAGGAAGCCACGCATACACAATCCAAAAGTGCATATTTCGTCAATTTTCAATAAGCGTACAGGACATACCCTACAGGGTGTAATTCTCACATATGCTCTCAATAGAGTTTTCAGATATACGCTGATTTTAAGGAGGGCCCAAACTAGGCTGGAGGTAAGTTTCACAACTATGGACATCCAATGCTTTGGAGGGAAGTCAGAAGTGTTAAGAACCAACAGCTTCATATCTTTTTGTGTTCTGAATAACGTGTGATGCGAAGTATTTCGTGACGGTATATTTCACGTTTTCTTCACTTATAAGCGTGAAAGAAAACATTGCATAATGCATTCTCCTGAGTACGAGCAACCATGCTGCTGACGATTCTTAACACTTCCGATAGCATGTCAAAGGATCCCATGTTTACTGCTATCAAGGCTTATCGTTTGCCTACTTCGGACCAATCATAAAGTCAGAGCATATCTCAAAATTCGGTTGATGGCATGTCTGGGAATTTCACCCTGCAGGGAATACTCTGCACACCCATTGAACATTAATGAAATATGCATTTTTGAATTGCGAATACGTGACTTCCTTTACATTGATAAGAACCACCACCCACAGTTTCTAGAATTCGAAATAGGACCTCTTGAAATTGGGCTTTTCGGCGATTTTGGACAGCCCTAGCTCTGAAACTATGCACCTTTCGCCATAGGTCCATATGAACCTTTTCTCTTATTTTGATGTAAGGAATCACCTCTTACAGTTTGTCGGTATAGTTCATTAACACCCTGCATATCTTATTGAAATGACTTTCTTACACAGACTACGGTTTTACATAATTTAGTGTCATTTTACAAACTTACGGTGTTGTGTTGGAACACAATGCACCACATGGCTCTGCTAATAATTTTTCACCATTTCACGTACCACAAAAGGACTGAATATAGAAAGTGATATTTCTGAGAAACTATTGCCATTAATCATAGAAGATAATTAAAGCTTTAATTATGCACATAAACTTAATATATATTTACTTAAAAACTACCTTAGAAACATGGTTTATCATTTTCTCCATGACTTCCATCTCAAAATTATTTTCATTGATTATATTTTAACTTTCCTTTCAGAGACGTTGTAACAAATTATATGGGACTGAAATGAAAACATCTCATGCTTTTGCCTTTCAGGCTAAAGGAGCCAAAATATTACTGAAAGTGAATGATTGTTAAAATCAATTTTCTGTGCCTTCCCACCGGGACTCGAACCCAGGATAATATGCATCAAAGGCACACACTAGCAGGGAGACCTTTACATGTTACTGGAAGTACAGCTTAACATTTCCAAACTTAACATTGAGCAGGACTCGGGGTACCTTTGAGTGCAATTGTACGTACAAAGTTCGAGTCCAGGTCGGGTAATACGTATCTATCTCTCAGAATCCTTGCACAAGTGATAGTCGGTTGTGCAATAAACTTAATCGAGCTTGCACCTGAAAGATTCACTTGCATCTAATGATGAAATTGTGAACATATTGCAAGCTGAAAGCTGTTGTCAGTGTAAGCATACGGAAGATTATAGCTCATTTCAGGTTATATATATATATATATATATATATATATATATATATATATATATATATATATATATATATATATATATATATATGCTGCTTTATTTCTAGGGCCGCGGGCCGCGGTGGCTCAGTGGGCTCAGTGGTAGAGCATTCACCTCTGGTGCATGGGGTCTCGGGTTCAAATCCTGCTCCCGCCAAGTGAACTTTGTGGTGGACAAACACCGTGTGCGTGGGTTTTCTCGGAGTTCTCCCGTTTCCTCCCACTTTTTTCATTCCACCATTTAATTCCTTACTCTTCATTACCGTTTTCTTTAGCCTAGCCGGCATAACCGTGGGATGTAAAATTCAAAGATTTCATTTCATTTTTTATTTTTAGGTAAATACTAGTCGGTTCTGAACCAATTTGGTTTGGCGTGGCATCAGAGGCTATATTCCATATCTTTAACGCCAGAAGCTTCTGTGTTTGGTTCGCCTCGTCTTATCTTGTTTTATGATTCTTCGTTGGTGAACATGGGGTGCTTCGCTCAACATTCAGTGCTGAAATCGCTTTATTTTTTGTGTAGGAATATATAAATGAATCAAAACGTATGAAGAACAAATAGTAAATATTCCGGATGAGCTAATGTTTGATTCTGGTTTTAATGCCGTGTTAAAGGGTTCCCATCTTTCCACAGCAAAATGTCTGGACACTATGCACCGTACGGCATGCGGGGCAGGCTCGTATCCAGGGGGGTTAGGGAGCGGGTCCCCCTAAATTTTTGCTGGCCCCCTAAAATTTTCACGGTAGGCTTGCAAATGAACTATAATATGGTGATGAACTGTAATATTATTGGATCGGGTCCCCCCTACACTTTTGGACTAGCTACCGGCCTGGTGCGGGGTGGGAGAGAAATGTACGAGCAGTCTTTTTTTGGTAATAATGTAATATTAATCTGTCTAGTGAAGAGCGAATCGGTAAAGAGAAGCGAAACAGTCTAAACCTTATTGGTCCTGCATCATTTAAATCTAATAAAAATATGATTAACTTAATATGTACAGATATTATGTTAATAGGTTGTATGTTACTGGACATACTACTAACTATTTACTTGTCAGTTGATGTGAGAATTTCTTGTCTGTTAAAAAAAAAAAAAAAAAACTTTATATAATACTGTGGAAAGTAAAACTAAATTCCAACTATAAAACTAATAGTTACCCCGTTGATCAATAAATATGAAAGCCCGGATGTCGGAATTATCATCAAGGTATTCTCAAAAGGCAAGTATAAGAATTAATTACAGAACAAGATACATAAGACACTCATAAACATCAATTACTCGTACACGTCAAAAATATATTCAATCAAAGTTTGAACACACTGTATTGTTGTTTATTTACTCATCTGTGTGTTTCTCTCTCATACAATTATGTATCAAGTTTAAACTCAACAGGAAAGCAAGCTACCTGGGGGAACGGCGGCTCAGTGGTAGAGTTTTCACATCTGGTGCGACAATTCCCTAGTTCGATCCTAGCTTGCGCTAAGTGGGCTTTGTGGTGAACAAACACCGTGTTCCTGTTTTTCGAGGGTCTTCCGTTTCCTCCCACTTTATCCATTTTACATTGCATTCATTTCTCATCATTACCGTCTCCTTTAGCCTAGCTGGCATAAACATGCGACGTAATACTGAAACATATCATTTCATTTTCGAAAGCAAACTATATATAAATGCTTTTCATACATATTCTATATTGGTATTTTTGTTCATTTTTCATAAAGTGGAAAGGATTGATTTAGTGCAACTTCGTAGCAGTTTCACTCAATGCTAACAATAATAAGTAAATCTTGCACCTGCTGTACTTTATATTTCTATTGTGAAAATTATTTTGATGTAAGTGAAAGCACATTTATTTTATGTAATGTTGAAGGAATTTTACCAACAATACCAACAAATTGTGTATTTATCTTAAAATTGAATATTTAAAATATATTTGCCATGTATCTTGCACGCTTATCATTTATTTAACTACGCACTAACTACCGGGAAACTAGAATTTGCCTAGCTTATACGCCTAGGAGGAAAGTGTTGAAGTGAAATTCGTGTGCACTACTATTCAATGACGCAACAAAGCCAGTACTTCCAAATATGACCGAACACGGAAAAATACGCGTAGAATGCATGCACGTTTACTACTTAGCTACAAAAGTCATTAAATACTTACACTTGATTTAAGTATATATTTATTTTAAGGGTTCTACGTGTGTGATGTTTAGGCTAAAGAACGCGACAAAAATGAATAATTAAAATAGAACAGGAAAGGGAGCTCCCCCGTGGTGATATTGTAAGTATACTTAGAGGAAAAGACCTGGGCTGGTTGGATTTTAGAGCTCAAATGTAGCAGATCCTACGCCAAGCTGCTGTTGTTTCGCGTCTCATATGGCTCGCGAAACAGACAACTAAAAGCGAAAGGACGACAGAATATCAATGAAACTATTCTCCAAGCGTTATTCAAGCTTCTCATACAGAAGTCTACCCATCACTAATATAATGTCTTCGATAATTTGACCATGTTATAATGTTAATTATTAGTAGTGTTTCATCCACAACAGTGAACAGAATTTAAAATTTGCTGATACAATATTATTTTACTGAAGCAGCGGTTTCAAATTAAGTCTGTAATTGTTTGTTGTTGACGTGATACAGAGGGTACTAAATTTGTTGGATTCAGAGATACGGTTTATCAAAAGTTCGGGGAAATAATTTCACGGGGACTGTAAATAGTGTAGTACTTGTGTACAAGTAATATATATATATATATATATATATATATATATATATATATATATATATATATATATATATATATATATATATATATATATATATATATATATATATATATATACACTGCTCCACAAAACTTAAGCAACCCGAGAGAACGTGGTATAAGTGACGTGTGGGGCCCATTCAACACTGGTCGGTGGTATGCACATACACAGAGACATACAGGCAAGGCGATCACACACTCTATCGCATAAGCAGCACCGTTGCAAGCGCGGTGAACAACTTATGCCATGAGGCGTACACCACAGCCCAGTAGTGTCCGAGGCTCCAAACATAGAGTTAGTGGCTCTTCTGTGGAGTACACACCTTGCAATTGCTGGTAGACGACAATTGAGTGACTTTGACCGCGGACGAATAATTGGGCGGTTGGAATTCGGCCGATCGCAAGTGGAAGTGGCGCAGGAATTCAACGTGAACAAATGTGTTGTGTCGAGGCTGTGGAGTCGCTTCCAAAATGGAGGTGAAGTCAGTAGACGTCATGGAGGAGGCCGTCAGAAGAAGACGTCGGCCGTCGAAGACCGATTTCTCACAATTTCTGCCAAATGTAACCGTCAAGCTTCATGTTCTCAACTGGCCAATGAGTCGTTTCAGGCTACAGGACAACGCGTGAGTCGTGAAACTGTTCGTCGGTGGCTCAATAGAGCAGGACTGTACGCAAGAAGACCTGTGCTGTGTGTGCCATTGAAACTGGAGTACAAAGTGCGCGTTACACATGGTGTCAGGAACATGTTGCATAGGGGGAACACCAGTGGGCGCGAGTCATGTTCTCCGATGAGTCGAGATTCAGCCTGTCGTCAGATTTTGGTCGGACTTTAGTGTGGTGAGAGCCAGGAACACGCTATCATCCAAACTTCATTGCTGAACGGCCGTCCTATGGCGGTGGTTCCATTATGGTATGGGGTGGAATTATGCTGGATGGGAAAACGGACCTCCATATTGTGCAACATGGCACTTTGACAGCACAACGGTACCGGGATGAAATTCTCAATACACATGTGCGCAATTTCCGCGGAGCATTTGGCCCAGACTTCCTGTTCATGGATGACAATGCCCGCCCACACACTGCACATCTTGTGTCCGAGTATCTGGATAGCGAAGACATTACGCGTATTGCATGGCCTGCATATTCGCCGGACTTGAAGCCCATCGAGCATGTGTGGGATGCTCTTGGGCGGCGAATAGTGCAGCGCAGTCCAAAAGCACGCACTCTCCCTGACCTGCAAACAGCTCTCCTCGAGGAGTGGCGCCATCTGCGGCAAGACTTGATCAACATTCTGATTTGCAGCATTAAGGCCAGATATCGTGCCTTTATAGCTGTTCGTGGTGGTCACATGTTATATTGACTGCCTATGCCCTCGCACAATCCAGCTTCACCTGTTGAGGTATCGTTGTGCAAAACTTTTTGGTCACTCTGTACATCTTAACTGTATTGTTCGTCTTCACTTGTGTTGCATTGTGCATCTGGACCGTCTGTTTGTTCATTATACTTCGTGCAGTGATCGTGTCGTTTTATTTTCTGCTGCTTTCTTCGAATTACTTAAGTTTTGTGGAGCAGTGTATATCACCGGATCCAGGATTTTCTGACGGGGGGTGCACCAATAACTATCAGTACATTTGAATCAATTTTTTTTTTTTTTTTTTTTAAATGCCTTCAGGTATCTGTGATGTGTATGAGGAACTGACTTAAACTACTGTGCTTAACAGAACCGCGTTCTTTTAAGCCCGAAACGGAAACATGAAATGAAATTTTAGGAAAGTATTGCTATTTCCACTGCCAGTTTCTCACTTTAGATAGTGTATATTCAGAACAGAGGGAGGTGCACGTGTTCCGGTGCACCCCCCTAAATCCGGCCCTGTATACATACATACATACATACACATATATAATATAATATAAAATATTACAATGGAATTGCATATCTCAGAATCCTGTTTCGCTATTTTGTTTTGCAACCTGAAATGTGAAGGGAAGCGTTGTACTGGAAACTCTTCTTTGTATCAACTACCAATACAGCAACTGTTTACAGCACAGCTTCTTTGGTTTCTCAGACTGCATTTAAACTCTTAACTTTTCCTCTTACGGCTAAAGTTTAATTAGAGAAACTCAGAAGCAGATTGAATAAAAAGAGAACTTTTTGAAAAAGGACAAATTGTTTAATCTAGTTTTCTAAATAAATTTACACTTTCTTTAAATAATAAGACGAAAGAAAAGTTCAAATTAGTGTGTGTTTTTGTGGTCCTCTCTTCCGTTTCTTTCTGGCTGCTAATCAACAGGATACTCCTTTTTACTTCAGAACGAGTCAACCACAATGTTATTCGACACGGTTATTTATCGTTAATTAACTTCTGAAACCCTCTGCTTGAAACTTTAGTGTAAGCTCAATGTTCACTTAATCAAGAAAAAAATGTTTGACTAACTTAAAAAAAAAAGAAATGAAATCTTTCAGCTTAACGTCCCACCGTTATGCAGTATACACTAAAGAAGACGATGATAATAAGAAGTAATGAAATGATTAAATAAAGCAAGTGGAAGGAAACGAGAGAACTCCGAGGTGAAATTAAAAGCAATCTCGTAACCATTAAAGATTGTATTGCTTATATAGCTAGAACATAATACTTTCATCTTCCTATCCCAGTGTATCTACAAATATGGCCCATGGCATATAAAGTTCAGTGACTTCAGGCAGTACCTAGGTATATTTTCAGTTCCTATAGCTGATGGAAATGTTTCAATATAGATCTAAATTCTCGTCAAAACCATTAATGGAATGTATATTAGGGTGCAGCGTTTTGCACTTTTGTTGGAAATTCGATGACGGCTAGTGCGGAAAAGGTGCCATTAGTGGCACCTACCGTACTGATTTTTTTTTATTTCATTTTTTTGGACAACCCCTTACTCTGCCCCAAAGGACAAGTTTTTTTAAGTGCTTGGTTAGGCAACACGCACACCACCAATGACAGAAAAGCTACTTGTGGTCGTTTTTAGAGTTGCCTGATGGCTATAATATAATTGCTTTATTAAAAGAAATTTGTAGCAATGCCGGTAAATAATTTTAAAATGTTTATGAGTCAAAATACAGCCATATTAGCTCAGTTGTTGGAATTAATGTCCAGATTTTGTTTGAAATGCCACGTTAACGATGATTATAGGCATAGCCCTTGATATAACACGATTTTCTTTGTGCAAATCTTCTCTTATTATGCTCTGTACGCAAAATAACCCAGAACTCGCCACGGGGAGGTGGTTGCACATCGAGTTCCGCCCACCCACCCAGTAGGCATACGTTGACATTTGACGTTAGGTTTGGTCTCAAAGCGAGGCATTCTTGTTCTAGACTTCAGTTTGGCTCTAACGTAGGTATCTCTTGCGTTCTGGCCGCACTTTTTCGACGATGCCTCGGACACCAGCTTCACTGTGCGTTCCACAGCTTGGCTGTTGTTGTTAGAAATGTTGTTGTTAGAGTGCTGCTGATCCGTTATGTTTCGTGTGATTGGCGGCTCTGTTAAACATTTAGGCCAATTAATCATGTCGTAGTAATCTTCAGCTGTAAAGTTTAATTTCGGAACAATGAATTCACGTGGGCGACTGGATCTCGGAGTCTTCTGGCTGCGGCACTTTTTTATCCTTCTGCAGCCTAACGTTCGAATATGCGGATTTTCAACTGCTGTCATGGATATCAGCAAATTTCATGATGAGCGTAGAATCCGTTTGTTTGTAGAACAGAATGAACTATGTGTTGTAGATTTTCTGACAGAAAACGCGATAGGTTAACTATGCTAAACAGATGCATGGCACCCATTTCGCACGAAGGATTCCGCCGTATTGAAAACCAGACTGGAGCGTATACTTAACAATGTACTGGCAAAGTAGACACAAACTTGAACTAGGTTTATCAGTATTGTTGTAGTGGCGAAGCATCCTACAGGCCAATGTAAGCCATCGTGAATGTGATAATGGTCCTGGTTTTCTGTTTCCTAGATCGGTAGTACACATTTCTGTAGCAACATCCTTAGAAATTGCAAAGAGATAATTCTGGTCGCTGCTTAAACCATTTGTTTTTTCATTTCAGACATCCATTCAACGGGAATGGGTGTAAAGGAGACGAAGGGTGAACGTTCACAATACTTTAATTTCTTTCCAATGGGGATGAAAAATGCGTTGGGTCCGGTTGTCCCACCATCCAACTCGGCAACCAGGTGTCGGAATGGCAACTCATTGGTATGAAGAAGGCAAATGAGATGCTGCAGTTCCTTTCCTAGGGATCTTTGTATATTTCTTATCACGCCGTTATCCCATCCCGTGTTCTTGGCTTCATCACCGCTGCCGACTGCCTCAAGACTTGCACGTCGTACTGGTTCTTCTCTAAAAGCTCCAGTATAGAGTTGGCAATATCCTTGCCAGTGCCTGACTTAGATGTGGCATGACCCAAGTATTCTGAACCGGGCTCCGATAGAACTGTGATATGCTTTTCTGTAACCTCTCGTCTTCGTAGTTTGCCGTTAATTTTTTTCTTGCACAAGAGTTGCATCATTTTTAACGTCGAAGTAGATACTTGTAATCGCCCGGCCTAGGTGAGCCTTTTCTTTCTGGATCTTCTCACCCAGTTTATCTTTTCCTCTTCGTACCTTAGATCTGTCAACAACAAGATTTTTGTCCTCTGGCGTTATGAGTCTCGCGTACTGAAGTACGGCAGAAGCGATCAAAGCAATCTGTCTGTCTCAAGCTCCAGTTCTAAATGCTGTCTCCGGTGTATTTTGAAGACAGATGCGCTTTAGGCCATGTTTCCTTCTTGGTCGCGCCTCGAAGTCAGATCCCGACGTGCTTCCCGATTCAACAGCTTTGTTGGATTCCCTTGACGACGACAGTATCTTTGACCTGTACCTATGCCTAATCTCACTAGTTGATGGACTTGTTTCAATACTTGCAGCATCTTTCTTGGTTGTCTGCTCACTTTACGGGAAAACATCTTTGACAGAGATTTGCTTGTTCGGACGTCAATGTTACCAATGCTCATTTTCCGTGATGTTCTCTGGTCCAAAAGAAACTTAAATTCTTGTTTTGGAATCTTGCGTATCCTCTCACAGTTGCAATCTTCGGCGGTTTTACATTTGCAAGATGCAATATCAAAAAGATACTTTTCGCGTGTGCAAAAGACCTGCACGAAGTGTTGCTTCTTGTTCTTGTCGACTGAAATGTTTTTTCTTGGTGCGACACTTACTATAAAATGTTTTCAGCATGTCAAAAACTCTCTTTTCCGAAACCACAGGAATGCTTGCTTTACGCCCAATATGTACAACTCTTTGTCCAACTAGTTTACAAATGTTAGTCACTGGTAATTTAGTTACACTTTCGTCACCATTTAAACCACTTCGAAACCAATGATAATGTCGCATAACGTCGGCGTACGTGCGTAACTGTACTTCACTCATTTCACTTGAAGTGCCAAATAAGCCTCGTTTCACACTTTCACGCGTTGGTATGCTATGAGGCTTTTTCTTCATCTTGCTTTCCATTGCTTTTCAACTTCGAAACCAAAGTATACAAAATATCTCTGAATTGTATCGCACTAAGAAGACTGTAACTTTAGGTACAATGCACAAACTCTCTGTCCTAACAGAAATAGTAGCGAACTAAAACCGTTAAAGCTTAAGCTGCAATAAGCTCGCCCATCGGCCTTCCCAATGAAAACACATTTACGTTGTTGGATATATATTCACACAAAATATATCCAATTTTACAAATGTTTCTTAATTGTTCTTCCGTTGTTCAGTTTGTTTACATTGATATTTTATCTGATCTGTGCGACGAACGGGCATAACAGCTAGTACGAAATGGTAAAGTGTTTGTCATGGACCAAATTACAATGAATTCAATTATATAGATAATTATTTTCTTGTTGAATTATTGATACATTTCAGTGGAAAAAAGAATAAAATTTGAAAGTCCCTAATCAAGATAAAGTAGACCAACGTAAAGGAAAAAAGTATAAAATTTTCCATATAATCAGCGTATCGTACAAACTTAAAACTTCCATATAATTAAGCTTACAGTACAAATTTTATGTCTCTTTTTCTCACAATTTCATTTTCTTGTGCTCTGAACGCTAAACACAAGCTTTTGCAATTATTATAATAGAAAGCAGTGGATATATAATGCGCAGCACTGTATTTTTTTTTTTTTTTGTTTCACAACTAATATCGATCGTTTTCGATTAGTTTTTACAAATCAACCCACTACTAATTTCCTATATGTAGAAAGTCCCCCCTTCCATAAAAGAGATTTTTTTTTTTTTTAAAAATGCAAGTACATGCTCTGTTTGTTTTTAGCTCCATAAATTGTGGTCGAGTTTCGTGTCGAGCCGAGTTTGACAAATAGCTCCCTCTTTCATTGTTTTAACTTGTTTTAAAATCATGATCTGATTATACTGGAAAGCGAAAGCCATGAGAAATACTGTGTAAGCAGTACTGTGGAATACTTTTAGTGGTGCTCACAACAGGGTTACTTTGTATTGTGTATGCATGGCTTCCTTTACAGTGATAAGGCTCACCATCCACAGTTTCTGGAATTCGAAATAGGGCTGTTGAAATTCAGTTTTTTCGCGATTTTGGACAGCCCTAGCTCTGATACTATGCACTTTTCGCCATACGTCCATACGAACGTATCTCTTATCTCTTATTTTGATGTGAGGAATCAGTTTGTCGGTATAGTTTATTAATGTTATATATATATATATATATATATATATATAATATCGGAATTAGACGCAAATGTTCACACGGTGTCAATACTATTATGTGGCAAGGAGCTTCGTTAAGTCTCATCAGATCATGATAAAATTTACATGGATCCTGCGAGAAGGTATACTTTTTAAAACTAAAAAGAATAATTAAAATCGATACATCTTGTGTTAAGTTATGGGTGAACATTTTACACAATGAAGTCGGTACTGACACTGTTGGCTCTTGAAAAATTTCATGATCTAACTCAAAAAATTACAATTATATCCTCATGAAATGTATGTGAAATCACTACGGAAAGCATACTCTTTCAAATAAAACTGTATAATCAATATCGGAATACGTATGTTGAATTACGCGTGAATATACACACAATTATAGTACTAACTCTGTCAGCCATTGAGAAGTTTTATGGAATAGCTCCGAAGTTAGATAAATATTATATGAAACCTCACAGGAGAAAATACGTTTTCGAACAAAAATAGAATACTCAAAATCCCTACTTCTATGTCAAAGTTATGCGTGACCATACTCTTATTAAAGTCGATTAATTACGCTTTGTACACTAGATTTGTTGAAGCGCTTCTTGGTCTAGCTCCGAAAATTAGAATTACACCCTATTGAAATTCACATGGGATCATCCTGAAAGTATGATCTTTCAAACAAAATAGAATAATCAGAATTTGTGAAACTATGTTGAAGTTATGTGTAAACATTCAAAAAACATATCCATATATATATAGGGGCGGATCCAGGATATGATCAAGGGAGAGGCTAAACCATATTTTGCCGTTTTATCCAGTGTACAGCAGGATTGAAGTCCATTTTATCCATTGTATATCCGAGCGTCAAGGGGGAAGCTATAGCCCCCCTTGGATATATATATATATCGTCTCAAATTAATAACTTTCTCGTTTTTTTTTTCTAGTCGATTAATACGAGCACAGCCACTGCCTCAAAACTCGGCGATCATGATTAAGCTATTAGTTCAGGTTTCATATGATCCCGCTATTGAAAGGGACGCTAAACTTAATACAACACAAATCCACTTCAAATGTACTACTCTAGATTTCAGACCAGTATAAAATTTTCCACTTGACGAGAAATTCCTACACGCTTGGCAACACTAACTGCAGAAAGCCTCACAGGTGAACCGTGACACTTCTCTAATGCAAGAACGTTCCTATAAGTCGATAAATGTAAATAGATAGCCCAAAAACGTCTTCATTACATACTTTTAATACTTTACTATGTAAAACGCTTTTATGAATTTATTATACGCTTAATATATTTTATAATTGTCCAACGGTGTTTCTAGCCTGAGGTATTAAATTGGTGAAGAAAAGAAGAAATGTCTTACATCTGCCTCGTTTAGATACCCAAACCTTCAGTGCTTGTGCTCTAACCTGTGAAACTGCCACTACCTCTATATAGGAGGATTCACACACCTTCACTGCGCCTCACCTAATGGCCATCTAGCACAAGGTAGTTAAGGTTTTCTTTGCGCTGTTCTTTTTTTTCTTTTTTTCTGGCATAATTCACCACTCTGTATTTATACCCATAACGATTAAATCCATACAAAATGAATCTCGACCCAACAATTCAACTCCTCTCTGAAGAAACGCTTTCTAAAGTGGTAAGAGTGAAATTCTTGATGAAAGAAATGAATATGTCATAAATGTAAGTATGTATATCAAAACTGAGAAAGCGCGTTAAGACGTTTTACTACTTTTGATCTATATTTAAAATAAATAAGTTTATTCCAATCGCTTAACTCCAGTGCTCTTAATGTTAATTTTTCTTTCATATTCAGTTTTTTTTAAATCATATAATATAATGTCCATTTTCTGTTTAAATTTTACAGCAGAGACATATTCTTTGTATGGGCATTCCAGTGACACCTAAACATTCTATATTATACTGACATGCCATCTTCGTTTACGTACACCATACCTAATTATTTCTTCTAGGCATATGCATTTTAAACGACAAAATGGTTGCTTCGATGTCGAACTCACCTTTCAATTACATTTTGCTCTGTAATTTCTTCTCGTAATCTCATTCTTATTATTTGGCAAACATATGTTTCATATTTCTTGGTCATTCGGACCCAAGCTTCTTCAAAACCTCTACAATATTTCTCAATTCATTTGGTTAGAAGACTTTCCATATCAATAAATATACACACTCTTCTGTTTTCTTTTGACAAGCCTTATATCGATTATTCTGAGTAAACTAATTATACCTTTTGTGCCGATATTCCTACTGAACCCAAACTTTCCCGATTCAACTTTCTCATTTGGTTGGTTGATTTAATTGTAGTTTAAGCTTCTCTTTGATCATCCAGGCAATATAAAATGTGGATTTATAGTTTAAAGTGGGTTCTAGTTGACATGAGTTCCCATTTGGATTCAAATTCAAGTTTCAGCGTCTGTGGCAACCCTCTCATTTTACAATTTTCTGCTGAATATTCGAAGCGTAATTTTCGTATCGTTTGGTATTAGATTATTATTATTATTATTATTATTATTATTATTATTATTATTATTATTATTAGTAGTAGTAGTAGTAGTAGTAGTAGTAGTAGTAGTAGTATTCACATCTATCTTGAATTCACGTCAAGATTTTTCAATAGGAACATGGTCATGCGGCATATCACTTTAGTCTAGAATTTAAAGACAAACACAATGGTGAAATCGGTTTGTTGATATCTTAATCTTTTCAAAAACTTACAGGCATTTCAAATTGCTAATTTTATCTGTCACGCATGGCGGAGCACGTGCTCTACGTGGCCCCCATTCCGAGTTATGCACAAGGTAAGTCGTTCAACCCAATTGTCCATGACCCTCAAAAGAGTTTCTGGTGAAATATCGGCACAGGCTGCAAATATGCGTTCTTCCAGGTGTTCAAGATCCCGGATCTTTTCGGCGTATACCTTTGCTTTCAGATGACCCCACAGATAAAAATCCAAGAGCGCAGAAGTAGTATTGGCCCCACTTTGCCTAACTTTTTGGCCCCTGGGTCCCTGCCTCAGGACCCATGGTCCCTGGCCGGGGTCAATGACCTAGGGGTACCTAGGACCACCCCCTAAATTTTGGCAGGGGTACATAGGACCCCCCCCAGGACCCATGGTCCCTGGCCCGTGTCAATGACCTAGGGGTACTTAGGACCACCCCTCTAGATTTTGGCAGGGGTACATAGGACCACCCCTTAAATTTTGGAAATTGTCAAATCTAAAAATTGGGTGTGGTAGCCTAGGACCACAGTATGTACCTCTATCAGTATTGGGTGTCTATGTCGTTCCCTTTTATGAGTAAAAAATTGCCAAAAATTCAAATTTCGGGGGTTTTTGACCTAATTTATCCCCTTTGATGAGGTATTATTATCCTATATGGTTATATGGGCATATACAGGGATTCATTACCTTTCATAAGACATGGGTATATTGGTGCACCCCTTGAAATTTTTGGGAGGTGTACCTTGGCCCACCCCTTCAATTTTTGGAAATTGCCCAATTTAAACATTTTGGTACAATAGTATAGAACCCTAGTATGTATTACTGTAAATTTGGGTGGTCCACTTCGTTCCCTTTTTAGGGGTACAAAATTGCCAAAATTTTAGTACAACCACATGTTTGGGTTTTTGGCTCATTTTATTCCCTTGGATGAGGTCCTATTACCTTATATAGTTATATGGGTGTATACAGGTGTTTATTTTCTATTGTAAGACATAGGTACATTTGTGCACGCCTTTAAAAATTTGGCAGGAGTGCCTTGGCCCACCCCTTAAATTTTGGAAATTGACCAATTTAAACATTTGGTATAATAGTATAAAACCCTAATATAGATCACTATAAATTTCGGTGGTCCACTTCGTTCCCTTTTAGGGGTACAAAATTGTCAAAATTTTAGTACAACCACATGTTTGGGTTTTTGGCTCATTTTATTCCCTTGGATGAGGTCCTATTACCTTATATAGTTATATGGGTGTATACAGGTGTTTATTTTCTATTGTAAGACATAGGTACATTTGTGCACCCCGGCAGGAGTGCCTTGGCCCACCCCTTAAATTTTGGAAATTGCCCAATTTAAACATTTGATATAATAGTATAAAACCCTAATATATATTACTACAAAATTTCGGTGGTCTATCTCGTTTCCTTCCAGGGGTACAAAATTGCCAAAATATAAACGTAAGCAATACGTTGTATCACGTGTTTGGGTTTTGACCTAATTCATTTCCTTGGATGAGATCCTATTACCTTATATGGTTATATGGCCATGTATAGGAGTCCATTCCCTATTATGAAACATGAGTACATATGTGCAACCCCGGGAATGGTACCTTGGCCCGCCCCTTAAGTTTTAGAAATTGCCAAATTTAAACATTTGGTATCATAGTACTGGACCCTAATATATATATATTACTACAAAATTTGGGTGGTCCACCTCGTTCCCTTTTAGGGGGCATTTTGTTCCGCTTTAGGAGTGAACCTTGCAATCGTCCCGAGTTTGATTCTTGGAAATGTTGAGTTTAACGTCCCCGCGAAAACGGTGAGAAATGATAGGACGAAACATGAACTTACTTGACTGAGGATTGAAGCAGTGACCTCATACACTAGAGACAATCGCTGAGCCATCGTACACGTGTGTTGATTACTATGCAATGGTCCCGAGTTTGATTCTTGGTGTTAGTTTCAGGAAATGTTATCGTCCCACTTGAAACGATGATGAGAAATGAGAAAACATCATAAACTTATTTGCTTGCGGATTGAAGCAGAGACCTCACACATCAGAAATAAGAGCTGAGTCACCATGGCCCATTGAGAAGTTCAGTTTGTTGATTACTATGTCATGGTCCCGAGTTCGATTTTTGTGTTAGTTTAAGAAATGTTGAGTTTAACGTCCCCTTGAAACGATGATGAAAAAATGATAGGAGGAAACATGAACTTACTTCGTTGTGGATTGAAGCGCTGAGCCGCCGTACTCCATTCAGTGCGAACAGTTTCGCGTATGAAAAGAAGACGAGCAGATTATGTTACATTACACATTTCAGTGCGAGCAGTTTATACTAGGTTTATGTTTCATATAGAAAGATAGAAGATCTGCGTTGTCATCTTTTTTACTTCGTGTGCAACTTTGACCTTGAAGAAAACCTTGTTGACTCAGTGCAAAGCATTGACGTATACACATAATCTTATTGTTTAGTTGGCTGTATTTAGAGATGAATCAGACATGTAAGGTTGCTGGTTCGAATCTAGTTGTGTTCGCTGTAACTCAGTGCCTGAGCGATACTTACCGAAATTTTTCCAGTGTTGCCAACACTATCAGAATGAATCGATTCATTTAGTCGGAGCAGTTTCGTGACGAAAACTGATTTTTGTTTTGCACACAAAAATTTTTCTGAAGCAGAATTTTGTTTGTACATAAAAATTTTTCTGAAACAGAATTTTGTTTGTACATAAAAATTTTTCTGAAACAGTTTTTGTTTTGTACACACAAAAAATTTCTGAAACAGAATTTTGTTTTCGTACACAAAAATTTTTTCTGAAAACATTTTTTTTTTCGTACACAAAAATTTTCTGAATCAGTTTTTTTTTTCGTACACTAAAATTTTTCTGAAACAAAAATTTAGTTTGATTTTTTTTCGTAAAACATTGATTTATTTTACCGGTAAACTGATTCAGAAAAAGAAATTGAAATCGCAGTACAGGAAAAAGAATTTGATTTTAGGATGTGAAATAAAAACACAGAATCATGTTTTTGTACATTTATTTTTAGCATGTGAAAATGAATACAGAATTTCTTTTTTCTTCAAAGGAAGACGTGTCCGTGATGGGTACAAATTCTGTAAAGAGAAAATAAAACATATGAATATACATGGTAATATTTATTTTGTTTCCTGTGAAAGAAGAAAAACAGATTATTAACATCGAACTAACTGATCAAGAGAGAGTGAGGTGAGAAAAGAAACGCAAATGTGACGTACCTGAATTCCTTTTTTTTCTCCACGGGTTTCTGCAAGGTGATGTCATCTGAGTTTTGTTTTCCGCTCGTGCATCGTTGAAGCATGTCCCGTGTTGCGTTGATTCTTTGCCCCGTCTTTGGGAGGTGATGTTGGTGGGATTAGGGAAAAATATGGCTGTTATTCTGTTCTGGCTTTTTTATACCCATAGGGCAATGTCTCGTATGTGTCTGGTATTAATCGGCGTTTTTTATAGTTGAAACTGTACTTCTTTTCTTCAGGTTTTGTGACAAGATGATGATCGTGGGTTCTGTAAATTTTGTGCGGCGTGCTAATGGAGATTTTTTCACTCGATTGATTTATGATCATTTGCTCCAGACTGTTAAAATTTAGCTTTTGACTTGCAGTATAATTGAGTGTGAATCCACGAATTTTGCATACATAACTGGTTGATTTCGTGTCGGGGTTGTAGATTTCCAAGGCGTACTGTTTTGGGCCACCAGACACGAATTTTTTAATGTATGCTTTTGGTCCAATTGATTCCAGTTCATTTGACATTGAACCAAGAAATACTTCTGGTTCTATTGTGGGCTGTGATGGTCGCTGCGTGAATATTACGGAATCTGTATCGAAATATAGTACTCTTTCTTGCAGCAGTTCTAAATATTTGTAGAGTTCCAGACGAGCTTGACACGTTGTAAATGCTCCAAGGACAACATTAGCATTGTGATTTTGTACTGGAACATCATCTTCATACTGCCAATAAAGGTATAACATCGAATCGTTAACAGGTAAAATTTGGTTGACTTTTATATCTGGAGCAGTTAATTTCTGATACAGTTCTTTGGGGTCGTTAATGATGGTCGTTTGGCTGAAATTGTCTCTTATAGCGAGTCGTCCCCAGAAGGCATTCAAACAGAGTTTTGCAAGACTACGACGTGCTGAATTTGTCATTATATTTGCTGCATCTAAAGTTATGCCTTCCCGTTGTTGTACCACTTGAATATACTGCTGCTTTTCTTCTTCGGTGACGCAATTGGCAGGCCATCCAGAAGCTTCCAGCTTAGATTTCAAAAATGTGTTAATGTATTCGCTGAATAATCCGCCAGTCTTGGTTTCTGGATCATATACGGTGATGTCGTAATCCCAAATTTCGTAAATTTCAATGACTTGATACCCAAGTTCAATGGCTTTTTGAATTTCATAGGACACCCATGTTCCTGTTAGGCTTCGTTCACTGTCCGAATGTGTACATTCAGAATCTTGATTTAATGCTGTGGCACAGGCAGCACAAAGTGGAAACAACAACTTCTTATTTGAACGAAATGGCAGCACTGGATGAAACACATTTCTGCTAGGCAAGATCTTCAACTTGACCAATCCGTTGACAGTTTGAATGTCGGGCATTTCTGGATCTCCCTGTAGATATATTCGTGGATGCCCTATTGGATACCGTCCACATTTATTCACATAAGGATACAGGGAGACGATATCCAATAGGGCATCCACGAATATATCTACAGGGAGATCCAGAAATGCCCGACATTCAAACTGTCAACGGATTGGTCAAGTTAAAGATCTTGCCTAGCAGAAATGTGTTTCATCCAGTGCTGCCATTTCGTTCAAATAAGAAGTTGTTGTTTCCACTTTGTGCTGCCTGTGCCACAGCATTAAATCAAGATTCTGAATGTACACATTCGGACAGTGAACGAAGCCTAACAGGAACATGGGTGTCCTATGAAATTCAAAAAGCCATTGAACTTGGGTATCAAGTCATTGAAATTTACGAAATTTGGGATTACGACATCACCGTATATGATCCAGAAACCAAGACTGGCGGATTATTCAGCGAATACATTAACACATTTTTGAAATCTAAGCTGGAAGCTTCTGGATGGCCTGCCAATTGCGTCACCGAAGAAGAAAAGCAGCAGTATATTCAAGTGGTACAACAACGGGAAGGCATAACTTTAGATGCAGCAAATATAATGACAAATTCAGCACGTCGTAGTCTTGCAAAACTCTGTTTGAATGCCTTCTGGGGACGACTCGCTATAAGAGACAATTTCAGCCAAACGACCATCATTAACGACCCCAAAGAACTGTATCAGAAATTAACTGCTCCAGATATAAAAGTCAACCAAATTTTACCTGTTAACGATTCGATGTTATACCTTTATTGGCAGTATGAAGATGATGTTCCAGTACAAAATCACAATGCTAATGTTGTCCTTGGAGCATTTACAACGTGTCAAGCTCGTCTGGAACTCTACAAATATTTAGAACTGCTGCAAGAAAGAGTACTATATTTCGATACAGATTCCGTAATATTCACGCAGCGACCATCACAGCCCACAATAGAACCAGAAGTATTTCTTGGTTCAATGTCAAATGAACTGGAATCAATTGGACCAAAAGCATACATTAAAAAATTCGTGTCTGGTGGCCCAAAACAGTACGCCTTGGAAATCTACAACCCCGACACGAAATCAACCAGTTATGTATGCAAAATTCGTGGATTCACACTCAATTATACTGCAAGTCAAAAGCTAAATTTTAACAGTCTGGAGCAAATGATCATAAATCAATCGAGTGAGAAAATCTCCATTAGCACGCCGCACAAAATTTACAGAACCCACGATCATCATCTTGTCACAAAACCTGAAGAAAAGAAGTACAGTTTCAACTATAAAAAACACCGATTAATACCAGACACATACGAGACATTGCCCTATGGGTATAAAAAAGCCAGAACAGAATAACAGCCATATTTTTCCCTAATCCCACCAACATCACCTCCCAAAGACGGGGCAAAGAATCAACGCAACACGGGACATGCTTCAACGATGCACGAGCGGAAAACAAAACTCAGATGACATCACCTTGCAGAAACCCGTGGAGAAAAAAAAGGAATTCAGGTACGTCACATTTGCGTTTCTTTTCTCACCTCACTCTCTCTTGATCAGTTAGTTCGATGTTAATAATCTGTTTTTCTTCTTTCACAGGAAACAAAATAAATATTACCATGTATATTCATATGTTTTATTTTCTCTTTACAGAATTTGTACCCATCACGGACACGTCTTCCTTTGAAGAAAAAAGAAATTCTGTATTCATTTTCACATGCTAAAAATAAATGTACAAAAACATGATTCTGTGTTTTTATTTCACATCCTAAAATCAAATTCTTTTTCCTGTACTGCGATTTCAATTTCTTTTTCTGAATCAGTTTACCGGTAAAATAAATCAATGTTTTACGAAAAAAAATCAAACTAAATTTTTGTTTCAGAAAATTTTTAGTGTACGAAAAAAAAACTGATTCAGAAAATTTTTGTGTACGAAAAAAAAATGTTTTCAGAAAAAATTTTTGTGTACGAAAACAAAATTCTGTTTCAGAAATTTTTTGTGTGTACAAAACAAAAACTGTTTCAGAAAAATTTTTATGTACAAACAAAATTCTGTTTCAGAAAAATTTTTATGTACAAACAAAATTCTGCTTCAGAAAAATTTTTGTGTGCAAAACAAAAATCAGTTTTCGTCACGAAACTGCTCCGACTAAATGAATCGATTCATTCTGATAGTGTTGGCAACACTGGAAAAATTTCGGTAAGTATCGCTCAGGCACTGAGTTACAGCGAACACAACTAGATTCGAACCAGCAACCTTACATGTCTGATTCATCTCTAAATACAGCCAACTAAACAATAAGATTATGTGTATACGTCAATGCTTTGCACTGAGTCAACAAGGTTTTCTTCAAGGTCAAAGTTGCACACGAAGTAAAAAAGATGACAACGCAGATCTTCTATCTTTCTATATGAAACATAAACCTAGTATAAACTGCTCGCACTGAAATGTGTAATGTAACATAATCTGCTCGTCTTCTTTTCATACGCGAAACTGTTCGCACTGAATGGAGTACGGCGGCTCAGCGCTTCAATCCACAACGAAGTAAGTTCATGTTTCCTCCTATCATTTTTTCATCATCGTTTCAAGGGGACGTTAAACTCAACATTTCTTAAACTAACACAAAAATCGAACTCGGGACCATGACATAGTAATCAACAAACTGAACTTCTCAATGGGCCATGGTGACTCAGCTCTTATTTCTGATGTGTGAGGTCTCTGCTTCAATCCGCAAGCAAATAAGTTTATGATGTTTTCTCATTTCTCATCATCGTTTCAAGTGGGACGATAACATTTCCTGAAACTAACACCAAGAATCAAACTCGGGACCATTGCATAGTAATCAACACACGTGTACGATGGCTCAGCGATTGTCTCTAGTGTATGAGGTCACTGCTTCAATCCTCAGTCAAGTAAGTTCATGTTTCGTCCTATCATTTCTCACCGTTTTCGCGGGGACGTTAAACTCAACATTTCCAAGAATCAAACTCGGGACGATTGCAAGGTTCACTCCTAAAGCGGAACAAAATGCCCCCTAAAAGGGAACGAGGTGGACCACCCAAATTTTGTAGTAATATATATATATTAGGGTCCAGTACTATGATACCAAATGTTTAAATTTGGCAATTTCTAAAACTTAAGGGGCGGGCCAAGGTACCATTCCCGGGGTTGCACATATGTACTCATGTTTCATAATAGGGAATGGACTCCTATACATGGCCATATAACCATATAAGGTAATAGGATCTCATCCAAGGAAATGAATTAGGTCAAAACCCAAACACGTGATACAACGTATTGCTTACGTTTATATTTTGGCAATTTTGTACCCCTGGAAGGAAACGAGATAGACCACCGAAATTTTGTAGTAATATATATTAGGGTTTTATACTATTATATCAAATGTTTAAATTGGGCAATTTCCAAAATTTAAGGGGTGGGCCAAGGCACTCCTGCCGGGGTGCACAAATGTACCTATGTCTTACAATAGAAAATAAACACCTGTATACACCCATATAACTATATAAGGTAATAGGACCTCATCCAAGGGAATAAAATGAGCCAAAAACCCAAACATGTGGTTGTACTAAAATTTTGACAATTTTGTACCCCTAAAAGGGAACGAAGTGGACCACCGAAATTTATAGTGATCTATATTAGGGTTTTATACTATTATACCAAATGTTTAAATTGGTCAATTTCCAAAATTTAAGGGGTGGGCCAAGGCACTCCTGCCAAATTTTTAAAGGGGTGCACAAATGTACCTATGTCTTACAATAGAAAATAAACACCTGTATACACCCATATAACTATATAAGGTAATAGGACCTCATCCAAGGGAATAAAATGAGCCAAAAACCCAAACATGTGGTTGTACTAAAATTTTGGCAATTTTGTACCCCTAAAAAGGGAACGAAGTGGACCACCCAAATTTACAGTAATACATACTAGGGTTCTATACTATTGTACCAAAATGTTTAAATTGGGCAATTTCCAAAAATTGAAGGGGTGGGCCAAGGTACACCTCCCAAAAATTTCAAGGGGTGCACCAATATACCCATGTCTTATGAAAGGTAATGAATCCCTGTATATGCCCATATAACCATATAGGATAATAATACCTCATCAAAGGGGATAAATTAGGTCAAAAACCCCCGAAATTTGAATTTTTGGCAATTTTTTACTCATAAAAGGGAACGACATAGACACCCAATACTGATAGAGGTACATACTGTGGTCCTAGGCTACCACACCCAATTTTTAGATTTGGCAATTTCCAAAATTTAAGGGGTGGTCCTATGTACCCCTGCCAAAATCTAGAGGGGTGGTCCTAAGTACCCCTAGGTCATTGACACGGGCCAGGGACCATGGGTCCTGGGGGGGTCCTATGTACCCCTGCCAAAATTTAGGGGGTGGTCCTAGGTACCCCTAGGTCATTGACCCCGGCCAGGGACCATGGGTCCTGAGGCAGGGACCCAGGGGCCAAAAAGTTAGGCAAAGTGGGGCCAATACTACTGCAGATCTGGTGATCGTGCAGGCCATTCAATGATACCAGAGCGCCCAATCAAAGGTCCAGGAAATTGTTCATCCAGATAGGTACGGACCGGTAATCCATAATGCGGAGGGACACCATCCTGCTGGAAAAAGAGTGGAAATGTGCCGTCCCCGGACAATATGGAAGAGAGAATGATATCCCGCAGCATATCCAAATACCGTTCAGCACTGAGGGTACCAGTAATGATGAATGGACCAATTAATTTGGTGTCCCATAGACCACACCACACCATTAATTTGCCTGTACTTACCATTTTGCAGGGGTCAACCCACTGAGGATTTGTCGGGGGTCATTAGCGGCAGTTTTGCTTATTCACTTCCCCAGTGACATAAAAATTGCCCTCATCGGGAAATAAAATTTGTGTGCGGAATGCGTAATCCGTTTGCAACTGTGCAAGGGCCCAGTCGCAAAATTCCACACGACGATCAGGGTCACCTCAGATAAATGATGTTGAAGTTGCAATTTGTAGGGATGCCACTTGCTTTTCTGTAAGATACGTCTGATAAATGTACGACTGACACCACATTCCATGGACAGACGACGGGTACTGCGGTGTGGTGATGTAGCAAATGATGCCAGTACTGCTACTGATGTTGCTTCATCTGTTTCGATCGTGGGTCTTCCACGCCTGGGTTTATCTGCTATGGAACCAGTATCCATGAACTTCTGGAAGAGTTGGGAGGCACTAACGTGGAACACAGGATGTCGATCTGGGTGCCCGGCATTGAATTCAGCTGCTACTTGCACTCCTTCCTCCCCATGCCCTGATCAACTCCTGCCTCTCTGCTGTCGTTAGCGGCATAATTATTCACCTATAACAACAGAAACAGTACGGTAAAATTAGCAGTTTGAAATGCCTGTAACTTTAGAAAACATTAAGATATTAACAAACCGATTTCACAATTGTGTTTGTCTTTAAATTCTAAACTAAAATGATGTGCCGCATGACCATGTTCCCATTTAAAAATCTGGATGTGAATTCAAGATGGCGGCTTTCAAAATGGCCGCAATCTTAGTCACCATCACAATCCGACTTTCCCTTCGGCCTACTATGTCACTACATGGTTGTTGTTCACTATTTTTCACGAACATGGATTTTACAATGGGTGGTAAGGGACTTATGGCCCACCCTGTACAATCCCATTTGCACATTATTAATTACTCTGTAGGAACAATTCTGTATTCCCGTTTCTCCCCAATCATTATTAAACCCAGTGTGAGTCCATATCCTAGTGACATTCAACTTCTTCTTGAATATCGCTTTGCCAATTTATCTTAAGTATCGTTCTCGCTTACTGTGTTTCCTTTTTCATGTACTTACACTGATATAAGTATCCAATATATATTATTTCCATCTTCCGTAAGCTTCGTTCCGCTACATCCAACATAATAAAATTACTAGTTTACATTTCTACTTTTCTTATGTAAAATGAATTATGTGTGTATGTTCTACGTGCAATGATAGTTCTTAAAAGTATACGAGTAGCAATAATAACAGATTTGAGTTAAATATACACGAAGCAATAGATGGATGAGTGGCATGGAAGTTTTATCCGTGCAATCATGGTTCAGTAAAGCTTTCCAAAGCTTCCATTCATTCGGAGGATTAAATGGTTCGCCAAGGCAAAAGATTCCCAGCGGGATGTTTGGTGCTTATTCCACAAAAGTTGAATTGAAATGTGAATATCAGTGAAAAAAATATTTCCTGTGCAGAAATATTTCCATCGGATTGACATTTAACCAAATAGAATCATTAGAATATCATACATATTGCGGTTGGAAAATTTAATCAGTATTTTTTTTTTTAAAAAAGATACATAACCTCCATTCAATTAAAATAAATTAAGAAATATGTATATATACTACGAATATCACATGAACGAATTGGCAACTATATCTGAATAAAATTGGAAATAAAGAACATAAATTTCACACAGAATCGTATATAAAATAGTACAGATGCATTCACTTGCACTTCTATACTAGTTCAAATTCCCCTAAGAAATCCCTTGTGTGTCTGCCGAAAGAAAACAGCAAATTTGAGTAAATGATATCATCAAGTAAGTATTCCATTTTGAAGGCGATTGTACTCATATAATTATATAACTCGATATATGATTACTAATTCTATACCTAGAACCGTACTCTAAAATTAACCAATGGTTAGCAGTTTTTCTTTTTTTTTACTTAATTTGATTTTATTCTGTTCTCTTATTGTTGTTCTTAGTTTTCCTGTAATACCCTGATAAAAGTTATAATCGTAAGTACAACACACAGCAACTAATTTACAAAATAAATGCCAGTCACTAATGAGGTTACATGATGCATAGCAGCCGAGGTCTGTGTTGTCCCCAATGGAACCCCAAACCATAAGACTCGACATATAGCAGTTTGCTATCACCGCGATACCGTCTAACGTGTATGCGACAACAACACCAGCTGTATATAACTAAAGGACAAGACAACCGAACTGAGGTTCAGTATTGTGAGCAATGCAACGAAAGCTTCATAGTACATACACAGTATTCACTCGAACGCGTGTAAGACAAAGGCTACTCTAACGTTGTGACTCACGTGTAACAATGAGACACACAGTCAATGCACTCAGGCCTTTCTCTCATCCTCTCCTGCCTCCCTGCGCCACAACTTGGCTGACTTTTCACTTGTCAATGTGCGGACAGCCTAACTATAGGACAAGTTGAAGCTATCACTGCACAAATCGTTCAAAAATATAATTGTCTGCCATTCAGCACGTCAACATCACTCTGCCGCTTACTCACCATCGTAGCTTTGATTCGTTTGTTGCTCTAGAACAGTGGTCGTCAAACTTATGAAGCTTCTGAACTGTCGTATAGTTTTTAAATCCTACTGTGAGCTACCAACCAAAAGAAATGCCAACTTAGAAAAAAAATCTTACATTTATTGCCAATAAACGTTTATTACGCGGGAACCGAAAATGCTCCATCTTACACGGATACCAAAAATGTCTAACTCAAATCTACTAGTAGCTCGTTATCGACGGTTTGGCGATCACTGCTCTAGGACAATGGTAGTTGAAAAACTAATGTGTACTGAAAGCCTGTCTTGCAGCAGATGCCTTCATATCTCGAAACAGCCCGCCTGCGACTATTTGAGTTTCTGGTGAACAACATGGTGTCTGAGACTTTCTGTGGATTCGGCTGTTTTCTTTTATCACGTTCATTTGACAATTTCTTCCATCATAATTTGCATATATTTTCATAATCCTTTAGTCTACAGGAAATGAAAACAGAACATTAAGCAGAAGATTTCATTGCATTCACTTGCTCATACCTTAAATATCACGATAAACAGAACTTCGTTATTGCTAACAATTTATTCACTACTATAATCTAATTATTGAAACATACAATAAAATCTTAGATAACTACTGCTTAGCGTTGATTTTCCACAAACGTAGCTAATGGCATCGTTAAATCCAAATACATGTCCATCAGGAAATGTGTTTGTATCGTGGAGAGAAAATAAGCGGAAATTGCCCTCCTCTTGCTGACGGAAGATAACCACTTAGTACAACTTCTCCCTTTGCATATAAATAGGCTATTTATCCTTTAATTTTGTTGGATTATTTGGTCGCTTCGTAATTCACAGGAAGCTCTTAACTTGTCTAAATTTCCTATACATTCCACACAAGCTCATATGTATAGAGTACGAATTTCGTTTTCGTTAATTCATAGCATCAAATAGTGTTCAGCCTAAAATCATACAAGCTCATTATCGGAGTTCTTCTGAATAAACAACAAAGTAGTATTAGGATATAAAATTACTGCAATGAAAATAAAACACTATATACATCAGATTCATATGCATATTTATCACGTGCACAGCAGTCACTCGTACAAATTCCCCTTTCCCGCCACACATACGCTAACAACAATGAAATGTCGATATTACTCAAAGTGATTAAAACAAATATCTGTACTTGTTATTCATTCTAGTACTGGTAAATAATTGCCAACACTTAATATGCACGAGATATGTTACTAGAATAGGAAACATAGTGATGTTTGTAGTATGTAATTGAACGAAGTCTAGGAAGAGATCTGTTGATAAGATTGGGATAAAAGTCACGAGCCACCGCAATCAACTTTCTTTAAACTAAGTCATGTTGTGCTGCAGTTATTAATAAAATAACGAAATAGACTTAGAACGACGTAGATGAGATGCGGTTATATTTTGCAATTTTGATCTTGCAAGCAGTCTTCTTACCTCCACCCCTAGGGGTTCTACCAGCCCCATTCCGATGATAGATGATTTAGCGACCTCGAAAACTATTGATTGGACACTGATATCGGTGATTTTCGATTATTGTTACATGTCACCTCTTCTAACCTTCCCTCGGGGTTTTGTCCGCTCCATTCCGATGAAGTACGACCATGGACTTACACGGCATGAACTGTGTACCTATTCATCTAAGCGACCTCAAAAACTATGGATTTTACCGTAATATCGGTGATTTTCGATTATTTTTACATGTCACCCCTTCTCACCAAACCCCTCCCCCTGGGAAAAAGGGTGTTTTATCTACCTAGATTTCATGTACATGTCTTCGGCCATCAGCGTACAAAGTTTGGTTGAAATTGTTCCAGGCGTTCCAAACTTATTCTGAAACATTTCTGTAGAAAACTGAAGATTTTCTTAAAAGAAATTACACAGGTAAGAACAAGTCTTATTCCGAAAATTACACAGGCAAGGGATTAAGTAAACTGCTCTAAATTTCTGAGAGTAGGAAGAAAATTTGAAAGAAAAAACCTGAAAAATAACAAATCAACCTTAAGTTTAAAATTTGATTGAGATACGCTGAACGGTATGGCCTCTAGACGAATGTTGATCAGAACGAATGAATAAACAGACGCTCAGATGCCTATTAATCTCTTTTTGGGTATCAATGGGCCATGAAACGTGTAGATCCATTGAAATATCGATATTGTTTCACGATCACTGCATCACGATCTTTAATAGCTTGAAAGTACTAATCGTAAGACGTTAAACTGAAAGATTTCATTTCATCACAATATTCTACGTCTGTGCTAATCTGGTCAAGATCTACCACCATGTAAATTTCGATTTACATAGGATGAATTCAATTAATCGCTTACTAATATACTATATATATATATATATTTTTTTTTTAGAAAAAATAATTTAGCAACAATAATCGATTCTGTTGGAAAAATAAATGAAGGACGGTAAAGATAATTATCGTTAGACTGTCTTGTGTAAGTAATTAGTATACAGCAAATTTAAACACAGTGAAACTTCGAAGAAATACTTTTTTCGTCAACATTTATTGTAATTTAAATACATATTAGAATAAGTCTACATAAATCACTGTAAAAGTACTACCATGTCTCAGTTAAATTGTAATTTGTCTTCATAAATTGATGAATAATTTTAATAAAATATAATGTCAAAGATGAATGAAAACTGCATTCCTATAATGGCCCATTTTCTAGGAGAAATATGTTTCAACCTCTGTTAAGTCACTAGAGTAGAACCACGTGAAATCACGAAATGAGCATAAGATAAAGTCGTTCATTGGACGTCATTCATGTGTCACACCGATAGCCAGACTGTGCTATTCATTGTTGGGGAGTTGCGAGCATGAAAACATTTTGAGTATAATCGAAAAGATCGCCATCTATGTACAACGTTATGTAAATGGATTTCTTCAGGCAGTAAAACAACATACAAATGTTAAATTCAAAAGCAATTTATTTCAAAGAAATGGTTGAATTTCCAAATAGGATGCATCTCCCCGAAAGTGGAAATCTTGTTAAAGGCCATTGGGGGTGAAATTCGTAAATATTCGGGTTCGAGGATTGTCATAGCCTTACTAGGTTTCCCAAGACTTATAATGTGTTAAGAAGAAAAGGGTGACGTATCCTTTGATTGCTGATAATGTATCAGGCAACAAAGTTCACACCATTCGTAGCAATCTGAAGGTTGTTGATAATGAAATTAGTGATCAACAAAACGAGATTCTGGAAAGTAAGACATATATTGAAAAGAATCCGGAAACCTTTCCTGAAGAACAACGGACTGTAATGTATCTCCATTAATGAACAAATAGTATAATTCCATGTCAAAGTTCGCATTAAGCAGTATGTTAGACGTAAGCTTCAACTTGGAGGATTAAAAGTGTTTGTAATTCATTGCTGCTTGAGTAAGGATTACCGCGGGAACTTTATAATTTAATGGCTGGATGCACGAGTGCTGCAGAGGGTTTATGGAAGTTCTTATCGACGTACACAACGAAAGTAATCAATAGTGAAAATCTGTGGCAACAGACAACTCGTGAAACATGTGATTCATGAAGGGCATAAGTTAATATTTCTGAACTATCTGATCTTGGAACTACATGGAACTCAGAAGTCGCCTGGTAAAAATTGAATTATATCACGTAGTCTACAATTAACGGGAGCTTTAATTGCAATTGGTATGTTCCTACGCTCACTATTCAACAATCCCTAATCGAAAGAATCGGCCTTTCTGTTTGGGGATGGGCGATATCCACAAAATAATTTCCTTACCCTCGTTTTGTCATCTCACATGGCTCTCCTGTTGTGGCTTAACGGAGGTTGAAAAGAACTAATCCTCATCTTTCCACGTTACATTGTTAATTCATTTTAACGTCTAACAAATCCACAGAGGTATATCGAGAATTATATAATTAATTTTAAATTATAAAATCCTCATTATATTGGCCTGATGGCATATATTCTTTAATTCTCTATTCTCTATTGTACAATGTTAATAAATTAGCAACTAGACACCGCGTCACCCGAATCGGCGTGTGACATGAGCCAATAAGCGCTGTTACTAAATCTTCAGGGAGGAATCTAATCATTCATAATTGTGTTTGTTCGTATTTGTGGACAATTATGAATGATTAGATTCCTCCCTGAAGATTTAGTAACAGCGCACTGCGAGTTTATTGGCTCATGCCACACGCCAATTCGGGTGACGCGGACTATAGATGTCGCTCTTCTTATTGGTTTACATAAGAAATGTTACGAACGACTCCTGATGAAGAGAACGTTATGTTTTGAAATGCACTAAATGAGGGCTGTCATATATAGAAAATGTTCGCAACCCACACTGTACATTTTTATTTACTTGATGCAGTTTTCTCAAAACAATTTAATAATCGTCATAAATTCTTACAATTTACGTATAAAAGTCTTTGAATGAATATTAATCTAAAAGGTAAACTCTAGTAGATCGTTAAAAAATGTAATTTTCGAGATTATTTTAAACTTAAAACTCCTGACCCAAAACTTTTTATTCTTGTGGGTTACCAACTTTTTGAACCGAACCTCTGAAATACTTCAAGTGCATGTTGAAGTAAATATTTTATTTATAAATTTTGCCAATTTTTAAATAAACCTGCAAGGCCAATTTACTCAGAATTCATATAAACACTATTCCAAAAAGGAGTAAAATGAAATCTTCCAGTGTAATTGATCGATTGCATGTTGGACTGTGCCTTGAGAATGAAACTGAAAATGAAAGTGTTACAACCTCAACCAATTATTTATTTGTCAAATATAATGATAAATTATTAATTACAGGTGACTTTAACATACCATCACTTATCGGTACTTCAACAAATTGGAATGCAAATGATATTTTCATCACAGAAATTACTAATTTTATATCAATGTTAGGGTTAACAAATGTGAATAATGTCTTAAATGTTAATCACAGAACACTTGATTTGGTTTTATGCGGCCGTGATTATGTAATTAAAGTTGAGTTATGTACCTCACTTCTGGTATCAGTTGATGTACATCACCCACTGTTGGTATTTAATATTACATGTAATTATAAGAATACCCAAAAGAGATGTGACGTCTCTTCTTATTATAATTATCGTACGGCAGATTTTTGTAGTATCTGTAGAGACTTAAATAATCAAACATGGAATGACTTAAGAAACATTAGGAATATAAATGACGCTTTAGATGTTTTCTATGGTACAGTATATAAAATTATTGAAACACCCTGCTTCGATATAAGAAAATTTCCACCCTGCTTCGATAATGAAACAATGGTCTAAAAAGAAAAGAGTATCATAGGAGACGCAGATAAACTTCAAATTATCATGACGTACAATGTAATGAATTTCGTAGACATTCAAAAAAATTGATAAAGACTGCGTATAATAACTACGTTAAATCTTATGAAGAAATAATCAAACACGACCATAAAAAATTTGGAATTTATTGAATAGTAAAAGAAAAAGAAAATCTAATATTTCTGTAATGCAATACAGGGATGATTAATTAAATTCACCTCAAGAAATTGCAAATGGGTTCGCTAAGTATTATTGCAGTGTTTATGATCCTAGCCCACCTACATATACTTTGAATGAAAATTATTAATCAGTTATAAGCTATAGCTTAGGAATAACACATATTTCTAAAAATGAAATTCAGCAATCAATAAAGCAATTAAAATCTAGCAGAAGTAGTGGTCCAGATGATTATTTATCCCACATATTTATTTAAAGGTTGTGCTGAACCTTTATTAGTTCACTATATTTGATATTCAATTTAATTTTGAAAACTCAATCCTTTCCGGACAAATGGAAGCTGAGTAAAATAAAACCGATATTAAAAGCAGGAAACTAAGAATATTGAAAATTATAGACCTATTGCCCTAATTTCGGTTTCTTCAAAAATTTTAGAACAATTTTAGAAAATTTTATTTAATAGAATTTTCTCGCATGTCAAATCCTATATTCACCTTTTCAGCATGTTTTTTACCCAGGACGCTCAACTTTGACCAATTTAACTTCTTTTTCTCAATTTATTGCAAGTTCTATAAATGATGGATATTACGTTGATGTAATTTATACGGATTTTCAAGAAGCATTTGATAAATTAAATCACACAGTTTTAATAAATAAGCTTCTGGCTATGGAATTTTCAACCTCTTTGATAAATATTATGATCTCTTATTTGCGAGGTAGAACATATTTTGTCAATTATAATTCTGTAAAATCTTTTATTTACGTAGCTAATTTGGGCCCATTGCTAGTTTCATTATTCATTAATGATTTACCAAATGTTGTAAAATATAGTAATTGTTTATTATATGCCGACGACATGAAAATATTTAAAGTAATAAAAGTGAATAATGATCGACATGAACTACAAAGAGATATTAATAGTTGTCTGCAATGGTGTATCAGAAACAAATTATATTTTAACATAAAAATATAATGTGTAACATTTTCAAATAAAATTAATTGTCCATCTTTTGAGTATAAGATTAATAGTGAAAAGTGAAAAAGTATATTCTGTTAATGACTTCAGTGTATTACTAGATCATAAGTTTACACTTAAATGTCACATAAATAAAATTATTGCAGAGTCGTACAGGGCCCTAGGGTTTTTAATAAGGAGTACAAGAGACCTACATAATATCCAAGCTTTAAAACACCTTTTCATAGCGATGATTAGAAGTAAGTTGGAAAACTGTTGTGTTCTTTGGGATCCTATTCACAAATTACAAGCAAATAACATAGAACGAGTCCAATTTAAATTTTTGAAACATCTTTATTTCAAATTGTATCATATATCAGCAACTAAAAATAAGATCTCTTATTCTTCTCTTTTACTTAAATTTGATATGCATCCTCTTTACAGTAGATGTTTCCTTATTCAACAAACATATTTGTACAAGACAGTAAACTCAGTAAGTCTTTAATATCGTCATCCTTATCTTCTGTTGGGACAAGAACATTTAGAACAATAATATCACACCACCGACCCTTAAGAGTACTAAAAGAAAGTGTGTCATTAACAAATGCAGTCCATTTAATTGCTGATATTATACGTTTGTGAACGAACAATCCAAGAGTTCAGTATTTAACATAACGAGATCTCATATTACAATTCTCCCGAAGTCATTCATAGTTAGAGCTTATAAGAATTTCAATCTGCTGGTTTCATCAGATTTGGATCTTGACTTCTGTTATCCTATCTCTTTATATTTACGTATACTCAAAAATAATATTTTGAAAAGACATTATATATGGATTAATTAAATAATTAAGAAGTGTTATCTCTATGACTTATCTCTATGAGTTGAACCTATGCTGGAGACATTTTTATTTTTCATATTTTTCATTTTTTTCATATGTTTGAATTTCTTTTAAATTTATACTATTAATATTTTAATTTGTTTTTATTATTTAACTTGTATTTTTCCTTGTTTACATGTATTTTTTTATTTCTTTCAGTATATAGATATATATGTACTTCATATATAATTATGTGTGTATACATATGTTCCTCTGTAAATGGAGTTTGGCTCTGTAGAGGACTATTATAAATAAATAAATAAATATGTTCTACGTCTAGAATTTGAAGATAGAACCTCCCGATTGGGAACCTATTTTTGAGTACAATAAGTTCTAATATGAGATTTATAGTGATAAGTTCATCTTTCATTGATATAGATCTCTGAATGAGTATGTTTTATATATTGCGATACATGTAGGTTATTCTATCATAAAACCTGATAATATAATGAATATTTTGTGAAATCTTGTTTCTTTATATAATTCTTTCGTTATATTAGTGCGATAATACATATGTGGAAAGTGTTATTCAAGCTTAATCATAATCTTGATGCAAACAAAACAAGTCAATTTTATGATAGAAAACAGGAATGGTGTTACATAACAATATCATAACAATGAAGCATGTAGGCAGTGCTAGGATTATGTAATATATAGCTACTAGCACATTCAAGTACCATATACGTATAACTTAAAGTGGGTATATTCTAAGCGGAACAGTAACAGCTCACATACGAGAGCTACGTAATAGGATTTCTGTTTAAAGAGAATATCTTAAAATTATATATCATCGGCAGAAATATTTGTGCGGAACGTATTTTGTCAAGATTGTACATCAAAGAAGGGAAGAAGTTAATACTTACTTGCGAAAATATCTTTCGAAGCAAATGTATAATCTTATGAACATGTTAAAGGACCTGATATAAACATACCGAACATGTTCATCGTTTTTGTACTTGAAAGGAAAATATTATATTCCCTTTAATAATCGTATGTGTTATTACAAACATATGAAAAAGGACATTGCAGCTTTTATGTTATGGATAGTATTTGTTACCCTAGAAACGACTGAAGTAATTGCCTTTTAAGACAAGAAACAAGACGACCAAGATGTAAAGCAGATATTATTTTCATGTTATTAACCCTTAAAGCCGTGAAAGAAGAGAATCATTTCGCATATAAGCTAAGTCATTCGAATCATTTTATAGCTTATAAAACTCACACAATAACCAAACAAGAGAAGGCATAAAGTGGTCATTAAAAACAACACAAGATGGTCGTCTTATATATTTTAAAGGTATGTTTCCTATCCGTCTCATTTTCAGTTCTGTTTCATGATTTCGTTGGTCACTTTACAGCTTTTCTTACAGCCGCTAAACTTTCATATATATACAGTAAAGTGAATATACATGTAAGAAGATATTTTCATTTTCATATATATATATATATATAGTAAGAAAAATACTAATTTGAAAATATTTCCTAATTTCCACTTGTATTAAATTAGAATTTGAGTTTGAGATTTTGTGTTGTACGCTCTTATAGCGCAGCATATAAAGGATAGGACCTAGCACTAACGTAGGGTCTCAATCACGTCCAGGGCTTGAATACGTACAGTTGCCGAGTGCACAGACCATCATTCAAGATTAACCTTCACAGTATTCGTCTATCGACAGCTACAATGGCTTCAAGAAAGCTTAGATTACAAGACATATACTGTAAGATTCGAGACATACAAACTTATACAGGGTTATTATAAATGGTTGAAGCGATTTCATAAATTCACTGTAGCTCTAGTAATTGAGATATTGTAAAACTCAACAGTAACGTAGAAAAATTCAAAAAGTTTTGTTTGTTACAGTATACTTCAGATTTCTCTCACGCGAGCGCAGCAGTGGGCAGTAAGGCAAGATAGAGACAGGCACCGAGAAAGCATTTCAAGCCATGGCCTCCAGGCTCTCCTGACCTAACCCCATGCGTAGACCTTTGTTTTTTGTGGGGGGTTATGTGAAAGATTCAGTGTTCACACCTCCTCTACCAGCAAACCTGCCAGAACTGCGAACCCGCATCAACAATGCTTTTGAACTCATTGATAGGGACATGCTGCACCGAGTGTGGGAAGAACTTGATTTTCGGTTTGATGTCTGTCGAATCACTAAGGGGGCATATATCAAACATTTGAAATTGTTAAAACTTGTTGAGTTTTTCTATATGTGTGAAAAAAAAATTATCGCAATATATATACAGTAACACAGATATTATACAGCTGCGAAATCCCTCCATCCATCCTGTATTGTAAGATGAATATTATACATATTACAAAATACTTCTACATTCCAGTCATTACCTATTTAATGCGTTGTATCTTTTGAATCAAGAATTTCTAAATGAATATATTTAATTTATTGTCGCAATCTTATTTTCAATAGACTAAAGAAAGACCTTGATGAATGAAAGTGAATGGTCACGAAAGAATTTGTGAAATTAAAATAGTGAGAGGAAATAGGCTTTGATGGAAAGTCATGTTTGAAATCTCAAATGACCTGAAATAGAACAAGAGAATAATGTTATGTATCAGTAAGCCCTTAATTTTTTAGAATTAATCATAAATAAACATTAGATTCCTACACATTCCAATAGATACGATTCTTTTACTTTAGAAAGAAAGTGATACTTGATCTCATCAGATTTGATGATTCTTTTCAGATTCTTCTCATGTGTTTTCAATAAACTGAGTTTAAAACCGACACATTATCCATAAGTATGTGCGCAACTATAAAACTTTACACAGTTTTCATATTACTTATTTCGTAGATCTAACCTCACTTACAATATTTGAAGAAACACTATATAAATAAACTAAATATTCTATACTTATGTTTGAATAAAATTGTATTAGTGTTTTTTTTTAAATATTCGTCCTAGACACACATTGTTCCCTACATGTATAGCAGCTCCTTCGTGGCTAAGCGGTTAGCGTACATACCTATGCCGTGGGAGACCCGGGTTCAATTCCTGGTGGGAGCTCATGTGGTTTTGATTCCACGTTAAGCAGTAGGTCTACGTCTCATGTAGCCTCGCTGCTGAGCGGGGCGTTAAACTGAAGATCAATTCAATTCTACATGTATAGCAGTGAATTTCAAATAAGTTAGAGATACATCTAGATGAAGAAGATTTAATTCTTCATTTTCATTTATATTTTTATTTCAAGTACAGTTTCAAACACTTCGAGTTCGCGCTAATATTTATCCTATAATACAAAAGGTGCAACTGATAATCGAATACATAGGGAAACAGTATTTTGGTAGGGACTGCACTAAGGAAATTATATAAATAATATTTGTCTGGGATCAGAACAAAGATATTTCGAGATATAGAAAGTTTTGGAGAGGTGAAAATGAACTAGTATTTGGCTAAGGAGAACATCATGTCTAAAAGTTTTAGTCTCATCATACAGAATTATTTTTCCTTTCAATAGCAAGTGTGACGATTGAACTTTGGTATATATATATATATATATATATATATATATATATATATATATATATATAGATAGATAGATAGATAGATAGATAGATAGATAGATAGATAGATAGAAAGATTTCTGGTACATACCTTCCATCTTGGTTAAGTCTGGCTTTCCGTTTCTTCTGCTGGTAATTGGATCAAAAGTTCCTCACAACGGCCGATAGTTGTTGAGCAGACATTCAATCAAGAAAGAGCTCCTCGTCTTGCTGTTCTGGATTTTATTCAGGAGTGGCTTCCTAGGTTCAACTCACCATTTTTCTATTATTGAACCTGGTAATACACTAAAAGATGAGAAATCCGAACAGGACGATATGACGAAGTCAGAGCAACTTATTGCAGGAATACAGTAGAATTTCAATGTATCGTTCTCCACACTTCAAAATACGAAATATTTATCTTTTGATTTTAGTTATTTTATTTATTTATTTATTTATTTTACTACTGTTTGTTCTAAGCTCGAGAAAGAGCGACAAACATTTAATCCTAGACAGCACGACGTCTTAAAAATGCCAGACTCCGATCTTGACTTTACCTTCTATTGTTGTTAGAATATTACTCTAAACTAAATGAATCAAATCTTCGTTGTATCATTTGCCTATCACGATGGGTTTTAGGTAACAAATATTTGGTACTTACAACCAGCATCCTTTTTGGGCAGCCACCTTTGTCTAGAACTTGGAACTTGTATCATTCCTAACATCTTATTTCTCATTACGAAAGTTTTGTTTTCGTGAATTTCATATTTAATAGTTTAACCCTTTCATTGTGGAAGGCGACGGAAAAAAAATTCCCTAACCTGCGAATGTCGATTATAGTCGACGTGTTAAAATTTGTTTGTATCTTGAGTTTGTCGATTGTAGTCGCCAAAGGTTTTCTGTGTGATTTCTATTGTTTATCGAAAACAATAGAACACAAACAAAAATGAACGGTACAACTTTGGCGACTACTCTCGACAAAGCCAAGATACGGACAAACAAATTTTAACACGTCGACTATAGTCGACATTCGCATGTTAAGGAAATTTGGTTCTGTCGACAAAAGTCGACTTCCTCTGTGAAAGGGTTAAGGATAGGTTATGATACGGAATTCCAAATTGTAAGATAATCTGTTAACACTTTAAGTTATTTAAAAAATGGATCACACTATTTACGCATACTGTTTAGCTTTATTGCGTAATTTCTATTTAGATACGGGGAAACATTGAATTGTATAAAATCATGCAGCTCTCTACAGTATACAGTGATGTATTCCATTAACACCTTCACATAGTTCCTTAATTCTCTAGATATAAATACATTTATCTGACTGATTTTCATATTAAATAAAATTATTAAATAACATGAGAAAAAGAAATGAAACAGTTTTATATAGTAACAGTTTTAAAAGTTTCAGTTTTCAAAGAACAGTATTTTTTTCAATGTTTTCGTTTTCTTCAAACAACCAGAATTCCTAAATTAGATATTACTCAAATAATTTGAAGAATCATTATGGAACATAATTGACCATTCCTTGGCATCATACTTTGAAGAATGTTTACGATAAAAGCTAGCCTTGTAGTATGTATATAGTGTATTTGCAGTTACTAAGAAAAAGATTCGGTATATTCATTGAAATATTAATCGCACAAAGAAGCAAACTGTTATTTCAGATACCTTGTAAAATAGTGTATTAAATAAATATAAATATTATTGTCTAGGACTCCAAGTTACTGAATAGATGTTAAAAAAAAGCAGAATTCTCATTTGTTAATTTTTCTTTACAGGAAATTCAAAGGAAATCAACATCTCAAGTACATTGATCCTCATGCATTTGTGGGCCTCGACAGCTTGCGAGAGTTGTAAGTATATTCATGCACACACAATAATCTTTATAAAAAGATTTAGCCTAATCTTTTCAAGTGAAATTGCTATAATACTTAAATATCTATACTATTAAACCTAGGTTTAGTATATAATATGTAAATATCGGCGTAAGTAAATCGTATAGACTCCTTCGTATTTTTCAGTAACATGAAAAATATATATAATAATATGCCGAATTTTTAATGGTACAGTCCGCATCAAAAAACTTGCAACATGAGCATGTAAGTTTATTGCGAAACTACGCCTCACAGCGCAAGGAATCAACATAACGTCTAAGTGGCACGAATCACGCCAGGAGAAACCTCGGCGTCCTCTCCTGCACATTTATTTTGGAACAAAAGACTTCGTCGTTTCACAATAAACTTACATGCTCATGTTGCAGGCTTTGTGCTGCGGACTGTATATGGTATTTTGGAATTAACCTAAGCATTTCTGTACTTCAACTTTATTTGTTGGTAGTATTTGACATTATGTTCTATTAATATTTTAAAAATAAACTATTTTCTATGCTCTTAACACAGTTAATTCAAGAAATAAGCACTATTTATATCTAGTAGATGCAGCAAGGGACATTGAGACAGTATAAATCTTGTTTATAAATAAATGAAGAGTGCATTTACATTTAGGTTTATATGGCAATTTTAATATATTTCACTAGTATTTTTTCCCATATTAAGAACGTTCTGAACTCATAAAACGCATATCAAATAACAAATGTATAGGAGGATTAAATGGAGGTCATAGAGCACAATTCAGAAGGTCGATCTTTCGAATTTCCTGCTTCGTTACTTTTGTCCAAGATAATAAACTTCTCTGAACAGCTCATCAGAACCAATAACTTGGTCATTATTTGACAATGATTGCTTCAAGCCGTTACAAAATTGCTGCAATAAATTTCTCGTTCAGTTTTTAAAACCTATACAAACAGAAGGAAATGTCGTTGCCGAAACACAGACCGTTATCTCTATTATTCTTTTCTTCTAAAAGTGCTGTATCTCATTTGTTTCCTGTCAGCTTCAGACAACTCGACAGAAACATAATACGATATTTTCTATATAGAAAGAATGGGAAACTATCTTTTTGTCATCCAATGAGACTAACGTTCTAGTTTATTTTCACAAAGTAATATCATATTCCCATCCTTCTTTATTTTGAAAACAACTTCTGCATTTTATAAGCATAATACATTTCTTTCCCTGGAAATAAAATACTTGCAATCTTTCACAAGTTTTTTTTTAATGAGTATGGAAATGTGAAGATGACTAGAACATATAAGGAGTTTCAGTATTCGTAAGTTGATAAATGGAATACACTAAGTTATAAATTACGTAAAGACAATATATGAATGTCTCATTAACGCTGCGAAATTGACAAATGTCATTAACTCAAATATCAATCATCTCAGGAAATCCCGAAAACTATCGATTCGACACTAATATTAGTTAATATACATTACGATACAAGGTGGTTCAGAAGTGGGTGGACCCCCTTTAGTTCCAACAGTATACTGTTAGTTATGGTAGAATGTCTGTATACAGTTAACTTGAAGTCTTAAGAGTCTTAAGAGTCATAAACATCGGTATGATCACCATCCATGTCGTACCGCAGCTGAATTCTGCGCCAAGTTCTTGCAGATGTTTTGCGGAGATACTCTGGAGTCACAAGAATGAAGGCGTATTCCACGGCACCTCGTAATTCCTGCGTTGTGTGATATCGACTGTTGCTTTAGGAAACGCCAGAGAGCATTCTCTGGTGTCGCCAGATCGGGACTTCTTGGAGGCCAGGCAAAGAGAGCCAATTAGGGGTACGCCCACTTCCGCACCACCCTGTATATCTATCTATATATCTATATATAGAAATGTGCCTAGGCCTACCTTGTGTGTGTATGTTAGAGCATAACTCTTCTTACTCTTAAATAGTTTCACTTAGTCTTCTGGAACACTTGAATTTCAACTAAACTTAATATACATAATTTATTACAATCCGGCAACATATAATTATATATATCAATATCTATATCTATATCTGACTATCTCTCTCTCTCTCTCTCTCTCTCTCTATATATATATATATATATATATATATATATAGAGAGAGAGAGAGAGAGAGAGAGAGAGAGGGAGAGAGAGAGAGAGATAGTCACCTCAAATTTAATGTCATGTGATCCTTTGCGCAAAAGAGGATACGATTGGTAACACTGTACAACAAATTTGAGGTCATATTCTGTTCTTTAGTTTAAGGCAGGTAATTTTAAATATAGATTCTAATTCGATATGTGATGGCAGTTTTCTCCTAACATATAAGATTTTGTTGCACAGATATAAGACAAGAATTTTACGTATCCAAACTAGAGGCTAAACTTTCTACAAAAATGCCCTGTGTAATTTATGAAAATATATGACTTTAAACAGTTAGAGGTGCTCAATTAAAATATGAAGTCCGTTTTCTCCTAATATGTACCATTTATATTGTGCAATCGCATAACATTGTGTTACACAGACACAGGACAAGTATTTTAGGAATACGAACAAAAGTCTATAAAAATTTCTACGGAAATGACACTTTGATATTTTCCTCTTGTATCTATCTGAACGAGTCTCTTTGGTGAGAGACTAGCAATATTTAGCAAGAGTATTGCTGTTCCGTCGTCCACTGAACCGCTTTCAAATGTCTTCCAATGTCTTGGTGGAACTGTTCACCATGTTTCTCACTAACAGCTACTAAATGTTGTTCAAAGAGACCGAAAATATAATATCAGAGGTATTCCATGGTTTGAAAGCAGTGCACCATATCACTATAAATAGTTTCACTTGGTGCTTTAGTATTACTAAGGAAGTTAGATCACTAATTTGAATGCATACCATGCTATTCTTTCTATGTTCGAAAATGTTTATTGAAACTCACTAGCCTGCATGACAATTCTTAGTTATCAGCTAGATACTCCTTATTTGTAGGCTAATGAACAGTCCTTCGTTTATTTTTATGTTACTTGGGACTTTTGTCTTTAGGTGCTTGAGAGCTGGCCCATTGTGATTTAGTGTTTTGACGAAGATTTTCATCCAACCTAATTTGATGTCTCATGGAGGAAGAAAAACATCTTTATAGTTCATGAGTTATTGACGTGATGTGTTCTTGATTCTTGAAACATATTCCTGTCACGATAGTCATGTTTTCTGCACGTAATAGTTAATTCTATTACAGCTGTCCCATTGAGACGAAAAGCAACAAAATGTTATACCCTTGCTGCGTGACTGTAAAGATTCCAGTAAATTTAATGTCTCCACAGATTCGTCATTTGGATGTATTATATTGAATGCAGTGCAATGTGTTACTCATGAACAGCATACGCTACTGGGATGCGTGTATAAATATTATCAACATGAAGTGGCACTGCCTTCAGAATTACACGAATCAATGAACGATCTGCTGAATTAGAGTTCATGGCAAAACTCCTTAAGTAAGCCATTGTCACAAAAGATAAATCCTCCAGTTTTCAGAAGGTAAGATGAGAAGTTACTCTGTCGATTGTGAAGCATGCTGGTTTTGATATTTTTCTTGAATAGATTCCACTCCTGAAGTTCAGAGACCAAGATTTCTGCTTTTTTTTTGATAGATTTAAGTTTCATGTCAGATTATGTAACTGCTCTTGTGCGATGGCGTGTGGCGATGGTAGCTCGAAGTCGATGTCCCGTTGCCTAAACTTCCTTATTCTACATCAAATTTATAATTTTCTGGAGATTGCGGCAAAGATTGCTCTTCACTATGTGACACTGTACGCCTTCCTGACCTCATATTATGATCTTGTATGTAATGTTTTGATTTCGAATAGAAGCTCTTTACAACTGTCAAACAAAAGCAACAGCCACTTAGGTGTCTTTGGTCTCTTTCCAAACCATTGAAACGGCAAAGTTTAGTCTATTTTGCTTTCGTTGCATCTAGTTTCGCAAGTTCCTGGAACAAAAACTGCAACAGATATGTGATGCCCATCGCTTATCTTGATCCCCTGATCTGTGCCATGCCGATACAATTCATATGCTTTATTTGACAACAGGGCTACTTATTTCACTCTTCAACTTCAGTTCGCCGCATATATAACAAAATGAATCAAGTTTACTCTTAAGCTGACGAGACATTTGATACAATAAATACAGTATTATTTTGATTCACACCCCACTGGCAGAAACTCAATACAAACGTTAAATCTTTACAAACACCTGGAATTGCAAAGCATGTTGCATAGCACAAAACAGAAGGTATGCTTTTTTATCAGTAGTGCCAGCCAAGGGAGCCGATTTCTCTGTAAATTTGGGGGGCCCATTCAGATGCATAAGGCATATATGAGGATTTTAAGACGAATTGCATTCAAATTATGCCAAATGTTGTATATTCATGATTACTAATAAAATTCCAACTGACCAAAGCAGTATATATATTTTAAAATTATATATTTGTATTACAGTTTCGGCTATGTAACATAGCCTTCCTCAGACACATTATCGAAACAGTAACATAAATATATAATTTTAAAATATATATACTGCTTTGGTCAGCTGGAGTTTTATTAGTAATCTTGAATTTTTCAAAGCTACAATGTATATTCATAAACAGAATGTAGGGGAGTCCGGGCACTTCACCACCTTTGGTGCCAGCTTTGTGATTATGTAACAAACTTATCTGCACGTGATTCAATATAACGTTTCTTTTTCTAACAACGCTAAACTAATATCGATATCACTTATCAAGGGTTGGAGAGAAACCTTTAAACGAATTCACAATTGCTTCTTATGTAATACACATAATGTGTAAAGCTGTTCAGCTATTGCCTACATGATACGAAGAAACTAATTGCAAATTCGTACTTTTTTTTTCAAAAAATACATTAGAAAAATAATTTTTTAAGCAAAGGACAAATTGTGTGTTGTACAGTGTAATCATACAAAACACCACTTCGATTGGTTCAGTAGTTATTGCTTGATGCTATCAAACAGAAACTCATATTCGCGTATAATGGAATTTTTTTTATTTCATCATTGTTGACATATGACATTACTTTAATCTATTTTCAAAGCCTTTCCATTGTTGATTAACTTCCAGAATTACGTTTGATTTTCGGAGCTTATCACTCACCTACCAATGCAGGAAAATGAGTTTTAATTGTTGTGAAAACGTTGTCTTATTCTCGACCTTAGCTGATTCATCAGCTTCCTGTTATGAGCAGTCACTGTCTCAAATTCTTTTACACTAGTATTTATAGTTTTAGAGAGCGCGATTTTTTAATCTCCTTCTTACTGTGCATGTCTCCTTACCCACACAAGTAAAGGATAGGAGACTCACAAAGGAAGTGAATTTCTGTGTTTAGATGTTGGACTAGTTTGAAGCATTCCTAATAAATCCATATCCGTCCAAGTTCGAACCATTGCGTCTCTGTGGCCTGTGAAGTTGCCAGCATGTAGCATAATAGGTTTTGCCATTCAGATTTAAGCAAAGCGCTTGCAATGTCCGTCAACCCGCCATACGTAACTTCTCTACTGGTTGCCTAACACCATGTTTCGGCCTGCAACAATCTTAATCTTATGGACTCAAAAAGGCTCCTAAAATGTTGAATAAAACAATAACGACACGATTTTTGAAAATTTGAATGAGAACTGGCCGATCTACGCAAAATTTGGAATCGACTAGTGAGAACGGCACGTTTCTAGCACTTGTGGTTTTGATTGTCGAAAGGATTGCGGACAAACATATATACCTAACATTTTAATATATAGACTAGCTGAACCTGCGCTCTCTACACAGCGCATCATTCGCATATGAGCATAAATATCCTTCTCATTCCTCACAACATCTGTACATGTCCCTTTACAGACACAAGTGAAAGAAGTCTTGAAAAAAATCGGCAAGGCGTATCATAAAGAGAATATTTTATCGATTATTCTTTTCCCAGTATCTCGTACCGTTTGCAAGATTTGAGCCTACTTCCGGTTGGAGTTTCTAATTCATGCCTGACCAGTGTTTTCTTTCTTCTTGCATGCAGTATGTAATAAGCAAATACATTACATACACAATTAATTATAATGGTAGTTATATATGGTGTTCATTGGGCAAAACACTCCAAAAATAAAAATTCATCTTACTGGTTAGACTGGGGAAATGGTTATCGTTCCTTTTTCATTATTAATTGGCCATGAAACAAACGCCTGAGGCATATGCAACCCCTATATACAATAGTGTGGTATTGGAATGTATAAGCTTAGGATATGATTCTTTTCTTTTTTTTTTTTAATTTCAACGCTTCCAGTGTAACCTAAAAATGTAATAAAGAAATAACGGCCATGTTTTTTAAATATTCAATTAGAACTGGACAATTTATGCAAAATTTCCAATCGATCAGTGAAAACGTCATCTTTCTAGATCCTGTAGTTTCCGAGATCTCATTGTCGAAAGGATTGACCACAAACATATAAACGCCCACAACATATAGTTTAAAAGAACTCGGAAGATAGAAGAACAATTCGTGTGTATTGATTTTAGAGAAAGCTCATTAAAATACAAAGGCTTTGAACGACAATTTTATATCATAAACTTTATGAAAAAGATCTGGTTCACTAATTTATTTAAAGTACTCGTACTTAAAATGTTTGTCTGTGTTAAACGTGAAATCATACATAACCGTAAATGAAAGATTTGAAAGTCGAACTTATACGTTGGAGCTCGAGCGCTCTTAATTGCTGTTGTAGCATTTTAATAGATAGATAGTACAAATTCTATCATTTACACTGATTTCTATGATGCGCTGTGTTATGGTCTCTACAGTATGCGACATTTCTAGTAGTGATGCGCGATTGCGAGAGGTTCTAACAATCGAAAGGTTCCTTATCGAGAGGTTCCACTTATAGATTGTTTCGATTGCTTAGCGAGAGGTTTGTACAATCGAAATGTTCCTCTCGATTGTTGCATTCGCTAAGGGAAATCGTCTGCAATTGTCTGTATTAACGTGCAAGAGCAGGTTTCAACCTGAATATTCGTACTTCGCTTTTATTGGCTCGCGCCAATTCCATACAGTCTAAGACCAATTTTGTTGTCATTTCTTGCACAAAAACAGGTTTTCGCGATTATCGTTTCGTTCATGGCACACCAATATAGATTATAGCAAATTTTGTGGAACAGATGTCCTTATTTAATGTATGGTATGTATAATCAGATTCGAAAGAAAAGGAAAGGAAGATGGATTGTGCAGTACATAAACTCTGCTTAAAGCTATTTGTTTCTTTCTTTTTTTCAATAAACATTTTCTTAAAAATGTTTTAAAAAACAACTACACACGACAAAGAGAATTGAAAGCAGCTCGTTTTGAATTACATAACGTCATTTAAAGTTTCGTTTATTATTGGAAATTGTTCTTCATCCTTATATAAATAGACACTAAGCCCTATATATATTCTCAAGATGGAGAAAGACACGAATAAATGATTTCGCTTTCGGTGCGAGCAGTGGGGTCACTTGGTCGAAAACATGTAACAGCTTTCTCAGGTAGGCCATCCTGAGTGAGCTTTTTCCTGGGTTTTCCTCACTCACACCAGGCAAATGCCGGGGTGGTACTTAACAAATAGGTCCCAGCATGCCACTTCCTTCCCTCCTCATTCCTTTCTTCCTTTCCTTTCTCTGGGTGATGTGCTCGCCAAGGGACGTCATCCCTTAGACGCTACGGGCTTAAGGCCGTTGCTGTCTGTAATGCCCATAAAAAATGTATCAATCAATAACGAATAATTGAACTTTCGAATGTTTAGTTTTAACGGCCTTTCCAGCAGCAGGCGTAGCCACTTCTCTGAATAGACTTAGTTCAGAGAGATTCGATCAAATAATTTTTTTGAATAGAAACATAAAGGTCGTGCAATAAATTAAAGAAAAATGCTATTGACTTTTTTTAGGCTTTACAACAGAAGAGACAGTATTTCTTTTACCAATCATGTGTGTATTTAATTTTAATTTTCTTCTTTACTCTAATATACTGTTACAATTATCAGTACTTTATGTTTAAAACAAAAAAAAAATCTTGCAGTGGAAATATGTTTTAAAAATGTGCACAGTGTAAAGTGTTGGAAAGTGACTGATTTATTGCTGACTACAATGTACGAGACTTCACTGGATACTTCACTGGTTAGTATGTTTATGTTATCTTCTATTTTACAATAAACACATTTTTATACTCTTTAATCATTAATATTACACTACATTATATTACATCACTAGCTGAAATGTTCGCCCTTCGTACGGGTGATCGGATGAATGTTTATAGATAAGGACCTCCAAACAAACATTCTGGCTACGCCACTGAGAATAGATGTACTATGTCTTGCCAAAAATCTTCGCGGGAGTGTACTCAATAACTTTCGAAAGTTTCATGACGTTTGGGTGATTATAGATAAGCCCCCCCAAAAATCCTGGCTACGCCACTGAGGATAGATGTACTATGTCTTGCCAAAAAACTTCGCGGAAGTATATTCAACAACCTCCTAAAGTTTCATGACGATCGGATAGTTATAGGTGAGGTCTCCCAAACAAAAATCCTGGCTACGCCACTGAGGAAATATTTACTATGCCAGAAACCTTCGCGGAATTGTGCTCAACAACTTCCAAAGTTTCATGGCGATCGAATGAATGGGGTAGTAATGCATAAAGGACAAACAAACATACATACACACTTTCATTATTATATAATACTAGCTGAAGTGCCCAGCGTTGTGTGGGGAGAATAGGTTTATAAGAATATAAGGTCCCCCAAACAAAAATCCGAACTATGCCATTGAGGATAGATGTACTATGCCTTACCAAAAACCTTTACGGGAGTGTACTCAACAAGCTACCAAAGTTTCATGGTGATCGGATGGTTATAAATAAGGTCCCCCAAAAATTCTGGCTACGCCACTGAGGACAGATTTAATATGCTAAAATCTTCACGGGAGCGTACTGAACAACTTCCCAAAGTTTAATGGCGATCGAATTAATGATTTAGGCGTCCATAAAGGACAAACAGACAGATAGATAAGGTCCCCCCAAAAAGTCCTGGCTATGCCACTGAGGAGAGATGCACTATGCCCTATCAGAAACTTCGCGGGAGTGTACTGAACAACTTACTAAAGTTTCATAGCGATCGGGTGGTTATAGTGAGCCCCCCCCAAAAAAATCCTGTCTACACCACTGAGGATACATATAATATCCCAGAAAACCTTCCCGGGGAAGTACTCAACAACTTCCCAAAGTTTCATGCCGTAAGGAGTCCATGAAGAACAGATAGACACACACTACACATACTGTCATTACATATATATATATATATATATATATATATATATATATATATATAAACTAGCAGAAATACCCGCCCTTCGTACATCTAGTTTAGAACCACTCCCTTTAGACTTCGATTGTCCAGTACGAGAATAGATGCCACATCTAAACGAAACATTTCGTTACAAACATCTCGGTCAGAACCTCTCGGTAAGAATATCTCGCTAAGAACCTCTCGTTAAGGAAATCCCAATCGAAATGTCTCGAGAGGTTCAAACAATCGAAATGTTTCGATTGTTACATCTCGCAATCGCGCATCTCTCATTTCTAGAAATAATTATAGTTTTCATAAACATATAATATATACCGGGCCGTTAAGATGAGTCTCAGGCTTTCTATTGTTCTGAAATTTTGGAAAATAAGAGTATGCCTGTTCTAAGTAGAATAATTTCATTCATTGCTGGTTGGATGTATTTATATGTATTTTTGTAAAGAAGGGAGTAAAGGAAAAAGTAAAAATAGCTAGAAGTAAAAAGCAAATGAACAAAACAAATGTGGTTGACATTGACACTACTTGCCTTAATATGACTAAACTAATCTTATCATATAGCTTCTGTCATAGGAATTGGACACGCAATAAACTAGGAAAAATTTGACAAGAAAATTTTGCCAGGTGCATGTAAGTAAAAATTTTATCATGATAATTTCAGTTTGTTTTTCATTGTTTTCAGGAATTGCATAATGTAGACAGATCCTTAACACACCTTTTGATGCACTGAAACATCAGCAGAGTTGCCAATTCAGAGTGTTAATTTATGAAAACTACGATTTCCCTAGTTCCCCCTTCCAGATGACTCGTCTGATTAGTTATCGATGGAAATGAAAAATTCTTTTTTCTGCTCCATAGTTTCCAAGCTACTCCAACTAAACAAACTGAAAATTAACGACAGAACATCCATACGTATGAGTTATAAGTCAATTTACATGTTTTGCAACACCTTCGGTTACATCTGACAACACTGTGTGGTTCCGAGTGTACTTCAATCGTTGCTTCCTAGTTTAAAAGTATAAGCATTTTGGTATAACCATTGCTTGCGTATCGCTTCAGGTTCAAAGGTTCTACTATCCCAAACTCCGGGTTGCATTGTAGATTGGACACCCTGTATCTATAACTTAAAGGTGGGAGACAGAAACAGTACGAAAACGCATTACAAGGCACGCAATATAAATAAGATATATTTTCTTAAAGTAAGTTTGGAGAACAAGTTCTGTATCCTCCAACAACAGTTTGTTAGAAGGGGTAGATCGATTATTTTCGAATTTATATTATACAGGTACTTCGTTCGGAATAATGTTTTACTACAAAAAACAGCAACAAGGCAAGGTATACATGTTTGAAATATTGGAAACTAGCCTTGAACTCAAAACGTTTGGGCACTGAAAACTGAAATTTGTATCTATAGATCATCAGCAATCGGTATTATTAGTAGGCAGAAGTTCACGACCTAAAGATATATATATATATATATATATATATATATATATATATATATATATATATATATATATATATATATATATATATATATATATGACCCATAAAATATCCTCAAAAACATGAAAAAATCACCTAAAACTTGTAAAAAATGACGACTAAATTTGTAACTGTAACTTGAAAAAGAACACAATATCATACCAAATAATGAACATTGTGTCTGCGATGGAAATAAAGTTATTGTTTCAGTTGGAATATGTAAGTTTGATTTTAAATTACAATAACCCAATAAAATATAAGTTTAAACAATTTTATGAATAAAACGAATACAGTAAATAACAGAGCGTAAATCGTATTCTTTTCAGGTATCTCGACCTACTGTGTTAGCATATTATGTTTCTGTATCTTGCGCGTCGTTGCATTGATGAAAGAAATAAAACCTATTTGTTGACTGACGATCAAAAACAGAGCTTTGTTGAAATAAGTCAGAAACTGCTTGCCACTGGAGATGGCAATGAAAACTTCTTTAAGACTTTCTCCTGATTCCCAAACATAAAACCTCTTTGAAAAGACGTCGTTTCCAAACCATAGACGAGATTCAGAACAGTGCAACAAGAGGCCTACGCGCCATCTCAGCAAGTGCGTTCCTGGAGAATATCCAAAAATGAAAGAAACGTTGGGAACGGTATATTGTCAGTAGAAAGAACTACTTTGAGAGGGAGAGTACTTAAAATGTTGTAAACTGTCCAATGCATATTTTACATCAAAAGTTCGTTCTTTTCTGAACACACCTTCTACTTCACTGTTTTCCACTATATCATTTCTTCCTATCAGTCTTCAGTTTTTCTAAATTACCCAATAGTAGACAAATGTACGTTCTGGCACAGTGTCTGACGTTTCTGCGTTTCTTCGCAGTGATCCCTGAGAGCATGTACTCGATTTTTCAATGTCGCACGATATGCCATGACCCACGGACTATCCAACCATGGAAAATTGAATACCTCGAAAACTCGTTCTCTTTTATGACCCCTTTTTGGGGGTGTACTCGTTCCCTTTTATGACCACTTTTTGAACCTCTATTTTAGCATAGCAGAAATTACATAAGACTATGAACTCAGAGACTACGAACATCAATTTTAGCAGCAGTCCTATGTATAAAAGAGTATGGCTTATTTTTCAACCCCTATTTTAACATAGCAGAGAATGAACCAATAGCAGGGGTGTACTCGTTCTCTTTTATAACCACTTTTTGAACCATTATATAACATAGCAGAGCTTATTTTTCTTTTACGGGGGTAGCTACCCTCAACTCTCCTTCTTTCGCATCCAGGGCTTGAGACTTGCAATAGCGGAGTTAAAAGCATAGACTATCGCATAGTAGAGCAGAGGTTAAAAATTAACAATACCACTTAACATAACACACACACACATGGTTTACGGCGCCAGTGACCATTACATTCTCATAAACGAATAAAGCATAATATCATTAGCATCAGTACTCGTGAGTAAGAATGTGTTTAAGAAATCGCGTAGTGAATAACCAGATGCAAGATCCTAACACACCCAAAACCCAACCTTTCTTAGTAGGTGGTTAAACACTGCATTCATTGTGTATTTTAATGCTAATCATATCATCATCATAGGTATTCAGCCATTATTGGTAGGTGACTTGCTGTAATTGAAACTCTTCCATGCTCGACGGTCCTCCGCTAAGCTCTTCGTCTTCACGTACGATTTCTATGTTTTGATATCGTCCATTAATTGTAGTCTCCTTCGCCCTCTCCCTCTCTTTCTTGACATCATGTCCTATGAAACTTCCTTTCTGATACATTTCCTTCTTAGCCAATGTCCAACCAGTTTCTCTTCGTCTTTTTAAAAATATCTAAAATTGTTCTTTTCTCCCCTACCATTTCTAACTTTCTCATTCGTTTTTCGCTCAACTCAGCTAATTATCTCCCTTCTTTTCCACATCCATATTTCAAAAGCTTCCAGTCGTTTCTCATCGTTTTTGCATAAGTCCGTGTTTCTGATTCATGCAGTACAATACTCCAAATGAAGCACTTTATCAGTCGTTTTTTCAACTCTTTGTTCAATGTCTCACGAAACAGTATTTTCTTCCTCCTAAGGGCTTCTTTCGCCATTTCTATCATCCTTGTTTTTACTTCATGTTCACGTTTCATACTATCAGTGATAATACTACCCAGATATCGAAAACTAGTAACATGTTCTACTTTCTCCACTCCCACTTCTATATTTAACATCGACCCCTTCGTTCAGATCATCATGGCTTTTGTCTTTCCAACATTTATTTTCATTCCATATTCTTCACAATGCTTCCTTGAGTTTCCTAGTGTCTTATTGATCTTCTCTTCGGACTCAGCAACAAGCGCCATATCGTCTGCAAACTGTATACACTTAATCATTTTACCTCCTACTGAAATGCCGTCTTCATTTTGTAGGCCCTTTTTCATTATCTCTTCTAGATAAATGTTAAATAATGTAGGCGAAAGACAGCATTTCTGTCTAACTCTCCTTTCAATTGGGCTCCCCGACGTCATTTCCTCTCGTATTCTGCCACTTATTTGTTCATATAAGTTTCTTATGAGTCACCGATCTTTCCATTGCAACCAACCTTCTCTAGAACTTCGAATAACAATTCCCAATTCAAGCGTTCAAAAGCCTTTTCTAGATTAATATATAGCACATACACCTCTTTCTCTTTTCCTATAAACCTTTTACCGATTGCCCTTAATAATTCAATTGCATCTCTTGTGCCCTTATCTTCCCTGAATCCAATAATGCTAATAAATATGATATTTTTTAAAATTAACTGTGGCATGGCTTAGACCACTATGGATATCAGTCTCAGACTGGGCACCCATGATTAAACTCTCTCGGGCATTTACGTCCCAGTTCGCCACTAAATCACATAGTCGTTTGCCAGTCTACTATGGTTTTACAATGGGAAGTGAAACACACTTTGTTGGGAATAGAGATAAGTCTGGGCGAAAATTGTATTGCAAGTTGACTTAGAATGAAATATTAGATTATTATTAATACGTGTTTGTTCATATTTATAAAATAGACCCAGGGGCTCAAAGACGCGTAGGTCCACGTGGTCCGGAGCCCCTAAAAATTCTTTGTAGCTCGACATACATTTATACAGTTTCTCAGAAAAAGAGTTTAGCATATAGTTGACTACTGTAGCCTAAAGATTTGATCTACTTCATCTGTACCCTTTCTTCTGGTATAAATACAATCCAGTTCTACATTTTTTCCAAGACTATAGGTGCCAGTACTTAACAATTACTTAAAGTATTCTCGGGTCGAGAATAACACCGGTTCAATTCTACATACATGTAGTGTCTTGTTTTATTATACACCTTCTAACAATTTTTTTCGGTGCGCGCCTACTGATGTACTCGAGTCCAATATGGACCTTAATTTTCAATAATCTAAAACCCGAAAAAATATGCATTTTAGATTCAAAGAAATAAGTTTGCATCTGTTACTAAGTTAGATTAAAGTTTAGTGTATCTTTTTCTGCACCGAGACCAAACAGGGCATGTACCTATAAGTTAACGTAAAATCCGAACCACCGTAGTTCTTCAATTTTCAAGGCTCTCACCGGAAATCGAACTCGGGACCTCATTCACCATACATGGCGCGCTGTATATATTTAGATTCTGTTGTAGGTTCAGGTAAACTACTTTCATATCACCATTATTACAATTAAGTAAAAATTAACTAAAGAACTCACCACTTAATTATTTCACGATTTCACAGCATTGTAATTTCTAGTGAGAATTCTTAATTTCTTGCAGCAAATGCATCACACCGATGTTAATGATTCTGATATAATAAAGTCAGAACGTATATCATTTTGAAAAATGTTGTTCAATTACATTGTCAATTTGTGAATTTAACCACAAATTTACAATATTTGAGGCATTCTATTTCCATTTTTAAAACCATGAGGGATTTGACACTTTCATTAGGTATCCATCTTCTGAAGGATTGGAAAAGAAGATAAAAGGGCATCTTATGAAATTGTTAAATCCTTTGCTAACCAAAAGTTAAGATGTTGAATCACTTCAAGTACACAGAAGATCTCTGAAAGGAGAGAGTCTTAAGTATCCAGACACTTCTAAGAATTGAAAAGAAAAAAATCCGAGACACCTTTGAAATTTTATAGATCTTAAATCAGAGGTACTACTTGACCTGCAAGACTGAGAACATTGATATGAAAAGCTGCCAGAAAAAGAATTGAAATTCCATCGGTTTGTAAATGCAAAAGGAAGAAAATTACACTATTAAAAATAAGTACTAATATTGAGTATGTGAATATACGAAGCGAGTTCAGAAAGAAAGATTACAACTTCTAATATTCCTTGAACATATGCATATTTAACAAAATATTTTTTCACAACGTATTTAGCGATACTGCCATTGACCAAACACTTGTTAAGTCGGGATTCTACTAGCTTCTGAAATCCACAGGGATCAGGGTTGCCACACTCGAGACTCGCGATGATGCCAAACACGGGTCTGAATTATGCTAGATTTTTGTAAATTATGTCAGATTTTCAAATTATCTTTCCTAACTAATTTTAAAGACCCGCACGTACTTATCTTCATTATTTCAATGAAGTGTTTCAACTGTATTCATGTACAAAGCTAATATGACGCTGTCAGGAATGATAATGAAATAAATTGGTAAATGGCACATTATAGAGAAGGAAGATCCAATTTATTTTTTATGAATGGATAACATTTTAAGAAATATATACACAACATGCCGCTTCCGACACAGGCCTGAAGCATTTCTTTTAGTGTATTACTAGCTGTCCCCTGACGTTTATATCCCTCCCCTCTCAAGTTGTAAATTGAAAGGGACAGAAACATCCCAGATAACCAAACATTCAGGTTTCAGTTGACAGTAATAAAACTATGGGTAAGTAAATATGATTTGTAGTGACACGTTTTGCTATTTTTGAACATTATCTGAATTCAACAATAAATTACCATCGCGGAAATACTGACTGGTCTCATTGTTCCAACTATCGCTTCAACTAAGAAGAATAATTCCCGACGGTCCTTGAACCATCTAAATCTTAGTACTTTTTCTGTTCATCAGAGGGAAGAATGAAATTATGCTAGATTTGGCCAAGATGCTAAAGTCAAGATGCTAGATGCTAAATGCATGTAAATTATGCTAGATCTAGCACCAAGATGCTAGATATGGCTTCACTGACAGGGATAGAATTCTTGTGCTTGTTGCTGGAACAACATTTCAACTTCGTATTTGATCTCTTCATCGTCGTGGAAAATATTGTCCAACAAGTTGTCTCCATAACAATAATATGTGCTTTGTGAACCTGACAGGACGTCAGGAATAGGTGAACACCTATTCGTCCGTCTATCCCAAAAGAATTAGAATAATGCATCCAATATCCTACACTTCAAAATAAATCAGTACTAATGTAATTGTGCGCCTCTAACACTCTGTTTAACTTCGCAGTGGTTAATGCTCACATATCAGATATTTGTGAAATAATGCCAAAAATCGCGCTAACAACTGATTAAAAACTTTCTTTTCTTTTGTTAGAAATAAAATCGTGCTATTGGAAAAGTTTTATGGTATTGAAGGAAAGAACCTTACAAGGCAGTATTTTATAATTTTAGGAAGGAAAGAAGCAGAATATGCTTTGTATTGGCGATACTTACGATGAAAAAGGTTGTTCACAACAATACACAACATACCTTATCTATATAGCATTAACTTATAAATAATTTTATTTTTAAAGTTTCCCATTGTAACATTGTAGAGTTCAAGAAATTTAAAAGAGATTTGTTCTCAGTGTTTCCCGCGTGTTCAATCGGTCGATGAGAGATTATCAATAGGTCGATGCCAATGATTCTGTATATTCTGAAAAAGAAAAAAAGTGAATACTTGTAAACATCAGATTTCAAACTTGAAGTGTTCAAATTGGGAGAAAGTGAAAATGAACCAGAATTTTGTGATACTGGAGAAAGCCAAGACGATAACATTAGTTCTGATATCATTACTAAGAACTTACCATTGCGAGCAAACTTGCTTTATGTCGAACATTTAAAGATTCTAGTATGTAACCGATTTAATATAGTTGCATCCGACGAACTCTCCAACCACATTTGCATCAGTACTCTACGACATAATACGACAAGGACAATCGATTATTCAAGAGTGATTAGTATAAAGCGTTTATGTGGATTGAATACAATGTAGAGAAAAAGAGAGCCTTTTATTTTCCGTGTAAAATGTTTTCGTTGAGTAACAAAAAGAAAGGGGAGAATATATTCACATCAGATAGTTGCAAACACTGGAAAAGAGGTATGGGAACAGATTCAGATTTTCGAAAACATGAAAGGACCGAGCATCACAAGCCTTTTTCAGACTGTTTGGCCTTCATTCATACGAATGAAATTCAAAGGTACTAATATACGAGGCGCATCCAGAAACTAACTTTCCCACGCATCTCACAGTTAGAAAACCTTATGTTCCGCGAAGCGATTGCGTGTGCGCAAGAGAGTTAGATCCTAGCATGGCGCATGCGTCAGCAGAACGTCCCTAGTGCTCTCAGTAGCGTCGTGGCAGTGGTTGAAGGTGGACTTTCGTATTCTAGCTCCCGCCGCGTGTGAAGTGCGAGCAGTGATAAAGTTCTTGAATGCACAGAGCATAGATTGAAATCCATCCTTAGCTGTGCCAGGTCTATGGGCCTAACGTCATAAGTAAGCAGATGGTGCGTTGTTGGTATAGACAATTTGTAACAGGATGCCAAAATGTGCATGATGAGGCGCCTAATGGGAGGCCAACTGACATCACAGATCTCGTAGATTTCCCGCTCCTTTTTGCACACCAAGTCACGAATTTACACCTGTTGTTCAAGAAGGTTTGTGCCAGGTGGGTGCCGAAGCAACTAACTCCAGAACACAAACAAGGCGCATGGCGTCAGCATTGACATTTTTGCAACGATACCACGATGAGTGAGAATTGTTCCTGGAGCGGGGATGAAACATGGGTTGCTTACAGGACCCCAGAAACCAAGCAGCAGTCAATGCATTGGCGTCACAGTAGATGTTCCTGCAAGATGGAACTCAAGCAGATGGTGTCCGCTTGGAAAATGATGTGTACAGTGTTCTGGTACAGATGGGAAATTCTCTTTGCCGAACTCCTAACCAGAAGTGAGACAGTGAAAGCTGAGTGTTACTGCGAAACATTTCGGAAATTAAGACGGATCATTCAGAACAATCGGCGTGAGATGCTTACTGCTGGTGTTGTTCTGCTGCACGCTAACGGCCGCACACACATAGTTCGCTAAAAAGAGAGATCTTGCAGCAGTTCGGATGGGATATTTTGGATCTTTCACTGTATAACTCAGACCTTGCTCCAAGCGATTACGCCTCCAGAGATTCCTGCCTGATCAGTATCAGTATTTTCCCAATGACGGAGAAGCGGAAGAGGATGTCGAACAGTTGTTCCAATTTTAGACGGCAGAGTTCTATGACACAGGTTCAGACAAGTTGGCCCCACGGTATGACAAATCTCAGAATTCCGGTGGTGAATATGTTGAAAAATACCTAAACACATCCTGTATCTGGTACAATAAATGTTTCCATTCAATTGTGTTTTCTTTCTGTTCAAGGTCTTTGGAAAAATCACTTCAGACAGAGGAATGTCCAAAACGATCAAAAGTGGAGTTGATTCCTTTGTGTACTGAACGTGACAAATATTGATTATAAATTAAGAACATGAAAAAATAATAATGCTTAATGTTTACTGTCTTGCATTCTTATAATAAAATTGCTCAAAGATGTTTGAAGTTTACATTACGCTGTTTTTATTGCAGTTTTTATTTACCCACTTGTTATAAATATTTCATGTTATTAACAAAAGAAACAGTATCATCTGTCAGGTTATTGTGTTTGAACCTTTTTTTTCTCATTTCTGAATATTCATGTGTACAATTAAAATGAAAGGACTTCTTGGAGGGAAAGAAGGTAGCAATTTAAAGGGTTGAGTTTTCCATCTACTCTATTATATAGATACCAGTATTGTTATCTGTTATCCAAAAATGTCTACGAGTACCCGGCCAGCAAGACACTAGACCAGCCCACGTTATAACGCGATTCTGACGCCGTGCCTATTGTAAATATTGTTTTTGCACTCCGTATTTGATGGATTCTGAACGGCACAACCACCGTAAGTATGTATTTCTCGAACTACACGTAGCAATGAGGAACAGCTACTAGAGGGAAACGGAAGGCTGACAATGAAAGCTAATACGTATAGCCAACTCACACTTTTACAGATACACATCCTATACACACACACACACACACACACACACACACATATATATATATATTACAAGAGATACTATCTTGTTTCTCTCTTTTTTCTGTTAATATACAATTGCATAATTTTTGTGGATAATAACGAACATAATTTGAGGAAATAATAAAAATTTTAACTTGTACACACACGAGCTAGGAATCTGTGAAGACCTCTCGTAAGTTTAAAACTACATTCAGGTTGAAATGTCTGAGCATACAGAATCGGTGTAACTTATTTGTTACTCTGCCTTTCACCGTGTTTGTTAAAAAAAAAGCCTTAGTTCAAAGAGCATTGTTCTTCATTATAACGCCACACTCTCCTCATGTTTTGTTTTGATTAATTTTCTTCCGGAGAGAAAAATAACACCAACGTGTAATCATGTTAAATAGTCGCAATCATTTATACAATACTACGCCTGAGTCCCTTTGCGTTCTAGGAGGAAAAATCCAGTTATATTTTGCAGGGAACACTCATTTTTCTTCAGAGTTTGTTCCCATTGGCTATTTGCACATATACAAACACGTTGAACAGATATTAACGTCATTTAGCATAGAGAGTAGAAGCTTCAATAATTTATAAGGATGCATATTTTATGGTTTGTTCTTGATATAGTGCGCGCGTGAAACAAAATGCAATTTAACACAAGAGAATGTGTCAAAAAAATCATATAAATTCTACATAAGAAGGACAAGTAAAAATCAAATTGAACAATCAAAACTACCTTTCGCTAAATTCAGTATGCTCTTAGGAAATATGTGACACAAATTATTTTATAATTTTAATTCAGCAAATTTATCGACATTAAAAACAAGCTCATCTATACTGACTAACAAGTAAAGACTCCGAATAAAATAATTGAGTTGTGAAGTGAGACATAGTGTATTTGATAGAACACGTGAAGAAGTAAAGCAAAGCTACAGCGACTAGGTATCAAATGAGTGGGATTGTAGAGAGGATAGCATTTATTAGAATCAACTACCAGATTCAAACAGTTTCTAAGTTTAATAACAGAATTTTAGTTTTTTTCTCTCCCCAACAAAGAGCATCTAATTGACTTTCTGTTTCATGTTTTTCTTTCAGAGACTTGTCTAATACGTCTATAACTCAAATGCCTAATGAAGGTTTGAAGGGCCTGGAAATCTTACGTGTTGAAAACACACGGACCTTGAAAGTAGTACCTTCCATTTATAATTTTCAGGTAGGTTCTCCTCCCTTAATTATTCACTTTCTTGTGTATTATTTATATTAGAAAATGTAAAATGGATTTTACTTGATTTTATGTTGCCTTATCACTGTATCTTGTGCATCCTACACATATTCTTGAAATTAAAAACATATTATATACTGTTTCATAATGTTTAGGAATAATGTTTAACATTAAAGAAGGTGTCTACAAATAGTTCAATTTAATCCATGTAGCGTTGTGCAACATTAATTTAGCTATTTTTGTTACTTTATTTACTTTTAGTAGATATATTTTTCTTGCTGGATTCTAATAACGTACCCAGTGCTGTAACAAATCTCTTCAGCGTCCTGGTGTAGTAATGTATCCCCCTTCCCCCAATAACTGAGTTGACACCGGTGCAGAAGGGTGTTTGGGAGTGGTCCTGGTGCAGGAGGGTACTTGTTGGGCCCCTCAATCAGCAAATTACTTTAAAGGTATAGTAGTAACGGCAAGCAATAGCAACGGTCTCCCTTGAATTGATTTAGATATAAATTGTTCCCTCATTGAATGTGGCGCTTTCTCTCATCGGGACTCCTTGCTGCACCAATGACTGGCCGTTGAAAAGAAAATTACTGGAAAAAGAAAGAGAACAAAAACGGAAAAGAGTCATATATAAATATATATATGACTGCGGGTCCCCAAAGCCAACTTCTTCGCCACCGAGGCTCACTTTTCTTCTCGCGTAGAAATATAGAGAGCTGTAGTACCGATGAAAATTGATTCAGATTACGGTACTAAAATCTTCAGTTTCTTATGTATTATCCTCAATTCTTCTCTCAAAGCAGACATTACTCTTAAGTGCGACTGGGTTTCAATTAGTGCTCTCAAACGGGTCGAGCTGACCCAACCCGACCCGTGACCCGACCCGAGTCGGGTCGGATTACGGATCGGGTCGGGTCAGTCGGGTCGGGTTGTCGGGTCAGTCGGGTCGGGTTGTCGGGTCAGCTCGGGTCGGGTTGTCGGGTCCGGTTATCGGGTCGGGTCAGTCGGGTCAGTTCACTTTGCTCAACTGAATTTAGGTTGAGCTTAAACTCAGCTGGAGTTGAAAGCTGCTGTTTTTCACTTGCTGCCTAATTAAAAATAGCAATTTTCAATTGATTTTATAGAAGCCATAAATCTATTTTGAACACTTGCAGCTAGTGTTTTTATGGTAAATGCTTATTTTTGTACTTGTTTGTACTTTAATTTGTAGATGTGGAAGATTGATTTTACCAATCGACTGTAATATTAATATCTACGCCAATATGGAGTCTGGATTTAGAACAAAACTAGAAGTTGTTTAAGCAAGGCCAAAAGAAAGATTGGATATGGACGACCAAGCCCAAGCAAAGCTGCGGTGGCTCAGTGATAGAAAATTCATCTCTGATGCATGGTGTCCATGGTTCAATCCCAGCTTGTGCTAAGTAAGCTTTGTGGTGGAGAAACGCCGTGTAGTGGGTTTTCTCGGAGTTCTCCTGTTTCCTCCCACTTTCTTCATTCCACCATTTCTTAATTTCTGATGGTCACCGTATCCCTTAGCCTCGGTGCAGAATCGAGGGACCTTAAACTGAATATTTCATTTTATTTCACCAAGCCCAAGGATATCGATACAAGAACAAGATAAAGGTTGGATATGCAAGACGAATTGCATAGTAATCTTGCTCTTGGCCTTGTTTTGGTGATCACCAAGTAGCGAGGAGCATATTTTCTTGCTTTCTGTATAGTATGAAAGACCATAATCAAAATCACACTTGGTCTTCATTTCTACTGATGAGGCGAGCATTCTTGGCTCTTCTATAGAATGAAAGACCACAACTACGAAATGCAGGACCAAGACTTGACTGCAAGACAAAGAATAAGACGCAGTATTGATGACCAAGACCCAGGGAGCGAATTGTTTGAATTTCATTTGTTGGACTGAAAGTGATGAAATAAAATTAGTATTTTATAATTAAATATCATACTGTATTTTTAAATTTTAAATTACAAAATTCATATTATGTATCTTCTTACGTGCAACTATATAGCCTATACTGTAAAATACGTTTTAATTACCGAGAAAGAAAAATCAAAGTGGCACGGGTCCCGGAATCATAAGAACCTATTTTGGAATGAAAGTTGAACGGTTGGAAAAAATCACAGGTGTTCTCCTGTTTCCTCAACCCTTATAATTGTAGTTAAACGATTTCCTTTTGTCTCCGCCAAGAGACTCTTGCTACTGCCTTCCGAGAAGACCCCCTGCCGTCCACTCAGGTGAGAACACTGACCTTGAATAAAAATTTCGTCACATAGTACTAAAGCAAAAAAAAAAAAATAAATAAATAAATAAATAAATAAATTTCTCCCAAGTCGGACATTGGTATCAGTTATAAAAAAAAGTAACCAAACCTCAAAAGTGCCAAATATTCATTAAGATGCATATACAAATCCCTCGCTTGATCTAGCGAGTGGTTAACGTGTAAGACTTCGGTACACGTGGTCCGGGTTTAATTCCCAATGGGAGTGCATTTTGGCGTTCACCCAGTGTCGTGACTATAGTGCTCTCAAACGGATCGGGTTGACCCGACCCGACCCGTGACCCGACCCGACCCGACTCGTATCGGGTCAGCTCGGGTCAGTCGTGTCAGCTCGGGTCGGGTTGTCGGATCGGGTCAATCGGGTCAGCTCGGGTCGGGTTGTCGGGTCAGGTCAATCAGGTCGGATCACGGTTCGGGTCAGTCGGGTCGGGTCGGGTCGGTCTTCAACCCGACCCGACCCGTTGAGAGCACTAGTTTCAATAAAATGAAATATTTGAGTTTTACGTACCATGGTTATTCCGGCTAGGCTAAAGGAGATGGTGATGATGAGACACAAATGAAATGGTGGAATGAAGAAAGTGGGAGGAAACGGGGAATCCCGAGGAAACCCACGCACACGGTGTTTGTCCGCCATAAAGTTAATTTGCCGCGAGCTGGGTTCGAACCAGGTGCCCCATGCACCAGAGGCGAACATTCTACCACTGAGCCACCATCGCCCCCTGTGACTGGGTTTGTCGGGGCCCTTATGGCCGGTGGTAGTGATGTGAGGTGGAAAATTTTCCGCTATATTTTTCCGGAAAATTTTCCGTTCTCAACAAATATCAGTGATCCAGTAACAATTCCTCATTAATCATAAAATTGATTGAATTCATGTATAGAAATGTTAAAAAGCGAAAGATCGTTTAAAGGATCTGAAACTTTTCATGGTTCAGACAATTTCCAGTAGTATGGAGGGAGAAGTAAAACAATAGTTCATGAATCAAAAAATTGTCTTTTCTGTATGAAAAAATTCATCCATATTGAGCCGGAAAATTTTCATCATTTTGAAGCACAAAATAAAACAACTACCTGAATCGGAATGTTTTATTGCTCTGTAGAAACAAGTGAAAGGAATTTTTCATGCATCGCAAAATTTTCATTATGGTGTAGAAACAAGTGGAAAAGCTTTTCATAATTCGGACAATTTTGAATATTATGTAGTGATGTTAGGTTGAAAATTTTCCAATATATTTAACTCTGCACATTGAGCTATAAACTTGAATTCCTGAAGAGGAAATTTAAACAGCAACAAATTATAATTTTCCTATTAGCTTTCGGGAATCTTCTAATATTTCAAGTTATCAAGTAAAAACTTACATAGTGTTTCTCTCTCTCTTTCTTCTCTCTTTCTCCGTGAGCTCCTTTGCGGCTAAGCGGTTAACGTACGCGTCTTGCCGTGGTAGACCTGGGTTCGATTCCCGACTGGAGTTCATGTGGTTTAGATTCCACGTTAATCAGTGTGTTCCGTCTCGTATAGCCTCGCTGCTGATAAACTCAAAATCAACTCAACCTTCTCTCTCTCTCTCTCTCTGTGTGTGTGTGTGTGTATGTACGTATGTATGTATGTATGTATATATGTAAAGAGTAGGGAATATATGTTGGGGAAGATCTGTTATGTGTTGGGGAATATGAACATCATGACCACCATAGTGAAAGTGTCCATCTTGAAAGTTGATTCACAATGTACAAGAAAAATTGGGTCATATGGCATATCAAGTAGCACTGAAATTTTACCAGGAATACATTGGTCTCAATCATTCTGTAGTAGCTCTCTTATGAATTGAGAAGTAACATGCAAGAAGAACGCATAGAAACTCTGTGAAAGTCTCACCAGTATGACGCAAAAGCTAAAGCTTGGAAAACTCTGGTTTGCATACATACCAAAGGAAAATTGTGTTTATATGCAGAATAGTTGTGAGTAAGGGAAGTACGGTAATTAGCGACAGAGAAAGAAGACATCAAAGGTGAGTTCGTGCCACCTACTTGTGCGCTGTTTGCAGGCAAAAAATACGCGAGAAAGCTCATTAGCTTATTTCTGCGTTATCAGTGAAGTAGTAATGTTAGAATGATTGGTAGGAAGTTTAATGTGCCCTTGATCGGTGAGCCACTGTTGAGGAAGTGCTAGAAAGCGACAAGTTATATTCTAATCCATCATTCGGAGAGGTTATTTCTTTTTATGGGTATGAGTACGAACCCCCAGGTAGTTATGTCATTATTAGTGCGTAAATTTGGGACGTGCGACGATAATTCCTGTATAGAAGATCGGAAATGTCTTGAACACATAGGAAGTTATTAGTTAATAATGATACAGTAGTCGCAGAATATCAAACTTTACAGAGAGATCATAACTTGGGAGATGAGGACGAGAGAGACAGTGACCGTGATGAGAATAGTGACAATGATCCTTGAGAAAGAACTAGTGTAACGGACACTTAATATTCAATAAGACAGTAATTCCGAGTAGTAGTTTGTCATGCACTCAATCCCCACCTAATAAAGAGCCTACAAAATATACTAAGCAACAGTTAGAAAACGAATATTACAACTGGGTTGAGGCAGAAGAAACGTCAGGCAAAAAAGAAAAGCGTCATCTGTATTTTCATGTTACAAGTTTCTGCAAGGGACTTTAAAGATCCTTCGTAACTTTTAACTGAACTGAAACCAAGTGTCTGTGAGAAAAATAAACGATGAGGTATTACAATGTTTTAAAGAGCATGTGCCATGAATGGAATATTCACGATAGGACAATTAGAAGTGAGGGATGCATATAAAAAACGATACGGATCAAACAGATACTCTCCAATTCAAAGCATCTTCGTCGTAGGTTTAAAAAATTAAAAAGCGTAACAATATAGTGTCACGCACAATTACTCATTCCGTGCCCAAAATAATTAAAGATGAGCAAAGTTACATGAAACTGCAGAAAAGTATATTACTGAAAGCAAGTCTATGATTGTAAATAAAAAACAAGTCAAGTTTCTGGCACAGATGCAAGTAGATCCGACAAAGTAAGTCGTGACAATTTCATCCGTTTCCAAGAATTTATGCACTTTCAGTTTAGTGCTCCCCGGTTCATCAATTTCATTCAACATGACTTCTACATAGCTGGATGTCTTGAAGAATATCAGGGAAAATTCCGGACTCCTATATCCTTTTGTTTTGGTAAGAACCATCATCGGATTGTTAGCATCATCAGTGTAATAACCCCTGTCTCTCCAGGTGTGGACACTGTGAACAGCTCTTGTGCTTTCATCACACTCTTATAGATACTTTCCACATCAACTGCCTTCATAGATTGGTATGTATCTTTATCAGTATACTTACTTGAATTATGATATATGATAATCTTTGGGAAGAACTACGTCGTAATTGTATCTGCAATCTCAAGCCCTCCTTCATTTCGGGTGTTTTAACGTGACAACTATCTATCTTTAACACTACAACACTACCAGCTCTTTACATTTTCAAGTACTCGTTGTACTCTTTTTCTAGATGCGCTTTCTGTCTCAACATGTTGCAAATGGTTTAGAGCATATATCCTTTTCCAGAAGCTCATTAGAACATACTTGTAATTGTGGCTTTTTGCACGTAGTTATTGCTGCTCATTTACCTTGTATCTTGCCAATTCACCAAATTGCACACATGCCATTCCGACGTTTGCTGAAATATCACCTCACGACTTTCTTGCATTTTACTTCTGAACTCACAATAGAGTTACTACAGAATGGTTAACACCAGTGAATTTCTGGTACAATTTCAGTGCTATTTGACATACCACATGACCCAATTTATCTTTTACATTTTGAATCAACGTTCAAGATGGTTAATTTCAATATGGCGACCATGATGTTCATATTCAACATATAGTAGATCTCATCATGCATCCACTACTAAATATTTGACCTTCATATCTGTGGCCATTCACTCGCGGAAAGAGTGATTCCTTAGTTTTCTGTATTGTTGAGCCCTACGGTCCGCCATATTTCTTCCGGCTCTTATGTTCCTCCATGTTGCCCTCAGCCGCTATAAATTTGCATCTTAATATAGTTTATACCCTCTTTCGTGTCTATCGTTCGGCAACTCGCGTACTCCATTCGGACCCTTCCCTGATGAGAGGTTTTAATGAATCCCCTATATAACCGAAACCAGGCACTGTCAAACTATCATTGATTTGTTCATTGCAAAGCTTGCTGAATAGCACATGTGGTACATGTGGTTTCCTAATGATGTGCATGTGGTTTCTTAATGTTATTTTCTAATCATAATATAGCTATTCTCAATTTTGACCTCCAAAGGCTCAATATATTTTAGACAATCTGATATTTTATAACTCTTTTTCAGCAATTATTAATATTAGTAGATTTTTTTAACATTCTCCGAATTTAGTTTGGCATTTATAGAAGAAAATGTATATTAGTTTCTTTTAGCAATTAAAGGCTATCAAAGCAGGGTAACAAATTTTATAAAATATTATTCATAGGAGAGAAAATAAAAGCAGCTTGCTTATACAATTATATAATCTCCAAGTAATATTTGATATTCTTAACGATAGTGCAATGCGAAATTTACTTAAATTTTATTTTTCTTATCTTTTTTTGGGTTAATGTTCAATGCAAGAGGACCTCAAGGGTTTCGAGAATCAGTTTCAGAACTCTGGTCTAAGGTGTCTACATTGAGAAGATACTAATACAATTTTGTATAGGAATTGAAAATATAGGAACAAAAGGCCTTTTTAACTCTTTCTGATGACATTGAAAATCATTTCCTAGTTGTGACAGAAACAAACACGTTGAGTTACCGTAACTTCAAAATACTAAGTTAAAATCCTTTTATTTCAAAACGATTTGTTTTCTTCATTCTTTATAGCCTTATATATAAAAAATACTATTAATAACTAGAAATATTAAACTTAACACGAGATTTTTACTAAACTTTCCATCTGCCATTAGATTGAGTTATGCTGTATTCATTAATTAAAAATTTATTTATGAATTCAGATGATTTTGATTAACTTAGTCGCAAACTCATTCCTAAGAATAAACTACCCTTGTGATTTTTCCAATTATGAAGTTATGAAATACGAACAACCTCACATGAACATTTTTGTGAAAATGACATGTAAAACTAACTTATCTTTAATAATAAACCACCACTTGTGAATTTTTCAAACAGGAATAATTTAAATCATATTATAATGTTGTTAAAGAAATATTAATATATGAAATCTGAGCAAATTAGCCCGAGAAATGTTTAAGAAAATAAGGGAAACACCGAGAATAATATCTACCCCTGTGACCTTCCTTAGGAGAAATTTGGGTACGCAACATTGTCGTCTTATAAATAAAATACCTATTTATGAAATATGAGCCCAATCACATTACCAGTACTATAGATGTTTTGGAAGATATATTCCGAAGAAAATTTGCTTTTAGAGATAAACTACCCCTTGTGAGTGCTTTCTCGATAACATTATAGAGTTATTGTGGAAATATTTGTTAATGAAATATGAAGAAAATTACTTGATGGTTTTGAGAAAATCATAAAAAAAACTTACATTGAAAAGTAGAACACTCTTTCCGTTTATTTCTAAAAAACCTACATACACCATTCAAGTATTAGAGGGTTGATATTGATATATGAAAATTGGGTTGATTTATAAATATAAATAAAATCGTTTTGAAGTTTTCGAAAAAATAGCAAATTTTAATTTTCAGCCTCCAGTAAACTACCCTTATTTTTAAAGGCAGAAAAATAGAAAATGTAAGTCTAAAAAATCTTAATCTTAAAACCGTAAGTATAAAATTTAGTCTGGATGTATTGAACGATATTCCACTAGGTAAGTGTACATAAATCGAGACGAACAGACATAAAAACCTTTTTATAGGTATGTAGACGCCATGAAACGTTTAAGTTAATTGAAATCTTGAATTCGACTTCTTTTTACGATCACCATGCTTTCTTCTCTCCTATTGTCGCTCGAAAAAGAAATGCTTTGATCCTACTTATTTCCATAAAAATGTGAAAATATTTTTAAGGTACTAGAATTGGACATTATTTTCAACAAATGATCAAACTTCTTCAGAATGTCAATGCATAAAGGCAAAAAGAAAATATTTAGCAATCAGTTACGATAACTGAAATAATAAATAAGGTTTCAAATTTTGATTATGAAATTTTGTATTCGAGTATTCTAAACGTGAAAATTATTATTTTGGACGTAAATGCATATTTTTGTAATGTTTGTTCACTATAAAATTTTAATACACGTATGTGTTTTTTTTTTTTTCGATAAACTAGGAAACCAACTCAATATTTTACGATGTAATCATCAGAAAAAATGATAAAATTTGTCATTTACGGAATTTTGAATCAGATTTATAGTTGGTGAATCTAACTTAGAAACACAAATCTTAGGATATTGTTATCGGAATTTCGATCATTAAGTACATAATCTCAATGGTAAATAAGAATAAAAATATCTAAAAGCATTCCATAACACTAACTAAATGGATTTCTTTAATTTCATTATGATCTTTCTATGGTGTCTTTGACAGCTTCCAAGAAATAAATAGGAAAATAAACATAGTCATAGTATTTTTTTCTGTTGACACGAAAGAAAAGTCATGTAGGTTTTGGAAATGATTCTTCTAGAGATTTATATTCGGTGTTATTGAAGTAAATCCAAATACTTGGGAGTATGAATCTTCTTCGGAATTTATGAATAACAGAAGATTGGCAGGATCCGAAGGCCACATACTCTATTCCGATAACACGTACTAGAACGATTTAAATATTATTTTGCTAAAGCAATTCGATCTTCTAAACAGTTGAGGCCATGAAAAGTAGTAATATGGTATCGCTAAAGGAATAGTGAATAATCGTGAAGAATCGGCAATACATTCACAGATCACACATATTCACCAAAGATGTGTAGAGCTTATACATGTAAATAAACGTCGACAACTAAAAGCTTGGGATTTATCACGTGCATAGACTGAATTATTTTTCGATTTTTTGGGTTCTTTTTGTTGTTTTTGAAGCAGCAGTACAAGATAACTAGCGGAACTGTAAATGAACTCAATGTTTAATAGATTGGGAAAACATTATGTCCATCAAACTTTACACAATCATATAATACTCAAACTGTGATAAACACAAACAGCTTTACAGTCAAAGTATGTGTATCTACTTCTAATCAAACCTATTTTCCTTTCAAGAAGAAACAAAACAATTTAAAAAATCAGAACGACTTCCTCCGTCTTCCGTACATTGATTGCTTACATCTTTTTTAAAACAATACTTTTGTCTTGTGAGTGTGTATTTCGAAATTGCCACCAGAGAACGATTCTGACTGATCGGAACAACTAGTCCTCTGTTAGTTTGGTTCAGAAGAATATTTTTTATTCTTTTGGGGAATAAAAAGTGAGACGAAAAGAAACAAACACAATAAATAAAGTTCCTTCTAGGCCTTACCTTAAAATTAGTTGCCCCATAGCTCAACAGAAAATTCTCTGAATGCTCATCCAACGTGTGTAGGAATGACATAATCCGGGGTCTCTGCGTGGAGGAATACCAATTCGATATCTGATTCTGGAAACCTCCCATGAAAACATCTTATGAAAGTAAAAGATGACGAACGCCACTGTTACAGTGATTAATGAGAATTAGCTATTTTAACAACAACAACAACAAAGCAGGATATTAAATTCTCTTGTCGACATTTTACATGGTAACGCCAGAGTTAAAAGAAAGACAATTGCCATTATCATAAGCAAGTATTTTAGCCTATTTATCTCAAACACTACTTAATAAATACACAAATATTTTTGTTTAAATTTTCCTTCTAATATAGAAAGGTCATAGGGCTTCATACTAGCCTTAATCTTAATTAACCTCGTTATATCATTTTATAATTATGTGTAGATAGTGTAATATAATATATAATTATGTGTAGATAATGTGTTATAATATATAATTATGTATATACTGTATATATATATTCTGAGTAATTACTTTCATCACAACATTTTAATGAATGGTAGATAACCTTTGCATGTTATTTATCTCTATTTCAACGTGTTGAATATTTTCCCCATTTTTACTAACCAATTAATTCATTGTGCTTTGTTATAGCTTCATTACTTCGTCGACTTTTAGACCTCTGTCCGTCTATTCGTCCTGAAGAACACTCGCCTAGAGTCCATACCGTGTAACGTACGTATCTGAACCGAATTTTAAACTTAAATTCGGACCAGAGGGAAATTCGAATTTTCTTCCTACCCCTACGAATAAGGGTAGTTTACTGGTGTAAAAACCAAATATTGGATTTTCTCAAAAGCCTAACTTTTTTTTTTCTGGTAGAATTTACAATGAGTTGTTTCTTCCTGCTTCCAAGAAATGATCTTCCAAGCTCAATGGTGAGTTTTTTTCGGACGTTTTTTTTCTTTTAAACTACTTCCGCGATCTTGTTCATCTATATTATAAAAGAGAACGTACAAATCCTTTGTTCCCTCATCACGCTAATACGGCTGAACCAATTTCTTTTATTTTTGGGGGGTTATTAGGATTTGGACCCTAGATGGTTTTTATCATATCACTTTAATTTTTAATTACCAGTGTCTTGAGATAATTGACCATTCAAGTGTCCATAACGTACAAATCCTTTGTTAGTTCATCATAGGTATAAAAATAAACGTATTTATATGCAACCCGCATGACCGTGTCACTCGGCGGGTTAACATAAATGACAGGCGCTATAATGTTAACATTTACTGCAATTTGAAAGCGAAAAAGTAAAAATTATCTAAGTAACAAAGTTTATTGCGTTCCGGGGTGACCGCAGCGAAGCGGGTCACTCGGCGGGTTAACATAAATGACAGGCGCTATAATGTTAACATTTACTGCAATTTGAAAGCGAAAAAGTAAAAATTATCTAAGTAACAAAGTTTATTGCGTTCCGGGGTGACCGCAGCGAAGCGGGGTGAACGCTGCTAGTATTTCATAAATAAATATTCCATTAACCTGATAATATGGCATTACTCGTTTAATTTGAAAATATCTTTGAGTGGTAGTTTATCCTTAGGTGTAATTATTTTTCGAACGATTTTCTCAAAAACCAATCAAGCGATTGTGTTTATTTATCATAGTTAAGTGTTTCACCAATAACCTGATAATATGACATAATCTACAAGGGCTATTTTATTCTAGGGAGTGAACTCTTTTCTGGCGATTTTCTGAAAAATGGTCTAGGTGATTTTGCTCATTTTTCATTATTAATCCTATAATGTTGTATTATTTTCGTGAGAATATCCTTAAGTATATTGTTGGTTACTTGTGGATATTGGTTTATTGTTGGGGTGGTTTTTAGCAGTTTTGTGAGACACAGCTCATGAGAGGTAGTTGATATTTTAAAAAATATATCACTTTAATAACTCTAACATACGGCATGTCAGTTCCTATTTAAAAATCTACAAAAGATAGCTTACTTTTGAGACTGAGTTGTTCCTTTGAGTGAAGTTTTGCGAAAGCGTATTATAGCTTTTTTCATATATTAAAAGGAATGTTTCATTATTGACTGCACCATAATAAGATTTAGTTTAGGAAATTGGAGCAAGAAAGTTTAGTGCTGTGTACCTTTCACTTTTATACGTAATATACGTAATTTTCCTTTATATATAATAATAATAATAATAATAATAATAATAATAATAATAATAATAATAATAATAATAATAATAAATTGAATCATATTTGGAAATAAATCAGCATAATTATCCTCGATCTTCGATCTTTCATGTGAAGAGAAGTATAGTGAGCAATTCAAGGAGCTGTTGACTTTATTGGTCAGTATCAAACAGAATCGTAATTCAAATATTATCAAATGTTCTCAGTGGGATAAATTTCCAAATTATAAGGGAACCATGATATACAAATCAGATATTTTTTGAATCAATTTATAGATTTTTTCTAGGAAATTATAAGTTAAATGTATTTATGAAAAAAAAAAACAATCTCGTGCTTGAGAAAATATTTTACTTGTAAAAAAAGGTTTATCCGCAGTAGACTTATTTATCCACACACGACCGTTCCTAGAACGATTTACTTCTACTTTATTTTCGAGAACAAGACTGTGTCTTCCTTTAATCCAGGTCAATAGTGTCATTGAACGTTGAAAATACTTATTGTGAGAAAAGTACATACCGTTGCTTTGAAAGCTTCATTCAAAGTATTTTCTTTGCTCTTCATACTCTCTAATGGAATTAAGTTAAATCCCGTCAGAAATGGTATTTTAAATGACTGAATAGGGATGGCCAATTCCAGAAATTTACTTTCCGGAATTCGGTAAGTAAAACGGAAAGTTCCGGAATTCGGAAGTATACCGGATTTTGAAAATATTCCAGAATTTTTAAAAATTCCGGAATTCGGATTTCTAAATCCTGAATTTTTTCCAAATTCCAAAATTTTCCTGAAATTCGGAATTTATCCGAAATAGGGAAAGTGAAATTTCCGATTTCGGAAAATAAATTTCGGATTCCGGAAAAATTTTGGCCATCCCTAGACTGAACCACTACTCGGGTTTCTATCCGAAGTAGATAATCCCACCAGGGATTTGGAAGGGCGATGGCGTAGTCCTGTAATCCATTTCACTTGGAGATGATATAGTGTTGTGCAAAACAGCCTATACTGTGAGTGTTGATCTTCCATGATAAGCTGTGCACCCGCAAACTGCATCGAATTCAAGCCTCAAATTCTATTTCGGAGCGCACGGTAATAGTAGAACATGTCCTTCATAACCTTGGTGTTACCTAAGAACGCAAAAACTCGAATTATTCCTCATCAGAGATCTATTCCGGGACTGCTCCCAAAGAAAGCACACAATTAACTTGCCACAAAAAGTTCACTATTGGCAAAGACAATGAACTGAAAAAGCGAACTACAAAGATCATTGATATGTGGTGGCTTCGTTGTAATTAAGTGGTGGCTTCGTTGTAATTGACAGTGAACATAGCGTAACAAGATTATTCATTTTTCATTGATATGTATATATTCAATTTTATCTGGGTGTAAGATACACGAATTTTCGATATGAAAATTTTCTTTTTCTTTTGGATGTCGCAGGGAAACAGGAGAGACGAAATAGAAATAACATGTCTCCCTTTTCTTTTCCCCTTGCTTCCCATCAAACCAGCTGCTATGTTAGTTCATCTCTCTCACCCTCTCCGTAAGAAGGAATCAGGGGTTGGATAGCCAACACGTTGCAACTGAACTTTCTTAGCGCAATTAAAATAAATTACACTGCCTTAAGAAAATTCTAAGACCAACTCAATTGCATACTCGGAGACAGATATAGTGTCTAAGGAACGGAAGTAACAGTTGTGAACAATACTGTGGAATATTCAGCTTTTGGTACTGTTATAAAAATAGGTCTGCAAACACATTAAATAGAAACCTTTCCCATAAGGGAGGACTTGTAAATTAGCATTTGTAAATCTATAACTGGTAGAAGCAGCTGTGAGTTAACGAATGACTATTCCTAATGTTTCTCAGAATAAACCTTATAGAGTGTGAAAAATGTGGAATGGTACTAGTTAACATTTATGTGTAACCCCGAGTGAAAAGATAGTAACTTTAGAGTAGGAGAAGAGAGCAGCTGCTTCCTCCCAGCCGAAATGTTATGTATTTTGTGTAATACCATATATGGAATTATGTATAACTAAATTCCTCTCGTAAGGGTATAGGAACACTGTGCGCAAAACTAAAAACTCAGAACGCCCTTCTGAAATCCAATCAGAAAGAGAGTAAACTTGAGCTAATATGCAAATTAGCCAACGCCCAAATTCTAAGGGTAGTTTAAAACCTTAGAGACGCTCTCCAAGAGTCAGTCGACGTCTCAACCCCATCGATGTAGTACCGCGTGTCTGTGTGTGTTCATCATTTGAACTTAGCACGATTAGATTGTCTATACAAGTTTCTGACTGCACTCTTTTTCGGTCTCCAGTTCCAAATTCTATTCATTGCTCTATCGGTGTGTTCGACTCACTTCAGTTTGCGAACTGAAGTTTCAATTTTATACTCTGTGAACATTAGTTCTTACATCTCATTCGTATAAGTGAACTTTTCACTACAACAACTTAGACAAAACTTTTTAATTCGTGAAATTATTACTTATACGATCCAGAAGTATAGTGTTCTTATACTACAATTAAAACGAGAGTGGCCTTGTACTCGTTTCCAATTTAACCAATAAACTTTTATATATCTATTCTACGAAAATCGTTATTTTTCATTTAAAAACAAAAAAACCGCCACCACTACTAACAATTAGAGTTGAGGAAAGCCTCGAAGATTGCCAGGATCCGCGATCTCTCGAAACGCTCGACCGCTCGACGCATTACAAAATTAAATTGGTGGCAGCCGGCGTGATCAAAGGCAACACTCTCATTGTTAGAAGTGTTCTTCAATAACATCATACCGGACACGCGGAAGCGATAGAGCAATTTAATAAGACAATCCACACACAAGTTCGAAGAACAGTGGCGGCAAACGCAGCAACCAGATTTCCCCGCAGTGCGACTCTTGCATTGAGAAAGTCAAGAGTAGGTCGGCAAGGAACTGAAAAGCCCCCAAAAACAGTGGATATAAGTGCAAGTACCAGATTGTGAGAGAAGGAAGTTAAGTGTGAAACAGACAACAGCGTAGTGGAACTTGCAGCATCTTGGTTCGACGCCCCTAGCAGTACCATAGTAGCAGCAGGCCGAGTGTAGCAGCGCCAGGCACTGGTCAGCACCGTCATCGCAGATACAATAGCAGCACGGCAGAGTATACACCCTGCCTTTTCAACGCCCCTGTGCAGTCTAGGCAACAGGATCTCAAAGGGTACCCATTAATCACCGTCAACATCAGGTGTGTAGGATCTAGTGCGCCTTATTGCAGTGGGTGAGTACAAAAGTTCATTTAAATTATCGGTATTGTGAAAGCAGTTTCCTTGAAGATAGGATTGTGTTTCAAGTGTAACACGCGGAGTGCACAGATAATTACTACTAATCCTAGGCCAAAAGTGAGTAATTAATTCTGTGAGACCCAAATTTCATAACTTATCCTTCCGAGGAGGAGGTCCTGCGGGATAAATTCATTCGTGAATTATACAAGTTAGAAATTGTGGAGCAGTAGGTACTGAGCTCATCCTTCCGAGGAGGAGGTCCTGCGGGACAAATTCATGCGTGAATTATACGGGTTTTCAATATCTAAAAAGAAGGAAAGAAAGTTGGTTGTTGTGTTATCTTATTATTTTCTTGTAAATTAGAAAGTACAAGCTTCCGCCCTCAGAATGGCGACTAGTTCTAGCGATCGAAATTCAGAAAGTAGCAATTCAACTACAAATGAGGAGAGTAATAATCCCAATGATTATTGTAGCTTAGGTGAAGCATTGAAATTAATTACTGAACCATTTTCGGATGACAGAGCTAAATTGAAACAGTTCATTGATAGCTGTGAAACTGCGATAGAACTAGTCCATCCTAGGGATAGAAATAAGTTACTTAAGTTTATTAAGTCAAAAATAATAGGCGAACCACGGAGTAGATTGTTAGTGGGTAAAGCCACAAACACATGGGCAAAAGTTAAAGAAATCTTAACAGAAAACTACGAAACTCGCAGATCCATTGAATACTATGCATGTTCGTTGTTTGCAGCACGTCAAACAAAACACGAAACCATAAGCACATGGGCAAGTAAGATTGATGCATTACAATCAGATTTGAAAACTGCAGCATCTCGCGTGTGCACAGATGAAGAAATATCAGGAGCATTGGCGTTAATAGATCATTTGTCTAGAGCTTCCTTTATACAAGGACTAGCAGACGAACGAATGCAGTTAATTGTAAGGGGGAAAAGTTCAGAACTTCTGTCTTTCGGAGACATTGTTGAATTTTGTCTCGAACAAGAGAGTCACTGGAACTCTCAGAAATTAAAACCCTTCCCCGGCAATGCGGATCAAATGCGTAGTAGTAGTAATTTTAATCGCCAAAGTCGCGCGCGCAAATATAATGGCGACAACCGAGGTGGCTCGAACGAAGCACCAAGAAAATTCTCCGGAAGTGGTGAAAATCGTGCACATTTCACCCACAGAAAGTCCCGTAAAAGTGTGCGTTCCGATGCCGTTCCACGAAGGAACGAAGGGGGAAAAAACTCCCCACAGCTCCTCCCACAGGTTGCAATATTTAAATGATGATGTTTGTACTTGCTGTACAAGTTGCTGTGAGGCCCCTGATGATAAGTCGGTTAACCGCAAAAATGAAAGTGAAGTTGGCCACAGCGAAGATAGCACACTATATTGTTTGGAGGACCTGACTCTTAAGTCCCATTGTTGTAAAAGTCGCTGTCCACAGGAAAACGAATAAAAAGATGTTGCTCGCAACCTGCAGCATCTTACTCAGTTCATGGTTGCAAGGAAAATAAAAGGTGTACTAAATGTTCCCATAATAGAACACACATTGAAAGTAAAGAACATCAGCCAAAAGAAACACGAAAAGAGGTGATAGATAGTAAAGGTAAAATTTTGGTACAATTTAAAGAACTAAGTAAAGGGTTAAAAATGCTAATAGATACTGGTTCTGATATCAGCTATGTAAATTTAAGTAGTATAAGTAATGACATGTTGAGAAAAGTGAGACGTTGTCAATCAACAGTTGTACAAGGTTTTAATAACTTTAAAACTCACACAGTAGGGACTATTCATCTTCATTTGTTCATTAGCGGTCACGAGATAAAACATACTTTTCATGTAATGCCAGACGAAGTAGTCAACACCTCTCATTCGGGAATATTAGGCAGAGATTTTCTCACGAAACATAACTGTGAAATTTATTTCGACCAAGGGTTGAAATTAAAATTACCCAGTAGTAGAAAATATAAAATACCTCCTAGATGCGAAATGATAGTAAAAATCGCAGTAGACAAAAACGGAATAGGAGTTATTCCAAAATTACAATTAGATGAAGGTGTATTTTTGCCAGAGGCGTTGGTAAAAGCAGAAAATCACGAATGTTTCTCGTGCCTATTAAATGTAAACGAAGAAGAAAAGGAAGTTACCATCCCTACATTAAACATTGAAATTGTCACCGACTGTCAAGCAAATGACAATATTCCAATAATTTGTTCAGTAAATGACTGCGACATTGATAGTAGCAAATTAGAACAACGTCTAAACTTGTTGCAACGTAATTTAAGATTAGATCATTTAAACGAAGTAGAGCGATCCGCTATTCTAAAATTATGGAAAGAATATCACGATCTGTTTTATCTTGAGGAAGATAAGTTAACTTACACAGACACTATCGAACATTCAATTCCAATTAAACCGGAATATAAAGGAGCCATAGTAACCCAAAAACCTTATCGCATTCCAGAAGCTCATAAGGGAGAGGTACAAAAGCAAATTTCAAAATTGCTTGACGAAGGAATTATTTCTCCAAGTAAAAGTCCTTGGAACTTCCCAATTTTAGTAGTTCCCAAAAAGCTTGACGCCTCAGGGAAACCAAAATATCGTATCGTAATCGATTATAGACGTCTCAACCTAATGACGTTTAGACCCTGCTATCTACTTCCGCTTATCACGGAAGTTTTAGATCAGCTAGGAAACTCAAATTACTTCAGTACGCTTGATTTAGCCAACGGGTATATGCAATTGAAAATGAAACCTGAAGATAGGTGTAAAACAGCATTCAGTACTCCGTACGGGCACTATGAATTTAATCGTATGCCTTTTGGTTTGTGTGGAGCACCTGCTACATTTCAAAGACTAATGGACATTGTCCTCTCAGGATTAACTGGCTTGAAATGTTTCGCGTATCTAGACGATTGTTGTATTTATTCTAGAGATCTTAAACAGCACATCAGTCGCTTGCAGGAAGTGTTCGACCGATTTCGAAAACATAATTTGAAACTACAACCAGACAAATGCGAATTCCTACGAAAAGAAGTAACCTATTTAGGACACAAAATAACGAGTGAAGGTTTGAAGCCGGACCCTCGACTAGTAGAGAAGGTCTTAAATTTTCCCACACCTAAATGTGCCAAAGATGTCAAAGTTTTTCTAGGCCTCGCGTCTTATTATAGACGATTCATAGAAAACTTCAGCAAAATTGCTAAGCCATTGACAAAACTGCTAATGCAGGACGTAAAATTTGTGTGGAGTAACGAGCAGATCGTTGCTTTTCAAACACTTAAGGAAAAACTAACCTCCCCTCCGTTGTTACAATATCCCGACTTTAGTAAGCCATTTATTTTGACCACAGATGCGAGTGAATTTTCCGTTGGCTGTATTCTCTCGCAAGGTAAATTAGGTTCTGATCGACCTATTGGTTTCGCCAGCAGAACGCTAAATAAAGCAGAAACGAATTATTCTACGACTGAACGTGAACTATTTGCAATAGTGTGGGCTGCAAAATTATTTCGCCCCTATATCTTAAATAGACCGACAACCTTTGTCACAGATCATAAACCACTACTATGGGTTTTTAATGTAAAGGATCCAAGTAGTAGATTATTAAAATGGCGTATTTACTTGGAAGAGTACACGTATGAAATAGTTTACCGCGCAGGCGTAAAGAACACAAACGCCGACGCTATGAGTAGAATCCAAGAATTAGAATCTGAACCAAAAGTCGAACTATTAGATAGTGATACTCGATCTCAAATACTTACAGAGTTTCATGACTCTAAATTGGCAGGTCACCAAGGAATTAAACGTACTATAGAAAAAATCAAGTAATACATGGAATTTCATGGAATTCCGCAAACAGCATGGCCTAATATGACCACAGAAGTGGAAATGCACATCAGGCATTGTAATTCGTGTCAATTAAACAAATTGAACCAACCGGCAGTCAAAATGCCAATGACTATAACGACAACTCCACAGTATGTTTTCGAGAAACCTGCAATCGATATAGTTGGCCCTTCCCAGAAACAGAAGAGAAAATCAAATATATTCTGACCTTTCAGGATGAACTCTCTAATTTCTTAGTCGCTGTGCCTATTTCCCAACAAGACGCGGAAACAGTAGCAAAAGCACTAGTAGAAAAAATCATTTTGGTTTATGGAATTCCACAAATAATATTATCAGATCAAGGTAGAAATTTTACCAGTGACATTATGAAAAAGGTATGCAAATTACTTCAAATTAAGAAAATACAATCAAGTCCTTTCAGGCCACAAACGAATTACGTGGAATGTACGCACCGCACCTTAGGCGAGTATCTTCGTCATTACGTATCTGAAAAACAAACTGATTGGGATACTTGGCTGCCTTATGCAACATTTGCATTCAACACGACCCCTCACTCAATCACATCATACACCCCTCATGAGCTAATGTACGGTAGGTTAGCTAACATACCGGGAGTATTACAGAGAAAACCCAATGAGGTTAATTATGCATATGACGACTATGTCAAAGTATTGCGTGAACGTTTGCAAAGAAGTTATGATTTGGCAAGACATAAATTAAAAGAAGGAAAAGAAAGAAACAAGCAATACTATGACAGAACAGCAAACGCTGAAGGCGAGTTGTTCCAGCCCGGAGATAAGGTGTTATTGAGAGATGAAACAGTTAGGAGAGGTAGATCAAAAAAGTTAGATTCGCAATTTATAGGGCCATTTACTGTACTAAAAGTTCAAGGAGTAAATTGCACTATTGAACGCAAGAAAAAGCCAGTAGTTGTACATGCTAACCGATTGAAGCTTTATTACTAACAAACAAACAAAAAAAAAACTATATCCCTCTTTTCACTGTGTATTCCTTGCAGGTATGAAAATGCTTATATTATTACTCCTGCCACTTATGCTGCTGTTGTCCCCAGCAAGGGCAGCAACAGAAGACATAATTGAAGTTCAAACACTTGACAAAGTACCCGGATTATATTATGAATTCGAGGGTGAAGTTCAGTTATGTAATAACGAATGGAAGCGTGTCACTTTCTTCAATCTGACAAACTTAAATCAAGCTGTAACACATGTACAGACTTACATAAGTCAAGCCACTGACCTATATAAGTCTAGAGTAGTATATGTAGACCGGGCTCGAAAAGAACCAAGGTTAGACACAATCCAGAGGAGGTTCAATAGAATAAAAGATTTACAATCTTTGGTGGTACAGATAGTAAGACCTCAAGTACGAAGTAAACGAGGTGTATTTAATTTCGTAGGTGAAATGAGTAAAATCTTATTTGGTACATTAGATGCAAAAGATGCAGAATACTATATGACTCAAATAAATAAATTGCAATCAGAGCAGTCTGATTTACTGAAAATTACTAAGGAATCAATGTTAATTGTTAAATCAACACTTAAAACCATTAACAACACAGTTCTTTCAATAGAATCAAATGAAAAAGTGTTGCAAAAGGCTTTTGAAAATATTAAAAACGAAATTAATGCACGAGGTTATCAAGTAACTAAGGAAATAAATACTTTAGAAGTGATGGTCGACTGGGACGACTATATGCACACAATTGACATGTTATTAATAGAATTAGAACAATCTTATGAAACAGTTGTTCAATCGATTCTGCATGCGCAGAAAGGTATTATTTCCCCTCAAATTATAACACCTAGAGAAATTATGTATCTTTTTAAGGCGAGTTCTTCCAATGTAGCTCGAGGATTATCAATTCCAGTTCCCCCAGGAAACTCAGTTGGGTATGCTTTGTTTAACATAATGGACTTAAATGTGTTCATTAATGATGATAAATTGATCTATATCATTCAATTGCCACTAACCGATGACGTGAGATATAATGTATACAAACTTATTCCATTTCCTGTACCTTCAAACGAGGATAATTACTTTTTCATTCAACCTGAGAAACCCTTTTTATTGGTAGACACTTCCAAGCAGTATTATGGAAAAATCGATGAAATAACTTTTTCTAAATGTAAATCAATCACTACTTCCATGAGTGTTTGCAAGCAAACATTTCCCATCAAACCCGCACATAATAAATAAGACTGTGAAATGAAGTTGATAGATGAAATAACCTCTATTCCTTCAGATTGTACTAAGAAAATTGTTCAATTAGGTAGTGTATTATGGATTCAGTTAGATAACAGTGAATGGTTATTTGCTGCACCTCAGCCGGAAAAGCTTACAGTTGTATGCAATGAAAGAATAACAAAAACTGTTGTCATCAATCGCTCAGGGAAAGTAAAATTAGGTCACGAATGTCAAGCATATGGTACACATTCCTTAATTAAATCTCAACAAGTGTATCAGACAAATAGTTCAATTAGAGATATAATACCAAAATTAAATGATACTTTAGATTGTTGTGTGTTTTCAGAAACAAACAAACTCAAATTGAATAAATTAAAACTTGATTTACCAATTGTAAATGTAATCAAACAAGCTAATGACTTAATCTATGCAGGTCATAAGGTGGAAGAGATAGAAAATTTAATAACAGAACAGGATTGGAAGATAAATCACGATAAATCTATGTTAGGTTATTCGATATCTACATATCTTATCTGTGTAATAATTGTTATTATAATAAATGTCTATTGTTATTGTAAATGCAAATGCTGTAGACCAACTAAAAGGTGGTGTCAAGAACATTGTCTTAAGTCAATATGTTTCAAGCCTACTATTATAACAGATGTTCAAACGAACTCCTCTGGATACGATGCAACATACAGGGTGTGCCAAAAAACGGTGCAACTGACCGAGCTCGAACACAGAACCACAAGCTGAAACACAACTGATAAACAAGAGGGTGACTCGCAGCAGCAAAATACGCTAATACTTTTTAAATTTTCCTGCCCTCCGGTTGCAAAATTTTCTCTTAGGGGGGAGGAGTGTAAGATACACGAATTTTCGATATGAAAATTTTCTTTTTCTTTTGGATGTCGCAGGGAAACAGGAGAGACGAAACAGAAATAACATGTCTCCCTTTTCTTTTCCCCTTGCTTCCCATCAAACCAGCTGCTATGTTAGTTCATCTCTCTCACCCTCTCCGTAAGAAGGAATCAGGGGTTGGATAGCCAACACGTTGCAACTGAACTTTCTTAGCGCAATTAAAATAAATTACACTGCCTTAAGAAAATTCTAAGACCAACTCAATTGCATACTCGGAGACAGATATAGTGTCTAAGGAACGGAAGTAACAGTTGTGAACAATACTGTGGAATATTCAGCTTTTGGTACTGTTATAAAAATAGGTCTGCAAACACATTAAATAGAAACCTTTCCCATAAGGGAGGACTTGTAAATTAGCATTTGTAAATCTATAACTGGTAGAAGCAGCTGTGAGTTAACGAATGACTATTCCTAATGTTTCTCAGAATAAACCTTATAGAGTGTGAAAAATGTGGAATGGTACTAGTTAACATTTATGTGTAACCCCGAGTGAAAAGATAGTAACTTTAGAGTAGGAGAAGAGAGCAGCTGCTTCCTCCCAGCCGAAATGTTATGTATTTTGTGTAATACCATATATGGAATTATGTATAACTAAATTCCTCTCGTAAGGGTATAGGAACACTGTGCGCAAAACTAAAAACTCAGAACGCCCTTCTGAAATCCAATCAGAAAGAGAGTAAACTTGAGCTAATATGCAAATTAGCCAACGCCCAAATTCTAAGGGTAGTTTAAAACCTTAGAGACGCTCTCCAAGAGTCAGTCGACGTCTCAACCCCATCGATGTAGTACCGCGTGTCTGTGTGTGTTCATCATTTGAACTTAGCACGATTAGATTGTCTATACAAGTTTCTGACTGCACTCTTTTTCGGTCTCCAGTTCCAAATTCTATTCATTGCTCTATCGGTGTGTTCGACTCACTTCAGTTTGCGAACTGAAGTTTCAATTTTATACTCTGTGAACATTAGTTCTTACATCTCATTCGTATAAGTGAACTTTTCACTACAACAACTTAGACAAAACTTTTTAATTCGTGAAATTATTACTTATACGATCCAGAAGTATAGTGTTCTTATACTACAAATAAAACGAGAGTGGCCTTGTACTCGTTTCCAATTTAACCAATAAACTTTTATATATCTATTCTACGAAAATCGTTATTTTTCATTTAAAAACAAAAAACCGCCACCACTACTAACAATTAGAGTTGAGGAAAGCCTCGAAGATTGCCAGGATCCGCGATCTCTCGAAACGCTCGATCGCTCGACGCATTACATGGGAAAAATCTAGGATCTGAGATACCAAAGGTGCCAGTTTTGCTAATTGTTCTTTCTCTGAGTTGAGTTTTGCGTCCCTTTCAGCAACGAGGTTACACCAGATGTGTATCCCTACACCTTAATATTGAGCTCCATCCTGGAATTGAATCCAGGTCTGCCGTGGCAAATGCTATTACTAGTCGTTATTGAGTATTGCTCACATATTAAGCTGTACTATCAGTTTTTCCTTTCTAATTTAGGCGTTTTTATTGGTAGTGACATTTATTCGTAAAAGCACCGAATATATAGGCCTACGTCTCTTTCATCACTGATTGACATTTTATATTACCGTCTGTTAATATAAAACTCGATGTTTCAACAGCCCTACGACATCAAAAGATAATTACTTTCATTTTGGTAAAAATGAAATGGAAAAAAATGTTTCATATTCCTTTGCACAGGCTTCAAAAGCAAACCTCATAACTCGATGTTGTATGCCCACGAGTTTTTACTGATTGGTGATTAGGAAAGCTATTTCGTCTGCTTCCCGCAATATATCTGTTGCAGCACGTGCTTATATTCGTGTCACTGTGATGTGGTCTATTCATCTCACTCTCACATCACTGTTATCACATGGAACAAAATACCTAATGCTTTATAATCTCACTCTCCTCTAAGAGCGACTGAAGATTGTTAATTTGTTTTCAAATTATAATTACAGCTGAAATCAAAATAAGTAATGTCAATATTATCAACTGAATTCTCAATGATGGCACTGTTTTGTAGCAGCAAGTATTTTTACTATATGGGATGTTATTTCCTTTTTCACCCACGAGAATTACCTAAGTCATCTAGTAAATCCATGGGTATAGATTATACCTTTTCCGCTTAAATTATATTTCTTCATGTATTATCTTGATTTGTAGCGTGTAAACATACTCGTAGTAACTTCAGTCTTATGAAATAAGTAAATAAATAATGCATACATTCTATTCTATGAGAACATGAAAATTAGCTACCTAAAACAAGAGAATAAACAACATTGATGTCGTTTGATAAGCTATTTATTTAATTACTTTTCTCTTGCACTGGCGGTTTTGGCTTATTTGTATTTATTAGAATAACTCGGAGCAGTTGATAATCTGACTGCTTGCTGGGTGATATCTTTAAATTTAAATTTGTCAGGCTTAAAAGCCATATATTGCACAAATTTGCATCTGACTTTTGTAGGAAATTTAAAACAAACGTTATTGTGAATCTTATAGTACTTGATACAATTCTCGATTAACGGGTTCCGCAATGCAGATGACAAAGCAAACTTGTCCGTTTTTAGTCTTGAAGATTAGTCGTCTTATCAAATCGAATGTAGTTCATTATTTTCAGGAATCTCTTTCTTCCCATATTCTTGCTGTAAATAAATGGGCCATATTTATTGTTCCATAGTTCCTTTATTTGTATACTTGTAAGTCCTATATCTGCACGAAATATCTATATTGCTAGAAATAATTCAAGCTCTGCAAATAACAGCTTCCAAAGTGGATGTTGAAGCTGTCTTTTAAGATCCACTAACGGTGCTTTCCATAATGTTTCTGAAACATCATTTCATCTATGAATAAGGAAAAAGCACTAATCATCATCTTCAATATGACGTAACACATGTAATATTAGTTGCGAAGGATATTGTGTTTAGCAGCGCGTCAACTATTGTTCTGGCTATTCACTGTACTCCCAACTTATCTAGTCGGATGCTAGAAAGGCATTTAATTGTTCACTTTCGGTTTCTTCTGAATCTGTTTCCTCATTTTCATTTGAAGAAGAAATTTCAAACACTGCATACCCGCCACTGTTGTTGTCTTCTTCCAAAGATTCTTCCTCATGTTGCTCCGAACCGGATTAATTTTCACTCAAACTCTGAAGCATTCTTAAACTTTCATCTGGGCTCATGCTGTTTTCTTAAGACTATTCGTGTCAACAGGTTTGAAGAAGTCCTTTATTTCTACAAAGAGAAATGTATTAGAGGTGAGATTTGAATATATTGAGAAAAAGGGATCTTCAAAAGAAAGGGTCATAGCCTTCATGTAAACAACAGAAAATGCAAACCGTAAGTAAAAGTATACAAATAGTTATAATAGCACACTCTTTGGGAAAAAGTAATGTAAACCACTTAATAACTTATTATTTACATCTGGAGAATAGCCATCTAGCATCCAGTTTCTAAATATATCCAAATCAACCAGTTTATAAATTAAATTTCAACTCAGGCTGTCGAATTGACGGGCTGTTTTTCTAGGGACATTTAAAAAGTACATAGTTATTTCAACAGCATTATTTATAACATATATCGAACCTCTCTATAAAATAATAAAAGTCACCAAGTTTGATTGCGTAACTCTGATAACTCTGATAAAGAAAATTGTTTTAAGTGATGCCGTCAACATGACGACTTGATAGAGGTGTTCGGTGTTGATTTTTAAATGCCGATTTCGGTATCTTCTGAAGACAGAGCAATATTGATATACCTAAAAACCAAATGATGCCGTAAAAACTGAAATACTGAACGATATCGAAAACGGAAATACCGCAAATAACGAACTATATCGTAAAACCGGACGATACCGAAATACCAAACAATACCGAAAAAAGGAAAATAAAATACAATATGGAAGTATCAAACTATGCCAAAAACTGAAATGTCAGTAACCAAAAATACCGAAGCACAGAGAGCTAGCAAACGGAGGAAGGTAATAAGCACGAGAAATTATATGGGACTTTCCTTTTTCTGCGACTGTAACTATAAGCTTTTATATATTTTACAGACGAAGGAATCATGTTAATTAGTGACATTTCTTCCTGATTTTATTGTAACTGATAAGTTTTGCTCTTGTTGTAGTATGTGGTACTGTGAACAAGTTGAGGTTACTAAAAATCATTATGTGATTTGAACAGAGAAATGGAGGTAGCTATGCGCAAAGGAAAAAGAAAAATTCATATTATAGGTTATTCATTGAAGCTTTGGAAAATCCAAGATTGCCAATAAAACTTCAATTGACCATAGCGGTATATGAATCGTTGAGTTCGAAAACAGGTATCTCCATAGAAGCCAATTTGAGAGGATCGACAAGAAAACTAAATTAGTCATTATATATCTGACATATAGGACTTTTTTCATTTTCGGACCGTAGAAAAATGACAGTCCTAAGGTCCTAAAATGAAAAGAACTCTACATGTCAGATATACGGTATATTGACTAATTTAGTTTTGTTTGTCGCTCCTCTCAAATTAGCTTCGATGGAGATGATCGGTTTTGGAACTCAACGTTTCATATATATTTTAATGGTATATATCTGTGTTACAGTTTCGGCTATGTAACACAGATGCACTATTAAAATATATATATATACTGCTTTGGTCACTTGGGGTTTTATTAAGAAAAATTCATGTTCAGCTTTTCTCACGGTAAAGTTTCGTGAATCGTAACCTTTGAACAAACGTTTCATCATATACAGAGACTCACTTTAATATTCGGCCACCTCACATTGTTGTCATTTATGTCAAAGCACTCATTAATGTAAATACATAGGGATTTTTAAGCGATGACAGGGAACAACTATCATGTCTCGTGTAGTAAAAGTTGTAAATGCATACTATGCCTAACTAACTGCTATGTTTTTACGAACTGCCTTCATATTATGCCACTTATTATTCGGCCACTAAAGTGACTTGATAATCTTACTGCTGTGTCTTCAGTTTACAGAACGATATGAGTGGGGGAAGGAACGTCGTATGTACAACTCTTGTCTCGTCTTCGTGTTAGAAAGTATGAATGGGTATTGACTTTGCACTATAACACTTCCAATGGGGCGAAAAAGTTGTAACACAATCTTTGAGCAAAGCCAGCTGGTCATTTTTCGTCATTAAAGGGGGATTCCAATAGGTATATTGCCCGTCTCTTGAATATACCACGAAGTACAGTCGGTGATATCTTGCGACGTTATAAAAACGAAGACACGATAGAATCCGTGAAGAAGAAGGGTCGGCCTAGCAAGCTAAATAAACAAGACAAACGTGTGATTGTAAAAAAAAAAGTGAAGAAAACCCAAAATTAAGTGCACTGAAGATTGCAGCGGATTTTTTGCAAGGGTGCGGAAAGGATGTACACTCAGAGACTGTTCGGGAAGTACTGAGAAACGAAGGATACCACGGAAAGGTAGCTACAAAGAAACCATGTGTCAACAAAGTGTGCCGATAGAAACAACTTCAATTAGCTAAAATCTATGTGCAAAAGGAACCAGAATGATGGAAAGACGTTATGTTTGCTGAGGAAAGCAAATTCAACATTTTAAAGACAGATAGAAGGGTTATAGTGTGGCGAAAGGCGAATGAAGATTTAAGGAAACTGAATTTACAAACAAGTCAAATATAGTGGTGGTAACATAATGGTTTGGAGGTGCATATCTGCTGTCGACATGGATGAACACAGGTTTATAAAAGCTAAAATGACAAAAGAACAATGCCTGAGCATTCTAAAAGAGACTTTACACAAGAGTGCAGACAAATTTGGAATCAGCGAGACTTTTGAATTTTATCACGATAACGACCCAAAACATAAGGCGCATGTTGTGCGTAACTGGCTTCTGTACAACTGCCCCAAAGCTATCGAAATTCTACCACAAAGTCCGGACCTCAATCCCATTGAAGATTTGTGGGATGAACTCGATCCTGACGTTCGGAAAGTGGCGGTAACATCAAAGGAGGAAATTGAGAGAAGGTTAACAGAGGAATGGGCCAATATTGCTGCTGAATATACCGCAAAAATAACTCGAAATATGCAAAATCACTTGAAGGAGGTGGTACACAACAAAGAGTATCCAATTATGTATTAAAACGTTTTCATTGCATCGAAGAAGGCGACAAGAAAGTTCCACATTATGTCGTGGCCGAATATTAAAGTGATTATAATTTTTGTGTTTGAGAAGAAATGTTCTGATTTTTGTACGTAAGAGTAAAAATTTTATAGTTAAATTTTTGTAAAAAGTTGCAGAAAATATAGAGGTTTCACATAGCATAAACAATATTATCCCTCTGCTTTACTGTAGTTCATAACATAAGATAAAATGCCGGTACAATGTGGTGGCCGAATATTAAAGTGAGTCTCTGTATGTAACATCGCCTTGTATTACTATGTCTCTGTGCTAATATTAGAAGTAAAATTAAATAATGCTGTTGGCAGATAAAAATATTTCCTCTCTCACACAAGCCGAAGACGATTTCCTAATAGTTGGTTTGCCATCATAAATTCAACGTCCATAAACCTTTTTGCTTTCCTTGATAAGAAGGCTGCAAACCACTGCGTCAATACTCTGATTTTAAAACTAATGCTCTCCTGTAAGCATAAAGTAATGCGCAGTTTATTTTTGTTTTCCATTTGGAAGTTTTTACCACTTTGTTTAGTCCGATATTCGAAATAAACTTATTTACGAAGAACTATTTTATTATTTTCAAAAACAAACAAGACACATCGACGGTACACTTCAACACTCGGTACTGAAAGACACCTAGTAATCATAAAGATAACCTTGATTGGAGGATGAAAAATACTATAACAACAGGATGGGCAAATAAGCAGAATATATAAAACATGACGATCAATAAAATCTGTCCGCCTCAAGAACCTAAATACCACGAAAATTCTACTGCCAATTAGAGAAAAATACGCAAAATGAGGCAAATATGAATGATGAATTAAAATGGCAAATTTTAAAAGTAATTTTATTCTGAAAAATTGAAAACCAAAATTCTGAGAAGTTGAAGGAAGAGTTCCTGTTGGAGTTTTCCAAAAAACGTTTAAAACACATTTAAAACCATAAAATACACATGTAAATATTAAAATAACACAATATTCATACCTATATAGTCTAAAATAAATAGTAATAATTGCACACTAACACTATATAAATTTACAACATTTAAACATTTATCACCAACTAATTCTTAGTTTGATTAAGTTATATTAGTACACAATATTTTAATATTTATAAACATTGACAATTTTAAATAAGGAAACACTATATAGAGTGTTTCAAAAGTTTCAAATCATGATACATTACAAACACATAATGTATCAAAGATAATTTGCAAATCCGTGGTGCGTTTTGGAAATGGCTACGGTATTAATATGCCAGGCTTGAAAATATATTACATGTCATAATGGTTCATTATTATCATGCAGAACTGATCACTTTAACTGTGCAAAAGGCATTGCTAAAGACTTTAGTGTAAAACAAAAGATCAATAAATTCAACACTCCTCACAGAAATTGGCAAATACATTCACATTAGTATGGAAACAATTTGCTTAGCTACAATTTTATGTGATGCTCTTTATCCACATAACTGCTTCTGAAGTTTTAGTGCTTTCTTTTCCTGCGGTTATTATTTATTATTCTTTTGTTTTCAGTCACGCGATACATAATGTTCTTTTAATTAGGCTACTGTTTTAGTCCCGCTCTCGGCTCTCTCCCTCTTATTCTCACGAGAGAGAGAGATATATATATACCCTGTTTTCGTAGTCAACCGCTCCCGCACTTATTCTCTAAAATCCTGGCGATGCCATTGGTGGAAAAGAACTTGAGAGAGAATTAAGTTCTTTTTTTGTTACCTTCACACAAGCCATAGCTAGAAGATGGCCAGAGTGTATGAGCATCACTGTGATAAACTTCAACCTCCCTCAAATTTTCAGTTGCTTGTTGCTAGGTATGTAAGGTGAATTCAAGTTATCCCCTCAAAGATCATGTTGCCCCCTGCCTTCGTATTCTGCCTTTTCTGCACCGCCATGGCATTCGATTCATTAACAGTAATCTTCTTTATCATTCATGCAATCAATGATTTTTATAACTCCAGCATTCCAGCAAAATTAATTCGAGCTTGAGAGATAATATTCTCAAATGATTTTGAATAAACTGTGAAGTTATTATTGAAATCTTATCAATTGTAAGAGTGTAATTCAAAGGTAAACAATAAAAAATCTTTAACAACAATATAATAATAATAATAATAATAATAATAATAATGTTTCTATGAAAATTACTTGCTGTAAACATTTTTAAGCAGCAGACGTTATTTTGTTCATAATTCAGTTAACATGATAAATTCTTTTATTAAATTTATAACAGGATATTTCAAGGCCCAAACAAAAGCACATCAGAACAAGGAAGACTTCTGACGATTAAATATATCTATCTTTACTAGAAGCTTTCAAAGGCCACATCTTGTAATACTCCACTTGAATGCCAAGAATGGAAACCCCAGTGAATCAACCTGAATATCAAGAATGGAAACCTCACTGTCTCATTCTGTGCTATAACGCCTACTTCAACAATCTCACCAGATGAAGTAGTTGTTTAAATTAGTGCTGTCGAAATCGGTTTTTGAAAAAACCGAAAACCGGTTTTTGAAAAAAGTGAAATTTCATAAAACCGAAATGTCGGTTTTGAAAACCGCATTTGTGGTTTCGGTTCCGCTTTTGCGGTTTCGGTTTTGAAAACCGCTTTTGCGGTTTCGGTTTCAAAAACCGCATTTGCGGTTTCGGTTTCAAAAACCGCATTTGCGGTTTCGGTTTCAAAAACCGCATTTGCGGTTTTGGTTTTGAAAACCGCTTTTGCGGTTTCGGTTTTGAAAACCGCTTTTGCGGTTTCGGTTTCGAAAACCGCATTTGCGGTTTCGGTTTTGAAAACCGCAAATGTCACAAAAAATCTACAGCACTAATATCAAGTAACGACGAGAAAACAGCAAAGAATCTTTCCCTACATCGGCTCACAGTTGCCAAATGGAGGGAAATTTCCCTCGGCGGCGTAGGGAAAAAATGATCAAAATTTGCAGAAGGAAAAGAAGGTATTTTTTCTTAAAATGCCCTAAAGTGTAGGGAAATTCTATACTTTTACAATTGGCAGAATAAAAAAAAAAAAGTTGCAATTTCTCAAAGAGGCACGCTATCGTTATTGGGAAGTAAAAAGATACAGAATACAATATGATCGGTGTTTCCGTCTAGTATAAACTATTGCAGGTGTCTGGGACTTGCGATAAGAAGCCAGTCGACACATGCAAAACCACAACATTCACATTTATCGGCGTGGCAACAAATCAACAATAAAATTGTGTATTGCGATAGAGATTTTCTTTCTTTCTTTTCTCTTTCTTTATATTAAGAAAGGGAGGTGGTGCCTTTTTGTTAACAAAAGAAAGAGTGGCAGTACTATTTTTAAAAATATGGGGAAAGAGTAATAATAATACAAAAGATGTCAGTCTAAGTGGATATTTCAAATTGAATTTCATGAGTTGCATGTGTAGTGATTTTAAATAGGGATATACCTTATTTCTATTGAGCTTAGTGTTGGCTTATTATCAAGGGTGGATAACTTAACGAAATGTGCAATATTTACAATTTGTTATCTGTTACGGTTACTATTTTGTAACCCATTTCTGCACCTAGTTAATAACGTTATTGGTCAGTGTAACTTTTAAAATGGTACGCTCTGAATTATGTTACGCTGAGTAACGTTACTCAATGGAACATTCTGCATTTTGGTATTGTAGTTACGGTCACCAAGGGATTAGCGTTACTCGAAATACCCACGTATGTCGTACCTGCTTGAGATTGTTAAGATAAAACTGGTTCCACTGAATACCAGTTCTCTCTCGAACCCAAAGGGTTTTGTTCCTTGATTTTAGCGATATGAAACGTATTGAAATTCTGCAGAACATTTTTTGTGTAAGTAGACATATTTTTGTTATGATGAGTACCATTTCTATGTTTCTCTTTTCTTTATCGGTTACCTTTTGTACCTGTATTTCATCTTCTTCAATTCTGATGGTATTGGAGTTACGCTTGAGTAACGTTTAAACATCCTTGGCGACAGGGAGTCTAAGGTTGGCTTTAAAAGAATCTCCATTATACTAGTAAATAAATTCCACGTTTTTCAGTCTGTTTTCTTTTTCCTCATACTTAAGATTCAGTAAACACCTTAGGCCAGCGTTTCCCAACCGGGTGCCGCGAAAAAATCGAAACAAATTATTAATTCTATACGAACCAAATTGCAAGACAGGATAAAATGTATATTTATATTTCACATTACTATGAACCTCTACTATAAATCTACAATTTTAAATTTCATACTGTGTTACTTTTCTGTACATTTTTAATGTTGAAAAACGTATTTATCATTGTCATGACCATTATTACTTCTTTGTTGTTGCAGACTATTCCGTAACTTGAAATTTTAACATATCATTCAATAAATTCAACAAAGCAAGCATGCATACAAATTACCTACATTTGTGTTTTAAAAGTATAGGAGATTTGTTTATTTGTTCGTTATTTAGTGATCTTCCCTTTTAGTTAGAGGTTAGATACAGTTTTCGAAAGAGAAAGTGGATTTTTAAAAACCCGAGTCCTGTATTTCATTGCTATTGTTTTCTATTTTAAAATAAGAATTAAAAATAAGTATAATTATTTAGCACGGGGGAAAATCAGTGATCGAGCTTTCTTCTCTGTAAGAAGGAAATTAGTAATCACATTAAAATACCATGGTAATTATATATATATATATATATATATATATATATATATATATATATATATATATATATATATATATATATATATATATGGGTGTGCCGCGAGAATTCAAGTTACACCTGTAGTGTGCCGCAAGTTGAAAAAGGTTGGGAAACGCTGCCTTAAGCCCTCAGGTACATGTCCTTTGAGAATAGCATTACTTTGATTGCTCTGTATTTAAAAAGAGGAAAAAGAGAAATGATCAAAGAGTGAAGTTTTTAATGTAAGCTTATTGATAAGATTTTTACTTCTTGTGATGACACTGCCGATAGTTGAGTTGATTTGGAGTTTAACGTCCTTTTCGGCAGCGAGGCTTTATGAGACGAGACCTACTGATTAACATGGAATCGAAACCACATGTGCTCACGCCGGGAATCGAACCCGGGTCTTCCAGGCGAAAGGCGCGTACGCTAAGCGCTTAGGCATGAAGGAGTTCACTGCCGGTAGTCACCATATATGTTTATTTTACAACAGTCTTGCACTGACCAATGTGGTTGAAGCTCGAGCTCACTTCCCAACAAGGATCGAACCCGGAGCTACATACACCAAAGTTACACATATACTGGCCCCCAGGGAAGCAGGAAGGACATTTCATTTGCTTGCAAGCAAGTTAGTTTATAAATCAAACACATATCAGACATCAGTGGCGTAGCGAGAAACTCATCAAGGGGGACCAACACACAAGATTTGGTAGAAAGGATCTTCTGAGGGGTGCACCAATAACTACCAGTAGGCCTACATTTGAATTGAATTGGATTTTTTTAAATGCCTTTAGGCACCTGTGGTGTGAATGAGGAAATGCCCTGGATATCCTAAGTATCTGTTCTCGGTGAATCCTTTTGTTGAACTTTTAGAAAATTGACTTAAACTATCGATTTTGCAAAACTTCCCTTTGATTTAAGCCCAAATCGAAACATGACAGAAGAAAATTTCGGAAAGTGTTGCTATTTTCACTCCTAGCTTCTCACTTTAGGTAGTGTATATTTACAAGGAAGGGGGTGCACGTGCACCTTTGCACCTTTAAACATATTTCTATTTTATCTTATTTTTGTAAAAAATATATATATATATATATATATATATATATATCTGCCAGAGAAAGAAAATTGTCAAAAAGTGCTACCCATTCAGAAGACTATTTTCTTCTCATGTGAATGTTTTGACTTCTCGTGGCAATATGGTAATCTACAGTTTATTTTGTCTCTTTTTCTCCCTTTGATTTTTAATGTTCATTGTATTGTTTAAATGCTTATAAGTTAACTTGCGAGAAAGTGTCATAGTCGAAGGTTGTACTACTTGTAGAACTGATATTAAAAAGTAAATAAAAGAATTATCATGGAAACAATTTTTTCATGTTGTATTCAGAAAACAAACATAGGGTTCTTGCGGTTCTAAATTGCGGTTCTGAAATTAATATATAGCAGGCATTCGTTGATATAGTAGCCTACATGTTGATTTTCACCATTTACATTCGTGAAGTGTCCCCTCGAGATTCGTGTAAAATTGATTTAAATACAAAGTTCTCTGCTGTCTAATGTGTATTGTACTAAATTTAGTTGCCCATGCCGGTAATTGGCATATTTATGGGCCTTCATATATCCGGAATTCTATCATACACTACCATAATGCTCGGACACAAAATTCATTTTAGTTTCTTTAGATGTTACTCACTGGACATGAATATGGGCATATGAAAAGCAAATTGGATCAAGTACTGCTTCTGACACATGTTACCCATCCCGGCCGCCATCTTAGATCTGCCATATTAGATTTTACTTTTGGTTTTTCAAATGGAAATAGGTGCAAGTGTTACATCGGATATTTACGTTTACATTCACTGGTGTAATGTATTTTACCGTAGCTTGTACCATTTGGAAGGTATTACATGTTCATTCCCTCCAGCCACTTTGCGAATAGACATTGCAGGTTAATATCAGTTACGCTTACGTTTTTGGTGTTGACAAATCAAAACAATTTCTAACTGGTAAACTCCTAACAACATAGGTGTCATAATCTTATTACATTTCCATGAGTGATTGTTATTACTTCCATGTTATACTATAATAAGGAAGTATTGTATTACTGTCAAAATGCCTAATGTAGATCCAGATACGGCCAGATTTGGGTGAAGACCTACCATTTCCGTATTGACATCTGTGTGTCTGCATGTATATAAGTTCAGAGAATATTTCATCAACGATAACACATAAAAGATTGCATATACACACGGGGCCCTGCACAACTTTCTATTTGGTTCAATATGAAGTGCTTGACATTTAATGGTATATACAAGCTACGATAAAACTCAGTACACCAATGAAATTCCGAGAAAAGTTTTCATTAATTTGATGTATCATTTGAACCTATTGCCATTTGAAAAACCGAAAGTTAAATCCAAGATGGCGGCCAAGGTGGGTAACATATGTCAGAGAAGGAGTACTTGATTCAATTTGTTCTGCATATGCCCATATTCATGTCCAGTGAAATCTAAAGAAACTAAAAGCAACTTTGTGTCCGAGTGTTATAGTAGTGTATGATTGAATTCCGGATATATGAAGGCCCATAAATATGGAAATTACCGGTATGGGCCGCTTAAATTAGTACAATACACATTGGGCCACGGAGAACTTTGCATTTGAATCAATGTTACACGAATTCCGAGGGGACACTTCGCGAATGTACCTTGTCAGTCTCCGTACAACTTGGAATCGCTTAACATTAGTTAGAAAAAAACGACATCATTTGGAACAACTTTCCAGTTTCGATCATCTGTATTTCCTCCTTATTTATTCGGTGTAAGGACCTCAAACTTATTTTGTTGGATCTTGCTTATCGAAAGATTTTTAAAACTGCCTTACTGCCCCCAAAGTCTGAAATTCAGGGTGGGGTGGGGGCGGATGCCCTCCTGCCCCATTGACGCCCCTATCTAGCGGCTGTCATATGAAACTATCCCACGGCCTTTAACGTGGTTTTAGTTATACTTATTGCGGACTCTTGACTGCGAAAATATTACGTTTGGAAATAGAATTCATTTGCTGAGCAAACCTGAACCTTATTGAAAATGGACTTGGATCCATAGTGCTCTGAACGCCTCATATATTACTTTTTTTTCAATGAATTATTGACTTAAAAAACAACCAATTACATAGGCTTGAAGAAAATATTCTAAAGTTAGCACAATATGAAGTGTGCTTCAAACTATCATTACTTTTCGAAAATTTATTATTTTAAGATAATTTCATTAGTATGAGTGTTCTGAAATAGTAATCAAATTTTTGCAATTAAAAATCACACCCGCCTCCATGAAACGCGATCTTAGCCCCTAAGAGCATAATTAGGAAATTTTCAGAAGCAGTAACTCCGAAATGACTTGTTTTAAGGCTAAAGTAACCGCACAAGCGTATTTCTGGTAAAGTTCTAGCCTTAAAACACGTAACATGACTCCATTTGTATTTGAAATTTTGAATTCCAATCAAAAATGGCAGCCATGATGCTTGATAGCACTATCTGATGTGTCAGACCACTTAAAAGTTTCATCATTCTCCCTCAACCCGTTCTTAACGCACAAGGGTGGTGAGGACTTTTGTTTCACCATGCATATTGATAGATTGTGTGAAATCTCCACAGTAGGTAGATTTTAAAATCTACCTAAAAAGCTAATTACAACCAAGAAAGTACTTTTGAGAATCACTGGCAAGAGGGTGTAATAAAAAGGGGTTGGAATATGAAATAAGTTGAGAATTACTAAGGTCGGTTACTAGTAAAGAGCAAAAAGTCCTAAGAAATAAGTTATTACATGATTTTGAAACATGTTAAAAATCGTGTTTTAAACTGTTCAAAATGTTTGACATGTTTTTTTTTTTTCGTCTGTGTTTTAAAACATGTTTAAAACGTTTTGAACATTTTTTTAATGTTTTAAACACATGTTTTGTTCTTTTTTTTTAAAAAAAAATAAAACTATTTTTTCCAACCCTTGTCTGGTGTCTAAGTAATATAAAACAAAACCATGTACCAAATTGGTCGCCAGGTTGGAATTTTCGATCGCCAGATCGCCAATGATGACTGAATATTTCAGTTTGGCGATAGACATTTGCATAAATTATATCTTGCAAAAAAAAAAAAAAAAAAAAGGAAAAAGAAAAAAAACTATATGATCTTGTTGCTGGATTCAGACTTGAGGTTTCGTGGCGTGCCTGTAATATATAGCAAATCAATATATAGAAGTCATTACATATGCTGGCATGAAAAGGTAAGAAATATGGCGTTTGAAGCGAATAACTGACAATGTACAGGGCCAAATGAACACATTCTCACACCCAAGATTATACTTCAGCCCCTTCACCTTCCATCAAACAAAATATATTCGTAGTTCTTTAGTTGTTGTAAAGGCGAACCTGTCCTTTGCCCTGTCACTTTGTAAAGTATAGCGATCTTTATTCTTTGGACAATGGGCTATCTGCGCACCATATTTCGGTTATATTCAGCCAGTAGTTACGGAGAAATAAAATAGAACATACAAGGCAAGCCGAGCCGAGCCTATCGCCGGCCGAGCTCGGCCATCACAGGTAGTGATCTTTATTCCTTAGATGATTGGGTATTTTCGCATCAAGTTTGGTTTAAATTTAGCTGATAGTTACCGAGGAATAAAGTACTACATATGCACACACATAATTACAGTACATCTGGAGTAAAAGTACAACATCCGGTCAGCTTACGCCGGGAACTAAAAAGAAAAGTCCTAACATCAGGATCACAAATAGAACATACTATATGTAAGCGGAATCCACTTTCAACATCGCAATATTAATGGGGGGGGGGGGCTTGAGCCGGGTGATCCTCCCTGACTACGCCACTGTCAGACATGACCTACAGCTTAAGGGGATGTCTTCCCATCATCAGAGGCTTCAGAATCTTCATAAGATAACATGTAAAATTTAATTCATAAATATCTTAGAAAATACTGCATTTACGAACTGGTAATTTTGTTGCCAAAGAGTAATACAATTCAGATGACTGTCACAATTTTGCACCTAATTACTTGGATTAATTGTAATGCATTCTTCCGTATTGAGATACTGCAGGTAAAGAGTCAAAAGACCACTTGCAAATCTCATGAATTACTATGGATGACAATCTTTGAAGAACAAATGCTGAGGAGGGATGTATTATGACAATTTGAAAAGTGAAACCCGTGTCTACCCCTCCAGTTTCATAATCATTTATGCCTTGAGCAGTCTCCCTTTCCACTCCCACCTCCCACTTCCCACTGATTTCCCACAACTTTACGACACAACTATCTGAATGTGCTTTTTCGGCGTAAGTTGGTATGATTCACGTGTCAACAAAATACTTCGTAGAACAAAGATAATGATCTTTGAAACCTCAGTATGGAATGTCTTTCCAATTGCTTTTCTACATCTTTTGTTGGTTGAAACGGATGGATTCTCCTTCGAAGCAGTAGCTTTAATATCTTCCACTCACAAATATAAACCAAAAAAGTCTAAATGTTTCTTATATATTTGCCTATTTCTTTTGTTTTCTGGAAGGATAGATTTCTTTTCGTTTTATAATATTTATCACAAAAACGCACACAGTGCGATGTTTCTGTGGTTAGAACGGATTAATTGTGTGCAGGGATGACAAAAATCAAGTTTTCGTTGTAAGTTTTTTTTTTAATAACTAGAGTTTGGTTTATCAAAACTCCATTATATATTTACCTTATTCGCGTGTGTTAGTGTGTGACAAAAATAAATAAATAAATAAAGTATTTCATGAATCATCACCAAATTTGGTAAAAATACAAAGAGTCAAGAATTAGGAAGTGAGTTTGTTATTAAAATAGTCTTCTCAAACCGAAAGTGGTTTAAAGAAACCATTTCCGGTTTGATCATTGATCATCATAGATCGAAAAACGTAATACGTATTAAGATCCGGGTTTCAGTTTCGTAAGAACATACTTAATCTCTATTATTAACTCTCTAATAAAACCGAAAGTGGTTCATTCAACTATAATTTCTCGTTTCAATAAATATTGGTCTACATAGAGCAAGAGCGGTAGATGAAAGCAGTTTTCTCCATTCGGATAGCTCTCAAGTGTCTCAAAAGTGCAGTGGCGTAGTCAGGGGGGCTCACCCGCCTCAAGCTCTCCCCATTAGTGTTGTAATGTTGAAAGTGGATTCTGCTTACATAAAGTATGTTCCATTTGTAATGTTAGAACTTTTCTTTTTAGTTTCCTTAGTAAGCATAAGGGAGCTTGTAGTTTTACTCCAGATGTAATTAAGTATGTGTCTATGTAGTACTTTATTCCTCGGTAACTACCAGCTAAATTTAAACCAAATTAGATGTACAAGTACCCAATCATCTAAGGAATAAAGATCACTACATGTGATGGCCGAGCTTGGTCGGCGATAGGCTCGGCTCGGCTTGCCTTGTATGTTCTATTTTATTTCTCCGTAACTACTGGCCAAATACCATCGAAATTTGGTGTGCAGATAGCCCATTATCCAAAGAATAAACATCTCTATACTTGGTGGCCGACTCGGCAAAGGACAGGCTCGGTTCGGCTCTGTTTGTATGTTGTACTTTATTTCTCGGTAACTATTGGTCAGATTTAAATCAAATTTGGTTTCCAAGTATCGCTTAAGGAATAAAGATCATTATATATTATGTCTGGGCTCGGTCGCCGACAGTCTCGACTCGACTTGTCTTGTACGTTGTATCTTCTTTTTCAGTAACTACTGGCCGAAATATCTTAAACAGGGACGCAAGTGGAATGCAGGACAAAAACGTCCTTCTCTCCTCTTGCCTTATGTTTTCTTACTTGCTTGACAAAAGTTATATTATTTTGCTTGGTGAATTATTTTCCTTCAACCTTCAGAAAATCATGCTTTTGCAAAGCTCTGCTTTCTTTTAAGCCCCAAACAGATACATGGTGGCAAAAAGTTTCGGAATGTGTTGCTATTTTCACTGCTCGCTTCTCATTTTAGATAGTGTATATTTACAACAAAGGGGGGAAGTGCACCTTTGCAGTCCCTAAATTCGGCCCTGTATATATATATATATATATATAGATGAACTTAGGTAATTTCGTCACCGGAAATTTCGCCACCGGAATTTTCGTCACGGTAATTTCGTCACCGGTAATTTCGTCACCAAAATATTAGCAGGTAGGTTATTTCGTCACCGGAAATTTTGACATAGTAGAAATTTTGACATAGACATACACCTAGTAAAGGAAGTCTCACCTCAAATAATATATAGGGCCTACTTTTTTTTTTTTTTTAAGGAACCATTGAAAAGTTTCCGTCCATCATCCATGTTTCACTTCTCAATAGCTCCATAAGGCTATATTTAAAGGAAATTGTTAGAAATATTTACAGTATGTGTTTTTCTTCCTTTATATAAATTTGTTTTCCTCACATATATATCCAATAACAATTTGCCAATGTTTAATCAGAGTTGAAATATAACATTCTTCTTTCAATAGCTCCTAAAAAAGGTCACTCTTTTCAGATGACTCAGTTAACATGGATGAAGGTCCAAGAGTTTGGGCTCGGAGAACGGTACAAGAACGATGCAAATTTCCGTCTAGTTTGCGGGAAAATGAACGGATCGGCATATCTTCCCATATTTGTTTGCAATTTTCTGTTCTGAGATTTTGATATTGGTGAAGCTTAATATATATAAACCCAATAGTTCCCCACGTTACCCTTGTTTTTAACATTTGCTGAAGCTGGCACTATTTTCTTGCACTGGTGCTTGCTCCTGCGTCGAGTACCCGAAACTTAAATTTTGCGGAGTTCAACACCAACCGAATTGTTTTCCAAGTTTGATTAACGTAAGCTGTTTAGGTCATTTACTTTGCCTCTACTTAGTTCAAGAAAGGTGAAAAAATAACCGTGATAAAATTTCCTATTTGATAATATTTCTGACAAAATCACTAGAAACTTTAATCTCTTATCACAAAGATGATATATAAAATATGTAACTATTTATTTAATAATAATAATAATAATAATAATAATAATAATAATAATAATAATAATAATAATAATAATAATAATAATAATAATAATTATTATTATTATTATTATTATTATTATTATTATTATTATTATTATTATTATTATTATTATTATTATTATATATTTCAATTTGCTTCAGTTGAAGATTAAAGAAAGGAATTTCAAAAACTTTTTCGATTCATTCATTGTACTTGTATTATGTTCTAAAAGACACTGGTGATGAAATTATCGAACAAAATTTTCGGTGACGAAATTACCTATATGGTAATATTTTGGTGACAAAATTACCGGTGACGAAATTACCGTGACGAACTTTCCGGTGACGAAGTTTCCGGTGACAAAATTACCGCCGCCCTATATAGATACATTGGCGGTTCCAGGATATGAACAAGGGAGGGGCTAAACCATAGCTTGCAGCTTTATCCAGTGTAAAGCAGAATTGAAGCCCATTTTAACCAGTGTATACCTGATCGTTAAGGGGGGACTATAGCTCCTATAGCCTTCCCTCGGATCCGCGCCTGTATACAAGGGCGCCGATTTCTCTGTAAAATGGGGGGCCTCATTTAGATGGAAAAGGCATATATGAGGATTTTAAAACAAATTGCATTCAAATTATTCCAAATATTATATATTCTTAAATACAATAAGGGGGCCCACATGTGTTTTGGGGGGTCCCGGGTCCCCTTGGTCCCCCAGGATCGACGCCCATGCCTTGAAACGGATGGATTCTTCTTCCAAGCAGTAGCTTTCACCTCTCTGCCACTCAAAACTATACAACGAAGAAAAGTCTAAATGTTTCTTATTTACCTATCTTTTGTTTTCTGGAAGGATAGGTTTCATTTCATTTTATATTATTTATCATAGAAAACAGACAGTGCAACGTTTCTGTGGTTAGAATGGATTAATTGTATGCAGGGGTGGCAAAAACCAAGTTTTCCTTGTTTGGTTTTTGAATAACTAGAATTTGGTGTACCTACTCCTTTATATATTTACCATACCTGTGTGTGCTCGTGTGTGAAAAAAAAGAAAGAAAAAGTAAAAGAAAAAACTAAAGAACTGCTTGATGGATCATCACCAAATTTGCTCAAAATATAGTCAAGAGTAAGGAATTTTATTTGTCATTAAAACCACCTACCCAAACCGGAACTGATTTAAATAAACCATTTCTGGTTTGATCTTTGATCACCATAGATCGAAAACGGCAATATGTAGTGAGATCCGGTTTTCTGCTTCGTAAGAATATATTATTAACTCTATTATTAACTCTACTACAACCTACAATGGTTCAAATCAACTATAATTTCTGCTTTCAATAAATATTGATCTATATATAGCAAAAACGGTAAAAAATAGATGAAAACAGTTTCTTCCAATCGAGCAGCTCTCAAGCGTCTCAGGTGTACCTTTCATCTCTTCTTGTGATCTTCAATTGAAAGTTCGGTTTCAATAGTGATCTCCATAGAACAGGAATGAAGCGGGTTTTTGCTTTCTATTCAGCTTTCTAAAAATCACTACTATATTCTGTCTTCCAAAAGATGTGGAAATCAACTACTACCGATTTTAACTTTGATGGCTATAGAATAAAAACTGTAATAGATAAGAAGCGGTTTTCTACAATTTATTAGACGTTCCAAGAATATATTTCGTCTCTAGTCTAATCTCTCTACTAAAACCGGAAGTGGTAGAAATCTACTACAATTTACAGTTTCAATATTAATTGTGAAAATATCGTACCACAGACACCAAACTCTTCTGCGTGATGTACACGTGGCACTGCTACTTGTTTTTGAACCATTTTCTTTATCTTGTGGATAATCGTGGCCTCTATTTTTTAAATAATAAAATAAGCAAACTCGAGGTCATATGTAAACTAGTTTTACAAATGATTTACCAGTAGAGCACAAATTATTTACTAGTCTGCCCATTCATTACTGTTCAAGATTGAATAAGCCAAACCGAGTAGCGTGTCTGAACAAAGGAGTGAGTTAGGGAAGCTAATACATAAGATTATTTGCATGAATAAAACCTACTTTAGATTTGTAATAAGGGATACAAAATCTTAAACATCTGAGAGGTTATTTGGTTCACACAGTTACAGTTAAGAAATTGATAAGAGAATAAGATAAATTGGGCTAGAGCCTAAGTTGGGATAAAGCGGGAAGTATAAAACACATTTTTGTAATGAAAGTCTTGATTCTGAGCGAAAACAGTTAGTTGACCTTTGACCTCGAGTTGGACCGGTTTGCGGTCACTTCTTAAGATTGAGACCGAGATAAGTCGAATTAGCACCCTCAAGTTGCAGTTATTCATTTTTTTTTAAGAAGGGGCCATGGCTACAAAACTTTTAATTTATTTAGATTACATATGGATAGAAATAAGTATTTTCTAGTCCGTTCTTATGTAACAGGGGGGTTATGAAGGACGGGACCTACAGTTTAAAGTGGGTTACAAACCATTACTAGTTTGAATCGGAGAGAAATTGTCCTCTAGCTGGGCTCAAACCTGGGACCCCTGCCTGATTACAAAAGTGACAATTCTACAGACTCATCCACGGAGAACACCTGATAAAGATTTTATTGTACTGATATTGCATGTACTGTACTTGTGAATATTTTAAGAATCGCTTTACAAGAAGAGAGAGAAAAAAAAACTGCACAAGTTAAATCAGTACAAAGTACAGAAGATATACTTTATTCCTCCAAGTTAGTTCACAGAGTCAAAAATTTAGCGACCTAATTTAATTTGCATATAAATATAAGAAGTGAATAAAGATATGAATCAATTGAGTTCACTCTGGTTCTGAACCATTTATATTATTTTATTGGTTTAAATCAATTGTTTGTTTAACATACACATACAAATTCTATGAACTTCAATAGGAAAATAATTTTGGATCTTTGGATAATTTTAGCACCAGTCGAGCTAACACTCGACTCGACTCGAAACTCGAGTCAAGTTTAGAGTCGAGTCAAAGGTAATTTTCTCGAGTGGAGTTCCGAGCCGAGTCACTGTTTTTGACGTCGAGTTTCGAGTGAGTCGAGTTTGTTAAATGGCTCGCTCGTTCAGCTCGTTTTAACTCGTTTTGAAATAATGGTCTGATTAGACTGGAAAGCGAAAGCCATGAGAAATGTAAGCAGCAGTGTTAAATACTTTTAGTGTTGCTCACGACAAGGAACACTACTCGCATCTCGTCTCGTCTCGATAACGAGACGACAATAATTTTTTATTTTTTATAACGAGACAGCCTCAAGTGTCATGAGCATCAATATAAGTATATACTGTAGCTCTTACTATCAAAGCTGAGATCTGCACGTTCGAATTTTTGAACTCAAGCAGAAGCCCAACCCGAGTGGTGATGTCAATCGGCTCGGCACTCGGTTCAACTGAGCGAACAACTCGAGCCGGCTAGGATCAGATGAGCCATCGGCTCGGCCCAATTGAGCCAATGGCTTGAGCCATCTCGGTTGAGACGAGCCGTCGGCTGGCACAATTGAGCTTTTGGCCCGAGCTTGCTCGGTTGGGATGAGCTACCGACTCGGCTCAGATGATTCACCAACTCAGCTGAGATGAGCCATCGGCTCGAGCCAGCTCCGTTGAAACAAGTTCATCGCCTTGGTTCGACTCGGCTCAACTGAGCCGATTGCTCGAGTTGGCTCGGTTGGGTGAGCTGTTGGCTTGGCTCACTTCTCGGTTCGGCTCGATAGTGAATGAGCTATGAACCAAGCCGCTCGAGCCACTGACAACCCTAGACCCGAGCCGAGCAGTTTTGAACATGTTTGACCGGCGCCCTATAACTTTTAACAATTTTTGGCTCGAGTCGGAACTCAAACCCAGATCCTCGTGAACAATGTCCTTGCCTCCTGAAGACTTCTCGGTGACCGAGATCGGAAGTCAACTAGTTTTTAGTATACAGGTACACCCCGCCTACTTTCTTGGTTATACATGATGTTATAATAATAATAATAATAATAATAATAATAATAATAATAATAATAATAATAATAACAACAACAACAACAACAACAACAACAACAACAACAACAACAACAACAACAACAACAACAACAACAACAACAACAACAACAACAATAATAATAATAATAATAATAATAATAATAATAATAATAATAATAATAATATAAGTAGTAGTAGTATCATTGACCTATTATCTATGTTGGATACTTAAAAATAGTAATTGAAACTACACACGACTCGACTCGAGTCGAAACTCGACCTGAATTCGAGTCGAGTTGGAGGAAATTTTTCGAGCCGAGCTAAAAAATGTCTGCTTCGAGTCGAGTCGAGTTTCAAAGAAAACTCACTCGTATCCAAACCCTACAGTGGAATAGATATAAAGTTCGTGACCCGAGGTCTCGCTATGTATGTTCACAGGGTGTTCGAAAACGACATCAAATTACTTAAGGAATTTAATCCTTACACGAGAACATAAAATGAAAGTTACGGGTCACCGTACTAAAAACATTCTCGCTTAAATTTCTTAGGTTAAATCATATTATGTTGCTGTCAAATACAACAAAACTTTAAGGCGTTTTCGGAAAACTCCAAAATATTGCTCGAGTTGTTGCTTTCTTGTACCGTTACGACCAATTTTCTGTGGACAATATATCTGAAATAACGCAACTGTGCACCAAGGTTGGTCTATAGGCTTTTTCATGTTTTCGTCCGAGGATTCACATCCCGAAGTTATTTCCTGACACCATGTGTATATATTATATTTGCTTATTTTCGAGTAACAAGATCTAGAAATGTTCGAGGCCCTAGTTCCACTTATATTTATTACCATAATGAAAACTTTAAAAAATCGTTCACGTAGTCTAAATTATAGTGACATTACTATGTCCGTTCTTCATTAGCTTGGTTGGTTTGGTGGGTTTAGAGTTTATTGTCCCTTTCTGTACCGATGTTATAAGAGACGTGAGCCTTCAGTGGAATCCGAGTCCTTAGTGATCTGTTGATATTTCAAGGCTCTTCCGCCGGGTATCGAACCCGAGATCTGTGACCCAAAGTTGCGCGAGCTAGCCACTAGACAGACGAACGGGAAGGGTTATTGTATTTTTTTTAGAATGTTACCTATGTATGTTTATTCACGGGAAAGTTGGTTCATCGGGTTCAATCCATCGTTTCAATCTGTTGAATTTAGCTTGAAGTAAAGTTGATTTTTTTTATTACATCCAGAAAAATATGTGTTGAATAGCTAATGTTGCCAGAAAGTAAAAGTAACTACCTGTCACGAATTTCAAATCCCAGTTACTAGAGGGAATTCTGTAGTTTGTATCCATGCAAACGTCTCATACAAACTTAGTGCTGCAAAGGAAAGCTAAATTTCAACCATGATCTGTATCAAATTGTTGATCCTCCTCTTCAAAGTATATACTCTCCCCTATTTTCTACTGTTCAGGCAGTGTTATTACAAAGATTTGGAACGTACTAATATGAAATTAGTGGTTAGCAATAATTATCTAACTAGAGTTACTAGTAATGAAGAAATTGGCGTTCTCTACTTGATCTTTGCTTTCGCAGTATACATCATACAGCATGAAATCGCAAGAAGCAAATATTTCAAATTGTCTTGGAAGCAAATATTCTTTCTTTGTAACATTTACAGAAAATCTATCCGCTCTGCAGAAACGGAGGAAAGAAATGGGATGAGGGTGGCACCCCGCGGCGTTCTACCACACCCATTGGAAAAGGACTTCAGAGGGGGAGGGAAATACCTGCCTGTCAACAGGACATCTGTTCGCGAAGATCACATTGGAAAACACAATCTTTAATATATAGTCCATTACAATGTTACTTTAAAAAGTTCATTACTCTTGATCTACGTCATTAAGCGTGAAATTGAAACAATCATTTCATTTCTATTGCTTTTCTGTATACGTATGAAAAATTTTAAGTTGTTACGTACCATATTTCGTTAGATATTCATGAAATAAAGTTTACGTGTTATCTTATGGGGACTGAGAAACCAGTGGCAAAAGGTATAACATCCCCTTAAAGATAACCTCCCGACATTCACTTTGTGGAACAACGAAAAAAGCTTGTAAAACCGGTCAGGGTAGCAGGCCACATGCTTTGAACCCAGGATCTCCCTTTTGCGAAAGAAGAACGCTAGCCACTAGGCTATGCTCGCTAGACATAATAATAATAATAATAATAATAATAATAATAATAATAATAATAATAATAATAATAATAATAATAATAATAATAATATAGTTTGATTCAATATAGTGAACAAATTGGGGATGTGCCTGGATTAAGAATCAGCAAACAACGGTGAAATATTCAAAAATAATGCAGATTGATAGCCAATGACGTGGCCATGCATCACACAATTTCCTAGCTATTTTGTGGGCTTTGTTTTAATAATAATAATAATATGATTTTCACAGGCTTGCGCCCACCATTCATGGAACAGTTCTAACATAAATTAATCCTACTCTTGTTGTGGACAGCTAAGAGCGCTATGAAAACAAAGCAAGATGAAGAATGAAAGAGATTGTCTATTTTCCCTTCCCTTTGCTACTTTTGTCTCACTCTGTGCTTCCCCCTGACCCTGCTATCCCCTTCCGCCTGCCTTTTTCCTTGTATGTGACTGACTTCCTCCTATGATATTCACAGAAATCGATCTCTTTTTTCTCCCTGTCTCTACTTCATATTTGCAATAACAACATATGAAAGTGAAATATTCATTCTGCTTCACCACCTGAAGAACGAAATTCAATGTGACCCTCTGAAGAACAATACAATAGATACCATGTCCGAGGAACTCTCCAAAGATCTGATAAGATCTGTAAGTGATGAACACAATACCTTTACCAAACCTGTCTGGTCAACTGTGTTACTCATGTGGCAAATAGTATTTGTAACGAAATAGCTTCTGTTCCACACATTTTCGTTCCATTAGATACCCGCAGAGGAAAGAATCTCATTCAGCTGGTACCAGTTGTTGATTTTCTCCCACCAAGCGTGAAAGGAATACCCGAAACAGATTTGTTCCTTCAATTAGTTACGGTACAATAACGTTACAAGCTCAAATAACGTTACGGTGTCGTAACAAAAATTGGTGGTATACCTTGTACCTACCTACATTAAATAACCAATAATTTTGTTACAGATAACTATTTTCGTTACGTTACAGTTACGTTAAGTTATCCACCCCTGCTTATTACCCTATTTTAGCGGGTACCACCCGATTTTCAGGTTATATATTCGTCCCCCGCTTAAACATATCTTAATCACGAAAAACCACCCGCTTTTTGGGATTGGAGAAAAATCTAAGAGGACTTAGTTGATAAAGTGTTGGTATGGTATATTCAACGTAAACCACTACACCTTTGACAATCTCAATCGCGATTGAGTTAAATTTGGACTCGCGCTCAGGCTCAGGCTCTGGGCTGTCTGAGCAGTGCGCGTGTGCAGAATCATTTGCTAATAAAAGATCTGCTCTAATGCACAATGGGTTTCTTTGTATAGTTCATGTGTTTTCTATGTAATGTATTGGAGGTTCTATACGAATGAATATTCGTTTGTAGATGTTGTAACAAACATACTTGAATTATTAATGCTTTCACAAGCTACAAGAATGCCGAACGACAATTTCAAGTGTAACTTTAAAGACTCTTATAGAAGCGAATTTACGTTTCTTACCCAGGGCAGAACTCAGTTTGAAGCAAAATGTATACTCTGGAAAACTGTTTCGTTTGAAAAGTAGGATGCAGAGAAGCAAATTGGACCTCCCCTGATTTTTATATATTTTGTAAACTAGATCACGAGGAACACGAATCTGAAGGCGTTTTGACATTCCGACCTCAGGAACTCGAGATATTAAAACTTACAGTTTAATATAGACGCTATATGAAAAAAACACAATATTCTCTATACGAAACATATTATGTCCTGTGAGATATATAAAGGTAACCAAGAAAGTTCTGTCGCTTTTTGTGGAGTTCTGTGTAAAATTGACCCTCATACCGTGAGTTTAATGCGAATGGAGATAAGGCGAAGGTCAGTTGTTGGTGTGGGTATATCCGACATTCTACCTGGTTGTGGCAATTCAGTTACAACGTAAATGTATGTAAGGACGGAGTGAATATGGAACCTCCACAGAGCGTCATAGGGGCGTGTATACTGTACGAGTTCCAACTTGGATCAAACGCCACTGTAGCGGGGCGGAAGATACCTCAGGCCTTTGGTGAGGGTGTCGTGATTACGCAGACAGTGCAAGGGTGGTTTAGCAAGTTTAAGAACGGTGACGAAACACTCACGAAAGACGCACCACACGTGCCGGAAGACCAACACATGTACAAAATGAGGATCTTCAGGTAGCAATTGAACCGAACAGACATGTGAGGAACTGGTGCTAACATTCAATGTTAGTCGAGAAACCATTCGCCAGCACCTCCATTAATTTGGGAAGCACTACAAGTTGGGTCTATGTCTCCCAGATGATTTGTTTCCGGGCCAGAAGGCTACGCGTGCAGACACTTGTGATTCTTTGCTGTCTCGTCTGAGGAAGGAGCCATTTCTGGACAGGATGTTGACATGTGATAAGAACTGGGTCCTGTACGAAGCTCCACGGCGCCGTCATCATTGGTTAAAATTCCATGAACCGGTTCCAAAACAGCTGAAATCAGTAATGCAGCAGAAATTCCTCCTGTGTGTTTGGTGGACTGCTCACGACATCGTACATCGGGAACTGCTACCGGGTGGTCAGAGAAGAACATCAATGCAACTGTCTACTGTCAGCAGTTGAGCCGTGTTCAAGAAAAACTCAAAACCAGGGTGGATTGATTTAAATCAGTCTGATTTAAATCACGATTTTAATCAAGATTTAAATCACTTGATTTTTTCAATAAAAATCGTTGATTTAAATCAAATAATGAATTAATTTAAAGTGAAAGTAAGTAAAATCCCATTTCTGTTCTGTTATTTCGATTATGGAAGATAATAATCATAATACAATGAGACTCAAATGTATGTAAGCACAGTATGAAAACGAGTATCATGTAGAGAACGATCAGGGAAAATCCCGTTTGAACGGGTAACGGGTGAACCCTGCCTTCTTCTCTTTTTTTTTTTTACACATAGTTTTAAAATTTCTATTCCAAAGGGGAAATCACCATGGACATTTAAGATGAAAACTCTTTTGTGTCCATGTCTATTTGTTTGTTTCCAGATAATAGGGGCGTATTTAGAGGGGTCCGATCCCCTCTCCGAAACAAAAAAATAATTAAAATTTTGGGCGAAATTTATGTATACAATACATAGAAGTTCCTCGGGATCGTAATACGACAAATTTTGGATGCATTAAAATATCGAATAATACTTTTGATAAAGTGGATACTTGACCCCATTGCAGAACATGCCGCGATCTGCGATGTGATCGCAGAAAATTTGTCGTGCCCTTGCAGGAAAAATTGTCAGAGGAAATAAAATAGCCAACAGAAAAGTATAAAAACGTGCCTGCTATGTATAGATGTCTTAAATGCACGGACAACTCGCATTTGAACTGTTTTTCACGTCACATAAAGCATTTTTGTAACAATGACAAGTGTTTCTTCTTCTGGAACTGATCATCTTGATTTTTTATTTTGGAATTCCTGCAGAAAATTTTTGACTTACAAAAACTCATCGCATATAGACAAAGAAAGTTCTGTCATCGGTTAATATATAGGATCAGAAAACTATATTCACGAAGAAATTAAATATCGACTAAAAGCAGGGAATTCGTGTCATTATTCAGTTGAAAATCTCTTATCGTCGCGAATTCTGTCGAGGGACTTCAAGCTTTAAAATATATAAAACGATAATTATGCCTGTTATGTTGTATGGTTGTGAAACATGGTCGCTTACGCTGAGGGAAGAACGCAGCCTGAAAGTAATTGAGAATAAAATCCTGAAACGAATATTCGGATCCAAAAGGAACGGTAATGAGGAATGGCGAAATTTTCATGATAAGGAACTGCATAATTTATACCGTTCACCAAAACATTGTTAGGGTCATCAAATCTTGGAGCCTCAGGTGGGAAGGGCATGTAGCGAGAATGAAAGAAAGTAGGAACGCTTTCAGTTTTAACTGGAAGTCCAATCGGAAAACGACCATTAGGAAGACCTAGGCGCAGATGGGAGGACAATATTAAGATGAATCTTGCAGAAATAAGAATACAAAATAGAAACTGGATTCAGTTGACTAAGGATAAAAGTCAGGAGTGCTTTTGTGAACATGGCATTGAACCTCCCATACGTCATAGAGTGAGTTAATTAATTTTAAGCGAAATTTATATACTTTATATGTATTTCGTGCCGCTAGCTAGTTCCAATTGCTTAAAAATATGCCCCTGCCAAATATCAGTAACTTTCGTGAAAAGTGTCATTTGATCTGCATTGCTGTACTTTTTCCTTAATGCTTAAGAAACATTGTTTGGGATTGAAATAGATTAACGATTGAGAATTAATTCAAAATTAAAACCCCATACTTTCACTTAAATGTCATAATTTACATTTAATACTAATTCCTAATGTTTTTTCTTCAGTTCACGACTTGTATTATACGAAGAAAAAGGTTTGATTTAAATCAAAAAAATCGATTTAAATCAAAAAAATCAACAAAAATGATTTTTTTGAAAAAAATCATGATTTTTTTACACCCTGCTCAAAACCCTGGAGCCAACACTTCTCAATCGCTAAGGGGTTCCCCATTACGGGACAACGCTATGCCCTACATAGCTAGAATGAGCCGGGACACCATCCTACACCTTGGATGGGAAACATTATTGCATTTGCCATACTGTACGGACATTATACCGTCCGGTTATCACCTGTTCCTTTCCTTGGACACTCACTTTAGAGGACTCCAGTTCAACTCCGTAGTAGAGGTGCTAAATGCACTTGATACCTTCTTCGCTTCACGGCAAACCAAGTTCTACCGCGAAGGAATCCATGCCCATCCCGAACGTTGGCAGAAGGTCATTGATACTGATGGGTACTATTTTTGATCTTCCAGGTACGTCTTTGGTGACATATCTATGCTCTAAGTGATAGGTCAAAAAGCGACAGAACTTTCTTCGTTACTTTTATACATATTACATAAAACTACTGTATAAGTTCTAGTATCTCGAGATCGGGAAATCGGAATGTCAAAATTCGTTCAGATAATTGCTAATTTTGGTCCAGTTTACAAAATATATAAAAATCAAATAGTGTCCTTTTTGCTTCCTGGTTACTTTATGTTCGAATATCTCGAGTTCCGAAATTCAGAATGTCAAAATTCCTTCAGATTCGTGTTTCTCGTGGCTTAGTTTACAAAATATATAAAAATCAGTTGGGGTCTAGTTTGCTTCCGTTTTCACTTGATGTTCGAATATCTCGAGTTCTGACATTCGAAATGTCAAAATTCCTTCAGATTCGTGTTCCTGGTGGTCTAATTTACAACATATATGAAAATCAGGTGGGGTCCAGTTTGCTTCCCTGCAGCCGAAAAGGACTTTGAAAGTGTCGTCAAAGAAATAACTAAAAAAAAAAAAAAAAAAAAGCTAAGGATCGAACGTCAGTATTTGTCACCCTAATTTAGCTGTGACTTGTACAACCATCGAACTATCCCTTTCGCACTGTGCTGCACATATTACCATAATAGTCTTGGAGCAAATAAAAAAAGTTAAAACACACATATACATCAATACATTTGTCTCGATCGATAGATGCTTTCACAATTGTTAAAAGGTGTAATTAAAAACAGCAAACATTGTTTCTGCTTTGAAAAGGACAATCCTTATAAAACCACAAACACGGTCATCTGCGGTTTCGGTTTTGAAAACCGCTTTTGCGGTTTCGGTTTTGAAAACCGCTTTTGCGGTTTCGGTTTTGAAAACCGCATTTGCGGTTTTCGGTTTTCAGAAAATCGGTTTTCTCAAAAACCGAAAACCGCAAATGTCACAAAAATTCAACAGCACTAGTTTAAATGTCACACCTTCTTGATAAAGGGAAGATGATCACAAAGCTATTGGCGTAGAACTGCTAAGTGTCTTTTAATTTGGTGAAGAAAGAATGATATTGACTAAAGAAATGGAGGGTGGAGTGTTGACTTAAATCTCTCAGTTGCTGATTACCTTGCCTGAGGAGTCTCCAAGTGAAGATACTGGGGATTTCAACTGAGATAATCCGGTATATTTTTCTTCAGATCATCAATTACTTCAGTTTTTCCAACTGTATTATGTAGCGGATTAATCATCTCCTGTCAGCCATTTTCTGTACTCCCTGATTCCAATATCAACTCATTGAGGAAATATCTGCAATTTGGCCACATTTCAACTGCTGCCATCTTAAAATAAGCTGTTTGGAAATGAGAACGGTGTTGAATTTCCTTTGACTTCGGATATTACTCCTTCGTATTATCTTTCTTCATTGGATATCAGCATCATAACATTGCCTCCATTCACCATTCAATCCACGTCTTCTGAAAAAAATCTCCGTTTCAGTCAGAACAGTCCATCAGTGCATTTCCCAGTTGAAAGAACTAATGTTATCGTTATGACTCCTGAAGAAGTTGATCGTTGAAAGGATTAAAAAATGTGCAGTTTTATAAAAGTAAATCAATAAGCTTAAGAAAAGTGAAGTTTCCAAGTACCAGAAGACACTGGAGTACCATTTGACAATCTTATAGTTTGAAGGATTGAAGGAATGGTTTCCTGAAAGGGTTCCAGCACCAAGCTCCTTCTTGTTCTTGAATGTCTCCAAAGAGAAAAGTAACATTTTGAAACAGAAGCATTTGTACATAAAAGAAATAAATGCTTGTCAAATTAATTCAGTTTGAGAATGAATCGTTGCTGGAAGATATAAATTTCGGGCATATAGAATCAAGACACTGGAGAAGATTGATCAGTAGTCATTGAACGGTATTCTATTTCACTCAAACTAGCCATTTCTTCTGAGTCTGAGTTAGGATTCAAAAATAATCAATTTTAAATATATTGTATGAGTAAACAATTGTTACGATACACTTGTAAGTAATTATTTTATTATGTGTACATAATCTTTGTAAATAATTGTAAAAATGTACACAGTGTATTATATTGTAAATATGTAAATAAAATTTGTACATAAATGTTTATTGTAAATATGTAAATAGAATTTGTACATAAATGTTTATTGTAAATATGTAAATAGAATTTGTACATAAATGTTTACTGTAAATATGTAAATAGAATTTGTACATAAATGTAAAAATATTGTAAATAGAATGTTAAGATGTACATATTGTAAATACATACTGTATATACGTTCCATATACGAGTGCTTGTATCTATTTCAATATATGTATTTAAATACTTCCTGGCACAAAGGACTTAAGGCGGACATCAGGGGTGAGTTAGGGGATGGGTAGTAATCATACCATGTATCCCATGGCCATTTTTCTGGTTTCCTTGACCGTAGTTCATTAGTTCTTCCCTTCTTATAGCTCTACAATTTAAAATAATTAAATCATAATAATAATAATAATAATAATAATAATAATAATAATAATAATAATAATAATAATAATAATAATAATAATAATAATAATAATCAAGAAAATAGAAAAAACACATGAAGGGACAAAAATACAGCAACATTTCTGAAGCGATTGCAAATGCATAGTGGCATGGGCGTCTCTGGCATTCAAAAACTGAGGGGGACGACTAGTACAAAGAATGCTCCTAGACTCCAATTAAATTTATGTCAAAATCGTGAAGTAAATGGGAAGGTACTTGAATTCACAGTTAATGGGATTTAGTTTCTTGCTCTGGAATTAATTGTGATTTTATTCCTGACTAGCAGGTCATTTCGTTGCACGTATAAAAGGTTCCATATAATGAAAATGGAAGTGAAATGAAATCTTTGAGTTTTACGTCCCACGGTTATGCCGGTTAGGCTAAAGGAGACGGTGATGATGAGTAATGAATGAAATGGCGGAATGAAGAAAGTGAGAAGAAACGGGAGAACCCCGAAAAAATCCACGCACACGGTGTTTATCCACCACAAAGTTCACTTGGCGGGGGCTGGGATCGAATCCATATAATGATTTTTAGGGAACCTCGTCTTGATACAGGATTTATACCATCAATACTATCCATTACTTTATATTTTTCTCCATTTGTCCAGATCCAGCACGGACTTCTGGGAGGGGGGTGAATTATAATACTGCTACTTAAAGCTACTTTTAAGAGCTCCAAACTCTGGGATTGGTTTTATTTATATATAAAATAAGGAAGTTTCCTCTTCTTCCCGGACCCGCCCCTGATTCGTGGTTTTCCTTCCATCATACCTTCTACCATATCACTCAGAATACCATTTCTTCTTTAACAATGTTCTAACGTGTTTCAAATTATATTATTTTACTCCTTTTATCCTTAATGCCTTATATTGGCTCCTCACATTGATGTCTCCAATTAGTCAAGTTTTTCCATTCTCCTCAAAGTACAAATTTCTGAGAACACAAGTACAATGATTTTGTTGATCGTTTCGTATTGTTCACTTTTCTCCTCCGTACAATGCAATACCTAACATCTGAGTCATTTTTGTAATTCTTCATTGAGTGATTCACACAGTATGCTTCTCGTCACTAGCACCACAAACGGATTAAAGATATTTCACCATTCCTCACTTTGCTTTATATTTATTTTTTACATTTCTTCGTTAGTAATACTACCCACGATTGAAAACTAGTCACCTGCTCTACTTTCTTTGTTCAGATTTCTATAGTTACCCCGCTTAGTGTAGTCTGTAAGGCTCTCGCTTTTGGTACGACTCGTCCCGGGTTCGATTCCCGGTGAGGACACTCGCTCGAAAAGTTGTCACAGCTTTTTTCAGGCCAGTCACCCTGAGTGAGGTTTTCATGGGTTCTCTTCATTCACACCAGGCAAATGCCAGAATGATATCTAACATACAGATCTTAGGGTACTTCCTTCCATTTTTACATTCCATGCGCTTCCTTCCCTTTATCTGAAGAGCTCTTATCTACTTTATACAATGGCTAATTGTAATTTTGTGCTCTCTACTTCTAAATCAAGACTGTTCAACTTTCTTTCTTCTTCCTTCAAATAATCCTTTATATTCGAAGCTGAACTTTTGCTGCGTGCGATTAAGACTCTGGTGGAAAACCATTTTAGATTGTTTATCACCTCATTCGAACAAATACACAACATAAAATGTGTTTCTGTAGAGGACATACTGATGCTACTTTAAAGCTTCCACCACAGTGACCACCATGAACGGCAGACAGAAACACATTGAGGTTGTAAACAACGTTCGCTGCTAGTAGTGTAAACGTTGTCTGACAAGGCAAGTCTGGATTGCGTTGTGTCTACAAACTCAGTACGACGTTAGCGAACGTCTATTCTTTATACATTCTCAGACAAATTGTATTCGTCTATAATGTAGTATATAGTGTACTATAGTATAATATTATCATAGAATTATTTGCATTCCAGCTTGCTCTTAAATTATTCAAGACTTCCTGTTTTCCTCGGAAGACTCCGATCGTTTTGCTTTATATTTATGTAATTCGTAATAAATGTGATGAGAATTTGATTTTTTTCTTTCTCTACTTGATGAATTGCTTGCACTTTAAACATTTCGCTTCTTTTTGCACTAGATATAGACGAAAATATTTCCAAACTACTTTGTAATATCACTGTGTGTTTACCTTCAATCCTTCCAGAATAAGTGAAGAACTGTACTGAAGTTTCTTCTAAGTTCAGCAATATGTGACTTACGATTACATTATCTTTTGTTTAATATAGCGATGCTTTTATGTGTTTGTAAGTTCTTGTTTTTAATGGTCATCTTTGCTAACTGATACATTGAGGTCGTTAAACTGGCCAAAATATTTTCCAACCTTTTGTCTTTTTATTAATTTCTTAATTGTTGATATGTAACCGTTGTCAGAAATTAACCCAATGATCTAGTTACACAATATAACATTAACACTCAACGTGTTTCTAACGAGATTTACGAGAAGCCTTTTTTTAAGTAGATTGCAATAGGAATCAATTGTAGAAGATTCATCCAAAGAACAGAAAGGTTTGCATTGTGGAAGAATAAAAGCCGTAGCCTGATAACATGTATTTATAAAAGATAATAAATATATATTTGTGTTTATTTGTAAATTTAAAAAAGGAAACAAGAAAGAAAGTATTACTAGTCTTTATTTTTCGCGTGAAAATGAAAATGATAACTGTTTCAATCATTTAAAAATATATATCAACATAAACAGTAATATATTTTAGTAAAATGTGTGTTTTTTAATGTTTTTAAGTACTATAGTTTTCTCTCCCTATTATTTTTCTTCAGTTTTCAAAACAAAATCAATTTTTGCCATATATACGGATAGGACTCTTCGGTATTAAGATTTATATAGACTTTCGATAGGTTTTAAATACCAAAAAAGTATTACGTACCAAACCAGAAATACTGAAGAGCCCCCTCGCCACGATATGGTTATCCTACGCACCTTTGGCGCAGAAGATATGGTTTGGTTCTCGGAAGGAGCTCATAAAGTCTGGATCGCACGTTAAACTGTAGATTCAAAAGAGGTACTAAGCGCCAATACAAATAATAAACAAATAACTAAGAAAGAAAAGTCACCAGAAAATGGAGAAATAGAACAATATCGTAAAATAATAAAAAAAAACACAAAAATCGAAAGAAAGTAAGACCAAAAATATAAAGTAGGCAGCAATAATTGTAACTAGAAATTTCTGGCGTCACATATGTTTCAGTTAATCAGAGAATGTATGGAGATAAATCAGTATAAAATATTACGGTATGTCTTGAGAATTTTTATTCATTTCATATGTAAAAATTCGTATGAAATCGGCTTTCAAAGTTTATTTAAGTACATATATAAGCCAGAGAAAACTCGAGTTTTGACTGAGTTTCGGTGTTTTGCATTCTTACACAAGATCAAGCTACGTTCAGAGTATATGATGTCATTTAAAAAGAAAAGAAACAGAAAATATCACAAGGCGTATTCTGGTCAAATTCTGTATTTATGAATAATGGAAGATAATATACTTTGTCTTGTTCGCAGACTAGAAAACGAAGATAAACTATAAAATTCCGGTTTAACAAGAGAGAAATAATAAAAGAAATAAAATATTTCAGTTTAATGTCCAACTGCTATGTCCTGTAGGCTAAGAAAGACAATGATTAAGGCAAGTGAATCATGAAGGAGAATTGGCAGAATGAAAAAGTGGAAGGAAACGGGAGTACATCGAGGAAACCCATGAACTCGATGTTGTTCACCACAAACTTACTTTGGCAAGAATCGAAACAGGGATCCCACATACTAGATGTAAGAACTCTACCACTGTGCCACTGTGCCCACAAGAGAGAAATAAAGAAAATATCATTAAAAATATGATTCAGATATTGAATCGGTATTTCTACATTTAGCTATGATTTGGTATTTACGTTTTCGGTATGGTTCGGTATTACGGCATTTTCGGTTTTTATATATTTCGGTACATCGATATATCAACATGAGTAATTTCGAAATTTCGGTATTCAGAAATATCGGTACTGGTTTCGAAATTTCGATATTTTCTGCAGTCGTACGACACTTTCTCTACTGTTAAGCACTTAGAAAAAAAATTACTGACGATTATTAACATCACACTTTAGAGAACTTAAATCAAGACATAAATATGAAATTAAAGTTATTAAGTTTTTCCAAGATTTTATTTAGCGTTCAATGATTATGTGTTGAGTATAAGGGAAATTTACAGTGGGTAACACCGTTTCATTTATAATGAGACTTTAACAAGTAAAAAAGAAACAAATAAGTCATACGGGGTGAATTTTCTTTATTTGATTAATTCAGAACGAACAGAACTAGAAAAAGGTAAAAAAAAAATAAAAAAAAGAAGGGTAAGATTAGGCGAGCAAGAATAAGATAGAGTTTTCTCTGAGAAAACGAGGCTGCGTGATGTGAAATACATGAACTCATTGCCTCATCAAGAAAACATAATTTGTAAAAGACAGATACCGTAGTTAAAGAGTTTGTTTGCTGCTTCTATTATATCAGATAGTTTTTTTTTCCTATCCAAAAGTCAACTGAAACGTACCGCGCCTTGGTTTTTCTATTTATTTCTCAAGAAAAATTAAAAGAAAGAAAAACCTCTAAAAGGGAACTATTTTGTTTCAGTCTACGTGTATTTTGTTTCTGAATGTATTTATTTAATGAACCTTTTTAGTATTCTTGTCTTTGTTCTTTGCAATCTCCTCTATAACAAAAAATAACAGAGGTAGAAGGATTCTGTCTACTATAAATAGTCTATGTTTTCTGCTCAACGAAGTCATTAATAAAAGATAATCCAAAGGAAAACATGAGATAGCAAATGTAATGGAATATGTTATCTTTAGTAAAGGGATTAATCTAATTCTTTCATATATAATTAAATGAGCTCCTCCAAATAGCATTTCTATACAGTTCTCCCATATGTACTTCCTTGTTTGCGAAATGAAATGAAATCTTTTAAGTTTTATGTCCCACGGTTATGCCGGCTAGGCTAAAGGAGACGGTTATAATAATCAATGAATGAAACTCTGGAATGAAGAAAGTGGCAGGAAACGGGTGAACTCCGAGAAAACCAACGCACACGTTGTTTGTCCACCACAAAGTTCACTTGGCGCGAGCTGAGATCGAACCAAGGGTCCCATGCACCAAATGTGAACGGGACAGTAGGCACCAACTCACTCAAAACTCACTCAAATAAATCATTTTATCACCTGTCTTTCATCCTAATGATGTTTTAAAAAATAACGTTAATATAATCCGTATATAATAAAAACGTTCCCGATGTGTACGTAATTATTTTAGTGTCCTTAGTTTGAGATTATTTAATTTGAACTAATTTAACTTTGGAATTGAAAATCAATAACAACTTGAGCACTAAGAACAGTTTTAATTATTGGTATAAAGTTAAACTATGAATTTTTCCATTTAGGTAGGTACTAAATTCATTAATATTAATCGACAAGGTAAATGCGCAAACAGTGAAGCAATACAAAATGGTGTCCATTCAGTTGTTGCTAGATGTTGTGTGCCAAATGCGGTTTGCATTATTCTATTGTAAAATGGCACATTCAGGAATGCAGTTGCATATCACAGCAGGCTCGAAAACTTCAGTGACGAGTGGTCGTTAAGCAATGGTCTGTTGAAAATTGTTAAACGCAACGGAAATGTAATCCATTGGCATCACATAGTATAACGCTATACTACCCTTCCAAATTTATGCGCGAGTAAACATAGGTAGCTAATAAAGTCATTCGACTCATAATTAACAGAAAACAGAGACTCTCGTTGCTTCAAGAATATTTTTTAAAAAATTATTCGACAACTTTCCATGATGATTTGGTTGGCTTGTCCAGTCATGCCTTTTTGACCCTCCGTTTCTCGGCTCTCTTTGAACTTGGTCTCCAATAGGTTAGTCGGCTATGCAGGACTTAACTTTCTTTCTTGATGTGTGGCATTCTGACGAAGCACCATTTGGGAAAGTCGCCCAGATTCTGATGAATTGATTTCAAATCCTGTACTGCACTACGATCACACAATTCTATGTTCAAAATTAGCTCTCCTGGGGTCCCAAAGGCAGTTCATACTGTTCGATAGATTGACTTAAGAATTTTCCTGGCAGTTTCATTTGAGACCATATCCGCTACTTAGAAGCCTTGAAGTCGTCACTGCACTTTTCTCTAAAATAAATAAATAAATAAATAAATAAATAAGCATATTCAAATTCTATCGAATGTGGATACGATATTTTTTGCTGTAAATGAGGACGAATAGTTAGCATTTGTTTAAAAGACGATGCGCTTTGTGAGGTAAGTAGTCAGTTAACCCATCAAATTTCCGTCTAAGAGCTCAAGCTAGTGAGTACAGGAAGTGAAATTTTACAAACACCATCCATTGATTTTTAGAAAAAAAAATCTCAAGAGTGCAATGACTTTTGTGGTCATCCACTAGCACAATGAATCTGACATCTTTGCTTCGCCTTGTATATTTTAGAATATATTAAAGAACTTTTGCAAACAAAGGTCCTATCATCCATGAACTGTTAGAACAAGACCGAGGCGAGTTCCTCCGTGGCTAAGCGGTTAGCGTACGCGCCTTTGGCGTAGGAGGTTCGGGTTCGGTTCCGGCGGGAGCTCATGTGATTCGGATTCCACGTTAATCAGTAGGTCCACGTCTCATATAGCCTCGCTGCTGAAAAGGGACGTTAAACTCAAAATCAACTCATCAAGACCGAGGCTTCCAGGAAGGCTAGCATCAAGTTGGCATACGTTCGTTTCCTCAGCAACACAAACGCAGGCACTATGGGGTTAGCAATCGTATTGACAATTATGCAGCATACTATAGTAATTTATCCTATTAACAGAACATATCGTGCACCAAGTTGACTGGCGACCTTTGGGGACTGTAGAGTTGTCGCAACGCCGCTTTTGTCAACATTGCAAATTGTACCAGGAGTAAAATTCTCAGATTGATAGATCTTTTTATAGTTTTGAAAAAGCTGTTGCACATTGGTATTTTTAAATACGGTAGCTCTAGCGCGAAAAATGAAACTCGCGAAAATGTTTACATCCCATTATTCTTGGTACTTGTAATTTTTTTCTTTGCATAATGTTATGAGAATTTAAGTAACTGTCGTCCGTAAACTCATAATGCTATTTCGAACATTTGACCATGCAGTCGGCTAACATGAACTCTTGCTCTTTTGTAAACCCTATTTAGTGGTTTATCAATAGTCGTACTTACACACTATTTCTGCGCCCATTTTAACCTTTTATATAACGTATTGTATATTTTAAATCATATGTACTTCCAAAACTGCAACTCGTATTAATACTTTGTCTTCATTAATGGATTTTACTGTTTCTAAGATAACGTCATTTTATACTTGGCTTGTTGTTTGTCTTCACGTTAGTTAAACTCATAGTTTCAACCTGAAAACAGCAACATTGAATCTTTAATGAAGTTTACGTTTCGAAATTACAGACGAAGTTTTCATATTCTTGGAATAAAATGAATATTTATCTTGTTTAAATGAACCCCATTTACAGTTGTTTACATATGTTCCACCTAGAGTTGTTTGCATGTTCCATGATATCGGTTTAGAAATTTTTGCACTATTTAGGCAGACAAAAGCAAGTACTCACATTTCAGTATAAATATAAAGATATTAAATAGAACCGTACTTAGGTAATAATAGTGTATAACAGATGTATCTCTGACTCTTTAATGCAAATGTAATTTCCTTACAACTTTAACACAAAAAAGGCGTGTGTAGCTGCAAACACAACTGCATTCTAAGAATGTTGGTAGAGTAGAACCACAGACTGCGAATGAAGCTTCGACAGTGCTGCTGGCTACTGTACAGGTGCGCAATTACGCAAACTTTCGTCTCAATTCCGAAAAGCTGGAGATGTTCATATTTAAATGTTCGTATTCTATCCTACCAATTATATGACTGCCTTAATATGTAGTTAATGTTTCCTTTGTATTTATTATTGAAGTAAACATATTTCAAAATATTTGAATTATATTATTAATTGCTTATTTTAATTAATTTATGAATACCTTCCAGAATAATTTAATTGCCAGTATTTTAAATTTATTATAACAAATTCCTACGTGCAAATCTCGATTATACAATAATATTAAAGAAATACAAGCAACTTTTACGCTTTATTTAACCATAAGGGTGTAATCACATTATCCTGTGACAGACTCATTTTTAATCAACTGTTAGGAAATATTTTGTAGAGAGGAAAGATATGGGCCAGAAAAGAGTATGAAGGCAAACTCTCATTGAGATTCTTTGTACATTGAGATTGAGATTTGTTTGATACACAATCTGTAAAGAAGTCGACAAGAGTGTGCTTCCGTTGCTTTGCTGTTCTCCCACCTTGTTTGGAAAACACTTCTCCTTGAGTAAGAATTACGGTCTTCTTTTCGTACTTTTTGCAGTCTTTCGGCTTTGTAAACTAACTTCTTCAAGTAGAAGTGGATTCTCTTCATGCTACGTTAGAAATTGTTTTCCTCTTAAAAAGTAAGAACAAAGGACCAGCAAGATCAGTTGGTAATGTGTGGTAACAAAAAGTAAGGAATTCAGGAAAGAGGTATTCTTTACACAAAGTTTTAAAGGTAGCGACTATAACAACGCACTTTGGCCCCGCTTGGTAAGCATCCGCTTTGATTACTCTCCTTATTCATCAAAACCTTAAAGGTGTCCTAGCTTACAAAATTCCTTTAGACTAAAAGTTCCAATGGAAAATGCACATTAATGGTAGGAATAACTCTCTTTAAGTTCTATCTATTACAATGTAACACACATAATCACAGTTTCTGTCACGATTTTAACATACCAAAATACTCTATTTCATTATGCTTATCATAGACTTCTCCATGTCTATTTTTAACACTGACTCTTTTATATAAAATGACAAATGGTTAGAAGTCCTTTTTCCATAATTTCATACGGCTGAAACACCTTTAAGTAATTTTTAAGTAAAATTCACCATTATTGTTGAGTACGTTTTAAAAATAAACATTCCCCTCCGCCCGCACAATTGATAGCATAGATCCTTTGCCATGTTATGCTTGCCTGAACAGAAGATATAATGATTTACTATAAAATTAGCTTTACGATTATTTCTGTTGTTTTATATGATGGAGTTGAGGGTTAACTTGTGTTATCTTCAAATTTATAAGGTTGGTGCAGATAAATATGCCATGTTAAGGGGTTTGTATTGTTTATGGCTTTAATTTTCATGAAAAACAGAGTGCAAGACACTACGTTGCAGAGTAGCCTTTGTCGCATGTGGAAAAAATGTAGCAATGATGTGACTTACTTCTATTTTGTACCCAGTGTAAAAGAAAAAAATATTACAAAGTGGTGTATTTACCAACACGTGCAGGTAATTACGCCAAGTTTAGGATACTACTAGAAAACTGTAATAAATTTTGCAACTGCTTACATCGTCTGTATTACACGAACTCAAATATTACTACACAACATTGCTGAAGGAAAAAATAGAATAAGCAAAGTGCAAAATGAAGATAGAAAGATAAAATGTGAAAACAATAACCTCCAAACTTGAAATGAAGCTCCAAACTGGAAAATTTTAGTCTACAGTATAAGAAGATAAACAAATAGTGCTACTGTACTGTGACTTAAAACCGATATTACATAGAACATGTGGGACGAATGAAAACTTCTTTGCCTTCTGCAGTCAGCCTTGCACAAGCTCTGGCGTATTTCGCTGTACCATGCTTGGTATTCATTTACTAACCATGGAATCACAAATACTGTAATTACACTTATAAAACAAAGTGTTCCTAGACGAATACAAAATAAGGCGTACATTGCTGTAGAAAATCGAGAATGTTCTGAGTTAGCACGGTACTAACAACGGATTCTTACCTCTATTGAAATAATAAGTCCTTCCACGGAACCTTTCCATAGCAAACAACACTGAATGACATGGCGGTCTAAGCACTGTCTCCCGAAGTATTCGTCAAAAGACCAAGACACATATTGAAGACGTATTTTACCGGGTTTCGTCGGAAAGGTCCCAACAATGAACACTTGGCGTATTTAGCTGCACTCGCATATACACCTGCAGTTACCTTGTTACAAGCCTTGATTCAAAATTTTTCAAGCTACAAAAGTAAGCTAATTTCCCTGTGACACATTAACATATCTTTCGCATTCATATCTGAAATAATGTATCTTCTGCTCTTATGTATTAGTGTGCCGGTGCTGTGCCATCAGTTGTAGCTCAGAATACTTATTAAATGAACGCAACGAAATGGGAATGAAACTGATGCACAAAACGATACTTAACTGTAAAATTATGGTTGAATTTCAATGAAATTCAAATGTTTTAATTTGGAAAAATGACTAGTTGGGGAAATAGGTGAGAGAGAGAGAGAGAGAGAGAGAGAGAGAGAGAGAGAGAGAGAGAGAGAGAGAGAGAGAGAGAGAGAAAGAAAGAAAGAAAGAAAAGGTTTTGACTAAGATAAAGGAATGAGCACTAGCCTGATATTCCAACGAGGCTGGCGTTGTCCTGGTCATCTGGAACGATGACTGTCTTTCTCTGAAGGAGCCTGGATAAACTGGAGTCAGTCAACATCTGGATCTCTATCCTGTTGATCTGCAAGGGGCGTCGAGTTCTCTCTTGATGATGCGTCTCTACGATTATATTCTCCTACACCTTCCTTCCAGTACTCTGATGTCAAACTCAAAATGTGTCTGCGGCGATGAACCGTCAGAATGGTATTCTTGAGTTATGGAGCTGGCTGTTCTCCAATGGTGTGTTCCACTTCTCTCGTCGATCCTGCACCTATCCTAACCGTGTGTCGAATACCCCCTGTCGATGTGTCCTCCGTGGTTTTGTCTGGCTGTAAAGTGATGACTTGCGTTCAATGAACGGTGAAGTATCAGGCTGTGTATAAAGGTATGCGGAAAGACAAGAAGGAAACTAGTCGTGTTTATTAACAATTTCGAAAGTGACAATTAACAAATACATGCTTATTCAACCTGTCTGGCAATGTACAATCTTAATAAAAGTTTTGTTCCGATTGATTTTAAAGAATTCATGATTCTGTAGAACATAGTCGCAATTTAATAATGTGATTGAATTTGGCCAAGAAAGTTAAGAGTTTACACAATTATCACATGGTCACTTCACATCTAGTACACAGCTACTTCACATTAGTTACCACCAGTTTTTCGCCTTTCTGATGAGGTTTCAGTTTGTTAATTAAAACGTGAAACTATCAGAGTTTTATCCGATTATACTGTCTATTACTACCAAAGGAAGGTATAATATATAAATAGCACTATACCTCTGTGAAACTTAGTATGAAGTCTTCGAAAGACCAGATGTAATAAATTGTCTCCAGGTTTAATAATCATAGATTCGATTGACTAGAAAATTCAAATCTACGTTTAGTATACCTCTTTAAAACTATTTTTCAATAGAATCACATCGGAAATTGTTTTTGATTATTTTCGCATTTTGAAAATAATTGTATGTATATACTAAATCATCATTAATTATTCTTATTTATCTGAGAAAAAACTATTTTATTAATAATATTACTTTCAGGATTATAAAGAGTACTTCTAAAATATACTTCGTTGCACAGCTGAAATCATTTGGTACTCTCATAGAGGAATTGAAATATCCCACCGAATAGCAGCACTGTATGTAATATTTCGCTGAATTCAAAAAAAAAAAAAAAAAAGGATGAAACCTGTAGTATGTTAATGAGCTACAGCATTATTCCGCTCAGATACCAGTTCTTCAGCATTCTGGTGCGACCACGCGTAGAATGGAGGAAGGAGCCTTCCAGTAGGCTATACCAGTCAGGTTTCCTACAGCACTTGATTTCACTGGTAACTCAGCACATTTCTAAATGTTCCACACAGCACTATTTAGAGGAATGATTCATTTGCTGACATTTAAGGAAACGCGCTAGTTCCAGTGCTGAGTAGTTGTATAAGAAAAAACATTTTACTCTAGTAATGTATAGAAAAGAGTAAGTAGGGGATGTAATTAGGTGCATGTCATTCGAAATTAGAGTACAATAAAAATGAAAAATCGATAAGATTTTCAAACATTCTTTCTTAATTGAAGATATTGAATTTAATTTTATTTTATTCTTTTCAGCATTTGACAGACGCCTTGCTCACTTATCCATATCATTGCTGTGCATTCAAATACCCAGAAACACATGACCCGGAGAGGTATGCCAGATATCAGGTAAGTGCAAACTTTAGCTTACCGGTTTGAAGGGATAACGGAATAAACAAAACTCATCAGGTAACTGTAACTAGTTTACAGATCCTATAGTTCACACTGTAATGTTTATTTAAGACACATAGTCCGTATAATTTTGTACTGTATTTTAGAGTTGTATACGTGTGTAAAACCATTCAGAAACTTATTTACATGTAACATTCGTGCATGGCAATTTTTAATTTAAATATCTTACAACTACGGAAATGATTACTGGATCTACAAAGAAATAAAGAATCATATCATAAAAGCAGTTTTCAACACAGTTCCTGTTACTGCCTCTTCGGTAGTATTAGCTTTTAAGTTTTAATAGCCAACAGTTTACTACTACTACTACTATTATTATTATTATTATTATTATTATTATTATTATTATTATTATTATTATTATTATTATTATTATTATTATTATTATTATTATTACACAACAAAGACTAGTAATGGTTGTTACATGTAAAGTATAAAATGTAGTATGCAGATTATTATTAGAAGTTGAATTTCTTGTAATAAGTGTAACAAAAAATCTGCTTTAATTAAAAGTATTAATCATTTTTATGCAATAGTACTCATTATTCATTATGTAAGTCGTAACTACTTGAACTAATTTACATTCTATTAATTTGAAACATACACTTAACTCAGAAACATAAATTACTAGCTGAAATACCCGAATTTTCCACCGGAGAGTAAGGTTTATGCAAAACACTTAAAAAGGAATGAGTGAAATAAATAATGAAGTGCAACGCGTTAGGCCAGCTGAAATACACGGAAAGAATAAGGTTTATGCAGTTTGAAAACAAAGAAATGATTCAATAGATAACGAAGAACAATCTACTGGAATTGATCAGCGTTGCTATTATCAATTCCAGGGCTAAATAACTTGCTTCTTGATTAAATGTGGGCTTAAACATCATTGGAACTGTTATCAATCAGCTTAGTAACCCGAAAACAATGGAGTGGACACTAATCTGGGTCATTTTGGACGCTTTATTTTTCACCCCTTCTCAATTTCAATGTTTTTGGGGTATGAACTTTCAAAGTAAAGTAATGAAATAAATAAACAACAAAATAATGACCTCGGGGTTACCACTATTATTCTCGGACTATCATAAAATAATGAAATGAGTGAAATAAATAACGCCGAAGGCGTTTCGACTATCAATTTCCGGGCCAGTTGACATGAGTCTTCTTGCCTAAATTTGGCTTTAATGTCATCGTAGCTGTTTGGCTTTAATGTCATCGTAATGCCATCGAAAACTATGGATTCAATACGAATATCAGTTGTTTCTTATTTTTTGTCACAACTTCCCACCCCCACTCTTCACTCAACTAAACCTCTTGAACCTCTTTAATCCCTTTCCATCCTAACCCTCACCGTTCTTGAATCTCTTATCTCTTTAACATATACATTGCAATGAAAGTGTAACGATAAAAATCCTAAGTTCACTCCTTTCTACTATCCCCTCTCATGGCGACATGGATATATTTGGACTTGAACGGAATTCATCCCAGCGACCTCATAGCAGTGGATTGGACAGTAATATCGGCCATTTTCGATTGTTTTTACACTCCACCATTCAATGTTTCACATAAATAGCGAATTCGACAATTCCCTCTTAAGGTTTCCATTTTAATCATTAATATCATATTGTCCTTGGAGGCCTAAGACAGATAATTATGCGAAATCATTTAATTGGTTCAATAGTTATTGCGTGATTCGATTTTTTACACAAACTATAAACTTCATTTTCTCCATAGGATATTAATTTTAAATAATTTGTTCAAAGCACACAGTGCGTTTTCTGTCTGGAGCTCATCTTTATTAAGGCCAGGTCCTTTTAAAATGTCAATATTATATGTCCAACTGTTTATGAGATAGAAGGTCATGAAATCCTTCAAAAATGTCGCTCCCTCACTCATCAAAACCTGTGGCACCTGCTGTAGACGTAGAAACTTGAAATTTGGTACAAGTATAGCATTTGTGGTATAAGTAAAGGAAATAATCTGGAAAATGGAAATGCTTTCCTTCCAAGGGGAAAATTACGTCACCTAATTCAAAACCTATGGAGAACTTTTTCTAGACAGGGAAACTTGAAACTTAGAGCAAATGTAGGATATGTAATATAAGTAACAGAAAACGCCCGACAACTGGAAATTTTCTTCTTCAAAGATGAAAATTTGGGGCCAAGAGATAATAACTCATTTTATTTACAACATATAGGGTACGGTGTCTCCAGTAAACATAGAAACTTAGAAACATAAAACATTTACATAGAACCTGGCATAGTTTCAGAATACTTTCAGAATACAAAACCTTTCAAAGAAGGTATTAAGAATGGTGTGAACTACGATTAATTTCAGAAAACTTAATTTGAAAATGTCAAAGGAAAAATTGATATGATGCAAAGTTAGGGAAGTCCGAAAATCGGAAAGTTACATTTGTGATTTTATTGCTGAAAACAAGTTCTAGAGAGTATCACCTCAAGAGGCTTTTAGCACTAAAGTTACAAATTTCATATTATGATTTTTAATTTAACTTGGCCTTTATTTTTCTGGCCAACAAATTGGTAAATATACGAGTACGTGGCTCTGTTTCTACACTTGTGTGTTTGATAGTATATTATCAAAGAGACTTAAGGTTGATAATCATTCCAAGTATTATTTAAATTGGCGCAGTAGTTATTATTACACATGATTTTAAAACACAGAAACTCGCATCCGAGTTTATGTAATATATTCTTTATAATTAGTCGTTTTTACTCATTTTGTGTTTATTATTATTTGTATATCCAATATCTATACAACACAGCAGCCGAATTGACGTTTGACCTTAACCAATGAGTGCACTGCATGTTATTGACAAATTTACGATGAAAATGTAACTTTTCAGAAGGCGAATGGAGTGGTTAACAAGCCACTCGTCCCACGAACAACATTCAGTATGTTACAACTAAAGAAAGACAATGCAGTTATGTAGACAAAAATAAAAATATATGAAAATCAGAAGTCCAAAATATAACGTTTAATGATATGCTTTCTAAAAATTGAACTATAGTTTTTATGTATCACCTTACTTATATATATGTAATTTATTCATTACAGTTATATCAAGCGTAGGTCCATGAAAGCTTACGACTAACAATTGGTTCTGTTAATATTCCTTTAAGAGTATAGTTAACATACAATAAGAATAAAAGAAAGAGATGTAAGTCTGGGAATGTTTAACTTTTACCATCTTTGTTCCTCCAACTCTGCTTTTGTGTCACATAGCTTCGAGGGGTACGGTGGAGTATTTTTCTTAAAGTTAAATATATTGCAGGTATACATGAATCCTTTCTTCTTCTCTCTCATAAAGTAAGCTCATTCAAATGTGACGAGACATCCTGCGGGAGTAGGAGAGGTTTGTCCCATTTCCATTTGGGATATTTCCACGAGCTATTGGTTCAGGTAGTGCAAGATAAACTTCAGTTCTAATCTGAGCTAAGCACGGCTCGGATTCTCGTTTCGAGGGGATTTCCAGATCATGGGCTGGACTCTGCTTTGTTGCATTTAAGCCGTAGTATTGGGTACATTGGGATGTCAAGACGGAAACACTGAAGATGCAGGTGTATTCCCACTCCCCAGAGGAGAGCTCTTCACAAGTAGGCGTAAGTTTAACTGAGAGATTGGCTTCGGATGTTGTTGATAAGGAAGAAAACACCCTTGTAGCTCGTACGTTTACATGAAAAATATAAATGGATCTTAGGCTGGTTGGCGCAGGTATTTAATTCATCCCACATTTAGATACTTCCGAGGTCAAACATAGCCAATTCCTATTATTCCTAACCTAACCGAAGAACAATTCCTATTATCTTTATTTTATTCTCTTATCCAGAGCCAAAGTCAACTCACATAAGGGACTCCTTAGATCATTCAACCATCCATGAAATATAATATAAATAAGTGGAATACTATTCCCGAATCGTAGACCATTTACCTCTGACATCTGTGATGCTGAGAGTTCCTGCTTCCACTCACAGGCATTTGAACTTGTGTCGTAAACGTGCTTGTAGGTTTTGTTGTTGTTCTTCAATTAGTTACTTATTTTATTTCTGTCAATAATTCCAATATCCGCCAGCAGAAGTCATTAAGCCTTAGGAAATGACAGAAGTAGGTATATTCAGTCTTAGCTTCTTATTGTGCAGTACTATGCAATACTGTAAAACTACGTACTCTATAGTCATAACGACTACATATCCATTCGACTATTTAAAATGATTCGATTTTAACAATAATTTATATAGTCAATTGAGTATGTAGTCATAATAACTTTACAGTAATTTCACAGTGTTGTATAATACTGCACAGTATTCCAACAATTACTCGAGACTACCGAACTGAGCGCTTTCCTGGCATTACAGTGTAACAAAGTTCCGTGCAAACAGAAACCCACAGTTTGATTCTCTTTCAAATATCAACAAGTAAAGAAATTCAATAATTGCAGAAATCGGTTGATTCACCAGTTACTTATCATAGTTGTGGTCAAAATCATCACATAGCAGGATAAATTGAATTTTTGAGCCTCACTGGAACAAAGAAAGATCGACAAATAAATCCAACCTCTGCCCAGGAACGAATCAAGGCTTCCTGAAAGACCTTACCGACTGTAGTATTGGAATTCTAGTTGATTCGGTTAGCTGAGTTTTTATTAAAAGTAAATAGTTGAAATACTGTCAGGCTGTCTTAAAAAATATTGTGCCTTTCGAGGTCAAAATTGAGAATACACTCACTATTTGCAAATATCACTTGAAACCAGATATACATCGTGTTGTTCGATGACTTTATGTCACTTCCCGGCAGCACCATAATACAGTCAATATAGAGTTTATGCGGATTCTAGTCAAAAAATGGCTTTTACATTCTCTTTGAAACCAATTTTATACTATTCTGAGATTTGCAGAGCTCGAAACAGTTGATAGTTTGATTATGTCAGTTCAGGTTATATGATAGATTTGACGAGTTCCGGCCTTTTCTTTCGCCTTGCTTGGTACACTCGCGCTAATTGTCCACAGTACATGTCCGAGCCTATCATTTTGCCAATAGCAACAGGTAGTAAGGCATAATGGCCTTTGAATCCTACTAAACGCACAACATAACGTTCCTGTGCGTCAGTTTGCGCTTTGCCACAGACTGTGGAGCTTCTTCTCATTCGTTACAATCTTTTTCCCACATTGTTGTCGTAGGTTTATATCCATTTTTCATCATTCGTGATCAATTGCTTCAGAAATGGCTAGAGACCGTTACGTTTTAGTTGAGATTCGCCGATAGAAATTCGATCAAGTAAATGTTTTTGATTCAGATCATGTAACGCCAAAGCATCGAATCTTTTTTATATAACGAGTTTCTCAAATAAGTTTGGTTAACAGTTTGGTTATGGATGTTTAGGCCATTGGCGATCTCATGACTGTTTACAGGACGGTCTTGCTCGACTTCTACACAATATAATCCATTTTGCTGTGATTAGTCGCTCATTTGCGAGGAGCATTTTGAATCTCAAAATTTCCAGAACGATTGCGATTGAACCATCTTCTGGCTGTTGCTCTTGATAATGTATCTTACCCATAAACAGCTCAAATTTCTTCACGGGCCTACGCAGCATTTGAACCTTTATCAAATTAAAATTTTAAAATGTGGCAAAGTTTTGCGAAAAGTTCACTCCTGTTCACGACACAATAACTTCCCTCTGATTATAACAATTTCAGCACCTTTCGCACATCTACTTGCTTCAACGTTCAGCCGTCAAATGATGCTAAGCTTGATCCACTGTGACTCATATGATGAGAGAGGCTTGTGATGATAGACACTAACAATTAACGCTATATCGTGTGCAAAAGGCTCACTACTTTATAGACTACCTGAAATTCACAAACAATTTACATTAAAAGTAATGTGTTCATAATTAATAATCATATTATTTTTTTCGCTGTAATCCAGGGCTCCGCACTGCATGATTTTGGAACCGTTGTTATAAACTATATTTACAGTAATTTTAAAGATCTTTTAGATTAGTGTTCTCGAATAGTTCTGCAGATTATACAGTATAGGACCATATGGACAGTATACAGTGACGTTTGGACAACAGGTTTGCAGCTGTAAATTCTACTTTTTCCGCATACTTTATTGAGTGGAATTAGAATTGATCGAATTAGAACCAGAAAAACGAAATTTTAAAGTTAGAAGGGATTCATGAAATCACTGTTTTGTACGTAAATGCCAATTGGTATGGATCAACTTCCATATTCAAGCAATAGTTAATATAACAAATCATGGAAAAATAAAACTGCTACGAAATACGAGCAAACAAATGTGTGTTACTTTACCAATGTTCTCAGAAAAAATATTGTTCAACTTTACATTATATTTTCCAGAATGAAATGTTACGTTCCTATATTACTATCGACGAAAACTGTCTTCCACTTCACTGCAACAGAACTGTGTTGTTCAGGTTGAGCGTCAATTCGGCTGCCGTGCGCTATAACTTGAGCACATCAGTCATTTATTTACTTTTTATTTCAGAAAGAAGTTGCTGACCATTGCTCAGAATCTACAACACCGATCCCAGGAATTCCATCTGAGAATGCATGGTCTCGTCGGAAACGTACGTTAAGGCTTGAGAATTACGACAGCGCAACAAGACAAAGCACGAATGTTGACGGCGAGAATGCTCAAGAGAACGATGACGACAACCAATACGGACGAGTGGTATTCTTTCCAGAGGATCGAACCACGTCACCTGTTAACTGGGGAATCCTTATTTCACCAGGACCTTTCATTGGTAGAGAATCAACCCAATGGCCGAACATCGAACGCTTTAATACTTATTTTGCAGATCCGAACAGGGCATTTGCTGATATATTTGACTATGGAGGGTCTGCTGGGGAGAGTCAAGCTGATGGCTATTTTCATCAAACGTCTGCTTCATTAAGCCCAATAAAAATACATACATGTGGTAATTTAACACGGACTATCCGAGATGTAAACTGTCGCCCGGCTCCAGATGCTTTCAATCCTTGTGAAGACATTATGGGCAATTGGCTGCTTCGTGTGGCTGTATGGTTCGTAGTTGTCGCTGCTATTGTTGGAAATTTGGCCGTCGTAATTGTTCTTTTAAGCAGCAAATTTCGTATGACAGTTCCTAAGTTTTTGATGTGCAATCTGGCCTTCGCTGACTTCTGCATGGGATTGTATCTTCTTCTCATTGCAGCAATGGATCTTCATACGTTGGATGTTTATTTCAATTTTGCGATTGACTGGCAAACAGGTATATTTAACATATTATAATTCAACAATGCCTTAGTTCAATTTAGGCAATATAAATTCTCGTTTCCTGTTGTTAATATACTAGAATATCATGCATTACTTAGTTTCGAAGAACTGAGTTTCATTCTAACCAGCTTAAATTATTTGATTTGTTTACAAATTGGCAGTAGATTTGGTAATTAAACTAATTTTTATTAATGTTTACGAGGAAGTGTTAAGAAGTCTTTAGCTCTCCTGCGAAAAAATAACTCATTAACTCTCCTAAAAGAATAACTCTAAAATTACTCTACTAAAAATAAAATATGACGTGTTTATTCACGATACTCATCCTTCAATTCAGTGCATTTTTCAGCTTCGGTCTTGCAGTTTGCTTAATCCTACACTCCACTCCCTCTCCCAGACAACGCTTTTAGTTGGGTATCAAACAGGTATTCGCAGCTGCATTCGCTTCAGAAACGTTACTGAAGTTAGGTCTCTTCAGATGTTTTTTGTTATTATTTGGAAATAGATGGTAGTCAGATGGGATTATGTTAGATGTACAGGGTACGCGATTCAAGGTTTCAAATCCTAATATAGCAAATTTGTGCATTGCAACATTGTTTTTATTCGTGCATGCTTATGGTCTCATACAAGCATTTGGGCACCCTCTGGGAAGAAGGTTTTCTTATATCAAATTGATCACGAATAATGGCACTACACGTTCACAGGAAATACCTAGATCCTCTGATATCTTTATAGCAGAAATACGTCATTCTGAGAGACTGATTTAATGCACTTTTTTTCAATTTAATGCACAATAACTATGGAAGATTTCATCTTCAGTGCCAAAACTTCCTGTACTAAATTTGATAACTAAGTTCTTAACAGTGGCATAACGTGGGGCGTGAACCCAAATTGTGGCATCGCATAATGAATGATCTTTGCTGACTTCCCCTGAAGGAAGAGGAACTTCATGACTGCTCTGGTTTCAAAATGATTAAACTCCACTTGCTGACCTACAATCTTCACTCCTCCCCTGTAACAAAAATAGTCCCAGTACCGTAATTTTGGGTCACAAATATAAAAACATGTAACTTTTAGACTGAACAAAACTGATTGAAATCGGACATTGGAAAGGATGCAAAGCAAAAGACTTTTCAGCACCCACTCGTACTATTCTAACTTCAATTTGAACTCATAGCAAAGAAATTTCTAGGTAATACAAAGTGCTTCTGTATTATTATTATTATTATTATTATTATTATTATTATTATTATTATTATTATTATTATTATTATATCAATGACAAAATTATTATCTCCAATAATTTACGCCATATACGCCATATATACGCCATAATGTTAATAAAATATATAATCACAACTTAGATGATTTATTTAGGAGGCAAAGCATAGCACTCTATCAATTCTTTGTATTTTAAAAAATACATCACAAGGGTAATCTCTATATATCGTACACGATTGACGAAATTTGTCACTCTGGTAGAATTTAACGAGATTTGTATGTGTATAAAATATTGTGGTATGGAGGCCTTTGAATGTCGAATTAAAGGCCATCAAATTTCTGGTATGGACATAGTTTCATAAAAAGTATCTATTTACTGCTTAGAACAAGATAATTTCAAGGCTAATACGCATAATAAATTATTTTACGAAGTACTGACGGTGAGATAGATGTAATAGTGGTCTATATTTCGGTCCGATTTCGACCATAATTTTAGGAATCTTAGTGTCAGTTTTCATTCATTCATTATTATTACGTTTTTCTTTCAGGTCCTGGTTGTCAAATAGCAGGTTTCTTGACAGTGTTTGCTAGTGAGCTTTCTATTTACACACTAACGGTAATCACAAGCGAACGGTGGTACGCCATCACTTACGCCCTGCATCTGGACAAAAGACTGAAGCTTGGAATGGCGGCTAAAATTATGGCAATGGGCTGGATCTACTCCATCACTATGGCAGCTCTTCCACTTATTGGTATCAGTGGCTACTCTAAAACTAGGTATCTTCAATTACATTCATAGTTATGCCTTTCTTTTATGCATATTTAATCTGTATTTCTTCTACTTATAGCACACTTCTTTTTATCTTGGAAAACTGCACACTTCTTGGGGAAAGGTTCTCTGTTTCATATCAGATCTGTTTCCTCTCAAGTTCTCACCTAACGAATTATTTCTTCAATATACTTTGACTTACCATCAATCTCCTCTATCCTTACAAGACATAATACCAAAACGTTACAAATAAAAATCCATTCATCATACTTTACATATTTTTGTAATGCTTGTTCTATCATCATTGTCAGTGGGGAAAGTCTGATGAATAATAATGCCAGTTTTTGATTTTTGCTTAGTACACCTATTGAAATATCTATTGAATTTCTGGTAATAGGGGTTGTTAAGTCATAGTTGGAGTATAATACAGACAAATCTGCTGAACATTTTGTAATTTCTTTTTTTTTTATTTTTGAACATTTTTGTATTTCTCCATGTATTATATGATAAATGAAGATTAAATTATCATCAAGAATCAAACTCGGGGCTATGCACAACAAACGTTAATGTTGTGAACCACTGTGATGTCTCCAGAATAATCTAATTGAGTTAATTGAGTCGAAGATTACCGTAAAAAGGCTTTCCCATCCTTTCATTCAAGATAGATTCGTAAATTATTATTAAGAACATTTACAATGTATCTCTCGTTTTAAAAGCAATTATTACTTTATTATTCAAGAATTTAAATAAAATGCATCTCTCTTGGGATATGACGTTGCCCTGCTTCCTTCCATGTGCAAATGGTTGATAGGTTGGTTTCAAGCTCAATGTTCCTATTAACACCGAGGCTTTATAAGAGTGACCCATAGCTTAACCTGGAATTCGAACCTTATTTGCTGCCACCAGTAACATAACTCAAGTGTTTCGCGCCATTGGCGTAGAACGAAATACTTTGGATAGATTATTAATTACCTGTACCTTGGGCAGAAAGTGCTCATACATGTGCACTATACTTAATAGAATGTTAATTTAATATTAACAAAAGAAGAATGTTTTTAATATCTGTAAGAGATATAGATAGTGTTATGTAGTTAGTTGCTACGAAGTTGTTTATGGATACCTAATCACCTTGTATGTGTGCATGACAATTTGAATGAAAATACATAAAAGTGTATCAACTAATAAACCATTTGATACCGTTGATCGACTTTATAATTCTTATAGAAAAGGTGAGAATAATAGTATATATAATTATTAAAGATATTTTTACATGCAAACTATTACTACCACTCGAGATTCCTATATCATCGATCGAACCAGGTTAACGACTACCCTTGGTGAGTCGTTATAAAAATTTTGGTTTACCTCACCCGGGACTTGCTGTAAATTCATATCCCGAAGCAAAGTAAGGGTGAATTTACTTGCGTAATAAAGTTAATGAATACAAATTTCACCAGACTAAGAAGTGGTAGAATAATTATAAGAAAAATGAACGGTGAGGCAATTGAGAAAGAATCCAATAATAGTGACGACGGTGAACATAGTGTAGCAACAGGAATGACATCAGAAGACCGAATCTTGCTAGCCTTACAGCGACAATTGATTCAGATGTCTACCGAATTAAAGCAGACGATAGAGCAGAAGTCCGAAGAATCCAACAAGCAATGCGAAGAATTGAAGCAGACGATAGAACAGAAGATAGAACAGAAGTTCGAAGAATCCAATAAGCAATGCGAAGAATTGAAGAAGACGATAGAGCAGAAGTCCGAAGAATCCAATAAGCAATACGAAGAATTGAAGCAGACGATAGAGCAGAAGATAGAGCAGAACTCCGAAGAATCCAACAAGCAATACGAGGAATTAAGCAGACGAATGGAACAGAAGTCAGATGAAACGAAACAATTAATTATCCAGACGATGAACGATATCACCTCGCAGTTCGAGGAAAAGTTAAAAGGAATATCTGAGGAATGCCACGATAATCACAACCACCTGAGCCAAGAAATCAGTGATGTAAAAAAGGATTTAGAAGTAATAGAATCTTCTGTTCAACAGCAAAAGATTCAGGTCATCAATAATTCTAACAACATACGTGCAAATACGCAATTGATAGCTACTCTACAGGAAGAAATTAGAACGCTACAGGTTAAGGACAACACATACCACAATAATATGGGTAGTGATCGCTTGGATTTTCCCCACTCACCAGAGATGACTTCGCCTTCACCTGTGTCTGATGAGGATATTATTTTGGAAGAAATTCATCCGAAGAGGACAGATGGGCGGAAAAGGGATGGTGCAACAACACATCACGTCATGGATAAGAATTGTCACCCAATAAGTACACGGAATGATAAAAGGAAGGTAAAGTTAAGTGTTAAGATGAGTGAAATACGGGCTATGAGTAAATTCAGTGGTAAATGTAATGAAAACGCTACTTCTTTCCTGGAAAAATTTCAGGACGAATGCAATATAATGTGTATAGATAGATCACAATATATGAAATTAATCCCTCATGTATTACTCCCACCATGTTCTTTATGGTTTAAAGCAGTACGTGATCACATCAATACATATGAGGAATTTAAGGCGGCACTGATCGCCAATTATGAAAATGACTTTTTGCTTGCAAATCGAGATGCCACCATTAGAAATCAACATTTCAATCCTCGTTTGCACAAATCTGTTGTTGAGTTTGTTGTAAATACATACAACGAATTAAAAGTCGTTAATCCATTGCAATCGGAATCTAGAATAATAGCATCGATTCGAAATTTGCTCCTATTTAAGTTACAACAGATTTTGTTTTCTACACAATGTATGAGTTTCAATCATTTATTAATGCTTGTCCAATGCTATGAAACTCAATACCATGCTTTGAATCAACAAGTAGGAGTGGGTAAAAATAAGAATAATTCAGATCATTTTGTACCTATTCGGAATCTAAATATCAGAAGTGTGAACGATACGGAACATAACCTAAGCCGAGTAAATTCTAGCAATCAAAACGAGCGAAATAGGCAAAGTTATGTAGGGAATCCGCCTAACCTAATTAATCGTAGCAATCCTTATGTTAGACCATATAATCAAAATAGGTTTAAAAATAGACGGAATGTATGGCGAAATTCCAGGAATATAGCAAACTCCGTGGATAGACGTAATTGGAGGTCAAGAGATGGCACTTCGCATCAAGATCCAGGTATTGAAGTAATTCCTGTACAGAACAGTAATACGGGACATAATCATGATTGTGCTGTACAATGTACTTTATTGGAACCATACACGAGTATGAATTTAAACTAATTACGGCTGATGTGGTAGGGGTTAAACCCATATCAGCTGTAGATTCTCATGAACATTTATCTACAAATTTAAGCGATAATTCTTATGAACATTTATCTTCCAATTTACATGTTCATGTTAATGATGAAAATGATCTTTCACATGACGTCTCTGTAAATAGTTATTCGGAAATAGCAATTAATAGATGTCAGTACCAATTTATACCTGTTGTAAATCGTTGTTGGTTCGAAGATGATACCGTCAATGATGGTTTTAATATTGAAGAAAATTTTGTATTTTTAAAATCATATAGTACAGCTAAAATACCTATCAAAGTCAATGGGTTAAGCACTGAAGCTTTACTTGATACAGGAGCAAATGCCTCTCTATTATCGTATTCGTTGTGGAAAGCAATTACTAGTAATTATTCGAACCCTAAGTTACAAAAGGCTGAGAACCTTATTATAGTTGATTTTACCTTTAAACATAAAAAGAGAGTAGCTGGAATTACTCGTGTGACAATAACTATTCAAGATTTTGAAATATCAATCCCTATTCTGGTAATAAAGGAACTGAACGAGAAATTAATTATGGGTTTAGATTTATTATCTCAATTACGTGTCATGCTTGATTTTAAAAACCAAACGTTAACTATACCTGGTATACCTCAGGAAATCGTTCAGAAACTGCTTCCAAAATTAGATAATAGTGCTTGTCAATATAATAATATTTCTCATGTAATGAATAATGTTTCTGTTAGTGCAGAAAGTGGTAAATTAAATGATCAACGAATGGAAGACACACAAAATTTGGTGAATTTAAAAGACGATGTATTGTTTTCTGAACGTGTTAAATCACTCGAAAGTAGTCTTGATTTTACAGATAATACAGTAAAAGCTGACTTTAAGAATATCCTATATAAACATAAAAATGTATTTTCAGAACGTCCTGGGCGTTGCAAGGATTTTGTTTATTCTTTTAAAGTTAAAACAGACAAACCCATAGTAACCAAGCCTTATATAATTCCATATAGATACAGGGAAAATGTACGTCAGCAAATTACAGATATGTTAAGAGATGGGATCATTAGGCCTTCACGAAGCGTGCATCTTAATCCATTACATGTTGTTCCAAAGAAAAATGGTTCTCTACGTGTGGTATTAGATTTGAGACGCACGAATTGTCACATTGATCTGGAACAAGTGAGGTATCCTCCAGTGGAAGAAATACTAGCTTCTTTACAAGGGAATGCTGTCTTCGGAAATTTAGATCTAGTAATGGCATATAACCAGGTCGAACTACATGAAGATTCGAAACCGTACACAGCATTTAGTTTTGAAGGTCACTTATACGAATACAACCGTGTAGTCTTTGGGCTTATCAATGGTAGTGCGGCGTTAGCATCCTGCTTGAATAAAGTCTTGGGTCAAGACTTACGTAGCAACGTGATAACTTACGCTGATGACATCTTAATAATGGGAAAAAATCCACATGAATATTTGAAATACTTAGATATAGTTTTAGACAGATTGGAAAGTTCGGGCCTTACTATCAATCTACAGAAATCAAAATTTCTGCAGAATTCCATAGAATTTCTTGGATACCAAATTGATGCCTCTGGTTTACAATTCAGTCAATCTAAAGTACAAGCCATAGAAGATCTGCCTGCCCCATTAAATGTGAAACAGACACGGCAAATATTAGGGCTCTTCAATTGGTTTCGCAAAGCCATCCCGCGATTTGCCGAGATAGCCCAGCCTTTATTTATGATTATAAAGAAAGGAGTACCATGGCAATGGGGTCCGATTCAAGAACACAGTTTTAATAAGTTGAAGGAGTGCGTAAAACGAAACATCCATTTGAATCACCCCCGATATGACGTTCCTTTTTATGTTCAGTGTGACGGTTCCCAACTTGGAATCTCTGCAGTACTCTGGCAACCTAATCCAACTATTCAGGAACCGGCTGTCATTCATTGCGCTAGCCGTACTTTAAAGAAAGCTGAAAAAGGATACACCACGACAGAAATCGAACTTTTGGCTGTACGTTTTGCGATACAAAAATTTGCTCCATATCTTAGCGGATGTCATTTCATAGTACTTACCGATCATAATTCATTGCGATACCTTAACAGCGTACAGGGATATAATAACAGACTACTTCGCTGGTCGTTAGATCTTCAAGCTTATGATTTCGAAGTACGACACATTAAAGGGGTAGATAATGGACCCGTAGATACCTTATCACGTCTGTTTCCTGGAGAAGAACAACATATCTTGTCCATCAACGAATTTAAGATCTTACAGGATGAAATAGCTACTATTTCAATAGAAGATCTACGAGAACATCAAATGAATTATCATGAATATAAACAAATCATGGAACATTTGTCTTCATGCCGTGAGGGATGTAATTGTCCCAAACATTGGAATTCCAGATTTAAATTAACCAACGGAATTCTACTTATTAAAGATTTTAAATTCAAATCTAGAAACAAAATTTGTATTCCACCTACGCTAACAACACGCATATTAAAGGCCTATCATGACGATTTTGGTCATTTTGGTTATGTAAAGGTATGTGCCTTGATTAATAAATCCTTTTACTGGAGGGGAATGAGAGCTCAAATCAAAAATTATATCAAGGACTGTATTGAGTGCATGCGAATTAAACATAATTACCAGGCTGTACAAAAACCAATGCTCTCAATAACGCCTGAAAGACCACATTCGTTTCTGTCAATCGATTTATATGGACCTTTACCAAGAGCAGCTACTGGAGAAACTTATTTACTAACAACCATGGATATCTTTTCACGTTATGTAGTAGCTTATCCTCTGCGTAGAGCAACTTCCGCTGCTATCATAAATAAAATCTTGAATGTATATATTCCACATTGTGGCCCTATCGAACACATATTATGCGATAATGGTTCACAGTTCAAAAGTGATGTGTTCAACAAAGCCATGAACAAGGCTAACATTAAAATTCATTTTGTAACTCCGTACCATCCTAGTAGCTCTGTTGTAGAAAATGTACATCGTAATTTTGGTATGTTGTTTCGACACTTTTGTAAAGACAAACATGCCGAATGGATCAAGCATGTCAATCAAATCACGTACCTTCTGAATCATTCTATATCAGATACTTTAGGCGTGTCTCCTGCTAATGTACATAATGGTTCTGATTTGATTTTCCCTGTGGAACAACATTTTGATGTCAAGTTAGAAGATTCAACAATTATAGATTCTTCCAGTTTAGTGAATATGGTAAAAATCCGAAGACATAACAAATTTTTGAAACGTAATTCTCAAGTAGAATCTTTACAAGAAGGAAAATATCGGATCAAGGTCAATGACTTAGTTTTTGTTAAACAACATCCACAAAGTAATATGTTGTTAAAGAAGATTTATAAATTTTGTGACATTTTCTCAGGTCCTTATTTATGTTTTAAGGAAATAAATCCTAAAGTTTTTGAATTGTTGAACGCTAAAACGGGTATGTCAATTGGACTTCGTAATATAGATGAGTTGAAGGTTTGGAAACCTACTCAGTATACAAAAGAAAAATGGATGCATCTAGTGAAAGAATTAGTTGCGCCTGACATTCTTGCTCAAATAAATAGGAATGAAGAAGACTGAAAAAAGAATATAACAAAAGGGTGTCTTCTGTTTGTGTAAAAATAGATTTATTTTCTTCCTTTTGGTCATTCGAACGTAGGTTATGTTTAATTTTTGGTTTTTAGTCAATTTTATTTTCTTTGATTTTCATTAACCAACGATAAGTTTCCAATGATTTTAATTCTTTCTTATTAACGTGAAGGATTATAATTTAATTCATGATTGATTAAACACAAAAATTGTTTTCATTATATTAATTTGTGTTGAAACTTTATTGTCAAAAATAAGTATTAATGAAATGAAAGATTTGTTATAAATGTATATATATATGAAATGAAGATACATACGAGGTGTGATCAAAATGTGATGGGCATAAGTAATGTAAGACCATTATTGTAAACGGACCAGTGGTTCTTGAAGATAAAAGCCAAGCTTGCTTATGACTTTTATATTCAGTCCAATTGTCGGGCGACATTTTATAGAACGAAATACTTTGGATAGATTATTAATTACCTGTACCTTGGGCAGAAAGTGCTCATACATGTGCACTATACTTAATAGAATGTTAATTTAATATTAACAAAAGAAGAATGTTTTTAATATCTGTAAGAGATATAGATAGTGTTATGTAGTTAGTTGCTACGAAGTTGTTTATGGATACCTAATCACCTTGTATGTGTGCATGACAATTTGAATGAAAATACATAAAAGTGTATCAACTAATAAACCATTTGATACCGTTGATCGACTTTATAATTCTTATAGAAAAGGTGAGAATAATAGTATATATAATTATTATTAAAGATATTTTTACATGCAAACTATTACTACCACTCGAGATTCCTATATCATCGATCGAACCAGGTTAACGACTACCCTTGGTGAGTCGTTATAGGCGTATGGTCTAACCATTATGATACGAAAGAGCTCCCCCTGGGCAAACATAACCGAAGAGGTTAGTAAAATAGCTGAAGAAAAATTTTGTCAAATTCCGCAGAGTGTTTATCATTGTAGCCGATAAATAGAATACATTTTAGAGAAGATTTTTTTTTTTTTCGGACTGCACCAAGAATCATGCTCTAATCTGGAAACATTAAAGCTTACTATAAGTAAAATTAACTCTCATCATATTTCTTCTGTATAAATTTTCTTCTTCGTTATTGTTCTTGTAGGACAATGGATCTTAGAGAACACTCGGCATATTGTACGGTAAATGGTCTTTTCTAGCATGCTATTGCAAGAGCGATATTTTTATATCATTAAATGCATATATTATTTCTCTTTTGTAAAACAATCAAATAGATCCTACGTTCAAAATTACCTCTTAGTCTTTTCTCGGTGACATTTTTACTCATTGTCACTAAATCCATAAGTCGGAAGATGAAAAGAAATATTTTATGCATACGGAAGAATGAAATAAAAGATAATAATGGAAAAATTGGGAATGCACCTGAAAACTCATTGCATTTGTTCACAGGAGTCATTGATGTTTTCACAAAAGACTCTTAATGCATCTTCTTGAGTGAATATATTATATGCACCCCATGAAATTTTAGTACACAATAAATATTTACACGCAGACTAAATAATCTCCACCTAAAAATCCTAAACCAGAAACCCAAATCATTGGTTTATCTATTGAAACCTTGAACACACCCTGTGTTCTTAGCGATTGTCTCAAGCTAACACCACAACACCATTACTCGCCATACATAACTAGCATCAAATCGAGCCAGCATAAAGACGCTGTCTTAACTAGCCTGTCCTTTCCCAAAGGAATACGAAATCTCCATCAGTTGAAAAGCTATCTTCTACCTCGCTGAAACCAGATATTATGGAAGAGGAACTTATGGATGATGAGTGGATCGTAATTGAATTACGAGGAAATGTTCGCCTTAAATCTTAATCCTTTCAATTACAGTGCTTCTACAATGGAACATTTAACTCCTCAGAAGCTATCTCAAGAAATTGGACTGGTTAGCGTTCGAATGACTTTCGGCTAAAAAAAATGGATGCTTCAGAGTTCAATAATTTAATAGATGTTATTAAATTGTTCTTGGTTTTCTATCATGATATCTAATCTAGAATGTGGATTTTCAATCGATGCTGAATATGTAGTTTTTGTAAATGTTTTGTAATACTCAGACTTAGTAGCTTTTTCGGATTGCCTTGGGAAACTATTCATAAGAAAATCAAAAATTTGCTATGCACAAAAAGCTCGTATTCGTTTTGCAGAAGCAACGAACTATCAACGAGGAGGAAAGAAAGAAAAAGCAGATGAAGACATGAAATAAAGATGATTCTGAACAAGCTTGACGTTGGGAGAACTAAAATAATTAAAGATGTGCGCAATATTGATGAGCAAATAAAACGTTTGAAGAAGTGGAATGAATACTACATAATAATGTTGATTTTTTCTAAAGATGTGTCATTAATGTTTCACAACCAATTTTATGTATCATGTATCTACCCTTTCTTGATGAGTGTTACACTGTGACATTTTCCTTTCAAATATGACGAAACTTTTATCTAGTAAAGTTATATAGTCAAGTTTCAGGGAAGATGTTGAATTTTTGCTTTATGGAGGAATTTTTATTTGGTTTGTATTCTACAATTTCTGAATAAAATATGCAGTATTCGTTTCTATCCTATTTATTATTCTACTTGATTAGAAAAAAGTATACTACTTCTGTATCATTGTCGTCATTGGTTGTATTGCTTTTTCCATCAACATGGTAGAGTCGGCTAATTACACATCTGTGTAGCTAGTTACATTTCAAAAAATGTTCTGAAGAGCCAACAAATGTCCGGGAACCCCTTCCTGTAATTTTTGGCTACCCTGCTTTGGAAAGGCTACAGTTCTTCCGACATTGGTAATAGCGAAATAAGTAAGTGTATGACAGAAAATTTCCAGCTTTCAAAGAAATGGATCAACACTGAGTTGAATCACAACAAAACAAGTACACCATTATTGGTGATCATAAATATCGGAGACTTAGATATATCCCCAATGTTGTGCAAAACATTCGTTCCTTCATACAACGTGAAAATCCACCGTGTTTAAGAATAATAGCAAGAGTACTACAACACTTCACTGTGATCGTAAATCCCATAACTGCACAAGATTTACATTCGGTAGAGATCAATAAGACTTGCATTCATATGCTCCGTCCCTCACATATTCTGTTAAAGAAAACTAATTAACACTCAAAATCTGTACGGACTCCATGCTGAAGGGGACTGATGGAAGTTAGTAGTGAATCTGGACGAGCCATGTATCTGTCGGAATGTGATTTAAAAAAAAAAGAGAGAGAGAGTATCTTCTACCGTCCACTGTTTCGAGAGATCATTTTGATTGAGAACGTGAAATCTTTTTCACGTGACTATGTGGTTATTGGTTGTTACTGCTATAATGCCAAACCTACCATACATGCAGTATCAATGAAAGCTAAAATCAATTCAATTTATTATCAGACGAACGTTTTGACACAGGGGGATACAGTGGCTAAGTGGTAGAGCGTTTACCTCTGGCACGTTGCGTCCCTGGTTCGACCCCCAGCCAAATAAGTTTGTGGTGGACATCATCGTGTCCGTGGATTTTCTCAGAATGCTCCCGTTTCCTCCCACATTATCATTCAACCACTTTTTCCATCATCAATCACTTGCATTAATCATCCGTCGCCCTCAATCTAAAGGGCATAATCATGGGTCGTTAAACTGAAAGATCTTTTCATTTTTGAACCACTTCTATATTTCATCCCTGCTTTGCAGCGACATATCTCATGTTGTCATTCACCAGAAAATGGCGTTCAATAATACAGCAAAGTCGAAGCACAGTTATATGGTATTGTGCATGAGTCAGATGGAACGCGCAAAGAAAAATCATGCAATTCATTATACAGATTTTCCCATAAAATCCCGTGATACATATACCATTGGTTATATGGGTTCTCATTGTTGACACGAACGTTGAGCCACTATCAACGCGTACACTCAACATGATCCTTGGAAAGTCTATATCAAACTGTGCTTGAACTTTCTCACTCTCATTGGAAACTGAGATGCAGTGTAATAGCTATTAGACAGGACACGTCCACCACAACCGCTCGTGTCATCACGATGATTCTTAAGCTGGTAAGAGTGCCAAATGCGTTACCATAAATCTGAACGTAAATCTGTATTTCAAGCTCTGATGTATTAAATTTAATTTTTTATTATATCTAGTTAAATTATAAATATTTATTTAAATATTTCGTATTGTTTCACTAGCTATGATTGCTCCCACTTTGTACAGCGTGGTCCGGAAGTGGGCGTACCCCTAATTGGTGTTTTCTGACGGTTTTAAGTTTTACCCACATTTCTTTGGTAACATTGCTTGGCATTGTCTGGCAACATTGCTATCATGTTCATTTGCTTTCTGCTGTGTTCTGCTTGGTAACAGTTATTTGCAGTGAAGTTGGAGTAATCAGCAATGTGTGATCAAAGTCCATATAGCATTGAACAAAGATTAATTGTTGTGGTTTGGCTTCACGAAAGGCGTTACACAGGTGACACCATGGAAAATGTTAAAGCGAAATTTACAGACAGCTTTGGTATTAATCCACCAATGAAAGCAAATGTTGAGGTGGGAAAAACTTGCATTTGCTACGAGCAGTGTGAAAGACCTCCTAGGCGGTCGACCGATAAAACGGAGGGAAACGTGCCGTGAAGTGGAAAAATCAGTGCAGCAGTCGCCTTCAAAATCAACATGTAAAAGGTATTCGAAGCTTGGTATTCCTCGGACCACCATGATGAGGCACATGAAAGAAGATGTAAAATTGAAGGTTTACCGTCCAATACATGTGAATGAACTGAGTGACGCCGACATGGATGAGCGGAAAGAGGTATGCAGAACTCTCCTTAACCCTGGAAAGGTAGCGTACGTAAAATTTACGTGTAGGTAGAGAATAATAGCCTCTCCTTTCCCCTCCCCTCGTTTCCATACCTCCGCACGCCAGCAGTGCTTACTTGTGTTAGTTGCCGACTAGTTGGCGTCGGGTGTAAGTGGTCTCCGCGTTCTTTGTTCTGGGCGACTTTCTTTTTCTAAAACCTACACGTCAGTTTGACGTGTCGCTACCTTTAACCGCCTTTTTCGTACACGTAGATCTGACGTGTTGCTACCTTTAACGGGTGTTTTGTTGAATGCTTTGGTTCACTTTCGATCGTTTTCTGGGTGATGGCAGACACTTCAACGACGAGAATAATGACAAACGTTTTGGACAATGAAGATGCAATATTGGCTGCTCTCGAAGAGGAAGAAGAAATTTCCGAAAATCTGGAAGAAGATAATTTAGAAGTTGAAGTCCATTCGGATTCTGATGAAAGCTGTTACGATAGTGATGCTGACCCCGAATACACACCGGAAGAGGACGACTTAGATTGTGTAGAAGCAGTGAAGAACATTGAAATTTCTACTGCTCCAACTCAGCCTCGGAAAAAGAAAATAGACAATGTTCTGAACGAAAGTAAAAGAAACAAAGACGAATGTTCCAACAATGTTGAGGGAAGATTTGCTGGAAGTGTTATCAAAGTACAAGAAGAAACATTGAAAAGCAAGAATTGGTTTGTTTGGAACACGTCATGCCTAAAGAACAAGGGGAAGACACCGTCCAAGAATGTTATTCATATACGGCCAGGACCCACAGCATCAAATAATTCCCGTCAAGCCACATCTTCTCTTGAATGTTTTGAACTATTTTTTTGTGACGAAATTCTTGCGACTATTCTCCAATACACCAATGAAGAAATTGAGCAACAACGGAAGAAGTACAAAAGACCTGAAGGAAGCGTGACGCATGTTTGTATGGAAGAGCTTCGAGCACTCTTGGGGATATTAATTTTATCTGCTGCCCTGAAAGACAATCATCTGCCCACTGAAAAGATGTTTGATACGACCTTATGTGGAGATCGCTACAAGGCAACCATGTCGGAAAGGAGATTTAAGTTCTTGATAAACTGTCTCAGATTTGATAATAAAGAAACGAGAGAAGTAAGGAAAAAAGAAGATAGACTGGCCGCCATATCTGATATTTGGAATATGTTTTTGCAAAGATGTCGAGATAATTACAAGGCTGGATCATACTTAGCCATTGATGAGCAACTTGTTGGATTTCGGGGTAAATGCCCTTTTCGAATGTACATTCCTTCAAAGCCCAACAAGTATGGTATTAAAATTGTGGTTATGTGTGACAATGCAACCAAATATATGGTTGATGCAAAAGTTTATTTGGGGAAAGGGACAGTGCCGCCAAAAACTCCTGCTGCAAACTATTTTGTGAATGACTTGGTGAAAACCATTCAAAATTCAAACCGAAACATTACCATGGACAACTGGTTCTCTAAGATCCCACTGCTCAAAGAACTACTCCAAAAGAAATTGACTGCAGTTGCAACTGTGAAGAGAAACAAGCCAGAATTACCAGAAGAATTCACAGACAAGAAATTTCAGAATAGGCAAGAAGGATCTTCAATGTTTCTATTTGATGAAGATGTAACAGCAGTCTCCTATAAATCAAACTCGAAGAAGATGGTGTGTTTATTGAGCACAATGCATGATGACGCCACTCTGAACGATCGCACAGGAAAGCCAGAGATCGTAATGACATATAATGCAACAAAAGGTGCGGTTGACACCATGGACCAAATGTGTCAAAACATAAATTGTGGTCGTAAGACACAAAGGTGGCCTCTCTGTTTCTTCTATAATATGATAAACATCTCTCTGATAAATGGATATGTAATTTATCTTCACAACCATTTCAGAAGGAGTGGAGCGAATTCCAAACCAGTGTCAAGGCAGGACTTATGTATAGACCTGCACAAACAGTTAACAAGACCATGGCAAGAGGAACGACTGAGGGAAAGGACACTGAGTCGAGACTTGAGGATGACAATTGAGAAGGTTGTTGGAGACTATAGGAAATTACAGAAATCGCAACCAACAGCTGACCAAAGAGGAGCAAGAAAGTACTGTGCCTTTTGTGATGTAAGGAAAAGAAGAATGACGAATACTTACTGCGAATGTGGAAAAGCAATATGTGGGGAGCACAGAAAAAAGTTTGCCCTGACTGCACCTAAATGCCAATGTGTTACATTGCTGTCCTTGTTTTCATTATACTTATTCAACATTGTATCCAAGGAGTAGATTTTTATAATTGTAAAATGTATACATAGTAATTGTAAAATGCATACGGTAAGTTTTTTTTTAAAAAAAAAGCACATTTGTAATTTTTTTTTATATACGGTAAAATAAATAGACCTACTTATTAGATAGCCATTTGTGGAAACAAAACTATTCTTGTAATAGCAGAAAGTGTCCTGTTTAAGATAAATCAAAAATAAAATATTTTAATAAAAACAAAATGATAAATAAAATAAATGTATACATTAAACATCACTCTTTTGTCCAGCGTTATGACCTACACGTCAATTTGACGTGTCGCTACCTTTAACGTACATATTGAGAACGCTACCTTTCTAGGGTTAAGGCGTTCCCTTCCAAACGATCCTGTGGTGCAGTCCTCTTCACAGACAAGTATGCTATCTACCGAAGTATGCATACCGGAACGTTCTAATGTGTTGTAGGGAAAACCACCAGTTTTACAGAGAGATGGAGAGAAACCCACCACACGTGATGGTGTGGGCTGGAATGAGTGCAACACACATTGTTGGGCCTTACTTCTTCGAAGACAATGTTAATGAACATTCTTACCTGGAGATGCTTAATAAGTGCTTTGTGCCTCAATTGGAAGAAAATGGTATCAAACACACAGCACAGGAGCACTTCGATATTCACGTGCGCAATTACCTGAATCAGAGGTTTCCTGGCCGCTGGATTGGAAGAGGTTGTGCATATTCACCAACTTACTTTGCCTGGCTTCCATGAAGTCCCGATCTGATGACACCAGACAATGCTATCTGGGGTTTCATAAAGCAACAAGTACGAAACACTTGATATCACACAACGCAGTAATTACGAGCGGCTGTGGAACACGTCTTCATCCTCGCGACTCCGGAGTATCTCCGCAAAACATCTGCGAGAACTTGGCGCAGAATTCAACTGTGTTACGACGTGGATGGGGACGTATCGATGTTTATAACTCTTAACACTTCGAGGTAACTTGAAAGAAAACGGAAAAAGAAAAAAAATAGTAGTAAACGAAGAAAAAGTGGAACTGCATGTAGAGTAGAGGAGTCGCTGAAATTAACTTGTAACGAGGGCGATTACGAAACATCACCTACTAGTTGAAATCATGATTATTTTCCAATAAAGTAAAATTCAATAAACTTTCTTGTTATTGTTCGTCTCTCAATGCATACTCATCTCATGGTTAATTATCCCATATCGGACTTCCGAAGAAACTCATCGAAACAACTTATTGACCGCGCCAATAGCGACTACTCTCAGTCATGACTCCGTTTTCTTTCATTCAGAAATAGAAAAGAAAAGAAAGAAGTAGAAGGGTAAAAGAAGGAGGTAGGAGAAGGGAGGAAAAAGAAAGGAAACAAATAGAATATTTCAATAAGAAATAGATCACTGGATAATTCCGGGAATATAGTAAGAAGTCTAGAAAGTCGTTGAAAGATGAATCATTAACGACTAATCAATTTTAGAATGCTTCGGAATAGACACATGTTCCTCCATACCACCCCGACCTAGCTCCAGGCACCACGTTCGTGGGGTTGCCCAGACCTAGACCCGGAAAGGAGAAAATCGAAATTATTCTTTGTAAAGTTAATCCGAACGATGATTGATAACCATCCAGTATCTCTAGGATCGACCACACATATGAATTAGCCAAAAAAAAATCAAAGTTATAAACTCAATATAAATTTATGTATCGTATCAATAAGGGTTTCAACTTCCTGGAAGAAAGATGTCGTATTTAGGCTCATCCTGCTATTTTCGTCTCACTCCTAGAGCCGATTTAAACCGTTAGTAGCGGTCCTTCATGACCTAGGTTATTTACCTTACCACATATATTAAAATATGACACATATATTATAAACGTTAATATGACAAATGATATTACTAACATTACTTAAATTAAATCTATCATGCATTCACTCGCTCACTCACTCAGGACAGTGTATATATGTTTAAAGGAAACCAACTAACTACAAAGGTACAAGTAGTTTATTACATTCATAGTGAAAAGAAAAAAAATAATTATATAAAAAAAAATATTAGAAGCACAAGTTCTTGGTTATATATCAATAGAATACATAGGATTATACTTTAGTAAGTCTTTATACATTTGATCATATTGACAAATGGAAAGAAAAAGAATTATTACATATATTATATCTTAGGCATGCTAAAGCGAAATTATGATTTGCGACATACGCAAAGAAGACACTTGTTTTACAAAAAAAAATGGACAAAGAAAAAGAAAAGAAAAAAAACTCTTGGGTGTAATAGAACTTATGAGTCTTTACTTCACATTGAGCAATAAAATATTAATAATTCCGAGCGTTCAAATCACAAATCGCGCACTACTCGTAGCGTCCAAAATATTTCGCTCCATTTAACTTAGTTTGTGTTTATATATATATCTATATCTATATATATATATATATATAACTATTGGTTTAAAAAACCCTTCATCAACTATATTTAGTTTGTGACTATTAGCAGTTTATATCTGCACTCGCATACTGCGACGTTTATACCCATCTAGGGATTTTGAAAATTCACTTTCCGCCAGAGGATGCTTCACCTCTTAGTCAGACCATTTCCAAATTTATTAATTGGATAATTTCAAGTTATTTGTTTAACACTGGGACACGTCATGAAACCTTTCCTTAGGATCACTTTTGTATATATGTATATATGGTTCGAATTTAAGACGATCTTCCACAGGTGTAAGGAGTATGATGATTTACATTGAGGATAAAAAAAAACACTGGTCAAGTCACAGGATACATATGCAGGTGAGAGGGATTAAACGTACACTTTTCACAATGGTTTTAGGTTGGTAGTTCAGGGATAATATTCATTATGATGTGGGTTACATTTAGACCTGCCGTTACTTCTTAATACATGCCATTAAATAATTACATAGGTTATGATTTACAACTATTCAGAAGAAAGGAAAATTATTTGAGTGCACGGCGGTATTCTTGACAAAAATCTATATTCTTATATTCGTCGGAAACTTACTTGAAAACTATAGCAACCAATACACGTTTGGGGAGACAGACACGAGCGCTCTTACATATATTCATATAATACATTTAATATCATACTTTACTTTAACATCATATTCACATACTAAGCACATGTACATTTCGACGTATTCATTTATCTCTCTCTATATATATATTTATATTTAATAAATGCGCACACATTTAAAGTAATAACCCCAACAATAATTTCAGAAAAGGTTGCAAACATTGTACAAGAAAAACAAATGACTTCCGACATTACATATGAAAAAAGAATTGAATTTTTTTTCTGATACCGCGCGTCTATAAATTTTAACTTTCTTATAGTCAATTCGTGCATGAATCGTAAAAAAAAACTTTGTGAGGCAGGCACGTAACACAGAACATTCCTAAAGATATAAATAGATAAACCAAAATACAATTTCTGGGCCCAGGTTAACTACAAGATAAACGAAAACCAAAACGGAAGGAAAGTGACCGATGAAAAAAACCTTAGAGGAACGACGGTGAAATAACGTGATTGAAGTGTCGTCAAATATGAAGTCGTTATTCATTTTGGCAATAGGTCAAAATGTGATGGTCTCTTCCTTCTACTTTATCCATGAATCGTGTCTTGCAACGTCTCAGCTGGTAATTTCAGATTAGAGTTGTACGTTAAATAAATTGTAAGCGACAAGTTCAAAATCTGCGGGGGGGAGGTTGAAAATTTAAAAAAAATTCTCGAAGTAAGAAGGAAGAGACAAGAGAGAGAAAGCGGCGCCAACGAAAGGAGAAAGATTAAAGTACTACCCACTACACAGAAGAGTGATCGAATTTAAATATATAACAACTCATAGCCAAAAATATTTACATATGCCGAAAGAGGGTGGTTTACTTAAATACGTAAACTAGGAGGGAGGTCCTGCTGCCAAGGATGCAAGTTCTGTGTCCATCAGATTCCAATCCCACAAGAGTTTGCTTGTAAGATTGAAATCCGAGCCCCGTATCCGGCCCAGACCAGCAGGATAAAAGGAGAGGGGGAAGGGACCAGGTAACTGCGTCCCCAATTTTGAAATCTCTAAGTAAGAAAAAAAAACATTCGACCCCTCAGAAGAACTAAGAAGGTTCAAGGACAGTAAAGAAACTAGACTAAAAGTAATAGCTAAGATATCCCTGACTAATGATTTGCCAAAATAATAAAAAAATTAAATAAACTGAATTTTGGATCGGTGATTTCAATTACCAAAACATCACCGATAGCTACCCTGCGCAGACACGCCACAGTCTGGGATGTCGTTAATTTCCCTCGTATAATTAAACTAAGAAAAGAAATGAAAATACTTAAAGGGACTAGGGGTCGACAACCGGGTACGCGAAAATAAATTTCAATAACTAATTGTTTTGATTCTGTAACCCTGTCAGCGCTGTCGCCTCCATGAATATTGTGAGCTAGCCCGAGTAGGTAACATGAAGGGAAAAAAAATCTCACGGAGCAGGGTATTCTATTTTAAAACCGACCGAAAAATATAATTCACTACAGCCCCGTTATGTAACAGCTATTGTGTTTACATAATTGATTATTAATATATATATATATATATATATATATATATATATATATATATATATATATATATATATATATATTCTTTTACCGAAACGTGACTAATCATAACTGGGCTTATATATATCTATACCTATATATGTATATGGGTGTCCTCTCATTCATTTCGTTTCACAATATATATTCATACTCTCATTTTATTCATTTATTACGACGTCGTATTTCATAAACACCCTATTTCTTTAACTACACCCAGACTATATGCACATTTCGTCATATACTTCTAAATCTATAAATCATTGCCAACATTTCATGTTCTGGCCACGACACAAAACATCCCTCGAACTCAAGACTCCCTTACCACGCAAACAATACTATGTTATACTTCGTAGCTTTATGTAAAAAAAAATATATGTATGTTCACAGAAAGTAGAGTTCTCCACGATATTATTTAATGTTTATGAAATTCTGACAACAATGAAATTATTCTGCAGCCACAAAAAAAAAGAAATGAAATGAACATTTAATATAATTTCAAAGCGAAGAACTAGCATCATATCGCCCAACTTCTGTTAAGAAATTACGTATTGTTTATTTACTTAAATATTTCGATTTCTAGACTAAGCAGAATGTTGTAATTTTCAGAAAATATTAATTTTGGATCACTTAACCTAACTGTATATGCATTTGGGCTGGGAATTATATTTACTAGGTTTTATTTCGAAAAGAAAGGTCAATTCCATGGAAACTAAATCACTAAAAGCATCGACATAAGAATGACGGTTAGTACTGAATTTTGACACTAGGGGCTAGCGACGATATGATCAACCCTTGAAACACTGAATGTGACCTTGTACACCGAAATTTTGATACTATGACACTCTCATTTTCTGATATTACTATAGATCGATATGTTGCGTTTAAATATTGATCGAATACGAATGATACACTGTCCATACTTCATTATTTCACACACTCTTTCATCACTTAACTACAATCACTACTACTGATACTACATTACGAACACATACATGCCACATCCGTACTACACACTACATTAATACATGTTATACTAATAAATATACACAAACAACATTCAGATTTTACCATTTTAAATCGGCTCGAAAGGAAAGGGAAAGAAAGGAACAGGGCCAATTGGCCCTTGTATTCACTAAATCACATTCTTAAACTGTTTAGTTAATACCCAAACTATTTATTGGAAAAATATAGGCCCCTTTCCTAAAGGGAAAAGAACCTTATGATAACTATACGTTCAAACCATCCCTGCTGGAAGCCGTACCCCCAAGTTGGGAGTAGACAGGAGCCCTTCTGCTTAATTTACACGTACATGCTGATGGTTACTAACACTACAAACAGACCTAAAAATACCGCCATATATATATATATATATATATATATATTTAAAAAAATCACGTACTAACTACACAGACAGATTACTGAACGGACAGGTCTGACCGAACCTACACTGATTCAGGAGGGGCAAGAGGGAAATTTAACTAGTCGATTCACTGAACTGCAAACTGGGTTTGGGAAAGGAGATTAAATGCACACACTATCCTGAATTCTATCCATCACGATTCATGTTGTCAAATATGGCGTCACAGAAATTGATGTTCGTATATCAACTAACTTCTATGGGTTTTAAAACTGATAAATTCTCTGTTCTCAACTATTGGCAACTTCCAGCCATGTTCTTTTTCACTTGTATTACGTATTTACCTGAAAATCTGCAGATTTTTGGGTAGAATCTGCCTAAATCGTCACCATCAGAAATTATAGACCTTACTCCGCCGGTTTTAACAAAAGAAGACAAGATGTTGGCGCTTTGATATATCGCGTCAGTAATTGCACCAATCAAAACAGAGCTTTTTTGGCGGTGGGGCTTTGAAGCAAATAAAATTTGGTAAAATCTGGATTAAACTCGATTTCAGAAGGACCTAGATATCTAAAAGAGAGGTGAAGGGTGGTCCTGAAAATTCTGTCGAATTTTAGATTGGTTATTTATTGGAAAAGTTCCTTCCAATGGTGGACCTATATTTTCAGATCGCACTGACACCGTAAGAATTGTAATAATCCATTTACATATCCATATACAAGACTTATAACTAATTTAATATATAAATAAAGATATTGATTCCCAAAACTATAATTCCTAATGAATATTTTACAGCTTTCCATGTTCATTTGAAATAGAATAACAAACAAAATTACGAATTATATGAACAGCCAGAAATTTTTTGTTAAACGTCAAGTACAGTCGGTGCAAAAAATTTCGGGCACCCTCCTATTAAAACATCATCACATTAGACTGTAATGGCATATTACAAACTGTGTACAGACATTCTACCATAACTAACACTATACTGATGACACTAAAGTGGGTTACGCCTACTTCCGGATTACCATATATAAGAATAATGGTACCAACTTTCCTAAGAAACTGATGGTAAAATTGTCCAATAGGAACTAAGAAGGCAGAAATTCCAGAACACCAGAGAGCAAGAGCATGAAAGATGAAAAACTTCAGATTGATAAAGAGAATGTGTTAGAGCTTCAGATCTACTAATATGCAAACTTTTACATTCAAATTCTGTAACAAAATATATATTAAAATTTCTGGATGCTTATTTCCCCCCCCCCCTCTCTCTCTCTCTCTCTCACACACACACACACACTCACTCACTCACTCACTCACTCACTCATTCACTCACTCTACACGCACTATACTTTGGGAGCAGTAGCGGACCGTGAAATTTAAAACGGTTAGGGTACATCCAAAATATCTACATTTTATAATAATTGTAAAGATAATATAAGCAAAGCAATTGTTTTTGTATATCATTACCACTGTTCTAGTTTCGGCCGTAACTAATTCCTCTACTACGTTTTAAATGAACTTAGGAACACGTTTACTACGATTTACTCCAATGGCGATACTGGCAGCGCATTTAGCTTCTCGTGTTTTATAAAATTGAGCAAGAATATTTTTAATTATAGTGAGCACAAAGAAGAATACTTATATAGACCTTATTGGACAGTTGGGCTACTCGGGCGAATATAATAGTAAGCGCTACTACCGCCTAACTTATGTTATTATGTGGAATGGATTGGAATTGAGTCATAGAGCAGTATGTAGATAGTTTAGGTTTGAAAATGTCCCTCCACATGGAAGGAGAAGCTTGTTTCGTATGTAATTGCATTGAATTTCATGGGAAAATTGGACCTTCTTCCCAGTTTACTCGAAAGTTAAGAACTATGACATATCATTATGTTTCTCAGAACCACTCAATTATTATTAACATCATTACATGCTCTGAGAATGTTCAAAACATGTTAGACCTATATAAAAATCCTAAAAGAAGCAATTTACTAGAGATATAATTTTTCATCTGTATAATACTTCTAATTCAGTTTGCAATTTTGGGCCATTAATTCTCGTATATGATTCAATGTTGTCTCAAAACAATTTTCAGGGAATTCGCTGAAGTGTTTTTGAAATTTGTCAACAAAAAATTAAATTTGAAGCAAACAGATGACTCGAAAACTTAAACCTACGATTAACATTATAAATATATCTATCTTCAATACTCTAATCATATATATGCCAATCATAAATTATCACAAATCTTCTAGAGCTGCCAATCTATTGGTGTTACTCTTTTCATATTCAGTGCATCGCCTTTTCTTCAAAGACTCATTTCAAGAAACGTCACATCACTTTCACACTGTTTTGCGAACACTATCTATAGTAGCACTAGATCCACTGACTTTAATAGCATCGATTTATTTCTATGACTAAAATCAAAGAGGATAGTAACAGGTGGCATGATTTTGTGATAGAACTCAGCCAATAAGAGAATTTTACAATCAGTGATGATTTCAGGTCTCCCGAGAGGAAGAACTTTGAATAAATAAAGGTTAAAATAGGACTTCGAAGATACTGCTAATACAGATTGAATCCTCTCAGAAAAATCCTCCAAGGGATAAAATCTTCCTGGCCATCCCCTGCAATTATCTCTGGTTTCGAAAATCCTGTTGTTTTAATACAATTTTTTGTCTCTTATTTCGGTGTGTTTTATCTTTCTCAAAATACTTAAGCAAATTATATTTTTCTGTAAACTCAGTATTAACTGTATGAAGCTGAAAATATCACATTGTAAGTTGGATAATGTCCTGCACATTTTGTGAAATAGTTCATTCTTTCTGAACATGTTGAGAAAAATGCACCATGTTTTCGTGATATTTAGAAAGAAAATAAATTTCTCCTGAAAACAATTTTCTGCTGTAGTAGGAAGATTATGTCGATTCCTGAAAAATAAAGTTCCCTTAAAGTGCGGAACAATAAATGCAAGTTAGATTGGAATCCTCATTTCTTAACAAATACTGCACCCATTCTCCTGTCCGCTCTTTTTGATGCTTCATCACATACTTGGCATACGAGTTTTTCTGGGAATTTTTCTACTCCCATTGATTTGGCTGTTTTAGAAACATTTCTGTTAAGTCCCCAACACTCAAATCCTGTCTGACATTTCAAAATAACCCCGGAATCTTTCAAATACTTTCTGTTTCTCTTCTACGTAATACTTTATAGATTTTTTGATAAAAAGGCCTTGTGTCCATCTTAAACATAAATTAAACATAACTTTCTTACAAGGCTGTCTATATTCTTTATTATAAATTAACGAGAAATGTTACAGTTTCGGAAGTATATCACTTCCTTCTTCAGACTACTATTCCAACTGAAATAGGAATAGTAGTCTGAAGAAGGAAGTGATATACTTCCGAAACTGTAACATTTCTCGTTAATTTATAATAAAGAATATAGACAGCCTTGTAAGAAAGTTATGTTTAATTTATGTAATACTTTAAAATTAATGATTGCTAATCTTTCAATGAATTACCTCTTATTTCGTGAGTCTAAAGGAAAGTAACATTACGTTAATTATTTCGGATACAAGATTTTTTTTAAAATAAGACACCCATATAGAACTTGGTTTGAAATGATTTTTAATGTAACTTTAGAGATAGAGTACTTGTATTTCTCAGATCGTCTTTCAAAACTTTGTCTAGAGTTGTAGCGTAATTAATGTGTCCTTGGGTCATTTTAATTATCTGTCTCGTCATGTCTCGTAAGATCAATTCAAATACCCATAAAAGACAGTCTCATCAATAATTCATGACAAGAGATATGTTTTTTTATCAACTAGTTCTTTATATCTGTATACTGACATCCTATAACCAATATTAAGATTTACCCTACTATGAGTTTTCTTTACACAGCACAACTTACTTCATTATTTGACTGGTTTTCTGCCAAGGAATGTTTCAAGTTCTTTATGCCAATTTTATTGCACGCGCCTTCTTCATTGAATAAAATGGACAAAAAGCAAAACAAAAACTGCATTTGATACAGCTTACAGGACAGTTATGTATCCGTTCTCACTTTTCGCACACACTTTTGTTATCTTTTATGCCATGTGAATTTGTATTCTCGTTGCGTAAATATGTAGCTTGCATGGCTGTTCCCGAATGGCAAAAGAAAATGTGAAGTTAAAAAAATTAATGTGGGAAAATTCGAACTTTAATCTGCAGCGTGGGAATTCGGTATGTTTATTACCAGACTGCGCCAAGAACTGATAAAAGCAGTTCCTTTTAAAGACTTTCACCTCACTAGCTTTTTCTGTCTGATTCTTTAATAATTACAAGTAACGTGTGTGTGTCATTCTGTCAATTATTAATGACAACGAACAACATAATTTTAAAGCCATAAACGTTACTTCTCTAAACGATTTTCTCGAAAATTATGCACTGAAAGTTATCTTCATTTTGTTCAGGACAATGTCATTTATCACTTGATAAAATTATATCTTTTGCACAATTAGTAAAGCAATTGTAGCAGGTTAGATCACCCAGGTCCAATGAGGAAAATAACCTTGTTCTTTGAAGAAATCGGAGGGAAACTTCTGAAGCTTCATATCAGTAAATTTCCTGTAAAAGAGGTACATTGCTCTTTCGATGTGGTCAGATTTCTTTCAGATGCGCTTTCTTTGTTAAAACTGTACGCATTGTTTAAAGTTAAGTATCTTGATAGTACCGTTACCTACCATTTTCATCATAAGCACTTTACAGGTAACACAGGACTGCAACCAAAAAGCTGTTTGCATAAGTTTAGCTGGTTTTTACGCTTCTGGGTGCATCGAAGTTGAATATGACTCCCGTTTCTTCCTGGAACATCAAGTTTCTGCACGATCGAAATCTAACGTGGTCAAACAGGTAGCTGAAAATCGCTAAATTGCAAGCGCATCACACGAAAATAAAAATGTACATGAAAGATTAAATGTATTTGTGTTGCCCGAAACATGAAAATACATGTATATTGGTCCGGATGCGGATCACTGACACATATCGTAATGTGTCATGAATGAGAGTACAAGATTACAAAGAAAAACTAAAAACAATAAATCTGTTCAGGAAAAGAATTTAGTAAGATTACATCTTAGATTTGTAAAACGTTTGTAAGTAGTTCTGGCTACACTCTTTGTTGCTCAAATACTACGCGTACGCGGGTACGCTTGATTTTGTTGGCCCTGATATTAAAAAACTGTCGGACTCATATCCGACAAAGACTTCATCAATTCAATAACTCCAACTCAAAAACAGGCTTGGATTGTCTCTACTGTGGTCATCAAAAAGTTTTTGGGAAACCGAAAGGACGCACACAGTAAAAAAAAATGGGGGGAAAGTCATTCCGAAAGCTTGGTTGCTCTATGAGATTAAAAGTCCATTTTCTGAACTTCCACCTTGACTACTTTCCTGACAATGTGAAAGCAGTGAGTAAAGAGCAGGGGGAGCGTTTCCTTCAAGATCTCAAAGAAATTGAACGATATATCAGGGGAACTAGAGTGTTACGATGATGGCAGCTTACTGCTGAATATTGTTTAGGGATCTTCCGGCAGTCACCTGCAAAAGGACAAGCTCCAAACGAAATTTGACCTTTAAGAAAAGATTATTTCACAAGCAATCTGATTGGGGGTAGTATTACTTTTTTGTCTTCACGTGTGTGCGAGTTTCTGTACATTAATTTGTATTACGATATTAATGGTGTTTCTGTAAATCGCATATTTGTGTTCATATTTTTGTTCAACAATGACCACACGTTTGTTCGAAAGCCAGACGTCCCAGGACGAAACGGTTATCATTCCTGAATTCCGCGCACCCCGACACATACGAATCAGTAAACTAAACCGAAACAGCTTAGCATTGTTTTATTTTTGCAGACCTGTGTAATTTTAACTTCAGGTTTGGTAGATCACAGGTAGACAGACACATATTTCTTTTGCGACGGACAACATATCAAATCCAAAGGAAATCATTGTGAGAATAGCATGAAAGTAATCTAAATCTAAAAACAGTAAATCTAAAAATCATAAATATTATTTTTATACCAATAACCACTGTCTTCCACCAACGTTATGTTTGCTCTCTCGTGTATGGTTTACTGCGAATAGATAAGTAAACCGTGAATTTAAGAGCATTCAGGTAATAATGGCTGGATGCAGAGATTATATAAATCCATGACCTCGTTCCTTGTCATGCATTGTTTCGTTGATTTTAGCGTGAATCGTCCTGGTCCTTCTAGGCTAACCCAAAGCCAAAAGCAAATCGAATCCGTTCTGGCGCCAATAGATGGGATTGGGTACCTGGTGCAAAAAGAGAAACGCCAAAATCTAACACTTCTTTTTATAAGCAAATGTACACTAAGGATGCACAAAGATAGAGAACATTTTGGCGCAAATCGGAAGTAGTGGGAGATTTATTGCCTAAAGTAGATACGTTAGTGCTTCGTATTTATTTCTGTACACAACGAAGATTTTGTGTGCACAAAAGATGCACTAACGATTTATATCATTGTGACACTAATTGGCGACGGTGGAGGGCTGGCGTCTCAACTAAATACATCAATATCTTACACTTCTTTTTGTGCACAAAAGAAAATTTTTACGTGCAGAAGCACGATGCATTAACTTTTCAGACCGTTTCGGTGCCAATCGGCACTAGCAGAAGCTGGCGTCTAAACTACATGTAGATACACCAATATCGCACACTTCCTTTTGTGAGCAACCAAAACTTTTGAATGCACTTATCTGAACTTACGATGTAATAACAATTGAGAACATTTTGACACCAATGAGCGGGCTGGGGGTGCAGGTTTAGACAGCCTTCAAAATTAATTTTTGAACATTTTAAAATTACTTTGTGCAAAAGTACACAAGCGTTTTAGCCTATTTTTGTGAAATTTGGAAAAGATGAGGAGTTATCTAAACGGGCGTAACCTTAAGGTGTCATACGGTTATTGTGTTTTATATATGAGCTCAAAATTACTATTGTGGAGATGTTGAACATTTCTCTCATTTGTCCATATTCATTCTCAATACGAGATCATTGTTCCGTTGCGTGTAATTGCGTAGATAGTTTATGGCTCTTTTAAGTAGAAGTATGATCATGGCATTTCTCCACTTTTGCCTCTACCTCAGAAAACTTTTTCCGCTTCTCCACCAACTTCTTTTAGTATGTATGATGTAAAACAACTTGCTCTTCATGCTTTTCAGTGTTTTATTTTCCAAATACACCCTTCTTGTATCATAAGGAGCATTTCTATTTCATTACAATACTTCAAAGAATTTCACATTATTTCATTTGTTATTAATAAGGCAATAAAGGAAGAGACTTACACATATTGTAGAATTATAATTACAGTGGAGTCATAGTAATCCGAACACGTTCGGGAGGAAACTTTTATTTTATTTATTTATTTATTTATTTATTGTGACCAAAATACGCAGCTTTAGGAAATTAATAACTAAAAGGATGGAAATGGGTGCATGTTTTCGTAGGAAACGAAGTTAACTTTCGTTAAATACAGTTTTAAATATCCAAAGATAATAATACTCCCAACGTAAAGATTTGTAACTACTATATCGTACGTTGAAAAATAAAGGCATCAAGATTTTCCAATTTTTTTAACAATTTTAACATTTTTCAGTACACTATATGTACTGTAGTCAAAAAACGTGTTTTGGAATACTATGCTATATGCTATACATTACAATACAGTTGACCCGTGCACCCGCTTCAATCGCGATTTTACGGTTATTCCGGCTAATCCGAACAATCATGTAATCCGAACAGGGTTCAGCCCCAATTTGTTCGGATTTGCGTAGGAGTTGTTTATATCAAGGGGACGTTTTCTCAAGGGAACGTAAAGAAGTGGACATTCGGGATGACGAAAAGACCGAACTATTGACATTTGATCACGCCAACACATAGTTTGACGCATGATGTTTACGGTAAAGAAAGTAGAAACTCTCAACTACGTTCTGTATGAGTGATACAAAGTATCTTTTATAATTTAATTTTTCGTGAATCTAGCGCTTAAAACTGAAAAAAAATCGTTTATTAGTTGTGCGTTGAGCCAATGATTGAGCAGCTAATTACTAGTCTCTTGTAGGTAATGCTTATTGTCTCATTGTTGGAAAAAAATATTTCATTATCTTGACAGTTGAATCAGTATTCACACTGTTTCGTTTGGTTTGATTTCGACATGATATAGTACTCTATAGAATATTTTTGCCCTTTCGTGTTATTTCAATGAATGATGCAGAAATTCAAAACAAGCGACAGGAGAAAATTGAAGAAATATATGAGGATGACGACACTTACGTCTGTTACAGCAGTTGATAATTGAAGTTATGTAAATTATTAATAGTTCAACACTGATGCTTCCAAAAAGTCTAAAAGATTAGTTTTAAATTTAATCTAAAAGAGATAAATGAGATTGAGCGCTAGTCATGTTCTTTGATGCCTTTAAGGGAAAAGCCAATACAAACATTATATGTCTGTATCGGTATTGTCAAGATCAAATATATTTTTCTGGTGGAGTGTCTAAGTATGTTTAAATAAATTTCTTCCTTATATGAATGAATACATTTGACTCCTTTATTACCATATTCACTATTTATCAGAAAATATTTAATTTCTGTTACAGAGTATGATATGGAGTTACTAAGTACGTTTGCTTAAATAGATTTGACATTATCTAGATTCTGCTTATATGCAAATCGTGCTCTTTAATGCAAAATATTATTATTGTTTATATACCAACACATTTTGTAGTTTAACAACCGAATACTGTATCTAATAAAATTCCTAACAACTACACTGTATTCGCAAAATCTTCTAATTCTTTATGACTTTTTTGCAGCATATGTCTACCAATGGATAACGAAGAACCAGAAGATGTAGCTTACTTGATCACACTGCTCCTTGTTAATGGTTTGGCCTTCATTCTCATATGTGCGTGCTACCTGAAGATTTACTGTGCAATAAGTGGGCACAATGTGATGGCATCACAGACAGATCAAACAGTGGCCAAGAGAATGGCTCTTCTTGTTTTTACTGATTTTGCATGTTGGGCACCCATTGCATTTTTCGGCCTAACAGCTGTAGCCGGTTACCCACTGATAGATGTCACTAAATCGAAAATCTTGCTGGTCTTCTTCTATCCTTTAAACTCGTGTGCCAATCCGTATTTGTATGCAATACTTACTAAACAATATCGTCGTGACCTCTTTACAATACTCAGTAAGTATGGATTTTGCACCAAAAAGGCAGCAAAGTACAAAGGTGCTTATTCCACAGGAAATTCTGTCCCGAAGAACACTTTATCAACTGGTGGTGGCAACCAGCATCGTGGTTCACTGCTAACTCAAATCACATCCATCGACAGTTTTCGATTCATAAAGGGCAGAAGTAGTTCCAGTGACAGCATAGGTTCAGAACCATCATCACGTTCGAAGGTTGCAAGCATAGCAACACCAACAACGGACATTACTGTGCTTGATAATATCCAAGATGGTATTCCACAATCTGTTGATTTTCCAAGAAAATTAAGCATTGTACGAGAATCAAGTGAATCAACAGAGGACAGTGGTGGTACCTCCCGTCACAAAGGCTCACCTCATCCTCTCCGTAACAGTACAACAAAGTTAAACATTAGCAGTGAACAAGAACTGCTTTTGCGTCGAGCCCTTAGTCACGAAGATGCTCCAACTGAGTTGATTCCTCTTTTTAAAGATAATAACGTATGCCCAAATCCAGTAACACCTGACATAGACTCTCATTTGTAAATAAGCTACAAAATTAAATGAGTAAAGCTATGTTTATCACATGTATTTAATCAAAGAAAGTTTACAAGTGTAAGGTATTTGCGAAGAGTATACTGTGATTAGTGGTATAGAAAATTTGAATAAACAACTGAATGAAAAAGGATATTTTTTGACATTTTTACTCGGAAATAAAGAAGAAACTATTTTCTAACTTGATTTCAATTATCATGAACAACAAACGTATACTTCAGTACTATACGTGTGACGTGGTGCTATGTGTATCATTGTGCAAAAAGGTGTGAAACATAATTTTGTTACTATTGTGATACTTATGTATACAATTGGTGTAATTCCTCTTGAGATTACTTGTCAATATTTTCTGCTAAAAATACAATTTTTTGTTTAAATTATGAACACCCATTGTTCTTTAGAAAACTCTTGCCCGTTGAAAGAATGTTTTGTACATAAATGAGTTTGCAAAAAATTATTTCAGGAAATATAGACTATGTGCTTTGTTAGTCGTAATAACACTAGAAGGTAAGAGCAGAGAGATACTGAAGAAGTGGGTGCTCCTTATTCACGACCTCACCTTATTAATTACTAAGAAGAAAAACAAATAAATACGTAGATGTTTAAAAACTGTGTTAATCAGTATTTGCCAAGATGAAATTCGGCTCTTTTTTGTTCAGTATTATTTTTAAAAAAACTGGGAATAAAAGAGAGAAGTGTCTATAGTTTTCAAAAGGTAAAAATGTTAATAAACCATACAAAGAGACACTATTTTAGATGTTGAGCGTTTTTAGTCTGTAGGTTAGTCAGACTTGTGTAGTTATTGTATAACAGACTGCATTGTAATAAGTGCCAAAGAGAAAATATAATAGTATTTGAATGTTAATGATTTCTAACAAATATTTTTTCCCTTATAAATTGTTTAAAAATGGACTTTACAATTTACAATTAACAATTAATGGACTTTACAAATCTTATGATATTTATACAAACATGTTTTCCTTTCTTCGACAAAATGATTCCTTATGACGATATAGCTACATGATAAGAAGATCATCTTTGTAGTAAATGGAAAATCAAAACCTTGTTGTTATTGTGCAAAAATTGCAAACCATTTATTAAATGTTATGGAAGCAAAACTGATTTTACTAAATGTGAAATAATTTGCTACGGAAGCAAATTAAATGATTATTTACTTATTTTATGTAGTAAATAAAGCAATAAGTGTTTCTAAATGGATTTTTAATTTGCTTATAATTTATCTTATTTTACGGGATTTCATTACATTTTAGTTAACATTTTAGTGAAGTAACTAATCAACTCGTAAACCAATTCTACTGAAATAAGCTTTGTTTATTATTAACTTGCATTTGTTGTTCTTCGGGTATGAAGATTCTTGATTTAATTACAAAAATAGATTTAGTGAAAAGCATTTCAAGAATGTGTAGCAAGAAGAAGAGAGAGATCAGTCTACAGAGTGCTTCTCTGCAGGAATTATCGAGTTTCGAAGTAGATACATTTTGTCATTATTACTATGTGTGCGTTGCATTATAGCAGAATAGATTTTTCTAATATTATGTAGTAGGTACAAGTTATGCATACTATTTGCTGCACACCGCAGTTTGCTTTTTTGACCTTCTCAATTTGTCGGATAAAATAACTTAGTTTCCATCTTCTCGAAAAAGTCGCATTGTTTTATACTGACTAGAGAAGTCTACGTCAATGGCTTTTTCTCGTTCGTCGGGAGAAAATGGTACAAATTTCAGTTTCCATGTTATTATTGCATTCGCGCTAATTAGAAATGAAATGAAATTAAATCTTTAAGTTTTACGTCCAACGGTTATGCCAGTTAGCCTAAAGGAGACAGTGATGGTGAGAAATGAATGAAATGGTGGAATGAAAAAAGTAGGAGCAAACGAGAGAACCCCCAAAAAAAACTCACGAGCACGGTGTTTGTCCACCACGAAGTCCACACGGTGCGAGCTGGGAGCGAACCAGGGACCTCAAGCACCAGAGGCGAACGCTCTACCAGTGAGCTACCGCGCCCTCTTCCGCTAATTAGCGTTGAGCTGAATAATATCATCTTCACTTTTTATATTTGGGAAAAGGTCTGGCGATGTTTCTAGAAAAGAAAGGAAGATACCGGTATATTAATGGCACTTTGCAAGTTAAATACGTTCCAATGGACACTACTATGACATAACTTCATGTAAATGTTATGTTCAAAGAGAAGCAAGTATATAAATAGCACACATTATATTTTGAGTTTAAATGAAGCATGGACATATAGCTTAACGTAGCCCTAGCTGAACACTTGGTTGGCCCGACATAGGGTAATAGTCGGCAGTTTTGGTAATTGGTCATTGCAAAAATAAGGTTGAAATATACGTTGGAGGCCCAGCGTAGTTTAAAGTGTGCGTTTCCAGCCAACAATTTAACGTCATTTATTGAACAGTTTCGGTCTCTTGTTTCTTCTTTACTTGTTGGCAAATACTCCATAAAGCAATAAATTATAATGTACGATTAACGTTGCCAGTTGATTAGTGCATGGTTCTTAACCTTTGTGTTGCGACATACTAATGCATCCCGCAGTCCCATAAAATGTGTCTTGAAATTTTGACATTTAATTAGCCAATTAGTCAGAATCAGTTTTGAGACAAACTATAACAGTCAGCCCCCCCACACCAGTAACAATGCTCAGTACTATATATAGTCACTACTTTTTAAAAACATATAGATTTACATTATTTAGTGTGGCGCACACTATAAAGAGTGTTTTAAGATTTTAACTCCTTTGAGCAAGATAGTATGGAAAAATAAACTTTTACTACATTAAAATTTACTATATTAAAATATACATAAATCATGCCCTGAAAGGAAATAAGATTGAATGCTTGACACCCGCTTGATGAAAGTTTGCGAGAAATCTATATAATTTTAATAAATAAAACAGAATGAGGGAACGGGATCTAATTCAATATACCAGAGATTAATGGAGAAAGAGTAATTTTGTACTAGTTGAAATATTGACTGCTGAAGATCCTTAATATGAGTCATTCCATGTGAAATCACCTAATTTTAAAATATGACCGTGTTTCAATCTCAACAGATTCTGTTCAAAAATTTTCATACATAAATACCAATGAAACTATGCTAAATAAATTGTACGAAGCAAATTGTACTTCCTTTGGAAGCTATAGAACTGCTTCCATTGGTTGAGATTGAAATTGGTGAAGAGTAAGATAAGTTTGTGTTATCAAACTTGTTTTCAGGAAGAACTTCCGCTCACTAGTACAATGTACAGCAATAATTAGTATTTAAATTAAAAATTTTCCGTTTCGTTTGGAGTAGAATTTCTCAAATATGTTTGCGTTAATAATGTATTTATATTACGTATATGGGTCATTCCATGTCAAATCACCTAGAGCAATGTCTCAGATTCTCTTCAAATTTTTTTCATATATAAATGCCAATAAATTATGCTAAATATTTTTTTTCGATTTTTTAATAAGAAATGGGCCGTGGAGAATTTTTTGAAAAAATGTGACGTTTGCTTCAATTTCACTTTCCGTTACTCAGCATAATGGAACTAAAATTACCATAACTTCCTTATTTTTGAAGTTATTGGGCTCATTCAGATGTCAAATGAAAGCTTATTTCTTTCTCTTTCAGTAGATCCTAAGAAATCTTGCAAAACGTTACACTGTCAAACATTAATGGGGATACAATACAAATTTGAGGGTTTTAACAAATTGTGCCAATGCTCAAAAGTTACAATTATGAAACTTTTTGTTCGTTCACCTGAACATGTACATGATACGGCTAAAAAATGAAGAGGTTGTTTTTTTTGTATTTTTGTAATTATTAATTTTTATATTATACAGTACGAAAGTATACAGTTTTAAGTTTTCTTACAAATTATGTCATTGCTCGTAAGATACAGCTATGAATCTTTTTAAATAGAATCATGTTAGCACATATATGATATGGTTAAAAAATAAAAAGGGTGCATTTGATAATTTTGTAATTATGTATTTTTTTGTATTTTTCATGTACGGAAATAGATAGTTTTAAGTTTTATTATAAATTATGTCATTGCTCGTAAGTTACAACTATGAAACTTTAGAAACTCTTTTATAGAATCATCTTAGCATATAAATGATATGCTTAAAAGATAAAAAAGGGTGCTTTTGGTATTTTTGTATTTTTTTTTTTTAATTTTATTTTACGTGTACGGAAATATGCAGTTTTAAGTTTTGTTACAAATTGTGTCATTGCTCATAACTTTCTTTTATAGAATTATTTTATCACATACATAATATGGTTATAAAATACAAAAGGTGCTTTTGGTATTTATGCAATTATTATTATTATTATTATTATTATTATTATTATTATTATTATTATTATTATTATTATTATTATTATTATTATTTTATTATTATTATTATTATTTGTGTTTTAAATGTACAGAAACATACAGATTTACTGTTGTTAACAGATTATGCCTTTCCTCGGAAGTAGTGATGGCCAATTCCGGAATTTTTACTTTCCAGATTCCGGACAGTAAAATCGAAAAAAATTACGGAATTCTGAAAAATTCCGATTTCGGAAAAAACTGGATTTAGGAAAAACTCCGGAAAGTGAAATTTCCGATTCCGAAAAATTTTGGCCAACCCTACTCTGAAGTGACAACTGTCACACTTTAAAACTTTTTCAAATAATTATCTTAGTAAATATTAGGTATGCTTAAAAATAGAACTGGTGTAAAGTGTAGTTTTGGTATTACCATAATATATTTTTGTACTTTAACTATGACTTTCAACTTTTTTTCCCAATTGTTCCAGCGCTTACAACTATCAAACTTTTGTAACTTTTTATAGTACTAGTTTGCATTTACTAGGTATGATTAAATAACAAAAAGGGATACCATTTTTTGTAATAATTTTGCGGTTTTGTGAATAGAAAGTATAGGCCTAGCAATGTAAGGGGTTGAGTGATTATTACAAACCTTATCAACAGAAATAAGAAACAATAGACTAATGTACATCGATGAAAACAATAAATATGGCTACCGGTAATACTTGTTATAATTACATAGATTTACATACAAATTGTTGTGTCCTATATTTCACAGCTCATTCTTTTCAATGATGATATGATGTCGTCTTTTAATTTTGCTTTCAGTTGCGTAAGTCCGGGCTGGTTGGCTTGTAAGAAACGAAACAGGAACTTCCCAGATGATATTTTCAAAAAGTACCCAACAAAAGTCTTCATTTTCTGGCCAGTAGACTATAGAAGACCCAGAGCGATTCATGAATTGCACTCTGACGTACAAATATAATAATTACAAAAATGCCAAAATAAACCTTTCTATATTTAACCATATCATATATGTGCTCAGATGATTCTATTGAAAAAGCTTCAAAAGTTTCAGAGTTGTAAATTACGAGCAATGACATAATTTGTAACAAAACTTAAAACTGTATATTTCCGTACATGTAAAATATTTTTAAAAAAATAATTGCAAAAATACGAAAAATACCCTCTTCATTTTTCAACCATACCATGTACGTGTTAAGGTGAATGTACAAAAAAGTTTCTAAAGTTTCATAGTTGTAACTTTTGAGCAATGGCACAATTTGTAAAAATCCCTCAAATTTGTCTTGTATGCCCATTAATGTTTGACAGTGTAACCTATTGCAAGGTTTCTTAAAATCTACTGAACGAGCAAGAATTAAGCTCTCATTTGACACCTGGATGAGACCAATAACTTGAAAAATGAAGAAGTTATGGTTAATTTTAGTTCCATGATGCTGAATGCCAGAAAGTGAAATTTTCGCCAAATTGACATTTTTTTTTAAATTTCTCCACGGCCCATTTCTTATTTAAAAAATCTGAAAAAAATAATTTAGCTTAATTTCATTGGCGTTTATGTATGAAAAATTTGAAGAGAATCTCAGACATTGAAGCACAGTGCTCTAGGTGATTTGACATGGAATGACCCATATACGTAATATAAATACATTATTAACGCAAACATATTTGAGAAGTTTTACTCCAAATGAAAGGGAAAAAAATTAATTTAAATACTAATATTGTTGTACATTGTACTAGTGAGTGGAAGTCCTTCCTGCAAACAAGTTTAATATATGCCTCATCTTACGCTTCACCAATTTCAATCTCAACCAATGGAAGCAGTTCTATAGATTCCAAAGGAAATACAATTTGCTTCGTATACTTCCATTTTTCTATAAAACTTACCTACTCTAAAATGTTTTGAAATTTTGGAGTTATCTTACTTCTTGTTCTTGGCAAATATCAACCAACAGCAATAGGACCCATTGGGAGGCCTGTAAGAAAATATACACATTGTTTCACAAAAGTCACGTACATTTTAGGCTAATTTTTTTCCTGTAGTTAGGATGTTTATGCTCCTTTATTTTGGCAGGTTTTATAATGTTTTGTCTGTATTCTGAAGGCTTCCTCACACCTTGTTTTTTCTTTTATTGGCATCTCTGTATCTGACATTGTATCCTTTTCAAACTAAATCAACAAAATAAAAATTAACCCTCCTCGTGACGCAGCACTGCTTACTGTATGATGTTGCACTAAATCGTCTATTGTTACGGTAGGAGTATACTAATTTTGAAATAAGATAGTTCGCAGATGATAAGAGTCGAGTGCAGAAATGCCTTACGTCCTGGGTATAGAGCCCTTTTGCACTCAATATAAACTTAAACTTCTAATTTCTCGCCCAATATTGAAGGTAGGAAAGCCACTTCACTCACTCACTTCTTGACTCTTTGTCTGAAGGTCTGAAATCAGGTGAAAACTTAAAATTGTCAAAAATTGAACATAGGGTCTTTCTGCAATAAGCGATTCAGTTTGAGATTTGAATGGACCTTTTCGTTTCAAGATCTCTACATTTCGAGAAAGAGATCTTTGAATATATGTTTATCCGTTCGCTGTTCGTCCGCCTGTCCTTTCATCCAGATATGTGTTCAGCCACCTAGAAGTAATGGTGTTCAATGTATCCACACAAAATGTTAAACTTAATGTTTCTATAAGATTCTCCAGTGTCTTCCGGAAATGTTTCTGTACCCTCAAAATTAAGGGTGGTATACTGAAGAATAACAATAAATAATGTAATTTTTTGAAACGTCTCTAACATTTTGTTTGTGTCTCATATATATAATATTCATAATATTCTTATAATATTTCATTAAATTGTCAATAGGGCATAACTCATTTGCCTAAAAAATTTAGGAGGGGTAGTTTATTCTTAGATTGATTTTTTACGGACGATTTTCTCATTCCATTTTGTACATATTTCGTAAATAAAAATACAATCAATTAACAATATTTCGTAACTTATTTGTCCTAAAAATATCTACAAGCGGGCCATAACTAAGGTGGTCCTAGGAGATTTAAAAAACTGAAAACATATTTTGAAGTCCCGAGAAAACCCACGCTCAAGATATTTGCCCACAACAAAGCTCACATAGTATGAGCCAGGAATAAACGAGGGATGCCACAAATGAGAGGTGAGCGTTCTATCAGTCAGTTTCCGTGTCCCGTCTGCTTACTAGTAATGGTATGTTCTTCAAAACTACTAAACCTTAAGTGCGGAGGCTGATTGAAGTTTCCGATGCCAACACATCGAAACTGCATTTTTTGCTTAAACTGTGGACAAGATCAACATATTCATTTTCAAGATACTACTGTTGACTAATGGATAGATTGAACAATTGTTATTTTTTTCAAAACTCTTTACTGAAAACAATTATGTTCACTACTAACTAGTAATATAACTTTTGCGTATTGAAACAATGTAACATTTACATATCCAGAAAATTTTAACATTTTGGATACAACTGCTAGAGGGTGAAACAGCGCCATCAACCTCCCAGAGTACGGTTTCAGTAAAGTTAAAATAGAAAAAAGGCGTAACTAAGTCCTGTGAAAGTGATTTGTTTTTAAATTGAAGCTTTTGCTCTTCTAGTCAATATATAGAAAACATACATGGACATAGTCAAATGAACTATAGTATTTTTCTTATGCCATCTTGAAGAAATGACGCCATTTCTTTGAATGTGGAATTCAATGCTCAACACGAATATATATATTTTTTCCTATAATTTTCTTTTTGTTTAACTATTTGCTGCAAATTAGACCAGAGTAGTATAAACCAGTCAAATTAACTCGATAAAATGTTGAGATATCTCAATCCAAAAATACTCCTGTCAAAAAACGAACGACTACAAGAAAGTAAAGTTACCAGTATAGCAAAATTCTTCAGCCAAGGTAAGTTATGGTGACGATTCTGCCATGTCCTTGAAATAAATTTCCTCATTCTGAAACTATTTGAAGAACTGGACTAATTGGTTACATTATCAAAACAGGATTTTTTTCAGCCGAGGTAAGTTATGATCTGTTGATAAAAGTGATGTATACAACATTGCCGTCACTGCTTAAGGAAAACCTACAGAAAGAAATGGGATGGAATTCCCATGCTTGTGGTTAAAATTAATTTCTTATAGTGAAAATAGCGTTCTTGGGCAATACTCCATACTGTTGATGGTCCGATAGAACTCAATCGGGGTGGTAGCAAAACTTTTGTTAGGTAGAAACACTTTGAAAACCAGTAGGATATAAACGGATACCGTTTATAAGTGCTGGAATATATGCAACTTGTAAAGCTTAGCTGTTATGGTGGTGGACTAACATTTCAGGCGTCCTACATATAATTTACGTATTAAATTACACAGACAACTGTACCACACAAAATAAATATAAATACATGCATATCAAAAGAAATAACAAACTCACTATTTGATGTAGGAAAAATCTATAGGAATATTTACCACACGTGGTACGGGGACAGGAAAAGAGACATCCCTTAAGAAACACACATGGCCTTTAAATTGCCATTTCTATGAGGCCATAGATTAAAGAAAATGAAATTAAATGAAATATGTCAGTTTTAGGTCCCACGGTTATGCCGGGTAGGCTAAAAGAGAAGGTGATGCTGAGAAATGAATGTAATGGTGGAATAAATAAAGTAGGAGGAAAGGGGAGAACCCCTGGAAAACTCACGGACACTGTGTTTGTCCACCACAGAGTCCACTTGGCGCGAGCTGGGATCGAAACCAGAAGTGAATGGTCTACTACTGAGCCAACGCACCCTCCCATATATTAAAAAAGATCCACCCAAACCACCCGTGAGCCAAAATTAGAAATGGAAGAAAATGAAAAAGAAACTGGGTGAGCGATGAAATGATTAAGAAACCTCCAAAATCAGTGAAAACACATATAAAATCTCAAATTGTCAATACTATAATAAAATTTATAATGTAGTATCTGGAACTAGTGGCACATAGAAGATGAGTATAAGAAAACTGAAAGGTGAAAATGAAATACTAAAGAAATAATTTATATAAAGAAGAGAAGAATTAATATAAATAAAAGTAAGAGGAGGGATGCAAAATTATTCTGAAGGAAGAGAAACAGAGTTTATGTAAATCATGTTTTATGCAGCAGCAATGAGATCGACTTTGCAGCCAGAAAGGACAAGAACAACTTAACAAGAGAACGTAGAAACAAAATCCGGTATTATTGTTAAACCAAATGCAACGAAATTTTTTTTTTTAAAATGTAGAGAAGAAACTAGCAATGAAAACTGAAATCTTTAAGTTTTACGTTTCACGGTTATGTCGGTTAGGCTACAGGACTCGGCAATGATAAGAAGCGAATGAAAGGGAGGAATAAAGAAAGTAGGAGGAAATGAACAGCGCCGAAAAACACACGCACACGGTGTTTGTCTACCACAAAGCTCACTTGGTGCGAGCTGGGATCGAACCAAAGACCCATGCACAAGTGGTGAACGCTCTTTCATTGACCCACCGCGGTCCCAACACTAGCAATAATAATAACACAACAAAAGATGAAATTAAGGGAACGTCACTAAGAATATCTCAATAATAGTTTGAAACTGCAGTTGCAGAAGACATGAATAAAATCATGAAAAAATAAAATATAGTCAAGAAAGATCAAGATAGTAGCATTTAATAAGAGGAACCAAGAACTATATCTTAAATATACGTATTGTACGATCAAACATGAATAATGATCAAAATATTGAGACAGAAATAGAGCAGAAATTTGAAGAAAATATGTTTCAGCAGGTATATATGCAGATCAAAACTCACTTTAGATTGAAGAGAAAACACACTTCGTTTAGTAATACAAGAACGCTTGACGAGAAAACAATATCAGATAGAAAATTGTATCTTTTTCAATGAACCATTGATAGCAAAGCACTTCTCAATTAACACACATGACAATCTCCGTCATATGGCAAAGTACTGGAAATGTTTTACTCCAAAATGTTTGGAATTTGATGAAAGATTTCAAAACAAGCGGTATAAGTACAAAGAAAATACAAAGAGATCTGTGATTAGAAATAAAATAAAACTATCACTAAAAATTTAAAACATGTTAAATCTATGAAATACTATTCTAACTAAGGGGGCGTGGGAGTTCAGTGGTAGAGCGTTCACCTCTGGTGCTTGGGGTCCGTGGTTCGATCCGAGCTCGCGCAGTGTGAACTTTGTGGTGGACAAACACCATGTTCGTGGGTTTCATCGGGGTTCTCCCATTCTCTTCATTCCACCATTTCATTCATTTCTCATAATCACCGTCTCCTTTAGCCTAACCGGCATAACCATGGGACGTAAAACTAAAGATTTCATTTCATTTTTTTCATTTCATTTCACTATTCCAACTAACAGTATCATGAACAAATTACGGTCAAAGGAGAAAATGAATGTGATACATACAGAATCAATCAATTTTTAATACGAAAAAGCAGTAATATGTCTAACAAGGTAATGAATACAACAAAAAAGTTTCAAAGTCGGACGAAATAGGAAATTAATATAAGTAAACAAAAATAACAGTAGGAAAGAATTGACAGACCCTCAAAATAATGAAACGTGTATTGCATTGGTTTTAATAGAAATTCATTCAGAATTCAAACTCGACAAATTGTAAAAATTAGAAATTGAAAGTAAAAGCTGGAGAAACATAAGTAGATATTATTCAACAAGCAATTTTTAATATTACTTTATATATGTTGAATCAAATAGAGAGGACTATTTAGAAGATTTGCAGAATACAATGTGGGACAACAATAGAGTAACAAAAATGTAGAAATCTTATATCAGTTGTAGGAATAGAATCATACCTGTGGAAATGCTGAGAGAATATTTGAGAAAAATAAAAATAACGCATATTCTTTATACTACAAAACGATCATAAATCATGACATAGTATACAAAAAAAAAGGTAATTCTGAAATAAAATAACAGACCATAAAAGAATACTATAGTATAAAAAGAGCTTCAGAACTTAACAATTGTTAAATCAGTAAATGCGTAGTCATTTGTCGATATGAAAGCTTAAGGAGCACAAAAGGAATGTAATACATAGCATGTATTATGTAAGGTGTATACACAGAACAAAACGACTTTGAAACAGAGGGCACTGAAACAAATGAAAACCAAATATCAAACTGGAAAGCTCTCTAACAATAGTCAAGTCACTCAGAAAGTTATTCAATTAAAATAGACGAGAATGACAAACAACACTGAAATCATTAGAAATTGGAAGGGTATCAACAGTTACGAGGGGGTATCAAAACGTTTTAATTGTCATAACGAAGTTATACAGATATTTACATGAAACGTTTGTGCATAGTGTCATTTCTATGCATACTTGTGCAAATATCAAATACATCTGAAGTATTTTTCTTTCCATAGCCTGTAGAAGACATCAATCTGCATAATAAACAAAATTGAATCTCGAAGTTTCATAAAGTTCCTCCATTTGAAGGGCAACAACGCACACTAAATCCACGACGAAATGAAAGCTTTCTATAGCGATGAAAGCACATCATAGGATACAGTTGTGAGTCAAGTGGTCATATGTTCCTTACATGCGAGACACGAGCGGGGAGGATGTTCGTGCTATGGTGAAAAAAGTGGAGTGTATAATCGTCGAATACAGACGTATAACCATCCATACAATTATGAATGAGACTGGTAGTGTGTACAAAATTATCCATGACGAACTTCACATATCTAAGGTATCTGTGCACTGGGTTCCTCGTTTGTTGACACCTTTTCAGAAAAACGAGCTCATTCATCTCAAGTTGCTGTCAACGAAAAAAGGGCTTGTAGCTTCCAGGTATTGCAGCATTCGCCTTATTCTCCCGCCTCGCACCCAGATTTCCCTAAATAAAGAATCCGTTGCGTGGCCACCATTTTGACAATACAGATGACGTCATTCATGAGGTGGAAGGGTAGTTTAAAGCACAATGTGCAGACTTCTACCTAGGTACAATGACGATATTCGTGAAGTGAAAAAACGCTGGGAGAAATGTGTAAATCTTAATAATGATTACATAGAGAAGGATTAACAACTTCAAATCACAACAATCGCTGTGTCCTGATATTTTTACTATGATAATTAAAAATTTTGGGTACTCCCTCCTACTTACACAACAATAGCAACGACAAGAGCTCATCTCAATAGTAATAGGCTTATTAAAACGAAAATAAGCAAACCCATTATAAAACAAAAATAAAATACAGAGACAAAAGCAAAAAAATATAAATAATAGAGATCCAGAGGATTCCTACATCTTTTTAAATCCACTGTTAACATAGGTTCTGTGTTTTAAAAATAATCGGCCTCGAAACATATCTTCTTTCCCACATATTCGTGAAAAAATATAGGAAAATTACCGAAACGAGACAATCAACAGCAAAAACAATAGTTGTAAAATATACAAGTGTACCCGAAATAAAATAAAAAAAACTTTGCATACATGTTCAGAAACTCAATAGACTTACAAGAGAAAAGTTATCTGCCACTTTGATCGGAAACCCCTAATCACAAAGATGGGGTAATTTAAGGTATGAACTAATTACCTTAAATAGGCCCAATTTCTGTAATCAGGCGTTTCCGACCAAAGTCGCCGATACCTTTTTTCTTGCATTGAGATCCTGAACATGAATACGAAGCTTGTCGGTATATTCACGAAACACCCTGTATAATAAGTCATGATAAAGGTAATAAATTGCGTTTCCAGAAATAGAAGCGATAGATACGAAGATTACTTCTAAAGACATTTAGTTTGTCATTGGAGCTCAATGAGTCTCTGAAATTAACGAAAATTATTCAAAAACAATAAGAGTTTATATAACTAAGTGCGAATGTAGTGTTAACATGTTAAAGTACACGGTACAAGGGTGAGTCAAAGTTATTTACTTTTACCATAATAAATCTCAAGGCTGTCATACTATATTTTACGCATGTATGATTAGAGTTAGTACAATTGCGATCACCTTTACAAAATTTCATTCCAATCGCGTCATTTGCCTTCTGAGTATTACAGTGTAAACATATTCGCTCTGTGCAATTTACGGCAAGGAGGAACAATGAGCAGTACCTAATTCGATTTTTTTGTAGTCGGAAAGTGTAACAGGGGTGAAATTCATCTTAAACTTTTATCACAATACGGGATAGTGATGAGCAAATGCAAGACCAAGACCAAGACCAGGGTGGTCTTGGTCTTGCACTGGAATCTTTGGTCTTGGTCTTGCACACCCAGTCTTGGTCTTGGTCTTGGTCTTGCATGCAAGAGTCTTGCAAGTCTTGCATTTAAGAAATCTCAAGCTTTTCATAGGTAAATTTTACTCTGGATATAAGGGATAATAAATTCTACAATGCGCTAATAGTAACGGAAATACAATGTATGTTTCTAAATGTAATATAATTTAACGTCGTGTAAGTATGATGATAGAGTACAACATAGCTGATGATCTTTATTTCTTTTTTATGGGTACCCACGCTTCACTACTTATAAGATATGCTTAAATCACAACGTTTCGTAATTTGTTTATTTCTTAAGAGATCCAAAACTCCACTAGTTCCCAAACTGGGGAGGCTACCCCTGAGACGCATGAAAGAAAATCAGACGGCACAGTTTATTGAAATACTATGAATTGCAAAATTATTTTTACACTCTAAAGGTGTCAGGTTTTTCTTTTCAACCACGATTAGCTAATCCTTGTATTAAACAAACTTCCAATTAAATTTTGAAACTTTGTCGTGCTGATTCCAATATGTTCTCTATGGGGCAGAAATATTCACATTACGCAAAAGCGATGAAAAAAATTGCAGATTTTTGAAACATGGGCATGGAGAAAAAGGAGAGAATTAGCCGTGTTGAACGAAAAAGAATGAGAAGGTGTTAGAAATATTAGCAGTAGGAGCAAAAAAGAAGAATTCTAAATATTGTTAAGAGGAGGAAGAGGAACTGGTTAGAATATTGACTAAGGAGGAACTGAATTATGAGGGACGTGCTAGAGAGTTTTGTGGAAGGAAAGAGAGGGAGGGAGTGAAGCAGACTAGTTGAAGGAAGGTATTAAAACAGAAAATTGCTACGTCAAGACGAAGAGACTCGCTGAGGACCACCGAACGTCGAACCTTGTCTGTTCAAGCAAATAACCTGCCAATAATGGCAGAATAGCTATTATGAAGATGATGATATCTTTAGCAATATTGACCAAAAAAAGAGGGAGAAAAAATTAAAATAATAATAAATTATAATTAAACATCTTAATATTTGAGAATAATTTGAGTGAAAACTGAAAACGACTCAACTGTCTATGTCTTTTGTGTAAACTCAATTTATATAAATACTGTTGACCTGTATTAGAAATACAAAATAACGGCATCAAACTCCAAGTTATTTGAAGCTTCACTTGTGAATATGGATTACTAGGATCAAGTACCCACTTCATTGGGTTAAACTAAAATAATAATAATAATAATAATAATAATAAATCTAATAAATATATTTCGTTAGTCAATCACTTTTTTGCTATTAGTAAAACGCTCTCTAGTATCGGTCATTTTCGATTACTTTTATGTTTCTCCCTTCTCCTCCTCCCCAAGTTGCTTGGCTGAATTTGGATTTAAACGATATCACAAGTGCCACTGTTCGTGTCAGAGACCCCGAAAACTATGGATTCGACACTATATTTGGTCATTTTTGATCATCATTATGTATCTCCCTCTTCCCCGAGTTACGAGGCTGAATTTGGTCATAAACGATACAGAAAGTCTCAGTATTCAACTCAGCGACCTCGAAAACTATGGATTCGACACTAATATTCGTCATTTTCGATCATTTTCTATATATCTCCCCTCCCCTCCGCCAAGCTACAGGAGTGAATTTTGATTTAAACAGCACCGGAAGTATCATTCTTTATCTCAGCGATCCCCAAAACTATAGATTCCATTTTAATGTCGATCATTTTTGATCATTTTTAAATATCTTTCCTCTCCCTCTCCCCTAAACTGCACCGTCAAAAAATGATATGACAGAAACTATCTCAGGTTCGATCGTCATCTATGTTGAAAATAAGATCGAGTTAGGTCGGGTGGTTTAAGAATTATTAAGTTTTATTATTTTATATATATATATATATATATATATATATATATATATATATATATATATATATATATATATATACCCTTCCCCCCTTCCACACCTAGGTTCTACCATCAAAGTGAAACAAACTCTAAGAAACTTTCCAGGAAAGAGCCTCATACATGTTAAAAATTTGATTGAGATCGGTTTAAGAGTTATTAAGTCACAAACTTATCCACTTTTATTTTTATTCATATTGATTTTTGTACATCTCCCCCTCCCCTACGTTGCTCCGTCAAAGTGAACTGACATTATATCATTCCAGGCTTGAACCTCATCTATATTAAAAATTTAATCAAGATTGCTCGTTTGGTTCAAGTTATTAAGTTTTATTTATTATTTTATAAATCCCCCTTCTCCCCTCCCCTGAGTTTTACCGGCAAAGTGAAATTACGAAAACACTCCCAGGCCGAAACTCCATCTATGTTGAAATTTGATCGAGATCGGTCGGGTAGTTCAAGATATTAGGAGTCACAAAAATAGTCACTTTCAATTTTATAATATAGATTTATTGTTGTGGTATAATGTTATATCTCTCAATCATCGATGTGTCGTATACCTAAGGAGGCTAAAAGTTACATTAATAAACAATTATTCAAGTATAAGCATCCACCCATGAAATCAAACTTGCGGTCACATGTACTAAGTTTTTGTCAAATGTCATGAAAATGTTATTTTGATATTAATTTTATGAGCACACATTAAAAATTTCCAACGGATGCTTGACTCTTGGAGCCAAGGCCATACCCATGTAGTCGACACCTATGGTGTACGGTATTATTGTGCTGCTAAAATGTCTTGAGCTGTGGCAAAAATAAAGCTCATACCCTCACACACCCACGCGTTGAGCCAATAAGGGTTCAGCTGTTGCTAAGCGAGAGAAAGCGAGTGGAATTCCTTCAGCCGATAGCAGCGCTTACAACGGAAGACTAGGGATCAAGTCAATGTGGCATATATTTACCAATGTTCAATACTACATTTCTCTTTAGCTTTGAAAGAAAAGCACCACTAATATGTTTTGAAACGAAACGAAATAACTAGTTAACGTACCACGAATATGCATCGAGGCTAAGGGAGACGGTAATGATGAGAAGTGAATGAAATAGTGGAGTGAAGAAAGTACGAGGAAACATCAAAACCCTGAGAAAACCCACGCACACGGTGTTTGCCCACCAAAACATTCCCATGGCGCAAGCTAAAATCCAACCAGGGACCCGTATAACCCACGTGACTGCTCTACCACCGAGCCGGTACTTGTGAAAGACTCTTGCGCAAGAGTCTTGGTCTTGGTCTTGGTCTTGCACACCTTGGTCTTGGTCTTGGTCTTGCATCGGGATTCCTGGTCTTGGTCTTGGTCTTGGTTTTGGTCTTGCATGCAAGACTCTTGCAAAAACTGCAAGACCAAGAGTCTTGCGCTCATCACTAATACGGGACAATACCTTAGATCCAGGCACTTAAAAGAGGGCGGACGAGTGTGACACATGTACAGGGGAGAACGATGGACAACCTCCGCTACGTACGATAAGATTCTGCAAGCTCAAGAAATGAGATAATTCTTACTAATATGCGAGTTACCATTGATAAAGTAGCGTCTTCTTTGGACATCAGTCATGGTGTGGTAGATTTCCAACAGAAATAGACGTGCTAGTGCAAAAGTGGCGCAACCGTATTCTCTCGATGAACCAAAACACGCCTGTTTGGAAGGAATACACAAGCTTTAGGAGTGCTTTATCACGTGGTTTGACAAAGTAGGTATAAAACCAATGTGCGTGTAAGTGTTGAACTCCTAACTTTCTGTAAAAATAATCGTTTATAGTCGAAAGTTGTCAATTTTGACTCGCCCTCGTATTTGGTTCTAAACATCCCCGGCCAGTATACACTCACCAAGCATTAATGAATTGGAGACTGAAATTTGCACAATTAAATGTGCAAGAATTTAAGAATATCTACATGGATTTAGGAAAATAGCTAAAGAGGCATTTCAAGATTAGGTAAGTTTAAACAAACTCCATAGAAAAGGCATCAAAATCTCCTTTGTGTCTGTGGACACCCAAATTATAGCAGCCTTCCACGTTAATCTATTATCTGGCGTGTGTGCTTTAGGTGTGCATGGCCCGGGGTTCGATTTCCGGAGTGAAGACTAGGGGTTGGAAGGAAGTGGAAGGTCCCAAAAGGGGTGAGTGTGGGGGGCTGGGAAACGATGATATGAAAAATAATTGAAAATAACCTATATTAATGTCCGATTCTTAGTTTCTTGGTCGCTTGGTTTAAGCCCAAGTTCATAACCCCTCGGCATGAAGTCGATGTTGAGGCGGTCCAAATTGGATGACATTATAATTGTTTATTATTTCACCTTTATTGTAATGTGTATTCTAACAGTGGAAGGGGTTCAACGGAGGGTGAAGTGTGGAGATGTGAAGGAATAGAGGGGGTTCAAGAGAAGGTGAGGGTTGGGAGAAAAGGAGTTAACACAAAATATTAATCGAAAATGACCGGTATTAGTGTCGAGCACCTAGTTTTGCAGGTTCCTGAAATGTATAGTGATACTCACTGTGTTCTAAGTCAAAATTTACTCCCAATCTTGAGGAAGTGAAGGTAAGAGATGAAAGTTTTTGACATTACTGATTTTTGTCATTTCACTTTCATTGCAATATGTATCCTAAGAAGGAAAAGGGGTTCAATGAAGAATAATGGAAGTGTGAAGGGATCGAAGGGGTTTCAAAAGAAACTGAGAGGTAAAGGTGGAAATGGAATATTTATTAAGAATCTAATATGAATCATCTAAGTGCCCAATGCTTAGTTTTCGGGATCTCCGATATGAATAGTGACACTCCAGATGTCGTTTAAGTCGAAATTCGTCCTCAGTTTTTGCGGAAGTGACAAGAGGTGAAAAGAAGGTGACATTGCGAATTTTTATCATTACACATATATTTTGACACTTATCGTAACAAGGAAAACGGGTTGAAATACTTCATAAAACTATTCTCCGCGTTCAAAGAAATTGCTTCAGCTAATCTACTATATAAATTTGAATATAAGTGTCTGCCTAGTAGCATCAGCAATAACTATTGAATTTATTGATATGATATTAGGAGTGATTATCAATCTTATATCTCCAAGAATGGTCGCTGAATCTGAGGGAAGAACGTAGACTGAAAGTATATGATAACATGATCCTGAAACGAATATTTGGATGCAAGAGGAACGGGAGTGGGGAATGGTGGAAATTTCATAGCGATGAACTACACAATTTGTACGGTTTACCAAACATTGTTAGGGCCATCAAATCTAGAAAGGCATAGCTGGACAGGTCTTATAGCCAGAATGGAAGAAAGTAGGGAGTCATTCAAAGTCTTCAAATCTAGAAAGGCATAGCTGGGCAGGTCTTATAGCCAGAATGGAAGAAAGTAGGGAGTCATTCAAAGTCTTCAAATCTAGAAAGGCATAGCTGGGCAGGTCTTATAGCCAGAATGGAAGAAAGTAGGGAGTCATTCAAAGTCTTCAAATCTAGAAAGGCATAGCTGGGCAGGTCTTATAGCCAGAATGGAAGAAAGTAGGGAGTCATTCAAAGTCTTAACTGGAAGACCAATCGGAAAACGACCATTGGGAAGACCTAGGCGCAGATGGAAAGACAATATTAAGATGGATATCGCAGAAATATGAATACAAAATAGAAACTGGATCCAGTTGGCTAAGGATAGAAGTCAATGGAGAGATTTTGTGAACGTGGCATTGAACCTTCGGCTTTCGTAGGTCATAGAGTTAGTAAGTTATTTTATCCCCAAGAATGATACGATATTAAATTGATTAAAATCGATATTCTAAGGGATCACAGAGTGCGGAAAGTCCGACTCACGCAATAACGTTTGGATCAGGGGAAGTGATACTTAACATGATCATCAACATGAAGCCTCCCAAGAAACCTATGATATTAAATTGATCACGATGCATATCCCAAGGAGAAGCAGGGGGTCATAATTTAGGCAAAACGTTGAGTGGTGACATGAAAAATAATCGAAAATGCTAGATATTAGTGTCCAATCCATAGTTTTAGGGGTCGCTGAAATAAACAGTTAAATTTCAGATGCCATTTAAGTCTGCATTCATACTTATGGGAGTTGAAGATTGGGGTGGAAAGGGAGATGCATTACTGATCCTTATCATTACACTTTCATTGTAATTTGTATCCCAAGAGGGGAAGTAGTTCGACGGGAGACAAGGAAAGGTGGTAGGAAGGGGTAACGTACAAATAATAGAAAACGAGCAATCTTAGTGTCCAACTAATAGTTTGTGAATTCCCTGAGAGAAATAGTGACTCCCCGATGCCATTTAAGACAAATTCACCCTCATGTACTACAAGGAAATGAAATGAAATCTTTTAGTTTAACGTCCAACGACTATGCCCTTTAAGCTAAGGGAGACAATGATTAAGGTAAGTGAACGATGAAAAAGTGATAGGAAACGGAAATACCCCGAGAAAAACTCATGACACGATGTTGTCCTGCATAAACTTATTTGGTCAGGAATCCCTCAGCTCCACCTGTTCATCTATATGGAGATTGAAGGTATTCAAAAGAGGGTGACATTACGGATTTTCATCAATACACTTTCATTGTCATGCTTATCCTATGGTGTAAATGGATTCACTCTCCATAAACCTAGTTTCTTCGTTCGAAGAAGGGGTGTTTCAGCTTGTACAGAGTACAATTGGAAATCCGCCAGCCTTTTAAAATAAAGCAACCTGAAACAGGTAATGCAGAACACAACAATATGGCAGCAAATTATTTCAGAAATTGGCATGTAAAGGAATGTGGAATAGTAAGTGATCACAAATTACTATTTGAGTTTAGATAAAACGTTATAGCAAATGAATAAAATATAGTAAGCATCATAAACTAAAATATTACTACATTAAATTGATGTTCATAAAACAAATTAAACTTACCAGCGATTTGAGAAAACTTGGAATGTAATGAAGTATCAATGAAGTAACAAACTGGATAGTAATCTTCTAATGTTATAATATAAATAAAATAAAGGGTTTGTTTGCGTGTCTGTCTGTCCGTCGGTCTGTGTGCGGCCTGGGAACCAGACGAGTGGACCGAGAGTTACCAAATTTTGGTCATGGGTACTTTGGTTTATTTCCCATATCAAGAAGAAGCGTTTTTTCTTTTCAAAATTCGAACCCGGGGATCTCAAGGGGAGCGTTTACCGGGGCATGTAAAAGTAATAGAAAATGACCGATATTAGTGTCGAATTCACAGTTTTCCCGGTCGCTGAGATCAATACTGATACTTTCATAAGCGATTGCTTTCAAATTCAGCTACCATTCTATGCAGGGCACCGAGCAAGGGTCACCGGGGAAGGAGATACGAAGACATGATAAAAATAATCCAAAATGACCGATATTAGTTTCAAATCCATTAGTACAATAAGAGTTTGTTTTCTTTCGTTGTTCATTTGTTTACATAGATATTTTATCTCACCCGTACGAAGTGCGGGCATTTCAGCTAGTGGCCAATAAAGAGACGAACTCATTCAAAATAAATACAATTAAAAATGTGAATGCATCATTGGAGAATGAAACGTTTCAGAATTTAAGAAGAAAATATAGACATTTAAGGAAATAATATCGAGAACAATAGACATTGACCAAAGACAATTAGGCAGTTCAATAATACAAAGATACTAAACAATAATGTACACAAAAGCTGATACCTTGGGGAACTCCATTCAAGGTCGTTATGTAAAATATAAAAAGACGAACCGTAAGATCGTCATTATGAATCAAAGTTTGTACAAGAACAATGTGTTGGAAGGAATCACTATATTTATTTAGAGAAATTCTCCCATTTGACTAATTAACAGATAATGAAATACATGCGATTATAATGAGAGCAATACACAGATGAAAGAGAAAACAAGAAATGTTTTTAGGCCATAGGATTGAAGAAAAATACCTATAACAAAATTCCAGGTTCAAATAATATAAGAACAGAAAAATTTGCCGAATTTAAAGAATTATTACCTCCACTATTAACCAGATTATACTTGTTGTTGATGTTTGCTTGTTAACGTTTAGGGCCGTTTTTCAACACCCTATATAGATATATGAGATTTGGAGTTGAAGTTTAAGGTGGAGTCCAATTCATTGTAATGCATTTAAATCTTCCTGGACTGGAAATCAAACCTGTAGTCCATGTACCAAAGGCACGCTAACTGCTACATCAGTGGGGAGGGTAGAGTCACGTAATGAATGCCTAAGACAGACAGAATACTTGAAAAATGCATAGATTAAACTCTGGTTACCTAGATAAGAGAGGTTCTGCTCAGTGACAAAATATAAGAAGTTGAATTTGAATGCGATTATCCCAACAGCGCGTATAGATATTCAGCAGCTTGTAAACATGGTCATGGCCCAACAGGTATGTATCGCTTTGCATATTTAGAATGTTGACGTGATGTGTATCACATATCATATGAATTACGTGTTACGTATTACGTATTGGAAAATGCTGTGGTAGTGAAAGCATATAAACTATGGTCAAATGATAGAATGGCATTTTAATAGCAAACATGGTTTATCATGTCTATCATAGTATATCTTGTGATTTTTAATATGTCGTAGTTGAAACATTGTTCTTACTGTATGCAAAGAAAAACCTGCACATACAGCGTAGGATTCAGAAGTAATGAGCCTCACTTTATACTGACGCGTGCACACCTTGCAGCGCACTCCGCTTGACAGCGACGGTGGTGCTTGGTGTTGGCTTCACAGCGTAACGCGGGTCAGTTGGCTCCCAGCTTTCGGAACGGTAGCATCGGCCTTAACAGTAGCCCCTATACGGTGGTGCGTGACACGGCGATATTGAAAGTTCTTAGATCAACGCTACGCGATCAAATTTTGCTTCCGGTTGAACAAGTCTCCTTCCGAAACGTTCGCCATGCTTCAACAGGCATTTGGCACTGAGTGTCTGTCCTATTCTCAAGTCAAAAAGTGACACAAGCCTTTCGTGAGAGCCGGGAAGAGGTGACTGACGATCCCCGGTCTGGACGTCCGTCGTCAACCGGCACTGACGTGAATGTGCAGCGAGTGCGTGAGTTTTTGAACACGGAGCGGCGTTTGAGTCTCTACCAAGTAGCAGAAGCCCTGAACTTATCGGAGACAACGGTGCAACGCATTGTTACCGAGAACTTCACATGCGGAAAGTCTGCGCGAAACTTTTGCCGAGTTTTGACTGAAGAACAGAAACGGAACCGAGTGCTCCAATACGAAGAACTGCTGCAATTGTGCGAAGGCAATCCTGCCTTTCTCGAAAAAGTGATAACCGGCGACGAAACTTGGACTTTTCAGTACGATCCAGAAACAAAACGACAAAGCGCTGAGTGGCACACCTCAAACTCACCCCGTCCCAAGAAAGCGCAGATGAGCAAATCGAATACGAAGACCAGGCTCATCACCTTTTCCGGAGTGACGGGGATCGTCCACTACAAGTTTGTCGCGCCTGGACAGACCATGAACGCAGCTTACTACCAGGAAATCCTGAAAATGCTAAAAAGAAGCGTCGTGCGCAAGCGCAGGGACATCAAGGATAGTTGGAAGCTTCACCACAATAACGCCCCCAGCCACACCGCCTTCATCGTCACCGACTACTTGGTCTGAGTCAACGTTCCTGTAGTACCCCAGCCTCCCTACAGTCCGGACTTGTCGCCTCCTGACTTCTTCTTGTTTCCGCGCTTAAAATCAGCGCTGAAAGGAAAACGTTTCGACTTCATCGAGGACATTAAAGCAAATTTCAAGACTGCCCCTGCAATCATCCCGGAACAGGTCTTCCGAGAATCCTTTGAGTCATGGAAAAGGCGCGTACAGAAAGTGCATTGATGCAGGAAGTGCCTATTTTGAAGACTATTAGTCAATTGTACCGATCCGCTCTGTCTTTTTCAAAGAAGGCTCATTATTTTTGAATCCTACCCTGTATTTGCAATTTTGGGAAATATAGCACATGAAAATGTTTTAGGAAAAACACATTCTACATGTAGTGCTGCTTTTGAATTGAACAGGGGCGAATATGAAAGCAAGTGTTAGGTTATTAGACGTGTGACCCACATGTACGAACTGACAAAGTTGAATATAAATCGATTCTGGGAATTTTGTCACTTGACTTTGTTGGAGGCTTCGCCTCCATGCCTCATCTTTTTCCAACATCTAGTCTTACTTCTCGGGCATTCACCTACAGTAATAAACTCTTGTAAACCATATTTGATTAATGGTAGTGACATTTTGAAATGCCAGTGTTTGCTAAACAATCTATGGACCATGAGATAGCACCATATTATAAATGGTGTTGATCAACTCAGTGTATTTTTTTCGTGTGTGTGTGTGATGCGTGAACAGTAGTGAGATTGGAATCACCTGTAATTAGCCTCCGATCGCTCCAGCAGTGTTCGAATCAAAGCTTTGAAATGAGCTCACGTATTGCATAATACAAGATATGAAACAACCTGAACAGGTTACCGATGCATGTAAATCGTAATTGGTGGTATTCAGAGAGAATTCGTTAATCAAGCTTTAGTCATGTGATTAGTTAGTATCGTATTAGTACTGTACTAAGGAGGGTGTACTTTCTGGTGTTCAGAGTCTGCTCACAGTTCAGCTGATAAGTTGATATGAGTATGATTAACTAATATAACTCCAATACATCGGGTGAGAAAAATAAATGTGGCAACTACGGAAAACTGGACATGTGCATGCGTAATCTGTAAAAATAAAATACGAAATTCGAAACGTTTTCTATGTGGTTTGACATCACAACAACTTATAAATAGTCACAAAATTGGATTATAATTCATTTATTCATTTCTGAGGGATGTATTTATGGCAAGAATAAGTACAAGTAAATTAATATTAGCGATATTAGAAGAATTATGTTGTAATTATAATGGAGGATAATTTATCGATGAATTGTATGTATCGCTCAGAAACCTGGAAATTTTCTATTCGTTTCTCACTGTTCCCTTAACGAAATGGTTCTGCTATTGTAGATGACCCCGCTAAATCGCTACTTCATAGTTAATTCAACCGATGAGGTGAAAGGAAAGAATAATTAATTGTCTTCGTTTTCTCATAACATAAGCTTATTGTGGCTAAATCGTCGCTAAACCCGGTACTCTGTGCTCTAAATTATTTAGTCATATGTGACTAACTTAGTCAGCTACTACATGATAATCAGATTCTGAATACACTTATGATAATCATGCGTTAGTCAAACCCTTAGTATGGCTCTAATCATACCTAGAAACGAAATGTAATCTTTGAGTTTTACGTCCCACGTTTTTGCCAATTAGGCTAAAGGAGACGGTGATGATGAGTAATGAATGAAATGGTGGAATGAAGAAAGTGGGAGGAAATTGGAGAACCCCGAGAAAACCCACACACACGGTGTTTGTCCACCACAAAGTTCACTTGGCGGGGCTGGGATCAAAACCGGGACCCCAAGCACCAGAGATGAACGCTCTACCACTGAGCCACCGCGGCCCTTACTTAGAAACGACTTTGCATAAGGCTCTATATGCCTATGATTAATGTATCTGATAATGCATTCATATCGAGAACTTGTGATGAGATATTTTTTTATGTATTGAAGCGTCCTTGCATCATCATTGTCATAATGAGTCCTTCACAACTTTGAAATAATTTTGAGAAGCAAGAAATTTTCTTTAACTGTATTATTCTTGAGTCGTAAGTTGTATGATTACACTTTTTCCTTTCACGCGCAAGAATGTAAACAAATAGTAAATTTCCCATGAATCTGTTTATGCCAATCATATAATGTTTTATAAATTAGGCGCTAATACAGCAAGGCGTTTCTTTGGTAATGGTGAATTGTTCGCAAGTATTACTGATGTTGATGTTGGCATTATATGGAGGTTCAAGATTGTGCTTCAGACACTTTGCTAGTCGTTGTGTGATACATGTAGAAAAATTTCGCAGATATGCTCTCGACACGGCACAGGAATTCATTACGAAATACCCCTGGTATCCAATGCCACCAACTGTGCATAAAGTGTTAATTCTAGATGCTCAAGTCATGCATCATGCTCTACTTCCAATAGATCAACTCAGTGAGGAAGCCCAAGCGGCACGGAATAAAGAATAATACAGGGAACACTTTGCTCTTAAAATTTCACGATCAAAGACAGACGAAGATGTAATACATTTACTACTAATCACATCAGACTCTCTTATTACGAGTCTTATGTACGGAGGTAAACTGATTTCTTTGTAAACTTTAAAACTGGTGGTGTACGCAGGGGTAGAAGTGAGGGGAAAGGGGGAGAACGCCACGTCCCACGGAGGCAAATGCCTCATTTTCATTAGCCTTATTAACAGTTGTATATGTTCCGCTCCAGAATGATCTACTGAAAAGTAGCGACGAGTCAGGTGGTTCTGCTGTTTCAATAACATAAACATTCCAGCCCACGGATTTTCTTTTACACTTTCAAAGACGTTCATATAGTACATCTTGTATATTTATTTTATGTCGAAATTTTTCTTCTACATATTGAATACATTAGTATAGCCACTGCACACACCGAACTAATTGGTTTTCTTACAATTTTATGCTTCATATTGCGCATTCCTACTTTTGTCAAGAATTCAGTGCTTTAGCCCCATTGTGCTCCGTCCCCCATACCTATCTTTGCCCATTGTATTTTTTTTAGGAACTGGAGGGACGCCATTGATATTTTTCTAGAAATGGGGCGTTCTCCCCCTTCCCCCTCACTTCTACCTCTGCGTACACCACCAGTTTTAAAGTTTACAAAGAAATCAGTCTACCTCCGTTCTTTCGAAAACTACACATTAGCTTTTACACTGACTCATATTATTTTGTTTAGCTTAATGTTCTATCGTATTGTGTATGTCATATCATTGGACTGCTTTGTTGTTAAATGCTATTAAGAATTTAAAGTTAAACATATTTATTGTTATTTAAGCAAACTAGTAACAAGAATAAGTTAATAGAGAGAAAAAATAGAAACAAATGCAACCGAATTTGGATACAGACAGGAAAGATCAACTGAAAATGTGGGCAACAAACAACTCTATATAGCAAAAAGGTTCGAAAGAAGTATGTAATTGGAATACTTGTAGACGTGAGTAGTCCATTCTATAATCCATACTAACCAGCACTATTCAACAAGATCAGACAACGAAAACACAAGAATAAATCTCAATACCGCTAGAATATTGTAAAAACAGAAAAATAATATGTTATATAGAAAATGTACATAACGCCGAATGGATGTCCTCAAGGGTCAGTATGGTTCTGGAATCATGTCTTCATGAACTACAATCCATACTAGAAATTAAAGGCATAATAGCGTATGCTAATGATATACAAGGACGGGACATAAATCTTGTAAAATTCTGGTACACAATCTATCTGTATTTATTATAATACAATAAAAATAGATTAACATTTAAAGTATAGCCCCTCGTAGTGGACTATTTGCAGCTACCTTCCTGCCAGTCCCTCGATTTGTCCTTAGCGGCAAATAAGGCTATCACTGTTGTTTCCATCTCCTGCTCGTTGGTGAAGCATCATAATTTCAGGAAGTGTGCCATGGACAGAAACAGGTAGTAATCCGAAGGAATATCACGACTACATGCTGAGTGTGACATCAGTTCGATATCTTCAAATACATGCATTTTTTGTTGCGATTTTCGAGCCTAATATTGTTTTCCGTTATTCTATTGCAACAAGGTGCGCTTTGGGTTCGCCAATGCATATCTTTGTCGTAGTGCACCATACGTCTGCTTCAACTCTTCGGAGTGAAAGTCGGTGTTGATCGTACGACCCTTAAGAACAAAGTCGAAGTGACTTATTCTCTCGTAGTTCCATCACACACAGAGCAGAATTTATGTTCGAAACAGCCCAGTTTAACAATCGGTTTTAGAAGTCAGTTTTACCTCAAGCACTGTTTATGCACTTTAGGATTTCCGAAGAACTTCCCCTTTTCGTTGCATATGACAATTCATTTCATGCAATGCACGTGAAGATTTTTGCAGTAATCATCGGCACGTATTTACTTTCTTTTGCTGAGGGCAAATCATGTGATGGTTTTGCCGAGGTCATGAAGGTGACGGAGTACAGTGGATTGGGATATGCAAGTTGATTTGCCAATCGTCATGTGCTGGTGGACGGTTTTCCTCAATGACGTGTTGTGTGACTTCAGAATCTGATACCGTGGGGCCTTTGGATCCTGCCTGATCTACATGTTTACAACTTGCAGAAAGTTTCTGAAACCAAGGATTTGCAGTGCTGTGATTCACTACAACTTCCCCTTTGGCATGATAAATATTTTCGGTTGCTTCCACAGCATTATACCCCAATAAAAAAATAACACAGTAAAAAGTTTACGTATCAGACGTTGTTGAGCACTCATCGTCACTGACACTAAATACTAGCTGAAGATACTTACGAGGTAGAGGCATCCGTGTTAAATAGTCCGTTTGCCGTACTACGTCTTGAGTCAATTTGAACTTGTACATACGGTACATAACGGTGAATATACGCCCCTGCTGTCTTGGTTCTCGAAATATTGGAAGACTTATGACTTATCTTTGTATTAATTAAGAGAAAGATAACAGAGGGTAAACAGAAAAAATAATGATATGACAATAACTAAAACAACATAATAGTGTAGCAATAACATACAGTATTTATCTAAAAATGGAAACAGCAGTCCTATATATGTTTATGAAAGAAAACATGGTCGGAGACAGGTTATAGGACTTTTGATATTTTGACTTCAAAACTGATGTTATTTGATTCTACACGTCTTACTAAGTCTACGCACTAAATTTCAACTTGCGGAAACAAAGGAATTCAAAGTTATGGTGAGTCAAAATTTTGCCACAAATATAGAGGTTATAGAACTTTTGATGTTTCGACCTCAAAATTGAAAATGAAAATGAAATCGTTGAGTTTTATGTCCCACGCATATGCCGGTTAAACTAAAGGAGACAGTGATTATGAGAAATGAATGAAACGGTGAAATGAAGAAAGTGGCAGGAAACAGAAGAACCCAGAGGAAACCCACGCACACGGTGTTTCTGAACTTTGTACACGGTGTTTCTGGATAAACACCGTGTACAAATGACACCTTTTAAAAGTTAAGAGGGGGTCATTTTGCAAACAGGTATAATATTTAGCTTATAAATTTCAATACAAAATGAATTCATGATTTGGCAACGCCGCTCTGATAATGCATAATAAGTGTAGTTTGTGTACATTTGCCAACGCGATTGTTTAAAGCTGTTGTTCGCGTGATTGTAGAAAATTAATACTGGTCTGAGAGAAATCTTATGCCGACCACGCCCTATTGTCATTATACCTAGCTCATTTTTGCAATAATGGAAAGGTGGCCAGAACTAGAAGGCATTGGCCAGAACTGGAACATATTTCAATTATTATTTCAAGAATGAAGAACATGCAATTACATTCCTTGGAACATATAGTCTTATTCTGACAAGGGAAAACAAAGAAAAAGTGAAATGTAATATATGTGGATATTTACACAAAAGATAAAGACAATTACAAAATTGGCTCTGTTTTCATCTGCAGCAAAGCAAAATACGCAAGAGATGAAAGATGTAAATCGTGCAAGAAAATATTAAGAAAACACTGCAATGAAGAATGTAATATTGTAATAAATTCGCTCTCGAATACTATTTTCCTATAATCCCTATAGTTTTGGCAAAATTTTGACCCCCTTAACTGGATTCCTTCGCGTGCGCAACTTGAAATTTGATGTGTTTGCGGAAGTTGAAATTTAGTGTGTAGACTAAGTAAGACGTGTAGAATCGAATAACATCAAATTGAAGTGAAAGTATCAAAAGTCCTATAACCCGTCTCCGACCAAAAAACTAGTAAGAAATTCAAGTATAAAAATGTGCACCGGAAACAGGAAGTGGGTATAATAATAAATATTTAGGTATACTATTTGATGAAAATATAAAATTCACTAAACATATTCAACGTAGCCTATAACTGTTTATACAAATTTGTTGCTATAATATTGTTACTATAGGCACCATACTACCTGAAACAAATATTAATAGGATTAATAGATCGTACCTCACAACTGCAAAAAGAAAAAAAAAACTTTTTGCTGGAAGTATCATGATTAATGCTATTTATTGTAATGACAATTACAATACCAATAATATATTAGTAAAAGGTAAATCAACAATATAAAATAGAAGAAATACTACGATAATGATCGGAAACGCATACAGAGATTATAGAAGAATATTGAGAAAATAGCAGACAAAATGGGAAGAGCAACATATATTTGTTTCCAAACATAGAAGATATATTTTATTTAAAATATACGCAACCAGGGAAATGCATTGTCCATTACATTACGTGACATGGGTAACATAACATTAAAAAGACTTAACTTAATTGAAGAAATGAAGTGTAGATACTGCTATCAACCAGGAACATAATTAAAAGTAGAGTTTGAATGTAAAGTAACACAAAATAAAAAAGCAAACATAATACCACGGTTAACAGGACGGAATATTACTGAAATTCTAAAAGCATTTATATGAAGTCTGTGAAGAAGTACATGAAAAATATCAGACTATCACAAGGAATAAATAGTGTCAAGCTGTTACAAAATCGATAATAATATATTTCCCGGAATAATTTTTTCTCCAATATTTTTTATAGCTGGATAATAATAAAAAAAAAGACTGAAAAACTTGGTTCTACGGCAAGGAACTTTCGAATTGCTTAAGTCATGTGAATCATAAATTTTAAGATATTTTGGTTTGCTTCCTTATTATGCTTGTGATTTTGATATATCATCAGAGAACAAAATGCAATGAATCTCGTTTTTAATGAGTTCTTTTTTTAAAATTTTTCTTCTTTAAGCAGCTGTTTTTTTTTTTTCAAAAGAAATCTCCTCAAATATTCTTCTTCCTTCATCAACTTTTGGATTGGAGTTTAAATTACGACTCATTTGTTGTAAATAATAGGTACTCTTGAAACTCATTTCCATTTTCATTTTAGTAATTTGTGCTGTTGCAATTTCTAACAATACACACTTTTTCCCTTTTCTACTCTTGATGTCTAGGCCTATAGACATTAACGCTATGGAATCTAATAAACTGTTCTTCTTGTTTCTTACAGCAGTGAGCTTTGTATATCGTCCTTCTATTATTAGTTCAGAACGATTTATTAAACAAAGAAATCTTCGCAAGCCGTAGTGGTTCTGGTGCAAAGTTATCCACTTTGTAATAGGTAGCATCTCATTAGAAAATATGCAGGCCTATATTATCTTATAGATGACACATGTATTACATTACAGTAACAAGACGGATCAGTAAGTTACTCTTTATTTGTAGAAAGTTTGGCAATTGTAACTAGTGATATACTGTGAGCTTTATTTTTCTTTTACTTATTATTTTGTCTATTTTTATTCCCAAGCACTGCCTGTTATTTCTCTTTCTGTCGTGTTAGTTAGTATTGTGCTACTTGGGCTGTTCTGTTGGAAATCCTTTCAGAAGGCTTCAAGCCAAGTTCTTGGTTTCTGGCCGGGTTCCCAGTTTTTGTTCTACAGATTCTCGTGTGACACACTACAATGTCAAAGCACTGCGGGCGTTTTCATCATTCTTTTTGCCAAGTTACTACTGATGTAAAGTACAGAACAAACATTTCTTAAACAAAGTCCCATTTACAGAGAAAGATTTTACACGGTCTGAAAAGAGTTCCTAGAAGAATGTATATAAATCAAAGAAACATTTTGTAAGTTCTTTAAAGACGAAAAGTATAATGTTAGCAATAACGTATTGATTTGTATCTCGTTTCAGAATCTGTCCCTTCAATTACTAATATATTTAATACTCTATTGTTAACAAAAATAACTTTTTATTTATCCATACAATATTTACAATTTCCAGTTTATTTTCTCTTAAATCCATGACTTCATCAAATTTCGAAGGCTCATTGGCGTTTGTTTTTCTCTTGGCCCATTATACTACAATATATTTAGGCGAATGTCAGCGAATTACATCTTCCAAAAATAATTTTTGATTACATGTTAGAATATATCGCACATGACATAGAACAGTGACACAACTCAAAATTTTGCGTTTTTGAGTTATTGCCACTGCGAGGCGCGCAATACTTTACTCTACCTAGTAAACAAATTTCACACTTGTAACGTAATTTTTAGCATTTAGAGAGCAGTATGTGTCGGTTTTCCATTTCCTGAACTTTGACTATTGTCCTCGGAGAATAGTAACAGAACTTAGATGATCTTGTCTGGTTGAGTAGTTCTTCTCTGGTAAAGTGACATTTTTTAACATACGACATTGCTTGTGCAGCATATCAGTATAGTAAAACGACACTTTTAGGTTTAGGACGTTATTCTCCGAAAAAAGGTGGGTAGAAGCTGTACAAGGTAATTGAATTAACGCATGAAACATTCCTTGACTTTAAGGATCTTTGTCAAAACTACGGAAATAATTTCTCAAAACCCTACGATGAACAGCAAATAAAATTTGCCGATATTAAGATAGCAAAAGTTGAGAAAGAAACAACGGACTGATTTTTTTTTTTTATCAAAACTTCATACGAACAAGCGGATTACCAAAAAAATGTTGTCACGAAGAATACACGCAAGTCTCGGCAGCGAAGAATGTCGTGCGAACTGGGAAAAGCGTATCCAGATAAATTCAAAATATCGGAAAGTCCGATATAATGATTCTTCTTGTTTCCCAACACATTTCCCAGCTTACAAAGATTTCTACACATCACTTTTCAATTAGTAGTTTCTATTGAACAGCTGATGTAAAGACATTGATATTTGGATCATTATTTTGAAGTTATACCATAATTAAAAGTAATTGTTTTCTTGTAAAACTTCGAAAACTTCGATTTGTGTCACTTTTCCTCCTTGTCATCATTACACACTTTTACAAGGTGTGTCATCAGAATAGTCCTAACTTGCAAAAAATGACAATGATAAATAAAAAGAAAAGTGACACAAATCAAATTTCTCACGCCTGGGATGACTGCATTTTGTGTACTAAACACCTATTGTTTCCAGTAACAATACCTGTAACTATTTACAAAGTTAGAAGCAATTCATACACTATTTTCTTCGTAGTTTTTTTTTTTTTTTTTTTTTTTTTGCTCTCCTGAAAAAATACGTTTTTTGAGTTGTGTCACTGTTCTATGTCATGTGCGATATGGGCAGAGGTATGATTATCACAGCAACCAAACACTAAGAATAAAACATTTGTTACCTTGTGGCAAGTGATTATGCTAATATTCCCTTTAAAGGATATGCAATAAATCTAATGCTGTAGTTTCAAGCATAATTTCTTTCTTTCTTTCATTTTTTCCAAGAACAGCTTAAATGTAAAATAGATTTTTATTATTCTGACATTTATTTATCTAAAGACATAAATAAGACGTCTGTCCTGTTTTTTACTCAACTCCTACAATATTGTGTATATACAGAGTGAGAAGAAATAATCCGTACAAAGTTTTACGTATCCTGCCAGGAATATAGTGTCCTGTAGCCAAGTAAATGTTGTTCTATTGTGTACTTGTGTACCTGTACATGCTTTTTGGGCTTCCTAACGAGGAATTTCTTTTTTTGTTTCACAATGTCAACCAAACGCAGGACAATGTTGGAACTGTTTTGTCAAGGAAAGCGTCAATGTAAAATTGTTCGTTTGACTGGTGTTCCAAAAGCGACAGTCTCAGACGCAGTTCGGTGATTCCAGGAGCACGGCCATGAAGGCAGCCGTCCTGGAAGAGGAAGAAAGCGCATCGTCAACAGGACCAAGAACCGCAAAATTAAAAGCAAAAAATCCGAGAGTCTCGATGAGAAAAATTCTCGTGATACCGTTATCAATCGCAAATCGGTGCGGCAAATGGCTAAACGGGAGCGTACAAACTCCAAAAGGTTCAGCTGCTCACTGACGAAAACAAACGCGAGCAACTCGAACGATGCCACCTTCTCAAGCGTCGGGCCGCAGATCAGCGATGGGAGTGCATTCTCTTAACTGACGAGAAGCTGTCCACCGTGAAACAAACGCACAACCACCAACATGACAGGACCTGGTCCGCTGAGGATCCTAGCACCTAGCCATTGTCGAACACTGCCAAAATCCGCAGTCGGCATGGTCCAGTGCGGAATTTGCGCCACTGGTAAGACCGCCATAGTGTTCGTGGATCAAAGCTCAAGATCAACCACAATGTGTACTGCCGCGACATTCTGCAGACCGTGGTATTTCTGTGGGCAAACGGCAATTCGGTGATATGGAATGGGCTTTCCAACAGAACTTTGCTCCGGCCCACAGGGCGAAACAAGACTGGTGCAAAACCCATTTTCCGGGCTTCATCTCGTCTACGGAATACCCTCCCTACTCCTCGCACCTCAACCCCATGGACTACGATGTATGATCGATTTTGTAGGCCTGGATATGCACTACACGCTACAAAAGTTTGGAGTCGCTGAAGCAATGGCTGCATCGTGAGTGGAGCCGATTGTCCCCAAGGGCTTGCGGCACATCAGCGAACATTGCTAAACACGTTTGGACGTATGTACTGCCGCCTAGGGCAGCCACTTTGAAACCGGCTGAAGACATTGTTCCTAAATACCCATAATCTTGGTATTTCGTGTAGTTTTGCTAAATGCTTTCGGTTTAATAAATTTATGGTAACAAACATTCGTACGGGTCATTTCTTCTCACCCTCTAAAAGTAACATACAATAGGAGGAAATAATAGCATGCGCAATATGAGTAATCATTTTCAATATCTATGTATCTTAAAGATATTTAGGGATGCGCTCGAGTCGAGACATGTCTCGAATCTCGACTCGACTCGACTCGAATTCGAGTCGAGATTCGAGTCGAGACACACTTTGTAAAATTCGAGACGAGTCGAGACAAACGTATTTCTCGACTCGAATTTTCGAGTCGAGACACGAGTCGAGTCGAGACGGCTCTTAAAAATCTCGACTCGACTCGAATGTCTCGAAAATCTTTCTATAATTTTTAATATTATTTTGAAGAAAGTGTTCACTCAGAAACAGCCTTGAAACCAATTCCAGCTTTTATTCCTTCAGAAAGGTACAGAACTCATAAAATTAATAGTTAATCTTTAAAGATCAAGATTTAATTTTCAGCTCAATTCAGTTAATTAGAACTAATAGTTAATGTCGTTGTATTTGGTTGTACTGCAAATATAATGATAATAATAATAATAATTGATTATCTAGTTTGTATAAAACTATTATCCGTAGTCTAAATCTAGTTTGTATAAAACTATTGCGATAAAGTGAACTTCATAAATTCTCTGAATGAGCAGTTGGTAGTCTATAGTAATTTAGCATAGTTATAATTATTGTGTTTTCGTTCCCATGAACGCAATAGGGATACGTAACTTCTGGATTATTCGCTTGCCCAACTATTCTGAGGCTTTAATATGTTGCAGCATATCACGAGCTACGGATAATATATAATGTAACATTTGTTGTACATCACATATTATGATACGAGACTATTTTACATAGTATATCTTATCTAATATAAATAAAATAAAGAGTTTGTTTGTGTGTTTGTCTGTCTGTCTGTGCGACCTGGGGACCAGACGATTGGACCGAGAGTTCCCAAAATTTGGTCACGGGTACCTTAGTCCAGGCCCCAGATCAAGACGAAGCGTTTTTTTTTTAAATTTTGAACCAGGGGAGTCTCAGGGGGGACGTTTACTGGGACCGACCTGGGGACCAGACAAGTTGACCGAGAGTTACCAAATTTTGGTCACGGATACCTTGGTCCAGGTTCCAGTCTAAGGCGAAGCGTTTTTGCCAAAATTGGAACCAGGGGGTCTCAGGGAGGCGTTTAGCGAGACATGTAGTAAAAGTAATCCAAATTGATCGACATTAGTGTCAAATCCATAGTTTTCACGGTCGCTGAGATCAATGGATTTCCATCAGCGATGATTTGCAAATTCAGCTACTACTGTATGTGGGCCGGGTGTCAGCGGGTGAGGAATACCGAGACATGTATAAATAGCCCATATTGATTGATACTAGTGTCAAATCCATAGTTTTCGCGGTCACTGAAATGAATGGTGATACTTCCACAGGTGTTGACTTCCAAATACAGCCCCCATGCGAAGAATGGGTATATTAAGCTAGTATTACAATAAATGGACTGCTTGGATAACAAGAACTAGTACAGATAAGTACCATTCACTTCTATGAATAGGTATTTTTTAAAAGGATTTTTGTAAACACTAAGTTATAAAACAATGAACTACATACAGTAGTTATGGTTTTGGTTCCCAACATAAAAGAAATATGGATTGTTCATGAGATATTGAACTTCAACTTTCACTCTGGAAAATTTCAATTTTGGAGTTAGGCCACTTGGCATCAAAGCAGTTCATTGTAAGATAAATACATTCCGCACATTAGTAACATAGTTGTTCAGGGGCCTTCGATTTTCATCCTCTCAAATGAAAGCTGAACGATTGCTTGATACATGCTGACTATATAGGAGAAATAGTGTATTAAGTTTTCGAGCTTTGGTGCGTATCCGTATTTATACTCTGATATAATTTTAAGTTCACACTCAAATCGAGCTAATTGTTTAATGCATTTCGAAAGCTTTTGTTTTTATGCAGCTCATTAAGGAAAATCTATTTCATAATCGTAACATTTATGTACTAAGAAACTATGAACGTAAAGTGGACTCGACCTAACCCCGTGGCTGCTGTGACTCAGTGGCACAGCTCTCACCCTTGGTGTGTGAGGACTCTGATTCTGTGTGTGTGTGTGAACTCCGCGGCTAGTGTATGCGTCTTTGCCGTGGAAGACTCGGGTTCAATTCCCGGCGCGAGCTCATGTAGTTCGGATTCCACGTTAATCAGTAGGTCTACATTTCATATATCCTTGCTACTGAAAGAGACGGTAAAGTCAAAATCAACTCAACAATATATATGTGTGTGTGCTTATGTGAATTTCCTTGTGGCTGTATGGTTAACACATACGCCTTGATCGCGGGAGACTCTGGTTCGATTTACGGTGGCGGTATCCCACTTTAAACTGTAGATCCATACCTCATATAACCATAAATATAATATATATGCCTTTGATACACTTATTTTCCGACTTGGAAGCCATCGAAAATTTCCGGACACAGAGTCCCGTAGACCGAAAATGAGAAACATAGGTGCAGAGTAAAACAGCAATAGAAATTTAAGCTTTTTAGGCTAACTTAATCCTTACATATAATGCAACTAGCTTGGCCAAGTTATAATGGAGGAAATGCTATCATTGCAACACTCTGATAATAGAAAATGTTCGTCAGGTATTACTATCCCCCCTCTCCTGCAGAATGAAAACCCTGACTAAAACTCAATATATATATGATATATATAAAACTATTTTGTGTAATGTAACAAACAGTGGCGGATAGTATTCATGTTTCCTTGCAGAGGTCCTTACGAGGGTTCGCTTCCATCTTCCTCTCCCCAAGAACTAAAATAAATCAAAAAATTGCTATTACTTGTTAATCTTGTACAAAGGACGCAATTAAAGTCCCAGTGTAACACCCCTTCACATTTAGATTTTTCCCCTGGAAGAAAACCAGTTATTATTGTTTCTTGATTTCTCAGTCTCACCTACATAAACATACGAATAGAATTACAGGATAGGACATGTTTAGAGTGCTTGCACGTGACATCTAACTATATTTCTCATCAAATGTGTCACAGATGAAAATTTCTGTTTGTACTGCCTCTATTTTCTGGTACATATGTTTCATTTATGTTATGTTGCTAAAATTCGTTAGGAAACAAGTACAGACTGCGCCTGTGTGCCTGACAAAACGTAAATGTACTGGATAATTATTTCTTCACTTTCTTCCAGGAAAAAAAAGTAACCCATCTCATGTCGGCTAACAAAAGGAGGTAGCGGACCAAAGATAGCCGTTGTTTACCTAAGGTCGTTACACAGCAGAGGTTTCATTCAGTCAGAGGGAAAAGAAAAAATAATTTAAGGTTTCTACATTTGTTTTGAACTGCAATATACTTCTTTCTTTTATTTTAAGAACCATTTCCTTCTCATTTGTCTGCATCAGAAAAAAATGCAAAAAAATCACTAAAATGTGCCTTTTTACCCAAAGTACGTACTAGATCACTAGTTCAATAGTAAAATCACTAAATCTATTACGAAATCATAAATGCGGCATCCCTGGGTTGGAGCGAAAATAATTGTTGGAGTAAAAACTAGTCCGTATTTCTACTGCGTTCTGTTGTTGAATTCACAGAAATGTTCAAAAAGAAATTCAAGAAGTAAAACACGATCCTACAAAAGACTGTTTACTTGCTCACTGGTTTTAGTATTGTGAACTGAAACTCAAGTGCGCAGTCATGTTGAATACTTCTGTCCCTTTCTACTTTACAACTTGAGGTGGGATGAGGGTCAGATCTAGTGATATACCGCTAAAGGAAGTGCTTCAGTAGCGGTATGTATTGTTTATACTACTTACAACGTTACCCCCCACATAAAATATAAATTCACCCTTTCTCCCTTCCCGTTTTCGAATACAATGAACCGACTATTTTGCTGAAGAAAGATGCTAAAAGAAAATTGAAACATCTGTGTCTAAACTTTCTTTGAAGCGCAGTCTTTCGTATTTGTAAGGTTTTGCGAGTGTTTTCGAGATAGCCAAATCTTTTACCATGGTCTCCTGCTGCGAACTGACCGTGAGTAAACACCCGATCACGCTGTGCTCAATTTCTCTCGCACACGTGAAATGGGTTTGTTGTTTCCAAATCAAATAGGAAGTTACCTTGTGCTTTTGCATTTCTGCACGCACACAGGTACCATTGTTGTTTTAATGATCAGAAGAAATATCAAAACCATCCGATATATATATGATACAAAACAGCTAACAGAGGGAGGCAAAGATAAAAGTAGGCCTATACCAAGTTTTCCGCGTGGTACCATTATGGAGAATAAATATTTGATAAAGTCACGTAGATGCGCTTAAACCTATTCCATCTGCCCTTATAATTTTTCTGGTCTCATCAATTTCTCAGGAGAATACGTACAACATATGTCCAAATTCCATATATATACTCTTTCTAAACTAATGAGTAAACTCACTAAGAACACCAACTGATATCAATAAACAGGAAAGAAAACAATACTTTATACTTCTATCATTTGGTACACATCTCTATGAAGCACAGCTTGTTTCTTTTCGAAATAGCTCCTTCGTGTCACAGCTGTGGTTAGTTTTGTTTTGTGTTAGGATGAAAGAGAGAAATGCAACATTTGCTTCGCGGTGAAGTTATATATATATATATTATTAAGATGAGCGGTGATAAGCGAGGTTTAACAAAGAGTGCCTTTCGGATGCACAATTTAACGGGTAGTTGCAGTCCGTGTTGAGAATCGAACCAAAGCTATGTAAGACATGTTAATATTGAGCTCTTTTGTGGTAAAAGTGAACTTCAGAAACACACAAAAGACTTGAAACATCAAGCTAATGTAAAGCAATTAAAAAATAGCCTACCTATCGCTGCATCTTTTCTGTGGCTAGGAACATGCAGTGTGTAGCAACAAGAATCGTGTTAAGGACTTTTTTTTTCGAACATAACATTCCCTTCCACACCATAAAAGACAATATAATGTTTGTTAAAAGAAAGTGCACATAATATTTTTAAATTTTGTTTGTGATCCTATCATGCACAATTATAAATAATGCCTTTCATACTACGAGAATGAGTTCAACTATACGTCATGGCCCCTCTAAAGCGGGGCCGCGGTGGCTCAGTGGTAGATCGTTCACCTCTGGTGCTTGGGGACCCTGGTTCGATCCCAGCTCACACCAAGTGAACTTTGTGGTGGACAAACACCGTGTGCGTGGGTTTCCTCGGGGTTCTTCCGTTCCTCCCACTTTCTTCATTCCACGATTTCACTAATTTCTCATCATCACCCCTCTCCTTTAGCCTAACCGGCATAACCGTGGGACGTAAAACTCAAAGATTTCACTTCATTTTTTCCCTCGAAAGCGATATCTTTCAAAATTATTTATTGTTAGATATTGTAAATTTACGGTATCTATTTTAGTGGACGGGAAATTTTGCATCTAATCGGATAATTTCATGGCTTCTAACAGGAATTCGCAGTTACGAAATTTGCATCACTGTCTTTTGAAAGGATGCCTAGAAAAAATACTACTAGAAAATAACTGAAAACACAAAATGGATTTGATAGCCAAATTCACGTCATCTTGGTGCGTCATCATTTTTCTTTAAATATTTGTATTTAGTATTAGATTAGAGTTTAGTGTCCCTTTCAGCATCAAAACTATATGAGACGTGAACTTACAAATTAACGTGGGTTCAGAACCACAAGAGTTCCCATCGGAACGGAAATCGAATCTAGGTCTCCCGCACCAAAGACGCGTACGCTAATCATATGGACAAGGGTGTTCGATATTTAGTAATGTGTACATAAAGTTGTGAAATTGCGCTTGTATAATGGAATGCAATTCCTTCTACTGACATAAACCTTCACAATACTTAGCTGGACAAAGTATCTTTAAAAAGAAAATGTCACTCTTTATGTTTCAGTTCCTGGTTCGACTGAAGGATGGAACAAATTGCAATGAGCGTTTTAGGATCCTACTTTGTGTAGTTGATTCATCATAAACTTGGTATTTGATACGGATATGAACTATTACACTTATTTGGTGTTTATTTCTAAATAATAAGTCCTAATACAATTTCATAAAGTTGTAATTCTTCTTTAGTTTGTATCACTTTACACAATGACAAATCCAAAAGATGTGTTGTATCGGTGCAGTACCAGTTTTTCACGTTTTTCAAAATGTTCCAAAACCCAAAGAATAATCTTTAATTTCTGATATTTTAGTCGTCACAAATTACAATTTTATAATGTAGTCAGTGTTTATAATTACTGGGCAGTTGGGCGTTTAAACTAATGACATCATAATAAAGTCAAAACCATAATTTTGAGTTGAATTGATTCTGAGTTTAACGTCCCGTTCAGCAGCGAGGCTATGTGTGACGTGGACCTACTGATTAACGTGGAATCCGAACCACATGAACTCCCACCGGGAATCAAGCCCAGGTTTCCCACGCCAAAGGCAAGTATGCTAACCGTTAGCCACGAAAGAGCTCCACCATTATTTTAGTGGGCGATAAGAAATATCTCGCCAGTGCTTTTACAATAAATAAAATTTTATAAGTATTAAAGAATAGTGGTAAGAGATTTTATAATAGCTCTTTTATTTATGAGATATGAGTATTTTGAAAAAAAAACTAAAGAATAGGTTGGAGGAACCACAAAAGACTCGTAAAATAAACTTTCTTATAAATACATACGCACCTTACTTACCTTTTATAATTGCTATGCTTACGTTCTCCATAAAAACAGAAATTCCCTTTTAGTGATACTTTACACAAGATCATGAAGTGGGTTCAAATTTAATTAAAGGCAGAATACAATACAATAATCCACAAATATTGCCTCAAGTGAGTTTAAAGATTTCTAAACACTAGTGCGAAACCGGGCTCTGCCGTTGCGATCGATTTACAGGTCTTGAGACGAAAGTAAGAAGGGACTTACGCACACAGTAAGTAAAAACAATTAATATGCCTGTAACTTTCCCCCAAATGGGTGTATCTTAAAACTAACCTCGCCATTATTTTTCTAATTAAATTCTAGCCCGAAATTATGTATCATATTACCCTATTCCCATTTTGAAAACTTGACCTTAATTCAAAAAGGCGGATTTCAAGATGGCTGCCATCAAGGTCATATCTACCATACGACTTCCCTCCAGGACTTACATGTATCCACATGGTTTTTCTTCACTTTTCTTCATTAACGCTCCGTTTACAAAGGGTAGTAAGGGACTTCTGTAGTAATCTCTAATAACCACATCACAACCCTTAAAAGTAATTTAAAAAAATAGAAAACATGCACCATGGCAAAAATTTGTCATCACAAGTAATGATGCATACATGCCTTCTATCAGCAAAAAAAAGTTTCATTGAAATTGGAGCCGGACATTTGAGTGATGTCCCTTGTGGGATGTGATTGAACGTGACGTCAAAACACATCGCCCCCTTTCCCGGAATTTACGGGAATTAGGTGACCTGAGTGAGCACATGTGGTGCCAGCTCTCTCCAGCGACCTATCAAGGATCATTGCGTGTATGCCAAGACGTGTCGCCGTTTTTATCCATGCCAAAAGTCGACATACTGACAATTAGGTAGGTAGTCATGATGGTCTGGCTGATGTGTGCGTATATTTTAACTCGTACATTTTGTCTCGACTCGAATTTCGAGACGTCTCGACTCGAATTCGAGTCGAGTCGAGACAGAGACTGTCGAGTCGAGACACGAGTCGAGACAGAAACATATTTTCGAGTCGAGACACGAGTCGAGACAACATTTTCTCGAGACGAGTCGAGACAGGCTTAAATCTCGACTCGACTCGACTCGAATGCATCCCTAAAGATATTGAAGATAAGTATCTTACACTTTTAAGTTTAAACTTACACATTTAATCACTTATCGATATATACTGTGTAACATAAGTCCGTAAAGTGAGAATACTGAAAAACACTTATAAGTTTACTCTTTAAAATGATGTACCTTGTTACTTTGTAATGCTACTCGCTTGGTTGCAATAATTTCTTGAAAATGTTCATGGAATTTCGTTACACACTGTATATCGAAAATTACTTATTAGTGGCTAGACTGGCAATATTTTCTTAATATAAGATTGGTTAACATTCAAATTTGCAATACTATTGATTTTTTTTGTGTTTGTTTTTGATCTCTCTTTCTCTCTCTCTGAGAATATATCACATCAAACAAGCTGATAAAATAGTCCCTACAGTAGGAAAATTCAACGAAGTGTAAAGAGTAATGAAATTTACAGAAAGTAAAAAATATTAAATGTGTGTAAACAAGAGAAGATAAATGGTACGGCCCACTGCAGTAAACTTTCTTTCCTCAATTCCTTGAATTAAATCATTTTATGCTCAAGTTATTAACAAAACATTTTCTTGTGAAATACGAACAAAATTATAAGGTGTTTTCTGATAACTTCACCAAAACAAAACTCATCCTCGAAAGTAAATTACCCTTTTTATTTTTTTCATACGATATGACTTATGACAAATGACAGGATTACTAATGAAATATTTGTTTATAAAATAACAAGCTTGCATGAGTGTATTTTGCAAAAGTGTCAAAAAGAACTCTCCACGTGAATAAATTACACCTTCTGGATACTCTCATGGAAGTGATTTATGCAACATCACAGGAATGATAATGAAATAATTATTTATGAAATATGACCAAAATTTCCTGAATCGTTTTTGAAAAAGTAGTCCGAAGAAAAACTTATCCCCATGAGTGAATTATCCTTTGTGGATTTTGTCGTAAGAAATAATTTACATAACATTATATAGTTGCTAATGAAATATTTATTTATCTATATATATAAAAGAGAACGTACAAATCCTTTGTGAACTCATCACGCTAATACGGCTGAACCGATTTCTTTCATTTTTGGGGGGTTGTTAGGATTTGGACCCTAGATGGTTTTTATCATATCACTTTAATTTTTAATTACCAGTGTCTTGAGATAATGGACCATTCAAGTCTCCATAGTTCATCATAGGTAAAAATAAACGTATGTATATGCAACCCGCATGAGCACGTGACTCGGCGGGTTAACATAAATGACAGGCGATGCAATTTGAAAGCGAAAAAGTAAAAATTATCTAAGTAACAAAGTTTATTGCGTTCCGGGGTGACCGCAGCGAAGCGGGGTGAACGCTGCTAGTCAAATATAAAGAAAATTGCTTGATTCGTTTTTCAGCAAGTTATTAAAAAAAAAAACACTCGCCTGTAAGAATAAATTACTCCTCGTAGATTCTTTCAGAGTAAATGAGTTATGCCATATTGCTAGGTTTTTAATGAACTATCTATTTATGAAATATAACCAAAATTGCTTGAGTTTTTTTTTTTTTTTTTTTTTTTGAGAAAATCGTCCCAAAAGAACACAATCCGACAATAAACTACTCTCGTACATTTTTCAGAGTAAATAAGTTATGTCATATTGTCATGTTATTAATGAAATATTAATTTGTGAAATATTTACAAAATCGTTTGAGTCGTTTTTGAGAAAAGTCCGAGAAAGCTCGTCTCAATAGTAAACGATTCTTTGTAGATTTGCTCAGATCAGAGTAGTTATGTCATAGTTTCATTCATTAATAAATATTAATTTATGAAATATTTTTAAAACATCGTCTGAGTCGGTTTTGGGAAAATCGTGGGTAAATAACTTACACCAAGAGAAAACTATCCCTTCTCGATTTTTCTCAGAGAAGTGACTTATATCACAATACGTGGTTGTTATTAAAATATTTATTTATGAAATATAAACAGAATCGTTAAAACTGCATTTAAAAAAATCCGATTTTACTTATATTTACCCTTCGGTAAACTACTTTTATTTTTAGGGTAGGAAAAATTTTTAAAACCCCTTCTCTAGAGAATCACATAGAAATCTTAAGTTTAAAATTTGAATCGGATCCGTTGAACAGTATGGCCTCTAGGCGAGTGTACATCAGGACGAAAGGATGAATAGACGTACATATGTCGTAAACAGACCTTTTTGGTATCTACGGGCCACGAGACATACCTAGTATAACTGAGTTGAAATCTCGAATTTTATTATTCTTCTCTCACGATCGCCATACTCTCTTCTCACCTTTCGTCGCTCGAAAATAAAAATGAGAAATCAAAGTTCACAAAAAAATACAAAACTAACTTTTCATAGAACTTATATTAACTTTAATTACGCAATTTAATGGACTTCAAACATTTTCTAAAAGCATACTTCAAAAACAATACAGTGTTTTACGGTCTAAGACTTTATTGTTATTATTAAGGAATTTACGACGTTAATATAAATATTATCAATATTTGTTGCAGGCAGCCTAAATGCGAAATTAATGTGCTGCATTTATAGTTTGATTACAAGAGGTGTGTGCGTTACTGTAAGAAGAAATCAAACAACAGTATACACTCAATCTACTACTAAAGGATGCACTATCTACTACTACTTGTTTCTTGTCTACTACATAAATTATAGAGAAAAATCTATTCCAGCAAAATAAAAGTTATAAGCTCCATCAGATTAGTAAAGAACGACGTTTTCTTATAAAATTAATTTCTCTGGATTTTGAATTCTAGCATATCATTTTGTTTATCTTGGCTTCCCCTATCAATTGTTATATATATTATCTTAGAACAATGTTATAGTTGAACAAAAATTAAAGTTTAAAAGTTGATCATAATTTTTGGCTATACCTCATTAACCAACCTGTATACTTTCGCGGTGCCCCCAGGGCCACTCTTCAAGGGGGCCCTAGACCCAACTCTAAAATTTTAAATAGAAACTCGGGGCGATTGACACCTTGTTCCATAGATCTTTAGAAACTAAAAAGTGATGTAGCAAAAGATTTTTCATATCTGCCACCGTATTCAACATGGCCGCCAAGATATGTTACCTGTATCAGATAAATGTCCAGTACCACTAATATGAAAACGGTTGAACATAAATGAACCAAACAAAAATTCAAATAGGAAAGCCATGGGACAAATCGAATGATGTCGCGGTGCTCCCAGGCCCGCCATTCATGAGGCCCAGATCCAAACTAGAAATTTTAAACGAAAATATAGGTCAAGTGAACGAAAATATCTCGTTCGATAGATCTACATGCACTAAACAGCATTGTGGCAAAAGATTGTTCATATGGGTCACCGTTTTCAAAATAACCGCCTGTATAAGATAAAATGTCCATTACCACTAATATGAATACGGTTGAAGATAAATAAACAGGATAAAACTCGTATAGGAGATCACAGAGGGTATTTATCATTCCACGTCTCGAGAATAATCGAAAGGAGAAAAAGATTATTAAGGTATAAATGACATAATGCTAAAGAGGAAATTTAATTCTTAGAAAATTATCTTTCCGATCTCCCTCCGTAAGTGGGTGAAGCGGGAATGAATGGTAAAATTTAAAAGAGAACCCCACTTTTACTTGCAATAAGTATGGTTTGTCTAAACACTTGGGTGTACAAGTGATTGGTACTGTAATGAACCAATGTTGTGCAGACGACTTTTGAGCAAAACCAACATTTGTATACGTTGTTCTAAAATTGCATTGCTCAAATTGGTTTTGCATTTCAGTTGATTCATTTTTGCACAAATCATTGCCTGCAATCAAAATGGAAAGTACAATTTAACAAGAATTTTACCTACTTTTTTCCATTACAGACATCTATCTCTTATAAAAACACATTTCAGATAACTTTCTTGTGTGGATACAATTTGCAAAAAGCAGGTTCTCATTTGCAATTTCACTGTTCCTTCCCGCCCCGCTTCACCCACTTACGGAGGATGTTGAAACGATTATTTTCTAGGAATTAGATATCGTCCTTTGCATTATGGCACTTTTATTCTAATCATCTTCTCCTCTGTTCAACATTTTCGAGCCGTGGAATGATAAATACCCTTTGTGATTTCCTGTATGAGTTTTATTCTGTTCATACGTTATTATCTTCAACCATTTTCATATTAGTGGTACTGGACTTCTTATCTGATAAATGCACCACGTCGTGGAGGCCATTTTGAAAACGGTGACCCATATGAACGATATTTTGCCACAACGCTATTTAGTGTATGAAGATCTATAGAACGAGTATCACTTGACCCATATTTCGTTTAAAATTTCTGAGCTGAGCCTGCGCCCTCATGAAAGACGGCCCTGGGTAGCACCGCGACATCACCATTCGATTTGCCCTATGGCTTTCCTATCTGAAGTTTTATTTGGTTCATTTATGTTCAACGGTTTTCATATAAATGGTACTGGACGTTTATTTGATACAGGTAACATATCTTGGCGGTCATTTTGAATACGGTGTCCGATATGAGAAATCTTTTGCCATATTGCTTTTTAGTTTGTAAAGATCTATGGAACGAGGTGTCATGTTTGTATTTAAAATTTTTTAGTTGAGTCCCGGGCTCCCTTGAAAAGCGGCCCTGGGGGCCACCGTGACAACACCATTCGATTTGCCTCATGGTATATCCTATTTGAGTTCTTGTTCAGTTCATTTATTTTCAACCGTTTTCGAGATATTTCCTTGGAATGATTATAATGGGCCACCATATATATATATATATATATATATATATATATATATATATAAGGGTGGAACATAAATGCATGTCCAAAAGTGACGAGCTGATTACGGACATTCAAATAAGTAAAAATGTTCCTATAAACATAGGTTCGATGCAGCTTCGATTCCGAGATACAGTGTATTCAAATGTCGAATCCCTCCAATGGCTCACTATGGGAAAGTGAATGGAAATGCTCAATATTACAGGACTAATATAATCAAATGGAAATATGCCTGTGCAAATACATTTACACTAGCATAGAGAATGAAACTAATCAATATTTAAGGTTACTGGGTTGTCAGTGTTGCGAACCTGGTACAAAGTGTTATGTTTTAAAATAGCACTAGTTGTTCACACGTTAGCATATGATGGCTGACATCAAAATGTTCCTTCCGCTTCGTTTTAGAAAGACAAAGCGTCCCAGTGTGAAGCCAATTAACAGCTCACAATAGTAAACAATGGTTCATAGATCACACCAATTACATGTCTCCCAAGATAAGTAATTGAGAAAGGTATTCGATGGAGGCCACAGCGTTTGTTTATACCACACATAAACTTCGAAAATGAGTGTCCCCATGTTTAAGAATGTTTTGATGTCAGCAATCATATGCTAACGTGTGGAAAAAATCGGGACGGGATAATTCGTGTTGGAGCCCCCTTCCGCTCCATTCGCCCGGAGACTACTACACGCACGGCGAGTTGTTGAAAACAATGTAAATAATCAGCTGAACAACACGAACCTGAATGAATGCGGCACTTTATTTTCATTTTTTATTTTCCCACCCATTGCTCATCACTAGGTATAAAACCAAAACAACTACAATTTATTTAGTATAAACGAAGTTTAGAGAGAAAACTATATAGATTTTTAAAAAATCGCAAATGAGTGCATAAGATGGTTAAGAAGTTAGTGACAAAAAGTCTTACTAAAATCAAATTTAATTCTTTGTCTATCATCATACAATAAATTCAAACCAAAAGAATTGTAATTTATTTAATATAAACAACGTTTAAAAAGAAAACTATATAGAATGATTTTTTTTTTTATCACAAACAAACGAGTTCCTTTAAAGAATGACTGAAACAGACTATCAACTAAACAAATCTTTTCTTTGACTATTCCCTTTGGTAAACTTAAATAAAAAAAAAAATGCAAAAGAAAGACTTCGTGTTCTTCCTGCAGAATTTAGCAATTTTTCGGTATTCCTAGTATCCTTGATCAATTTCTTATTGCTCTTATAAGTTGAGATAAAGTCAGCGCAAGACATGTCCAAGTTTAAAGTAACGAGTAGCTCAGCTCTTATTTAAGCCGACAGAACAGCGGTTCCGCATTTGTCCGGAACATGAGTCAAATTAAAACAAAAATTGTTAAATTAATTCTATACATACAGTAAAACTGTGCATGCAAAAGAATAAGTTATGCCAGTAAAATGCCCAGTAAAATACTAATTAGCTTTGAAAATCTAGAAATAGGGACAATATGCGTCCCGACGAGTGCCCGGTCAGGACGCGGGACAAATAAGTCAGAGATCGGTACAATCCCGACATAATCGGGACGGTTGGAACTCTGTGAGCCCTTAGAAGGACTCGACATTTGAAGACCCTGTAATCTCGGAAACGAAGCGGCATCGGACCCATGTTTATAGGAGCAATTTTTCTTGTTTGGATGTCCGCAATCATCTCGTCACTTTTCGACACACCCTGTATATATATATATATATATTAGGATCAGTTATATTTTAATAGTTGGTGTGACTATATTATAGCATAAATTTTTGTGTCTACAAAAGAGATTTCTTTTTATCACTTTTGTTGTAAATTATGCATAATGATTTACACTCACATTTCATTTTGTTCAGCTCAACCAATTCTATGGATAGTTATAAGTTTCATCCTTGTACTTTTTTTTAACGTTAAATGCTAATTATTATTATTATTATTGAATATCCAGTACTTACTGTGCAATAGCTTAACGAATACGTGATTTTCCTTAGGCCAATAGTACAAAACCCTTGCCTGGTTGGCCAGCATCGCTAGATACATATTTTGTTTAATTTGCAGACATAGGAGATAAAATTATATTTTATGTTGTGGCCGGTAATAGTTTTGTATTTCAATTACATTTGTTATGATATTCAAGTGAAATGGTTCCAGGTAATCCCAAGTTAAGGGGGCTTCTAGGGCTCACTAACGTATTTCCTAAGAAATTTACGAAGTATTTTTTTTAATATCATTATGGAATATTTTCTAAGTATCCGCAACTAATAATAACTAGGGCCCCCCAAAAGTATAAAAAGCATAACAGCAATTCACATATATGGTTGATACCTTGAACATGGTTGTGGTTGTCTAAAGGACCAGAATTGTTCCCTATAAAGGGTCAGTTTTTTGGTGTTTGTGACTCTATGTATTGCATATTCGACAGAAGTAAAAATGATTTTTTACGATGCATCACGCGTAAGTTCCTTTTTGGCTCATTGCTAGAACGGAACTCGACCAAGGGTTTGATAATATCGCTTTGCACCCAGACATACCTATTTGGTCAGTGTTACAACCAATTGTAAATGCAATGTGGTAGATGATTTCTGTACCACTGGATGTATATCCATGAAACGTAGCATAAACATCATTCGTCACTAGAAAAAATATAGTGTGGACATATTCCTCTTCCAAGGAGCCTAGTTTGTCAGTGTTGCCAACCAACTGTAAAAATGAGAAGGTATAAAGCAGGTTTCGTACGATGAGACGTTTATGCAGCAAGATTGGCAGAAACATTACACGACATTATAGCAAAAAGACCTTGAGTGTGACAATATTCCAATTATTCTAGGTTGTTCGTGTGGAAAACGTAATGTAAACATCACAATGTTGCAAGTGGAGTGCGTGCCGTAGAACGAATATACAGGGTGCGGCACGTAAAACCGGCCCGTAAAGTGAACACATAAAATGAAATGTAATGTATTGAATATGATTAACTACAAAACATAAATGAAATGTAATGTATTGAATATGACTACTCACCTTCACAGCAGGTGCTGAAAGTGTCCTCCGCCCACTTCAACACACATGTGAGCACGATTGAGGAAATTCATATATACCCTTGTCAGTTCTTGTGTTGTAATGCTATTGGTGACATCCTGGATCCTGCTCTTGAGTTCTTCAATTGTGTGTGGATTTGTTTCGTATACTCTTCCCTTTAACAGTCCCCATAAGTAAAAGTCACACGTGGAAAAGTCTGGTGACCGAGGATGCCACAAGCCTTTGCTGATTGTCCTCTCTGGTGTAAACATCTCATGCACAAGGGACAATGATGCAGCTGATGTGTGGCATGTTGCACCGTCCTGCTGAAAGTAACATAACTGACGCTCCTCTTCGGTCAAGTGTGTATAAAACTCCTCCAGGATTCCCATATACACGTCACTGTTCACTGTCGTCTCAAAGAATATGGGCCCAATAACGCGTGTGGCGGAAATGGCACACCAAACACCAATCTTCTCATCATGCAAGGGTACCTGGTGGATTGCGTGTAGATTTTCTGTCGACCAATACCGGTTGTTTTGGGAATTTACGTACCCAAACAGGTGGAACCACGCCTCGTCACTCATGATGAGCATTAGTAGATCCAAGAAACCACTGGCAACATTGCTCAACAGCCATGAACAGAAATGCACCCTCTTCTGCAGGTCAGGCTCCTTCAGTTCTTGCACAACACTTATCCGGTACGGTTTTAACTTCAGTCCCCTTAAAACACGTCTGCAACTTCTCTCACTCGCATGAACCTGTTGACTCAATCTCCTGGTTGACTTTCCAGGACTTCTTGTCATTATCTCCTCCATCTGCATCTTTAATTCAGGTGTGCAGACAGATGGTCGTCTGTTCCTGGGAGCATTTTGAACCGATCCTGTACGCCGCCATTTTTCAATCAATTCCTGAATGGTGCTTTTTGCTGGCACAGAACGTCCTGGAAATTTCTCCCGAAACAAATTCTTTGTTTTCACAAAAGATCCAGTGAGAATGAACCCTTCAACAATGGCAACACGCTCGGGTATCGAATACGGCATTATCACACACTGACACTCACCCGGCTTAACACAACGAGGCCTTTTTCTCAACTGGTTTCGACAAGTTTCACTGGCAGCGGCGGCACGTGACTGCTGCAGGTCACGTAAGTCGACCCGACCTCGACACGCCATCTCTTGGTAGGAAGTTAGATTATTTAAGTGTTGCCAAAAACACAATATACCAGAATATTACGACGGGCCGGTTTTACGTGCCGCACCCTGTAGAATACATGTGACAGAATCAGCATTGAGCAATGGAAAACATAGTGTGAGTGTGCCCAAGCACCCCAATTTAGCAGCTTTGCCAACCATTCTAAAATATATTTTCTTGAAAGGTTGCTTGATCATTGCATGCATAGAAACAAAACTTGGCATAAACATCATTCGATACAAAGCAAACACTCTGTGGTTGTTATCATTCCCCAAGCACCCCAGTCTGTCAGTATTGCTAACGTTTTCAAAATGGAAGTTCTTCAAATAGTAGTATACTAGCTTCGTGATATTTTATATTGTCTAATGGTATGAACGGTATTTCGTGTGATGTTTCTGCCAATTTTGCTGCATAAACGTCTCATCGTACGAAACATGCTTTACACGTTCTCATTTTTACAGTTGGTTGGCAACATTGACAAACTGGAAGAGCAATACCGCCACACTATATTTTTCTAGTGACGAATGATGTTTATGCCACGTTTCATGGATATATATCCAGTGGTACCGAAACCATCTGCCACATTGCATTTACAATTTGTTGGCAACACTGACCAAATAGGTATGTCTGGGTGCAAAGCGATATTATCAAACGCTTGTTCGAGTTACGTTCTAGCAATGAGAGAAAAAGGAAGATGATGGGCTCAGGCGCTTACGCGTGATGGAACGTAACATTCATTTTTACTTCTGTCGAATATGCAATACATAGAGTCACAAGCACCAAAAAACTGGCCCCTTATAGGGTCAGGTTGCGAGTTTGCCCGTGATCTCAAAAGAGTTTCATACTTCTTTTAGCAAGAGCTTTCACACGATGTATAGGTTTTCTCCAGGTACTTGGTCCCGGAATGGAATCATCCTTAGTAAGTAGAAAGTTAATTAAATATGAAAGAAACTGGTTGCATAAAATATTAATAAATAGATTAATATATTTAGAATATTTAATTTATAGTAAATATTATACATTATTATACAATATTATACAATATTATACAATACTATATATTATATTATACAATATTATATATTATACATTATACTATCTTGTGGGTTTGATGAGCCCACACTTTGGGATCCCAAGGGTTAATATTGTAAATTGTAATGCTCTTTTACTACTACAGAACCTAATTAGCACAAAATCACATTGCCGAATTAGTAATTTTTATATGTTGTATGACATTTCATAGCAATATACCAACATTATCATATTGTGCGAAATTTTTAAAAAAACATCAAAAGTGGTTCTTTGGTGGCATATTTGTAAACCAACAACACTGAAAATCCTTACTTCAATAATAATATATAAGTAGTTTAGTCTTATTTTGCTTAGAAGTTTCACCTTTAAATTTTTCCCGGTATTTGTTTAATACTTTTTAGTTTATCTAAGGTTTGGAATATTTTCTCTGTCTATTTCAATTCCAGCATTTTGTGAGAGCTATCAGTATCTCTTGCTGCACTTTTGATCCAAATCATTGGAGCGAGAGCAGTGAAATTCCCTATAGGCTTAGAGGAGCTCGTAAACATCCCTAGGGATGATAGGTGATTTGGATCACTGAATCCTGGATTTCCAAGTTTCCCAGCACCATAATGTGAAATTGTTGAATTTCTGTTACATTTCATATAAAAGTTGAAGTAACGCCATTAAATCAAAGATACTTCATTAATTTCTAATCATGATGCATTGCACTTCTTTTAATATATTGCAGGAGTGCATATAAGGATTTGTAGTTCGCAGAATTCCCTCGATACTACAATTTAATGATTTTGTTTTGTTTCTTAACTTCTTAGATTTCGAAAGTAAATACCGGAAGCCTGCAGAACTGATATGTCCGCTCGTCCATATATGAAATGAAATGAAATCTTTGAGTTTTACGTCCTACGGTTATGCCGGTTAGGCTAAAAGAGACGGTGATGATGAGAGATGCATGAAATGGCGGAATGAAGAAAGTGGGAGGAAACGGGAGAACCCCGAGAAAAACCACGCACACGGTTCACTTCGTAGATCGTAGAATTCGACCAGGAAAAGGCTCAGCATGGCTTACTTCATCTTGAATGTGGTAATTAATTTTTCAGGCCAAATCTAAACTAAATTTGGTGGTCAAGTAGCCCATTGTCTAAGAAATAAAGATTGCTATATTCGGTAGCCGGGACAGGCTCAGCTACTTTATAAAACTTTATTTTACGGTAACTACTGGCTTGGTCTGAACATAGGTTGGTGGAGAAATAACCCGGTATATGAGATTGTGTTCTACAACTTTGCACGCCGAGAGCTTCTGAATTTAATTCACCCAGCTTGTTGATAGTAAGATATTCCTTTTTCCGGAGAAAAAGTGCCGGCAATGACCATAAGTTATTACAACAATCTCCATATTTTTAATGCATTCTCCAAATGCCTTCGTCGTTTCTAGATCGCTTCTTGCATTTTGTATCAACAGAATGACATCGGAAAAGCCATGAGTCCGCATGTTTACTAGGGTTAAACTGTGTGAAAGGTCAACTATTCTGATGAACATGAGTAAACAATTTGCTCATATAATCAGAGATGACCTAAATGAATTGATTGTAAGGCGCATCTGAGTGAATCTGCTTTCATGTTCACTCGAAGATATTGCAATGGAATTCAAAGTGTAGTTTATAAGGTGTAACATGTTCGGGACTTTATTTCCTTGAAGATACTCACGGAAACCACAAACGATTCTGTACTATTTAAGTGGAACTTGCATGTTATATTTCTAATTACGGATTCTCCAAATACCAGTCCAATATTTTCCGGGCATATTTGGAATCCAAAATCTTAGCATATGGAAAAAATCAGTATCCTGAACTTCAAGCAGACGGTTTCCAACAGCTTCTTTCAGGCATGGACAGAAACATAACTTGGCTAGAGAAGTCGCATTTTTTGAAAACATCAGAAGAAATGTGCCGGTATTTCGTATCGTTGCGTTCAACTAGGAGAAAGAACATTTATTTAAAGTAAATAGTAATGTTAAAAAATGTTCTAATAAAGAAACACATATTCTACATATCTATCAGGATATATATATATATAATGTAGACTACATTGTTTAGTTAAATTTCGGAGTTAATGTTTTGAGTTAATGCTAACGGAATTTTAACTAAATGTGTTCTAATTTTTTTTTTTTTTTTAATGTGAAAATGGCCTCATCTGACATATTTTAAATATGCATGACTATACTATAGAAATTCGTATATAATACCACTATTGTATCATTATAAATAAAAATATAATTAATGCCATATTAACAACTTGTCTTTCATGTTTAGTTTTTCTTCAAGTTATTGTTGTTCCTTTGTCAAATTAAGATCCTTTCAGCATCACAGAATCAACGGATAAATGATAAGCTACTTTCATTATTATACAAAGTTAGGTTAAGCTTGAATGTTAAGGTGTACATATAGAACAAGTATAGTTTTCAGAAAAACATTAAAGGGAAAAAGAAACATTTTACTATCTTGAAATCAATACTCTTATTTGAATTGCCCGTAAGAGTAAACAAATATTTTGATCAAAATCAATCAGAAAATTGCATCAGAGGAAAATTATTTGTTTTTCAAGAAAGTCAAGTTCTTTAAGAGCTCTTATTTACTTGATCCTTTCAAAATAATCAACTTCCGATGTCCATGGCTGAAAGATGAACAATGCTTCTTCTTCTCTATTCCTAAAGTTCTAAATCCCCTGAGAGGAAACGACGCTTGCTGTTCACGTCGAGAACTGTAAACACCCGCTGACAGATCTCTCTTTCCTTCCTGCCACGAAACGAGATAAGCAATAATGCAACGATTTCACGCAACCAAGAGAAAAGAAACGCGCTTAGAATTGAAAGCAAGTGTCTTTCACGGTCTTTTCCTTCTATTGATCATCCGAATAATCTCTATCTCAGTAGGTGTCCTAGTGAAGGCAGTAGACCAAAAATTGTCTCCTTTGACATTTTATGACATCCGACATTTTAAAGTCTGGAAACCCCTTGAAAATAATATTGCAAAATATCTTCCGTAAAATTAATAAAAATTTCCGGAACGGTGAATACTAAATGATCATTATTAACATATTCTTTACACTGAAAACGGAATGCTATTGAAACCAAACATCACATCTATTTCAAGATAATTACATGAACAAATAAGCAGGTACACATATAGTAGAAAATAGGACTTAGAACATTATGTTTAGTCATTCTAAAACATACTTGCTTTGAGCATGAGAAGTCAGTGCCCTAACAAAATAGGGTAATTATTTCACATTTCGACATGAAAATCAGATTCACTTTAGGATGGCTGATCAGGATCTCAAGTCAGACACAAATTTTTGGTAAATGCACAAAATATTGCACAATTTTCCCTTTATTATGTGATATTCCAAAGAATCCAGAAACAATCTCAATATTGAGCAAAGACTTTCCAAGTTTACCAGCAATGCTTACAATGATTGTCGAAATGTGTGTTTAGGATATTACAATATCTAGTATAATGATCTGGTACAATATATACAGTACATTTTTAGAAGTACAACTTATGTCATATTAGTCACCATTATAGCGTTGACTGATGAACACCATGATGTTGACACAGATAAAAATGGTGACAGCTACGCTAATATTGTACCCTTTTTTGATAAGAGCCATCAGGATATGACCAAAAAATTTAGCCAAAATGGTTCAATTCTAAAAATGAAATAGACTGATAAATGTTGCAGTCCTTGGTAAACAGCTCAAGAGTGCAGCGAAATGAATGTATAAAAGTTCTTCTTGAAATGTTTCTGGCGTGCTTCATTTTATTACTGTACTTGGTAACATTGCATAAAAACTACTCGCACAAGATCTCTCCTCTTGCAATTTTATTTCCCCTTGGAGATGCCTAAAAACTGAAGTCTTGAAATATAGCTATTTATAACTAAGAAACTGAAATATACTCTTTCTACTGAGTTAGATTGAACACCAAAATTCTACGCGCGCTCCACAGATGTTCTGAGTGAGGTATCAGAATTATGACGATAAGAATTTGAACATTATCTTCAAAGCAAAGTGATGACGGGAAAATTACAAATATTGTTTTTTATGATGATAAAATAAAATTTGCAATAGGGTCTAATTTTCCTGTTTATTTTTAGAAAGCAGAAATCCTTGAATATTCTGAGACCAGTAGAACACTCTTCTCATTTGACTACTTGTGTGATTGTTTGAATTGCAGAGTTATAAACGATAGAGAAAATAAACATTTTCGTGGAATATTCTGCTATGAATTTATATTATCCAGCTATTGTCAACAAGATTAGTTTGAAAGTTTAGTAAAAAGAAATAAGGATTATTTATGCCTAGTCCTTCCAATAACCCTATGTCAGAGATCACTTTCAGTCACAGAGAACTCCATGAATTAAATACATATCAGTAAGGAAGGTATATGCAGCAAAATGTTCTTAAAACAGAGAAAGAAACTTCTCATTTCTTCTTATTAGCGTTCGATTTTAAGGAATTGAAGGTGCAGATGAAGCTATGTTGTTCTTCCATCCAGTTTAGGAGTAGTTGAAGGGTTTATTTTGGTTTTTGACACTCAGAGAAAAATTTTACGTATCATGTGTACACAGTGTCAATTATAAACTGTCAAATATTTCGAATTATTCCTTACATTTAACCCGAACAAAATCGTTATGACTCTGCTTTTATAATAAAAACTATGTCTTCCATTAGACTGCTTGGATATCTAAATCCAAGAAATGGGAAAATGAACTAATACCTTCATTCCCTTCTATACATAGGCATCTTTTTTTTTTTTAATGTAAATTGTAAGTATATATACTGCATAGTTATTGCTTTGGTTGTCAACATAACATAAAATGAATCATTTGTGAGGTGTTTAGCTTCAAATGTCAATTTTGAACTTAGCCAAGTGGTCCAATTATAAAGGGCGTGTCCCAAAAGTCATGAAATGTATTTTTTAAAATATTTATTACCAACACTTGTCCAAAGGGAGGTCTATGCTCATCTACACATTTTGTTACACCGACTCTCCCACGCATAGTACGCTCCCTTGAATATCTCGACGGAAATCTCCTTTAAAGCTGTTGTCACAGCTGTTTGGATAGCTTCAATGCTGTCAAAACGGCGTTCTTTGAGTACTTTATAGATCTTGGGGGACGGAAATAGTCGGCCGGAGCGATGTAGGGACTGTAGGGTAACTGCGGCAGCGTTGCCACGTTATGCTTTGCCAGGAACTCATGGACGCGTAGAGAGGTCTGTCCGAGCGCATTGTCGTGAAGCAGCGGCCAGGTAGCGGCGATATTTTCTCGCACGCGGATGAACCTGTTCCGCGATCTTTCCAGAGCACTCATTTAGTAAGTAGCAGTAACGGTCTTTGCTTGAGGTACAAACTCTTTTTGAACCACATCCTTAGCATCGAAAAAGACAATCAACATTGTCTTGAACCCGGATTTGCTCATCCATGCCTTCTTCTAGAGGTCTGCATGGGCTCGGGCCAAGCCCGCGGGCTTAAACCCGACCCGGCCTGCGTGCTGGACTCGGGCCTACAAAATATATATCACTTCGGGCCCGGGCCGTAAATTTTTAAATATGCACACATTTCTCTTGCTTTTTCGGGCCTAACTTTGTAAATATACTATACAACCATATTTATTGGACAGTCCATTGTGTAGAACTTTTAAAGCACAACTGCAAAATTAAACCCCTAATTGCTGTAAATAAAAATACAATTTTGTGTTGATTATTAAGTTTCTGTAATTCGGGCTTATTTCGTTCTCGTTTGATTATCACACGAATTCGGATTGGGCTCTAGCCTAAATGCTAAAAGATACTTCGGACTCAGGTCGGGCTTCATATTATAAATTCACGGGCCGAGCCGGGCTCGGGCTAAAATTTCCGGCCCGTGCAGACCTCTATCTTTTTCTGTAGTTAAATACACTTTGCCTCCCCATGTATAAAGGATTTTTTCACCAGAACAGATTGGGGGTGAAACTTTGACTTAATGTGCATTTTTAGCAAGTCCAATCCTCCATCCTGTACTTCCACACTCTTCCTAAAGTCCTAAAATGAGTTCAGTTGATTTCATAAGTAATGGTTTAGTGCGCGTAGTGCAGCGTGTGTTCGTTGATTCATTTTGGACTGGGAAAGATTTGAGAAGGTTGAAACATACCTAAAGCAAAAGTTGAACTTCACGATTGGTTATCTGAATTCAATTGTTTTATGACAGACTGAAAAGATGTCTTATTCATATATTACAATAAAAAATAACTAAAATCTATGGTACTCTTCTTGTATTGCAGCGAAATGAAAGATACCGCTTCTTCACTAACGTATACTCATTGTCATCAACCATCTATAGCGCTTACTTTCTACGATCTATGTGAAAACTAGACTTACTCTCTGTTTCAGCCTAGGAAATTATAAAACGGAAGTAAGTCAAACGCATCAAAGTAGTGTAGCCAGTAGCAAAAAATGCATTTCTACGGTTGCCTCTATTCGCAGAACAAGTGGGAAGTGAATGACACAAGTCACTTTATGTATTTAATTCAGGGACGGTATTAAGGGTGGGCGGGGGCGGCCTTGCCCACCCCCACAGAAGTAGAATAATGAATGTGACATCCTGTACTTCAAAAGCAATAGGTATTACTATTTATTGTAATGTAATAGGTTCTAGGACCCTGTTTAACTCTGCAATGAACAATGATTTTAAGTCGGGTAAGCAGTCTTCACCCTAAAAGTGAACACTTCCTCTCATTTGAGAAAATTGAACCACTTGCACGTCATTATGGATTTGATGTCGATAGTGTAGAGGTGGAACTGAAACTTCTCCTGAAAGTTTTGAAACGTTATGAGGAGGAAAAGCAATGCAAAATTACCTCCGTTTCTCGGTTTATTGAAGTGATGGATTGTTTCAAAATTGCTTTTCATTAAATTCACAAATTAGCCGTAATTGCTGTCACCATTCCTATATCTAGCCTTCGAGTAGTCCCGCCGCGGTCAAAAGCTCCGCAAGGAAATTATTATTTTTTTTTATCGTATGTCCACCTTGTTTGTTAGACAGATTCCACCGTCCAGCTAATCTTCCCCCTCACCTTCTCGAACATACCTGCTCAATCACTCCGTTATCCGTTGTTTAGTTTAACTACTAGTGATTGTTTAGTGACTCTGCGGAGCTTTTTACCGCGCACGACTAAACGTGTATTGTTTTTCCCAGTGCTTCGCTTCGCGCGTAGCTTTTGCTTTGGAGATATTTTAAGCTTTATAAACATAAATAGTTTTTAATGGACAGAAGAGGGGTCTACAGAGTTAACAAATTGATACAAAGTGCGAAAAAAGATGAAACTATGAATGAATAGCCTAAAAGAACGGAGGTAAATGTTAGGAAAGGACTATTCGGATAAATCAGCCAAGATGTTCTCGTTGAAACTTTGTCTGAGGAAGATCATAGCAAAAAAAGGTAATGTAGATGTGAGTGAACACGAAAGTGGAAGTGAGGAATCTGCAAATGAGCTTGAAGATCTTCAACCCAGAAGTGACTAGCGATTCTCCGAATGTTGTCAGAGCAGCAGAGGCCAAAATAAACGATGACCAAGTGTACAAAACAGTGTAGAATATAAGATAACCTTTAAAAAAATCTATGTAGTGCTGTATAGGAGGTGAAGTTTCAACATAATAGGACCGTAAAATAATTCAATTTAAATTTAACTTGATTTGATTTCAATTTAGCATCCCTTTCAGCATCGAGGCTATATGAGACATGCACCTACTGCTTAACGTGAGATCCGAACCACATGAGCTCCCACCGAGAATCGAACCCGGAAGTCGCACGCCAAAGACGCGTATGCTAACTACTTAGCTACGAGTAAGCTCTAATTGAATGCAAAATACGCTGTAAAGTTTGCATTTCTAATTTGAGATGAACCAAAGAGTTGACTTCCAAATGTATTATTATAAACAAAGAAATATTATATTTCCTTACAGAAACAAAAGAACATCATCAGAATTCGAACTTCCAGAAAATCAGTGAGTAGTTATCTATCTAAAAAGATATGTAAGAAAGAAAAACATATTTTACTCCAAATAAGAATATAAAAAAAACAATAAATGTCTATAAGTTGCTCTAATAGTTATTACTGTAAAACTTATTATAATAATAAATATTTAAATACCTCCTAATCAAAAACATAAAAAAATTATCTTTCTAATACAAGAAAAATGTTTAAAACAATATTTGCAACACATTATATTCATGCGGTCCTTTTAACCGCGCGCGACTACTCGCGTTACTTTGGTAGTGCGACTTCTCGAGGGCTAGTTTACCATTTGAACGTTCTTTCTTGTGTCTAAAAGGGGGTTGCCACGTTAGAAGAACTTGTAGCTGTCATTAAAAAATCTTGAAACCCTACCATATTTCACCATGTACACACAGTCTTGAAAGGGTCATAAAACATTGTTTCCATCTTGCAAGCAGTCGAACAGTGTGCAACTTTCCTGGACGTCTTGCTTGCTACCTGCTATTGCCCTCCCGCTGACATAAAGGGAAAACCAGTTTCGCCGCTTCGGAAACAACGGATTCTTTTGGACAGGGAGAGGGAGTGCGCCAAAATACACGTCTTTAATGAGGAGGTTTACTGTTTGTCCACTAGAGTGCAGTGGTGCATAGGTGGAAATACTTTTCTTGTTTTCAAAAAGTTGTAATATGTACACAGTAAATAGAAAGATCGGGTTGCAAGGTTTATTTTATGACAGCTACCAGATTCATTTAACGTGGCAATGTGGCCTTAGACGTGTTATAACATACGTACCTAAGAAATCGAATGGTAAACGGTCGGCTAAGCGATCTTTGTTTCCTTTCAGTAGAAAAAAAAAACTTGTATTGAATATTGCTGTAGGAGGATGTGGTAAACGCATTCGATGCTGGACATAAAAATCGACGCATTGCACTTAATTAAAGTGCAGGTATAAAAGTTTATTGTAAGTTTGTTCGTACCATGTGATCAGGCCTCCACAATTTAAAATAAATTGTTATTTCTGTGGATCGTAATGAAGTTTTGCTAATTGACATTTACTTCTTTATCCAATTTATAATTGTTTTATTTTTTTTCAACTTGAGTTTCAGTTTCAAAGATTTCTGTGTAAGGTATAATCAAACAATCATGCTGTAGTAACATAGGTCTTTGCTGTTGCATATAGAAATCACGCCAAAAAATCTAATGTACAAAAATTAAGAATATATGAGAGAAAATATAAATTATATATATATATATATATATATATTGTCTCTTGCTTTCTTGTAATAAATCCTTGAAAGATAAAAATGTTTGCAGTAGCCTATTTTACCCTTGTTTTACTTTACCTACTTATTGTGTATTTTATGTTATTAACGAAAGGTAGAGTATTATCTGTTAGTCTGTATTGTTTGAACCTTCTTTTATTTCTATGCATTCATGTGCATTCTTGGAAGGAAAGGAGGTAAAGCAGTCTCGAACTTCATCGACTGCACATTACTCACCTTTATTATTGTTTAAAAAAAACTGGAAGTAGAGTTAGTGTGTCTGCCACGCGGAATTCGGTAGGTCGAGCATAGCCACGAACTTCCGCAGCCAATCCAAGGAAAAAAAAACAAGGCATTTCCGCAAAAAGTGACTATCACTACGGTGACTAGCGATCCACAGTCAAGGTACCAATTTTCATAAATATCTAGTTGTCACGGTTCGCATACCTCCCTTGTTAGAAACCTGAAATTGGACATTTTTTAAAAAAATAAGCAGAGAGCCTAGCAATTTTAGCATTTTTGATAATTCCCTTCAGATTCTAGACCCTTCTAACATTCAATTTTCTTACACACCCCTGGATAGAAAAGGAATTTAATTCTATCTTCAAAACCAATCCTATCAATCAGTATCATATGTTTATTGCGTCAATTAAAAGAAATGTTAGGTTTGCTGATATATTTGTTTCCTTTTAAAATACAAAGTAAACACATTCTCATGTCTGGTTTTGTAAAACACATGATTTCATTGTTTCGGAGTTTCGATCAAGACAATTAACCAAATAGACATGCTTAATCCTTCAATTCTGGGTGCCGAAGTATCTTCCGAGAAATAATTACAGCGTGTAATTTTTTATAGCAAATTGATACGTATAAATGAAGGTTGAGAGAGAGGAGACCAATTATTATCACTAATAGTTGAGTTGCAGAATATATTGCTTTGTGAATACATCCCTTCTATTTTGAACATCCCCCTAAGTAAAAGTTCCTGGCATATGTATTGACTTCCTTTTTAGTGGGAGGCACACTTTTTGTATATGACGAGTTGGTATTGGGTTGATATGTAAAAATAATTGAAAACGGATATTAGTATCGAATGTATAGTTTGGGGTTCACTGAAATGAATAGTAACTCTCCCAAAGTTGTTTAAGTCTAAGCTTAGCCCTCATCTACATGGTGAGGATGAGAAGACATTCAAACAAACGCATCCATGCATGTAATGTAGATAGGTCTAATCCGAAATGCAGAGAAGATATATTTATATCCTTATGAAACATTTTTATAAGTTATAGAACTCTTTGCACGTGACTTCACATAGATGACACTTTTCTGTAGAATTTTTTCCGTTACAGACCTTTCCATCTACTATTGTCGGAAGAAGTTTATGCGTAACAGTAGTCTGGTTATCACTAAAATTTATAACTGAAAGTTCTAGGTCATCTATTAGTTTTTCTATGTATTCAACCTCTGCAACAATAATATCCGAATGTTCACAGGTATATAGGTCTATAGAATCGGAGAGATGATGGGCGGGAATTTTGACAAATTATTTTGCTGCTTTTAGTTCTAATCTGAATGGGAACAAAAAATGTGACAAATATGCTTGCATCAGATGTATCTTTATCTTCGAACTTTTGACGCTATTCTTTATGATAGGGACTTCCATCACATCCTCATTTGGAAATGAAATCAATACTTTCCCTTTCTTCCGGATTCGAGGTATCGACAACAGCATCTTGGACTTTGATTATTCTCTTAGCTGTGTGGTTTAAAATCGTTGTTTCTGCAGCTTTATCAGAAACACTAATCTCTGTCTCATCAGGATAGCACTTACTACCTTTTAGCTTCTATAGAGCGTCTCACTCTTAGATTGCAGTACAGAGTAAATGGAGCGCGCTGTTGCCACATTTCTTCCGCCGTATGTTTTCTTCTCAAGAAAGAACAAGAAAGACAAAAAGAGTGACAGAGTCTGTAAATAAAGCTTTCCTTAAATTCATATATTTTGAACCCTTTTTTCATTTCATTCAGTCAAATTCACTTGGAACGGCTAATTGGAGGGTATGAAACAACAGTCTAATAATTGCGTGTTAGAAATTTCTTTTTATGATGGTTGCAATAAGACTTCGATAAGAGCAATATGAAATCGAAAGAACATATGAAACAAATAGAAAATATATGATTGAAATCAGGGGCGGATCCAGGGGGCGACAGCGCGAAATCCCCCACAAGAGGAAAGTTTCTTATTTTACATATAAATGAAATCCATCCCAGAGCTTGGAGCTCTTAAAAGTAGCTCTAAGTAGCAGTATTACAACCCACCGCCCCCCAGAAATCCTTCCTGGACCCGCCCCTGATTGAAATAAATGACAGACTAAACAGTTTCACACAGAAATTTCCTGTAACAGTTGTACGGTAAACTAAGGAATAGCAATGGGTAAAATACTGCTACTGAAGTCGGATAAGAGTGAAAACTGGAGTAGTGTGATAGTGACACGTGTCGAGAAAATATTACGTATGAAAACGCTTATTCGTCTGTATTGCGAAACGCAGAATATTCGCAAATCCAATTCCGTAAGTCAAATAAAAGTTACATCGTTAAGTATACTGTGAAGACGGCTGCTCCCCACTTCGGATAGTTTAGATCCGATTTTATCCACGGAACAACAGTATGATATTTAACAAATACCAGAAGGTCTAAATGAACCATCGCACTATAGTAGGAATAGATAAACTGATGAACTGGACAGGGGGCCTACCTATTAATGAATTATGACAAAGAAGTTTGGATAGCGTAGACAAGAAGAAAATAAAAAAAGCCCTTATAAGAACCAAAAATGGCGGAACGTGATTGGTTGGATAGTGAACACGGAGACTTAAGGGATTGGCTGAAGGCCTCAGCAAATAGAAATTAAACTTTTTTATATAACAATGACTATATATATGTCTGTTAAAAGTACTTTAAATGAAAATTGTTCATAATAATGACTGTCTGTATTTTCATTTATGTTCTATAGTGTCTGAGGAAGGATATGTTACATATCAGAAACCATTACATATTATAGTTTAAAATACAGTGGGTTTGAAGCGCTTTGATCAGTATTTCTTTTGTTGAAAGAAATTATAAATGCATTTGTGAATATTAAAGAAAGAGTTGTAAATATAAAATAAAAGGAGAGAAGACGCATCCTAAATACCTTTTAATTACTTTCACTACTTCCACTTAAACACTTTCGGCACTATTTGACTCTCTCTCTCCCAAGAAGCCTACCAATTGAACGTCTTTTCTGGACTTCATTCTCCATGACGAACAATACAGTAAATACAACACTGCACACGACATATCAAATATTTTAAAAATTTCAACATTCTACAAATGTAATGGTGAATAGGAACTGAATCGCCCTGGTTTCTATACTTCTGACACCTCAGACACACATTATCAAACTGGAAACAGAGGAAGAATGAAAAGATACCCTATTATATCTGTTCTAAACAAACGCACAAGTTGCGACTTTAAATCACGTTTAGTGACAGCCAACAAGGTACAGACAGTTGGGCGAAGAAACAAAACCCACACAGAATAATCAAACTCTCCGAAAATATATTTTGTTTCTTTCATGCTTCCGAAAGAAACATAGGGGGAAAAGAACAAAGAGCCTTTTCATTCTGTTTTGTGAGCTCATGAAGTTATTTGTTATGAACGCTTTTTCTTATTTTCATCTGCGTATCGACAGTAAAAAAGAAAAATGGAATTACGAACGAAACCAACTTTTTATGTCAAAATTTTCAGCATTGGAAAGGACATTGGAGACCACGTGCGAACTGTAAACGAATCAATTACAAAAGCTAATAACTTTTCATCACCAATGAGTGATGAGTTTTATTATTAACAGCCTGGATTTTCCTCTTCCATAGATATTGATCTTCTGAAGAAACAGTTGGTTTTCTTTGAGTGCCAACTGCATTTTTGTTATTGCTAACTGAATTACTATCCTGATTCGTGTTTACTACTTACTATTCGCCCGCGATTGAAATTTGTCTTTCTTGGAAGAAAGAAAATAAAAACTATACGTGTGAATGGTAGTCTTATATATATATATATATATATATATATATATATATATATATATATATATATATATATATATATATAATATCAAGAGAAACGAGCGAAGTAAGTGAAACATAAGATTGAGTGGAGTTGACGCAATGTTTCTCGTAAGCGTGGTCCAGGATTCGATTTTGTGATCATGCTTCTGTTAAGCAGTAGATTCGTGCTGGCATAGCATCAACAGTGAATACTCATCGGTATAGCAAGAAACTCTATATCAGTGACTTTAAAACAAACATTATAAGGAAAATAACATTGGCAAGATTTGTCACTGTCTTTCTTTTCTTCAGATGCGCGCGCTTTGGAAAGTTGACTCTTAACACCAAAAGTCATAAAACCTAAATAAATAAAGATATCAACGTGCAATTTTTTTAAAAGATAACTTCAATCATTTCGCAACATTTTTCTCTCTTTGCACCCCTTCTAACTTGAAAAATAAAAGAGTTTCTCACTAGTCAACTTTTTACATATTGCATTGCAATAGTGTACGCACTTTCTCATACATTTTATTTTTTATTTTAAAATTCGAAAAGATTTTTTGAATGCAAACTTTTCCAACATTGACACCAAATATGGTTTTAACACCTGCTTAAGTTTCAACTTTGTATCTCTTATAGTTCCGAACTTATGACGTGATATATTTAACGCGACGTTAGAATTTGCCATTAGTAAGATTTCACTGTTTTAATTTATTTCAATACTTGAACATTCTTCTTGACATGGGAAAAACAGATTATTTGGTAGAGAATGCAATGTTCTACAATAACCTATCCATATCTAGTAAAAAAACTATTTCTAAAATTCAGGCTAAGTTTGGCAACAATGGGCATAAGGAAAAGCTTTGCTATTTACTCGTGTACAGCAATCTAAGGGTGAGACGCTCTATAGAACAGTTCTGTATTAGGGGGAAAATATTACTATTGGCATCATTTGCAGCTGATCTCATGACATTATATTGCGATTTTGTTAGCTTGGCTTCAACAAAAAGTGGCAATGCTTTTCCCTCTGTTAATGGAAGCATGGAATCCGACGATGTTGCGTATGTCTTTCTGTACTTCGAAGCTCTGGTCGGAGTTATAAAAATAGCATCCAGCCTCGGTTTCTTCTACAGCTTGTAGGCTCATCTGCATTGCATATGCAAGTTCACTTTTAGTTGTTGTTGCTTGTAATGTTTCTGTTTTCCCCCTTTCTGACGGTCATTACTTTTCTCAAATCTAGTCCCTGAACGCCCACCTCTCTGATGCGTTTTAGGAGCATTGATAGAAAAATTGATGCTCTTTTGCAGCCACTGTTGGTTCTGGTCAAGAAATGTTTGTGTATTTTTTCTTGCCTTTTACCATCTACTTTTAGAGTCGCATATTGAGCGATTTAACACAACTTTTAAATGTCTAGAGTGTTTCAAATTTGATCCTGTTAGCCTAACTATATATTCCCTCAGAGAATCACATTCCCTTCAAATTTTAGTTCTACTTCTTCTTGCATAACATCACATAATTCCTTCCTTGTTAGAGTTATACATCTGGTTCCTGATCTTGAAAGTAAATAAACGAAGAAATACTTTTTGTATAATTTATGCCAAGAATTAGCAACTATCGGCGTAAACTTAACTGCGCAGTTTCTGATAATATGTACAATTACGCGTAAAATGGCAGCTAAAAGCAGCAGTTTTCACTGCAATCATAAATAACAATATCCATTCTATAAAACGTGAGACACAGTGTTACTTGATCGTGCAGGATCGGTAACTTTAAAGCTGTGTGAAAATTAATAACAAGACGCATCATTGAATAATACACACATACATAGGTATCTTGCTTTTTTTATTTAAATCCTATTAATAATTCTTAATAAATATCACACAAAAATATTCTACAAACCTTCAAGAATTGAATCCATCTTGTGATTTTCTTTTCCAAAACTTAATCTTTACAATATTATTACTTTAGAAAAATGGAAATTCAGAATCGCCGTTCATAAGATTATCTCTGAAGTGACTGAAGTGAATGTTTAGATGCGAACGCTATAAAATGAATCTTTTCAGAGTGCACTGATGTTTCAAATCATTGCCTTTACTCCCTATACCTACGTCATTTCCCTAGTCAAAATAAAAACACTTCTAAATTAATCACAAATTCTTATGCAACCATTCCTTTCTTGGAGTATTGCGCGGTCACATACCCATCACGGCGTTGTAAAGGCACTTTTGGCGATGAGGATACATATTTCGAAGAACAATCTCTAGATTTAAAAATGTTATTACTCTACGCCTAAGCCTACTTTTAATATATTTGTTAATTACATTTATAGAGTTTAAATGTATACGTGTGAAATAATTCTTGGAATGGACAATTAAAAATATGAGAGAGAATTTCTCAACCTATTGGTTCAAAAATCTTTTAGGTTCAGGGTGCCCTTACTATGCCAGGACTTCCCATATCTGTCCTAAGACTGATTATAGATTTAAAACTGTATTTAGATGTTTACAGTGATTGCAATTTCACGTAGCCAGCTTTATTGCCCAACAGCGTCCTAGCACACTGTTTCAGAAACATTACCAATTACGAGAACGAATTTTAGCTTACAATGATTTATGCCGATAGTGATGAACCCAAGAGTCTTGGTCTTGCAGTTTTTGCAAGAGACTCGCATGGAAGACCAAGACCAGAAATCCCGATGCAAGACCAAGACTAAGACCAAAACCATACCTGCAAGACCAAGGCCTAGAGCAAGACTCTTGCACAAATACCGGCTCAGTGGTAGAACGTTCACCCTTGGTGCTGGGGTCCCTGCTTGGATCCCAGCTTGCACCATGTGAGCTTTTTTGGTGGATAGAGACTGTATGCCTATGTTTTCTCGGAGTTTTTCCGTTTCCTCCTACTTTCTTCATTCCACCACTTCATTCATTTCACATCATCACCATCTCTCTAAGCCTCGGTGCATAATCGTGGCACGTAAAACTAGATATTACACCTTTTCAAAACATATTAGTGGTATTCTTCTTCTAAAACTAAAGAGAAGTGTAGTATTGAACATCCGTAATTCCGTACACCATAGGTGCCAACTACATGGATATGGCCTTGGCTGCAAGGATCAAGCATCCGTTAGAAATTTTTAATGTGTGCTCAAAAAATTAATACCAAAATAACATTTTCATAACATTGACAAAAACTTGTGTATGTGACCGCAAGTTTCATGGGTGGGTGCTTATACATTGAATAATTGTTTATCAATATAAGTTTTAGCCTCCTCAGGTATATGGCATACGAGGATTGAGAGATATAACATTATACAACAATAAATAATTCATGTTCACAAATGAGAGTGATTTTGTACAGTTATTTCAAATAACTTGGAGTTTGATGCTATGTTTTTGTATTTCTAATATAGGTCAAAAGTATTTGTATAAGTTGAGTTTACACAAAAGACATGAACAGTTGAGTCGGCTTCAGTTTTTACTCAAGTTATACTAAAATATTAACCCTCGCAGGACCAAGCGTCAACCCGTTTCGCTGTGGACCAAGGGGGGTTAAAAAATGTCCACCGCATTATTGCACTTAAATGAGATTTTATTGTTGTGAAATTTAGTATAATTAACAAATACACCTTTTCATATAATGTTTATGATTGTTTACATAGGTGTTTAGGCTTATTTGTATGTAACTGTATGCTGAGTATTATTTAATAAAATTAATCGGACGGGTGATACCATACATAGCTTTCATATATTATTATGTGAAACTAGTACTAAATTTATAATCTTGGCAATGTTTACATCGCACTAATTTTGAGTTCTTGAACAATGTACGCCACTGTTCATATGCTATTGATGGAAGTAACTTTGTAGTGTGGAACTTTTCACGGAGTATTCAATCGGAGTTTTCAGTGTCGAGCTGACAGTTCTCGCAAATGTTTACTTTCTCACTATGTTTTCCACAAACAAATCTGCTGCATTTGGTACACACGATTTTTGTTTTAGGAAGCTTGTTTTGTTTTACACGTTTCGTTCTCGCCTGGGAGTTGCATACATGGCACCTACCTTTGACTGTTGTTGCAGACCGTGCAATGTCCTGACGATGTGTGGTGATTTTTCACTTCAGTACGTTTTTCATTGAGGAAACAATATTACGCTGCATACCCCTAACATTTTTCGTGCGTTCTTCAATGTTTGGCTTGATGAATTCAATTCCCAGTTCTTGAAGAAACAAGCGCCTTCTATTACTTTTTGTTTTATTCCAATCAGGAAAGTTCATTGTGTACAAGGTATATGCGTTTATACAAGCGATATCAATAAGCGTAAAAAAGACGGATAGTGGCCATCTCCGTGTACTTTTCTTGGTGCTGTATTTACGTGCCATTTGGTCGATTGTATCGACATCACCTTTTGTTGCGTTATAGAATAAATTTATGTCTGATTTGTTCTTTCCCTCAGTATCTGATATCTTGTCATCATTATGTTGAGTTGACAGTAGTAATAGAAGTTTTTTCGGTTTTTCTTTAGCTACATAGGACACTATTTTTACCGGAGGCTTTCCACTGTTGGGATCTGTGAATGCTAGCATATTAGAATGTAGTTCCCTATTGTTTATGGATTTCAGTCCCTCAGGAATGTGCTTCCTATTGCTTTGTAATGTTCCTACTAATGTAAGACCATAGTCAGTGTACAAATCTTCAGCCAATTCTACAGACGTGTAGTACCTGTCTGTAGTGACATTCCTACCTGTATTCTTTATAGGAGTGACAAGTCGTTTCACTACTTCTTTTGGTCCTCTTGAGGCAGTTGTTGTGCCCTCTTCCTTACCGGCATACACTTCCATATTATAAACGTATCGGTGATCACAGTCAGCCAACATCCTGATGAGTACACCGTATTTGTCAGGTTTCTCTTTCATAAAAATTTTGAACTTACAATTTCCGCGGAAAAGGGAAAGCATTTCATCAATAACTGTATTAGTTTCAAGTTTACAATACTTCGGAAACGTGTCGTTCAGAAGGTTGAACACTTCGCGTAAAGGTGCAAATTTGTCCTTAGCTTTCATTTGCTCTCTCGTAGCCTTGTCATCAAACCGAATAATTTTGAGGAGAGAACGAAATCTGTTCCGACTCATGCTTGCAATGTATACAGATCGTCCTAAATCCTCAGACCACAAATTGGGATAGTCTAAGTTAGTGTCATCATTTGCTCCCATCAGAATAAGCACTCCTATTAGTGCAAGCGCTTCACTTTCATTGGTGGGATCAATATTTTCTCTAGATGCTTCTTCATTGGTATGTTGCACGATTTCTGATAGAATTTCATCTGTGAAAAATTTCAGAAAAGATTCATGAATATTGTTTACAACACCATCTGGCTTTAGTCCAGGTCGTTCATGTATAATATTTTGCTTTGTTCTTCGTAGACAAGGTGGTGGTTTATCAACGTACACTCTACCAGATTTGCTTATGTACTTTGTAGAAACATATGTTCCCTTACTATCGTTCACATTCGGATTATCAGTACATTTTGATGTTACCGATTCCGAGTCACTGGAATGGTAAACTTCATCGTCACAATCATAAATGTTTTCGATGTCACTTACATGGTTCTCAGTCTCACTTACATCTTATTCTAAACCACTTAACTCAGTTTCACTCACATCAGAAGAAAGTTCCGCTATTTCTTTTTCCGACAAATATCTACTCATTATTATCTTGTAAAAGAAACACAACGCACTGAGAACTATACAAAGACAGTTCACAGACTGTACAACTGTTCTCAAGGGAGTATCACCCTTGTACTGCTAATGGCGAAAATGTAGACAGTCATTTGTCTACTATATGAACACAGTAGCCAGCTAAAAGCAGAAATTAAAAGAAAAATATTTATAATTCAAGGTACTTAATTGGACCAGGGGGGGGTATTTTGTGTCCAACGTCGAATTTTGCTTTTATTATTAACCAACGAAACAGAGGAGAAAGATTTGTCCCATCGAAACAATTATTTTAGATACTTACTGACACAAAATAAAAATATGGAGAAGGGGCTCACAAATATTCAAAATCAAAACAACGATATTCAAAAGTGTGGACATTTTATAGCCCCCCCTTGGTCCTTTGAGGGTTAAGAGGTTTGATTATAATCGTTATTATTGTAATTTTTCTCTCTTTTTTTTTTTGGCCAATATTGCTAACATAAGGTAAACAACCCAGTTATGGACACGGATAAAATGGCGGCCAGTAATGGACACTTCGGCTGAAATGTGTAAAAAAATAAGACATTCACTAACGCAGGAAAGTTTGCATTGTGTTGGAAATGTTCTACGTGATATACTGGTTCCACTCAAGATCGTTAGGCTGTCGTCCGCTAGATCTTCGAATGCTGCAGTTGTGGTAAAGTCGTGGTGTCGATTGCACGCGCTTGTTTTCACATTGTGTTAGGAAGTTGAATAAGGTAAGAAATCACTTCGTAGCTCTGCTATAGTAAAGCTAAGAACAAACTGAAAGGTGTGTGTTTTTCTACGCACTATATTGGTATAGAAAAGGCATAAATGTGATAAAAATGTATATTAATAAATTGAACCGTCAATATTGGGGGGTGTCCATGACTGGCAAGGTAAAGGTGCTATTTGCCAATGTTGGATACCCTCTGTCCATTACTGGTAGAATTGGAAAATGTCTCAATAATACAAATGCCCACTGCAAAAGTACCATGAAAGCTATATGAACAAACTGGCTCAAAGAAACTGACAGCTTGTGACATTTACCAGTAATGGACAGTGGGTGTGTATTACTGGTGTAGCTTAGCAACTTTGTCCAATTATTGACACTTTCCGCACATTCCAGTTCGTATATACGGGGTGATTCAAAATATCTACTTCAACACTTGGGAGGTGATTCTAGAGGTCAAAAGAAGACAAGATATATCTGGCCTTGTTTCCTATGGGACCTCGTTGCTGTTGGTAGAGCCCCTTGTGTGAAGAGTCCAAATGTGAATGTGTCCTTTTGGCTTTTCGGCAACTTTGGCTGAAAATAATGAAATGAAAAGGTATGGGATATTGGCAAGAAGTTGTAACATCCAGGCATTTGACCGTTGGAACTCAAAAACGGATAAACAAACAAACGGGCCAATTAGAAATCATAGTTTCGTATTGAGCAATTTATTTCCATGTCTGAATTCCAATGGACAAATTACGGGATGTTATTTTACGAATAGGACGTATACAACTTCTTGCTAATATTCCACACCATTGTCGATCCTCGCGTTTAGCCACAGTTGCCAAAAAGACGAAAATACAATTAAAATGTGAACTCCTGAAAGGGCCTTACCAACGGCACGAGGCCTCAAAGGAAAACACGTCAAATAAATGTTTGTCTCATGTCGAATAAATGGTATTTCAAGAGCGACTTCAAAACAGTTGTAACAGTTATTGAATCTCAAATCTCACGAAAAAAAACTATTCCTCTTTAAATGTTATTTGGATAACTTAGAACCATGGAATGGACCCACCGAGAATACATCTCTGTTTTATCTTTGGAAGGATTTAAAGCTGCAAAGCTTCAACGAGTCAGTGCAAACCGAAGATATATCTCATATGAATGATGTTGCTCAACTTGTAAAAGAAATTCCTGCACCTTCCCACGACAATATTTGGCAAATTCAACACAAGCAGATTTGGATGAATTTTTCAAAGAGTTGGGCCCTAGTCAGACAATAAATCCAGCAGCAGATGATGCGTTGAATAGTTTGTTCCTGTTCTCTGAAACAATGCTCATGCCTGCTCAACATTCATCTACATTTATGCAAACAACCAGAAATCTAGATGTCTGTATGGCAACTTCCTTGATGGAATTTCACACAGGAGACACTTCTTCAGATACCACAGAACAGGCTGGTAGCCCGCCCAAAAATGTTAGGGGGGCGGTAGAATTTACGGGGAGCCGATTCAGCCATATTATAGTTCATCAACATATTATAATTCATTTGCAAGCCTATCGGGAAAATTTTAGGGAACCGGCCCCCTAGACCTTCCTGGATGTGGGTCTGACACAGAAACCAACAGCAGTTGCTTCCCCATAAGCTACATCCCACAATTCAGCTGCTGATGTTCCAGCTGCTTTCAAAAGGACTCTGTTTTGGCGCGAAGACAAACCGAAGTTGTCCAAAAGAAAGAAGAAGGAATGAATTCCTGAAGTTGTTACATTTGAACAATACCGATTCGAATTGAAACTTTAAAAAAGCCAGAATTCAGCAGGAGAAGTTACAGAGGAAACGCGTGATGGAGTTGAACAGAGAAGAAAAGCGACACGCAGAACAAAGAACTTTTCTTTCTTTGCGTTTGTATTGGAAAATGGTACTGGTACCTTTCAGAATAGCCTTTTGCTTTATTATTTATTTTTTTTTTAAATAATAAAAGTATTTATTTTCACACATTGTTCATAAACACATGCAATTTCTTATGAACATTGGGCTCTTTTCATTTCGTTTTTGCACAAGTACTGGCTTTGCTTAACGTTTTTCAAGTGCAAAATAAATAGTCTTGGGGCCGGACCATGTCTGTTGGAAAAGTTGCGTATACGGCATTTCTCTTTTGGAATAGTTTGTAAGGTAGTAGTGGACTATTTATGGGTTGGTCACGTGATCGGGATAGTGCGCAATTTCTCCCAATATGGCCGACCAGCCAAAGTGCAACGTTTGTGAAAAAAGCACATATCTCCTAAACTAATAATCCAATCTTCATGATTTAAAAACTAAATGACGCAGAAGGTAACAAACTATAATAAATTATCTAAAGTGTTTGACTAATCATTGAAATAAACACCTATTAAAATAATTGTATATTAAAATTTGCATTTTTTATGATGGGTATAACTCATATTTTTAAACATAACAAGTAAACAATTGAAATGATCGAAAAACACATTTTTTAACTCAAAAGAGTATTAAAATATCTTTCATTTGACACATAAGTCATTAAGATCGGTTAAGAAACAAAGAAGATACAACGAATTAGTTGGGAGCATACATAGGATTTGTTGGAGAAAGTTGCGTAGACGGCATTTCTCTTTTCGGATAATTTATTTGGTGTTGATGGACTAATTATGGGTTGATCACATGGTCGGGATAGTGCACGTTTGTATTAAAGAATAAATAGGCTCCATAGGTTTTTGCGCCCACAGAGGAGGGGTTGATGACGTCATTACGTATATTGGAATACACACTTATAGAGCACCATTCTCGTTACTGCTGCATGGGATTATTTCCAGTTTGATCAAAAGATTTGATATGAACAGATTTTTCCAAGATGTTGGTAAATATTTAAAACTAAAAGTTACAATCTTAGGAGTTAGAAGAATTTGATAAGTTCAATCTTATAATAAGTTTTCTTTGATAAGTTCAAGCTTTTAATGGCAATCTTTTCTCTCAATACTTATATTTTTTAATTAAGTATGTAGTAACAATTGTTATAGTCTCAGAAATAATACGTAGTGTACATAGTACAAATGATGATATCATAGTAACATAGTCAACAAAAACAGCAAAAAATAAACATTATTTTGGATGTTACAAAAGAATGACACAATACAATGTTATTATATGAACTTCGTTATTTGGTACTACAGCTTGCATGCTAGTTGTATGGATTATTACAACCATTTAGATCGCATTCACAGAATTTCGAGCACGAAATCACTGCTAAACGACACTTGCAGACAGTGCTTTTGGCACATTTCTTGCATGTGCACGGTACAGGTAAATCCGGTGGAAGTCTTTCTTCTACTACAGATGGTAACCAATCACCGTCTTCTTCTACGAAACCATAGTCCGCTGGATTAAGTGGTGTGTAATTCTGAAGTATATTATACCAACGATGACTTTGAAGATACGCTCTTTTTATGTGTAAGTGTGTTGATGATGATGTTGGTGGGAACTTTGTGAGATCAATACATTTCATTCTGTGATATTCCGTAACTCTGAGTCCATCCAATGTTGTATAGTTTGCTTTTATGGTACTTGCAAGATATGACTCAGCTTGTTGAACCATTACATTGTTTAACTCATTCTTCCAAAAATGTTCCAAAAGTTGGGTTGACTCCTTCGCACGTTTAACAGCAGCGTGTTTTGTCGAAAATTTGCTTGTGGTATTGCATCCAGACAACGCATGGACATCTGGCAAAACGTTGATAAAAGGTTCTGGAATGTAGTCAATAAGTATGTGAACTGGTAAATATCTGGTTGTTTACCCTGCGCCACAAAAAACCCACATTTCCGAGGCAAAAAAAGTACGTTACACATACAAATGAATCAGCATCGGATGAAGCAAGTACAACGCGTGTCATTTCTGATGTCCTGATGGCGTGATACACATGTAAAACAAGTCTTCGGCATTCGAAATGCGTACACTCTTTTCCTCGTTGATTCCAAGACCGCCTATGTAGATGGAAATATTGTGCCGGGAACCATGTTCCATAATGTATTGAGCAAAGAACTTGAAAATTGTACTTGTGTGTAGACGCCTAAAACGAATTCATGTCCTTTGGTAGAGGTGTTTCCATGTTAGATATAGTAATTGCAATAGGATCAAAAGCCATTCTTCTTCTTCTCTCTGACGACTTAATGCTTCCTTCCAAGTAAACATCTATAACAATATCTCCCCTCACAGATCCTTTTGATAAATGAAGTATTCTCGCTCTCGATCTATTGAAACACGCTCTTTACTAGATCTCCAAAGGTCTGCAATGACTTTCCACCGGCGGCTGCTACATGAAGCATGAAGTCAATCATGGTGGCGGTTGAAAGAGTGGACTCGGAAAGTTGCTTCAGTATCGTTCCATCAGGTAAATCTTTCTCAAGCTCACAAACCATTTCTGACTTTTGAGATTTACGGAGAAATCCATTTCTCATCAAGTAAAAAGTTCTAGATGTGAGTTCCCAACATAGAGTTCCCAACATAGTGATTGAATAGCCTCTTTCACGTGCTATATCTACAAGCTACAAGGTGTCAATGGTTTCCTTCTGAACATCAACTGACTTCTTTGGATCTGAATGAAACACATTGTTCTTCATCCGGTGTAAGGGTGAAAGCAGTATCTTTGTTTTCTCAACAAAAACATATTTCCTAAATTCCTGGTATTGCTTCTCTCCTATATCAACACATTCTAGCTTAAATTTCTTTTCTTCTTCAGTGAAACGACGACCTGTGATGATGTTCTAAATTCCATCATCGGATAAGGCAAATGGGTTGCCCCTTTCAGCGATGAAATTCACAGGTCTTGTCACTAGTTATTCGTGATGGGCTGTTTGTGTTTTTGAAAACTCATGGTGCGTCACGGATTCATCATAGAATTGCATCCGACATAAAGTACGAAAAAGATGTTTCGCTGCAGTCTTTTCATGGTGAACGAGATTTCTTAGCGCTACAAATTCTTTTCTGCGGGTTATTGCAATGATTCCACTGGGGCCTTTTGCAGGCTTGTTGTACACCTGCTCTAATGCCTGATCCATAGCGACACTACTGAAATGTCTTAGATTGCTGCACAACGAAATGCCATCCTAAAAAGTCTTCATACAAATTTGGATGCTCTTGAGCTAGTTTAAGACAGTCTTCAAAGTGAGTACTTCCCCACCTAACGTAAATTATCTTTCCAAAGCAAAAAAATAATGGCAGCGCTCTGCGGAAAGCGGACACATGGAGTACCCAATTACCTTCCCTGTCGCTAGTCGGAATTTTCAATTTGAAAATCATAATCTTTGAACACTCTTTTCAACTTTCCTACTGTAAACCTATGTAAAGAAGTTGCTACATTCCTCACTTTATCAACAACATCTGGAATACGTACTTGTGATGAGTAAACTAACTGCGATTTGTTTTTTTCCTTAGGATAGGCAAACATTATTTCTTTACCAAAATGATTTATCAATAGCTTCTTAAGCATCTTGTTTGTCACATATTCGGTAGATTTGCATTCTTCATTCATGAAGGAGCACAGCTGAGAAAGTTCGTATCCTTTGACGGGAAACGAAATCGTCTCAAGAAGTTTATTAAATGCTTCTGAAACAACAGGACTCACATCTTTTTCCTAGTTGTTGGTATCCCTAGTGTATTTTAACAAATACGTGCTCATGCATTGGCGATGGTACACGATATCACTGGCAAAGACACTATCTTCGTCTGTTATAGTCCTTGTCGTTGAGAACACATCTTCTTGAAAGTATCGAGATGCTGCGAGAAATTGAGCAGCTCTGTCTCTTTCACAAATCCTGTACAATTTTTTGTCAGTTTTGTTTGATATCTGATCACACACAACGCAACGTTCCCTTATGGAAGTATTCTTCCGATTGCGCAAAACTCGATCTTTATCGTAGTTACCACTGTCACCAACAACACCAACATTTTCCACATATCCTATTCGTTCATTTTTAACACGTAGGGTCTATAACAGTCAATGTGATAGTAAATTTCAATGAACTCCACTTTCTCTAACAGGCCATCCTGGAGCTTCCGCGAAGAATATGAAATGTTTTCTCTACCACTGTCGGTCCCATAAACTTTTTTCCCTCGAGTCTGGATCTTGCACAAACTACATACTGGATTCGCATTGTTTTCTGTTTTCGATATCTTTTGGATAGGAAATCGCACTACAATTGTTCATTCCATTTCAAATGATGTAGAAAAAATTATCAGAAACGATACAAAACAGAAGAAGGTATTATAAGCGACCAATTCACTATAATTCAATAATACATATGCAAGCAAGTGACGTAACTCTAAATAAAATCTATATATACTACTGTCCGCAAAGGGTTAAAATTTGAAACAAAACTAAAAGAGAACACATATCATCTCGATCACGTGACCAACCCATAATTAGTCCATCAACACCACATAAATTATCCGAAAAGAGAAATGCCGTATACGCAACTTTCTCCAACAGATCCTATATGCTCCCAACTAATTCGTTGTATCTTCTTTGTTTCTTAACCGATCTTAATGATTTATGTGTCAAATGAAAGATATTTTAATACTCTTTTGAGTTAGAAAATGTGTTTTTCGATCATTTCAGTTCTTTACTTGTCATGTTTAAAAATATGAGTTATACCCATCATAAAAAATGCAAATTTTAATATACAATTATTTTAATAGGTGTTTATTTCAATGATTAGTCAAACACTTTAGATAATTTATTATAGTTTGTTACTTTCTACGTCATTTAGTTTTTAAATCATGAAGATTGGATTATTAGTTTAGGAGATATGTGCTTTTTCACAAAGATTGCACTTTGGCTGGTCGGCCATATTGGCGGCCATATTGGGAGAAATTGCGCACTATCCCGATCACGTGACCAACCCATAAATAGTCCACTACTACCATACAAACTATTCCAAAAGAGAAATGCCGTATACGCAACTTTTCCAACAGGTTCAATGTATGGCCCCAAGACTAAAAGAAAAATTCTACGCACAAATATCGGTTACATATTAAATTACACCTCAATATGTTAGACGTAAAAATTTGCTCATTTCTGTTGTATGCCCATCACTGGGTGTCCATAACTGGGGCATCCAATTTTTAAATGTCCATTACTGGTTAGAAAAATAGGGTTACAAGAACAACTCAAATAGTACATTCAACTCCTTTTCTATAGCAGTAATGGCTACGATTTAATAAACGCAAGTGTAAATTATGCCTAACACTACGAAACAACAAGATTACTACAATTCTCTTCCATCTACAACATATTTTGTCAAAAGTGCTCTTAATAGTGTCCATGACTGGGGTGTTATCTTATCATCATCATAGTATTCTGTCATTATTGGCAGGTCACTTGTTGCAACTCTAAAGCTTCGATATACAGTGGTCTTCAACTAGTCTCTTCGTCTTGACGTAGCAATTTTCTGTTTTAATACCTTCCTTCAACTACAGTCTCCTTTGCCCCTCCCTTTCACCATATTCCTTAACATGTACCTCATAATAAAGTTTCTCCTCAGCCAATGTCTCAACGAGTTCCTTTTCCTCCTCTTAATTATATGTAAAATTCTTCTTTTCTCCCCTACTGCTACTATTTCTAACACCTTCTCATTCGTTTTCCGTTCAACCCAGCTACTTCTCTCCTTTTATCGAAAGCCTTCAATATTTTTTCATCGTTTTTGCGTAATGTCCATGTTTCTGTTCCATAGATTACATATTGGAATCAGTAAAACAAAATCTCAATATTTAATTGGAAGTTTGTTCAATACAAAGATTAGCTAATCTTAGTTCAAAATAAAAAAAATCTGACGCCTTTAGAGTGTAAAAATAGTTTAGCAATTTATGGTATTTCAGTAATCTGTGCCGTCTTGATTTTCCTTCATGCGTCTCCCAAATTTGAGAACCAGTAGAGTATTGAATCTGTTGAAAATATAAAAAGATCATGAAACGTTGTAATTTATCTTATAAGTAGTGAAACGTGAGGACCCATTGAAAAAAATAAAGGTTATCACCTATGTTGTATACTATCATCATTCTTACACGAAGGTAAACTATATTTCATTTAGAAACATACTTGTATTTCCGTTGCTATTGGCACATTGTAGAATTTATCCAGAGTAAAATTTACGTATGAAAAGCATAAGATTTCTTAAAACCAAGACTTGCAAGACTCTTGCAGCAAGACCAAGATTAAGACTAAGACTGGGTGTGTAAGACCAAGACCAAGACCAAAGGTTCCAGTGCAAGACCAAGACCAAGACCAAGACTGGATGTGCAAGACCAAGACCAAGACCACCCAGTTACTGGTCTTGGTCTTGCATTTGCTCATCACAAATGCCAGAACGTGTGTCTTATTTTGAAATTTAAATAGTTTAAACAAGGAGTTATAATTAAGTGCCTGTCTTGTGCGAGACAATTTTGTTCAATGCACCTCCCAATTGCTCCTAATTCAAGTCCATGCATGGGTCTGAGCACATTGCAATAGAAAGTTCTATCTTTCATAAAATCGTTGTTGTGTAGGGTGTAAAGATGAATCAGAGCTATCAGACTGATACCTGGGGTCAAACTTCTTAACCATTTTAGAGTACCAAGGTTCCCAACTGAGTATACGATGCATTTCTCAATATCCCTAACTTTAAACTGAAATGTCATTCATCAGACATTCTTAGCATCGCATATTCGTTACTTGGTTGTATATGTATTTATCTATGTAATAGGTGTGAACAACCAAACGATGAAAATTTGAAAGAAACAGCAACAGGAGGGGTTTGAAATATTTTCTTGGGATTATGAATTCATATATTAAGAGAACATTTTCATCCCCTAGAACCTCTTTCATTGTATTGTAACCGGAGCTGGTAGTAAATTTATACCACTTCTGGCTGCAATAAAGCAATAAAGTCGGAGATGGAGACTGTTCTTGCAACGTTGAGTCTTTATCAAAAACTGCTTCCGCTATAGCTTTTTCACTTTGGCGATCAGTGTTAAAACTGGAAATGTTAATTTCTCACCTTTTCTTTCTTGCATAGAGGGATAGAGATCAAGATGACAATCTCAGGATGATGAATTCATACCCAAAACACGCATTTCGTTATCCCTTACCATTTTTGCTCTATGGGGATCACTATTGAAATCGGAAGTGGTAGTAAAGTTCCACCAGAAGATAAAACTTAAGAGATGAATATATTGAATTCACGCTTCTTGCTTACTATTGCAGTGTTGGCTGTATGATGATCAATATTGTAGCCGGAAGTGGTGTTACTTTTCAAATACTTCTTGTTTTAGTAGAGAAATAAGAGTGGAAATTGCAAATATTCTTGGGACACTGAATTGATTCCAGAAAACTGCGTCTCGTAATATATTACCGTTTTTGCTCTTTGGTGTTCAACGTTGAAATCTGAAGTGGTTATTTTCTGTCACTTGGTCAATGTGTTATTTGGATATTTGGATTCTGAATCCATTTCAAAATGCCATTTCTTGCTATCACTTACCAATTATCTCTGTGGAGATAAATATTTTACCATTTCTGGCCTTAGTAGAGACATAAGAGTGGAAATGATATACATTCTTGGGATACTGAACCGATTCTTAAAAAACTGCTGATTATTAGTATCCATTACCGTTATTGCTCTGTGGTGATCAACGATGTAACCGAAAATGATTCTTACTACTTCCCGATTAAAAGGTAGGTAAATGGATTATATAAACTTATTCGTGTTTCAAAGATGTTTGTGTTCTCGTTATTTCTTAACATTTTTGCTTTGATGCTTATCGACAGGCGGATGGACAAAAGACAAACGAATATAGTCCTTCTTTAAGAAATCTTTCTTTTTAAGTTTTACGTACTACGGATATGCCGGCTAGGCTAAGGGGGACGGTGATAGTGAGAAATAAATGAAATGGTGGAATGAGGAAAGTGGGATGAAATGAGGGAACCCCGAGAAATCCCACGCACACGATGTTTGTTCACCACATAGCTCACTTGGCGCGAGCTGAGATAGAACCAAGGACCTCATGCACCAGAGGTGAACGCTCTACCACTGAACCACTGCGGCGTTAGTCGTTCTATAAGACTTCCTATACTTATGCATAGTACAGTTCGGAAGTCTTAACAACTAAAAACAATTCTCATTTTTTATTTTACGAAAAACTTTTTGTTTTTCGAAAGATTTTTTCGTTTTTTGAAATTCTTCGTTTCCCATTTTTTAAAAACCGTTTTGTATTTCACTTTTTGTTTTCAAAGAATGCATTTCTCAAAACGGTATTTTTCGAAAAAGTGGTACCACCATAATTCTCAGAAATGCTCGGTTTTATAAATACCTTCAGAGCAGACAAAAAGCAAGCCTTCACAGCAGTAAACCCGAAATGGTTCGGCAATAAGTCAAAAATGTTCGTTACTAGCAGCTCCACGATTTCTCATGTTTGAAATAACGCGTGCTGCGATGCGTTTTTTCACGGTTTTGTACAGCTCCGGCACTGAAAATATGTACTTTTCTCCATATTACTACATAAACATTTCTCTTGTATTTATGTGAGGAATCACCTCTCACAGTTTGTCGGTATTGTTCATTAACACCCTATATTTGTACGCATTCAGTATTGTATATATAATATATATTGGTATCACTGTATGCTTTTTATTTACTTGCTTTAACATATGAAATCAGTATTAGGAAGAAATCAAAGTTGAACAAGTTATGAATTGAAAACGTATCATTCATTTTAATGATTTTTTTTGTATACATTTACAGAAAATAGTTTGTAAGTCGGATGCTTTTTACCACTAGCCTACTATTCCCTTTCAATATTGAAGGTTAAAAGGAAGGACGATACAGCACTACAACTCTCGCATCCTTAGCTTGCATATGTTTCGAAGTTCTCTCTATACACGGATTGTATGTTGTGGCAAATTATTGACGTGTTTCATTAGCACGGACAGTGCCCATTGCAATGCATATCCCTTAGGGATTACGTGAAAACTGGAAGCTATTTGCAAAGTTCCTGGTGTTGTTAGTAGCTTTGCTTTGCTAATGATACCGTGTTCCAAATTTTGTAGGAAAAAAGAGGATATAACATATACCGTGTTTATTTATACATTGGGGTCCTACGCAATGCTATTTTCGTCTCGGCCCAACAGGCTTTCATGGCTAACATACGGCAGATTGAAGTAGAAAATTAGATCCATCACACTCGTGATGGATATATTTAAGCTCAATAATGTTACCTAGCAACTAGCGGATTTTCTTCACTTCAGTTCAGCGAGGTGAAATAAACGAAAAAACGATTATACCTTTACTCATACCAGTTAGCATGGAGCAAATAGATAAACTTCATTCATTTTTTTTTTCATTATTTCTTCACGGTCGGTTTTATAGTTACTTTTTTTTTTACAAAAAAAGGAAAAGAATCGTGTACGTTGTTCACAAAATCTGACAAAGTGTCAAGTTCTCGTAATCTTATAAGTCAGAGAAAATGAAAATCCTCATCCTCAACGTAATTCTCTTTAAACTGTTGAAAGTTGAAAAGGAATCCTCACAGCCTTTTCTTCAGTGTTAAAGGTAGAAAATTGAATTTTGTAAACAGAAATATTTTAAATCAAATCATATCAAAATGTAGTTTCATTACCAACTAATCTTTTTTACTATTTCAATGCTTGAGACATTACCATGTACACATTTTTATAATGGGAAGCAAAAACTACATCAAATGAAGGTTAGAAGCTCCGATACTTATAATTTATTTTTAATTTTTATTTTGTGTTCAAAATGTGTGTTTTAAATGCTTTAGTGAAAGGAAGATGAAGAGCGTAATTTCCCGCAATATTTACTTCTTTTCTTTCTATTTACGATAAATCAATCAACCAATTTGATATTGTTCATGGTAAGTTTCTCCAATATTAAATGTGTTTTTTCTTCATTTTCAACTCTAATAACATGATTGATCTAGACGGAAAGCAAGACAACATATGTAAAATATCTACATGTGTATGTAAGTGAGTTACATGAATGTATGCATTAATAAATGACAGCATTCATGTGCAGCCTAAGCATCTTATATATATACTTGTCATGGGTAAAATAATTCATTGTTAGCTGACTAGTGAAATATTTAAATTGCCTAAATTACACAGAAGTAGACTGTAGTTAAAATGTTTACTGTATGGAAGGTACTTGCACATTAATATTACAGAAAATGCATGTAAAAGTATTCAAAGAATGTAAATATGATCTAAAGATAACTTTTAAAATTGTTACCTGAACCAACCTCATTGTACTCATATAAGTTATAATACTTTAATATTAAATACAGATTATACATCTCGCGGGTGTTCACATATTTAAGAACACCTAGCGTGAATTCAGATGCAGTTCTAATCAACTTTACCTACAAACTGTCAAAGTTGATTGCTTATATCAAACGAAGAAGAAAATATGGACCTGTGGGGAAGAGTGTATAGTTTCAGAGCTAGGGCTCTTCAGAAACGGAAGAAACTACATTGTAAAACCCGATAATTGGGACACAAAAAATACTATAAAGTATTATTCCATATCAGCATAAAGAATGTCTCATTCGCCATCTAAAAGAGCATATCTCAGCAATACACAACGTGTGCAGCAATGCATAAATCCTAGACTTGCTCCTAACATAGTTTTCAAACCTGCTCTGACTTAAAAATGGGCTCAGTATATGTAACAGATAATCCTTGACAACAGTGAAACGAAATAGCCGATGCGAGGTTGTAAGTGTTAGGACCGCCAGTTCAACACTAGTCGTTCTTTGCACGGGAGGAATAAAGTTTAATAAACACAAAACCATAATGTTTTATATTGCAGAAATTTTCTTTCAGAAGCAGAAATGTAGAACATTATGAAACACTTACTCTGTTCTTCTTAATGAAAAGTTTAAATAGCAAATCACTTTATTATTATAAAAATTGTTATGTGGTGGACAAACACCGTGCTCGTGAGTTTTCTCGGAGTTCTCTCGTTTCCTCTCACTTTATTCATTCCAGCGTTGCATTCATTTCTCATCATTACCGTTTCCTTTCCCTAATCGGAATAATCCCCCGTGGGACGTTAAACTGAAAGATTTCACTTTAAAAAAGTTTCCCCTTTTTCCTCTTCGGAATTTGAAACCACGTATTTCATTATTTTTAATTAAGGATTAATGTACCGAATTTTATTCACATTGGAGATTTTGTGAACAAAATAATAATAATAATAATAATAATAATAATAATAATAATAATAATAATAATAATAATAATAATAATAATAATAATAATAATAATAATAATAATAATGAAAATAACAGGAACTGTCCATATTTTTCCTCTTAGGAGCGCAATTTTCGACAATGCTGAAGCAAATATTCTTTTCCTTTTCATTATGAATTTATTACCAGAATTTCACACATTTAACTTAAGTGAATCCTCACATCGCACATTTTTTGAACTAACGAGGGAAGGGTGTAATGTCACTCAGAGATAATTGCACCAAATTTGATGTAGGAGTAGGTAATGGGAATAGAAAAGAACGTGTGGAAGCATTCGTTTCGCAGACGTTCGGAATCAGAAATAATGTGTCCTACATTTCTAGAGAAGTTCGGCCTGTCAATCAGATATTAATGAGACGGAGCCTTTGCTCGCTGTGACGGCACATGCAGAAGTTAGATAATGTAGAATTAAAACAGAAAAGATAACCTGAAATCAAAATGCGCCAATGTCCGCCCTCAGACCCACCAGACGAATGCCGGGATACTAAATCTATCAACTGCCCTTGCTATTACCCAACTTATCTCTTGTCCATTGGGTATGCAAAACTAGTTATCCTCATTAAATGATATCAAGAAAATGAAGAAAATATATACACAAAAATAAATCGATCTCGAAGACGAAGCTCGAATATGAGACTTGTAGTTTAGGAATTCGTCAACAGAACGTTGAGGCTTACTCACCCATCAAGGTGCTACTTGATTTGTGGTAAGGAGGCATAAACCGATCTGGAAGAGCAGATTTGTGCACAGTTAGTGATGCTTTGGAACTATTGTAATAAAACAGTTCAGAGAACAGAATTGGTGTTTAAGTGGATAAGTGTGTGCAAGGCCTGAACATGCGACACCACCTCACTACTGCTGTAGAGATAAAGACGGGAACGTAGAGCTTTGAGACGTCGACGAGCGTGAGTCAATCGTACATATTACTCGTGTGTAGAACGCTGTGAGGGTCTGTGTCCAAATGGACAGTTGTAAGTGATATCAAGGGAAAATAAGGTAGTTAAGACAGACTAAATTCTCCTAACAATTATAAAAAATTACGAAAGTGATGAGTTTTGGCATATATATTTAGTAATATTAAGAAAGTAATTTGTCCAAATAACATCAATTTTCAAGCTGGGAAACTAACAAGGCCAATGACCTAACACGATCTAAATGACCGATGCCCAGCTCTAAACGCTGGAGCTGCACCGTTAAAAATCCCGTGGCCATTTTATACGGTGCACCCACTGGCAACCAGAAATGCCAATGGTACCCAATATTTTTTGAGGAAAGTCCGCAATATTTGAGGAGCATTCCTCAATGTTGCACTTTTTACGTCGACTGTCCTGAAACAATACGGTGAATTATTGGCCGTTCTTGGTTGCCAGTATATGCACCGTAAAATGGACAATAAATTTTAACAGTGCAGAGAAACGAAACTTGGCACGAAGGTGTCACATGAAGAATAAGATATAAGAGAAATATATGTTCGAAACGCAGCCATCTTGATTGAATATGGCCGACCACTATGTATATATGGAAATTATGCCTTGCTCGGCCCCTGCAGCTAGACAAAGGAAAAAAGACGTGTATGTGAGTCATACAGTGTAGGGTAGGATTAAATTGCGAAATAATGGAAAGTCTACATTTGTAATCCAGTATGTCATGGCCGTCGACAATCATTCCTATTTTAAACATCACTAACCCCTTCATATATATATATATAAATTCGCCTCAAAACACAATATACTTTATTTTTGGTGGACGGCACGTCGTAGATATAAAAAAAAACTGTACAAATGAAATCAGTTAATATTAGTGGATTCACCAATTAATACTTTCGTACTGACAGTATCTTATAGTGGGAAGAGAAACATCAACTTCATTTAGACCCCTTCCCTGGAAAACTTCTGGCGACGTCCATGATTGATTTCTTTATATATTTTCTTCATTTTCTTATGAAGGTAACCAAGAAAGTTCTGTTGCTTCTCCACCCAACATCTTCGAACGTTGATATGTCACCTAAAACGTACCTGGAAGATCAAAAATAATACTCATCAGCATCGACGACCATCTGCCAACGTTCTGGAAGGCCATGGATTTCATCGCGGTAGAACTTGGTGGGCCGTGAAGCAAAGAAGGTATCAGTGCATTTTGCACATCTACTAGGGATTTGAATTGGCGTCCTCTAAGTTGATTGTACATGGTATGGAACAGATGATAATCGGACGGTGCAATATCTAGGTAGTATGGCGGATGCAATAGTGTTTCTCATCCAAGGCGTAGAATGGTGCCCCTGTCATCCCAGCCATGTGAGGTTTAGCGTTGTCCTGTAACACAATTTCCCTTTGCTATTCAGAAATTATGGTTCTAGAGTTTTGAATTTTTCTTGAACACGGCTCAACTGCTGACAGTACAAAGTTGCATTGATGCTGTGACCAGCTGGTAGCAGTTACCGATGCACGATGCCGCGAACAGTCCACCAAACACAGAGGAGGACCTTTTTCTGATGCAGTGCTGGTTTCAGTTGTTTTGGAAGCGGTTCATGGAATGCTAGCCAATTATGACGGCGCCGTGTAGCTTCGTACAGAACCCTCTTCTCATCACATGTTAACACCCTGTCCAGAAATGGATCCTTCCTCAGACGAGACAGCAAAGAAACACATTTGTCTGCTCGCTCGTTGCATCGTGACCCGGAGTCAAATCATATGGAACCCATCGGCCCAACGTTTAGTGCTCCCAAGTTGGTGGTGGTGATGCTGAATGGTTTCTCCACTCACACTGAATTGTAGTCCCAGTTCCGCGCTTGTCTAGCCACTGTTCGCCTCAACTGCTGCCTGAAAATCTTCGTTTTGTACATGTGTTGGTATTCCGCCACATGGTGCGTCTTCGAGTATTTCGTCACCGTCCTTAAACTTGTAAAACCACCTATGCACTGTTCAGGTAGTCACGACACCTTCACCAAAGGCCTGGCATATCTTCCGCCCCACTGCAGCGACGTTTGACCCCAGTTAGAATTCGCACAGCATACACGTCCTTATGACGCTCTGTGGAGGTCCTATGTTCACTCTGTTCTTACGCAAGTTCACGATGTAACTGAATTGCCACAACCAGGTAATATTGGATATATCCACACCAACAATTGACCTTCACCTTATCTCCATTCGCATTCGACTCATGGTATGAGGGCCAATTGAACACAGAGCTCCACAAAAGCGACAAAACTTTCTTGGTTACCTTTATAATATAATTTTCATTAAGCTAACTAGTGATGCATACCCAATTGGTAATGGCAAGGGCAATTGGAAGATTTAGTATCCTGGTGTTCACCTGGTGGGACTGAGAGCGGACATTGGCACATTTTCTGTTCAACTCATCTTCTCCCTTTTCATTCTACTTTATTTAGCTTTTTCTGCCTTGGCGGCAACAGCGATCAAAGGCTCCGTCCTATAAATATCTAATTGACAGGTCATACTTCCCCAGGACTGTAGGGCCCATTATTTCTGTTTCCGAACGTCTGCGAAACCAATGCTTCCACATGTTCTTTTCTATTCTCATTACCTACTTCTACACCACATTTAGTGCTCTGAGTTTCATCACACCTTCCCCTCGTAAGAGTGAAAATTTGGATATTATAGAAATTGTAAGGAATTTTCAAAAATGTTGAAATACAGATTAAATTGTTTCTATTGAGTAACTTATGTACCAAATTTCATTTCTCTGACTTCAGGGATTATAAAATGGTCTATTCTTGCCAAAACCATTGAACCCACTTTACGCTTCTTATGATACATATTTCAAAATATCCTTTCTCATTCTTTACTTCCGAAGCAAATGGAGTTTTATGTTCAAATTTCACATTTCTATGCATGGTAGTACAGCCTGGGCGGTGACTCAGGCCACCCATCCGGAGTGAGATTTTTTGGGCTTTCGTCATCCACAGTAGCCAAATGGCGGGATGCTACCTGACATATAGATTCCAGACCATTTCCTTCCTTCCCAAATCCTTTCTTCTTTCCCTTTTCCCGGGTAGTGTGATCACCGAGGGACGTCATCCCTCATACATTACAGGCTAATATGGCCATAGGCGCTGACAGCCCAGAAATCAAATTCCTAATATTAATCCTCGGCGTTATTGAATGTCACATTTTCATATACTAGTACAGATACGCTTTGACGGAAATAGCTACCTTAACATTGACCATGAAAGAAAGAAATCATTGTTCACATGTGTATTAATAGTACCCATATTATTATTATTATTATTATTATTATTATTATTATTATTATTATTATTATTATTATTATTATTATTATTATTATTTCCCGTCAGTGTTTGAAAGTTAGTCGTGCGGAATCGCACAATTTCCCTTCTAAATACTATTTACTGTCGCTCACGTATGCTGAAGCTTCACAAAAGACTAGCTTTATTCAGCTTCGTCTGTCTTGGTCGCTTAGTTACGAACTTGTCTATTGCACTCAACAGTTTCTTCTGCTTGGAACGATGTTGAAGTGATTGCGTTTCCGCTATTCTCATGCGATTAGGAATTGGCTACGAAATGATATCTTCCAGACTTGGAGGCTCTGAAAGTGAAAAACTACTAATGCTTGCTTCATGTTTATAGGAGCATTATAAAACAAATCGTACATTAATATAGTACAGTGTATTAATGATTAGGAGCATTGTATTTGGGTAAGCTTAGTCTTATATCTTTATTATACCCTAGATCTCTGATTGCTGGATGGAATTGCTTCAAACAAATTACTTCAATTAATATAACTTCAAACCAATGCTCTTTCACATACATGGAACAAGTGAAAATTATAAATTTACTTTGCCCGAGGGCAATGAGGGACTTTAGCCTTCAGCTAATCTGTCCAGGGCATGGCTAAGCATTTATAGCAGCTGTACACAAGAGGTTTTGGCCTGTTCAGAATGACATTAGTACTGAAGGTCTTTTGTTCTGCGTTGTGGCTGATGTTCGTTTCTTATTGGTTGTTTCAAAACGGAAACCAGAGTGCTGGCTGGTGGCTTTGGAAAATGATATTGTACATGATCCTCAACTAGTAGCCCACCAAGACAGCGTAGAGATTTAAATACTCACTACGGAATTTCAAGAACGCGAGAACGCTATTGTATCAATTTCGAATCGCTTGAGTGGTAAAGGTACCGTATCAATTTCATCATTTAACTGTTTAAAAATTATCCTTAATATAGGGACGATTACTGCCCACCAAGGAATAAGAAATTAATACTTTAATTTTTAGTCCAAATCTCAGATCCTACCATGTAGCTGTACATCGTTGTTAAGGATAGTGAAGATAATTTCTACAAACATCAATAAAATATATGTCAAGTGAAGAAGAACATAAAGTATTGATGTTTATAGGGCATGGTATTTTAATTTTTAGTCCAAATCTCAGATCCTACCATGTAGCTGTACATCGTTGTTAAGGATAGTGAAGATAATTTGTATAATCATCAATAATAAATATGTCAAGTGAAGAAGGACAAAGTATGTAGGGTACAGAAAATCTTATTTACCTACAGCGCAACAGGAAAAAAGTTGCTGGGGTGTATTTCTTTCTTCTGAAATGTATCTAGCATGTATAAATTGGCGAAAATAGATTACAATTAACTTATTGGCTTACTAATAAATTCCAGCTTAATTTTAAAACCATAGTCTTAATATGTCTTAATAAGTGTTTACAAGACTCGTATTATGGTTAAAATCATATGAAAAAGAATTGATTTTGCCTTATATGAAAACGCAGTATTAACAATGGCGTGCTGTGCTGTTTCTGGCCAGGAACAGGTCATAAATGACCACCATTCGTCAACAGGTCAAACTCTAGGATAACTTCCCTCGTTGTCTAGTGGCTAGCGCGTGTGCCTTAAAATCTTTTAATGGATTGAAATATAGTTTACCCTTTTGAATTATTACATATAAACCCAACATATTTATAAATTTGTGTGGTCCCGGGTTCGATTCCCGGTGAGAGATTACTAAAACTTTAGTTCAATAATAATTTATTTACATTCATCATCCGTCTCCTTTAGACTAAAAAGCATAACTGTGGGGCCTTAACTAAAAAAAAAGTAATTTAATTTCTTACTAAGGTAACATTAGCATAGATTAGTAACGTAAACAGTATAACGTTTGTCATTTTTTGTGTATTCTCGCGTTTCCTGTTACATTCTCCTTTCACTGTCTCTTTTACAATCATTGTCTTTCATTCAACATCCATTAGCCTAAAATACATATTCGTAGGACGATAAATTAAAGAATTACTTTCATTTTAACGAGTGCTTGTTCAAAATTGCAGCTGATCTATCTACAGTAAAATATGCAAATCATACCTTTCTTCCATCACCGTTATCATGTAGTGTAACAGTGTTCAATGTTCAAACTTATTTGCTATGTCTGTTATTTCGTCAAATAATATTACAACAAAGAGAAAACTGAAAGTTTAACTCATATTTTGTCAAGCATTACCTCTGCTATAGAAAAGCTTAGGCCATTTTAAATTATGTTGTAAATTCCAGCTAAAGTTAATGTGTTTGGGAAACCATTGGTTAGTTTTAAAATATAGATACTAACTCTCCATTCTCTTCATGTCTTCAATATGCTAGTTCTTGCTTTGATAGAGGAAACCTGTGACACTAATCAGACCTCTTAATATTTTTCTTCTTTCTTTCTTCATCTTTCTCTTTTACTGTATTAATTGCGTATGTTTGTCATGGCATATTACTCATATACTTGAGTGTCGATCTTTACATAATCCAATGTTTTTAACACTGTAATTAAATGGAGATGCTTTTGGGACTATTCGTGTGGCCCACTATCTAAATGCATGTTATTTTATCACTGACTCTGAGAAATTCCAAACTCATCTCTTTGTAGGAAAGTAAATAAGGCAAATATTGCCACTCATTACTTATTGAGAATCTGGTTAGCTATTTCGCAGAATTATAATAAGTACTTTGGGAATGATTAGTATACGATTTCCTTTTGTTTTTCAATTCTCTAAGGTGAAGTTTTAAATAAGCCTCCCTATTACATCATTCATACCTTATTATAAAATTCAATGAAATTAAAGGACACATTTTCTTCTCGAGCACACATAGACTGGTTAAATTCTGTCATTGTCTGTGACTTTATACAATACGAAATTCCCGAGTCCTTAAACTTAGAATAGGCAGAGCCCACTTATTCCGCTGAGTCTTATTTGCACTAGGAGTATAGAAACAGAAGACTAAAAGATTTTTTTCAAAAAATAAAATATCACACACACAGTGTTACAATAAAGGATAAACAAATTTCTTTATTACTTAGTATGAGCGAATTGATCTGGATGAAACACTAGCTTTCTACTATGTCGAATACACAAAAGGGAAGGGCTCAATGAGATAGATTATGCTGGTTAGTCGTAATATTCGTTCCGCGATGGCTCAGTGGTAGAGCGTTCACCTCTGGTGCTAGGGATCTCGGGTTCAAACCCTGCTCCCGCCAAGTGAACTTTGTGGTGGACAAACACCGTGTGCGTGGGTTTTATCGGGGTTCTCCCGTTTCCTCCCACTTTCTTCATTCCACCATTTCATTCATTATTCATCATCACCGTCTCCTTTAGCGTAACTGGCATAACCGGGAGACGTAAAACTTAAAGTTTTCATTTTTCGTTATATTCGTTCGTGTAATTCGTGTCTGTTCAGTTCTATTCGGGCGGAAACGTCCTTCTCACTGTGGATTGAAGTGCAGATAACATAAGAGTACACAGTGCGGCGCATGCTTCCAGGAAGGCAATTATTGGACTTCTTACCGCCTAAAATTAACCACTGTTGTTACAGCCCTTTGTAACCTGAGTCACTCCAACGTCGTCTGTTAGCAAATGGCGGAACTACATTAAACCTAGCGATGAACATGTAGTCAGTGTGTTGAGTCGCTCTAACATGCGTGTCAGGAGCTTTCTAGACCTAGTGATCGTCACAACTTTTATTCACGTGACTTTCCAGATTGTCTCACGACGGTGGGTGGACGCCGAAAATTGGGACGTCCCACAATGGTTCACTTTTCCAAATTCCTGGCCAAAACCATAAAATCGAAATCGTTAATTTAGCTTTTCCATGTTATTATAAATTGAAGAGGAATGATGTCCCACACAGCAAGGAATATTTTCTCAATCAAAAGAAAATATTTTCCTTGGTTTCCAAAAGGTTTTCCTTCTCTGGAGATTTCCATCCTGGTTCCCCCAATGTATTCCGAACATTTCCCGAAAATATTTTCCCAAAAATGTTTGTAAAACATTTCAGAAATTACCGGGAGTACATTTTGAGAATGCTTGCCGGAAAGTAAATCCAGGAAAATATTCACAAAATATATTAGAAATATTGTTTTGGATCTAATTTAATATGTTTTCACTGTTGAGAAGGGAAATATTTTTGAAATGATACTAAAAATGTTTTCCATATGTGATACGGAAAACAATGAAACGAAATATACTCCACATATTTAAAAAATGTTTTCTAATACGTTATTTGCAACATTTTCTATTTTTACGAGAAAACGTATTAAATATATATTATAAAAAACATTTAGAATATTTTAAAAATAAATTATTTCATAATATAAGAAATATTTTTAGTAATGTTTTAAAAAGGTTTACTTAATTTTTACAAAAATATTTTGGTAATCTTCTCCTATAACTTAAATGAAATATTTTCGTATGATATTTTAGTATTATTTCCAGAATATTTTATCAAATTTTGAATATAAAATTTTAAAACAGATAAAAGGAAACATTAAAAATGAATAGAAAAATGTTTTCCATTCTGTTTTGGAAAATATTTTGTGTCTTTAGTGAACAACATTTTCTGATATAGGTCTATTATAGAAACATTTTTACATTGTTTCCAGAATATACTCTTCCGTTACTGGAGAAAACCCATTCCTTGTTAGATCTGAGAAGTATCCCAAATATTTGCCGGAAATATTTTTTTAAAATGTGTTTGGAGAACATTTAATGAAGTACAGGAAGCAGTGGCGTTAAATAAGCTTTCCGGGCTTAAGCCCCACCGAAATTTGTTTTACTATATTAACGTAAATGAAATATCCTGCACAATTTTCACATTTCCAGGAATAAAGTTAGCAAAAATTCCCTCCACGAAACAAAATCGTAAATAGGCCACTGACAGGATGTGCATTTTTAGAACGTTTGTAGGAAAATAATGTAAGAAAAATTTTCACAAATTGTAATAGAAATATTGTGTTGAATGTAATGTAATATGTTTTCAATGTTGAGAGCAGTGGTAAAAGTGGATCTGAAAAGGTGGGGGGACGGTAGGTAGCGGATGACGTCACGCCGTTGCCCCTCACCATGGTGGAAAGACTACAAGGTGGTTGCATGCGCATGTTGCCTGGAGCGCTGTCGTGGCTGTGACGTCATCTGGTTTGCAAGAGAGAATGGGAAAAGGCGCGGCTTTAGTAACAAGTGGAAATTCTTTGTTACTTTGTTCTTTTAAATGATATCGAGAATGCCTAACTGCGCAGTGTACGGCTGTAGTAATTTTTAAAGAAAAACTAAGGGAACTAATATAAAATACTTTAGATTTCCTCAAAAAGAGGGGGAATGTCTACAGAAATGGATTTTAGCTTGCTGGCGACAGGACAAAATAAACCTAAAATATGGTAAGTTTTACATAAAAGTAATAAATAAATTCAATGTTAAATGAAATTTAAAAAAGCGATTTCATTATGTAGTTTCTTTTTAGTATTAATAGTATGTAATAATAGTATATAGGGCTACAGTAGCTTGTATTGATTCTGCATACAACAATCCAATAGTACGATTTAAAAAGAACTTTGAGGCAAAACCCGGATTCGAAATCAGGAGGGAGGGGAACCGACAGAGGTTATTATTTCTATCATTTCCTTCTACATAAGATATTGAGTCAAAATTTTCCCCACAAAGGCAGGCATGTAACTCGAGAAGGAGGCACGATAATCTAGGAGGCTTACCTCCCTCAAGTTACGTAAATGGAGAGCATTGAACGCGTTAAAGTAGTTCAGGTGCCCATTTCATTCTGGAGGTCTGCATTCCCTGTAGCCAACGGTGCTAAAACGGGACGTTACACTTCAAATTAACTAACGAATGGAAGGTTCGTAATAACGATTAACGGTTGGAACGATATATAACAATGTATTAGATCAAGAGAATAAAGTATCCACCTACCATGTGAGGGCGACATTGTCGGGACATTTTAACACTCAGATTTTGAAATTTTTGTTCATTTTAATCATAACTTTGGATAATTACATACACATATTTAGGGGCCCCCTACAGAATTACAAAATTAAGAATAACTGCAGTAAATTTTAAAATATGGTAGATTCTCTACCAATCAAGGAAGCACGGTGGCTCAGTGGCGGAAGGCTCACCTCTGGTGCAAGGGATACTGGTCCGCTTCTCGGTCAACTGAGTTTGTGGTGGACAATATCGTGAGTTTTTCGGGGTACTCCGGCATTCACATTCTACCAAATTCCACATAATCATTCACTTGCATTTATCTTTTGTCTTCTTTAGTCCACGGGATAGAAAAGAGAAAACATCAAGAAAATTAAGAAAATTATGTAATTTTATGGTTTATATGTTTTCTAGTCTAGCTGTAACACCCCTACATCGTCTTTACCTACGTCTAGTACTTTGTTTCTTGCTTGAAATAGTCAAGTTCCAATTTCTTTGTTTGAAGTGCTTTGTATATAAAGTTATATATTTATTTATATATATTTTTAGAACACAATAGTATATGTAACGTTTTGTTTCGTACAAATGTTTAATAATACAGTTTGTTATGGCGTAAATTTTGACACTAATATTCAGAGAACTGTCAGTTTCACCAAACCTTTTGTTTAAATACAAATTCTTTAAATAAGAGATCAGCGACTTCAAATAAGATTATTTTTTTATAAATCAAAAATAAAAACGATGTTTAAAATATTAAATACGTGCGTCCCTGCTCAATAAAGTTTTTAACCTCCCCTCAGATTCTGACGAAACTTACGTGGGAGCAACCTCTTAAAAAAACTGTCCAAGCATAACGAAAATATACATACGTGCATTTCTGTTTACGAAAACCATGAATTCTCCCTTGAGATATTCTCAAAATTCATATGGGGTCATCAGTAAAGAATTCTCTTTCAAGCAAAATAATAATAATAGTAAATCAAAACCGATCAATGTGTTTCGAAAATATACTTGAGCATACATAAATATATAATAATGAAATGCATTAACGACACACTGTGTTATAGATTAATTAGGCCTATACATACTTGAGTGTATTACTTCAGATGTTTAAAAAAAAAAGAAAGAAAAAGTAGTGAGTAATATTGGCTTGTTCAAGCTTCAAAGTTGTTTAATAAATTTATTAACTGATATTGCTGTGTCTTTTGCTATTGTAATCTTCCTTTGAATTCACTTAGCTTAAGCATGGATTACATTACGCTTATATAATTATTGTTTGTACTAAAATTTTTACTTCGTTGAAGATCACTATAAATAGAAGAGAAGTTTGCGTGTAAGATACCAGCGAGCAAGCGCTTGTTAAAAGTTCATATGACTCTCGCTGGCCACGTCTGCGACCAAAATGACGTCATGCGCCTGAGCGACAAGAATGTAGCACTGCATTGCATCCACCTTGTACTCTTTCCACCATGCCCCTGACTATCTTTGACCATTGTATTTTTTTTAGGAACTGGGGAGACGCCGTACATATTTTTTCCAGGTGGGGGCGGCGTCACCCCGCACTTTTTACCCCTAGTTGAGAGAGAAAATGTTTTCGAAGTAACACTAAAAATGTTTTACTTAGGGTCTACATGATAAAGAAAACAGAATAGGCCTGTGAACACAATAAAATGTTTTCCAACATGTCATATGCAATCTTTTCTATTCTTACAAGAAAACATATGAAATATAATTTTTAAAATATTTCGAATATTTTAAAAATAAATTCATTCGTAATATGACAAATATTTTTAAAACGCCTATTAATTTTGTATGGAAATGTTTTTGTTACCTTGTCCTGTAACTTAAATGAAATATTCTCATGCAATATTTTAGAATTATTTCCAGAATATTTTATCGAATGTTGAATAAATTCTCTCACAAGAGTATTGTAGTAGCATTATTACCAATCACTAGCAGCATCAAATAAATATATTTGTTAAAAATTTGAAATTTATAATATCTTATGTGACAAGCTATTTATTTGAGATTGCAAAATAGCATCGCTACATCAACCATCATTTGTTTATCACGAGTACCAGCATTCCTGGCGCGATATGTTGAATTTGAATGTTGATCTGTCTCTGTCACCTTATCCCCACCTGTTCTTACTGCTTATTATCTTTATTTACAAAGATCTACGTTATTTAGCATCTTATAAGCATCTCTAAAGATTCATTTCAATTCCTCATCTTTTTCTTTTGATCATAAAGTCTATAATTGCCGGGAGAGCGATCTTCGCTAAGGCAAGTTGCAACCACAGAAGAAGAAGAAGCTGTCTCTGTGAAGTTGTGACAACAAGAACTTACAAGAAAAGTCGGTAAGTAGAACGATTACATAAAATAATTTAGCTTTATTGTCTGTAAAAGTTATGACAAATGGTAATAGTTAAGAACAGCTACTTCTCATCTCCCGTGCACGAGGATACATCTTACTGTTGCACTACCTAAACACCCTAAGTACAAGGGCAAGAACTCAGTCTATTACCTACTTTTTAACATCCTAGATAGTCAATGAATAATTCCTGAAAGTATGGCGTTTCTCGTCCTTCCCTAAATGGGAAGTGCGGCTCCTTAACTATAACCTCACAAATTTATGTTTACAAATTAATAAAGGTCGTGGGAGACTAGATTTCTACTTTTTATGTTTATACATAAAATACCGTGTAGGTTTCTTTTGGCTCACCATTCGAAATAATTGCTGAAAAATGGTTTATTTTTATAATTTTCTTTTTATTGTCTCCTAAGTGATTTTCGATAGGCGATTTGAAATACGTCACATGGCATAGATGAAATTCAAAGGGAGCGTCAGCAGTAATTTTCGAAAAATTACAGTTATTATTTTATGATTTGCGTATATATATACGGGGCCGGATGTATGACGTAAAAACTACAGTCCAAAAAATACAAATCAGCCTGTACTACGTGGCCACTAAAAAGCACCAATAGACAGGGCTCTAGAACACAGGTCTCTCTTCCCATTTATCTGTAATGTAGACAGAAATCAACGTGCCCTGCGGGGCTCTAACCCGCTTTCACTTGCTAACGCTCGCTCGGCAATACTATGTAAATTAAATATTTTAGGTACAGAAAAAAAATCTATTAACCTATATGGGGACCTGTGTTCTAGAACCTTCCCGCACCAATACTATCTGAATCAGGGCAGGGCGAAGGTGGAGGACAGCAGGAGCAAGTGGATGCTTTCCAAAGGGAAAAGATGTGGGCAAGTGTACTTTAGGCAAGGCAGTGGCAATAACCAATTCATCTGAACCTGTTCCTGCACTTAGTTACAGTTCCCAAGAAGGAAAGATAGAAAACAACGTGCACTGCCGGGGCTCTAACCCGCCTTCACTCGCTGACGCTCGCTCGGGTATTTGTACTTTATAATGTTACTGCCTTGCCCAAAGTAAAGAGTAACCAGGTGTATATTACCATTTTAATGACAGTTTTACTTCTGGCGTGCCACTGGCGTGTTTCTTTCAGAAGTAATGTTCCGGGTGCACTACTAATACTATTCTAGTTATTATTATAAACGTATTGTTTTGAATGCTCCGGGGGGGAGCACTGCCCTCCCAAAAACAGGTCTGGAAGAAACACTGCTTGAAATACTTAGTGAGATATAATTCTTTCACCACTTTCTTTCTTGTGTATTCAATAGTTTTCGCCAAGCGAAGTATAAATTTTTCACTTGGCATAGATAAAATTCAAGGGGACCGTCAGAATTAATTGTCGAAAAGTTACAATTCTTTTACGATTTGCGTATTTATACTGAGTCCTGATGTGTGGATAAGAAGTACAGTACAAAAAATAGAAATCAATCTCTATTAGGGGGCTACTAAAAAGCACGAATGCCATCTAACCGAGTCATGGAGGGTGAAGGGGGTGCTTCCGAAGGGAGCAGGCCCGTACTCATCTATTTTGATGACGGGATAATAGCGCATTATTACCATTTTAATGACGTATTCACGATTTTTTTTTAGGGGAGAGGAGCTTGGCTAACTTTGTTCCTGGAGATGAGAAAATTCTGCAAGATGATTTATTTACTTTAATATCGTAAGTAAAATTTCAATGGGCTTAAACCCGGAAGCCCCCGCTTAAATACACCACTGGGTTATAATAATTGTGGGGTTCACTCGAGCAGACGTTTACACCGAGAACAAAATTTATAGGTAAAATGTGAAATATTTTTCGTGAAGGAATAAGAGTGTGAATGTAAGTTATTTCTGTCATTGCACAGCTTATTGAAATGGATTTTGAATGCAAATAGAGTAGAAGTAAGCGGCGGGAATTTCCGGTTCATACGTCAGTTGTGAACATCTGCGTTGGCCGTAATGTGATTTTTTTTAAAGAATTGTGTAATAGAGAGAGAAGGATTATAAAGTTTCTGTAGAGTCATGGTATGGTGAAGCACGTAAAATCAACTGCGCAAAGTGTGGAAAAGATGTATTCACAAGGAAAAATTCAGAACAGAACCATAGCCCTACATACACTATTTTCAGTCGTAAAGGTGAGAAAGAAAGGGGGTGTAACACACGTGTATTAGCTGTGAAAGGTATTTTTTTAAAGCATCGAAATTAAGTGTTTTTGAAGATAAGAATAATTACAAATATTGTAAATGACCATTCTCTTTTATGCGTACCCCTACCCCCCTGTCGCTGACGTGCCTGCTCCCTACGCTGTCGCTCGGGCCCCTTGCTGTGCTTCTGCCCTGACTCGGTGAAATAGCGTTCTTGTTTTTTACTGGCCACCTAGCACAAGTTGTTTCGCTTTTTCTTTTAGAGCTCCTCATTTAGTGCATAGGGGGGCGCGGTTGCTTAGTGGTAGAGCGTTCACCTCCGGTGCTTGGAGTCCCTGGTTCGATGCCAGCTCGCGCCGTGTCGACTTTGTGGTGAACAAACATCGTGCTCGTGGGTTTTCTCGGGGTTCTCCCGTTTCTCCCCACTTTCTTCATTTCACTCATTTCTCATTATCACCGTCTTCTTTTAGCCTAAGCGGCATAACCGTGGGACGTTAAACTTAAGGATTTTTCATTTAGTGCATGTTCTGCAAAAAGAAACCGGAAGATGCAAGAAATGCGTCAAAATTTGGTAGAACAGCCTGCTCGAGTATTGCCTAATTCTGTGTGCAGGTTTACTATTGGCGTGCCGCTCGAAATATTTGTTGAAAAATTATAAATCTTTCGCTAATTTTATTATTGTCTCTTAAATGATTTGCGGCAGGCGAATGTAAATATTTCACCTAGCATATATAAAATTCAAGGGGGCCATCAGACTAGATTTGCCGAAAAATTAGAATTATTCTAGTATTGTATTGTATTCAGGGTTTGCCCAAGTGGGCCCAGCCCGGAAAAAACCACCGGGTTTTTTCGGGTTGGACCCACCTGGATTTTTGAGATTTTCGTTAGTATATTATTGGTGCAATTAAGGTGGTCACATTGGAAGTGATTCGTATCAGATTTTGGACTTTCCTTGGGTAAATTAGGTGCTTTCACGTTAAGGTATACAACATTCAAAGTAAGGCCTTTATAAAGTTCTGAATGCACTGAATGCATTTTAAAAAGCCGTATCTTAGATTGAGATAATTATAGAACAAATTAATGTATGGAATGTGCTTATATCCTATTTGAAGTAAAATATGCAATTTTATATTTTAGAAAATACTTTCCGTGAATAGTGTGCTCGCTCACTCGGCGACGCCGAAGGACATTATCCCCCATACATATTATGGGTTTAGGGCCATAGGTGCTGGTAGTACTAGTAAATATGTAGTGTATTAATAAAACTATTAGTATTATTTTTTATAATCTTTGATGGTAACACTGGTATTCTTCAGTAGAGTATGTTTTCCAACAACAGTTTAGTTATTTGTTGCTACTTTTCAAATAAGCTTTCTGTAGAATCAACACCAGCAATAGCGTAAAAATTCGTGTCAAATTTAAGAATCTTAATGCTCGGAGTTTCGAAGAGTGCGTAACGCTTACTATTTCAAGTGCTGCATTCAAACTTTGTACTAGTGGAAGTTTCGATGTACAGTAAAGAAAGCTTGTATTTGAGATGATTCCTGACACCAAGATAAGACAAAAAGTATAGACCAACCTGGGTGCACAATTGCTTCCTTTCGGACTTGTAGGCTGCCGAAAATATGAAAAGATGAATTTTAAAGGTCTATAGCGCCAAAACTATGGGACCTACCGTAGTCATGTCGAGACTTCACTTAAAAACTGGGATGTGCACTCTCCAAAAATACACGTTTCAGAATCCTGCGGTACTCACGCAACAATTTTTATAGAGTTAGCCTTGCTACTGGCATATTATTTGGAGTACTGGCCAACTACCTTTTGTTCATGTTTTCGGCAGCTTATAACTCCGAAAGGAAGCATTTGTTCACCTAGGTTGATCTATACTTTTTGTCTTACGTTGGTGTCAGGTATCACCTCCCAAAGCGGTGTCGGTGTTGTTTTGAAACACACTGCATATATGTTAATTGTTTTAAATTAATTTTCTGGGAGAACGGTCTTGCAACAAGTGCTCGGGAAATTCCCGTAATTGAACGCACAAAGTATCGGAAGTGGACTTCAACAATAGAACCATTTATTTTACGCTAGAAAATATTTAATTTTATTTAAGACATTTTGAAACATTTATTTTATAAAACATGAGTTATAGATTGATTTGTTCTAAATTAAATTAATATATTTGTTTTCAATTAATATATTTTGTGTTCATATTTGGCGAAAGTCAGTGAGGGTATTAGGCTGATTCGTTCTATATTTGTTCGTTCGTCTGCCTGTACCACACGTACAGCAGGGTACCACTTTCCGTCTTTTAAGTTTAAATTTTCAGGGTACAAGTACGAGAGAAACTAAATTTCATGTTCAGATTTTGGCGGCATACCAACCTAAAATTTCAAAATGACGGATATCCACGCCGCAGTTTTCAGTTTTTCAAGTTGAAATTTTCAGAGTAGAAGCACAAGACACTCTAAATTAACTGTATATATTTTGGCGGCGATCCAACGTAAATTTTCAAAATGACAGTCATTTTTCAAAACAGCAGTGAATAGAAAATTGTTGCAAGTTGTGACAATCATAATCTTGAAATATAAATCACATTCTAACACTTTTACCCTAACGACATTGGAATATTTTTTAAAAAACCTCAATTAAACCCGAAAATACCCGAAAAACCCCATATGGGTCCAGGTGTGTTGGGCTTTTTCAAAAAAGTCAGGGTTTTTCAAACCCTGATTGTATTGTATTTATTTTCACACGTTTTCATACAAATTTTTCACAACGTGAACATATGAGTTGGACACGTCACAAGAACATTGAATGCGTACATATTTATACATTTAAATCTACATCCAATAGTAAAATAGCGTCAATTTAAGTAAAAGAGGTACAATTTTTCATTATTCTAATTTACATACAACGATATAAAACAATATAACAGTTAATAAAGCATTACATTATACATATGCAAAAATATATATACACTTTAATCCTTATTTACTACAGACATTTTTAATATAAGTGATTATAGATTTGCGAGATATTCTCCTACACAATAGAAGCAGTGCTCGAATAGTTAGTACTCGATTGCTTTATTGAAGCCGGATGTTTTGTTTTTTAAAGTGGAAGGAAGCTTGTTATAAATATTCACTGCCATAGGAAATGTACTATTCTTATGCACTTTTAAACGTGAAGACTACATTAAGATCCGACGCTTGTTTAGTATTATCAGTGGCGTATTTACGATTTTCTTTCGGGGGGGGCTTTGCTAACTTTCGGGGAGGGCTTTGCCTGAAAATCTGAAAATTCTGCAAGATGTTTCATATACTTTACTATAGTAAGTAAGATTTCGGGGGGGGGGGCTTAAGCCCGGAAGCCCCCCCTAAATACGCCACTGTGTATTATGCATATGAATATCTGAGTTCAACCAGAAATTGCTTGTTATACCTATCTATATATCTTTTTTACAAATTTTAGAAGTTCATATATATATAAAGATGGAAGAGATAAGATTTCAAGAAATTTAAATAGAGGTTTAAAAAAAGTTCGAGAAGAACTACAGTGCCAAGAATAAAAAACAACCAAAAGTCATACTAGTAGTGCTTCTCTTGTAAATATAAAATACAGCTTCTGTACAATGTGTAGGAATACGGCGCCGGTGGAAAATAGTATCTTATACAGTTGTCTTTCATATGCACTTACGTATTTTATCCATCGTAAATCATTTATAATTATTTTACACTTGTAACGCTTCACTTATAAACCTAAAATACATGTATATTACTTTGAATTTAATTCTATCGCCTGCAGAAATTTATTTTTTATAAATGTGTCTTTTCATGCATAGTTTTGAATTTTACCTGCATATCTTCCAAAATGTGGTGCGGCGAAAGTAATCCAGCACCTAAAATTTAAAGGTCTGAGTGACGACTGACTGATCCTCGCACAAGACAAGCCGATTAATTTAAAACTTGAAATTTCGACAGTACATAGGATTTGTGACGTATGGTACCACTAAGGAAGATTTTTTGGAAATTCTACGTGAAAGGGGCGGGAAATACTTTAATAAAGTGGCTATATCTCTGAATGTCTTTGGCTTAGAAGCTTGAAGTTTTATTTGGACTTCTCATTTAAAATAATTTGATACGTTTTTAAGGGTTTTTTGATATTTTAGTAAAAATGGGAAGATAAGAGGGGAAAATGAAAAACAGGGGATGGGTTTGCAATTATTATAATCAAATGTCGATATCCCGGAAGATTTGAAGGTTAGGAACATGGAGTTTGGAATTCGGACTCATCATTTAACATAATTAGACACGTATTTCAGTTTTTAATTATTATTATTATTATTATTATTATTTTGACACAATTTAGAATGGAAGAAATAGGGCTGATACGCGGAAAGGGGTGAAAAGCCTTTTAATAAGATGGCCACATCTCCGAATCCCTTAAGCTTAGAAACTTGATGCTTTGTATTTAGGCTCCTCATTCAAAATAATTTGCACGTGTTTCACTGATTTTTGATATTTTAGTAAAAATTTGAAGAAAAGAGGGGCAAAGGAAAAAAAGTTTTGGTTTGAAGGTTAGAAACATGAACTTCTAATTTAAAATAATTAGATAAATAATTAAGCTTACTTATTTAAATATATGTCCTAGAAGGGAAGAAGAAGGGTGCTGACGGCGATGGAGGAAGAATGGAGGTGGTAAAAATTATGAAATGAAATGAAAACTTTCAATTTAACGTCCCACGATTATGTCTATAAGGCTAAGAGAGATTGGTGGTAAAAGTTAGTAGACACGTGTCCTAGAGTTTTTGAAAATTCCGTATATTAGAGTCAAAGAGGCTCAATTGTTGGTCTGACAGTGAAGCGAGTACGTTTAGAACTAGTTGAAACGTTTAGAAAGTACGTAGTTCATCTCTGCTGCATGGGGTCCTTGGTTCGATCCCAGCTAGCGCCAAGCGGGCTTTGTGGTAGACAAACCGTGTACATGTGTTTTCTCGGGGCTGTCCCGTTTCCTCCCACTTACTTTATTCCACTATTTCATTCATTTCTCATCATCAGCGTCTTCTCACCCTGGATGCATAAACGTGGGACGTTAAACTAAATGTTTCATTTCATCTTAATTTCCATGTACAAGTACCTGCTTCTTGAGTTATACATAATATTTTCAATCTGTGAACAATGCTAAACTAGTGTATTAATATAGGTTGCTGACGTTATAGTGCCTACAATTCTCCGCAGAATTTGATATTTATGAATTCTGATAGGACAACTTCGTGTAGGCTTTGCTTTGGAAGTAATTTGGAAATACGTGACTTGTTAAACAATGCATGCTGGAAAGTAACTCTCATCCATGTTCGCGAATAGTTTGTTTTCTGCATTACTACTCCCTGAATACAGCGTGGGTGTAAAGTCAGTTCTTATTTGTAACAATGAATATTTCTAAAACTAAACAAACTATCACAGTTTTATTTGCATCGAATACATTATTAGAGTGCACCATTTGGTTATTAAGTTACATTTCAACCTATGCACCCGCATTTTCCACAACTTCTAAAATGTTAACAGTATCACACGCCAGCTAAGCTGATGCTAGTTTCTAGGATAATCTAGATTAAAAATAGGTATTGACTTTACAACCACCGTGTTTATCTGAAACTGTTAAATTATTCCTCGTCTTCCTGCTATTTTTTATAGATACATTGCTTTCATCAATTTCTAATTTACAACGGCAGGGTTGGCTGGTTTAAACAGCTGTTTTTTTTTTTTTTTGTTTTTTTTTTCAAAAAAACCAACAGGTTTAAACCAAAAAAGAAAAAAGAACGAAAAATGCTTTAAATCGTGTGAACTTCATGGTAACGTCTCCACATATCACACCATCTGCATTACGTTTATCTACTTCTCACCTTTTAATCAAGGGGTCCCGTGTTCAATTCTCGGTCGAACCACAACCCATCTTTCAAGTGTAAACCAAGTAGCGATTCGAGGTGTCCCTTTAAGCGAAAGTCTTCTCCGTGATAACTTTGATATTTCATAAGGATAAGCCTAAACATACGAAACGAAACCAAATTGTATATTTCTACTTGCCTGAATGCCTGTTGTTTTATGAAGAAGCCAAGGTTGCTTAAATATATTGATAGAAATTGGCAAAATGTATCAACTGCTTGGATTCGACTTTGTTTTAATTTTGTTGAATGTTATCTACATAACAAATTTGTCATTTAATATGATACGTTGACCTTAAAATTTTACATACAAATACATTTAAACTAATAATAGGATTTTCCCAATGGCTAAGGCGGAAGTTTCACGATTTATATGTAATTTTGTAATGTTTTTACTTCTGCAACTACTTATCTTTTTGTCCTTCTGAAATGACTCTTGACAATTATATGAACAACTAGGCCTATGTAGAGATCAGTATAACGTATTTTTAACAGGAGTCCTTCGTGAGTGAGTCGACAATCTCACCTCTGACCAATTAGTCCCGGTTTCGTGTCGAAATGGACAATTTCTCTTGGATGTAAGCCGAGAAGCGGTTTGGATTCCCTTTCAGCATAATAACACCAAGACGAAACAAATTAATTTCTGTCCCTATTTAATACAAATACATAGAGTAAATTATTTAAACAAAAAACTGTTTTTTTAATAAAAACCATGGTTTTTGGCAACCCTGTACAACTGCTTGAAAATTAGTATGCAACTTTTCTTTTATTGGAAAAATAAAACGTCAGTGCAAATATTAATTTTTGAGGATGCGCCAATTGCAACTGACTCTGTGACACTGTCGTCTAAAATCAATGTAATTTGTTTAAGGGCATCAATTGTATGCTCTAAATTTCCATTACTATTACTTGAGTGCTTAATGTGTATTTCATTACAGGTGTAAGAAATGAAAAACTGAGACGTCACAGCTTAGAAGACATCACAAGAAACATCATGAAAAAGACAAGTGCAATAGCTGAGCAATTTAGTTGGCACGGTGCAAAAGGAAAGAGCTTTCCTCGTTAATCACCAACGCAATAATAGGTAAGAAACTCTCCCTACTGTTCTTTAATCTCATTTTCAGAGTGGAAAAGAATATAGAAGTTGTCATTTGAAGAGGGATACACTATGTTCAAAATATTGTTTTTTAAAAAAAGGAAAACATTCTGGTACCCTTTTTATTTTATTCGCTTTAAATACTTACTATTGTGCCATGAATACTTCTCAGAATCATCTTCCTGTAAACTTTATTTCCCAAAAGCATATACTGCAACCGCTGTTATAACATTTAAAAGGCTTTGGAAATCCTTATTTTAGCAAAATGTGCAATTTTCCTGTCCTCAAGTGACACGTTACATTTAAGTGTCCGTAGAAGAGAGAGCTGAATATGTATAAAATATAGTTCATCCTTTTACTGAATTGTTCTGTCATGTTGGTAGTTTTCTTGAGCATTTCACGATTAATTCGTACATTATCAAAATTATTCATTTGTATAAGGCGAAGTAATATGCATGGCCTGCTCCGTGGCAAAGAAATCGAGCAAGGTAGCGGTCATCAAAGCCTTAGTAACCATCTCGGCATTCATCTGGTGCGACTGAGGGAAAAAGAATGATCGGGCCCAGATTTGAGATCGGAGCCTTCGGAATGAGACGCTAGTTCTTCATCAACTCAAATGGTGACACATGTTTTCAAATTATTATTATTTTTAATATTAGGTTTAATATTTATAAGATGCTATACTTTTTAAAAATAAAAGTGCGACCGCTTCAACATGTTACAACGTCCGTAATTAAGCTACAGTCTGAGGTATGTCACTTTCAGCTTTAGCTGTTGTCTTCCTTGCTCTTTACATTTTCTTCAGGATGTTACTTTTGTAACACATTATTGTCTTCACAAGCTGCTGTAGGTCCTACACAAACATTTTAAATATTTTTGTAAGTTTAAGATGTAATAATTGATCTCTAATCATTCCCTGCTGTTATTATGTTATTAAACACTGCCTATTATTTTTATTTTCAGAAACTGCAACACGAGAGAAACGTAACTAACGATGAGATCGCGTAGATTATTGGGATTTAGCTTCAACATGCCATGCAGAGACAAACAAGAAAATCAGTTAAGAATTCAGCTGCAGTTCCACAGAACTTGAACTGACAATTCGCAGCGTCGAAAGTAGAGTTAGTTGTGGTAATCAAAAGTGAGATTATGCAGAAGCAAATAAGTATTAGCGTGTCAGTGACATAATTTTCTAGAACAAGTTTATCAAGTTAAAATGTGAATTTCTGATATTTGAGAAGATTGTTCTTAATGTATAGAAACAAATAATACAAGCAGCATGAAGATTCTGCTGAAGAGAATTTAAATAAATAAAGCCAGAATAGTGTACATTTATATTTTTATTTAACTACTAACCGATATATATGTATATTTATTATAGTGGACAGTGTAAATTATAACTGCATAATGTTAGCTTGCTCTTATAATTTTAATTTTTTTTCCCCCTCAAAATCTTATTTATGCACAGAATGTTTCTGGGTGTTCCACTGCTACTACTGGTATGTGGCCACGCCGTGTATGTATGTTGGGGTGTCTTATGTCATATTGCGAGGTTCAGACTGCAAATTAGTCTTCACAATCATCGCGTGCCAGTTTTCAAAGCGGCTATATTGGATTTATTATTTTTAAGATAGGAAAAGGATTGCCAACAATTGTTTCTTGAATTGGATGTCTAAACCTCAATCTTTTTTTTTAATGGATCCAATACAGCCGCTTTCAAAATTGGCAGGCGACGATTGTGAACACACTGATATCCAGTTTGAATCTCGTAAGTCACATAAGACACCCCAACATATATGCACGGCGTGGCCACATACCAGTAGCACCAGTGGAACACCTAGAAACCATTTGTGTAAATAAGATTTTGAGTTAAAAAAATGCTTAAAATTATGAGAACAAGCTAACATTATGTAGTTACAATTTACACTGATTATTATTATTATTATTATTATTTTTGGTCTGAGTCTGTGGGCCGCAATGTTTTCTCGTCATGAAAACAGAGTGAGGCAAAGGCGTCTAAGCAGGTAAAATTGGACAGAAGAATATTATGTTTTCTTCCAGCTGCTATGTCACAGTTTGGCCGCCTTGTTTTCAACCCGCTATTTGTTCCCAGCAAGAAGCCATTAGATATATATAGAGTGACGCAAAAGGCCGGAGCCCATAGGCCAACTCGGTTACTATTGCAGATATGAAAACAAGGTAAGATATGTAAATACATTTTTAAATTCCAGCAACACTTTTGTTTTTGTACTAGTGTACCACTCAATAAAGAAAATGCGTTACCATACATCATGTTGGGCTACACGAATAAAAGAATGTGTGGTTTAAAATTAGCTACACCGAGAAGAATTGAAAGGAGACACAGTGAAGGATAAACATGCAAATGCAATATCTACGCCAGTGGCGTAGCAACCACGGTGTTGGGGGGGGGGGGGCGAGCAGATACAAAGGAAGCGAAATTGGGTCTTGCACTATATTTTTCATTGTGTCTTTCCGTTCCCTTTGGTCCAAATAATTTCAAACCACACTTTCTTTCATTCAGTGTTATCCAACAGTGGCAGCGTTGTACTTCTCGTTACTATTGGGCGATATACTAATATAAATACAAAACTTGCTGCATTTTAAAAATTTCCTTCTATATCTTACCTTGTTTCCGTATCTGCAATAGTAACCGAGTTGGCCTATGGGCTTCGGGTTCTATCATGTACAGAAAATATTCCCTAAATATTTTGCCATGTACAGAAAATATTCCCTAAATATTTTGTCATGCACAGAAACTATTCTCTAAATATTTTCTGAGATGTACAAAAATATTCACTAAATATATTTTGGCATATGTAGGAAAATATTGTCTGTGTTACTGGTAAATAATTTTAAAATATTCCATGAGAAACATTTTAAAAACCATTCCGTTAACATTGTATAAAACGTTTCAAATACATTTTCAGTAATGTTTGGAAATCGTACAGGAAATATTTTTTGGAAAACTTCTCTAACGGCGTATAAAATGTTTCTAAAACGTTTTTGAGTATATTCAGAGAATGTTTACAGTATTATGTGGAAAATGTTTTCAACATCATATGGAATATATTTCCTTAAGGGAAGTAGGATACATTTTCTGAAGGAAAATGATGGCACGTTTTAGAAACGTTTTGAAAATATTTCATTGCTGTGTGGGGTGGCTTTCAACTCTTGTTTATCTTATCACTTTTGAGAAATATACGGAGCTAGAATAATAATCTAAACATTCACTTCGGTCACTTCAGAGATAATCTTGTGAACGGCAATTCTGAATTTCCATTTTTCTAAAGTTATAATATTGTAAAGATAAAGTTGTGGAAAAGAAAATCACAACATGGATTCAATTCTTGGAGGTTTGTAGAATATTTTAGTGTGATATATATTAAGAATTATTAATAGGTTTTAAATAAAGAAAGCAAGTTACCTATATATGTGTGTATTATTCAGTGATGTGTCTTGTTATTAATTTTCACATAGCATTAAAGTTACCTATCCTGCACGATCGAGTAACACTGTGGCTCAAGTTTTATAGAATGGATATTGTTAATAATGATTGCAGGGAAAATTGCTGCTTTTAGCTGTCATTTTACCCGTAATTGTACATATTATCATAAACTGCGCAGTTAAGTTTACGCCGATATTTGTTAATTCTTGGCATAAAGTATACAAAAAGTATTTCTTCGTTTATTTACTTTCAAGATCAGGAACCAGACGCATGACTCTAATAAGGAAGGAATTATGTGATGTTATGCAAGAAGAAGCAGAACTAAAATTTGAAGGGAATGTGAATCTCTGAGGGAATATATAGTTAGGCTAACGGAATCAAACTTGAAACACTCTAGACATTTAAAAGTTGTGTTAAACCACTCAATATGCAACTCTAGATGGTAAAAGTCAAGAAAAAATATACAAACATTTCTTGACCAGAACCAACAATGGCTGCAAAAGAGCAATAATTTTTCTATCAATGCTCCTAAAACGCATCAGAGAGGTGGGCGTCCAGTGACTGGATTTGAGAAAAATAGTGACCGTCAAAAAGGAGGAAAACAGAAACATTGCGAGCAATAACAACTAAAAGTGAACTTGCATATGCAATGCAGATGAGCCTACAAGCTGTAGGAGAAACCGAAGCTGGAGGCTATTTTTATAACTCCGACCGGAGCTTCGAAGTACAGAAAGACATACGCAACATCGTCGGATTCCATACTTCTATTAACAGGAGGAAAAGCATTGCCACTTTTTGTTGAAGCCAAGCTAACAAAATCGCAATATAATGTCATGAGATCAGCTGCAAATGATGTCAATAGTAATATTTCCCCCCTAATACAGAACTGTTCTAGAAGCTAAAAGGAAGTAAGTGCTATCCTGATGAGACAGAGATTAGTGTTTCTGATAAAGCTGCAGAAACAACGATTTTAAACCACACAGCTAAGAGAATAATCAAAGTCCAAGATGCTGTTGTCCATACCCTGAATCCGGAAGAAAGAGAAAGTATTGATTTCATTTCCAAATGAGTATGTAATGGAAGTCTCTATCATAAAGAATATCGTCAAAAGTTCGAAGATAAAAATACATCTGATGCAAACATGTTTGTCACATTTTTTGTTCCCATTCAGATTAGAACTAAAAGCAGCAAAATAATTTGGCAAGATTCCCGCCCATCATCTCTCCGATTCTATAGAACTATAAGACTTCAATATACTTGTGAACATTCGGATATTATTGTTGCAGAGGCTGAATACATAGAAAAACTAATAGATGACCTAGAACTTTCAGTTATAAATTTTAGTGATAACCAGACTACTGTTACGCATAAACTTCTTCCGACAATAGTAGATGGAAAGGTCTGTAACGGAAAAAATTCTACAGAAAAGTGTCTCTATGTGAAGTCACGTGCAAAGAGTTCTATAACGTATAAAAGTGTTTCATAAGGATATACATATTTCTTCTCTACATTTCGGATTAGACCTGTCTACATTACATGCATGGATGCGTTTGTTTGAATGTCTTCTTCACTTGTCCTACAAATTGAGCATTCAGAAGTGGCAAGTAAGATATATAGCTGACAGTTATGTCCACAAAAGAAAACCAAAAATCGCTTTGGAGTTAAAGAACAAATTAGGGCTTATTGTAGATTGTCGAAAGGAAGGTTACGGAAATATTAACGATGGGAATACAGCTCAATGATTTTTTTTTTCTTAGAATTCTGCAGTATCCTTATTATTTTAATTTATTTGTTTTAATTTTAAAACATTCTCTGATTTTCTTTTGGTTGATTTCTTTTGCAACAAGCATATAATATTTTAAACAGTAATTTTATTGTTATACAATAATTATGTGTGTTAAATGTATGTAAAATGTATGTTTATTCGATATTTTTGTGCGTACATTTTCATTTCATATTGAGACAATTCATCATTATTGATATATTTCTCTGAAATTATGCTAACCAAATTACAAATTGCATAAATAAAAATGGATAGTACATGATTATCGAGTGTAATAAATTTAATGACACTATAGTTTGACTTTAACTTACAAAATTAAGATTATAAGGCTTAATTGACTACTCAAGCAGGGCACTACAATGATTTTAAGCTTTGTTCACTTATGTATTGAACAATGGAGTAGCAAAAAATTGAAATTATATGAAATTAGACGTTTTGGCCAGAAAATTGGGAAAATGGACCACTGTGCGTCCCTTAGTGTTATTATTTAGTTCTTATATGTAACAAGATGTTCTTCTTTCTTCTTCTTGAACGTATTCAGGATAGCAAGATCGAATGCTTCTGCAGCTTGTAGTATGTTCTCATCTTCCTCATTTCTGTCTTCTAATCCACATCCTCCATGTATTCTTTCATATCATGATTTTGAGAAATAAACAATTGAGCTGTTATCTCATTGTAGCTTTCCATGTATTGAAGTAATGGATTCATTAAATCAGGGATGAGCAATTGGCGGCCAGCAAGTATGTTTTCCCCGATCCCCATATAAAAACGAAACAGGGAAATTTGTTCTTTTTTAACTCCACGCATAACAGGCAAACCGTAGCTGATAATCATAACGCATTATGATATGTGAATTGGGAGTTGACTTTTAATTGTGAAAAATATTTTCTTAGCTTTTTTTTTTTTAACTAAGATCATTCTGGAAAAGAAAGACGTTGGCACTGGATCGATTTTTAGGGAAACAATGCACATTCCAAATGCTCTATAGTAAACTCGCCAATTACCAGATTATCCCTCGTTCCTCTTCCTTTTTTCTTTCTTTCTTCTTGTGACGATAAATTGCAGTATTAAGTAAAATGTTTAAAAGACTTTGTGACAAATTGTTGCTTTTAAAATCTAAAATTACTATAAATATTAGGTGTTTTAATAATACGAAAAACCAAGAGCAGTTGGCCAATTTCTTATGAGAAAATAAACTAACAAAGTTGTAAGTACAAAAAGTACTTTTTATTAAGTCATAATTGGTTGTATAGATACCCTACTGTAATGGTCAAAAGGATTTTTGTGTTGATATTTGTCCCATTTTAACATTTTGTGGTTTCCTCGATTGCTGCGCCACTCAATTCTGTAGATGATTCGGAGTTTATTGTAATAGAAAGTGCAAGAACAATCAATATGCTTGTACGCATATTTTTAAACCAGACTTGACCCTAGCCATGAGAAGTAAATACACTGTTCTGATTAGTTGGAGTTTTCTGTTTCTCGACATGTATCATATATATATATATATATATATATATATATATATATATATATATATATATATATATATATATATATATATATATATATATACGTATATAGCACAAAGCAAACTCCAAATGTTGTTGGCCCCTCGTATTCAGCGTGCTAGCGAGTTATGAAAATTGATTTTGCCGTGGGTTCAAACCCGGCCCAGGGAAAGTTTATTTTATTTTTTTTTAAATTTAAATAACACTTTTTCATCAAAATAATATGAAAATAATAATCGCTTTTCCTTGCACGTAATATATAATGCATAAATTGTGCTTTTTTCGCCATCTACCTAGATATTTCTGAGACCCCTTATAAACAATGACGTTTTAAACCAAAAGGACAGTAAGAAGTGGGGCCATCGCCAAGCGAGGGGATGTTGGGGTAGTTGGGAGATAGGGAAGAGTAGTTCTCGGAGGAATTAGGAGGGAGAAAGACTTTGCACCCCCAACTTTATTGATAAAAAAGGGATTTACTTACTTTACGAAACATAATTGATCGAACATCAGCGAGCGAAGGGGTTAGAAGCGCCACAGCGTTTTGTTCCACCTTGAACCCATGATAATACGTAACACTCGGGTGGTCAAACTTCCATGTAAATCTAACCTCACCTTCTTCATTGGGACCAAATTACAACGGTCGAGCGCGAGAAACAAATTTACTGCTTGTATAGTGTAAAGATATATTCAGATATTCAGAAGACTGTTCTCTAAGTATTCCTCTGAAGCTTGAACTGAATGAATTTATCTAAATTTAATAGTTACCTACGAACAAGCACGTTCAAGTTTGGGCCGGAAATTAGTTTCTAAAGGTTTTACTTTCAAATATATCCCTGTTATCCGTATGCAGGCTAGCATTGACCTTACTGATTGGCTAGCATTAACACTGAAATTTGACCTTAAAGATTCGCTACTTTTTCTCTATTTATTTTCGATACTACTGGAAAATTAGCAATATAGAAAGAAAATACGAATTAAATATGTGTTAGCCACCTTGCAATAGTGAATAATTAACAAATTCCTGCGTAAGTATAATAAATTTATAGTGTACTTCATTTTTGTGTATTTTCAAAATTAATGTGTTACTTTAAAAAGTATATACCTTTAAAACTGCTGTTCATACCTTAGTTACCATACACACACACGTATTTCGTACCTCATATCCTTTAGATTGAAGCAATATTTTCAATGATACCATACACATGCGTTAGAAACCTATTTTGGAGAAATTTGAAAACCTCAAGCAAGTTTCCTTTATAAAGAATCCCTTTCTTACAATTGGGAGCTCTATCAAACTTCCAAGTTCAGGTACCTACACGAAAGGCAGGTTACCTTGAAAGTACTATATGTAATATATGAACAGTTAATTATATTAACCTAATTCAACAAACGATCATCTTACCAAAGATCAACATAAAATCTACAGTAAAACATCTGCTACATACAACTTGTTTTTATTTTATTGCAGTCAAATACTACTAAATGAAATTCACGAACACAGATCTTATTATCTGCCTAATCAGTAGAATAGAAGCTGGACAGCGAAAGTGAATGCTTAGAAAGATGGGAAGAATACATTGAGGGTTTTACGAGAGCAAAAATAGACCTGTGACCTACAGTAGATGCTGAAGTAGAAAACGAAGTATGCGAGGAGGATAAAGAGTTTAATATTCTTCGAAATGAATTTGAGAAATCTATATCCGAGATTAGTAATGAAAAGGAAACCGGGATTGATAATATACCAATCGAATTAATTAAGAATATAAGAGACAAGGACAAAAAAGATTTGTTTCGATGCAATGAAATATATGAAACACGACAGTAAACACAATGTTTCCTGAAGTCGATCATGGTACTGATTGCTAAAAGTCGAGCCTAGGGAGGCTAGAACTAAATTTCTCATATCGCATATAGAAAAAGTTATGTTTCACATACTGACCAGAAGGATTTATTTAAAAATAAATGAAGAAGTTTAGGAGGACAATTCGGGTTTAGGAGAGTTAAGGGCATACGAAATGCAGTTGAATTAAGAGTAATCAACGTGAAAGATTTATGGAAAGAGTGAAAGAGGTGTATGTTCTAATTGTTGATTTAGAAACAGCATTTAACTGAGTAAACTGGAAAGCGTGATTAAGAGTTCTAAAGAAGGTTGGGTTGGAATGGAAAGATCGAAGACTTATAACAAATTTATATATGAGTTTATATATATTAAAATTTATACAGGGTATTTCAGAACAACACCGACAACGTTTGTGAGGTGATTCCTGACACCAAAATAGGAACTAGTTCCTGCAATACTTCCGTAACAATTTTTATAGAGGTAGTTGTTGAAAGCTCCAAATTATATCCCCGTAACCAAACTTCCTTTTGCTGAAGTATTGCAGGATTCTGAAACATGGATATTGGGATAAGGCACATACTAGTTCCAAAGTGAAGTCTTGACCCAACTACGGTAGGTTCCATAGTATTGAAGATATGAACCTTTAAAGTTCATTTTTCATGTTTTCGGTAGTCTATAACTCCGAAATGACGGATTTCTGCATCCAGGTTGGTCTATACTTTTTGTCTTATTTTGGTGTCAGGAATCACCTCCCAAACGTTGTCGGTATTGCTTTGAAACACCCTGTATGTATTAAACCAACAAGTAAGAGTTAGAATTGGAGAAGAAATGATAGAAAATAGTGCAGTTCGAAGGGGAGTTCGACAGGATGTTTCTCCACAAAGTTATTTAACATGTATCTACAAGAGATAGTAAGAAAGAGCCTACAGGGTGGTCCGGAAGTGGGCGTACTCCCCCTTTAGTTTCAACAGTACTGTGTTAGTTATGGTAGAATGTCTGTACACAGTTACCTTGAAGTTTTAAGAGTCTTAAGAGTCATAAAGATTGGTATGATCACCATCCACGTCGTAACACAACTGAATTCTGCGCCAAGTTCTCGCAGAGGTCTTTCACACTGCCCGTAACAAATGCACATTTTCCCCAACCCAACATTGTTGCTTTTCTTGGTGGATTAATGCCAAAGCGGTCTGTAAATTTCGATTTAACACTTTCCATGGTGTCACCTGTGTAACGCCTTTTGTGAAGCCAAACCTCAACAACTAATCTTTGTTCAGTGCTATATGGATTTTGATCACACATTGTTGATTACTTCAACTTCACTGCAAATAACTGTTAACAAGCAGAAAACAAATGATCATGGATAGCAATGTTGCCAGACAATGTGCAAGCAATGTTACTAGACAATACCAAGCAATGTTAACAAAGAAAGGTGGGTAAAACCTTAAACCGTCAGAAAACAACAATTAGGGGTACGCTCACTTCCGGACCGCGCTATACATTATGAAGGCAGCATTTCGGTATCAGGTAGAATGCTTAGATGTTTACGGTTTGCAGATGATGTGGCACTTCTGGTGGAATCTTTAAAACAAATATAAACTGTTAGAAAACTTATGGAAGGGCTGTGACGAATATGGGATAAAAATAAATGTTAAACAGAAGAAAGTGATGGTGATTGGAACGAAACGGTTGGTGTCAAATATAGTAATAGGAGGAGGAGTCAAATATAGGAGGAGGAGTGAAAATAGAACAGATGACTAGTTTTTGAATTTGAGTAGCATTATTAGTGGTGATATGACGTACAAACATGAAATAAAATCAAGGATAGGAATAGCGAAAGAAGCAATTACGAGGGAGAAAAATATATTTTGTTGGACCTTGAATAAAGAGTTGGAAAAAGACTCGTAAAATTCTACGTGTGGAGAATTGTACTGTTTGTGCCAGAAACAGGGACATTACACAAAAGTAATGAAAGACGACTTGAAGCTTTCGTAATGTGGGTGTGCAGAAGACTGGGAAAGATTAGTTGGGTTCAGCGGAAAATGAATAAGAGGGTGCTAGAAATGGTGGAAGAGGAAAGAACAATTTTAGATGTAATTGAAAAGTGAAAGAGAATGTGGTTTGGATAATGGATAGAAAGGAACTGTATGGTGAGAAATGTACTACAGAGTAAGGTGTCAAGACAGAGAGAGAAGTGTGAAAGAGACTAGAATTGATGGATGGTATCAAAATAGAAATATTGTACGTGAACACGAATAGGTTGGCTGAAGACCGTAGTGCATAATCTTCACATTTCCGACCAGAGACCCGTCAATGATGGCACAATATCTATGATGATGATGATGATGAGTAAGGTTGCATCAAAGCCTAGTTCTCATTGTGCTTCAAGCCTTCATAGTTTCTCCCCGTGTAGACATGAAGTTTTATATTTAGCCATAGCTGATCATTCTCTATACTACGTTCAAGCTTGTCAGCAGGTGCTAGCTGACCACTACCTAATTCAGGTCTGGCCGGCTTTTTATCATGTTATTTTCATCACAATGAGGAAAGGTGAATTAAAAAGTAGGCCAAATGTAATGGAGGGTAGAGCAAAGGGAAACATTTGCTACAATATCCTAATTTTATATTCACAAAATCGCCAAAGCAAGAAACCGTTAAAATTTTTAAAATGAATCTTGAACACCGTTAACGTATGGATTGATTTGAATATCTTTTATCATTTCATTTTCATTGGGGAGAAGTAGTTTAAATATTTCGCAAATAACATTTTCATAAACATTTTTTCTTGTGCGAAGAACAGGAATTTCAACTAGTTGGTTGATAATTTTAAAAATGACATGAACAGTGGAAGCATGGTTTAAAAATTCAGTTTAATTCAATTATGTGTCTAATTCTTTGCACATGTTCTCTTCTAGATTTAAAAGTTTTATTCAGTCAATATTTTAAAAGAAATTGTTAAATCTATTTCATGAGTTTTAGAATATATTTAACTATTTTGCAAGCTGATGTTAGAAACCTAGACGCACAATTTGGATGCTAAAATCTGAAGTTTAATTATGAGTCACAAGGCTTTAGCGAAACATCAACTTTTCTGCTCAGATTTTTGAATCTGATCTATTTTCGACTTTTTAGATTAAATGTAATCCTTCACGGATCACAAATCAATTGATAGAATCTTATGAAGGTTGGTTGGTTGGGGATTTAACCCTTTATTTGGCACTGTTGCTCTCAAATAATATCTCATTCTATTGCGTTATCTGCATGAATTATGACTTCAATGATCATTTCATTGGCATTATTGCTTTCATACAGTATTCATATACATGATTTGCGGGTTGCTTCTTGAGATACTTCTAATCTTCGTCAACAGGGGACATCAAATTTAGTATTGTAGAAGCTTTATCTCCGACGTTCCGCGAAAGTTCTTTTTTCATATTTTTTATTTGTGGTTTCTTGCTCTGTAGGGAAATATTTCAACGAAATTGCTGCTAATTATTGAGAGTATTCTTATAATATTTTACCATTATAGGGTGCAGCAATCATGTCAAAGGAAAGACAAGTACACTGCATTTTCCGAGTGGTTACGGAAAACAAAACTTGGTGAAAGGGTTATTAAACAGTTTTTAAATTAGAAGGAATCAGTTTCAACTGAGATGTATAATTTATTATAACAAATAATTCAACGCACAACATATAAATATAACAACTAGCAAACCGATTCCTGGGTGAAATTGCTCCGCAATCACAGTTTAATGTCGGAAGGCGAAAATTAGCTATTCTCTCACAATTCATTGAATTTCAAATAATTTAGATTAAATTTGAAGGTTTTGTTTACTTTCAAAATCTCACTTAGAAATAGATTACCACATCTAACACTAATAATTACATGCAACTTTGATCTAATAGGAGTCGGGGCCATTCCCAAGTGGGTGACCAATACTCACCTTATCGTTCACCGAAATATATAAAAATAAAAAAAAAGAAATTTTAAATTCAGAATGTGTGCATATTAATCACGCACTCACAATGCTCCCGGTTCCTTATACAAACCACAATACACTTTTCTCTTTTCAACTTCTCATCTTCACGACACAATTTCGAAACAATTTCACTATCAAAATTATTACATGTTGACTGTATAAATTACCTTGTATAACTGCAAGGTTCGATAGGTCAATTTATCAATCGTCAGTTCGTAGGTGGCAGCACTATAAACTATAGCAGCAATGTTCATCAATGTTTCCAACTCTTAATCGGAATCACAATCTCTTTTGACCTTTTTTTCATTATGCTTCATATTAATTTCCTCCTCTCTGGGAAGTTTTACTTCTTTACAATGATTCTGCGAAATGAAAAAGAAAAAAATATAATTCACTGAAGAAGTCAAATCACTGCATGCAGAAATAAGGATAGTTCGACTCACCAAGAGTAGTCCATAAACTTCCAGATATTACTATGATTACCAAATTCCGGACGTCCTGTCTCAAGTCCCAGAAGTAGATGATCACAACAAGATGTGATCTTCCTCCTTATCCACAACAGAATGACTGGCAGCATCCATAAGATGATAAGAGTGGAAAACATAGCCTTAGTGTTGTCAAAATCGCCTTTCCTCGACCAAGCAGTAGATACAGGGTAATCAGATGTCTCCGACATAAACACAAACATAGTGGATCCACATAATTCTGTACCTGCGGAATTGTACAAATACACAACAGTACATTTCTTACAAGAACATTACAGAAACTACACACAAAATATAATTATACAATTTCTATTATCTTGGAAATGAACGGATTTTTTTCTTAGGTTAGTCATTATTATTGCTAATATTTGTAACACTGTTTACATTTCTTGGAGGCAAGTACTTCTTTATAAATTGAACATGCCGTTTTAACTTTACATCAGGATTACTAACTAACTCAAGCCACACAGTATTGGGTGTCACATAGTTTAAAATCTTGAATGGGCCAGAATATTTAGTATCAAACTTGGCATAATATTTCTTATCCAAGGATGATTTAACATTTTCTTTACAAGAACTAATTCTCCAACAGGCAAATTTTTAGGTACATGTTTTTTTATTATAAGCTTCTTGTCTCCGTTTCCAAGCTTTCTCGATGTTATCTACTATAGTATCACTAATTTCTTCTTTATTTTGTGATTTCTCTATTATACCCAAATCTAAAATCCAGTTAACATCTAATGGATTGAACATTTTCCTACCAAGATAAAGCTCACTTGGAGTTTTCTGAGTTTCACTATTTTCAGTAATATTCAAAGTATATTGAATTTGATAGAGATAGTTAGCCCATTTCGTATGATTCTCATTTATATATGCTCGGAGTATCCCTTTAATTGTCTTATTCATACGCTCTGTTCTGTTCGAAGACATTGAGTAAGGTGAAGTACAGATATTCTTAATTCCTAAGCTAAACAAATATTGTTTGAAGTACTCACTAGAGAAGTATGACGCGTTATCATGCAGAAACGAAAATGGATACCCGTAAGTAAGAAAGATCTTAGTTAACTTAGAACAAATTAATTTAAAATTCAAAGATCCTAAAGGTTCTATTATTACAAATCGACTATAACTATCTGTCAAAACCATAATATATTTAAATCCATTACTAGTAGGCAAAGCTCCCATACAATCTAAATGTAATACATTATTTGGGTATCGAGGCTCCTTTGAATAATAAGTACCATAGGGTTTCCGATTAAGTTCTTGGCTCTCCTGACACATTTTACATCGTCTCAAGAAATCACTAATTTCAGCATACATTTTATTCCATGTAAACCTAGATGCTATCTTAGAGATAGTTTTCTGGATTCCACCATGACATCCCCGCACTAATTCTTCGTGCCAGTATTTAATAACAGAATAGTGCAAAGAATGGGGAATTACTGCACGTAAACCACCATATTTTTACCACTAGTTCTTTTTAATAGTACACCTTCTTTTAATATGTAAGGATCCTTATTTTCTTTTCTTTCTAAAGCTAAAATTATCTCCTTTAACTGAGGATCTTCTCGTTGATGTTCAGCCAGTGGTTTATTAAAGATAGAGTGACTCCAGAAGATTACAAAAGAAAGATTCTGTTCATTAATCGTATTAATTTCTACTATTTCACTGTTGGGCGGAGTAAAATCTACATAATTATACATACGGCTGATGTAATCGGCGAGATGGTTTTTGAAAGAGAGCAGGGGAATTATATCAAACGAGTACTTACTTATTTTCTAAATTAAAGAACCATACTTCTTTTGCCTCTTATGATTTCTTAAAATCCACGATAGACTAGCATTGTCAGTATAAATAGTGAATTTCTTTTGTAAGTAAATATCAAACTTATCTAAAGCATAAACTAAACTCTTCATTTCAAGATCAAAAATACTCTTAGACCAATCACTAGGTGGAATCATTTTAGAAAAGAAATATACAGGACGTAAACGCCCTTTCTCATCATACTGACTTAAGATAGCGCTATAGGCTCGACTACTACTATCTATGTGAATTACAAAAGGACAAAAGAAGTCTGGAACTTTCAATACAATGTGATTAATAATTGCCTCTTTTATTTGATCTAATATCTCATCTTCTTCTTTTCCCCAACGAAACGGTATATTATTTGACCTTAAGGTATGGAAAGGACCCATTAGTTCATCATAATCCTTCACAAATTTTAAATAATATGACAAGAAACCAATAATTTTACTCAACGCTCAACGATTCTTAGGTCGTGGTAGATTTTCATTACCTGTACTCGGTCTTCATCAATCATCATATATCCACCAGAAAATAGCCTAAAAATTTTAAACATAGGTCAACTGATATATCGTTCGATAGATCTTTAAAAACTAAAAGTGTTGTGGTAAAATATGAAAACGGCGAGATATAAATGAACAGGATAAAACTCGTATAGGAAATCGCAGGAGGTATTTATTATTCCACGCTTCGAGAATAATCCAACGGAGAAAAAGATTATTAAAGTATAAGTGAGATAATGCTAAAGAGGAAATCTAATTCTTAGAAAATTATCTTTCCGATCTCTCTCTCCATAAGTGAGTGAAGCGGAAATGAATGGTAAAATCTCAAATGAGAACCCCACTTTTACTTGCAATCGGTATGGTTTGTCTGAAACACTTAGGTGTACAAGTGACTGGCACTGTAATGAAGTAATGAACCAATATTGTGCAGACTTTTGAACAAAACCAACATTTGTACACGTTGTTCTAAAATTGCATTGTTCGACAAATTGGTTTCGCATTTCAATTGATTCATTTTTGCACAAATCATTGCCTGCAATCAAAATGGAAAGTAATATTTAACAAGAATTTTACCTATTTTTTTCTATTACAAACACCTATCTGTTATGAAATCACATTTCAGATAATTTTGCTGTGTACATACCATTTGCAAAAACTAAGGTTCTCATTTACAATTTCACCGTTTCATCCCGTCCCGCTTCACCCACTTACGGAGGACGTTGGAACGATGATTTTCTAGGAACTACATTTCCTCCTTTGCATTATGGCACTTTTTCTCTAAGCATCTTCTCCTGTTGCAACATTTTCAAGTCCTGGAATGATAAATACTCTCTGTAATTTCCTATGGGAGTTTTATTCTGTTCATCCGTTATTATCTTCAACCGTTTTCATATTAGTGGTATGGACGTTTTATCTGATAAGGCACCATGTCTTGGCGGCCATTTTGAAAACGGTGACCCATATGAACAATCTTTTGCCACAATGCTGTTTAGTGTATGAAGATGTATCGAACGAGGTATCACTTGACCCATATTTTTGTTTAAAATTTTTAAATTTGGGCCCCAGGTTTCCTTGAAGTGCTGCCCTGGGGGCACCGCGACATCACCATTCGATGTGTCCCATCGCATTACCTATTTGAGCTTTTGTTCAGTTCATTTATGTTCAATCGTTTTCAAGATATTTCCGTGGAAAGATTAAAATGGGCCACCCTATAGATAGATAGATAGATAGATAGATAGAGAGAGAGAGAGAGAGAGAGAGAGAGAGAGAGAGAGATTATATAAAACAAGCAGTGGATTTTGTTTCGAGAGAGGCTTGAGGAACGGATAACAAACTTTTGTGTTGTACTTGCAATGCGAAAAAATTATTATAAATTTATTTCGGGAGGGGCTTGATCGCGATACCTGCCCCCTAAATACGCCACTGTACATCAGTCAACTGTTCCCACATTACCTCGTACAGCAACAAAACAAATTTTGAGTAAAGGCAAAATAATTATCAATATTCGAGACGAGACCGAGACTTTCGAGACTGACCATGGTCTCGTCTCGGTCTCATCTCGATTTATAGAGGTCTGTCTCGGTCTCGGTCTCGTCTCGGTATGTAAAAGTCCGTCTCGGTCTCGTCTCGGTATATAAAAGTCCGTCTCGGTCTCGGTACCATCCCTACTTGCCAATTAAAGGGTTAACGTAACTTGCCGCACCTATATGACACATGAAACTACAGCTTAACGTGGGATCCCGATCCAAGTAAATTCTCACTGGGAATCGAATCCAACTCTTCCGCACTGAGTCCTAAGGTAGAGAGCACTTCCATTTTTCCACCTTATCGTTGCAATAACTATTTTTAAATTCATAATCAATTTACTATTGTCTTCCTCAGCCTAAATACCATAATCATGAAATGTTACATTTCTTCCGAATCTGAGACAAACTTTTCTAGATATAACATAAAGTTCCAGCATACGTACTGTCTTTCTATTCCTTAGTAACGCTAGCTTTTTAACCATATTTTGATTAAATATGGACATGATTTCTTTTTCTAACATGCTTAAAGATCAAATAACATACAGACAGATCAATATTTCGTTGACATATCACAATTACATTATAAAAGCAAAGTGCCTTCACTTCACAGGTAAAACAGAGACAAGACACGCACTTCAAACTACGCGTGAGGCAATATAGTTCTGCACTCTCATTCTACAGAAACTCATTGAACACAAGTAATTGTTTTCCACTAAAGGAAATTTTAATTAGTCTATAGTAGTGCTCTCAAACGGGTCGGGTTGACCCGACCCGACCCGTGACCCGACCCGACCCGAGTCGGGTCGGGTCAGCTCGGGTCGGGTTACGGGTCGGGTCGGGTCAGGTCAACTCGGGTCGGGTTATCGGGTCGGGTCAGTCGGGTCAGTTCGGGTCGGGTTGTCGGGTCAGGCTACTCGGGTCGGGTTGTCGGGTCGGGTCAGTCGGGTCAGCTCGGGTCGGGTTGTCGGGTCGGGTTATTCGGGTCGGGTTGTCGGGTCGGGTCAATCGGGTCAGCTCGGGTCGGGTTGTCGGGTCGGGTTATTCGGGTCGGGTTGTCGGGTCGGGTCAATCGGGTCAGCTCGGGTCGGCTTGTCGGGTCGGGTTATTCGGGTCGGGTTGTCGGGTCGGGTCAATCGGGTCAGGTCGGGTCGGGTTGTCGGGTCGGGTTATCGGGTCGGGTTATCGGGTCGGGTTATCGGGTCGGGTTGTCGGGTCGGGTTATCGGGTCGGGTTTTCGGGTCGGGTTAGTCGGGTCAGTTCACTTTGGTCAACTGAGTTTAGGTTGAGTTTAAACTCGGCTGGAGTCGAAAGCTGCTGTTTTTCACTAGCTGCCTAATTAAAAATAGCAATTTTCAATTGATTTTATAGAAACCATAAATCTATTTTGAACACTTGCAGCTAGTGTTTTTATGATAAATGCTTATTTTTCTACTTGTGTGTACTTTAATTTTTAAATGTGGAAGATTGATTTTACCAATCGACTGTAATATTAATATCTACGCCAATATGGAGTCTGGATTTAGAAGAAAACTAGAAGTTGTTTAAGCAACGCCAAAAGAGATATTGGATATGGATGACCAAGCCCAAGCAGGGCCGCGGTGGCTCAGTGGTAGAGAATTCATCTCTGGTGCATGGTGTCCAGTAGCGTAGCTAGAGTTTTTTTCAGGGGGGGGGCAATGAAGGGCCCAAGAGGATTTTGAGGGGGACATCTCCAATATATATATATATATATATATATATATATGTATGTGTGTGTGTGTGTGTGTGTATTTAAGGTGAATGTTTCCATCTTTATTGTTCATGATTTTACTCTTTGAAACACAGTGAAAATATAAGAATTTAGTACCTCAAACAACTAGGATTCATTAATGCAATTGATTTCTAATATAAGTAAATAGTTATTTAATCATGGCGTTTAAAATATGTGTAGCTGGTTGACTTAAGTGGAAGCAAATACACTTTTACAGGTAAAGAAAATAACTTATAGGTTCATGCCTCTACTTGAAGAGGATCTTTCTATTCGTGTGGGCAGCAGCAAACATATCCACAACTTGTTAAAGATCTAACGATTTAGCAATTTTCTTCTCAAAATAAAGTAACACTAAGTTTTTCAACCTATCATGAGTCATTGAATTGCGTATACAAGTCTTTAATCTTTTCAAAGAAGAGAATGATCTTTCACATGTAGCACTAGAAACTGATATAATCACAGAGATGACACCTAGCTTGTAGGTTTCTAGGAATGCGTTTTTGTAGACACAAAGAAGATCAACGAAATTCGTTAAGGAACCAGCTTTCGTTTTCTTCTCGTCTTCATACAACTTAATTGTTAGAGCAACCCACATTATGCTTTATTTCTTGTTTAATTATGCTTTTTTTAAATTATGCTTTATTGTTAATTTCAATGATTATTTTACATTAATCGTGTATAATGTATATTTATTATACATTAAATATTCTAAATATCTTGATCTATTTATTGATATTTTTTTGCAACTAGTTTCTCTCATATTTAATGAACTTTCTACTTAATTCATTGTAAAGAGATGTGCTTTGCTCGAATAAATTTTTTCTATCATTTGTGTGCGCCTTACAGGTACATATATACAGAAAGGGAAAGTAAAAGATGCCACCAAAAAGTACAGAAAGTGCTTAAGTTCAAAAAGTAAACATAACTATACAGTGACGACGCCAGAAGGGGGCAAGGGGGGCGAGCGCCCCCATAGTAGCTACTTTTGCCCCCCTGACTGCCACTTAGACTGCCCCTCCAGACTCGTACAATCTTTAAACATTCTTCACGTAGTATTTTATATCAGTATCATAACCAATCTCATTGACAAATTGTAGTCCACTTTCCATGAATTTACTATGTGGCAGATTAATCCTCAAGCTTTCTTCTTTGAGCGTCTGGGTATGCACGCATATTTCTGTTTTCTAATTTAGCCCCTTTTGAGGTAAATTTTAGTTATACTTCTTTCTTATGATTTTTAATAATTGTGCCTAGCGAACAATAGTAGATTTGGTCGACTTGTTTTCTTCTCATTGGATCAACTTCGATTGGAAACAAAAGAAAGGTAAAATCAGTTACGTAACTTGTTTGTATTTATCCAGGTTTGAAGTTTTCAGTTTCATATTTTGTTTTATTTAAAACTTCTTTTTTCTGAAACATTATTCTCGGCTTCCAATATTCAGAGGATGTGCTTATAACAGCTTAGTTTGCAACTACCAGGGCTTAATTTTTTGAAGGAGATAAAAAGAGTTGTGTTTTCCCTTCCTGCAAATGATAATAATAAAGTTATGGAAGAAATTGATTCCCAATAAAATGTATTGTCAGAGTGCTGATCTTTAGTTAGTAATTGGTTTATACTAGTGCTCCTTTACTTATTTTGTTTCAAAGTACTGACGTGACGTCTACCATATTGACTAGGAACTGCTGAAAAATTCGTAGCCCAACCCGGAAGGAGTGCACGTGGATTGGTGAAGTTTTACTTCTTCTTCTCTTCCCCCGAGAGTCAATATACTACCTTGTACAGTGCTCCAGCTTTTGCAGAAAAGTTTAAAAAAATCTAGATTTCCTCGCAGCACTGTTCGTAGCACTACCCCTATCAGATCTAAAATGGCGTCTTTCAAGTGTTATTTAAGTTTGAGAAATAAGTACACGTAATAGTTAGACGGAGCTAAATCTGCGGAATAAGAATGATGATCTAGACATTGAAATCCTAGATTATGCAATGTCAGTTATGTTCGCAGGGGCTTGATGGACAGGTGTATTCTCCTGAAGGAACAGAATTCCTTTCTTTTCATTTTCCGCAGCGTTGAACTTTGAATTTTTCTTTCAGTTTTGTAAGTAATGTATAGATTCTGGATTAAATATCTGACCATTGAGGAGGTAGTCTACCACTCCATACTTATACCAGAAGAATGTTCCAAACAGTTTCTCAACCTACTTCTGTGTCTTGAACTTTTTGGGGCGATGGAGAAATGAGTGCTATTACTCCATTGACTGTTGTTCCGATTCAGGATCATAGTGGTACAACCATATTTCATCTATGGTTACTATTCGTCAGCGAAATTGATCAGCATTACGGTCAAACTGGGAGAAGACTTCTCTTAATGCCGTTACCCTTTTATTCTCCTGACATATATTTTGGGAACCCATTATGCCGAGAACTTGCGCATACCCAAGCCATTCTGAATTATGCTACCGACGAGTTCCAAAGAAATGCCCAGAATCTCTGACACAAGTTTTGCTGAGAAGGTAAAAACTGAGAAAGCGGGGTGCAGACCTCAGACTATAATAAATATATCGTGAGTTTACTATACACTTTAAAAACTATATAAATAATAGCTTAAATTATTTTTGTCACACAAAAACTGGGGTGGCCTAGACCCTCCGGCCCCGGGCTATATCCACCATTGGCTGAAATGCTGCAATTTTCAAGAATAATGTCACAAATTGCATCCATGATTCCAGGAAGAGTCATTGCTTTTAATCATCCTGGATGTAAAGCATAATTTGATGAGAAATTGCTACGTTTATAATAAGCCACTTACTTCTTCACCACCATATATAACGGAGGAGAGTCCCGTGGTGTTTCACTGATTTCCTAATTAATTTACTTCGGTGACTTTCCTTGGTGGAACAAAAATGTTATAACAGTAAGGATCTGGATGTTCGTGAAATTATCTGTTTGGGCACACATAATCACTTCAGAGGCCTGAGAAACAATAAGAATGTCATTATTAATATGAAACTTTATATTTGTATATACAGAGATATGTTTTTCTAAACTACGATTTCATTTTTCTACCTAGTACCTACACTCCTTCTGGATTGGACTACGACATTTTCAGCAGCTCCTCGTAAATTCTCTCTCTGGCTATATACGTCTCTCTCTCTGGCTCTGGAGAGAGAGAGAGAGAGAGAGACGTAGCATATAGACGAATGTGTTACTTGTAGCATACGCGAAAGTAATTCAATTTATGTTTAGGCTTCAAAATTTTCATTGAAAAATATTTCATGTACAGACGTTACTTATTTGTTAGTTACAAATTTTATTTGAAATAAGTTTAATTTATAATCATATAGATCTAACATAAAAACAGCAACGAAATACACAATGTAATGTAAAATAAGTCAAACGTAATAAATATGTCATTTTTGGTATGGCAAATAGCCCCCCCCGAAAATGTATCTGCCCCTCCTTTGCCCCCCTAAGAACTTAAAGCTGGCGTCGTCACTGTAACAATATAGTATGGAGTTCTTGCATACTATTCATTGTTGGCAGAAAAATTTTTTTCTTTTACTTTTTTCTTTTCTCCACATCAAAGGATTTCACCGAAAAGTTTACAGAAATGAAAATAAGATTTTCATTGTTGCATTGTTATGTTCTCAATGATTTTGCATTGTAAATATTGGCTTTAAAAATATTAACACAGTATGTTAAACTTTCAGTTAAAGAGAATTTTCCAAGAATTGTGCTATATATTTTAAATTATGCTTTATGCTTTATTTTCTAAAATTATGCTTTTAAAACTAGTTTCCCAATGTGAGTGCATTTTGGCGTTCACCCAGTGTCGTGATCATAGTGCTCTCAAACGGGTCGGGTTGACCCGACCCGACCCGTGACCCGACCCGACTCGGATCGGGTCGGGTCGGGTCAACTCGGGTCGGGTTGTCGGGTCGGGTCAGTCGGGTCGGGTTGTCGGGTCGGGTCAGTCGGGTCAACTCGGGTCGGGTTGTCGGGTCGGGTCAGTCGGGTCAACTCGGGTCGGGTTGTCGGGTCGGGTCAGTCGGGTCGGGTTGTCGGGTCGGGTCAGTCGGGTCAGCTCGGGTCGGGTTGTCGGGTCGGGTTATTCGGGTCGGGTTGTCGGGTCGGGTCAATCGGGTCAGCTCGGGTCGGGTTGTCGGGTCGGGTCAACCGGGTCAGCTCGGGTCGGGTTATCGGGTCAGGTCAATCAGATCGGATCACGGTTCGGGTCAGTCGGGTCGGGTCGGGTCATCGGGTCGGGTCAGTCAATTCGGGTCACGGGTCGGGTCGGGTCGGTCTTCAACCCGACCCGACCCGACCCGTTGAGAGCACTAGTCTATAGTCTCCTACCTAAAAATCCACGGTTGTCATATTATTATTTTTTCAAAAATATAAAATGAATATAGTTACAATTATATTTGTATGTGTGGGCTGTAACTTGCTCTTCACAAAAATAAAATAAGTAGCACCCACAACAATAAAACATAAGTAAATAAATAACTCAATATGAAATCTTACTCTGATCTTAATACATGTCTTCAAAATCCAATCATTCTGTGCTATATTTCGTCTGTAATTCACTTGGTATCAGCAAAAATGACTAGAATTAGAGGCTCTTTAGATTTGACTGCCGCTCAGAAAGAAGAGATTCACATTATGAAAAACTATCTCTCATTTCTAAAGATTTTGGATGTGACCTAGAACTGTGAGGAACTGCCTGGATCGTCATGGGGAGTAGGAAGTTAGAAAATGGAATTAGTCAAAACCCAGAAGTAGAAGAACGTGGCAACACCAGCTGCCCAAGATCAAGTTCTAAATTATGAAATACGGAATCGTCCATTGCGACATTGATCTCTTTTGAGAGACAAAGTAGTTGAATCAGTGTGTTCACAAGAGACAGTAAGGCGACTGCTTATTGCAGCTGGATTCCATCACTCACGTCCAGCTATGAGAACTCCTCTCACAGATTTACGCAAGGAAGGGCATTTAGAAGAATAACGTGGGTGTTCCCCAAGCCTATTGGGATCTCGTCATCTGTTGTGATGAGGTGTTCGGGTCTAATCAGCAAGGGAGAACGATATTATACAAGCAACGCGGGACAAGTTATCTTCCGCAATATGCCATTCGTACCGAACAGCCTGGACAAGTTTCAGCTCATTTTGGGGGGCTTAATGACAGTTGCACATCCGGACGAGATAGTTCCTGTTCCTGCACGAATGCCCACAGTGCAACTTGCATCGAAGCTTTTAAGAATGCACTGCTTCCGTCTCTACACTAAAATTTCCAGAACAAAAGGAATTAGTTTCTATGCATCATAGCAGTGGTGTTCATACCTCGAGGCAAACTCAAGAATGGTTAGAAGATCATCCAGAGCTAATATGTATAGAATGGCCTCCTCGATCGCCAGATCTTCATCCCATAGAACATGTTTGAGCGTTAATGGTTCAACAATGTGAAGAACGCCAACAAGAACGTAACAAAGAATTTTCACAGGCACATGCTATGGGACTCTGGAGTCACTTCCAACAACATCCAGCTATATGATGGAATTTTGTAGCTATTAAACCTCATTGCCTGAGTAATGTTGCAGAAGCAAAAGGTGACTATATAAAACACTAGAATTCTTTCATATCAAAATATTTGTCTTTTAGTGCTCTTTTTTCTTCAATGGTAAAGAGCTTAAACATTTTATTTTTGTTCCCAATTTAACCTAAGAGACATTTGAAGCTGAATTATGTGTCTTATTTATTCTGCATCAAATTCAACTTTGATTTATTTTCGTCCTAATTAATACTCAAGAGATCTTTGGAGCTAGAATTAAATATTCTATTTCGTTTTCATAAAAAATCAATTTTAATTTTATTTTCTTCTTAATTAGTGTTCAAGAGACATCTGATGCTAGGATTACTTATTTTATTTCTTTTTTACAAAATTAAGTTTTATTATCACTACTATGTTGTGTGTTGGAGAAGCGAGCAGATTTTTTTCACCTTTTACGTTTACATCAACTTTCTCTTTAGCAATTTCAATCCATACGAACAATAGTAATTCTTAACCTTACAAGAAAATACACACATTGCTTCATGAAATCAGTTTAAACAAAAGCACAAGTCATCCTGAAATGTAATCTTAAGGTTGGCTGAATTTCCTGCAATTCTCCCTCGTAACATCATAAACAATAGGAATAACTAGAACTTGAAAGAAAATATATCTACTATTTCATGAAAATTGTGAATTTTAAAGAAAAGTTATTTTCAACACTATCATTAAAAGAAATAAACTCACTCTTTTTCCTCTGACTAATTTCAATTCCAAACAATAGCAGTAAGCCTATAGTTTGAAACAAGACACATTATCTTTCTCAAAATTTTAATTTTCATGAAATATTATTCCTTGTTACATGGGGAAGAATAATAAAATTTACTCTCTCATTATTTGATCCAATTATGACTTCAAGCAGCAGAGATGACAGAGAATTCTAAACACATAATATTCGCCATTTTTGTAGAGGAAAGTGATGCTTTCTTTTTAATCGAGAGGAGATTCATTCCTCATTATTGATTGATTTTAAATCTTAAAATGAGGCTTGTTGATAAATTGAAATAACATATACACTAAATTCTTCAAAAATTGAATGACTTTTACAAACGTTATCGCTGATCATCTTTATAAAATGACAGAGCTCTGAAATTTAACCACTAATTCTTGGCCCCAATTGACTCCATTTAATGGGAATGAATGAAACCCTCAAAGAAAATATACGCCATATTACATTGAAATTTTAATGAAAGTTATTGAGGAAAATTATTTTATTACAACACAGTATTAAAGAAATCTTCCGTTTTAAACGACTTCGATCCAACATTCTGTTCTCGAGTTATTGCTGTTTTTATATTCTTCCGTCAATATTCAACTGGTTATAGCGCTGAAAGAGTGCTTTTCTGCAACTAGGTTGGTTTATACTTTTTATCTTATATTGGTGACAGGAATTACCTCCCAAACGTTGATGGTATAGACGAGCAGCAAGTTGGAACACGTCCTAACTTGTCAGTAGGCGTCCAGACCCGTGACAGCGAACTTGTGTTTACCGGTTTGGGTACAAAACCTCGCGGACCAAACCCTCGCCTCCCAAAACCTCGCGGCCCAATATCTCGCCAGGCCGAAACCTCGCCGCCCAAAACCTCGCGGGACAAAATCTCGCCTCTATAAAACCCCGCCTGGCCAAAACCTCGCCGCCCAAAACGTCGCGGGGCCAAAACCTCGCCTGGCCAAAACCTCGCCGGCCAAAATCTCGCCGGGCCAAAACCTCGCCTTGCCAAAACCTCGTCTTCCAAAACCTCGCGCCCCAAAATATCGCCATACCCAAAATCTTGCCTGACCAAAACCTCGTTGTAATGATCTCGCGACACAGAATCTCGCCTGGCCTAAATTAAGCGAGACGTAGTGTCGCCTGGGAAGAAATGTCGTCAGGATAAAACCTCTTCACGACGATTTCTTCAATGTAGAATGTCCTATATATTACTATATGTATATATTTAGTAATAACACATAATTACATTAAAATAATGACAAGAAAAATTCTAATGCATTGTTTGGAAATCTATATATATATATAAATTAAATGACTATGTTTGTTACATTATACCTCTTTAGCCATCCTACCGATCTCAATCAAATTTTCAACATAGATGAGGCTCGAGCCTAGGATGTCTTTTATAATTTCACTTTGTCGGCACAACAAAAGGGAGGGGGAGTGGGATATATATATATATATATATATATATATATATATATATATATATATATATATATATATATATATACAGAGCCGTAGCTAGAGATTTCGGCACCCCTACTCTCACCACACCAAGCTCTTCCTTCCTTTTTTCTTTTTACTTATAAGAAAAGCAGCAGATATTGTTATACTACACTGAATTTTTATTAAGCTTTCCTCCGAGATTTAGGCCCACGAGGTTTTCGCGGCGAGGTTTTGACCACGCGATGTTTTGGGTGGCGAGGTTTTGGCCCGGCGAAATTTTGGCCACGCGAGGTTTCGGGCGGCGAGGTTTTGGCCCGGCGAGATTTTGTCCCGCGAGGTTTTGGCCAGGCAAGGTTTTGGCCCCGCGAGATTTTGGCCCGCGACGTTTTGGGCGGCGAGGTTTTGGCCGCGAGATTTTGTCCGTATCCCGTGTTTGCCATGTCTGTGGAGTGAACATTAAGTTCTGTTTCAAGTTGCAAAAAGTACCAAGTAAACTCATGAAATGCTGAAATTAGTGTATGGCAGTAATACTGTAACTCTGGAGGCTATTTACAAGTGGTATGAGCGATTTAAAAGCAGGCCCGTATCCACGGTGGGGCAAGAGGGGGCTGGACCTCCTCCTAATTTTTTCTTGCCCCCCCCCCCTAAAATTTTCATGGAAGGCTTGCAAAAAAAACTCGTTTAATTCTATGTTTAAACACTAAGAATAAAATGCAATATAAAAGAGATAATTCCAAGAATTTTCCCATTTTAACTATTTGATGAACACTTCTAAACATATTTTAAAGGAGTTAAAGTAAAGTTTATCAGTCTTCTCGAATCTCCATATGAAATGACACAATACATATTGAAGCAAGTTTTTACGAAAAGAAGGGATATGTTCATAATACTTCATGCCACAGTTATAATAGCGATCTGGAAGGTAGGAGACGAAGTGTGAAGTGCTTGCTGCAAGCCAAATCTTAAAAACAGGAGCAGGAACAAAGCGTTTATCTTTTGTCGATTGCAGTAACGGCGGTAGGTTATTGTTATTCTATTGTGTAGTTGTAGTACATACATGCATTGCAAAATCCTCGTCAACAGCAAACCTTAGATTACCTCTAGAACAATTAGTTGTACATTGAATTAAGAGCTCTGAGTTCCACTAAAAGCGATTGATTCTAGTAAGGTCCAAGTTATTGTGGTGTGATATGTATAACAAGAACTGTGGTGGAACATTCACCGAAAAGGTAATGGTTGCAAAGAATTTCATATGTTTGTTCTCGTAGAAGAATAAAGTTAAGCTAAATTACCTTAATTAGATAAGTAACTGAGCAAGTAAACATATTTAACGTTTAAGTTTAAAGATTAAATTCCAGGTTGTGGAGCTAGTAAACATTTGCAAGATTTAGAGAAGAAATTAAGTAGCAAAATGTTTTGTATTGTACTTGGGGTGGGGGATCCCGTAAAAGTAGCTAGTTTTCATATAAAAACGTTGTAAATTGGAACTATTTCTTAGTCGCGTACGCGTATTAATGTTGTAATTCAACATGAAGGAAGCAGTGATGCTTTTACTCGATACTAGATGGGTGTAGCGTTTTACTTGAGAAAAATCCGTTCTCCGGACAGTGGTATATTGTACAAATATACGGAACCCTCTTGCTTACTACAAAATTCAGAACGGAGCATACATTATCCGTATACTACATAGGCACTGCCCTTAGGTGTTACATCATTCCGTTACAGGATGTTTGATTCTAGCAGTACATACATATATGTATGATACCTTCGTAAGCTATATGTTATATACGTCCATTTGTATGTGAGATCCTGGCCGCCTATATTGTTTCATACGGAAAGCATGTAGCCTATGGATGGAGCACTTATCAGAAAGTATTATAAAACATGCGTTTTCAGTTATACGCTTGCTGCACGTTAAGTCCAAAAACTACAGGATTCACAAATGTAATCTGCGATATTACGTATGCCGCATACATTTTTTTCTCAGTGTAGCTTTGAATAACTTTATAGTATTTTTTAAGCTGTTTTGGCATGTATCTTCTTGCTATAGTGTGCAGGTGGTTCATTTATATAAAACGAATTTAATTTAAGATTTTAAACAAGAACTTAGTATAAATATTTAAAAAAATACAACTTTAATTGTAAACAGGGGAATTACTTCAAAGTTACACGTCCACCTAATTTTCAATAAAAACCATAATAAAATCTACAATCATCAATTTCTACTTAAACTTTACTCATTTTATGTTACGTTACCTCGAGGATGTGAGTACGGGGGAGGAACCACAATTACATATGGAAATCAATTATTAACCTAAAGGGGAGACTGGCGGGCCGCGCGGAGCACGGTTGTGTGTAATCAATGGGGAGTGCGGAGTTGAGAGAAAAAAACGAGCGAATCGAGAAGCCGAAGTAAGGTGGGATAACGCACTACTAGGTTACTTAGGTTAGGTTACGTCTACTTCGCACTTAACTTACTAAGTACTTAGGTTTGCAGAGCTCTCCTATCTCAAGCAGAAACTCGTGAACGATTGTTGGTGGGCTTTGATCTTACATTCATTAAGCCATGAATATTCAAAAGATTAACATTTGTCCGGGCAAGATATTTTTGTAACGTAGACGGGCAACTGGGGCCTTACCGACTCTGTTAGCCTTACCAAGTCAATATTTTCATGACTTTAACTTCGAATAAAGATAGAAGAATTCAAAATTTTGTCATCGAAATATTTATGGTTATTGAGAAATTCGAAAAAAATATATGAAGCTACTGAGCCTGGGAGGCCCTGCTTGCCCGGACAACATCATGTTTTACAAATGTTAGTACTGTCAATTCACATCCAGCGCAAAGACCCTGTACACTTGCAGGCATGTTTACTCGAAGATTATCCAGAATCCAACCATCCTGAACCTAGAGATAAGTAGTCCCCTCTACTTGCGAATTAGTCCCGTTTTTATAACAGCTTATCAAAAGGTATTACACATAAATTACGCTTTACTTACATTTTATCAAGCACACAAACAATCAAATTATCAAATTCTTCTAGGTAAATTTTCAAACTTTTGATAAAAACGGAAGGGCAACTTCGCAAGTTAACCCTAAACAAGAGTCTAAGTAAAATAGAATTTCCTTATTTCACAGTAGATCATCTCTCGTTCTTGATCTTAATGTTAGTACTACAAGTGGAACTATTAAAACATTTATATTTTAATTCTAATTCGTGTAGTTAGTAATACCCATTTAATAAAATTCACGTTTTTTTTTCATGTAGATTACAGAATGTTAACTTAATGTGTGTGTGTAGAGGGGATAATAGAATTAACTAGAAGCAAAATACTTAACATTCAAGAGCAGATATGATGAATTGCTGATGTTACTATTCTGATGAACTATAATATGGTTGGATCGGGCCCCCCTAACTTCTACCGGGCCCCCTCTACATTTTTGGGCTGGCTACGGGCCTGTTTAAAAGTAGAAATGAGTCGGTAGAAGACGAGCAAAGTTAAGAACAGCCATTAACTTTAAAAACAGAAGAAAATGTGCAAAAATTCTAGCAAGAGTGGGAAAAATTGTTAGTTCAAACAGGTGAGACAACTATTCGAGAGACTTCCGAAGAACTAAATATCTCATAGGGATCTGTACAAAGAATTTTAACCACCAATTTGGAAATCAAAAAAGTGAGTGCGAAATTCGTTCTCCGATTCTTGACTGACGAACAGTAATTTTTGGCCGAAAATTATTCTTGTCTGTCCACATTCTCAACGTACTCTCCAGATATAACATGACCTTACTTCTGGAACCTCACAGAAATTAAATTTTGCTTAAAGGCAAACGTTTGAACACCATTCCTGACATTCAGAGGCCGACGACAAAGCATGTGAACGCTCTTCCAAAAGACACCTTCCAGAAATTATTTCAGTCATGGATTCAACGTTGCGATAAATGTATTGCTTGCCAAGGACAGGATTTTGAAGGAGCTTAAATTAAATTAAATATAAGCTTATTACTTTGTTTCTAATAAAATTATTTATTGGATTTTTCATTACACCGATATATATATATTGTAATATCCCATGTGAAGTTGTTTACAAACAAATTCACGCACCAAGTGTTTATAAACACCACCTCGGGCTTCATCAAGAGGAACTTCCACCAGGGGGACCTGCAATCACCTGCAGACGACGTTTAGCCCCTCCCACGGACCAGAAGAAGAAATTGAAGCAGCAGCGCCACCGCTACCCAAGGGACGCTATAAATTGGACAGAAGAATTCAGCTCAGTACCAGTTTTCTGGTGACCCTCCTTTAGTCTGCTACGGGACTCTTGGAGTAACTTAACCCCAGGCCTCTAGTCTGCTACGGGACTACGCCTATCCTATGTCCTGGCTTAGCCTGCTACGGGGCTTTGTCTGGGAATCCTAATCTCAGCCGCTTAACCTGATACGGGTCTCTGTTGGCCACTTAACCCGCCTCTGCTTGCTACGGAGCTTTGGTTCCTTAATTCCACTCCCCTTATCCTGCTACGGGGCTCTGTTGGAGATCCTGTCTGCGACCTTACGGTCAAAGACCACCTATACTCACCCTAATTATAGAGAAATCAATTTGTATAGTATTTTTGTAAAAATACTTTTATAGAGGAACTTTTTATAATAAAAAATACTGGAGTGGGAGTCGATTCCGGACGCTCTTTTCATTAACAGCTCTACCTCTTCCTTATATATGAGAAAAAACTACACAAAGTTTTACATGGTAGAGGCTTGACCGGCTCAGAATAAGCTCTGAATACTCCCCTACCGGACAGTATTTTTATTAACCGGAAGTGGACTTTTTTCCTTTGGAAGGTAAGTGAATTTTTAAGTGTTAGTGCTTTTAGTGAACTGAATTTGTTTATGACTCAAACTAGAACTGGTAAAAACATTTTTCCAGAAAACATTTTTAATATGGAGCAGAATTCGCGTCTTTCTTTTAATGTACCACACCTTACTAAATACTCGGGTCATGTGACGGAGGATCCCGATATGTTCTTTATGCTCTTTGACCATCTTGCATTATTACATTCGTGGAACAGAAGAAGAAAGAGCTGTTACCTATGTATTTGCAGGATGTCGCTCTGCCTTAAGTTTTGCAATTAAAACCTCAGAATCAATTGGACACACTAAATTATGATCAATTTAAAGACAAATTAATAGATTTGAGCAAGCCGAAACTTCCAGCGTATAAGGCGGAATTTGAAATTTTCCAGGTTCAGCAAGGGGAAAATGAACCTATAGATGCTTACTTTTTTAAGAAATTAAGAGTAATTAGGCAAGTTTTACCTCAGGCCACCGAGAAACAGAAAATCAATTATTTATCATTGGGTTGCAGGTTTTTTTTTTTTTTTTTTTTTTACAAAAAATAGCATTAGAATCCTTTACAACCGTTCAGGCTCTACAGACTCATTTACATAATTTAGAAAAAGCAAATGACTTGATGAAGAAACGTGATTATGTTGAGCTACAACAGGCCATTTACTCGCTGTGCGAACAAAATACACCAGTTAGCAATTTACATTCGAGACCGATCACTGGCTCTTCCTTTCCTGTTCACCAGCAACAACAAATCACATATCCGTTATATAATCCAGCGCATAATTGGAGTCAATATCAACAACATCCTCCTATGTTCCCTGCACCTTCTACACCACAAAATCAAATACCTACAAGTTCCTCCAACCAAACTGCGAACCAGAACCCCCCGCCCGACCCCCCGGCGCCTAGCACTTCTAGTAATTCTAATACAACTAATTCGTTAGACTTTTGTAAATTAGCAAACCAGATGGCCGAAATATCACTTTTGGTGGCCCAGAATGCTTTGAAAGCCTCACAATTTAGAAAGGGTGGCCGTAATAATCATAAACCGAAAAACACAAATAATAATCAGAACGATCAGAAAAATGGAAGAAAGAATGGTCCTAAAAACAATAATAATAACAATAATGATAGGCCTAGACCGGAAACTGTCACTGTATGTGGGACATGCTATAAGAAAGGACATACTTCCAGCGTATGTTTTAAAAATACACAACAACAGGAAAACGTATAGACGGGCCCCAGGACAGACCCTTACAAGAAAACGTTCTGGGAGCCGAAAACATAGATAAAAATGAATATCAGATGACAGGGAACACATCGATATATGCAGTGGCTCTTTTGTCGGAAAGAAGAGAGTGTTAACATGTTAAATCAAGACCATAAATTATTAGTTAATGTATCGGTTAATAGAGAAAAATATCCTGTAATTATTGATACCGGAAGTTCGTTGTCTCTCTGGCCTAGATTAGCCATTCCTCCTAATACAAAATTAATCCCTTTTAACATTAATTTGAGAGGAATTGAGAATTCTATTATAAACCTACGATACATAGCTTTAATTAAATTTAGATTGGGCTCAACGACATTCTCACGTTACTTCAGAATCTTCGAACATGGAGACTTTCTACCTCTATCTGGCGAGGATATTTTAAACCGATTGCAAGCAAAGATCGATTTTCAAAATCATACACTGTTAGTGTATAAAAAACCTAGACCTCCACAGTATCCAAGGGAGATTATTACTCAGGAAAAACTATCGGCTAGTGCCATGAATACAATTAGGCAATGAAAGTCGGCTGATGTTTTCACAACCAGAAAAGTCACTATACCTGCCAGGACACATTTCGTTTTACCTATTAGTATTAAAAATCAGCAAAAAACGCAAACATTTTTTCATTTGTCCATTAGAGAATTTATTAGACAGGCATGGCCTGCAAACATAGCCTACCAAAGTACCTAAAAATTACCTCACTAGTATTATCGAATCCTACAAACAAGCCGGTAACACTAGCAAAGAACACACCTGTAGCATACGTAGAAGAGAACCTTCAAGAAAGAGATTTACAGGGCAATTGTCCAGATAGTGGCCATGATGACGAAACTTTTTACAGATCAGAAAAAGAAATTCAAGATCGATTAGAAGAAACAAAATCATTTTTTGATATTAATTTTTTGACATAAACCCGAATTTATCAGAAGAAAAAAAGAAAGAGGTACAAGATTTACTCTTTAAATACAGAGATGTTTTTTTTTTTCCTACGCACCAACAGATATTGGATATTTCCGAGCTTATATACATAAAATAAGGATAGACAAAAGAGCATCCTTTCATCAAAGATCTCCTCCGGTTCCATTAGCGGTAAGACCTCAAATTGACTTACAAATTAAGCAACTCTAGACTCAAATATTATCAAGGAAACTAGCGATAGTTCGTTTTCATCGCCATTCATCATTGTGAAAAAGCCCGGGACTTCGGAATTCCGGCTAGTTTTGAACCTCGAAGCTTGCAATAAGTTCTCACATTATTTGAGTATTCCATTTCAAAATACGGAGGATATTCTACACGTTTTAAGAGGAAAAGCCTGTATATCCACCATTGACATAAAATCTTCATATTTCCAGCTATTGTTGTATCCCAAAAGCCAAAAATACATGACTTTTGAGGTCAACCATACTAGAAAGGCATATAAATTCCAGAGGTATACCATGGGTCACTCCAGTTCCGCCGCCGGACTCAGTATAGCTGTACGCATGCTTTTAGAGGGCCTACCATCCCGTATTACTGCCTTTGCTGATGATTTGGTCATAGGAAGTAAAAATTGGAAACAACAGTTATCGGATTTAGAATTACTTTTTAAAAGACTAAGAAAGCATGATTTTCGTGCCAGTCCAAAGAAGACCCACTTATTATACACAGAATTGGACGTTTTTGGCTTCACAACTTAGTGGGAAAGAAATCAAGATTTCTCCCAAAATCGCTAACAAGATTCGAAATTTTAAGAAACCAACTACTAAAAGAACTCTGAAAAGCTTTTTAGGATTATGTTCTTATTTAAGAGCACATATCAAAAATTTCTCGGAAAAAATAGAACCATTTCAGTGCCTTTTAGACAAGAATTCAAAATTTAAATGGACCTCTCAGCATGACGAATTATTTGAGAAACTTAAGACGGAAATCATACACGCGCCATCTTTGTTTCGCTTCGATCCCTCATTGGAAATACGCGTGTATACTGACGCTTCCTCTATCTCCGCGGGAGACTTATTAGCATGCTATAACCATAAAACGAAACAAGAACGTGTTGTTGCCTATGCTAGTAGACGTTTTACACCAAGTGTAAGGAAATCATCCACTTGGCAAAAAGAGCTGTACACCTTAATTTATGTTTTGAAAAAATTTAGATACTTCCAACTAAATAGAAGATATATATTATTTATAGACGCCAAATGCTTGACATCTCTCACAACACAGGCGGACAAAGTTGGAAAATTTAGTTGCTACCGAATATTCTTAGCAGACTACAATTTCGAAATACAACACATTAAAAGTCAATTACACCCAGCGGACATCTTTAGTCGTTTAGAGAATAAACAAGAAATTAAAGAGGAAGAAAAACAAGAAGTTGACAAATTCTCGGACACAGAAGATGCTAAAGTATTTGCATCCCATTCTTTAGACACTACTCTCCAAATTGAACAGCCTTTAATCCTACCAAATTTAGCAGAAGAACTAAGGAAAGATCCTTCATTCTCTGACATTGTTACTGTATTGGAATATATGGAACCTAATAAGTTGTCTACTCTTCGGGCCGCAAAATATTTTTCTCTAAAAGACGGGATATTACACAGAACACAGAAGCATCCCCAATTAGGACTGCTATATTTACTTTGTGTGCCGAAATCTTTATTAAGTAAGTGGTTTGATGCCTTACATAATAACCCCATGGCACCACACTTTGGATATACCAAAACATATCATTCGGTGCTTAGGAAATACTACTTTCGTAATATGAAAGCGTACATTGCCAACAGAATTAATACATGCATTTTATGCCAGAAACTCAAGAAATTACCAGTTAAATCAGCGGGTCAATTACTCCATCACCCACCTAAGCCGATCACAACAGCTTGGCAATACGATTCTATTGGAAAAATAACTGGGAAATGGACAATTTAAACACATATTAGTTGCCATAGAAATGTCGACAAGATATTGTGTGACCAAGGTTGTGGACAACATAACAGCGGAAGAAATTGAACAATTTCTTATATATGACATCATACTCAGATTTGGACCATTTTCATACTTATATCTGGATAGACATCCAGTACATAGCGCTAAGAGGCTGCAAAATTTGGCAAAATGCTATAACTTTGAATTTAAATTTTGACCCGCATACGACCATAAAAACCTAGGCATAGTGGAAACATTCCACAAGACAATACAGAATGCACTTAAATTTTTCGTGCAAGAAAACCAAAATCTTTGGCCGAAGCTGATACCATATATTACATTCGCAATTAATGCATTCGTACAAGCCGGAACTAAATATTCAGCTTTTTTCCTCATGTATGGATATGAACCTAAGATCATCTCTGGTATTGCGTTAGCGTCAACTCCAACATTATGTGTCAACAAAGAACATTTGAATAAAATACGTGAGAGTGTACAGAATAACTTGATCGCTAGCTATAATAAGCAGAAAAAATATTTCGACAGCAGACACCGACAAACTCAATTTGAAAAGGGACAAAAAGTACTGGTCTACTTTCCTAATCGGCAAATAGGAGTGCCGGAGAGCTTCTCAGCTTCCTACGTGGGACCCGTTCAAATCCTGGATAGACTGAATCATAACCTTTATAAGATACAATTTCCAAATTCTTTTCGGCAGAAAATACAAGAAATCTCAATAGATAGAATTAAGCCATTTTATGAAGATAGAGAAGACATAGAACAAGAATAAATAACTTCTTTTTATTTCCTACACTAGCGAAAACAATACAGTACTCACCACTAGGAAGAAGGAAATACAAAGATAAGACTTCAGCAGATAAAAACACTTTTTATAACAATACAAACGTTCATTTCCTCTTTGTTTTATAAAAAGCTGAATCATTATTTTACAACTGACTGAAACAATGCTGAGATTTGAATTTCCGCAATTACAAGGACAACTAATCTATATATTACAATTCCTTGATATATTTTTCTTTTTCCACTATGAACTACATATTGTCACCGACATTATGCAACATAAATATACAACAGGACGTTCCAAATGTTATGACCACATTTACATTATACAGGATGATCAGGAATTCTGGACCATCATTATCAGCGTCATTACCATTTAAAATTTGATTGTTTTATTGAAATACATATGTTTAGTGCTAGTATTTTTCATAAAGTATTATTATCCTTCAAATTCTAGATTAAAATAATGATTAAATATAGAATAAATTATTACTTGACTGCTACTTAATATTATTTTTGCTACTCAGCATTTTTCTTCTCTTTTTGTAGGGAGTACGCATATTCAGTAACAGAATGCTGATCCTTTTACTTATCACTTCCTAGTACTGCTTATAGACGGCATAAGTGGCAATGAACTTGTATTCGCACAATATGGGATTTCTATAGCTAAGTTCAAGCCCATAATCAGTTACAATATAGAATTCTTACCTTATAGGCTCCATTTAGACTTTTCGGCAGTACAACTTCCGAATGATTCTTGTACTGGATATGAACAAATAGTATCACTTATGCACGATAAAGAACGTCAATTCATTAATAAAGTCAAAGATATAATACCTTGTGATTTTAAAACAGGATGTTCTAAAAGACCACGACGGATGATTTTTAACCTATTACTTGGACTCGCAAATTTTGGACTTAGTGGATATAGTCTATATGAGGTTCATAAATTAAAATCAGCTATTAGTCAAATGCACGCACAGAATGATTATCTAAATTCTCAAATACAAGAAATTAAGAAAAGTAATTTTGAACTCACACATTTGGTGACGAACTTTTCAGTAGCTGTTGAAAAATTGATAAGCGAAACTCATCATAGTATTTTGAAATTGATATGTACAACGGCCACAAATGAACGTTACCTGATCGCTCTTGTTAATTTTCAAAATGTAGAACAACACTTTGATACTATAATACAAAGCATTCTTCAAAATAAAGTTAACGACGCTTTAATAAAACCTGCTTTAGCTAAAGAAATGATTAGACAGAATATAAAGCTAAGAGGAACATTAATGGAAAGAGATCTTGGTTTATTTTATCAATGTTCAAAGGCATTTTTAATCTCATTCGACCCAGAAACTGCCAATTTAGACATTATAATACAAACACCAATTGTACACAATAATGATTATCACATTTTATATAAAATTTATAACAATGGATTTCTAACTAAGACAGCTCATATACGTATTCAGAAACCTGAATATGCAGTTTGGACGGACCAAGGAATCTATGAGTTAGACTTATCACTATGCCAATCACATAACATGTTCTCTATATGTAAATTACAGGCAGAACCCCGCTCTCAACAAACAGGCTGTCTATTTAATTTAGTTTTTCGAAATACAACCGATAGCTGCCATCTGAAACCTACTTTGTCACGGACAGAGGAATTCTATCTATATACGCCCATGGGACTTCATCTTACTACGCATAAATCTGTTAAAATAGCACTCCAAAGAAAGCACATGTTAGCCGCTGATGCAGTTAATCGCTCATCAACTTACTTTTTTAAGTATGAAGAATTTCAACTCATAATTACCGATACTTTGAATCTCCCTACTAGGACCGCAGCTAACTTCACGTTAATATATAGAAATTTGCCAAAAAAAATCCAAATTTGAATTTTACTCATAACCTTCAAAATTTACAACGCACCATAACTTCGATGCACTCCTTACTTCAACACGAACAAAATTCTTTGTTGGATAAAATGCAGCAACTACATCTTTCTACCGCATTCCCGTGGACCATAATTGCTATAGCCATTCTTATTATCATATTATTGATTGGTCTTGGCATATTCTTATATTTTATTTATAAACGCATTATTCATACCAATGCCTCATAGAAATTTTACATTGTACAGGATCACCACTAATTATCAATCGTAATAATTTTTTTCTCTCTTTCCTTCCAGTATGGAGCATCTTTATATAACCATATTAATTGCAACTTTTTTAGTATTCCTAAGTCTTATTATTTTATACATATTATATCTTCGTCTTCGCTCGTTACCAAACAAATCTAGAACGACTCGCATAGAAATTTCATCTCCTATTCCATTGGAAACATTTAATACCAATAATACAACTAAGGAGCAACCGCTAAGACAGACTCCAACTCCACTTACTATAAGTGAATTAGTATATACGATAGACGCCAAGCCAAAAACCGCCATATCTCGAGGGAAATGAAGTATCATGTACCATGTACGGATCCTGCCTGTATATAGGGACCACCTGTTTAGTGCTCCATTCCCCTACCACATTACTGCTCCGAAAAGTGATTTTCATTTATTTCAGTGCCACAAGTGTTTAGTGCTCAGTGATTTTATTGCGTTTGATTCCTCAGTGTTGCCAACTATCACATAAACAAAAATAACCCTTCGACTTATTTTTAAGCAAGCCAGGGGGTGTAATATCTCATGTGAAGTTGTTTACAAACAAATCCACGCATCAAGTGTTTATAAACACCACCTCGGGCTTCATCAAGAGGAACTTCCACTAGGGGGACCTGCAATCACCTGCAGACGACGGTTAGCCCCTCCCACGGACCAGAAGACGAAATTGAAGCAGCAGCGCCACCGCCACCCAAGGGACCCGTATAAATTGGACAGAAGAATCCAGCTCACTACCAGTTTTCTGGTGACCCTCCTTTAGTCTGCTACGGGACTCTTGGAGTAACCTAACCCCAGGCCTCTAGTCTGCTACGGGACTACGCCTATCCTATGTCCTGGCTTAGCCTGCTACGGGGCTCTGTCTGGGAATCCTAACCACAGCCGCTTAGCCTGATACGGGTTCTGTTGGTGACTTAACCCGCCTCTGCTTGCTACGGGGCTTTGGTTCCTTAATTCCACTCCTCTTAACCTGCTACGGGGCTCTGTTGGAGATCCTGTCTGCGACCTTACGGTCAAAGACCACCTATACTCACCCTGATTATAGAGAAATCAATTTGTATAGCATTTTTGTAAAAATACTTTTATAGAGGAACTTTTTATAATAAAAAGTACTGGAGTGGGAGTCGATTCCGGACTCTCTTTTCATTAACAGCTCTACCTCTTCCTTATATATGAGACAAAACTACACGAAGTTTTACAATATATATTAGGGTGGTCCAAAATTTGTTTTGCGACTTTAATTGCGCATAGTTGCTAATATTGTTTCTTTCTGACAAGTATATTTCACTGCAAACAATAAACTCAATTGGATAATATTTAGGGATCGCTCAAGCGACACGAAGTTGTGGCATAGGATGAATATAATTATGTCGTATGCGAGACATATTGGAGGTTTAAAAATTCAATCCTTATAAAGTAAATTGTACTTTTTGCCCTACAAAATGAATTATTTATTATTATTACTAAACTTGCAAATAGCTATTACCAAAATTACCATTTATTGATTTCAAAATAAGTTAGATATCTCTAAATATGCAATTGCTATTCATTTTAAACAGAAAAATTAAGGTTAATAACGAAGTTGGTAATTACTTGGTAAGTTGATAATTATAATTTTTCAAAGTGCTCTTTCGAGCGTCTGAAACACATTTTCTGTGGTTCTCAACAATCTGAATTAGGCTATGCATTTCACTTTATTTCTTTGTGATTAACTCATTGAAGTTGGACATAAGGGCCACTGAACGTTCAGCAGCATCGTTGACAAGCCCAAGTGACTCGATGATTCGTTTCTCGAGTTACTCCAGTGCTCGGGATCATATTGGAACATGAAATTGATGTCAACTCGAAGTAAACGTAAGGCGCAAAGAGATGCTGAATTAATCAAATCATGAAGATTCTTTGTTTCTAAGCCGTGGCAGTCTGTGAGTTTTATGCATCTTGAAATCCAATTTTCTTCACAAGCCTTAAGACGATTTCTAATATTCTGCTTGTCCTCGAAAGATAACTTCTCAGGGAACAGTGAGAGTGGAACTAACTCTGCTTCAAGATACCACAAGTGAGTTTGAAACTTGTTCATTGCAGATTCAGACACAGATTTATTCACTATGGCGTATTGTTTGATCTGCTTGAACAGAAGTAAGTCGTTGACGGGGTCATCACATGTCTTGGGACACGAAATCCATGCTTTCACGTATATGAGAGTTGCAAATAAACACACTTCCGCAGATTTTGTTCCTCTTTCACTGTAAGCTTAAACATTTCGCGGAAAATTTATATCTTTAAGCAGCATATTACCTTTTCCATCCAACGAGTCATGTGGTAAGCACCTGCTGACTTGAAACGGTACTCCTTTGGAAATTCACCAAGTATCAACAGACACAGGTCTATCATTTCTTTATAGTCATCACGGGGAACATAGTAGATCTTCCTTATGTACAAGACAATTTTGTAGAAACATAACAACTTCATTTTTGAGTGTTCGTACATATGGCATGGAAAGGCATTCGTCTTCCAGCACCTTAAAATTATAATGCTTAAGGTTTGGTCAAAACTCTTGGAAACGTTGAAACAGTGGAATATTTGGACCTCTGGTATGGTCTCCAAAATTGTGGGAGGTGCATAATTAATTAGGTGAAATTTATCCGTATTTTAGACGACACCAATCATAAATATAACTCCGTTTCTCTTCCAGTCGTGGACATATATGTCTTATATTTATGCCTACACTAGAAACGCCATTTCAGGCACGTAGCCAAGTGAAGGAGGGTATGGACCTCCTTTCGAAACAAAAAAAATGGAAAAGTTATGGAAGAATTAAACAAAAAGAAACGAGAAAAAGAAGAATCAGCGTTAAAAATAAAAAGCTACAGCAAGCGTTTGGTTACTCTTTTTTATGAGCAGCTTTGTGTGGAGGAAACCGGGAGTGTAAGTTAAAAATGGATATTGTTGTAACGGGTTATTTCATGTCACGGACCCCTTCTTCCACTATTACGAAATCCTGGCCACTTTAAATGTTGTTTTTGGATGAAATTCACAAGCAATGCACAAAACAACGAAAAGGTCCATCACCGCTTAAATGCGAATACGTTCAATATTTCAAATAACAGGTATGGAACATAATTGAAGGCTTTGAGTGACCTCTAAATATTTTTTTACTGCTATGAAATTTTTCATTCAGTAAATTTAGACCACATGGATCAAAATTGGCAACTATGCGTTTAGATCAGAGATCTTTTTTTCTTTACCATTCTATGCTGGACCACCCTAATATATATATATATCAGCGGCGTCGCATAAGGGAACGCCGATATGCCCGGCATCGCGTGTTAATAAGAAAAAGTACGTATTTCATTTTATATATAAATTGTTTGCATGTAATTATCACAATTATTTCCACTGCAATCTTCTGAATGCGCTCTCTTACTTTGACAAGCGGAACCTGCACATGCGCGTCATGCAGATGCTCATTTTCAGTCTTTCCTATATCTTATGTCATGTTCCTTGGACTTCCAGGCGTACTGCAAGCATCGGGGTTTTCGTCTGCTTTCTGTCGAATGCGCATGCTCAACTACTTATTTCTTACTCCTCGCCGTTCCTTTCAAACCTACATTTGCTTTAGATATAAGCTGGCGTATTCGCAAGTATTACCAACTCTATTGATTTTGAAGTAAAGTATGGCTTCTGTACAGAACGTACGAGCGCTAACGTCAAGGAAATATAACAAAGCAGAAGGTTATTTAAACGCCTTTTTGCAGCATGCCGTTTATGTAAAGGATAGTATAAAAATAGTTATGCTTTAATCGTAATTAAATGCATCGTAATTGTAATCGTAATTAAAGACATATTATTAATCTTCATCATAAATACATAGTATGTCCCAGTTGCGTAGCCAAAAACCCTTTGAGGTGGCATACACACACAAGCATAAATATAAAGTATTCTGCAGAATCACGGTCACCGTGATATTAGGCAAAAAATATTTCGGGTGTTTAATGTTGCCCATGAGGAATTTCTCATCTCAATTCTAAAACAAACCAAACAAAATCGGGATGAGATTTAACATTTTACATTGGAGACGGGACAAGGCTAACTCAAATTATCGTCTCGCTTTGGAGATGAGAATCGATATGAGACGAAAAGTATCATAAACATTTCTCGTCTTATCTCGATTCTCGAAATAGTGTATGCCATCTTTAAGTAACAATTGCTCTATAGACTGAATCTTATACGTTATTTTGTTAGTTTGTATTTCAGAGCTCACTGAACTATGGTCTGTGTATATATTTTTATAGCAAAGCTTTTATAATTACATCTGCATATTCTACAAGTTAGTTTATTATATGCCTTACTGTTCAATGATATTCAGATATTTTTATTACAGTTATTTTCCTTAAAACGTACGGTTGAATACTTCTACATGAAACTTTAGTGGAAAGTTTTCGTTTAAATTTGGGTAGTTGCAGAGATTTCTCTTTTAGAAACCCTTCCCCGAAATCCCTACGTTTAAGTAGTTTCGCAAAATTTTAGGGCAACTTTAAAACTTTTATTATTATTATTACTTTTATTTTTATTATTATTATTATTACTGAAGCGTTGTTAATATAATGGTTCATCCTGTTCCACCCAGCTCCTTCCTAGTGGGCATTGTGCTGAACAAACACCGTGTGTGTAGGTTTTCTCCGGGTTCCGCTTTCTCCCACTTTCTTTATTCCAATAATTCTTTCATTCTCATCATCGACGTCTTTTTTAGCTTAGCCGGCATAACCATTATTTAGAAACAAATTTTCTTACGGCTCTTGTGAGTTCAGTATCCCTATTTTCTACATGAAATTTGCCTTGAAACTTTCCGTTTAACATTTAGTTTGTAGGCACGTATGCTGAGAGTATGTCCTGATGGTCCTGCCACTTCTCTCCAATCCTGACAATTTTATAACTTTTGCCTAAGGCTAGGGGCGATTTTACAGATTTTAATACAATGTGTCCTCATATGGAATTTGTCTTCTATATTATTATTATTATTATTATTATTATTATTATTATTATTATTATTATTATTATTATTAATAATAATAATAATAATAATAATAATAATAATAATAATAATAATAATACTGAATGTTTGAGACCTCAATAATACGTCCTATTCCAAATATGCATACTGAAATTAAGAAAAAAATTTTGGACCCTCTATAAGGATGAATTGCCTTAAAAGAGATACTTTGGAAGGAAAACAGGGAGGAAAAAAGGTGTGAGCTACTGGACAATACGAAAATCGAACCTTCGGATGCCTTAACAGAAACTAAGTAGGATTTGTCTTCATCACGATACATAGTAACACCCTTTCTTTGGGTAAAAGACTTTGGGTTATATATGCGTTATATTGATATTTTAACAAAATATACAAACAAATATAAAAAAAGAATAGTTTCTATTTACCAATTCTTTTTTGAACGAATATATGGAACGTGTTGAAAATGGCGATTGAAAGTATTAATATTTCTAGTAAGAGTGGAAGAACTTAGTAACAATTCCACAATGACGTTTCAGACAAATTTATGACTCATACTAGGCCTGAAGGATGACCTGTTTGTATGCATGAATAGTTTGCGAAAGTGTTTTTAGGCAGTAGGAATCGAGATTGTAGACTGTGACGTCGTGTTAGTTTTTCTCCTGTAAAGGAGGTCGTTTCAATTGTAACTTTTTAAGAACGAGAGAAATTGACAATTTTTCATGTTATTATACACCAGAAATATCAACATTCTAAATTATAAAATTCTTCTGAATATCCTCATAAGGAATCGAATCATGGACCACTAACCCACGAAACGAGTGCGCAGGCCACTACCCTAAGGCTGCTCTTTTAAGTAATAGTCAGGAAACATTCGTTTATGTAGCAAATTATAAACGTTTATGATTCCAATATTTTATTAATGATGAAATACTGATTTCGGTCATCATAAAATACTGTAGTCCATAAAATTCAAGTTTAAATTTTTAAAAAATACCGAAAGTATCTCCGTAACTTATCTCTAGTATATTTGTTTTTTCTCGTTGTACAGTTATTTCCAGTAATCATGAACGACCGGGACACGAACACAGATACATCGAGGAAATTTAATATTTCAAATGCTCTTCCACCGGGAATCAGAACTGAGACCCCGCCTACTAAACTATCTGATGAGTGGGGTACCTGGTTCGTTCCCAAGGCAAGTAAGCTTGAGACGGACAACATTGTGCTCCTGGGTTTTTTCGGGACACTCCCACTTTCTCATTCCACCAATTCGTCCATCATACTTCACTTTCTTTAATCATAGTATTCCTCAACCTAACAGGCATAATCGTTGGACATTAAACGTAAAGGCTTCATTTTCAAGCTGTTAACCCAAACCAATCCGAATCGAAAAACAATTGTATTTTCTATTGCTCATTAACGTGTTTTCACCAAAAGATATAGAGAAGAAAACATAGGGAATCGTAATTCCATTCAAAAGTGAAACAGCAGAATCATAGTAGCCTACCTTAAAGTAAAAAGAAATCATTATATATCGTTTGGAAATTTTCTAAAATATATACGGATAATGCTAGGAGACGTTCTGTTCATTTTCGATAGTGTTAAAATAGTGAATTTCAGCTCCGTAAGTTGAACGACGTGTAAGATACTTTTTTTTTTTTTTTTTTGCAAAAATTCGGATCCCCACTATACCTTAGAATATTATTATAATGAAAGCAATATGATAACATCCAAGTTTGAATTAAGGCTTAACTATATAACAAACGTCATTTCATTTGACTGCGATTTGGCCGTAATGATTAGGCACACATAATTACTTCATTTTTATATACTAATTTATATATTACAGTGCTTCAAAAGTGTATTTTTCCTTGTAGTTAGCTCCTCTAAAAACTCATACTCTCGAAAGCTAAGTAGTAGTATAAGTCCTGTTGCTATTATTACAACTAGAAATATCAATATCCAAAAATGCTTCAAGTTCTTTTTTCACTTAGAGATAGTCAACTCAGGTAAGTAAACAAACAAATGAGAAACGGAAATGGAGGCCTTGAAAGTAAAACGTAGACAGATTCACCAGTGTTCATAACTATATTTTTAATTCACGCTCGACCCTACTCATAGGAGCTAAATATGCGGATCTGCTTAGTTGCAGTTATCAGTTTCTCGCCACGTAGCATATACAGCATATACAGCAGAAATCAAACAACTGTTACTGGCGTTCTTCGCGGCCGTGCGTACTAGCGCAATGTACTAGTAATCATTATTGCTTTTGGCGTGGGTTCAAACCCGGGCCAAGGAATTTTTTCTATTTTTATAAAAAATAATACCCAAAAAAGTGATTTACTTACGTTACGTGTGCAGTTTTGCTATACGATTCCACTGTATAAGAAGAAGAAGAAGAAGAAGAAGAAGAAGAAGAAGAAAAAAAAGAAGAAGAAGTAGTAGTAGTAGTAGTAGTAGTAGTAGTAGTAGTAGGAACGGATTGGAATTCCCGCAGGGCTCGTTTTGTTCCACCTTGACCGCCATGATATAAATTTAACCTGAATTGCTTCTTAAATTTTCTTCTTCAGCTCCAACAAACGGGCAATTTTCTTCTATTAAAACTATAATACACAATACATACACCAGAAAGTTTGGACCAAGCCCGCAACCAACCACAGAGGTTTAGAGGGGTCATGAATATGTTAGGGGGGGAAAAGTAATTAAAAGTTCTCTTACACGTATCTAAATTGTGTTTTCTGTGTTGAGGTCTGGAGGTGCCACGACATGTTTATTTGGGCAGCCACCATAGTCCCCTCTGGTTGCGGGGCTGGTTTGGACAATCGCAAACTGCAACCAATCAGAAACGTGTTTTTAGTTTCTATGGCTAGGTTCGAGTGTTAAGAGAAACATGCTGTTCAGAAGATGCTGTCTACAATGCAGTCAGCAGAGGGAGTCAGTGCGTGGTGGGTCGCAGTGGGTCATGGTGGGTGATGGTTTGTAGTGGATCAGATAATGTTGACTCACGACCAACTGACACTCAGAAAACATGGCCCACTTGACCCACCCACCCACTGACTCACTGACCCACTCCAACTCTGATTGGAACTTTTCAGAATATCCCTACATATTGAGGAAAAGTTCCAAATGATATATAGTTGTTTCCTTTTAGGATAAGGTATTATGAGTCTGGTGTTTTACTTTTGCATAGAATTACGATTCCCCAGGTTTATTTCTCTGTTTCTTGTGGAAACACGTTAATGGGCAATAGAAAATACAACTGTTTTTCGATTCGGCTTGTTTTGGGTTAACAGCTTGAAAATGTAATCTTTATGTTTAATGTCCAACGATTATGCCTATTAGGTTGAGCAACACTATGATTGAAGCAAGTGAAATATAATTGACGAACTGGTGGAATGAGAAAGTGGGAGTGTCCCGAGAAAACTCAGGAGTACGATGTTGTCCGTCTCAAGCTTACTTGTCTTGGGAACGAACAAGGCACCCCACCCATCAGATACTTTAGTAACGGGGTCTCAGTTTCGATTCCCGGTTGGAGAGTCCTTGAAATATTAAATTTCCTCGATGTATCTGTGTTCGTGTCCCTGTCGTTCAAGGTTACTTGAAATAACTGTACAACGAGAAAAACCGAATATAATAGGGATAAGTTACGGAGATGCTTTCGGTATTTTTTTTTTTAAAATTTAAGCTTGAATTCTCTGGACTATAGTATTTTATCATGACCAAAACCAGTGTTTCATCGTTAATAAAATATTGGAATCGTAAACGTTTGTACATTGCTACACAGACGAGTGTTTCTTGACTCTTACTTAAAAGAGCGGTCTTAGGGTAGTGGCTTGAGCATTCGTTTCGTGAGTTAGTGGTCCATGATTCGATTCCTTATGAGGATATTCAGAAGAATTTTATAATTTAGAATGTTGATATTTCTGGTGTATAATAACATGAAAAATTGTCAATTTCTCTCGTTCTTAAAAAGTTACAATTGAAACGACCTCCTTTACAGGAGAAAAACTAACACGACGTCACAGTCTACAATCTCGATTCCTACTGCCTAAAAACACTTTCGCAAACTATTCATGCATACAAACAGGTCATCCTTCAGGCCTAGTATGAGTCATAAATTTGTCTGAAACGTCATTGTGGAATTGTTACTAAGTTCTTCCACTCTTACTAGAAATATTAATATTTTCGTTCGCCATTTTCAACATGTTCCATATATTCGTTCAAAAAAATTGGTAAATAGGAACTATTCTTTTTTTTATATGTGTTAGTATATTTTGTTAAAATGTCAATATAACGTATACATAACCCAATGTCTTTTACCCAAAGAAAGAGTGTTACTATGTATCGTGATGAAGACAAATCCCACTTAGTTTCTCTTAAGGCATCCGAAGTTCGATTTTCGTATTGTCCAGTAGCTGACACCTTTTTCCCACTCTTTTCTTTCCAAATTATCTCCTATAAGGCATATATACTTATAGAGGGTCCAAAATTTTTTTCTTAACTTCAGTATGCTTATTTGCATTGGAATAGGACGTATTATTGAGATCTCAAATATTCAGTAATAATAATAATAATAATAATAATAATAATAATAATAATAATAATAATAATAATATAGAAGACAAATTATGTATCAGGACATACTGTATTAAAAATCTGTAAAATCAACGTTAGGCACAAGTCACAAAATAGCCGGGATTGGGGAGAAATGTCAGGACCATCAGGACGTACCCTCTGCATGCGTCTCTACAACTAGCTAAATGTTATAACGGAAAGTTTCGAGGTAAATTTCATGTAGAAAGTAGGAATACAAAACTCACAAGAGTCATAAGAAAATTCATTTTTATTTAATGGTTATGCCGGAAAAGCTACAGAAGATGTCGATAATGAGAATGAAAGAATTATTGGAATAAAGAAAGTTGGAGAAAGCGGAACCCGGAGAAAACCTATACACACGGTGTTTGTTCAGCACAATGCGCACTAGGTGGGAGCTGGGTGGAACAGGGTGAACCATTAAATTAACAACGCTTCAGTAATAATAATAATAATAATAATAATAATAATAATAATAATAATAATAATGGTATTAAAAGTTTTAAAGTTGCCCTAAAATTTGGCAAAACTTACTTAAACGTAGGGATTTCGGGGAAGGGTTTCCGTACCTAAAAGAGAAACCTCTGCAACTACCCAAATTTAAACGAAAGCTTTTCACTAAAGTTTCATGTAGAAAGTATTCTATTGTACGTATTAAGTAAAATAACTGTAATAATAATAACTGAATATCATTGAACAGTAAGGCATATAATAAACTAACTTGTAGAATATGCAGATGTAATTATAAGAGCTTTGCTATAAAAATATGTTCACAGAGTTCAGTGAGTTCTGAAATACAAAGTAACAAAATAATGTATAAGATTCAGTCTACAGAGCAATTGTTACTTAAAGATGGCATACACTATTTCGAGAATCGAGATAAGACGAGAAATGTTTAGGATACTTTTCGTCTCGTCTCGATTCTCATCTCCAAAGTGAGACGATAATTTGAGTTAGCCGTGTCCCGTCTCCAATGTAAAATGTTAAGTCTCATTTGGATTTTGTTTGGTTTGTTTTAGTAGCGAGATGAGAAATTCCTCATGGGCAACATTAAACAAAACCGAAATATTTTTTTTGCCTAATATTATGTTTCTGCTTGTAATGGTATGACCTGAGCGATAATAAATTTCTAATTTTTAATCTTCTACAAGATTATTATTATTACTATTATTATTCCTGAAGATTTGATAGTTCAAGTTTTGAAACATCCGAGTATTCAAATATTTGAATGTAATAAAACGTGTGTCATCGCCGATCAATTGTCATCTAAATTCCTAAAGTAAAAAAGAAATGCCCGGCGTGTATTCGATCCAACAACCTCCAGATTACTGGCCACGCGCCTTGACCACTGAACCACGATCACTACGCTGTAAATGATTTGTCTTTATTCTGGTTACGTTAGGTTTCTTTGCCTCCGCTTGCAAAGTTATTATTCTTCATTTTAAAAAGTCTTTCGTATTTCTTTTATGATGATATAAGTTAATAAACTTCGGCAAAGTTTATATTAATAACATGAGTTATTCTTAAATCTTTGGTTCATAAGTTTGTTTCTTCTCCACACGAAACTGCAGATATGACAGATTTAATTCTCATACTCTGCATTTGTTTCAAAGCAGTTGCCATTACCTGGTCAAAAACTTATGCCCGTCACGATACATTAATGACCTATTAATATGATGATTGTCTAATTTTAATATTTGCAAAGCCTACTTCTTTGTTTGCCTCCTAGTACAATAAGCGTTGACTGTCAATTATTTCTTACTTTATTGATACAGTTGATGCTCTTTTGATGTAATAAACTAATAAATCAACGATTTGGACTTATGGTACTTGCGTATATGTTTCATTGTATTATTAATGGTTAGCTATTATCTTCTTTGCTTCGAGTGTCGTCAGAAGCATAAAGATGGCGAACATTACAGACTAGACCGTTACCTACCTTGGTTTTTTATCATGTTACTATGTTTCTTTGGTTGAAATGTGTCTGCTGAGGAAAAAGTTGATTTTCAAAATTTATGTGAATAATTTTGTCACAATACTTTGAACTTAGGAAGGTGAAATGTGCTAAATAAATTCTTTATTTAAAATACGAGGGCTATCCAGAAAGTAGATTACGTTTTGGAATAAAAAATCAACAAAGTATAGGAAACAAATTTTATTATATACAGATGAAAGCCACACACAAATACTACTTTTCGACATAGTCACCATTCAAATTAAGGCATTTATCGTAGCGATGTACGAGCTTGGAAATTCCTTCGTCGAAAAATTCGGCCGCCTGCGACTTCAACCACTTCGTTACCTCTTCTTGCAGCTGTTCGTCGTCATGAAAACGCTGCATAGCCAGCCACTTCTTCATTGCTGGGAATAGGTGGAAGTCGCTCGGTGCCAGGTCGGGACTGTACGGCGGATGAGGAAACAACTCCCACTGAAAAGATTCAAGAACTTCACGCGTGACATTTGCCGTGTGGGGCCGGGCGTTGTCGTGAATCAACAAGATCTTAGAGCTCAACATTCCTCTGTGCTTGTTTTGAATTGCTCTTCTGAGGTTTTGCAGAGTTTGGCAATACCTTTGAGCGTTTATTGTAGTGCCTCTTTCCAGGAAGTCCACCAAAATCACACCTTTTCTGTCCCATAAAACAGTCGCCATCATCTTCCTTGCCGACATTGTTTGCATGCATTTCTTGGGTTTTTGGGGAGAACCTGTGTGCCCCCACTGCATTGATTGCAATTTCGTTTCACAGTTCACGTGTTTCACCCATGTTTCGTCACCAGTAACGATGCGATCGAGTAAAGAGTCACCATCCTTATTGTAGGCGTCCAAAAAGTGCAACGCTGCAGCCATTCGCTGATTTTTGTGGTCCTCTGTCAAGATTTTTGGAATCCATCTTGCACAAAACTTGTGGTAACCAAGCTTTTCGCTGATGATTTCGTGCAACAAACTTCGCGAAATTTGTGGAAAACTCAAAGAAAGTTCCGTTATTGTGAACTTTCGATTTTCACGGACTTTAACATCGACTTTTTCGACAAGTTCGGCAGTCACTTTGCTGGGTCTCCCACTTCGATCTTCGTCGTGAACATTGGTTCGGCCATTTTTAAATCTTATGACCCACTGTCGCACTCCACCTTCAGTGATAATGTTGTCCCCATACACTTCACACAGCTGCCGATAGATTTCTATCGGTTTACAGTTTTTTGCTGTCAGAAACCTTATTACTGCACGCACCTCGCAGCTCGCGGGATTTTCAATTAACGCAGACATTTCAAACCGTCACAGTATCTTAACGGAGCACAGCACGAACCTCTCACTAGCACGGCTAGATGCCGACTGAGCTGCGCAACGCTCTGACCCCAAGATGGCCGCGCTAGCCCCGCCCCTAGCGGACACAGACGAAAACGTAATCTACTTTCTGGATAGCCCTCGTAATATGACCCGTATTCAAGTGTTTTTGAAGGGAGTGGCAACATGACGGACCAAACTTAGGTTCTAACACATGTGCGACAAGAGTAAGAAAAGGTGTGAAAAGTTGACATGTAAAAGTAATCCTAACCGACCGATTTTGGTGTCCAATCCATAGTTTTTGCGGTCCCGCCGTCGTTGAAGTCCAACTTCAATTCCATCAGTATGGGCTTGAGTGAGAAGAAGGTGACGTCTAAAAATAATAAAAATAGCATTCGATATTAGTGTTCAATCCGTAAGATTAATCGCGATACTGTTGATGCCGTTTTAAGTTCAAATTTACCCTCATGCGTCCCTAAGGGAAGAAAGGTATTCGAACACTTTACATCAACATATTAACCTCTTGCGAAGTTTCATTTCAGTTAGTCTCAAGTAGAAACTACGACCATAATCCATATTCATTAACCCTACCCATTCGAAATTAATTCTCCAAAATATTTTATACTTGTTATATAAACATACACGTAAATAAATTTCTTCCCTAGTATCGATATCTGTAAATATTTCTTAAGTTTAAACAAAGAAAAACTAAGACGTGGCATTTTATTGAAGGAGCAATTATAAGAGAGAAATTGAATTCGCATCACGTTTTGTTCGAAAATTTCTACAGAACTTCAAAACATTATGTGCACTGTGCTGGAAATTTGAAGAAAATTTATCTAATGATACCTCGTTAAGAAACTTGCAAGAAAAGGGAAGAATTTACTATTTACGTTTATTATTGATGAGGTGAAGTTCTGCAAGAAGAAGAAAGAAAAATAAAAGAAAAACGAAGATAATATAAAGAAAAGACGAAAACATTCCAACAAATTTCTTCAAACTAAAGTAAACTCATTCAAAGTAAAGTAAACTAAAAATGTATAAGCAAAAAGTCTGCTTTTTTGTTACTCTTAAAAGTTTTAGGTATTGTGAACAAAATTTAAACCATAATTGTTTATTGATTAGAAGACAACAACCTCACTTAGATTAAGAATTATGTTAGACTGGAGGACTTTTTTTGCTTTTGAATCCTCATTAAATTCCTTAAAAATATATCAGTTGAATAAAAGATAAACATCAAATGAAAGAAAAATGTTTGAAAGACGGAACAACAAGCTATCTTGAAACGTGTATCTTGATCAATTCTATTTACTCGAAACCACTTGCTCGACAAAGAAAGAATTAAAAAGAATCAGAATAAGAATTTTATAATTACTTTTTTCTTGTCCAGTGATTTTTAAATATATTTATTAGTTATTAGAGATAAGTATGCAAGGGTGTATTTAGACAACAAATTATTTTGAAGAGTATACTTATGTTCAAATAAAAAAAATACCCATCAAAGCAATTGACATGTTAAAAATGTTTTCGGTATAATAAAAAGGAAAATATTTTTCATTAGTTGCAAATGAAAAAACACGAATTTAATATACATTTCATCATTGTAACTCTGCTATCATTTACAGGTCCCTTGATGCAAATGGGAAAGATTCCATCTACTGTATCAGATTATGTACTCTAACCACTTTCGTTTCGCCGCAGAATTACAAGTAACGTGTTCATAAAGAAGATATATGTCACCCTTTAAGAGATAGCGGTTATATTTCTAATCACCCACTACCACCCACTCTTTCATACGTCCTTTAACCCTACCCAATCCGTGTAAATTGATTAGATAGAATCCTTATTTTTAGTACTGCCTCTGACAGGCAGTACTTTGAGTAGGGGTTAGGCCAGGTTTCTGAAAGAGTGTTGAAGGAACCTTTGAAAATTGAGGGCTCACTGGAAGGCGTGTAAGTGAATGCAAAGAAGGTGAGTCCGCAGGCCCCAAAATTTAGAGTAACTTTAGTTAAATTAAGGGTTCATTTAATGTTCTTAAAGAGATATCAGAGTAGGAGCTATATCTCGAATACGGGCTATAGTTTGGAACATATTTTCGAAGAGCCAACTTGTGGACTCGATAACTCTTTTCGGATTAGATTGATTCAAAGTTAAGCTCAAAGATTTTCTTTCATAAATAAAGCATAGAGAGGAAAGGCTTTCAAACTTTTATTAACAGGAAATGTTCCGTATGCAATTTCATTCGATTAAATGTTATACCCCTAGACACAGCCGCAAACTGATATCCTCTGGGTTAACAGGATATTAGAATTTGTATATCTTTATTATATACCTTTTAAAATATGCAAGAGATTTGGAGCATTTATTCTTAAGATTTCGAGTTAATTAAGTGAGGTTGTTTGTAAGGCGAGTTGCCTAACATGATTACCATCTCCCTAGCGAGGTACGGTCCGTAACTATTATTATTATAATATATACTCAAAACATAAGATTTCATTTCACTTATAATATTTTTTCTTGCAACACTAAACTGCCAGTGAGGATGCCAAATTTTGGACATCATCAGATAATAAAGCAATGCTACAAAATGCACTAGTAGAATACATTAACTTTCACACGTCACATTCATCTCATAATATAGTACTCATTGGCTAAGTTGGCGAGGATGACCCAACTTCTGCATTAGTACTTCCTAGCACTCTACACTACAGACTTCAATCGAAGACTTGACAAACCCCATCGAAGAGGCAGCGCATTATAGTAATGTCAAACGATACAGATGTCCTTTTTCTATTGCTTCATTTCCATCGAATGTTACGAGAATATGGCTTCTCCGAGTTGTGGTTCCTTAAGAAAGAAATTAATATTATTCGCATCCATATCGTGACGACTTCATATGGCGAGTTATGTGATGTCATCCTTGCAAAACATACTAACAGGTTGTGATGTGACTAGATAGCTAGGAACAAAAGCAGCAGCTCTGAGGGCTCATGCTGAGAGATTTTTAACTCATTTTGAGGATTATAAGTTTGCGGAGTAGTACTTGGTCCAGGCAATAAAACCAGGAACAGTGTGCAAATCCTATGATGAATTATGTGCCCACATATATCAAACCAGTAGGACTGTTAATCTTTTGACACTATCACCTACTGCATTACATGGTCACATCAAGCTTTCGTTTTACCAAGTATACAAGGTCTGTATGATAAGTAATGAGACTCGCCGCGCCGCGGCGCGCGTGTCGCTGGAGCGGGTTTGTCGGTGATGGAGGATGTAGGGGGGGGTCCGAGCAAAGTAACGCACCGCGCGTCAGTTGGCTCCGAGCCTTAGTGGAGCGCGGACAAGCCTTGGACAAAGCCCTTGTGAACATTCTTGTCACGGCGGAAAATCAACAAACATGGAGGGTTCCATCGAACAGCGTTATGCGATCAAATTTTGCGTTCGCCTGGGGAAAACGGCTACTCAGACGCTTTCTCTCATCACGGAGGCCTACAAAGAGGAAGCCCTATCCAAAGCCCAGGTGTTTCGTTGGCACAGTGCGTTCCGGAACGGCCGGGAAAGCGTTGAGGATCTGGAGAGGGCTGGACGCCCGACAACAGTGACTACGGACGAAACTGTGGCAAAAGTGAGGGATCTCCTGAACTCAGACCGTCGATTATCGTTGAGATTGATTGCTGATGAACTCGATATGAACCACACAACAGTGCACAAGATTGTGACGGAACAATTGGGAATGAGAAAAATCTGTGCGAAACTGGTGCCGCGAGTGTTGACTGACGAACAAAAGCAACGACGTGTTGATTGTTGTCAGGAACTGTTGAACCTCATGAACAGTGACCCTAACTTTGAAGATGACGTCATAACAGGTGACGAGTCGTGGGTGTTCCAGTACGACCCTGAAACGAAACGTCAAAGCGCGGAGTGGCACACTCCTGCGTCCCCGCGCCCCAAGAAGGCCAGAATGTCGAAGTCAAAGGTGAAAACAATGTTGATTGTTTTTTTTGACAATGTGGGGGTGGTCCACAAGGAGTTTGTACCCCAAGGACAAGCCGTCAACGCCGCCTTCTACAAACAAGTCCTTGAGAGACTGCACAGGAGCGTCAAGCGGAAAAGACCGGCGATCGCTAGCCGGTGGAAGTTGCATCACGACAATGCCCCTGCCCACACCGCCTTCTTAGTGACCTCCTTTTTGACCCGGATTGGGGTGGAAGTCCTTCCACAACCACCCTACAGCCCAGATGTGAGCCCGGCCGACTTCTTCCTCTTCCCGAAGCTGAAGCCACGCTTGAAAGGAACCCGTTTTGCAGACGTCACAGCCATCCAAGCAGCCGTGACCACATTTCTAAAGGACATGCCGGCTGCTGACTTCCAGGGGGCGTTTGCAGCGTGGAAACATCGATTGCAGAAGTGCATCGACGCAAGAGGAGAGTACTTCGAAAGCTTTTAAGTCCCTGTACAGATCAGATCAATAAAACAATGTTTCCAGACCTGGTCTCATTACTTATCATACAAACCCTGTATACGTGTGTATCCGTAATATGGTCATCTATCTACTCTGATGGAATATTAGTAGTAATTTTCCCACCACTGTGTCGGTTTTGTAATATGCAGTAATATTTATAGGTTTTCCAAGCTGATGTAAATGTCACACATAAGTATCGTAAGTGTAATATTACTCTTCCTTCGTGATTTTGTTACTATTCTCTATCCGAAACAGATTATTAGGTACGTATTATATTTATATTAATTCTTAGGTAGGTTCCTTAAGTACCACTATAATTGTCACACACTTTTACCAGCATTATTCTGTTTTCTAAATTTCCTCAAGTGTCAGATATAAAAATAAAGAATACATTTCCCATGTTTATATTTGTGTTGTAAATTTAAGATAGCGTGGAGATTACTATTATATTGATTAGTATCAATACTATTATCTTTATTTGTTAATTCATTTAAATTACGTCTAAATATCAGAATTGTTACATTTATTTCCCAGTTTTCATTAAAGTGTAAAATGTTACAAAGTGCTAAATTTTCCTGTTCAACTCAAATTGCATTGTGGACATACACAATAAACGAGAGATTTAAATGAGCATAAAGAATTGTTTTTGTCTTTATAATAATTTTATCCCAGTACAGCATATACTTTTTAACAGCTGAATCTACAAAGGACCAGCGTTGGGCAAAATCAATTGAAATCAATTGCAATTGATCAATCAATTGAAAGTAATTGCTCTGAAAATTAATTGCAATTGATTTAAGTTGCAATTGATTTCAATTTGTAATTGACAATTAATTTCAATTGTAATTGAATTCAATCATAAAATTTGCAATTTAATTTTCGTCAATTGTTAATTGTTAATTGGTCAACAGGGAATTGAAACTTCTAATTGTTAATTGTCAATCGCAAAGGGTGAAATTGAAATATTTAATTGTTAATTGCAATTGACAATTGAAACTTGTAATTGTTAATTGTAATTGTTAACTGCAATTGAAATTAGCAATTAAAACTGAAGGTAAGAAGATGTGTGTATTCTGTAGTTCACTTGTTACTGTTTTACATATTACAAATAAGGTACTTATAAGAAATGCTGGATAACTACCATCCCTTCACCCCCTGGGAAAAAATCCGTGAAACTCAGTATTTTTAAAATATATTATGTTTATAGTTCTATCCCCCTAAAAAAATTTATGCCCGTCATGCATACAATTTACGGACAAAATATTGACTGATAAAACAACGACCGAGAAAAACAGCGACTGCCGACAAAATCAGCGATTAGAAAAATCAACGATCCTATTGTTAGAAAAGTCTCAAAATTAGGGGCTAATTGGGAGTTATACAGTTTCCGGGGGTGAAGTATTTCCAATCATTACAAACATGAAACATATATATATCAATCAACTTGGTTTGACGAAAGAAAGCGATCGGTACCGGAATTGGTCACTTGCAGTCAACCACTTCCGGTACATGGTACCTAATGCAGTTTCCAGGAGTTGGGGTGTTTCTAGCTTTCGCACACGCACAACGTATATGATTATATCAATTAACCCGTGCTGACGAAGAAAAACGGTCAGTACCTGAGCTGCTAACTTCCAGGTAACTACTTCCGGTACACACTACCTAACACATTTTCTGGAGGTGAGGTATTTTGAACTAATGCACACGTGCAACAAAATTATTGATCAATTTACCTTGACGAAAGAAAGCAATCAGTATCGAAATTGGTTACTTCTGGTCGGCCACTTCCAGTACATGGCACCTAATACAGTTTCCAGGATTTTGGTATTTCTACCTTTGCACACATAGAACGTATATATCAATCAACTCGTGTTGACGAACACCAGCGGTCAGCACCTGTATTACTCACTTCCGGCCAACTACTTCCGGTACATAGTACCTAATACATTTTCCGGGGGTGAGGTATTTCAAACGATTGCATACATGCAACATATATATCAATCACTTTGCCATGACGAAACGAAACGGTCAGTATCGAAATTGGTCAACTCCAGTCAGCCAGTTCTGGTACATGCTACCTAATACAGGTTTCAAGCGTGGGGTGTTTCAAGCGTTTGCACACATACAGTGTATACAAGGTGTTTCAAAACAGCACCGACAACGTTTGGGAGGTGATTCCTGACACCAAGATAAGAAAGATAAGACAAAAAGTATAGACCATCCTGAGTGCACAAATGCTTCTTTGGGAGTTATAGGCTGCCGAAAACATAAAAAATTGAACTTTAAGGTCCATAGCTCCAAAACTATAGAACCTACCGTAGTCGGATCCAGACTTCACTTAGGAGCTAGTATGTGCCCTATCCGAATATTCAAGTTTCAGAATCCTGCGGTACCTCCGCAACAATTTTTATAGAGGTAGTTGAAGAGTACTTCAAATGACATGCCCGTAGCCAAACTCTCTCCATAAAAATTGCTTTGTGAGTACCTTAAGATTCTGAAACATGGATTTTTGGATAGCTAACATATTAGTTCATAAGTGAAGTCTTGACCAGACTACGGTAGGTCCCGTAGTTTTGAAGCTATGGACCTTTAAAGGTCATTTTTTCATGTTTTTGGCAGCCTATAACTGTATTTGTGCACCCAGGAAGGTCTATACTTTTTGTCTTATTTTGGTGTCAGGAATCACCTCCAAGACGTTGTCGGTGTTGTTTTGAAACACCTTATATATATATATATATATATATATATATATATATATATATATATATATATATATATGTAAACTCGTCTTCTTTAAAACTCGACTTGACTTGACTCGAAGCAGACATTTTTGAGCTCGACTCGAGAACTCGGCTCGAAAAATTTCCCCCAACTCGACTCGAATTCGGATCGAGTTTCGAGTCTAGTCGAGCCAAAACCAGCCAATTCGAGCTAAATCCTTTGTGAAGTTCCAAGTACTACTCTCTTCAAGTATCCTACATAGACAATATAATTATCAATGATATTACTACCACTACTAAAACTAATTATTATAACACCATGTATAAACATGAAATATAGGCGGTTTGTATCTGAATATCAAAAATTGTTGACTGTCGATCTCGGTCGTCAAGAAATCTTCAGGAGGCAAGGACATCGGTCACGAGGTTCTAGGTTTAAGTTCATGAAGAGCAAGTATTCGGGCTCGAGCCAAAAATTGTTAAAAGTTAGGACTCGAGCCAAACATATTCAAAACTGCTTGATCCGGGTTTAGGGTTGTCAACGATTCAAGTAGCTCGCTCACAGCTCATTCACTATCGAGCCGAATCGAGAAGTGAGCCGAGCCAATAGTTCACCCAACGGTGCAAGCTCGAGCCGATGGCTCACCTGAGCCGAACTGAACCGAGCTGATAGCTCACCCCAACCGAGCCGGTTCGAACCATCAGCTCAGTTGAGTTGACTTGAACCCAGCCTATGGACTCGTTTAAACGGAGCTGGTGCTAGCCATTGGCTCCAATCGAGCCGAGTCGATGACTCATCCCTACTGAGCCGACTAAAGCTATCGGCTCAATTGATTCCAGTTGATGGGTCATCCCAACCAAGCGAGCCGAAGCTGTTCGCTCAGCTAAACCCAGCCGAACCGGTTGACATCATTATCCCGGTTAGGCTTCTGCTTTGGCTAAAAAATTGGACTGTGCAGTTCTCAGCCTTGATGGTAAAAACCACAGAAAACTACAGAAGATGGTATACTTATATTGGTGTTCACGGCGTCATTAACTTGTTCCGCGAACAACGAATTTCGAGGTGCTTTATGTTACATCTTTTGAGCGTGTTTTGTGTCGCTTTTGCGCCTATTCCCACGTTTTGTGCATCACCGGAAGTGGGTCAAAATGGGCCTACAAATATGGCGGAACATGTTATTGCTGTTCTACCACCAACGAATTTCGAGGTCGTTCCGTTCACATCATCTTGTGCCATTTTCTGCGTTTTGTGCTTCATGGGAAGTGGCTTAACATGAGTCTCCAAGATGGGACAAAAATGACCCAGTTTTCCGTCTCCAACGAATTTCCATATCGCTTCTTTCGCTTCGTTTAGTACCGGTTTCTTGCCGTTTTGGCTGCGTATTTTCATGTTTTGTGCATCACCGGAAGTGGGTCTAAATGGGCTTCCAAGATCGGAAAAAATGACCAAAAATTCCGCCACTATAGAATTTCAAGGTCGTTAGTTTCACATAGCGTACCCTTTCGTGCCCCTATTTCGACGTTTCATGCGTCACCAGATGTGTGTCAAAATGGGCCTTCAAGGTGTGACGAAAATGACCCACTTTTCCGGCGCTATCGAATTTATAGGTAGTTTCTTCCTCATTGTTTAGTGCCTATTTTTTTTTTAAAAAAAAAAAGCATTCTGCGCCTACTTCTTCGTCTTGTTCGTCACCTGAAGTGACTTAAGTGGACCTTCAAAGTGGGAGTTAAATGATTCATTGTTCCGCCACTATCGAATTTCTGGGTCGTTTCTTTCGCATCGTTTAGTGCCTGTTTTGTAACTTGTGTGCGTCACCGGAAGTGGGTCAGAATGGACCTACGAATATAACGAAACAACTTAATGCTGTTCCGCCACCAACGAATTTGGAGGACGTTTCCTTTACATCATTTAGTGTGTGTTTTATATCGTTCTGTTCGCCCACTTCCAATCCTGAGTATCACCAGAAATGCGTCAAAATCGTCCATCATGGTGTGAGGAAAAAGAACCATTGTTCCGCCACTATCAAATTTAGTAGAAGTTTCTTACGCATCGTATAGTGCCTGTTTTGTACCGTTTTATGCACCTGTTTCCACTTTAGTGCGACAACGAAATTGGGTTAAAATGGCCTACTAGTATAGCGGAATAAGTTAATGCTGTTCCGTCACCATCGAATGTCGAGGTCGTTTCCTTCACTTTTTTGCGTGTGATTTGTGTCGCTATGTGCGTCAGTGGAAGTGGATCAAAATGGAATTGAAAGTGGGATGAATATGTCTTTTTCTGCAACATTTGTAGGTCCTCTTGACCCACTTTCAGTCATGCACAAAACGTGAAAATATGAGCAGAAACGTTACAAAACAGGCACTAAACAATGCGAACAAAGCGACCTCGAATTTCGATAGTGGTGGGACAGTGGGTCATTTTTCTTCCCACATTTAATGCCCATTTTGACCCACTACCATTGATTCACAAAACGTGGAAATAGGCTTACAAAACGGTAGAAAATACGCACAAGACGATGTGTAGGAAACGACCTCGAGATCGTTCCTGACGGAACAGCATTAACTTGTTCCACCATATTTGTAGGATAACATTGAAATATTTCCGGTGACGCAAAAAAACGTGGAAATAGGCGCACTAAACGACACAAAAATGACAATAAACGTTGCGAAAGAAACGACCTCGAAATTCGACAGTGGCGCAACCCTGGGTCATTTTCGTCCCATCTTGGAGGTTCATTTTGACCCTCTTCCAGTGACTCACAAAACGTTGAAATAGGCGCACAAAACGGCACGAAACAAACATTGAAGAATGTGAAATTAACGACCTCGAAGTTCAACAGTGGCGGATCTCTTGGTCATTTTCGCCCTATCATGGAAGCCCATTTTGACGCACTTCCGGTGACGCACAAAACTTGGAAATAGGAGCACAAAACTGCACAAAACAGGCACTAGGCGATTAGAAGGAAATAACTTCGAAATTCGTTGGTGGTGGAACAGCATTATCTTGTTCCGAAATATTTGTAGGCCCATTTTGACTCATTTCCGGTGACGCACAAAACGTGGGAATAGCCGCACAAAATAGCCAGAAAACACTCACAAAACGATGCCAAAGAATGCACCTCGAAATTTATTGGTGGCGGAACAGTGCGTAATCATTGTTCCACCATGGTGACCCACTTTGATCCACTTCCGATGACAGACAAAACGTGGAAATAGGCACACAAAACAGCCAAAAACAAGCACAAAACGATGTGAAAGAGACGACCTCGAAATTCGTTGGTGGCGGAACAGCATTAACTTGTTTTGTTATATTCGTAGGTCCATTTTGACCCACTTCCGGTGACGCACAAAACGTACAAAAAGGCACTAAACGACGCGAAAGAAACAAGCTCGAAATTCGATAGTGGCGGAACAGTGAGTCATTTAACTCCCACTTTGAAGGCCCGGTTAACTCACTTTCGGTGACGCACAAGACGAGGAAATAGGCGTAAAAAAACTTTAAAAGAATTGGCACTAAACGGTGCGAAAGAAACGACCTAGAAATTCGATAGTGGCGGAATACTGAGTCATTTTCGTCACACATTGGAGGCCCATTTTGACACACTAATGGTGACGCACAAAACGTTGAAATAAGGGGTAACGCACGAAACGGCACAAAACAGGCACTTGTCGATGCGAAAGGAACGACTTCGAAATTCGATAGTGGCGAAACTCTTGCTCATTTCCGTCCCATCTTGGAAATCCATTTTTACGCACTACCATTGAAACTATTCCACCTTACTGCTTATATTTCTCATGGCTTTCGCTTTCCAGTATAATCACATCATGATTTCAAAAAGAGTTAAACCGAGCCGAACGAGAGATTTGTCAAACTCGGCTCGACACAAAACCCGACATCAATTTATGGACTAAAAATAAATAGAGCATGTCCTAGCATTTTTTTAAAATCTCTTTTATGGGGGGAGGGGACTTTCTACGTATCCAAAATTGGTAGTGGGTTGATTTATAAAAAATAATCGAAAACGATCGATTTTAGTTGCGAAACAAATTGAGAAACAAAAATATAGTGCTTCGCATTATACATCCACTGCTTTCTATTATAATAATTGCTGAAGCTTGTGTTTAGCGTTCAAAGCACAAAGAAATTACGTTTTGCGAAAAAGAGACAAAATTTGTATTGTAAGCCTTATTACATGGAAATTTTAAGTTTGTACGCTACGCTTAATTACATGGAAAATTTTATACTTTTTTTTCTTTCCATTGGTTACTTATCTTGATTTGGGACTTTCAAATTTTATTCTTTTTTTTTTCACTGAAAAGTATCTATAATTCAACAAGGAAATAATTTATCAATTATAATTATAATAATTATCTATATAATTGAATTCATTGTAATTTGGTCCATGACAAACCATTTCGTACTAGCTATTACGTCCGTTCTTCGCACAGATCAGATAAAATATCAATTGTAAACAAACTGAACAACGAAAGAACAATTGTACCGTGTCCTGCGAAAACGAACTAAGCGCCACTTTCATACTTTTGAGAAAATTACGTTTAAAGGTTGATGTCTAGCATTAGTGTAGCCGTAATCAAAAGTGAAATTATGTTTCTTTTTTTGGAAAGGTGTTGATTTTCCTCTCTTTTCGATTGTGCAAAACGTTCTAATGCTTATCAGGAACCAATCGTCACATTTACGTGGATTTTCAAAATTTGGCGCTTAGTTCACTTTTGCATAACACGGTACAATTAAGAAATTGAAAATTGGATGTATTTTGTGCGAATAATGTACATATCCAACAACGTACATGTTTTTTCATTGGGAAGGCCGATGGGGGCGGAATTTGAACGTAAACACTATCGGGTGTCACTATACATCTGTGCAACCCCGATAAATATGAATTCGACACAAATATTGATCATTTTCTACTACTTGTACATGTCCCGGTAAACGCCCCCTGAGACCCCCTTGGTTCGAATTATGAAATAATCGCCTCTGGTCGCCAGCCGGTACCGCGAAAACTATGAATGTGACACTAACATCTGTCATTTTCTACTACTTTTACATATCCGAGTAAACGCCCCTATGATCCTCTGGTTCCAATTAAAAAAAAAAAAAACAAATACAGCCCCTAGTCCCCAGTCGATGTGGGCTGTATTTGGAAGTCAACGCCTGTGCGATTATCACCATGCATCTCAGCGACAGCAAAAACTATGGATTTGACACTATTATCGGTCATTGTGGTTTATTTTTACATGTCTCGTGATCCTCTTTATAATGCTCCCGTTCCTTAGCTGATGGGGGCTAAATGTGAAAGTAAACGTGGTCTTGAGTTTCACCATTGACCTCAGCGACCCCGAAAACTATGGACTTGACATTAATACTGGTCATTTTGGATTATTTTTACATGTCTCGGAACCTCCCCTCTGGTGACCCAAGGCCCGCATACAATGGTGGATGATTTTGAAAGTCATCGTTGCTGCCGGTCTGACGCTAAACTATACATTTTCGGAAAGCACTAGTCCTAAATAGGATAACTACACAGTGCGACGGTCAGACGTTGCCGCGTTCAGGACTTATGGAGCGTCAAACATTAACATGGGGTTTATGAGAGTTACAGGAAACGAAGAAGAACACAAGGTTTGTGACGTTTGAATCGACGTTGTCTGATTGAGCACTTGTTTGCGTAAGTTAAAGGGTACAATCAATGTGCAAATCGTCGAACAGAGCATGAGAGATGCAAAGAGTGCGCTCACAGTGTGCACACTTGACGAGCGGTAGTTCGCCGCACGTGAAGCACACGTCACCTTCGTCGAGGGAGTCAAAGCAGTACTCGTGCGGAGAGATCCACATTCCCGGCTCCTCGTCCAGATAGCCAGCCTTGTGGAAAGCGTACCGGATCAGGTTCTTGAATCGGGGTGCGCTGAACTGGTAGAGTGAAAACGACTGTAGTGCCAGGAATCGATCGCGATGCCAGATATCCATGACACTGTCCATGGCCAGTGTGTCGGTCACAAAGCGTACAAAGGACTTGTACTGACGGAAGAAATGCACATCTAAAGGCTGAATCTTTCCAGTGCAACCACCAGGAATCAGTCTCTTGTGCAACGCAACGTCGGCAGGCTTCAGTGCGTTCGATAGATTGTCGTCCTTGTTCAGAGTCCACGAGTCCAATAGCAAAACGATCTTCTTCCGATCATCAGGCATGCTTGGCCAGAACACTTGCTCGTAGAAGTCCTTAAGGTCGTCCCTGTTCATGTTGGACGTTTTGCCAGCAAATGATTTGATGTTCGGTGGATCTGCAGGCTTGTTTCCCGGAAACTTTCCACTTGGTTCCGACACCAGTACATACATCGGCCGCAGAATCTCTCCGGCCATGGTGATCACGGGCATGATCATGTAGCTGTGGGTTGTTGCGCTCATGGATCCCACAACCGCTCGCACGACTGTTGTTCCTTTGGTACGGAGAGTGCGAGTACTCTGCAACAACTTCTTGAAGCTACTCTGATCTGCATTGGCAACCTGCGTTGGTGGGATGCTTTCGCTTGCAATGAGCTCGCGAGTCGCTAATACGAAAGCATCAGCCTGCTGCTGCAAGTCCAACTCTTTCAGTTGCCAGGTCCTGCCGACCCTGTGGGTGATTGCACGGTCCACGATGTTGTTGCGCTTCTTGAATCTGTACACCCACGACGGTGATGCCTTGAACTTGAGACTCTTGTTAGGGTCCAGTTCATTAGCTGTTTGCCTAGCCCAAATTCGCAACGTTCGATCGTGAATGATAGCAGTGTGCTGTTTCTCCGCGAACATGCCCCGAACTGCCTCATTGATCTCTGCCATCAGCGTCTTCTTGTCATCTTTGCCTTGTGTTGCCCCAAAGTGACGTAGCACGCCAATGTTCCGAATATACCTGAACTGATTCTGCAGAGTCGAGTGGGTAGCACGACCGGTCTTTGTGTTCCAAGGCCTACCTGTTTTTGGATTTACCGTCCAGTAGGCATAGGCTTTTGCCTTGTACTCGCGCCACTGCTCTGGTGTCATTTTGGAGTCTTCTGGAGGCTGATCCTGGAACTTCGGCTTCTTCACAGGAGAGGGCAGGTATTCTGACGCTGATGAGCCAGATGCGGAAGACGTATGAGACTGCTGCGATGACGAAGGCATCTCTGCATCCTCCTGCTCTTGGTCTTCCTCGTCTCCAAAATCCATGTCTCCGTCCCCCTGGTCACCATCACTGTCACCGAAGCCGAGCGTACGAATCTCTTCAACGACTTCCATCCCGCTGGTCAAAAGAGACTTGATGTGTGCCACCATCCTTTGCTCTTCCAAATTTGGATTGCGCTCATTTGTCCCGATCTCGGCCACCAGAGCCCAAACGACCACTTTCGCATCCATCTTACAACGCATACCTAAAAAACACAAAAACAACACAAATGTTAGCACAGAGTACAAATGCAAGACGAATTAGCATGAAATAATACGACTGCTACAACACAAATGTTAGCACAGAGTTCAAATGCAAGACGAATTAGCATGAAATAATACGACTGCTATGGTTACTCTCATAAACCCCATGTTAATGTTTGACGCTCCATAAGTCCTGAACGCGGCAACGTCTGACCGTCGCACTGTGTAGTTATCCTATTTAGGACTAGTGCTTTCCGAAAATGTATAGTTTAGCGTCAGACCGGCAGCAACGATGTGAAGTGTTACTTGTCAGTGACAGTGAAAACTATACATTTGACACTAATATCGGTCATTTTTGATTACTATTACGTTTCGGTATCGCTCCCCCTCGATGACCTACGGCCCGCAGCTGAATAGAGGGAATTTGGAAGTTAATGCGATCGGAGTTTCACTATTGATCTCAGCGACCACGAAAACTATGAAATCGACACTAATATCGGTCATTTTCTACTACTTTTACATGTCGCGGCAAACGCCCCCTTGAGACCCCCTTGGTTCGAATTTTGTCAAAAACACTTTGTCTTGGTCTGGGGCCTGGACCAAGGTATCCGTGACCAAACTTTGGTAACTCTCGGTCAACTTGTCTGGTTCCTAGGCCGGTCCCGGTAAGCGTCCCCCTGAGACCCCTCTAGTTCGAAATTAAAAAAAAAAACTCTTTGTCTTGATCTGGAGCCTAGACCAATTTACCCGTGACCAAATTTTTGAAACTTTCGGTCCACTTGTCTGCTCTGCAGGCCGCACACAGACAGACATACAGACACACAAACAAACTCTTTATTTTATACATATTGGAAAAGTCTGACCCACACTTGTTGTAATAGAGCGGTGCCTGAGCAATTGATCGTAGAAATTCAAACTCCGATGAGTGATAATTTCACCTTGTTTTATTATAAGTTTAAACTCTTTAGCCAGCAGAGAAGAGGGCGCGAATAATGGGTCATAGTTGATGATAGTGGGTTTTGGTGGGTCTGTAGGTCACAGTGAGTAAGAGTGGTTCATGGTGGGTGGTGGGTCAGAGTAGGTCGCGGTGGGTGGTGGGTCACGATGGGTGGTGTGTTAGTTGGTCGTGGCTAAAGTTTTCATTGCCCCACGCCCTCTCTGAACTACAGTGTTAAAAATTAATTAGTGAAAATCAATTGCAATTGATCAATCAATTAAAAGTAATTGCTGTGGAAATCAATTGCAATTGAATTAATTGCCAATTAATTTCAATTGCAATTGAATTCAGTCATTCAATTGCAATTACTTTCCACTGTAATTACTTTCAATCGATTGATTAATTGCAATTGATTTTCCTTTATTAATGACCAACTCCAATTAACAATTGACCATACTTACTTCAATTGTTAATTGCAATTAACAATTAAATTTATAGATTAATTGTTATTGTTAATTCAATTGAAATTTGCCCAACACTGCTAAGGACATATTAGAAAGGCGATTCTTAACGGAATAATAGTTTCACAAAAAATTACGCTACTTAACTGCAGCATTGCATAAAGTAAGGAAAAATTGCCGTGCAGCATCCGACAATTGTCTCCAGCATTCGATAATGGTATTTACTTTTATATAGTTCAGAATACTAAAACCTGTGTAGTTCATGATACAAAATTTTTGAAGCACACTTGCCTGCAAAAAGCTAATATTTCAGAAGTTGTTTTCTTTGAATGGTGTTTGAATCACAAATAGCAGACAGCTCGAATCACATCATCGCATTACAACGCAATTAGATAGTTGCAACTTCACTTACCAATTTTTCAAGATTTATCCCAAAAATAAAACATATGAAGAGCTTTTATCTTTGATATGCGTAGCTATCTTAAGGGACTAAAGATGGTTCAAATATTTTCCACAAACCTATTCACCCTGTGCTAGAAACGACATTTCAGCTAGTAAATTATTAAAAGGAAAATATATCGGGGACGAAAAGTTAAAACAAATAGAAATAATGCAATAGTGTGTCTACACTAACTTCTGTTTCTATAACTGCGAAGACAGAAATTAGACCTATTTGAAAACCTCGTCCATTTATGTGGCAGAGCAGTAACGTGACATAATCAAGCTTCCTTGAAACAAAATTATGACCAAACTAGAGAGATCAAAGGAATAAGTTTCGACACTAAGTGAAGAAGATCACCTTACTTCATATGGATGTTTAACTACTGTCAAGTCACAAGAAAATCCCCCTGTTGCTTCTCAAAGCCGTTAGTTGTAGAAGTACCGACTGCCATGGCCAATTTCCCTGCAGAGATATATCCATGCAGTGTATAGCTATCCATGCAACGCTAAACAGTAAAGGAAGTTCTCACTAATAAAAATAAGAGAGATTTCTTAATTATAATCTGTAGTGTTTAACTCATCGGTATTATACGGTACGTGTTTACAATACTAGCTTCCTTCACCATCTAAGTTCCGAGATCAGGGAAGTGCGAAATTTTATCTTTAAATTACCAGTAGTCTACATCTGCCTATCGTAAAGACAATCATGCATTTACCTTCCACCATGGTTCCTCTTTAAATGTATTTTTTTTCATCCAATGCCCTTACAAGTTTCCATTTTCTTTTACCATATACACATTATTATTATTATTATTATTATTATTATTATTATTATTATTATTATTATTATTATTATTATTATTATTATTATTATTATTATTATATTTCTTAGTAACACTATATCTTATTCTTTGGTTTTTTTTTTTTTTTTTTTTTTTTTTTTTTTGACCCAACTCATTTTCTCCATTCTTCGCCGTGCCTACATTTAAAAAGCCTCTTTTCGTTTTCCAATCAATCTTCATTAAGTTAGGTTAGACTAAGTACTTTACTAAGTTAAATTTCTAGGTATATATAAAAGAAGAGGCCCTGATTGACCAACGCCAAAGCCAAACTGTTTAAGCTAGAAACTTGAAATCTGAACAGAGTATACTATTTGTGATGTAAGATCCCACTAAGGAACGATTTTTGAAATTTCATTGGGAAAGAGGAAAGAGAGGTGGCAAGATTATCTTAAAATGACCATACCTCAGAATCTCTGAATGTTAGAGACATGAAATTTGGTATATGAACTTCTCCGTTACGTAAAATAATTATAAATATCGTTCAGCGTTTTTTGTTTTTTTTAATATTTGTCCCAGAAAGGAAGAAAATGGTCCGAAAAGGAAATAAGGGTAGGAATTACAATTATTATAATACAAGATGTCCACAACTTGAAATCTCTTGAGGATAGGAATGAAGGAAAGATAAAACCTGAGTATAAAAAAGAATTTGGGTTGCAATTGTTTAAATACGATTAACATATTTCGAAATTCTTAGTGTTAGGAGACTCAACATTGGTGTTTAGGCTTTTAATTTTAAATAATTAAAGATATGTTTCAGCGTTTTTTTTATTTTATTTATTTTTTTTTGTTTTTTGTTTTTGGGGGACAATTTCCCCTACATAGGAAGGGAAAAGGCATGAAGAAAAAGAGGAATTGAGTTTGGAATGGTTAAAATACATTTAAGATGGTCATATATTGAAATTCCTTGAGCTTAGACACATGAACATGTGGTGTTTAGGCTTTTAATTTAAAATAATTAAGGACATGTTTCAGCTTTTTTGATGTTTCTCTTAGAAAGGAAGAAAAAGGCCGGGAGAAAAGTTTGGGGATTGCAATTGTTATAATAAGATAGTCATATCTCAAAATCCCATAAGATAAGAGACATGTCAGGGATATAACACTGTAAGCCGATCAAATGCATGGATCTGAAGGCAAATGCCAGAGCTAGCCGAAGGCTAGTATTCAATAGAGACATATTTGCTATAATGAATTATGTATGAATGTACAGTATATTTCTTTTACTAGTATTACTAAATACATATATTGTAAGCGTTGTTTACGTAGTACACAATGATGATAATAGACCTGACTTTGCACTTCTTCTACGTTAGTATTTGAGTTAAAGGTTGCTTGTCTGCATACATAAGTTCCTTAAACACAGTATTATTCATCTGTGAATTAACACCTTTTACCTGTAAATTTTCTAAAACGTTAACCCAATATTCTCTATCTGCTTCGATAAGTAACGAAATGATGCATTAATAGATAAATGAAATTTATTGCTCGGTCTACTCCGTCACACGTCATGCTTCCGTTCTTCGTACGGCAAGAAAACGTTTACATTATTTCACATCCCTATCATGTCTTTAATCTTAAGAGATTTCGAGATGTGGGCATTTTATTATAACAATTACAGCCCCCACCCTTTTTCTCTCCCTAGTACAGCAAATATCAACAATTGCTGAAACACGTCTTTAATTAGTTTAAGTGAAAAGCCTAAATACAAAACTTCATATAGCTAAATTTAAAGGATTTCGAAATATGGTCATCCAGTTTTAATAATATTGTAACCCCGCCCTTCTTTCCTCCTTTTTCCTTCCCTAATAGTGGAAATATCAAACAACGGTGGAATACGTCTCTAAATATTTTAAATAGGACGTTCATATACCGTCAAATGGGGTGAATAGAAACACATTTTTGGCTATATGAGTATATAAGTCTGGTGATGTTAAAGATTTCGCGTATCAGATTATTCCTTAAAAAAAAAAAAAAAAAGAAAAAAAGAAAGGTCTTAATATGCTAATGAAGTTCAGTAAACGTCATATTAATTTATAACTCCACTTTTCTTCACCTTGATTTTTCTTAATATTTCTATTCATCCCATGGGTAGGGGTGAATAGAAACAATGACTTTATTTTCATTGTTGTTTATTTTATACTATTGGAAAGGTAAAAAGAAACAGCGTATTTGTTGAAACGAACTATTTATTTGATACCTGCAAGATATAAGTTCTATAAGACCAGTATTACATAAGTTACAAACTTATAAAACAATACAATGCACAATATAGGTACAAACGACCATACAGTTTTGATTATATTTGGATAAGATTTAAACCACTGAAATAACCAGGGAAACTTATCATGAGTTGAGTTGATTTTGAGGTTAACGTCCCATTCAGCAGCGAAACTATATGAGACGTGGACCTACTGATTAACGTGGAATCAGAACCACATGAGCTCCCGCCGAGAATCGAACCCGGGTCTCCCACGCCAAAGGCGCGTACGTTAACCGCTTAGCCCGAAACTTATCATATACTTAAAGCGTGCTGACGAACTCCTAATAAAAAGCAACAGTTTCGTAACAATATCCTCATGTAGTAAGAAGGATTCTTCAGAAGTTTCTGAAAATGTTATTGTTTATGTGCTCTCTTATAAAACACTCCCACATATCCATCATGTTCACATTTTCGCACTTGCGTAGTGAATAGTCTCATCGAGTTTTAGCTTCTCATGAACCTTTACCACAGCAAAATCACCAGCTTTAGAAAACCATCATCTAGTTTGTGATCGTCTGGAATGTTGTCTTTCTCCTCTTCCGACAATACAAGGGTAGGTTGAGTTTCGTTGTGATTTGATGAAAATGTAACATTTTCACAAAACAAACCAAAACTCTTACCAGAAACATCTATTCGTACTCTTTTCTTCCCTTGTTCAATTTTTCATCTTCTCTCATGCTCTTGAGAAGATCCATAAGGGAACAGTTTACAGTCTGAGATATCTTTTGCTGTTCTGTTTATTCTCGTTCATTGTCTCTTTTTGGCAGCATCATCAGTATTTGGTCTCGACAAAGGGGAAAAATTCCAGACTTTTCAAATCCAGCTCTGATATTTTCCTCCTTCAGTTTGTCACACATTCTTTTAAAGATGACTTGGAAATTTGTTCCTAGAGATTGTTGATTCATTCCTGTCCTTTTTTCCGCTTCTCAAGAATTTTCCACTTCTCAAGAAGTGTTTCTATTCACCCCACTAATTAAAAATCATAACAATAACCCAGTTAAATTTTGATTAGAAATCATTCACAAAAGGAAAACTTTTACTGTGAACGTCAGTAAATGAAACAACAAACTACAAAATAGGCATATGTTCAAATGCAACAAATATGTCATAATTACCAAGAAAGTTTGAGGAGCGCTTAAATACCGTGTAAGATTTCAGTAACACATTAATGCTACTGCCGTTTACCTCAGTGTTCCCAACTCAGTAAAACATTTTGTCTCTGCCCTGAACACTTTAGCCGTATAAGACTATGTTAAGAAATTTCAGTTTTCTTGATTAATTTATCGTCCAGATAAATCCAAAACTAATATGGGAGTTTTGTTTCTATTCAACTCATGTTTCTATTCACCCCATTTGACGGTACCAAATTTCATGTTTTTGCCCTTCATAGATTCGGAGAAATTGTTATATTCAGTGGCATATTTAGGGGGGTGGCTTCCGGGCTTAAGCCCCCCCCGAAATCTTACTTAGTATAGTAAAGTAAATGAAATATCTTGCAGAATTTTCACATTTCCAGGCAAAGCCCACCCCCCCAAAGTTACCAAAGCCCCTCCCGAAACAAAATCGTACATACGCCACTGGTCATATTACTATAATAATTGTCATCTCTATTTTCCCTCTTCCTCGCCGAATTTTCGACAAGTCTTCTCATCAAATTTCTTTGTCGAATACGTCACAAAGTCCATACACTGTCTAAATTTTAGATTTCTAACTTAAGCGGTTTGGGTTGGACGTTGATCAGTCAGTTATTACTTATTTTATGTAGAGAGATTACGACCATGAAAGAATTGGTCTATTGATGTGATAGGCTAGTTAAAATGAGCAGTTACTCGACTGGAGCAGAAATCTGTATTCTTGATTGTATGTTTCCTGTATACTATCAATTGTGCTTACTAAGTTATCTCGACTCTGAAGTCTGTTTATTGCAAATACTGTACCGTATGGAAGTCATAAATATACATACCTGCATCAATTTACAGTACTATGTTATTTATTAGCTGAATGTTAACCTAGTACATAATTCTAGATTGCGCGGGAGAAACAGTATAAGTCAGAAATTGGTCAAAATCAGTAAGTCAAAATTGAAAATCTATGTGTCATGCTCCACCTCCAGGTAACTTAATTCTAAACGTGAGTTGAATAATTGCGTTTTGGTACTGTTAGTATAAACGATTTACATTTACGCTTGGTAAAATAAAAAATTCGCCTCCTGAAAACCTGTGTTTTTGACTTACACTGTTTCTCCAGTGCAGCCTAGAATTCTGTGGAAGTTAGCCGTACCATCTGGAATTTACCTTTCATAGACGGGCTCCACCATTCTCACTACGATCTAGTTGTTTTTTCTTACAGGTCGTTAATTTATGGTCGATAATTTTAATTTATGCTGTATCCAATTCCAATCTTTGGTAGTCAATCGAGACATAACCGAAGAAGTCGGAATCATCTTTAAAGGGAAATCCACGAAGGAGAGGCAATTACCAAATAATAAGAATTATTATAAATAATATCTCTTATGATCGATATGTACTATCTACTTTCATGTACCAACTTTGTACATTTTGATTATAGTCCAGTGAAATTAGGGTTTAGGTAGACATTTAATATGAAGAGATAAAAGTTGTTGGAATATGTTCTATGTACCGGTATTATTACCCTGCAAAAAATCCCAAAAAATCCAGTTGCGGGTTTTCCTCCATTTTGAATAAATAGCCCGCCATCTTGGATTTATTACATGCACTTAGTTTATGGCACATAACTTCTAAACTAATTAACGTAGAAGAATCATTCTTTCTTTATTATACTTCTGATATTATAAGCAATGTAACAAGTTATTATCAGCTTTCTCCGAGTAAACATTTTTGCATAATTTTAGGATAAAGTGAAAACTTGTGATCTTTATTAGGTGACATATCCTTTTCGCTGCCTTATACAACTTAATAGAGTAGCAATATAAAAAAGTGCTCGAATAAGAGTTGTTGGGAATCTCATAAGCTTTGAAATGATGCATATATTATCACTATATACAATGTCAGAGATGCGCAATGAAGCTTCAAACGTCATAGGACTGCGGACAATTTCTGTAAAAATATATGAATGGATTATTTAACATGAAGAAAAAAGATATTTAGTGATTTGAGACGGCTTTTCACTGCAATTTCCGGTAAGTATCAACAGGTTGGAAAGTCCGCCTAGTTTAATAAATAGTTCATAAACAGTGGCATCGCCAGGGGGTGCGCAAGAATTCTGAAAGTAGACTTTCGCACTATGTCTCTGTATGTAGGCTTATGTATCCATTGAAATCAGTGTTCGAAATAAACATTTTAAAAAGAAGAGGAAATCTATAGAAGTATGTTTTACTGATGTTGTTACCCCACAAAAAGCCCAGTTGCGAGTTTTCCGCCTTTTTGAATAAATAGTCCTAGTCCAGTGCAATTACGACAAACATCGATCAAACTTAAAGATTTTTCAAAAAAGATTAAACCATTTAGAATACGTTCTGTGTATTGATATTATACTAAAACAGTCCCAAAAACTCTAGTTGTTGACTTTCCGTCATTTTAATAAGCAGTACACAATCTTTAAATTTTCCCCAGCACGTAGTTTTTGCCTTATCGCTCCTAAACCAATAAACGTAAAATTATCATTCTTTCTTTATTATACTTCTAGTATTATAGCTTATATAATAAGTTATCACTTTTCTCCGCGTTACCAATAGTTCAGTGTACCTTAAATCTTTATCTATTAATACTTGAAAATATAACTTTAGGAAAAAATAAAAATGGTGATTTTAAGCAAGGGATTGATTATTAAACATGAGGGAAAATATACGTACCGGAATTATTTGAGATTTACAGCAAATACCATCATATCCTGTTTCATGATATTTCACTATTTAACTAAGTAACCGCCCATACGTACTAGCTTTTATAATTGTGCTTCGATTCTTCTGCGCATCTCCTAACCTGCTAATCTTAAAAGTATTGTAGTTATAAATAGGAAGACAATATACACTGATCACCAGCTGAATTATACACACCTACCTAATAACGTGTAGCACAACCTTTCGCTCTGATAACGGCGCCTACCCTCCGCAGCATGGACTCCACGAGGCACCTGAAGTGCTGTTGTGGCATCTCAATCCATGTCTGCTGCAAAGTCCCTCACAGAGCCTGTAGGTTAGTCTGAAGAGGGTCCACAGCCAAAGATGTCATTCCATGGCATACCAGATGTGTTAGATCAGATTGAGTTTCAGTGACCGTGATGGCCAGCAAAGTGTTGCCAGATCAGAGAAGTGCTCATCAAACCGGTTTGCTCATCCTAGAGCGGTGGGCCGGCGCATTGTCCTGCTGCAAAATGAAGCCACCACCTGGATGTGGGAGCCGAGCAAATGACATGACATGGTCGTCCAAAAGATCGCGGTAGCGTTTATTTGTGTGAGTCTGTGTCACACGTGTCAGAGAACCCATTTCAGTCCACGTAAACATGCCTCAGTTGAGAATACCACAACCACCACCGGCCTACACAGTTCCCTCCTGTCACGATGGATCCATTGCCTCGTGCGATTGCCGACGCACCCTTACTGGTCCATCTGCATGTACCAATATAAAACGTGATTCATCTGTTCACCCAATCTCTTTCCACATTTCCACGGTCGAGTGGCAGTGTTTCTTTGCTCGTGCTAGATGTTGTTTCCTGTTTTGTGCTGTTAGAAGGGATGCTCGTTTTGGCCAATGGTTTCTGTACCCCATGGCGAGCAGGTGGTTGCGAACTGTGTGGCTGCTAACACAGCGTTGTTGTCTTGAATTGAACCTCTTCGCGATTTGACGCACTGTGGCTCGTCTATCGGCTGTTACGATGCGGGCCCCTTGGCGTCTATCCCTGTCGTTCACACGCTTCTGACGGCGGCAATTTGCCCTTGTGCGTGCGGTCTTACCGGATGCCAGGTACTCATGTTATACCCTTGACACTGTTGCCTTTGAATATCCGAGTCCCGCTGCCACTTCCGAAATCGAGCCACCCAGTCGTCTGGCCCCTACGATTTGACCACGGTTAAGTGCACTCAGGTCCTTCGTCTTGCTCATCACACACTGTACTCACGCGGATACCAAGAGAGGAAGTAAACGGTAACAGTTCCTTTGAGATGCGTTTCATTCACATGCACTGCTGGAACCTCTGCAGGGCGGTTTCTGCAACTGTCCTGCTGTCTCTAATTCAACTGCTGAACAGTGTATATGGCACCGCAAAAAACCTTGCGATGATAAATGAACTTAAACAAGAGTTTTAAATATACCAATGTACTTTGAGACAGTTTTTTCGATGGCTTTTTGCTGTTGAATATCCACAGTTTTCGTTAATTTCCTTCTCTAACAAGTTGGTTTTGGTGACAGGTTCATCGTCACTTCCTTCATCTGCATCTTCAATTAAAGTAGTGCTGCTACCATATCCATGTTCACTACATGCCACAAAATGATGTATAATTTAGCCGTCTTGTTTTGCACTCACAATTGTTTCCGCAGTTCGTCTGGCAGTTGCATGCTATAAACTTTAACAAATCTTTTGGAGCAGGTTGTTCAAATATTGTTACAAGTAGAAGGCAATCACTACAAAGCCTTTAGCCTTATTCAGTTGGAGTCATCTCTTGATTTTTCATTACTTAACTTGATAGAACACGAGGAGACTATGCTGATTTGCAGCAGCTGTTGTTGGAGGTAGTACTGGTAAGTTGAAAGTGTCACTAATACGTTGCTTGGATATGGGTTGTTGAAAACATCCATTTCTCGACGCAGTTCTTCATTTTACCAGTATTTTGTTCGCAACTTTCTTCATTTTATTGTGTTGCGCAGAAGTTGTATCACAACCAGTAAAGACATGCAGAAATAACATGCAGTTCACCATATCTCCCGATGCTCTCTAAAGTTTGGTACTGCTGTATATCTTATGTGGTGGCTTCGAGCCAGGAATAAACATGTAAGCCTTAGCTGTTGCGAATGTTAACATCAGAACCAAAATATCTTAATCTTCTCCCACTATTACCAACGAGACGGATTTTGCAAGATTTGTTGTGATTGACACAACTAATGTGTCTGCTTCTCCAGGTGATTGATGTACGGTACAACCAGATTTTTCGAGATATTTCGTCAGAAGTGATATCGATTCGGATTTGTTCTTTGGGTTAAAAAGAAATTCCTGTTGAGATAAACGAACATTGATGTTATCCTGAGTATTACGCGTATTCATGGTTTCCTTGTTCATGTCCAGTGTTCTATGTCATTTATGCTAGGTCCACAATGATAACCATCAAATACAGCACATTATTTTCCATAGTGTTTTGTGACATACCACATATATTGCTCATATAATTAGCCGTAAAAATGGGGGGAAACCAACAACTAGAGTTTTGGGACTGTTTTAGTATAATATCAATACATAGAACATATTATAAAAGGTTTAATCTTTTTTTTAAAAAAAAAATAAGTTTGATCGATGTTTGTCGTAATTCCATTGGACTAGGACTATTTATTCAGAAAGGCTGAAAATCCGCAACTGAGCTTTTGTGGATTAACAACATCAGTAAAACATGCTTCTATACATTTCATCTCCTTTATAAAATGTTTATCTTGAACACTAATTTCAATGGATACATAAGCTTACATACAGAGACATAATGCGAAAGTCTACTTTCATGGTTCTTGCGCACCCCCTGGCGATGCCACTGTTTATGAACTATTTATTAAACTAGGCGGACTTTCCAATCTGTTGATACTTACTGGATATAGCAATGAAAAGCCGTCTCAAATCACTAAATATCTTTTTTCTTCATGTTAAATAATCCATTCATATATTTTTACAGAAATTGTCCGCAGTCCGATGACGTTTGAAGCTTCATTGCGCATCTCTGACATTGTATATAGTGATAATATATACATCATTTTAAAGCTTATGAAATTCCTAACAACTTTTATTCGAGCACGTTTTTCATATTTCTACTCTGTTAAGTTGTATGAGGGAATGAAAAGAATATGTCACCTAATACAGATCACAAGTTTTCACTTCACCTAAAGTTATGCAAAAATGTTTACTCGGAGAAAAGTGATAATAACTTGTTACATTGAGTATAATATCAGAAGTATAATAAAGAAAGAATGATTCGTCTACGTTAATTAGTTTAGAAGTTATGTGGCATAAACTAAATGCATGTGATAAATCCAAGATGGCGGACTATTTATTCAAAATGGAGGAAAACCCGCAACTGGATTTTTTGTAATTTTTTGCAGGTAATAAGACCGGTACATAGGACATATTCCAACAGGTTTCATCTTTTCATTTTAAATGTCTAAGTTTGGTCAATTATTGACGTAATTGCACTGGACTATTACCTTTTCAGTGTAATAAAATTTTCTTTTCTGTTTGATGTCAAAATGATACACATTTTCGTCAACTCTCTAAAAAAATTTTTACTTAATCTTTGCATTAAGTGATAGTAACGTACAAAAATAAAGTAACATTAAACTGAAGATTTTAAACTAATGAAAACGTGTTTGCCTGTAAATCATGAAAATACATTTAAATAGTACTCAGTAAACCCATGTAATAATTCAGCTGATTAACTAAAGATAATTATTTTAAGAATAGAAAAAAATTATTAATTTTCTAATGTAGAGGAACCTTTGATCTAACAGGTGAAACAACTTCGAAGAGATTTTGATTATTTTAATTTATTTTTAAACATTTTACTCGCCAGCTATCATGTTTCATAGGTGTATAAATGTGTTCCTAGGCCATTAAATTCCATAAGACAAGAAAAACTAATTACACTGTAAAATGAGCATTAGAAGATAGATATAAGATTGTTATAACAATATTTCTCATAGAAGTAAAATACCCCAGAAATCTTGTAATATATAGCACAAATAGCATGAATTTCTTGTAGATTTAACTGACCCGATTATCTCCTATAAGCCGCAGAAGAGTATAGAAAAAGAACTGGGATAGGGAAACTAATGCTGAAAGCATTATTAATAAATACAGTATATGTCCAAGGAAATATTTTAGCATTCACATGGCACGTTTCGTAATTGCTAGCTAATTGACCTGGCCTCAGCCAACTTTATTACATCAGCAAGACAATTAACACGAAAAATTGTCATTTTAAGCATAATTTTCTTCATGTGATGTCTTATTTAGAATGCAGTTGCTTTAAAAATTTACTTACAAAAAAAGTACTTAGGTTCGAACGGGTAAATATGCACAAAAAGAAAAACATGAGTAATGTTAGCATCTTGTAAGCAAACAATGATGTCATTTTTCTGCAAGATGGTGTAAACGACTGCAAGAGTAAGACAAAGCAGAGCATGTGCCATAACTACAGGACGTCTATAAAATCTGACCCCGGGCCATTTTTGTGCAAAATGATTGGGTGGATGGAAAAATCGGCTAACACGTATTACGTTAGTTTTAGAGACACACATTTTGAATGAAATAGTTATGTCTCATGGTCCTCCGCAGGGTCCCAGACAGGGTGCAACCAAAGTTTTCAAATGGTAAAGAGGGTTCAAAATAGTATATCGGTGGAAAGGTATTGTGAAAAGAAACAAGATGAAGCAAGTCCCTAATCTCTACACTCACCCTGTACGAAATGATAGGCAGTAAAAGTGTCAACACAGTTGTCATGAAAGAGTCTGTATCCACCATTTTGCATAGGGTGCGCATACAGTCTCAGAACCATAGCAAAGTTCGATGAAGCGCGAGACATGGGAGCTAGCGCCCATTATTGCCAGTTACTTTGGGCGTTGGAAATTGCCGGAAGTATTGGACTGTCAAATTTCACAGTTTCAGTAGGATTTATTACAAATCTCAAGTGGCAGTATGGAATAAAATCCTATCGAATCACTATGTTACAATCACGGAAAGAACATGACGAGTCTGGAGAATAGACAGACATTGTGGAAGCATTTGTGAAAGAAGTAAATAAGCATATCATGAGGAAGAGTATCTAAACCGAATTTGTGTGGAACTGTGATCAAAGTCAGTTCAACTACGAACTATGGTCAGATAGTACATTGTCGAAAAGGGAGAGAAAGATAATATCTCGACGTTGCAGTCTATGCATAGTGCAAGGCATAGCTACCCTATTGACGTTACTATCTCGTTGCATGGACGTCTAGCTGACAGATTGTATATATGCTTTCAAGAATCCAGTGGAAAATTTGGTCCCGTGTTGCACAGGACATGGAAGAAATGTGTTCTTCTGTAGTAGTGAACGCAAGTGTGAGCGGGAAGATGACGAAAGCACATCTAACCAAGTTTTTTGTGTCGGTATTAAATCCACATTTATCTGATAATGATATATCGCTCGGTATACGGACAAAATCTCGCGGCCGAAACATCGCCGCCCAAAATCTCGCCGGCCAAAACCTCGCGGGACAAAATCTGGCCGGGCCAAAACCTCGCGTGGCCAAAACCTCGCCGCCCAAAACCTCGCGGGACAAAATCTCGCCGGGCCAAAACCTCGCGTGGCCAAAACCTCGCCGCCCAAAACCTCGCGGGACAAAATCTCGCCGGGCCAAAACCTCGCGTGGCCAAAACCTCGCCGCCCAAAACCACGCGTGGCCAAAACCTCGCCGCCCAAAACCTCACGGGACAAAATCTCGCCGGGCCAAAACCTCGCCGCCCAAAATCTCGCCGTGCCAAAACCTCGCCGCGAATGAAACTTTTCTTTAAAATTTACCCAATGTGTTTCCTAATATGCAATTCCACATTACAAATAAAATAATAATAATAATAATAATAATAATAATAATAATAATAATAATAATAATAATAATAATAATAAAAATAATATACAAAACATCGTGTGCGTGGGCTTTCTCGGGTTATTCCCGTTTCCTCCCACTTTCTTTATTCGATCATTTCCTTCATCCTGGTCATCTACGTCTCCTTTAACCTATAGGACATAATCAAGGGACGTCGTAAAAACTCATATATTGTTTCATATTTTCATAAATATTATTAGATTTTTGTTAAAATTTTAAGTTTTCGGATGTTCCAAAGTTCACGAATCTAACCTCGTTAGTTGTCATTACTTTCCCTATGCAGACTTTCTTTCCCTATAACCAGTTTAAAAACATCCTGTCGCCCTACCTTCACACTGAAATCCTCTAATACAGAAATAGAATTTTCATATGGTATCGCGGGACTTGGTCAAATACCCGTGATACTTCTTCTGAAACAGCGTCTTTTATACCGTCATCCTTATCATCTGTTGGAACATTTACATTTTGGTCAGGCGAGATTTTGGGTATGGCGATATTTTGGGGCGCGAGGTTTTGGCCCGGCGAGATTTTGGCCCGCGAGGTTTTGGGTGGCGAGGTTTTGGCCAGGCGAGGTTTTGGCCCCGCGAGATTTTGGCCCGCGACGTTTTGGGAGGCGACGTTTTGGCCAGGCGAGGTTTTGGCCCGGCGAGATTTTGTCCCGCGAGGTTTTGGGCGGCGAGGTTTTGGCCAGGCGAGGTTTCGGCCTGGCGAGATTTTGGGCCGCGAGGTTTTGGGAGGCGAGGTTTTGGCCAGGCGAGGTTTTGGTCCGCGAGGTTGTCGCCGCGAGGTTCTGGCCGCGAGGTTTTGTACCCAAACCATATCGCTCGTACTGTGTGACTCTTGGTCGGTTCACAAGGATGAACATATCCTTCAGGATATCCTCCTTAGAAAAGCGTGTCGATATGAAACTAATCCCACCAAAAACTGCAAAATATGGTCAGCCTTTGGGCGTATATATCTTTCAGCAATATATATTGTATTTCATATTGTACGCTAAGCGAATTACTGACTACCTGCAGTTACGTTCCCGTGTATAGCAACCAAATTTACATGATCGCTTCTTTCTTCTGAAATTACATTCGGTCATCTACAATCAATTCTCGGTGAATATCTGTCGACCAATGCTTCGTTACGCATGACAGGATTGTGATTGACAGAAACCTGTGCAAACTTTCAAAAGTGTAATCGATGTGGCTTTCCATGCGGACATCACAGAGTATGCAGTGTTAAAATGTGAGAATTATTTTTTGTCACCTTAATGTTTTGTAGTCTTCCGCACTACTTTGATCATTTTATTAAGAATCCTAATGTGTACTTACAGTTACACTACGTTATCAGCGTGCGCCTCTTACTGTGATGTGGAGGTTTCAACATCTTGCAGACAAACGAACGTCATCATTTGTTTGAAGGTAATGAGACTTGTTTTATCTTGTTGTTTTTTTTTTTCACAATGTCTTTCCAACGATATACTATTTGACCCCTCCTTACCATTTGAAAATTTTGGTTGCTCCCTGTTTGGGACCCTGCAGGGGCCTCTGAGACATAACTTTTTCATTCAAAATGTGTGTTCCTAAAAATAATGGGATACATGTTAGCCGATTTTTCTATCCCCAATCTTTTACACAAAAATGGCCCGGGGTCAGACTTTATAGATGTCCTGTAGTTATGGCACGTGGTCTACTTTGCACTGCTTTCTCGAACGTTTACAATATCTTGCAGAAAAACGGACATCACTAATTGCTTCCGGGGTGCTAACATACACGTGCTTTCCTTTTAGAGCGTATTCACCCTTTTGAGCCCAAGTACTTTCCTTGTTAGTAGTAAATTCGAAGCTTCCTTCTTTTAGAGCTCCATTGATTATTATAGCTTTCAGTTATATAAAAAATTGGTAGTCAAATGGTCTTCCACTATCATTGGTTATACATTCCGACAGCAAGTTCACTATATTCCATTTCAAGGAGCTCTCTTTCGTTTCGGAACATTATGTTTTACACACCTAAAATTTAAAAAAAAAAAAACACTATTTACCGACTTCAACAAAAGCGCTAAAAAGTAAAAGTAATAAAAGCACTAAAAAGCAAACAATAGCAATAATAATAAAGCACTTAAAATCAGAAAATAATTCGTTACTATTATCTATAAAAATTTTGTAGTGTTTGCAATAGGAACAAATTAAAACCTAATATAAAGTCAGTTTCAATGATAATTTTATGAATCATTAATTTATTTGGCTTGACACAGACTTAATTTTTTTAAATAATAGTAATGAACTGTTTTCTGCTTTCAAGCGCTTCATATATATATATATGATAAAATGGTACAAACGGTATAAACAATGGTATATATATATGATCTCCTTCAACATACTACCTTTCAATCTCTATACATATTTTGTACGAAATTTCAATCGTTGGAAGATGTGGAAATCTTCAATTGTCACCGCCTTGAGCACTGCTACCGCTTTCTGCTTCAATTCTTCCACAGTCTGAAATTAAGTTTTGTTGAGGGTGGATTTCACTTTCAGAAAAAGAAAAAATGCACGGTTCCAAGTCCAGGGAATAAGGTAGGCTTTCCAACAGTAGAGTTTTCTTAGCTGCAGAAATTGCTTAACGGAGAAAGCAGTATGCAAAGGAGCATTGTCGTGATACACAATCCATTTATTGTTCTTCCACAAGAGGAGCTTTTTCTTTCTCATGCGTTCTCGCAACTTCACTTAAACATGCTGATAATATTGCATATTCACTGTTTGGTTTGATTATATCCATCCAATCAGAAGCAAAGCATTGATATCAAAGAACACAATGAGCATGACCTTCACTTTCGATTTGCCATTACGCGCCTTTTTCATACGCAGTAATGAGGATGTTTGTCAGTGTATCGGTTGCCTTTACGTTTCAGAATCATAATGAAAGATTCACATCTCGTGAACAGTGACGATTTTTGTTCACAAGTACAATCCTACTTTCAGGCGTTCCATTGTGTCACTGTACACTTCCTTCCCGAAGTCTTTCTGCTCCTGCGTGAGGTTTATTTGTACCATTTTATCATAAACTTTGCCTATGTTCGATTGGTAGTGCAGAATTGCAAGGATAGATTCTTTATCGATGCTCACTACGTCTGCTACCATTCGAATGAGGAGCCTGTAATCTTTTGGAATAATGTCGGTTACTTTTGATTCATTTCCTTTGTTGTTTCTGTAACAGAAAGACCTGGTCTTTCATAATCAACAATGTTCTCGAGTCCCTCGCTGAACCGTTTGTATGTCTCAAACATTCGCGTACGTGACATGGTATTATCATTATACACATCATGCAACACATTTTCTCGGTAACTGCGAGTATTTCATAAGGACTTTCAAGTTAATGCAATGCTCAATTTTCATATTTGCCATTCTTTCGGCAACATGATTGCACATATTTTTCTTCTATCGCTTTTTTCAGACTAAACCCGACGAGAGCGGCATTTCATGTATAATATTCTCTTCTGAAATGTTCAAGGTTACTCTGCTCGCATTCGCTTCCCATTACTCCACGTATCCTGCTGACAGGGTTCACAGGCTAGTTATTTTTTAGCCAAGCCTTGTATATATACACGTTACGGAATTATGGTGGTATTAACAGTATCATCTGTTGAGGAGTTTCATAGTCAAACTTCAAAGACTAACCAGATCCTGATTAAATTTATTGGAACCTACGAAAAAGTATGCTCTTCGAAACTAAAAAAGAATAATCAAAATCGGTATATCTATGTTGAAGTTATGGATGACAATGAAGTCCGTTAATTGCAATATTAACATTGTCAGCCGTTGAAAAGTTTCATAGTCTAATTCTGAAGATTACTCATCCTAATGAAATTCATGAAGTCATGAACAAGCCTAGATAGATTATTACCTTTTCTCAATGATTTGTAGGTTTCATCTATATTTGTAACAGTCTATCTGTAGGGTGATTGGTACCCATCCACATGTATTAACATCATCTAATATCGTCAGTGTTCTATATTACGACATTATGCCGAAAACCAGGTATCTCTTAAGACATTATTAAGGCCATAGGATGGCTACATTTGGTGTCTCATGTGTCTTTCTACCAAAGTGATGCATTTCTATCCATTCTACTCATTAGCATTCCCATTTTTACACCAAATAAAACACACAACTGCTTTTTATTCCTGATTTCTATATGTTTCGTGAAAAAAAAAAGTTTCTTTAGCTTCGTTTATTTCTGGTATTCGTATGAACAAACGTCGAAACCGCTCCACAGTTTATATCTTAGAAATGTCTGAAAAGATAGACTTTTCCTTGATGGGAATTTCACTTTATTTGCACTTATGATTTAAAAGTTCTAGTGATCCTAGGTTCAGGTTGCACAACTTTACGGACTCGTTGTAGGTCCAAAGACTTTCGTTAGATCCTTACGAAATTTACATTATACTAAAGAAAAGTACGATTTATTCAAACAAAAAAGAATTATCGAAATCGGAGCACCTTTGACAAAGTTGTGTAATTATACACAAAATTAATGATGAAGACTGTTAGCCATCGAGGAGTTTCATGGTCTCATTCCAAGGACTATCGTTACACGCCTATGAAGTTTACATGGGACCACAAGGAAAGGATATTCTTTCAAACAAAACTAAAAGAATCGTTAGAATCAGAGCACTTTTGTTGATAATACGAACACTGTCTTCCATTGAGAAGTTCCATGGTCTAGCTCCAAAGCCTATGAACATTATCTGAGATCACTGGGAAAGTAAGCTCTTTCAAGCAAAAACCATCGATGAATCTATGTAGAAGTTATGCGTGAGCATAGACACAATACATATAGAACATACGAGGTGGTCCAAAAGTAGGTATACGGTCCCGTACCGTATTTTTTATCATTTTTTATTGTTATCAAACAGGTAAACCTAGTTTTTTTATTATTTGTTCTTAACGTCTTTGCCCGGAACAATCGAAACAAATAAAACCATAAACTAGAATGTTATACTTTATCAACAGGGGTGTATATCTACTTTTGGGCCACTCTGAATAAAAGGTAGAATGATAATCTTCTTTTTTGAAGTAATTAGGTTAAAAAATTCAACTGCTTATTGCCTTGTCTGATAGGCAACCCAAAACACAAGAGAGCTAGAGTGGTTGCAGAGATTACTGTTATTAACTTGCATGGAAACAATCTTGCTAACTTACACGACATAATCGTTTGTGGACTATACGATTCTATTTAACTTTATTTCCAGTTTGGTTAACAGTAATGCCTTAAAATACAAGTAATGTGTACGTAATTGTTAGGAATAAGTGTGTCACTGTCAGAAGAAACCAAAAAATAAATACAATATGATATTTAATTCTGTATACATTTCACATGGAATACATAAATTTAGGATTTAGAATTTTAGATTTCTGGGCTGTCGGCATTTTAAGACCCTTTAACCTCTAAGGTACATGAGGGATGAAGTCCCTCGGCGAGCACACTATCCGGAGAAAAGGAAGGAAGAAAGGATGGGGTAAGAAAGGCAGCGGCCTGGGACCTAGAATTTAAGTACCACCCCGGCATTTGCCTGGTGTGAATGAGGAAAATCCAGGAAAAACTTCATTCAGGATGGCTGGCCTGAAAAGCTTTTACACTTTTCCGATCGAGTGCCTCTTCATTATAATAGAAAGACGGTTCAACGCAAAATGGTTCATGCGATACAGCCCAAAATTATGATTAACACTTAAATTTTTATTTTAGTTTTGATAATATTCCCTAAAAGGAAGACGTACATTGATCGATACTTTACTTCCAGATGAATAAGTTATAAATTTTGATGCATACTTTTGAAGAAAACTTAGAAAAACAAATTTCTATGGCGGTAGTGGTCCTTTTGCCAATCTGATGAAGTTGGTTAAAAAAAAAAAAAAAGCTATTGGTATTTGAGAGTATTTATTTGTATAGTGCATGTGTGAAATCTCGTACTTGATTTACTTAACAGTGATATATATGTAACATGTAACATATATGTATCGATCAAATTTGTAACATGGATGAGGTTCGAGGCTGGGCTGGTTTTAGGCTATTCACTTTGATGGTAGAAATGAGGGGGGAAAAAATTAAATAAAAATTAATAATGCCTGAGACACTCGACCGATCTTGATTCAATTTTCAACATAGGTTAGGTTCAGGCCTGGGATCGTTTTTGTGGTTTAAATTTGACGGAGCAACGTAGGGGAGGAGAAGGAGGGGGAGATATATAAAAATCAATTTATATAAGACTGAAAGTAACTATATTTGTAACTTAATAACTCTTGAAATATCAGACCGATCTCTGTCAAATTTTCAAGATACATAAGGTTCGGATTCGGAAACATTTTTGTATTTTCACTTTAACGGTAGATCCTAGGGGGAGGTGAGGGGGACGTATAAATAAAAAACTAATAAAACCTAATAACTTTTGAACCACCCAACCAATCTCGACCAAATTTTCAACATACATGAGGATCGGGCCTTGGGTGTTCTTTATCGTTTCAGTTTGATGAGCCAACTTAGGGGAGGGGGGAGATATATATGTAAAAAAAATAAAAATAACTTCCTTTGGGACTTCATCACTCTTGAACCACCCGACCGATGTCAATCAAATTTTCAACATACGTGATCTAGGGGCAGGGATTTCTTTATGCTATTCACTTTGACGATGCAACGTAGGGAAGAGGGAGGATGAGAGAAATTTAAAAATAATAAAAAACGACCGATATTAGTGTTGAATCAATAGTTTTCGGGGTCGACGAGAGAAACAGTGACACTTCTTATGCTATTTCAATCCCAGTTCAGTCTTATAATTGGGAAGGGGGAGGTTACAACGTAGGGGAGGGGGAAAATATTTAAAAATGATCGAAAATGACTAATATTAGTGTCGAATTCATAGTTTTAGGAGTAGCTGAGATTAACTGTGACAATTCTGATGCCGTGTGCCGCAGCACTGAAGAGGGGGAGGGAGACTATATATAAAAATGATTGAAAATGAACAATATTAATGTTTAATCCGTAGTTTTAGGGATCATTAAGATGAACAGTGACATTTCGGATCTGGTTTAAATCCAAAAGCAGCCCCGCCACTTGGGTGACGGAGAGAAAGATATATATATTTTCTGGGTTCTTTAGGTAAACAGTGATACTTTCGATCCCGTTTAAATCCAAATTCATATACGCAACTTGGGGAGGGAGGAAGAAGAGATATTTAAAAAATCATCTAAAATCACCGATATTAGTACTGAATCCACATTCTTTGGGGTCACTGAGATGAACGGTGACACAAAAAGATGTACATTTTAATTGTTATTTCAACCCAGCGAAGCGGGTAATATATGCTAGTACATATATATATATATATACAGGGTGATTAAGTAAGAACGTATCAGGCCTATATCGCAGCTAATATTGCACGTAGAGCCTTCAAACAAAAAATTGAATTACCAAATCGTAGGTGTAAAATGCAATAAAAATAGTAGCGAGACCAGTGGCGTCTCGTGAATACCTCCAACGGGAGGCAACTTCAAAATTTGAAGTGGAAAGTGGTATAACTTTTGGAATCGTTCGAAAGGACATTAAATGTCATGCAACTTTTAGAGGACAAACTTTGTCATATCCTTTCCCATTTAGCCTCTATAGGCGTTGTTGCAGACTTGTATCTGACTACCCGTAGCAGGCCTTTATCTCAGCTAATAATGCACATACAGCCATCAAACAAACAATTGAACTACCAAATCGTATGTGTAGAATGCAATAACAATAGTAGCGACACCAGTGGCGTATCATGAATATCTCCAATGGGGACCATCTGCAAATTTTGACATGGAAATAGGGGTTGGTTGTGCCTCCATTGAAACAAGCGCACAATGGGAAAAACGTCGAAAGGAAACACGTTGTCATATTTCTTCCTCGTTGGCAGCAACATGGTCGCATTACTAGGTGAAAGTCAGATGGTGCGAGGGTGGTCCCAGTCACACCAGGGGAATGCTGGGAGGGTACGTTCAAACCATGCCCTGGCAACACGACCGCCGATGCCTTTGCAGGATTAAGTCGGGGCCTAAGGCAAGGGTAGCCCAGACCCACAATGACGTGAACGCGAGATGTATCTAGTGTGCGTACATACAATATGAAATATCTCCCAAACTCGAAGAATGTGTTGTGGGCTTGTTTCGTTGTTGTTGTTGTTTCGAACAGCACATTCATTTATCCTTGCCAGTGATTGTATGGTGGTACTCTTGTAGATCCAGTAGCTAACACGTACATGACCTTGGTCAAGATATAGTCTATGGGGCTTCAAACAGACGATTGCTGCTATGTCAGACAGATAGCAGAAGGAGCGATGCTGTAGCCAAAACAGGTAACACGAGCGTGTAGAGTCCGAGAGTGATTATTATCTGCAGTGAGTTAAAGTGGTCCGTGTACTAGACAAAGTGTCGTGCATTGAGTTCCACTACCCCTGTGCATTACAAGCTCGGGACGGGACGAATACGCAACTTCCACAAGCAGTAAAACCTCTTTGATTGTGTTGGTGTTTGAGTAATTGTAGTAGGAAGTGTCGGTAGTAAATAACATTCATGCGGTATACGAATTTGGAGGAATTCCAAATGCTCATGATTTGAGGTGAATGACCGGAAAATTATAGGGCTGCAGCTCGATTATACGCTGAACGCTATCCACAGCGACAAGCTATTTCCCACAATCTGCTGTGGATATTAGCAGCACGATTGCTGCAGACAGGCAACATGCGTGGACGCTATGGTATCCGGAGAAGAGTCCTACAAAATGAAGACGTTGCCATTCATGCACTTGCCGCTATTGCAGTAAATCCCCATGTATCATCGCGGCAGATGGCACGAGATCGTGGTATCAGTCAAGATAGTGTCCTGCGTATTCTGTGGAAATCACATTTTCACCCATACCACCTCTCACTGCATCAAGAGCTAAGGATTGCGGACTATAATTTACGGCTTCTCTTCTGCAACTGGGTGGTCAATAGCGTGAGAAAACATCCGAATTTCATTTACTTCATTTTATGGACTGATGAAGTGACATTCTGCAGTGATGGCAACGTGAATCTCCACAATGCACATTACTGGGTAGCAGAGAACCCTCACTGGATGAGAGAAGTCAATCGGCAACACCGATGGCGCATTAATGTGTGGGGTGGCATTGTAGGGACTCAGGTCATTGGGCTATGGTTTTGTGCTGGTCATTTAACAGGTGCAATGTTTCGTGATTTCTTGCAACACTATCTGCAGCCGCTATTGGAAAACTTACCGCTCCATATACGTTAGACACTGTGGTTTCAATTACATGGCTGTTCAGCCCATAATGCTGCCATGTGTAGGGAAGAACTAAATGTTCTATTTCCGCAAAGCTGGATCGCAAGAGGTGCCAGTCCACAGTTTCCTCCGCATCGCCCGTTCTTACTTATATGGACTATTTTTTCTGACGTCGAATTATGGATCTTGTGTATGTCAACCGACCAACTACAATTCGCAACATGCAAGACCGCCTTACAACCGCATTCCAGACCATCAACGTGGCCGAGTTGGAAACTGTTGCTCACAATTACGTACAGCGAATAAATCGCTGTATTGCTGTTCGGGGACATCACTTTGAACATTTGTGAAAGAAATGGGGCTGATTCTTTAGGTAAGCTGATTCTTTACCTCTTTACTCATCTTTCTTCAATGGCTTGATTGCAACGTCTCAGCTTTCTGTACCCATATTTTGTTCCATGCTTTGACAACAGCACATTAGGTTCATCTTTCTTCGTTGCAACGAATAGTTTCTTCTTCCGTTTTGTTATAGGATAGTACATTGTCCCTCATCATAGTTCTCCCCATCCACTGCGCTTCTGTCGCAGCCATACGGAAAACACTCTCTTCAAATATTGCATATGTCTATGGTTCCCTATTTAGAGCTTCATTCAACAGCAGCAAATATACCTCTGCCTACTGTTACAGTATGTACCCTCCCCCGTCGTGGTCTCTTGCTGACGCCATTATTGTCGCCACTTACATATTGTGATTCCGCGTATGTACAATTGTACGTCCCCTTCGTTTCAGACCAGTATGTACTCTTACCTTTGGTTCCGCATGCAAAAACCCTCGCATCATCTGACTTTGACCTCGTAATGCGATCGTCTTACTACCACAGAGGAAGAAATATGACAACGTGTTTCCTCCCGACGTTTCTCTCATTGTGCGCTTGTTTCAATGGAGGCACAACCAACCCCTGTTTCCATGTCAAATTTTGCAGATGACCCCCGTTGGGGATATTCACGATAAGCTACTGGTGTCGTTACTATTGTTATTGCATTCTACACATACGATTTGGTAGTTCAATTGTTTGTTTGATGGCTGTATGTGCATTATTAGCTGAGATAAGAGCCTGCTACGGGTAGTCAGATACAAGTCTGCAACAACGCCTATAGTGGCTAAATGGGAAAGGATATGACAAAGTTTGTCCTCTAAAAGTTGCATGACATTTAATGTCCTTTCGAACGATTCCAAAAGTTATACCACTTTCCATTTCAAATTTTGAAGTTGGCCCCCGTTGGAGGTATTCACGAGACGCCACTGGTCTCGCTACTATTTTTATTGCATTCTACACCTACGATTTGGTAATTCAATTTTTTGTTTGAAGGCTCTACGTGCAGTATTAGCTACGATATAGGCTTGGAACGTTCTTATATATACAGTGTTTTATCTGACGATACGCATGGTACTGTTTACGGGGTTGACGAAAACTCCGAAAATACCAATAGTAAATATACAGTTTTATTGAAAGTGAGAGTTTTTATTGTTTGCTTTCCCGTGTTTCTTTCTTCAAGAGAAAGAGTTGCGAATCGTTATTCCTTCTTGAAATCAGTTAATTGTTTTCTGGGACTATTTGGGCCTTTCTGTCTTTTTAATCATTATTAGAAGTATATTCATTAATTTAGTAGAAGTTTGTAGAACGTATTTAAATATATTATTGAAATTCAGTATTTATGTAACTCATGATGCATTTGGAAACACACAATAGCTGATTATTTTCGCCTGTTTACAGAAAAAAAAGTAAAAAGCAAATCGCTAAGAATTATTGATTGTCATTACGTTTATTGTATTATAAAAGCAAAACGAAAGAACCAGACATTTTTAAAACATCTTTATATATACATGATGTGATCAAAAGTATCCGGACACCCCCAAAAACGTACATTTTTTATATTAGGTGCATTGTGCTGCCACCTACTGCCAGGTACTCATTATCAGCGACCTCAGTACTCATTAGACATCGTGGGAAAGCAGAATGGGGCACTCCACGGAACTCACAAACTTCGAACGTGGTCAGGTGATTGGGTGTCACTTGTGTCAGAAGTCTGTACGCGAGATTTCCACACTACTGTGTCTGACGTGATAGTGAAATGGAAACATGAAGGAACACGTACAGCACAAATGCATACAGGCCGTCTGTTGTCTGACCTCGTCTGTTGACTGACAGAGACCTCCGACAGTTGAAGATTGTCGTAAAGTGTAATAGACATCTATCCAGACCATCACACAGGAATTCCAAATTCCAAGTACTATGACAGTTACTCGTGAGGTGAGAAAACTTGGATTTCATGGTCGAGCGGCTGCTCATAAGCCACACATCACGCAGGTAAATGCCAAACGACGCCTCGCTTGATGTAAGGAGCGTAAACATTGGACGATTGAACAGTGGAAAAACGTTGTGTGGAGTGACGAATCACGGTACATAATGTAGCGATCCGATGGCAGGGTGTGGGTATGGCGAATGCCCGGTGAACTTCATCTGTCAACGTTGTTGTGCCAACAGTAAAATTCAGAGGTGGTGGTGTTAGGTGCGGTCGTGTTTTTCTTATAAGGGGCTTGCACCCCTTGTAGTTTTGCGTGGCACTCTCACAGCGCAGGCCTACGTTGATATTTTAAGCACCATCTTGCTTCCAACTGTTGAAGTGCAATTCGGTGATGGTGATTGCATCTTTGAACACGATCGAGCACCTATTCATTCTGCACGGCCTGTAGCGGAGTGGTTACACGACCATAACATCCCTGTAATGGATTAGCCTGCACAGAATCCTGACTTGAATCCTATAGAACACCGTTGGGATGTTTTGGAACGCCGACTTCGTGCTAGGCCTCACCGACCTACATCAACCTCTCCTCAGTTCAGCAATCCGTGAGTGAATTATTATTATTATTATTATTATTATTATTATTATTATTATTATTATTATTATTATTATTATTATTATTATTATTATTATTATTATTATTATTGTTATTATTATTTTACCTTGAAAGGTATGTACATTTTTTAACCATTATGAACTTAAGGTTCAGCGTTCCGGCACCTTTATTTTTATTAAAAGGACGCTATACATATATCTTTATCTTTAGCCAATATTATAGTTAATCAAAAATTAAAGAGTAAAATCTAATAATTGTGTTCCACATCTCATTAATCATTTTGTGTACTGTCTTCTCCTTAGCGCCATAATGAAGAACTTGATTAGTTTATATTTCAATACCATATAGCACGGTTATCATCAGCATCAATTTTTGAGGTTTACAAAAAAACAGTTTTTTCAATCTTTTTCTAACTGATGCCTATCCATATCACTGATACCTCAATGGGGTTTATCAATTGATACATGACTCATCTTTGGGCTTTTCTAAATTTGAATTTCGAAGATTAAAATTTGAATTTCATTTACTTTTATAATATATGCTGGAGCAAGCTCATCTCAACTAATTAGAATATGTGGTAATTTATAAGATATATATATAGATCTCACTTTCCTTCTGATCGATGTTGTATGTTGTATATTGCAGTGGTTTGCGGAGTCAATTTAGATGATGAGTATATTACTTAGAGTGAGATTTACTATAAGTTGTTACAGGAATAAACATGACATTCCTTCACTAAGTATATCTAGATGCAAGAATAACGCATTGCTAAATTACACCGCATCTCCCACAATAATTGAAGTATATTAAGCTTGTTTTAGCAAACAAATAAATCATTTAATTACGTAATGATGCGATTAGATTAGTTTCCTATTAATTAATTAATTAATCAATTATTCTAAACTTCTTAATTGAGAATACAGCCACCTACATAAGTATCTCCTCCCTTACTGCTGTAACACCATTAGTTGGGCATAGCACTTCTGCTATTGTCATAAATGCCTCGCCACCTGCAACCCTACTTACATGTAACATTTCAAACAGCTAACAATACTTGGTAGCCCTATGGGGCACTGAAAAAGAGTTTTGCTGTAAAGTTGACAGATGAAAAATTTCTCTATTTTAACATGCTCTCTATTGTTTGAAGCGTGTTGTATAATGCGCATGATATATCCAAATCATTATAACTCGTTGATTGTGCTAATGGTGGTGGAAATATTTCTCCTAATTACTAGTAAGAGTAGCACTAGTGTTTTCCTATTATAAAATTCGGATTAAAATAGCTTTAAATGTTTAAAGTACCTTTGGTTGCTTGTTTTAGTATATTTTTTTATTTTTCACACAGGTTTGAGAAATGATTTTGTGTGAATAATGTATATTTCTCGTGAGCACTATGACTTTTAAGAACTTGAAATGTAGTTTTAAATTCATCAGAAGACTTAATTTGACCTTTAGGGACGAAGCAGTGTTCAACAAGACTATGTACAGTTGGTCTCCTAAGGTCCCGTGTGATTGTACATTTCTCAGTGATGCATTTCAAGAAGGCCGACCATCCACATCAGTTGTTAGTAATCTTGATACCGAATGTGAAATGACTTGTGGAGATCAATATGTGGCATGTCCTGAAATTCAGACATCCTTGCACATTGACATAAAGCAACAAATATGGTTTTGCACAATTACTTGAAATTACGGCAAGTATCAAACCGTTGAATCTCACAACTCGACTGAAACTCAAAAACAGGCTCACATAAATTAAATGCTTAAAAAAAGCTGAGATGGGTTAAATTTGGTTTATTACATCCTTACAAGGGATGAAACTTGGATCTCTTCATACAAAGTCGAAAGTAAACAACTATATACTATTTGGCTGTTTTCAATTACGCCAAAACCAAAGTAGTTATTCGTTGGAAAAGTGCGTCATCAATGAATTCCATAAAACAAGACCAAATCGTCACATCATTCTTCACCACCATCAATGCCAATTCCTACTCAACACACCATACTGCTTATTTTTTCCTAGTAGAATTATTGAATTAATGACTCATTGTACGTACTCACCTCATTTAAATTTTTTGATCTATTTTTATTCAAAACACATGAAAAATGGCAGCGATACACCTATGCAGTTGTTGATGCATTCTGAACTTCGGTTTCAAAAGAAGTTCTCTAATCTACCGCGATAAAAAAAAACAAGTAGGCTTAAACAACAAAGATAATTTAAACGTATAAAGATCTATTGTTCCGAATTTTATAATACTAAAACACTAGTACCACTTTTAGTAATTTAAAAAAAAATCTTTTCTAGTAGCTCTCGTTTAAGGTATTATTTCGCTACGTACTGCATATGAGAAGAAAGAAAAAGCACTGATCATTCTGAAGTTAGAAAATTATTAAAATAAACTGAAAACATCATATCTGTTACTTGGATCTATTCCAATTTTCCGTCATTCGAACATCTCTTTCCTTCTCCACAGGAGAACTTCATGGTCACACTGAGTATGGATTAAAATAGTAATTGAAGCATGTTGAAAATGTTCGAATCTGAAGAGATTCCAACCCACATCTCTTGTCTGGAAATCTAATTACAGTAACTACTTACCTACGTCGATCAATCATTTTATGTTGCCTGTAGTCCGTTAGATAGTTGAAAAATTTTCATGTTGACTAGACCAGATATAGGGACATTTCGAAGAAACGATCATTAGTTGAATTAGTCGTCATTTCCTTCTTCAACTATGAAACAGGTTATAAAAACCTTTCTCAACGAGGAAAATATTTCAAAACATTCCTCAGGTTGAGTCTGCTGGTTTAAGAATAGTTTCGCAGCCACACATAGAAAGATGACAGACGATATTTTTGAACTCCTTGAATTATACCAATAGGCCAGGATCTGAGGGGGGAATGAACAAGCATTAAAGCCTAACGCGGTTTTATTTCTGATTATTGTTATAGGTACTATAGTGATCGACAAAACCGATGTCGTCGCCCCGCAGCATGGTCCACAACTTGGGGGAGAAGGGAAGGGGTGGGGCGCAGAAAATCGTAGACCTTCACGTTGGCGGTTCTTGTAGCCCTCCTAACTGTCAAGGGAACATGAACAATATCTCGTTGCAAAGTTTATAGAACACAAATTCCGACGAGGTAACTTTTGTGCACCCCGTGCCCAATACGTAAAAGAAGAAGAAGAAAATAAAGAATTTGGAAGAAAAAAGAATTTTAGTAAAATTTTTGGGACGCTGACAACGCTGTTGTTTGTCGTGCGCAAGAAAAATAATCTCACACATACGCCATACATTGGGAACAATCATATTATAAAATGAAGGGTGTAGACACAATAGTAAGAGAGATAAAAACTCGGAACTTCGTACTCCCGATGGTCACTCTGTACATAATTTTCGATGGACTATCGTCACGTTGGCAGCCCTAGCGACGCCCCTAATTGTCACAAGAACATAAACGATACATCGTTCGAAAGTTTATAGAACACAAATTTCAGAGAGGTAACTTTCGTGCTCTCCTGTAAACAATAGTGTTGCCAGAGTCCCACAAAGTTAAAATTGTTTTTTATTTTTGGTTTTCTTCTTCTTCTTCTTTTACGGATTGAGAATTTGGGGCACAAAAGTTACCTAGTTGGAATTTGTGTTCTATAAGCTTTCAAACGATGTATATTTCATGTTCCTCTGGCAAACAGGAGCGTCCCTACGGTTGCCAGACAACATGAAGGTAGACGGCAAATCGAGCTTCCGATTTTTTTTAAATCTCAATTACTATCGCACCTACGCCCTTCATTGTTTTCATATGACTAATCAGAATGTCTGGCGTACATGGGAGATTATTTTCCTGCGTACTACAAATAACAGTATTACCAGCGTTCCTCAAAGTTTAAATATGTGGATTTCTTTTAAAAGAAAATATATACTGGAGAAATGGGCAAATTCAAACACCCATTTACCTCCAGGAAGCTCAATGACAAAATACAAGTATCACTATTTAGTATATTCATTTATTTATATTGATACCAATTTTTATGCTTATACCTCCTTTGGGATAAGTTTAAAGACAAGTTTAGTTTGATATTATGGATAATATTTTTGAATTACATCTTTAGTTGTAAAATCATTATCATATTGTTAATAAATGTAACTGAAATAAAAATATAATCTTAGTATTACAACAATTTTATATGCACTTACCTTCATTTGTTGAACATTTGTGTTCCTGATGTTAACCCAGCCAATTTCCAATGACAAATAATTCCCACATCTTCAAGTATTACGTTATTTAACAACACTTGTTCATTTCAGAGACGAACTGTTCTTGATTTTCAAAATTTCCACTTCTTTAACTAAACATAAATCACTTGAAACCTAACGTATCGTATCTGTTGTGTTAAAGTTTGCATATCAGTATTAAAAATAAATCTAATTCTAATGGTGTGTTTTTCTTAATCATTGCAATTGGGAATAATTTACTTAGTTACTATCGGCTTCTTTGCAATAATATTTTGTCACGGGATATTTGTAATTGTCCTTATAATCACGATACCTGCAGCAAGACGACACAACACCTGCAAGACAGTGTTTTGCAGATTTTCCATGTGCAAGGTGGAATTAAGATATCCGGTACGGCAGGTTATGTCATCAGAAGTGGACGTGTGGTTTTATTATCATCTAAGAAAAAAACAAATGGTTTTATTGTCATCTAAGAAAAAACAAATGGCTTTATTGTCGTCTAAGAAAAAAACAAACTTGGCTCTGCAAACGGAATTGTGGAGTTACTCCAATGGTACAATTGAGCAGTGCATCCCAGTACTTGTTATCGGAAAGAGTTGGAGGTGCACGCTAAACAATCAATGTCATTAACTGCTGATGGGAAAGGAGAATAAGGTGGGTGTGGCAGTACCTGGAACCCCTGCTCATTAATGCCAGTCGTGGGTGCCCGATTCGCGTGGGATCAAGCGTTGTCGTTTTGCAGGAGAACACCTTTCGCCCATTTTCCTGGCCGTTGTCTGTGAATTGCGCGGCGCAGACTCCGAAGCGATGTCACATGTGATTCTCTGTTAATTGTGATCCCGGTTTCCAGCCAGTCAATGAGGATGATTCCATCCTTGTTCCAGAAGACTGTGGTCATGCGTTTGCCTACAGAAGGCTGTCGCTGGGACTGCCTTCATGCATCTAATGCATTGATTAGACTTTGGATTCAGATAGTGCTCCAATTCTCGTCGCCAGTCACGAGTTTGGACATGAAGCCTTCTGGACCCTGGCTGTAGCGTTGCTCGTGATCACTTCTCACGTCCTTGCGCTGTTGTCTTTTTGCTGCATTCACTGATTTGGTAACCCACCTGACAGTCACCTTACCCATCTTAAGGTGTTCGTGCACTATGCGGTGCGGAGTAATTCTGGCAAGTTCTGTGGCCGCCTTTAGTTCCGTGAACGTGATACAAATGTTGCTCTGAATAAGATGCTCTACTTCTAAAATGTTCACTGGTGTTGTCACAGTCAATTTCCTTCCAGAACTGTTTCCCTTCTCCGTTGACGTGCGGCCACTTTGCCAGCCATCCACCCAGTTGTTTCCGTTTCTGCGTGACGGTGCGCACTCTCCACACATAGTCCAGGATCTAAGGTAGTCCAATTGCAAATCAAAGAAGCCATCATATCCAGGATTTGTTGAGTCATAAGCTAATGGACTATTTGCCAACATTAGCACACCCGAATGGCCATCTCAAGAAAAGTCTGAAGTCTGAAGTCTGACCTGATGAATATAATCGAAACAGACTTCTTGTAATAAACCCCTGCCAGAATTAAATTCTAGGGAATAAAGTACAAGTTTTAGATTGAATGAATCTGGTTCATAGTGTCCCAAGCAATGTTTTGTCAAGTTTAGAGACTTTCAAAGACTTTTCTGTGCACCAACTAAGAAAATTGAAAGATTTCTCCACAACAGCGCAACAACAAGAGTGGATCTTGTGTATAACAGGTAAGTAACATCAATACATCACTTAAAAATGGTGAAAACGATTTTAGAAGTACGGAGAAGTCTCCTTTAGTCATAAAAATTCATAGTGATCTGACTAAGATTCCAAAACAGTGGTCCCGTTACATAGCTTTGCCTGAAAACAAAAGGAACTTCGTCAAATACATTTCAGAGTATATAATTAACAAACTAATCATTCCTGCAGGTAAACAGTTTTCTGTGACAGGTAGTTTTGAAACCAAAAACGACTGTTATCTAAAACATGAAGATTAGTTAACAAGAACGTATGAAAACCTGAAAACTAACCAGAATGAAGCAGACACAAGAAATTTTCTTCATGCATTTGATTCAGTATGATCGTGTTAGCCATATCATACAAGCATGGTTTAAAAGACGTCGGTTGCCATAGTTTGTGGTTAGTCGCTAGTGTTAGAGAAAGGAAAAGAGCTCTAGGATGCCATATAGTTACAGAGGTACTTAGGATAAAATTCTCCAAAAGTTAACCAGCTCATCATTTTTTACGAACTGTGACTCAACGAGTAAAGTAAGAACGAAGCAGTGTTCCTTCAGTTTAACAAGAATATCTGATTCTGTTTTAGATGTGTTGCAGTTTTTACATCAAGAATACCTGAATGATACACAACTTCTCCAAATGGAACGGGTCTATTTAAAGATTGTTAAGAAAAAACTAAATTCTTGTGATGAAAGTAGATACATTTACTTCCTGTCACCCCCATCAGCAGTTAATGACATTGGTTGTTTACCGTACACCTCCAACTCTTTCCCACAACATGTACTGAGATGCACTGCTCAATTGTACCATTGGAGTAACTCCACAATTCCGTTTGCAGAGCCTTTAGATTTAACCAAGTTTTTTTTTTCTTAGATGACAATAAAACAATTCGTTCACTTCTGATGACATAACCTGCCGTACCAGATATCTTAATTCCACCTTGCACATGGAAAATCTGCAAAACACTGTCTTGCAGGTGTTTTGTCGTCTTGCTGCAGATATTGTGATTGTAAGGACAATTATAAATATCCTGTGACACAATATTATTGCGAAGAAGCCGATAGTAACTAAGTAAATTATTCCCAATTGCAATGATCAAGAAAACAAACCATTAGTATTAGATTTATTTTTTTTAAAAAAAAACTGATGTGCAAACTTTAACGCAACAGTTACGTTAGATCTTAAGTGATTTATGTTTAGTTAAAGAAGTGGAAATTTTGAAAATCAAGAACAGTTCGTCTGTGAAATGAACAAATGTTGTTAAATAACATAATACTTGAAGATGTGGGAATTATTTGTCATTGGAAATTGGCTGGATTAACAACAGGAACACAAATGTTCAACAAATGGAGGTAAGTGCAAATAAAATTGTTGTAATACTAAGATTATATTTTTATTTCAGTTACATTTATTAACAATATGATAATGATTTTACAACTAAATATGTATTTCAAAAAATATTATCCATAATATCAAACTCAACTTGTCTTTAAACGTATCCCAAAGGAGGTATAAGCATAAAAATTGGTATCAATATAAATAAATGAATATACTAAATAGTGATACCTGTATTTTGTCATTGGGTTTACTAGGGATAAATAGGGGAATTGAATTTGCCCATTTCTCCAGTATATATTTTCTTTTAAAAGAAAGCCATATATTTAAACTTTGAGGAACGCTGGTAACACTGTTATTTGTAGTACGCAGGAAAATAATCTCCCATGTACGGCAGACATTGTAAACAGTCATATGAAAACAATGAAGGGCGTAACTGCAATAGTAAGGGATGTGAAAAGATCGGGTGCTCGCACTTTCTTTGTATATTTGTTGTCTACCTTCACGTTGTTTGGCAACCCTAGCGACGTCCCAGTTTGTCACAGTGACGTAAAGTATACATCGTTGGAAAGCTTATAGAACACAGATTCCAACTAGGTAACTTTTCTGCCCCCAGTGTTCAACCCGTAAAAGAACAAGAAGAAGAAAATCAAAAATAAAAAACAAATTTTAACTTTGTGGGATTCTGGCAACACTGTTGTTAGTTCTACGCAGGGGAGCACAAAAGTTACCTCTGTGAAATCTCTGTTCCATAAGATTTCCAACGAGGTATCATTCATGTCCTTGTGGCAATTAGGGGTGTCATTAGGGTTACCAACGGGACGATAGTCCATCGAAAATTATGTACAGAGTGACCATCGGGGATACGAAGTTCCGAATTTTTATCTCTCCTACTATTGTCTACGGCCTTCATTTTTTAATATGACTGTTGCCAATGTATGGTGTATATGTGAGATTATTTTTTCCTGCGTACGAGAAACAACACTGTTGCCAGCGTCCCAAAAATTTTACAAAAATTCGTTTTTCTTCCAAATGTTCTTCTTCTTCTTCTTCTTTTTTACGTATTGGGCACGGGGTGCACAAAAGTTACCTCGTCGGTTTTTGTGTTCTATAAGCTTTCTAGCGAGATACAGTTTATGTCCATGTGACAGTTAGGAGGACTACTAAGACCGCCAACGTGAAGAGCTACGATTTTCTGGGCCCCGCCCCTTCCCCCTCCCCCAAGTTGTCGACTACGCTGAGGGGTGACGACATCGGTTTCCGCGATCACTCTAGTGGCTATAACAATAGTCAGAAATAAAACTGCTTTAGGTTTTCCATGCATGCCCCTCTCAGTTTCTTTCAACCCTTCTCAGATCCTGGACTACAAGACATGCAGGAATATTATTTGGGTTTCGAAAAGGCAAGCTAATGCACGCAAACACTACTAACTAGTTCAGTAGCGCAACTAGTCATTTAATTTGAAGCTTTGTTTGAAGGGTGTGTGGCGCAGTGGTAACGTACGAAACTGCTAAATGAGAGAATCAATGTTCAAATCTCGCCATGTTCATTAATTTTTTAATCACATTTTTAGGTGAATTGTATTAAAACTTTTATCCCTTTATTATTATTATTATTATTATTATTATTATTATTATTATTATTATTATTATTATTATTATTATTATTATTTAAAATCTTCTACTTCAAGGTGAAATTGTATTTAAAATGAAAAAAGATTCTCGTCATGCATACAGGGCAGAGCCGTAAGGTAGTGCTCAAACACCTGAGTAATTCACATGAGTTGGTAAGTTAGAAATACATAACAAGTGAGTGGGAGGAATAAAAACTGAGGAGAAATTTTTTAAACTTTTTAATCTGAAGAACACAAATGAATGACCAAAAAAGTTCGAAGTCATCAAAATCAAAACTTGGTGGATTATAAGCTAAAACCATCTGACACACTAAGCTAAAGAATAGTATGCCTGGTAATAAGTTCAGGCATATTATCCTCTATGGGTGGTCGTTCTCATTACCTTCAATTACGTTCACACTAGTTCAGACTCGCACTCAGTCGAACTGGGGTTCTTTAGCCTTAATTATACTTGTGCTAGATAGGCCCCAGCCTAATTACATTATCATTCCCTACAGGCTCAAGCTTGACATTCTCACTGAGACAGGTAGTCATTGGTATTCGCGCTCACTAGATCATATTCGGACTAGGACTCCCTCGAACTCCGGTCTGGTTCGCTACCAATTTATAAGACTTGCGATCATTTACTCAATCCAAAAGCCGACCTCATTTTTTTCTTAAATCTCCGAAGATGACAGTAATTGAAATTCTTGTGACTATGGAGCAAAGGCCACATATCCTTTGATATCTTGGAGCAATTGAAATCTTCATCTTCTTTAGCAGGAAAAATATGAATGGGTCTTGCTGCTAAACGCAGCTTCAATATATTCGCTAGCTTTCGTTCTAATGACTAAAATAATTAATCAGTCTAACTTGATGAGATATTTTCTAATTCATTACAGTGTCTGGAGTCAATCAAGAAAGTATGCAAACTGTTACATTTATGTGAAATTACTTTAAATGAGGGAAGAACATTTTAATTTTTGATCTCCAATTTCATCTTGAGATGGTCAGTTTCAGAATTAAAGTGTTATGGCATTGGCTACATCGTATTGAGGTCTACATTTTCTAACGCAAATCGATTCTAAAAAAATTAAATATTTGGTTTCAAGTCTTAATATTTTCCACCAATGACCTTTGGCTATGAGTCGTAGCTACACTTCGAAAGTTCAAAAATCTCCAAACTAAAATTTAAAGTTATCAAATAATTTTAAACAAAAATTTTGAAACCTATTTAAAAATTTTAAACAATTGTATCAGGGCTAACTTATATTGAATAACCAATGGTGTTAGACTATGAGTAGTAACTATAATACTAGGGTTAAAAGTTTTCTAATTAGAATTTAAAGCAAAATTAAACAATGGTAAATAGAAAATTTAAACTAAACAATTTTGAACAAAACTTTTCAAAAACTCTTGAAAATGAATTAAACAATAGTTTGAAAGTGATTATCCAATCAGAGTACATCAGGAATAACTTTCCACAAATGACATTAGACTGTGTTGTAAATGAAGTTCAAAGTCTGAAATTGTTATTGTTTCAAATCAATCGGTTTCAATAATTACCAACGAGGTTACGAGTCCTAATTTATACACCAATGACCTTAGACTGTGAGCTGTCCCTAAGTTTCAAAGAGAGAATTTGATATATTAGGTTAATGCCTTCAAATTTCAATTTTGGAAATGTTTACTCATGAAAGGACACAAGTTAAACCATCCAAATTTATCCCAATAAAATAGAAGAATTACGATTTTTTGATAATTCAAAAATGTAAGAGTGAGTGAAGTGTTCTGGAGCTCTCAAGGCAATCATGTCTAATTAAAGACAATGGAATCTTGTATTCATCAATATGATTATATGTTACAATCTATCTTAGTGAACATTAAACCAACATTCAAAATTCACACCTCATGCTAATTCAATTTTTCCACCAAAATTTAAAATTACCGCCAAATATCAAATGCTATTTTTGGCAATATATTATTGACAATTTTAAACCCAGAAAAGAGAGAGTACATATCTAATCAAATGAGAGTACATATCTAAGTCCTAAAGACATTTAATAATACACATTCTTGACAATTCCGAAATTTAAGAGGTGGGCCAATGTACTCTCCCAAATTTAAAAAGGAACGCATCAATGTATTAGTATCATGTGAAAGAAAATTGACCTCAGTACTGAACCATATGTACCCCTATATGTTGTCGTAAAGTCTCATCTAAGCAGATAAATCAGGTCAATAATAGACAACGTGGTAATATGAATACTTTAGCTATTTTAACACATAGAATCTGATAAGAAGGACCATCCATATTTATAAAGTTATGTATTCCAATCCTAGAGAACATTCACCAAATTATATTTTTGTCAATTTCAAGTTTGAGGAGTGGTGCTATGTAACTGCTCCCGAATTTTGAAAGCAAGAATCATTGTATCCATGCCTTATGAAAGGGAAATGATCCCTGTGCTCATCTACATAAACATATAATACACTAAAGCCTCATGAAACATGATATAGTAAGCCAAAAACCTGAAAAGTTTGAAGATTTCACTTTTTTAACCACGTAAGTAAGCTGGATCATTAAAATTTACGGAATACATATTCGAGTTCTGGAAAACATTTATCAAATTTTGCTTCTTCATAATTCCTAAATTTAAATATGGGCTAATGTACCCCTCCCAAAACTTAAAGAGTAGTGCATCAATGTATCTAAGTCGTATGAAAGAGAATAGACCCCTATACTCAACCATATTACCACATGAAGTGTTAAAATTTCATCGAAGAAAATAAATTCGGTTAACAACCCAGCATATGGTGAACACGTGGCAATACTAATATTTGACAATCTATTACCCATAGAAGTGGATAACCTGGATCAACAAAATTTATAGTGGTATGTATATTTGGGTTCTAGAAAACTTTACCAATTTTTTTGACAATTCTCTAATTTAAGGGGTGCTTCTATGTACTCTTCCCAAAACTTTAGAGACTTATATCAATATACTGATGCCTTATACAAGAGAATGGATCCTTATACTACTGTATAGCCACATAACATGATAAACGCACATCAAAAGAAATAAATTAGGTAAAAACCTCTAAATATTTTAATTTTTGGCAATTTCATACATGTAAAAGGGAATAAGATGAATCACCTATTTACAGCGGTATGCACCTGTATTTGGGCCCTAGAGAACATTTGCCAAATTTGTTTTTTGTCAATTCCCAAATTTAAGGAGTGGTCCTACGTAACTTCACAAAATTTAAGAGGGAAGCATTAATGTATTCATAGGAAAGAGAATGGACTTCTATATTCACGCTTATAACCATAAAAAGTAATAAATCCTCATCAAAGAGGATAAAATAGTCTAAAATTACCGAAATTTGACTTTTATAGGCAATATTTTACCCATAAAAGGGAGATAGATGAATCACCCGAACTTACAGAGATACAGGTACATATTCCGGTTCTATAATACCATATGAAATTTTTAAATTTGGCAATTTCCAAAATTTAAGGGTGGTCCTATTTATCCCTCCCATACTTTAGAGGATGGGATATGTAAACCTACCAAACATTAGAAAGAGTAGAACTAGTTGGGGATGATAAGCCATTGACACAAAGGAGCTAAAGTTCGAAAAGATTAACGCCAGTACTCTTAAGGACTACAGTTCAAGTCTTAGGATAAGCTTATAGTTGAATTTTTGAGAAAAGTCTATACCTGGAATTTGAGAAAAACATATACTTTATATTTTGAGGAAAGCCTATAGTTTATGTTCTAATTCACTCTAGTTGAATTTTGAGAAAAATGTAGCTTAAGTTTTGAGAGAAGACGTATTCAATTGAAACATTTATCTTCTAAAGTCTGGGAAAAATGGCTATAAGCTCTGGATGATTGTTGATTATAAAAATGAATAGCTTACACAAGAGCAGCAGATATTAAACAAGAGCATATGCAGGAAAGGATGATGTAGATCATGATTATTATCCAAATTTTGAAATAAGAACTGCTTTACTAGGAAGACATATCAGAAGAATGTAAGGGAAGTTCTTTTCACCATGTAGGGATATGCATCCCTGATTATCAACGTTCAATATTTAATCATCGTAGCTTACTTAAAAAACAGTTGTAGACTAAGATGATTGTATGAGAAATAAACAATTCTCTAAATGGTGTAATCATAGGACTTTGAAAGCAAATTTAATCAAATTATAAAATAAGCTAGTTGAGAATGCTTGAAGAACATTGCAAGAACGAACTTAAAAAGAATGGAGAGATAGAGCGGGAAGGATAACCGTGATTTTTTCTACATGTAAATCTTTTTATCTGCACCTTCTTCTTTCCTGGAAACAATTCACAAAATATCATCTCTCTATGGCTTACGGCTTCCGAAATACGGAGAGCTCCTTAAATTTTCTGAAATTCGAAATTTTTGGCAATATCTGGGGAACGGGGGCCAGTTGGCCAGTGGCCACCGGTTACTGTTCGGTACCAAAATATTCCCCATCCTCTTAGGTATTGATCAATACCAATATGATATCTCTATTACTTACACTTCCTGAGATATGGCTCCTTAAATTTCCCAAAATCGGAAATATTTTTGGCCAGTGGTCACCCAATACTATTTGGTACCAAAATATTTACCATCCTCTTAGGTATTGATCAACACCAATATCATTTCTCTATATCTTATTGTTCTCGAGATATGGCTCCTTAAATCTCCCGAAATCGGACATTTTTTGGCCAATATCTCCAGAACGGTAAGAGTGATGGGAAAACTTCTATCAGTTTCTCAGATAATTTTTGATGCTTTATCGAATGGAGGACTCAAACTTGAAAAAAATGTAAATAATAGACACACACACACAACACACACAGGCACAGACATAGATAATTCAGTAACGAACTTTTTAAGTCCGTTAAATATTATGGTAATTCATGAAATTGAAACTGAAAGCAGTCTTGGTCTTTCGCGCTGGTTTAGTGACTTGCGTGTATACCTTTGTACGGGATCCCGAGTTCAAATGAACTTATTATGGTGGTTCGGATTCTACCTTACACTATATTGTTTGTGTAGTGTCTTTTTTCCACTAGTGAGTATATTTGAGACATGGACCTACAATTTAAGGCGGCCCAAATATGTCGTAATGGTTTGGATTCTCTTCCACAGGGAATTGAACATGGAACTGCGTGCATCAAAACCTCGTGCATTACCCACTAGACCAGGAGAATTACCTTAAGCCCATATTTCAAATGGACTTCGTTCTGGAAAGGGACGCTAAATTTCAACAAACAACCAAACGTGGAAGGAATCAATTGGTTACATATTAGAAGCTCCATAGTTTTCCGTAAGATTTCCGTGTTACTTACTTTTACTTTCCTTAATTATGCTCTGAAAATAAACAGAAACTCAATCCATCTATGCGAAAATCCTACTCGAAACCTATAGTACCTCGAGAAAGTGTGCTAACCACTCAAATATGCAAAAGTAACACTTTTATTCCAAATTTATCTAATGATACTACTACTCAGTGATTACCTTTCATTTTTGCCTCGATCATATGAAACATGACATAATATCAGAAAATGGGGATAACTCTGAAATTGCGTAGGAACCGCCTGACTCTGATAAAGATTTTCACCAGAACCCTCATCTTTAACTCTCTTCATTAACAAAAGAATGAGAACACTACGAAATCCGTTACTATCTCAAGCTCTTTATCCCGCTTACTATGTAAAAGTTTACATGTAATTAACCTTGAATCCTGGATTAGTCCCAGAAGTGCACTCATATCAAAGAGATGTGATACTTTATTCATGAACGGTTGATTAGTTTAGTTCTTTCTACGCTAGCTTAGACGTTGTACGTATTGTTTCATTTTTTAACATCGAAAATTCAGAATTTTCCCCATGCATTTCAAAGCATTCAACGAGGTATAATACCCCCATCATGGCTCCCTCCCATATCTCCATTATTTTTCAGTTCATACGCCACACACCAGTGAACACATTTTAAACATGAAGTTTTGTTACATTATGCGAAAAAAATACCTCTGGGAGCTCTGCGATGACGAAATTGATTAAACTCTAATGAAATCTTCCATTCTTTGCGTTTTTACGCCAGATTAACTTTCAATGAACTTTGAATATTAATTCCATGTAGGTGTGGAGGAAAAGTTACAGCAGATTCATATTCTTCGAAGCATTTGGTCATTTATTCTTCGTAATATCAGTAAATGGAAAATATAATGCTCTTTAAGATACGTTGTTTGTTCTGTAATTATTACAATAAAAAGAGTTTAAGTGGTAATTAAATAGCCCATTTAATTACGTACAAACCTGTAGGGTCATTTCAGGTTTTTCTTCCGAAGCAAGACTCTCACAGAAATACATAGAGTTTCACGTTTTTCGTTAGTATATTATCATACTATAGATTAAAGTGTATATAATCTCAAACTCAAGAGGGTCAACTTCTCTTCTCCGCAAAAGACACCCCTGATACTAATTCATTTCATTCTGTGTTCTGCTTGAGTTTATCCAACGCGATGACGTGTTATGATAATAAGAACACACCCAAAATTTTAAAAAGTACTGATTTCGATAATGTTATAATTGCTTACTGCGAATCTACATAGCATCTAATTACAGTCAGAGTCTCTCAATATTAGCACTCTTCTTTGTAGAGGAGTTGTTAGTCAGTTTATAATGTATATTATCACATTCGCTTTGTAGGAGTAACGACACTGATCTCCAGGTTGCTTGCGTTATTTGTTGACATCTTATTCATATTTTTAGACACACCGAATAAGATGAGAAGAAACAATCTGTTGTATGTTCTATTTCAAGTAATAGCTTATTTAGACCAGGGACGCCCTCAGAATTATTTCCAAGATGAGAAAAAGGTCGATTACAAGAGGAGGAGGGCCAAAGATCGATACAAAACAGAGTTGCGAATATGCTTCGATGAACGCGTGCGTATAACACATCATATAAAACAACAATAAAATAAACTATAGTGTACTATAATAATTAATATAAATATACTAAATACTATAATAATTAATATAAATATATTAAATACTATAATAATTAATATAATTATATTAAATACTATAATATTTGAGAGCAAATGAGTATGTTCTAACATATTTTCAACACCTTTTAAAATTCAGGGGGAAAGGCAACTATTTCTCTTATCCCTTGCTATGGACGGCTATGTGTATAACGTACCAATCGATCAACATCACGCATCGGAACATGAACTAAAATGAAATAATTTAATGTATATCCTCACTTACACTCAAAGATAAAAAGATAAATAAGCATCGTCTGTTATGTACTACATTAGATTTGAACTTCGTATATGTTCTTTGTGACTGTTCTATACACCTTTTAAAACAACTCTTGCAAGAGTTGCTCAGTGGTAAAGTGTTCAACTCTGATGCGTGAGGTTCCTGGTTTGATCCCAACTCGCGCCAAGTAAGCTTCGTAGTCGACAAACACCGTGTTCTTCCGTTTTCTCCCACTATATTCTTTCCACCATTGCAATCATTTCTCATCATTACCATCTTCTTTAGCCTAATTGACATAAATGGGACTTAAAACTGAAATATTTCATTTCATTTTTTCCTACACAATATACGGTACATATTTCAATAGAGGAAGGCGTTGTACCTGTGAACACTTTTAGAGTCTTCGAAATTTTAGTGCTAATATTCAACACTTTTTCCTCAATTTTTGCCGTACATTTGAAGTGCCATCTCTTTGCTATCAGATAGGATGAGTTTTAAACGCGTTATATAATTACAGTAGGTTTTATAGGATATAATAAAAACACATCCGTTTTGTTCACAGGTACATTATGGTCATGTACAATTGAACAGACCCTCTTGTACCTTTGAACAAAGTGATAATTACAACGTTTCTGAGGCAATAATATAAAAAGAAGCCACAAATATTAATAGTTATAAATTGCAATAAAAGGTTTAGCAATAAAAAGTTCACCAGAATTGAAATTTTATTAATTAAATTAAAAATTGAAGAGAAGTTCCAACAAAAACTTGTGAACAATAAAGTTGAGCATATACAACTCTTAACATAATCTTATATGTTATACAATAAGCGAATATATAGAAACTACTTAAAATTATAATTAATAACTAATAATTTAATAAAATTATAATTAATAATTATAATTAATAACCTAACCTATCCTATAAAAATATATCAATTGTTGTACTACTTACATTGTGTAGCTTTAAACAGTATTATTTATTGTTCAAAGGTACACGATACATTAATGTTCCTAGGTACAAGAGGGTCACCATTACGACAAAAAGTTCTCCACTAGCTTAAATATTGAACAGAAGTTAAAACTAAAAATATTACTGTATTCACCAATGATTCTACTCCAAGTTTGGACAAATAAATATCACAAGTTGCAAAAACCGAAGCGCACAAAACTCAAAAGGTAACTACAAAAAAATCTTCGTTTTGGGGGTGAAAAAATTAAAAGGAACATTACTCGGCACAACACTCAGTAAACAACAGCCAAACGCGTTTGTAGTGCTTTTTTCTCGTTTAATCTCTCAAACAAATTTTAATCACTGCACCTAGATAGCTCTGAATTCGCGAAAAGCACAGGTGTTCAAAGGTACATTGCTTCAAAGGTGCAATGCCTTCCCCTACATTTTTTGTAATCCTATTAAGTTATACGGTCTAAGGACATACACAACACAGTTACAGTCCCTCCTCTTAAAGTTTATTCTACACTGATAGTGAGATATAGTAGATTAATCAAAGATATTATATCACCTTCTTTTGAACTCTAATAGAGTTCTTATAACTTGAACAATTTATTATTTTTACTCATTGAAATATTGAATTTCATTATTGATCATTTTCTATTAAACTATTAATAAAATACCACAGAAATTTTCTAATTTCCTTTCCTTGTACCGCTCTTGTACCCTATTCAGTTGTGGACTAATGAAATCACGACTAAAACTAATGAACATTTCCTTTAACTCGACTTTGATCTGACATTCTATTCTCGTGTTATTGATTATTTTGCAATTTTTCGAAAAATTTTCGGCTGGTCATAGCACAGAAAGGAAACAATTTTTACATCCAGGTCGGTCTTATGTTTACATTTTATCTTTCTTTGTGTCAATGTTCCGACCGTCAGTACAACACTGGAACAAGTTACACCTCGATCGATTTGTAAGGGTATAGGCTTTTAGTTTATGTAATGAATGAGACATTTCTGCGTACAAAGGAAAAATAATCTAGGGATGTTTAAGAAAATTTCCTTAGAAAAATCCCTTTTTACGATTATTTTAGTTATTACGTGGCAACACTGCAAACTAGGTGAATGATAAAATGTATTTATATCTTATCTTTCATGATCAACTTAAACTGAAACTTTCATCTTGATCCACCAAATAACAGCAGAGAAAATGTGTATTATATCTTTGTTCCTAGTTGTTCAAAATAATTATGGTAATAGTATTTCACATTAAGGTATTTTCGATAAGAGTTGCATTTTGCGTCTCAATTGCGTTATCACTACTCTAGAGACCTCCAAAATGTGAATGTTTGTGATTTTTTAAGCATTTTTGGTTTGTATGCTGTATAATAAATCACATATTATAGGTATTGTCTAGATCTAAAATATGAAATAATTTGACATAGTGCCATTTTTAAAATATAATTTTATGTTGGGTCAGCAACAGTGTTAATCTGGCGGTATTGCAGATTTTGTCAAACAATATTCCCATATTAATACTTTTCATGGTACAAAACTTCAGCGTTCTTCGTTTCTTTCAATGAACTAGTTTAAATTTACAAAGACGTTTCAAGATAAATGCTCCACTCTATCTTGGACATCCACCTGTCTGAGTGTTTAGTTGCATCATGTTAGGTGGCCTGTTTCTTTATATTCTGCACATGCTTCTGTCTTTCACAAATCAAGGAAAAAGGTTTATCCCCTTTGTGAGGAGACGTGAGATTTGTAAAGGATTTAGACTCACTTTTTGGACTTTAGCTCTAGAAGGCCTTGCAGGGTTTTGAAAGGTGTAGTATACAAAGAAAATGAATAAATTACAAGAGTACAGCAATATTAGATTTTGTGTGCTATGAGAATGCTTCCGCTTAAACTACAGCAGGAAGGATCCAAATTGTGAAATTAGGAAAGTTGTTCCTTTCAGCTTCTGTGATTCTGTGAGTGCTCCTGAAGGCATTTTGACGAGGAAGTTTATTAACAGCATTGTCTGCCCAACACAAGAGAGGACATCTAATTCACGTTCCATCAGAAGGATGTCCTCGAGTTCTTTGAGAACCCATTACAAATCATCCAGTACCATCTTACTCAAAAAAAAAAGAAAGAACGCTGTAATAGAATAAAATAAAAGTAAATAGGGTAGTTTTCTCCCAAGAAGACAATTCAAGGCAAAAGTCTAGAACTTAAAGATGCATTCCGTAAGAAATGCTATATTTTACAAATGGCGTCAAAGTAATATCTACTGCAAAATTTCTTTTGTTACAAGAATATAACATAAGAATATTATTTATTTAAAATAACAAGATTGTAATCTTTAATTTTGTTAGCTTGTTTTATAAAATAATACATATTACATGAGATTATTAATATGGCTTGAATATTTTTATGTGTTTGTGGAAATTTAGCGCCCCTTTCAACTCCAAGGTTATATGAGACATGGATTTATGATTTTAGGTGGGGTCCGAACCACCGTAATGCGTTTAGTGCTCTTTCACCCGGAACGACATGCACAAGGCACTAGACCTGCAGAAAAGGCGTAATAAGATACATTATGCATTTAAAAAACATTAGTATTTTTAAATATTTACTAAAAGTAGCTAAATAAGAACGACATTATAAATTGGACAGCAAGTATTCGTATAGATTTCCATGATATCACTCGTTGGTAACGTAAACGTAATAAATATATTGTAAATGTTAAATAAAGAGTTATGAGATACACACTTGATATATTTCAGCGAATGTTGTACTATGTGTGAAACGAACTTGAACATTATGAAATGGTGATCAGAAATAACTTAAATCATTCGTAAAATGTATTCTGGATAGAATGGAGGAAATTAGCTGAATGGAATTTTAAAAATTAGAATGCATTAGCGAACTTCGGAGAGGAGAATACTGAAAGAAATTAAAAGAGGAGCAACTGGCCATGACATTATTTGAAAGGAACTTAACTTATTGGAGATATGCTATACAGTATGATAGAAGGTAAAACAGAAAGGAAAGAAAGCGTCAATCTGGGACGATAGTAAGAGGACCTTTCTATTTACATCAAATCGAAAAGATTGCTGGAAGACCATAGTGTATTGAAACTGAAATAGGATTAACTAACTTGCCACTGATTGTAGAATAATTAAGACCATTATAAATAAATATGAGGCATGGTATCAGTCTGGAAAATATCTTGTATCTGCTTTCGAAACGGATAGAAAGATTTGTTAGGTGAAACTTAGCACCATTTGTTTTGATATTAGAAGAAGATGTTTCGGTTATTCTGTATTACAATTTAATTCTAAGGTTTTGTTAATTGAGAGTGTTTTTAACAACAAATTTCGTTTCTTGTTCCATATTATAGTTATTGTAATACATTACCTAAACAAATACCGGTAATTTGATTATTTTTTATAGTTGAAATTGTTCTTATAGCAAGTAATTATCGCAGTGGATCGATTGCCATCAAGATTGAGAAGAAATGTTGAATACATACAGCGAGAGTAAAGATCTACTAGACTGTATGGGTATCAAGTCAGCAAACTTGAAATTAGCTGAAGAATGTTAAATGTCTCATATATCGCTTTAAAATTGTCTATTTAATGGAGCTCAAATTGTTTATCAAGATTATATAGCTTTAAAAATAAAATTGAGGGGGTAAGCGCAACAGCTGTCTAATCCACATTTTTAAAATGGAGAAAAATCAAGTTAAACACATGTGGTTGTTTGTATACACAACTCCAAAAGTGCATTATCACCTGTTATTCTATTTTTCCTGCAATACCAGGCAACCCAAAAATCTCGGAGGTTTGGTTGGTTGCGAATTTGAAAGGCGTTGGACCAAGAATAAATTTTGTAACAAATATATCAGTGTGGAAAACTGCAAATAAGAAAATAAAACCTTGTTTGAACTGCTTAGGTAAGATTATTTTGTAACTTTTGATGTCATCCAACTCCGTCACTATAATAAAATTGTCATTCTTAACAATTTGTTTTATTCCCTTATTTGAACTTTGCCACACTGACATATATTGTTAGAAAATTGAGGTTTGGTCCAACGCGTTTCGAATTCGCAACCAACCCAACCGCCGAGTTTTTTGGGTTGCCTGTTATTGCAGGAAAAGTAAAATTGCAGGTAGTATGCACTTTTTGAGTCGAGTATACAATGTATGATACATTCAACCACTTGTCCTTGCTTTTGGTATATTGTACAAACAACCACATGTGTTTAACTTTAACTTGATTTTTCTCCATTTTTAAAAAATGTGTTTTAGAGCACTGTTGCAATAACCCCTTCAATTCATAATAAAGATAATCAAATTACATTAGTGCTATTATTGCTTCAACCAAAGAATTAAGTAACGAAATGCAAAAAATACATCACTTCCACAAATAACAATTGAGAAATAAACTTCCTTACCTTGCACTTGAAACCATTTTTTGTACTTTTCCCTTTCCTTTTAATCTCCACTATGAATTACAATTGAATTCTTTTGAAATTCAAGATCAAACATCCAGTAACCTAACAAACTTGAATACAATCAAACAACAGAATATTCGGCTAAGCTGGTCACTAGTACCATGAATTAAAGAGGCATTTAGTATTTATTGAGGACTTCTCTGTTTCTTAGTCTTATTTATTTGTATATATAAAAATGAAAGTGACTGTTTGTGACTTCGTAACTTTAGAACCGCCCGACCGATCTCGATTAAATTTTCAACATAGATGAGATTGCGCCTTGGGATGGTTCTTGACATTTCACTTTGACGGTGGAGCTTAGAGGAGGGAAGAGAAAAGATATATAAAATACATTAAAATGAAAGTGACTACGTTTGTGATTTAATAACTCTTGAATCACACTACCAATCTCAATAAAATTTCCGACATCGATGAAGTTTGCGCCAGGGATGGATTTTATAATTTAATTTTGATGGCGCAACTTAGGGGAAGGGGTGGGGAGATGTTTGAAAATGATCGAAAATGACCAATATTAGTGTCAAATCCATCGTTTTCGGAGTCGCTGAGATGAACAGCCATACTTCTGATGCCAATTAAATCCAAACAAAGCCCTTTATATCCAAAATGAAACGTGTTTTCCCCTTGCGAAGAACGGGTATTCTGCTAGTTAACGATATTTTGGTTTAAGCATCCTACATATAATACATGCTCAATTTAGTGGAAACTTTTACAATACAAAATCCGCCTCTTTTAAATCTTAAGTAATATATACTTCAATGATAATACAATTACGCAGAGTTGTTGTCGGAGATTTTGTACACCGTTTATTTACTCACGATGTATCAGGTAGAGTAAAAATTATTGTGCCTTTTCCACACCAGATGACATTAGTGTTCGAAACAAAAGGTATATACATCGTAGCGGATAGGACTTAACGTCATTTGACAGCTGACACTTAAAGCTCATAGATCTACAAAAACCTTTTTTAAATTCTCATAATCAGATGTAAAGTATTGTTCCGTGAAGATGAGTTAATATTCTTCAAAATTGCATTATATTTTACAATTTTATCCACATAAAGTGCAAATGCCACGCAATCCCGTTAAGAAATTTACACTATTATGGACAAGATACGTTATCAAAAGTAACAGCCAAAAGCTGATTTAATCGCTTTCGTTCTGCAAATTACGATTTCTGGAAAAAATTGAGCAAGAATCAAAAATTTTGGGGGAAAACAGAAAAATGTTAATTTTTAAATAAATTTAGCACTCATTTGTAACACAGTTTCTGCAAAACTAAATTTGAGAAACATATTTTGCACAATATCCTGGACTTGTTCCATACAGTTGTGAACCTACGCTTGTCTGCAGAGATGGAGTTAACTCAGATTTCCCCCTCTCCCTTCTAACATTCACACAAGAAAATGAACTAACATACTCAAATAAAAAAAAACTGTTACATACATATACAGGGTGGCCCAAAAGTAGGTATACGGTACCGTACTGACCAGCTCGTTGCATTTTATATCATTTCTCATATATATATATATATATATATATATATATATATATATATATATATATATATATATATATATATATAAAGTATAAGCGTATGTATGTGTTTTGTGTAACTTTCCAGTGCATTTTATTGACAAGAAAGAATATTTTTAAGCAATAAAATTCAATCTTAATTATCAAAGCATTTTCTTTAACTAGTACTTTACCTCATAAATCAGATAGCTTGCGTATTATTTGCTTTTCAAGCAAGGACTCTGGCTTAAAGCCAATGAAGTTATCGATGCAATTTTTGATTTTATCGATGATCTCAAAGCGCTGATCAGAAAGTGTATACTACAATGTCCTAAACAGATAACAATCTGAGGAAGCAAGATCAGGTGAATATGCAGCTTGTGCAAGAACTTTTCAATCCATGTTAAAGATTGATTTTTTTTTTTTGATAAGGTGATATATGGACGAGCATTGTCATGCAACAGTTTGTCCTGCCGTATTTCTTGCCCAGTAAAGGATAATTTCTCCTCGATTCTTCGTTCAAACAGAGTAATTGATTACTGTAGTGTTCGGCATCAGGCTCAGAAAGTTGTAATAAAGCACGCCTTCATAGTCCACCAGATGCACAACAAAATATTTTGCCCTAGATATTCTTTTAGAGACGACGTAGGAGGTCCGGATTCAAATCCCGACTGGAGCTCATGTGGTTCGGATTTTATGTTAAACAGTAGATCCACGTCCCATATAGCCTCGCTGCTGAACGGGATGTTAAACTCAAAAGGAACGCAACTCGGTTCAACGACGGAATTTGACGGCTAGCCAGAATTTAGCCACAATTTTCCACTTTTACAGTTCTTGAAGTAAACCCACTTTTCATATCCTGTTACGATTTTCCACAGAAAAGGGATTTTCCAAAGTTCAAAATGTTCAACCCAGATCCTTACATTTCTTGGTTCTGCGTACAAGGGATGTCTATTTTCCCTTAATTCTGTTATAGAGCAAACTGCGTATTCTTTAACAGAGAGAGATAGACCATTTGGACATTGCTTTCCAGTAAATATAGAATTGGCATGTAGAAATATATATATATATATATATATATATATATATATATATATATATATATATATATATATATATATATATATATATTTAAAGTTGGATAAAAGTCGAAACTGGCCTACTGAACGATGTCCAACTCAAGGGTGTAGAGCGAACACCGTCAATAGAACAGTACCAGACAGAAACGGAGAAGAATCAGTGTCATACGTTCTTGGTGTAATGGGGCATTCCGCAGTTCGAATCCTGCCTACAAGAAGTATTTAATTTGTATAAGTAATCTGCGTTGTATATGTTGAACAATTGGGGCTTACATTACATCTTTGTCTAACTCCTTTTTCACTCTCTATACCATTGGTTTATCCTTCATTTAAATTCAACTTTATTCACTGCCCTATGTACAGGTTACGAATGAGTTGTTGATATCTCCAGATGACCCCGATTTCTGTAGGTATTTTCAGGTTTCGTCTAATTGACCCAGTCGAAAGTTTTCTGGCAGTCGATGAAGCACAAAAAGCAAAACTCTTCTTTTACGTCAAGAACTCGTTCTGATATAATTCTTATCGAGCAAATTGCATCTCTTGTGCCTTTTCCTTTCCGGAATTCAAATCTCTTCCAATATATATTTTATCATACTTCCCAGCCGCCTGTTCAGTATATGCGCAATAATCTTTCCAGTGTGTGAAATAATGCTGATGATTCTGTGATAGCTACATTTACTTGCTTGCGTCTTCTTGTGTAATATAATTATTGTCAGTACTTTTGTCGCATTAATTATTGTCAGTATTTTAAAGTCAGTACTTTTGTCTCATTGTCTCTTAATCCAATGAGCAAATTTCCTAGTATGCCGTCGTCTCCAGTGGCCTTCCTCCTTCGCATATCTTTGATGGTTTTACTATTTAACGTCTTAATATACTAGGTGCTTTTTCCTTCATTCCCCTTTTCCTCTGCTTCGATCGCAATATCTTTGGGCGGTCCTTCCCATCACATAGATCTTTTATGTATCCCTCCCAGATTCTAAGGATTCTTTGATGGTCAGTGACTACATGACCTTATTGATCTTCGATTCCACATGTGCGTAACGTTTCTTATCTCCTGGGCTTTTTCAGGTGTATAGCTAGAATTATTATTTTTGTCACCACCGTATCAAGTGTTTGTCACTGAGCCCCATGCGTTTCTCCTATCTAGTCCAAATGGTCCCACTACCTTATTCACAGCTCCTTCTCTTACTACGCAGTTGAAGTCTCCCATTACTATGGAGTTGAACTTACCTCTTTCTTCCTCCTGATCATCCTGATACAATATGTCACTAATCTCATCACTAAAGTCCGGAATTGATGACAAAATGCCATAAGTGCCATTATTGCAATTTTCATAATATTTTCAGAAAAGTGCAATTTCACAATTTAGAAGCAATTTGTTGCCATTATCACAGGTTTTCTCTTCCAGTACTCTTTATATACACATGAATGACAGCATACCACAGATCTGAGTCGCTCTTATCTGGCCAAGCGATCTCGGTGTCTGATAATAACTGGTCTATTCCCGTTGGAATGTGACAAGTGGAGGGCGGATGCTAGTGCGTGTTCAGTTCTTGGAATTTTGAAGCAGTGTTCGGTTCTTGGAATGACAAACGAAGATGCTTACTTTCAATAAGTAGTCAAATGGGCAGTTATTGTGAATCATAGGCGTACGTGATACAGAACTGGTATTTAAGTGCGTTCCAGTATTTCATGATGCCGAAAGTTGGTCTTTCTAGGCAACATAAGTTGGAAACATTTATGAGTTCGGGCGTACTGTGTTTTCAACAGACGGTTCTGTACTGTTTTGTAAATTATGTGAAACTGTGGTTTCCGCTGAAAAATATTATTTTGTAACACCATATAAGCACTGCAAAACACAATTCTGCAAGGACACGCAAATCAGCTAGTGAAAAGGTTCAAAATCTTCTTGTAACAGTCACGAATTCCGCTTCGCGTTCTAACAGTTTTACGAATGATATGTGTAAAGCCCTAATTAACTCATACATTCCTTTATGGAAGTTAGAAAATATTTCCTTTAGAAACTTTCTCGAGAAATACACAAAACAAAAAGTTCCAAGTTAATCATCTTTGAGAAAGACTTACGTTGATAGCGCATACAGCAGAACTATTGACGATATCCGTAAAAGTGTTGCTAACAAAAATATATGAATTTCAGTTGATGAAACTTGCGATATTCTAGAACGTTCCATTGCCAACGTTGTAATTGGAACTTTGGGAGGGGAAGAAGTCACACAAACATTTTTGGTTGCATCAGAAGTTCTGGAAAAAAGTAAATGGCACGGCAATTGCACAGGTTTTCGCAAAATCGCTGAGTATTCTCTGGCCAGAATGTGTAAAATACGATAAGATCCTTTCTTTTGTCACAGGCGGAGCTGCATACATGAAAAATGCAGCAAAAGCCCTTAAGGTTCTGTTCCCACTATGCTCCATGTCACCTGTGTGGCACACGCGCTACCTAGAATTGCAGAGGAAGTTCGTTTTCATTTTTCTGACGTTGACCTTCTTGTCAAATATGAAAAAGGTATTTCTGAAAGCTTCTGCTTTTCGCATTTCGCGAATTAGCCCCTGAACTTCCGCTTCCATCACAACCTGTGTTAAGGAGATGGGGTACATGAATTACAGCTGTTCTCTATTATGCTAACAACTTTGAACCCATCAAAAGAATCATATACACTTTTGATGAGGATGATGTGTCTTCAATTAAGGTTGTTCAAAGTTTGCTGAAGAAGAATTCCTTGAAAACGAACTTAGTCTTCATTGCAACACATTTTGCAAAGTTACCAGATGCTGTTGCCAAGCTTGAAAAAAAGAACAGAACGTGTGAATAAAATGTGATAGTGTTTTTAAGTTATTTTTTCATTGTTGCTACTGAAGAATGGGAAATGAATTGTTAGATGTCATACCTTCACGAGTTGTGCAAGTTTCCAGAATTTTAAGTGGTAAGTACAAAGTGCAAAATGAAACATTTTATTCGATTAGTAAACGAATTATAGCCTATTATAGCTTTTACATATTTTAGAATATATTTTTCCCCCAAGGTATGATTACTTGTTTATTTTATTTTTCCATTTTACCTGCCACTTTTGGGTCTTTATTTTGAAATTTTGCCAGCCATTTTCGGGCTTTTATTTCGCCATTAATTCCGAACTTTACTCATTACATATTACTTCTACTTCATCGTCATTATGGTCGATTGCAAGCATATATAATTGTATTATCACAATATACACTGGTTTTGCACTCAGTTTCTCAAATATCAGGCGGTCACTGCAGCATTCCACTTTGATTACACTTCTTGCTACTTCATTCTTCATTGCTATCGCGACACCATTCTCTCCCTTAATAGCACCCGAATACAATAATGTATAATTTCCAAACACTATCTCACTTTCCTGACCATGACACTTCACTCAAACCCACTATGTTTAATTTAATTTGAAATTTCAAGATTACTCGAAAGTTGTAAAGTTCGTACGTTCTAGGTTTCTATGCTGAAATGAAAGGAACTATTGTTTTCGCTTCTGATGATTCTTCCGGCAGTAGTCCCCACTCAGAGATCCTTACAGCAGACTATTTTATCTCCGAAATACTTTCCCTTAGGAAGAATTATTATTACATTTATTCCCTCCATTTATCTCTCATGGCTTAAAGTAGTGGTATTCCCATTTTCTTTCCACATCTCCATGCCATTGACCACCTTGTCGTAGACCTTTTAGGATGATTTCCCTTCCTGAGAACAAAAAGGTGTCCTGACCTCCACCTCACTCATCTGCCGTCAGAGGAGGCCGTTGGCACCTGGTAGATGTTGACTCTATCCCGGGAGTCAGTCCATCCCCACTACGTTAGCCGTCTAAGATGTTGCCCGCTTTCTACAGCGAAGAAGTGTAGGTTGGGATTTTCCCTTCGTTTAGGATGAAACCTGAAAGCATTCCTCAAACCTCTATAGTACTTTTAGGTATGCATGTAAGAAATGTATATGACAGTTGTATAATCTAGCATATTTGACAATGCAGATTGAAAAATCGTCACTACTGGTACATATATATATATATATAACATAAAGAAATGAAAAATCAAAACCCAAGATGCAAACTGATAAACTATAAAATGTAACAGATGTAAATATACTCATATAGAAAACACACAAAATTATGAAAATAATAAACATAGTGAGAAAATGGGTCCCCTTGCTATCACAAGAACAAATAATCTACTTTGGTATAAATTATATTTTTATTGACATATTTATTGTTGGCTGAAAGAATAGATAGATAGATAGATAGATAGATGAAGGGAGAGAGAGAAAAATTGTTTATCATTTTATTCAAAAGATTCAGAAAAGTTTTTAAATAGTCGTAATGGAATGAAATCTTTCAGTTTAACGCCCCACTATTATACCATTTAAGCTGAGGGAGACGATGATTAAAACAAGTGAATGATGATGGAAAAATTGGAAGAATGGTAAAGAGGGAGGAAACGAGAGTATCCCGAAAAAACGCACGGATACGATATTGTCCAATACAAAATTACTTGCCCGGGAATCAAACCAGGGATCCCACACAGCAGAGGTAAGCGCTATACCACTGCGTCATAGTAGTTATTTTTGCTAATTTTACAGCGCCATTCAATTTGTACTATAATTTGATATTAAAATGGTATACATATTAAATTGATATTAAACCATCCCATGCTATGGTTTCCATTTAAGGCAATTACGTAAAATTCAAGATGTTGGACGTCTTTGTGATATATGCTCAAACATATTTCCTCATCCCTATTTCCCACCTACATTCATACTTTGGTTATGTTTTGCAGTGTTTACCAGTTGGTAGGGTGTTTCCCAATTTTGGACCAATCTGTATCATACAAAAGAGTAAAAGTGACTTACTCGTCAACGCCTAGATCATATTATTGTATTGTGGCTAGAAACGAGAAACTTTGGACAGAAAGCTCCTTTTATCATGAAAACAATGGATAAGAAAGGAATGTTTAAAATTCATATCTTAAAGAAAGATAAAGCGTTCATTTTTTTCTTCAAGTATAGGGAATCTCAAAAATCTCTCAAATAAGAGATATGACACTCGGAATATAAATTCCTCACTAAAAATAACTCAGCACTTGTTTCAGAGTTTTTCAAAATTCTACTTTTAAATACGGAAAGGTACCAAAATTTTATAATATTAAAATTTCCGACTCTTTATTCAGAAAGTACCTAATGTGATGATTCATTTAGGTTGGGGATGTGGAATTTAGTACATAAATTCTTAACTAAAAATAATAGGATTTGTGTTTCAGCGTTTTCAGAACTATCTCTTCTAAAGAAAGAAAGAAAGAAAATTTTAACACTATACACATTTCTCATTATGAGTTTATTAAACCTTATTCTTAACACGGCAAAAACGGCATTTATGCTAGTATTTTATAAAAGATAATTTGAATATTGCTTAATATCTCTTGTAACCTCTGAATAATATTCATTGTTAATATAGAAACTTTGTTCATAACTGTGTTCTAACGTTGAGTTAAAAATACTACCTTTTGCATTTCCTATAATTGTACACCATAAGTTTTCGTTATGGTCCTTCTTTTAGTGACAAACCTCTTTCGTTCCTGTGAATTGAGTTCTCAAATAATGAACTATAATTCACTATTTTCGCCTTATTCTCTGGTCATTTGCCTTGCAAAATTACAGACTATATTGGTTAATGGCAGCTGGTGGTCTTAGGAAATTATGGGAGAGAAAGAGATGGTATGAAGCTACGAAGGAGACGAAGAGGTCAGGAATTTCCATAATTAAAAACAGAGAAAGGTCTCTGTATGAAAGGAGAGCATCCAATTAGTCCGTAGATAATGGCTGAGAAAAGATGGAAATATTAGAAGTTATTAGAGGATATGACGTATCAGCTTGCTTATTCAGCGTTCACGTTACGTGATGTTAAAGGGATTCAAATTTCATCATTAGATATCCCTTTATCTCTCTCTCTCTTTCTCTCTACATCTGCCACGTGACATTTAATATTAACACTCAACATATGAATATGAACAACTTGAATCTTATATACATATTATGCTATCCTAAGTCTATGACTTATGAAATAGTCAGTTCATTGTCACAGGGACAAACTGTTGTGGGATCAAATATCTTGTAATTTATAACCCTAAACCGTTTATCTGCTGAAGTAAGTTCAACTACTAGCACATTAAACATTTACATTTCCTTGGCTCCATCATAACATATTCTGCAGTTGTGTAATCCACACACACTAGTCCTTATTAAGCATAAATTAATAACAGTTTTATGTTAGCTAGCTTGTAGAATAATTCTACAAGCTTTGAAATTTAATCTGTAGAATAGCAAACACATTAGTTTCTCTTAAAACTTAATTATTTAATGACTTCTAACTATAACATATTCAGGATTCGAAAATTCCGGGCGTCAGTTCGACTGCAAAAACAAGTCTGGTCCGTAAACATTTTCAACGTTGGTATTCTCAACTTTTACCTGCAGTAGTTCAGATTTTGATGAGTTTTGATGATGGAAAACAAATTATAATAAATTTGTTTGAAGCTCAATCTTTCCACTTTACCCTGATCCTTAACATGAATGAATCACCATTAGAGAGTTCTGGGACAGAGTGGCTCTGTGGTACAGCCCTTAGCAGTGCGTGGGGTCTCTGGTTCGATCCTCGGGTAATATGTATGTGATGGACAAAATCGTGTTCGTACTTCCTTCGGGGTACTTCTGTTTCCCCTACATTCTCATTCCACCAATTCTTCCACCATCATTCACTTGCCTTAATTATCCGTCTTCCTTACCCTAAACAGTATAATCATGGTACGTTACGCTGAAAGATTTCATTTCATTTCATTTCATTAGAGGATTTTAGTCTATCTAAGAAAGTAGACTATTGGCATTTCAATGGACAAACTACAAGCCCAGTTCAAGGTAACCGAACGTTCTTGCCGTTAATTAAGCGCTCACAGTGATGAAACGAAATGACAAACGTGACTGCCAAGCGATCGAATGTTAGTCTGGCCATTGACCTTCAGTAACGCAGGAATGTTGTGCATTCATAGTAATCTCAGCAAATCCAGTGTCGGAGAGAAGTAAGGGTATTGAGGCAGCTTGTTCTCGTGCATTTTTATATGCCTTTGAAGTGGGCCTGTCAGCTGCCGCATCAAATCGCCACATATGCCAGGCATTTGGAGAGAATTCCGTGATGAACACACTGCCAGGCATTGGTTCCTAAAATTCTGTTCGGGAGATTGCTTTCGGATGAACCTCACAGTAGACAGTCATATGTATTGGATGACGAGGCTCTGAAAGCAGCCATCGAAAAGAACAGTTCTATAACGTGTGATGAACTTATTTATTTATTTATTTGCCATCAACACAACAGGCATAAGCCCAATTATAGTGTTGGTGTATTACATAATACATTTACAATAGTTTTCTTAAACATAGAGTTCATATTGCAGATGTCAATTTCTTTGTGTTTGATACATATTTTGTTATAAGTAGAACACATTCTCCAAATTGGTGATTTCAACAATACGTTGGTCCTTGCTTTTTTGCAATAACACAGACCAGAGTTATTAGCACGAGTTTTAAGTGTCGGGACATGAAAATTTAATGTTGATATGAGATCTGTACAATTAAATTCGTTTTGTACTATTTTATGGAGAAAAATCAAATCTGTCACATTTCGCCTTTGTTCAAGTGTAGGGATACAGAAGTTGTCTATTAATGTTAGATAATTTTCATAATATGGATAGATTCCAGTTGTCTTGTACGTCAAGTATTTGATAAATTTAGATTGGACCTTTTCCAGTTGGTGTCTGTATTGCTGTTGTGATGGGTTCCAAATCACAGCAGCATATTCCAGTTTTGATCGCACATAGGCATAATACATTTTTGTTAGTGTAGTACTATTGTTAAATTCCTTTCCAATTCTAATTATGAACCCTAACATCTTGAAAGATTCGTTAACTATGTTCTCTATATGGTTATTAAATGTCAGTTACGTATCAAATATAACTCCAAGATCTCTGACTGAATTTAATCTATTTAGTAAGATCTGATTCATTGAGTAATCAAACTCTATTTGACTTTTGTTTCTGGTAAACGATAAAATGTTACATTTGTTTATGTTTACGTTAAGTTTGTTAAGAGAACACCAATTAGCAATATTTTCCATGTCACGTTGTAAATCGAGACAGTCATGAATGGTCTTTATCCTACCATATATTTTGAGATCATCAGCAAAAAGCAATTTGTTACTTAATAATATATGATCAGGGAGATCGTTAATGAATAAAAGGAACAATAACGGACCTAGATTAGAGCCCTGGGGAATTCCAGAATATGCAATATAATCAGATGATTTATATTCCTTGTAAATAACAGTTTGTTTTCGATGATTTAAATATGATGAAAAGAACTTGATCAAGGGAGAAGAGAAATTATATTCGCCTAGCTTATGTAATAGTACCTTGTGATTGACTCTGTCAAATGCCTTTTCAAAATCTATATATATTACATCAACCTGACATCCTACATCTAACGAATTTGCTATAAAGTCTGTGATAAGTGCAAGGTTTGTTGTTGATGATTTGTGTGGGATAAAGCCATGTTGATATGGTGAGATTACGGGTTGGATGTGGTCAATTATCCGTCGGTATAGGATTGGTTCAAATATCTTTGCAAAAGTAGGTAAAATTGATATAGGCCGGTAGTTATTTATTTAATATTTATCATTGGTTTTTGGTATTGGACAAACTATAGATGATTTCCATTTATCCGGAAAAACGCATGTTTTTAAAGCGAGATTGAATGCAATGCTTAGCGGATATGTAAACGCATCTATACAACCCTTTACGATATATGGAGGTATTCCATCAGGGCCAACAGCAGTTCTGGGCTTTAATTTTTTGATTGCCATTTCTACTTCAGATTGAGTGATTTCCTGAATGGTAAGTAACTCTAGTTTGTTACTTACATAAGTTAATAAATTGTTCGTAGGAATGTCAGTGAAGCCTGTATCTGGCACATATACTGACGAGAAATACTGTGCAAAAGCATTGGCTACTTCATCATTATGATAAAGTTCGCGTCCCTCATAATTTAATTTCCCCCCAAGAAGATGCTTAGTCTTATTTTTTATAAAATTCCACAATTCATTAGCATTGTTATTAATGTTATTTTCAGAATCTTGTATGAACGCTCTGTATGCTAGCTTAATTTCTTTCTTTCTTTCCCTACGCAATTCATTGAATTTATTGAGATAATTTACTTCTTTATTACATTTGTATTTTTTATGATACCTTGCTTTAGTTTTGATTTTTTTGATAATTTCATTTGTAAACCAGCATGGATAAGCTGTTCTTGAGTTGTTTTTAAGTGGCACGCACTTGTCAAATACACTATAAATAATATAATAGAGATTATCAACTAGGTCATTGGCGTTTTCATATTTCTTTAGGCAGTTCCAGTCAATAGATGGGAATTCAAGATACAACTCTAAGAAATTAGCTTTCCTAAAATTATACCCTGATATATTAGTTTTCTTTTTAATCTTCGCGGTCCCCTGCTGCATCACGTTTATTACTAAGGATGGATGGTGTACATCTTCTGGAATTAGTGGACAATATTCCCTACTGACTTCTATATTCGTTATATTAGACAGAACCAGATCTAATGTACGATTATTTTCGTTCGTCACATTATTTAATGATTCCAAATTATAATAAGACATAAATTCATATAAATTCTTACATTTAGAAGAGCTTGTTTCAAAATTAAATTCCGTACCGTTTATTTCCGATAAATTGAAATCACCAATCAGAAGAACAGGACAACCTTGAGGACAATTAATTTCAAGGCGAGTTAATAAATCATTACACAATTCAATATTAGATCCCGGTGAGAAATACACAACACAAATATATATGGTTCTCCCCTCATTGTTTATTTTGGCAATCAAGCAGTCATAATTATCATCACACCTGTCCAATAAGAACATGCAGTGTTTACTTAGGGCTGCAATAAGAACACCCCCACCCCTTGTTTTACAGGTTTTGACAGAGTTTCTGTCTTGTCTCAACACAGTATATCTGTTATCAAATAACTCAGCATCATAATGAGATTCGTTAATCCATGTCTCAGTGATTGCAATTAGATCGTAATTGTTAGTTAATACACTACAAAAGAAATCACATGTTCGACCACGTAAGCTACGAGCATTTTGATAGAATATTTTTAGAGAGTCTTTATTATTTGTAAGACCAGTTGCTATTTTTGAACTACACAAACACATTTCTTCGAGATCAGATGTAGATAACTTACCACATGTTTCATTGCATTCCTTTGTTAGTCACACTCTGCTTCTGTGAGGGGGTGGCAACGTCGCCCGGGTGATCTTCCTTCATCTTTTGTTATCGGACGATGGCATTTCTGCACAGGTGGATGCACTCACTGAAATCGGGGTTTGGTTAACCACTGGTAGTGTTGCAAATTCTGTATTTACGTTCTTCGGAATTTCCTCCTGCTTTGATGGCGTCGCACTATTTTGTTGCAGTTCTTCAAGAGTAAATGCCTTATTATTATAATTAACCTATTATATTGAAGCTTTGCATGGTCACCTTTGGAACGGGCATCCCACATGAAGACAGTTAGTTCTTTGCGAATTTGACGAACTGAGGCAGAGAAATCTTCGGTAATTGAGACAGGGGTTCCCTTAGCATGATATGCATTTTTTAATATTAGATTCTTCTTCTTGTAGGAAGAGAACTTTACAATGATGGGTATGTTATGTCCGCGGCCTAGACGATGGGCTCTTTCTATCTCAGTAGCGTTTAGATCCACTTTCAATTGCTCTGTGACGAACTTTATAACACGTTTCTCAGATTCTTCCCGAGTTTCCGCACCTTCGCACTCGCCAATGTTTCGAAATATTAGATTATTTCTTCTTGAATGATTTTCTAATTTGTCCAAGATTTCACTGTTAGCAGCCAATTGAATTTTCAGTTCTTCGTTCTCCTTTTTAACAGCATTGAGTTCATTCACCACTACTTGCAGCTGATTATTTAGGTCATTAGTCACACTGTATATTCCATTTATCTTTGAGTCCATTTCTTCTAGCTTTTTGTATGTCATCTAATGACTTAGGGCCTGGATTTACTTCCACTCCACCAATTACAAGTAGCACTGCAATTATTAAACCAAAGAACGAGAGTTTAAGCACAGCACCACAAATATCAGAATGTGCACGAGGTTTGAAACACTGGAACTTAGTTCTCACAACAAATAACCCAATCCGAGTTCTCCAAGTTGAGGTATCTACTCCCATCTTGTCACAGATGACTGACTCCTGGAGCGATGTTAACACACGTCCGAACGCTACGACTGCTACGATTTATTTTTGCAGGAAGGTTTTATGTTTCGGCTGAAACAGTCACACTGCACCTGCATGGGGTAGAGAAGTCATACAAGTTAAGCAAGTGGGTACCGCACACGTTGTCAGCACCCAACAAGGAACAACAAATGACAATCTGTTTGTCCTTGCTAACTCGGCACCTGAACACACCCATCTTTGATCGCTTGCTCTCTGACAAAAAGGGAGCCCTCAATGACACTCGCAAGCGTACCAGATATTAGTTGTCGCCAAGTTACCCTGTTTTTCACACTTCAAGACCACCTCAGCATCCGCGAAACGTTATGCTCTCTGTATGGTGACATTGTCAGCAAGTGTTGCATTACGAGCTCCTTCCATCTGTTCAGACCATCATTGCTGACCTCTTTTCCTAACAGCGGAAAAGAGTGCACCGTACTTGCGGCAGAAGGAGCCCGCACTGGTGAATGGAAGGGTGTGCTGTTTCTGCATGACAATACCAAGCCACATGAGGCAAAAAGGACCTAGGAGACCCTTTAGGAACTTCGCTAGGAGACATGTATCATATTCACTGGACCTTGAGCCAACAGATTACCATCCTTGTTTCATTAGCTTGACAACCAACTCTGGGAGATTCTTTGTAAATAAGGGAGACCTGCGGAACGCACTCACGAACTTCTTTACACCCACGATCGCAGACTTTTATCACCAGGGTATTGTTCAGCTACAGAAACGTTGGCAAAACACGATAGATTCTGATTGAGATTACTTCAAAATATAAGGATACGTACCGTCTACTGTAATTATCTTTGTTTATCACTGCCCTAGATTGTTTTGGCTACTTTATACAATCAGCGACAGTAATAAGTGGAGGTTGGATACATAAGAAATGAAAGTTTTTTCCAGTAGCAGAATAGTTTCACTCGATGTCTGATAGTTTGACATGACAGCAAATACGTGCCCGAAAACATAACATGCCAGGATATTCCTCCACTTGGAGGAAAAAGTATTACTATCTGAGAGCATCATTTAGAGAAACAACCACGAGATAAGTCTCCAGAAATTCCATTCACATTAAGTTCAAAGAGATAGGAATTAATGCAAAGAAAACGAAAAGAATAATACGCTTCATGCAGAAACCGAAAAAGTACGGAAAGCTAAACAGAATGAGAAAAGAATTGATTAATTGATTGATTTTTTGAGTTTAACGTCCCGTTCAGCAGCGAGGCTATATGAGACGTGGACCTACTGATTAACGTGGAATCCGAACCATATGAGCTCCCGCCGGGAATCGAACCCGGCTCTCCCACGCCAAAGGCGCGTACGCTAACCGCTTAGCCACGGAGGAGCTCAAAATGAGAAAAGAAGGAAAGAGGGAAATGAAAGAGCAAAAGACATGGGAATAAATTAAATTTTAACACTTAAGGATAAACAGTGTCCGTCTTTCCCCCTGCCCCCATCTTGGGTTTTCTCCCTTCATAGGATAAATCTCTTTCAGTATCAAACGCGATCATCATTTATAGTGTGTAATTCCTTGAAAAAAATTTAACTCAGTCTAGGCCGAGACTCGAACCCCAGCCCCTTAGAATGACCATCTCACGCGGTATCCACTTACCTACACAGGCTCTATCTACCTACTCTATCTATCAGCTATTACCCGCGCTGTTTCAAACGTGTTAAATCAGGCATTGTCGGTGAGCCACCCCAGTTCCATTTGAAGTTTAAATTTTATTTACCTCACTTAGCCATCTATGGGTAGGAGTCCCCTTGCTTTCATAAAAAGCATTTGTTCTGTAGATTAAAATCAAGAATGAATTAATCTGTACTCTTGGGAGCTTACTGGTGCACCAACATATCTCTCTCTCTCTCTCTCTCTCTATATATATATATATATATATATATATATATATATATATATATATATATGTCGGATTGATTGAGGATTAAAAGAGCGACTTCGTAAATTTACGGAACGCGTGTTAACACAACAGTAAGGGCATCTCGTAGCGTGGTTACGTAACACACGCAGTGTAAATAAAGTTTCAAAACCAGAAGTCGGAAGATATGCCGTGGGTAAGTCGGTAAGACGTCTGCTTGCTGAGTGGAGAAATCCGGGTTCAAATCTGGGTTGGTAAGTTTTTTCTGTTCCGTTGAAAATACATTTCTGTATTTTTGCGTTTGAAATTGCTTTCTTTCATTTTTTGTAGATTATCTTAAATTAGTGAAGGCCAAGTAAGGTCAGATTACATATATGTCTGCTTTATCTGTCTGTACAGTCCAGATATGGAGTGGGACAATTGGGTCAAGATTTGTGAGTAGGTCAGTGGGTCGTGGGTCACACCACCCACGCGTGACCTCTCTGACTCACACTGACCCTACGTTTTAAATTTTAAGGTCTTCCTCTTTATTCGGCCTCCCTCCTTCAAGGTCTCCCTCTTTATTATTAAATTCAATGTATAGATAATTGTTGAGTTGAGTTGATTTTGAGTTTAGCGTCCTTTTTTAGCAGCGTGGCTATATGAGACGTGACCTACTGATTAACATGGAATCCGTAACACATGAGCTCCCGTTGGAATCAAACCAGGGTCTCCCACGCCACAGGTATATAATTCTGTCTTATATAGCAGTTAATATTCTTGCTATAAAGTATCAAATAACTAAACATTTGATGTAAATAAACGAGAAACCTAAAATATTGCAGATTACTGCAATTGCGATTTAATTCAATTTTAAGCATTATACATCCATATGGATTCTTGAATTTGCTTTATAAAGATGCAGATTATGAATTATAGTAATTTTTTTCAATGAAATGAAATTAAATTAAGTTTGACGTCCCATGCTTATGTCGGCTAGATAAAGGAGACAGTGATGATGAGAAATGAATGAAAATTGTGCAACGATGAAGGTAGAAGGAAACAGGAGAATCCTGAAAAAACGAACGCACACGGTGTTTCTTCACCACAAATCTGACTTTGTGCAAGCTGGTATCGAACCAAGGACCCCATGCACCAGAGGTGAACGCTGCACCACTACGTCACCGCAGGCCTATGAAAAATACAACCATATTTATTATCTTTCTCTCTCTCTCTCCATATATATAGGTAATTCCTATCCTATCCTAATTCCTAGCCCATTTAATCAAATCTTCTTGCCAGCGACCCCCTTTAGTCCAGTCAATAGGTACCAAAATGTGGGTGCTGATTGCATTAAGTGAGGTAGTGTTAAAATCTTGATAAAAGTGTGTATTAGGGTGATCTAAATAAAATACTAAATTTGCAACCTCGTGAGATTTCCGCTGGTGCCGCCATCTTGGTAAAATGGCGCTTCAAGCAGAATCTTCCTAAAATAGCATGATAAAATGTTTTTTCACAAATAACTCGGCTCTCTTACATTCTAGCAAAAAATAAGTTATTATCGGAAACAAAGAGCATAAAATTTGCTACAATTAAGGTCCTATACATTTTTTTCGTAGAATTAATAGTTTCGATGAAACAGACCTGGGAAATTGGCATTTCTTCTTCCATGCCTACAAAAAGTTCATTTTTAGTTTTCATGTCATTTATTTGCTGTATCTGCCGGATTGTATTGTTTCTCTTTCCACGTACCACTTCACTTTTATATTTGCCACATTTGCAATATTGCTTCAATAGGTTGTTGCAATAATCTCATTTACGCACCACCCTTTGAGGTAAAGATTGCGGCGCGTTTTTTTATTTGTGATATCCCCAGTAGGCCTACTCGACAGTAAGTAATACAAATCTATTGTTTTGCAAGACTTCTTGCTTTTTATTCCGGATGTTGACCGAATAGGATCGCTAAAATCATCCTCGGTACCAGTATTATAATTGGGTTCAATGCTAAAATCTTTGGGTTCCATATCACCACACTCTGACTGCAATGTGACGTCGTTTTCAATGCTTAGAAAAAATGTTTCGATCGGTGAGTCGGCAATGACTTCCTCGTATGACTCGTCGAGAACTTCTTGTATATACACTGGTACACGATTGTTCGTTACAGTTTAAACAAATTATTGAGCATTTCAGTCCAGCTTTCCTGCAACCGCATGCTATTCCACACCCTGTCTTACATTTGTAAGATATACATTTCATTAACGTTGGAGGTGCAGGATCCATCAATTTTGAAACTGGAGCTAGACCACCTTGGCTTGTTTTCCACCCACATTGCTTCGGATTCTTCTTAACTCCACGCCATAACTGAACTTGATGGTAAGTTCGTAGTGAATGTTGTCTTACTGCGACGGTTGTCGGTGGCAATGATGCAAGATTAAATTTACTTTTTGTTAAGCATCTGGAGAAACAGTGATATCGATATTCGTCGATGCATCCATCGTCGTCGATTTCTTATTGCATCCTTATAATGCGAGAAGAAAACGTTCTCCTGCATCAGGAATTGCATCCGGTTCAGCATTTTCTTTCTTGAACTCCTGAATATATTCGTTCAAATGCTTTAGTTTACTAAAAACTGTTAAAGATATGCCACATAGACTTGATCCCTAGTCTTCTGTAGCAAGCGCTGCTATCGGCTGAAGGAATTCCAATCGCTTTCTCTCGCTTAGCAACAGCTGAACCCTTATTGGCTCAACGCGTGGGTGTGATCTTTAGTTCGCATTTTTGCCACGGCTCAAGACATTTTGGCAGCACAATAGATACTTCATCTTCCCATGATTGAATAGGGCAGAGGTCGTATCTGAGCTACTGAATGCATGGAGAAAGAGTATATTATCTTCAATTATGTTTCCGCCTTGTAAACTGTGACAAGAATACAATGTTTGCAAGTTTGCGCCTTTTCCTGGCTTCAAGAAGTACAGATTTTCATAGGCTGCGTCTAAACTTGCTAGAAGAACTAGGAGATCTATATCTTCTCCAACAATTACTAAATTCTCGAATAAAGAAGAAGGTGACATCTCGATAGCTGTTTTTACAATAAGTGTGTCTGCATCTTCCGTTGCTTGTCTAACCACGTGATTCGCTTCCTTAAATTTCTTCTGCAACATAGTGATGAACAGGGACTTATTTGCTTCATTACACAAGAAGTTTGTCTGTAAAACTGTCGGAATCATCGATTCATAAAATAAAATATCCGTTGACATGTGTTTCTTATATTCAGCACTTTTAGTACTTCTTCCCCCACGTTGATAGGGTACCCATCGAAAATGATTACTGCATTTGATTTGTAATGTCTCTCCACATATTGTACGTAGCTTGTGCTAATTGAAGCAAATGATTTGTTGCGAGACCACACAACTTTATTCAGTAAATGTCCTTCATCAATAACAAAGACGCTTCTTTCAAAGTTGATTTCTTCTTGAAGTGGGGCAATAGCTTTGTATAACGAAGACTTTCATGTTTTTCGCATTCCCGCTTCATCAAACAGGGATAGTGGATACGGAGCTAGCTCGTATTAAAGATATTGTCGGAGGTTCTCGTCTGATTGTTTTGTAATACAAAGTCTCTGAAAGATAAGCAGTGGATCAATTGGGATCAATTGATCATGGAGTTTGACACTCGAATTAACAGCACTAAGTAGAAGCACTTTTCCCTTGCGTTGTAATTTAATGTCACAAAAGTTGTTGTCATGTAGACCTACCTTAGATAATAAAGTCGCACTAATTTCTAGTCACATATGGCAGTTGATATTTTCACTTCCAGTGACTCCGGTGGCTAAAGACATAAGTTCAGAGAGCTTTGGGAAAGGAGGATGTTGTAAAAGTCACTGTAGTAGTTTTTGCATATCAGTATTATCACGAACAATCCGAGAAGCCCTCATATCTACATGTTGTTCCGAAGATGCGAAGGAAACATCACAAAATTTTTCCATACTATCACAAACTTTCTGCATAGATACAATCCCCAAATTCCACATTGTTAAAATGCTGTCGGTGGTTCCACGCCCATGAGTTAGCCCTCCAGTGCATTTCATCATCCTCATAAGTGTTTGTTCAATGATCATGTCCGTCCAAATCCCGGATCAAAATTTATCTGAACGCCTAATGGTAAAGAATCCTTCTGTCGTGAACTTTTCGTATTCCTCATTAGTCATCCTGTCGTGTAAACCATACATTTCTTGCAGATATAAGTGAGCACACTTAGCATAATGAATATGGCCACTAGCATGGAAATAAGGGAGCATCCTCTCAACAGTTTCAAGGTGCAGTTTCCAGTTCTCGGCTCTTTCAGCTTCAACAAACTGCTTAATCAGTGTAACCATATTGAAATATTGTACCCATAGTTTTGCAGTTGGTCCATTTTTTCTAGTTCTGCAAGCCTATTGTCAAATTTCTTGGCAATCACTTCGTAAAAATCACTGTTTTCCACTGAGACAACTATAGACCTGTCACAACTACAAAGAATATTCTCCACGGCCAATCGATATTCTGAGAAATTTGAAGACCGCAGGATTATATGTCCCAAAGCAAGATGTCTTAACAAGTGAGCTCTTAGCGCCCGAGCATACGCGTGTCCTGTCAACATTTTATCAATCGAATTCGGGGCATATATGACACTTAGAAGCTCCTTCAACCCACTTCCTCCCATGATAAAACCAATAGCTCCCATATAAGATATCAGCAGTTGAAAACCTCCGAGTCTCACAATATAACGTTTTTAAAAGAAGGGTCTTTTTCCTTCACAGAAGAAACGATATCTTGAGCTTTAATGTAAACTGGCTAATCAAAAATCACAAAGCATGTCTGTTGCTTCAATTCTTTAAATTTTTCAATGGCCAATAGTAAAACTGTGTAAATAGTGTCATAATCATTTGGCGGAGAAGAAACGAATAACAAGCATAATATTTTTGACTTGGAAAACGAATTGAGCTGGGTCACCTCTTCCATGAACCCATTCCAACCACAAATATTAGGAATTTCGGCCCATTTACCAAATAACCAGATCAAATCTGAAGGTGAAGGCATCACAACATCGGAAACATTATTCATGTGTTTTAAATCTATTATCATAATCTTTTTCAACCCAAATTCCTGACGCTGTTGAAATGTCTTCAAAGGAATAGATCCAAATTGCCCCAATACTTCTGCAGATGGAATTGTCGAAAGCCGAAGTATTCTTTGATCCGGAGCAATAGCTGTACTTGGAGTGATACAGTATATGCCACCCATAGCAAGGAAGGTATTGTAACCATCCAAAGTGTTAGTGTTGAAATTGGCGTTATCAAAACTGAACTGCGAAAATGAACCTTCCTTGATTGAAGTCGGTGGGTGCATAATGCTAGATATTTCAAATAGTCGTGCCTTATTGTAAGACGCGGAAAATCCCATACAAGAAAGGACGTTGATTAGATTTTTAGATCTGTATTTTTAAACAGAAATGAAGCGAGACCAATTTGCAAGGGTGACAGAAATGATCGAGGTCTTGCTGCGGCGATAATTGCATGTGCGAGAGCAGTACACTTCGTCTCCGATTTTCCCAAAGATCCGCGTTTTTTGTTAAAATTATTCGCCGTAAGAATACGTTTAACGATTCCGGAACAACGTCATTTACATCGTGCAGAAAACCATCAGAAGGAGGATATGATGATGTTTCATATACATTGCTTCGTATATCCTCCAAAACAATCGCTGCTGCTGCCTCAACGATTCTCAGACGCTCTTCCTTTTCATTGTTTTTCTTATTTGCATACCATGAGTCGGTAATTGCGTTATATCCAGTACTGCGGAAGCAAACAACCGGAGATTTTTTAGCAGTTTCGATAATGAGAATATCCTCACCATATTTCTGTAACAAACTATTTTTCACTGTTCTTGGAGCCGGACGAAAGTCTCCTTTGATTCCATCAATTTAGTTCTATTAAATTAAATTGACATTCATCACTGTTTGCCTGCAGGAACTTATATATCTTCCATAGCTTCACCTACGTTTGAAGCCGGTGGACGATGTTTCTCCTTGCAGTTCTTGGGGGTCTAGATAATTTTTCCATGCACAATTTGTGGTATTTTGCATCTACTGCAACTAGATCGGGCATAAACGTGACTCGTTCAATAATTTTATGGGCCCATTCATCATTACCTTTCTCGCGGATTTTAAGACTGTGTCCTTAACATTTAAACTTCGCACGTCGTATACAACTTCGCAATCACTTACTTTAGTCACTTACTTTAGCCTTTTTTGTCATTTAAAGAACTTTTCTGTTAATTCCTCTGCACACAAGAAGCAACATTTTTTGAAGTCAAATGAAACTTCACTAGATCTCGGCGAAAAAGACGGAACTCTGGTTTTAAGCTTATGCTTAAATGAACTGACATACTTCTCATTCGTATATCGTTTACGGCACGCATCGTGAACGATTACGGAAGTTAGTCCTTTTAATAATTGTATCTTCTTATCACCTCTCTTAGCACTATACACTCGAAAAATATGAAGCCCTTTCTCTTTCACAACACAAATAGGACTTTCCGATAAATTTGTTTCGAAAATAAATCATTGCTGTTCTGAAGCCATCATCACACAATTTTTCACTTACAACATATGACTGTAAATTACCGAATAGAAACAGATTCTGGGTTTTCAAGCGTCTATGGTCCTTTTTGAGGAGTCAGCGGAATGGATACTGCAATTCAACACAATGGAGACCCTTAGAATTATCCAGGTGGTTAAGCGTCTTCTGCCACGAGATTGTGCACTGAAGGCAAAGTAAAATTAAAATTTTCAAAATATGAGTGTGAAGTGGTAAAAGTAATAAAAACAAATGACATAAATACAAAAAATTAACTTTTTGTAGGTACGAAAATGAAATGTCAATTTCCTAGGACTGTTTCATCGAAACTATTGATTCTATGAAAAAAAATGTATAGGACCTCAATTGTAACAAATTTTATACTCTTTGTTTTTGATAATAAGATAGAATCTAAGGAAGCCGAGTTATTTGTGAAAAATATTTTATCATGCTATTTTAGGAAGATTCTGCTTCAGGCGCCAATTTACCAAGATGGCGGCGCCAGCGGAAATCTCACGAGGTTGCAAATTTAGTATGTTATTTAGATCATCCAAATACACACTTTTATCAAGTTTTTAAAACTACCTCACTTAATGCAATCAAAAATTACTTATTGACTGTACTACTTATAATTTCTGGTTTATAATAAGCTTGTGTGGGATTTTTAATATACCTATTGCGGAGATCTCAAGATATCCATCTATTTTTTTAATAATAGCATCTAACTTCTCTAAAAGCGAATGGATTGAAACCAAAGTTGGTCAGTTCATTCATATAGCAAATATGAAATCCGATCCCTCATATTGTTTCAAAATGGAGGCCGTTTGTGCATTTTAAACTTTATAACTCCCTTAATTTTGGGTCATATGATAAAAAAATAAAGTGATTTCTAATTTTGGTTTAAAAAACATGGAGAGTTGTTAAAAAAAAGTTTTGAGTATTTTAAGTGACTTTATAATGTGCGACATGAAGATTGAACCGTCATTGCTGCACTAGTGAAATCACACTATGCTCAGGTATCTCATTAGCTTTCAATTTTAATTGTATTTCAATATGCAGGATTTCTTGCATTTGAATTTTTCTAGTATTTCAATATGCAGATCTCATCATACTTCTTTCATTAAAAGTGATCTTTAAACAACTCTGCACCTGTTGAAAATGTTTAGTAGATCTATTTTTTTTTGTTCTTAACACTATGTATAAAGATAAAAACATGCCTATCGGAAAAATTGAAAATCATATTTAAAAATGGTTTCCGGTCTTAGATTCTAATTATATTTATCTCTTCCGCTTATCTCCCGAGTCCCTAAGGGTCACGACTCCCAGGTTGAGAAACCCTGCTGTAATTAATTCCAAAACATGTAAGTTTATGTATCAACTTGGACTTACACGATTTAGACGCCTGGTTTTCAGAACTGGCGCCTAGATCAGAAGAAAAGTTTTGGAACAACATAAGCATCACATTCAAAATTCCAGTAATGAAATCACAACTAACTGACCCTAACTAAACAAGCATAGAAACAAAGGAAATCAAGGCGCACGACACATAGTGGGACAGAATTGAAAATTCTTGGCCAAAAATTAAAAAACTGGAAGTTCAAGGACACATGTACTTTCACTGTTACATGAAACGTAAATTGTCCGTGCGTTATATACTGGAATAATTTGGTATTATAGAAAGTGCTACTATTTTTTCCATAGGTTTAAAGTTCGGCCATTTTTAGAACCTATTTAACGTAATTTTGATCACAAACTTTTAATTTCAAATTGTGCAAAGTAATATAATTGTCCAAAATAATTCCAGTCGAGAGAAAGTACATCACAGTATGTAGTTTGCTACATCATACATTGTTTTCATCTTTGTGCATATTGCATGTGGACGTATGACATCAAAGAAATAGCTAAATTTCCATCAGTACAAATGATATTCGGATGATTATGAAAAATTGTAACGGGGTGACAGATACAATGTCCACTTTGGGGTGTTACTTGTGCTCGGCGACATCCAGTGCTCTTAACGATATTGACACTTGTCTGAAGAGGGCTGTTGATCAGAGGACGTTTGAATTTGGACTATCTATTCTCCACCCACGCATCAGGCTCATGGAGTTTATTTAAAACCTGCCCTGCATACTGAAGGTGAAGAATTGGAAAATCGCGAAATCCGACCAGGACAAAATAAACCAAAGAAAATTGGCAATTCAGAAGACCTTCTGGAAAAACTAGGCTCGTGGGTTGACACACAAAAAGCAGGTGGCTCAGGAAACATGAATGACGGAAATATAGAATGTCGCTTTTCCCAGAATCCAGCAAGAACAGCACGGATAACAGAAGTAGATGAGAGGTTCATCACAAGGTTTGGGACTATTTTGCAAGCGGGTATGAAATCGACCACAATTTGTTCCACGCTTACGCTGTCGAAGCAGCTAAATTCTATGTTTCTCCTGGAATTATATGTCCATCACTGTACACAAAATTCTGATCGACGACCCTTCTATCATATTGTCTGCTCTGCTTCTAATTGGCTAACTATCTGAGGAGGCTGAGGAGTCGCAACACAAAGACATCAAGTCGTTTCGTGAGTATCACACGCAAAAAGTGTCTACTATGGAAGACTGGTTTCTGAGGCTGCTTCTCACATCAGATCCTATCATCTAGTCCATGCGGAAACTGCCCAGGAGGAGCGACTCTAGTATGATGTCACAGGTGTTGGAACTGTTTACTGTGTCTGGGCAGCTGGAGGTTTGCGCTGTCGACACCAGTAGGGGCAGTGAGGCTAATTTGTGATAGACTACATGCATACTCTTCCACAAGTTAGGTGCTGCATGGTACATAGATCCTTTGCTTTGAATAATACCCATCTCAATTAACAATATTTTGCTGTACAGAAGACTTTTTCGTTTGATGATTTCACGTATTTGGAAAAGTGAAGTTTTTAATTCCTTGCTATAATATCTTCATGTAACATACAATGAAGACCTTCATATTGTAAAAATATGTATAAGTTTCAAATATATACAAATTGTAAAATACAAATTTTCTTCTAAAGCACAATGTTTGTTCGGCAACAGTGTAAAGTATGAGTTAAATTTTCATCTTTGAAAATTGAGAGTCATGCCACACACACCCGCCACAGCTCTATACGTCACTGGTATGTTTGTTTTATGCAAAGATTCTACAATACTGTATTACAATTCTTTTATGAGAAGAAAACAATTCTCTACAATATAACCAGTTTATTTGCATATTTTCCCATGTAAAAGATTTTGACCAGAAATTTTCAATTCTGCCCCACTATGCGGCGGTGCGCCAAACCTATTTCTCTGGCTGCAGCATATTGTGTATTTACACGAAGAAACTCAAACAGTTTTCCATTACCAATTGTTGTACTTACCAAGATTGTGCTACGAAAATTGCCTCTGTCACTAATCTACATCTAATGATTTCCTGTAAATAATTTTAATGTTTTATCTCAAATCGTTTACGAAATAGAGGGTCATGAAAGTGGCAAAAGGAAAAGCTCTATTTTTTCACTGATTAATTCATGAAAACCTATATGGCACTGTCTGTAGGCTTGGAAACATGGAATTTGGTGCAAGTATAGAATTTGTGATACATGGGAAGGAAAAATTCCGAAAACTGGAAATTCCCTCCTCTAGGGAGGAAAATTAGGGACAAAAACAAATTTACGTCACTTGATTCAAAACCTACAGGGTACTTTCTGTAGATATGAAAACTTAGATTTGTTATACAAATAAAGGAGAAAAACCGAAAATTGCAGATTTTCTCCTCCAAGGGGAGAAATTAGGAGGTAAGGACAGGAATATGGAAACTTGAAATTTTGGCACAGATTGTTGATACAAATACGTAAACTTGAAATTTTCCCCCTCATGGGAGAAATTTAGAGGCAAAAGTGAAATAATTACATATTGTTACGTCACTTGTGGAAACGATTCAAAATCTATGGGGTTCTTGTTGAAAACATGCAAACTTGAAATTTAACACAAAAGAAAGATTTAAGCTGCAAATGAAGCAAAAATATCCAAAAACATTGAATTTCCCTCTCCAAGGTTGGAGATTAAGGGGCAAGGGCAAAATACCATATTAACATTAACTTGTGTACAGTTTTCTCTCTGTAAACATGAAAACTTTTGTAGTTGAGTCGCTTAGAAATACTAACTCCAACACACACAGAAGAATACTATATTTCCTCTGAACAAAGAATTTGAAATTTAACACAAATGTAAGTGTTTGAAATAAGTAAAAGTTAATCCTATAAATCACTTTATCAATTCATGTAGAACAGTGACGACGCCAGCTTTAAGTTCTTAGGGGGGCAAAGGAGGGGCAGATACATTTTCAGTGGGGCTGCTATTTGCCATACCAAAAATGACATATTTATTACGTTTGACTTATTTTACATTACATTGTGTATTTCGTTGCTGTTTTCATATTAGACTTATATGATTATAAATAAAACTTATTTCAAGTAAAATTTGTAACTAACAAATAAGTAACGTCTGTACATGAAATATTTTTCAATGAAAATTTTTGAAGCCTAGACATAAATTGAATTACTTTCGCGTATGCAACAAGTAACATATGCATCTAGTACTACAATGCTACGTATATATATATATATATATATATTATATATATATATATATATATATATATATATATATATATATATATATATATATATATATGTATATATATATATATATATATATATATATATATATATATATATATATATATATCACGTATATTCGTAAAATATGATACGAATTAAGAAATAAATTTATAGTTTACAGAATTATAAACGAATAAAGAGAAAAGGGAAAGAAAAAATCTTTATATAAGGATTTGAATGAATCTTTATCTCATATATGGAAATTTGGAGTAAATTTATGAGTCCTATCTCGTAGTTCAAGATGAGCGTTAATATCACAGAAAATATCAAATCAACCTTTTACGGTGTCCATATATTTCACTTTACTTTATTTTCGGATGCACGCATCGGATTAGGTTACTAGTCGTAACCGACCTTATTCTGTCCGTAGATATACTTATGAATACTTTTCTCACTTTATAATTAGAAGAGCAAAGTTTTATTTGTATTATCCCTGCGACTACTTTACTTCTCTGGTCATTCCAATTATTAACTAGTTCCTTGACCAGATTTAAATCACTATCGCCTTATACTTTTAAACACACACACGTGGACCTATATTTAACGTGGTATACGAACCACATGAGCTCTTGCCGGGAATCGAATCTGGGTATCCCGTACTGAAGACACATACGGTAACCATATAGACACAAGGGAGCTCTGCATTGCTCGGAACAGGATACTTTATAGCTACACCTAATAAACGTATAAACATATTTGTCTTTGTATAAACAGATAAATCCTAATGTGTCTTCTGGGCAAAAATACTAATATAAAACCCGATCTTATTTTCGAGGGAACATAGTGGTTTCCGTTGCCAAAGGAAGATAACAAAAGCAATCTAATGCTTCATTTACAGCATAATTAAAAGTCAATGTTCCGTGGTCACAGAAAGGTTTCGTCATTATTATTTAACGGGACTGCTTTATTTGGTTAATGATGAAAAAGCAACTCCAGTGAAATTCTGCGAAATAGATGACTGAAGACAAGAACTCAGCACAATTATTCTAGGTATTTCAGAATGACAATGGAATTTTCTGATTTCGCCAGCAGATAAATCCACTACTTGTTGTCAACAATCCCTGACGATGAAAGTCGGAATATAAAAGAATAATAAAAAGTCTGAACGTTTAATAAAATAATATTTATATGGCGACTTTCAACTTAAGGTGGTGTTGGTAAGGATTTGCGATATTTGTAAACCTAACTTTGAAGAACAAGGGAGATCCTAGGTTGAAATAAGGTGCTAATAAATGAAAGTAACAACTAGTATATATTATTAATATAAATTGTAACTATCACTTTTAAGCCTGTTCTGATAAGAAGTATTAAGTTGATATTTCTTCTGATAAATTGAAGGTTAAGCAGTAACATAGTAGTAAGTTTCAAGATTTTCAAATTTACTTTCAATGTATATTGTGGCAGAGCCTGTATTTTCATGTAGCAGAGCCCATATTTAATGATTAATTTTATGTATATTTTGAAATATCAACTTTATTAAAGATTTTAATTTTTGTTTGGTGAAGGAGTAAAAACAAGGAAATAATTTATGTTAATCTAAATAATCTCACTAATGCCATTCTCGCTAAATTTGTACGATTGTATTGTCAGCTTTTTAAAATCATCAAAGCACATAGTTCGCTGTATGAGAATTCAGGAACTGAATTCTGAAAATGTGTAAGTGAGAGCAATCTACAGAATTTACTATGTAGCATTTGTACAATTATTGTGAACAAGAAAACACATTCACGGGTATGTAGAAATTGTCTAGAATCATGAGACCAGAGCATTCTGAGTATTGCAGTTGTTGTTTGCAACAAGGAAGCGACCTCGTTTTCCCGAGGAAAGAAGGGCACACGTGCCTGACGTCAGTTGACAGTCAAATTCCTTGGGACAAGAGTTCAACAAAAACGGAGGGACGAGAGGTCTCGAGGCTCAGAGTGAGTGAGAAAGTCAGACGCAGGAGGACGACTCGGTAGAGGAAACTCAGTAGTACGAATCAGGCTGAGAAGTTGGAGAGAAGTTGAGACTGGAGTCCCTAATCGTTTAAGTTTAGCGAACTAACGTTGGTGTTAGTCATCGAGTACATTGGACGCAGAGCTGAACCAGATCATCGTCACCAATGACTGCAGTAGTGTGTCTTAACCAGTGAGACACAATCCCGATAAAGATATCAACTTGGCGATATCTCCCATCCAGAGACCAGACCAGGAGAGAACATCACATATTTACTCTGCAACACAAGTTATGAGAAATATAAACATCAATCATTAATTCGATATCTGAGTTGTCATTTCTTGGCAATTTCCTGTAAAGACATGGTTGAATCATTAACCTCTCGCTTAGTAATTGTAAACGTTCCCACTCATTCTAGATGGTGAGTGGAAGGTGATCTTCTCAGTTCAACAGTTTCATCCCCGTTTTAAAGACACGAACTGAGGAGGTTGTCAATATGTAGAATTGTTTGTCAAAAAAGTAGTCTGCGGACCACCGGTGATGCACAGAGCGATTCCGTGTGGACGGTGTGGAATATGATATTATTCCAGTAACATTAAGTTGTGTAAAATGTATGTACTATTAATTTTAATTTGCTTGGAACAATGTTTTCAATTATTATTTTTATGCTAGGTAAGGGATGATTATTTTATTTTAGAAAGAAAATAATACAATAGTAATGTACGGTGTATAACATTTGATTACTTTAGGTTTGTGAGACAATTTCTGAAAAATTATTTTTGTATCAACGTACTCACAAAAGTAACTTGCAAGATACCTATTTAAAATCAATAGAAATATCTCATTTTGAATGCTTTAAGTTTAGGTGTTGGGTGTTAAATTTAAATATAAACTTTATTTTATTTATTTATTTTTATTTTTTTTATTTTTTATTATTATTATTATTATTTTTGCTTCTAAATAGTTAAGTGAAGAGCCAGGGTAGCATATTTGGTAAGGGAACCTGAGTTCAATCACTGGCGGGGGGCGAAGTTTTTATCATTACTATTATTCTGCTTTGTCAAATGCGGCTATAAGGTTTACCCAGTCTTTGTGAAATTGAGACATAGAAAACTCTGGATACGGCCGGTGTGTGCTGCTCACTACATTACCCTTACCATGTGCCAAGGTTAAGAAAATGTGTGAAAGTACCTTTATATTCTCACAGCCCTTAGACCTATTAGACTTGCCTCGAATGGAACCACCTTTTACTTTTTAAATGTCAAGTTAAAAGTGTTGGAAGACCAATCGGAAAACTACCATTAGGAAGACCTAGGCGCAAATGGGAGGACAATATTAAGATGGATCTCTCAAAAATAGGAATACAAAGTAGAAATTGGATCCAGTTGGCTAAGGATAGAAGTCAGTAGAGAGCTATTATGAACGTGTCATTGAACCTCCAGGTTACATAGGCCATAGAGTTAGTTAGTAAAAAGTATAAATGGTCAACAAAGTTAGGATTTAGAGCTTCCAGATTATTCCTACGTAATGAGAAAGCGAAATAGTTGTAATAAGTGTTCCATCATTAGACATTTCCTGGAAAGGAAAATACAAACTCAGTTTGAGTGATTACTTTGGAGTTTAGCGTCACTTGTAATACCGACGCCATATGAGATATGAATCTTAGCTTAATGTAGAACCCGAAACACATGAGCTTCCTCCTAGGATCGAACCAGAGTCTCTTCAGTCAAAGGTGTGTACGCTAACCATGTAGCCACAAATAAACCAAGCTAAATTATATACAGATTAGATGTTATATTCAGGAGTCTTTGTTCACTTCAAGCTCATGTCCTATGTCGGAACTCATAATTCTGTAATGATGTCAATACCTGATATTCTTAAATATTTCTCTTCACATGTATTGTTAATGACTCTCCTTCATAATTATTATTGAAAACCTTATGTTATATGTATTTTACAAGAGCTTTACTTTTAACCAAATAGTTTTCGTCTTTTTTTTTTCTTTCCGTATGGTTTACTGAGAGGGGAAGCGACCAAGTGTTATGTCTCAGAGAATACAGATGAAAATCACTGATTTTGAAGAGTGAAGAGTATTAGAGGGGCTGAATGAAAACTAAATTAATTATAAATTGGGTGAGAAAAGTATGAATTTGAGAAGCAATATTAGAGATATTTACAGCAAAATAGAGAGGAGGAAACTTATAAGGACATGTTTGGAAAGAAAGTGATTTACTTGACTTGTAGTAGAAATATTATAAGGTAAACAGCAGCGAAGCTAGAGGATAATTTTATGTCAAACTAAAAGATAACAGAGAACTAAAGCTTGTAAATTTGCAATAATTGACTGTAGTAATGGCAAAATACTTAATAATAATAATAATAATAATAATAATAATAATAATAATAATAATAATAATAATAATAATAATAATAATAATAATATGATTTACTATAATTCTGTAATGTAACCAAATTTACTTGAGATATTTGTAGTGAGTATTTGTATTCAAGGCCGAATTTAATGTTGTGCCACCCTTAGGCCGAAATGTGTTTGCCGCCCTCACCCCCACGTACAGAACTTTAACACAATGAAAAATATATTTTTTTAAATAATAAACTTATTTTATGTATATCTTTGTTTCAAGATTTTTGTATAAATTTTAATAAATTTTTGCATGGTGATAGGATGGTGTGATGTGAACATGCGCAAGAAAGCTGCGCGAGGGAGCGCCGCGGGCTACACAATGTCAAGGGCGAACCAAGGCAAGCGGGCAAAGTGACCTTTTAGTGCCCTCCCTAGTCCTAGCCTGTATTTTACATTTTATTGCAATGATTTTAATATTTTAAACCCATTTTTCAAAAAACTCGGTCGAAAAAGTGTAAAACGCTTTTTTAGGCCAGCCACCCTGAATGAGGTTTTCCTGGGTTTTCCTCATTCACGCCAGGCAAATGTCGGGGTGGTACCTACCTTATAGGTCCCAGGCCGCTTCCTTCCTTCCCCCATCCTTTATTCCTCCCCTTTCCCCGGATTGTGTGCTCGCCGAGGGACGTCATCCCTCAAACGTGAAGGGCTAAATGGCCTTAGATGCTGAGAGCCCAGAAATCTAAATCCTAACCTAACCTAAAAATTAATACTCAAATACATGATATAGATATATTTAACATTGAAAATATTAGACGTATTGTAAATATTCTAATTGATAACATGCTCCCAGATTTCGACTTTCAAAACCGAAAATGTCATGAAATGTGAACAGCACCACTCATTATCTATAATGACTGGAAGCGATAACCCGTCCTCACATCAGAAATAATCTCGAATAGTTTTGCTTGTGCTGCGACTCAACACACATTGTTGAATTTAAATATAGTAATAGATATACCACTTACTCCAGCTTTGGACCTAATATGTAACTATAAATAAAAATCCAAAATCTGACTAACCCTCCCCACTGGTATAGTGACTAGTACGAGCGCCTTTGGTGTATGGGGTCCTTAATTTCAACTCCTCTGGAAAAGACGTGAAATTTGAGCTCATTACAGTGGTACAGATTCCACCTTAAACTGTAGGTGCACATCTAAGGGTAAAAACATACCGAACATACCTCGCGATCGAGGTCGAGGTTTAAGTCGCGGTCGCTAACTCGATAATGGCACAAACACATGGATTCAAATGGGTAAGCGTATGCCGGAGATATACGCTATATCGCGACCTAGACGCAGACCGCAATGGTGAATTAGTGGTCGCTATGACAAACAACCGAATTTGTTTTTACATCGATGTTCAGTGAAAGCATCGCTGTGGATCGTGTTCTCATTGGTTCTCACTGAAGCACTACATGAAATAAAATCTTAATTTGTTCAGTGTTTCGTCTGCAGAGGGTTGTGGGTATCTATGCTCAAGAGGATTTGCTGCACTTTAAGTTTGATTATGAAAGACATATTAATAGAACTAATGAGGAATGTTCTAGCAATATGGAATAAGAGGCACAAACAACATCAAATAGGCATGTTTTAAATAGAGAATGGAAGAAAATAGCAACTCAAATGTTAGTTGCTATTTTATGAGTACTATACTTTAGCTTATTATTATATAACGCAGTGGCGGTTACAGGGAGACGCTTTCGGACTGAAGTCCCTGAATTCAAACACCGTGTGCGTGGGTTTTCTCGGAGTTCTCCCGTTTCCTCCCACTTTCTTCATTCCACCATTTCATTCATCTCTCATCATCACCGTCTCCTTTAACGTAACCGGCATAACCATGGGACGTAAAACTCAAAAATTTCATTTTCATTTCATTTTGAAGTCCCTAAATTCCGGAATTTCTAATGAAAAAAGCTAGTGTTAATCATATCTAAAAGACTTCACTCCCCCACCCCCAAATTCCGAGGTTTAATTAAAAAAATACCTTCTAAATTCGTTACTGATATAAGGTAAAGAAATACCTGTAAAGATGGGCACGTATCCGTAGCGACACAACGTCGAATAATAGAATAATTGCAGTGACGAAACTTCATTTGCTGAAGTTAATACCCCCTCCACCTCGAAACCTGAAGATATACCTGTTTCTTTATTTTACTGGGAAATTATTTCTCGCCTGAGTGCTGAAAGAGGGCATTTCTTCATAGAAAATTGAAAAAGGTAAAAGTCTTCGATTTATTGATAGAGATGGACAAGAGATGAAGTTCAAATATTTTTGCGAAACAAGAGACGAGACTTTGACATTTCTGTTGTCTCGTCTCACGTCCATCCTTATTTATAAAGTGTTTGCTTCTTTCAATTTCAAAATGTGGTTTTGCTGTGATTTTTATGCACTGACGTAATAATTTCACAAGTCACAATAATGTTTCTCCTTAAACTGAGAACTTACAGCAAGGGTGCGACCTCTTCGGTATGTGCGCTCTTCATCCATCTAGACCAGGGATGCAAATAAGGAACAAAACTTTACTAGGCCAAGATAAAAGCTACTAGCCCACATCCCACAATAAAAATAATTTACTTACCTTTGAAATAAATAATGGTGATATTAAAAACTCGCCCGTACCGATGAAGCACTCGCCCCAAGCGAGTGGTTATTTGCAACCTTGATCTAGACCTAGACATCGAGGTAGCAACCGTGACAAACCTCGACCTTGACCACGAGGTATCTTCAGTATGTCTTTACCCTAATATTGTGTAGGTGTTAAAAAGTGATGCTAAATTCCAACTAAAACCTGACCAAACCAAGCAATTTTATATTATGTAACAACTTGTGTTACATTTTGGTTGGTTGGTTGGAGCTTAGCTTCCCTTTTTAAAACACATTCGCTATTCCACTCAGATAATATATCTGATGAAGACAATGATATACTGCCAAAACTCCAAACCGGTTGTTTGATTGGTCAGCTTTTGGATTTTTAAATTCAATGTATAATAGATTTAGATCGTCTTCTGAGATCCATATTTCCAGCGCACTGATGTTATGTGTATTGTGACGTCATGAACCAATTGAAGTGGGTGTCAATTTCGAGAAATTCTGCAGCTACGTCGTATAAATTATGTGTAATATAGTTTTTATATAACAACATTAATATAACAATGGATTTTCCCTCAAGAACATGATTAAAGTATATATGATTTTTCTTTACCGTTCCAACAATAGTTGAAACAATAAAGAATGGCTATCGTTTTGGGAATAAAAATCTCCAAGCAACAGATGAGCGAACGAAGTATTCGAAAGTGGACGTGTTTTTACAAAGCGGAAACTGAGAATGACTTCATGCACATCTTTTAATTTACATCAATTAGCGATGCGACCTCGTGACACCTTGTTGGTCCGTCCAACATCAGCTCCTACGTGTTTGCGCCGATTTCAGTCCCAACCACTGTTTAAGTTGAATGATTGTACGACTACAACTCACATGGGAAATATCAACAGAGCCGAGCGTCGTCGTTGGATTATGACATGTTCCAGTTGGATCCGAATGCGATTTCAAAGGATCTTTTCACGATCTACTGGAAGAACCAGAATCTTTGCTGAGAGGTCAATGAACGTAGCAAATCGTGATAATTTCATGAATTTGCAAATAAGTACAGTGTTGCCAGATGCACCACAGCATTATTCTTTGCCGAACAAGATCCTGATGGCCAAAACACGAAAGAGACTATGGAAGAAAATAATTGAATTTTTGAAATGGTCACTTGCATACAGAAATTTGTCCTGTACCTGTCACCTCATGAGCATCCACGGAGAGACACTGCTGAAGGCATTGGGAAACCTTTCTGTCTTGCCAACATTTTCTGCAGACCAATTTGACGACCAAGGACTGCCATACGTCTTCTGTAGTCAATTGGATATTTATCATGATTTTGCCTCAAACAACATCACAGTGTATGGAAAAGACTGGCGTGGTACAGCATCCTTTCCGACTGCTCTGGATTATGAATTGATGATTGGGTGCATTATCCTCAACTATGGACCAGTTGAATTGCTCACATTTATTGAGTGGACGGTATCGAATCATCTTCTAGGAATAAAGCTCCATCCGATCACAAGAGACGGTGACTATATTTGCCATTTTGCAGCTCTAATAATTATTGTTGACTTGGAAACAAGACGGCTGCTCAGATGTCGTTTGGCAAAGAAGGAGAAAATGTTCAGAAACTGGAGAAGGATGCTTCATATTAAGCCATTACAGATGTTAGAAGAATATGAGCCTGAACATTCCACTTCCACTTCTTGCACAACTAAATCTAAACACTCGAGTCGATTGCATGTGCGACGTCTTCTTCCTCGTTGTGGCAGATGGATTACGAAAAGGTGGCGAAGACTTTGTACTTGTCGAACGAGACATAATGGAAGAAATAACCAATCAGTGGGTGATTATACACTGCACGTGTCCATCAGAGAAAGGAGACAATTACTTCGAAGAATTTTAGAGTATATGAAATGGTTCTTTTCATATAGAAGCATATTTTCCGTATGTCACATTATGACTATTGAAGGAAATACGTTGTTAAAGGCAATGGGAGATCTATCTACCTTAGCATCTTTCTGCCCCAGTCAGTTTGAAGACCAAGGACTGCCTTATATATTCGCAGATCGAATTTGTGTTTTGCTCGACTCATCCTGTAATGAGGTCACTATTGGTGGAAGCGACTGGCGTGGAACAGTAGCTCTTCCGATTGCTTTAGACAATGGAATGACTATTTGTTGTGCCATTATTAACTACGGGCCTGTGAAATTGTTTACCTTTGTTGCATGGTCTTTATTGAATAATTTGTTGGCAATAAAAATACACCCAATAACAAGAGAAGATAACAATATCTGTCATTATGCAGCCTTGATTGTTGTTCTGGACTTGAGGACAAGAAAACTGGTGAAATATGGTATGGCAAGGAAAGAGAAGTTGTTCAGGAACTGGAAGAGAGTTTTGTCTATGAACATACTTGAGACACCAGAAGAAGATAACTCTGAAATTTCGAAAAACATCTCTGGCTCCATTGCGATTGATCATCGGAGACAATTCTCCTTTCAAGGAGGTTGCTTTCCTCGTTGCAGAAAATGGATTGGAAAAAGATGTCGAAGGCTCTTTCCTCGTCGCAACAGATTAACCAGATGTCAGTTTTAAATCTTAACATTGAGTAATGATCTGTCTCGTGAGGATGTTGACTATTTTCTAGAAAAAATGTACCTAATTCAGCCTCATTTCTTACAAAATGATGCACGTAAACTGGCAGTCATTGTGTGCTTTTCGAAACAAGTTGTGGCGTACTACAGTTAGGTTAATCTACATAGAAACTGAGACATTAAATAATCGCAAACACGTAAAGGAAGATAAACAGCTGATGTTCATAGCCTCACCACAAGAATCTGCTGCGTGGAACCATCGAAGCACTGACCCTGTGGTGAGAGTACTAGCTATAATACATATAGCTAAGAATACACACAGTGCTAATCAATATCTCTGTCAGCAGCCCCAATTCCATCTTGTTCTTAATGAAGGGATATACATTTTTTTCTATTTTTTTCTCCTCTTTATTAATTTGATTCGTCTGTTCTGAAATTGCCAGCAACAAGAAGCACTACTACTTTGAAATTGGCAATAATAATTTAAAAATTTTGATTAATATTGCTCTTATAACAGGCTATTTTTAACTTTTGCAATCTTTGTTTAATTAGTAGAATACAAACGGTAGTAAGAAAATCTGAAGAGTTATGTATGTTATTCTCATGTAGGTTTAGGAGGTTTGTTTTATATTACAAGCAAATGCCATATTGTATTTTGGAACAAATGAAAATTAATAAAGTTTTTTTACATCATGTCTTTAAGATTTGATTATTAAAATATAGTAAATTATCAACATTTAGTTGACATAATGGATTCAATTTAAGAATTAAAAGAAAAAAATACTTATTCTAAGGAAAATCAGCTTTGAAATACGATGGTATTTCCAAAAGATTCAGAATTTACACTGAAATATCGCCCTACTGGTAATAACTAGTTCATGGCATATAAAGAAAAAAATCATGTATTCGTTTCAATTGTCTATCTGCATAAGTTCGTTGGAGGCAGTTATCTGAATCAGTCATAATGCTATGAGCTTGCACACTGCATAACAATGCTCTAATGCACACGATTGTTGTTGCCAAGATGCAGTGCTAAATCTGGGTTGTAAGGTGAGTGCTGAATCTCTTTGACGCCACAATCTTTCACTGCAATTTTGACAACAACAGCTGTATGTACTGGAGGATTGTGATGCAGTATGCTTGCTCAGCGCATAGTGACTTATTCACTTACTGCCTCCAAGGAACTGACGCAGGTAGACAGTTGGAATTGGGACATTCCATGCAAATCAACAAGTCATCAGACTTGACCATCTCAGATTTTTCTAAAAATTGGTAAAAAGCTTTATTACAGTGGGAGATGAAAATATCCCAAATATTACCTCTCCCCCCTGAAAGTGTCTCCATACAGGGTGTTCAAAAATGTCAAAATGCATTTTTTCAGTTAAAGTGGTTATTAAAAAATGTCATAAAATGATTAATATGTGCACTAGAGACGTGAAACAAACACCATTGGAAAGCTTAAAGATTGTTCTACAAGTTATACTATATTTAAGAAACCCGTAAAATAAAAAAATAACACCTCAAATATTCAAATTAAGATTTGAATTTTGAATTTCGCATAGAAATGTCCCTCTGAATTTGTTCAAAATTGTTTAGATTGTAGTCTCATGTGTACTAAAACACCACAAAGTTGTATTTTAGGCACTCAATGGGACCCAATTCAAAATTCAACATCTCTTGTCTCTCATGTCTTGTGACTAAACAGTCAATTTTCTGTCCTTTGGTACTCGAGAGTATAAATCGATTCACAATAGGAAGGTGAGTTGTTGTGAGCACATTAGGATTAGAAATATATTTCTGGGCTTTCGATATCTATGGCCAGTAGCCCGTCACGTATAAGGGATAACGTCCCTCAGCGATCATATTACCTGGGGAACTGGAAAGGAAGAAAGGAATGGGAAAGGAAAGAAGCGACCTGGGACCGTTATGTTATATACCAATCGAGATTTTCCTAGTCTGAATGGGGAAAACCAAGGAAACTCTTGCTCAGGATGGTTCGAATCATGTTAAATTATAGTTGAATAGCCCTGGTGGTCAAAAGGGACGCTAAAAATTTCAAACAATCATCAAAAGTAATAATGTAAAATTTGGGTGTCTTAACGTCGTTTTCTGACATCAGTGCTAAAAAGACGTTAGTCCTATTTATTTTCATATTCATTAGATCTACGTCTCCGAATTAGAGATTTAAGAAGGAAATCAATAGCATTTGCCTTTTATATCGAAGAAGAATAAGAGAAAATGCAGAATCAAAAAATAAAACACTAAATTCTAAGTGACTGTCGGTACGAAACCTCACTCAGTTCTTCTTTACATGACCAAAAGTCACCAACTCAACATTGAGTTATATAATTGAAAATCATATTTATCGAATAATGCTTGGATCTATATACAGCACTTGTTCTTAATTTTAAAAAATGAAATTATGGCTTTGTTATACAGACCGACATACGCTGTCAGTTTACGTAATTTCTAGTAATGTTATTAAGTCTGAAGTAAAAGAGAAATGAGTAAGATTAAGAATCGAAATCAAACCACACCCATTACTAGGTGTTGACCTATCACGAAATCATGACCATAGTATATTTCATTACTTCAGAAAAAAAGAATAATGATATAAATCTATGTTCATGTAATTGTGAATTTATGTGTAAAATCAATTCAATCAGGAAAGCGACCCAGTAATCTGGCTAAACCTGGCTAAAATGCTATAATAATAATAATAATAATAATAATAATAATAATAATAATAATAATAATAATAATAATAATAATAATAATATACTTATAACATGTGTATCTTCTTAGTCTGTGTGAGTAATTCGAATTCCTAATAGTTAACTATCGCTTTTCAACTACGTTCGCTGTCTGCCTGTTTGCTTGCCTTTATTTGAATGTGCATGCTGAACATAAACGTACTATACTGTAGGGGTGGACGGTTCCTAAAAACGTAAACCGCGGTTTCGGTTTGCCACTTAAACCGGTTTGGAACGGTTAACCGAAACCGAACCGAACTGATCCCAAACCGAACCGAACCGAACCGACCCCAAACCGAACCGAACCGAACCGAACTGATCCCAAACCGAACCGAATCGTAACGTTCAGAACTGTCCGTAGAACTGTGACAAACTAAACTGTCCAAAGGGTTTGGAACGGGGTTTCGTTTACTATTGGCTAACCAAAACTTAAGCGAAATCCGTCAATGCAAATTCAGCTGTGTCCACATGGAGCTGAATTTAATCTTTAACTCACTCGTAACATACGAACAGTTAGCAGATTTGTGTATAACAAAAGAATAAAATAGCAAAGAGCCTGGAAGTACTCATTGCATATATAATGTTTGTACATGTTTTGTATGTATGTAGATAGATAAAAATATCACACAACTAGATACCACGTATGCACAAAAAAATCCTGGCAATACAAGTATTTGATGGAGAAATGATCCCAATAAATTCCTTAAAATTAGAAGCATTTCATATGTTAACGGAATATTTCATTTCATATGTTAACGGTCAATTACAGAGTCTTAACATATTCTGAAGGTACTTAATGAAATCAATATCCTAACCATGTCCCAAAGACGATATCTCCGGTACTGTTGTTTATTCACATAACACAATATAAATTCACATAAAACACCACCTTACTTGCATCATAAATTAACATGTAGATCAGAAATTCACCGTTACAATACCCGAGGAAGTAGTAAACTGAATATGCCCCGGCATTCTTGAAAAATAACAGAGAAGGCATTTTCAATTTCGCCAGTAAGAATCTGGAACTCCCTACCAAAGTCAATCACTGACAAACCATACAATTAATTTAAATTATCACTCCAAACATTATTATTTAGAGATCAGAGACAAAGCATTGGCACACATGAAAGGTTTACTACAGTATGAAATTGGACTAACAGTATTAGTTTTTTTTATTTTTTTTTTTTTTTACATTTACATTTACATTTACTGAGTGTTTTGTTTATCCTTACTATAATTGAATGTACCATGTTATGTTATTTGTATCATATATCTTATTTGTGTCTTCTTTGTAATGATGACAAGGGTTAGGAGGCAGAGTAGCCTCCGGCTGAACCTCGCCCGCTAAAATAAAGAGAAATTCAATTCAATTCAATTTAATTCAATTCAAATTGGCAGACATTGGTCTGGCATACGGGAAAGCAGACGGTAATGGCCGTGTGGCACAACAGTGTACAGACAACAGTTTCCTAATCTTAGAATTTCACACCACGCAACGTTTTCAGATGTAGATCGAAGATTACAAGAAACAGGATTGCTGGAAGCACACAGGCTCAATGCTGGACGAAACAGAACCGTATGGACTGTGGTTTTTGAGGAGGAAATTCTTGCTTGAGATCAGAGAAAACCGTCCACCAGCACATGGGTAGTAACTGTTGAAATTAACACCCATCATCGGCAGGTTTGGAACATGCTTCACGAAAATCAGATGTACTCTTTCTATGTGCAAAGGGTGCATGCATTACACGCCATCCACGTAGGCGGGAGTTTGTCCAATGGCTACGCGAACCATGCTAATATATCCCGCTTCATGTCTCGTATTCTCTTCAAAGATAAAGCTGTTTTCCCATGATGGAGTGATGAACACTAACACTCAACATTTATGGTCTGAGGCAAACCCAAACCGATATGGAATGCTAACTCATGACCATCAGGAACGGTGTTCTGTGAATGTGTGGGCATGAATCGTTTATAATTCTCATCAGACCGTACCTACTACCACAATGCTTAATCGGGTGGGAGTATTGGATATTTTTGAAAGAGATTCTGCCTGAACTACTAGAGACTGCGCCACTGGCTGTTCATCGAAACATGTGGTTTATGCACAACGGTGCTCCAGCACATTTGCTGTGGAGGTGCGTAATTGTCGCAACGCATCCTTTCCGAATAAATGGACGTCAGAGAAGGACCGGTATCTTGGCCACCTCGCTCATCCAACCTTAACCACCTAGATTTCTTTTCCTGGGACCATATGAAACAACTAATTTGCGCGACGCCTGTGCAATCAGAGGAGGATTTGGTTGCTCGAATTATTGTTGCAGCGTGGAGCATTCGGGAAACGCCAGGAGTGTTTCAACGCGTTCGCAGCGTCTTTCCCTTTCGACGCCGCTGTAACCTTTGCATTGAAGTGGTGGGTTGAAACTTTGAACACCTTTTGCAGTGTCCGTTCTGACAACCATCCTCTTTCCATGTAAACAAAGACTCCCCTCTGTACCTTGCTCCCTACAACTACCTTCTGTATGCAGTCCCGCTATACGATTATACTGATCCAGAAATATTGGCCCCTGTTACAGTACGTACAAATATCGTGAATGGAAGAAATATTTTGTTTCACATCCGTCAGTTTAGAACATTGATTGAAAAAAACGTACTGTAGACGTATTTCTGTGATGTACTGATCGAAATGAATGTGCTAAAACAGTTATGTGTATTATTATTATTATTATTATTATTATTATTATTATTATTATTATTATTATTATTATTATTATTATTATTATTACGCGTTCTTTATTTGTCTGTAGTTCTTGTTCAATTACTGTTGTTGTAAAGGTTGACGCGTTCTCAAAAGCGTTGCGATATCATAAATATGAGCAGATTAGCAATCGGAATTTCTTTATTTTCTGTTACTTATCGGCTTGTACCGTACGTATTTTTACATTCTAGAAACGTAAAGTTTCCAGTGAGCTCTCGTACAACGACTTTACTAGTACTTTTTGAGGAGGTATGCAACCACACACAGTAATTTTTACTTCATCCGCCATCTTCTATCTTCGTGTATGAGTACTGACCTGCCACATAGTATTATTTCCAGGCAGTGAAATGTCCTTTACATGTTGTTGTCCACTCAAGTTACGTCATAAAATATCAGGGAATTCCCTGTAGCGGCATTGCACAAATCTGAAAACTGCAAATTTGGATAGAGCAGGTTAGGATATTTTGTCGATATCATACCTCATCACGTCTACAATCAGTAGTTTGTGCAATATTTAGCTCTAAAGTTTGTTTTCCCACGCTTTCGGTAGCCTATAACACGTAAACGACACGCTTTTCGTGCTATGTGTACTGGAACTTTTTTTGTTTGTTTTGCTCTCAGGAATAACCCCTCTGTTTTTGTACAACGAATTTAGCGCCATATTGTGTAGAGTCTTCAGAATCAATTTGACTACACTAACGCGACAAAAGTAACTGTTCTCAAAAGCAGCATAAATTTTCTTGGTTACCTGATAATATTACACCACGATATATTCCACATACAGGTGTAAATCATGCCCCGCCCCCCTAGTCATTTCAAGACGAACTTAATGTTTCATTCTAAACGTAGCTTCTCCTGGAATAGCATCCACCCTTCAAGTAACTGCCACCCCTACCACGGTATCTCCTAAATCCGCCCATGCCGTAAAGTTGTCTTCCAACTGATATTAAGAGTTTTATTCCAAAATCCAAAGCATCAGTAAAAGTACCCACACAAGTACGGCCCTTAACTTGTTTCAGTAATATCGAAATAATTTTAATCTGAATAAAGTTATACCGAAAAACGTAACATTCACCTTATTAGAATGTCTGGGTGGACGGTTGCTAATAATGCAAACTGCACTTCTGTCGATTTCAAATATTGAACTGAAACCGAACAAAACCGTCCTCAAAAAGTGCAAAACAGTTCTTAAACCGAACCGAACCATTCTACAAACCGAACCGAACCGTTCCCAAACCGAACCGAACCATTCCCAAACCGAACCGAACCGAACCGTTCCCAAACCGAACCGGACCGGTTTGAAGTCCAAACCGATTGATTCGGTTTAGACTACAAACCGAACCGAAACCGGTTAACCGGTTCTTGGAACACCCCTACTATACTGTTTATTATGATTAAGACAAAGCCCTATTAAATGCAAATAAGATTGCAATTGTTTACGTATCACATGCGTTTATTCTATGTTAAGCACAATATAATTTATTAACAGAAGCAACATGAACACAGTATATAAACTACAGATACTTTCACCGTTTATCTTTAAAAGACACTGCAATATTTAACAAATTTTATCGGCAACCCATATGAAGCATACTACCATTAACAGACCGTAACCATCTTTACTTTTGAACATTAATATTTGGCTAACCGCAAGTTGGTTAGGCACATTAAAAGAAGGAAAAGGAAGTTAAATTAAAACAATATTAGAACATTTAATTAATCATGATTTTTACCTATAGCATACAGCGAGCCGAATATTTGTGGAAAGCAACAACAATACATAATAATAATAATAATAATAATAATAATAATAATAATAATAATAATAATAATAATAATAATAATAATAATAATAATAATAGGGTAATAACCTCACAAACAGCATTAGCTTTGGTATGAAATATAAAACTGAAAATTTGTTTTTGAAGTTCCTTCTTCATAATTTCGATGTCGTGATTGTTGCACTACTTATAACCAGTGCATTTTTTTTTTGGGGGGGGGGGGAAGAAAAGATGCTGCTATTCAACATGAATACGTAATTACAATCATTTCCACTTTTTAATATTTCGTCTGAGATACCCTCGTCGTCTTTAGATAGTTTCTTTCTTTTGCCATCAACCACAGAATGACATCAGTAACAGATGAGTCCAAAAATTTGTTATGATTAAACTGTGCGAAAGGCAGTCCTACTAGTATGACGGAAACCCTTCCACGATTTTTCTGTTCAAGCACAAGTGATTTAAATGTAATTACTGTAAGGTATCTGAAGAAAGTTCCATTCATATTTGATGGAAGATATTGCAATTATTACCAAATTATGTTTAAAGGAAATTGTGTGTCCGAGATTTTTTCCTGGAAATATTTAAGGAAACCACGAACTGATTTTCTTTCATTTAAATGGAATTTTAGGCTACGAAGGCAGAAGTTAAATTCTAAACAAGTGAAAAAAATAGCAAGTGTTGCAAATGATTCATCTACTACCTTTTACATGCATATCATATAATGTTACAGTCTTAAGATAGAAACAAAATTAAGTTCGTATTTTTAAAAAAAAATTAGATAAGTGGTCCTGGCACTGCGTACCGCCGGGCAAAATGCCTGCTTATAACTATTCTACATATTTTGGGACATACACACACACACACACACACACACACACACATATATATATATATATATATATATATATATATATATATATATAAGGGTCTGTCGAATAAAACCGGAACCTGGGTTTTCTGGCTATATTAGTGCCACAATCTGTCGGCCAACGCATGGAATTACTTGCAAACATCCGCCATGTCATTCTTAATTAAAGGAAAGCTGAGTAAGTGGCTCCTTTGTAGTTGGCGATGTGTTGAAGAATTTATGTAGAAAATTTTTGATTGGTCTCCCATCGATAATATACCGCTGTTCCTAACAACTGGAAGATTGACTTATGTAAGTATACATCATAAAATAATAACTCTTCCTGCTGTTTTTTCATGTCTTGAATCAAGATTTTTTACTCTTTGAGAGGTGCTAGGCCTGTAGTTCCGAATAATGGCGTAGTAGGATATAACCGGGACATCAACAGTCGGACAGAACCGGGTAGTACAATGTAGATCTGAGAAGGTTAGATACAGTGTATTAACTGTGAAGAATGGGCACACAAAGCTTGCAGCAATGTGGACGAAAATGATAAAACTTTTATTTGTGATTTTTGTTCTTAGATTTAACAAAATCGTGATCTAAAGTTATTTTTTCTATGTTATTGGTCTAATTTAATCTAGACCTCTATATTTCCCGTACTTTTTAAGCTTACATATTTTTTCAGTTGGATTGATTCTTCCTGCACTAGTTCTTGGAGTAATTACATATTTTTCTTGTAAAAGAAAAAATATATAATTATTTTATATGTACTCGGTTTTATCCTACCTGGTCGGACAAAACCGGGTTTATGCATTCCCTTTAAAAAAATGTTTTTGCTCTCGAAATTTATTAGCTTTTTCCGTTGAAATAAGCATTTTTATGTTAATAACAAATTTATTTAGCATTTGAAAACTAATTGCAGCTATACGATCCATATAGATGCTGAGGAACCAGCAAAAACATTTTGGGTCCCGGTTTTGTCCGACTTTTCCCTATATATATGTATATACCGGGTGATTCAATAAGAACGTACCAGGTCTATATTGCAGCTAATACTGCACGTAGAGCCTTCAAACAAAAAATTGCATTACCAAATTGTATGTGTAGAATGCAATAAAAATAGTAGCGAGGCCAGTGGCGTCTCGTGAATACCTCCAACGGGGGGCAATTTCAAAATTTGCAATGGAAAGTGGTATAACTGTTGGAATCGTTCGAAAGGACATTAAATGTCATACAACTTTTAGAGGACAAACTTTGTCATATCATTTCCCATTTAGCCGCTAGAGGCGTTGCTGCAGACTTGTATCTGACTATCCGTAGCAGGCCTTTATCTCAGCTAATAATGCACATAGAGCCGTCAAACAAACAATTGAACTACCAAATGGTATGTGTAGAATGCTATAAAAATAGCGACATCAGTGGCGTATCGTAATATCTCTAACGGGGGTAATTGCAAAATTTGACATGGAAACAGGGGTTTGGTTGTGCCTCCATTGAAACAAAGCACAATGGGAGAAACGTCGAGAAGAAACACCCTCGCACCATCTGACTTTCACCTAGTAATGCGACCGTGTTGCTGCCAACGAGGAAGAAATATGCCAAGATGTTTTTATATGAAATATGCCAAGTTGATACTATCCATGATTTCATACAGTACAGGAATTTTGAAGCTACTTAAAATCGCATCTTCTTTCTAAAGAGGTTAAGAAGCTGCATCCTTACTATGACTTAGTTATTTTTCTTCTTTGCCCCTAATATTTTAGGAATTCTAACTGGGGTCATGATGTCAGATTAAGAGTACGTAATGAGATAGTGAAAAGATTTCCAAAGCTTTTTATCTGAATCGATGTTAAGGATAACTTTTTATCAGTAACGTATGAATCATATTTGCCTTCATTTAACTCAAAATTGCTGGTTCAGTTTCAATGAAATATTCACCAACGATTGCATTAGAATCTCATGATAATAATACCACTACTGTACATATCACCATATTTAGGTTCTAAAGACCTGACCAATAATGTAAAAGGAGAGTTAGGAGTGGGAAAAATCGAATGATAATCCATTCCTTAACAATTAGTTCTTTTCAATGCCTGATGATTTTTCTTGAAGGGGAGAACCTAGGTTTTCGAATACCAGAAAGCACTTTAACTTAATTAACTAATTTGTTTACTGTTATTTATAGGGTGACTATTGAAACTCTCTTAAACGACATGTTTAAATGAATATCTGTGAAATGAAGCCATAACTACTTACTGTAGTTGATAAAACATCCCTTGACTCCAGTGTCATGAATTCCAGTTTTCCGTGTTCTGTTTTGAACCACAGGAGAAAAGAATTGGCCAACATACTCATTATTTACTGGTTTAGTGACTCCACTAATTACATTAGACAAATAACCTAGAAGCTTTTTCCGAGGAGCAGAATACTCACAAGGAAGGGTCACGCAGTGGCTCTGCTGAGATCCGAACGAGACAATTATGTTTGCATTTGATATGTTATAACTATTCTAATCCCAAAGTTATACGTGCCACCGGGCCTAATGTTGTGAGTTACAACATATTTTGTAATATAAAAGCTACAAAGCTGGAAGAATAGTTTGAGCCCAGTCATTTGTTCGGAAAGGGTTGGGTAAATGGAAAACTCGGACAATGCGTATCCCTTCATTTTCAAGGACACATTTTTTCTTATAAAAAAAAGAGGGCCCCAGGGTCCTCGCAGGATCTCAGACGGGGTCCAACTCAAAATTTTCAAATGGCAAGGGGAGTTAAGTAGTACACCGTTTGAAAGCTGTTGTAAAATGAAAGAAAATGAAGCAAGTCTCAACTCTCTACGACAACCTTGTGCAAAATGGCGGAGGGTCAAAATATTTAAAAAAAACTTAATTGAAAAGTCCATAGTCACCCTTATAAATCCGAAACGGTAAGACAAATGTGAAAATAGGAAAGGGGGTGTGGCATTATTTTAAAAGTACAACAATTTAAGTTAAAATGTCTTGTCCCAGGGTCTCCACAGGGTCCAAGGTGGAGCCCAACTAAAAAATTTCAAATGGCAAGAGGGGTTAAGTAGCTCATCGTTTGCCAAATCTTATTAAATTAAAGTAGATGGAGCAAGTCTCGGCTTTCTACGATAACCCTGTCCAAAATTGCGGCGGGACAAAATGTAAACAAAAGCTTAATTGAAAACTATGGCCAGCTTGAATCCAAGATTGCCGCTTAAAACCTATGTCATTCATAACAGTACAAATCTAAATCAATATTTTTCTCTATTATGTATTTAAAAACAATAGGAAGACTAAAGAACAATTGAATTTCGATTCACTTCAACTATTATTTCATTCCGTAACAACACATATATGTTTTGTTCTTAATCCACGTTCGTCACGGTTCTCTCGACATCATTTACTTGAATATAACCAATATGCGATGAACACACAACTTGACTTCCTACTCATACTGCTAAACAAAAGTTGAATACCTAGGGGTATTTTTCTAATTTTGTCATACATAGTTCATGCATAAAAGACTTGCTGCACCAGTAGGTTGGGGGCTTTATTGTAACGTATTCGTGATGGTTACATTTTTATGTCATTGGTTGGTTTGATCGCAATACTTCAAGCAATATCAAATATACAAAAAAAAAAAAAAATCTCATTTGCAAGATTGGCGAGAGGTACCAAACCATGTGTAAGTCATTTCAGTACATCAAGCTGCGTCAAACTTTGTTGGTTTGGTCATAGTATTCCAAGAAATAACATATTTATATACAAACTCATTTTTCACACTGTCAGCCATATTGGATTACAGATTATACTCTTGGATATTTTGTGGATATCTATTATTAACCATAAACGTAAATACCATATTTCGCTTCTCCAACACCAGTGGTGTGAGCTGGACATGCGTTCGATACATAGTGCGGCATTTTGAACTCAAGATGTCGCGTTTTTGAACATTTCGTATATTTTCGTCACCTACTAACATTCATGCCAAATTTGGTTTTCCTGGCTTTAGCAGTTTGGTATGCTTATCCTTTCGATATAGGTTTTAAGCGATCATCTTAGATTCAAGTTGGCCACAGATTTTCAATTAAGCTTTTGTTTACATTTTGACCTGCCACAATTTTGGACAGGGTTATCGTAGAAAGTCGAGACGTGCTCCATCTTCTTTCACTTAACAAGAGCTTTCAAACGATGTGCTACCTCTCTTGCCATTTGAAATTTTTTAGTTGGACCCCACCTGGAACCATGTGGGGACCCTGGGATAAGACGTTTTAACTTAAATTGTTGTATTTGGAAAATAATGTCACACTTCCTTTCTTATTTCCACATTTGTCTTACCGTTTCTGATTTATAGGGGCGACCATGGATTTTTTAATTAACTTTTTGTTTACACTTTGACCCGTCGCCTTTTGCACAGGGTGTCGTAGAGAGGTGAGACTTGCTGCATTTTATTTCATTTTACAACAGCTTTCAAATGATGTGCCACTTAACCCCGCTTGCCATTTGAAAAGTTTGAGGTGAACCCCGTCTGGGACCCTGCTGGGGACCCTGGAACAAAGATTTTTACCCCAAAAAGTTTGTCGTTAGAAATGATGGGATACGTGCTGGCCTAGTTTCCCACTTACCCAACCGTTTCCGAACAAATGACTCTGTTCAAACCATTCTGCCAGGTAATTGTTTTAAGTTCTTATATTACAAAATATGTTGTAACTCATGATATTCCGTCCGATGGCACGTATAACTTTGGGATTCAGCTAGTTATAACATATCAAATGCAAACACAATTGTCTCATTCGGATCTCAGCGGAGCCACTGCGTGACCCTTCCTTGTCAGAAAAGAGAAGAAAATTCCTTTACGAGGAGGTTAACAATTTTGAACAACTACAATGAAATCAGAATCTACAGTTTTTGGTTCCACTTTCGGAAAACTTTTTTTAAGTTTAAGGAGAGGGGGCGGGGATTTACGATTCCGAAAGTTCTGTGGTTTCAACAGTGAAAGTTCCCTGGGCCAGAAGCCAAAGGGTTGTGTATGTTTTATATGTTTAGAAATGCTGTTATCTGTTACAGTACAAAATATGGATCTAACAAACTTTAACTCATTCAACAAAGGGAAAGCAATTAAAAAAAAAAAGTAATGAAAGTATATCTAAGAGTAGTAGTTAAAACCACTTTAAGACTTGTTGGTAAATAATACGTGGTAGTAACATGATAAATAGCTCTCATTAAGATGCTGCATCGATGTCTTTCAATATGCTTGGATGTCTATTCAACACTCACTTTCAACCTAATTTCACCTTCGCATTTTAGCATTACGATCACATTAGTTTTCAGCTGATAAAATTACATACAACACTTACTCTGTATAAATCTCCCACCCGTAGGCAAATGTACTTTATATAGCATCTCAAAGATAAAGAAAGGAAGTTTTGAAAAAGCTTCACAATCTATTGGATTAAAAAAAAAAAAGTGTTCGTGTATTAAATATTGGAGGATTGTTTTCAAAATTCTGCTTCGGAGAAAGTAGGAACAGTCCGAAATAAACGAAATACAACAGCTACGTTTATATTTTTCCTTCGGTCACCTCGAAATTTACATTTTGAGGATACTATTAGCTGTAATTAGTTGCAGCAAAGAGAGAAGTGTAGGAAGGAAGAAGATTTAAGACATATTCTCACATCTTAACTATATTTTACTTAAATCCACTAATGTTGAACACTTATTGAATAATGAACTACATACGAGTAGCTTATCAATTTAACTTACTCCTTGTAATTGTACAATCGATAGCAAAAGTTGATGCAAACCTACAAATTCTTTTATCAGTAATTTAAGAGTGAGGCAGCTGTTACAACTATAGTATGTTTCCATTATCTATTTCTCTTTAGTTACAAATATCTGTCCTTAAGAAGCAATTTACTTCATTTTGAAATTGTTCACAAAAGAAATCATATGGTTAGATATACTGTTGTACTCACATATCAGTATAATGTACACACATATCACATTTTTTACTCCAGTGAAAATGTTATTCCGCGAAAAGTTGAGAATTTAAGTACTAAACTGTTACATAAGATGTACTACGATGCATTAAAATGCTCCAGATAATTGGAAATATTTATTATGTTATTTGCTGTCATTTTCTTCTAAGAGTGCTTCATTTGGTGAATTTAGTGCTTTGTATCATTATACATTTCTATTTCCATCTGTCGTTTCATGTTTATCAATAAAATAGCAATATAAATAAAATAAAATCGTTTAACACAGTAAAATATATCAACTGACACATAATCTATATGAACTTTTCGACTGATGCAATTTCTACATGTTTATGCATGTATGTAGTTATGAATATTCTGGAAAGTACGCCTATACCCATCGTATGTAAGATGTTTACTGGGTTCACGAGAAAACTATTGAATACAGCAAAATTGTTCCTAATTACTTTAGTAATTTTCACTTTCCAAGTAAACTTACCAAGAAGTTGCAATTTTATCTCAAGATCTCCATATCTCGGAATACCTTAATGTTAGAGATATGAAATCTTGTATTTGGACTTTTTACTTAATCAATTATAGGTTTCGGAGATTTTTAATATTTGATCTTGAAGGTGAGAAAAGTAGTAGGAAAAAAATGAAATGAGATGGGAGTTACATTGAAGATCTCCATATCTAGAAATCTCTTTTAAGTTCATTTGGTACAGGTCTGTAATCCATGTGCAATTTATAACTTTAAAACATGGAGGAATGGCGTAGAATGAAAAAGAAGATAGTAGTCCTAACCAATACAACTCAGGGAATATCCGTTTGAGTCTCACTAAAAATAGAAACATGAAATTAGGAATTTCCGATATTTCATCTAAAAAGGGAGAGAATAGATGAAAAGAAAGAAGAGTAGGAGTTAATTTTTTTTATAATAAAATGTTTATAACTTGAGATCTCTTAAGTTTATAGACATTAAATTCGGAATTTGGATTTTTCATTTAAAGTAATTAAATACATATTTTATCTTTTTCTTTTTTGACATTTGGCCTATAAAGGAAGATAAAGTGATTGAAAATTCGAAGTGAAAGCGATGAAATGATGGTTGCAATAATCGAAACGACAATAAAATGTCGATATCTTGGAATTTCTTAAGTTTACAGACAAAATTTGATTGTTTGCACTTTTGATTTAAAATAATTGGAAATGTGTTTTAATATTTATTGATACTTGATCCAGAAGACAAGGAAAAGTATTAGATGGTTCACTAAGATATCCATACGAGGTGTTCCAATTTCGTGCAAGACTACGAGTTCAGAGGAATTCTATATGATAAACGAGGAAGGAGTGCAAAATATTGCCGCAGTTACACGTGGAGGTATTTGCTAGTAAAGTCAAAGAAAAACACAAAACTTTGCTTCTATCAAGTCGTTCAATTAAAATAGAAAAAACCAAATTTTGTGTCCAAGGACTCTTTTTTTTTTTCTTTCAACTTTAAAACTTATTTATATTATACAATTTTAAATGACTACCTTTATCTTTTTGTCAGTCTCTGGGTGAAATTTTACAAACCAATTTTAATTTACTTCTACTGAATTTATTTATTTTAATTTGGAATTCATGCTTATTTCCAATGATAATACAATATTTTATCAATTTTGATCAAGGATCAGATTTATTATATTTTTATTGTGTAACAACAGTTTTCATGCACTTTTATGTCTTAGTTAACCAGTTTTTTTCTTGTGTTCTATGCTATTTTACAATGTCTTCCATTGAAAAAAATAATACATTGACATTCCCTCCCCCCTCCCGGAATCGTAATTTGGAAAACCTTATTAGTAACTAGCTGAAGTACCGGAAATTGAAAATATTTAAGCATATACAATTCCTGTAACTTCTTGATCAAGAAGAACATTGACTAGACTGAGATTTTCACTGTTTTTTTTAATCCCGCTCAAAACCTTCCCTCAATCAAGTGTTCAATCCCCTCCCCCTCTTATTTTCACATTGTGTGTGAAAATGAATAAAACATGAACATTTTGAGTATGAGAAAGCTTATTGATAGAAAAATATTTCAAATTTCTCGCTTCATGCACAGGTCACACATGTGCTACACTAATACTTAAATCTCTCCACATTAACATGTCTTCGTGGTCGACTTTCCAAAATTCTTGTAAATTATCCCCCTCCATCACCCCTTATGCATGGAATTCGCTAAATTATTTAAAGTCTATTTCATATTTCTAATCTCATATATGAAATTGTACCCATTAAAAGTTGAAACCCTTTAAGTCTAATGGATAAATCAATTCCTACTCTCACTTTGTGTTCGTCACATTGATTTCAGCTTTACTCTTTCAGGTGAAATTTCTAAACTCATGCAAGAAAATGACATATATTCAGCGTATCACAAAGCATACACATACAACATATCGTGTATTTATATGCAGCTCATAGAAAGAATGTACTTTTAGTTTTCCTACTCCCCCGCCCAATCGGGATAAAATTTGCTAATAGTGAAAGTGAGTATAATATTTTCTATTTTATTTACCACCGTTCCTAACCTTTTTAGATTAAGGGATATTTCCAACACTCCAACACATGTACGACGAATTAGATATCAGAAACCCCTGATGTACGAAATTGTGTTCCTTATATCCACCAATTCAGGAATTTCTTAGTGCTAACTACGTCAGCCATACGGATTCATTCTATTCTCATTTAGCCTTTGAAAGCGGGATTTCCAAAAATTCGTATAAGGGAATGCATCAGTTTAATGTGTAGTTAAAAGTCCTCATATAGGCCTATAGTTTCGTTGCTATACATACATTCAGAGGTTAAAAGAAAAACTTCCCATTCTCTTGTGTTCTCAGTGTTGAATGTCAGAATTCGTGTAATAAAACTATATATTCATATTCTAAAGCAAGAAGCCCTCATATATCACTTTTTGTGTATTCAGAGCTACGCATAATAATAACCTTTTACACCTTGTTTCACTGTACAATTTTGTGGAGCCAAAGCATGATTATGAATACTCTATTTCCTTTCAAGAATTTAGCGAAGACAATAGTGAAAGTTTCATTGTAATCAGTTTGGTATTTAAATAGTTTCAGGGTCATTGACAACCAAATATACATAAATGCATGCATTATGCACCCTGTCTGCCAGAGTTTCATTATATCTATGGGTCAGTCTAAAAGAAATATCGTATACAGATTAAATGCGTTATAAATCAAAAATTGTTTGTTTGATAAGGGAAATTAAAAAGAAAAAAAGAAAAAGAAAGCAAGAAAAATGAAAGATAGTTAGCTCTGTAACATATGATATGCATGGAATAAATCGTGAGTGGGAACCCTTCGCCCCTGGTGGGGGGGGATATTCATGAAGCTATAGGCTTATGTCTAATTATATTGGAATATATTATCCATTTCTTAATTTCGAACATACTAGATTCAATCGAAATTCGAAAACTTTTTATCGGACTTCTGAATAAAATAAAATAAAATAAATAAATACATGACCGTGTTTATTACATATAGAATTCCCAGTCACGACCCCCTTTTCAGTTTCATTAAAATAGAAGAAGAAGTAAAGAAGAGAAAGTTGGGATAAGAAGAGAAGACAAATAGAGAAAGTAAGAAGAAGAAAAAAAGAACTGTTACTGGATATTTTTTAGAAATATTGTAAAGGAAAGTGAATAATTATCGAATTGGTATCATTTCCAATAGCTATTGGGTGAATGTTTGGTATTAAGGTGATCAAAGGTAGACACATGTTAACCCATACATCCCAGACCTAGATCCATTTAACCCCAACTACCGAATTATCCCAATCTAGCTCTGAGATAGATGAGAAAGTTTAATTTAACCGTTTATTCAATATTTCCAGAAGTTCTAGACTAATATCCAATATTTGAAAAATAAACGACGAAGTTGATGGCATGTTAGAATCGACCACACAAAAAAATATCAGAGCAACACATCTATTTGTCGAAGATTCTGACTTTCAAAGTTCTCTCATGATGATCGTTCGTTCAGGTTACTTCAGTCCTTTTTGCTTCCTTCATAGAGCCAACTTAAATTAAGTTAGTAATGACATGCAATTACTTTAATTGCCAACTACCATTAATTATAATAAGTCACCCATATATGTCAAAATAATTGGTGCACTTAATACTAAACCTACATTTCACTCACACACACATTCATGCAGGACAATGTATACTTCAGGTTGTATTTAGTTGAATTAAACTAACCTAACTACATTTCTATAGACATTTATTACATTTCAATAAAAGAAAAACTTAGTTTGACATAACAGGAAAAATTTGATACATGAAAAAAAATGTTTCATAAGCATGCACAGAAATCTGCTACTTTCAACAATATCAAATAACACATTTCTCTTTCTAGAGATATTAAAAGTTGGATTACATTAAAAAAAATAATATTCGACAAAAGACGAAAGACAAAAATTAAAGAAAAGAAAAAGAATTCAAAGGTCAACATATTTAAGATTCAATGCAACGAATACATTGTGGGAAAAAAAATTGGTTAATCATTCTTTAAAAAAAAGAGCACTTTAGTAGCATTTTATTGAGTATTTGTCTTTAGAGGAGGAATTTCGACAATTTTATGAGTCTTTGTTCTCACGTCGATAATAACTCCTTTTTCAACTCTCTTTATTCACTATGATTGGTGTCCATGAGAGTATTTAATCGTTTGTCTTAACGACAGACGAAAAATTTAGTTTCTTCATATTATATATAATTTTCATTTCGTCACTTGACGCACTTGATATAAAATTTCAAAGTTTATCGAGATTTAAAATATCGAGTCCAGTCCCAAACATTGGGAACTTATTTCCATTATACGATATCTCAATGGACCCATCGTAGGTCCTGTATTCACATTACTAAATTATTAGCCAAAATCAGTTTAACTTAAGATCACTAAATTTGTATTACCAGTATAGATTGTGGAGTCAAGAGATTGTAGTCACTGAACTGACGAAAGCCAAATAGTTATGTTTCCAGTCGTAGGGGAGGATTTGTTTCATAGATTACTGATAGAAGGATTCGTTGGTGGGGCGCACTGTTTCGTAGTTTACTGAGTTCACTATGATCTCGCAAAATAAATTTGGATAAGGATTAGGGTTATTTTTACTTTTCTTACGACCTGCTACTTGTTCTATTTACATGCAGTATTTAACATGATGTTCAACTTTAATAGTCACAAACATCAATAACAACTCAACAAAATGTCATTTATTACAATTTACGCGGTAATACTGTATATCACAAAGAGTTGGTCAGTGTCGGGTGTCAAAAATCTATAGCAACCTAAAACAACCAGGGTAAATACCGAACCTTTTACATACATACTAGCATATATATATATATATTTTCATATTACTCAATATAATAAATTTCACTTTAATATCCATCTCAGTGTTTCGTCGACGTTTAAATTCTACATAACCTTTTTATATTCGATAAATATTCACATTTTATTGGCTCAAAGACAAAACAAAAACCTTGACTAACAAAAATTATTTTCTCTTCTCATAAGGTTGCGACATTGAAACTATATATATATATATATATATATATATATATATATATATATAAACTCGATAATTAATAATAATTCTCATTTTACTAAGATCCGCGTATAAAGGAATGGTTGATATTATTTAATAAGTTGACACAGGAGGTGGAAATACAACAAAATAGAGCAGGCACGTAACTTTCAAAATATGTAAATACATATATAGATGTATATACAGAGAAAGAAAAAAATCAATGTTATTCGAAACTAATGGGCCCAAACTACTAATACATACACCATATAACCAATCAATAGAAAGAAAACCAGAAATCAGTAATCAGCGGGTATAAGTTGTACGATCAATGAATAACAAGTAAGTTTCTGGGAATCTGAAATTATAGTGTACCGAAATCTTCCCGAATTGTATCCCGCGATGTCTCAGTTAGTACATACGATCGAAATTAGTGATATGAATATTGTATGTTTTCATGAGTTTCAAAACCGGGGGGAGAGGAAGATTGAAATTTAAAAAAAATCTCGAAGTAAGAAGGAAGAAAGAGACAAGAGAAAGAAAGCGGCGCCAACGAAAGGAGAAAGATTAAAGTACTACTCACTACACAGAAGAGTGATCGAATTTAAATATATAACAACTCATAGCCAAAAATATTCACATATGCCGAAAGAGGGTGGTTTACTTAAATACGTAAACTAGGAGGGGGTCCTGTTGCCAAGGATGCAAGTCTGTGTCCATCAGATCCCAATCCCACAAGAGTTTGCTTGTAAGATTGAAATCCGAGTCCCGTATCCGGCCCAGACCGGCAGGATAAAAGGAGAGGGGGAAGGGACCAGGTAACTGTGTCCCCAATTTTGAAATCTCTAAGTAAAAAAAATATTCGACCCATCAGAAGAACTAAGGAGGTTCAAGGACAGTAATGAAACTAGAGTAAAAGTAATAGCTAAGATATCCCTAACTACTGATTTGACAAAATTAAAAAAAAAATTAAATAAACTGAATTTTGGATCGGTGATTTTCAATGACCAAACATCACCGATGGCTACCCTGCGCAGACATGCCAAAGTCTGGGACGTCGTTAATTTCCATCAACTAATTAAACTGAGAAAAGAAACGAAAATACTTAAGAGGGTCATGGGTCGACGTCCGGGTACACGATCGACATAAATATTAATTTAGTAGTGGTTGATTTAACCGGATAGTCCGATCTAAGTTATATGAGCACTGTATAATAAATAGGGTAAGCAACAAAAAAATCTCGGAGAGTCAATGAATGTTAAAGGTACAAATGACCGAACCTGTACTTTTCGATGATCACAGGATATAGCAGTTAGTTTTCTTAATGATCATTTCTGTCAACCTTTAGAAGTAATTCCCACATGATGCTACCCTATCTGTTGAAAGGCTTAAGATCTGGGGCTGTTAGTATGAGGTACTTAAATGCGAAGTAACACACAATTCCCAACTATACTTTACTATCCAAATAACAAACTCGGTTGGATGAATGTACTGGTGTAGAAGTCAAAACGCGAGAGATGTTTTTTTTAGTAAACATATTCATATTCTCACTATATAATATACACTAGGCCTATCCATTTAAATATAGGTGTCATATCATCTCATTCATATTTTATATCATATTATTAATATATCATTACATTCATTCATTATTTACTCATTTTCGCGCGAAGTAATATTTTACAGACACCCTATTTCATACATTTTACACGCAGGCCATACACATATTTACATTACACACTAATAAATATATAATTATCACAATCTATCACGCTCAAACTACTACACGATAACATTCATCGAACCACTGACTCTTTGTTTCGAAGCACCCAAATCGTATTTACTTCGCAGTAAAAAAAATCATACGTGTATTTACTGAAAGTTAAATTGTCAACGATTAATTTATTTCTGATTTGCTGATAAAACTAAAGCAACAATGGAAATTTTCTACAGCCACAGGAAAAGAGAATTTAAAACTACATTTTGAAACAAACAGTAGCAGCATATGGACTTTACCTCTATTAAGAAAATAGGCATTCTTTATTTCAGTGGATATTTCGGATTCTAAATGACATAGCAAGCTGTAATTTTCAAAATAGTAAGATCTCATGCTATTTCATATAAATGCATACTCATTCGAACCGAAAACCATGTCCACGGGATGTAATTTGGAAATAAGGGGCCAAAATCAAACAAACTAAATCACTAACTCGTGCAATGACGTAATGTCAACAAACAACTGATTAGCGAAAACGGACACAATGGCGCTGTAGTGGAGACATAATTTACCGTGTACTGAAATATATACTTGTACTTATTAATCAGAAATCTAATATTTACTCTCGTTTATTTATGTATAGTTAGAAAAATGGTACTAAATTGACGCATATTTAATACACTGTCCTTATGGTAAAATCATGCACTCACTCAAAACTACTAACTACACACACCACTATAAATACTACACATAAATACTAACTAAGCAAGCACCATTTAATTACATGCATATTAAAGGCAAGCACCTTTAATCATATTACTCCTTGTCGGTATATAGAGTTGGCTCTATTGAAACTTGATGGGGGGCAAAATGAGAATAGTTAACCCTAGGTCCAATTGACCTGACCAATTGTTTACAAAATTATTACTAAAGATTGATGCCCTGGGGGCACCTTAACGAGGTTTATTGAGGGACCCTTCCCCTGAGAGGGAAAAAGGCCCTAAAACAAACAATAACTAACCCATCCCCCGCTAGAACTGGTTCAATTTTGAAAGGGAATAGGAGCCCCTTTTTGTTAGCTTAAGCTGCCATTCTGAAAGTTAACATTGCAACTATGAAACCTACCGTGTACATGCAATTACTAAATAAATAATAAAAAAAAATCACATTTACTATATACACGAACAAAATACACAAAACCAGGTCGTATTTCCCCTAATCCCTAACTGATTTTTAAAAGATCAAAAATCACTATTACAAACTGTCTATGCTTTTGCTTGAATGACGAGCAATATGGCGTCATAATAAACAGAAATGCGGAATCAGATATTTTCCCCTGGTTTTACAGTACTTTCAACGAAAATATGGATTTCCTGGCTTCTGATTGATCACACGACGTTTATCTATGCAATTAAGTTAATGTTACCTGGATTTTCCTTAACATGTCAGCTTCTTCCCATCAAAATGTGTCAATCGACGTCACAAGCTACGCCTCTCATAAGCGTCTTCGATTATTATATTAACATTGCGCCGAAAACGACAGGGATTGGAAAATTCCACCAATGAGGTCGGAGTCTACCAGCCGCAGAAATTACAAAACAAATAGAAATTTGGCAAATCCAGATATAACCGGATCTGAAAGTGACTATGGACTAGTGAGAGGGGGTGAGGGAAAGATTAGGTACCTGACTGAATTCTACATTGGTCTGAAATTAAGAAAATTTATATCCAATGACGGAATTATTTTTTTTTTTTTTTGGTATGACGTCGGCCTGATAAACCTTGTTACTATTCAACATGTATATGCGAAAATGGGATTTACACTTAATCAAAATATAAATAAATATATTATTCAGTGGGAATATGGTTACTAATGAAACCTTTCGATTCATTTCATTTAATTTGAAGTAAAGAGAGTAAATAAATTGTGTAACTAAACCGAAATCGAATAAAAAAAATTACTAGGTACAGCGTGCGTAAAAAAAAGTTGCCATTACTTTCAACTGTAATGGTACATTACATGTTATCAGGAAGCAATCGGTCTATTATGTTGTAGCAAATATCCTCAATTAATGATGCCCGCTTTCGTTTGTTTTCGTGACGTCAGCATCACGTAAACGCCCTTGATGCCAGTCGAGTAATAGCGTTAATCTCTGGTATATGGAGTACTTGGTTCGTGTGTTTTACAGGGGTTATTTGCTTTCCTTCTACACTCTCATTAAACCAATTCTTTCGTAATCATTCACTTTAATCAATCCTCAGTAGGTCGCTAAATAATAAAAAAATCATTTATTATTTTCAATCGAGAGTAATGGTCGCTAGGCTTAGTGAAGATCATCTATATAATTTCTAAGTAAAAAACAATACACTGAAGTATTCGCGTCTTTCTTTGATGGTACTAAACTACTTAGTAAACAACAGACGCCATAGTTGTATAATAATTTATGTGTAACGTTTCACTCTCTTTACCATCATATCTATACGAGATATGGACAATCGGATTTGTCTCTCCAACAGAATACAAAGCCATTATACCATATTTTTCCTTATCTGAAAAGTGTATATTACCGAACTTTTATATTAATAGTGTTATTATTAATAATAATAATAATAACAATAATAAATTTATACATAAGAACTATTGAGAAACACACAAACAGGAACATAAAATGAATGATAACTACCACGTGAAGTCATGCGTGGAGTAAGATTAATTTATATGACAAAAATTAGTTTTGCGACATCCTGTATAATTTTGTAGAAATAAATTACCGAATGCGAAACATAAACACACATCAAATTGCACGAATGAGGAAACATCTTAATTATTCTTTTTGCATATTTACTGCTCCATTGATTGCTTAATCACTTCATTTCCTTCGTTATTCTTTGCCTTTAAATTTCATAATTTCTAGTAATTACAATTACAGTAGAGCGTCGATTATCCGAAGTAATTGGGGGACATGGGTGTTCGGAAAACTGGTTTGTTCGGATAATCGAACTGTACATGCTTATTTGCCATGCGCGGAGCGGCACGCCTCAACTCTAAGCTGGCGCGGGTCCATTTAGTTGCAGTGCGACATCTTCAAATTCGAATTTTAACTAGCTCAGAATTTTGTCCATTTTTGTCCACCCAAGAAAAAATTTTGTACCATTAAAATAAACGAGGGAGGGCCATTACAAAATTTGGCCGAACCATTTAGCTGTAGTGCGACATCTTCAAATTCGAATTTTAAGTAGCTCAAAATTTTGTCCAATTTTTGTCCATTTTTGTCCACCCAAGAAAAATTTTGTACCATTAAAATAAACGTGGGAGGGCCATTTAAAAATTTGGCCGATCCATTTACTTGTAGTGCGACATCTTCAAATTCGAATTTTAACTAGCTCAGAATTTTGTCCAATTTTTGTCCATTTCTGTCCACCCAAGAAAAAATTTTGTACCATTAAAATAAACGAGGGAGGGCCATTTAAAAATTTGGGGACTTCGATCACCTGTAGTGCGACATCTTCAAATTCGAATTTTAACTAGCTCAGAATTTTGTCCAATTTTTGTCCATTTTTTTCCACCCAAGAAAAAAATTTGTACCATTAAAATAAACGAGGGGGGCATTTCAAAATTTGGCCGAACCATTTAGTTGTACTGCGACATCTTCAAATTCGAATTTTAACTAGCTCAGAATTTTGTCCAATTTATGTCCATTTTTTGTCCACCCAAGAAAAAAATTTGTACAATTAAAATAAACGAGGAAGGGCCATTTCAAAATTTGGCCGAACCATTTAGCTGTAGTGCGACATCTTCAAATTCGAATTTTAACTAGCTCAGAATTTTGTCCAATTTTTGTCCATTTTTGTTCACCCAAGAAAAATTTTGTACCATTAAAATAAACGAGGGAGGACCATTTCAAAATTTGGGGCACTTGACCAACTCGTTTCGAAGAATTAACAATATCAGTGTCATCTACGAGTTTTGCACCCTCACAAAATGTTGATATTTCATTTTGTACCCTCACAGTTAATGAGAAATCTAAAATTCAAAACGTCGAATTACCATTAACTTTTAACGCCACCAATTCGTATTAAAGAATTAAGAACATCAGCGTTTTCTACGAGTTTTTCACCCTCAGAAAATACCAATATTTCATTTTATACCCTTACAGTTAATGAGAAATTCCGAATTCAAAATTCCGAATTACCATTAACTTGGAACGCCATCAGCTCGTTTCACAGAATTAAGAACACCAGCGTCTTCTACGAGTTTTGCACCTGCAGAAAATGTCGATATTTCATTTTGTACCCTCACAGTTAATGAGAAATTCCAAATTCAAAATGCCGAATTACCATTAACTTGGAACGCCACTATTTCGTACTGAAGAATTAAGAACACCAGCGTCTTCCACGAGTTTTGCACCCTCCGAAGATGTCTATTTTTCATTTTGAACCGTCCCAGTAAATGAGAAAATTAAAATTCAATATGTCGAATTACCATTAACTTGGAAAGCCACCAATTTGTATTGAAGAATAAAGAACACCAATGTCTTCTACGATTTTGCACCCGCAGAAAATGTCGATATGTAGTTTTGTATCTGACAGTTAATGAGAAATTCCGAATTCAAAATGCCGAATTACAATTAACTTGGAATGCCACCAATTCGTATTAAAGAATTAAGAACAACAGCGTCCTCTACGAGTTTTTCACCCTCAGAAAATGTCGATATTTCGTTTTGTAACCCGATAGTTAATGAGAAATTTTGTATTCAAAATGCCGAATTACCATTATTTTGAAACGCCATTAATTTGTACTGAAGAATTAAAAACACCAGCGTCTTCTACAAGTTTTGCACCCTTAGAAAATGTCGATAATTTATTTTGTATTCTCTCAGTTAATGAGAAATTCAAAATTCAAAATGCCGAATTACCATTAACTTGGAACTCATTTTGAAGAATTAAGAACACCAGCTTATTCTACGAGTTTTTCACATCGAAATAACTTCGAGCAAACAATTGGATGTAAAAGTGAAGGGGAACGCAAGTGGACAGCGTTACCCCGCTTCCAAAAACTATCTATGGCGTTAAAAGTTAATGACAATATCTATGGCATTCTCTACTTTCTAAAAAAAAAAAAAATACAATTGACAAAGATAGGTACAGGGAACAGCGAGACCTCATGTGTCCTCTTCCTTTTCAGATCCACTTTCACCTATGCTAATAATAAAATAATGTACTTTATCAGTATACTTAGTCATATTTTAACGTAATTAATTGAACTATCTTGTAACATAATATCTACGTATTAGTACAGTTTAATTAATTATTCATTACTAAACTATCCTTTTGCTAAAATATGTTGTTTTACTGTAGACAAAATGTGATTTGTGACATGTTGATTTTGAATTCCTCGTTAACTGACAAGACACAAAACGAATTATCGGCATTTTCTGACGGAGCAGGACTCATAGGAAACGCTTATCTTATTTCTTCAAAATGAGTTCGTGCTGTTTCAAGTTAATGATAATTAGGCACTTTAAATTGAAAATTTCTCATTAACTGTAAGGGTACAAAATGAAATATCGACAGTTTCAGAGAATATAAAACTCGTAGAAGACGTAGAAGTGTTCTTAGTTCTGCAATACGAATTGGTGGCATTCCAAATTAATGATTATTCGGCATTTTGAACTTTAAATTTCTCATTATCCACATTTTCTGAAAATGTTAAAAGGGCAGAAGACTCTAATGTTGTTATTTCTTCGAAATGTGTTGTTGGCTTTCCAGGTTAATGTTATTTCGGCATTCTGAGTTTGAAATTTCTCATTAACTGTGAGGTTACAAAATGAAATATCGACATTTTCGGAGGGTGCAAAACTCGTAGAAGACGCTGGTGGTGTCCCAAGTTAATGGAAATTCGGCATTTTTAATTAGGAATTTCTCATTAACGGCGAGGGTACAAAATAAAATATCTACATTTTCTGAGGGTGCAAAACTCGTAGAAGACGCTGGTGTTTTTAATTCTTCAGTATAAAATAGTGGCGTTCCAAGTTAATGGTAATTCGGAATTTCTCATTAACGGCGAGGGTACAAAATGAAATATCGACATTTTCGGAGGGTGCAAAACTCGTAGAAGACGCTGGTGGTGTTCCAAGTTAATGGAAATTCGGCATTTTTAATTAGGAATTTCTCATTGACGGCGAGGGTACAAAATAAAATATCTACATTTTCTGAGGGTGCAAAACTCGTAGAGGACGCTGTTGTTCTTAATTCTTTAATATGAATTGGTGGCATTCCAAGTTAATAGTAATTCGGCATTTTGAATTCAGAATTTGAAGCTGGTCACACTACAGGTGATCTAATTGGCCAAATTTGAAATGACTCTTCCACGTTTATTTGAATTTTACAAGTTTTGTTGATAGTAAAAATTCACTAAGTTCTGAGCTACATAACATTCGAATATGATAGTGTTGTCAACGGCTCGAGCGGCGGCTCACTGTTAAGTCACTACCGAGCCGAACCGAGAATTGAGCCGAGCCAACAGATCTCAAAACCGAGCCGGTCCGACCCGATGTCTCACATGAGCTGAGCTGAGCCGAGAAAAAGAGAGAAGATGGCTCACCTGAGCCGAGCCGAACTGAGCCGGTGGCTCGTCGCAACTGAGCCGGCTCGAGCTGATAACTCAATTCCGCCGAATTAAACCGAGCCGAACAGGTTGATATCACTATGAAGATGTAACACTACAGGTGTTCGAATAGGCCAAATTTTAAAATGACCACTTGATGTTTATCTAAATTGTAGAAAATCTTTTACTGGTGATAGAAGAAAGTACAAAATTTAGACAAAATTGTAAGCTTGTTAAAAGCTTTAATTTAAAGATGTTTCACTACAAATAATCCATGTGGCTAAAATTTAAAAATGTACCTAATTCGTTCTTTTAAATATCACAAAATTATTTTTGGTTCTACAACAACGTACACGCATCGGACAAAATTATGAGTTAATTAAAATTAGGATTTAAATATTGTCGCACTACAAGACATCGAATTGGCCAAATCTTAAAATGACCCTCCGTCGTTTATTTGAATGGTACAAAGTTCTTTGTGGTAAGAGAAATGTACTTAGTTCTCACTTGTCACTTAGTCAAAATTCGAATAAAAAGATATCGCACTACAGGTGATCGAACTGGCCACTATTTGTAATTGCCCTCCATTGTTAAATTGAATGGTACAAAATTTATTCATGGTGTTACAAAAATGAACAAAAGCTAGACTAAATTTTGAATAATTAAAATTAGAATTTGAACTTTATCACTACAAGTGATGTAAGTGGAAAAATTTTGAAACGGCACTAGAGACAAAAATTGGACAAAATTCTAAGTTAGTTAAAATTCGAATTCGAAGATGTCGCGCTGTAGGTGATCGAAGTTTCCAAAGTTTTGAAATGGCCCTCGCTCGTTTATTTTAATGATACAAATGTTTTCTTGGGTGGACAAAAATGGACAAAAATTGGATAAAATTCGGAGCTACTTAAAATTCGAATTTGAATATGTCGAACTACAGGTGATCGAAGTGCCCCAAATTTTGAAATGGCTCTCTCCCTTGTTTATTTTAATGGTACAAAATGTTTTCTTGGGTGGACAAAAATGGACAAAAATTGGACAAAATTTTGAGCTACTTAAAATTCGAATTTGAAGATGTCGCACTACAGCTAAATGGTTCGGCCAAATTTTTAAATGGCCCTCCCTCGTTTATTTTAATGGTACAAATTTTTTTCTTGGGTGGACAAAAATGGACAAAATTCTGAGCTAGTTAAAATTCGAATTTGAAGATGTCGCACTACAACTAAATGGACCCAGCTGGCGCCGCTGTTGCTGTGAACAGCTTTGATACTGCCGCTACTTCTACAGCCAGTGCCAAACCGACAGGAGTGTGCTGATTGTTGAAACACAGCGACTGGCGGCTTGGCCGGTCAGCAGCGCCTTATGAAGGCCCCATTAGAAGCAATGTCCCGCCAGCGGTGGCTCAGTGCGGCGACTACTGTGGGAAACTTGGTTTGGGAGTGAGGGGGATGATGGACGGTAGGGTGGGAGAGTAACAGGTGCGAGCGAGTACACAGTTCGGTTAAGCGGTCGTTCGGTTGACCGACGTTCGGATAATCGACGCTCTACTGTATTCTTATGTTACAATGTAGAAACGACACAGGAAGTAGGTGATTCAACATTCCCTACTGCCAGACAGTCAGAAGGAATGGTAAAACTCCTTCACATAATCGACTATGATCGCAATAAACGAACTCACGGACTAACTCAAGCTCTTCCACGCAACACAAGAGAAAGTGTCTTGCGATTTGCAAAAAAGATATCGCAAGTTGCTGCCAAAGAGGCATTATTTTGGTTTCTGAAATTAGGTTGTTCTCACGCTTCAGTGAGCAAACAGAAACGGAAAGAAAGATGAATCAAACGTGATCATAGACATTTAACATAAAGGCATGGTATGTAATGTTAAAAGAAAATGAAAGACAAAGAAAAGGCAGTTTGTTTTTTAAAGAAAGAAATTATTTTATTGTAAACAATATTGGGGTGCTATCGCTTTTAAGTTCCAAAGTGTGAAGGTCATTTTATTATAGTTTGTCAGAAACAATACACATAGCCTTTTGATGTTTAGTTCTACATAAAATTGGACGGTAGGATGATTCGCATTATAATGTACACACATATCTCTATTGGGTATAAAAGAAATCTTGACTGGCTGTTCAATACCTAGGACAAATCGCTTAAGCTAGAAACTGGAAATTTAGACTTACATAGAATTGGTGACATAAGGCACCATTAAGAAAGAATTTTTGAAGTTCGACGTCGAAGGTGGGGTAGAAGAGTGGAAACTAGCGAATGGGAATAATAATTATTATAACGAGATGTTTATATCGCTGAATCAATTAAGGGTCCAAACATGAAATTTGACCTTTACACTGTTCATTTAAAATAATTAAATACATGTTGTAGCGTGTTTTTAAAATTCAGATGTAACCTAGAAGACAGTAATAGAATGAGTCACGAACTTCGTGATCCGTAACCCGAAAGACTCAGAGGTAGCCAAATCTATGACCCACTAGATCTAATGATCCAGATAGACCTATGATATGAGATGGCTCTGACAGACCCATATGACCCAGAGTGACCCAGTATGACCTAGTGATCCTAATAGACCCATGACCCAGAGTAAACCAGTGGGATCCGAAGACGAAACGTCATCATACACATGGGGAATATAGGTGTGGCTACTAATGCAATTCTAACAAACACGATTCTCTTCTCTCTCATTGCCTTTCTTGAAAGTTTAACCGATCTGTAAACCATATCGCTTAGAGTAGAAAAGATACCGCAGAGACTAAACAGAGTTTTGTTAATTCTTTTTGTATAGTCTATGTTCAAAAATCGTGTATGGGAAGTAAAATAAACATGAAATTATATTTTAAATTTTTAAGACATGGTACCTTGATTAAGTAATGACTCACTGAGAATCAAATCATGTATGTTCAGGCTCGAGAAATGAACATTATTAACTACAAAACTATACAGCAACGCTTCAGAAATGATATTTCACCTTCTACTGGGTCACCGAGTCAAACCAGGTCTGAGAAGCGATACCCAGACCCGAATGACCCAGTCAAAAGTCCTGACCCAAGTGATCCGGTGACCCATTTCATCACTGCTAGAAAGGAAGAAAAAAAGTTTAAAAATTCAAAGTGAAAGGAATAAAATGGGGCTTCAATTACGTATTACAATAAAATGTCTATCTCGGAATTCCTTAAATTTACAGATATGAAATTTATTATGTGGACTTTTTATTTAAAATAATTAAACAGTGCTTCTTCTTCTTCTTCTTCTTTTTAAATATTTGACTAAAAGCATGAATGCCGATTCTTGGAGGATGGGGGAGTGAAGGTCCTGCATCCTAACAAAGTTTGCTTGTCTTCCTCAAAATATGGATATATTTGCTTGGATCTTTGCTCAGATATACGATATGAAACACACATGCCTGAGCGCCTCACCCCTCACAAAGTATACAGAATTCGGCGCCTTTGCTTAGAAGAAAAAAGCGTTGGGAGTAGTGCTGTCGAATTTTTGTAACGTTTACAGTTTCCGTTTTTTGAGAAAACCGGCTCTCTAAAAACAGAAAACCGAAAATGCGGTTTTCGAAACCGAAACCGCAAAAGCGGTTCACAAAACCGAAACCGCAAATACGGATTCCAAAACCGAAACCACAAAAGAAGTTTTGCAAACCGAAACCGCAAATGTGGTTTTCAAAACCGAAATCGCAAATGTGGTTTTGAAAACCGGAACCGCAAAAGCGGTTTTCAAAACCGAAACCGCAAATGTGGTTTTCAAAACCGACATTTCGGTTTTATGAAATTTCACTTTTATCAAAAACTGGTTTTCGGTTTTTTCAGAAAAACGATTTCGGCAGCACTAGCTGGGAGTGCTTCACTAACAGTAAGACGTCCATGCGAGGTGTTTGAATTTCATGGGGACTTCGAGCTCATACGAATTCTGAATAAAAGAGGAAGAAGGAGGAATACGAAATATTGTCCACAGTAACACGTGGAGGCATTTGCTATTTACGGTAATTATATATAGAATATGCTAGGAACTTCATTGAAAGTTCTATCCGGAGTGCCTGTAGACTCGGAACGTGTTGCTTTAGGTGACATAAGGAACTGATTGTTATAATGATTATAAGAACGAAGGAAGGAAGAATAAAAGGTAGATTAGTGGGGTGAAATGAAAAATAATCTACAAGTAGTTTGTGACGGATTTTCCTTTACAGGATAACACGTGTTAAACAAGTTACACGAAGGGCCACCATAGGAGACTTTTGCATTGACGACCTTTAAACCTCAAGCTTGTAAGTAACACAATGAACATTTCCTTTTTGATCAAAGGTTGTAATTTAAAGACACCATCGTGTAGAACTAGTCTTCAATATACCACATACCAAAACTCTCAGAAAAATATTTCTTCGTTACGGAGATATAACACTTCAAACAATGGAAAAATGAGCTGCTTACGTCACGGTAACAAAGATAAGGATTGGTTTCGTATATGTAGCGCCCGTAGATTTCGCGCCCAGTATTTCTGGCTCACAGAAGGAATTTTATATTGATTTTATCTCATAATCAGGGATGTCCAGTTCATTTTACTACTCTTTTCACAGGTCGTTAATTCCTGTTATTTTCTTACATCCATGTTTCGTGTACTTACCGTCCACTAATTAAAACTGTTATGAAGAGGGAGAGAGATCAGCCGATAGCACCGATTATGACGCTTCAATGAATCATAACCTCTGGGGGAGAGGGTGAAACACAGAAACATAGTTATATATATAAAGAGAAAGAGAATTCACGAGGAGCTGCTAAAAATGTCGTAGTCCAATCCAGAAGGAGTGTGGGTACTAGGTAGAAAAATGAAACCGTCGTTTAGAAAAACATATCTCTGTATGTACAAAAACAAATTTTCAGATTAATAATGAAATTCTTATTGTTCTTCAGGCCTCTGAAGTGATTGTGTGTGCCCAAACAGATAATTTTACGAACATCCAGATCCTAACTGTTATAACATTTTTGTTCCACCAAGGAAAATCACCGAAGTAAATTAATTAGGAAATCAGTGAAACACCACGGGACTCTCCACCGTTATATACAGTGGTGAAGACGTAAGTGGCTTAGTACAAACGTGGCGATTTCTCAACAAATTATACTTTACATCTAGGATGATTAAAAGCAATGATTCTTCCCGAAATCATGGATGCAATTTGTGACATTATTCTTGAAAATTGCAGCATTTCAGCCAATGGTCGATATAGCCCGAGGCCGGAGGGCCTAGGCCACCCCAGTTTTTGAGTGACAAAAATAATTTAAGCTATTATTTATATAGTCTTTAAAGTGTATAGTAAACTCACAATATACTTATTATAGTCTGAGATCTGGCTGCACCCCGCTTTCTCAGTTCTTACCTTCTCAGCAAACGTTGTGCCAGAGATTGTGAGCATTTCTTTTGAACGCGTCGGTAGCATAATTCAGAATGGCTTGGGTATGTGCAAGTTCTCGGCATAATTGGTTCCTAAAAAATCTGTCAGGAGAATAAAATAGTGACGGCATTAAGAAAAGTCTTCTTCCAATTTACCCGTAATGCTGATCAATTTCGCTCACGAATAGTAACCATGGACAAAATATGGTTCTACCACTATGATCCTGAACCGAAACAACAGTCAATGGAGTAGTAACACTCATTTCTCCCTCGCCCCAAGAAGTTCAAGACACAGAAGTAGCTTGAGAAACTGTTTGCAACATTCTTCTGGGATAAGTATGGAGTCGTACTCATAGACTACCTCCGCAACGGTCAAATATTTAATCCAGAATCTCTACATTACTTACAAAACTGAAAGAAAAATTCTAAGTTCAACGCCGCGGAAAATGAAAAGAAAGGAATTCTGTTATTTCAGGAGAATACACCTGTCCATCAAGTCCCTGCGAACACAACTGACATTGCATAATCTAGGATTTCAGTGTCTAGATAATCATTCTTATTCCTCAGATTTAGCTCCGTCTAACTATTACGTGTACTTGTTTCCCAAACTTAAATAACACTTGAAAGAACGCCATTTTAGATCTGATAGGGGTAGTGCTACAAACAGTTGTGCCAGGAAATCTTCAGATTTTTTAACTTTTCTGCACAAACTGGAGCACTGTACAAGATAGTACATTGACTCTCGGGGAAAGTGTAGAAGAAGTAAAATTTCACCATTCCACGTGCACTCCTTCTGGGTTGGGCTACGAATTTTTCAGCAGTTTCTAGTCAATATGGTAGACGTCACGTCAGTACTTTGAAACAAAATAAGTACCGGTAAGGGAGCACTAGTATATACCAATTACTAACTAAAGATTAGCACTCTGACAATATTTTTTATTGGGAATCAATTTAATTCCATAAATTTATTATCATTTCCAGGAAGGGAAAACACAACTCTTTTTATCCCATTCAAAAAAATTAAGCCCTGGTAGTTGCAAACTAAGCTGTTATAAGCACATCCTCTGAATATTGAAAGCCGAGAATAATGTTTCAGAAAAAAAGAAGTATAGAACCTTTAAATAAAACAAAATATGAAACTGAGAACTTAAAACCTGGATAAATACAAACAAGTTACGTAACTGGTTTTACCTTTCTTTTGTTTCCAATCGAAGTTGATCCAATAAGACGAAAAAAATCAACCAAATCTAGTATTGTTCGCTAGGCACAATAATTAAAAATCATAAGAAAGAAATATAACTTAAATTTATCTCAAAAGGCGCTAAATTAGAAAACAAAAATATGCGTGCATACCCAGAAGCTCAAAGAAGAAAGCTTGAGGACTAATTTGCCACATAGTAAATGCATGGAAAGTAGACTACAATTTGACAATGAGATTGGTTATGATACTGATATAAAATATTACATGTAGAAAGTTTAAAGATTGTAGGAGTCTGGGGGGCAGTCTAGGTGGTAATCAGGGGGGTAGAAGTAGCTACTAGGGGTGCGCTCGCCCCCTTGCCCCCCTCTAGCGTCGTCACTGATGTAGAATAATAGGGACACTGGTACGTTAAAATTGTATATTGGGTCACTGAGTTGCTGTCGCTTAAAGGAACAGGAACTTATAAGGTACGCCTAATTCCTATCAACAAGAAAAAAAGGAACTTGACAGGAAAAATAAGGACTGACGATTCGTCTCTTTCACTATTCAATACACTAATTAATAGCTTAACTGACACTTTAAATACTAGGTAAGTCATTGCAAAACTTTTCAGAAAGCAGTGATATCCCACCAAAAAAAAAGAATGTGAAAAATGGACCCAAGATCTCGTGCATTTATCACTTTATTGAGCCTGAATAGCAATAGAGATCTGAAACGATGCCAGGATCAGCAGAAATTTTGAAATCAGAATATAAAATTTGCAATTTTAACACTGAGAATAAATTGCCGGGCAAAGCTTATCGAGTCAATAATGTATAGGACTTGTTTTCAGCACTAAATTTCAACTTCAATTTTCCGATTTTTGGATTTCCATAGAACTTGACATGATTTCAAATTTTTCTTATGATATTAATAAATTCACTTTGAAATGAGCCCTTCTTTATACAAACTAATAAATGTACAAACTCTATTTTGTACATTTATACTTTTGGTAGGATAAAGGGTAAAGACGCCTTCACTTCTTAAATTGGGTCATGTCATGTTGCAATTAGTAAGGAAACACCTACTTAAAATATGAACAGAATTATAATATTCAGTTTATACTACCCGAATACTACCCAAATAAAACTAATTCCTAGGAGAAAACTAACTCATGGATTTTTTCCTACAAAGTGATTGAAGTCGTATTGCAGGATTGTTAGTGAAATATTTATTTATGAAATATTGACAACTTTCCCTGAGTTGTGTTTCGGAAACCGTCCAAAAAAGTTCACTCAAAAAATAAACTACCCTTGGAGACGTTTTAAGATTTGCCGAATTATGCCATTGAATAAAATCTCACGAATTGCTTCTGAGAAAATTATCTCTATAACTTTTCTCTCAAAAAGTCAACTACCAATTCTGGATTTTCCCTAGAATTATACTACATTATAAGGTTGTTATTGAAATATTGATTTATGAAAAATAAGGAAAATCGTCAGAGCCATTTCCGAAAAAATAGCATTTTTAAAATTTTCGAATTTGATTAACTATAGCAATTTTTAGGGTCGCAAGAAAATTTGAAAAAGAAACACCCATGGAGAATTTATATAAAATTACTAAGTTCAAATTTAGTCTACATACTTTGAATAATATGGCTTTTAGTCGAGTGTACATAAATGTGACAAGAACAAACGGACAGACGTCAAAAAATAACTTTTTTGGTATGTAAGAGCAATGACACATGTAAATCGATTCTTTTCACGATCACCACACTTTATTTCTTCAGTTATTTCGTGATAAGCTTGTTCACTGAATGTTATTATGGAACGCATTTCCAAAATTCAGCGTTATATTTTCCGTGGCCGATCAGTAGGTCTTTTTCTTAAAGACTATACTGCGAGAAAAACTGATTTCTAGTCTAGAAAGTCCGGAGAGATTAGAATTAGTAAGATTCTGTATCATACGTAAGATTTTCTGTGTCAAGCTTCATATGTGTTGGCTGCGTAGCCAGAACCAATCTGGATAGCCGCAAATATACGGAAATCGTATGTGTCCCCATCGTCACGTGCAGAACACTGATAATCATTATCTGGTTGTGTAATGACGTTACACATTCCCACTCTTGTGTACTGTCAAGATTTCTTTTCTGGCTGGAAATAAACATATAAAGAAAAGAAATGACTATGTAGCAGTACTTAGTGAAAAATTTTACGGAACACGCGTATAAAGATGAGGAATACGTATGTAGCATCTAGGCTGACTTGGATGCGATGCAGTACGATGTCACCGCTGGTCCAGTAGCTAGCACGTGTGCTATTGGTGTACGAGGTCACGGGTTCAATTTCAGGTTGAATAGCACAAAAAAATATTTTCACAAAATTCATTTTCATTAACCCTTTTGAGAATTCCACTTTTTTAGGTAAATTTAGACTTTCAGTCAAGTAGCGATTAAATCGAGGCTATTTATCGTAGTGTCATGGTTCATTTCATACCTCGTTTTGTTAAGAATGTGGCAGTGTTTCCAACTGTACTAGTTCCCTAATATGTACCTAAGGCAATAAAATTCCCGTCCAAAGTGGGAAAAGGATTTTTTAAAAAAAAAAAAAAAAAAAAAAAAGAGTCTCAGTTTCCCGCTAATTTCTCCCATCCGTTACTCGACACGGAGATGCGAATGTTACCAAGAAACTTTGCTTTCCCAATAAACCCAGTTTTACCTAATGACTACTAATCTATGTTATTCAACAAGCTCTAGTGTCAAGACTCTTTATCATAGGATCATAGTTCGTATCTCATTGCGTTCGTAATGAAGCAATATGTCCAACTGTATCACTCAAATTTCCCTATTATGTACCAGAAATAGAAAAATCCCGCTCAAATTGGAAAAAGATATTTTTGTCCGAGAAAAATAACTTTTTCGGGAATTTGTTCCCCCAGGTACATGCTACCACCACGTGAGTGGTCATTTGCTTAATTACAAACAAAATAAGTTACGAACCATGATCCTACAACGAACCCTCTTGACGCTAGAGCTAATTTAATAGCAATACATTAGTAATTAAAACCCAAAAATGGCGAGGGAAATTTAATAAATCAGCTTTGGCACTAAGATTATTTATTCTAGGATTTAGGTTTGTACCAAATTTTGTTCGTAATGAAGCAGCGTTTCCCATCGTATCACTTGCATATCCCTATCATGTACCTGAGGGAGGAATTCCCTACCAAAATATATAAAGAAATAACGAAAAATTCAAATTTTCAAAAATGTCGTTTTTCGGAAATTTATCTTCTCAGGTCCATGACAGCGCAATAGAAAAGATAACATTGGAAACGTTGCATTATTACAAACAAAATGAGGTACGAACCATGATCCTACAACAAATAGGGATGACACTGTACCTACTTAACTGAATACATTGACTAAAAATATGTAATAGGGGGAAATTCAGATTTTTAAAAAAATCTCTAATTACCCTACGATCACGGTTCGTACCTCGTATTGTTCGGAATAATGCCAAGTGTTGAACGGTACCACTCACATGTCTCTATCGTGTACCCAAGACGAGGAATTCCCGAAAAAGGAAAAAATCCTGAAAAATGCCCTTTTTTCCACTTTGGGCAGGATATTCCCATTGAATGATACAGTTGGAAACATTCCTTTATTACAAACACAACGAGCATTGGGCCATGATAAAGCTCTAAAATTTACCCTTTTCTTTTTTTCTTCGTCCATGTTTGTGAAGTTACTGCCCCCAGGCATCGCACGCTTGACTGCAAAATGCCCATGAAACATTCTTTAATACTTCCCTATTTGAATGAATGCAAAAAAGAACTGGTGTGACAAGTTTTACTAGAGATTTACAAAGCAAATTCTGAAGGTCGAAGCCATGGTACAGATCTGTACTAAAAGTCCCTAAAGGAAATGAAATGAAAACTTTGAGTTTTACGTCCCACGGTTATGCCGGCTAGGCTAAAGGAGACGGTGATGATAAGAAATGGATGAAATGGTGTAATGAAGAAAGTGGGAGGAAACGGGAGAACCCCGACGAAACCCACGCACACGGTGTTTGTACACCACAAAAGTTCACTTGGCGGGGGCTGGATCGAACCCGGGACCCCAGCACCAGAGGTGAACGCTCTACAACTGAGCCACCGCGGCCCGAAGTCCCTAAAAGGTTAATCATCTAAAGGACATAACCATTTGACGTTAAACTAAAAAAAAAAAAAAAAAAAAAAAAAAAAAAGCATTTTCGAACACAATACCGAAATTGTGAACTACTCAGATTGTAGTTCTCCCACTGTGGCAAAAGGAGTACCAGGAAAGCCGTCTGTAGCACGAATCTACGTATTTTCCTTCTAAATACACTTGATTTTTCTCTCCATGTACGTAGAAAGAATTGCATGTGGGCTTGTCTTGTCTATTTTAAGCGCCACGTTGAAACTCTGCTGGACATAGCAAAGCTTTCCGTTAAATCTTAATATTCTTGCGTAATAGTCATTAACAGATGAGAATCAAGCTTATGCATCAACAAATCTATTAAGACTTCTACACATAAATGACTTAATCAAAATACACATATCTACAGGGTAGTCCGGAAGTGGGCATACCCCCCTTTAATTTCAACTGCAAATAACTGTTAGAAGCAGAAAACAGCGGGAAACAAATGAACATGGATAGCAATGTTGCCAGACTCTGCCAAGCAATGCTACCAAACAAATGTGGATAAAACCTAAAACCGTCAGAAAACACCAATTAGGGGTACGCCCACTTCCGGACCACGCTGTAGATATAGAAACATTTTACTGAGAATAAAGTTTATAAAAATTCTTGACTTCTAAAATACTTTCTATTCTCCGTTGAAATATCGCGTATGCTATATAACATTCAGTTAAGTTTATATTTGCACCCCATTACCCGATATGTTTGATTGAAAATACTACAAGAATATATTCTACAATTTTCTAATACATTTAATTCTGGTCCCTTTCTGGTAACATTCTCATGTGCATTAGCGGAGCCAAGGGAGGACCAGGAGGTGCCAGGCCCCCTTGATCAAATTCTTGCTCTTCCTAGTGACCCACACACACAGAGTGATACTACTATAGGTCGATAAACGGTAAGTTGGTAGTGGCCACAAGTGGAACTACAACCGAAACATCTCTCGACAACAGAGTTACCAACTGCAGAATACCGTATTTTGCAATAGTCTGTGTTCCAAGTCAAATAGCTCCAGGCTCGTTTCTGTTTGTAGCATAGCAAGATCTTATTCATCGAAATCTGTAAGGTGCATGCATTGACCTCACTATTTGAACGTTCCTTTTAATCTCTCTCTTATCTGGTTATCTCCTTTGTTTCCGACAGAGAACCAGAAAAAAAGCAAAAAAGTCGGCATTCTCATTCGCTTGAATGTTCAAAGTCATAGGCCTACTAAAATATGAGATGGTTACTTACATATAGCATACACTGCAGTAAAACGTTACACTTGCGTTGGACGAAAGAAGTTTTCGTACACTACTTATTGTAATTCGTACACTAAATGATTAATTTCCATTGATTTTCCATTGAACAAATGCATAGCATCCATTAAATATTTAGTATTATTATTATTATTATTAAAGAATCTTAATATCGAGCCCTCTTGTTTATTATACAGTAAAAGAAGAGACCAAAAGTTTTTATTATTTCTGAAAGAACCATTCTCTCTGTTGTTCGTACCCCGATTGTTTGAGAAAAATAAGATATTGAATACTACCAACACCTAATATTTGCTGCCGATAGCCTACTGATTCTCCCTCTCGACTACCTTCTGGTCTTGTCTCTAGTTCATCTAGTTTCCTAATGCTCTTGGCCGTTGCCAACTCTGTAAAACCTTCTGTTATGAAGTTAACAAGTGATACTAGCGATCTCCAAGGAAAACGGAGTCGGTGCTTGTTGGGCCAATACTACTAACTAATGCCTGGGGAAATGTAGTAAAAATTAATGACTCTTTGTAAATAAATCGTTCGGAAGTATTTTCATTTAAACGATTCCAACTGTAGCTTAATTCCAAAAATGCTACTACATAGAGGAATTCCAAAGTTTATCACAGAGCCAATGTTACAATCTCCTGGTAACCATCAAGTACGATACCGAGAAAATACAACTTGGTCGCGGCAGTAATATTATTTTGTGTAAAAGTGGTAGTTACTACCGTGACCAGGTTGTGTCATCCCGTTGTCTGATGTTTAGTAATCAGAGAGATATCAGGAGATTGTGGGACTGGTCTACTGATATTCCATTCAGTGAGTTCAGTCAATGAATACCCAATTTTGTCGCATATTTATATTTGTTCTTCGTCAAAATATGCATTTCTGATAAAATTAAGCATTTTTGAGAAAATTACATTGTAGGAATTATGCAGAACAGTAAATCAGTGGTGACATGAATTTTCAACAGAATATACTAATTAATGTCCCGCCTTCGAATCTATTCCCAAAATTAACAATATTAATTTAGCATCGATTACAGGATAGTAGCGATAAGTTACTTTAACTACATTAGAATTTATTTTAAGACTGTAACATCCGAGTCTCAGAGGATAGAGATGAGGGAAATGAGTCGATTTGACCATAAAATCTTCCCAGGGACACCGAGGAAGAATCTTGGTAAACTCCTAACTCGAAATAGTTACTCACGAGTGAACGATCACATTACCTTCCGAGTCTAAAATCGATGTTCCACCACTGAGCTTCGACCATTTGTTGTGGGTGCGAAGTGTATCTGGATTTGAATTCACGTCAAATTCTAAAAACTGGAGAAAATAATCAAACGAAATAAGGATGAAAAAGGCTAGGTATACTTTTTGTGCTGTAAGGAGTCCCGATTGAAATGTCTATTCTTCGAAATATCACAAATCATTTTGGATGAATCTCTTCCTTCATTATCAGTCATCGAATTGCGTATGTGTGATCATATATATATATATATATATATATATATATATATATATATATATATATATATATATATATATATATATATATATATATATATATATATATATATATACTATAAATATACATAAATAAATTTCTGACAAAATTTTTCATTAATTGGAGATGGCCTCCTCAAAATTTTCTTGGGCCCTTCATTGCCCCCCGTGGAAAAAGTCCTACCTAATAGAGACCTGCACGGGCCGGGCTCGGGTGGGCCGACTCTGTTATTTCTTTGGGCCGGACCGGGCTTGAGCGAGCCGACACTGATTTCTCTTCAGGTCTGGCCGGACTGGGGCCGATTAATTGCAATTCTTTAATAGTTACTGACTTTTGTTAAACGATAATTGGAATAAAGCCAAACGTTGAAGAAGGGTGTCCGTGAAAAATGTTACAAAGAATGCAATAGCTATTTACAGTTTGTGTTGCTTAGCGGCTGCACTTTCACTATAGAGGATTGTAGGCATTGCGCGGTAAGTTGAGCTGTGACCTTGACCTTCATTGAACCCAAAATATCACAAGAAGGAGTGGGAAAGCTTTGTCTGTTGCTAAACAATATTGTCATGTTCACTTTATGCTAAAAATTAATTAAGTTAGATTTTTGTTTCAGGAAATGGAGTTTTTGTTCTCTCGATGACAGGCAAAGTTCTAGGAGGCAATCGTACCATTCGGGAGGCAAGCGTCAGGTTGTGAACCAGAGTTTAGAAAATGTTTCTGAGGGTTAGGTCAAGTTTAATACTAACTTTTGAGAAAGATTGGGGCTCAAGCTCAATTTTTTAAAAATTTATCGGGCCGGGGTCGTGCCAAAAACTTTTAAAATTTATCGGGCCTGGGCCGCGCTTCCGCCGAGAATTTTATAAAACTTATCGGGCCGGGCCGGAAAGGGTCCAGGCTGGGTCGGGCCTAGGTACATTCTGGCTGGATTGGATTCGGGCCGAAAAATTCGGCCCGTGCAGGTCTCTACTAGTTACGCTACTGCTCATGTGGTTCTGATCCGACGTTAAACTGTAGGTTCATATAGCCTCACTTCTGAACAGGAAGCTAAACTCAAACTCCATTCCATTCCTTTTAGATAAATGGTTAGTGTTTGCAACTTTGGCAGAGAAGACCTGAATCGATTCTCAGTGGAGTTTATCTTCATATTTCACGTTGAACTCTAGGTTCACGTTTCACATAGCTGCAATGCTTAAGAAGGATTCTAAGCTATGAATTCTCGGGCCGAAAGAAACAAAGCATTCTAACACGGAACTATGAAAGTAAATGAACAGTAAATATTTCTTCTGAACCATGAAACAAGTAAAGTTATAGTTTCTTTTCTACGATGTTCTTCTGTTAGTACATGCTGTTTTGAAATCTATTTCCTGTTTCTGAACTTTTTTGTATCCTTTCCAACCGTCTTTTCTTTCCTTCCTTTTTTTACGGTTTTCTAAAATCCTGAGCTTCCTTTTGGGTCTTTTTGTTGACAAAATGCTGACATCATTCCTGTAAAAACACGGGAAACTTCATAGGGCAATTATTTGCATCTGCAAGATCTGGAAATTAGTGTTTTAATGTGGTGATATAAAATTTGACAAAGGAGAACGAAAACTTTCATGGTAAATATTCAGAAAGATCAAACAGTCTGTTTCATCCTGAAATAAGCAATATTTATTCTATGAATTGTAGGTTGCATCACGTACGTATGTACTTACGGAAGAAAGAAAAAATTAAACAAAGTTAAGTAATTCCTTGAATGGGATCAACTAAGTTAAATTGCTTGAGAAACACACTGGAAAAAAGGAGACCATCAAAACTAAAACTTGCAGTTGTTTAATTTGAATTGAACAGACGTAATCACTTAATGGTCATAAAGTCTAGTCACTAGTAGGACAATTTGTTGCAGTAGTTATTGACTCACTGTACGCTGACAAAGAAATTTGTGGTATAAATTTGATTCAATTTCTAAAAAGGTATTTGAGCACAATTTGAATTGGGATAAGTATATCATCATGGTCCATGAAGTGTCCTTAAATTCTTGTGGCGAGAACTTCTCTTAAATCGTCTTAAATTCTCTTCAGATAAAAAGTAGAACCCAGTTAGAGCTCAATCAATGGTTTTAACTTCCAATACCATACGTATAGCCGGGCTAAAACACTTATTCATTTATAATCGTTAGTTCCTATCTGGTCTAATTATTTCAAGCATCCTTCAAGCTACTTCCTCTATTAGATCTCTCGTAGTACGCAATTTCGGTTTAAAACAGTACATTGATATTTTAATTGGTTAAAGTTTCATGGAAACGTCACCACTGAGGCTATTTTCTCTCGACACATGAAATAATACAGCTTAAAAATAAATAAATTTTTAGAATATTTAGGAAACTAATACTATGGAATATCAGAAAACAGTATTTTCAGTGTCAGCCGTAAACAAATAAAATAATAGTACATGGCATTGCTATTTGTAGGAGTATTTTTGTTAATTTCGTTGTATACCATTTTCATTTCTCAGTGTTTTATCATATATTAGCGCGGAACTTTCTAACTAATTTTCTCTTTTCAGTACATCATCTTTTATTTTTTAAAAGTTACTGTTTCCTTATAACATAGTTTTGATTCAAAATATGATCACGATGACCTTAAAGGAAATCAGTATTCTTGATTTTTATATAAATATGAGATTTAAACCACCAGAATATAAACCAAGAATTTGTAATAAATACCATTTATATTATGTATTTACTTAACTTTATAGAGAATTGTAGATGAAAACTTTAGTTTAAAAAATTGTTATTATTAAATTATTAATAACATCCTCGTATAAGTTTGCAAAATAAGTCAAGAGAAAGCATTTCCTTGGGTAAAGAACCAATCATCTAAAGTGTTAACAAAAATAATATTCAATAGTTCAGGTTAATTTCAATTTGCATAAAAGGTTAATCTCATTCTACAAAATAAAAGAGAAAATAAATTTAATTTAATTTATCAGTTTTACTTACTTTGAGATATAATCAACTAAAGAGATAAGAAAATTGTACCTTCGATTATAGTATTTTAAAAGGAAGAAAGTAATTGGCTGTAAATTTCGGATGTAGAAATTTCAGAATATGTTACAAGGGAAGGTAAAAAACTGGTCCCGCTTAGATCCGAACGAGACAATTGTGTTTTCACTTGATATGCTGCAACTTGACGATTCCCGAAGTTATACGTGCCACCGGTCGGGATATCATGAGTTACAACATATTTTGTAATGATAAAGCTATTAGGTGGCAGAATAGTTTGAACAGGGTCATTTGTGCGGAAACGGTTGAGTGTATGGAAAACAAGTATTCCATCAGTTTCAAAGGCAGATTTTTGGGGTAAAAAAAAAGGTTTGCCCCAGGGACCTCCGCACGGTCCCAGACGGGGTCCAGCTTAAAAGTTTCAATAGGCAAGGGGGTTAAGTAGCACATCGTTTGAAAGTTATACCGAAATGAAAGAAGATGCAGCAAGTTTTGACATTCTACGACAACCCTATGCAAAATGGCGGCGGGTGAAAATATAAATAAAAACTTAATAGAAAAGTCTATGGCCACCTTGAATCCAATATGCTAACTTAAAAACTATGTCGAAAGTATAGGTATCCAAACTGCTGAAGCTAGGAAAACCAAATTTGGTATGAATGTTGATCAGTAAGCGTAGGTGACGAAACGATACGGAATGTTCAAAAACAAGATATCTTGACTTCAAAATGCCGCACCATGTATCACACGCATGTGCAAATCAAACCACTAGAGCTGGAGAAGCGAAATGTGATATTACACGTTTATTGTCAATAGTAGATATCCACAAAAAGTTAAAGACATATCATCTGTAATCCAATATGGATGCCATCTTGAAAAATGAGTTTGTACATAAATGCTGGCAATTATGTTGCCTCTGACAATCACAGCTGACAATTATATTGCATCTTCATTCTTTCGACCCATTGAAATAAAGATATCTACAAGTACCCCAACCGAAATACACAAGTTGCTGCCACCAGGCGGCAACTCTAACCGCCGCAGCAGGCGATTGGAAGTATCATAGAACGGAGACTACTATTCTTCTTTTTATTTACTTACATTTCGATTTCTTATTTCTTTGTTATTCTCATTTTTTTTATTTTGTTTGTATCATGCATACATTAGTCCGTCATTGTGAACTCATCTTCTTTCATTTTACAACAGTTTTCAAACGATGTGCTGCTTAACCCCGCTTGCCTTCGAAATTTTTGAGTTGGACCCCACCTGAGGGGGCTCTGGGACAAGATGATTTTACTTAAATCATTGTACTTTAAAAATAATGGCACATGTGCTTAACGTTTCACATATGTCTTAACGTTTCCGATTTATAGAGGTGGCCATGGACTTTTCAATTAAGTTTTTGTTTACATTTTGACCCGTCACCATTTTGTATAGGGTTGTCGTAGAGAGTCATGCTCCATCTTCTTTCAGTTCATAACAGCTTTCAAACGATGTGCTACTTAATCCCCTTGCCATTTCAAACTTTTGAGTTGGACCCGTCTGCGACCCTGCGGGGGACCCTTGTGTAAACTTTTTACCCCACAAACTGTGCCCTTGAAAATTATGGGATACGTGCTCGCCGAATTTTCCTTATACCCATCCTTATACCATTAAACTTTCTGGGTAATATCAAGCTAATGTAAACATATTGTCGGAAGTTTGCATCTTTGAAGGATCGTTCAACTAAGCAAATAGAGAAAAAGTATCAACCTTGACAAAAGGATTGTTACTTTTTAATAGGAGCACTGTTTAATGAAAACCGAAAAATAAACACATTCAACGAAACGAAAATTTGCCTTCACAACTCTCTCTCTTTTACAACTACAATAGTACAATTTATTTTAATTAAATTATGAAGTCATCTTATGCACATATTCAACAGATTTAAAACGTTGGCGTAGATTTAGTTATTTGTTTTAAAGTATGAAAAAATGACTCAAGGAAGACAAACTTAAATTAATTGATTAAGTCTTACGATTCATACTTTGAAGACTTCGATAAATTTGACTACACTCATTGCGAGAAACTAAGAATAAAGTAGTTGTATAGTGTCACACGGAGAAAATGGAGATCCAGCAATATAGTGATGGGAAGTGAAATTCTTGAAGTAACAGACTGAAAACAGTGTCAGAAAGAACACATAGTGGGCAACAGAAACGAAAATGCACAGAGACGTGCAAATAAAGAAATGTTCCCCTGTGGTATTAAACAAACAAAGCTCAAGTACAGGGGCATTCAGTAGTGTATGAGATCATGCCATTAAAGTATCAGTGCCTCCTTAAACTTGGCAATAGATTTCGAAGCATGTGAAGACGCCAACTGGAGCTAATTCGTCTACTAAGCATGTCCTACGTATATTATAATGTGTTTATTTTTTCCGATCGACTGAGCCAATCAAATAGTCCTATGTCATGACTCTCAGTGTACTTAATCACTATACCAGCTCGACGGGGAGGCGTCGTCCAATAGAACAAATCAGCTACTGAAGCCTGAAACAGACGAACATACTGGTCCACAATGTCATTGTTATACGTAATCCTCTAATAGCAACTTATGGAACTATATGCAGGACTGTGTGAGACTCCCAGATGTTCCAACCCACACCATGGTCCCTCGACCTCTGTAAAGCCCTGTATTCACTTGGTCGACTTGGTTGGACGGCTAAATCGACTCTCTGTATTTGTGACTAAATCGGAGCGACTAGGCCGAATGAGATCGGTAGATGTGTTCAATTATACCAACCGAAATTGAATACTGCATGTCGACTCGCTCTCCTCTGGTCGATTCGAAATCGACTGGCAATTCTAAAGGTGTCCAAGCGGAAAGTAATTGGAACAATTTGCGGTGTTATAGCAGAAGAATTAACGGTCGAAATTAAAATAGCAGTGACAAGAGAAAAGAAAAGAAAATGATGTTGGATAAGGACATTTATATTAAGAAAACAGTATTTAGAAGTATCATATACGTGTACTTTGATGAAATAATTTTTAGTAGAGACTCCTTGTATAGATTTTAAGCACTTGTCATGGTTTCACAGTAATAATTCTAAACTTGTAAACGTAAAATACACTTTCCTGCGTTAAAGAGAAACATTCCGCTGGTGAAATTACTATATTACACAGTCGTCTTTCATATGGGGTCACTCATCGTAACCGCAGTGAACCACTTGTTAACATAAAGTACTGCTTACCTTCATTATTCAAAAACGCTCCACCAGTGGGAATCAATATCCTATTAATATACTTTCATATATAGCCAACTCATTTTAACCATAAAATTACCACTTTTATGATTGTTTATTATAAACTTGCACTATGCAATGTAGTAAGAAATCATTAAATAATGAAAACTGATATGACTTTTTAAATATTGACATTATCTTGTAAAACTGCAAAGTTCTTTAGTAGAATAATCATTAGTAAGTAAAAACTGTGCAGCCCCTGTTTAGGTACACATACTTAGAATTATAATGAATCCATGTCTTTCAACAGTAGTTTTACTCTTGCAGAAGGCAGAACTTGCATTACTGAATTCAGATTTGCTTTAAAAAGTCTTACCTGTTATCGGTATAAGTACAACGTAGTGTCAGAAAAACTAACAATAAATACAAAATTCACTAACCAACTTGTGCTAGGTAGCTACTAAAAGCAAGAATGGGAAGATTTAGGATTTAGATTTCTAGGCATTCGGCATATAAGGGCACATTAGCCCGTCACGGTTTTGAAGGATGATGTCCCTCAGCGAGCACACTGAAAGGGAAGACGGAAAGGATTGAGAAAGGATGCAAGCGGCCTAGGACCTATATGTTAGGTACCACCCCGGCATTTGCCTAGTGTGAATAACGAAAAAACTCATTCAGGATGGTTCGCCCGAAAAAGCTTTTTACACTTTTTCCGATCGAGCGCCCTCACCGAGAATCGAACCCAGTACCGCTCACACTGAAGGTGATATCTAAACCACACAGACTAGGAAACCTTTGCTTAGCACAAAATATTAGATTATTTTAATAGGTCATATCATAACACTTACCACGTGACTAATGGGTGCACGTGTTGGTTGACGCACTCCATTTTGGACGATTTACAGGTAAGATTCAATACTTTGCATGACAAAACATGTTTATAAGGAACAAATTTCTGCAGGCATTAGAATTAAATACGAAGTAATACCCCTTTATTTTAGGTTTACAAGTGTAAGCTTACTAGTGTAAAATAATTGCAAATGCTTTACGATGGATAAAATAAGTGAGTGGGTATGAAAGATGGCTCTATTAGATGTAATTTACACTTGTGGTATATTTCTGCACAGTGTACACGATCTGTATTTTATGTTTACAAGTGCAGCGTTACTAGTATGAAACCATGGCAATAGCTATTGAAACTTGTATCATTTCCAAAAGCAACTTCTTTCCACTACCTTCGATTGCGCGTATACCTACCATCACTGGCGCTCCTGGTCCCTTCGGACTCCCCCATCCGCTACCATGCGGCCCCACCAGCTTCATCATGTCTGACTCTGTTAAATAGAATTTTTGTTTTAGTGGCCACCTAGCACTGGTTGGTTTGGGTTTTTATCTAGGTTTTATTCTATACACCCGGAAACCATATTTATACGCAAATCGTAAAATAATTATAATTTTACAGTAATTGCTTTTTGTGGACCCTTTGATTTTATCTATGCTAAGTGAGTTATTTTCATGGCTCCCAGTGGAAACTTTATAGGGGATAATAAGTAGGATATTAGTGAAAGAATTAGAATTTTTCAACAATTCTTTCCAATGGTGCGGCAAAAGTAGACCTGTACATTCTAATGGAGCTTGTATAATCTAGCGTAAACAGTGATCAGCTTCGTGAACAAAACTATCTTTGGTTGGGGTATTTCTTGCAGACCTGCACCTGACCTTTTCGAAGCATTTTAATATTTTTAATTTTATTCCGTAGATCCGCAGTTGTGACTTTTAAATTCATTTCATGAATAAATCTAGTGATGTTCCTCTAACAGCAACATTTCTGTGAAGAGTATTTTTTTGTATTCCATAAGCATTCATTTTTCTCATATAATTATAAAAGTAATATAATGTAAAATAAACATAACTGCAATAATCTCAGCTGTATCAAAACAGGTCATTTCCAAGACACTTTTCCTTTTCCCCTGAAAACGTTTCCGAATCAGGTGTTTACACTAGGAAATCTAGTCGTATTCGCTAGGGAATCTGATCGAATCGACCACAGAAAATGGAACGTCTTTCAATTCAGTTGTCAGACGATTAGTCGCTTTCGACTAGAAGGCGATTCAGTCGCAATATTGTTTACACAGTCGACTGAGTCGAAAGTGACGTCAGTTCAACTGAATCGACCACAAATCGACTAAGTGTAAACGCCCCATAATGGTCCAGTTCAATAATACTAGTTATTTCGAATTGTCCTTAAGTTTCTTACAAGTTGGGTATTTGGACTGGAAAGGTAATTACTTGTAAACGATCCTCAAAAGTTCCATTTCCTTTATTTGTGCGTGACTTATCGAACAGTGCAGTAAACATAATTATTTCATATTTTATTTTCACGTAATGCATCATTTCTATTAAAGTAGACAAAGGAAAACTTTCCACAATATAATTTGTGACTTTCAGTTATATATTTCGTTCAATTTTATCTTATCTAAGTGAATTACGAAATCTTGTCTCTATTTAAGAAAATTTGACTCTTTACATTTAAAACAATATAAATACTATCTAATGTTAAACTAAGAGTAATTAAAACTGAAATCGATATTTCAAACTGTAAAATTAAAGTAAAGGATTCTTTGAAATCAAATGAAATATCTCCATAAATTATATAATGAAGTTTAAATAGAGGGAGAAAAAGAATTTCAAAAAATAGAAAATGTATTGTACGAGTGGGAATGCATGTAACAGTTCCTATTTGTGGTCCTCAATAAAATATTTATAATATTCTGTATGTTGGCTATCTGATCATATTTCATTATCAAGGAGGTAACTTAAAATGCTTTAAAAGTACGTAAGTACATACATACAATATTTATTTTCTTATCAAATGACTTATTATTATATGACATTTAATATATGACATATATGACATTTATTATCATAATATTTATTTTATTATAACTTGTTTAAAAATCAAATTGTGTAATTAAAGGGAAAGTACCTGGGTAATCACAAATATCGTCCATGATTGACCTGTTAAAGAAACCATTCCTAATTGCAGATCATGAACAGGGTCAAAGGACAACGCCTACACTGTCAAAGTTTTTAGAAATGTTATAACGAAACACTAGTACACCTGCTGTCATTCCAACATTGTAATTGGAAAACATATGAATAACATATTTGTTATTAAACTAAATTATTATTATTATATTGCTATTTAATTTAACATCGATCAATATTGTTTCAAAACTTTTAATTTTAAGCTCGTGTGAGACTCGTGGTACCTTATTAAGAAAGCACAATTACACAGTACCCGACTGTAGATCAGGTCCTATATGAAGTTTTCACTTACCTTCTACGAGAGACAGTTGGTTGTGTGTACAACTTATTCAGACTTGAACCTAGAAAATTTGCATTATTTCTGTCACTTAGTACTGAAATTATCAACGTGTTGTACACCGGAAGATTATTTCAAACAGCATTGTGTCCTACCACTAAACAGAACACTACCTATAAACGGTTTTCGAATATTTCCCTTATTGCTGTTTCATGATGAAAACATTTTATTACAATGTAACTTTATAGGAATTTCAGCTTGATATCAATAATAAGCAGTTTTTGTATTTTTGAACATTAAGTTCTAATATTCTTTAACGTATGTGAAGAAGAATGGGTTTGAAAAAATATTCTGGCAATTCCACCAAAATCTGTAAATAAAAGTACTACTCATCTGCGTTCTGACTACTTAAGGATTTTTTGTAAGAATTCCGTATGTCTACTTCTCTTTCTTTCTTTCATTATTTTTCTTTCTTTCTTTTTTTGTTTCATAATCTGATATATTTTAAAAAAAAACTGACAGGAAACTGAAATTTACATAGTAAATAACCTCAAGAAAGAAAGTGTTAACTTGAATCATATGCCTCTGGTACGAAGCCTCTAGTAAGCTAACAACAATGGAACGGCAATATACTGTTCAGTGATTTTTTTGTCTGTTTACTAAAACCATAGAAATTATAAAGCAAATGAAGATAAATTTGTGACCGTTTCAGAATTCAAAGAAACATTTTTATGTTATTGTATCGTTCAACTTGCTTTGTCTCTTCAAGTAAAATTTTGTAATTAATTATTCACGTAAATCTATCATTCAAACTACTCTCTGAATCTGATAATTACTTTTAATCCATTCTTTAATAGTTAACGACTCGAGTTACCAGACACCATCTTTCCCCGGACATGTTCTCTTTTTGGGATCCTAAAACTAATCCAGGCGGGTTTTTAGGAAGAATAGGGAAATGTCCTGTTTTTGAAGATCTGTTCTAACTAATTCTTAAATGTTACTATTTTTGCAATGTTCAATGTCTAAAGAAATAAAATTCAGCAACATTCAGCAACGTAAGTGCGGAAGAAAGAAACTTTAATATTTTCGTGATCGATATTGTAAAAGTTCAATTTTGTAAATTGTGTTATTTTGATATTCCATTAAAATATCTGTCGAATAAAATAAAATGATTTTGTGAAGTGTAAATATGTTCTCTGTTTCAAAATATATCGTATGGTAACTCTATTAATGACATCATTACTTTTATAGTATGTCCTGTTTTATTATTGAACAACGTTTTCAATATAAAGCGCAAAAATATCGCCCTCGTCTCGTAGCTCAAACGCACAACACATTTGCCTCTTAGTGTTCATCTCGATCTCCTCAGCACGGGAAGTACAGGCAACGTAATTGGTTGCCAACCTAACAGCGTGTTATCGCAAGATCTTCACTATTATAATTATCGTTTTGCTTATCATGTTCGTGTTATGCAAATATGTTTTTTCTTTCAAAGAAGACATTATTGGGGGCTTTCTCAAGATGACATTATTGGGGCTCGATGGTACAGCTCTCATCCCTGCTTCGGTCCAACGCTAATGGTTCGATCCAACGCCAGGTAGACAACGTCGTTCTTTGTTGTGGACAGCAACCACGCCAGATGGTGAGTGGCAGACAACATTCAGTCTGTGAGATCCATTAGGTTATCCCGTTCCCTCCTTTTTTCCTATTTCACCCAATTTCTTAGAATCACTCACATTTATTAATCACCGTTCTTTTACTCTGCAGGGCATTAGCAAGGGACGAAAAGCTACAAATAGTATTAATTTCAGAAGCTTTGATGTTCCAAAGTTTCAGCTAAGCTTCTTATGCTTCCTGATAATACATACCTCCTCGTCTCACTTTAAACTAAAATGTTCCAGCAAAATGTAAGTTATCCTTGACGTACATCACTTAGAAAAAATATTTTTAGTTTAGAAAGTGTTACTTGACCAATTTTATAGTACACTGTTTTCCAGATAAGTTTATTATAAATATAATCGAATCAATATACTACAATTTTGTTATCTTTCTTGGAACACCAAATCAAATATTAAGACATAAATGTGATAGTTGTCTGTACGTTATAACCTTACGTACTGCGACCGAGAAAGCTTTATATCTTACTGTTAGCATCTTCCACCTGCAACTTTTTGTACTACTGGAATCGTGTCGACCACAAAAATTGTTAATATTGCAGCGCTTGTGAAGTCACCAATAACAATATAAACATATGTGTGAAGTGAAAACTTTTGACATCCTTTATGGGAGACGACTTTGAGAAATACTGATCTAGGCTAATAAGGAAGAGAAATTATATTGTAATATTATTATTTAAAAGAATGAAAATTTAGATATTTACTTATTTAAAAAGAAGTGTTATCACCAAGGATGTTATAAATAGAGGATCTGCCCAATTGTATCTTTATCTTATTAAATCGATGAAGCCAAAAAACAACCGAGCATAGGGACGTCTGATTGGCTACTCTCGTTTCCGCCATCGTCTGATTGGCTACTTTCGTTTCCGCCATGATTGTTGGCTCAAAACATTGCGATCCTATTGGGCGGAGTGGGCAGAGTAGGGGTGGAAAAACTGTGACGTATGACTTCAAGATTTTGTTGAAAGAGCAGATCCTCTATTTTATAAGATGCTTGGTTATCACAAAGGAGAATTTATACATTTTATGAAAAGAAATAATACTTTCTGACATCGGCAGAAATCTGATAAGGAGATAGATTAAATAAAAACACAGAATAATTATATATTAGAGTCTATGCAAAGTTCATTCACAGAATTTACTATGCTTCATGTAGAAATGAATATTATTAGCTATTCGCACTAAAGATACTGTTGCCAGAAAATATGTAAACACATGCAACAACATACAGCTCCTGCATGAAGTCGTGATATTACTGTAAATTCATCTCTTGTACATTTGTTGCAAAGGGAACATGGAAGAGCACTTCAGTTAATACAAGTCGTTACCTTTATTTAATAATCCTTGTGCATTAGAACAAACATGCTGTGATACACGTAAAACGTAACACAAACTCAAAATGACTAGACAAGTAGTTGGTTCTAATTTCTGCATGTAATGGATTTTATGGAAATGTGTATTTACTTAGTAGAGAACGTAGATTTCACTTAGACTTCACCACATAAAAGCAAGCACACACATACATACAGGTACACATACAAATATATATATATATATATATATATGTGTGTGTGTGTGTGTGTGTGTGTGTATGTGTGTGTGTGTGCACGTGTTAACGAAGAAACACAACTTTGAATACTGTGTAGAAAGTGGTTTTGAGCTAAAGTGGTTTTGAGCTTTAATACCGTATCTTATTATTAAGTATTCTGCCTGTTGGAAATCCTGAAACTAATGAGATTTTAATTTCTTTCTTCTTAGGTTCGGATCTGAAAATGTTTTTTCCACATTTCTCCATCTTCGGCCTCGTCTAGTTACTACCAATATTTTCTTCTTTTTTCCAAATCAGAAATCAGTTGTTTTCATCTTCTTCCTACTCCGTGCTTTCCTTCCATCTTTCCCTCTATGACGGTATGAAGAAGACAATTTCTTTGCAAGATGTATCCAAACCAATTGGCCTTCCTATGAAGGATGTTGCTAAAAGCATTTTCTTTTCTTCTATCAATTTTAAAATATCTTCGTTTATTGCTCATCCTATCCATTTTATTTTCTCCATCTTCCTCCAACACTACATTTCAACGCTCTCTAAATATTTGAGGAGCGTTTTGTCATAACTCGATAGAGCACAAAACATAATTTTTACAGGAATTGCATTTTTGTTATTATTGTACATCACCTTTCATTAAGAAAACGTAATTGTAGGTAATGCTAGTTATTATCCTGGGACAAGTACAGACAACGTGAATCTTCTAGAGAATACAAATATTTGTCATAGAATTGACTATTTAAAAAATGCAGGTGTTTTCAAAACTCGATAGAGTACATGGACAGGAAACATAGAAATATGACTGAACCTGAATTTGCTTATAGTATTATTGTTTTCTAGTGTTATACTGTTATATTACTATTGTGTTTTTAGTTTTATATCGTCATGATATATTCTTTATTTAGTTTTGATTAGTATTTTGTTTTATTGAATCAATTTTGTGTACAGTATAAAGGGTTACTTATACATGGTTACACGAATGAAAAAATAGTAGACATTATGGAAAATTTCAAAAAGTAACACCAGGATGTAAGAATACAAAGTGTTTACAATAGTTAGTAATGAAGCATACATTTGCGTTGTAGTTACCAGTCTCCCTCCATTGCGCAGATTTTTTTCAATCTCTTCTTTTACATCATTCTGTCTTCCTCTTTCTTAGTCGCAATAAATTTCATTTTCGATTTCTCTTTCCATATTCTTTGATTGGCTTTAACCAGGTTTGCACTTTCGTTGCTCGGAGATAGTGATCAGAATTGATGTTCGTTCCGGTACTGGCTTCATGTCTGGAATATTAGGATTAGGATTTTAGATTTCTGGGCTTTCTGCATCTATGGTCATTTAGTCCGTCATGATTGATGGATGACGTCCCTCACCGAGCACACTATCCGGAGGAAGGGAAGAAAAAAAGATGGATAAGTTAGGTACCACCCCGGCATTTACCTGGTGTGAATGAGGGAAACCCAGAAAAACCTCTTTCAGGGTGGCTGGCCTGAAAAAGCGTTTTCACACTTTTTCGACTGAGTGCCCCCACCGAGAATCGAACCCGGGACAGCTCGCACCGAAGGCGAGAGTGTTGGCGACTACGCTACGTGGGGCCACGTCTGGAAATGTTATGTGACAAGAATGCAATGCTTTGCTTGCATTTTTGATCTCCAGGGCTTTTCCATGTGTACAGCTTGGTTTTCCTTTTCTTAAATCATATATGCATCACCACTATATCATGTTGACTACACAAGTCGATAAGCATTTGTCTTCGTGGGTTTCTCTTGCGAAGTCCAAATGGTCTCATCACCTATTTGCAGCTTCTTCTCCTACTTCGTTGTTGAAGTCTCTTATTACTATGGCGTTAACCCTACTTCTTCCCTCCTGATTCAATATGTCATTAATCTCTTCATATATTACTTCGACTTCATAATCACCATGCTCGATGGTTGTCATATGCACTAGTATTAACATAATATCTATGGCTTTGCACTTAGTTTTACAAACATCAAGCGATCACTGTAACATTACAATTTGATTACCTTCTTACTACTTCGTTCTCCACTGCTATCTCCGCTGAGACCATTCTCGGCCTTAACGCCATCCGAATAGAATATTGTCAAATTTTCAGTTATTATTTCATCTTTTCCTCGTCATCTCACGTCACTCAAGACCATTATGTTCACTTTGTTCTATCCATTTCCACTTTTAAATTTACAAGCTTACCCACACATCGTAAAGTTCGAACGTTCTAGGTTGCTATGCCGAATGTAAGTTGTTATTATTACTATTTCCTCTGATGATTCTTCCTGAAGTAATTTCCTTCCAGAGATCAGAATGGGAGACTATTTTATCTCCGAAATGTTTTATTTCAGGAAGAATCATCATCGTAGTTATTTTCCTCCTTCGTCCCTTCTGGGAAAAATAATGTAGTAATATTCCCATTTTCTTTCTACATTATGTCGTTGACCACTTTGTGGTTCATCTGCATTTAGCCCAGTTTCCCCTCCTAAGGACAAGAAGTGCCCTGACCACCCTCTCATCCATCCTCCGAGAAGGTCTTTGTCATCTGGTAGATGTTGACTTCCCCTCCCAGGATTTAGTCGGTCCCCACCTACGTTACCCGTCTAAGACGTTGCCCGATTCCTCCCCCGAGGAGATGTATGTTGTGGTTTTACCTTTGTTTTGGATGAGACCCGAAGGCACTCCTCAAACCTCCCCTATACTTTACAAAGCAATACATTATAGCCTCGTATTAATTTTTTTATTTCCTGAGCAGAGGTTGCTTTTGTATCTCTGTTAGCCAGCTCTCTTGAAGGCAAGATAACATGATGGAGAACGGTCTGTACTGGTAACGGTAATCTTTCATTACAGTCTGTGCACCGACCAATTGCACTGACCGTGGTTCAGATCCCATGTTAGTAGTACGTCCCTTTCTTCGTAACTTTGATCTTATGTAAGGACGCAGAACACTAAAATGTCAGACTCGAACTTAATTTTCTGGACTGGCACGAATCGAGTCCCTGTTTTGCATTTCTTGGAATTGAAATGTGTCACTTACCTATCATTGTCACCATCACTTCCATTTCTGTTTTCATTAACAAGTTACATTCATTTACGTTAACTATAATATGTTTTCGCTAACTATAAGATGCTATGTTCATTTACAGGGATTCCGGTTCAAATCCATTAACTCCTAAAATATATCCTAAAATCCATAACTCCTATAGCTAAGTCTCACCTAGTAATTCAAGATTACAACTGTGATTGTTACTATGTTATTTGGATTTTTCTCGCCTTAACTGTAATGTTTCACACAAAACGTAAGAAAGTTAATATAGTTTTCTGCACATTTTCAGAAAATAGGTAATATAAGAATGATTATTTCTAAACAAGTATAAAATACATACATATATAAAGTTTAATTTTTTTACAACGTAGGTATTTTTTTTTTAAAAAAAAGTTAGGTACTTTCTTCTTGAAATCAAACCTTTTTGTAGCTGTAATCTCAAGATGTGCAGAAAAGAACTTTAATGAAACTTAATTCTAAATCTATATTTACTACAAAAATCAGATTTGACTGGTCAATATAGATCTGAATTATCTCCGATCAAATTACATATCCTCATAGATACTTCCCTAGAAACTGCATAAAATTAAATTCGGATCTATTCTGAAACTACGAACCGACTTGTAACAACAGAAAGAAAAAAATGGAAAGAAATTGTTTTCCCGTACATCGTTGATGATTTTCGTTTGTGATCTGGTTTGGTCTGTCTATATGGTGTTTCTAAACAACACCGAAAGCTTTATTTGGAGAACAGGGGTTCGTAGTGATTCCTGATACCAAGATAAGGCAAAGTATAGACTAACCTCTACGTAGAAATTATTTATTTCTGCGCTATAATCATGAATAGTAGAAACACATAAATTCATTTCAAACATTTAAGAGATTTGTCACAATCATATAACTAATGTGACACAAGTGATTGCAGAACTCATTGAGCATCTGGAACAATCACTTCTCAGCATCGTCATATGAGATTTTGTTTGAGGGAAGAAAGAGTTCCGACATAAGTATGATTTCACATTTTTCGTTCAAATATTATTCTAGTGATTAAAATGTATATAAACATCAAACTAGGGAGAGGGACAGAATTACATCTGGAGCCTAAAATAGAACTGCCTGTTACTACAATTATAAACAAATAATAATAATAATAATAATAATAATAATAATAATAATAATAATAAGAAGAAGAAGAAGAAGAAGAAGAAGAAGAAGAAGCAAAATTTGGACTCTGTCACAAATAACAGTGAATAGAGCGGATATACTGACACACACAATCCAACTAAAAACCTTTTGCCACCAATAACTCTTTATATTGTGGTAAGTTATGGTGTATTAATTTATATAGTTCATCTGAACCTGTTTCAGAATATCTTTGATTAACTACTAACATAAATGCTAAATTGAGGCCGAGGACATAATCTTGTAATCCAGCTTTCTTGTAGGCGAGATAAATTGGAATGAAATGAAATCTATAGGTTAAAGTCTCACGAATATGCCCTTCATGCTAAGAGGGATGTTGATTAAAGCAAGTGAATGGTAATGGAAGAATTTGTAGACTGAGAAAGTGGGAAGAAAGGGGAGTAGCCCCACGGAAACCCACCACAAAGTTACTTGGCAGGATCGAACCAACTACGCCAAACACAAAAGGTAAGCACTCTATATGTCCCCCTCGTGCAGGCGAGATGGTGTGGTGAACAGTCTATACTGTGAGCATGATGGTGTGGTTGTGGAGCTCATCTTCATAATGTACTTTGTTCTTCATAACTTCGGTGTCGTATAAGGAAGTAAAATATAAATTCAACAGCTACGTTATATGGTGTTCTGCAAAGGAAATTATTTACATGTTTGTTTGAAATTTATTTACATTTTATTCAACAGAATAATATACCAATTAAAAATGTAGAACTTTTCTGATGTCAAAATGTGTTCCCGTTTCCCTCAAGCGAAATCTGAAGTGATGCTACTGAAACTCAAGTCAAGTAAATATATGTCACGTTGAAATCAAACATTGAACTTTTAATAGAACAACTATCTCTGCAAGACCTGTAACAAATTGTATAGTGAAGATTTCAGAACGACATCATTGCTAAAATGCAATTTGGTTTCTACTTCTATCAAAGTATGTGACGATTGTTTACAGATTTTATTTAATTCACATTGGACGCATTGTAGAGATTTTATTTTTAACTAAAGCTCTCTTAGAATCCAAGGCTGCTTTGAAGCTCGTATCTCACCATTAGTAGTTAAACCTTTCCCTTAAGGGATTTACTTTTTTAGTGTTTCTTTTTCCTCCTTCAGTACTGTGTGACCTTTACAAAGGACTGTAATCTTCCAGTGATGAAGTGACTTCATCTTGGTAAAAGGATAAAATGCCAGAGGAAAGAAACGGACGAGCTGCTGTGTGGAGCAATTCGAAAAGTGATTCTAATATCCACAGATAAAATAGTATTGTTATTTCATGGGTTTTGGAAAGTAACAATATTCACATTTAATCGTCTAAAATTCAAATCATCCACAAAATCACGTGGTTAATTATTTAACTATGGCCTATCACACGGGTGGAAGATCATTCATAATACTAGTAAAGATTTTGTTAAATTTTGTTGTTCGTTTTTCCTTATCATAATAACAGAGTGTTGGCTTAAATGTATGTGGTTTCAAGTACAAGAAAAATAATCTGAAATTTTGGAGTGTATTTAGTGCTAGTTGTTTTACACATTTGGCATGATTATTTTTTATGATATCTTCCAGGTATTTTGTGCTTGGTTTCACATTATTACAAGTTGTCATATTAGCTTATTTTAATATTTGTTTCTTAAAGGTCAAATGGTATTTACCAGATTATACTGTATGCTGATGATGTAAATATAATACGGGATGATAGGAGAACAATAGAAATAAATACAGAGGTCTTATTAATAGTTTGCAGGGACATGGGTTTAGATGCCAATAAAAAACATACTACATGGAAGTTAATCAGGATGGCAACACTGCAAATTATGGATGCGTTAAAATACCAAATAATACTTTCGACAAAGTGGATACTTTAAAATGACTAGGATTAATATTAACAGACCAAAACCATATTCACAAAGAAATTAAATGTCAGGGATTTGTGTTATTCAGTTCAAATTTTTTGTCGTCGCGAACTCTACCGAGGAATTTGAAGCTTAAAATATATAAAACTATAATCATGCTTATTATGTTGTGTAGTTGTGAAACATGGTCGCTTACTTTGAGGGAAGAACGTAGAGTGAAAATATTTGAGAACAAGATCCTAAGACAATATTCGGACCCAAGAGGAATAGAAAAAGTTTCAGTGTTGCCAGCTCTTACTGGAAGATGGTATCTACATATAAAAATAAATAACCAGACATTATAGTCAAATGTTTTGCCGAACAAAAGGAAGATTCAGTGTTAACTAAGGAATCTGTGTTCCAGGTCGGCATATTAATTGTTCCATAATGTCCGTGGAGAAATATGAAGCATACCGGTTAGACAATCTACGTGACTACACGAATATTGCGAAACTCAGAAAAACAATGATAATGATAGTGACAGAAGTGAGACAAATTCAGTAAATGTAGTTCTATTTACATCACCTGATAATAAAGAATCAGAAACTTTAAAACTTAATGGTAGTGTTACAGAATTATATCAATAAGTTGCCCTAAGATCCACAAAATAACTATTCATCAAGGCGATCTCACACAACAATCTAGAGTGCTTATACTTAAATCAGTGCTTTTAGATTCATGCTTATACTTAAAACATCAAACAAATGGAATCAGACACGTACGGAGGTATTTATTTCGGGACGGTCAAAAACTTTGGGGAGGATCCAAATTTACTGTTAGGATAAATTATATTAAAATTTGTAAAACTCATCCTTAACATTAGACTAAATTTGCAGAAATGTCAGCATTTGGGGGAAACCGGACCACCATGACCCACCCTTGCATACGTCCCTGAGTGGAATGATATCTGTGAAAGAATTTCAACCTGAGTTCTAGAATCGAACAGATTGTTAATATACAATCCCAAATTTCTAAGGTGCAAATGAATGTTATCAACGTATGTAACGATGTTTGTAAAGAACTATAGAGGCGGAGAAAAGAGAGAGAAAGATTCTTTTTAAAAAAGCTTTAGAAACCTTATATTTTCGGTGTAGTTTCGCAGCGCCGCAGTGCTAAGAAAGGGAACTACACTGTCTGTTGGTGGCTGGTTTGAAAACGGTTGTCCATAGTTACTTCAAATGCCATATGTATTATTTCTAATGCTACCTGGAAAACATCGTGCAGTTAGATACAATATTACGTGAACACATGGTTCTGTGGGACACAACCGTAAGTGAGCGAGCACCTTGAATACAAAGCCTGAAGTTAAGTTCAACTTTATATGACAGACAATGAATAGTTATTATTGTGCATTATTCCTCTTGCAAACATCTCATTGTTATAACCAAAGCTTTGTGAATTGGACTATAGTTCCATGTTGTTTAAAAAGTCTCTCCGAGTGATTTGATGATCAGTTGGCCAATTTTGCAAATACATATGGTCATTAGATTGACCTTCCGTGATATATCGAAAAGGATTCTCTCTCTGGTTCTCTCTAACGTATTAATTTTTCTGTGAAGTCTATGGCTGTAATATATTATATGTAAGATTACTAATTCAAAATTGAAGCACCTATACTTGAGAGTTGTAAAAGGAATGAGCAGTTTTATACCTTCAATAAGTTAAACATTTACATGTATTGAATATATTGTATGAGATAAACAAATTGACTAAAATAGATAGTTGTTCATTAATAAATATCAAGTATTTAAATTTTCCTATATTGTTAGAGGTTGCAATTTTAGATCTAATTTTCAAGTTTTGACATATATAAAACTATTGAATCACATTCAGCCTTTTCTCTTTCATAATATAAAAATCAGTAAATGCATATTATTTAGTAATCAGGAATATGATGAGTTATATCTATTTAAATCTCGACCTAGTTTGTTTAGTATTACAAAATCAGAATCGCATTACTCAAATGACCTTCAGTCTATTAACTTTTATAGTGTAGTGAGTTGAGTTTTGTAGGACCATTTTCCTTGTCCCGAATTCACTTCCGCACAACGATTCCTCTACTTCTATTCATTAGAATGAGGTACGGTGTACATATAAGTAGAAGTTGTTATATACGAGCAACAGCAGCGCAAAAGGAACAAAATACAGCAAAGTGTATTTTTAGACATGTCTAGTGTATCGCGCCGGACATAAGTCTTCGACCAGGTACTGGCGACTGCTTTGAAACAAATGCAGAGTATGAAATTAAATCTGTCATATCTGTAGTTTCGTGTGGAGAAGAAACAAACTTGAGAAACAAAGTTTAAAGGACAACTCAAGTTATTAATATAAACTTTGCCGAAGATTATTCACTTATATCATCATAAAACAAATTCGAAAGATGTTTTCAATCCAAGAAATATAACATACAATTTTGCAAGCGGGTACAAAGAATCCTAAAGTAACCAGAATAAAGACGAATCGTTTACCGCGTAGTGGTCGCGGTTCAGTGGTCAGTTCGCCTGACCAGTAATCTGGAGGCTCTTGGTACGAATTCATGTCAGACATTCTTTTTACTTTATGATTTTTGATGGTGATTAATCGGCGATGACATACGTTTTATTATATTCAGATATTTGAATACTCGGCTGTTTCAATACTTCAACTATCAAATCTTCAGGAATAATAATAAACTCATAATAATTATTATTATCTCGCAGAAGACTAAAATCTAAGAGTTAATTATCCCTCAGGTCATACCATTAGCCCTACAAGCAGACACGTGACATTTGGAAAGAATATTTCGGTTTTGTTTAATGTTGCGCACTAGAAGAGGAATTTCTCATCTCGTTTCTAAAACAAACAAAATAACATGAGAATTAACATTTTACATTCGAGACGGGACAAAGCTAACTCAAAGTATCGTCTCACTTTAGAGATGAGAATTGAGACGAAAAGAAAAATATCGTAAACATTTCTCGATTTGTCTCGATTCTAGAAATATTGTATGCCCATTCTTTAAGTAACAATTGCACTGTAGACTGAATCTTATAGGCTATTTTGTTACTTTGTATTTAAGAGCTCATTGAATTATGGTCTGTGTTAGTATTTTCGTAGCAAAGCTTTTGTAATTACCTGTGCATATCCTAAAAATTAGTTCATTATATACCTTACTGTTGCGTGATATTCAATTATTTTTATTACAGTTACTTTCCTTAAAACATGCAGTAGAATAGTTTTTAGATGAAACTTTAGTAGAACGCTTTAATTTAAAATTTGGGTAGTTGCAGAGAAGTGTCCTGAAGGTACGGGACCCCCTGCTCGAAATCTCTACTTTTAAGTAAGTTTTGCCAAATTTTAATTCAACTTTAAAACATTTTTAATACCATTATTATTATTATTATTATTATTATTATTATTATTATTATTAATTTTATTATTATTATTATTATTATTATTATTATTATTACTGAAGTGTTGTGAATTTAATGGTTCACCCCGTTCCACCCAGCTCCTGCCTAGTAGGCAATGTGCTGAACAAACACCGAGTGTGTAGGTTTTCTCTTTTTTCCGCTTCCTCCCACTTTCTTTATTCCAAAATTTCTTTCATTCACATCATCGACGTCTTCTGTAGCTTAACCGGCATAACCGTTACTTAAAAAGCAATTTTCTTGGAGCACTTGTGAGTTCAGTAGCCCTACTTTGTACATGAAATTTGCCTGGAAACATTCTGTTTAACATTTAGCTAGTTGTAGGGACGTATGCAGAGGATATGTCCTGATGATCCTGACACTTCTCTTCAATCTCGACAATTTTGTAACTTTTGCCTAACGCTAGGTGTGATTTTACAAATTTTAATACAATCTGTCCTCATACGGAATTTATCTTCTATCTTCTTCTTCTTCTTCTTCTTCTTCTTCTTATTATTATTATTATTATTATTATTATTATTATTATTATTATTATTATTATTATTATTATTATTATTATTAATACTAAATATTTGAGACCTCCTATTAACATGCAAATAAGCATACTGAAGTTAAGAAAAATGAAAAGAATTTTTTTGGACCCTCTATAAGGGTGAATTGCCTTATAAGAGATACTTTGGAAGGAAAAAAAGGGATAAAATGTGTCAGCTCCTGGACAATACTTCAATCAAACTTTCGGATGCCTTTACAGAAACTAAATAGTATTTGTCTTCATCACAATACATAGTAACGGCCTTTCTTTGGGTAAAAGACTTTGGATTAGGCTTGCATTATATTGATATTTCAACAAAATATGCATACAAATATATAAAAAGCATAGTTCCTATTTACAAATTTTGGTTGAAAAGATGGTGCAGATAATTCAAATTTAAATTAAAAGACTTACAAGCACGCAGGAACATCAAGGAGAAAGTGGTCTTAAAAGTAATTCGAATCCTTATCCTGGAGCCTCAGACCACTCTTTTTTCTGATTCACCGAAAGTATCTTCGTAACTTCTGTCCATTATACATGTATTCGGCTATTCTCGTTTTACAATTATTTCCAGTAACCCTGAACGAACAGGAACACGAACACAGATACATCGAGGATATTTTAATATTTCAAAGGCTCTCCCACCAGGAATCGAAACTGAGACCCCGCCTACTAAACTATCAGATGGGTGGGGTACCTCGTTCGTTCCCAAGGCAAGTAAGCTTGAGACGGACAACATCGTGCTCGTGGAATTTCTCGGGACAGTCCCACTTTCTAATTCCACCAATTCGTACATCATAATTCACTTGGTTTAATCATAGTCTTCCTTAACCTAACAGGCATAACCGTGGGAAATCAAACGTAAAGATTACATTTTCAAGCTTTTAACCCAAACTAATCCGAACCGAAAAACATATTTTTATTGCTCATTAAGATGTTTTCACAAATATATATATATATATATATATATATATATATATATATATATATATATATATATATATATATATATATATATATATATATATATATGAGAGAGAGAGAGAGAGGGAGAAAAAACATGAGGAACCGTAATTCCATTCAAAAGTGAAATAGCGGACTCATAATACCTTAACCTAAAAGAAAACCCTTACATATCGTTTCGAACTCTTCCAAAATATATACGGATATTCTGAAAAGTAGCAATATAGTGTGTGTTTTCTAACAAGACTGAACCAAATTACGGTTCGTTTACTTAAATAAACGGACACATTCTGTTTCAAGCTTAAACCGAACATAAACCAGTTAACTGAGTCGTGGGTCAATGAAAACTTGACCCATGTCCCACTGACACACCACCCACCGTGACCCATTCTTATCCACGATACACCATGACCCACTAACCAATGTGACCCACTCTTACCCACGACACATCATGACCCACCACTCACCGTGAACTACTCTGACCCATGACCCTCCACCCATCGTAACCCACTCTGACCCACCACCTACCATGAACCACTCCGACTCACAACCCACCATGAACCACAGATTCACCAAGACACATTGTCATTAACTCTGACACTTGACTCACGGCCTCTTCTCTACCGACGAAAGAGTTTACACTTATAATAAAACCAGGTTGTAAAATTCTAACTAATCGGAGTTTGAATTTCAACGGTCAATCGCTCAAGCGCCGCTCTGTTACAATAACAATGGATCTGACCTTTACGATATAAAATGGTAAAATGTTTGTCATGGGTAAAATTCGATGAATTTCAATTATCATAGTCTAATTATTCCTTTGTTGAATTACCGATAGTTTTCAGTGGAAAAACAGATGAAATTTTTAAAATCCCAAATCAAGGTAAGTAGACCAAAGTACAGAAGCTTACATTACAAATTTTATGTATATTTTTCCCACAACTTTATGGATTGAGTGCCCTGTGCTCTAAGCTCTCCATATAATAAACAAGCTTCAGCAATTATTATAGTAGAAAGCACATGTTAAGCATATATGAATATATTATACGAAGCACTTGTATTGTTTCTTTCTCAACTACGAGTAATATTGATTGTTTTCGATTATTTTTACAAACTATCCCACTATTAATTTACCGTATATAGAAAGTGCCCTTCGTACTCCCCATAAAGAAGTTTAAAGAATGCTAGAGGACGTTCTGTTCATTTTCAATAAAGAGTTAATATACTGTATTTCAGCTCCGTAAGTTGAACTACTTGTGAGATACTCAATTTTTTCGGAAAAATTCTTATCCCCACTATCACTTAGGAAATTATTATAATGAAAGCAATATGGTAACATCCCAGTTTGGATTAAGGCCTAACTATATACCAAACTTCATTTCATTTGACTGCCATTTGGCCGTGATGATTAGGCACACATAGTTACATTCAATTCTTTATATAATAATTTATATATTACAGTGATTCTAAAATGTATTTTTTCCAGTACATAGCTCTTCTACAAATTCACATGCTGTGTGTGTCGAAAGCCAAGTAGTAGTATAAGTCTTATTGCTCTTATTACAATTACAATTTAACATCAATATCCGAAAATGCCTCAAGTTTTATTTTTTCACTTAGAGATACTCATCTCAGGTAAGTAAACAGAAACAAATGAAAAAAGGAAAATGGAGGCCTTGAAAGTAAAACGTAGACAAATTGAAGCATGTTTTTAAATCATGCACGACACTGCTTATAGAAGCTAAATACACGGTTCTGGTTAGTTGGAGTTATCAGTTTCTCGCCACGTAACATACATAAATACAGCAGAAATAAAGTGGTCCTTACGGGTGGTCTTTGTGGCCGAGCGTACTAGCGCAATGAGCTAGTAATTATAAAAAATAATACTCAAAAAAGTAATTTACTTAACTTACGTGCACAGTTTTGCTATACAACTAGTAGCAAGAGTAGTAGTAGTAGTAAGAGTAGTAGGAATGGGTTAGAAGACCCGCAGGGCTCGTTCGTAGTTCGCATCAAGCCGCCGTCGAGACAACACGGGTGCTCTGGTGCTTTCACAGTGTACTATAGCCTATAGTATCGTAGACCCTATATACGTTAAGTGTATTCATAGCTTTGATTACTATATCAAAGCAAATCTACTGAAGTAGGAGTTATACTCCGTACTCTCAATTATTGCCGTTTCGGCGTAGTGTCGGTGTATCAGTGCAAACGTGAATATGGAATATAAAAAAGATCTTCAATTTAAACTAGAATTTGACAAGAAGTTCCGTGCAGTTCGACCAGTTCCCTTGGAAATCTACCATTGGATGAACTCCACTTTCCCAGGTATTTTTGATCACATCAGTGTCATGCAGTTAAATAGTGAAAATTTTTGTATTTTTCTAAAATTCAAAACGCAACAGGAATACGATGACTTTGCAGCTCATGCCCCTAGTGAGGTCCCATTCACTCATTCAAATAAGGAAGTGAGTTTTGTTCGAATTATTTCCGCAGCAGATCCGACTACACTCCTTCGTGTGTTTGAGTTCCCTATCGAGGCACCGAATAACTTATTGAGTGAGGCTCTTAGCGCATATGGTTCAGTGACTAAAATAGAAGATGAGGAATGGGCCCCTCCTTATCCCCCTGGTATAAAAACTGGAACTTGCCATGTACATATTAAACTGACTTCTCAGGTGCCATCCCGACTTCTAGTCCATGGTTATAAAGTAGGAGTATCATACAGTGTACAACCGATTACATGTTTCCGATGCCAAAGCTCTATGCACACAGTAGCGAACTGTGTACTGAAACGGGGGGCTCAAACCCGAGGGGGGCGAGTGTAATCCCGACCACTTCCCCGTCAATTCCTCGCATGACACAGCTTGGAAAAGTGACTCCTATGACATCCTACAAATTAGCCCCACCTGTCATTTCTACGAAATCTGGTGACCAAGAAGATGATCTTGAGCATCGACCCTCGGTTCCGGACCCAAAGGAGTTCCCTGCACTTACAATAACGTCTCTTGAGAAAGCGAAGGACGATACCCAACTTCCCAGTAAACGAGTGCCTTTATCGACTACATCGAAGGCCTCCGACATATGAGTAGAGCAGCATATCACCTCACAAAACATGGAGGTTGCACCAAATCCCTCACCAGTTGAGGATAGCGAGGTCCCGAAAGAGACACAGGAAGAGCATCCTGGACCCTTTGAAAGCGAGTTTCTCCAGCATGAGACACAAGGAAATAAATTTAGCGATGTTATTTCTAAACAAAAACGACGCAAATTATCCCGGAAGGAAGAGCTGAATTCTCACTTGGAAGGTAGCCAAGTCTCTCTGACTTGCGAACGAGATCCACGTACTCGCTCAAAACCGGTGTTCGAAACAGGTACATAACGTATTGGTCTTCAAGGTCAATGGATAAGAATTCACCCCAAGTAGTGTGGTGTGTGCCACTTTTTTTGTTTTGTTCTTTCTCTATGTCACGTGTGTACAACACAAGTGCCCTACGATTCTAATAGTGCAAGAGTGCAGAGTGGAACAGCGGTATTTATCACGTATACAAACTGGAAATCCTTGAGTGTTAGTAGTGTTTAAATCTACCGTCGACATATGTTTTTAATTTTAACAATAGCACTTATATTCATTAACATCTATCATGGATTTTGTAAGTTATTTTTTGCTTCACTTCTTAGTTTTAAGACTCATATTAACTTTGAGTAGAGCAAATTTAAGTAGATATCGACATCGCACAGAAGTGTTATACTATGAAATTTTCCTCTGTATGACTGTGATAAACTCTTTATCCTTTCTCACGATAAATTTAAATCGCGCAAGTAGTGACGATAAAAAAGCATATTTAAAACAATTCCTCTTATGTCATAAACCGGATGTAGTTTGTGTGCAAGAACTTATACATGATTCGTTTCACAATATGCTGGACTATGATGTGTTTGCTAATTTAGGACCCGCCACTGGAGTAGGGATGTTTATCAGAAAAGGATTGGGGCATACCAATCTTACTCTCTCCCCTGACGGACGTATTATTCATTGTGTCATACAGGGGCACCTGGTCCTCGGACTATATTCTCCTTCTGGCTATACAGCTAAGAAGGAACGGGCTGAATTTTATGGCCAAAGTTTGCCACACTTGCTGCCTCCTAATATTTCTCGTATGGTAATTATGGCTGATTGGAATACCACTAAAACCAGCGCAGATTCAATTCCGCCCACCCCCCTTGTCCCGCATTTTTGGAATTTTTGCGAGCTTATCACTTAAGGGATGTAGTCATTGTTTCCAATTCACCGAGGATCTATACCCATTGTACTTCACATTCGAAAAGTAGGATTGACAAAATATACGTCACTCCTGACTTAGTTCACACTATTATTGACGTACAGACTATTATACCATCTTTCACCGATCATGGAGCGATCAAGCTCCACATAAAAACAGATCAACCCTTGCCAGCCCTTAGCAGGCGAGGATACTGGAAGTTAAATACATCCTTACTTCACCACGACGGTTATCGGGAGGAACTGGCAGAACAATATTCCTATTGGGAAAGGATGCAACAATATTTTCCAGATCTCGCCTCTTGGTGGACGACATTTCTTAAACCTAAGATCGCTCGGTTCTTCCAAGGCAAAGGACACGAAACACGACACGATCAGCAGTTGATGTTTGAATTCCTCTATGAGGCATTGCGTCAGGCATGGTGTGCGGCCCCCTCACTATAGAATAAACGCACAGTGCAACAGCTCAAACTACGAATCCAAAATCTCCAGGCTCCCCCACTCATGCCTTCTTTTATTAATGAGACCACATATTATAGGCTTGCCCAGGAAACTGTCACTATTTACGACGTTGCAAGTCTATTGTACCGGCGGAAACAGGCTACAATAGTAGCTTTCCGTCTCCCGAATGGTAATATGACTAGTGATTCGATTCAGATCCTAAATGTTTTCCGTGAGCATTACTATAAATTAGTACAACCCCGACCTTCTGACACCAATGTTACAACTCAGTTTTTGTCGATTATTCCCAAACTGATTACGGAGGAAGAGGGTCGTCATCTCATGCGCCCCATAACTTCTCAGGAAATATGGATGGCCCTCCAGGCAACAAAAGGAAAGGGCGCGCCAGGATATGAAGGTCTGTCGTACGCGTTCTATAAACAATACTGGACCTTTCTTTCAGATACCCTAGTCAAGTTATTTAATACATATTTAAAGGGAGGCCCCATCCGCGGTAACGTCGGAATCACAATATTTATCCCGAAATCCGCCACTTCCCAGACTGTACAGGAGTACAGACCCATCACTTTACTGTCTACCGATTTGAAACTGTTCACAAAAATTCTGACGGCACGTTTAAAACCCATATTACAAAAGTATATTAGTCCATATCAGGTAGCCACCACCCCAAATATAACATCTATTATGTGTTACGTTCGTTACGGGATTTTATAGCGTACGTGCAAACTCGGCGCATTAAAGCGGGGGTCCTTGGCATAGATTTTTCTTCCGCATATGACTGCGTTGATCACGGGTTTCTTCTTCAAACTTTAGACAATTGGGGATTTCCTCCTGCATTTCAACAAGTCATAAGACAACTATACCAATCGGCTCAATGTCGAGTACAGATCAATGGTCATCTTTCTGACACATTTGCTCTGCAACGCGGATTACGGCAAGGCGATAGTATCTCGACGAGCCTCTTTGTGATAGTTCAAGATACCTATCTCCGGGCTCTGGCTCAGATTACCTCTCCCGGTATACCGGAATACCATCAATTACACGTCTTCGGATTTGCGGATGACGTAACATTAATAGGAACTACGCCCGAAGATATGCTCAACGCCATCCGCATAACTAACGAGTTCACCCAGTGCTCCGGCTTGGCATACAATCAACACAAGACCAAACTCCTGTCATTTCACGGATTCTCCCTACCCTCCTTACCTGATTCACGCTCTCACATTCCCACGGTTGATGCTTTAACAGTGCTCGGCATAACTTTTCATAGAGATGCACGGAAACAAACGGATGCTGTCTGGCGTCCTATCGTTAATCAGATTAAGCAGATGCTATACTTACAACGGTTCCGAGGTCTGCATATAATACATAAGTCTCAACCAGTATGTTGCTGCTAAACTTTGGTACTACGCGCGCACCTTTCCCCTCCCTTCTGTTTACGCTCGCCAAATTGAATCTGTATTTATGTGGTTTCTTTGGCGGGGCTACTTCTTCCGCCTCCGCCACAACAGTATTTATCTTCCTCGCAGCGAAGGGGGCCTTGGACTCGTAAACATTCGTCTTAAAAGTCAAGTTTTATACATGCTAGATGCGTATCAAGACGTTGAGCCCCACGTGGACTATACACGGGTGTGGATCGAATGTTTCTGGCCCGAATACTCCCAACCAAGGAATCCGCCTTTCTGTACATTTGGCAACTTATGTCCTACCTATGTCACCAATCTTATCCAAGCATGGACATATTCTGGTGAGCTTGCTTCCCGTACTACATATACTCACCAAACCTTATACCAGCAATTGTGGAGAGCGTCACTTGTAGATGTGAGAGTCCGGGTACAGGATATGTTCCCCAATAAACAATGGCGCCATATTTGGCAAAATCTAAGAACCAATGTCCTCCCTTTGCACACACAAGCAGTATGGACGACCATAGTTCATCAACTGCCTGCCACACAAGAAAGACTTCTGCGCATTGTACGTACCACAACCCTCACCTGCAAATATTGTGGCCACTCCGACACACTACCCCATCGCTACATGTCATGTTCAGGTGCCGATATTATTTGGAACCTCCTCCTTCGTATGTTGAGCTTGATCTGCCGTACACCTGTTCCTTTATTTACCGTAGATCTCCTATTCTTCCCTGCATTTCAGTATTACCCAAAAACCAAACATAATACGGTCCTCTGGTTAATTGGTACCACATTGTTATATGTTCATCATTCCATGCCGTGGAATGATGAATGCTTATATTTCGACTTTTTACAACGGGAACGCCGCAAATAGTTTTCAGTCGATCTAGAAAGACAGTCTTTCAGTGGTTTTTTGCAAGCAGCTCTGTCCCACCTGTCGGGAAAGACCGGGAGGCCATGAATTGTGCTTGTGGACTTTTTCCTTGTGATGCATTACCATTATCATCGTCCAGCGGAGTAGGTTCGCTCAGAACCACATCTTGGACTCTTTTCCCAGTGGTCGGTCGTAGATTACACCTATATTGTCTACATGTAATTTTGCTATGTAATATTAGTGACAGAGTACAATAAATATTAAGCGTACTAGCGCAATGAGCTAGTAATTATAATTGCTTTTGGTGTGGGTTCAATCCTGGGCCAAGGATTTTTTTACTTTTATATAAAAAAATAATACTCAAAAAAGTAATTTACTTAACTTACGTGCACAGTTTTGCTATACAACTAGTAGCAAGAGTAGTAGTAGTAGTAAGAGTAGTAGTAGTAGTAAGAGTAGTAGGAATGGGTTAGAAGAACCACAGGGCTCGTTTGGTTCCACATTGACTGCCATGATATAAATTTAACCTCAACTATTTCTTCGATGTTCTTCTTCAATTCCAACAAAGTGACATTTTTTTTTCGATTACAACAATAATACACAATACATACACCAGAAGGTTTGAACAATCGTAAACTACAACCAATCAGAACCGTGTTTTAGTTTCTATGACAAGGGTCGAGGATGAATAAAAATATGATGTTCAGAAGATGCTATCTACAATGCAGTGAGCAGAGTTGGACGGTGGGTCAGAATGGATCATGGTGGGTGCTTGGTCGCGGTGGGTCACGGTGGGTGGTGACTCGCAGTGAGTCACACGCTGCTAACCCACATCCACTGACCCACTCAGAAACCTTGACCCACTTGACCCAGCGAACCATTGACCCACTCCAATTCTGGCGAACAAGTCTAGTACCTACATTGTAGTTGATGTTACTATTGTCTCGTGAAATCAACTGCAATTATGTAGTTCAAATTTGGAGATAAAACTCCTATAGTCCACTCCCTCCGCTCATATAGGGTGTTAATGAACTAGACCGACAAACTGTAAGAGGTGATTCTTCACACCAAAATAAGTTTAAAAGTTCCTATAGACCTATGGGAAAGTTGTATAATTTCAGAGCTATAGCTGTCCAAAATCGCGAAAAAACAAGTTTTAAGAGGCCCTATTTCGAATTCGAAAAGTCATGGATTGACGGTTCTTATCAGCGTAAACCAAGTCATGCCTACACAATCCAAAAATCCATATTTCATTAACGTTCAGTGGATGTGATGAGTATTTCCTGCAGGGTGAAATTCCCAGACATGCCATCAACCAATTTTGAGATATGCTTTGAATTTATGATTGGTCCAAAGTAGGTAAACGATATGCCTTGGCAGCCGTAACACGGAATCCTTTGGCGCGAAGTCGGAAGTGTTAATAATAGTCAACAGCATGGTCTCTCGTACTTGGAAAAAAGCATGCTGCGATTTTTTTATTTCACGCTCATAAGTGAAGAAAACGTGAAATATACCTTGACGAAATACACTGCATCACACGTTATTCCGATCACAAAAAACATGGAGCTGCAGATTCCTAACACTTCCGACTTCCCTCCGAAACACTGGATGTCAATTGTTGTCAAGGCTTACCTCCTGCCTACTTTGGACCCTCCTTGAAGTCAAGGTACATCTGAAAATTCTATTGAGAGGATATTTGAGAATTATACCCTGCACGGAATACCTATATACTCATTGAAAATTGATGTAATATGCATTTTTGGATTGTGTATGCGTGACTTCCTTTACTCTGATAAGGACCATCATCAAGAGTTTCTGGAATTCGAAATAGGACGTGTTCAAATTTTGCTTTTCCGCGATTTTGAACAGCCCTAGCTCTGAAACTATGCAGTTTTCGCCCATATGTCCATATGAACTTTTTCTCTTATTTTGATGTGAGGAATCATTTCTTACAATTTGTCGATATAGCTCATTAACACCCTCTCTCTCTCTCGATATATAGGATGAAACACCCTATATATATATCGGGTGTTGCAAAATAAGTGTTACAACTCTTGGGAGGTGACTCCTGCCACTGAGACAAGAAAAAAAGTTCTCTTCAACTTTCTGCTATCGGACATAGTTTCAGATCTACAAGGTGCCGAAAGCGTGGGAAAATGACTTTCGGACGCCAATAGTTCGGAAACTATCCAACATAAAGAGGGCGGGTAAAAAATTCACTGAAGAAGTCATACATGCTCTATTGAATTTTGCATGTTTCACAATCCTACCGTGCACGCGCAAGGGATTCCCCAAAGGAACGTAGGGAATCCCGGATAATCCTAAATGAAACTTGGTCTAAATGGATATGAATTGATAGGCTTTCTACCAGGTAACAATAATTCGTTTGTCTTAAGTCGATATGTGGAACAAATACAACATGGCGGATACCTTTATGCCCGTTGTGTGTGGTTGCATAATCGCCAGGTACGTATGCTGGCCAACAGTGACGTTCTGAGTATTAATTGTAGCGAATTTGTACTCAAATGCTCTAGAAAGACATCTGGAGTGACGGTAGAGGATAACAGATGAAGCAGAGTGATTCACATGTGTGGAAACACTTAACGAAAAGTGCCCAGAAATGCACTCATACTCAGTGAACGTGAGTTCAAAGCGTCGGAAATGTAAGGATTAGCGTCAAGAACATGAAAGCCATTGCCAGTTCACCAATAATACTTCTTCAAACCGATGCAATATGATGTACACGGTTGCATACCAATAAGTATGCAACAACTGAGGCCAAGTTCAAATTGTGCAATGGACTCACAAAGAAACTGTGTAAACTAAATGAATGTCACTAGTGGGATCGCATGATCGATATTGAAATGTGGCCAATGTGTGTGTGTTGATATCAACATGTAGCTAATGGACAATTGTCAACATGTCGCACTTCTGCTGGGACACCATCGCACGTGCGAAAACTAGGAAAATAACGTTGTACATTCTGCTATTACATCTGGTGCAGCTTTTGGTAGAACGTAACTAGAACACGATTGTATCAATGTCCCTCTTTGTTTGGGACATTGTCCCACAGTCGACACATATGAAAAGAAATATCTTAATGCATGGTTGAAATTCTGATAGAGCGTGAAAATAACAAACTTATATCATGTCCCACGTCTTCTGAGACATATGACGTACTCGAAATATAGGAAAATACCTCCAGAAATTCGTATCTTACACACAGTGCACATGCCAAGACAAAGACGAAAATGAACCGATTTGGCACATTTAACACTACAGCTGGAACACCGTACATATGGCAAATAAAACGACATGAGAAATAGGAAGAAACGTCTGAAAGCTCTGATTGTTTATAACTGTGCAGTAGGAGTAACAAAATGAAACACACAAGTGTGTCGGGAGGCTGTACAAGAGGGCCTGCCAAACAAAGTGGTTACTCCTCAAAGAAATGAATACAGAGAAAGTGAGGCTCCTTCGAATCTCAGGTCTAGAGCGCTCGCTTTTGCTCGCGTGGTCGCAGTTTCCAATCCTACTGGGAGTCCATGGCCTCTGATTCAAGACCCGAGTAGTTATTTTCCTATTTTTCGCACGTGGGACGATGTCCCGGCAATAGTGAGACATGTTGACATTTGTTCATTAGCTACATGTTGATATCAACACACACATTGGCCACATTTCAATATCGATCATGCAATCCCACTAGTGACATTCATTTAGTTTACACAGTCTCTTACTGAGTCCATTGCACAATTTGAACTTGGCCTCAGTTGTTGCATACTTATTGGTATGCAACCGTGTACATCATATTGCATCGGTTTGAAGGAATATTATTGGTGAATTGGCAATGGCTTTCATGTTCTTGACGCTAATCCTTACATTTCCGACGCTTTGAACTCACGTTCACTGAGTATGAGTGCATTTCTGGGCACTTTTCGTTAAGTGTTTCCACACATGTGAATCACCCTGCTTCATCTGTTATGCTCTCCCGACACTCCAGATGTCTTTCTAGAGCATTTGAGTACAAATTCGCTACAATTAATACGCAGAACGTCACTGTTGGCCAGCATACATACCTGGCGATTATGCAACCACACACAACGGGCATAAAGGTATCCGCCATGTTGTATTTGCTCCAGATATCGACTTAAGACAAACGAATTATTGTTACCTGGTAGAAAGCCTATCAATTCATATCCATTTAGACCAAGTTTCATTTGGCAGATTGTCCGGGATTCCCTACGTTCCTTTGGGGAATCCCTTGCGCGTGCACGGTAGGATTGTGAAACATGCAAAATTCAATAGAGCATGTATGACTTCTTCAGTGAATTTTTTACCCGCCCTCTTTATGTTGGATAGTTTCCAAACTATTGGCGTCCGAAAGTCATTTTCCCACGCTTTCGGCACCTTGTAGATCTGAAACTATGTCCGATAGCAGAAAGTTGAAGAGAACTTTTTTTCTTGTCTCAGTGGCAGGAGTCACCTCCCAAGAGTTGTAACACTTATTTTGCAACACCCGATATAAGAACATATAAAGGGTGTACCCTATATATATATACATAAGAACAAAGACAACAGTTGGAAGGTGATTCCTGACACTAATATAACACAAAAAGTATAGACCAACCTGGGTGCACAAATGCTTCCCTTCAGAGTTATAGCTTGCCGAAAAAAGAAAAATGAATTTAAAAGGCCGATAGTTCCAAAACTATGGGACACGTTTCAGACACATTTACGGTGGTGTCCCGAGAAAACCCACGAGCACGATGTGTTCCATCTCAAGGTTACTTACTTTGGGAACGAACTTACTTATTTTGATTTTGAACTTGAAAAATTTCATCCATTTTTTACACTGAAAAGTATTGATAATTCAACAAGGAAATAATTAGATCAAGGTAATTTAATTGACATTCAGCGCAATGTTACCCACGACAAACTCTTTGCTATTTTATATCGTAAAGGTCAAATCCATCGTTATTGTAACAGAGCAGTGTTTGAGCGAGTGAACTGTAGAAATTCAAACTCCGATTAGTTTGTCTTATTATGAGTTTAAACTCTTTAGTCGGTAGAGAAGAGGCTGTGGATCAAGTGACAGAGTTGACGAAAATCTGTTTTGGTGGATCAGTGGTTCATGGTGGATGGTGGGTCGGAATGGTTCATGGTAGGTGGTGGGTCATGGGTCAAAGTGGTTCACTGTGGGTGGTGGGCCATGGTGTGTCGTGGGTAAGAATGGGTCAGTAGGGTCAAGTTTTCATTGACCCACGATTCAGTTAACTGATTTACGTTAGGTTTAAGCTTGAAACAGAATGTGTCCGTTTATTTCAGAAGACGAACTGTAACTTGGTTCCGTTTTGTTTTAAAACACACACTATATTGCTACTTTTCAGAATATCCGCATATATTTTGGAAAAGTTCCAAACGATGTATAAGGGTTTCATTTTAGGTTAAGGTATTATGAGTCTGCTGTTTCCTTTTGAATGGAATTACGATTCCCCATGTTTTTCTTCTATATATTATTTGTGAAAACACCTTAATGAGCAATAGAAAATATAACGGTTTGGGTTAACAGTTTGAAAATGTAATCTTTACGTTTAATGTCCCACGATTATGCCTGTTAGGTTAAGGAAGACTGTGATTAAACCAAGTGAATTAGTGGATGTACGAATTAGTGGAATGAGACAGTGGGAGTGTACAGAGAAATCCCACGAGCACGATGTTGTCCGTCTCAACCTTACTTGTCTTGGGAACGAACCAGGTACCCCACCCAGCAGATAGTTTAGTAGGCGGAGTCTAGTTTCGATTCCCGATGGGAGAGTCTTTGAAATATTAAATGTCCCCGATGTATCTGTGTTCGGGTCCCTGTCGTTCACGGTTACTGGAAATAATTGTAAAACGAGAATAACCGAATACATGTATAACAGATAGAAGTTACGGAGATACTTTCCGTGAATCAGAAAAAAAAGGTCTGAGGCTCCAGGATAAGGATTCGAATTACTCTGAGGCTGTGGTGAGGGGCCGCGGTAGCTAAGTGGTAGAGCGTTCACCTCTGGTGCTTGGGGTCCAGGGTTCGATCCCAGAATCCGCCAAGTGAACTTTGTGGTGGACAAACACCGTGTGCGTGGGTTTTCTCGGGGTTCTCCCGTTTCCTCCCACTTTCTTCATTTCATTCATTGTTCATTATCACCGTCTCCTTTAGCCTCACCGGCGTTACCGCGGGACGTAAAACTCAAAGATTTCATTTTTTTCGAATTACTATTAAGAGCACTTTCTCCTTCATGTTCTTGCATGTTTAAAAGTCTTTTTTAATTTAAATTTGAATTCTCTCGACTATACTATTTTATCATGACCGAAATCAGTGTTTCATCGTTAATAAAATATTGGCATCCTAAACGTGTGCAACACTACATACACGAGTGTTTCTTGACTCTTATCTAACACAGCAGTCTTAGGGTAATGGCTTGAGCATTCGTTTTGTAACTTAGGGGTCTGCGGATCAATACAGGGTGAGAAAATTAAGATTTTTTTTATCATTTTCAATGTTGGATTTCTGACGTATATTAACATGAAAAATAGTCATTTTCTCTCGTTCTTACAAGTTGAAACGACTTCCTTCACAGGGGAAATACTGACAGTATGACGTCACAGTCTACAATCTCTATTCGTACTCTCTGAAAACTTAGCGGGTTTAGCAAACAATTCATGAATACTTAAAGTATATGTCATAAATGTGTCTGAAACGTTATTGATTCATTGTGGAATTGTTTCTAAGTTCTTCCACTCTTACTAGAAATAATAATATTTTCTTTGCTATTTCCAACACGTTCTATATATCTGTTCAACCAAAATTTGTAAATAGGAACTATCATTTTTATATATCCTCTACGGTCCCCCAGTACTCATTTGAGTATATTCATTTTAATATTACGTAAATATATGTCGTTTCATTTCAATCACACTATTACACGTTTTGCTTCTCAAGTACTCATTCAAGTACACATTTAGTGCACTCTGGGTCCATCAGATGGCAGCATTGAGGATACAGTGTTAGATTCAAAAGTATGGCTGCAGCGGGAGAGGAAGGGATTGAAAGTCCTGACAAAAAACGTGAGTATATTATTTTATTTGGCTTCGGCATGGTATAAAAAATTATTTCTTTTAGTTTAATAGAAACTTCTTGATCTAAAAACATTACTTGCGATTTGGACATTCTGTACATTTCAGAACTTAGTAAAAATTATCATGTACTCTGATGAGTACTTTGGGACTTATGTATACATTTTGTCCCCCTGTATTCATTTGAGTACTTTTCATATTGCTTATCTTTCAAAAGCTATTTTAAGTTTTGTTTTCTTTTAATTGCATTTAGAAGTAAATATGCTCCATTTTGTAGATAACTTATTTCGTAATTCCGAATCACCAGACAAAATTTGGAAAGTGAAGCCAATAGTTGATGAGATACAACACGCTTGTAGCCCTGCTGCCACAAAGTCCGTTGCTATCGACGAACAAATTATACCTTTTTCAGGACAGAAAATAACTCCAGGTTTGAAGCAGTATGTTTCTTCTAGACCTAATCCTTGGGGATTTAAAAATTTGCTCTAGCAGCGTGTGATGATTTGGTTTTAATTTTTTTCAAATATCAAGGTAAAAATACATTTCCTGAAGAGTTAGTGAAAGTGTATGGAGTAGTAGGAGCTGTTGTAAAAAATTGGTTGAACCAATGGATTCTGCAAAATTTGTATATACTGACAAGTTCTTTACTAATGTATCCATTGCTGAAAAAGTGTTGGAGGCAAATGTATATTGTACTGGTACAGTAATGCCAAATAGGACAGGAAGAGCATTTAAAAATCTGAAGAGTGATAAGGAAATGGTAAGAGGCGAAAGTGATATAGTATGTAGAAGTGATGGTAAAATAGTTATAGTTAAATGGAAGAACAATAAGAGTCTTCTCTTGTTATCTACCATACGTCTTCCCTAGGTCGAATGTGTATCCACGTAGTTTTTTTTTTTTTAAGTTTTTATCATTAATTTGCAGTTTATAAGTGGGCTTACGCACCACCATGTATATTTGTGCTACTGGAGTAACAGTTGTACAAAGTGAAGATGATGGAGACCCTCTGGATGAGGATGGAAGAATATAATAAGGTTTACATCTATTCGTTTTTAGTATCACATGTAATCATAGTAGCCGAATTCTTTTTTCCTCTTAGAACCAACTACGTGGTTGAAACATTATAAGTTTTAATATTCTTATTCAAAATCAAGGTTGTGAATGTTGCTTCTCGGTGGGACACAAATTGAATGACTTATAATAGATTCTTGTAATCTACTTGCGTTTTACCTGAGTTTTCTTAATCACGAGTTTAATGGTGCAAATGCACTGCCGGTTTCTGAATTTTTTCCTCCGTTAAATATGTTTACACTCCGACATCTGATAGGCTAAAGTCGTTGCTGTCAAAATAGCCCACACTGTTAAATCAAGAAAATAAACAAAGGTAATTGTCGATGTTACTTCAGTCCAAACAAAGCCATACGTTATTGTACAGGATGTCTGCAAAATGTCTCCCAGAAACCAAACATTTGTAACTCGTAGCTATTGAGAAAGAAAAAGTGTTATAATTGCATTTTGACAAGCACCTATGAAGCAATCCACGTAATGCCATTTGATGCCTTTTTCACTTACGTTTTAATATTTTACACGTGAAATATGTATACAGTTACTTATTACCAACTGTTGTAACTAGGGACTCTAGGAAAATATTCCAGTGGTACTATAGGCCTATTTCTTTATTGTGCTTCCTTATAGCTTGCTAAATCTTGTTGTAAAGTACAGTGTAAAATTTTAATGGCTGCTATTTTCATTAATTCGCTACAAACTTTCACTTTAATTGTTTCACCAACAATCGAATAAACTTTGTCCACGTGGAAAGCAATATGCCATACGTAAGGTGCGTGAAGTTGGCAGGACCACTAAAAGCTCAAATTCTCAAACTCGGTGCAGAATTTTAGTAAAATTTGAGCTCTCAGAAAAACCAACTCCCAGAATTTGAGCTTTCAATTTAAAGGCTCTAAGTCCATTTGAAAGGTGGTCCTGCCAACTTCACGCTGCAGGACCACCGAGAGCTCAAATTCTCAAACTCCGTCCAGATATTCAGTAGAATTTGAGCTTTCAAAAAAACCACCTCCCGGAATTTGAGCTTTCAATTTTAAGGGTCTAAGTCCACTTAAAATCTGCAATTTTTAACACATCGTGCCAGGAAACCAACAGCTTAAATTCTGAAACTTCGTGCAGATATTGAGAAGAATTTGAGATCTCAGAAAAACTAACTCCCAGAATTTGAGCTTTCAATTTAAAGGCTCTAAGTCCATGTGAAAGATGGTCCTGCCAACTTCACGCCGCAGGACCACCGAAAGCTCAAATTCTCAAACTCCGTCCAGATATTCACTAGAATTTGAGCTTTCGAAAAAACCAACTCCCGTAATTTGAGCTATCAATTTAAAGGGCCTAAGTCCACTTAAAAGCAGCAAATTTGAACACATCGTACTAGCACACCAAGAGCTCAAATTCTGAAACTCGGTGCAGATATTGAGTAGAATTTGAGCTCTCAGAAAAACCAACTACCAGAATTTGAGCTTTCAATTTAACGGTTCTAAGTCCATTTGAAAGGTGGTCCTGCCAACCTCACGCTGCAGGACCACCGAAAGCACAAAATTTCAAACTCCGTCCAGATATTCACTAGAATTTGAGCTTTCAAAAAACCAACTCCCGGAATTTGAGCTTTCAATTAAAAGGGTCTAAGTCCACTTAAAATCTGCAATTTTTAACACATCGTACCAGGACACCAACAGCTCAAATTCTGAAACTTCGTGCAGATATTGAGTACAATTTGAGCTGTCACAGAAACCAACTCCCAGAATTTGAGCTTTCAATTTAAAGGCGTGAAGTCCATTTGAAAGGTTGTCCTTCCAACTTCACGCCGCAGGACCACTGAAAGCTCAAATTCTCAAACTCCGTCCAGATATTCAGTAGAATTTGAGCTTACGAAAAAACCAACTCCCGGATTTTGAGCTTTCAATTCAAAGGGTCTAAGTCCACTTAAAAGCTGAAAATTTGAACACATCGCACTAGGACACCAATAGCTCAAATTCTGAAACTTGGTGCAGATATTGAGTAGAATTGGAGCTCTCAGAAAAAATAACTTCCAGAATTTGAGCTTTCAATTTAACGGTTCTAAGTCCATTTGAAAGGTGGTCCTGCCAACTACACGCTGCAGGACCACCGAAAGCTCAAATTCTCAAACTCCGTCCAAATATTCAGTAGAATTTGAGCTTTCAAAAAAAACTCCCGGAATTTGAGCTTTCAATTTAACGGTTCTAAGTCCATTTGAAAGGTGGTCCTGCCAACTTCACGCTGCAGGACCACCGAAAGCTCAAAATTTTAAACTCCGTCCAGATATTCAGTAGAATTTGAGCTTTAAAAAAAACAACTCCCGGAATTTGATCTTTCAATTTAAAGGGTCCAAGTCCACTTAAAATCTGCAATTTTGAACACATCGTACCAGGACACCAACAGCTCAAATTCTGAAACTTTGTGCAGATATTGAGTAGAAATTGAGCTCTCAAAGAAACCAACTCCCAGAATTTGAGCTTTCAATTTAACGGTTCTAAGTCCATTTGAAAGGTGGTCCTGCCAACTACACGCTGCAGGACCACCGAAAGCTCAAATTCTCAAACTCCATCCAGATATTTAGTAGAATTTGAGCTTTCAAAAAAAATCCCGGAATTTGAGCTTTCAATTTAAAGGGTCTAAGTGCATGTGAAAGGTGGTCCTGCCAACTTTACGCCGCAGGACCACCGAAAGCTCAAATTTTCAAACTCCGTCCAGATATTCACTAGAATTTCAGCTTTCAAAAAAACTACCTCCCGGAATTTGAGCTTTCAATTAAAAGGGTCTAAGTCCACTTAAAATCTGCAATTTTTAACACATCGTACCAGGACGCCAACAGCTCAAATTCTGAAACTTCGTGCAGATATTGAGTACAATTTGAGCTGTCAGAGAAACCAACTCCCAGAATTTGAGCTTTCAATTTAAAGGCGTGAAGTCCATTTGAAAGGTTGTCCTGCCAACTTCACGCCGCAGGACCACTGAAAGCTCAAATTCTCAAACTCCGTCCAGATATTCAGTAGAATTTGAGCTTACGAAAAAACCACCTCCCGGATTTTGAGCTTTCAATTCAAAGGGTCTAAGTCCACTTAAAAGCTGAAAATTTGAACACATCGCACTAGGACACCAATAGCTCAAATTCTGAAACTTGGTGCAGATATTGAGTAGAATTGGAGCTCTCAGAAAAAATAACTTCCAGAATTTGAGCTTTCAATTTAACGGTTCTAAGTCCATTTGAAAGGTGGTCCTGCCAACTACACGCTGCAGGACCACCGAAAGCTCAAATTCTCCAACTCCGTCCAGATATTCAGTAGAATTTGAGCACTCGAAAAAAAACAACTCCCGGAATTTGAGCTTTCAATTTAAAGGGTCTAAGTCCATTTGAAAGGTGGTCCTGCCAACTTCACGCTGCAGGACCACCGAAAGCTCAAAATTTTAAACTCCGTCCAGATATTCAGTAGAATTTGAGCTTTAAAAAAAACAACTCCCGGAATTTGATCTTTCAATTTAAAGGGTCCAAGTCCACTTAAAATCAGCAATTTTGAACACATCGTACCAGGACACCAACAGCTCAAATTCTGAAACTTTGTGCAGATATTGAGTAGAAATTGAGCTCTCAAAGAAACAAACTCCCAGAATTTGAGCTTTCAATTTAACGGTTCTAAGTCCATTTGAAAGGTGGTCCTGCCAACTACACGCTGCAGGACCACCGAAAGCTCAAATTCTCAAACTCCGTCCAGATATTTAGTAGAATTTGAGCTTTCAAAAAACAAATCCCGGAATTTGAGCTTTCAATTTAAAGGGTCTAAGTGCATGTGAAAGGTGGTCCTGCCAACTTTACGCCGCAGGACCACCGAAAGCTCAAAATCTCAAACCCCGTCCAGATAATCAGTAGAATTTGAGCTTTCAAAAAAACTACCTCCCGGAATTTGAGCTTTGAATTTAAAGGGTCTAAGTCCACTTAAAATCTGCAATTTTTAACACATCGTACCAGGACGCCAACAGCTTAAATTCTGAAACTTCGTGCAGATATTGAGTAGAATTGGAGCTCTCAGAAAAAATAACTTCCAGAATTTGAGCTTTCAATTTAACGGTTCTAAGTCCATGTGAAAGGTGGTTCTGCCAACTACACGCTGCAGGACCACGGAAAGCTCAAATTCTCCAACTCCGTCCAGATATTCAGTAGAATTTGAGCTCTCGAAAAAACCAACTCCCGGAATTTGAGCTTTCAATTTAAAGGGTCTAAGTCCACTAAAAATCTGCAATTTTTAACACATCGTACCAGGACACCAACAGCTCAAATTCTGAAACTTCGTGCAGATATTGAGTACAATTTGAGCTTTCAGAGAAACCAACTCCTAGAATTTGACCTTTGAATTTAAAGGCTCTAAGTCCATGTGAAAGGTGGTCCTGCCAGCTTCACGCTGCAGGACCACCGAAAGTTCAAATTCTCAAACTCCGTCCAAATATTCAGTAGAATTTGAGCTTTCAAAAAAAACTCCACGAATTTGAGCTTTCAATTTAACGGTTCTAAGTCCATTTGAAAGGTGGTCCTGCCAACTTCACGCTGCAGGACCACAGAAAGCTCAAAATTTTAAACTCCGTCCAGATATTCAGTAGAATTTGAGCTTTAAAAAAACAACTCCCGGAATTTGATCTTTCAATTTAAAGGGTCCAAGTCCACTTAAAATCTGCAATTTTGAACACATCGTACCAGGACACCAACAGCTCAAATTCTGAAACTTTGTGCAGATATTGAGTAGAAATTGAGCTCTCAAAGAAAATAACTCCCAGAATTTGAGCTTTCAATTTAACGGTTCTAAGTCCATTTGAAAGGTGGTCCTGCCAAGTACACGCTGCAGGACCACCGAAAGCTCAAATTCTCAAACTCCGTCCAGATATTTAGTAGAATTTGGGCTTTCAAAAAAACAAATCCCGGAATTTGAGCTTTCAATTTAAAGGGTCTAAGTGCATGTGAAAGGTGGTCCTGCCAACTTTACGCCGCAGGACCACCGAAAGCTCGAATTTTCAAACTCCGTCCAGATATTCACTAGAATTTCAGCTTTCGAAAAAACCAACTCCCGGAATTTGAGCTTTCAATTTAAAAGGTCTAAGTCCACTTAAAAGCAGCAAATTTGAACACGTCGCACTAGCACACCAACAGCTCAAATTCTGAAACTCGGTGCAGATATTGAGTAGAATTTGAGCTCTCAGAAAAACCAACTACCAGAATTTGAACTTTCAATTTAACGGTTCTAAGTCCATTTGAAAGGTAGTCCTGCCAACTTCACGCTGCAGGACCACCGAAAGCTCAAAATCTCAAAGTCCGTCCAGATAATCAGTAGAATTTGAGCTTTCAAAAAAACCACCTCCCGGATTTTGAGCTTTCAATTCAAAGGGTCTAAGTCCACTTAAAAGCTGAAAATTTGAACACATCGCACTAGGACACCAACAGCTCAAATTCTGAAACTTCGTGCAGATATTGAGTAGAATTGGAGCTCTCAGAAAAAATAACTTCCAGAATTTGAGCTTTCAATTTAACGGTTCTAAGTCGATTTGAAAGGTGGTCCTGCCAACTACACGCTGCAGGACCACCGAAAGCTCAAATTCTCCAACTCCGTCCAGATATTCAGTAGAATTTGAGCTCTCGAAAAAACCAACTCCCGGAATTTGAGCTTTCAATTTAAAGGGTCTAAGTGCATGTGAAAGATGGTCCTGCTAACTTCACACTGCAGGACCACCGAAAGCTCAAACTCTCAAACACCGTCCAGATATTCACTAGAATTTGGACGTTCGAGAAAACCAACTCCCGGAATTTGAGCTTTCAATTTAAAGGGTCTAAGTCCACTAAAATTCTGCAATTTTGAACACATCGTACCAGGACACCAACAGCTCAAATACTGAAACTTCGTGCAGATATTGAGTAGAATTTGAGCTCTCAAAAAAACCAACTCGCGGAATTTGAGCTTTCAATTTATAGGGTCTAAGTGCACTCAAAAGCTACAATTTTGAACACATCGTACCAGGACAACAACAGCTGAAGTTCTGAAACTTCGTGCAGATATTGAGTAGAATTTTAGTTCTCAGAAAAACCAACTCCCATTATTTGAGCTTTCAATTTAAAAACTCTAGGTCCATTTGAAAGGCGATCCTGCCAACTTCACGCTGCAGGACTAACGAAAGCTCAAATTCTCAATCTCCGTCCAATTCCTGGAGTTGGTTTCTTTGAAATCTCAAATTCTACTTAACAAAGTTTCAGAATGTGAGCTGTAAGTTGTGCAGCTTTTAAGTGGGCTTAGATCTTTAGCATTGAGAGCTGAAGTTCCGGGAGTTGGTTTTTTTGAAAGCTTATATTCTACTGAATATGTGGACGGATTTTAGAAATTTGAGCTTTCCGTGGTCCTGGAGCGTGAAGTTGGATATTCCAGCTTCAAAATGGACTTAGAGCCTTTAAATTGAAAGCTCAAATTTTGGGAGTTGGTTTTTCTGAGAGCTCAAATTCTACTTAAATTCTGTACCGAATTTCAGAATTTGAGCTGTTAATGGCGCAGATTTTAAGTGGACTTAGATCTTTTAAATTGAGAGATCAAATTCCGGGAGTTGGTATTTTTGAAAGCTCAAATTCTACTGAATATCTGGACGGTTTTTAGGAATTTGAGCTTTCGGTGGTCCTGCAGCGTGAAGTTGGCAGGACAACCTGTCAAATGGACTAAGAGCCTTTAAATTGAAAGATCCAATTCTGGGAGTTGGTTCTTCTAAGAGCTAAAATTCTACTCAAATTCTGCACCGAGTTTCAAGATTTGAGCTGTTAGTGGCGCAGCTTTTAAGTGGACTTGCATATTTTTAATTGAGAGATCAAATTCCGGGAATCCGTTTTTTGAAAGCTCAGATTCGACTGAATATCGGGACGGATTTTGAGACTTTGAGCTTTCGGTGGTCCTTCAGCGTCAAGTTGGCAGGACCACTTTTCAAATGGATTTAGAGCCTTTAGATTGAAAGCTCAAATTGTGGGAGTTCGTTTTTCTGAGAGCTAAAATTCTACTCAAATGCAGCACCGAGTTTCAGAATTTGAGCTGTTAATAGCGCAGCTTTTAAGTGGACTTGCATCTTTTAAATTGAGAGTTTAAATTCCGGGAGTTGGGTTTTTTGAAAGCTCAGATTCTACTTAATATCTGGATGGATTTTGGGAATTTGATCTTTCGGTGGTCCTGCAGCGTGAAGTTGGCAGGACCACCTTTCAACTGGACTTAGAGCCTTTAAATTGAAAGCTCAAATTCTGGAAGTTGTTTTTTTTTGAAAGCGCAAATTCTAGTGAATATCTGGACGGAGTGTGAGAGTTTGAGCTTTCGGTGGTCCTGCGGCGTGTAGTTGGCAGGACCACCTTTCAAATGGACTTAGAGCCTTTAAATTGAAAGCTCAAATTCTGGGAGTTGGTTTTTCTGAGAGCTCAAATTGTACTCAATATCTGTACGAACTTTCAGAATTTTAGCTGTTGGTGTCCTGCTACGATGTGTTCAAAATTGCAGCTTTTAAGTGGACTTAGACCCTATAAATTGAAAGCTCAAATTCCTGAAGTTGGTTTTTTTGAAAGCACAAATTCTACTGAATATCTGGACGGAGTTTGAAAATTTGAGCTTTCGGTGGTCCTGCGTCGTGAAGTTGGCAAGACCACCTTTCAAATGGACTTAGAGCCTTTAAATTGAAAGCTCAAATTCTGGGAGTTAGCTTTTCTGAAAGCTCAAATTATACTCAATATCTGCACCGAGTTTCAGAATTTGAGCTGTTGTTGTCTTGGTACGATGTGTTCAAAATTGCAGATTTTTAGTGGACTTAGATCCTTTAAACTGAAAGCTTAAATTCCGGGAGTTGGTTGTTTTGAAAGCTCAAAATTCTACTGAATATCTGGACGGAGTTTCAGAATTTGAGCTTTCGGTGGTTTTGCGGCGTGAAGTTGGCATGACCACATTTCAAATGGGTTTAGATCCTTTAAATTGAAAGCTCAAATTCTGGGAGTTGGTTTTTCTGAGGGCTCAAATTGTACTCAATATCTGCACGAAGTTTCAGAATTTGAGCTGTTGGTGTCCTGGTACGATGTGTTAAAAATTGCAGATTTTAAGTGGACTTAGACCCTTTAAATTGAAAGCTCAAACTCCGGGAGTTGGTTTTTTCGAAAGCTCAAATTCTACTGAATATTTGGACGGAGTTTGAGAATTTGGGCTTTCGGTGGTCCTGCAGCGTGAAGTTGGCAGGACCATCATTCAAATGGACTTAGAGCCTTTAAATTGAAAGCTCAAATTCTGGGAGTTGATTTTTCTGGGAGCTCAAAGCCTACTCAATATCTGCACCGAGTATCAGAATTTGAGCTGTTGGTGTCTTGGTAGGATGTGTTCAAAATTGCAGAATTTTAGTGGACTTAGACCCTTTAAACTGAAAGCTCAAATTCCGGGAGTTGGTTGTTTTGAAAGCTCAAATTCTACTGAATATCTGGACGGAGCTTGAGAATTTGAGCTTTCGGTGGTCCTGCGGCGTGAAGTTGGCAGGACCACCTTTCAAATAGGCTTAGAGCTTTTAAATTGAAAGCTCAAATTCCGGGAGTGGGTTTTTCTGAAAGCTCAAATTCTACTCAATATCTGCACCAAGTTTCAGAATTTGAGCTGTTGGTGTCCTAGTACGATGTGTTCTAATTTGCAGCTTTTAGGTGGACTTAGACCCTTTAAATTGAAAGCTCAAATTCCGGTTTTTTTTTTTCGAGAGCTCAAATTCTAGTAAATATCTGGACGGAGTTTGAGAATTTGAGCTTTCGGTTGTCCTGCGGCGTGAAGTTGGCAGGACCACCTTTCAAATGGACTTATAGCCTTTAAATTGAAAGCTCAAATTCTGGGATTTGTTATTTCTGAGAGCTCAAATTCTACTCAATATCTGCACCGAGTTTCAGAATTTGAGCTGTTGGTGTCCTAGTACGATGTGTTCAAATTTGCAGCTTTTAAGTGGACTTAGACCCTTTGAATTGAAAGCTCAAATTCCGGGAGTTGGTTTTTTTGAAAGCTCAAATTCTAGTGAATATCTGGACGGAGTTTGAGAACTTGAGCTTTCGGTGGTTTTGCGGCGTGAAGTTGGCATGACCACCTTTCAAATGGACTTAGAACCGTTAAATTGAAAGCTCAAATTCTGGGAGTTGGTTTTTCTGAAAGCTCAAATTCTACTCAATATCTTCACCGAGTTTCAGAATTTGAGCTGTTGGTGTCCTAGTACGATGTGTTCAAATTTGCAGCCTTAAGTGGACTTAGACCCTTTAAATTGAAAGCTCAAATTCCGGGAGTTGATTTTTCCGAAAGCTGAAATTCTAGTGAATATCTGGACGGAGTTTGAGAATTTGAGCTTTCGGTGGTTTTGCGGCGTGAAGTTGGCAGGACCACCTTTCAAATGGACTTAGAGCCTTTAAATTGAAAGCTCAAATTCTGGGAGTTTGTTTTTCTGAGGGCTCAAATTGTACTCAATATCTGCACGAAGTTTCAGAATTTTAGCTTTTGGTGTCCTGGTACGATGTGTTCAAAATTGCAGATTTTAAGTGGACTTAGACCCTTTGAATTGAAAGCTCAAATTCCGGGAGTTGGTTTTTTTGAAAGCTCAAATTCTACTGATTATCTGGACGAAGTTTGAGAATTTGAGCTTTCGGTGGTCCTGCAGAGTGAAGTTGGCAGGACCACCTTTCAAATGGACTTAGAGCCTTTAAATTGAAAGCTCAAATTCTGGGGGTTGGTTTTTCTGAGAGCTCAAATTCTACTCAATATCTGCACCGAGTTTCAGAATTTGAGCTGTTGGTGTCCTAGTACGATGTGTTCAAATTTGCAGCTTTTAAGTGGATTAGACCCTTTAAATTGAAAGCTCAAATTCCGGGAGTTTGTTTTTTTGAAAGCTCAAATTCTATTGAATATCTGGTCGGAGTTTGAGAACTTGAGCTTCGGTGGTTTTGCGGCGTGAAGTTGGCATGAACACCTTTCAAATGGACTTAGAGCCTTTAAATTGAAAGCTCAAATTCTGGGAGTTTGTTTTTCTGAGGGCTCAAATTGTACTCAATATCTGCACGAAGTTTCAGAATTTTAGCTTTTGGTGTCCTGGTACGATGTGTTCAAAATTGCAGATTTTAAGTGGACTTAGACCCTTTGAATTGAAAGCTCAAATTCCGGGAGTTGGTTTTTTTTGAAAGCTCAAATTCTATTAAATATCTGGACGGAGTTTGAGAATTTGAGCTTTCGGTGGTCCTGCAGCGTGAAGTTGGCAGGACCACCTTTCAAATGGACTTAGAGCCTTTAAATTGAAAGCTCAAATTCTGGGGGTTGGTTTTTCTGAGAGCTCAAATTCTACTCAATATCTGCACCGAGTTTCAGAATTTGAGCTGTTGGTGTCCTAGTACGATGTGTTCAAATTTGCAGCTTTTAAGTGGACTTAGACCCTTTAAATTGAAAGCTCAAATTCCGGGAGCTGGTTTTTTTGAAAGCTCATATTCTATTGAATATCTGGACGGAGTTTGAGAACTTGAGCTTCGGTGGTTTTGCGGCGTGAAGTTGGCATGACCACCTTTCAAATGGACTTAGAGCCTTTAAATTGAAAGTTCAAATTCTGGGAGTTGGTTTTTCTGAAAGCTCAAATTCTACTCAATATCTGCACCAATTTTCAGAATTTGAGCTGTTGGTGTCCTAGTACGATGTGTTCAAATTTGCAGCTTTTAAGTGGACTTAGACCCTTTAAATTGAAAGCTCAAATTCCGGAATTTGTTTTTTTGAAAGCTCAAATTCTACTGAATATCTGGACGAAGTTTGGAAATTTGAGCTTTCGGTGGTCCTGCAGCGTGAAGTTGGCAGGACCACCTTTCAAATGGACTTAGAACCGTTAAATTGAAAGCTCAATTTCTGGGAGTTGTTTTTTCTGAAAGCTCAAATTCTACTCAATATCTTCACCGAGTTTCAGAATTTGAGCTGTTGGTGTCCTAGTACGATGTGTTCAAATTTGCAGCTTTTAAGTGGACTTAGACCCTTTAAATTGAAAGCTCAAATTCCGGGAGTTGGTTTTTTCGAAAGCTGAAATTCTAGTGAATATCTGGACGGAGTTTGAGAATTTGAGCTTTCGGTGGTCCTGCGGCGTGAAGTTGGCAGGACCACCTTTCAAATGGACTTAAAGCCTTTAAATTGAAAGCTCAAATTCTGGGAGTTTGTTTTTCTGAGGGCTCAAATTGTACTCAATATCTGCACGAAGTTTCAGAATTTTAGCTTTTGGTGTCCTGGTACGATGTGTTCAAAATTCCAGATTTTAAGTGGACTTAGACCCTTTGAATTGAAAGCTCAAATTCCGGGAGTTGATTTTTTTGAAAGCTCAAGTTCTACTGATTATCTGGACGGAGTTTGAGAATTTGAGCTTTCGGTGGTCCTGCAGCGTGAAGTTGGCAGGACCACCTTTCAAATGGACTTAGAACCTTTAAATTGAAAGCTCAAATTCTGGGAGTGGGTTTTTCTGAGAGCTCAAATTCTACTCAAATTCTGCACCGAGTTTCAGAATTTGAGCTTTTAGTGGTCCTGCCAACTTCACGCACCTCCATACGTATTGGTAATTTCTATCGACAGCTACTTTAGAAATTTAGCCTTTTTTAACAGTGCCACGGGTAGTTATTCTATTTAATTTTACTTCTTGCGCTTATTACGACCAGTCTGAATTTTCTTTGAAAGAGAGCTTTTAGATTTTACTCAAATATATTATTCTTTAATAACAATATGGCATGATTTCGTGTGATATTGCACTGTATTTAGGAATTATACACCAGTAGTTTATTGTTAATTTCTTTGACAGAAACTGTTGACCTGATGAAAATCTTTCTATTACCGGTTGTGTGTCCACCTCGAGGAAGAATTGCTGGAAGAGGAAAACGTTCAATCAAACCGTCTGTTGTCGAGTCACAGGAAGGATTTGTGATTCACGTGAAGGTAATTCTTCTACTTTTTGTTTTATGCTTCTGAAATAGGAAATATTACAAAACCCGTAGATTTCTGTCTGTGAACTTCACTATCTGAAGCATATGCTTCAAAATAATACAAAGAAAATAAAGGTTTCGTTAATATTATTAGAATGTATGTCATTTTCAAGGGTTGCTCTTGCCGTTTCCGCTCGTAGCAGTAGTTTCCTTTCCACTGCCAACTAGAAAAGGTAAACGAAAACTCTTTTTGAGGCACAAGAAAAGTTGATTATAGTGTAATTCTAATGTAATTTGTTTTGCCATAATCTTTGCTATTTTTGTTTCAGCCTACACATTAAATTAATTACTTCAGCTTTTGACAAAAATCTGGTCACAGGATGTACTCATTGAAAACAACAACTAATTTACTTAGGATTATTTCAATTGTTCGATACTTTTATACAACGTGCAAGACCAAGTGTCTAAACGTTTTTCAAAGCAAACACTTAGTTCGTGTCCTCTGTTTTGTTGGAGGACTATGTTACATGTGTTATTTGTTGATACAGTACTTCTCATGTATGCTTTTTGACAAAGTTCCATTTAAGATTTTTTTTTAACATTTTACGAAGTATTATAGCGTCCAATGTCCCTTTTTGTGTAGTCCCTGATGCTCATACCAAACCGGAGCGCAGGTACACTCGTACCGGCTAATATCACGTAAATTACAACATCTGTAACTAAAGACAGAAATTTTTAACTAATTTTATAATTAATCCTCGGTAAATATTTGATACTGGTATATGAACATGTACCATGTACAATTAGCATTTTTTCTGAGGGTCTAGTCACTAATCCTCACTATATATATATATAAAGGGCGGATCCAAGAAGGGGGCTACGGGGCTATAGCCCCCCCCCTTGACGCTCAGGTTTACACTGGATAAAATGGGCTCCAATTCTGCTTTACACTGGATAAAACGGCAAATTATGGTTTAGCCCCTCCCTTGATCATATCCTGGATCCGCCACTGTATATATATATATCAGGCACGTAGCCAGGATTTCGTAATAGGGGGGGTCCGAGACATGAAATATTGTGGTTGTCACACCAGAGTTCGATTATTCTCAACTATTTTATTGGTAACATACTTTGGTTCGTTTAGTCTGGATTTCGGGAGGGGGGGGGATGCGTGTGACATGAAATAATGTGGTTATCACACCAGGGGCTTGATCAATCTAAACTATTTTACTAGCAACACATATTGGTTTGTTAGGACAAGAAATTGAGGACATGTTAGTAAGTATTTTAGTAGTAAACTATGAAGAAATCTCGAATAAAAGAATATTAAAAATATTTTAAAATATCTACATTTCTTCTTCTGTTCATTCATATATAATAATTTTCCTTTCATTATGACCTCAACTATTTAAAAAAAAAAGTACGTATCCAATAATGTAAAATATTACATAATATCTACGTTCCTTTCTCTGTTAAATCAAATGTTAACAGAATTTGCTTTCCACATACCTTTTTGCTTCTATTATTCCATCAGCTACTGTCTGTTCCAAATGACAAGTTAAAGGAGCAGTTGAAAACCGTTTCTGAAATAACATGTTTGATCTACAAAGAAGCGATGATGAAAAATTATTTTTATTTTTCGCTTTTTATTTTCAACGCTGATTCTTTCTATTTCTCGTTTCTTTTTGTTTCATCCTTCATTAATTTTTCTTTAATTTCTGGTCTTGAAGGGGGGGGGGTCCGGACCCCCCGGACCCACTCCTTGGCTACGTGCCTGTATATATATATACAGAGTGAATCAAAAGTCTGGACACGGTGGAATAAATCGAGAACTCAACTTCGAATCGAAAAACCAAAAAACATGTGTTTCGTAATATTAAAAAAACTATCTGATGAAACCAAACTCGACCCTCTAGACCCACCCCCTGGGGGCTGGGGTGGGGTCAACTTTGAAATTTCAAATGGAAACCCCAATTTTTGATTGCAGATTTGGATTCTACGGCCCAAACTATGTAAGGTTTCATCAACACTTTTCCGTGGATGCATTATGTGGCGCCATAATCGGCGAAGGTAAATTAACTGTTCGGGGTGAAAAAGAAAGACATTTTGCTGTTAGACCGAGAATCGTTACCAACAGATCCGTCACCGTTAACGACCTGCCACTTATAAACGAATCGCTCAGGTGAACGTCGCTTTAACATGTGAATGAACGAACGAGCAATGCCAAACCAATGTTGCAATCCCATGTCACGTGCCACTAAACGTGTTATAATTCACACATCCATACGTTGCATGTGAGAAGAGAAAACAATAATGAAACGAATAACACACACACACACTCACACACAGGTATCACTTCTTGTACAAATGTTCCACTATAATGCCCAAATTACAGGTTACGCCTATAACTTTCGTCATGTCTATCCCGAACGAAAGTTCGATCAACGTACTTAAGAGGACTCCATGCCAGAAAATTAAACGAAATTTTTGAGTTTTAGGTCCCACGATTTTGCCGGTTAGGCTAAAGGAGACGGTGATTATGAGAGAGATGAATGAAATGGTGGAATTAAGAAAGTGGGAGGAAACGGGAGATCCCCGAGAAAACCCACGCACACGGTGTTTGTCCACCACAAAGTTCATTTGACGGGAGCAGGTTTTGAACCCAGGACCCCAAGCACCAGAGGTGAACGCTCTACCACTGAGCCACCGTGGCCCCATCAATGCCACGAAATTAAGGTGGTACCGTACATATGTATTGAAATGTGCACTCTGTTCACACAATGCTCTTTAGTGTTAACTCCTTTAGTTTTGAAATTATATTGGAACGACAGAATCTAATCTTGTCTAGGGTCCGATGTCATCAATTTATTGATGACACATTAATAATGTCGTATTTATGATTTTGTTTCGGGAGGGGCTTTGCTAACTTTCGGGGGGACTTTGCCTGGAAATGTGAAAATTCTGCAAGATATTTCATTTACTTTACTATACTAAGTAAGATTTCGGGGGGGCCTTAAGCCCGGAAGCCACCCCCCTAAATACGCCACTGCACATTATAGACATTTAAAAATTAAAGGATGAAAGGATTAAAAATAAAAATAAAACATACTACTACAGACTACTACCCTTTACAGACTACTACTACTATCACTACTACTACTACTACTACAACTACTACTACAACAACTGCTACTATTAATGCTACAATTACTACTACTACAACTAATGCTACAATTCCTATTACTACTACTGCTACTACTACTACTACAACTACTAGCAGATAATAATATAATATACTATAATAATAATAATAATAATAATAATAATAATAATAATAATAATAATAATAATAATAATAATGAGAAGAAGAAGTAAAGAAAGAATTCAATAATAATTTCACCCATCTAAAACTATGCGAGACTGCGAGCAAATCAGGCGAAATGATGGCGAAAATCATGATGCCGTCGCTTCGGGGGATGACATCGTGCCACTGCTGGGCCAAGACAACCGTCTGTCTCATAGCTGCCGTTCCTGAACAGCGGCGGGGCCGTCACGGTGTTCGCTCCCAAGCCGACAAATAGGCAGCCGCCTTTGAACTAGCACACCCTTTTCGCTGCTGTCACCCAATAATCGACGACGGTCGGACAAACTTCGTCGGCAATTGTTCATGGGGAACGTCTCGGTTCCAAAACCTAATAGAGGTTCGGATCTCACTTTCAACTGTAGGTCCCGTCTCTCTCGTCCCACTGCGGAAAAGGAACGATAAACACCCTAACAAACCCAATAGTCACACTTTTTTTTTTTGTTTTGTTTTTTGTTTTTTGATCACATGTATACTTCTTTCATCACGTCTACAGCATTGAAGCTAATTAAAGTTCATATAGGAAGTTCTCCTGATTTCACCATTACAGCGCCACGTCACACAGCGACAACGATGTTTCGACTAAATCTTATACAGGTTTGTGCGCAGAATCCGACTCTGCAATAAGAAATAAAAGCTTCCATTTCATATCTTTCAGCTAACCCCACCTAGCGGTAGGGTGCGGTATCGTGTTTTGTACCATTGAATAACTTTGTTGATCCGACGCGTATTTCTCAAAATACTGCACCTTGTACAGACGGTCGGAGCTAATATCAAGCTCATAAACGAAGAGGGGAGCATCTAATTTCGCCGATTACAGCATAATATCACACATCGACGAAAAAGTTTTGATTATACCTTACATTATTTGGGATGCAGTCTCCGAATCTTCAATAAGACATTGGAGTTCCCATTTGAAAAATCAATGCCCCCCCACTCCTTTTCAGAAGGTGGGGGCGGAGTGTTGCGTTTGATATCATCAGATAGCTTCTTGAAACATATTAAATACGTTTTTTTAATTTTATTTATTTATTTATTTTTTTTTATTTTTTATTTTTTTTATTTTTTATTTTTTTTTTGCGCTTTTATGATCAGAAGTGTATTTCTCCAGTTACTCTACCGTGGCCAAACTTTTGTTTCACCCGTTATTTCAAACATAAATTAGCTTGACAGTTACAGGCTGTTTTTGATAATTTTACACCATTCGAACATTTGCACGTTATAGGGCCAATTCTACACTATCCTGATATCTTTTAATCGTCAGATAAGATAACACTGGTCGCAGTGGTCATGTGTTATTTTGTGTAAGATGAGATCTACTATCGCGACAAGGTTGGATCATTCCGATAATTTATCTTTATCAGAGAATGGTACAATCGACCCTAATGAATGTCATATTTTAGCGATTAGAAAACAGTTATATCAATACATTTTCATCTTAGACACAGAAGTCAAAAAATACCATAGTGCAATAAGCAGATACTTCAATAACTATACTTTTCTTCAATTTTCCTTTTACTTTTAACTGTTTTATTTTTTGTCCTCTGCTCGCCGCTTCTGAATTTTCTGGTTTGCAACACTGATACTGCCCGAAGCCCGAATGAAGAAGGTGTGCCTTTCTCTGTGTCTTCTGTCTGTGTGTAGTGTGCTTCTATCCAGTGACGAGAAGGAACAGAGAAGTGAACCAGTGACACTGAACGAGAACAGAGGTCGGAAATACTACCAAGCTCATGGACGAAATGGGAGTATTTAGGGGCCGTTTATTTTCCCCGATTACTGCGCCATGTTATGCATCGACGGAAAAGTGTTGATGAAACTTTACATAGTTTGGGCCGTAGAATCCAAATCTGCAATCAAAAATTGGAGTTTCCATTAGAAATTTCAAAATTGACCCCACTCCAACCCCCAGGGGGTGGGTCTAGAGGGTCAAGTTTGGTTTCATCAGATAGATTTTTTAATATTACTAAACACGTGTTTTTTGATTTTTCGATCCGAAGTTAAGTTCTCGATTTATTCCACCGTGTCCAGACTTTTGATTCTCTCTCTCTCTCTCTCTCTCTCTCTCTATATATATATATATATATATATATATATATATATATATTTCTTTTCCCTATCCTCCCATGTTCACTCATTTTCTCTTTGTTTCGTATGTGCTTATTCTTCCCCAGTGAAACTTGGCTGAGGACCCTTACCATGCTCCAGTTTCTTATAACGCAACCTGTATTAGCATTTTTCTCAGCAGTGTATGCAGCAGTATTGGCTAGGCATAGAGGTGTGTTGGTATTCACTTCCAATAGAGGTGTGTTGACTTCCAATATTGCTGTACATAATAATATGCAGGGTTCCAACGCATCCTGGAAAACCTGGAAATAAAAGTGTGTCGTGGAAACGCCTTGAAAAAGTCATGGAAAGCAGAAAAATTGTGAAAATTCCGGAAATTACTTATGAACTGAAAATGTCCTGAAATTTGTGTTGTATAACAGTTGTTAGAAGTGTATATAAAATTTGCAGAGCTATAATGAATGAAATACTGTTAGGCTACATTATTTATTTCAGATGGAAATACGTTGATCAAATAATTCAATGTTTTAATTAGATTCAAATATTTCATTACAGAGAAATAAGTTATCAGTCTTCTATTGTTTCATTAGAAAGATATGAAAGAGAAATAATTTATATTTTTGCGTGCATTAATTGAATTTAGGTATTATTCAAAAATATGTATTAATAACGGCATGCAAAAAGTGTTAAATGCCATGGTAATCCTATAAATAAGAGTTAACTATTTCTGTTTCTTTTCTATATTAATTTTTTTTAAACTTGTTTCCAGTTGCCCATTGGGATGAAGTGTGGCCTTTTCTTAAGATGCATTTATATTTTTTTCTGTGCTTCAGAGCATAATTTTCCATTGCAGAAACCGAACTGTCTTATATTTTTTCAATGTCATGCTGGGAGGCCTGCTGCTGGCAATCATGTTCACACATTTGTTCGCCTCCAGCACCCTGAAAGTGCCCAATACCTATACGGCAAGATAATTATTCTGTAGTCTATTGCTTCCAAATTTTCTCTGACTGATTTGATAACCACTTCATGGATGTGGAGATACTTGCACGATCCTTGAACATCCCCAATCTCAATCCCATTAAGCACATCCAGCAAGGTGTCGAAAGGATATGCATGGTATGTATCTTGCTCCGATCGATTTCCGTAGATATGGGAGAATGTTGTAATGATGGATCAATATGGCTCAACAACTCTTCCCACACCTTGTAGGTGTCCCTCACACCACATCACCGCCGTTACCAAGACAAAATATGGTGCTATACGCTATTAGTCAACTATCATTAATTGCATTGCTCATATGAGTGAGTATTTTCGTTACACTAGATCTTTGATTACTTCTGTCCCTATATGGCTGTAATATAACGCATTTTACTAAACTAACGCTAAGAGGAACAGGTTTCTTGCAGTTTCAATTTCAGTTACTGAAGTGCTTGCAGAAAATAAATGTTATTATGTTACACTTTCTATTAGACATTATTCTACTATGTATGTTCTTTTCTTTCTGTAGAATCCAGGAGATATCCAGAAAACTTTGGACAACAAAAGAAACAGGATGAGTAACCTCAATTTAACATTCCAAGCAGTGATGTTCGTAGTAGTGCTATCTCGTTGACAATGTGGCATATAAATTTAAATCAGCATTGAAAATGGTAGATGTATTGGGTGCAAAATATCTTCTGAAGCCGAACAAGTGTGGTTGTAGATACAGCATCTTGTGTGCAACATTTATACCAAATGGTACAAGAAAATAAGTGCCGTTGCAACATTAGTATCTATGCTAAAGAATTGTTAGAAAGAATTGAAGAAATCTAGTGTTTACTTGTATATAAGCTTCCTTTACATACTACAATATTTTGTTGTTATTTAAAACAAAATGTGTTCTTGCTTCAAACTTTAATTAGTGAGCACAATGAAATGTATGTCAGTCTTTTCAAATAACCATTGAAACTTAAACGTCATTTTCTCGTTCATTACCCTTAGAATTGTTTCTCTCGTAGGACCTTTAGTACATGTGTGAGCAGTGAGATATGACAAAACATAAAATATCTAAAATGTACGCCCATAACATTACTTCACGACGAAATATTTGTTAAGTCAATAGCAATTTCTTTTTGCTTCAAAAGTTCTGCACAGATCAGGTTTTCAGATAGATGTAATTGTTGGAGCAACACGAGAAGCAAATAATGAGATCCTTCAATTTGTTGCCGGTAATGATTACATTCTCACGACGTGGGTGTGTGTGAATAACATTAAATATGTTTGTCACTCTATTCTTGTTGTATCTTGTTTCAATGATCTTCCTCAGTTTGCATATATTAAGTATATTTTGAACAGTGAGAAAAACGTAATTATATACCTCTATAATCGGAAACACACTTAATTGTTTGCATACTTTCACAAAACATACAAACACCAAATTTTGCATACTTGTTCGTCATGGGATGTGAGTAATGGGAAAATTCCGATATCACGAAAAAGGCGACATTTTCCATGTAAATGAAGTGTCGAAATTTTTCGTCGTTTCGAAATGCTGGTTTTTAGAGTAGTTCCGCATACCATAGAGACGTCATATTTTGTCAGGCAGTGAAGCTAGGAACATAGTTTATGATAGAAAAAAGAGCATTAAAATTCGTTTTCGTTTCGCGGCGAAAATCGAAAAAATGTGAAATTTGTAATGGCTGTATGTAGGACGTTGAAATTTCGAGGTGATGTTTATTCTGATGCGTAGTTTGCGAATCCGCCCTTAAACTTGAAAGAAATAGTCATGTTCGGTGTAAGAAAGTGCTAGGAATGTTATAAGGGTGCGTCTAATTCTACACAACTTGTAGATATGGTGGAATCATGAAATTGCGTTCAAGTGTGTAGATTACAGCGCATGTGAGGGGAAAAATCCGACATGTTGGAAAAGTCGCCATCTTCGATTCAAAATGGCGGCTCAAAGATTTGTAACCATGAAAATTGTAAGTTGTGCTCTTGGTAGGTAAGCCAGGTTTCGCTATGTTATTAAGGACGTAGTTCAGTTTAAGTGAAGAAACAAATCATTGGAGAAGTCGCCATCTTGAATGCAAAATTGCCATATTTTTGAATTGCCTTCATTTGGACTCTTATGTGGTATATTGAGGAGAATAAAACAAACAAAATTCAACGTTGTTAGTTAGCTCCGCGGTAAAGTGTCTGCTTTCTGAGTAGCAGGTCTGGGTTCGATTCCCCGCCGAACCCCGTTTTATCTTACGTTTTTTTCTTATCACGTTGCTTCGTTTTATCAAAATATTTTCTGTTGGCATTGCGTGAACAAAATATTTTCGTTATTACAGACATAGACGGAAAGGATATTTTTATACGCTAACTGTTGAGATGGTCTCGAAGCTAGGCAGTATGTTCGTGTAAAGTTTCGAAACGATACTGAAGTATTTAAAATCAAACATATGTAGCTTTGGAAATGGAGCATCACCAGTGTCTCTATCGGAAGCAATGTTCGGGGGAGGGGAGTATTACCCCGGGGGCACTGCTGATAACATTCTATTTGTTATTGTATTATAAACGTATTATTTTGATCTCGCCAGGGGCGCTCTGAGGGGGCAGTGTCCCCAAAAAAGAGTCTGAAAGAAACATTGGGTATCATTTTCACGATATAGTGTCCATACAAGACATCAATACATTTTGTCTCACGACAACAGTGTCTGCTTGAAACCGGAAACGATTGCAAAATATCTCTCTCCCCTTTTATGTTCCTCGCTAAGATATATGCGTATACCAAATTTGAAGTGAATACCACAAATGGAAAGTATAAAATATTAATTTTAAGGAAATACACACTCACACAGGGACGTACGCAGGGGGTGGATCCTGGGGGTCCGGACCACCCCCGAAATTTCAACTTTTGAGTAAATTTAGCCTAATTTTTGGGACAAGTTTAGGAATTTCAATATAAAATACACTGATATTGAGTTTGGCCCCTCCCGAAATAAATTCCTGCGTACGCTACTGCGCACACACGCTCATACACGCACACACACACACACACACACAAATGGGCACCTTTTGAAAATTGTCTCGTCGGCAGCGTACATAATTTTAATATATAAGATACGTGGAAAAGTGCCGCTTTCGATTTAATAGTTTTAGTTGCGGGTCCGGTTGGAATGAAATGCCGTATATAATAAAGTCAAGCTTATTTTCAATCACCTATGCTATAAAAATAAACTTTCAAAGAAAGAAAAAGTGAGAGAAAAACTCGTTGGGATTCGAACCCAGGTCTTTTGCACAGTAGGCTCACGTCGTTCCCCTACACTACTCAATTCCTTTGATTTTGGACTTCCTACTTACTGTTCACATAGTACTGGTACGTAGCGGGCCCGCGTCCGTGGAATTACACCTCTGAAATCGGAGTTGTAATCGTGTTATATATGTGTTTTTTAGGATGAGTAAGGAAATGATTTCTTGTTATTTGATTGTAATAAGAAATTAGAAGGACACGATTCTAATACAATGTTCTACTATAGTGTAGAAAGTGGTGTTGTTTAAGTTGCTATAAACAAATTTTTTAAAAGCCTCCAATAATATTCATATTCTAAATTACCTAGTAAATAATCGTCTTCATTGAAAATATAAGAGTAAAAATACAGGAAGACTGTATGTAATTGTCCAGTATAAATAATCGTTTCAACAAGTCCTGCTGCCCAATAATTACTTTTGTACCAAAGGACAGCATTGTAATACAGTGTACTACGTTACTGTGCAAAAACTGGTGTTCAATCAAATGTTATGAACTAATGTTTAAAAAGCCTTAACAAAATTCATATTTGTAAATTACGAACAATTTTAGTCTTCATAAAAATACAAGACGAGAGATACAGGTAGACTGCAAAAAATTGTCCAGTAAATATGAAATATTTCAAAAAGTCTTGCTGCAGGTAATACGTACTACTATGCCGAAGGGTTCCATTATAAGGGACTTTTCTATATTACAGTGCAAAAGGAATGTTCTCTCAAATGTTACCAACAAATGTTTAAAAAGCCTCCAACGATAATCATATTTGTAAATCACCTACAAATTGTATCTTCATTGAAAATACATGAATAAATATACAGGGAGACTGCAAGAATTTGTGCAGTATATATTAAACTTTTCAAGAAATCTTGCTGAGGTAGTATGTACAACTATGCCCAAGGTTTCCGTTATAATCCACTGTACTACATTATAGTACAAAAGTAGTGTTCACTCAAATGCTATGAAAAAGATTTAAACAATCTCCAACAATATTCATATTTGTAAATTATCTAGTAAATTGTAGTCTTCATTGTAAATAGAAGACTAAATGTGCAGGAAGACTGAAATATTTTCCCACCCTTATATCACAGATATGAATTACTTTTTCTGCAGGTAATATGTACAATTAACTACAAGGACACTATTATAATACATTGTACTAAATTACACTGCAAAACATAATATTAAAAAAATGTTACTAATAAATATTTGAAAGGTTGCAAAAATCACATTTGTAAACAGTGAGTGTTTTCGCAAAATGCAAGGTTTAATAGGTAGGCTATTGGAAGACAGTGTCCGCTGTTTATGTTTGAGAAAATAAATTCTGTTATTGTCTCTAACATGTATAGGTGTGTGCAAAGTGTACATAATAAGCCATGCACATGATTGCCAGAGTAGTAGTAGTAATAGAGTTCTTTCTAATAAATTGTGTGTTTGCTTTTCAAAGTTACATGGAAGGAATAATACCGGTTGAATTGAAGTATGTGTTGGTAAAAGGTGTCTGCTGTAAAGGGAAGTGATTCCTGAAGGAATAGTTTTCTAGAACATGACACCTCATGGCAAAGGCGTGACCGGGGGCCTGGGGGCGGAGCCCCCAGCGAGCTTTAGCGAGTATTTGTATATAGCTTATCAGAACAATTTGCTATTTTAGACACCACCTTGCATATGAGGTTATATTAAAAACTGATTTGGTTAAATTCAAGAGTGAAGAATTGTTTCACTATTATCCTCTGCATATGAATGTGGTCTCTGATAAAATGTATGTGGTTATGATGAGTAGTATACTCACGCATTTTTAAGTGAACAATGCATATGAAATTTAATTTTGTGTAATCCTTTGTACAGAGTGATGAATTAGGATAATATAATCAGTGATAAACCAGTGTCTGATTCATGATTGTAAAACTTTGGAACTTGAAATTTCATTTTCACGCGGTTTCGACACTTAATTTACATCGGGTGTGCTAAAAGTGGCTCTTATATTCTATGGAAACTGTTCTAGAGATCAAGAAAAGACAAGAATTTGTTTGACATTTTTTTTTACCTGGAAGGCGTCCTTTATTGGTTGAGCCCCTTAAAGAATCAGCATTCGAATTTATTTATGGCTTTTAGGAAACTTTGGGTGAACACGGGACAGAAATATCGAGAAATCCTGGGATATCGAGTAGGGCCTATTTATAAGGTAACATCCCGCTATTTGTAAGTAGGACTCAGGAAAAGGCCTGTAAATAAAGCACCAAATTGGATATACAGTGTTACCGTTTTATACAAGTCTTTTCCTGAGTCCTACTTACCAAATAAGGGAATGCTATCTAATGTGTAAATCCTACCTGAAACTTTCCCTTCCCTACGCTGAATCAACATTATCTAAAAGCCATAAATGAGATTCAAATTGTTTCTTTAGAGTCCTGCTAGCACAAGAGGTCCAAAAAATATCACACTTTTTATGTCTTCTTTTGACTTCTAGAATAAGTTCACGTAGAGCATACACATACATACAGTATTTAGATCAATGTTCATTGATTTTTTTTTTAAATTTAAATCCTATGTAGATTCTTTTGTGATGGTTATTCTATTACCCTACTGTTGAAACATTTCGTTCAACAATGGGAGAATTGTTACGTAACATTTCTTAATGTTTATATATTACAGTCTGTTGAATTGTTAATTTTTTCATTTTTATGCATTAAGAGTGATTCATTTAAGATGAAAAGTAAATAATGTTATTTGTGCTACTTACGATTGCAGTACGCTAACGATACATACCTACGTTTCGAAAACATTTCTGATGTAATATGAATACATTGTGCATTTTTTTCCTAACAAGGAAAGACTCTCAACCATGAGAGCTGGATTACTTTGCAAAATATTTATTTCGACGTCACTGAGAAGAGCAATGATAGTCGTTCGGTTCGCCTTTGCTTTGTTAAGAGCTAAGGGGTATAGGAGGTTCAATTTTCACAGAAATTGAGTATGGAAATATTAGCTTTAAATAGTAATATCTTAAAAGAATTAAAGCGATCAAAACAAAACTTACACAACGTAATACTCACTAAAGTCAGTACGAAAAAACAAGAACCTAGTATTACCAGCTATCGATCAGTGTTGCCAACTCAGCATAAGTACAAATGTACTATGAGTCTTCTAATAGCACGTATATAGGCCTACTATTACAGTTTTTATAGTAGGTATATAGTGCTATTTGAAGTTTATAATTTGTGTGCTGAGTTGGCAACACTGATCGATAAGTGGTACACTGGTTATTGTTATTTTCGATACTGACTTTAGTGAGTATTACGTTGTGTAAGTTTTGTTTTGATCGCTTTAATTACTTTTAAGATATTATATTTGAAGTCCATTTTTTCCTATGTAGTCGATTTGTGTTAAAAATGATCTTCCGAGACGTGATGTCCACAACAAGCCAAACGCGAATTGAGCGACTATCATCATCATTCTCAGTGACTTCGAAATACCTATTTCGCAAAGTTTGAAATAAATCCATCTCTCAGGATTGGATCTCTCTCTTTGTCCAAAAAAAAAAAAAAAAAAATCCCCAATACATTCATATTGTCAGAAATGTTCTTGAAGAGTAGTTTATGTTACGTGGATCTATATTTGATAAGAAAGGCTTTTACTTTCCTTTCATAGTAAACTAAGTATAATTTTAAGTTGGAATATATCCAGCGTGCGCAGGTAAAACAGTAAAAGTCAGAAACCCGGCCTAAATGAGATAATTCGATACTTGAGATCTATAAATGATGATTCCCATCTTTAGTACAATTTTGTCAGTCAGTTCTAAACCTGAATTGAGTAATCGCGACTTGAAAATTTTAGTATATGTCTGACAGAAAAAAAAGTTGTTCCGTGAACAACAACAATTTGTAACGTACTATTTTTCCTGCTCATGCTAGGTATATAATTTTACGTTTTTATCTAAAGTACTGTATATATATATATATATATATATATATATAATTATGTTCTCTAAATGTATTCTTACATTCTTATATATATATATATATATATATATATATATATATATATATATATATATATATATATATATATAAAGTAGACTGAAAACGTTATTTGCATACCATGAGGAATTTGTAAAATTTTCATTTACTATTATTGTATTTAAAAAGGTAGAACATCAATATATTGATATGTACTTCCAACCAATAGTTGTTTGCTTTCGTGACAAATTATTCTCGCTGATGCTGGTAGATAAGTGCTTTTTGTCCTTTATACTTACAAATGGTTTATCTTGCATCAGATGTAAATCAGAAAACATATATTGATTGACTTTAACGATTATTAAATATTCAGTTTGTTAAATATTGTTTTACAATATTCTTAATGTTATCAACAAGGGCAAACGGATTATTAATACTAAACCTTTCGCACTGTTACGAGGAGGAAGGCGACAGTTTCCTGAACCTCATTGTTACTGGTAACTCCATTACACCCTCTGCAGAGAATGGTGGAATAAAGAAAGTGGGAGGAAACGGGAGAACCCCGAGAAAACCCACGCACAAGGTGTTTGACCACCACAAAGTTCACTTGGGTTGAGCGGGGATCGAACCCCACGCACCAGAGGTGAACGCTCTACGACTGAGCCACCGCGGCCCTCAGCATCCTCCGTGTAGTTCCAACGTAACGCCCAATGATTACAATCTCCGGTCCTTCTACGCAATGGACATCGACAAACCTGTGCTTTGATGAAACAAATACCTGAACATGCGTGGTGATTACGTTCTACATCAAAGGTACGTAGAATATAGTGTAATCTCATTTTTCTATTTTCGTTTGTGATCTTTAAAAGCCGAAATCGAATAACTGAAATATTGATCATATTTTAAAATTTTGCAGTATAAAATCTGTGTAAGTTGTATATTTGATAAATATTTAAGAATAATTTTTAAATAATTATCAATATAACACTGTTACACAGATTTTATGTCGCAAAAATTAAAATATATATTTCAGGTATTCCCTTTCGGCATTTGGGCTACTTGCCAACTATAGTATAGTTGTTTTTACTATAAAGATAGTAAATTCAACCCATATATGGTTGAATGCGTAACAAAATTTTCAACCAAATATTATGGTTGACGTTACTATATGACGTCAATCATGTCGTCATTTTTACCATAAATAGGTTGTTTTTACCATATGGTAAATTCAACTATATTTTTCAACTATAATAGGGTTGAATGAAATAGTTGAATTTACTCATATATGGTTTTCGGTAGCTTGATTTTACCACTAAATAATTCTTTCAACCATATTTTATGGTAAATTGAACTATAATATAGTTGTCCATATATTAACTATGTTTTTTTAAATAAATTTAACCTTTCTCTTGTTGATTCAACCATATCGTTTTTTTTTTTTTTTTTGTGTGTGTGTGTGTGTGTGTGTGTGCTCATCATTTATATTATTTCTTTTCTAATACAAACAATCTAATTTCATGATTTTGTAAAAAATATAGGTGTCAGAAATATATTAAGAAATTACTTACCCCTTTTCGACTGAAAAATAACACCCATTCGATATTACATAAAAATATTGCCTTGTATTATTGGGCTCTCAGTCCCAAATCTTGACTACTCCCAATAAAACTTTCTGGTTGCGTGCCTGTCTGCAATAAAATGATAATAAGCATAATCAATGTTTAAAGTAATTTAAATCACCTCCTCCAGTAGATGTTGTTACCTAGTTCTACCGCACAATGTTTAGTTAATGTTAGCATTTGCAAAGGAAGCAGGTTTAGGTACTAGTAAAATGTAGTTTCGACTATGAACATATCTTAAATTATGTTAATGCCCGAATATCGTACTGAAAAGCTATTCGAATTGTCCTTGTGAGGAAGTACATACCGGTAGTTGGTTTAAGGATACTGCTTAACTCCAGAGATTTTTTCATTGTGCCCTAATTGTTATTATTGATTAAACTAAAAGAAATTCTTATCATATTAGAGTACGTTAGTTTCCCTCGCTGGAAAAGATCGTATTTTATGTAGGTGAAATTAATTTTGCTTGTCTCATTAAATATTACTGGAATTTAAATGAGTGTTGAATGTGCAGGCATTCCGATTAATAGGCACATTATATACCTAATTTTTTGTAAAAATTGTGGGCCTAACATGTATATGACATAGAGCAAGAATTTAATGTATTGATATTTCAAATTACTGTTTGAAGGTAACACCTTCTTAAGATCGAAGACAAATATTTGAAATATGTCTATGTTTAAGAGCAAATGAACTGTACGAAATTTGATCTCACTCAATGTTAATATCCAACATGCACTGAAAAATTAATAGTGGCATCTGTTAATGTAAGCTTGAACTACAAAAGTTTCTTCTTTTATGAAGCAATAATTAAATTATTTGTTATAATTTTTTACAACGTAAATTGTGTAATAACAGTTGCAGAAATATTTTATTTGATTATGAAATCATTTTATATATTTGTATGAAACATATAAGTGGCATTTAAATAATAAGTTTCACTAAAGGGGAACTTGGAGATAATTAATTCACTTAGGAATAAATACATTTGAAAAAATTATTGGAATGGAAAGAATCTAACCTGAAATTAGACATGAACTTTGATCATTAATTTACCGATTCACTAGCAGGTTCAACTGAAGTTGCCTCAAGCTGAAAATTAGTATATTTGTTTTGTTTGATGTCCTGAACAACGTATCAAAAATCCCAATCTCTCTTCTATCTGCGTCATGGAATTCCAGGAGATTCAATATTTGGACCACTGGAGAAACCCAAGTTATCACTGGAACAGTTGTACATGCAAACAGCTGACTTCACACAGCTCAAATCAGATTTAAATATGCTTAAGACTGAATTACATATTGTCTTATTTTCACTTCATACGGTGGCACAGTAAACGATTGAAGTCTAGGAACGTTGAATGAAAATCACCTCTATTTCGTTTTTCTTGCTCTGGACTCTCTGGTATGACAGGTATTCAAAAGTATTCGGTACAAATGCTTTTCCTGGAATACCTTAGCTTTTCATTTACCTATTTCGTGAATGTGTAACCAATTGTCGAAATGTCATGTGCGTTTGATTGGAGATATGTTATTTTGTTTACATTTATGCGACACTATTGAGGGAGGTGATGATCGTTGATTATTAAGTTATGCAGCTTTTTCTTCGTTTCTTATTGATATCGATATAAAAAAATCTTCAAAATGCTGGATGAACAACCTTAGTGTTATTTCGGCAATTGAACAATTTTACTTATCCAGTAAGATCGATTATGGTCAGCATGAGAAAAACTTTCGAAAAGATGTCTATGATCAACGGTTCTGAGACGGAAGAAAACAAGACTGACAAAAAAATGTGTATGTTAAGACAGCAGCAAAATTTGCAGAGGCAACGGAAGATATGCGACCTCTTCATGTATTATGAGCCCCTCAATATCTTTTCATACAATGCTTTCAACCTGACGCTGACAACTTTTGTCGCCCAAGCATTCTTATTCAGTTATAGGCTGTAGTCAGCGAGTAAACGCGTTGTATATGCTTTTTCAGTCTAAAAATGGTTGTTTTGATTTTTTAAGCACAGTATTTAATCACTTAAATTCATGTTAGTGTATTATTAGAATGGATAATGAAATAAAATCTTTTAGTTTTACTTCCCACGCTTAGAATGGATAAATCATGTTCAAAAGAACGTGCTAGTGCATATAGCTACTATGTAACTTTACAAGATACAAAGATTTATTATGAGCAGGGGTGCAATTGGAATCCCGGAACTAAGAGGACTGCGATTAATAGATACAGTCTGATCAGTTAACATCACAAGAACACAAGCTCAGGAGGGCGGAGGTGCAAGGGAAACTTTCGTGAAGGACGGATTTAAGTTATTCCTGTGTCTACATTTCGGTGTGATTCCAATAATATTTACTTCTTTCTTTCTACAGTTAATTTTTTGAACTTTTTCTAACATTATTACATTGTTACGTAATGTCAGATCATTCTTCAGAATTACATAGAACTTTGTCAAAATTACATATATAGAAGTTGACTAGAAGTAACGTGTGTTGGAGATAAAATCTATTTGCGCAACAAATCAGGTCTTAGGAAAAATGGGTTTTAATGTAATTACCGTATATAACAGTGACGAGCAAACGTTTTCAGGAGGGAGTCAAATTGTAACATACCTTGTTTGTTACAGACAAGTTAATAGGCCCAATATAAATTCTGGATTATATTACTCATAGTATTATTATTATTATTATTATTATTATTATTATTTCGTATTAACAGCACGATGTAAAATTCCTGTCTATTGTGCATTCAGAATTGTTGCGTTGTTGTGTGATGGATACGTCACATAAGGTTTTCTGCTGGTTTTTAATCATTTCATCAAGCGATAAAGACAATATGTTCTTTTCTGTCTCGATGGTTCACATCGCGATAAAATCCATCTGTAACCAAAACAGAATAAATCGATAAGAATTGTCTTTGTATTTTCTTATTAAGGATACCACGTCCGGGACTGTTTTGTCTCTTAAAGTCCTTTTTCTTTTTCTTATATCTTCTTCGTTTGAGTTGTCTTGTTAATGTTCTTCTTCTTCTTTTGTGTAGCACATAGTCAGGGCCGGATTTCCCAATAGGCCCTGGCCTATGGGCGCAAGCTCCCATGGGGGCGCACGGCCGAGAGAAAAAAATTTAAAAAATATCTAGAAATAAAAATAAATAGCCATAACAATATATTTTTTGAATTGATTTTAAAAAACGGCTAATAAAGCATTCTGATTTTGAAGTTCATTGGGACAAATAATTGTTGGTAAAGTTTAACTATTTTTCAACATTATGCACCAACTTCGTTACAACATTGATCTCAAACACGAGAGAACTGGCTTTTTTTTTTACTTATTTACTTATTTTTTTACTACAGAGTTTTTTTTATTTATTTGACCAAATGGCTAAATTGAACAAGACCAAAGTTATTCAATCTTTTCTTAATACATTAACGGTATTTTGTTAAGCCCAGAACCAAATAAATTCCTCAAAAAAACTTACAATGATAAAATTGCATCGTGGAGTGGTGTTTAAACAATATAATTTTTTAATAAAGGTTTTTAGGAAAGTAACTTTAACCAGACTAGGGGGCGGAAAAAATTATTGGGCCTAGGGGCGCCAAAATGGTAAATCCGGCCCTGCACATAGTAAGAGAATATACAGGTATGAGGGGATCACGGAAAGAGACCAGTCTCTAACTTTGATTTATAGTTCGAGTTAAGGTTGTAGTGTTCCTTCTTTTTATATATTTTGTTCTTTAATGTGTGCATTTTATGTAAATTATCTTTATTTCATTTAATAAAGTTGTGATAAAAATTTCACCGAAATTTCCGACAGAGAGAATGAGAGAGAAGTGACGCGTTGAAACGACTGTCTTTATATATACTGTGTACTCTACACACGCCGTACAGAACTAGTGTTTTGAGCTTCCTTTCTTTCGTTAAAAGAAATTTAAATTGTAATGTGTTGAAAGCTATTTTGTTGTTCTATTCCATAGAATAAGATTCTCGAAGGAGCAGAGTTACCGACGGAGATATAATTCTTCCTGAATTGTGGACGAAAAGTGGATAATTCTAATATAAAAGGGGGAGGCCAAATAAGCACATGGTGATTCTTTTGTAAGAGGAGATATGCCGTGAAAAATAGTCATTTCTTCTTGTTGTAGCAGCATTCCAGGTAATGTGACTAACTTTAAGTCTATCTACAATGACTGCTTTGCATGAGAACGTCGAAGTGAAGTGAACTTAACCTTGTTTTATTGGAAATCTTTAATCGTAAAACTAGAACCGCTGGAAGTTAATGGATATATTGAGTTCAGTTAAAGATTCTGGAACAAGATCATACTAAACGAAACTATTCTTTCTTCGTATGAGCTACAGTGGTTTATCAGAGTTGAAACAAAGATCTATAGTTGTTTATTAGAGTTGAGACAACGAAATTAAAGCACTGGTGTTCTCCAGAAATACAAAATAATATTTGTGAGTACTAAAATGTATAGCTTACGAGTGTATCTTACACACGACACGATGTACGAGTAAAGAGTTCCTATGGGGGAAACCTTCTCCCAAAGAGGCCCAGCCTGTGCGCGACCCCGAATAGTCTTAGCCAGCTCTCTCATCATGTAATCCACACGTTGTGTTAATCTCTCTCTCTCTCTCTCTCTCTCTCTCTCTCTGCTGTGAAGTTCATTAAGTATTGGGTTAACTGTATTATAAGTTTACGTGAATATTTTCTATTAAAACTCCAGTTTAAGTGAAGTTTCGTATATTATATATTGACAGTATTTACCAGCGCTTCTCACTATTTGTTATATGTTTAGATGATTACATTGGTAAGGTTGCCACGTTACAGAGGTTGTTTTAAATAGTGTTTACACGTTTCCAGAAGTTTTGCCATTCCAAGCTACGTTAAGTCCAATCGCTATCTGTCAGTTAACTGTCTGTCTACATATATTTTCTCGTCCATCAATCCGAGGTTTAGCTAGTCAATACATAAATAGCTTGTCCAATTGGCGTTTACTAAGTGTACTACATATCATATGGTTCATTGTCTACTAAATTTAGATTGTACACCTGTCCATACCGTCTGTCTAACTTGTCCGCCCTTAAGGGAACATTATTACTAAACGTCCAAGTCACTAGTTGCTGTGTCGGCCCAGGGAATGTTCGGCTGTATACGTTATTATTTAAACTGTTACGGCATATTGAGTCATGTGAAGTGTGTGAGCAGGAGTTCGTACTTGCTGAAGCTGTGATTGAGATTTCAGGTGTATCCCATTTGATTTAGTTAATTTTATGACATTATAATTGGTAGTAAAGTGCGCCCATGGTTGGAGCTGCCGAACGGGGATGTCCGTAAATATTACCTCCGTTCCTTCGTTGTTTGTTAACTTCGGCACCTGAACTGAACCGCAAGCGGTAACACTCCTTTCAGCTGACGCTCGCGCAGGCGAGAATCACTCTGTTCCTGTTATTGTGCCGTGCATATGACGAGTGATGTGAAATTCTTAAATGTTATTTAACTTTCTGTGACTGCAATACAATTGTTTCTCTTAAGTGGTGTGACGAAGTGTCAGGTAACGGTTTCTAACACTTACAGTACAATCTACTTCTACTGTTGGTTTATTGACGGTTCTGTTATGAAAGATGAACAATGGAAATCTGATAATGGTTTGTATTGTAAACAACTTGGATATGAGATTGACAGACAGAATCCTAAATGTATTCTTTTGAAAGATTTTTTTTTTCTTCTTGATGTCATGAGGTTATAATAGAGTTCAAGGCACCTTACGCTAATTGTAATATTGTGGTTAACTACCACAACAGTCAGAATTGAAGTATTGTTAATAAATCATATCTGGAAATGATTTTTTTCTTCCAAAGCACTTAATACAACTAAGGTAAAATATTCATATATACATATATATTTAAGTTAAGCTTTATTAAAGGAGAGTTGAATGGAGCTATTACTCTTTCCTCTGATCTGCATCCGCCGGAGGTAAGTTTCAGGTTCTTCATTTCTTTTTTTCGTTTTCGTTTTATTTTCCGTTGCGCGAAGAATTCCCTTCTTGGTTCCTTTCGAGGTTGCTAGGACTTCGAATCAGGGATTAAGAAGGTGAGTTCAAGGGAGGCGGTCGTTACGTATTGGCAATAGTCAAGCCTTCCCTTGAACTAGGCTTTAGATTGTAGTAGTGGTTACAAAATAAAAAAGAAAATACTTTAGGCGGGCCTATATAGTTTATTAAGAATAATAACAACCAGTGTATTGATTCTTCATATTAGAAATCACGTCGCAGACTAGTTTGAACTTTCAGTCTGGCTAGCTCGCGGGCTGTGGATATCAATTCACAAAGTATTATAATGTAATGTAAAATGAATATGTATATAAAATTTAGGAAAATCGAACGTAACAGAATTGAAATGTTAAATAAATACAAAATCTGATTCAAATTGAAAAATACTCAACTTGAATGAAAGCAAGATACAATAATAATAATAGAATTTCTAGTTTCGCGACCCATGGTTATGCCCTTCAGGCTAAAGGAGACGAATAATCAACGACCGTGAATGATAATGAAAGAATTAGTGAAATGAAAATGTGAGAGTAAACAGGGGAGCATTGAGAAATACACAGAAACGATGTTGTCCACCACTAATTCACATAGGCTTGGATCGGACTATAAACCCTAGTAATAGAGATTAGTGCTCTACAACTGAATCACAGTGTCTCCCAACAATAATAACTTCATCATAATATGAGACCCATCCAAGAAAGTATCCGACCTTCTTTGCTTTTAGGAAAACTATATGGCGCAGGTTGGCCAAATTTTGCGGCGTTTAATAGTACATGATGTCTTTAGCCTAGAGATGGCGTTACTTTCATTTCCATCTGCTGCTGTAGAGGAATGGTTATATTGGGTGTTCTTCTGTGATCTCGGCGCAAGTTTAAAATGGTGAAGACGTGAGTGTACGGATATTACTCGAGAACGAAGTCAGAATCCACTCTGTTCATACACCCGTCCTCGTCAAGGTTGACACTGTTCACAGTGATCCAGAGAAGATTGACAGGTGCGTTCAAAATCAAACAAATGTTGATTGCATTTTTTGAATGACCTGCCAATGTGCAACATGAATACAAAGAGGAAGGACATTCATATAGAAAAGACTTCTCTTAAGACATTTCCTGTCGTCTGCGTGATGTTTTTTGTCTGAAATGATCAGGTCTGTGGATTTCAAAACCCCTAAGACTGCACGAGGTAGTGATTCCATTCATGCAGCTCACGTGGCCGTCCTTTTCCCCACAGCACAATATTTCAATGTTTCACCAGGCTTCCTACTCTACGAGTCCAATATGTAAGAAAGAAACTCGCTTTCGCAACCGAGAGGAGACCTAGTGTAACGCGACAGCTGCTCCCATAGCACTTTCCAATTTGGGGTTCCAGCCCTGTTTTTGGCAGTGGAGAGGATACCAAACTCTGTGCGAGTAAGCAGGAGGGAACTTGTTTGTAGGGAATTAGCACTTAAAAAACCGACAGGTGAATGTATTGGTTTTCCGAAACCATGGTCGGATACTTTCCGACAGGCCTCGTATTATCCTGATTACACGTATATCTTATGCAGTCATGATTCTACTTTTTTCTTTTTAATGTTACAATTGTTATTTTCTCTTCGGAAAATTACACTGAAATAACTGAAAATAAAGTAAATTTTTAATGCTATATACATGATTATTCTTTCTTTGTTTATTTCTTATGAAATGGGGCTGAAAATGTTCCGTATAACTTTCCTGATAGTATATACTTACTGTTGACTCAGTTTGATCGCTACACTTAAAACGTAATAACAAGTAGATTGAAATAATCTTGGTTGCCATTGATACAGAAAACAATTTTCTTATACACATTTGATGTTGAATATTATGTTTTCATTTAAAGAGTAATTTGTAGACAAATTTTAGATAGTATTCTATACATTTTTATTAGTTTTTCAGTCTTTCCCTAAATAAACTAAAAAGCAAACGAGATAGCATCATTATACTTACATAATATTTTCGTTCTTATAAACTCTCTCTCTCAGCGTCCTTTGTGTTCCCACTCTGATGGTATTAGGTAGCTATACTTTTAGTCGGGAACGTCTACTGGTAGAGATTGCATTAATATTCTAGGGTAAGTTTAGTTAGATTTCAGTTAAGGATAGAATATTTTCTTCTTTGTATGGTATATTCCTACAAATTGATCTATTACTAATTTATACTCAGTGAAAGAAAACGAGAGGTACGTTTTTAAATTAAACTATTTTCAATTCTGTTGCGTTACAGTTTATTGTAGGTGGTTATTAAATTAGATTAAAAGTTACTGGATTAGAAGTGTAATGTGATTGTTACACATGTAAAAGGAAAATATTTAAGTTTAACGTCCCACAATTATGCCGGTTAGGCTAAAGGAGACGGTGATAATGAGAAATTAATAAAATGGTGGAATGAAGAAAGTGGGAGGAAACGGGAGAACACCGAGAAAACCCACGAGCAAGGTGTTTGTCCACCACAAAGTCCACACGGAGCGAGCTGGGATCGAACCAGGAACTCCAAGCCCCAGAGGTGGACGCTCTACCACTGAGCCACCGCCCCCCACACATGTAAAAGGACAGTGTAATTTGTCTAGTTTATTGATAATAGAATAAGTCTGAATAGGAGTTCAGCGGTGACCTCGTTAGTGACAACATCTCTTGGAGTGTTGTGGAGAAGAGGAAGTGATTAAAGTGAAAAAGTGTTCATCTTACATTTAACATACACATCCACATTTACTCATAAAAACATATACTTTCATCCACGACTATTCTTTTCATCTATATTTAATTTATTTTCACTTTTTCAACTTTTACACCCCGATCAACTGGGTAGCTGGCTGTCTTCAAACCGCTGGACCTCCTCGATTTTGACTTTGATACTTCCCTACTATGACAATTTTATACTTCTCCCGATTTTGGCATACTACACACTTATTTCACGATTATACTGAATTTAATTTTTTAACTTATTCCAATTTTTAACAATATAAATCAGGCAATTCGACTCTCAAGTCGGCACAATTCTATATAAATAATTCATTTCTACACAAATAATTCACTATTTCTACATTTGTAGCACATAAAACCTTGGTTGTTGGTGCATCAAATAATTAAACACCATTAATGGTGATGAAGACAAGAAAACAAGTCTGAATAGAGTCCCAGAATGCCAGATATGGAATTGTTACTAAGTTAGACAGTACAGAAAACGGACGAGGATCCATAGGTCAGAGTGCAGTCACAAAATTGAAGAAAGGAAACTAATTATATGAAGGGATCTTTTGGTTTGATTATAATTAAGGGTATGCTGTTATGTTGCTATTTGTTATTAACGTTGTAGTCAGTGAGTAAAAGAAGTAAAGAAGCCATTGGTATAAGAAAGGAGTATTATCGGGTACGGAACAAATTCAAATTACGGGTACTAATTATAAGTTAGCTGATATGTTTGGAATATACTTTCGGTGATACGATAACGATTAGCAGAGTAGCGATTGCAAAAGTGGCGACGAGAAAATTGAACTCACAATGGCACCGTCAATATTTGTCTATTATAATTTGAACTTCTTAATGTAGACGAAACAGATGTGGAAAACTATTGAAAAGATTCAAATAATATTGTTTAGCCAATGAAGTGATCCTTGCCAAGAAAGTAAATATCTTAATGTCAGTTACGGAAGGTTCAATATACGAAGTACTGAAATATGAGATCAAGTTTTATGTGGCATCAGGAGTGAAGTAACGCAAAAGATACTGTTAGCGACGCCAGACTCCACACTGAATAAAGTTGATATTGTAAATCAAGTGGAATTGGTAGAAGAAGAAGTAAGAATGACTTTTTTAAACAAGATAATCAATTTATTCAGTTACTATATCAAGGAAAGCGTCATAGAGAATACTAAAACACTGTACAAGTAGGTAACAGATCCCTGCCAGCTGTACTGCCTGTGGCCGAAAACTCCCAAAATTCCAATATCTTGCTAACGGGTCAAAATACCTCAGATGTAAAAAGTATAATCATTTTGCACAGTGTTGTGAAAATCAAGAAACGTTTCACAAGGTACATTCGTGAAGTGTCCCTCGGCATACATGTAAAAATGATTTAAAAGCAAAGTTCTCCATGGCTCAACGTGTATTGTATTAATTTCAGCGGCCCATATGGGTAATTTTCATATTTATGAGCCTTCATATACCCGGAATTCAATCATACACTACTACAACGCTCGGTCACAAAATTGCTTTTAGTTTCTTTAGATATAACTGAACATGAATGTGGGCATATGCAAAACAAATTGGATCAAGTACTGCTTCTCTGACACGTGTTATCCACATCGGCCGCCATTTGGATCCACCATATTGGATTCAACTTTCAACAATTTCTAACTGGAAAAGTGCTGTAGGTATAAACAAACTCTCTATAACATTGGTTTCATAATCTTACAACATTTTTGTGAGTGATTGTTATTACTTTCATGTTATACTATAACAAGGAAGTATTGAATTACGAACAAAATGCCTAATGTAAATCTAGATACGACCAGATTTTGGTGAAGATCTACCGTACCCTATTTACGTCTGAGTGTCTGTATGTATGTACGTTCAGAAAACATTTCGTCAACAATAAATCACGTAAGAGATCACATATACATACGGGGTCCTGAACAACTTTTCAAATGGTTGGATTTGTGAAGTGCCTCACATTTAACATGCAATATCTTGCAATTGGTACAAGCTATAGTAAAATTTACTACACCAATGAATTTTCGAGAAAATTTTGTATGAATTTGATGTATTACATGAGCCTATTCCCATTTGAAATACCGAAAGTTGAATCCAATATGGCGGATCCAAGATAGCGGCTGGTGTAGATAACACGTGTCAGAGAAGCAGTACTTGATCCCATTTGTTTTGCATTGCTAACCAAAAGTAGGTAACCGCGAACACAAAACGGCTAAGAAACCATGGGTTACAGAGCAGATGTTACAGAAAATGAGGGAAAGGAAGACGTGGAAACAGGTTGATACAGAAGAGGGCAGAAAGATGTACAGAGAGTTGAATAATGAGTTACGGAGGGAAACAGACAGAGCGAGGGAAGAGTTTTACAAAAGAAAATGTGAGGACATAGAAGAATTAGAAAGAGTTGGGAAATATGAGGAAATGTATACGGAGGTGAAATCTGTGGAATTTCGGAGGAAACAAGGGTGTATTACGATGGCAGTAGAAAATAAAAATGGGAAGGTAGTCAGCAACAGAAATGAGGTCATTGAAAGATGGAAGGAATACGTGGAAGACTTATATGAGAGTAGGGAGAGACCGTGTAGCCTAAATGTTGAAGTAGAAAATGAAGTAGGCGAGGATGATAAACGATTTAGTATTCTTCGGGATGAGTTTGAAAAGGCTATATCCGAGATTAGGAATGGAAAGGCAACTGGGATAGATAATATACCAATCGAATTCATTAAAAATATAGGAGACAAGGGAAAGAAAGAATTGTTCCGACTATGCAATGAAATACATGAGACAGGGAAGTGACCAAAAGACTTCCTGAAGATGATCATGATGCCGATGGCTAAGAAATCGAACCCAAAGAGATGTGAGGATTATAGAACTATTAGTCTCATATGTCATGCAGCTAAAATTTTGCTCCGAATACTGAACAGAAGGTTATATGGAAGAACAAATGAAGAAGTTGAGGAGGAGCAGTTTGGGTTCAGAAGAGGTAAGGAAACAAAAAAATGCTATTGGATTATTAAGGGCGATCGGTGAAGGATTTTTAGAAAAAGGGAAAGAGGTGTATGTTGTATTTATCGATCTAAAAAGGCTTTTGACCGCGTGAATTGGGAATTGTTTTTGGGAGTTGTAAAGAAGATAGGGTTGAAATGGAAAGATCGAAGACTCATAAGAAACTTATACATGAACCAACAAGTAAGTGTTAGGATAGGGGAAGAACTGACGGAAGAGAGTGCAATTGGAAGGGGAGTTCGACAAGGATGCTGCCTCTAGCCAACACTATTTAATGTCTATCTAGAAGAGATAGTGAAAAAGAGTTTACATGATGATGACGGCATTTCGGTAGGAAGTAGAATGATTAGATGCATAAGATTTACAGACGATATGGCGCTTGTTGCAGAATTTGAAAAGGAAATCAATAACACGTTAGAAAACCTGAGGATGGGCTTTGAAGAATATGGGATGAAAATAAATGTTAGAAAGACAAAAACCATGGTGATTCGAATGAAGAGGTATGTGTCAAATATAAAAGTGGGAGGGGAGAAAATAGAGCAAGTAAATAGTTTTCGATATCTGGTTAGTATGCTTAGTAATGACATGAAGTGCGAACGTGAAATAAAAGCAAGGATAGGAATGGTGAAAGAAGCCTTTAGGAGGAAGAAAAGTCTGTTTTGTAGGACCTTGAATAGAGAGTTGAGAAAAAGACTCATAAAATGCTTCGTGTGGAGTGTTGTACTGTATGAGGCGGAAACGTGGACATTACGTAAAAGTGATTAAAAACGACTGGGAGCATTCGAAATGTGGGTGTGGAGAAGGATGGAAAGAATTAGTTGGGTCGAGCGGAAAATGAATGAGTGGATGTTAGAAATGGTGGGGGAGAAAAGAACACTGTTAGATATTGTTGAGAAGAGGAAGAGAAACTGGTTGAGACATTGCCTAAGAAGAAATTGTATCATGAGAGACGTCATAGAGGGTATGGTGGCGGGAAAGAGAGGCAGAGGACGAAGGAGACTACAATTAATGGATGATATAAAAATAGAAAGATCATACGTGAAAACGAAGAGGTTAGCAGAGGACCATGGAGCATGGAAGGTTCTCAGCTGCTACAAGTGACCTGCCAATAAGAGCAGAATACCTATGATAATGATGTAAATCATCCCTCTCTGTCTCCATATTTGAATGTATATCTCTCTCAATGCCATCCACTATCAATGCACATGGTTTCAGATCAAACCTTAGACTATTGAAATCAAAGGTAAGCGCTCTAGCAATGTGATATTGTAACTATATAGGTTTATTGCTAAAAGCAGTCATATGTAGATTTTGTTCGGTGAGGGAGTTTTCGGCGGACATAAGAGTTTCAGTTTTTATATCTGTATATTACTATACATTTGATCAAACAATAATTTTTATCATACTCAAGAGGGGGAAATGCACCCTCCTGTCCAGCCCAAATAAAGTTCCTAGAATATTTGCTTGCAATTACTAGGAAACAAAATAAAATTAATAATTGAATAATATTTATTTCTGTCAGTAGTATGTAAAGCTCAGTGGCCGCATTACAGTCTTTGGAAAGCCCAAAACCTACTGCCACAATTGACAATATCCATGGATTTCACAAAGAGCATCTTCCCAGTTTGATATGATCTGTAGTCTTTGAAAGCATTTATGAAGGCGTTTATGAAGCTATGGATATATTTTGTGGCAATTTTGTTATTCAGGCTTTGAAAAGGTATTTCAGAACCAATGAATGAAAGAGGCGGTTTTAGAGCTTGTAAACGTGGTTTGTGTTTTTTCCGTATGAATGGAAAGTGTGTACTATGTCTCACAGACTGCTTTAAACAACAAGGGCATTAGGTGGAGGAGTTGGATTGAATATCAGAATCACATGGTCGATCGAGACGTGTGTTTCTGAATGCATAAGCAGATGGTGCAAGAGAGTGTTAGTAATTTGGACTGAACTTTGTGAAACATTTTCTAATCCATGAGCTGTACATAAGAATACTAAATTTCACTTGTTAGCGCAATTTACAGAAAGACGTGTTCTGAAGATTTATTTATCTGTAAGGAGATGTTATCAACCCAGCCATAGGAATTAATTTATTATATAAATATAGCCTGGAACAAAATCACATAGATTCAAATCCTAGTAAGAAAAGCATTCAGGATGATATCCTACCATCAAAGTATAATAAAGAGAGATGGTACAACACATTCTAATAGCATGAGCCAGTTCGTAAACAAAGAATAAACTGTATTAGTAATAAGTCCAACCTTAATTGAAGTGGACAAAGGCGGAGCCGGGCAATGAATTGGACAGTGAGATTAAATTAAGAGAAAAAAGAAAGTTTTGTGAGATCAACAAAAGAAGAATTTACAAGAAATAACAGAGATTAAAACGAACAAAAGCTGTTGGCAGTATCTAACTCTGTCAGTAGAAAGATATCATCAAGAAGAAGATTCTGAGAGAGAAGAAACTAAACGAGCATCTGATGCAAGAGGAACGAATAAGAAAGTATTATTTGGCAATCACGAATTGAGTGCCACCTGATATAAAGTAATAGAACATACCACAAGTTGAGTCCACCAGTCGGCTGATCAGTTAATTCCAATAGGTCCTGAGCCGGACAGAGGCCAAGAACATAAGTTTCTGAAAAAGAAGAAATAATAAAGCAAAGGGAAATATATCGTTGTGTGCATATGCTACTGAGTCTTACTTGGTCTCAGGGGCGCAGAGCACATTGAACGTTCTTGTCCAGGTGAGGTTTCCGTACCTGCAAACCTAGAACGTATCTTTTTTTTATGTTATTAGGGAAAGCATTTTGGGTGAATGAAAGGTACACAGTTTTCAAGGAGGAAATGTGCGAGTATAAAGGAAACATTCATTCACAGCAAAGGCAGTGTGTGAGGCTTTAAAGCGAGTGCCTTTGTTTTCTAAAACGAATCTAATTTGAAATTTAATTTCCGATATAATTTTGGGTTAGTGTTGGATTGGAAACAACACAGCCTAAAAGGAAACATTCAGATATGAGAGCAGAACGGTGAGTATATGTAATAGAAACTGCAACTGACTCGGATTTGCCAATAAATGAGTACTACTTACGGATTTAGTTCCATCCATTCCAGTTCGTTGTAGTCGGTATTAACACTCACACTAACACTTCACTAATACACAGTTCTTGAAGATTGTTCAGTGACACTTGTCTTAGTCCGAAAAATGAGGTGGGAAGGTCTCTAGTCCATTAAACATCTAAATTGCTTGGAGATCAGCTCTGGGCGACGACCAATTAGGAATCGGGACTCCAGCATCGTAGACTGCAAGGCAACCATCTCTTCCTTCTTTTCTGTACGGGCGATGTTTTCAGCAAATTTCCCTCTTTTGGGAGGACCACGAGGGTGTCTCCTAACGTTTTGAAGTACCCTAAAAGTCTATGACAGTCCTTTTCCCATTTTGGGTATTTTCTTCTTCATAGTCGTATATGCTTTAGTAACAAAGTAAAACAAATCGGAGTATCTCGCACACAGAGATGTTGCGCGGTTGAAATATCGAGGTAAAAAGCTTAGTGTTACAAGTTGTTGCTTCTATTTGTAACTTCGCTTGGCGTTGTTCGAAGGATCTGGCGTCCCTATCTCAGCAAATCAATTGCTTGTGATGAGAACGTTCTCTTCAATGTGTTTCCATCTTATGTCTGCAGTTTCATTGTATGTTTTTTCTATCTTCTGCTCTATCTGCATGTTTGCTTCCGGCTAATGTTGAACTATTGAAAGCTAATTACATGAGACACGAAAAGAAATCGTTTCTATGCAATGGAAAATTAAATTTAGAATAATCGCGTTTCTTGATTATTTCCTTTTTACTCTTTCTGATTTATTTTGTTTTCCTTTTAGAAATTACAAATTAGATCTGTTTTATGCCCCCTCCGCGAAGTTGCAATTTTCTCAAATACAAAATTGAAAGCTTAAAAATATTCAAAAGTGAGGAAAATGAAATAAACGTGTTCCTTAAACATAAGAAAAGTGAATGAAACTTGAATGGGAAAAAATTGAAACATATACATATGAGAAATCAAACTCAAAATAAGGGCGCATTTAAATGGAAAGCCCTGTATATCATTCCGGTCGTAAATACGTAAATTGAGTGCAAGACTAACTATGACCTAAACATATAACAAATAAAATCAAAAGCATAAATGCAAATATTGAATATAAAATCAAAGTGCAAACCAATGAAAATTATTAAATTACATAAAATTATAATGTATGAAGCTGGAAATGATTACTTAAAATTGCATAATGTGTGCATTCAATAATCAAAAGGAAATTGAAAATTAAACATTAAATGAATATAAAACATACGTGAAAGGTACGACAAAAAATGGTACCCATGTACCTGAAATGAAAATTATGAGTACATGCTTAAATTTGCAGCAAGTACTACGTAGTTATGGTGAAAGAATATTACCAACTAAAATAAAATGCAAAATGAGTTTGAAATCAAGCTAAAACAACATGTAAATAAATTGATATCATATTCGCTTCTAGAGTCCTGTGTTTCATGAACACACTCAAAACACGAATCCTAAACAAATGGAGTAAAATTAATTCATTCCTAATTGCAAAATGTCAATGTCATTTTGTATATTACAGTAGCACTGAAATGCGTGTCTCTATTAGGTAGGTTCAATGTCTGTTTGTGGAACGAACACCTATCTCAATAGCAATCATTTAAAGACAAGAATCACAAAATCATATTACAGTTTCTTAGAATGAGAGGAGGGGAGTACAAACATGTTAACGGAAGAGGAAAAAAATAGCAGAGGCTAACATGTGTGTTCACTCCAACGCAAGGTCAACATATGACAAGATAATAATAAGTGAGCGCATGCGCTGTGAGCTAAGCTCGTCGCAGAGAAGCACGGAGTCGTGCGAGGAGAATGCAACAAGAACAAGCAGGAATCAGAATTATGCGTTTAAAATATTACGTTGGTATTCATATGATCTATTACCCGTATGTATAAAGGAATATGTAGAGTTAATTGGAGTTCAGGTTTTGACATGAAGAGAAGTAAAGACGGAAAGAAAAGAATGACGAATATCCATTAATTCTCCTGGTATAGTCTATATACAAAAGTGTCAATGGAATTCACATGGTCTCTTTGTTGCACTTTTCAAGCAAGGGGGGTTCATACATACTCAATTCGCATGTCTAACGCGATTTGCCTTGTACTACCCTTTTGGTTCTCTTTTCTTCGTCTCGAAAGTCCTACGTAATAACGTCGAGTTATTTTGTGTCTTTCAAGGGGTGAATGTCTCCTTTTCTTCTCCAACGGGGAAGGAAATGGAAGTGGGAAAAGGAAATGAAAGGGGTTTGGGAAAGAGTACTGGAAACGGAAATTGAGAATCCACCCCTTCCCCCACCCTGATCGAGTGGTCTGATCAACCACACCTTCCCGGGTTTCGGCACCACGTTGTGTGCATGAGAACATACCAAAAGTTGAGTCCACCAGTCGGCTGATCAGTTAATTCCAGTAGGTCCTGAGCCGGACAGAGGCCAAGAACATAAGTTTCTGAAAAAGAAGAAATAATAAAGCAAAGGGAAATATATTGTAAGTATTTGAGTTGTTAAGTTAAAAGTCTGATGTGAATATTGCACATGTCTATTAAAAGAAGAAAATGAAAGTTGATATTAGAATAAGCCTTGTTAGTTGATAGTAGAAGAACTTGTTAGTTGATATTAGAATAAATTTTAATATATTTGCAGATTGTGAGATACGGAGTTGTTACAAAGTTAGATAATACAGGAAACTGACGAGAAGCTGTAAGTTTGAGGTGCAGACATAAAATTAAAGGTAGGAAGCTAATTACGTGAAGGATACTACTGCTTTGATTAAAACTAAGGATAAAAGTACCACCATAGTAGATGTGTTAACCCGTTATGTTGATATGTTCTGTTGGCATTATACCCTCTCAGTAAAAGTTAAAGTTATTGGTATAGGAAAGGAGTATTCTAGGGTACGGAACATATCCAGATTATAGGTATCAATTAGAAGTTAGCTAGAATTAGAATATACTTATAGTGATATGGTAACGATTGCCGTGTAAAAAAAGAAACACTAGCATAGTAGAGATTATATGAACGACTTTAGATTTCCAGGTGGGACACATTTAACTTTGTTATACGAGGTCGAAGACCATACTATCCACTTGAGCTCCATATTGAATTGTTGACGAACTATCTCCTCTTTCGTAGTTAAAGTAGCTCGTATATCGTATCATTGTGTTTAGTCATCATAGAAAATTATGTAATTCAAACACTAGTCCAGAGAGTGTTTATCAGTTGCCTACACGTTAAACATGATACGGTGTTATTAATTTCTCTGTTATATTATGCATCACTCATTTCCAACTTAATGGTTTCTGACGCCACAATTCGCTTTTTCCTTTGTTTGCTAACCACACGAGGGAGAATAGAATATAGAAAATCTGATGTCACAAAAAGAATCATTGGCAAGTAAAAAAGAATTACGATAGCATTGTCGATTGGTTTGCAGTTACTGTTCGTTGATCCATGACTAGAAATATACCACCAACACTTGTTGTTATATTCTTCTCCCCTCCCCTCCTTTGTCCTAGTGTTTCTCTATACTATTTATCCCATTGTAAAAGTGTGCTCAAACTTCATGAAAACGTCAGACGAAAATGTTTATTTTCCATATTATGCTGGACACATAATTACTCTCTATAATCATATAGCAAGTACCTCTATAGCTCTATAATCATCTATAAGTCGCTCGTCTATGATTTTATGCAATTGGAAACGTTAGCTAACATATTTTTTGGTCTTCAAAATATTTTAATGATATTTTGTTAATTTTTAACGTTAATTTCTTTGTAATTTGTATGTAGTGCTATTTTTTTCGTAACGCAACAAATATTTTTTTTTATTTCTTCTAGGTTGTAAGAGTCTAATTGACCAATATGGATTTTACGAAAACGATCCTTCTCACGATAATTTTGTGTATTTTATGCGCAAATGGAAAATTATACATAGCTACACAGACATGTGGTGATTTTGATACTCAATTATCACATTTTCTTGATAGAGTTTACATAAAAGTTTTGTCCAATTCAAAGGTAGTAAGTATAATTTTCTCAAAACTTCCCACAGATCATGAATCACTAATTAAGGCACTTGCCGATAATCAACACACTTCAACTTTGATAGTAAATACTGAAACCTACTCTCCAACCAATATTTTAAAACGAAAGGTACTAACTGAAAATGATATTATCGTAAATTTTCTTTTCGAAAGTCAATCTATTGAAGAGATAATCGTTGAGAAATATCAAAGCAAATTTTATTGGAATAAGAGATCAAATTTTCTCGTATTTGTGTGTAGAGATTTTACCTCGACGCAAGACGGGAATAATATTGCTCAAAAGTTGTGGAAAGTTAATATTCTAAAGTTTCTTGTCATACATGTAAGAACATTAACTAACATAACTTGTATAGATAACGTCCATTTCAGCAACTATGTATCAGCTCTATCGTATGATCCTTTCCTAAACAAAACTTACACTCAATATAGTCAATTAGAAAAACTGGCTGAAGAAACACAAATGCTTGCTGACGTATACTCAACGAGGAAGTTGCAAAATCTTAAAGGACACACTTTGCGAGCTACATCTGTCTCTATGAAATTTCCACCATACTTTTCTTTTTATTTGGATGAAAATGGGAGAGAAGAAACTGAAGGATATTTGGTGGGTGCTTTTGAACTCTTGAGTCAATATATGAACACCACAATTGAAAAAGTTATCGTACATGATTGGTGGAAATTTGGTCACAGATTCCCTAATGGTAGTTGGTCTGGTATGATGGGTGACTTTCTGAGGCAAGATATTGATATGGCATACACTACTTTAGGGTTTCTTGTTCAGAGATTTGATATTGTTGATTATTCAGAATACTTGGAATTACAACCACAAGCTATTATGATCCCAAAAGGAGAACAGATACACCCATGGATTATGTTGCTTCATATTAACAAACCATACTTTTTATATTCAATGCTAGCTACGTACGTTGTAATTGTGCTTATGTTTAAATGTTTTTCATTTATAATTAACGACAAAAAGAGCGAGAAAGATCTGTGGAAGATTGCTCTTGACATACTTGCTGTTACCCTTCAAATATCAGTCACTCTACCAAACAACACATCGTTAAGAATACTATTTTTCGTTTGGGTGTATTTCAGTCTCATTATAGCTTCTTTATATCAGGGAGAAATAGTAAGTATTCTTACAGTTTCAAGGCACTATTCTGACATGAACACTTTAAAAGAACTTTCGGAGTCCAAAATGGTAATTAAAGGCATACGTTTCTACTTAAATCTTCTAAATGATGAGTCTAATCCAGTGTTGCGGTCTTTATTCCATAGGTTTCAGGAAAATGGTAATTACGAAGAGTTAGTTCAGAATTTAGTAAATGGTGAACAGTTTGGAATTATTGGTCCAAAACTGTTAATAGAATATCATGGTTACACTGCAGATTCGTGCTCTAGCTGCACTTCTCATTTCCACGTAATGAAAGAAACTTTAGGTGTACAACTAAGTGGAATTGGCGTTCCAAAAGATTCCGTGTACGTTCAACGCTTTAACATTCTGATTGGAAGAATGAGAAATGCAGGTTTAATGTTAAAATGGTATTCAGATATGATCTCCCAGACCAAAGTGAAAAATGTATGCAATGTTCCATGTAATAGAAACACGGTTTTAGCTCTAAATCATTTGCAAGCTGCATTTTACATATTACTACTAGGCTATATTCTAGCCGCAATCACATTTTTTGTTGAAATTATACCAAAGGCAGGGTAACGTAGTTACACAAAATTAATTCGTCTTTGTAATCTCGAAAATATTCTCTTTTTGAAAAATACATGAGAGTAATTTTATTATTGCGAGTTAATTAAGCGTAAAGCACACGTAATTGAAGCATGGTCAGAATTAAAATACATTTTACACTGCTTACAGAAATCATTGAAAATACAATTCTACAGAAAGTGTGGTTGCTTGAAACCATTTATCTATTTGTTTCACGCATAATGTTCTTGAAGGAAAAAACTAAATATATATATATAATATTAATACTGGTGGTAAGAAATGCCACAGACCTATTATAGTGTAAGATTTACAACAGTAGTATGCTACATAGTGTTATTCTTGCACACACTTCCATTCAAATGTATGAATTGTATTTTACACAATTCCAACAATACTAAAGTACTTATTCCACTGAGGATATTCTTTCAAAAGATGTATATATGTATTGATGTTTGTATATTGTTGTTTTTATAAATTATAACTTCTAAGAAAGCATGAGTAAGCTTAATGAAAGTTATGCAACAAATTTTCTATATGACTATGGAGAAACGATAAAGAATTCACAACCTAACACGGCTTTAACATTGATAATTGAGTATGGATAAAGTGTTTATGTGCTGCCATAAGAACCTCTAGAGATGCGTCATGCTATTGAATCAAACAGGTATTCGAAGTGTTTCTGTCACTCTGGTTGTATGAGAATTATCAAGAACTTAAAATGGCTTATGCAGAAGCATGATGAACTATCAATATCTCACATTTTTATGGAAGATTTGAGGCTATGCAAACCAGGAAAACAGTGGCAGTACACATCCCTCCTCAAATAAGGCTTGCATATTCCAGAATAGATATATTCGGACATTGTCATGCTGTAATGTTATCGAAAATTGCGTGAACCCTAGGGTGTATGACTTCGACTTCTAGAACTTCGTGGTGTAAATGTCACTGTTCAGGTTTCCTTAAGACCGTTTCAGTAAAGATCACTCCATGTACGCAATGACGTCCCCGTACACTGTTATAACTTTCAAGAATATACGCTGGTAGATTGTACTTAACATGAAATAATCTATCCACCATTATACCAGAGATGAAGCTAAACTTGCCCGAAAATATGAACTATGGCTCTCAGCAAGCCAGTCACAATATTTATGTGCCCATTGTTGTCTGAGACGTATGTAGTTCTCAGTCAATACAGGCTGACTCAAATGTATGGTATGGTTAGTCCAGTGTTAAACAGATCGATTCGAACATTTCTATATCCGTTATCATGCTGCAGCGTCCAACTAATGCCGTGGACAACAATGAGCGGTACTCCTCTGTCACATGCACAAAGTGTGTAATTCCGTAGTATGGTACATTACATGGTCTACTGCCCGATCGTTGCTCCCCAATATTATCTTCTGTTCATTGCGTTTGTACAAGCATGCCCTGCACGAGCACCAATTTCGCATTATAAGAAATCAATTTCATGTAGGCCTACCATTTACGCCCTGTCCCACGTACGTATTTTTATTTGAATTGCGACCTTTCAATTTAGCGTTACGTGAACCATCTTTTCGTGGCAATACTTAAGCATATAATCATGACACTACTGAAATTGTAAATGTTTGTATGTCGTGTCTGTCGTACGAATCCTGAGTTAACATAAACAATTATTTTGATAAGGATATTTAGAGGATAAAGCAAAGGTATCAATAATTTTCGCAATGGAATTACAATGACAGAAAGAACTTAGATCCTTTCTTTCACAATTGACACTGCAATGTCTATAATAGCGAGGCTAAAATATTGCTTTTTCATAAAAACGACGAATTACTAAGGAGTCAAATATAACGCATTTCTTCTTTTAATATGTTAGTATTGGCATGAAAGAAAGAATAAATACTACCGTTTAGTGAGAAAAGTAAAGCGACTAGATATATATATATTGGAGCCAGAAGGTATATTGTTCGTTAACTAAAAATAACTGTTCTGCTGAAAGGGATTGTTTATAGCTTTATTTTTATGTGTATTGTATATGTAAAGATTGCTCTGTTAAAAACATCACATCGTGTCTTCTAATTGGGTGATGTAGAACCAGAATGAACCAAACGCCATGAAGTAGAAAACAAACAAACGTAAGGGTAAAGTTTCCACTCTTATGAGCTTTACTGTAAGCTTCACTGTTTTAACACAACAGTACATCACTTTACGAGTGTTACAGCGCGTTCATTCTACCAGCGCAGTGTAAAAACTCAAGAATCGGAAAATACCAATATCTCAAAATCAGCTGAAAGTGGAGTTAATTCACTTTGGTTCTACACTATCCAAGTGACTCGGACACTTTTATCAGTGACGTTAATACTCCTAACAGTTTGGACATAGCTTGCAATATCTGATTATACGAACTCGATTTTTACGAATGTTTGTATGTTTTCCCAAAAATAAAAAATTCACAGAGTATTCAAAATTTCGTGTATGTAAGTATTAGAATTCCAGAATATTCTTTCTGTTTAATTCAAAAGTGTATTTGATTGTAAATGTAGGAAACATGTACTAAAATCACAACAACATAAATATATAAATAATGTATTCAAGGCAACAAATTATTAGTAATATCCGTTGAATAACACAATTGGAAACAAACAAATGTAAAATATGAACTGTAGGCCTAACATTAAATTTAAATTATGTTAACAGGATAGAACAATATATATACCCTGAAAGTAGCAGCTCAAGGAGAAAGCTTGTGTAAATAACAGGCAGTTACATATATATTCAGATTTTCTTTATTCTGATAACGTATTCGAAAAATACTACCATTTTGTTTAGAAGTAAACATTTAAATATTTTACAATATATTTTGTTCCATTTTTTGTTATCTGATTTCCGGGTTCTACTGTAGAAATACTATTTTATTTTTAGATTCTGATTTATGAGATAAGTTAATGATGAAGTTGGCTTCTAAGAAGCAAGCGTATCCTCTATATCAGGGTTTCCCAACCTTTTTCAACTTCCAGCACACTAGGGAGTGTATCTTGAATTCTCGCAGCACTCTTATTATTATTATTATTATTATTATTATTATTATTATTATTATTATTATTATTATTATTATTATTATTATTATTATTATTATTATTATTATTATTATTATTTGCTAATATAAAATACTAGGATAATTTTTTCTGTGATTACTGATCATCTTCTCACAGAGATGAAAGCTCGATCACTGTTTTTTCCTATGCTAATTCATTATGCTTATTTTTTATTCTAATTTTAAAATAAAAACAATTGCAATAAAATATAGAACTAATTTTTTTTAAAATACGCTTTTTTTTTCGAAAACTGTATCCAACCTTTCACTAAGAACGACGATCACTAAATAACGAACGAACAAACAAATCTCTTGTATTTTTAACTTTGCTGTTTTAACCAAAACCGATGCATATTATTGCAATCACACAGCTTGCGATGCGTCGAAGTCAAAACACAGCTGTTGAACAAAGAGTTGTTCTGTCATCCAGTGTGAATGAGTGTTCTACGAACGTTCACTTGACGCGTACCGTACAAGTGCTTCCATTTCTCGGTGTTAGTATGATTCTCAATTGAAGCATAACATAGCAGCTAACCGTGGAAATGTATACGAGCCGAAATACTGTATGCTACACAGTAATAGATGTAGAATAATATATTACAATTACAGTAATTTTTTCCATGGTAGAAATTCATAGTAATGTGAAATACAAAAATATAAATTTTTGAAAAATGGAGCTTGAGATTCGTATTTGGTATTAAAAGGAAAGGATATTTATGTATTCATGAAACTATCGCTTGATATTAAACAATATCATTAGCGCTCAACGAAAAAGAAAGTCCAAAGATGAAGTACACTCATGTCCAAAGTGATTGTCGCATATCTATAACTATCTTCCTGTAAGAATATAACTTGATAATGATTTTGCTGGATACTTTTAATACTGATACTATGTGTATAATCGGGAAATGTATATTTGTGGTAAATTTCATTGGAAAAGAATTATAAATACGAAAATTAGAATGAGTAAGACAAAATGTTGCTAAATGGACAAAAAGTTTTATTTTTGTTTTATTGTACTTATTTACTGCTCTTTTAACACAAAATTTGCCACATTCATGTCATTGCCGATTATACATACTAACATTGTAAGAAATACCGGACGAATTTGTTATCAAATTATATTCCTACAACATATTTATAGACATGCGACAATCATTTTGGACATGAGTGTACATAACAATCAATAAATTTCATTGAACTGAACCGTATAATATGAGTGAGTGTAAAAACTTATGTGTTATCTTCGAGAAAATAAATAAAAACAAGTTTATTTTTTTTAACGTAAATATGTGTGATACTCGTGTCGTCTATTAATAAGAAACTGATAGTGAAGTATACTCTAATCAAACCCCCACTATGACACTAACAAGACGACAGAACAGTATGGTTAATGGGATACAGCTCAAAATCCACAATCAACTATTAAACTTTAATTTGTGTTTAACTATGATATTGTCCGAAGATAATACACATATCAATCGATATATCATATCGAGACATTAAAAATTACATGTTGAAGGTGAATTTTCACGTAATCTTCGAGACAATTCAGAAGAATGTTCTTTATTGTGTTAAAAAAGAAAATGGTATTTCCAATATTCTGTTGGAATAGTTTCTTTATGTTATTAACTTACGTACTGTATCAGAAAAATATGAGCCGTTTAAGAGAATGCTGTGTCTATTGTTGTATGATTTCTCATAAAAAGACGCACGTATTACTTGTAATACACATTCTTTAATAAAGAGAATGTTATGTCTGTATATCCAAGTATAGAAAACTTGATGTAAAAACTTTGTAGCACGTAATCATTTCTATAATAAGAAATTAAATGTATATGAATTCTAGAACTAGGATCATTTGGTCCTTACAAGTACCTAAATTACTATCTGGGTAGTGGTTACAGTATTACCGGTAAAAACACTTTTTTAAAATTTAAGACCTCGTTTCAAACTTGTGGACCGACGGGAAATCGTTCAGTTTTACGTCCCACGATTATGCCGGCTAGGCAAACGAGACGGTAATGATGGGAATTAATGAAATGGTTATAAGAGTTAAAGAAAGTAGGTTGAAACGAGAGAACCCCTAGAAAACCCATGCACACGGTGTTTGTCCACCACAAAGCTCATTTGGCGTGAGCTGGGATCGAACCAAGCACTCCATTCACTAGAGGTTAACGATCTGCTACTGAGCCACGGACTGACAGACTAATACCTGAAAAATGAGATTTGGAAATTCTCGTTTATGATGTAACAATTTCAACAGTAAGAAACCTTTTTCCTAAATATGAGTAAAAAATAAATAACTCAAAAAGATTTTGTCCTAATTGTCATATCACTAGAATTAAGGGTAGATAATTATATATTGATAAATTTCATTAGCCAATCAACGTTAAATCTACCAGATTCAGAGGAGAATCATAACAGACGTAAATTGTCAGAATTGTATATCATGTGACAGAATCTTCTATACTTTTTCCTCCTTAGTCAGTAAGAAGGTGGAATTCAGCTCTAAAACAAGTTGAGTTAAAGATGGAGAACATAAAGAAATATTGTTAAATATTATGAGTTTCCTTTCTCATTCTGAAACTACGGTACAATACCAAACTATGAACCAGAAGTAGTACGTTTAGTAGTGTACACAAGAGAGTTAGAGGTTTCAACCCTTCTTTTGAGTAGAATACTATGCAAAATAAATAATTAGTATATTAACATGCATTTACAGAAATGTACTTAAGGATGTGAGATCGAGTACTTAAACCCTCTTCTTAATGAAATTCTGCGTAGTCAATGTCACTGAGATCTCTACCTTCTGGTTCTACGAGCGAGGAATAAAATCAGAAATAAAACATAATCCTTACGCTAATGAATCCTATTAAACAAACAGGTTCTGGTCCCTCACTATTTTTTTAAATTGGCGATCAGTCTTAAAACCAAAAATTGTAGATTTCCAACATTTCTGATATAAATAGATTGATTAAGGTCCAAATAAAATATAAAGGTAACCGAGAAATTTCTATCGCTTTTTCACCCATAACCTCCGAATATTGATATGTCAGCTAAGGCGTACCTGGAAGATCAAAAATATCCTCCATCAGCATCGGCAACCTTGTGCAAACGCTCTGGAAGGCCATGGATTCCATCGCGATAGACCTTAGTGGGCCGTGAAGCGAAGAAAGTATCAAGTGCATTTTGCACCTCTACTAGGGATTTGAACTAGCGTCCTCTAAAGTGATTGTTCAAGGAAAGGAACAGGTAATAATAGGACGGTGCAATGACCGGGGAGTATGGCGGATGCAACAGTGTTTCCCATCCAAGGCGTAAAATGATGTCCAGAGTCATTCTAGCCACGTGCAGCTTAGCGATGTCCTGTAACAGGAGGACCCCTTTGCGATTCAGAAGTGCTGGACCCAGAGTTTTGAGTTTTCTCAAATGCTGAAAGTAGATAGTTACATTGATGCTCTGACCAGCTGATAGCCGTTTCCGATCCACGATGGATCGAGCAGTCCACCAAACACACAGGAGGAGCTTCTACTGGTGCACTGCTGGTTTCGGCGGTTTTGGAACCGGTTCATAGGATACTAGCCAATGACAACGGTACCGTGGAACCTCGTACATGACACATTTCTCATCACTTGTCAACAATCTGTCCAGAAATGACTCCTTTCTCAGACGAGACAGCAAAGAAACACAGGAGCCTGCTCGCGTTGCCTTCTGGCCCGGAGCCACATCATGTGAGACCCATCAACCCTACTTGTAGTGCTTCCCAAGTTGATGGAGCTCTTGCCGAATAGTTTCTCCACACATGTACAATTGTAGTCCCAGTTCCTCACATGCCTGACCACTGTTCGCTTCAATTACTGAGCGAAGATCTTCATTTTGTAGTCTTCCGGCACGTGGTCCGTCTTCGAGTGTTTCGTCAACGTCCTTAATCTTGTTAAACCATTGTCCGCGTAGTCAGGACATCCTCACCAAAGGCCTGACATATCTTCCGCCCCGCTGCAGTGGCGTTTGACCCCAGTCTGAACTTGTACAGCATAGACTCTCTTATGACGCTTTGTGGAGGTCCCATGTTCCCTCTGTCTTTATGCAAGTTCATGGTGTAACTGAACTGCCACAACCAGGTAATATGTTGGATATACCCACGCCAACAACTAACCTTCGCCTTGTTTCCATTCGATTTTAACTCACGGCGTGGGGCCGATGGAACACAGACCTCCACAAAAAGCGACAGAACTTTCTTGGTTACCTTTATATTATATTCTTGGAACGCCGTAGCTATGTTCTGATATATCTGACCATTGTCTTTATATTAAAATTAATATTGAAGCCAAAAGTAGTAGTAGGTTTCTATCACTTGCCATTTAGTAAAAAGAATGAGATTTGAGTTTACTTTTTGGAATCTTAATCGATGCAGAAACACGTTTTTGCAGTATTACTACTTCCGCTTAATGATGACCAAAGATAAAATCAATATCACGAATTTTTACACTTCCGATTAGAATAGAGAATTAATGGAGAAGATTAAGCCCATTTTTAAAACGACACATCGATTTCAAGAAATCAGTTATCTTTATATCTCACCGATTTTGCTCTGATACCTGTCGACAAATAGACATAGTAGTACGTGGAAGAGTATAGAACACTTGACTCTGATGTGTTGTGAGACCTCTCATGACCAGATCAAGTGGTATGATGACATATGGGTCAATCTCCTATTGATTTTGGCAAGGTTACGTTGCTCCACCCCTTAAATCTCGGAAGGACTACCTAGGAATACCCTTTATACTTTAGAAATTAGGAAAACCAAAAATTGTACACTCCGCATCAAACAATTGCGACACGTAAAGGCGTGCAGTTAGACCACCCAATATGCACCTTCTTATACCATAATCGTGTCAGGTAAAGAGACTCCCTCTCTTTCCTTCTTTCTTCTCTCCCATACTAAAATTAGCAATTCTTATTTCAAACTAAACATGTATTACTTTCGAAAAAATGAATTCACAGAACCGAGACGAAACAAGATTCATAAGTTGATGTAGGGAGAAACTGAAATACACACAACGAAAAATTGAATCCAATGTATTTCTGTTACACGGAGATTCAGAAATGAGGCAGAGAGAGAGAGAAAAGGAGAGAAGAAGGAAACGAAAAGGGAGAACAGATAAAAATGTGGAATTAAAATGAACCTAAAGTAAGAAAAGAACCTAACACTATAAAGTTCCGTTTCCAGAAATCCAAAAGTAATGTAGAAATAACGTTTGTTTTTACATATTTTCAGAACTATTCGAATTTATAGAGGATGCTTTCAACATTCATTAAGTCACTTTCATAAAATATAGCATACTGAATTTCCAGTGGAACTATAGATCTCCGAGACATATCTAGGATAATGTCGAAAGTTTAACAGATATGCTTTGTTTTCGCGTGGTTTGATTGCAAATTCGTTAGCGTTCATTGAAAGTACTAATCCAAAATACATTCTAATAAACCCAGTAGGTAGCGTTGGTCATATCCTCCATTTCAGACTACTAATGCAAAATAAACAAAAAAAACGAAACAAAAAAGAAAGTAAGAAAGAAAGAGAAAATATAATAAGTGTTATTCTACTGCTAAATTTCTATCAGATATACCCTATATTAAAAGTCCAAACTGTATCGTAATGAAAAGTTAGAAATGTTCGAAAGGAAAAGTTTATGTTCCTCATATTTCAAATTTCAACGTGAATAAACACATTGAACTATAGGATGGGAACAAATTTTGTGTCAAACTAGTATAAATAAAATTTTGTTTTCAAATAACCATAGAGGTTACCATTTTCTAGTCTTTTCCGAAGATTAATATGTTCCGAACATCCAGCATCGATTTCCTCTCTTGCGGATATAACGTAATTTGCACAAATAGAAGAACAGACTAGAGCTCAAGCGGATCATCGTGTCAGTCGGATGGTTAGGTTATAGACCAGCTGGTTAAGTTATAGACCACCACTGGGTCAAGGATTCAAACCCGTAATGACCCGGTAATTTGACTGAGACTCGGTGAGGATGAAAAAGAGATTGTACTTACTCCCTTGCGTTTAAACAGTATTTCTGTCAGAGATGACTATTACTGGAGATGTTATCCCCAGACCACGAAAAACATGACGCCGAAGTTCCCAGTTAATTAGATTTTCCAAACTAGGTATATCGGGCTCTTGCTCCGTTTTAGCTTTGGAACACACACACGCACATAAAGTGTGTTTGTGTGTGTGTGAGAGAGAGAGAGGGGGGAGAGGGGGAGAAGTGAAAGATGCAAAGTCAATAGGGAAACGTCAGGAAAGAGAGGGGGGATGAACATAAATATGAAACCTACCTATCATTGCAGTGTACGATGTAGAATCCACACACTGTTTATTGGATTATTGCCAGTAATGTCTTTTAAGTTCTCCAATAGAAGATAAATCTCTATTTGCAGCCATTATTTTATGCGAAAAAATGATACTACCTGATGGGGAATCGAACAAAGATTTTACATTTGGAAGTCTAGCATTTTACCACTACACCACCCATTGCTTTACCCAAGCTGTGTTTTACAAATTATGTAATGCTTCTTTCTGAGAATGATAACACGAAAAGTGTATATTGGAGATCAATAATGTGTTTGGAATGTCCTGGTAATTCCGGTGCCCTCTCCCAACCAACATTCGTATATCGTCTTTATCATGATACAGGTGTTTGCTTCTACATTCTTACGTATTGCTAGTCGAGTATGATAAGTCGATTCTTCACAATCACTTTGTAAAAAAATAACTTTGTCGTGAACAGGATTTGAACCTATGTTAGATAGCTGTATTATTTATGAGTTTATTATCTTACCCCTACACTACCATACCACCTGCAAGTCCAACCCAGACATTACTTACCCTACTTACAAGCCCGATATTACTTACAAGCCAGCCCTGATCTTTGGAACGAATCTACTTCTTCATGTAAGGTTTTGACGGGCTAGAGAGGAATTAGTGCCTACTTATAAAGGAAATGACATACAATCTAGGAAATATCACAGAAATAAAAAACATATTATGCAGTAATTTCAGCATGCAAGTTCAAAAGTACGTGAATAATAATAATAATAATAACCTATATCATAAAATTTAAAGTATGTATGGTTGTGGCTCCAAATCTCTTGATGCACCCGACCGACCTCGATCAAATTTTCAACATTTATAAGATTCGGGCCTGGGATGCTTTTTTATCATTTCATTCTAAAGACAGAGCTTAGGGGTAGGAGGGAAGATACATGGAACTGAATAAAACATGATAATAACTCTTGAAGCACCAGACCGATCTCTATCAAACTTTCAACATAGATAAGGTTCGGATCTGGGACGACTTTTATCACTTCAGTGTGACGGTGCAACGTAGGGGCCGGAGATATATATATATATATATATATATATATATGTAAAACAATGAAAATTAAAGTGACTATCCTTGTGACTTCATCACTCTTGAACCACCCGACCGATCTCAATCAACTTTTCAACATAGATGAGGTTCGGGCCTAAAATGGTATTTATCTATTTACTTTGACGATATAACTTAGTTGTGAGGGGAGGAAGGAGTTAAGAAGAATAAATAAAACTTGATAACTCTTGAAACAACGATCAATCTCGATCAAATTTTTAATATAGATGAGGTTCGGGTTTGAGATTATTTTTATCATTTCACTTTCACGGGAGAACTTGGGGACGGGAATGGTATATATATATATATATATATATATATATATATATATATATATATATATATATATATATATATATATATATATATATAACTTTTGACTCTTGAATCACCAAACCAATCTCCATCAAATTTTCAACCTAAATGAAGTTCGAACCTGAGATGCTTTCTGTCATATCACTTTGATGGTGTAACTTAAAGCAAGGAACGATATTTATAAAAGAACGAAACGTGACTGGTATTTGTGTAGAATCTATACTTTCTGGGGTCGCTTAGATTAACAGTGACACATCTGTTGCTGTTTAAATTCAAATTCAGCCCCGAAATTTGAAGAACGTAGAGACACAAAAAATGACCGAAGTAACCAATATCAGTGTCGAATTCAAAGTTTTCCTGCTCGCTGAGACACTGCAGATGAACAATGAAACAGTAGATGCCGTGCCACAAAACATAGGGTGGGGAAGGGATATATAAATTTCACGGAAAATGACCGATATCATAGAGCGCTTCAGTAATAATAAAAAGTGACTGAGTAACGGAATTTATTACTATTTTTATCAATTAAACCCAGCGAAGCGGGTAATTGATGATGATGATGATAATAATAATAATAATAATAATAATAATAATAATAATAATAATAATAATAATAATAATAATAATTGACAACTATACTGTGATGTAAACATTTTTTATTATTATTATTAATGTTGTTGTTGTTGCTGTTGTTGTTGTTATTCACGTACTTTTGAACTTGCACGGAGAAATTAGTGCAAAATATGTTTTATTTCTGTAATTTTTCCTAGATTGTATGTTTTTCCTTTATTAGTAGATACTAATTCCTCTCCATATTAGTAGATACTATTTCGTGGTCCATAATAGTGTAGGGGTAACTTAATGGACTTGCGAATAATACAGCTATCTAACACAGGTTCAAATCCCATTCACGCCAAAGTTGATTTTTTTACAAAGTGATGTGGAGAATCGACTTATCATACTCGACTAGCAATACGTAAGAATGTAGAAGCAAACACCTGTATCATGATAAAGACTATTTACCAATGTTGGTTGGGAGAGGGTAAGAGAATTACCAGGACATTCCAAACACATCATTGATCTACAATATACACTTTTCGTGTTATCATTCTCAGAAAGAAACATTACATAATTTGCAATTGGTAAAGTGCTAGACTTCCAAATGCAAAATCTTCCTTCGATTCCCCATCAGGTAGTATCATTTTTTCGCATAAAATAATGGCTGCAAACAGAGACTTATCTTCTATTGGAGAACTTAAAAGGCATCACGGGAGATAATTCCAATAAACAGTGTGTGCGTTCTACATCATACACTGCAATGATAAGTATGTTTCATATTTATATTCGTTTCCCTCTTTCTCTCTTTCTTGACGTTTCCCTATTGACTTTGCATCTTTCACTTTCCCCCTCTTTCCCTCTCTCTCTCTCTCACACACACACGTGTGTGAGTGTTCCAAAGTTAAAACGGAGCAAGAGCCCGATATACCTAGTTTGGAAAATCTAATTAACTGGGAACTTCGGCGTCGTGTTTTTCGTGGTCTGGGGATAACATCTCCAGTAATGGTTATCTCTGACAGAAATACTGTTTAAACGCAAGTGAATAAGTACAATCTCTTTTTCATCCTCACCGAGTCTCAGTCATATTACCGGGTCATTACGGGTTTGAATCCTTGACCCAGTGATGGTATACAACCTAACCAACATCATCCGACGGACACGATGCTCCGTTTGACCTCTAGCCTGTTCTTCTATCTGTGCAAATTACCTTATATCCGCAAGAGAGGAAATCGATGCTGGATGTTCGGAACATATTAATCTTCGGAAAAGACTAGAAAATGGTAACCTCTATGGTTATTTGAAAACAAAATTTTATTTATACTAGTTTGACACAAAATTTGTTCCCATCCTATAGTTCAATGTGTTTATTCACATTGAAATTTGAAACATGAGAAACATAAATTTTTCCTTTCGAACATTTGTAACTTTTCATTACTGTACAGTTTGGACTCTTAATATAGGGTATCTGATAGAAATTTAGCAGTAAAATAGCACTTATTCAATTTTCTCTTTCTTTCTTACTTTCTTTTTCGTTTCGTTTTTTTTTTATTTTGCATTAGTAGTCTGAAATGGAGGGTATAACCAACGCAACCTACTGGGTTTATTAGAATGTATTTTGGGTCAGTACCTCCAATGCACACTGCTGAATTCGTAATCGAACCACGTGGAAACAAAGTATTGTGTTAAACATTTGACATTATCCTACTTGTGTCTAGGAGAGCTATGAAAGTGACTTAATGAATATTTAAAGCATCCTCTATATATTCGAACAATTCTGAAAAAGTATGTAAAACAAACGTGAGATACATTTGGATTACTTTTGGATTTCTGGAAACGGAACTTTATAATGTTAGGTTCTTTATCTGTTCTCCCTTTTCGTTTCCTTCTTCTCCCCTCTTTTCTCTCTCTGTCTCTCTCTCTCTCTGCCTCATTTCTGAATCTCTGTGTAACAGAAATACATTGGTTTCAATTTTTCATTGTGTGTGTTTCAGTTCTTCCCTACATCAACTTATGAATCTTGTTTCGTCTTGGTTTTATTATTTCATTTTAACGACACTAATACATGTGTAGTTTGAAATAAGAATTGCAATCATGTTGTTAGCTAATTTTAGTATGAGAGAGAAGAAAGGCGGAGAGAGAGGGAGTATATTTACCTGATACGATTATGGTATAAGAAGGTGCATATTGAGTGGTCTAACTGCAGGGCGTTAGGTGTCGCAATTTTTTATGCGGAGTGTACAATAGTATAAGGTGAGTATGTACCTCTGAAAGTTTAGGAGTTCTCCTATGGGTAGTTCCTTTTGGAGGTTTTTTGACCTAATTATCTTCTTCGACGACGATGTAGCAGATTATATTGCAATATAGTTGAGCACAAGTGTTCATACTCTATCATACGAAATGGAGGCATTGATACTCCCCTCTTATATTTAGGGAGTGCTATTTTGGCTCACCCTTAAAATTTGGAAATTCTTAAAAAATAAAACTAGTAAACATTCCCTACTATTAAGGAATATACTTCTATAAATTTGGGTGGTACCTTTTGTTCCATTTTATGGTAAAAAGAATTGCCAAAGATGTACGTAGTGGATACGTTTTATTACATGCTCACCATGTGGTCATCTTATGGGTATCTTAATAAAATCCTCAAAATTCTGGACTGAGTACAATTCGCCGACACTTAGATTTGTCAAAAAGTAAAAATCGGCAATTGTTCTCTCGGATTGAGATAGATAGATAGATAGATAGATAGATAGATAGATAGATAGATAGATAGATAGATAGATAGATAGATAGATAGATAGATAGATAGATAGATAGATAGATAGATAGATAGATATAAAATCAAATATAGCACCACACTTCAATATGCCATAATGTTCACTAATTACAAAAATCTAACTAATTACAATTCTGTATTATCATGGTTATCTCTCTTAAGTTTCAGAGTTTCCTATATCTCTGATCAGTCAAAAAACTTTATTCATTGCAATGGTTCAAAGAGACTAGGCAGGCTTAAACATATTCGACTCTCATGGGATCGACTCCCAACTCTCTCTCTTGTTTGCCCAAGCTGTAGTGAGATATTTATAATCCGAATTTCACACATCCAACTTAGGTAAATGGGACATGAAAAAACCTTGGGATCTTTCTCTGTAAAGAAAGAGAAATTTAAGTGTTATAGAATTAACCATAGTTTTCCGTTTTAAGAGCGGAATTTTCGAAAACGCTGAAACCTTTTCCCTCATTTTCATATGAGTTTATATACCCAATTTCACATCTTTATTAATATATAAAATGACATTCCCGAACAAAGGGTAAAGTTTCATCTTCCTTGAATAAACTCTTATCCTGTATACTACTTCCATTATTTAGTATTCGTAAAAAGAAAGAAACAACCCTAAAATAATCAGGTCTAAGTTCTAAGGTGACTCCAGTGTACCCCACCCCACGGTTAGAGCTGAAGAACCACCTCATTTTGTGCCTAAGATAAATCAACCTTTTGACCCATTAATTATTCTTAATAATGCTCTCCACTTTTCACTTGGTTTAGATTGACTATGTGCTAGTAATACCTCGTTACAGGTAGTCTCTCTTGTTCCAATCAGGAAAGAAGAAGAAATAGAGGAACTACATGCGCATTTCTGCAACTACCCTGCTCAACCTAAGATAGACCTGATATTTAAGGCAGAGTTGGAGCCATTTTTCTACATTTTCTACAAAACCTCTACTTTTTACATCTTTACCTGGCAACAATATACAATTTACATGTCAAAACTTACAGCATGCATATCTAAAATGAATTATGTACATAAAGAGATAATCTAGATTACGTAAATAATTTTAGTTCCTGCATAATAAAATATTTTGAATTATTATTTTTAATTTTATTATTAATCTATACTTGTTATATATAAAATACTATAGCGAATGTGTGTGTCATTAGATTTTTGCATAAAATAAGGTCATCTAAAACCATCAAATTTGGCAAACAAATAGATCTTCACAAGACCTAATCGTGTACGAAGCTATTTATTCGATTTTTATCTTGGAGGAGAATACAAGGGGTCAGAATATAAAAACAAAACCAGAGGATAAATACCTGGAACGGTGGATATTAGTGGTGATTAATTGGACTTTAGCGTCCCTTTCAGCAAAAGGCTATATGAAACGTAGGCCTATAGCTTAACGTGGGATCCAAACCACATAAACTGACGCCTGGAATTCAACCCGGGTCTTCAACGCTAAAAACCCATACGCTAACCATTTAGCCACGAGGAAACTTCCAACGGATATTAGTATCAAATGTACACTCATGTCCAAAATGATTGTCGCATATCTATAACTGTTTTCTTGTAAGAATATAATTTGATAAAGATTTTTCAGGGTACTTTTAATACTGATACTATGTGTATAATCGGGAAATGTATATTTGTGGTAAATTTCATAGGGAAAGGATTATAAATACGAAAATTAGAATGAATAAAACAAAATCTTGCTAAATGGAGAAGAAAGTTTTATTTTCGTTTTATTATTATTATTTACTGGTCTTTTGACATGAAATTTGCCACATACATGTCTTTGCCGATTATACACATACAAACATTATAAGAAATACCGGGCGATTTCGTTATCAAATTATATTCCTAAAACAATATATTTATAGACATGCGACAATAATTTTGGACATGAGTGTACATAGTTTTCGCGATCGCTAAGAAGAATACTGATAGAGAAAGTTCGGGTATTATGGAATAGTCGGGTAATATGGAATACCTCATCATCTCGCCTGTGATATGTTGCATTCAAGCGGGGAGCAAAGAAACTACTACCTCACGTTCCCATGATGTTCTACAGTCAATCTCCTTGTAATTGTGACATTCGTTGTGTTCTTGGTAGACGTGAAAATCTGATTTCTTATTCGTGAAAACTTTTACAGGTAAGTGTTTTACAATCTGTATTTTCCTATTGAAATGTATTAGAAGAACAATTCTTTGTTTACTATGATATTGGATATACAGAGTGATAGTTTAAGAAGCGCCATTATCCTATACGCCTTCGTATGCGATAAACAGCTCTTTCGTTTCCAAGATGACGTGGAGGGCAATATGAAATGGTATTATATAATACCCGCAAGAAAAGCATGGTATTCCCTATTCCATATGGTATTGCGTATTTCGTATGGTATTCCGATACAAAAATATCTATTGGAGATTGGGCAATTAAACATACATTTATATGACTGCCTTTGAATATGAATAATAGTCTACGCGTTTACACACTTGCATTGACGCTATGGTTGGATCTATGTACACTTTTTAACTGTTTAGCTTCTTTGCTGTCTACTGCAGATCTTAGTGGAGAAACCGTCTTTACAGTTGTAGGTAAGACAGTCAAACAACTGGATACTATTGTCGCCAATGAACCAAGATCTGCTAAAAATTCAAATGATGCTAACTCAATATAGTGTTCTACATTGACATCCTGTTCACCTTTAGCTACAGACAAGAACAATATATCTGAAGCTGCGACTACACCACAAAATAGTTTCCAAGATCCAGAAATGCAACAAGTGGCACATTCTTCTATGATATCCTACCATAGTAAATATCTCCTTTACCACATAACAAGAAAACCTTGAATAAAGGAGCAAAAGAAGGAACACCTCGATTATTACCGGCTCTCCTTACAAAACACAACTAGAAACGAAACTTACTACTACGTTAAGCAAAAAACAGACAAGAAAAGTGATGAATGTATGAGGAAAAGGGTTTGTCAAAAAAAAAGAAGTCGAAGAAAAGTGCTACAAGACTTTAGTGGCAGTTTGCGAAGGAGAAAATGAAATGAAATCTTTGAGTTTTACGTCCCGTGGTTATGCCGGTTAGACTAAAAGAGACGGTGATGATGAGAAATGAATGAAATGCTGGAATGAAGAATGTGAAAGGAAACGGGAGAATCCCGAGAAAACCCATGATCACGGTGTTCACCACCAAGCCCACACGGCCAGAGCTGGGATCGAACCAGGGAACCCAAACATCGGAGATGAATGCTCTAGCTTTGAGCCACCGCACCCCCAGTTTACGAAGGAGTGTCGAGCAATGAAGATACGTATATCATTTAAATCTGACACTTCACCAGAACCCAACTATCTACCTAGCACAATGCCTGATGACAACAATGCTAAGTGCATTTTTTGTTTCAGCAAATTTTCTGATGATACAAGAGAAGAGCTTTGGGTCCAGTGTTCATCATGTTTAATGTGAGCACACAATGACTGTACCCAGGGCCGCCCACAGGGGGGATGTATGGCGCAAGCTGCGCCATTGAGAAAAATTTTGGGGGGGATTTTACTCTACTTTCGAACTTGCAATTTTACTGTCGGAATAGCATTAAAACACGATTTTGAGAAGTTAATTTTCAAAAATTTTCCGGGGTGAACCCCCGTACCTCCTGCTTCGATACTCGATGAATGAAGTACCGCGCAAGTAGCCGTATGAAAGGAAAGGTTGGTTTGTTTTAAAAGAGAAGGGCCGCCCACAGGAGAGATGAATGGCGCAAGTTGTGTCATCGAGAAAAAAATTGGGGGGAATAAAAAAAATTGGGAAAGAATTTTACTCTAATGTCGAATAAGTAATGTTGCTGTCGTCAGAATAACATTAGAACACGATGCGATTTTTTTTTAAAATCTCGAGAATGAATCCCCCTGCTTAGAAACTCTATGAATGAAGTACCGCGCAAGTTGCTATATGAAAGGATGGCGCCAAGTTCTGGTGAACAACAGTTACAAACACTCAAGGAATCACTTTCAAATTTAGATTTGAAACTTGCCTATGTTGTCTGTTGAAAATTATAAAGTAGTTTGACATAATTGTGAGCTAGTGGTAACCATACAGACAATAGCCAAGTTTCAAATCTAAATTTGAAGTGAGCCAGTAAGTGTTTGTAACTGTTGTCCACCAGAACTTGGCGCCTATTTTTGTGATTTCAATTCTTTTTAAGGTCACTCGTACTTGGCTCTTTTACAGGAATGTTTTTTGTTGGATATCACTTCTTTTTGTAGGCTAATTCGAGGATAACATTTTCTTTTTGTATCAAACTCAATAACTTGTAACTTGCGTCTTACTTTTCATGTACAAGGGAATTATATCAGTATTTTGTAAAGAAAAAAATACTACTAATTGTAAAAAAGGAATACCTGTGCCATACACAGTGTGTAGAAGTTTTTATACCCTTCAATAACCTTATAGAACATATTTAGTATTGTACACTACCAAGACTACTAATAAAAGTAATGCCATTTTTATAATTACTACTGCCCCTACTACTACTACAAGCATTCTATAATACTATTACAGGAAATAAAAACAACAACAAAAATAACAGTTACTAGTACTATAAAAACTACTGCTACACTGGGCAATTGTTTATAGAGGACTTGAGTTTTGAGGAGGGAAGAGATTATTAGTTTTTGGGGGGAGTGCGCCATCAGCTTTGGGGGGGATGGGCACCCCTGACTGTACCAGTCCTGAAGCAGAGTATTATATTTGTGACTTTTGCAAGTAATCACATTCAGTTATGGTTAGGCATTCATAATTTTCATATATTGTCACTGTTTTCATTGTATTTTCAACAGAAGACTCATTTCTTTTCTATATAGCATTTATATTCCATATTACTCGACTATTTCATATTACCCTCCGAAGTGGTTTCTTTACAAATTCTAAATTTTGCCCACCCCTGTATCGAAACTTCTTTATCAAGATACGCATAAATAAAGCCATATATGTTAGGTGTATACTTTTTCCCTTTTTGTTTCAATGTGCAATTATTAACTGAGTTACAAGCAAAACAAAAATGGTATTCCATAATACCCGAACTTCCTCTACTCTCAACAAAACTCAAGTTTAGTTTAGTTTCCATGATCATTGGGGGGAGGGAGAAATAACGTGTTCAAAATGACCATATTAGTGTCGAATAAATAGTTTTCGAGATCGCTAAGTTATTTTGGTGACCTTCCCGATTGCACTTAAGCCCAAGTTTAGGCAAGAAAGGATATACCAGCAGGCTCAAAAATTAGCAGGGGCAACACCGAAAGCCTTGTTCTTCTTAATTATTTATTTCATTCATTCAGGGACAACACTTAAGGCATTACTTCTCGTTATTTATTTATATTAATAGGATAATATCGAAGGTGTTGCTTTTCGTTGTTAATTTCGCTCATATCGACACAGGCAACAACACCGGCGGCGTTATATTTTTTCATTAATTTATTTCATGCTTTTACTTGTGTTTTTATTATTTCTGCTATTTCGGCTTTGGGAGAATTGGCGGGGGATAAAAATGTATGCATATAAGGAGAGAGTAGATGCTCAAGGTAACGGATATTAGTGTCAAATCGATAGCTTTTGGGATCGATGAGATAAATAGTGACACTATCCGACGCCGTTCAAGTCCAAATTTAACCCTATTGTCATTGTGGGGAGAGAGGATTAAAACAAAATGTCTCAAATGACCATGTCAGCTGGCCCAGGAATTGACAGGGATAACACTAAAGAGGTCACTCTTCGTTATTTGTTTACTTAACTCATATTGACAGGGACAACGCTAGAAAGAGCTGCTCTTCTTATTTATTTATTTATTTCATTCGTAACTTTACTTTCAAATATATATCATTGCAAAAACTTTATTCTCCCCATGCGAAGAACAGAAGTTTCAGCTATACATCTATAGCTTAATTTCGTCGTACTTTATTTTTTAATCTCTTTTTATCTTTCTTTTCCTTGTTACCAACCTTACTTCCCTTTTTCCTTTTAATTACTTTCTGGTGGACAAAATTTTAACAACAATATTTTAAAATCAAAAACAAACTATGTATACAGGGTGGGCCATTTTAATTAATCCACGGAAATATCTGAAAAATGATAAAACATAGAAGAAATGTTTCAAGTACACGTTATATATTGCTAAGGGGGAAAATCAATTCCGCCAAAAGTACCCCTCCCCGCCCCTCTAAACGGGGGTAACGGGAGGTAACATTGAAATGTCAAATGGGAACATGGGTCGAGTAATACCTCGTTCGAAAGGTCTTGGAAAACTAAGAAACGCTGTACCAAAAGATGTTCCATATTGTGCACCGGTTTCAAAATGGCCGCCATAATATGGTTCGGAAACTCCAGTACCCGTAGTGTGAAAACCATGGGAGGCAAATGAATGGAACAAAATTGAAATACGTAAATATCATAGGGCATATCGAACGGTGTGGTCCCTGTGATCCCAGTGGCCTCCCTAAAGGGGTCTTGGGGCTAACTTCAAAATTTCAAATAGTAACATGAGTCGAGTGGTACCTCGTTCGATAAATCTTGCAAAATCTAACATATGGCAGGTGAAAACGATTGATGTGAAATAGCAGTGTTCTCAAAAGGCCGCCGAAACATAGTATCCGTGTCAGAGAAAAGGTTTAGTACCCGTAGTATGAAAGCGATTGGAGATAAATCAACAAAAGAAAAACTGGAGTAGCTAACTGACGTAAGGCACATCGAGAGGTGTTGTCGGGGTGACTCCAAGGGCCAACTGAAAGGTATCCGGGGCCAACTTGAAAATTTCAAATAGCAGCTTGAAGTGAGTAACATCACGTTAAATAGACAAATTAATATCAAACAGCTTTTGTAAGAAAATTTTCGACATGAGACACCGTTTTCAAAATGATCGCAAAGACATGATGACTGTGTCTAAGAAAACGTCTAGTACCCATAGTATGAATACGGTTAGACATAAATGAAAATAACGAAAATTAAATAGGAAAACCACGGAGGCGTTCCAAGGCTCGAGAATAATACAACAGAGATAAAAATATTAGAGTAAAATTGCCATAATGTATAGAGATAAATCCAAGTCCTGCAAAATAATCTCTCCCTGCGCTCTGTATGTGAGTGGGGTGGAAAGTAAAGTGAAAGTTCAAACGAGAACTCTACTTTAATTCGTAAATTAAGGCTAACCTTACAAATAGGTATGGTGCGGTTGAAACATTTGTTTGTAAGGATGACGCTGTAGTGACTAAAAAAAGAGAAACTTCTATGCAATGCGTGCTGGTTATTCAGAAAGCATCTCGGGGATATACGTACACACCGTTTCGTCCCTCAAGCTCACAATATGACATGAATGCTAATAGTTAATCAAAATGTAACTGTGGCCATCCGCGTTAACTTAGTGCACCAATTCTCTATGCATGAAGTCTGCCTTCCAAACAGCATTGGGTAGGTCAAGCGTACGCCCGAACCGTTGTCCGGTCGGCCATTGAAATTTTGAAGTTAGCCCACAAGACTCCTTCAGGGAGGCCACTGGGATCACAGGGATTACATCATTCGATATGCCCTATGATATTTACGTATTTCAATTTTGTTCCCTTCATTTGCCTTCCATGGTTTTCATACTACGGGTACTGGAGTTTCCGAACCATATCATGGCGGCCATTTTGAAACTGGTGCACAATATGAAACATCTTTTCTTTAGGAAAACCACTAGTGGCTTTTTTGAAAATTTGTGGTTAGCCAGGTTCTAAAAATGGCCGATCTAGCCATAAAGTGGCTGGATTGGCAACCCTATGCAGTGTTAACAAAATATACACTTTTAACGATGATTGGTCAGTATGAACCAGATTGTTGTCGGATTTACACTCACAAATACAAAAGGACATCATTAATACCTTATTTTCCTTTAGGTGTCACACAAACGACGCCGCCTTTCAAGTCAAACAATTAAGTATAAAGTTTAAACATTGGCCTCAACAGAGTTTCCAAAACACTAGATCAAAAAAGGCCAATTCTCACTTTGGTCTCGTCGAAATATTAACAATATTGGAGCAAAAAAGGTCAATTTCACCTTGGTCCTAACACACATTATTTTTAGTAGATTAAAGAAAGGCCAATGTATACTTTGGCCTTTCCTGAACACAGAAATACTTCATCTTGAGCAAGGGCCATAACATTATTCGGAAAATTATTCTAAAACTATTCCATATTGACACTTGCCCTTCTTACACAAGAAAATACACATTTAGAGGCATTCAAATTGTTGAAAATCTCATTTTCGCCAAAAAGTGACATTAGTCCTTTTAGACCCAAGCCACAGATATATATATATATATATATATATATATAGTGCGTTCCACGAATAACACTAACCAGGGGAGGGTCCGAATGGGGCACTCGAGTTGACAAACAACATGTATCAGATATGAAAGAGAGTGTGAAATTATGTACATATGAAAATTTATAGCGGCTGAGGGCAACATGGAGAAGCATGAAGCAGAAACAAATATGACTGACCGTAGGGCCTAGTAACAGAGAAAGCTAAGGAATCACTTGTGCCGCACGTGAATGGCCACAGAAAGGAAGCTAAAAGTTTAGTAGTGGATGTATAAGATCTGTTATATGTAATGAACATCATGGCCGCCGTATTGAAAGTGGCCATCTTGAATTTGGATTCACAGTATAAAAGATAAAGTGGGTCATGTGGCATCTGAAATAGCACTGAAATTTTACCAGGAATACATTTGTGTTAACCATTCTGTAGTACTTTATTGTGGGTTGAGAAGTAACGTGCAAGAAGGACGCATATAAACTCTGTGATAGTCTCACTAGTATGACACAAATGCTAGTATGACGTTGGAGAACTCTGGTTTGTATAAAGGCCTAAGGAAAAGTGTGTTTGCATGCAGAATAGTTACGAGTAAGGGAAAGATAGTCATTGACGACAGAGAAAGAAGAGATTAATATGTACGAAAATAATGTCACGAACAGTATAAAATTCAAATAACTTGTCTAAAGGTAAAAACTAATACTAATTTGCCTAATAGTACTTTTCTAAATATCTTATATAAATAATTTGTCGACTAGATATATATATGATATGCAGAGCAGGCTCTACCATATCTGTAACACGTGCATTTGCATGGAGCGGTAAGTTTGGAGGATCCGGCAAAATCTGTTACAAGTAGAGACCGTATGTTTAGGCATTAAAAACTTTGAAAATAGGGAGGCAAATAGGCACTTAAAATTTAAAAAATAAGCAGTAAAATAGGCACTAAAACGTAACTCGAAATAATGAAGATAAATACTCAATACAATTTAAAAAATAGATTCGTCATAAATAGTGTTCAAAGAATATAACAACATACCTGTTTGTTAATGTCTTCTTTCATTCTATATGTAACAAACGAAGCTTTATATATATATATATATATATATATATATATATATATATATATATATATAGAGAGAGAGAGAGAGAGAGAGAGAGAGAGAGAGAGAGAGAGTGTGTAATGTACCACGTGCTTGTTTTATTTACAGTATATAAATTATATATATTTCCCAATTAAATCTTATTTCAAAGAAAATGCATAGAATACGCAACAATTAGGCACTAAAGCAATTATTTAGGCGGAGAGGGGCGAAATAGGCAAAATAAAGTTGGATTAAATCGAAACTATACCCGTAATCCCCGATATAAACTTTAAAACGTTATTTTTGCTAATATTTTAGCATTAAAGAATAGGCATTTTGCCTAACATCCGGTCTCTAATTATAAGTATATTATTTAAATTAAATATTTCTTGTTGGAAACAGACTTCATGATGGTGGTAGTTACATTTACTAAGCTGGTCTATTTGAATACTACATTTATAAATTATGTTTAGGTTGCATTAGTTTAAGGTCACATGGACAATGCAAAAGCAAATGGTCGAATCAATCCGAGCAGAAATTGCTTGATTGTTTTCAAATGCAAGAATTCAATTCTCGAATATTAGCGAATATCTGTTCCATTTAGTAAGTTATCACAGTTTTGATATGACAACTAGTCTTGTTTTTGTTAGAAATAAGTTCCTTATCATTGAAGACAGAAACAAGTTTTTTTTAAAGAAAAATGTTAACAGATGTAGAAGAAAAATCAAGAAATAAAGATAAAAGAACTAAAGAACTAGTTGCACTGGAATTGCAAACCGATACATTGAGATTGAAGCTCGAATTCTATAGAAAGGATGACCATCTTTCCTCTGCAGGTGTGTTTCCTTTATCTTTCACTAACATAATAGATTAATATTTAAAGAAAAAAACAGACACAACGGGATTGCATTTTTAGTAAGTATTTAAGCCTTTCTGAGTGCGACTACACTTACCCTCCCCTTCGTTGTTCATGCTGGAGTAGCATACTTAAAATCATGACTTTTTAATATTAGGGTTTTGAAACTTTGTAGTATCTATTACAATTAACTTACAATTATAAATATTATATCAAATGAAAGAGCAACTCAAACAGTTTTGTACGCACGCATGCACTGCATTGTTTCTTCTGTTTGCCGTTAGAAAGAGCAAGTAGCAAAGATGGAGACTAGAGAGCAGAAAGCTTTTTGTGTTTTAATAAAGACTGAATCTGTACAGTGCAACCGTCTGTGTGAAGAATATTAAGGAGACGCTTGCAACTACGTCCTTATCGTTTGCAGTTGCTACAAGGTCTAAAACCTACAGACTACGGTTTACGTGCCAATTTCGCAAGTGAAATATTGCTGCATAACAATGAAGATTTTCTGGATCGTGTCGTCTTCAGTGATAATCGACATTTCACCTAAGAGCTAATGTGAACACTCATAATGTTTGCATCTGGCCGTCAGCAAATCCTCAGGAGATGGTACAGTTGAAACGAGACTCCTCTAAATTGAATATGTTTTGTGCCATATGGCGGAAAGTTTATGGGCCTTTTTGCCTATCGACTAAATGTGTACCACATGACGAATGAATCTCACATCGAACACTTGTAGCAAAGACTGTTTGAGGTGCTGTTTTACTTGATGCATTGCTTATAATTGTACGTAAAATGTAATAAGTACTACGAAGACTTAAAACCTCGATATTCATTTTGAAACACCCTGCATTTCTCACCACCAGCGTTGGAACTAAGATGTAAAAAGGAGAGAAAATTTTCCTTATAAAGTTATTGTTTACAACAACGATATTATTATTAGTCGAGACTATAACTACAAGAACAACACGGGTTAGTAGTCAAAAAATTGTAATCAAATGTACACTAGGTGGCCCAGGTGGGCAAAGTGGCAGGTGGCCAAAGTGGCACACAAGGGTTTGCCACTTCTTTAATCCGCTCCTGTGTGGACACTAATTAAGATATCGGGATATTATTCTTGCCAAATATGGTTGGACCATAGTTTATCATATTAATTTCTTTTTCTTCTGGTGTCGAATTTCCTTCTCCAATTTCACCCCAGTCAAAAATTCGAGAATTTTCTAATTTCAAATTTCTTTTACTTCTTTTCCCCTGTAGCTTCCTTCGGTGTAGAAAGACCTCCTTAAGACTTGCCAGATAGATACCTCGAATGGGTACCTAATTGTTGATATCAGTTGGACGGGTCTGCGCGTAGTATTGCCAATTAGGGAAATTAAAACCTCCCTAAATTTGGGCAAAAAATTCGAGATTTTTGTTTATAAATCCGTATCTATACGTCCGAGTGCAAGTCAACTTACGCCAATCGAACATTTGTCCTTACTTAACAAACGCAAGTACAGATCGTAACAATTGGGTAATTAGGGGGCGCACGAAAAATTCGTATTTAGGTTCTAACCCTTGATTTTTCTCGTTTTTCCCTACTTTTCTATTTACCGTAATACATATATGTATATTTTTGGTAATTAGAAGCTTTGTTCCTCAAATATCGCCATAATACTTGTAGGATATATTAGTGGTGTACCAGTGTTTAATTTAAGATAGTTTGCGTCTGTCTGGTAGCATGTTGCCAGCTACAGAAAATTTTAAATCCAGATTTTAGGGGGAAAGTTTGGGAAAATTATCTGTTTTGCCTCTATTATTTCCCTCTTGTTGGCTACATCGGAACAAACGTACCAGTATCTGGAAGTCTCCTCTTTGCCCTACACAACGCACTATAGAAAGTTTCAATAGGATAATTAGGGGAAGTACAGTTGAGGTTTACAGTAGACCTTGTTCCCTAATTGGAAAGATAACTGTGACTTTTTTAAGGTAGAACGAGATTTTTTTATTGACATGCTTACTTTATTAGATATCGTCACAATACTTCTAGGATATATTAGAGGGATACCAAAGCTAATTTTAAGATCGTTTGTGTATTATCTGATAGCAATGTTGCCAGCTACAGAATTTTTTTAATTACAGATTTTAGGGGCAAATTTTGGAAAAAATCCCTTTTTGTTTCTATTATTTCCCTCTTGTTGGCTACACTCGAACAAACGTATCAGTGTCTAAAAGCTTCGTCCTTAGCCTACACAGCGCACATAAAAAGTTTCACTAGAATAATTAGAAGAAATACAGTTGAGGTTTATAATAAACCATGTTCTGGAAATGGTAAGAATATGGTGAATTTCTGAGGTAGAATGTTTTTTTTTATATATTTCATGTTTACTTTGTTAGATATCGCCATTATACGTGTAGGATATATTCTTAGAGAACTAAGGTTTATTTTCAGATAGTTTTCGTCTGTGTGTTTCCAGCCAAAACAATTGATTCGCGATTTTAGGTAAAAAAAATTCGGAAATTTCCCCTTTTCCCCTCTATTATTACCCTCTTGCTGGCTACATTGAAAACGACGTACCATTACGTAAAAGCTTCCTCTTTGGCCTACAGAACGCACCATAAAAAATTTCAATAGGATAATTAGAGAAGCTGTAGCCCCGGCATATCTCTTGATTTCTACTTCTGAGGAGTAAAAAGTGTCAAAATTTAATGTATATGATGATAGAGATTTTTTTGTTTCCCTCATGAAATGGAAACCAGCGACTTCAGAATTTCATTGTACCTTGTCAACACACTAAAGAATTTTTTTAGGTGACTTGAACCCATATAGCAGCAGTGGTACTAGATACAAAAAAATTGAAATTCGGTTAGGGAATTTTTTGTAAATTTTCACCCCTACATTTCCCTCAATAATTTTCCACCCGTTGGCAACACTCCAATGCAACTTACACCAAAAAATAGCCACATCTATTTTCTAAAAAGCAAAGCCTTAACTATGTCAATCTAATGAATGTTTTTTGAGCAATAAGTCACTAACTGAAAATGTAGAAAAACGCCAAAAATGACCTGGGTCCGAAAGGAATAATTACACAATTTTGCTCGTATTGGTAAAAAGAAATAAACGATTTGTAAGTTACGAGGGCTTCGACTCAAATTCTGTTGATTATTTCAATAATCTGCAACATAAAACAATAAATAATAGTTGCCAGAAAAAACAGACATTTGAAACAAAAAACATGAAAAAGAACGATGTTTTTATTGAAAAAAACTTCACAGAAAAAATAACGTTTTTTTTACAACACTACCCAGGTAGTTGTGTCATTATTAGTACTTGAGTTTGGGACGCGCGACAATAATTCCTGTGCAGAAGATCAGAAATGTAGTTTTTAGTGTATTATTGATACAGTGGTCGAAGAATATCAAACGTTAGAGATAGATGATAGCGTGCCAAGTGAGCGCAGCTCTTGTGCTTTCATCACACTCTTATAGATACTCTTCACATTAACTGTCTTTCATAGATTGGTATGTACCTTTATCAGTATACTTGTTTATGTGATGATATATGTTACCTGTATTTTCTTTGTGAAGAACCACGTCGTAATTATGCCTGTAATGCCCATCAGGGGCGCCCAAAGAAAATTTTCTAGGGAGGGGCCATCTCCATGGTTGCTATATTACGTCTGGTACTTAATATATGTGGTTTGTTATATTACGTATACATTTTCGTGAGCCAGAGGGGGACCTGGGCCCTACCCTGTCTTCCCTTCGGGCGCCCATGATCCCCAGCCCTCCTTTGTGTTGCGTGTTTTAAGGTGACAACAACTATCCATCTTTAACACTGCAATATTACCAGCTCTTTGCATGCAAATGCTCTTTGTAATTTTTCTCCAGGTGTGCATCATGTGCCAACATTATTCCGACAGGTTATTCCGCAGTTTGTTCAAATATACTCTCACTACTTTTTTGTATGTTACTTCTCCACTCGCAACAAAGTCACTACAGAATGGTTAACACAAATATATTCCTAGTAAAATTTCAGTGCTATTTCATATGCCACATGACCCACTTTCTCTTTTAGGCCTACATTGTGAATTCGAATTCAAGATGGTCACTCAATATAGTAGCCATGATGTTAATTACATATAGTAGATCTTATCATGCATCCACTACTAAACATTTGACCTTAATTTCTGTGGCCATTCACGCGTAGAACGAGTCATTCCATAGCTCTCTCTGTTGCTGGGCCCTACGGTCGGCCATATTTCTTCCGGCTCCCCTGTTTTCCCATGCTATAAATTTGCATATGTACATAGTTTCACACCCTCTTTCATGTCATTCGGCAACTCGAGTGCTACATTCGGACCCTTCCCTCGTAAGACCTGTCTCCTGAAGAAAACAAGGCAGATAGAAACATGAAACCTTTTGTATCCTTCAAGGGATATAAAAGACAACATTATGCTGATATGGAGAACCCCATTAGATGCGCTCAAGGGGAAATGAAATGAAATCTTTGAGTTTTACGCTCCACGTTTATGCCAGTTAGGCTAAAGGAGACGATGCGCTAAAGAGGGTTACGGGGGGTAACTACAAAATTTTAAATAGCAACCCCACCGTGTGGTATCTCGTTTGAAAGGTAATTACGTAGAGACCAATTTTGGAAACTACATATCGCTAGCGTGTCCCTATCCAACATGGCAGCCATCCGTAAAGTAGGGTCGAAATACGTTCCACGCATAACACTAGGGCCCATCTCCTGAAGAAACCAAGGCAGATAGAAACATGAAATCTTTCGTATCCTTCAAAGGACATAAAAGACAACATTATGCTGATAAGGAGAATCCCCCATGAGGTGGACTTAATGGAGTTACTGGATGTAACTATAAAATTTTAAAAAGCAACCCCCATCGCGTGGTACCTCGTTTGAAAGCTAATAAAGTGTAGAGACCAGTTCTGGAAACTGCATGTCGGTATCGTGTTTCTATGAATCGTGGCGACCATCCGTATGTAGGGTCGAACTACTCGTAGCTACCCCTCGTAACCCCCTTAAGTCCCCTCATGGAGGATTTTTCTTATCAGCATAATGTTGTCTTTTATGTCCCTTGAAGATTACAAAATGTTTCATGTTTCTATCTGCCTTGGTCTCTTCAGGAGACGGGCCCTATTATATCATCAGTAACATCAGCAATTCATCATATCTGCTCTTGAATGTTTAAGTATTTTGCATCTACTTAATTCTGTTACTCTCCTCTACACACAAAATTAAGTTAACATTCTGTAATCTACATAAAAAAACGTAAATTTTATTAAAAAAGTATTACTAACTACAGGAATTAGAATTAAAATATAAATGTTTTAATAATCCCACATGTAATACTAACATTAAAATCAAGAACCAGAGATGATCTACTGTGAAATAAGGAAATTCAACTTTACTTAGGGACTTGTCTAGGGTTACCTTGCGAAGTTGCCCTTCCGTTTTTATCAAAAGTTTGAATATTTACCTAGAAGAAATGGATAATTTGATTGCTTGTGTGCTTAATAACATGTAAGTGGAGCATAATTTATGTGTAATATCTTCTTGATAAGCGGTTATAAACGGGACTAATTCGCAGGTAGAGGGAACTACTTGTCTCTAGGTTCAGAACGGTTGGATTGTGGAGAATTTTCGAGTAAACATGCCTGCATGTATACAGGGTCTTTGCGCTGGATATGAATTGACAGTACTAACATTTGTAAAAACATGATGTTAATAATGAGGTTAATCTTTTGAATATTCATGGCTTAATGAATGAAAGAACAAAGACCACCAACAATCGTTCACGAGTTTCTGCTTGAGATAGGAGAGCTCTACAAACCTAAGTATGTACTAAGGTAAGTTGAAGTAGACATAACTTAACCTAAATAACCTAGTAGTGTTTTATCCCGCCTTACTTCGGCTTCTCGCTTCGCTCGTTCTTCCCTCTCAACTCCGCACTCCCCATTAACTACCCACAACCGTGCTCCGCGCGGTCCGCCAGTCTCCGCCATGGATTTCCATATGTAATTGTGGCTCCTCCCCCATACTCACACCCTCGAGGTAACGGAACAGAACATAAAATGAGTAAAGTTTAAGTAGAAATTGATGATTGTAGATTTTATTATGGTTCTTGTTGAAAAATAGGTGGACGGGTAACTTTGAAGTAATTCCCTTATTTACAATTACAGTTGTATCTTTTTAAAAATATATTTATAGTAAGTTCTTGTTTAAAATCTTAAATTAAACTCGTGTTATATAAATGAACCACCTGCACACTATACCAAGAAGACACATACCAAAACAGCTAAAAAAAATACTATAATGTTATTCAAAGCTACACTGAGGAAAAAATGTATGCGTAATACGTAATATCGTATTTTACATTTGTAAATCCTGTAGTTTTTGGACTTAACGTAGAGCAAGCGTATAACTGAAAACGCATGTTTTTTAATGCTTTCTGTATAAGTGTTCCATCTATACATACTTTCCGTATGAAACAATATAGGCGGTCAGGATCTCACATACAAATGGAAATATATAACATATAGCTGACGAAGGTAACATACATATATGTATGTAATATAAGGAAGATTGTTAGACATCAGACATTCTGTAACGGCATGATGTAACACCTAAGGATAGTGCCTATGTAGCATACGGATGAAGTATGCTCCGTTCTGATTTTTGTAGTAAGCAAGAGGATTCCGTATATTTGTACAATATACCACTGTCCGGAGAACGGTTTTTTCTCAATGTAAGTAAAACTCTACACCCATCTAATATCGAGTAAACTCTTTCATGTTGAATTACAACATTATTATGCGTACGCGACTAAGAAATAGTTTCAATTTACAACGTTTTTATATGAAAACTAGCTACGTCTACGTCCACGGGATCCCCCACACCAAGTACAAGACAAAACATTTTGCTACTTAATTTCTCCTCTAAATCTTGCAAATTTTTACTAGTCCTGGCTCCACAACCAGGAATTTAATCCTTAAACTTAAACGTTAAATATGTTCACTTGCTCAGTTACTCATCTAATTAAGGTAATTTAGCTTAACTTTATTCTTCTACGAGAACAAACATATGAAAGTCTTTGCAATCATTACTTTTTCGGTGAATGTCCCACCACAGTTCTTGTTTTACATATCACACCAGAATAATTTACTACAATCAATCGCCTTTAACGGAACTCGGAGCTCTTAATTCACTTCACAACTAATTGTTCCACAGTTAATCTAAGGTTTGCTGTTGACGAGGATTTTGCAATGCATGTATATACTACAACTTCACAATAGAATAACAATAATCTACCGCTGTTACTGCAATTGACAAAAGATTAACGCTTTGTTCCTGCTCCTGTTTTTATGATTTGGCTTGCAGCAAGCACTTCACACTTCGTCTCCTACCTCCCAGATCGCTAGTACAACTGTGGCATGAAGTATTATGAACATATTCCTTCTTTTCGTAAAAAGTTTCTTCAATATGTATTGTATCATTTCATATCGAGATTCGAGAAGACTGATAAACTTTAACTCTTTTAAAATATGTTTAGAAGTGTTCGTCAAATATTTAAAATCGAAAAATTCTTGTAATAATCTCTTTTATATTACATTTTATTCTTAGTGTTTACACATAGAATTAATCGAGATCTTTTGTAAGCATTCCATGAAAATTTTAGGGTGGCCAAGAAAAATTTAGGGAGGCTGACCTCCTTGCCCCCCGTGAATACGGGCCTGTATGGACTTATGGCGAAAAGTGCATAGTTTCAGAGCTAGGGCTGTTCAAAATCGCGAAAAAGCTGAATTTCAAGATGCCCTATTTTGAATTCAAAAATCTGTAGATAATGGTCCTTATCAGCATAAAGGAATCCACGCATATACAATCTGAAAAGTGCATATTTCCTCAATTGTCAATAGGTGTACAGGGTATTTCCTACATGGTTTAATTCTCAGATATACCCTGATTTCAAAGAGAATCTAAAGCAGCCAGAAGGTAAGCCTAGAGAACAATGGACATCCAATGCTTCGGAGGGAAGTCGGAAGTGTTAGGAACCGGTAGTTCCATGATTTTTTGTGTTCAGAATAACGTGTGATGACATGTATTTCATCACGGTATATTTCACTTTTCGTCATTTAAAATCGTGAAAGAAAACATTGCAGCATGCATTTTCCCGAGTACTAGAGACTGTGCTGCTGCTGATCCTTAACACTTCCGACATCACCCCAAAGGATTCTGTGTCACTGGCCTATCAAGGCCTATCGTTTACCTACTTTAGAACAAACATAAAGTCAGAGCATATCTCAAAATCGGTTGATTTCATGTCTGGGAATTTCACCCTGCACGGAATACTCTGACACCCATTGAACATTAATGAAATATGCATTTTTGGATTGCGTACCCGTGACTTCCTTTACGTTGATAAAGACCACCATTCACAATTTCTCGAAATCGAAATAGGTTCTCTTCAAATTTGGCTTTTTCGCGATTTTGTACAGCCCTAGCTCTGAAACTATGCACTTTTTGCCATAAGTCCATATGAACTTTTTCTCTTATTTTGATGTAAGGAATCAGTTCTTACAGTTCGTCGGTATAATTCATGAACACCATGTATATATACAGTGGTGTAACTAGTTTTACTGCGTCCTGGATCGATAAATCATTGTTTTGCTCATACCTGCCCCCTGTACCACGCATTTCAGCTGCTGCGTTACACACACACACACATATATATATATAACTACAGTATACAAATTTATTTTTATTAAGAAACCTAACCTGCTTACTTATCTTTTTCCTAAGTTATCACTACACACTTAATGAAATATGTTCACAGGAAATTAAATAAAAAATGGTTTAGGTTTCAAACAGGCCCAACTTTCATTTTATTCCAAAGTTGGGGTGGAATCCGGAAGGGGCTCGGCGCGCTGATTGCAATGACTCATTATGCAACACTCACTAGACAACTAGCTAGACAACCATTGCAGTGACGATCGTCCGGGTATCGGCTAGTGGGATCCAAAAGGGGGCGCGGGACTCGCGCGCCCCTCCATTAGGAGTAAAATATATAAATTAGTCCCTAATGAAGCGCTTGTTCATAGGCTGTGGGGGGAAAAAAAGTTTTAAAATTTCTCTCAAAAGGAAGATTGCAAGTGCGTTCTCCACTCACTGCAAATACACGTAATGTATGCGTTTCCAGTTCATGGAAATCCTGGATTCTCTCGTGTTGAACAACATGGCTTTCCTCAATGCCGCATCCAGAAGGGCGGAGATAAATACTATTATGAAGCACTGCGGTCCACATCTTCAGTTAGCGAACCATTTATCGAAAATTGGTTCATTTTTCAGATAGGGTGTTAATGAACTATACCGACAAACTTCAAGAGTTGATTCCTCACATCAAAATAAGAGAAAAAGTTCATATGTACCTATGGCGAAAAGTGAATAGTTTCAGAGCTAGGGCTGTACAAAATCGCAATTTAAGCCAAATTTCAAGAGGCCCTCTTTCGAATTCGAAAGACTCTGGATGGTGGTCCTTATCAGCGTAAAGGAAGTCACGCATACGCAATCCAAAAATGCATATTTCATTAATGTTCAATGGGTGTACAGATTATTCCCTGCAAAGTGAAATTCCCAGACATGCCATCAACAGAATTTTGAGATATGGTCTGACTTTATGGTTGGCCCAAAGTAGGCAAACGATAAGCCTTGATAGCTGTGAACACGGAATTCTTAGGCCTACCGCTCACTGGCAACATTTTGTCGGGCAACTATCTTCTTGCTCTGGCTAAATGCATTGAGTCTTATGGGAGTCCGCTCACTGAGGCGACAGCGACAGAAAAGTTGCCGAGGTGTCGCCAAGCAGGGCGACAGCAGGGCAACAGCCCGGCGACGGAACAGTTGCGCAACATCTAAAAATGCATTGAGTCTTATGGGAGTCCGCTCACTGAGGCGACGGCAACAGAAAAGTTGCCGAGGTACCTCCAAATAGAAAGGTAAAAAATAAATGTTTTCTACAATTTTTTTCACGTAACAGCTCGTTCCGTGTGTAGCGCGTGAAAAGAAGTGTTCGCAATGGAAACTAATACATTCTTTGATTAGTGACTAGCATGTCTTTAGTGATAAAGACTATGAAAAATTAATTGAGGATATAGAGAAACGGTCAGTGTTAAAGAAGAAATATATATAAAGAAGAAATTATGGAAGGAAGTGTGTTTTGCTGTTATAAGAAACTAGAATGAGCTTTCCAGCCAAGAAAAAACAACACAGATAGGTACATTTTTCGATAATGACATATCGCTTGTACTTGCAGAAAGCATGTCCTTCCATGTACTATTGCTTGTGGTGTGTGCCAAGAAATTGAATGTTTTAACTCTTTAAATGAATATGGTGAGGACAGTGTTAGCGTAGGCGATGACGATGTAGATGTGTAATTTACCTCCCAAAATATTTCGTCTTCCCATTCTTTTGCTTTAGAATATTTTTGCTTTATATATAGGTGTTATGTTTCTATAACACGAATTGTCTTGTACACTGTATTATGGTATGACCTTCTATTTGCTATTGCTTGTGGTGTATGCCAAGAAACTGAATGTTTAAACTGTTTAAATGAATATGGTGAGGACAGTGTTAGCGTAGGCAATGACGATGTAGATGTATAATTTGCCTCCCAAAGTCGTTCGTTATTCCCATTCTTTTGCTTAAGAATATTTTTATGTATAGTACTTATATTAAAGCGACCTTTGATTTAAAGGAAGAAACAAGATTTTTTCATGCATAGAACAATTATCAGGGTTGCCAGACCCCCTTAAAGGTAAAAGTGTAGATTTTCCTAGTTTTTTCAAGGTTTCGCTATCTTCTTTTTCTACAGGTTGGGGCACAAACGATACGTCGTTGGCAAGGGGATTCCATAAGCTTTCTAACGCGGTATGCTTCATGTCTCTGTGACAATTAGGGAGGATGCTAGATCTAAGAAACATAAGTTAGACCACAGTAAAAAATATACAGAGTGACCCTCCTTTGTCCGCGGTTCCGAATTTTTATCTCCCTTACTGTTGAACCTACGTCCTTCATTTTTATATATTATTGTTACCAATGTCTGGTCTACGCGTAGGAATTTTTCTGCCGGAGTATGAGGAAGTACAGTGTTGCCAGGGTCCAAGAAATATTAATTAAAAAACAAAAATCGACTTTCTTCTTCTTCTACTACGGGTTGGGCATGATGGGTACAAAAGTCACTTCGTTGCAATTTGTGGTCTATGAGCGTTCCAACGAGGTATCATTCATGTCTCTCTGTCAATTAAGAGGGCTACTAGAGCCTCCAACGTAAAGGTCTACGATTTTTTCGAAAAACTATTGTCCGCCATTTTGAAACCGATTTTGGGAGTGTTCCCATGGTCCGATTTTGTCGGGTTTTGGATATTTTCATCAGGTGAGGTACCTAACCAAAATACAGGTGTAAAACTAAAGGTTACAATTTTGCCCAGGTCAAACCGTATTTTGACTCGACTAAGTAGTATATAAGGAGATTCTATACTGAATTTTTTAATCTTACCGAAACAACGTAATCGTGAACTAAATTACATTCCAGTAAGTATTAGTGTTTCTTCGAAGATGGTGCGAGTGCAAAACAGCTAATTTTAATTCTGTATCCTAAGGCCAAACACACTTGTTTTACACCGTCGTTTTATTAGCTGCACACACAATTAGAGGGAGAACACATTGAACCTGTAACCGCTTTTTGGATGCATATTAACATCCCTCACAACTTCGTACTGGCTAGCGATGTCCAATTCACATAAGGCGTCAACATGTTGTTTTCAATTTATAAACTGTATGTATGATTCACGATGGTGGGTTTCAAGACGGCGACTTTCATTGTTCTGTGTTCTCTCCAATTTCTCCTCACCTTTATTACTCCCCTACATTGTTCCTTTGATTATATTTTGCAGGATTTGACATTTATGCGAGGGTTTTCCACACTTTTGAGTCCATGTATATATAACTGCTCGTATTGCAGCATGGGTTCTTCGAATCACTTTCACAGTTGGTGTAATCGATTTAGAAAGGACAATTACCGGTACGTATAGAACGATAGGCAGACGTACGTCAGCTTCCATTGTTTCGGTATAAACTATTTTGTCCGCTTTTTCCAAGTTTCCGACCACTGTGCGCCGCGCGATGGCCAATCTCATTACTTTCTGAACAGACCCTGTATTATCTTATTTTGTCTTTTATCTTTATTTTGTATTATCTTATTATCTTATTTGAAGAATTGACAAATTTGATATATCCAACCTAAGAGAACTCCCACATTGGGCACCGTGCAAAAAATATAGATTATTTTCAATACTACTGAAATTGTTTCCCTTTCTCCCTTAGACGCAAAATTTTCGAACACACTAAAACGAGTATTGTCTTATTCTTACTTAAGAAATTACATACCAAATTTCATATGGATGTTCAGATCATTGACGATATCATGACTGTTAACATGCCAGTATTGCTTAACTTTTGCCACAATATTATGAATTTTAGTTGTGATTGATCACCAACTACTAAGATCGTGTTGGATATCGAAAAGCGACTGAACCATCTTTTGGTTGTTGTTTTAGATGAAGTATCTTACTCATAAACAGTGCAAATTTCTTCATGGATCTACGAAGCATTTGTGCCTTCATTGAAAGAAAATTGTAAAATATAGTGCGGTTTTATCGACAATTCATTCATATTCACTACCTTATGTTTGGAATGCAAACATTTTTTCACATCTACTAGCTTCAATTGTGAGCTGTCAAATGACGTTAGGTTTGACCCGCTGCGACTCATATATAGGAATACTAACACCATCTCGTGCATTAAAAGCTACCTTTTGAAACTACATTATAATTTCTTAGTAAATTAGGAAAAATTCCAATTTAATCAAATCTAAATCTAAGAGACTCGAAAATAATAAACAAGTCAGTATATATCACACAAATTTGTTTCTAAAAAGTACGGTTGAAACCTACATTACTGAATTTATAAATTGTGTAAGTTATCAAAGCATGTATTCCAGGAAATACTAATTGCATGAAACTGTGAAGTTCTATCGATATACTTTCTTTTAGCTTTTCGGCTTTTGTGGTTGGCTGATGAAATGCATACTTTGGGTATAGTTTTCTTATAAAATGAACCAGAAACAAACTTCACTCGAGAAGTTTCATATACAATATAACCTATATACAAAGTTTTCTCAGAAATAAATCAGAAACTTATTATTAATTCAATGCCTTTAAATTTTGTAAATTCTTATGTTTGTTATATATTTTTTTAAAAATTGCATCATATTTCCCATGACCTCGAATTTAAAAAGTAATATAGTATATTCTTCTTAGAAAAGAATTAAGGTATTTAACACTTTATTTTTTTCATAAAGAAAAATTTTAGCTAAACCTCTAATTTATAAATTGTTGCGTATACATTACAGAAAAAGAAAAAAACGTGAAATTCCTCAGAACTAAATTTCACTAGGTGAAGCTGGAAACTGTTATTCACCGTGAGAAATATGAGTTTCCGGATTTTTATTATTGTGTCATCTGGTGTTCAGAATTGGCGCTTAGATCAGAAGAAAATTTTCGGGGCACTGTCGTACGCGATCTACAGAAGTCCTTTCATCTGAACTAAAATCGATATGAAAATAAATCTTGACTTGCTTAGTAAATATTTGTATGCATTATATATATATATATATATATATATATATATATATATATATATATATATATATATATATATATATATATATATATATATATATATAAGTTTTACCAAAAATTTCACTAACGCTATTGAGAAAACAAATTACTGAAAAATGCATAAACCATTTTTATTAAATGTTAAATAAAATGAAAAATAAACTCATAACAAGATGTGCTAAAATTAATGAAAGGCAATTTTATCAGACAATCGGAAAACTTATTATTAGTAAAACAACAGCAAGTGAAAGACTGAAAAAAGCAATCTGTGTCCTACACACAAACTATTACTTACACACACACTGTTGAAAGAGGAGCGATATGATGTCAATTGATAGTTATTAATCGAAGTAGAAACTGCATTAGGTAAATTATTTTCTCTACGTAAAATATATTAAATACAAATTTCATCTCATTATTTAGCGTAGAACACCCGGGTTTGATTCAAGCGGGAGCTTACATGGTTCAAGTTCCACTTAATCTGTAGGTCCAAGTCTCTTGTAGCCTAGGTGCTGAAAGGAAACTCTAATCCAACCAAATCAAATCATTATTTTTAATGCAACCTGAGGCATACCAAGCAGTCGACTTGAGCCCAGTCCTACCAACAAGTAAGGTTTCCCAGGTGATACACGCCGATTTTAATCAAACTTCACAGGTTTGTAGAACAGCAAAAAATAAGCGACGCGTATTTTTTTATAGCGGCCCATATGCATATTTAGGTGGTATAATAGGGCTGTCAAATTGGGACAACAATGCATACTTTAGGTAATAGCGCGAAAACGAGAAGAGATAGCCAAACGTTGTAAAGGAGCAAGTTGTCATGACACAATAGGCATTTCAATAACACATAGCGCTTCCACGGGGATAACGCACAACATCCGCAAATGGACCAATGAGGCATGAAAAGCAGTCACAGAGCTTTATCGATTACGCGGAATCCAAATAACGTAGGTAAGAATAAAGAATGATAAAGAATAAGTGATACGTGTTTTTTTCGTTTTTGCAAGATGAGACAAAAAAAAAAGTAAATAGATGCATTGTTATCTCAATGTCGAAAGATTGGAGAACTGGGAATATGAGGATGTGAACGCCTGTATGAGAGGCAACCTGTCAATCAGTGTTGTAGAACTGGTTGCAGGTGACAGGTAGAATCCTCGAGAGATAAATACCAAACGTGATCTTGTTGTTCAATGGTTTATATGTTATATCTATTAAGAGTTAGTGATTGCGAACAGTTCAATGCTCATGATCAGTAATTTAAAAGCCACCCAGCACCTAAACGAAATCACGCCCTTCCTGTAAGAATCGGTCGTATAGGATAGTAATACAAACATTGATATTGTTTTGCAACAAGCCCCGTTGTAAGGATAAATAGGCCCTTTGTTCTGCGCTATTGTACGTACGTGACATATTTTGTAATTTTTCGTGACACGATGTGATGACGCCTTTTAAACTGCCATAGCCATTTCGTTGACGCTTTAAACCCGTCGAATCCCACAGTTTGACTAGCTTCTATAGCCCAACGTCGTAAGCCTGTCATGAATTATAAGATTTTTGCATTTAGCAGTATGAAATTTCTCATATACGATTGCATCAATATGCATCCCTTTTTCATAATTTGTTCCACCGTCATGCAACTGTCTTTCCCATTTATAGAGGTCATTCCTACTTTTGACGAACTAGAACTTATGTTTCACAGTTTCAAACGACAGACGCCTCTTCTTTCCACATTTCCAAAACTGCGCTGCCTTCACTTTATTATGTGTCTACAGCTTCGCTGGTGCTCCCTTTCTCCGCAATACTGACATTGTATTGTGATAATCCTTCGTCTTCGTTGCTTTCTGTGTCATCTTCACTAACGAGTGAAGAAGCGACATCATGTACGTCATTATTACTAAATACCAGATCATCTGTAACGTCCACTTCGGTATTACAACCTTTCCTGAAACTTTCCAGGACATCAACAAGTATATCCTTTATTTCCATTTCATATTCGGTTTTTACAGTGTTCACACGTTTTGTTTCTTTGTATGCGTCCATTAACATATCCAGCACATTGTGCGACATACGTCATTTTCACAATACTGCAAATAATATCATACCACTTACACACACCTCATGCTGACTACTTCACAACACACGGGTTCATGTGTTCAGGACTTCTACCGGTACCTTTACATGGCATATACACACAAACACACGTATATCCACATATAGGATGCACAAACGGTCGCCACCAACCGGCCGTCTATTAGTTTCAAAACACAACTGTGTTCCCACTTCCACACAGTACGGCTTTCGTGTTTGATGTAGATATCCAGTTTTCGGAGCATTTCTGGTTCTGCTTCTTTACACTACAATGTCCTTGAGCCAATGTCTCTCTTCTGGCGTGTCTGCAACCAGTTCTACAACACTGATTGACAGGTTGCTTCTCATACAGGCGTTCACATCCTCATATTCCCAGTTCTCCAATCTTTCGACATTGAGATAACGATGCATCTATTTACCGTTTTTGTCTCATCTTGCAAAAACGACAAAACAAGTATCACTTATTCTTTATCATTCTTTATTCTTACCTACGTTATTTGGATTTCGCGTAATAGATAAAGCTCTGTGACTGCTTTTCATCCCTGATTGGTCCATTTGCGGATGTTGTGTGTTATTCCCGTGGAAGCGCTATGTGTTATTGAAATGCTTATCGTGTCATGACAACTTGCTCCTTTACAACGTTTGGCTATCTCTTCTCGTTTTCGCGCTTTTACCTAAAGTATGCTTTGTTGTCCCAATTTGACAGCCCCATTATACCAGCTAAATATGCATATGGGCCGCTATAAAAAATACGCGTCGCTTATTTTTTGCTGTTCTACAAAACTGTGAAGTTTGATTAAAATCGGCGTGTATCACCTGGGAAACCTTACTTGCAAGTAGAAGGGGCAAACTTATATGAAGCCTTTTATGAACTTTTATGAATCCTATGAATAAATGCAAAGAATACTACATATAATCTATTTAAAACAATTTGGTCACGCACTTCTTTTTAAAAGGTTGAATTTTCATAGTTACATAAGGTATTATAAATTATTTGTTTGAAACAAGAATAAAAAACAAGGTTTTTAAGGAGTAATAGGTGGCTGTGATATTTTTTAACAAGAACGTAATTTTAAAGTTGCATATTTAACGAATATAGAGCTAACAATGTAGTTTGCAAAATGGTACTATTTAATATAACTTTCGAATGTTTGAACGAAAGTATATGATTTTCACGTAGTACTGTGCAGCGGAGGTTGTTTTCTCCTGTAGGTCAGAAGGGACTATGACAAAGGTGATATATAAGGACGATACCTAATTATGCTTAGGAATGCAGACTTGGTCAGATAAAGAGTGAGATGGGGGAAGAATTACGTAGGAACGATTCACTTAGGAAAAGAATAACACAGATAAAGAGCACGGTGCCTCTTTAAGTGCGTCGACCCATAGTCGTTTGATGTTATGAAAGTTGACAACGTGGCTACGGCTGGTTATGCCGGTTAGACTAAAGGAGATGGTGATGATGAAAGATAAGTGAAACGGTGGAATGATGAAAGTGGGAGGAAACGGGAGAACACCGATTTAGGATTTAGGATTTAGATTTCTGGGCTTTCGGCATCTAAGGCTATTTAGCCCTTCACGTTTTGAGAGATGACGTCCCTCGGCGAGCACACAATCCGAGAAAACGGAAGGAAGAAAGGATTGGGGAAGGAAGGAAGCGGTCTGGGACCTATAAGTTAGGCACCACCCCGGCATTGGTCTGGTGTGAATGAGGGAAACCTCATTCAGGGTAGCTGTCCTGAAAAAGTGTTTTTACACTTTTTCGACCAAGTACCCTCATCGGGAATCGAACCCGGTACCGCTCGCACCGAAGGCAAGAGCGTTAGCGACTACGCTACGCGGGACCACAGGGAGAACACCGAGAAAACTGGAAGCTACATTGTTCACACGGCGTGAGCTGGGATCGAACCAGGGACCCCAAGCACCGGAGGTGAATGCTCTACCACTAAGCCACCGCGCCCCCGTTGTACGCGAACGATGCATCCTATTTACATCCAATGGCGTAGATGAAGTGTTCGGCCCAAATATCAGTTTTGGAATTTGATTTCAATTATGCCCACATCAGGGATGATTAAGTTGGCGACGTTGAACCTGGTCAAAGATTAGTAATGCATTCTCAGCCTGAAGATAATCTCTTGTCTCCAAAGGATTAAACATGTAGTTGTGCACCTAACTAATGATTAGTCCACATAAATCCACAACTGCTTGGGTCAATTGCTTTTGCTTGGCTGCTTGTATAACATCGGTGTTCAATAATTTTTCAGAGGTCTGTGTTCGGGTACTATTAATGTGTATAATTGTTCTTTCCGATTATTAATTTTGACACGAGTTTTATCAAAACCTTCTTGCAAAGAACTAGATTGTACTCTGTTTACAGAAGTAAGAATTTCATGCAAGCTTTTGGTGTCCGAAAAGGAAAAATAGTCCATAATGTCTGCAGTATGATTCAAAGCTACATTCTTTTTCAAGCAAAGGTTACTTTTCCTCTGGTTGGAAATCAAAATATTGGGATTGGAATAATATACTAGTTTTGATGTTTACAAAAATTTCCACTTAAGTCTCAATTTCCTAACTTGCGATAAACCATCAAGTTGTTTTTGGTTAAACCAACGTTGAAGAAGATTGAAATAAAACTACAGTCTTCGCAATTATAAATTTCACTGTAGCATGTTAGCTACTTTTCCATATATTACACGAATTTCATTTCCCAGTGATAGTTCTGGCAAGGAGAAATACGAAATTTGACGAATGTATAAAGGTTATGGTTTTGATCCAATGAGGCTCTTTGACCAATGATATAATAATTATTGCTCTGAATAGGAAATAATAAATTACTCTAAAGGATGGATAATCAATTGTCGTCCTAGTGAAAACTTTATTAACGCTATTTGATTTATCGTTATTGAATTCTCTGTGCCACCCCTGACAATCGTATTATGCGATACTTTTACAGTTCTTAGGTAACATCTTGTTTAATATCACACAAATCTAATTTTAACTAACAATAAATTGATTAATTATTGTTTCCAACTCATGCTTGAACGTGGCTGTCTTTCGGACAGTGAGGGCACATACATCTTAACTCTACTTTATTAACACCCTGTACATTAGTTATCACGTTCAGTGAAATTTCACTCAGATCTTTACTGGAAGAATTTTCATTCTGTTTCAACACGTATTGTTCTCTTGACTGGTTTACAAGATACGAAGAGTTTCTACTACTGTATCTACATAATGATGTTTGTGTGTGAGAGATGATTTCTGTTGAATTACAAGCTCAGATAATACTTCTGCATGCTTCCTGAGTACTACAAGCTCATCACCCATAACTTCATTCTCGGAAATTGACATTTCAGTTTGACTAGAAGGAGGGAGGGGGAAAGAGATTACACCGCGTTACATTCCAGTTACCACAAAAAGGAAATGATTCAGTAATATGACTAGTATTTGATTTGTCTCTTTGTTTTTCATTTCGTTTTATGATATAATTAACCTGTTCTTTTTTCTACAAGTGTTAACAAGGAAACAGAAGTGAATGATTTTCTAGCTATACCCGCTTAATAGCCAGACAAGAGACTTATTGAACTTACCTCTTCTACAACATGAATGTTAGAATCGTCCTTTAAAATTGAATTCTTTTTATCAAACACATCACAAAAAGGATTAATTCGGCATTCATTCTCTCTGTTTCATCTTTTATCGTAATATCTGCGCGATTACATTATCTTCAATTACATAAATCATTTTATGTTTAATTTGTAGATACATGAGGTTCTTATATTCATTAGTTTACTGTTATAACAATAAAAATGACTTAGACGCGTCTTACAGACAAGATGGCAAAAAATGTTGTTTTCTATGTCATTCAAATTATCAATTATATCTTAATGTTTGAATAAATCAAAAAACTTATGCACGCCTCATTGGTGGACAATAGTTGTATTTTACGAAGTAACTATGTTTAAAATAGCAAACATCAATTCACTAATATACAAAATTCACATATGAATATATAACAATAAGTTATAAATATATCAAAACGCTCCTCGAACTAACTTTTATAATAGTTCTTAGTAACAAGAAAAGAAAAATTCACAAATATTTCATAGATCACCAAAAAAATTGAAAGAAGTTCTTCAATAGTGAGGGAAAAATTTACAATCCTTGATTTGTTACAAGAAACGAAATAAGTGACTATGAAGTGACTCTCTTAACATGTTTACTTCTGAATGAGCAATATTAATCCGTAATATTACTCAAAATTTTTACACTGTTATCCTAACATAAAATGTACAGATCTCAATTTTTGTGGAAAAATTACAGCAATTGAAACCTACACCATCTACACTATATGCGTTTCTCGAGAGGGACTACAAAAATTCTAAATCAGCATAACTACACTAACTTTCTAACTCAACATACATTTGTACACTTTTTCAATAAAACTATATCTTTGTTTAACAGGGAAATGATTGCTGTAACATTAAAATTTGATCTTACATTTCGTCTGTATTCTTTCTCTCATAAAGACAATCTAGTTGTCATTTTTTCTGAACAAATAGCTGGAAGTGTTTTCCAATTACTTATCATCTTTTCGGGTGCTAAATAATACTCGTTCAAAATTACATAGGCATGGTGGTAGTTTGTAATATTGGATCCCCTCTCAACAAAATTTCTGGGTACGCACCAGCCACCTTATATCGAAGCAAAAATCACGCTCACCTACACTAGCATATAAAAGAAACATACTCATAAGATAAAGCTAATTATCTTAGCATTGAAACTGGACGTTACAGATTGTCTTTTGCTTACTTTAATTCTTCGTCTATTCGTGTTTGAATTATGTTATTATGATGTTTCACAAATTCAGTTTGACCGACATGTACTTTATCTGCACCTTGTTTCAAGGTATTGGCCAAGAATTACTTAAAATTTTGAGCCATTTTCGTCCTCTTTTTAAAAATTAAAAAAGTTGTTTATATGATTTTTTACTCCGTGATTTTCATGAAGATAGAAGTTAAATAATTTTATGACGATTACTCGTTAATAATTGATTCTAATTCTATCGAAGATAATAATAATTATTTGTCATTGTTTGTCACGATATTCTAATATAATTAAGTAATTTTGGAGCAACGTGTGTTTAATGTTTAATATTGTAGCTATGAATTATGTTAATATAAGTTGCTAATTTTAACTGATTCTGCTCAAAGCTACTAACTTTCGTCATATCTCTGTGAACTCCAATCAAAAATACGTATCTCAGATATGTTTGTTTAGTAAATTACGAGAAGTGTGTATTTAATGCTTATGAATGTAGTTCTGCTTGCTAAGGCTATATATATAATATATTGTTAAAGAAATTCATACCGAGGATATGAAATATTATGGATTTTGCACTATGTAATTATATGCAGCAGAACATGTATAGTTGGATTAAATGTCGACGCTTGATATGGGATTAATAAATGACATAACGGAGGATAGAATAATAATTTTATTCAAAATGTATAAGCATACAGTTCATGGTATCTAGATTGGAGTTTACTTATACCTTTTCTTGCTTCGTCCTTTACTGAGGTCCATTCCCTTGCCTGCAATCTTCTTCAAATGTTAAATCGCCATGCGTAGCTCGAGATGCGTCACAGCGATGGAATAATTTAGGAGTAACACATACTTGTTAGAAGCCTTGTGTTGCATGGCTCGAATCAAGGACCATATTCTTTATTGGAGTTTGGAACCTGTCATCCATCCATTATAAACGAACATGTGTTGTTTAGAGGAAGTTCATCGCCTGTTAGATGTTATTCACACCCGATATCGACATCAGCTGACGACAGATTTTCAACAAGGAAATAATTAATTATCTTACGTCTGCTCTACTACAAGGAAGTCCTTGTATTTGTAAATGATATGTAATAAACACTGGTAGTAACTTCCTATTACCTTTTGCCTACCAAACAGTCTCACACGCGTTAACTGGAATTCAGTTTTGTTTAGATCGGATGCTTTCTCAATGTGTTTGTTTCTACTGGACTCTCATTGTCATGCACCTACGACGAATCAATGCTCGCTTCGACCATCGACCTGGTAAACATTGACACAATAAGGAAATATTGTTGATGAGTAGTAAGTACTTCGACTCTCGAAAGTCTCTCTCTTCCTGGTTTTAGTCTATGTGATTCTGACGACGTTAGCAGCCTAGTAGGAAGTATAGCTGCTTTATGTTGTGTCATCGATATGTACTTTGGCTGTGTCAATTTGGGGAATTGAATGTGCATGTCATCGAGAGAGTGTCAGTACCATTGCTTTCTTCATGACGTCAGAGAGACAGTCGAGACAAATACACTTGAGAAAGCTCGATCTGGGGGTCATTTGGTCATTGCTCATTGGGACCTTCGTTACTTGGTCTTTCGTGACCGTACCGTCGGTCCGACATTCGATGCCTTGGTCGATTGTCGGACAAGTCATCATGGAGATCTTCAAGACGCCTCGATCTACAAGTCTACGCCTTCAACTTCATATTAGGGTGAGACTGTTCTAAATTTAAGTTGCAAATCCTAGCTCTACCATTAATTCCTTTAACGTTCTCATTGCTACCACTCAATATTATTAGAACCATGTGTTTCATTTTAATCAAATTTAGTATTGTTGGCAAATCCCTACTGTTTCACTTGTGAGAATATATACACTCAGTCCCAAGGTACAGTGCACCATGCATATCAATTACACAGTTGTTTTCCATTTGATGCACTGAGAGTAAATTATGTATTGCTCTTAAAATGTACAACCTGAAAACGCTCGTTCTTCGCACGTGGAGAATACATTTATGAAAAATATTTGAATCCCTTTCCTCCTTAGGATTCGCATGAAAGTGTAATGATAAAATTCAGTAAAATAATTTACTTTTGCCATAAATTTTGAAACACACTATCCTCTTCAGACGTGTTCAAATTATTAGACTCAACTTTCAGTTTCTGAATATTTTAGTGTTTTTACAATATTACGTGAGAAAATACGTTCTTAGTCCAAATTACTACTTTGTAACTCTGCCCTAATGTCTAGTTGATGTGGCGTATGCTTTTCAATATCAGTAAAACAAATGCGTACATAACATTCAAATATAATTACTATACAGTGTGTATATCCAAATTGGAAACAAAAAGTGAAATGGAATACTTCTAAGAAAATTCTCTCACTCACAAAGAGTAATATTTCTTATGAAATCCCTTATTCTTTATTAAGTCATTTATCCTTTGTGACATCCTATGTACGAATTAGGAACATTTTGCCTTCAAGTCAGCCTCGTGATAACACAAATTATTGATCTCCTTGATCAATTGAAGTTTGGTTCTAATGTGCTTCTCCTCTAGCTTTTCTTTCATGAAGCTCCAAAAGTTTTCAATCGGGTTTATATCAAGACTAGTGCCTGGCCACGGAAGAACACTAATTTCGTTGTCCTCGAAGTTTTTTGTCACAACTTTGGCCGGCTGGCATGGGACTCCATTATGCATAAAGATGAAGTATATGTCATCAAACCAGAGTGCAGTCTGGAAAAGCATTCTTCTTGAAGAACTTGTAGGTATTGCTCGTGCTTCATTGTCCTCTCTACTATATACAGTCTTCCAGGACCGAAGGCAGAGATCACACCTCAGACCATGACTGAAGTAGTATGCTTCACGATTTATTAAAGACATTCCAACTTGAATTCCTCCCAAGTCAAGGGGGCGCGGTGGCTCAGTAGTAGAGCGTTCACCTCCGGTGCTTGGGGTCCCTGGTTCGATCCCAGCTCGCGCCGTGTGGACTTTGTGGTGGACAAACGCCGTGCTCGTGGGTTTTCTCGGGGTTCTCCCGTTTCCTCCCACTTTCTTCATTCCACCATTTCACTCATTTCTCATTATCACCGTCTCCTTTAGCCTAACCGGCATAACCGTGGGACGTTAAACTTAAAGATTTCATTTTTTTCCTCCCAAGTCAACGTCGCATATTGTGAACATTCATGAGACACAAAGATACATGATTCATCACTGAAACACGCTATTCTCCAATCGTCAGCATCCAATATTCTAGGCCTCGTGCCCATTCCAGGCGCTTCTTTGCTATGATTGGAGTAGACTCTAACTTTTGTTTTCTTTCTTGATCCTATGCTTTTATTCCTGCGACACGAAAAATCCTTCGAACACTTTCAGGCTTAATTCTATTAGAAGTTGCACTTGTTTCCCAGAGCCAATCTTTTTAGTTTTCTGATACCTCTTAGCGATAGCATTGGTTTCTGACCACACTTCCCAGCCCTATTTTGGCTCTTGTTCATTTCAACAAGGATTCTACTCACAGATTTTTGTTCTATCCCGACTCTACTAGCAATGTATTGCCGTGTATATCTTATTTCCACCAGAAGTATTTTGTTAACTTCCATTTTACGCGGAGAAAGGTCTTTTGCTTTTCCCATTATGCTGCAATTACAGGACTACACAGAATAAAAGATTGATACACGAAACACGTCACGATCATTTTAAACTGGCCCATTCAAACTGTTGACCGTTTGGAATATCGTTAACTTCTTACGACAACAACCACAACACTTTAACTTGTTGATAGGAACCACAATAGCTATCTACAACTGAAACACCACTTTCAGAACCCCCCCCCCTCACTAATACCATCAGCGTGAAATCACCACTTCAACTGTACAGTAAACAAATGAAGGATCTTATATTGGTGGTTTAACCATTAAATTAGATGTTCTAGAACTCTGAAATTAGTACTCCTACATCAATTTTGCATTTTTCGAGCGTGAGTCTAATAATTTGAAGACGTCTGTAAAATACACTCTTTAACTAAAGTGTTACGATGAACATCAAGCTTGAAGGAAGTAATAACTATGTTTCAAAATTCTTTTCAGACGATTACTAATCTTGGTAATTTGAATATTTTATTTTCATCCCAACAAAAATGAATTTAGGCTTAAAAGGCACTTGGAGTGTCTCTATTCACTTCGACGATCTCAAAAACTATGGATTCAGTCGAACGTTTTCGATTATTTCTACATGTCAATCCGTTTCCACCCACAACCCTAGAAACGCTAGGGATGTTTTACGCCTATATGCTAATCCTTTTGAATTTTTAAAGGGTGTTAATATATACGATTTGAGTCAAACATTGACAACCTAGAAAATGCTATATTTGCAACCATAATGATTAAGACCACCATAAAATAAACTTGCAATGAGGAATACAGAACGTCGCTTCTGTATAACGTCGCTTCTGTATAACGTCGCTTATAAAATATCATTTTTGAACTACTAAATGTCTACCTTGTTCGAAACGGGGAGTATATGTAATAATTTTGTGTCGGTACACCAATTCTTAATCTGCAGTGTAGATGTCTAGTTATAGATAAATGCATAATCTTTCGTGTTTTGAAATAATCGCTTTTGATTCAAAAATATAATTAATTCATAGGTATGAAATAAATAAACAATTATCTATATTTATATATTGTTTTCATATTGTTCAGTTACTAAATTATGTTCTGTATGATATGAAATAAATACTGCTGAATTTTATATATGTAATTACAACCTTATTTCCATTTCGTAGTAAGTATTAGGTCTAATATTAACACGTTTTGGATGGGTTGGAGATAAAACTTAAATATTGCACTGTTCTAGCAAACGTAGCGAAGCAGTAATTGTTAAATATTAGGAATTAGCGTACCCACAGACAGAGTGTTGCTATTATGGTAAGATTATGTTATATAGATCGTAAAATAAAGTTTGTAGACAGGAAGGGAGATATTGAATAACAATCAATGATAAGTTAATTTCTCACGTCAAGAAAGTGTGATTGGCAGAATTCTAACGAACACGAAAACTTCTCAAAATTACCTCAAGTAACATCCAATAATTCTAGAATATGTGCAGTAATCATGAACAAACAGACCTATAAATTTTCAGAGAAGACTTTAAGCATATTTATTAATTGCCAAATTCGTATTTATGCAACAACAGAATTGACATTCTACTGTACTTTCCAAAATATAGGAAAGCTATTCACCTGAGAGAATTAATCAAGGCAAATCGTAAATTTGATTTTGAATTTGCAGATTAAAAAGAGGTAATGCCTCAAAAGTGACTAAGTGATTTTAATTATGCATCTCATGGGATTTACGATGGTTCACACACCTGTACCAAAGGCAATTAATTGTGTAGAACAATGAACACTCAATGAAATGAGTGTGGCAATGAACACCGCTTAACTAGGAAGTGGGAGGAGCAATTAGCATTTGTTAGCATGAATCTATTCAGTTTACACTTAAATAAAAGCACATTACTTTTCCTTCCTTCTTAATTGATTAGTATTCCATGCTTTTATTTTCTTTACTTCTATCACTTTGTTTTAATATATACTGTCACTAGACAACGGGAGTAAAAGTGAAAAGGTAGGAAACGCATCACGTCACGCCTTCACCCTTGCCTATCTTTGCCCATTGTAATTTTTTAAGAAGTGACGGAAGCCATAAATATTTTTTCTAAGTGGGCTAACGAGGTTCACCAGTGTTCCCCCTCACTTTTATCCATGCTAGACAAGATAAAGTTTTAGCGGGTAAACGGAGAGGACACAGAATTGCTCACTTTGTAGTGAAGCACCTCCCAAAGAAGATTGAGTTGAGTTGATTTTGAGTTTAACGTCCCGTTCAGCAGCGAGGCTACATGAGACGTGGACCTACTGATTAACGTGGAATCCGAACCACATGAGCTCCCGCCGGGAATTGAACCCGGGTCTCCCGCGCCAAAGGCGCGTACGCTAACCGCTTAGCCACGGAGGAGCTCCCAATGAAGATTGAAGGTTTATGAATATATAAGCTTGATGATGATGAAGTGTTTATATTTTATATATATTAGTGGCGATTCGTAGTCTGCAGAGGCAGCGGCTGCAATATCAAAGATATGTGTGTAGCACGATTGTTCCCCTCCCCTAGTTTCTTTAAGTCTTAGCCAAATAATATTTAGGAAATATGAAGAGGAAACTATCTTCAAGCTATATTTGTATACTGATTGTTCTCTAATATTGATTTAATATATAGGTTATTTCCTTATTTTTTTAAATAAAAACATTGATCGCTGTCATTGCTCGATTTGTATATTGATATATTGGGATTACTAAAATTTGAATATACTCATGGATAAATAAATAAACTATACGTTATTTAAAATGGAAGCTCATTCTTCGTCCTTTTCGAGTTGCATTTTTTTATTATTATTTCCTTCTGATTGAAATCTGGAATGCTGGACAACAAGTCTCTCTGAATAAAATGCATCGCCACCGCAAATATTTCCCGCTTTATTTTCTTTAGGGTAGAGAAACATCTCTCTCCTCCTACAATCGGCATTTTGTTAGTAGTTTTTATATGAATATAAGAGACAGAAATCCAATTTTAGTGACCACATATTTTTGTCTGCTGCTCCACTGTAAAGAAGCATGAAATCCAACAATTTTTGCCTTCGAAAATGAAATAAATAAATCAAATCTTTAGTTTAACTTCCCACGCTTATGCCCTTTAGGCTGAAGGAGACCTGTGGTGTAGCATTTTTCCTTCGAGACATCATTTAATAAATATTAATATTTGGAATGATTTGTCGTTTTCAATCAATGAGAAATACCATGGATTGTAAAACTATTGAATTTAATGCTAAAAATAGCTTGAACCTTGAAATTTCTCTTTTGTGAGTGGTGGGAGTATATTTCGTGGTAGGAAAAAAGGAAGAACCGCGATTCAAAGCACTAGATATTTCTGCTATTATTAATATTCATATGATTTGATTTGATTTGATTTATTATTCATTCCGTACATCATATTACATGTATGTTTGATTATTGAGTCTTTCTTATTTCAGTTCTTAACTGTAGTGATATTTCAAAATGGAAGAATTTGCTGAAAACAAGATTAAGATACCGACTAAGCAGAGAAAAAATAAGTAGATTTCTATATATATTAAGATTATTATTCTTTCACTGTCATAAATTATTTCCTAGATTATAAGTTACTTTCCTAGCAGAGAGACAACTAGCAAACCGCTTGCTGTAAGCTTGAATTGCACGTTGGCCAAGCTTGCATCCAGCTTGATTGGAAAACGTGCAAGCATGCCTCAAGCTGGATTCCAGTAACGAAGATACATGGGGACAACCTTGCATTCAGTTTTCCATTCAAGCTTGACCCAATCGTTTTACAAGTCAAGTCAAGTCAATAGCGAATGAACGGTCAGGGATGCTATGACGCTCTGCGAAGGGCCTAAAGCATCGCTTGCAAGTACAACAAAAAGCAAATTGTATGAAAGCATGCGTTTCAAGTGCAAGCATAAGTGCCAGAAGCCAAACACATTCCAACTGGCTGAAACATTTCTTGGTACTAAGGTTGGGATCCCTGGTTCGATACCAGATCGCGTCAAGTAAGCTTTGTAGTGGACAAACACCGTGTACTGGGTTTTATCGGGGTACTCCTGTTTCCTCTTACTTTCTTCATTCCACCATTTCACTCATTCTCATACTATCTCTGTTAGCCCATACAGTATAACCATAGGATGTACAACTGAAAGGTTTAATTTCATAAAAGTTATTTATATGACAATGACAAATATTGATGATAGGTTAATTTCAAATTACTTAACTGGGTGAAATGTGAAAAATATCATAAAAATTAAAGCTATTACTATTTTGTCAATCTTTGGCTGCATCTATACTTCAGTTTTTCATTAGACATGCTTCCTGGTATTCCATGTTCGAATCTCCTGATTTCATGACTGGTAGCACGACAATGACAAAAGAAAAGAAATCATCTCGCTTGAGAGAGAGCCTATATTGGACAGTCTTTGAAGCAGTGAGCATCCTTAAAAACTGCACTGAAGTGGACATAAAATTAAAATATGACATTGTTTTATATATTGATAATTCCTATGTTTTAACCATAATGAATATTTAGGATCTGCAACTTCCGCATAATTTTTCTCCACTCTCAAGAGCGAGGGGGGAAGACAAGGAAAATCGCGAACATACACACCTTGATGCAAATAATATTCTTCATGTAATACAATTATTATTGTCGCATATTGTAAACTTTAGTACTGATAGTAAATGTATTAAATAGTGTGGTGAGTGAATAAGCAAATTTGAAATGTTTGGGCATGTATAGTCAGCGACAAAAGTTCCTCCCGTTTAATGAAACTAGTTTCGTAAATAACTTCAGAATGGAAGGACAATTTGAGTATACTTTTCAGGAAATTAGAAAGAATGTAATTTTCTGTACGTTCCAGGCATATCACCGTTGTACGTTCCAGATACACCACTGTTTTTACCAAGAATAAATTTTACCAAACGGAAAGAACTTTTGTCACTGACTGTACAAGGCGTGTTTCTCAAATCTCTTAACTGCCAATGACGACTCAACTCGTCAAGAGAATTTCGCTTGTATTTGCAGTCTGACGACTACTTACGTCATAATGGAATTCTTAATGGGTGTGACGAATTAATACATATTTTCCGTAGGACTTAAACCTCAAAGATTTCATGTCATTTCACAAGACGTATTTTTAACAAATTTATTCCCCATTCAGAGCAACTTTCTGATTCGGAAACTCCCCAATTAACAGGTTAAATAGATAGCGTTTTGAAATTCGGCCGCTGCAGCGCAGCGATCTGCAGCCTGCGCATGCACGCTGTGTACCTACATTTGTTGGCAAGCTACAGACATCATTACGGAAACATTCGATTGTGTTTAGTTTGTTCGTGTGTAGCTCAAATGCCTCCATCGATTGAGAATCCGTCGGATTGTGAAATACGCGTTGTGATTCGTTTTCTAAGTGCAAAAGGCATGAAAGAAGCTGATTTTCATTGCCAAATTAGTGAAGTGTATGAAAAAAACATTATGAGTGATGACATGATATGGAAATGGTTTACAACTTTTGAAGATGGTCCCACGAATGTTCATGATGAGGAACGACGAAGTGGGCGACCTTCTGTTATCACTAAAAGCTTGGGGCAGAAAGTTGACGAAAAAGTAATAGAGAACAGCCGCTTTACGATTTCGTCGTTATCTGAAGTTTCAAGTTTCCTCAAGTTTCAAGAAGTGTACTCTATAAAATTGTGACTCAACGCCACGACTACGATGTCCATTACTCAAGTTCGAATATTCGTATGTTTAATTCCTGGTGTGACATTTTTAATCAAGGTACCAATTTATAGTTATTTCAAATATAATTTCATGTGTATTTGTCTTTCCATACTGAAACTAAAACACTTTAAGAGGAATGGAAAAAAATTGATAAGTGGAATGTAAATCTAAAGACGTTTTAATATAAGTTAGAGGAAGGACGGGAGCAATAAGAGAAATAATTTTGAAAAGATGAAAAGAAACTAGTTAGTGTATTATTTAAGAAGAAATTGTCTCGTTAGGGATGTTATGGGAGCTAAGAGAGGGAGAAGAAGAAGAAGAGGACTATAATTATTGGACGATATTAAAGAAGGCAACTCTTACCTGAAAACTTAGACATTATCGGAAGACTGTGTTTGTATGTAAGTCCATAAAGCAGGGATGCAAATAATCAGTCGCCCGGGGCGAGTGGTTCATCGGTGCGGGCGAGTTTTTAATATCATCATTAAAATACCGAAGATAAGTAAATGATTTCTATTATGAGATGTGGGCTAGCAGTTTTTTAGAGGGTTGTAAAATTTAGTTGCTTATTTGCATCCCTGCCCTAAAGTGATTGTCAATGATAACAGAATTCTTACGATCATGATTATTACCAGACAAAAATTTCTTCTCAGATACAAGTAGCGTAATGCTGATCTATAAACATTTTTTTTTCTAATTTAATATATTTTAGTCACACCATTTCACATAGATTTTTTCACGCAGTTTCTTATCAAATAAAGTTTAAAGCATAAGAAGCTTCAAAGGTTTAATTCATCTACCATCAGAGTTATTCAACTTTAAAATCAGCTAGAAATCGAAAAAATTAGTATGTTTATTACTCTCTAAGATAGTCATATCCAACCGAATCCTCTGTGACGTCATAATTTGCTGCTTCCCTTTTCCGTAAAGACTCGGAGAAGAGAAGGAGCAGGAACAAAACTCTGACGTTAAGTAAAAACAGTGGTGGCATGCAACAAGAACATCAATACTGTTGTCTAAAGCTTTACAGACACACTGAACGTGCACTCTTGACTACACTGGATTGACGCATATACTGCAACACTTGCTAATTCCAGTCTATTATACCTTACCTCTCCTCCCTTGCTCTAGTGCTTATATCTACTACGGTACTTATCTTATGGTAAAAGCGCACACTTACATCATACATCGGCCAGTTGGAAATGAGTGCTCTAAGAGAAAAGTACCAGGTCATATTTACGGGAAAGTACTACTACTACCAAACCATTTCTCGTCACGTAAAATTTTCGAAACCTTTGAGTTTTACGTCCCATGGTTATGCCGGTTAGGCTAAAGGACACGGTGATTATGAGAAACGAGTGAAAATGGTGGAATGAAGAAAGTGGGAGAAAACGGGAGAACCCCGAGAAAACCCAGGAGCACGATGTTTGTCCACCACAAAGTCCACGGTGCGAGCTGGGATCGAACCAGGGACCCCAAGCACCGGAGGTGAACCCTCTACCACTGAGCCACCGCACCCCCGTAAAATTTTCGAATCTGGCACTCAACATACGAGAAGAGTTAGATAAGTTTCCTGCATAACATAGTAAATAAGCTCATATTTTAAAATCATTTTCGTATGTTATGTAGCCATGTTTTAGAGGATGTTATGCAAAAAATCATAAATTTATGCAAATATTTCTCTTTTGTTCCATGTTTGAAGTGATCATCGAGGAGTGACTTGATGACTGCTCTCTTCTCTTTACAAATATGAGAAGAGAGTAGTCATCAAATACCTCTTTACAAACTATATGACTGAAGAAATTTTTTGATGAATTAACACAGACAATGACCAATTCTTGTCCTTCATATAGGACAAAGAAATCGTGGGGAGCAGAGTTCAGGAGGGGCAGAAGGAGCACAGAAGTTGACGAGAGATGTGGAAAACCCAAAACAGTGGTGTCAATGGAAACTGTGGGTCGTGTGCACGACCGATCCTTATAGACAGGAGAATTTGTCTATTACGTATTGCAGAGATCCTAGGAAGTAGTTTGGAGTGTGTGCATTACATCATATTTTAACTGGGTGTGAAAAACTTGTCGACAGAGTAAAGTGCTCAAATTGCTTACAGTTGAACAGAAGCGGACAAGATTGAACTATTCACAACTCGTGTCACCGTTCTAAGTGAGTGCTTCCATCTTTATTTAAGACGTTGTTATTGTTGATGAAACACCATTATATGGAGATGATTCTTAGACTAAGATCCAGTCTGTGTAGTGGCATCATACTGAGTCTTCTAGGCCGAAGAAATACCGCAGTAACAATTGCGGAAAAAATTATAAAATAGATGCCACTTTTGGGGATTGCAATACAGTAATACTGAGCGGATATCTGAGAAAAGGCACCACATTGAGTATTAAACGATGCTAGCAATCCCGCACGTCCTGTGCAAGCACAGGACACTATTGTTGTCTGATTGATCGAATATGATACAAAATTTAAAATATTTATGGCTGGAAGAGTAATTTTAATAACACATTAATAATATCTTTAATTAAGAATTTCTTGATAATTACTCGAATTTAATATGTAAGACGCACCTCACATGTAAGACGCACCCCAATTTCGCTGGGTTAAATTAAGGAAAAATAGTAAAATGTTCCGTTTTTACTATTACTAAAGCGCTCTTTGATATTGGTCATTTTCGGTGATATTTATATGTCCCTCTTCTCTCCCCATGTTGCGGAACACGACATGATAGAGATTATTCCATGTCCGAATGTCATGTATGTTGAAAATTTGATCGAAATCGGTTGGATGGTTCAAGAGTTAAGTTCTATTTATTTTTATATATTAATCACCTCTTACCCTCCCCCTCCCCTAGGTTCTACCGTCAAAGTGAAAATATTTTTTTTTTTAAATCTTTCCAGATCATCTATGTTGAAAATTTGATTGAGATCGATAGAGTGTTATTAACTCATGAACATCGTCACTTTTATTTTCATATTTATTGATTTTTGTATATCTCCTTCCCATCCCCTACGTTATTCCGTCAAAGTGAAATGGTAAAATCCATCCCAGGCACGAACTTCATCTATGTTGAAAATTTGATCAAGATTGGTCGTTTGGTTCAAGAGTTATTAAGTTTTAGTTATTTTTTATAATTTCTCCTGCTCCCCCTCCCCTAAGTTCTACCGTCAAAGTGAATAGCTAAAAGCACTCCAAGGCCAGAACTGCATCTATTTAAAAAAACTGACGAGATCGGTCGGGTGGTTCAAGAAATTAAGAGTCACAAACATAGTCACTTTCAACTTGAATCTGAAGATTTTTTTTTTTTTTTTTTTTTTGTTTACAGACACAGCTATTAATATATAGATGTGCACCTGGTGAACAAACTGGATACTGCGTTGCAGGAAAAGAGGCGAGAAAAATTATCTTCCTTCAAAGACACTGTTGCTTGCTACAAAACAGCCACCATAATTCACAAATTGTGTGAATTAAAATTCGAATCTGGCGATCGCCCCTATTCTCCAGATCTAGACCCTCAGACGTTTTCCTAAACCTTAACATGCACCTGAAAGTACTGAATTTAGAGACACAAATGACTTTGCAATAGCTATAAAGGCGTGGTTTCCACTATCATTTTGTATCTCGCGTCATGTTTAGGGGCCGGAAACTTATCCATTATATATACAGTAAGGATATCATTTTGAAATTTTGAATGTGTATTTCCGGCTTAGTATCATCTATAAGGAAGATGTATTTCAAATCAATCGTATGGCTGCTAAAAGTTTTCTCTTTGTCATTTGGAACTATTTTATTTCGTGGAAGCATTTTTTTAAATATTTAAAAAAAAATGTCATTCACTATGTAAACATAATAGTGACTATTCTGTTATTTCTAATTTCTATTCTCAAGTATTGCATTAAACCATTACAAATTCTTGAAATTGTGCAAAAATTGACTCCAATTTTGGGCTACTAAAAAAGAGTTGACTCTAATGCTGAAGTAAAGAGTTGACAAATGGCTAACAGTATTATAGGAAAAAGAAGCACTTTCCTCTTTCCTTTAAGAATAAAATACAATATCCTGTACCGCGAGGTTCATAGTTGTCCTCACCAACCGCACATGATATTTTCAGGAAATGAATGGCATTTAATAACACACGTTCAACACACACACAATAGCTTCTGAAATGTTTTTTTTTTTTTTTTTTTTTTTCGCCATATACAATATACCCTCAAAACCTCACTAATGGAATCACGTAAAGTCTCTGAAACATTTAGAAGGACAAACAAGCTTCTCCTATTCCATTATTTGCAGAGAAAACCGTTATTGTTAGATGTTTGTTGTAGCTTTTGCGTTATACGAGTTGGTTGAGTCTTTCGTCTTATGGTCTGTTATGTTAAAACTAGAAATTTTCTTATGTGCATAAAGGTATTTTAATTAAGATCAAATTGTGGTTAACTATGATTAAAATTGACAGTCATTAGAAGATGTTTACAATGTTTTAGCTGTAAAAGTAATAGATATTTTTCAGTAGTAGAGGAAATCCAGTTATAAATATCCATCCGAAAATGAAAGAGAGTGTATACTCCGTTCCTATAAAATACGCTATTGATCTTCTGCTGCCCTTCATGCGAGTTGATGCACGACAAACGCATTGTTTAAAAGATAGTGTTGGAATGTTTAGGACATACCGTATCTTTTTTCCTTTCTTTTCTTTTCTTATACTCTCAAGTTTAATTTAGCCAATTTAGCTGGTCTGGATTAAATTAGCTATTTCTCATGATTTAGCATATTTTGTTCTTAATTTCAGACATAGTTTATAGTATTTTGGCTACTTTTGCATAAGTTATCATATCTTATGTAGATAATTATATTTCATTTCTTTTTAATGTACTGTTTGCCTATTTGTCTTCTTACAGGCTAGATTTGAAATATTGCTATTACTTCTTGAAATTTTCTTTTTAACCAACCAAATTATTAAAGTTCTTAAAATTTAAAACTTCACTTTAGATGCAAATCTCATTATTTTATGGTATTCAATTTTTTTAAGATTATTAATGCTAGTTTTTGCTAACATTTTAAACTAATAAACATTTGAATGTTAGTCATCCTAGGGTTCCCATAACATTATTTTCTACATTAAGTTATATGATTAGCAATTTTATTTTATTTCACACGGTGATTCATTAAATGCACTTGCAGCAGCAAGAAGCAAAGGACATACAGTCTCGATATAGAAATAAAATAATGATACAAAATAATCCAATAACTGGAATAGAAAGAATAACTGATGTAAGATAAACCATTGATGTTGTAAAGATGGGCAATTGGTAGTTGACATAAATATAATCAATTGCTCGTTAATCAATGGAGCATTTCGCTGGTGGTTGGTAACTCAATATCAACTCAGGCGAACATAATGGTAAGTGCCACTTACAGTGAAATTGAGTTTTTAGTTACAGTTAGTTAGCATTGAATAACAGAATAGTATGTAGGTAGTTTATTGCAATCGACTCAGTGTCTCAAGCAGCAGTGTACCAAGCCACAAGTGATTGAAATTTACTAATACTTCCGGTTCTAATCCTTACTTCCTTACAGCAAAAAACGGTAAATGATATCCAAAAGCTGTTTTTAACAAAGATTCAGCGTCACAAAAATGAGTTTTGGCTCGACTTTTCCCAATCCGTTCGAAACGAAGAAGTTGAAAATCTACGATTTTAAATTTCAACATTGATCTCATAATGAATAAAACTGAATTAGTTTGTGATAAATATTTTTATATGAGTTCAGTACAGCACATGTACCACTTCAAGTCTGAATATTGAATTCACATAATTTCGAACTCTGCCGTAGTTTCATCCAGTGAAATGAAATTCATTTGTTCTCGTATATTGTTTATTATAGCTTTAGTAATAGCCAACATGTATTAATAATATAAATTTGACCAAAGTATATTAATAACACTTGTGTAAAATTGACCAAAGCATCAGTTAGTACCGCCTAATATCAGACATGTTATCTGAACTTAGAAGTGTTCTATTGCCGAAACTGTAATATAGATTTTATTAATATATTTAATGTTTTAGTCAGTTTTGTTCTATTAATACATGATTTTTAAAATTATTATGCAGATTGCCGAATGAACATTATTTTTATCGAATGGAGATTCTGAGTTTGATGGTGCGATGTCTTCCAAACACTTAGGTTACCAAAACCTAAGTTGGAGTGAAGCAATGATTTTCTCGTTACTTGCGAACACTAAAAAGCAGAGATCTAGACAGTGATTCGAAACAATACATTCTGCTCGAGAAAAAATAAAATGAAATCTTTCCCTTTTACGCCCCACAGGTTATGCCCTGTAGGCTAAAGAAGACGGTGGTAATGAGAATGAATGTCAATGTGAAATTAGGAAAATAGTAGGAAATGGGTGATCTCCGAGAAAATCCACGCACACGGTGTTTGCCCCAAATACAACTTAACTTCACACAAACTGAGGTTGAACTAGGGATTCCACGCACCAGAGGAAGAGTCTCTGTCACTGAACCACCGCAACCTTCACATTGTTTTGAATAAAATCTCTCACATCAAGTGGAAAGAAGAGCATTTTAACTTGTATTAATCACCAATGTGAAATATTGTATTTGACAGACTATAGCCAATCGAAAGTAGCCATCATTATTCTCAAGAAATAATCTATCGGAGAGTCTCTTCCTATTCTATATGCTCTAAAAAGTCTATTCCATTATTGACCTTGGCTTCACATGATTTGGCGTCTTTTTCACTTTCGATTGAGCTGTATGCAACGAAGTGATTTGTTTGTCATTATTTCTCTGTAGCATTTCCAATTCCAAATCTCAGCACCTTATGCTCTTCTCATAAGTCGTCTCTATAAACATAAAAAATGGTCATAATTAAGAAGACCATTTAGTATTATTATTATTATTATTATTATTATTATTATTATTATTATTATTATTATTATTATTATTATTATTATTATTAGTTTGCCTTCCGCTGATGTAGTAGTAGAGCGCGTCCTTTGGTGCACATGGTCCCGAGTACTATTCCCGTTAGCAGAGCCTTGAAGTTGAACACATCACGATAGTTGAGATTTCACCATAAGCTGTAGCCCTATACCTCATAATATTGTTACATTTGAAGCAGTACCGTTATTTTAGTTCCTGCTTGGGAGAAGATAATTTTCATCCACGGGTGCACTCGGGAAATTGGCATAATTTGTCAATCCACCTAGATATAGTCATTGTTACGTCGTTACTAGTGCCAGTAAGGTCTCTAGCTTTTGAAAATAATCAGGTTTTTACTAACTTCTAAGAAAAATGACGTTCTCAGTTCTACCTGCATGTATGTATTTGTAGGGTTTAGGCAATTATAGCGAAAAGCGTTTGGTCACATTTCAATAATGTTTATAGTAATCGAATAAGTAATTTCAAAGTAAAGTTTTTGCGTATAAAATATTTGAAAAAAAATAATATTTTCATTTATTTATTTATTAAAAAAAAAAAAGAATCAAGTAATCCTTGCAAGACTCTAAAATATGCTGCTTCTTATCCTAAAATATGCTGCAACCAGAAATTTAACAAAGTAAGGTGGGTTGCATGCAACAAGATGTTAAAACTAACCTAACTAGAGGTGTATTTTCCCAAAAGTCCCCACCCCTCCCCTTTGTGCTTTCCCATCCACCCCTTTAACTTCCGATTTGCAAGGATTTTGATTATAGCTCATATTTCCGTTACTATCCAAAACCCTTTTTAGTGTTTTCTTTTTTGAACCACGATCTAAAAAAAACTTATTCTTAACCATTTTCGCTAGGTCTAATACTTTAAGAGATATTCATAGAGTATGTAAAGTTTTACATTTTTACGAGTACTTTTTGAAGTTTTTTATATTTTAACTTTCGTGTGGGAAAGCTCCAAATAAAAATTGTAGAGTGCTTCTTCGTTCGGAATTTGACTTCTATTTTGACATGGAGTGTTTTGCATCGGGATTTATTTATTTATCTTTATGATGTTCGACCTAAGTTTTGCGTCATAGCTTGAACAATTGTTGCGAAAACAAACAAACAAATAAATAAAATTTTATGCAAAAACTTTAGACAACTTTTCTAAAAAGTAAGCGTAAAAATAATTATTTAATTGTTTAGTGGCGGTAATCAAAATTAACAAAATTAGTATAATCCAATAATTTTTAAATTCTGGTTTTTCAGTTACCAACTCTAAAGGACCCCATGCTAGAGCAAAGTTGTAATGTTACTAGATATTCCAACAAGGATACAGAAACACCATTCTAAGCTTGTCACTGAAGGAAGTTGACCTTTACAAAGGCGAAGCGACGTAAGAGAAAAAGAAATTGCTGTAGGTGGAGTCCACCATTGTTCCCGAGAGAAAGGAGAGGTCTCAGAAAGGGAAGTTTGGAAAACGGACAGAAGAATGTTTCTTGGAGTCGCAAGCGGAAACTAATAACAAAATAAAAGGAGAAGAATGACTGAGTTTCCGAGTAATGGATGTTCTGATAAAAGGCTTCCGGCCTTTCTACACCAGCGACACAAAGGAACGGAAAAAGAGGAAACAACTTAATGGAAAGCAAGCGTAAAACGAAAAATAAACATAAAAAGAGGCTGAAAATAAACTCCTTTTACATGGAAACTGCTAATCCGTTGGCTACGGGGTCTAAAAATATAAAATATAGTACTACTCCAATACAAATTGATTCAAGGCCATGTTTGAAAATCACACTCAGCTTTTCATTATAAAAAAAACAGATTGGATCAGATAATCAACGTTTATCATAGCTTTTGATTCTTCCATATGAAAATCCAAAGGAGACATGTAGCGTTGAGCTATATATAAATACTATAATGACGCAAGTTGAAAATAAATAAACAACCTATAGATTTGAACTAAAGTCTGTGTCTCATTAAGAACGTGCTCTAGATTATTTTTCCTCCTTAGACTTTCAAGAAATAACATACATGAAACAAACTCAGTAAAGGAACAACCACTTCATTAAGTAAAAATACTAATCTTTTTCTGTTGAACATCGAGAGATGATTCTCAAACAAATTGGTCAAGTAGATTTAAGCTTTTCTGGTAATGAACGATCTGTAGCTTCTTTCCTTGTAAATATAATCTTTTATAATATCACTCATATCTTTAATATCAGAATACTTAATTTATTTAAATCAGAGTATTATTAGAACAGAAGGTTTGCAGAGGCCTACTTTCTATGAATATGGGTATTGCATCATCGCAGAATATAGCTGTCATATTTAACTTTTATTTTCTGAACAACAATCAATCACAACATACACCCTACGTCAATCACAAAGCAGAATACATTAATCACGTTAACTTCCTTCTAAACAAAAACCAACAATTCAAAGAATGATCTACTTAAAGACAAATGCTGATTTTGCTTCCTAAAAAAATCGAAGATTAAATTAGAGTTCTAAAAAAGTAACTCACTATTCATAAGTATCAATTTCAGATGATAGCATCAGAAGACCAGATCCTTCTCCATTAGGATATTTCATATATATGCTATGTTTTTATAACAAAAACACAATAACTTAATTTTACATAAAAGTTCCTTTTCTAACTCGTATTGTAGTAAAATGATGCCCGGATCAAATTTGTTTTGTTCCATATTTCTTTTTTTAAAAAAATAAACCGAATACTACCTTTCTTTTGTCATTTCAGTGAAAAACAAGAAGCCGTACCGAGAGAACGTGTTTGGCATACTATGAAATAACTACCAGATGTGCATTTGTGATTTCTTTACTCCAGAGCTTGAACAATAAATGGCCAGAAAAGAGAGTACTGCTAAAGTCCTGCATTTTAACTAGTAACCTTCCGAAAAGTAAGCAGAAATTTTGCATTTCAAAGCTTATTAAGATTCTTCATTTCCAGATGCTGTAATATTGAAGTTCACATGATCTCTTTGTCGTCAATTCTACAGGTAGCACTCTACTAATATAATATATACTAGACTTCGGTTAGAAACTTTGCCGTCAGACCCTTGCGCCTCTCATATCTTTAACATGTCTCTAAATTTAAGGAATTTTAAGATATGGTCTTCTGATTATAACAATTGCATACTGACCCTTTTTTCTTCCTGCCGTTTTCCTTCCTTTCTTTACGAAACATCAAAAAATGCTGAAATAAGTCTTTAATTATTTTAAATTAAAAGCGTAAATACCACTTTTCATGTCTCTAACCCTAAAGTTCGAGATATTAGCATCTTACTTTAACAACTGCGACATACTTTTTTCTTCCCTAATGGAAAAATTAGCTAAAAACGCTGAACACGTGCGCAATTACTTAAAATATAAAGCTCATATACCAAATTCCATGTCTCTATCCTTCAGAAATTTCCTGTCATTTCCACTTGCCTTTTCTCTGTCTAATTTCCAAAAATCCTTCCTTAGTACCTTACGTCGCAAGTTATATGCACTGTTTCTAGCTTAAGCAGTTTCGCCTGAGCGTTGATCAGTCAGTCAGTACTACTTCTTTTATATGTATGTGAATCATATATATAAATATATAAATAAATCATATATATATATATATATTATTTAGTTTTATTTTATTTATAATAGGTTTCAGATACAGCACTAGGCCATTTTATACTGAAACATTTTAACAATTATGTAACATAACAATAGAATAACAATTTGAAATCAAGATAGTACAGTACAATGTCAACATTACAAATATAGTTTATTTATATATGATCTGAAGTTATGTTCATTTGTAAAAACGTCTACAGTTTCTGGTAACTTATTATACTTGCTAACAATTCGGTTTAGAAGGGACATTTGGACAATATTGACTCTCGCAGCTCGAGTGTGAAAGAGATCACTAGATCGTGTTGTTCTAGCGGGTACGCGAAAATTGATCTGACTTAATAACTGTTTACATGATATATGGCCATTTACAATTTTATGCAAAAATATCAGAAATTTTGTTTCTCGCTAGGGGAGATTTGATATTGAGAAATGTTAAAACATCATTTTTTGGAAGTGTTCGAAGGTGAGGTGCTCGGTAGGATACAATGGCTAAAAAGAAATTAATTACAGAATTTAATTTTTTCAGATGAGTAGGGCAGGCCATAGACTAGGTAGGAGAACAGTAGTCAATAGTGGGAGCAACATATGACTTATAGAATAAGCTTAAGGAACTATGATTTTTTATGTCAGTGAAGCGATAAAGGAGTCCTAGTTTTCTCATAGCAGTACAAGATATTGTGCTTATATGATCCGCAAAAGTAAGCTTACTCTCAATTATAACACCAAGATCTGAAAGAGGTGACAGGATTTATGTTCTGATGACCAATTATGTAGATGTGGTTTATATGGTCCTTTTTTAGAGAAAGCGTAAGAGAAGCACATTTTTCGATGTTTAAATTAAGTTTCCAAGAGTTACACCAGTTGAGAAGAATAGAAGCATCATGCTGAAGAGCAAGAGCATCGTACTCTGATTTAACTTGTCTGTAGAGTTTGCAATCATCAGCAAATAAAAGAATTTTGGTAGAGCTATTTGTGAACAAAGAAGGCAAATCGTCCATGTATAATAAAAATAGAAGTGGACAAAGAACACTGTCTTGAGGAACTCCAGAAGTTACGGAAATAAAGTCAGAAAAGTAACCTGAAACTGAAACTCGTTGTGTCCTATTACTGAGATATGTTTCTAGAAGACTGAGTAATTTACCATGTATATTGAATCTAGAACTGAGTTTGTATAGAAGAAGATGGTGTGGAAGAGAATCGAAGGCCTTAGACAGGTAAAAATACAAAATGTCGAGTTGCGAATTTTCTGAGATGCTGTCCACAGCATCGGACAGAAGAACTGATAAATTAGTAAGACAAGAACTTCCTGGCAAAAAGCCGTGTTGTGAGGATTTTATAAATGGAGCAACAAATTGAAAAAGCCTGTTTTTGATTATCTTTTCATAAACAAGTGAGAGTGGAGATAATAAGGAAATAGGTCGATAGGAGGACACATCATTTTTATTTTTACCAGACGTATGAACAGGAGTGATATGAGCTCTCTTCCAACTGGTGGGAAAGACACCTTCTGCGAGAAAGCGATTTAGTAAAACCAAAAGGGGTTGAGAAAGAGAACTGGCAACACTGCGTAGGAAGCAAGTATAGATATTATCTGGCCCTAATTCGCGCTGTTGGGGCAATGACAAGACAAAAGAGAGTACTTCAGTCGGTGTGGTACTGATAGAAGACAAAGACTCAGAACAAACAGGTTGAAGATGGTAGGGGAAGGAAGGAGAGGTGGGAGGGGATGAAGCAAAGCTGCTAGCAAAATATTCATTAAATACCTTTTGCTCTGTCTTCTTCATTTACACAAGCATTTTTGTAGGTCAGTTCTTCGGTATGCGAGAACTATTTTTTCGATTGTTTATTAGGGTCCAGAAACGCTTAGGGCTTTTACGTGTATCAATTGTGATGTGTTCAATGTACTCCTCATACTTTCTTTTCACAAGATATTTACTATGTCTCCTAATATCTGTAAAGTTCTTGTAAGTATACTCACTGGGAAAATCCTTCCATAGCTTCCATGCACTTTTTTTGTTGCGAAGTATGCAATTTAGTTCCTCATCAAACTACGGGGGAAACTTTGAAGAAGGTCTTTTTCGGAAAGGCACAAAGTCTTTAACTACAGCCTGAATGACGTCAGCAAATAAGTCAGCTGCATCATCAACTGAGCCTGAGGCAAGTAAGCAACATGGGAAAATATGAAGAGCTTGACGTATTTCATCCCAAGGGGCCTTTTTCCACTGGGGTAAAGAATTTACTGATTTTTGACGTTGAGATATTTTATGTTTGATGTGAGGGAAAATCACACTGAGAAAGTCGTGATCTGATGGGAAAAAGTTTAACTTTGAGACCACAACCATTGATTTGTGAGTTGACACAATATAGTCCAGGTTACTATTGCCTCTAGTAGGGTGCATATTATGCTGTGCTAATCCAAGACCATGTATAAAATTGTCTAAAAACCAAGAGTCATTATTATAGTTTTTTTAGAATCTGGGACACCATATGTGGGGGAAAGCCAGTCAATGGAGAGATTGAAATCTCCAAGAAGAGTTCCATTGCAGTCTGTTACGGCGGCAATCATGGAATCACGACAAGCTTCCAATATGTACAAGGAGAGTTTTTGTGTGGTCGATAAAAGCAGCCTAAGAGTTGTTTTGGACCGTTTGGAACGTTAATTTCAACCCATAAGATTTCACAGTCCTTACTTTTTAGCTTATTCACACATATCATTACACCACCACCACGTGAACCCCTGTCCCGTCTGTATATAGTAAAGCTGTCGGAGATTTTTTTAGTGCTAGCTTGATGGCTAGCTCCTCCAAAGGGTTAAGCCCTTTATATGGGAAGAGAAGGAAGAGGATTGTGGATAGAAGGTATATAGTGCTGGTCTATGAGTGCATTCTTTATTTATTAGCTTCAATAACAAACAAAAAAATAATAATAAACAACATGTATATTACGAAGATAAATATAGAAATAGATGTGAATGTATGATACAACTGCATACATTATAGCATTACGCTATAATCATAAGGATGGGGAGTATGTACTATTTCAAGCGATGGCATTACCTTTATTTTGGTTATGGGATCATATGAAGGACATTATAGCTTTAATGCTATAATCATAAATGAGGGGAATATATGAGATGGAAATGAAGTGCATCGGACATCACAACACGTGGGATATGTTAGTGGACGAATGAGCTTATCTTCCGGTTCTGGGGTGGCTCAGGACCATGATGGAGACAGTGGGTACCCTGTTAGAACAAAAGGACTACTGTGCAACATAGGATGGAAAGATGAGAGGTGAATAATAGTCGGTTTTATAAGCAGCAACGGCATGAAGATCGGAATGATCAGGGGGTAAAGTGTAATGATATAAAGAAAATAGAAGGGAAAGTGAAGTATGATGAAGGGGTTGAGAAGGGGTATAAGCTATATCAAAATTCATAGTATCTAAGAGGAGGGCATGTCGTTCCTCGAACCGTTTAGTAATATACTTCAGTCTGAGTGTTTCGAGGTGGTATAAAATATGAGGAAAAGTTAAGCGCTCATAAAGTTCATGTGTAGGGCTGGGTAATTTAATGCGGAATGCAATACATAATGCATGGCGTTCAAGAATTTTTAGTTTCTCGTAATAAAAGGGAGAGGCGTTAATCCAAGCCACGAACCCATACGTTAGTATTGGCCGGAGAAAAACCTTGTATGTGTTTAGGACGACAGATGATTTGAGGCTCCAAGTCGTTCCAGTAAAGCGTCGTAATAGATTCAATCTATTATAAGCTTTAGTGACAACCGTCTTTAAATGAGGACGCCAGGTAAGGTGTTTGTCGATGGAGAGACCAAGATATTTAACGTAATTAGCGGGTTTCAGACGAGTGTCGTCAACGGTTAAATTGAGATAAGATGGATTTTTCTGAATTTTACTACGTTTTCTGGGAGGAAGAAGAAATAATGTTTGTGTTTTATCTGGATTTATCTTGAGCCTCCACTGGTTACACCAGCTGACGAAGGAGTTGATAGCAGACTGCATAGCGGTATTAATTTGTTGTACTATGTTCCCTAACGCAAGGAAGGCTGTATCGTCTGCGTATTGAAAAAGTTGGATGTTTTCTGGAAGTGGCGGTAAGTCTGCAACATATAGAAGATATAATAAAGGACAAGTGCTGAATCCTGAGGCACGCCGGAATGTAGAAAGATGGGATGTGAAAGAGCACTGTTGATTGAGATATAGGCCAATCTGCAAGAGAGAAAGTTATAAATAAAACGGACGTAGGCGAGAGGAAGTTTGAAATTCAACAATTTAGCAATGAGACCTTGGTGCCAAACTTTATCTAATGCTTTCTCAAGATCAAATAATACTAAGCAGGATGGTTTGATGGTATTGTAATGAACAGTTATGATAGTGAGCATTCGTAAAAGCTGGTCGTTGGTACAGTAATTTGGACGAAAGCCTGCTTGATGATTCGAGAGAAGGTTTTTAACAGAGAGGTGTTGATGGAGCCTGTGAACGATAATACGTTAAAGAATTTTGCTGTAGATGGATGTTAATTGAATTGGTCTGTAAGAAGCAACGCTATTGGCAGGTTTGTCCGGCTTTTGAAACATTAGAACTTTCGAGGTTTTCCAGTGAGACGGTATGTAACCTGTTCTGAGTATAAATGTAAAAATGAGAGCTACGAGGTGAAGGAGAATATACGGTCCTTCTTTGATATGGCGATATGTGATCTCATCTAGTCCAGGGGCAGTATTGCGTTTTCGTGCTATGGTGTCTTGAATTTCGACTGTGGTGATAGGAGCTGTAAGTGGATAGTTAGTGGGAAGAGAGTGGTATGGATTTGGTTGAAGGTGAGGAGACTGAAAATTAACTTTTTCGACTGGATGAGTGTTTGACTGATTAGTAGGTGGTAGAGGAGTGAAAATGGTTTGTCCTGGCAAAAGCGTCCGCTTTATCTTTATCGGTATGAAGAGCTTTGTCATGGTGAATTACTGGATATGATGTATGTGTCTTTTTACCTGTTAGGATGTTGAATATTTTCCGAAATTTCGTGAGGTGAGCAGTATCTGAAAGTTTATTGCAAGTGTCTATCCAACGCCGTTGTTTATATGCCCGTATGTAATTTCGGACTGTCCGTTGAAATTGTCTATGAAGCCTTAAGGATTCGACATTGCCGGTGCGTTGATAATCTCTATAGAGTTCTCTGGAACGACGAATAAGTGGAAGGTAATGGGGTGGGAGTTGAGGATGATGAGGAGAAATAGTTGACTTGGGAATATAGGAGTTTGCAGATGCCTGAATAGATGATGTGATAACGTCAAGCGCATGATATAATCCTTCTTCTGTAGTAGGGGATTCTCAAGACTGTGTTCAAGACTGTGTGCAAGAGAAATGCGGTATGCTTCCCAGTTTGCTTTATCAAAACGTGGGACTTCACTTGGTGGAATAGAATTGGAAAGGTTGGAGACTCGGCGTGTGATAGAAAGTTTAATTGGAAGGTGATCACTGCCCATCGGATTGAGTACGTTCACAGTGTATCGGTCTATGAGATTATGCGAAACTATGACTACATCTGGTGTAGTGTTGGAGACATGTCGAGTTGGTTTGGGTAGTTGCAGAATAGTGCCGGTAGTATGAGTGGTGACGAAATCCTAGAAATGGCGTTTTCGACGATCGGTACGGCTGTGAAAATTGATGTCAGCCATTATTACAAACATTCGGAAGTTATTGGAAATATATTGAAAAAACCCATAAGGAAGCTCATGACCAGGGCGAATGTAGATTGTGGCAATGGTTACATAAAGGTTTGAAAAATAGAGCGTAACAACCAAGTTTTCAGACTGATTTTGTGTTGGAGGATGAAAGATGCGATATGGTAAGCTTCGAGGGAAACCAATAGCTACCCTACCATTTGCTCTGCGGGCTGGTATGGTGTTGTCATGGCGAAGTACATGATAATTTGAAACTTTGCAAGAGCGTGCATCTGTAAGATGAGTTTCGTTTAGTAAGAATGCATGAATGGTTTCCTCCAAAAGAAGTTGTTCAAACAAAGTCCTGTGTTCTTGTAAGGAGCTGATATTCAGAAACGATAAACTAATATGAGAGTCCATGTCTGAAAACTCAATGTGGATCAGTTGTAAGGTCAGTGTTGAGAATAGAAGAGTGAAAATATACATTTTGACCTGAGTAAGTAGCTTGGAAGTTAACATTGAGGATTCTTTTGGCTGCCAGTTGAATTTGTTGGAAGACGTGTTGCCGTTGAAAGGGAAGAATATTTTGAAGTGCTGTGGTGAGAAAGGAAAGAAACTGGTTGATTTGAATTGGTTGAAAAACAGAAGTTGGCGTATCCATAGGATTGTCGGTAGGTGCCATAACCTTTAAGGGCACAACTAGTTCTGGCTTGCTTGGTTCAGGACGGGGCCGTGCTTTGCACCTGTAGCTAAAAGTGGGATGAGCATCTCCACAAGTACTACATGCTGGCGGATTTTGGAGGTTTGGACAGGTTTTCGTGTTATGAAGTTGCGAGCAAATTCCGCATTTCGCAAGATTACGACATTCCGCTGTGCTATGCGAGTTATAAATTTGACATTTCTCGCAACGCAATGGAAGGGGAGCTGGGGTGTGTGATGGCTCCACTCTGTGGCGTTTTTTATAAATGAAAGCTCCATTGCAAAGTAAATCGTCAATGGTCTCTTGAGAGCTAGTCAAAACGCGGACCATGTAAGTTGCGCCATGTACGCTTTTGATGCGTAAACACTTGAGAATGGAGTGCCCTTCAGCTTTTAGTTCCTCGCTGACTTCATCGTCGCTTATACTTGGTTCGACTCCACGTATGACTACTGATAAAGCAGGTTGTCTTTGTGGAGGAGGTTGCTGTTTTATATGTTTATCTGTTAGTTTCTGCAGGTTAGCGTTTTTCCCAAAAATTTCAAATGAGTATTTATTTCAAATAATCGTAGCAAAGTTCGGATCGGGTGATTTAATTATGATCCCGTTGCGAGTTTTAGTGATCTGAGTGACTTGTGCTCGAGTGAAATACTTTGTTAGTTGAAGAAAAATTTGTTTCTCGTTTTGGAACTTCGGATCATAATTAGTGAGTAGATAAGAATAGAACGTCGGCTTTGAGATATCTTCTAGAGAAGGAAATTGCTGCCTATCGTCAGGAGATGGTACGTCCATCTTGGTAGAGTGAGGTTGCACAGGTTGCGAAGAGTGGCGCTTTTTTGGTGGTGGCGATTTTTGCTGATAGCGAGTAGTTCGCACTGGGGCTGGGGATTGCGACCGAGATCGGACACCTGCCCGCGAACTCTTGCTGTTTTTGCGTTTATCAGTCTTGCTGATAGCACCAGTTGAAGCAGAAGGTGAGGGTGTTGTTTGCCCGGTGTCGATATCCATGGTCGTCTAGATCGATGTGATGAATCAATAAAGTGCGTAACACAGATGAAGGTAGACTGAATGAGAAAATGAAATGATTCAATAGCCAAAAATAACTGGCCTCTCTCGGGTGAAACCCTCTATCTCGCCGCACCACTACGCCCGTAGCAATGATCGTCTGGTTGCGTCCACAACTCAGGATCGATCAAAGCCTAGACTCGATACCTAGGTACCTCGGCCGGAGAGTTGAGAGCCAAGTGGAAGTATCTGTCGGAGAATGGCAGTTCACAATCAAGGATATCATCAGTCATCCAAGTTTCAGTAAAAACTAAACAGTCATATTCTAAAAGTTCAGTTAAATGTATTTCACAGTCACTTAGTTTGTTTTTAGCAGAGCGAACGTTTTGATCATAGATAGAAAGGGCATTGCCCTCACTGGATCCCGGATTGAGGTGCACATCGCCACTGATCAGAACGATCAGCAGTAGGTGGTGTCATCTATTGACAGATTTCTTACCTGAGTCAACCTGCTAGGAAGAAGAACGTTTCGTAATGGTAGTCCATAGAGTCTCAGATAAGGATGATACCGGAAAAGAAAACATCCTTTCAGAGCAAGACAGATCACAAACACAGCACTGAGAAACACACTGTTTATCAATATCACACCATCGTGCAGTTAGAAATAACCAAAACACTCTAACACACGGGTAAACCAGACAAAAACTAAAAAATATCAGAGCACAACAAAACACCGACACACAACTAGACGCCATCTTGATTCTTTTGATGTATGTATATGTATGTATATATATGTATGTATGTATGTATGTATTTTTGTCCACGAGCTTCCACGTCGAAAATGGCCTGAAACAAGGAGATGCGTTGTCGCCATTATTATTTAACTTTGTGCTGGAATACGCCATAAGGAAAATCAAAGATAGCAAGCAGGGCCTAGAGTTGAATGGCATTCACCAGGTTATGGCATATGCTGATGATGTAAATTTAATAGGGGATGATAGGAGAACAGTAGAAATAAATGCAGAGATCTTATTAAACGCTTGCAGGGAAATGGGTTTAGAAGTAAATGCAGAGAAAACTAAATACATGGAAGTGTGTCGGGACCGTAATACGGCAATTTGTGGAGGCGTTAAAATATTAAATAATACTTTTGATAAAGTGGATACTTTCAAATATTTAGGATCAATATTAACAGACGAAAATCATATTCACGAAGAAATTAAATGTCGACTAAAAGCAGGGAATTCGTGTTACTATTCCGTTCAAAATCTCTTGTCGTCGCGAATTCTGTCGAGGAATTTGAAGCTTAAAATATATAAAACGATAATCATGCCTGTTGTTCTGTATGGTTGTGAAACATGGTCGCTTACTCTGAGGGAAGAACATAGACTGAAAGTATTTGAGAACAGGATCCTGAGAAGAATATTCGGACCCAAGAGGAACGAGAATGGGGAATGGCGGAAGCTTCATAACGAGGAACTACATAGTTTATACGGTTTACCCAACATTGTTAGGGTTGTCAAGTCTAGGAGGCTTAGGTGGGCAGGTCATGTAGCTAGAATGGAAGAAAGTAGAAACGCTTTCAAAGTATTGATTGGTAGATCCATAGGAAAACGACCATTAGGAAGACCTAGGCGCAGATGGGAGGATAATATTAAGATGGATCTCACAGAGATAGGAATACAAAGTAGAAACTGGATGGAATTAGCTAAGGATAGAAGTCAGTGGAGAGCTTTTGTGAACGCGGCACTGAACCTCCGGGTTCCATAGGCCATAGAGTTAGTTAGTTAGTTAGTTGTATGTATGTATGTATTTTAGATATATGACAATCCAATTTATATTTATTACGTACGTTGTTCTTGTTGTATATTGTATGAATACAATATACAACAAGAACAACGTACGTAATAAATATAAATTGGATTGTCATTCACACACTATATTTTAAATTTCTACTTCGACACCGTAATTACCTATAAAATGATACGCCACATTCTTTATTCTTTTCCTCCTTTCACCTGTGACGGTAGGTCTAGGTAAGGTCGTGAGTTCAATAAAATACACAAAACAATAATAGAATCTCTTCACGATACATCATCAAGGGTAGAGATATATTTCAGAGATCATCAAGTCTAAACAGTGGCTAAGGGAAGGGGGGCCACAGGGACCGGGCCCCCCCAAAGAGGTCCGACAATGTACTTTGGCACTTTGATGTTTGGCTAAAGGAAGGATTATGAAAACATCCCAGTGGAACTTGACGTCCATTTTTAAACATGCGACACCATTCACATACTACACCTTCACTCATCACGTTTGGTCCGTAAACATCACACAGTTCGTGATGAATCGTAGCTGCCGGAAGCACTTTCGCACTCAAAATCTTATTTCCGCACTCACTTCACATTTGACGGGTTTTTCTATTTAGTGCAGTCAAATTACCAAAAAATAAAGAACAAATTAGTAACAAGCGGAAAATTGGCATAGATGTTGGGAATGATGTTCTAAACAACATACTGAAAATCCCCTGAAATCCCACGTGGCTTTCGTCGCCATATTGTAAAAAGGCCGGCGGAAGTACCAAATGAACAATACCCAGATAAAAATAGCAATATCTCCGTTATGGTTGAACATAAAGAGATAAACTTAGTGTCGTTTTATAGAACATAGATAACACATTATTTTTTATAGAGAAACATTTTTTCATAAAACGCATACTTTTAAAAATATTTAGCTCTAAATTATAAAATTCCGAAATTTATCGTAAAAATGATTTACAATTTTATTGAACTTAGGACGTAATTATTAACAAGTTAAAATTTGACATAGATGTTGGTGAAGATTGTTTAAATGACGTACAAAAATCCCACAACTTCTTCGTTTGCCATATTGCAAAATGTCCAAATGTCCGAAGTAATTGAAAGATAAAATTTGTTAAATGAAATACAAAATCTGGACTGGGCTAAATATTTAAGAACTGTCAATGCAGTCGATCCGAAGTCAAATGCGATCAATGCTGGTGGGAGGGGCAAAGCATTATGACGTGTTTAAGGTTGTCGCCCGCCATCTAGAAATCAACTTGTTTATTTTAAATTGCAACATGGTCGTGTGACATATTAAACAACATCCTCGTTCGAAGAGAAACTCAACGGTAAGGTTATTCTTCCAAACCCTGCAACAGTTTTGAAGTTGTGAATAGATTTAGGATATGTATGTGTGAAATGCTGTGAAATGTGCTGTGTGAAGTTTCGAATTGAATTATAAAGATAAAGTAAAAAAAAAAAACAATCTTTGTAACATCTCACATCACGTATTATTTAATGACCAGGAAAAGAGAGAGCTAACGCACGTAAGACAATTGCAATCACATAACATGTTCAGCATGCCCACCATGTTCTGTGCATGTCCTTAACCGTGAGACCAGTGCTTGTACATTCTGCGAAGCATAGTTGGTGATATTTGTTCACAAGCCGTAACGATTTTCCTGTTCAGGTAGCCAATGTCATTAATTTTACATGGTAGACAATAGCTTTAAAGTGCTCCCAAAGATAGAAATCCAATGGAGTTAGGTCGTGAGACCTAGCTGGCCACTCAACTGGTCCATGCCGACCTATGCAGCAACGGGGAAAGTGCTCATTGAGCCACCGATTATATTTTTACCATAATGCGTCCGTGCCTCACCTTGTTGCCAGTATTGATGAAATCACCCTTCCTCGTTCAACAAAAGTAGCATAACAGTGTTTTCAAGCATATCTCCATATTGTGCAGCATCCAAGTTCCCATCAATGAAAATAGGTCCAATAGGTCCCATCAATGAATACAGGTCCTACAAGTTTTTCACCCCATATTCCACACCACACCATTACCTTAACCTGCACCTTGCATCTTTGATGCATCTACGTAATTAAGATTTGTATTATCCCAGTACCGAGAAATCCTACGGCACAGTTTTTTTTTTTTTTTTTTCAAAATCTGTAACGGTTTTGAAGTTGTGAATGGATTTAGGATAGATTATGTTATCATTTAGACTTAAATTTTGTTATGTGTGGAACATTATATACGGGAACCGACTTTCTCTTAACCATTTTCTTGTAGGTACGACAGGATGCTAATTCGATGGGCAAGAATCGAACTTATCCTTTTAGCTGGAGGACGCAATTTAGCAATAATAACAGCCATCTTCAAAGAGCGACATCCTAATCGCAAGCCGGTGACAGACACTGATGTACGAAAACTAATCCGCAAATTCAGGGCAACACGAAATGGTGATTTACCTCGATCAGGACAACCACGAAATGCAAGTGATCCAGACACATCAGCAGCTGTGTTAGGTGTATTGGTGAAAAGTCCTACGAAGAGTGTGCGACGTCTATCAAGTGATAATAATGTTAGAGTCAAAAGTGATCATAGAATTAAAAAGTTAAAAGTGGCACCCTTAAAAAAATACAGTTGAATCAAAAACTGTCAGACGATGATTTCTGATAGACCAGTGGAGTTTACCATGTAGGCGTTGTCCCAATCTTCTCTCACAACATTGTTTCTGGTGATGAGGCAAATTTCTATGTAACAGGTGAGGTTAACAACCAAAATGTCCGGTACTGGGATAATAAAAATCTTAATTGGATAGATGCATCAGAGATGCAAGATGCAGCTAAGGTAATGGCGTGGTGTGAAAAACTTGTAGAATCTGTTTTCATTGATGGGACCTTGAATGCTGCACAATACGAAGATATGCTTGGAAACACTTATGCTACTTTTGTTGAACGAGAAAGGGTGATTTGATCAATATTGGCAACAAAATGGGGCACAGCCGCATTATGGCCGTAATGTAATCGATGGCAGAATGAACATTTTCCCGGTTGCTGGATAGGTCGGCATGCACCAGTTGAGTGACCAGCAAGTTCCCACCACCTAACTACATTGGATTTCTGTCTTTGGGGGCAATTTAAAACTATTGTCTACCAATGTAAAATTAATGACATTGGCTACCTGAACACGAAAATCGTTACGGCTTGTGAACAAATATCACCAACTTTGCTTCGCAGAGTGTACAAGCACTGGGTCGCACGTTTAAGGATATGCACAGAACAGAACGGTGGGCATGCTGAACATGTCATGTGATTGTATTTGTCTTTTGTCTGTTAGCTCTCTCCTTTCCTAGTTATAAAAGAAAACGTAATGTGAAATGTTACAAAGATTGTTTTTTACTGTATCTTTATAATTCAATTCGAAACTTCACACAGCACATTTCACAGCATTTCACACATACATATCCTAAATCTATTCACAACTTCAAAACTGTTGCAGGGTTTGGAAAAATTACCTTACCGTTGAATTTCTCTTCGAACGAGGGTGTTTTAATATGTCACACGACCATGTTGCAATTTAAAATAAACAAGTTGATTTCAAGATGGCGGCCACCAAGATGGCGGACGACAACCTTAAACACGCCATAATGCTTCGCCCCTCCCACCAGCATTGATCGCAATTGACTTGGGATCGACTGCATTGACAGTTTCTCAAATATTTAGCCCAGTCCAGATTTTGTATTTCACTTAACAAAATATTATCTTCTAATTACTTCGGACATTTGGACATTTTACAATATGGCAAACGAAGAAGTTGTGGGATTTTTGTACGTCATTTAAACAATCTTTACCAACATCTATGTCAAATTTTAACTTGTTAATAATTACGTCCTAAGTTCAATAAAATTGTAAATCATTTTTACGGTAAATTTCGGAATTTTATAATTTAGAGCTAAATAGTTTTAAAAGTATGCGTTTTATGAAAAATTGTTTCTGTATGAAAAATAATGTGTTATCTATGTTCTATAAAACGACACTAAGTTTATCTCTTTATGTTCAACCATAACGGAGATATTGCTATTTTTATTTGGGTATTGTTCATTTGGCACTTCCGGTGGCCATTTTCCAATATGGTGGTGAAGGTCACGTGGGATTTCAGGGGATTTTCAGTATGTTGTTTAGAACATCATTCCCAACATCTGTGCCAATTTTCCGCTTGTTACTAATTTGTTCCTTTCTTCATTAAAATTTGAGCTTCATTTACTGCACTAATTGGGACTTTCATTTTCAATTTTTATAGCAGACGACTGAACTGCAACGTAAACCTTCTACTGCTCACTGTCTACTGAACTATTGCATACAGGACTGACATTACTCTTCCCGGTCATTTCGTGTACATGCCCAAACGGAGTTTTTTTTGAACTGGCCTCGTATTTGTGAACATGTAAATTGATTTTCTATATTTGGACTACGCTCTAACAAACAACCTGCTTAATGGGTTGTGATCTGAATTTTCATGCGCTAGTTCTTGGGAAACTGCGTGACACCGCACAAAACTCGAACCTCATGTCTTCAAGCCTAAGCAGTTGCAATAGTAAACATGGTATAGATTTGCATTGTCCTATTTTCCCCACACAGTACTCGAAGGCGCTAGGAAATAGGTGCGTAGATAATTAGGCGTATTCACAAAAAATATATATAGGTATTCCAAGAGATATTCGCGTATTTCCTTCCACTTTCTTCATACCTCCATTTCATTCATTTCTCATCATCACCGTCTCCTTTAGTCTAACCGGCATAATCGTGGGACGTAAAGCAGAAAAATTTCATTTCATTTTTAATTTCCGTAGAGTAAGAACGGTAAAGGAAATCCGTAAGCGGCTTTTTGTGGTCGATTTAGAGTCCCAAGAATAAGTTGCATCTTCTCCTTTGAACCTCTATTTAAACCAAAAATTTGTAAAATTCTTCATTTCCGGTTGCAAAGTTTATAGGTATGGAACGGAAACGGTAATATAACTAGAAGCGACTTTCTTCTATTTCGATTCAGCATTTCAATACAACATACCATGACTATAGACAACACTCTACCAAAATAGAAATTGAGTCAAACTTCCTATTACTTCCAGTTTCAATATTGATTTCTATAGAGCAAAAACAGCCAGAGATGAAAATGAAATGAAATGAGTTTTACGTTCCACGGTTATGCCGGTTAGGCTAAAGGAGACGGTGATTATGAGAAATGAGTGAAACGGTGGAATGAAGAAAGTGGGAGGAAACGGGAGAACCCCGAGAAAACCCACGAGCACGATGTTTGTCCACCACAAAGGCACACGGCGTGAGCTGGGATCGAACCAGGGACCCCAAGCACCGGAGGTGAACGCTCTACCACTGAGCCACCGCGCCCCCCTACAGCCAGAGATACCGGTTTCTTGTAATGATTTCAGCTTGTCAAGCATATGTTCCATTTTTCCGTTTTGGCAATCCATACAACGTCTTAAGTGTACGTGTATCATCACAATCTGCAGCACTATATCGAAACCGGAAGTGGATGAATTTACTTCTGCTTCTGGTTTCGTATTTTCATAGATCAAAAGCCATAAGAGATATCAAGATTATTATTATTATTATTATTATTATTATTATTATTATTATTATTATTATTATTATTATTATTATTATTATTATTATTATTATTATTATTTTATTATTTTAATTTTATTTTATTTATTTAATTATTTTTGCAATCAATTCAGTGTCCCAAGAATAGGTTCTGTCTCCTTCCTGAACTTTCTATTCAATCTAGAAATGGTTGTAATAAGCGGTTTTGCCTTAATCTTTATCCCCATAGAACAAAACAGTAGGAGATAGCGAGTAATGACTTCCTGATATGAATTCAGCGTCTGAGTAACAGTTTCTTTCTTTGATCTTAATACTCAATTGAGAGCAGTACTTAATAGATAGATATTCTTCAAATTTGAGTATTGATTTCGCGTAAGTTGGAAGTCTTAGTTTCACATTGTAGAACCATACTTACTTGTTAGACTTCCAAATACTACGCATAAATATCTGAATTCTTGTAAAATGGCTTTGTGAGTCCGACCGTCCATCTGTCGAAAGATATCAAAGCAAAAATGGTAAGAAATATTGATTTTTTTTCAATACATTCAGCGTCTCTGTGGGCCGCGGTGGCTCAGTGTTAGAGCGTTACCTCTTGTGCATGGGTCCCGGGTTCAAACCCTGCGCCCGCAAAGTGAACTTTGTGGTGGACAAACACCGTGTGCGTGGGTTTCCTCGGGGTTCTCCCGTTTCCTCAAGAATGAATTGAAGCGCTTGGAGGATAAAGATGTTATGTTACATTTCTTGAAACGTTGCATTCTGGCGGTTCATGCACGTGTTTTATGTTAATCATAACACGTAACACCTTATTTAGTGAGTCCTCGTCTGGGTGTAGGTATTTAGAAAGGATAAAGGCGGTATGTTAAGGGACAAAGTTGTGAAAGTCAATTTTCCCGTCATATTCAATTTGTTGCATAACACCTTTATCCTCCAAGAGCTTCAATTGAAACCGCTAACTCTCTATTCAAACTGGAAATCGTTCAAATTAACCATTTCTGATTTTAACGTTTATCGCTATGAAACAAAAACTTTGATAGATAGCAAGAAGCTGTTGTCTGCAAACAATTCAGCGTCTTAAGGTAACGTAATGTGACTATCCCAAATAGTCTACCAAAACCGGAAGTGGTTTAATGTTAATATTACTTCCACTTTAAATATTAATTTCCACAAAGCAACGACGATAAGAGATGTCGAGATGTAGTTTTCTCTAATCAATTCATTGTCCCAAGAATAGATTTCATCTGCTTCATTAAGCCTCTATTCAAACCGGATGCGGATGAATTTTCGTTTCAACAATTATAGCCCAGGAAATGAAGGTTTTTGTCGGGAAATATTCGAGACAAGCTGAATTTCTGCCAGTTGTTAGGGCCCAACTAGAGATGTATTATCCCAAAAGTACCCACACCTCCCCATTGTGCTTTCCTCTCCACCCCCCGTTTAACATCCGATTTGCAAGGTTTTCTATTATCACTCATATCTCCGTTATTATTAATCCCATCTTCAAACTTGTTTTACAGTTTTCTTTCTTGAACCACGATCTAAGAAAAATTATTCTCAACAATTTTCGCTAGGTCTAATACTTTAAGGAATATTCGTAGAAATATGTAAAATGTTACATTTTTATGAGTACTTTTTTCCGTTTTTTTGTATTTTAACTTCTCTGTATTCGATAATTTGTAGAAAATCTTTAAATAAAAGTTGTAGAGCGCTTCTTTAGCTTTAAAACGATGTATATATTAATATACTTAGAGGTATGGGAACGTGCAAAAGGGCACCTGAAGAGAATCAAGTGCGCGCTTACCATTATTGCCAACTTCGCAGGGTTGCCGCGCCCTCGGTCGACTCGTTTAACGTTACTTCTAATACCGTAGCATAAAATCGCGTGAACTCCTACGCAATAACCAAAAATCGACTCCTTTCTTTTTTTTTTCTGGCTTTGTTAGTAACCTGAGCCGTGACACTCACGGTCCCTGCCTCAAGCCACACTCACTATCGTTCTTGATGAATGATGATCGTAAATAAAAAAATTCTGATTTTGTGGAACATATTTCTCGTATTTTTTTCTCAATTTCGCGTATCTTTTTTGTCGGTTTTGGTTCAGGGGTGCTTCTGCCCCTAACCCATATGATATTGGGTTGTTCTATTATTCACCACCTATGGACCCCCCGTGTCCCGGACTGACAGCCGGCAGCTGTGAATTAATTGACACAATTATCAGAACCGGTAACTGTGAATTAATTGACAATAAGTATCTATTAAAAATAATAATTGCTATTCACAGAATCACGGACCTCTCACCTACCGCCAGCTAATATTACAATTTTTGTGTTCCTTATACACGTTATCTTCATTATTCGTTTCTTGACTTTTGTTTACACATCATCCTGTCAATAATTTATGTATACAATTCATGTTTAAATTGAAGGCATTTAACACTATTTACAATATATACATGCTAATTCATAATCAATTGTGTCTTGATCTTCATCCATGGTTCTTGCGTTGTGACATGAGAGACCATTACAATGTTCGCACATAGCTGAACAATTCATATCTGACAACACAATAATCCGCACAATAATTTTGTAATAACACGACACTAAACACAATAAATCATATGTTGCAAAAAGCTTTGAAGAGGTAACTGGTTTAAGTACTTTTGTCCTTCCGCCATTTCCTCTACAGACTCTAGTTTCCATCTCCATTCAGTAGCTGACAACTTGGCTCCTAATCATCTCTGTACTTGCAAATAAACAATTAGTAAGTGCTGTTGACATGCTTCTGTTCTTGGAAATAGTTTAGCCAAATGGAAATTCGATCTCAAATTTCACTTTCTTGTGAGCATAGTGAATTTGAAGTATCGGACTTCATTCAAGTTTGAGTATTCAGTCCATACAAAACGTTTCCCATTTCTTAGCAATTCTTCTTTGCAAATATTGTCCTCGGTAAACATCAAAGCTTGCTTCTTAGCGTCAGACGAGGATTTCAACATTTCTACTGTTTTTACCTTTCCCAAACCATAAAAGCAAGATGTAGTGTGACTGCGTGGGTAAATAAGAGACTTCTGATTTGTTTTGTTCAACCAATATTTGAATGTTATAAAATTCGTTGGTTCGAACCTTACAGCTTTTTTTTTTTTTTTTTTAACAAAAATACATACTATTTTTTCTTCTTCTTTCTCAGGAGTAAGAGCCACTGAAAGGACTAATAAATCCGTATTGGAACCTACAACAACGATCATGGAACACTGAGTTAGTTTTTGTATGGTAGCTTCCACTAGATGAACATCAGCATCTTCTTCTGCCGTGTACATTGATACAACCCCTTTTGCTTAGTTCTGATGTTACTGTTTGCAACATTCTTTCTTGTTTTCTCTATTTCCTAAAAAAAAGTTTTCTCTGGCTGTTAAATATTTTGTTATCGTCAAAGTTTATTTTGCATGAAGTTTTATTTGCAGCTCTTCTGTTTTGTTCCCCGTGTTTAATAGTCGAATGCTCCGAATGTCCATCAAAAATTATAGTAGCATTTCCTCCATAGTTAGACATTACATAGTCACAATAATTTTTAACTATTTCTCCATATATGGAATCACTCGGCCATCTCACACAAGGAATCAGAAACCCTCCATCGACTACAAATGTCGCATCAATAACGTCACTATCTTCTTGCAAACTACCTTGGAATATCTCCAGCAATGAAGATTTCGTGCCTTAACGGAGTGACACATCATCAGAAAGAGACCGTGGTCTAGATGCTAGTTCATATGATAGGTATTCTTTTAATTTGTTTGAATTGTCACAAACACACAATATTCTTTGAAAAGTTGTTGACGATTGATTGTCACTTCCTTTGACCGAACTGTCACTTATTTTGGTTTAGCTTGAGTTTTCACCATTTCCCTTCTATGAAACTGTAAATCGCTAAAAGTTTTGTCTTTAATTTTTACCATCGCTGCGACTCCTTTTCCATAATCCTTATCACAGTTGACAGAATCATCAGACTCATATTCAGATGATAAAGAAAGGAATTCTCCAGATAACTTAGTGAACGGATTGTGTTCTGTAAGCCACGTAGTGAACGTTTTCAAATCTGAATGGTCTCTTTTTCTTGTTTCTCTAATCTCCACATGTTGTTCAGTAAATGTTATAGCAGTTCACAAAAACTCTTCAATGGCCTTCTAAAGGGATTCAAAAACCGACAGTGAATTTCATCGGCGGTTTTGCAGTCCCCTTGAGACATCCCTCGCGCACGCCTTGCAATGCTTTGAATCTGCATTTTTAAATAAAGCAGGTATGACTTCCTTGTGAGTTTTTAAGCTGCATTCTCAGGCCTCTAGAATTCACTTTCCCACGATTGCTACGCGTTGTATCTCCAAAACTAATGGCATTCGACCGAAGTTGAAGAGAACTTTCTTTCTATTTTTGATGTCCCCTAAACAATTCGCAGCGAGCGGCTGTCCGGCACCAGCACGTGTGTGGTACTAGTGAGCACGTACTGCGCTCTCTTAAGGTGCCCCTTTTACACGTTCCCATACCTCTAAGTATATTAATATATACACCGTTTTAAAGCTAAAGAAGAGCTTTTCAACTTTTATTTGAAGCTTTTCTACAAATTATCGAATACACAGAAGTTAAAATATAAAAAAACGAAAACAGTACACATAAAAATGTAAAATTTTACATATTTCTACGAATATTTCTTAAAGTATTAGACCTAGCGAAAATTGTTAAGAATAACTATTTTTAGACCGTGGTTCAAGGAAGAAAACTGTAAAAAGAGTTTGAAAATTGGATTAATAATAACGGAGATATGAGCGCTAATCGAAAATCTTGCAAATCGGGTGTTAAAGGGGGTGGAAGAGAAAGCACAAGGAGGAGGGGTGGGGACTTTTGGGAAAATATATCTCTAGTTGGATCCTATCAACTGGCAAAAATTCAGCTTTTTTCCTTTCATTTCCTGGGCTTTACTGCCACAGAAGAAAAATGTTAATAGAGACAAGTGGTTTCCTCAATCAATTTAGTGCCTCAGGAGAGCATATCGTCACAACTCACAACATTCTATCAAAACCGGAAGTGATTGAAGCAGTGGCGGCGATAAGGGCTCCACAGACCCCGCGGCGCGGGGATCCCAAACCTCAGGGGGCCCCTAGAAAGTACGCTCACCAAGGCACCTTTTACATGTCATTTAGCCTATAATTTTAATGCATTTTGAAAGTGTTTCTCCACAGCCTGTAACTAATTCTAACAGTTTCACTAAATTAAATAATGAAGTAATCATTAAAATTAAAGAATAAGGTAAATAATAATGAGTGTGAACATGAATGTCAGGTTGATCTTTACGATTTTCCCATTTTCCATGTAACAATTGTGTATTTAAATGTTTTGTAGGTAGAGACAAAGCGGTCCAGGCTTGTCTTTTCCCTTTCACCAATTTTATTATAAAATTTCTAAGTACAGTGTCTTTAATTTTCAAAGAGTACTTAATAATGTATTTTCTCCTAATTGACAAGATGAAGGAGATTGGTGTTTTGCGGGTGCCCGTTCAAATCATGGCAGCGTTCAGAACACTTGCTAGGTTATAGGTAAGATTTGTGGGAAATCCCCTCAACTCATGGCAGCCTCGTCAGGTTTTTAGTTGTAGTTAGGATCCATAGTCCACTGCGACATAGGGCTTAGGAAAGGTGTACCCCTAGTTCAGTGCGACCTCGGAGCAGGTAATGGTTAGTCGGTCAGTGGTCAAACTGATGCCGGGTTCCTCTTTTATTTATCCTCTTCGGGTGGTTCGTCCTCCTTGGGATCCTTTCGTATGGTCCGTCTCCTTTCGGTTTCCTTCGTGTCTTCCTCTTTAGTGTATCGTCTGCTTTTGTAAATAATGGCACGTATCGTTATACATGTGCTTTTGTTATAATGTGGGAATACTTACAATATTATTTATACAGTAAAACCTGGTTTCAACGGACCCTTTATTAGACGGAAAACTGTCTTAAACGGAAATATTTCACGGTCTCATGAATTTTGGACTAAAAAACGCCTAAAAGTCCCTTCATTAAGTGAAAATTGTGTTATGTGGACAACGGAAGGCAAAATAAACCTTTAACTGAAAATTCTGAGTTCCGGACTGCAGCGCTTAGAAAATATTTTAGACATCCTGCGAGGGGCAAACATATACATTATACTATCTGCAATAAGTTCTTCGCTCCTTTGTTAAATCTTTCTGGACAATTTTCCTTAGAGAGAAACGTCTCTGATTTACTAAAGTGTAGTATCTGAAGCTAAAGTGTGTGCGGAAAATGGAGCAGCCAAGCAGCAATATATACAAAAATCCCTACTTGACTATTGGAAAAATTAAGAGTAACGTGTGCATAGCATATATTATGTTTATTTTAAGATTTTGTGTATTAATTTGTAGAAGAAAGAAGTACTGTAATTGAACAACGTACGCACAGCAATATGTTTTCCCAGTATGTCCGTTACAAACATATATTTTTAAGGAAAATTCTACCTCCATTAAGCGGAAACCTTACTTTAACGGAAATTTTTACGAGTCCCGCTTGATTCCACTAAAGACAGGTTTCACTGTATTAGTCTATTATGCCATATTTTCGTTATCGTGTATGTTAGACTACAATTACCGTGTATTACAATAAATTATCGCGTATTTCAATAAATTATTGTGTTCGCTGGAAATATCTACCAAGAAAACAATTCGAGACATTACAACTTGTTAATTGAAGAAGACAGTTTCTTCTTGAGTAGTTTGCTGGATTTGACTACTGACTTACAGCTGTACCTCACACTTCCTGTCAGAACTGCTGCAGCAGACAGAAGTTTTACAAAATTAAAAATTATCAAGAATTATTTATGGAGCACCGTAACAGAAGGTAGATTGCGTGCGCTTGCCATTTTGAGAATCGAACATGGAATAAAACGGATAAAATTATAGACAATTCTTGCTCCTGAAGAACCGAAGGTTATCGTGTAAACGTTCTTAAAAATGTAATGTTCTATTCCATTCCAAGTAAAATATAGTGATAGTGATGCTTACAATACCTCTCCTTAGTTTTATTATGTGTGTTTGTGTGTTGCGTGTTCCGCTGTGACGATACAAGAAGAGTTTCTATTCCGTTTTATTCTAGGCAATGAAAGTAGTATATTTTACGCTAGTACACAAAAAATATTCTACATTAATTTTTCCTCTGTGTGGGATGTAGTTACAATATAATCCCGGATAACCGAAACCCGAATTATCCAAAATCCAAAAAACATGTACTGTACTGCACGGAAATAATCTAGAGGACGGGGGCGCGCTAGGCTATGCCTAATCCATATGCTATAAAGATAAACTATTACAGTACTAACTACATATAGATGTACTGTAGTCCTAAAAATGTTCATGTAACTTACAAAAACTAAACCTGAACCACTAGTGTAACAGGCCTTAAGTCCTGAGCTAGCGTCAACGCCATATGTTAACGATTGGTGGACCTACGACCACCTGAGTAACGAACAGGTGGTCAGCCCATTGCGTATTCCCACAGGCGTATCATCCCCAGTTTTCCTCACGACACTGGGCAGATGCCAAAAATTTGGAGTACTCCAGCGGAGGATTGAACCCGGGATTACGTGGATATGAATTCAACGCTCTAACCACTAGACTATTGAGCTCCTTAAATTTAATAAACAACGTAAGTGTAGCCTACAAAGAGAGCTTTCAAGTTGTTTCATCTTCAAAACATTTCAGACAAATAAAAAATACTGTAGTACAGGCCCGGTAATGGATGTCCATCACTTAACAAACAAACAAATAAATAAATATATCCGAAATAAGCCCCCTAGTTTAGTTCGGTTTACCCTAGTTATACTGTATTATTATTATTATTATTATTATTATTATTATTATTATTATTATTATTATTATTATTATTATTATTATTATTATTATTATTATTATTATTCGTATGTTAACAATGTAAAATGGTACAATAGTACGCACATAGAAATTGTAAATGAAGTTCGAGTAACACATGGCCTTTTGTTGAGTATTTGCGGGGGGGGGGGCGAAGCCAGTATCGCCGCCACTGGATTGAAGTTTATTATTATTTCCGATTTCAACATTGATTTGCATAAAGCAAAACGGCAAAACGGTAATGATATCGAGATGGAGTTTTTGCAATCGTTTCAGCTTCCCAACAGGTGTTCTATCTAATCTCTTAACAATCTATTCAACTAAGAAGTAGTTCAAATTAGCGAATTCCGGTTTTAATATTTATCATCATAGAACAAAAACAGTGAAGCATATTTCTAGTAAGTAACGGCTTTCTGATGTGTATTCAGCGTCCGAGGAACGGATTCTTTCTTTGATCTTATTAATCTATTGTAACCAGTAGTTATAGATGTACTACTTTGAGTTGGAGTATTGAATTCATACAGTTTGGTAGTCGACTGTAGTTTCACACTGTAAAATGAAGCTCACTTGTTTCAATTTCTGAGTTGTATTGTAGAAATTTTTATTTTATTTTTAGATTCTAATTCACGAGATAAGTTGATGATTAAGTTCTTCTAAAAAGTAAGTATATTTTCTGGAAAATGGTGAAATAGAGTTTAAGATTCCTGTCAATTTGATACCTTTAAAAGTGAAGCAAAAATCCATGAAATCATTGTACTGTAAGTACTGGATATTCTACAATATTATGATATTAGCGTTTGCCGAAAAGAAATGTACGAAGATAAAATATATAATAATCTATATATTTCATTGATCCGAACAAATTGATATGATAAAATGTATTGCAATGCGTTGTTTTCGAGAAAATCGGTAACAAGTTTATATTTTGTAAATCTATAAATGTATGCTGTACTATAATCACGACACGTATTAGGATGACTTATCCTGAAGAGTACAGTAATGAAGCTTTCATTATGGCAGTAGCAAGACAGTCGTTCTCAACCTTTTTTGACTGACGACACACTTTACTATACACCTATGACAACGCGACACACTTGTTTAATATGTTAAAATTATATAAATTTCACGTCAGTGTTATATGTAGAGTTTCATCAAGCTGATGTTAAGCATTCAATCTCATCTCCTTTCACGACATGCATGATTTATGTATATCTTAATATAGTAAAAGTTTATTTTCCCATAATATCTTGCTCAAAGAGGTTAAAATCCCGAAACCCTTCTTGTGTTGTATGCCACTGATAATAATGGAAAATCATAAGTTTCGAAAAAAAATGTAGTAAGTCTATATAATACTGAATATTGTTACTGCCATTGCTGACTGTTACAGTTTTCCTCTAAATTGATTTTGGCTAATTGGCTCATTAAATTTCCAAATTTCACGACACATTTTATGGGACTGCGCAATACATTAGTGTGTCGCGACACAACTGTTGAGAACCACTGAATAAGACGACAGTATACAGATTGGTTAATGAGATATAGCACAAATTTATTCTCTATTCTTAATTTTTTGTTATCCTATAATCTTGTCAGAAGATAAGACATATATAAATAGATAGATCAAATCAAGATAAACAAAACAACACGCTTGAAAGTAAATTATCATGAGTAGTTTTCGAGAAAATCGAGAGAAATGAACTTTTGTAGCGTTAAAATTTATTTTGTTTGATGTCAAGCCGAAGCAATTGATACTTTTTATTTCTTTGGAATTTTAACAGTGACACTCATACTACTTCTAATTACTGGACAGATAAAGTGCAAAAGGATAAAAACCTTTTAAAGAATCATGCAAGCTTATATTGCATCAGACCGTCGCCACAACACTAAGACAGGGGAACGAGACCAACTTGTAGGGGAGCAGGGTCGGACTGAGAAGCTGTCGGGGGTGCATACCTTACATCATTAGCAGGGCGCAGTGCCTCTAACGTAGAGACATTTATTATATATGTGTCTTCTATGTAGATTAGCTGGCTAATCAACAGTAATATATAAAGTCCTAATACAAAAATATGCTCGCAGACCACTTAAACGCTCAAAATGTAAGTCTGAAAACCACATAGTTTTATTCTGTTACACTCAATAAAACATCTACTGCAGCATTAGGTGAGGACCTAGGAGGTCAAGGGGTCTAACTAACTTTTGAAATAAAGTTTATTTATGCCTAGGAAATGGACTCCCCACAGTGAAATATATAAACTGGGAAGTAAACCACAATGCAATTCACTCATCGACCCTCGAGTGGACTGCGATGTGGTTCACCTTCTAGTTTTCATATTGTGCTGCGGAGAATCCTTTTCCGAACATAAATAACCTTATTGGAAAAGTCATGTACAACTTAGATCCTTGGTATTCTGGGGCCCTAAATTGAGATCTGAAATCAGTGAACTGAATGCATTTTCTAGTTATCAGTGACTACAAGTAAACTATGTAGTTTTTCATGGTTTTTATAAATTAGCACTTTTGGAAACAGTGGTAGATAAAATCACATGAAAAGGTGATGTAAAAATGTGGTAATCTACCTTTTTCGGTGGCATGTGACATGTACTTGTTGATAGCTTGAAAATGCAGTTACGGTAGTTCATTTTGGTTTCAAAAAGTTTCAAACAACTTAATTACTATTGATGCAATGCCATATTATATAGCATTCAATTTTTATCGCTTTGATATGTTTACATGACAATAAACAAGAACATTCTTACCTTACATCAGGAGTCTTTTAAATTCTGAGCCATCACGACAGAGTTTGTTAATTATGGAATTACTATTCACTTTACTTTAGTATATCCCTTTCAAATTGCATTAATAGAAATGATTCAAGATTGGCCATTAGTCTAGACTTAATAATCTTGAGTTTGGAAACCTCTCTTTCACAACTTACTAGTGTAAGAGGGGTCGTAAGGAGGAATTTTTACACTTTAAACAGCACTGTATAACATAAGGAATGCATGCGATATTCATATATAATTTTGAACACACACGTGAGGCAAGACTTGCAAGGATTCTTTAATTTGATTTCCTGTATCTCTGGTTCACTATCGTCCCACTCTGTTTCTTCTTCACACTCACTAGTTATTTCTTCTTTATTATACTCACTCTGAACACCTCCTTGCGATAGCTTGGACCAAACCTCTGCAAATAATTTTAGTTCTCCGATAAGTTTCCCTTTATCTACGCTGGGAATTAGGTCACAGATTTTGTTCGTTGCATTTGAGGGTAGTTTGTCTTTTAAATCAGAAAACCGCCTTGGATCAAAAACGTTCTTGTGTTTCGAAAACTGGTTGGTGATACTTTGATTTTGTCACTAATCTTACAAAAGTCTTGCTGAGAGACTAACTTTATTAAATGTATTCCTTGCTTTATTTAAACCATCCTATGTAGAAATGAACCTCCAAGCTTGGACATAATCAAGAGTCTTGGTGTGAAGGGAATCTGAGAGCGAACAAGTAATTGGAAATATTAGTAAAAACATCCACTAAGATTGTTTCATAGGAGAAAAACTTCTTCAACAATGAAAGAGCATCATTGCGAACTTTTTGACTGAATTCATTGGAGTTGCAAATAAGGAGGATTGTAATTAGAAGTTCAACGAAGACTGGCTCCGATATCCTCTCTGTAGCAGCTCTGCCTTCTGCCAATAATAAAAACGACCAAATATACGTCCAGTAACATAACTTTTACTGTTCCACCTAATCATTCCAATATCAACAAGACATACACAAGAGGTCTGTTGCATATACATATTAAGGTGCTTTTAGGACTCTTTGAGAAAGGTTTGTTTCCAAAGAAGGATATGGAAGGTGGATGGCATTGCGCCGTATTATAAATCATAAAGTTGAAAACATGATCATAACACCACATGCGAATATGGTTAGGGGTTAACTCCTGAAGCCTTGCCGTGGCGCTGTTATATATTGATCACTCATATTCGAAGTTTCGTCAAATGAAGTGGCAATGCACTTTGTCACATCTAGTTCAGCTTCGTTCAATGTACAGTCAAGATTTGGAAGAGACTATTTCCAGTTGTATAATTTACACATTTTAGTTCTATTACTCTTTCCTTCATTTCTGCTTCCAAAATATATGGAATTACTATTGTACACTGGTCAAAACTAGACACATCCATTGTCGAATCCGTTAGTATGGACTTTTTTTTTCTAATTTAATTGCAAATAATGTCTTGCATCTCTTTTTTAATAATACGGATTTTTTTTTCTATTGTATTTTTGCTTAAAAATGTTAATATTTTCCCCTTCCACTTTCTTTCCCATTCTCTTTTATTCTAGATTCATGAAAAGATTTGCTTTGCTCAATAACTTTCTTCAGATAATTGTTCAAAGTATAATCGCAGTCACTAAGAAAAAGGACATTTCTAGAAAGTTCCCACGGTTGACATCTGGATCATCTAAGCTGTATGCACCCTCTTCTTTCCCTCGAAGAGCAAGGCCTTGTTTTCCTATTTACTTAATCACACTAATTACCGATGATGAAACCACTTTCCTTCTTTCCGTAACTTCCTGCATTCGCTTCTCAGTTTGCTTTTCAAATAGCATGTGCTCAATTTTATGACCATGTTTGTAAGAAATATATCTTTGCAGTAATCCTAAATGTATGTTTGACTTATCGTGTTCGCCAACTATATGACTAATATGCCTAAATCTTTCGTAGTCTTGTCAAAACACAGATAATCCGTCACTAAATGCGAGACATATTACAGTATAACTTCTGGCTTTTCGTATTAAATATTTTTTTTTAAATAAATATTTCTGATTTAGGTCTAAGCATCCGGGATACAGTACTACTTACTTAAAATGTGCAAAACATCGCTATAGAACCAAATATGTAAAAATATACAAATTTGAGCCTGGAATACAAATTAAATAGTTGAATATGATACAATTACAGAGATAGGTTACTTTATATCTGTGGATTCAAGGTTCAAAAAACGATCAAGTGGCACTTCACTATCTTCAACACAAAGACCGTTTCTGTTAGGGGCGTAAACCATTCATTGAGGAGACTGTACCGGCCCGCAAGCCGGTGGGCCGGTAGGTCAGTTCGACGCTGGTAGGGGGATATCTACCTTTAGTTCTTCTTATATTACATATATACAGCAACAAAGAACTGAAGGTTTCAGAGAAGGATAAAACTGGTCATAAGGGCTCAGCCCCTCTGGCCAACCCCTTAAATACAGGACAGCATAGGCCAACGTTTCCCAACTTTTTTCTACTTGCGGCACACCCATATATATATATATATATATATATATATATATATATATATATATATATATATATATATATATATTAAATAATACAAATAATAATAGTAATATATATACATTATTACTATATTATTTGTAAATATAAAATACCGTGATATTTTTATGTGATTACTGATTTCCTTACAGAGAACAAAGCTCGATCACTGATTTTTCCCCGTGGTGAATCATTATGCTTATTTTTCATTCTAATTTTAAAATAGAAAACAATTGCAATGAAATATAGGACTCGGTTTTTTAAAAATCCACTTTCTCTTTCCAAAACTGTATCTAACCTTTAACTAAAAGGGAAGATCACTAAATAACGAATAAATAAACAAATCTCCTATACTTTTAAAACACAAATGTAGGTAATTTGTATGCATATTTGCTTTGTTGAATTTAGTGAATGATATGTTAAAATTTCAAGTTACGAAATAGTCTGCAACAATAAAGAAGCAATATTGGTCATGACAATGATAAATACGTTTTCCAACATTAAAAATGTACAGAAAAGTAACACAGTATGAAACTTAAAATTGTAGATTTATAGTAGAGATTCATAGTAATGTGAAATACAAATATACATTTTCCCCTATGTCTTGCAATTTGATTCCTATAGAATTAATAATTTGTTTCAATTTCCTTTCGGCACACCAGCGGCCCATTCGCGGCACACCGGTTGGGAAACGCTGGTATAGGCTTTAGTTCAGCTCTAATATGTTGCTGTAGATGTGCACAAGGAAAAGTAAGTGGTCAAGTACTACCTCTCACATTTCAGGACGTCAAAAATATTCTATTGAAATAATTTCTAAAAGCGTCACCACTTTTTTTTTAATCTAGAATGTCTCAATTATAGTTTTCTCCGTTGCCTTCAATGATCCAGAGCTGCACTAACCCTTATGAATGAGTATCCAGATTTTGAAAACAAAACCCATACACTATAAATGGAAAGTGTGTTAAGCAATCTGAAACACATTAACATTTAAAAAGAAAACCCACGACTTCTCCAGGGTTATAATATAAGGAAAATAAAATCCAACGTTTTGCACATTGATTCGGCAAATCTGGTGCTCTGTTAATTTCCTGATAGGATGTAGATTCGTATTCACAGATTCGGAAAGAGAGACCAGAGAGAATTTGAAAGCAAGAATAGATTCCAATTTAGAAGCTATTCATTTGTGGCTTAGTTGTGCATCAAATCGGCTAGTGAATGAAATATCCAGCGACACCAGCCAATGAAGTAATAATTCTGTCCTCGTTCATTCTGACAATATAATGGGAAATCAGTGTGTCTATGTAATCACGAGGTTTCAAGATAATCTCGATTCATGTCTACATGTGTAAACAGGGAATTGAGTTACGTCATGTACACGTGTCATAGAGGTTGTTGACAATTAATCTACTATTTTTAAAACAAGTTTTTTATGTATTTTGTGTGTGTCTATTTCCCACAGGGAGAGAGAGAAAGGAAAAGTTTGGAAAGGTTTTCACCAAGTGCTTTTTATTGTTAATTTATTCTGTGTGGTTATGTTTATTTATACCGTAAGCTCGCATTCATTTACGTACCAAAGCTTTTATGGACATAGCGACTTCAATTTAATTTTAAAAAAAAACTTGTTTTTCGCAACCTTTTCCAGTGCGAACCTATCTTGAATAGTATTAAATTCCGTCTAAGCTAGCATTTTTAAATCAACCTGAACCTGAAGTCAATGTTGTTGTTGAACATGATATCACGCTACGCAGACATTTCAGTGAAAAAATAGCACTCCTAATCGAAAATGAGCATTTATAATTTGAATTTTTGTATCTAAAATTGAAAAAAAAAAAAGACATTTACATATCCAAAAGTTGTTGAAGCTATTAAAAGCAAAATAGGCAAAATAAAAAACTTCACTACAGGCTCACAACAACACAAAATATTTTTTTCCTTTTAAAAAATACAGATACAGGCATCTTTAAAAGAAAGGAATTTTGCCAAATTTCCGGGCTCTAATAATAATAATCGGAAAGTCACATAAGGTATTTTATCTAGCATACTTTAGTTTATCTACTGTATCAAACACGATAGTACGTTGATGTTTATAGTTATCTAGAAATCCAATTTTTTAAACGTACTATGGGGGCAAGCTGGCTAAGTGGCGCTTACCTTTGATTCAAGAGGTCCTGATTCGATCCCATACTATATGAGTTTATGAAGGACAATATGTTTCTGTGAGCTTTATCGGAATTCACTGTTTCCTCGTAGTTTCTAATTTCACCAATTATTTCGTAAGTATTCAATTTCATTAATCCGTGTCCTTTAGCTTATAGGACATGCCCGCCAAACGTTCCTTTTCTAATGTACTATATCTTCACATAGTACTAATTATGTTTTAGAAATCAAACTGGTTTCTTAAAAATATATTGAGCTGTATATCTTACGCCCTACCTGCTGGTCTAGTAGCTAGTACACGTGCCTTTCATTCAGGTGGCTCGGGGTTCAGATTCCACTTCAAGCTGTAGGTTTATGTCTCATTATATCCTCGGTGCTGGAAAGAGACGTTAAACTCCCCAACCAATTATTAATTATTCGTGATGAAAAATATAGAATTTCAAAAGTTAAAGCCTCAATGACCAAGACAGGCATCGCTCAAGCAGGCAATATTTTTAAGGAAGAAAGAAGGAGAGAAGTGAAGTTCCAGTGATGTTTTCATAACGAACAGTCAGTCAACTCTTATCTTGTTCCATTGACCTACAAACACTGTTAACGACTACTATATTTGAAGCATTGCACTTTATTTAACATACATATTGCAGTTTTACTTCCTAAGTATTTTTATTTTTCTTTTATATTTCGAAATAAGTCGTCGAAAATTAAGACAGTGAGCGACCTTGAAATGAAAATGGAAACAAACTTACATCTGAGGTTGTTGACGCAAGCCACATAAGGTCAGGAGGATGTGGTTTTTCTTTCATACAGACAGTTCTCGATGCATTGTATTGGAACGGTGAAAGGCAATTAAACACGCATTCACAAGCGTCAGGAAATAAGAATTATAAATGAATGCATAATGTATGCGCTATGACAAGAAACTGAAAGTAAGTAACAGAGAAAGTAACTCACTTTCAAGCGCAATGGGAACAAGATTAGAGTACAGCATAGATAAATTATATTGATCAGGTGTTTAGTTTTTTTTTCTTTTTTTTAATAATCCACATTTTACTTTCTTTCTTTATTTTATCTGACAGCTGTCACTCTGTCAAATAATAGTAATCGTGATGTATTATTATTCTATGGGTTAATGACTACATAATAGGCAAAACCAATATTTAAGAGAATTCATATTTGAAATGCTAATTTATATTGTAAAGAATTGTAATACTGCTTTAATTTTTTTTAAATAGAAAAATTCTAGCACTATCACAACCAAAAATTAACTTTTACGTCTCAAAAGCAGTTAAAATGGTTTGAATCGAATAAAAATGAAATCGTTGCGTTTACGTCCCACGTTTATGACGTGTGGGCTGAAGGAGACCGTGAATGATGAGAAATGAAGGAAATGGTGGAATGAAGAAAGTGGGAGGAAACGAGAGAACCCCGAGTAAAGCCATGCACACTGTGTTTGTCCACAGCAAAGCATACTTGGTGCGAGCTGGGATCGAACCAGGGACCCTATGCACAAGAGGTGAACGCTCTACCACATTTTTTATTAAAAGTTAACTGATTCACTGAACGTGCCTCATTAACTTGCTTACCTACTTATTACTAGTTTCTACTGAATTTTACTCGCTTTTTACTTGTTTAACTTGCTTTACCAGTAACCGAGAACGACAGGGACACGAACACAGAAACATCGAGGACAGTTAAAATCACAAAGGCTCTCCCACTGGGAATCGAACCCGGGACTCCGTACACCAAAGGCGTACGTGCTAGGCACTAGACCACCAGGGGGGCTACCACTGGGTCACCGCGGCGCCTTGTATCAAATTAGACGTAATACAAAGGATATTACGTATTTCGCTCGAAACATGTTTTGAACCATAAGAAACTTATACAAGGGGTGGGATTTTGTAAGTGCCTGCTGAAGTGATTACCTTACACAGGTCTATCCTGTCCAATTAGGAAGAGCAATCGTTCAAGTCTGAGACCATGTTACCAACAGTTCTTTTATGCTCATTGCAGAATCACAGGATAATAATTTCCAAGAATAAATATCCAGAAGTTTTACCATTGATTAGCCCTTTCCGGATCCTTGGTACAATTTGTACCATACGCATTTTTCATGGTACATTGCCTTATTTCTCTTCTATTTGAGCTTTTTCGTCCGGTTTTTTTTTTTGTTTTTCAAGTCCAGAGACATTGTAGAAGACATTACATATGGTTTCAGACCGTCCTGCGTCCAGACATAGGAGGTGATGACGTCATAATCTTAAAATGTATTTTTTCCCTTTTTAAGCCTATGTTCATTATTTTTTGGCGGACTTACTTTTAAACGTAGAAGATTGAACTTTTGCACAAACATTCAGTCCACCGAGTAGTATTTACCAGATTTTTTGTTCCGATATCAGTGTTAAAACAGGGGGGGAACAGAGGGGCAAAGGGTTAAAAAAGGGATATTTTTACCCCAAAAATCCCGATTGTCGTCATTTTCCCGCCTCACATACATGATAGGACCACGAGAGTCATACCGTCTGTAAGGCAGTTCCATTCTGAAGAGAACGACGGTCGAATTATTATCCTAAGGTAATTAGGGATGTCTCAGGGAATTTTTAAAAAATATACTTCTATATAGGGAAAAATGGGGCATTGTCGGTATATATATTTTTGGCGGGCTTATTTTTGAACGTAGAAGATTGAAATTTTGCACAAACATTCAGTCCACCAAGTAGTATCTACCAGATTTTTTGTTCCGATGTCAGTGTTAAAACAGGGGGGGAACCAGAGGGACAAATGGTTAAAAAAGGGATATTTTTACCCCAAAAATCCCGTTTTTCGTCATTTTCCCGCCTCACATACACGATGGGGACACGTGTGTCATACCGTCTGAAAGGCAGTTCCATTCTGAAGAGATAGACGGTCGAATTATTATTCTAGGGTAATTAGGGCCTTCTCAGTGAATCTTTATCCAAATATACTTCTGTATAGGGTAAAAGTGGGACGTGGTAGGGAAATTTTTCTGACGGGCCTATTTTTTCACGTAGAAGATTGAAATTTTGCACAAACATTCAGTCCACCGAGTAGTATTTACCAGAAGTTTTTTTCCTATTTCTGCGTAAAAACAGGGGGGTCCAGAGGGGCAAAAGTTGAAAAAAGGTATTTTTAGACCCAAAAAATCTCTTTCTTTGGGATTTTCCCCCTTTACATACATGATAGAGACACGTGAGTCATACCTTCTGAAAGGCAGTTCTGTTCTGAAGAGAATGATGGGCGAAATATGACCCTAGGGTAATTAGGGATGTCTCAGGAAATTTTTTCCCTGAGATCATGGTGTTTTGCGGTAGTTTTGGGCATGGTGAGAATTCCTGATAAAATTTCTCCCGCCCTTACTATTCAAGATAGAAACTTGAAATTTGGTACACACATTTACTTTACCAAGTACTATTCATGAGATTTTTGGGGGTCTCTACGTTCACACAGGGGGGGCAGGGGGGCTCAAATTTGGACAAAAAAATTTCCCCATCAAAATTTTCCCTTTGACATCAATTTTCTCTCTCCTGGTATATGGTATGGGCATGAAAGTGATACCATTTGAAAGCCTGCTCTATTCTGAAGAGAATGAGGTATGAACCATGATCCTAGGATAAATAGTGACGATGCAGTAGCTGCTTGACTGAAAGTCTAAAAAATAGCCCAAAATGCCAGGATCCGGAAAGGGTTAAAAGTTAAGAGTGTTCCCATGAAGGTGTACATAAATATTTTTAGTAGTTATTAAGACGGATACATATCGCCATTAGCTGGCAATTGTATCATGGTAATAATAAACATTTTAATATGTGACCTCATAATAAAGCCAATTGCAATTTATTGTTTCAAGGTCGAATGATATCGTTATTCTCTTGGAGTGCTTTCTTAAATTTACAGGCATTTTCCTTTAGGCTAATTAAGACTGCCCTCCAAAAAAAAATTTAAATTAGCCTTCTGCGATGTCAGTGTCTATTGTGAATGTTTGTTATACAACTGGTTCCGGGTTCGATTTCCGGTGGAATCGTACTGAAATGTAGCATTATAATGGTTCAATTTCATCTTGCTGCAAAGAAAGTTCAATAAACAAACAAAAAAACAAGAATTAAGTATCGTGCATATCAAATATCTGCGTGTTAACTGTTACGGTCAACATTCAATATGGAAAGAAATTCATCAAGAGGAAACTAAATATTATTGCATAGAAGTACAACAAATAAAACCATTAAAAGATTCACAGTTATACAATTACTGAGCCGGCTAGTATACAAGTTTGTGTTCAATCATTTCATAGTCCTGATGTAATTTATGATTGGTCTAATGATTATTGTACGACGTTTGTCGGTGCGCCTGAATAAGGGTTCGTTTCCCATTGTAGTCATGAATATTAGGTGTTGATCCACCAACAAATAGCTATTTGAACTAACATTTAGAGAAAAGCAGAAATAGAAGACGATATTCCCACTATATATCAACTAACTTAAAAGTGTGAAGACGTTGATTGGTTGATTTAGAGTATAAAATTCCATTTCAACGCCGAAACTATATGAACCATAAACATACAGATTAACGTGAGAACCGAACAACATGAGCTTCCACCGGGAAACGAAACCAGATCGCGCAAAAGGCATGTATGCTAACCTTACATATAACTAGAAGGGACACAAAGCAACTTGTATTATATGTATTTGTGTTATACATATTTCTTTTGTTTTATTAGATACAGTGAGTATATATTAGGACGGCACCTTCAATAGTGCCAGGACAAATTTCCCTCATTCCTTATCTCCTTAACAGAGAAATTTAGGTCACATATCTAGGAAAGGTGCTTTCAAATGTAAATAACAAAAATGCAAAACGTACGTCTATCCTGAAAAAAAATGATAATTGAAAATACGGTAACAGGGGAAATGTTTTCAGAACACTAGAATTCCTCTCTGCAAACCAATCTTAAATACAGACAGAGCCGGATTTAATTTTTTTTTTTTTTCGTCCCTAGACCGATTAGTGTTTGCTGCTTCTCAAACCGACATACACAATTCTAACACAATAGAAGGGGGCATGGTGGCTCAGTGGTAGAAAGCTCACCTCTGGTGCGTAAGATCCCTGATTCAATTCCCGGTCAAGTAAGTTCGTGGTTAACATCGTGTCCGTGGTTTTTCTCGGTATACTCCCCTTTCTCATTCCACCAATTCTTCCATCATCATACACTTACTTTAATGATCCATCTCCCTTAGCTTGAAAGGCACAATCGTGGGGTGTTAACTGAAAGATTTCAGATTTTTAACACAATAGAAAATGTTTAAAAGTAATAAACTTGTCTTATGCATACCTTTGTTTCAGCATTTTTGTATAAATTTTAATGAATTTTGCTATGATAAGACGATATGAAGCACACATGCGGATGAACGCTGCTCGGGGACGCGTCCCGCACCAGTAGACCCTACAGGAGCCTAACAGCTTTACGTGCTCGTGTTTACGCAATTGTCTACTGCAAGCATAACATTAAAATTCCACTCAATTTCAGCCACTAATGACAGAAGCCAACAGATCGTTAAAAGGCGTTTATTATTATTATTATTATTATTATTATTATTATTATTATTATTATTATTATTATTATTATTATTATTATTATTATTATTATTATTATTAATATAATTATTATTAAATTTCTCCAATTTTTCGTCTTTCCTATTAAGTTTTCACCCAACGTACGCCCCTAGCCCTGGGTCTAATGGGCCTAATGATAAATCCAGCCTTCAGTACAGAATATTGTGGACTCAAAGCATCGTTCAGAAGTTCTTTCCTATTTCAACAATATCTTCTGAACGAATTATTCAATTAAAACATAATGTTCTATGTTTTACAAAAAAAGAATCTTTTATGCATAGTACTATGGAAAATGGAAATCAAATCGGACCATTCAATTTCAAGCTATTCACACGAACAACGTGAAAGAGAAAGTAGTTTTGAATATGTTGTACTATTGATGAAAAGACCAATTCTTTCTTACCTAGCTGTACACGAAGTAGCAACAGCTGCTGCAAGAGTTTGACGCATCACAAGACACTTTCTGAAGATTAAGATATTGTCTTAATACCACGATACACTTTCTCTTCTCAAACGAAAAACAACTTTACCTGTCAGTGATCATTTAGAAATTCAGTTCAAGATCAGGGCGACACGTGCAAGTAACCCCTTCCCCAATGCTTAAACATTTAACAAACGCGGAAGCACTTCCTCTTCGTCCCGCTGTTAGAAGTTCAACAACCGCAAATATTGGAATCTTCCCTTCGTCACCTTAACAGTGAGTTTCCAACATTACAAGTATTTTTAATTGTGCTTACTTTCTCTACACACTGCGCAAGCATCATGTTCTCTGCGATTTAGAGATTTATGGGTACTGAGAGAAAAAAAAGTTTCTTTCAATAATACAGCTACGTCTGAATGTCTTTATTATCACAAGGATAAGATAAAATAAATGATCAAATGGTTTTAGCAAAAGCGTAGAATCTCACATCACAAGACTAGTTGGGTTCAATGCCCATAAGTATACCCAAAGTTGTCTAAGTTCCAAATGGGCTAGTGGTAAGTCTGGGTGTGCTTGTTCCAGAGTTAGAAGTTGTTTGGTTAGAATAGAGTTTTGTATCCCTTTCAGCACCGAGGCTATATCGAACTGGTAATCTGAAATCGCAGCAATGCTCTGATATTTGTTTCAGCTTTGAGTAAGTGTTTTCTGTTATCTTGTTGAAATAGTCGATTTAAATTGTAAATCAGAATAGTTTTAGTGAGCATTTAAAAGTTTCCATATCTCAAAGTAAAAAAAGTTTCTTTGAAAATATCAAGAATCTTTAAGCTTATGGAACTTGGTATTTATATCAAAAAGATGTGGTGATTTGGCAATTTTAAGACTATTAGATTCATTCGGTACTTCGAAGTGGTTTTCCAAAAGTCGAAATCTTGTACTTGATAAGTGGGAGATTATACCTTTGGCCAAGTCCAGGAATATTAGAAGGACATGACAGCCAGTTTTCTTACATTTTAGTGTTACAGAGGAATATGTGCCTATTAGATATTAGTTATTAGATAGGGGAGATAATACGTTTTCTTCTCAGTGACAATAAACACAAGGGGAAAAGCAATACTTATTTGTGTGGTGTACTTCTAACCTGAATCTAACATTAAATGTTATGATGAATTGTTTTTCCGAATTATAATTAACTGTTCTCAAGATAGCTCAATTCTTCTGATTGGTGACCAACTTATCAGCGATAAATTCCAGTAAGTTTAACTTTGAAAACAGTTCATTTAAATGTAAAAATTTTATGACTTATTATGATTTAGAATTTTTAAATAATGTTGTTAATAAATTTAATCGAACCTTAAATTTAGTTTTGTCAAATATATTAGAAGTAGGAATCAGCAGAGAATCAAAGATTATTCTCTTAAGATAAAGAAGATATTCATTGCTCGACCATTGTACTAAACGTCAAACAACAGCCGATATCAACAGTGAAGCAGAAGAGTAACATCTCCATGTATAACTTTAAAATTATTGACTTTTAAAAGTTATATCAGGAACTTTCATTTGTAGATTGGAATTCCTTTCTAAAAATATGATAATGTTAACGTTTTAGTAAGAAATTTTTAGGGTGTTATCTATAACATATTTGATATATCTTATCAAACAACATATTTGATAGATCAGACAAACATCTTATCAGATAATGGAAACTAAATCATAAGAACAATGTGTGTTAATGAAATTCGTCTACACGAAAGACAACCGGAAATAAAAAAAATAAAAAAAAGATCTCAAGGTACAAACTTGGAGTAAATATAAACAAATGTTAACGTACTATCGCTCAGTAGAAATAAAAATATCCTTCAATATAATTACAAGTTTAGGAATACTTCAATAGGCAGACCTAATACTATTAAAGATTTAGGTTATTTGACCTGAAACTAAAGTTCAATAATCACATCAAAAATGTTATCCATGATGCTTTTAAATTATTAGGATTCATAATTAGAAATGGAAAGGACTTCAACAATATTTCTAATGAAATGTATTATTCATATGTTGCTCCAAATTAGAATATGCCGTTGTGATTTGGAACCCCTAGCAACAAAAATATTGCCAAAAAATTGAAAAAGGTCAATCAAAATTTCTTAGATATTTGGTATACAAAGTAACTGGAACTTATCCTACACTTGGAAACTATAGCACACCAGTAGACAATTATAATACTCATTATCATTAGAAGAAAGGCGTAATAATACCGATATCGTATTCCTAAAATTAAAAAAAAAAAAAGTTCAAAATGAATTCGATAGCTCAAACTTTATATTAACATTAAACTTCCATTTTTCTTCGGTTTAATTGAACACGTCCAGCTTTGTGGTTGGGGCCGCAGTGGCTTAGTGGTAGAGCGTTCACCTTTGGTGCATGAGGTTCTTGGCTTGATTCCACCTTGCGCCAAGTGAACTTTGTGGTGGAAAAACATCGTGTGCGTGAGTTTTCTCGGGATTCTCCCGTTTCCTTCCACTTTCTTCATTCCACCAATTCATTCATTTCCCATCATCACCGTCTCCTTTAGCCTACCTGGCACAACCGTGGGGTCTAAAACTTGATTTTTCTTCGGTTTAATTCTAGAAATAATAATATAAGTCTCTTCTATTGCAAATAAACTCGGACCAACATAATGCTTAAGTCAATATTTTGGGCAATATGTCTTGTTTGTAACAAATTATGAGGAAAACATGATAAAATTGACATCTCGTATATAGAGTGCCCTATAAGGCACTAAAACAACTATTGTAAAAAGTATATTGTAATATTTCAATACTATATTTGGACACCTGCTTGTTGTATAGATATTGATAAAAAAATAAATTAATAGAGAGGACCGTAATTGTATTATAGGTCTCATTATGTTAATAATTATTTTGTATCCTAATCAAGTTTTCATAACGAAATGAAGATTAACATGTTATGACGAAAGTTCTTGATATCTTGAAGGATCTTGGTGACCTATTTCTCTTTTAACATGCTTTTTTATCTTTAAAAAATCTAACAAACCTACTCTGCCTACTCCATCCAGTCAGCAGATGTAGCAAAATTTTAAAGATGGTTAGCAAAAATGCCTATGATATAGAAAATGAAGGGCTTAAAATATTTTGAATGAGAATGCAGTTGAAATTCTTGAATGTTTCATGTGAGCGAATCTGTTCTGATTGAGTTGGATACGGTAACCTTATGATAGAACACTCATCTCCGGTGGTGCGAGAGGTCTTCAGTTTGATTCCGAGTCATGCGGTAGACAGTTCCATCTTCATAAGATTTCTCGCCATTTTTGCAGAAATCCAAGTCAGTTCATTTATTTTTCTCAAATAATAAAATAAAATGCATGGTAATAAGATCTAAAAATTAGAAAATACTGTAGAGGAAAAAGTCGTAACTGTCTCGAAGATAATGTTTATTTCGTGTTGTTTGACATCCCACTTGTAATTGCAATTTATTCATACTTTCAATGTATTGGCCTTGAAGTACAATCTCCGAAAAAAAATATTATTTATGTAATATTTATATGAAATATTTTCTTGCATGTGACTGTGAACCTTAAAACTACATTAGTTGAATGTGAATTGCTTAGTACAGTATTCTAATGCAAGTGTTACATCAAATAGGATGATTGACGCTCGTATTTTTGGTGCGCGTGATTCCGGGTTTGAATTCCCGTGAAGCACTCTAAGTTCGGTCTTGACCCAGCATCATGCAGCAATTGGGGATCTATTTGAAAACATAGTAAGATACATAAATGTTATAACTCACGAACTGACCTGACTATACACCATCCAACCGAAAGAAACTGTCTGGTTATAGTTATGTCAGTTACTCAATATTTTCCGAAAAGTGAACTGTAAAGTGTCGTTGGATAGCATTTTGCGTGAAAAATTGCACTTTGTGTTCATCGTATGGAAGTAATATCATGACGTGCCTGCACGAGTTGTCCCAAATCCATTTTCTCCCTCTCCAACTTGGACATGAAGTCTTTTTATTTATTTTTTTTTTAAGGTTATTTCATTTTAAAAGAATAAAAGAAGAACGATTTTGGATATTATAGCAAGTAGGCAGTACCGTTCGCAGAGAATGGCTTGCGAAATCCGTGCAGTACTTGACCTCACAAAATCACAACCTATTCATCCCACTTTCGCTGGATTTGAAAGGCTCTCGTGTTTATAGAAGTCCTAAGTATTAGTTCTGTTAAAGAACTCGAGTGGTGTCAGCGCCATTTCTTTCATCCGTGACAGAGCAGAACTCTGAAACCCCACCCTTGGATGCATTGACCAACGAAATTGTACTGTACTTAGTTTTTTTTTCTTTCATATTGTTTGCGCTTGATACCGTTGAAAAATGTGCGAATGTTCAAGCTGTCCTGCCCTTGGTATTTTAATTACTTCTTCCTACAAATGTGAAGTAACCTTATTTCAAGAATCCAGGACAAAGTGCCTTAATTACATTATTTTCTTCTTCTTCATTCTTTTTTTTAACAAATATTTTAGAGAAAGATTTTCAGCTAACTTCTATAAGTTTAATACCTACTGCAATTTTTTGTTCCTTTGTATCGATTCCACAAGATTGTATAATGCCCACCTTTATGATTTCTTTAATTCTCCAATAACATAGAAAAACTACGACTCCAGTGGCACGTTAACGTGCTTAATAAATAGTAAAGTCTTGTCATATGATGTATCCATACTTGGGTTCGATTTCCGGTTGGAGGGTTTCGCGGTTCTGATCTCACTTTAAACTATAGTTCTCATAGCATATAGTCTTGCTGCTGAGAAGGACGTGAATGGAAATCAATTAACAATGCACATGGGATGAGAGTTGAGACCGCCTTGTCTTGAAAATGTGTCGTGAAAATGAAGTCTTCTCCCAAAAAAAAATATTTGTTTCTATTGAAACAGCTCTGTTTCGTCTCGAATCTCGTCTCGTCTCGTGTCTAACACCTCAATCAATCCATCAATCATTGTTTTTCAGTATGAGAGGACGGATAAACATGAAATTGTATCTGAAATATTCAAGATATATCTTGATGTCACACCAGAGATCAAACAAATGGATATTGGATTTCAAGCAGTAGACATCATAGGCGCCAACTTGAAGAAAATATTGGGGGGGCCAAATAATGAACATAATTATATTCAGCCGTTTTCTATCAACTGTTTGATGAAGCCCTTCTTCTTCCCCCCTCCAAGTTCTCGGTCCGCTACTCCGCTTCATCCTCTCCTTCCTCGACTGGATTATATTGGAGGGGCGAGGACCCCACCTTTAAATATTGGGGGTGCCAAAAGTGTCCTGCCCCCTCAAAGTCGGCGCCTATGGTAGACATCATTACAAATTCTGAAGAATGATGTAGAGCGATATTTTCACTGCTTCCAGGTCATCAGATGTAAGACACGGAACCAAGATCTGGATGACCCGGACAAAAGTTGTGACTCAAGTGATTCAGGTGACCCGTGCAATCACTGAAACACACAACACACGTTCTACTACGTTTATACGATAAAGAAAGATATTATGTATTGTTAGCTACGAGAGTGACAACGCGTTCTTTCAAGTACGTGGAACACTTGAAAATTGCCAGTTATTATTCTTTCCATCTTAAGAAAAGTATATAAGTCGATATGTCAGCAACTTTCTATTACCGCGATTTCCTGAAATAAGAACCACAAAATAAGCCCTAACATAATTTTTCAGATTGCTTGTAACATAGGCCCTGCTCCAAGAATAGGCCCTAACGTTTTTTATTTTTATTTTTTTTAAGATTTGTCCTAACATAGGCTCTACTCCTATAATAAGCCCTTCCACCAAATATGCCTCTGAGGGGTTCGAGTTAATTGAGTAGGGACTTAGCTCCTTTCCAGCAGCGAAGCTATACGAGACATGGACCTATAGTTAACGTGGTATACAAACCACATGAATTCCTGCCGGGAATCGAATCTGGGTATCCCGTACCGAAGACACATACGGTAACCATATAGACACAAGGGAGCTCTGCATTGTTCGGAACAGGATACTTTATAGTTACACCTAATAAACGTATGGACATATTTGTCTTGTTATAAACAGATAAATCCTAATGTGTCTTCTGGGCAAAAATACTAATATAAAACCCGATCTTATTTTCGAGGGAACATAGTGGTTCCCGTTGCCAAAGGAAGATAACAAAAGCAATCTAATGCTTCATTTACAGCATAATTAAAAGTCAATGTTCCGTGGTCACAGAAAGGTTTCGTCATTATTATTTAACGGGACTGCTTTATTTGGTTAATGATGAAAAAGCAACTTGAGTGAATTTCTGCGAACTAGATGACTGAAGGGGGGGGCGCGGTGGCTCAGTGGTAGAGCGTTCACCTCCGGTGCTTGGGGCCCCTGGTTCGATCCGAGCTCGCGCCGTGTGGACTTTGTGGTGGACAAACGCCGTGCTCGTGGGTTTTCTCGGGGTTCTCCCGTTTCCTCCCACTTTCTTCATTCCACCATTTTACTCTTCTCTCATTATCACCGTCTCCTTTAGCCTAACCGGCATAACCGTGGGACGTAAAACTTAAAGATTTCATTTCATTTTCATTTTCATAGATCACTGAAGACAAGAACTCAGCACAAGTATTCTAGGTATTCCAGAATGACAATGGAATTTTCTGATTTCGCCAGCAGATAAATCCACTACTTGATGTCAACAATTCCTGACGATAATTTTAAAACCATTAATAACAGTTTACGTGAAAGTCTGAACATAAAAGAATAATAAAAGTCTGAACGTTTAATAAAATAATATTTATATGGCGACTTTTCAACTTAAGGTGGTGTTGGTAAGGATTTGCGATATTTGTAAACCTAACTTTGAAGGACAAGGGAGATCCTAGGTTGCAACATAAAAAAGCTGCTAATAAATGAAAGTAACAACTAGTATATATTATTAATATAAATTGTAACTTTCACTTTTAAGCCTGTTCTGATAAGCAGTATTAAGTTGATATTTGTTCTGATAAGCAGTATCTGATAAATTGAAGGATAAGCAGTAACATAGTAGTAAGTTTGAAGATTTTCAAATTTACTTTCAATGTATATGTAGAATTGTTTGTCAAAAAAGTAGTCCGCGGATCACCGGTGATGCACAGAGCGATTCCGTGTGGACGGTGTAGAATATGATAATATTCCAGTAACAGCAAGATGTGTAAAATGTATGTACTATTAATTTTAATTTGCTTGGAACAATGTTTTCAATTATTATGTTTATGCTAGGTAAGGGATGATTTTTTTTTTATTTTAGAAAGAAAATAATACAATAGTAATATATGGTGTATAACGTTTGATTACTTTAGGTTTGTAAGACAATTTCTGAATAATTATTTTTGTATCAACGTACTCAAAAAAGTAACTTGCAAGATACCTATTTAGAATCAATAGAAATATCTCATTTTGAATGCTTTTTGTATTAGGTGTTAAATATAAACTTTATTTTTTTTTCTAAGTAGCTAAGTGAAGAGCCACAGTAGCGTATTCGGTAAGGCAGCCTGGCGGGAGACATTTTTTTTTATTTTGCTTTGTCAAATGCGGCTATAAGGTTCACCCAGCCTTTGTGAAGTTGAGACATAGAAAACTCTGGATACGGTCGGTGTGTGACACTCACTACATTACCCTTACTATGTGCCAAGGTTAAGAGTGTGAAAGTGCCTTTACATTCGCACAGCCCTTAGACCTATTAGACTTGCCTCGTATGGAACCACCTTCTACTTTTTAAATGTCAAGTTAAAAGTTGGAAGACCAATCGGAAAACGACAATTAGGAAGACCTAGGCGCAAATGGGAGGACAATATTAAGATGGATCTCTCAAAAATAGGAATACAAAGTAGAAATTGGATCCAGTTTGCTAAGGATAGAAGTCAGTAGAGAGCTATTGTGAACGTGTCATTGAACCTTCAGGTTACATAGGCCATAGAGTTAGTTAGTAAAAAGTATAAATGGCCAACAAAGTTAGGATTTAGAGCTTCCAGATTATTCCTACGTAATGAGAAAGCGAAATAGTTGTAATAAGTGTTCCATCATGAAACATTTCCTGGAAAGGAAAATACAAACTCAGTTTGAGTGATTACTTTGGAGTTTAGCGTCTCTCGTAATACCGACGCCATATGTGATATGAATCTTAGCTTAATGTAGAACCCGAAACACACGAGCTTCTTCCTAGGATCGAACCAGAGTCTCTTGAGTCAAAGGTGTGTACGCTAACTATGTAGCCACAAATAAACCAAGCTAAATTATATACAGATTAGATGTTATATTCAGCCACATAACGAGGAGTCTTTGTTCACTTCAAGCTCATGTCCTATGTCGGAACTCATAATTCTGTAATGATGTCACTACCTGATATTCTTAAATATCTCTTCACATGTATTGTTAATGACTCTCCTTTATAATTATTATTGAAAACCTTATGTTATATGTATTTTACAAGAGTTTTACTTTTAACCAAATAGTTTTCGTCTTTTTTTCCCCTTTCCGTATGGTTTACTGAGAGGGGAAACGACCAAGTGTTATGTCTCAGAGAATACAGGTGAAAATCACTGATTTTGAAGAGTGGAGAGCATTAGATGGGCTGAATGAAAACTAAATTAATTACAAATTGGGTGAAAAAAGTTTGAATTTGAGAAGCAATATTAGAGCTATTTATAGTAAAATAGAGAGGAAACGACATGTTTAGAAAGAAAGTGATTTAATTGGCTTGTAGTAGAAATATTATAAGATAAACAGCAGCGAAGCTAAGAGGAAAATTTTGTGTCAAACTAAAAGATAACAGACAACTAAAGTTTGTAAATTTGCAATAATTGACTGCAGTGATGGCAGAATACTTAATAATAATAATAATAATAATAATAATAATAATAATAATAATAATAATAATAATAATAATAATAATAATAGGGTCTAATAATAATAATAATAATAATAATAATAATAATAATAATAATAATAATAATATGATTTACTATAATTCTGTAATGTAACCAAATTTACTTGAGATATTTGTAGTGAGTATTTGTATTCAAGGCCGAATTTAACGTTGTACCACCCTTAGGCCGAAATGTGTTTGCCGCCCCCACCCCCACGTACAGAACTTTAACATAATGAAAAATATTTTTTAAAAAAAACTTATTTTATGTATATCTTTGTTTCAAGATTTTTGTATAAATTTGAATGAATTTTTGCATGGTGATAGGATGATGTGATGTGAATATGAACAAGAAAACTGCGCGAGGGAGCGCCGCGTACTACCCAATGTCGTTACGCCAAGGGCGACCAAGGCAAGCGGGTAAGGTAGCCTTTTGGTGCCCTTTCTAGTCCTAGCCTATATTTTACATTTTATTACAGTGATTTTAATATTGAAGCTTAAAATATATAAAATGATAATCATGCCTGTTGTTCTGTATGGTTGCGAAACATGGTCACTTAATCTGAGGGAAGAACATAGACTGAAAGTATTTGAGAACAGGATCCTGAGAAGAATATTCGGACCCAAGAGGAACAAGAATGGGGAATGGCGGAAACTTCATAACGAGGAACTACATAGTTTATACGGTTTACCCAACATTGTTAGGGTCGTCAAGTCTAGGAGGCTTAGGTGGGCAGATCATGTAGCTAGAATGGAAGAAAGTAGAAACGCTTTCAAAGCCTTGACTGGAAGACCCATAGGAAAACGACCATTAGGAAGACCTTGGCGCAGATGGGAGGATAATATTAAGATTGATTTCGCAGAGATAGGAAAACAAAGTAGAAACTGGATGCAATTAGCTAAGGATAGAAGTCAGTGGAGAGCTTTTGTGAACGCGGCACTGAACCTGCGGGTTCCATAGGCCATAGAGTTAGTTTAGTTAGTTAGTTAGATTTTAATATTTTAAGCCCATTTTTCAAAAAACAAAAATTAATACTCAAATACATGATACAGATATATTTAATATTGAAAATATTAGACGTATTGTAAATATTGTAATTGACAACATGCTCCCTGATTTCGACTTTCAAAACCGAAAATGTCATGAAATGTGAACAGCACCATTCATTATCTATATCTGGATAATGACTGGAAGCAACAACCAGTCCTCAGATCAGAAATAATCTCGAATAGTTTTGGTGTGCTGTGACTCAACAGACATTGTTGAATTTAAACATAGTAATAGATTTATCATTCATTCTAGTTTTGGATCTCTGACTAAGCCTCCCCGCTGGTATAGTGACTAGTACGAGCGCCTTTGGTGTATACGGTCCTTGATTCCAATTCCTCTGGAAAAGACGTGAAATTTGAGCTAATTACAGTGGTACAGATTCTACCTTAAACCGTAAGTGCACATCTAAGGGTAAAAAATACCGAAGATACCTCGCGATCGAGGTCGACGTTAAAGTATCGGTCGCTACCTCGATAATCGCACAAACGCATGGATTCAAATGGGTAAGCGCATGCCGAAGATATACGCTATATCGCGACCTAGAGGTCGACCGCAATGGTGAATTAGTGGTCGTAATGACATACAACCGATGTTCAGTGGCAGCATCGCTGTAGATCGTGTTCTCATTGGTTCTCCCTGAAGCAATGCACGAAATAAAATTTTAATTTGTTCAGAGTTTCGTTTGCAGAGGGTTGTGGGTATATATGCTCAAGACATTTTGCTGCACTTTAAATTTGATTATGAAAGACATATTAATAGAACTAATGAGGAATGTTCTAGCAATATGGGATAAGAAGCACAACAACATCAAATAGGCATGTTTTAAATAGAGAATGGAAGAAAATAACAACTCAAATGTCAGATAAATTATTCATATATATATTTGAGTACTATACTATAGCTTATTATTATATAACGCAGTGGTGGTTACAGGGCGCTTTCGGACTCAAGTCATATCTTAAAACATCTCCACTCCCTCACCCCCATATTCCGAGATTAATAAAAAGAATGTCTTTTAAAATAGTCACTGATATAAGGTAAAGAAATACCTGTAAAGATAGGCACGCATCTATAGGGAGGCAACATCGAATAATGGAATTGCAGTGATTCATTTGCCGAAGTTAATACCCTCTCCACCTCGAAACCTGAAGACATGCCTTTTTTTTTACTGGGAAATTATTTCTCGCCTGAGTGCTGAAAGAGGGGGTTTCTTCATAGAAAATTGAAAATGATAATAGTCTTTGATTTATTGATAGAGATGGACAAGAGATGAAATTCAAATATTTTTGGGAAAAAGAGACGAGACTTTGACATTTCTCATGTCTCGTCTCGCGCCCATCCCTATTTATAAACTGTTTGGTTCTTTCAATTTCAAAATGTGGTTTTGCTGTGATTTTTATGTACTGACAGAATAATTTCACAAGTCACAATAATGTTCCTCCTTAAACTGAGAACTTACAGCGAGGATGCGACCTCATCGCTATGTGCGCTCTTCATCCATCTAGACCTAGACATCAAGGTAGCGACCGTGACAAACCTCGACCTTGATCACGAGGTATCTTCAGTAATATTGTGTAGGTGTTAAAAAGTGATGCTAAACTCCAACGAAAACCTGACCAAACCAAGCAATTTTATATTATGTAACAATTTGTGTTACATTTTGGTTGGTTGGTTGGAGCTTAGCTTCCTCTTTTAAAACACATTCGCTTTTCCACTCAGATAATATATCTGATGAAGACAATGATATACTGCCAAAACTCCAAACCGGTTGTTTGATTGATCAGCTTTTGGACTTTTTAATTCAATGTATAATAGATTTAGATCGTCTTCTGAGTTCCATATTTCCAGCGCACTGATGTTATGTGTATTGTGACGTAATAGACCAATTGAAGTGGGTGTCAATTTCGAGAAATTCCGCAGCTACGTCGTATAAATTACGTGTAATATAGTTTTTATATAACAACATTAATATAACAATGGATTTTCCCTAAAGAACATGATTAAAGTATATATGATTTTTCTTTACCGTACATTCCAACAATAGTTGAAACAATAAAGAATGGCTATCGTCTTTGGAATAAAAATCTCCAAGCAACAGATGAGCGAACGAAGTATTCGAAAGTGGACGTGTTTTTACAAAGCGGAAACTGAGAATGACTTCATGCACATCTTTTAATTTACATCAATTAGCGATGCGACCTCGTGACACCTTGTTGGTCCGTCCAACATCAGCTCCTACGTGTTTGCGCCGATTTCAGTCCCAACCACTGTTTAAGTTGAATGATTGTACGACTACAACTCACATGGGAAATATCAACAGAGCCGAGCATCGTCGTTGGATTATGACATGTTCCAGTTGGATCCGAATGCGATTTCAAAGGATCTTTTCACGATCTACTAGAAGAACCAGAATCTTTACTGAGAGATCAATAAACGTAGCAAATCGTGATAATTTCATGAATTTGCAAATAAGTACAGTGTTGCCAAATGCACCACAGCATTATTCTTTGCCGAACAAGATCCTGATGGCCAAAAAACGAAAGAGACTATGGAAGAAAATAATTGAATTTTTGAGATGGTCATTTGTATACAGAAATTTGTCCTGTACCTGTCACCTCATGAGCATCCACGGAGAGACACTGCTGAAGGCATTGGGAAACCTTTCTGTCTTGCCAACATTTTCTGCAGACCAATTTGACGACCAAGGACTGCCATACGTCTTTTGTAGTCAATTGGACATTTATCATGATTTTGCCTCAAACAACATTACAGTATATGGAAAAGACTGGCGTGGTACAGCATCCTTTCCGACTGCTCTGGATTATGAATTGATGATTGGATGCGTTATCCTCAACTATGGACCAGTTGAATTGCTCACATTTATTGAGTGGACGGTATCGAATCATTTTCTAGGAATAAAGCTCCATCCGATCACAAGAGACGGTGACTATATTTGCCATTTTGCAGCTCTAATCATTATTGTTGACTTGGAAACAAGACGGCTGCTCAGATGTCGTTTGGCAAAGAAGGAGAAAATGTTCAAAAACTGGAGAAGGATGCTTCATATTAAGCCATTACAGATGTTAGAAGAACATGAGCCTGAACATTCCACTTCCACTTCTTGCACAACTAAATCTAAACACTCGAGTCGATTGCATGTGCGACGTCTTCTTCCTCGTTGTGGCAGATGGATTAGGAAAAGGTGGCGAAGACTTTGTACTTGTCGAACGAAACATAATGAAAGAAATAACCAATCAGTGGGTGATCATACACTGCACGTGTCCATCAGAGAAAGGAGACAATTACTTCGAAGAATTTTAGAGTATATGAAATGGTTCTTTTCATATAGAAGCATATTTTCCGTATGTCACATTATGACTATTGAAGGAAATACGTTGTTAAAAGCAATGGGAGATCTATCTACCTTAGCATCTTTCTGCCCCAGTCAGTTTGAAGACCAAGGACTGCCTTATATATTCGCAGATCGAATTTGTGTTTTGCTCGACTCATCCTGTAATGAGATCACTATTGGTGGAAGCGACTGGCGTGGAACAGTAGCTCTTCCGATTGCTTTAGACAATGGAATGACTATTTGTTGTGCCATTATTAACTACGGGCCTGTGAAATTGTTTACCTTTGTTGCATGGTCTTTATTGAATAATTTGTTGGCAATAAAAATACATCCAATAACAAGAGAAGATAACAATATATGCCATTATGCAGCCTTGATTGTTGTTCTGGACTTGAGGACAAGAAAACTGGTGAAATATGGTATGGCAAGGAAAGAGAAGTTGTTCAGGAACTGGAAGAGAGTTTTGTCTATGAACATACTTGAGATACCAGAAGAAGATAACTCTGAAACTTCGAAAAACATCTCTGGCTCCACTGCGATTGATCATCGGAGACAATTCTCCTTTCAAGGAGGTTGGTTTCCTCGTTGCAGAAAATGGATTGGAAAAAGATGTCGAAGGCTCTTTCCTCGTCGCAACAGATGTCAGTTTTAAATCTTAACATTGAGTAATGATCTGTCTCGTGAGGATGTTGACTTTTTCCTAGAAGAAAGGTATCTAATTCAGTCTCTTTTCTTACAAAATGATGCACGTAAACTGGCAATCATTGTGTGCTTTTCGAAAAAAGTTGAGAGCGTACTGCAGTTAGGTTAATCTACATAGAAACTGAGACATTAAATAATCGCAAACACGTAAAGGAAGATAAACAGCTGATGTTCATAGCCTCACCACAAGAATCTGCTGCGTTGAACCATCGAAGCACTGACCCTGTGGTGAGAGTGCTAGCTATAATACATATAGCTAAGAATACACACAGTGCTAATCAATATCCCTGTTTGTCAGCAGCCCCAACTCCATCTTGTTCTTAATGAAGGGATATACATTTTTTTCTATTTTTTCTCCTCTTTATTAATTTGGTTCGTCTGTTCTGAAATTGTCAGCAACAAGAAGCACTACTAGTTTGAAATTAGCAATAATAATTTAAAAATTTTGATTGATATTGCTCTTATAATAGGCTATTTTTAACTTTTGCAATCTTTAATTAGTAGAATACAAACGGTAGTAAGAAAATCTGAAGAGTTAAGGATGTTATTCTCATGTAGGTTTAGATTTGTTTTATATTACAAGCAAATGCCATATTGTATTTTGGAACAAATGAAAATTAATAAAGTTTTTTTTACATCATGTCTTTAAGATTTAATTATTAAAATATAGTAACTTATCAACATTTAGTTGACATAATGGATTCAATTTAAGAATTAAAAGAAAGAGAAATACTTATTCTAAGGAAAATCAGCTTTGAAATACGAGGGTATTTCCAAAAGTTTCAGAATTTACACTGAAATAACGTCCTACTGGTAATATGTAGTTCATGGCATATAAAGAAAAAAAATCATGTATTCGTTTCAATTATCTATCTGCATAAGTTCGTTGGAGGCAGTTATCTGAATCAGTCACAATCCTATGAGCTTGCATACTGCATAACAATGCTCTAGTCCACACGATTGTTGTTGCCAAGATGCAGTGCTAAATCTGGGTTGTAGTGTGAGTGCTGAATCTCTTTGACACCACAATCTTTCACTGCAATTTTGACAACAACAGCTGTATGTACTGGAGGATTGTGATGCAGTATGCTTGCTCAACGAATAGTAACTTATTCACATGACTGCCTTCAACGAACTGACGCAGGTAGACAGTTGAAATTGGGGCATTCCATGCAAATCAACAAATCATCAGACTTGACCATCTCAGATTTTTGTAAAAATTGGTAAAAAGCTTTAATACAATGGGAGATGAAAATATCCCAAATATTACCTCTCCCCCCTGAAAGTGTCTCCATACAGGGTGTTCAAAAATGTCAAAATGCATATTTTCAGTTACAGTGATTATTAAAAAAATGATTAATATGTGCACTAGAGACGTGAAACAAACACCATTGGAAAGCTTAAAGATTGCTCTACAAGTTATACTATATTGAAAAAACCTGTAAAATAAGAAAAGAACATCTCAAATATTCAAATTAAGATTTGAATTTTGAATTTCGCATAGAAATGTCCCTCTGAATTTGTTCAAAATTGTTCAGATTGTAGTCTCATATGTGTACTAAAACACCACAAAGTTGTATTTTGGGCACTCAATGGAACCCGATTCAAAATTCAACATAAACCAAGCATCACATGATATTGACCATGTGAATATCTGGGTTCAGATCGATAACCATTTGCCTGGAGCTATTTACTTGCAGAATCAAAGGAATTTATATTCAATTCCATTTAGTTTTTGATGTATTCATTTGAATTTACACAATTTTCCACCTTTCGAGTTATTTAAAGAGGTATTACGTTTCCGAACAGTACTCAATACAAGTCATTAGTCTTGTTAGTCAGTATGGATGTTTCTAAATTTATATTGGCTACATTGATACATGTTATTTTCATTCTTTTGTTTTAGGATTGCTGTCACATATATGTGAAATTGTGCTGAACGTGTGTGAAGTGATTGTGAGCAGTGTCACTGTGTTTCATAACACATTTGATACAAATATTGTGAAAGGGAGGAAAATATATCCCTCCCTTTCATAATATGTTCTGTAATAGCAATCCTCAAACAAAGGAATGAAAATAACATATAGTAATGTATCCAACATAAATTTAGAAACATCCATACTGACTAACAAGAATAATGACCTGTATCAAGTACTGTATGCAAAAAAAAAAAAAAAAAAAAATCGTCCTTCACTGATTACAGCAAAACTTTATTTTGATAATGCAACGCAACAAAACTTAATCAATACAGTTAATTTTCAGATAATCGATAACAATCAACTTTCTCTCCTTGGTCCATTTTGATGCAAAATCTTCACAAGGAATTCCAAGTTGAGTTCAATACAGCATGTCTTCCCATTATTTGGAATATCTCTGCACATTGAGTGTGATTTATATCCTAACTCATTCATACGGAAATTTCTTGTTCCTAATAATCGCAAACCACACCATAACATTTCATACACGCATTATGTTTGTGGAAGGTTACCACCACAAACACCGTCGAAGAGAACAGACGTGTCTTGGATTAGCTCTGAGTGATCAGTGTTTCCATCCCAATGGGCATTACAATTCAGCAGTGGCGCGCTGCTAAAGGCAGGTTCAGTGCAGCATTCGAAATGAAAGTTTCGAAGGAAGAACTTGTAACAACGGAGAAATATAGAAGTGGGAAGGCGATCTGCCTAGCAATTGTGCTGATAGCGCTGTTGATAGGTAACATTGAAACAAATCCAGGGCCAGTGAGCAAAGCTCTTGAACAAAAAATAGAAGACATCCTTCAAAAGTTAAATAGCATGGAACCGAACGTGAACAAGATTGGATTAATTGATGCAAAAATTGACAAATTACAGTCGAAGTTTGATGACCTTTCAAAGGAAGTGAAAGATCTAGAAGCAAAAGTGGCTCACTTGCAGGACGAGAACAGTGATTTGCGACAGAAAATTGATGAACTTGAAATGAAGTGTGACTATAACGAAAATCAGAGCAAGAGAAACAATCTTATCTTCCGAAATGTGCAGGTCAAAAGTGAAGGCTTGCGACCATCATGGAAAGACTGTGAGGCGGCTGTGAAAGATATTATAGAAAAAAAAGTTGGGGATTAACATAGAACATGATGACATAGAACGTGCACATCTCTTAGGTAGGGGGCGTAACCAGTCGGATATAGTTGTGAAATTTCTGCGGTACAAAAAGAAAGCAGAAATTTTGGAGGCGAAATCCAAGTTGCAGGGATCCCATGTGTATATTCATGAGCAGTTTTCAGCAAAAGTGCTTGCTGAAAGACGATTATTGTCTGAAAAACTACAAGAGGCAAGGAAGGAAGGAAGGTACGCAGTATTAGTGCTTAATAAACTGAGGATTGAAAGGGATATCTATCGTGCTGACACAACAAGTAACACAGTGTTTAAAATTTTCCGCGAAAGTCGTAGCAGTGATGAAAATAACAAGAGAAGTGAATTTAGTGCTAATGCTAGTGTTTCTAATAATTCTGTGGTGTGTACCAGTAACGAAGATAAAGGCGAGAGTGTGGATAGAGAAAAAGTGCGTGTGGTTAGCAATACTGAAAACAGCTTTCAAGAGAAATCCAAAGGCGGAAAACACGGAAGTTGGATGACCCCTCGGGTACAAAAGGAAGGCAGTGTTAGGAGGGCCAGGGAAACAACAGGACCCTCGCACTAGGTGTGCAGCTCAAGCGCCAAAATAAATGGCCGGGAAAATTGTCATCAGAGACAACAGAAGCCAACATTTCCAGTAAGTAACTATTCTTTTGGTAGAATCAGTGACCCATCAAAAAATCAAAACCAAACATTTTCTTTGTGCTTTCAAAATGTCAAGGCCTGCGTACTAAAGCCAGTTGTTTTCATAATGCTGTTTTATCTAACTCTTATGACTTTATTAGCTTGGTAGAAACTTCTTTAACGACAAATTATTCTGACTCAGAATTCTTTGATGATAGGTATGTGGTCTGGAGGCAAGACAGAAATATTGAACTACAAAAAAAGACTAAGGGTGGGGGAGTATTGGTTGCTGCGCTTAAAAAATATAATATTCAAAAAGTAAATAGCTGGGAAACTAACTTTGAATGTGTAATTGTCAAACTGGTTTTGAACTCAATTACCGTGTATATTTGTACTGTTTACATAGAGCCTGATTCACCACTTCATATATATGAACAGTTTTTTGAATTTGTAAAATCAAATTGTCCTGTGGGTTGCACAATTCTTTGTATAGGGGATCTGAATCTACGACAAATAACTAGTTCAAATTTCGATTTAATGACGTCATCAGCTAAATGTAGAAGTCTTGACAATTTTATGTCCCTCTTTAATTTGATTTCAATTAATAATATTCCTAATAGCAATGGCCGAACCTTAGATCTTGTTCTCACAAATCTCTCAAAAGTAACAGTTCAAAGAGAATGCGATCCACTGGTAATAGAAGATAAACATCATCCTCCCCTCCTTATTCAGTTTATAGCATTGTATTCAACCAAACTTAAAACAGTGCCTAACGCAGTAGGTTATAATTTTATTAAAGCAGATTTTGAAAAACTTTACCGAAACCTATTAGCTGTGGATTGGGGGATGCTGCAGAATATTAGGGATGTCAATCACGCTGTCGATCTATTTTATGAAGTATTGTATCAAATATTTGATGATTGCATTCCCCGTAAAAGAGCAACTAATAAAATCTACCCTACATGGTTTACCCCGAATATTATTAATAAAATTAAATGTAAAACTTATCATCGTAAAAAAAAAGTCTCAGTGTAGGCAACACTAAGTACCATGAAGAGCAATTTCGTCAACTGCGTAGGGAAATTAAAGCAGAAATAACTGCTGCTTATAAAGAGTTTTTAAGCAGCACAGAAGATAAATTGAAGAATGATCCGAAATTATTATGGTCCTTATTAAAAATAAATCGCGTCACTTGTCTTCTGATCGCATACAGTACAATGGTCACGACCTTACTGATGATAGGGACATAGCTAAAGCATTCGGGCAACATTTTAGTTCAGTCTATGGCTCCTTGAGAGCGGACTATGACGTATCGAGCATGTCTCTAAATGATCGTTCCAGTGCTCTTCTTGACATATTTTCATTACCTCTCATATCTGAAAAAGAAATAAAAGAAGCAGTAAGGAAGTTGAAATCGAAAACAGCAAGTGGCCCAGATATGATCCCAACGTACACTGTGAAAGGCTGTTCAGATATATTCTTACAACCTCTGAATATTATATTTAATTTATCTATAAAAACATGTACCTTTCCTGAAAAATGGAAGGAGTCAGTTGTCTGTCCAATACCCAAAACAAACTCAGCTAGTAACATCGAACAGTTCCGACCAATTTCTATCTTATCAGCGTTTGCCAAGGTGTATGAATATATACTGCATAAGCGAATAATGGATCATGTTAAACCGCATTATCTGTCAGTCAACATGGATTTCTGAAGGGCAGATCTACTGTATCAAATCTAGCACTAATAGCAGACTACATTTCGAAGGAACTTGACAAGCAAGGACAAGTAGATGTCATATATACTGATTTTTCTAAAGTATTTGACGTCATTGACCATGACATTCTCTTAAACAAACTGGCATCCTTTAACTTCTCGAAATCAACTCTGCAATATTTTGCTTCCTACCTTCAAAATCGTAAACAAGCTGTATTGTATCGTAATCATAAATCTCAAATCTTTCATGCAACATCTGGAGTCCCGCAAGGCTGGAATCTGGGACCTCTACTTTTCATTTTGGCGGTAAATGATCTTCCTGAGTGCTTTCAATTTTCTAAAAATCTACTCTTTGCTGATGACTTAAAATATTCAACAGAATTAAAACAATTCAGAACTGTTTAGAACTTCAGAGTGATTTACAAAATCTTGAAATTTGGTGTAAAAACAATAAATTTAAGTTAAATGTTCGTAAATGCAGTTATTTAACATTCACTAGAAAAGAAAAATATATTCAATATAATTATTCAATATTAGGGGAAAAACTAAAAAAAGCTTGATTTTATAAGGGATTTGGGAGTTATTTTTTGACTCAAAATTAACCTTTATACAACATATTGAAACTATTTGCAAAGAAGCCTACAAAAATCTTGGATATATTTATCGAGTCAGTAAAGATTTCCAAAATGACCAAACTTCAATTGTGCTGTATTATTCATACGTCAGGTCAAAATTAGAATATTGTAGTAATATATGGAATCCTAATATACAGAAATACTCATTCTTGATTGAGCGTACTCAAAATAAGTTTTTAAGGCTTCTTACCCTTAAGAAAACAAAATTCTATCCAAAATTTGAAAGCTACATTAACCTTGTTGAAAATTTTAATTTTGAAACACTAGAACTAAGGAGAAGAAATATTGATTTATTGTTTTTACACAAACTCTTTCATGGCAAAATAGACTGTTCTGATCTTAACGAAAAAATATGTATCCAAGTACCATCCATTAAATTGCGCACTGCTTCGAAAAATACATTTTTTTTTTTTTTTTTTTTTTTGCATGACAGCGAAAACAAACGTTTTAAGCAGATCTCCTATATGGAGAGTTAGTGCAACCTACAACAGGTTAGTTAAAGAAAATTTCAACCTGGATGTACTGGCAATGGATGTAAGTAGTTTTAGAAAGTCTATTAATTTTGTAAGACAAATGTAATTATTACCAATAGCTTTATTAACCTATATAATCTGTATAACGATATACTATGTAACACAGTAATTAGACCTGTGTCTGTTGTGTTGTATGTCAATAGATCTAAATCTAAATCTAAATCTAAATCTAAACCATGTCAAGTGTATTCAAGTTCTGATGAGTTTCATCGATAGCACAATATGTATAATAGCTTTTTACTAAGTTCAAAACCCCAATTTTGATGGTCAATAACTCGAAAACTAAAGATCTGCACGCTATAATATTTCATGCTAAGATTGCATGCGTACTAAAATCTTCAAGGTGTACAACTTAGCTTAGTTTGTTTAAGGTGGAAACAGTTTCATCGATCATGTTTTAGTGATATTTCTTGATTTCATCATGTGCAATTCAAAATTGGAGGCCAAAATTTCTGTAATCTGCACACCGTGTATTTCATATGAATATTAAGCTCGTCAAGCCCCACCACCACGACAGTTTTGGTCAAGGTTGCGAAGCGATAAAAGCTTCAAACCTCCTTTTAATTTCTTCTGATTGATATTTCGCAAAATCTCGTCTTATTTACACGCTAGAGTTAACGAAACAAGCTTGTACAAAATTTAGCGCTCATATACTCAGCAGTTTCGTAGATCAGGTAGATAGGTGAAAAATGTTCAACATAATCTTTATTAAATGTCTTTCAGTGAAAAACTATTAATAACTTAGTTATATTTTAATATAACTAAATAAAGCATACGCCAAACTAAAGCAAATTTAACGATACGTTTTACTATCATTCTGGCCATTTGCTTATGATTGGCAATATATGACTGAAAAAATGTTCGAAAAATAAATATTTTCATTCATTAATTTTTCTCGTTACTAATTTTAAGTATGAGTAACAATAACTGATATCATATGTTATCTTGTTATCTTCTATACAATTTAATGTTTGAATGATACAGATTTGGCTAGTAGTTTAAGAGATACAAGCATTCAAACCAAAATTATATGCTTAGCCTCTAGCTACCGTCTTAGACTGACCAAAAATGACAAGGTGATACCCCGTCAGATTCTCACTTACTTGTTAGAATGGTCCCATGAATAAGAAAATGTTTTAAAAAATGTAAAGTTAATATAATGTAATGTAATATTACCATAATGTAAAGTTCAGCTGAGTTTTGACCTACCACAGGGCTATTACAAATGTTTTATTTTCCCTCAGTTTCAGTGGAAAAAGCAAAAGATAACTGTCCCTATATTTTCGTTAATTTTTGCTATTACATTTAATCGTGTGTCCACTACGTTTTTTTTTTTTAAATACTTCCAACTGCCTCTCTTCCCCATTTCTTTCTTCCTCTACAATTCCCCAGATAGTGTGATTTTGTCATCTCTCATATATGTGATGGTCTAACATGGCCATTGATGCCGAAATCCCAGAGATCTACGTAATTCCTAATCTCTAATCCTACTTTCAATTGTAGGATTGAAGGATGCGAGAAATTTTGTCCAGCAAATACACACTATATGGATTCATTTAGACAGCTTTACCACTCAGTTTGGCATATTCAGATTTTAATGCTCACGAATTGTATTGTTATCAAATTCACATGCGAAGGCTGGAATTTTAATAGTTGTTACTCTTTATTTACATCTGATATAAAGAAGATATAGTATGTTACAAAGGTTTATAATCCTTGAATGTAGTCAGTCACCAGCTGATGTATGAATCGTTGCTAGCGATGTGTAAGTCGTTGGATACCTGTTGGGTTGATAGTTCTAATGGACCAGTCTACTGCCTGAAGAATCTATTGAACACTTCTAAAACGAATGTCTCGAAAAGAGATTTCTTCATTTCAGGAGTCAGCCCAAGTCACAAGATTTTAAGTCCGGGGAGTCGGATGGATGATACAGCATTCCCACCCCCAATGATTTAAGTAATCAGTCACACAAGCCCAAGCGTTATCCAGCAAAATGATGGATGAGTTCTGGAAAAAGTGTTGTCGCTTCTTTTTCAAGGTTGGTCTCAAGTTGAGTTCCAGAAAAGTACAAATATATTGCGCATTGACGGTCTGCGGGAGAACAGTGTGAGTCGGGATTATACCATGTCCTGTCGTACTCAAGAATCAACATAACTTTCACATTGCTAGGGTTCTGATAACTTTTGATATTCGTAGTGACTCATAATTCGTTTAATTTCCGTTTCAATTATGGCTCGTATGATTTGGTCCATATTTCATCCAGCGTAATGATACAACGTAAGACAGCCTGTCTTACCGGTTCTTAACGTTTTAAGTGGGTACGAGCAGCGTCGTATTGTAGCCATTTCGGCATTTCCGTTAACTCATGCGGAACCATCGTGATGGGACTTTTCTCATACCCAAGTGTTCGTTTAGAATATCCAGAATAGTCGTATGCGCTAATCTCTCTTAAGCCAGCTCACCAATAGTATTATGATGATCAGTAATGCGATAACAGCATTTACGTCTTCTTCACTGACACGGGTACGACCAGGCATTTTTCCACATTTTGGCGTTCCTCCATGAAGGCTCGTATCCACCTTGTCACTGTCCTGTAAGGCAATGCAGATTCCCCGCAAGCCCTTGAAGACCTTGATGATACTTACGTGCTGTACGGCCTCCTGCACATTCAATTTTTATGCAGCTCTTTTTTTCTTGTTTCGAAAACATCATGATAACAATAACCAGCCTTACATTGACCGCAACCGAGACTTCATTCTTCTCGTCTACTGTCCTTGCGCATGACGTCAGAAACAACAGTTTACGCTGAAGCAAGTATGTTACTAACAAGTGGTATGAGTGACATTATTTGATTTCGTTGCGTAGTGTGTCTAAAGTAGTGTTGCCACTATTAAAATTTCAACCCTTGTATAAAGTTTCTTTTAACTTAGTTCTGTCTCTCTTAGTTCCTTATTTGGTAACCAACCTTGTAGTATATATTTGATCGTAACTTAAACCACACATGTAAATTACCGAGTTTATTTGATTTATTTTCGTGTTTTATGTCCTACAGATCTGCTTATTAGAGTAAAGGAGACTTGAATTGTGATAATAAGGTGAAATGTGATATTGCAATACAGAATACCGATGCGCTGGGCGTGTTTTCAGTCCGCGACAAACGAATCTTCAGACTGTCAGCATATATATATATATATATATATATATATATATATATATATATATATATATATATATATATATATATATATATATATATATATATATCTTAGTCATGCTAGCCGGAACTTTTATTTTGCTATATTTTGTATTTATCTATGTGAATGTTATAATGCTGATTTATTGATTTCAACTGACATCTGAACCTTGTACTGTAATAAATGAAATCACATCTTTAATTTTACGTCCCATGGCTAGGTTAAGGAAGACGGATGGTTAATGAAAGTGAATACCTATCAAAGAATGACGGAATAAGAATGTGGGAGAAAATGGGAGAATCCCAGAAAACCCGTGGATACAATCCACTACAACGTAATATGGTTAGGGATATAACGAGGGACTCATCGCACCCAAGCTAAGCGCTCTACCACTGAGCCACCGTACTCTCCCCATATATGGAGTACAATGCATATGCCTAAATTGCGAATTGAAACTAAAAATAAAAGGTTACTACACATGTAAAAATAATCCAACACTGAAGATATGATCATTATAATTATTGTATTCTGCTATTACTAGTAGGTTGATTGGCGCAAATTTAGAAGCTTCCGCATATGCGGTACCATAGTTCTTCGCTAATATTTTTTTCTTGACGGAGACATTACATTGTTTTTCACCGCCCACCGATCATAATCTTGAACTTCCACCTCACTGTTATCTTTTGAAACATGATCTAGCTCATCTCTAATAAGAGATTTTTCTCAAATAATGTTCTAATTTTTTTTTTGTCATTCGTTTTTAACTACCTTCAGTATTCTTCTTCTCTCTTCGACTTTACTAACATTTTTTGATTTGGTTTTGTTCTACTCAACTTATTTTCTTCGTTCTCCTCCATGTCCACATTGCCAATACATTCATAAATTATGCATTGATTGCTTCTTAATATCCAGCTTTTTGGTTCTTATAGATCTATTCAATGCATTTTTTATATCCCTAAATATTTCTATCGTTATTCTATCCTTGCTTTCATTTCAGTTCATTTTTTGATCTTTACACTAATAATAAATACTAGATATCTAAAAGTAGCCATCTGTTCTATTTCCTGCCTTTCAACTTGTGTAGTTTTCCTTCATTCCAATTAACATTGCATTAATCTCCTTAACTTTATTTGTATTCCATATTTCTTACAGGTTTCCATCAAATGGTCTAACATTTTGATACTTTTCGTTTCAGATTCTGCTAGAAGAGCCGTAGTAGTAGTCCCCGGCGTTGGCGCGAATGACTCATCCTCACTCTCTTTTATGACCAGGATTTTTGAAATTTATTCCCTTTTACGGCTAAGATGAATGCTTTGGTACCTCGATTCTGATTGGCTGAGAGAGGTCACGTGACGTTAGGCCCCGCCCACGCGTGAAATTCAAATTTTCAGGTCACGTGGTATGACGTCATGAGTCACCCTGCGGGGAAAATCCCTCACCAGGGATTTTTGAAATTTGTTCCCTTTTACGGGTAAGATGTGTGATTCTGATTGGTTGACAGCTGTCACATGATCTTAGACCCTGCGATATTTGAAATTCGTTCCCTTTTACGGGTAAGATGAATGGTTTGGTACCACGATGCTGATTGGCTGATAGAGGTCACGTGATCTTAGGCTCAGGGATTTTTTAAAATTTGTTCCCTTTTATGGGTAAGATGAGTGGTTTGGTACCTTGAATTTGATTGGTTGATAGCGGTCACATGATCTTAGACCCTGGGATTTTGAAATTTGGGTATCCTCTTTGATGAGTACTTTGGTACTACGATACTGATTGGCTGATAGAGGTTACATGATCTTAGACCCGCTACACGGTGAACAGGTTACATGGTATGACGTCATGTTTTACCCTTGCGGGGAAATCCATCACTAATTCGTTTCCTTTTACGGGTAAGATAAGTGCTTTGGTACCTTGATTCTGATTGGATGATAGAGATCACGTGATTTTAGATCCTAGGATTTTTGAAATTAGGGTGTCCTTTCTGATGTATACTTTGGTATCTCGATTCTGATTGGTTGATAGAGGTCACATGATTTAGACCCGCCACACGGTGAACAGATTACATGGGAATACCCCTCACTCATTTGTTTCCTTTTACAGGTAACATGAATGTTTTGGTACCTCAATTTTGATTGGTGGATAGAAGTCACATGATCTTAGCCCCCCCCCCAGTCCATGAGGGAAATACAGAGCGATATGTCGGTGATCACCCTAGACCTGGATTTTAGAATTTTGTCCCCTTTTTATGGTTATCCTTAAAGTTCCCATGGAGGGTTCAACCTCCTCCTTAAATAACCCTTTTTGGTATCATGATATTGTACTGAAGTTTACCTTAAATATTATCATTCTCTTTGACAGATAAGATGATTACCAGTTTTCTTACCTTGATGGAGAGACAGATTGCCTTATACGTTTACGTATGGAGATCATGTTCACTAATTAGTTGCTTATGTCTCTGGAAGTAACAATGGTGAAAGAGGGGTGTCGCTTGTAGATTTCTTATAACACATTGTTGTGAGTTTCAGCGATTTTTTTTAAACGCTCAGTAAGCGCTTCATTAATGGAAACAGTGTTGCCAGATTTTTCTTACCTAAACTGCTCCGATTCTTTTCGAAACGGTTCCGCAGAGTGCAAGAATTTTCAAACTAAAAATTTTTCGAACTAAAAAAATTTCAAAACTAAAAATTTTCGAACCAAAAGTTTCAAACAAAATTTTCGAACTAAAAATTTTGAAACAAAAATTACAAAAAATTTTCGAACTAAAAATTTAAACAATTTTTTTTTGAACAAAAAATTTTAAACTAAAAACTTTCGAACTAAATTTTCAGATCAAAAATTTTTTCGAACAAAAAATTTTCGAACCAAAAAAATTTCAAAAAATTTCGAACCAATTTTTAAAAACAAGTTTCGAACTAAAGTTGTAAACCACATCTAAAAATTTTCAAATCCAAATTTTTTCGAACTAAATTAAAAATCAAATTTTGGACACTAAAAAAAATTCTTTAATTATTTTTCGAACAAAATCATGTAAACCAAATCTTGAATATATTTTTCACCTTAAATTTTCAAGATTACCATGATTTGAAAACAAGTGTTCAGGGTTTCAAGAAATAATAAAACATATTTTTTTCAACTTGTTGTATTTTAACGAAAAGTATGTGCTCTTCCTATACATGTTTATTAACATAATAAATACAGGATCGAGTTAATGAATATGTTGGACGCGTCATCATCTTCGAATGTTGCAGACGTATCCTGTAAAGAAAAAGAAGAAACGACGGATTACTTTATGAATTCTCTTTTTTCCTGAAACAATAAAAATGAGTCAATATTGATAAGAGAGAAATAAAACTTACTCGTAAATGATGGATCTGTTTAGGCTCATCTTCCTCCTCGGGTACGAGATAACACCATTTCATCCACTGATGGGTGTTTACGAACTTTTTTTTCTGGGTACTGCATTTTTCTAGCTGTTGCACCTTTATGGTCAAGGTTCCCCTTGGGTACGAGATTCTGCATTTCTTCCACTGATGGTGTTGTTGATGGTTTATGAACTCTTGTGGGTACTTCATTTTCTTCTTGGTGTTGCTGCTTTGTGGTTAACGAAGGGAAAGAAGAAAAGGAAAAAAAGAAATGGCGGCCTTATTGGGTATTTACAGTTTTTTCTTCTTCATCTTCTTTTTCCAGTTCCATCTTCTGTTTCTTAACATACCCGTACGGAACCGTATCATAAGAATTGAGTTCTTTAAATCGACGTTTTGTGTATCGGATACTGTACATTTTTTCTTCCTTTCGTGTGACGATGGTATGGTCTTTAGTCCTGCATATCTTATGGGGGATAGTGATGGTGACTTGTCCACGGCATTGATTTGTAATCATTTCTTTTAGCGTATTGAAATTTAATTGTTGTCCTGCATTGTAGTTTAATGTAAATCCTCTAATTTTACATATGTAGCTGGTGACGTTGGTATCCGGATTGTATATTTCTAGGCTGTAATTTTTTGGTCCTCCACTGACAAATGTCTTGATGTATGCTCGTGGTCCGTAAGACTCCATCTCATCCGATAAGCATCCCAAGTACGTAGAAGGTTCAATGGTTGGCTCCCCGGGCTTTTCTGTAAATATCACAGAATCCGTGTCGAAATATAAAACACGTTCCTGCAACATTTCCAGGTACTTGTACAGTTCCAGACGTGCCTGACATGTTGTAAATGCACCTAACACGACATTGGTGTTTCGGTTTTGAACAGACACATGTTCATTGTACTCCCAGAACGCATACAACATCGTATCATTGATGGGTACAATTTGATGGAGTTTAATGTCGGGGGAAGTGAGTTTTTCATAAAATTCTTCCGGCCGATCAATAATTGTGGTCTGGCTAAAGTTTGTACGCTGGCAAAGCTTTCCCCATAGAGAGTTCCCACAAAGCTTAGATAAACTTCTTCGTGCAGGATTATTTTCAATTTTGGACGGATCCAATGCAATACCTTCACGCTCCAGGACGGTTTGTATGAATTTTGATTTGTCTTCTTCGGTCACACAGGAACTAGGCCAGCCAGACGCTTCCATTTTTGATTTTAAAAATGTATTGATATATTCCGTGAACAAGCCACCTGTTTTCGTGATGGGATCATATTGTTCAATGTCATAATCCCAAATTTCAAAAATTTCCACTGGTTGATATCCTAATTCTACTGCTTTCTGGATTTCATTTGATACCCATGTCCCAGTGAGGCATCGCTCCTGGTCGTTGTGTGTACACGTTGCTGTAGGGTCTGGGTTCATTTCTTCGGCACACGCAGCACACAGTGGAAAGAGTAGTTTCTTGTTACATCGGTAAGGCAGGAGACCATGATAAAGATGGCGACTTGGTAATATCGACATTTTGATTAGACCATTGACTTTATTTATTGGTGGTATATTTTCATCACCCTGTAGATAAATTCGTGGATGGCCTACAGGGTATTTAGCACACTTATTTACATAAGGATAAAGCGAGACAATATCGTAATATTTTATTACTTCCCCCGCTTTTTCATCGACTTGGTGGTACAATTTCACGCAATTGGTCCTTCCTCCAAAAAAACTATCTCTTGGATTTAATGGTCTGCGGTTCATGTACGGGTGATTCTTCAGATACGTCGCCATTGCAGGATTTTGTTTTAAGAACTGATTAAATTCACACTCCCACATTTCATGTACAATGTACCCCAATTCACGCAGTCTTGCATTTTTTCTTTGCGTTCGTTCATAACGGAATTCCATGGTGTCTTCTGGATTGCTGTAGATGGGCTGATTACGGCCTGTAGTAAAACATACTTTACACCCGTGATAAAAGCAGCCGGCATGCTCGTAGACGTGCTCCTCTAACGTCTCAGGATCTTGGTAGTAGCCATCAACATGGAATCCCGCAATAAACACTTCTTTTTGTCGGGCCGCATGTAAGATTTGTTTTTCTTCGGTTTTTTCAATGTAGGCCAGCCATTGCATTGCAGCGATCGATTGGGTACTTCTCCATCGATAGCCATGTGCCGGTAGAATTCCAATGGTGTTGGGTTTAAGGAAATTCCGGCGGAATACTAGATTGGAAGCACTTGCAATCGTGATCGTCTCCAAGAAGGGATTCACTTTGGTTTCTGTTTCAAATGACGTCATAAACGAAACGCATGCTTGTCGCAGTACATTGACATCTTGAATACAATACTTGAGAATTTCTTTCTGGAAATCAAACGTGTCATTACGATGATCGTTGTACCACTGCATGAACTTGTTCCTGTCTTCGACGGCCATTTCATCTGCACCATAATACTTTGTTTCTGGAAGTGGTCCAATATACGATTGATTCTCCTTGGTGTTGAAGAAATGCGGGAAGTAGCCTTTGGTTGCGGGTAAATTGAACGCTTTTGACAATTTACTTAATGCCATAGGTAGGAAGTTCAACGAGTCAATGAACGTCAGATTATTCAAGGTTAAACTCAGTATCTTGGTCCCATTTAATATGACGTCAGGTCTCCATTGGCATTGTTCTACCATGGTCTTTAGGATAAAATGCCCATCGTATCCCTTAGCGTTGTGCGCGACACAGAAAATCCTATTTATATTGGGACGACGTTCCCGCAAGTACTGGAGAAAATTATAAACTGGATCCTCTCCTTGGAAAATATGCTGGCGCTGACCACACGTACTGCAAGACTGCTGGATATTATCGTTTTCAACACATGCATAACATACTTGTTCTGCAACCAATAAATTTGGAATGTGTACATACGTATTATCGCCAATATTCGTGTCCTGCATAGATTCTATATCGTAGAATATCAACAAGGCTTTCTTTGCGTGCATGAGTGAAGGAACACCTGGTTTCAAGCATTGGCGATCAGGAAGCATAAAACATTGATGTGATCCCGGAACAATCTTCTTACAAACATTGCAAAAGATCTCATTACAATCATGAAGTCGTTGTCCTGTATGCACAAAAGAATATACTCTGTAGCATTTAGTACATTGCTTCACCATTTTGCATACAGGTTCCCCTTGATGATATACAATATTACGATGATTGTTAAAACATTGTTCGCCGTAAAATTGACGATTGCAGTCGTTGCATAATATCAGCGTTTGGTTCTTGTCGCATAGTGGTCTCTGTAAACATTTGGAGCACGTTACAGGACAATTTTTCACATGTTCATTGCGTTTACTATACTTTTTATGGCACGCTTCACAGTAGAAATTGGTTGCAAAACAAGCAGTTAAGGATTGGATGATGTCAAAATGGCCAGCCAAACAAATCAAATTTATGGGAGTGCGATTTTCGTCGTTGGGCCCCTCGTACATGATATCATGGCCTGTGAAACTGGTATACACTGTAATTTTATATTCTTTGAGGTATGACTGGAATTGTCGTATTTCATTTACACTGGCACCATGATCCAAATTGACTCCTGCATTTGCACATAACGCATTCACTTCATCGTCCACAACATATTTCGATTGACGTTGATATTGCCAATATCGTTGCATATCTACATTTTTGTATGCCTTCAGGCCAATAGCAATAACAAGGGCGTACGCCAGGCACCTTGAATCTTGATTTCTTACACGTACAATCCCTCGCTTGCTACGTAACAATTCTTCATTTTGAAGTACTCCTTGCCGCAAACCGCCGCCGTAGCCACGTGGAATATCCACACGATGAAAATGAACGGTAAATGGCTCGTGCAGGAGAAATGCATTGTTACTTTGTAACACTCTTTCGAATGAGGCCCACAACGTTTCCAGTGTCAAGTTTCGTGCTTGGCGAAAACTCACCCAAAATGGTTTATTGGTATTGCGTGGTGATATTACTGATAAACCAACCATCGCCTCATCGTCGACATTGGCTAACAAATGGTCTAGCATTGTTTGGAAACTATTATGTACATACTGTATGATATCGGTTCCTACGGGCGGTGCGTTGAATTGAACTTCGAGCATTCTGCCTTCAATGTTAAATCGTCTATAATGACGAGTGATTTCATTGCGAACAGTAAAACCCGATTCGGCCATGTTAATAAAAGGAGAAAACAAACAAACAGGTACGGTAAAACAAATATGTAATGGGAAAAAAGGAATTGAGCAGCGTGAATTTACTACAAAAGAAAAGAAGAAAGAAAAAATCTTAATCACCTGATAAACAGGAAATCATAACATTCATGATAAATTCTTAACTAAGCAATTCATGTAAAGGTCCTGAGTTTGATTCCTGGCGGGGCGTTCAGAATCTCATTATGAAAGCACACGTACTAGAAATCAAAGTTTTTTTTAAAAAAATAATTATGTTACTGAAATGAGTGTTTTATTGCTGTCAAACTCGAGACCATTACATCAGCATTTAACTGACCTATCATTCTATAGTGATAAAAAGAATGCATGAAATGAATGAATGTTTCATCAGTACTGAGATGTTAGAAAGTACGCTTCAGCATTTTTTTCCCCCACTCACAACGACCTTTAAATGATGCGTTTGCAAGTTGAAGAGATTCATCAAACATTAACGATACACATACGTAATTGTCGAAACAAAATCTGTATAGCGTATTTTTTTTATTATTATTGTGACTAAGCGGTTAGCGTACATGGTTCGGACGTGGAAGGCCCTGGTTCAAGCCTCGGTGGGTTTGCTTTCCACGTCGGGGCATGTCAAGCCTTTTCTGTAATTTAATATTCTCACACGTTATCATACATTCTTTTCAAAACTAAGCTAAATGGTTGACGTACACCTCATAATACATAAACGTACATAAATCGTCTATAATGACGAGTGATTTCATTGCGAACAGTAAAACCCGACTCGGCCATGATTAAAAAATGAAAACAACAAACAGGTACGGTAAAACAAATATGTAATGGGAAAAAAGGAATTGAGCAGCGTGAATTTGAGTTGATTTTTTGATTTTTAGTTTAGCGTCCCTTTCAGCAGCGAGGCTATATGAGACGTGGACCTACTGATTAACGTGGAATCCGAACCACATGAGCTCCCGCCGGGAATCGAACCCGGGTCTCCCACGCCAAAGGCGCGTATGCTAACCGCTTAGCCCAGGAAATCATAACATTCATGATAAATAATTAACTAAGTAATTCATGTAAAGGTCCTGAGTTTGATTCTCTGGCGGTGACGTTCAGAATCTCATTATGAAAGCACACGTACTAGAAATCAGTTTTTTTTTAAATAATTATGTTACTGAAATGAGTGTTTTATTGCTGTCAAACTCGAGACCATTACATCAGCATGTAACTGACCTACCATTCTATAGTGATAAAAAGAATGCATGAATGAATGAATGTTTCAACAGTACTGAGATGTTAGAAAGTACGCGTAAGCATTTTTTCTACTCACAACGACCTTTAAATGATGCGTTTGCAAGTTGAAGAGATTCATCAACCATTAACGTTACACATACGTAATTGTCAAAACAAAATCTGTATAGCGTAAATCTTTTAACCAAATATTCATGCACTCTTTTTTATTTAAGCGGTTAGCGTACATGCTTTCTAACGTGAAAGGCTCTGGTTCAATCCTCGGTGGGGTTTGCTTTTCACGTCGGGGCGCTGTCAAGCCTTTTTTGAAATGTATTATTCTCACGCGTTATCATACATTCTTTTCAAAACTAAGCTAAATAGTTGACGTACACACCTCTGGCCTTGGTTCAATCCCGGGGCGGTTGCTCGAATATCACGTTAAACTGAAGGGACGTTAAACTAAAACAATGGTTTCAAAGGGTATCGAACCATATTATTCTCAGGCATAGCTTTAGAAATTTTGTAATGTATTCTTTTCAAAACTAAGCGCACACATTTTCTGGCCATGGTTCAATTCCCGACGGGCGCTCGCTGAAGGGACGCTAAACATATCATTTCTCGTGCTTAGTTTTAATGTGTGGGGATCCTGATTCGTACTCCCACTAATTTCTATTCCCATTCCACTAATTTCTTCATAGTCTAAATATTTCGTACTAAAAGTAAAACAGTGTATTCGTGATCCGCCCACAAATATAAAATAAAAATGATTTTCGAATCTTGTGTGAAAAATAAAATCTCACTGAACTTACCTCAAATTCAATGAACAAAAAGTCGGTGCAGTAAAGCTTCTTAAATGAAGACACTTTTCAAGAACAGACCTTCTCACACGATAGTTGAGAGCGGTGTAAGATTTGAAAAATGAAATTTAGATTTTTATTTAGGTCGCTGCGAAAACGACGTCACCGTCAGCCAATCAGAAACGAGGAAATTTATAAAATGATGTCATAACGAACCAATCAAAACGCTCGCTGCTTTTGTCATGAATCACGAACCAAAACGATGTGTAACAATCGATCGTGACGTCATTCACGTTTCTCAATAGTATCGCAATTCCGATCCCAAATGATTTCTACATGTCACTACTTGTCGTAATTGTGACGACATTTCATTTTCATCATATTCCATACGAGAATGTCAATGTTTGCTTTTTTCATGAATCATGCTGACACGTTCGTAGTAAAACTAAAGTAATGCGATCCGCTGACGTTTGCATTTTTTCAATCATATGTGCTTCTATGTCGTCACACAAAGAAGTCTATCAGCATTTTATTTTAATCCACGAACGGAAGCGTTACACTGTCAGATTTATTTTCTTAAAGTATAAGTGTATCCTTTTCAAGGACCATGGTTCGAAACCCACCAAGCATGATTAAATCCGAATTCATTCATAGCTAAGCGGTTAGGATACACATCTTTGGTTTGAAAGACCTGAGTTCGATTCCTGGAGAAACATTTCTTAGGATTTTTCTAAAACTTGGTTTCAATTTCTAGTTCGAAAATTTTAAAAGTTTAGTTCGATAAAAAGTTTGATTTGAGAAGCGTTACACTGTCAGATTTATTTTCTTAAAGTATATGTGTATCCTTTTCAAGGACCATGGTTCGAAACCCACCAAGATCGATTAAAACCGAATTCATTTAAGCGGTTAGCATACACATCTTTGGTTTGAAAGACCTGAGTTCGATTCCTGGAGAAACATTTCTTAGGATTTTTCTAAAACTTGGTTTCAATTTCTAGTTCGAAAATTTTAAAAGTTTAGTTCGATAAAAAGTTTGATTTGAGAAGCGTTACACTGTCAGATTTATTTTCTTAAAGTATATGTGTACCCTTTTCAAGGACCATGGTTCGAAACCCACCAAGATCGATTAAAACCGAATTCATTTAAGCGGTTAGCATACACATCTTTGGTTTGAAAGACCTGAGTTCGATTCCTGAAAAAAACATTTCTTAGGATTTTTTCTTAAACTTGGTTTAAATTTCTAGTTCGAAAATTTTAAAAGTTTAGTTCGATAAAAAGTTTGATTTGAAAATTTTTAGATGTGATTTACATCTTTAGTTCGAAACTTTTGTTTTTAAAAATGTTTTAGTTCGACAAAATTTTGTTTCAATTTTTTTTAGTTCGAAATTTTTTTTGGGTTCGAAAATTTTTTGTTTGAAACTTTTTTGTTTCAAAATTTTTTAGTTCGAAAATTTTTTGTAATTTTTGTTTCAAAATTTTTAGTTCGAAAATTTTGTTTGAAACTTTTGGTTCGAAAATTTTTAGTTTTGAAATTTTTTTAGTTCGAAAAATTTTTAGTTTGAAAATTCTTGCACTCTGCGGAACCGTTTCGAAAAGAATCGGAGCAGTTTAGGTAAGAAAAATCTGGCAACACTGTTTCCATTAATGAAGCGCTTACTGAGCGTTTAAAAAAAATCGCTGAAACTCACAACAATGTGTTATAAGAAATCTACAAGCGACACCCCTCTTTCACCATTGTTACTTCCAGAGACATAGGCAACTAATTAATGAACATGATCTCCATACGTAAACGTATAAGGCAATCTGTCTCTCCATCAAGGTAAGAAAACTGGTAATCATCTTATCTGTCAAAGAGAATGATAATATTTAAGGTAAACTTCAGTACAATATCATGATACCAAAAAGGGTTATTTAAGGAGGAGGTTGAACCCTCCATGGGAACTTTAAGGATAACCATAAAAAGGGGACAAAATTCTAAAATCCAGGTCTAGGGTGATCACCGACATATCGCTCTGTATTTCCCTCATGGACTGGGGGGGGGGCTAAGATCATGTGACTTCTATCCACCAATCAAAATTGAGGTACCAAAACATTCATGTTACCTGTAAAAGGAAACAAATGAGTGAGGGGTATTCCCATGTAATCTGTTCACCGTGTGGCGGGTCTAAATCATGTGACCTCTATCAACCAATCAGAATCGAGATACCAAAGTATACATCAGAAAGGACACCCTAATTTCAAAAATCCTAGGATCTAAAATCACGTGATCTCTATCATCCAATCAGAATCAAGGTACCAAAGCACTTATCTTACCCGTAAAAGGAAACGAATTAGTGATGGATTTCCCCGCAAGGGTAAAACATGACGTCATACCATGTGACCTGTTCACCGTGTAGCGGGTCTAAGATCATGTAACCTCTATCAGCCAATCAGTATCGTAGTACCAAAGTACTCATCAAAGAGGATACCCAAATTTCAAAATCCCAGGGTCTAAGATCATGTGACCGCTATCAACCAATCAAATTCAAGGTACCAAACCACTCATCTTACCCATAAAAGGGAACAAATTTTAAAAAATCCCTGAGCCTAAGATCACGTGACCTCTATCAGCCAATCAGCATCGTGGTACCAAACCATTCATCTTACCCGTAAAAGGGAACGAATTTCAAATATCGCAGGGTCTAAGATCATGTGACAGCTGTCAACCAATCAGAATCACACATCTTACCCGTAAAAGGGAACAAATTTCAAAAATCCCTGGTGAGGGATTTCCCCACAGGGTGACTCATGACGTCATACCACGTGACCTGAAAATTTGAATTTCACGCGTGGGCGGGGCCTAACGTCACGTGACCTCTCTCAGCCAATCAGAATCGAGGTACCAAAGCATTCATCTTAGCCGTAAAAGGGAATAAATTTCAAAAATCCTGGTCATAAAAGAGAGTGAGGATGAGTCATTCGCGCCAACGCCGGGGACTACTACTGTCGTAATTTCGAGACACGGAGTAGGGAGAAACATCTTGGGGTGTTTTTTCTACTGCGCATGCGCAAACAAGCCACGCCCCTTCACGCTGATTGGTTGGCCCCGCCCACGTTTGGCCACGCCCACTTGGCCCCGCCCACGTGTGGCCACGCCGCCTGGCCATGCCCACTGGACTCACGTACTCGTTCCCTTTTATGACCTACTGCGCAAAGAAAATCTACATCTAGGCCCTTCCTATGTCAAACTCGGGATATGGGGGTTTTCGAACATGCCACACTTATTTTATCTGGGTCTTATGTATGACACTTAAACCCAATCACTCGTCAACGAAGCCGCCACTCACCAACAACTACATGTTCCAAAAATACCGACCATCGAGGTCAAAGGTCAAACCTAATAACTCGAAAACGGAGCCACATATTGAAGTGCTGTTTTGGTCATCAACTACCACATGTCCCAAAGGTCAAAGGTCAAAATACTTGAAACCTAATAACTCGAAAACGGAGCCACATATTGAGGTGCCGTTTCCACATTTAGTAATTGGTAATCAATTACTGACCATCGAGGTCAGAGGTTAAAATAATTAAAACCTAATAACTCGAAAACGGAGCCACATATTGAGGTGCCGTTTCCACATTTAGTAATTGGTAATCAATTACTGACCATCGAGGTCAAAGGTTAAAATACTTAAAAAATTATAACTCTAAAACGGAGCCACGTATTGAGGTGTTGTTTCCACATTTAGTCATTGGTCATCAACTACTGACTAAATGTGGAAACTCCATCTCAATATGTTGCTTCATTTACGAGTGATTGGGTTTTAAGTATTTTATGATCGAGGCCAAAGGTCAAATACTTAAAATCTAATCACTCGATAACGGAGCGACGTATTGAGGTGCTGTTTCCACATTTAGTCATCGGTCATCAACTACTCATTAAATGTGGAAACTCCACCTCAATATGTTGCTTCATTTACGAGTGATTGGGTTTTAAGTATTTGACCATGGAGGCCAAAGGTCAAATACTTAAAACCGAATAACTCGAAAACGGGACCACGTATTGAGGTGCTGTTTCTACATTTAGTAATTGGTAATCAATTACTGACCATCGAGGTCAAAGGTTAAAATACTTAAAAAATTATAACTCTAAAACGGAGCCACGTATTGAGGTGCTGTTTCCACATTTAGTCATTGGTCATCAACTACTGACTAAATGTGGAAACTCCATCTCAATATGTTGCTTCATTTACCAGTGATTGGGTTTTAAGTATTTTATGATCGAGGCCAAAGGTCAAATACTTAAAATCTAATCACTCGATAACGGAGCGACGTATTGAGGTGCTGTTTCCACATTTAGTCGTCGGTCATCAACTACTCATTAAATGTGGAAACTCCACCTCAATATGTTGCTTCATTTACGAGTGATTGGGTTTTAAGTATTTGACCATGGAGGCCAAAGGTCAAATACTTAAAACCGAATAACTCGAAAACGGGACGACGTATTGAGGTGCTGTTTCCACATTTAGTCATCGCTCATCAACTACTGACGAAATGTGGAAACTCCACCTTAATGTGTTGCTTCATTTACGGATGGTTGGGTTTTAAGTATTTTGACCTTTGACGTCAATGGTCGGTACTTTTCGAACATGTAATATTTGATGACCAATGACTAAATGTGGAAACGGCACCTTAATATGTGGCTCCGTTTTCGTGTTATTGGGTTTTAAGTATTTTGACCTTTGACCTCGATGATCAGTTCTTGGTGGCAAATTACTAAATGTGGAAACGGCACCTCAATATGTTGCTCCGTTTTCGAGTTATTAGGTTTTAAGTATTTTGACCTTTGACCTTTGGGTCATGTGGTGGTTGGTGACCAATTACTAAATGTGGAAACGGCACCTCAATATGTGGCTCCGTTTTCGAGTTATTAGGTTTTAAATATTTTGACCTTTGGCTTTTGGGTCATGTGGTGGTTGATGACCAAAACAGCACCTCAATATGTGACTCCGTTTTCGAGTTATTAGAGTTTAAGTATTTTCGCGTTTCGAAAACCGTATACCCCTAGCTGTGTCCGTGCGCGAACAATTGTTGATTATTTGAAATGTTGGCAAAAAAAATGGTCCACCCATGGTCGTAGAATGTCAACTTTGAAAACCATGTACCCAAGCGTTCTCGAGAAATTGGAGCAAAGAATGGTCCAGCCCTGTCGTGGCAAGTTAAATTTTGCAATGTTGAAATCCAGGGGTGATGTTGTCTTATGTTGGCCACTTGCAAAAGAGTTCCGATCCTATTAGCGCTGTGGGTAATTATAAATCAGCCCACCAGATGGTAGTAAAATACAGACAGAAAATAATGATTGATAGTTTTGCTAATAGATGGCATCTCAATATGTGACAGGCAGAAAAGAATGATTAATAATTCTGCTAATAACTCTACTTAAATATCTTTTTATTCAGAGATTTTTGCCTTTCCAATTGTGGCGCAATTGGTAAAGGCAGCAATCTAAAGAACGGAGATTTGGCCGATAACGTAGGTTCAAACCCTGTTCGTAGCCTTAATAATTTATAACTCTGGCCGGGTTATAAAGGATTACATCTCCATAGATTGTTGAATAAAAAGCTCTATCTCTCAATTGGGAGATGAAGAGCTCCAATGCCGTGCCATGGCAGGGGGTTTCAGTGTCATAGTTGCAACCTGGCCCCAGGCAATCATCTCCCAGTTATGAGAGACAGCGTTTCTTCGAAAGGAGTTTTGCAAAAATTTACAATAATTAATTATTATTATTATTAATACAAGTTATTAGGAAAAAATACATTTTATTATAGTATAGTTAGAAATTCCATTTACAAAAAATAAGGGACAGAGAGAGAGCGGCTTTAATCCAGTAAAAATTGTATAAGCATTGCTTTCAATATAGCGTAAACATTATTACAGAAGACACTATTTGGATTTTTTAGTGATTTACAGTGAATGATTGCTGATCGTTGTAAATAGTGGGCGTTAAAAATAATAGGTTATTAAAAACACTAATTGAAGTTCTATAGTTGGAAGACCCCAATTAAGATAAAACAGCAAACATTAACGCTAATACAACATTACAAAAAAACATTACTTGGTGATCTACAGCGAATGATTGTTGATCGTTGTAAAACAGCGAGCGTTATTAGAAAAAACATTACTTGGTAATCTATAGTTGGAAGACCCAATTAAGATAAAACAGCAAGTATTAACGGCAATACAATATTACAAAAAACATTACTTGGTGATCTACAGCGAATGATTGTTGATCGTTGTAAAGCAGCGGACGTTATTACAAAAACATTACTTGGTAATCTATAGTTGGAAGAGACCCCCATTATAGTAAAAAACGCAAATATTAACGATTTTAAATATTCTAAAAAATACTTATTATTCGATAGTTAGAAAAACAGCAAACATTAACGATTTTACAAAAAAAATGGAGAGATTTAGTATAGTATTTGAGTCACGTCAATATTATAGACAATTTAAGGATAATGGAAATTTACTGACAATTGAATTAACTCCTCCCCCAGAGGGAGAAAACCACCTTGAATGGGTAGAAAATGGTGTTCGTGATTTGGTACAGTATGTAATGAGAGGTGTGCTGCCTCTTCATCGTGTAGGGTTGACTTTCATAAATCAAAATCATCCCGATAAACCACTTTATTTGTCTTTTCGGACTGCTAATAATATGACTGCTGAAAATGTGTGGGGCGTTAGAAAAAGTAATTCAATCAAATACATCATTCCTATATCAAGATCGTTTTATTCTTTATTTTCACCACGTCGAACTACCTATTGGTAGGGGACGGGTGAAACAGAATTTCTCTGATATAAACGAATATATAAAACGTAACAAAGGTACTATGGTTATTAAAAACCCTGATTATTATTGTCTAGCCCAAGCTCTGGTTATAGCTATAGGGCTTATTGAACATAAAGGTAATCGAAAAGAAAGAGATAGATATCGCAATCAATATTCAACAAATATGTTTAAAAAGGTATCTGAATTAAGTGAAAAAGCTTGTGTTAGCTTAGAGAGTGGCGGAGGGATACCGGAATTTAAAAAATTTCAGGCGTATTTATCGGCATATAAAATCACGGTGTATGACTGGTTGTCGGGCGAAAAAATACTTTCTGAGGGTCACGGTCATGGTAAACGAATTAATTTACTATATATTAACAATCATTATAACGTCGTCACTAATCTAACAGCTGCATTTTCATGCGGTTACTATTGCGAAGAATGTCATAAAAAATTCCAAACTAAAGACAGGCATGCGGGGAAGTGTAAAGCTTTGTGTAATAATTGCCGGAATAGACCACCCTGCACCATTACAAAAAGTAATATATTGCAAGGAATGCAATAGATGCTTTTATGGGGATCAGTGCTACAAAAACCATAAGGCTTCATTATGTGATATTCTGAAAGTGTATCCTCAATGTCGTAAAGCATACGCGGTGAGAAACGGGCGGAATCCACATGTCTGTGGGGAAGTATTCTGCACAGGTTGTAATAATATGATGCCGTCAGGGCATTTATGTTACATTCAACCGTGCCGAACGCGTACTCCACAGAAATGGCTATTAGTGTTTTATGACATTGAGGGCCGCCAGGATAAAGAAGTAGCCGGTGGTATTTTTGAGCATGAGCCCAACCTGTTAGTTAGCCAACAGATATGTTATTATTGTACAAACAGTGCGAGTGAATGGTGCGGTGTATGCGGTATTAGAGAACGTGTTTTTATGGGGACAAATGCATTGTAGAGTTTCTAGATTATTTAGCACAAAGGCGTTCTGGAATAAACATAATAGTCGCTGTAGCTCATAACGCAAAGGGGTATGACGCCCATTTTGTTTTACGCGCGATGATGATTGATAAAGAGTGGACGCCGCGAATAATTATGCGTGGGTGCAAAATTTTAGCAATGGAATATTTATATTTAAAATTTATTGATAGTCTAAATTTCTTACCAATGCCTTTGTCCAAATTAAGCGACGCGTTCGATTTGCCCGTCTCGAAGGGTCATTTCCCTCATTTATTCAACACAAAGGCTAATCAGGAGTATAGGGGTGCTTTACACAGCATTGAGTATTACGATGTGGGAGGCTTAAAAAAGAAACAGAAAGAGAAGTTCTTGCGTTGGTATAATGAGGAAAAAGAAATATTTGGAGAGACGGGCTTTCATTTTCAAAGAACAGCTCATTAAATACTGTGTAAACGATGTGAACGTGCTGCGCAATGCGTGCATAAAATTTATGAACGAATTTGAAGTTATATCCGGTGTCAACCCGTTCCTAGAAAGTATAAGCATTGCCAGCGCATGCAATTTAATGTATAGAAAAAAGTTCTTGCGAACAGACACCATTGGTATTATCCCACATAGTGGGTACAGGTGGCGTGATAAGCAACCTGTCGGTGCCGTTCAGTGGCAGGTGCACGAGGCCGACCGATTAAAAACAAAAATCCAGCATTCTGGTAACGGACGAGAGGTTGTGGTGCGTAGTGGGTATAAAGTGGATGGTTATGCGCACTATAATGAGAGTATCAGGGTTGTCTATTCCACGGATGTCAGGTGTGTTGCCCCACAGGTCGTGATAACACCATATATAACGATGCATACACTACTTTTAATAGCGTTATGAGAATACTGTAAACAAAATTAATAGAATAAAAAACTGGGGTATATAGTGCATGAAATGTGGGAATGCAAGTGGCTCGAGTTTCTGAAAGAACACCCGACAGTGAATATATTTGTAAAAAAAACTACCGCATGGCTAAGAAATGCCCAATTCATCCACGGGATGCCCTGTATGGTGGCAGGGTCGACGCCATGAAACTTTACAAAAAGGTGAAAGAGGGAGAACGTATCATGTATACCGATATAATCTCCCTTTATCCTTATTGTTGTAAGGTGAAAAAATATCCTGTGGGCCATCCGAAAATTTATGTGGGAGATGACGAGTGTTCTGATATTTCGGAATTTGAGGGAATAATGAAGTGCATGGTATTAGCCCCGGACCATCTCTACCACCCAGTGCTGTCTTATCGGAGTGGTCAAAAGTTATTATTCGCCTTATGCCGAATATGCGCGGACACTCTTAATGAAGAAGAATGCTCGCATTCGGATGAGGAGAGAGCTTTGCCTGGAGTATGGGTTGTAGACGAAATGCGGGTAGCTGTTGAGAAAGGATACAGAGTGCTCGAAAAACATGAGGTATGGAGCTATGAGGTTGTAATGTATGACGCTGAAAAGAAAGAGGGCGGTCTTTTCACGGACCACATTAACCTGTTTATGAAGATCAAGACTGAATGTAACGGTTGGCCTGCAGGATGCGTCACTGAACAACAAAAAGACCAGTTCATACACGAGTATTATGAGAAAGAGGGTATCCAATTAGACCGAGAAAAGATTATGCGCAACAAACCTAAGAAACGAATTTCAAAGCTAGGGGTAAACAGCCTGTGGGGTAAGTTCGCATAAAGAGAAAACATGGAGCAAATCGCTATCATTAAAACTCCTGAGGAGTATTTCGATAAATTAACAAATCCGAATATTGAAGTTAAATCATGTATTCCAATCGGCAACAAAATCCGTGTGCTCAATTGGAGTGTTAATAAGAGCGTTATTGCTCCTGCTAAAAATATTAACGTGATAATCGCCGCATACACCACGACACACGCACGCGTCGAGTTATTTGGATTTACTTGGCGAGCGTGTGTTATATCATGATACCGACAGGATTATTTACACTCAATCACCTGGTGAGCCACAGTTAAAAATTGGAGTGTATTTAGGGGAATGGAAGAATAAGTTAGCAGAATATGGTCCGGATGCATATATCGAAGAATTTTGTGCTGGTGGTCCCAAATGTTACGGCAATACCGTTGTTAACACTCTTAATGGTAAAACAAAGACAATATGTAAAATCAAGGGAATCACACTGAATAATAAAACATTAAAATATGTTAACTTTGAACAGATGGAAGATATGATTTTAAATAATTCACCATTTATTAGCGTTCCTCTCGGTCGACACATTGTACGTACTTAAGATTATAAATTGATTACTTAGCCGGAGGCGCATAAAATCTATCAGGCTAGTAAAAGAAAACGAATAGAAAATTTGACACGCTTCCATACGGGTATAAAAGAAAACGAATAGGGTAAATACAATATTAGTAGAAATGAAAGTTTTTAATTAAGTAGAGAGAGAGAGAGAGAGTGGTGAGTAAAAAAATAGATAATCAAATTTTAAATCATTATTATTATTTTAATGAAATCGAGGTATGTTTTGGTCTAGCATACGATGATGAGGGAGAATTTTCTGTTATTATCACTTTACATAATTACTATGATCGTATTCGCCTTTCACCTGATGAGTGGTATACTTTTCTATCATATTATTTATATATTGAAAACTACTTTAATGCTGTTACAAATTCTTCATTGCCTACACAATTTTCCGTTAGTGAAAATTATGAAATATCATTGTCAGATACTCTTAAAAGTATTCGTTAGTGTTTTATTCTCTCGTCAGATGACGATAGTAATGGTCAGGTACATTTTTGTGTTTATACATGGAGAAAACTCCAGCTTTATTTGCCATGCATTCAGCAGGCCATAATTACTTGTTCTCAATTATGTAAAGATGTAACAAAGTATGTTCAAACATGTCTGAAAGAGAGTACTAGTACTACTACCATTCCAGAATTTACTACTACTACCAATCTACCGTCTGACGTATTGTACTAGAAGTATTCACATTTTTGAATCGTAATAATTATAATATGTAATTATATTCATAATTATTTTGTGGTGTATTAGAATATGGAGCTTCAACATCCATTTACTTGTATTATAGCTGGTCCCACTGGGTGTGGTAAATCATATTTTGTAAAAGAGTTTTTAAAACATTATGCCGAAAAATGGAAAAATATAATATGGTGTTATGGTGAGTGGCAACCTCTGTATGAAACTCTATCCTCTGGTTGTACATTTAAAGAAGGGGTCCCCAAAATAGATTATTTTTAAGCACAAGCTGGCCCACAGTTTGTAATTATTGATGATTTAATGCGAGAATATGATACACGAATTGTTGACTTTTTATTAAAGGAAGCCACCACCGAAATTTAAGTGTTATTTTTATAACGCAAAATATTTTTCACCAAGCTAAAGGTATGCGAGACACATCATTAAATTACCATTATATAATATGTTTTAAAAATCCCAGAGACCAATCTCAAAATAATTATCTAGCACGCCAATTATATCCTGGTAACACAAAATTTGTGCAGGAAGCCTATCAGGACGCAACTCGAGATCCTTATAGTTATTTGGTTTTTGATTTAAAACAGGGCACTCCCGACGAACATCGTGTTCGAACTAAAATTTTCCCCTCAGATACTTACAATTATGTTTATGTACCAGTAAAAAAATAATCTCAATAATTTTTATATTTTAATATTGAATTTTAGTATACTAGGTACAAATAAATAAAAATGATTAGCAAAGAGAGTGCGCATTTACTAAAACTTTTAGCAAAGGCAAAACCTAAAGTACGCAAAGCAATTTTACAAAATGCTGATCTCGAATTGTGAATTTGTGAATATTCCTATAACGTATTACAAGGAAATGTTCCGTTAAATAAAAAAGAGAAAAATAAATTAAAAAGATATAAAAAGGAATTGAGATATTTAGTGAAAAAAGGTCCGTCATTAAAACAAAAGAAAAAACGAATAATTGTACAAAAAGGTGGGTTTCTTACTGCATTGCTTGCACCTATTATTGGAGGTATACTATCTAGTTTAATTAAATAATTATGCAGCATGCACAAAAACTTGTTTTAATTCCGCCGGAAAAATTGCACCAATATCAAACAATATCTAATTTAGATGATGAGATGAAAAATATTTTAAATAATAAAAATATGAGTGTTGAAGAAAAATTTATTTATTTATTTATTTATTGAACAATTTTCCAGATACAGCATAACTTTGCCATTTTACACAGGGACATGCTAACAAAAGAAAGAAAAAAACAAGACAACAATAACAACAACATAGAAAAAAGAGTGTAAAATTAAAACTATTCCGTCAAAGCTCGTTTAATTGCTCTTTCAAACACTGGGTAGTTCGAAAAAATGTCCACATCAGTTGTTACTTGATTATAACTGTTTGGTATTCTATAAAAAAGAGACCTCTGTATAACAGCCAACCTAGGACGGGCAAGATGGAATAGGTGGGTATTCCGAGTGATGCGGGAAGGGACACGTAAGGATAGTTCCTGAAGTAATATTTCCGATCTTAAGGTTCCATTAACTATTTCATGTAGATATTTCAGGTCAGAGATAATTCTGCGTACTTCAGAAGTCTGAATATTAAGATGTCGCAAGAGCTCCTTCTTAGATAATATTCGAAGTGCAGGAACACGAAAACGGACTATGGCAATGAAGAAATTGAGAACAGAATCAAGTCTGGAGAGATGAGTAGGTGCTGCCATGGCCCATATGGGAGAGCAGTATTCAATCTTGGGCGCTATTAAAGTCTTATAAAACGTTGCTAATGAAGAAACAGTGCGTAGTTCGGTGAATCGATAAAGAAGTCCCAACATGCGCATTGAATTCTTTAGTATTGAGGAGATGTGGTCAGAGAAGGTGAGTTTTGAATCAAAGATGACACCAAGATCGTTATGACTAGCAGAATGTGTGATAGGGGAATCGTTGATATGGTATGTGGAGGGAACAGGAGACTTTTTCAAAGTAATAGTAATGCTGTCACATTTCTTACTGTTGAGTTTCAAGTGCCACATTTCACACCAGCGTGTAAGGTAATTTATGTCTTCCTGTAGAGCAATTGTGTCATGGAGACACGATATTTCTCTGTATAACTTACAATCGTCAGCAAAAAGCAGAAGGCCACTAGGTTGAGCTGATAAGTGCGTGTAGAGATCATCCATATACAGGACAAACAGTAGAGGCCCAAGCACACTCCCCTGAGGCACCCCTGAGATCACGGGTTGGGGGTTAGAAGTCGCCCCTGAAAGAACAACTCTCTGTTTACGGTCCTTCAAGTAGCTTGTGATTAGAGAGAGAGATTTACCATGTACACTAAATCTATTGGAGAGCTTATGAAGAAGATGAATGTGACTGACAGAATCAAAGGCCTTCGAGAGATCAAAGTAGATAACATCTAATTGAGTATTGTTATTCATACATTTGACTGCACAGGAAAGAAGAGTACTTAAGTTTGAGAGACTTGAGCTTTTCGGTAGAAAGCCGTGCTGAGAACTATGGATGTAAGGTGAGGTGAATTTAAGTAGCCTGTCTAATTGTTTTTTTCGCAGATAATTGATATTACAGAAAGAAGAGATATTGGCCTATAGGAGGATACATAATCTTTAAGTCCTGATTTATATATTGGGGTCACGTGAGCTAGTTTCCAACTGGTGGGATAAACCCTTCCTTGAAGCATCTATTGAATAAGATAGATAGAGGAACCGCAATAACTGAAGCAGTTTTGTTGAGAAAGAGAGGACTAATTTTATCAGGTCCAAGTGATCTATGTGGAGATAACGATAGCAAGATAGCCAGAATTTCGCCGGGGTGGTAGAGAGAATGGATAAGGTGTCCGAACAGATGGGGTGGAGAGGGGGGAGATGGGTTGTAGAGGAAAGGGAAGTAAATGTTTTGCAGAAGTAGTTATTGAAGAGGTCTGGTCTTTGATCATCACTCGCTTCAGTATTTTCATCTTGAATTGTTGCCGGTATGCCCGGAGATTTTGTTCTAGTTTTAATTACAGACCAAAAGACTTTAGGGTTACTAACAGTAAAATCACCAATTGAGTCCATGTATTCAAAATATTTACGCCGCTGTACCTTCTTGGCAAGACTTCTAATTCTTGCAAAGTTTTTGTATGTGTAGTCACTCGGATGCGATTTCCATAGAGTCCAGGCAAGCTTTTTGTTTTTAAGAAGGTCACGAAGTTCATTGTCGTACCAGACCGGAAACCTGTTCGATTTTGATGCTTTCACTGGCACAAAGTCCTTTATGGCTGAGTGGACAACGGATGTAAATAAGTCCACGGCGTCGTCAACAGTTCCTACCTCTAACAAACACCAAGGAAACAGTTCAATAGCCCGGCAGATGTCACCCCAGGAGGCTTTCTTCCATAGAAGTTGTGACCTACTTTTGAGGGGCTGGTTTGTAGTAGTGCAGGGGAGGAAATCGAAAGAAACATCCAAGGAATCGTGATCCGAGGGAAAAAGATTTCTGCATGGAACAATACAACGAGGTTCTAAGTTAGAAAGAATATAGTCAAGATTGCTATTATTGCGGGTATTATGCATATTATGTTGACCTAGACCAAGTCCATGAATAAAATTGTCCATGAAATAACTGTCGTGTCCATCTTTAGCGACTCCATGCTTGCTGTCCTGCCACGTGATGGAAAGGTTGAAATCACCCAATAGGATGACGTCACCGTGTGAAAACGCATGTAACAGTGAGTCATGGCAAGCTTCTAAGATGTGATAGGGGGTGTTCTTGTGCGGCCTATAGAAGCATCCATATAAACACAGAACGACGCTTTGGAATAAATACTTCCACCCAAATAAGTTCACAATCCCGTTCGAGATCTAGTCTTCTCTTGCTCTTCCACTTATTATTTACACAAATCATCACTCCACCTCCACGAGTTATGCGGTCTTTACGATAAATGGTGAAATTATTAGAAAAGCTAATTTCACTGTCGTTCACTGATTCATTCAGCCACGATTCGGTCACTGCGAAACAATCCAGTTCCCTTATCTCACCTAGGTTCAATGAGCACTCAAGTAATTTGTTTTTAATGTTACGAACATTTTGATAATATATATTGAAAGCACTAGTGTAATATGGACAGGGTGGGCCAGGGTTTACGTGAATATCACCACAAAGGAGGAGAAAACAAACGAGAATGAGGCACTGTTTTTTTGCTTTTGACTCATACCTTGTCACAAAATCACTGGTAGTTCCTCCGTCACTGTTAGCAGTACCAGAGAGAGCACATGGCGGTCGTCTTGGTATGAAGGCAGCAGCAATAAAATGAAATGATCTTCCACTACACTTCAGTCCATGTTTCATTGGCAATGCTTCATTTGGGAAAGTCACAGCACCGTTACTACATGAAGACAGTAGAGCACGCACATAAACACTACACACAACCACGAGAAAAAGATAAACAATAAGAGCATCACTTTGCATCGAAATGGATATGATATAAAGAGGTGTTACAAAAATATTTACACATTGTGCAAAAACCTACTCCAACAACATCAACTAGTGTTGGTACTAAGGAGGAGGAGGACGAAGAGGAGGAGGAGGAGGACGATGAAATACTATGTACTCTCCCCGAAAATTGTCTGCGTAAAGCAAGACCTTTATTACGTAAATTAAAACAAAATTCCAACATTCATTGGGATGACAATGGTAATGTTAATATTTATAATAAATTAATTCCAGGTGCTAATATAGTAGATGTAATAGCAGATTTTGTTAGGTGTCGAAAGAAAAATATTCATCCTACAGGTTGGGAACCCTTTGCTGTACTGTTAGCAAAATCCAATATACCTTTAGAGTATATAGGTAACGCACAGCATATAGAATATATTCGTAAGCTGACATCATCTGCTGCTGCAGATGATGATCCAAAACAGGAAGAAGAAGAGGAGGAGGAGCCACCACGTAAACATAAAGTTGTCAACAGATGGCGTGATTATAAAATACGAAGAAGCTGGCCGATATTGATTATAACCCTTCACACCCTGCCTCGTTTTCAACTGCTATGACATTATGGAGAGCTGTGAATAAATCAATTCCTTTACACAAGGTGCAACAGTGGGTAAAAGAACAGCCGACATATACACTGCATAAGCCAGTACGTAAAACCTTTCCACGTAATCCCTATTTAGTGTTCAATATTGACGATCAGTGGCAAGCTGATTTAAACGATATGCAAAGCCTGCAGAAGTATATTGATGGTTACAGGTATATTTTAACAGTGATTGATTTGTTTAGTCGTTACGAATGGGCTGTGCCTGTACGTACAAAAACTGGTGAAAACATTATAAAAGCATTTAAGCAAATATTTGCATCTACCCGCCGTAGATCCTTAAGTCTAAAAACAGATAAAGGCACAGAGTTTGTTAATAAACCATTTCAGTTATATTTAAAAAATCCAAATATTAAATTCTTCACAACAAAAAACTCCGATATTAAGGCAAGTGTAGTGGAACGTTTTAATCGAACTCTTAAAGAACGAATGTGGAAATGTTTCACAGCAAAGAAGACTTACCGATACATAGATGTGCTATCGAAACTTGTCCAGGCATATAATTCTAGACCACATAGAGCTCATCAATTACAACCCGCCAGTGTGAACCAAGACACTTTTCAAGTTTGGAATAAATTAATAAAACCGATGCCTCATACTAACATTGCAAAATATAAAAAGGTGATACTGTACGCATTACTAAAGCAAAACGGCATTTTGAAAAAGGGTACAAAGAAAAGTGGACTGTAGAAATATTTAAAATAAAACAGGTGATACATAAGGAAATGAAAGTAGTTTATGTGTTGGAGGGTTTAAATGGTGAAGTAATTGATGGTACATTTTACGAAGAGGAATTACAAGGAGTGCCTCTGCCTAAAGTTTATGAAATAAACGAAATTTTAGAAGTTAAGGGTAAACGTATACTTGTTCGTTGGCGGGGATACCCCTTTCTTTTAATTCATGGATCCTGTGTCACATTTAAAAAACATTTAGCCACAATACAATATTATAAATTAATGTTATATTTGTGTATATAGGAAAACAAATGAATGATCCATACTTTAAATACTATACGCATCAAGCAGGAGGTGGTTATAACGTGTGTAGGGGGTGCGCCATATCAAGAAGGCTATGGAATTGGAAGTTTTTAGGTGGTTTATTTCAAGCGTATTTCCATTAATTAAACAAGGTGCAAAAAGTGTTGGTAAAGAATTGTTACGTAGAGGAATTAATGTAGCTGGAGATGTATTAGGTGATAATAGACATATTGACGAAGGTTTAAAATCACGTTGGCAAGCAGCTAAAAATAATTTAAAAACTAAAGCTCAAAATAAAATAAATCAAGTATTGGAAGGATCAGGCAGGAGAAGAAAACGAAGAAAAGTTCATTTTGCACAGACTGGTGGTAAAAATAATAAGAGGAAGAAAAGGAAGAGGGAGAGTGATATTTTGATTAATATGGAACAGAGTACTAGCTTTTATCTTACATTACCAAGTAACAGTTCTATGGAGTATTTTCCACAAAATACTTTGTCATGTTATACTAACAAACTATATCATCCACTTGTGCTAGAGAATGGTGAGTGGGAGACAGCAGTTGTTGAAGTACATTATACAAATTCATTTCAGAATGTTTCCAAATATACTAATAATATTTATTACCGTCTCATGAATACAAGAAGCTGGAACATAGCTAAAATCTTACCAGGACACTATTATAATGTTGATGATATTCTATCAAATTAATCATAAAAGTGATATATTAAATTTACAATTAAAAGTTAAAGTATCAGTAAAACGAATTGAAGTCAGTAGAGTAAGAAAAGATCAGGAGAAGCTTATAGAAGTACGTCTATCTCCTGAACTAGCCAGAATACTAGGTTTTGATCATATACAAGAAGATATTGCAGTTGTGCATCATGCTCGTTATCCACCTGATTTACAAAAATCGCTACCTACGCTTATGTATATTTACAGTGATATTGTAGAACTACAAATGGTAGGCGATACTATAGCTCCATTGTTACGTATTATAAATACAAATATTACAGAGTTTGGTATTAATAATGTACATATTTTTGACAATCCTCATTATGTCCCCGTACAACGTAAACAATTTGATCAAATTATTATTGATTTAAGAGATAGTTTAGGTAATCCACTTCCTTTCCAATATGGTAGTGTATGTGTAAAATTACGTTTTCGCAAACGTAATACGGTATTGTAAATTTTAACTTGTGTGAATATTAATAGTAACAAAAAGAGAAAGAAATCAAAAACGCAGTGTGAGTGTATGAAATCAGAATTAGATTTATTTGCTGGTTTACCCACTCAAACTAGTATTATAGGTAATAAAATAGTTCCATATAAGCCTGTGGCTTCAATATCCGATAATACACCAATAGAATTTGTTGTCCCCGGTCATGGGGATGACTATATGGACTTACCGCACACAATGTTATATATTAAAGGTAAAATTACTAAATCAGATTGTTCTAATTTAACTTCTGCCGATAAGAAAATTGGTCCTGTAAATGATTTTTTCAATGCAATGTTCAGTGAAGTGAAATTATATTTGAATAATCAACTTATTTCCTACTCTTCACATACATATCCATATCGATCGTATATTGAAAAACTACTAAATTATAATGCTAATGCTAAATCAACGCATCTTCAAATATCAATATGGTTTAAAGATACTGCAGGGCATATGGACAGTGTGTCCGATGGTAATGTAGGATTTAAACAACGTTTTCTTCTCACTACTTTAAGCCAGTCATTTGAATTATTGGGTTATATTCATGCTGATATATTTAATCAGGAGAAACTTTTACTGAATGGTGTACAACTGCGTATTAAACTAATTCCAGCTAAACCAGCATTTTGTCTAATGGGAGACACAGATTCTAGTGCTAGTGCTGCATTTCATACTAGTCCACAACGGCAAAGAAGTGTACGTTTAGAGGTTCATTTTAAAGAAACACTTCCATCTCCTGTAACAGCAATTATTTATGGTGAATTCTCCTCATAATTAGAAATTGATTTCCAGAGAAAAATATATATTAATTAATTTTAAAAAATGTTAAATACAATTGAACTTTATGAGGCACTACAACAAAATCTGCCTAAAAATAATTTTATTGGTGTATATGCTGCAGATGAGTTACCTCTGTTTATTCATACATTTCCAGCAGCTATAGTTATAAATACACATTCTAGTGATAAGTCTGGTGAACATTGGGTTGCTGTTTATATATCTAATATTCGTGTGGGAGAGTATTTCGATAGCTGTGGTATATCTCCCTATACACAACATCATATAAGGTTTTTAAAACGAAACTGTCTGTATTATGCATGGAATAATAGACGTATTCAAATTGATTTATCTCAATTTTGTAGACATTATTGTTTTCTATATCTAGCATGTCGTGCGTCTGGTTATTCGCTAAGCGATTTCTTAAACAAATTCTCGCTCACCACTATTGATGCTAACGATATTATACTTTATTCATTTATGAGAGTATGATGATGATGATGGTCACTGGCGCGAGATTAAGTTCTCCGTAAACCATGTATGTGTGTGTGTGGGTGGTTGGGTGTGAATAACCAGACTTGTTAAATGGTGTTGTTATTTTTTTAAACTCTGCTAAAAAGGCTAATATTTAACTCCGCCATTGGCGAACCCAAGAGTGTTGGAGTAGCTACCACCGTAAAAGAAAATAATCTCTATTGTGTATGTGTGTGTGTGTGTGTGTCGGGAACGGCGTCGGAAAGTGTGTTTTGTATAAATAGTAAATTCATAAATAACTTTAATGAAAAAATGTATCGGAACGGAAGCACAATCCAGTATCCGCATTGCCGTATTCAAATGACATGCAAATCTCAAAAGGAACATACATGAACGTGTCGTCCGGACATCCGAATCAAACCTAGTCCTAAACATAACAAAAATATGCTCATGCACTAAAAGTTAGGTGCCATGGACAATGGAATAAGTTCCTGGAGCCCATTAATCCTGTTAGCATAAAAAAATGTAGAATCACAGTGAAAAGATATTGCATCAACATTGTTCATTACAAAGTCATGCTTTGTAGTTCATTCTCTTCAGCATGAAACAGTTCTCTAGAGGTGCTATGTATTTTTGCCCATAACATATTTGAAAACGAGAAATTTGGAAAAATTCCCTCCAAAATATCTCCCATCAAATTTGGCTCCTTCTGGAGTGGTCCCAGAAAAAGCACACAATTCAAATGTACCTGAAAAATACTACAGGGGTTGAAAATGAGTGGACGAAGTTTCGTTTTTATAGACGGTAAAGATATGAAGGGAATGGTTGTATACCAATACACTATGTATATACAAAATCGAACCGATGACTTGACCTACAAAGAGAACACAATAAAGAAAGTATAAACGCAATATTATTTATTGAGATATCAAGAATTGTATAACGTTTGCTTTGGGAAGGGATGTGCATTGCAGGCCATGCATGTGTTGTTTTTGTCATAGGTGTCCAAACTCACGAGTTCGGGCTCGCGGCCTCACTCGTGCTCAGCTGGGCTCGGGCTCAACAATTGAGCGCGAGCAGGCGCCTCAATTATATAAGTGAGAGCGAGTCCGAGTGAGAGTGAGGCCAGTCAAGAGAAATAAGTGCGAGCGCGAACCCAGTTTGGGGATATGATTGCGAGCCCCAGAGAGCAAGTCCAGTTGAGACAAAAGATTACTAGCGCGAGCTCAGTCGAGAGAATTGAAAGCGAGTTCGAGTGAACGCGAGCCACTTAGAATTAGTGAGCGCAAGCCCATTCGAGGGAATTGATTGCGAGCCCGTGTGATCGCATGCCCAGTTTGGGGAAATGATCGCGAGTCTAGTTGAGAGAAGTGATCGCGACCTCGTGCCCGGTTAAAGGAAGTGAGCGTGAGCCCAAGTGAGTGCGAGCTGAGTTGAGAGAAGTGAGTCCGAGTCCGAGTGAACGCGAGCTCACTTAGGATTAGTGAGCACAAGCCCGAGTGAGCGTGAGCCCACTCGAGAGAATTTAGTGTGAGTCCTATGAGAGTTCAGTTTGGGGAAGTGATCGCAAGCCCATTTGAGAGAAGTGATCGCGAGCTCGAGGTCGGTTGAGGAAAGTATGTGCAAACTCGCGTGAGGGCGAGCCCAATTGAGGTAAGTGATCGCGAGCCCCAGTGAGCGCGAGCCCAGTTGACAGAAGTGTGCTCGAGCGCAAGAGAGCCTACTGCAAAATGTTCATCTATGATTTTTGTCCACGCTGTATTTGCATGCGCTATTTTTCTCCTTGCGCGGTTTTTGTCCATGCGCTGTTTTTGTCCTTGTATCTATTTAACTAGGAAGAGTGCCTGTCAATTATGCAACCTGAAACACAGTAAAGACATTTGGGTTATCAAACTTAAGCTGAATTCTGCTTAACTTTGTTGACTTCTGCTGTAATTTTTCCTGATTCATCTTTCCTGAGGATGTCTATAAAAATTGTAAGCAGTCTGTGGAAGTTGACTTGTAAGACAGAGTAAAAGTATAACAGAGTAAGACTTGTATAGATAATATATTTCTAAAGCACCAAAGTCCACTGAATGTCACATCAGCTGTGCTGCAAACAATATAACTGACCACTTTTTCACTAGTACAAATGTTCTCATTATAATGCAAAAGAGAGGAAAAATGTCATATGAAACAACTTATAGATTATATTTTATTAAATGAAGAACTGAAAAAATGTAACTGGAATCAGGTAATACAGAGTAATTGTGTTAATAGTGCCACTTCGAATTTCATCCAGATGATGAAAAATTGTATAAGTAGTTCACGTATTAACAATAAAAATAAAAAAGTAAGTAGTAAATATTTCAAAACAAAACTATGGATAACAAAAGGTCAACTCTATAAGAGAAAGAAGTAGATTATGTCGTTTAGTAATAAAAACCAAAACGATTTAGAATTTAAGGAATATTACAGAAGGTATAGACATAAACTTACACAATTAATAAAAGAAGTTAACATGACTACTATAGAAAACAAATTATATATAATAACAATCACAGTAAATTATGGAAGGTAATAACAGATATTATAGATAAAAATGACAAAAAATATGTAGAAATAAATGAACTAAACACTAAAAGTGCTCTAGTAACGTAAGAACGTTATCCAATGTTAATAGTTGAAAGTTTTTAATGAACATTTTTCCAATGTTGGCAAAAAATTGTTAACATAGAGATTGATGATAAAATAAATTTGCATTTGATTCCCAAACTAAGGTAGTAAACTCTATTTTTCACTCCAATCACTTAACAGGAAATTGAACGCTTCATAAATGAATTATTACCAAAACACCATCTCTTATAGATGGATTATCAGCAAGTGTATTGAAACATACGAAATCAAATATATTAAAACCTTTGGAGTATATGTTTAACCTAAGTTCATAAAAAGGTGTTTTTCCTGATGACTTTAAGACTGCTGTAATAAAACCTATATATAAAAAGGCTCAAAGGCTGATCCTAATAACTATAGACTTATATCAATCCTCCGTAACGGTGCTAAAATGTTAGAAAAGTGTATAAAGAGAAGATTAGTTAATTTTCTTGAACAAAATAAATTATTTTCTTCAAATCAATATGGATTTCAAAAAGGTAAAAGTACATCAGATGCGATGCACAATTTAACAGAGATAGTTTGTGAAAATGTTTATAAAGCTGAAAAAGTAATTGTAGTTTTCCTAGACCTAGCTAAAGCATTCAACACAATATATCTTAAATAAACTAGAAAGATGTGGAATAAGGGGTATATCGCTATCTTGGTTTAGCAGTTATTTGAAAGACAGAAAACAGGCCGTCCAAATAGGTAATTTTCAAAACCATTATTCATATGTAAAACAAGGAGTTTCACAAGGAACTGTATTAGGTCCAATATTATTTTTAATTTATATAAATGACTTCTGCAATTTAAAAATGGACGGGCATATACAATCATTTGCTGATAACACCTCTCTTATATTTACTGGTAAAACATGGACAGATGTATTCAAGAAAACTGAAGCAGAAATGAAAAAAGTGAAACAATGGCTTGATAATCATCAGTTAGTATTACTTAGGTAAATGCTGAAAAAACATGCATATAACTGGTTTTCGCCAACTTTAACAGGACGGTCGGAAAACATGTCCCCAAAAATTGCGTTATTGTCAAAATATTGAAAAATGTAACTGTAGTCCTGCTATTAGTAAAACTAAAGTAAAACACTTAGGTATATTTATTGATAAACATCTAAAATGGTCTACTCACATTACACATATGCCACAATATTAATAAAATTATTATATAAATTTGTTCAATTACGAAACATTTTAAGCATAAAAATATTACGTACTGTATATTATGCTCTTGTAACTAGTACACTTACATATGGTATATTAATTTGGAGTGCTGCTTACCCTTAATATATGTTAAATTAATAAGGTATTAATATATGTTAAAAGGATAGTAACAAATGGGACTTAATAAAACTTATGTATATAACCAGAAATGTGACAAACAAAAATTTAGAAATTAAAGCAACAAGTAAATCTATAACTCAATATCAAACATATTACAGAGCTCCGAAGATCTATAACGAACTCCCACTCCTAATGAAAGAGGAAAGTAATTTCAAAGCATATAAAAGGTTAATTTTATAATGGTTAAAAGAACCAAAAATATTTAAAAAATTACTGTTAGCTAAAAGTAAGAATTATAAACCTCATATGTTACGGTAAGAAAATAAATAAGTAAAGTATGACAATCAGGCTCACACACAAGCAATTGCTTATTTGAGCCATTTTCTGTCTTTTCTTGATTGTTTGCATAAGAAAAACAAAAATTTTCAATATAGAGATAAGTGCATTGAATTAATCTGCCCGACACCAGAAGATAGACATGACTTCTGAAAGTCCAAAGTCCTGTCATCTATAAATACCTGGTACGTTAAACTCTGTTAATAAAGGGAATCAAGGAAGTCCGATCTTCTTTGGAGAAGTAATAGCACTAACAAGTAGGAAATTTGACTTCTAATTTCAGTAGCAGTTAATTTTTCCTTTTATTTTATTCCATTAATATTAGTATATTGTTATTTTTATAACTTAGTATGTTTATGTATTTCATGTATATTCTTTAATATATTGGATACATCCAATACATACATTTTCTTCTTTCTTTCTTTAAATAAATAAATAAATAAATAAAAGTGGTTCTCAACCTAATTTCCCCCTGACTCGCTCATGTGAGTGCATTTCCGAGTGACTACGAGCCCAATTGAGAGAGGTGAGTGCGAGCCCAAGTGACCGCGAGCGCGAGTGATTGTGAGAACAGTCGAGGGAAGTGGTCGGAAGCGCGAGCCCAATTGAGGTAAGTGAGCGCGAGTCCAGTTGAAAGAAGTGGGCTCGAGCGTGAGGGAGCCTAGTGCAAAATGTTCATCTATGATTTTTTGTCCATGTGCTGTTTTCGCTCACACAGTATTTGAATGCGCTGTTCTTGTCCTTGCGCGGTTTTCATTCATGCGTTGTTTTCGTCCAAGCAGTATTTGCATGCGCTGTATTTGTCCACGCGGTATTTGTAAGCGCTGATTTTGTCCTTGTGCGGTTTCTTCCATGCGCTGTTTTTGTCCCTATATCTATTTAACTGGGAAAAGTACCTGTCAATTATGCAACCATAAACACAGTAAAGACATTTGGAGTGGCAAATTTAAAGGACTTCTGCTGGAATTGTTTTTGACTCATCTTTTCTAAGGACGTCTATAAAAATTGTAAACAGTCTGTGGCAGTGCTTCTCAACCTAATTCATATCTCGACCCGTTCGTGTGAGTGCAAACCAAAGTGACCGCGAGCGCGAGTGATTGCGAGAACAGTTGAGGGAAGCGGTCGGAAGCGCGACCCCAATTGAGGTAAGTGATCGCGAATCAGAGTGATCGCGAGTCCAGTTGAAAGAAGTGAGCTCGAGCGCGAGGGAGCCTAGTGCAAAATGTTCATCTATGGTTTTTGCCCATGGAATGTTTCGCTCACGTGGTATTTGCATGCGCTGTTTTTGTCCTTAAGCAGTTTTGTTCATGCGCTGCTTTTGTCCACGCGCTATTTGCATGCGCTGCTTTTGTCCTTGCGCGGTTTCTGTTCATGCGCTGGTTTTGTCCATGCGGTATTTGCATGCGCTGTTTTTGTCCTTGCGCGCTTTTTGTTCATGCGCTGGTTTTGTCCACGCGGTATTTGCATGCGTTGTTTTTGTTTTTGCGCGGTTTTTGTTCATGCTTTGATTTTGTCCGCGCAGTATTTGCATGCGCTGTTTTTGTCCGTGTGCGGTTTTTGTCCATGCGCTGTATTTGCCCACGCGGTATTTGCATGCGCTATTTTTGTTCTTGCGCGCTTTTTGTCCATGCGCTGTTTTTGTCCACGCGGTATTTGCATACGCTGTTTTTGTCGCTGCGCGGTTTTTGTCCATGCGCTGTTTTTATCCTTGCGCTGATTTGACGGGATATCCACGAATTATGTATTACAGGCTAAAGAAGCCGGATGATTAATGAAAGTGAATGACTATAAAAGCATTGTAGAATGGGAATATATGACTTTCGTGAAATGAAATAATAGAGAATTATTCGCATGAAATTTACGTACCTGATTACCATTTTAATGAGAAAGTTATTTTAAAGTAGGGATATTTTTTTTTATTGTAAACAGGAAAAAGAAAATTATCCGAAAGAAATTAGATTTAGCAATAGGTACTGTAGCACAGTTATTTCTTGATTGGCGATCACATTTCACAATTTCTCACAAAAAGAGGAAATGCCTGTGAAAAGGACAGTTTTCATTGGAACCGAATCTGATCGAAGTCAGATGTAAGCAAAACCTAGCGACAAAACTCCTCTGCTATAAATTTGTCAAATAGAGGTCGGGATACCATATGTTATTCCTCTAAAGAGTTTAGCCTCAGCTATGACAACAAAACACTTTTTATCACCAAACAATTAAAATGAAAAAAATATCCGAAACTGCAGGAGGCTGAGAAATAGTTTCATTATGATAGAAATTGTTAAGCTTATATCTATTATTTACGTTAAATTTTTTGGTTCATACGAGTTTCGAATAATTTGTAACAGTATATTTACACACATTTTAATGCTACTGTTTACAATAAAGCATAGAGACGATCAAATTATTGGTTTTTATTAACCATTAAATAACAATTAATGTACATAATTTCAATTTGATTTTCGCACACTTTTAATCTTTACACGTTGTTTCTATTTTATAAGCCTAATTTGTATAAGGGCAGTCAGTTCGAAACCAAGGATGTTAGAGGATCTGCCCATATCTATCTTCTCCCCGTAACTCAGTGAAGCCGAAAAATAAATTGCATTGATAAACCTGACCTCTCTCTTTTCCACTATTAATGTTGGCTCAAAACATTAGTTCTCCGTATGTGTTTATTGAAATTATTCTTATTTGAATCTTTGCTTTGATGTTCAAAATTGTTACATGGTTCTAAACGGGCACGCACTTACTTTAATTTGGCCTCACTAATCTCGATTGAACTCGTGCTCACTCGCACTTGGCCTCACTTCCTTCAGCTTGGCTCAGGCTCACTACTATCACTAGCCCTCAGGCTCCTTCCGTCAACTAGCATCGGGATCACTATCATCAATGGGGCTCTAACTTACTGTCAACAGTGCGTCAGTTTGACTGCGATTCATTACTTTCAGTGGGTACGCACTCACTATTCTCATCGAGGCTCCTGCTTACTCAGGTTCACATCCTTGAATGAGGTTGGTACACTCACTTGTCTCCTTGGAGCTTGCGCACACTAATTTCATTCGGGCACATGCTGACTTGCGCTCGGCCTCACTAAACTCAGGGAAGCTCGGTTCCACTCGTTTGTTTCACTAATTTAGTTTGTTCTTGCTAACATCAAACGAGATCGTGTTTAGCTCACTCCGCTATACTGAGCTCGGTCTTACTATCCTCAACGAAGCTTGCACTAACTGCTCTTAGTGGGTCTTCCACTCATGGGGTTCGCACTCAATAAGTTAGTTCGATCTTGGGGTCATTACTTTCAATGGAGTTTGGTGTTACTAACTTCAATTGGTTACAGTATTGGGCTAACTTCCGATTGTTTCCTTAATTTTCAAGAAATAGCATTAAGATATTGTAATTTTTAACTTTATGTTGAGCCAACAAAGATGGCGGAGTGGGCATGGCAAAACTGTAACGTATGACTTCACGAGATGGCAATATGGACATATGCTCTATTTTATAACATCTTTGTGTAGAACAGTCTGCAAATTACTCTTTACAGACTTTTCGAAGCCAAATTTTTAATTTCACATCGTAAGTATATAGTAATGGTTATTAGAAACCAATTGATTTTGAAATAATAAACTACTTTGAGATGTTTTAAAGGAAATCGGGTAAAGGCCACCTCCGTCAACAAATAATTTTTATTTTCAATTTTTATTCGAAAACGCTTTCAAAGTCTTGACTGGTAGACCCATAGGAAAACGACCATTACGAAGATCTAGGCGCAGATGGGAGGACAATATTAAGATGGATCTCGCAGAGATAGGAATACAAAGTAGAAACTGGATGCAATTAGCTAAGGATAGAAGTCAGTGGAGAGCTTTTGTAAACGCGGCACTGAACCTCCTTGTTCCATAGGCCATAGAGTTAGTTAGTTAGTTATTCGAAAACGAAGGATGATGTTAAATTGTCAGATTTATTTTAATGACAAATTTACTTTCATTCAATTTAATGACAAATTTTTCAATTAGATTGTGGAAATAATTTTACATAAAGTAGTTTTTCTCAATCTCTTTCCACCAGTAAATTACTTTATTTGCATTAGTAAAAAAAGAAGAAGAAGAAGAATTAATATAAGCTTACACTTTCTTGGTTGTTTTCCTCTATTCTATATTCTTCGTTCTATTGCTCTCTCCTGGATTTTCGAAACAAGTTCGGATCTTCGAAATACCTCTCGAAACATTTTATATTTGCTTACTCGCCTACTATAATATTTTATGTACTACCGTAAACGGGAACAAGTACTTTGTGAATATCCGCTGTGCACTTGATATATCTACCTATCTATATATAAGCACGTTTCTACGATATGGCGATTATTAGCTCTCCATGATGTATTCCTGACAACACGTCGTCTTCAACAATGTTATTTCGAAAATTGAATGAAATCTTTGAGTTTTACGTCCCACGCTTATGCCGGCTAGGCTAATGGAGACGGTGATGATAAGAAATGATGGAATGAAGAAAGTTGGAGGAAACGTTAGAACCCCGAGAAAGCCCACGTACACAAAGTTTGTCCACCACAAAGTTTACTTGGCGCGAGCTCTAATCAAACTCAGAACCCCATGCACCAGAGGTGAACGCTCTACTGCTGAGCCACCGCGGCCCTGTGTTATTTTGAATTAAACAAGTTGAATTATGGCCTATTTTTTACTGTTCTCAATGGCATTTTCTTCTTTTGGAAACCTAAGTAAGATTTTTAAACACTTTACTCTATGATGTTCTGTTAGACAATTTACCTTACATAGATGCAGGCTAAGTTATGGGGTAGATCTATGATGAGTCTTTATGAGGTATAACTATTTTGAAATGAAGTTCATAGCCAGCTTGGTAGTTTGTCTTTATAATAAATTCCTTTCTTTTTAAATTTTAATTTAATTTTTTGAAGCTATTGTAGAAATAGTTTCCATTATAAAGAGAAAATATAAATAGTTGTATAAATACAATCCTAGTTTCTCATTCCTATTCATGCTTTTATATTTTTTGGTAATAAAAAGTATAAAATCTCATTATTGTTTTGCGCTGTAGTGAACTATTTGCATAAATTTCTAACGCAGTCTTCAAAGTTTCTACAAGTCAATACAAATAATCCTTTACATATATGTTGGAACATTTCATTTACGCTAAGTTGTTACACTGCACCACTAACACAGGAAATTTCATTTTAAACGTAAAGCGTACCTGAATTAAACCAACAAATATAATCTCGAAGCACGATGCGACAAGCGAGATTGCATTAGAATGTGAAATCCTATTTGGTAAACCGAAGTTTAACGGAATGAGTTCATGAACAGAATCCAATGAAATGTCCTGTGGGCAGCCCAGGTAAAAGCTTGTTTTTAATCTGATAATGCTCAACACAAGAAGAGGAGGGACTAAAGCAAGGGAAAGCAAAATTAGAATGAAAAGAACTACACGGAAAACGCAGGAGAAGGAGAAACAGAAAGTAATGGACAAAGAGAGAGAGAGAGAGGAGGGTGAAGCTAGACAAAAAACTGTAAGTTTATCTATGATCAAACTTACTTCTAATGTATGCATTTATCTATATTATAAAAGAGAACGTACAAATCCTTTGTTCCCTCATCACGCTAATACGGCTGAACCAATTTCTTTTATTTTTGGGGGGTTATTAGGATTTGGACCCTAGATGGTTTTTATCATATCACTTTAATTTTTAATTACCAGTGTCTTGAGATAATTGACCATTCAAGTGTCCATAACGTACAAATCCTTTGTTAGTTCATCATAGGTATAAAAATAAACGTATTTATATGCAACCCGCATGACCGTATCACTCGGCGGGTTAACATAAATGACAGGCGCTATAATGTTAACATTTACTGCAATTTGAAAGCGAAAAAGTAAAAATTATCTAAGTAACAAAGTTTATTGCGTTCCGGGGTGACCGCAGCGAAGCGGGGTGAACGCTGCTAGTACAACTTATAACAGAAATTGATTCATTAAGTCCAATTTAATAGAGAGTAATATGTATTTTAATTTAAAGAACGGGCACAGTGAACATGAACCAAGCAACTAAAAACTGGGCAAATAATTTTCAGCACATATTAAGAGCACTGACGGGGAGCTACGTTTTTATAGTCTTATATATAAACTAGCTGAAATACACATTCTTCGCATGGATCAGATAAAATATTTATGTAAACAAACTGAACGAGCAAAGAAAAAATATCTGTCATTTTCTACTACTTTTATATATCCCGGTAAACCCCTCCCCCTCCTGGCATATTCGAATTTTGAAGAAAACGCTTCGTCTTGGTCTGGGGCCTGGACCAAGGTATCCGTGACCAATATTTGGTAACTTTCGATCCTCTCGTCTGGTCCCCAGGCCACACATAGACAGATAGACAGACACACAAACAAATTCTTTATTTTATTTATATTAGATTAGAGTAGATTATTGCACTACTTTATTCTGATTAGATGTAAACTCCGTATTTAAAGCTTACATTAATCATGCAAGAGGCGATTCGCTCCCTAGAAACGATTATTCTAGATCCGATAGTGACAGTGAAGCCATATCTAGCATCTTGGTGCTAGATCTAGCATAATCCACAAGCATTTAGCATCTAGCATCTTGACTTTAGCATCCTGGCCAAATCTAGCATAATTTCCTTTTACCCTCTGTTAAAAAGAAAAAGAACGAACATTTAGATGGTTTAAAGACCGTCGGGAATTATTCTTTTTAGTTGAAGCGATGGTTGGAACAATGAAACCAGTCAGTATTTCTGCGGTTGTAATTTTTTGTTAAATTCAGAGCAAACGCAAATGTTCAAAAATAGCAAACGTGACTGCAAAACATATTTACTTACCGATAGTTTTATTACTTCCAACTGACACCTGAATGTGTGATTATCTGGGATGTTTCTGTTCCTTTCAATTTGCAACTTGAGAGGAGAGGGATTTGAGCGTCAGGGGACAACTGGTAATACACTAAAAGAAATGCTTCAGGGCTGTGTCGGAAGCGGTATGTTGTATATATATTTCTTAAAATGTTATCCATTCATAAAATATAAATTCGACCATCCTCCCCTATAACGTGCCATTTATCATCATTCCTAACAGCGTCATATTAAATTTGTACATGAATACAGTTAATACACTTCATTGAAATAATGAAGATAAGTAGGGGCGTGTCTTTAAAATTAGTTAGGAAAGATAATTTGAAAATTTGGCATAATTTACAAAAATCTAGCATAATTCAGACCCGTGTTTGGCATCACCGCTAGTCTCGAGTGTGGCAACCCTGGATAGTGACAGGGCCGCACTGACACCCAAGAAAAGGCACAGTCCAAAGATTTTTGACGACTCAAGAGTTTGATGTAATCGTGACGTGGAAACGACCCATAAAATAAAGAATACCCTTTTGTTGAATTTGTGTTACTCACTTTTTATTTTCGCATAATTGTTTATTACTGATAATGAGACTTAATATCTACAGCAATAAATACTAGCTCCCATAAAGTTGAGAACGAAATAATAAAGAACAGACATGCAAAAGTTGCATATTTTTCTTTAAAAAATGAAATAAAGTAACCTACGATATTTGAAATAATTTACAATTTGAATTGAAACTTTCTTAAATGTTACAAATGTAATCTTTTAGATCAAACATCTAAAAATACTGAAACATGTGCTTAATTAGTTTAAATTAATTAAATGAAAGGTCTAAATACCAAATGTCGCTTCTGTAAGTGAAGAAATTTCGAGATATAGACATCTTAGTGTACTTTTCCACCCCATAATTCATCCCTTTCGAAGTAAGATTTCGCAAAATTGTTTCTTATTGAGCACCGACTTCCCAGGAAGTAAATGCCCACCAACCTGGATTACGTTATTTGGGATATCTCGTGATGAGTGAGTGAATGATCGAGTCAATGGTATCTCGTTTTATATTTAAATATTACTACGTAACAAAAAAGTTGTTTTTAGCATCCCATTATTCACCCGCTTACAGAGAAGAAACGAAATGACGCACGTGCCTACAAAGCGATTGTGAGTTAGTTTCATACAGTAATACAAGCACGTTGCGCACATATAGCGGTCATAGCTCGTCCGGTGACGAAGAGAAATGGAAGTATTGAAGCACTTATTTGCGTGTGTTTGCTGTGTGGCTTTAAAGGGAGACTGTCAGCTACAACAGCAATCGCCCTACATGCTAGGCATTCGGGGAGAATGATGTGAACGAACGCACTGCCAGGCATTGTTTCCAGAAATTCCGTCGGGAAATGTGAGCTTTTCGAATGAACCTCGCAATTTACACAACATGTGTTGGATGACATAGCCCGAAAGCAGCCATCGAAGAGGACATTAGTCTAACGTGGAACGAACTTGCAGAAAAGTTCCATGTTTCCGCTGAAACAGTCAGACTGAACCTGTATGGGATAGGGAAATCATACAAGTTAAACAAGTGGGTATGTGCTACCATGAGCAAAATAAATGACGCGTCTCTTTATTTTGAAGTTTTTTGAAAATATCTCCGTTTTCTTTATATGTTCGAAATTTCGGAAGGTTTCCCCAGCAGGACAGGTTAATAACAAACCCGTTTTTAATATTTGTGTTAGATATTAGCTTAAAATAAAGAAATTAGAAGCAAAAAACATTAAATCGACAGAAATCTCGAGAATTACCAACTCTGCTAAAGTGGGAAATTTTCAAGAACACGAGGGAATTCTGCATTTCAACACGAAGCAGCGACATCTATCTCATTGAGAGAAATGTGGATTAAATCTACAAACTAAACTTTTAACGAATATTTCTAGTATGTCTTATTATATGCATTATCTGCAAACTCCAAATATATGAATATATGCTAAGTATTAACATAAAGATAGAGCAAATAGTGGAAATTATCTATGGAAAAGGACGAATTGGTAGGACGATCGTAATGAAATATCGTCTTTACCGGAACAGGCTCAGTTCACGTAAAAAAACAAATAGCTCAGTTAGTTAAAGCAACGAGTCTGTATGCTGAAGGTAGCGGGTTCGAGCCCGTGGAAGTGCCGTTATCATTTTTATCACTACACTACGGTTATTTTTTTTATTTTTTTATTTGGGAAAGAATCAAATTGTAACGTATGTGTAAAACTCATGACGATACCAAAAAAAAAAAAATGCTGTTGTCGAACTTGCATTAGCGTCCCTAATTTTGTTTGCAAACAGTTTCGTAATTATTTCCCCTGTGCTCACTGCTCACCATATGCTCGCTGGCGCATAACGAATGTTTCCCAGTAAATGTTAATTCTAATTTGGAGAATTTTATAAAGTTTCACAATATTTCTCACTAGATAGTCTTCTATCTACGTGTTTGGATATAACAGATTTCCCTATTAAATGTTTAATTTTCGCTAGATGTTTAATTACGGAAAAGTTTTACAATGTATTTGTATTGAATTGAAATTGTTTTGAATTTACTACATAAGGTAAGTAGACCGAAGGAGGAGAACTCAAGTAATTGATATTCTACGTAAAAGCAACCTATTGTAGAATGATGATGCTTCTTACCTTCAGCACATAATCTTTACGTTAGAGAGTCAGACAGAGAAAAATCCTGGTTTTTCCTCCTCTATGACCACCCATCTTAAACCTCTACATATCATTGTTCGTCTCATAAAATTTCGGTGCTCCAAAAACATTCAAATAATAATAATAATAATAATAATAATAATAATAATAATAATAATAATAATAATAATAATAATCCTGAATATGCCATCCTTACATAATGTAGGATATCTTAGTTTCCTAGTTTAAATCTTAAATATCTTAGTTTAAAATGCTTTCTTTAGTACTTATTTGAGCAACCATGTAGGAGGGGGTACGACTTTTTATTTTGCCCCTCTCATTTCAGTACCCTTCCAACAGAAAGTAATTTTTGATAAGCAGGACAGACAAAATGAATAAGAAATATATTTACAGCATCCTCTTCCCTTTCATGATTGGAATATGACGTAATATTTTTTATTCTACGAAAGATGGCCCTGTGCGGTTAGGGGTAGGTAACTAAAAAAATACCTAATAGCCTATATAGCGCCCCTTGATTGTAATATTACCGCTTCTTTATTTGTACGAGGGAGCCCCTACACAATCAAGGGTGACAAAAAGAATAGGAAGAGTGTCTATTGATTCCAGTGGTGGATCCAGCACGAACTCCTGGGGGAGGGGAGGGGAAGTGAAACATTCTTTTGATGATGTGAAGCTGTCACAAATTACCACTTAACTAAACTAAACAATAGTGGGGGGAACCGGAACCCAGTCAGTTTAAATTGATGTAAAAGTTTAATTTTTGGCTTCATATTAAAGTTTTGGTTTCAAATGAGAATTTCAGTCCAAGTGGTCAATGATCAAATCTCGTGGGGCTCTTCAGTGTAGGCTAATACGGCCCCCTTATGAGAAAAGGCAAAATTATTAACATGTTTATAACTTTCGAATTTTTCATCTATTTTAAAGAAATATTTTGCTTCGTATTAAAGTGTTGGTTCCAAATGACAAATTCAGTCCGAGTGGACAATGATCAAATCTCCGGGGGGGGTCTTCAGTATAGGGGGCTACGGCTCGCTTATGGGAAAAAGCAAAAATATGAAAATGCTTATAACTTCCGAATTTTCCGTCTATTTTAAAGAAATTATTGGCTTCATATTAAAGTCTTGGCTTCAAATGACAATTTCAGTCCGTGTGGACAATGATCAAATCTCGGAGGGCTCTTCGGTGTAGGGGTTTCGGCTTCTTTATGGGACAAGATTCACGTAGTTGATATTGCAAAATTGTTTTGTATATATAAGTGGAAACTTGCACCATTTGGTTAATTTTACCTCTTATGTTTTGCAGATTCATATTCCAAACAATAGTTACTTCGCAGAGCTAAAAGAAGGACTTACTAGTTTCATTAAAATGAAATGTCTTTTATGAGAGGAGCAGACGAACGAACAGGCACCCAAACGTTGGTTGAGTCGTACGGTTGAAACTCGTTAAGCTCGCTTCAATTATTATTATTATTATTATTATTATTATTATTATTATTATTATTATTAATAATAATAATAATAATAATAATAATAATAATAATAATAATAAAGCATTGCAGGGACCTTTGGTGCAGGGGGTCCGTGGCTCGATTCCACTTCGTGCCAAGTGAAATTTGAGGTGGACAAATACCGTGTGCATGGGTATGTGTTTTCTTGAGATTTTCCATTTTCCTCCGACTTTCTCCATTTCACCATTTCATTCATCATCATTCTCCCTTAGCGTAGGTGCATAATCGTCCAACGTTAAACTAGATATTGCAATTTCAATAATAATAATAATAATAATAATAAGTAATTCAACTGAAAGGACTGTAATTTATGTGGACAGCAATTATCATAAATATGCAACCATTATAAAAACAATGCTTTGAGTAGAAAGATAATCCTTCCCAAGTGTTAACGAATGCGCACGAGATAAGACATGTCTCGAGAAAGAGACAAGACGCGCTTTGTGACATCCAAGATAATACGAGGCAAATGTTTTGGACACGAGATAGCTTGTAAAATGTCTCGTCTTGTCTGGAATGTCTCGAAAACAAAAGTCTAAGTTTTAAAATTATTTTTCTAGATCTATTCTCTCAGAAGTAGTTCTCTGCCTTAAAATTAATAACGACATTTGTGATTTAAAAAAAGATAAACAATGCCTAAAGTTAATAGTTAACTTTTCGAAAAGAAGCTTCATTAAGGGTGAACCTGAAAGATGTCCACAAACTTCAAGAGGTGATTCGTGACATCAAAAGGAGACAAATGGTCCTCTTGCAGTTTTCGAATTCAGCTTCGTTGTCGAGATACAGGGTTGCCAACTGGTCGTGTTTGAGAAACTCACTGGGAATAAATTCAAGTCCAAGAATAAACTACTACTCATATATTTTTCAGGTCAATTGACTTATACCATGTTGTAAGGTCAAATATTTATTTATGAAGTGTGTACAAAATTCGCCAGGGTCTTTTCTGAGAAAATCGTCGAGAAAAAGTCACCTCCAAGAATAAACTACCCCTCGTAAATTTTTCTAAGAGAAATATCTGATACTGAAATATAGGGTTGTTAATTAAATATTGATTAATGAAAAATAAACAAAATTGTTAAAACCATTTTTCAGAAAATAGCGTTTTTCGATTTTCGGCTGTTTGTAAACCACACTTATTTTAGGTGGTAGGAAAAAATGGAAAAGCTCCTGTAAGAATACTATGTAAACCCTAAGTTTAAAATTTGGTGTAGATAAGTTGAACGGTATGGCCTCTAGGCGAGTGCATATAAAAGTGTGCCGAACGGACGGACCGGAAGGACGGGTGTCGAAAAGTCACATTTTCGGTATGTAGACGCCATGAAACATGTAAATCCGTTGAAATCTGAATTTGATATTATTTTCACAATCACTATATTTTCTTCTCTCTTTTGTCGCTCGAAAAAGAAAAGCCTGAGTTTACCACAAAAAGCTAGGGAGTTTCTCAAAAAATATTCAATTACAGGGCCACCGCACTAAACTTTTTCAATTCAATTTCTTAACTGTGTTAGGCCGCAGTTGTTACTGAAGTGTGTATTTGGATAATACGAATAAAATTATCGTATTATTCAAATACATCGAATGTCAGATTATCGAATAAAAAACTTCGATTGAAGAAAATCCATACTACAAAACTAACTCACACTTTGAGCACATTTTCATTAGACATATAATAGACCAATTAATGCAATCATTGTTTATGAAATATGAAAAAAATCAAATGAGTCACTTTGGGAAAGTCGTTCAAAAAGAACACGTCAGGAGTAACCTACCTCTTGTGAATTGTTTCGAACAATGAGTTAAGATATACTTTTGGTTATTAATGAAATATTTATTTGCGAAATTTGAACAAAATCGCCTGTCGTTTGAGAAAATTGTCGGGGAAAAAACCTTGACCCCAAAAATAAACTATCCGTAGTAATTGTTTTTCATAGAAATGACTTATACTAAAATATAGGGTTATTAATGAAATACTTATTTATGAATTATCAATAAAATTGTCCGAGTAATTTTTGAGAAAATCGTGAGGGAAAAATAACTCCCCGAATAAACTATCTCTTGAGGATTCTTTCAGGGTAAGCGAGTTATTCCATATTACTAGGTTTTTAATGAAATATTTATTTCTGAGTACGAACAAAATTGCTTGACTCATTTTTGAGAAAACGGTGGAGGAAAAACACCCACAAGAGTAAACTACCCCTCGCATATTTTTTCAGGACAAACGAGTTTTGCCATATTGTTCAGTTATTAACGAAATATTTATTTTTGAAATATTAATAAACTCTTTTGAGTCGTTTTTGAGAAAATCGCCCAGACAACACTCCACCAAGAATAAACTACACCTCGCATTTTTTTAGGACAAACGAGTTATGCCATATTGATAAGTTATTAATGAAATCTTTATTTATGAAATATGAACGAAAACATTTGAGTCCATTTTGAGAAAATCACTGAGAAAAAACTCACCCCCTTAGTATAAACTACCCCTTGTAGATTTTTCTCAGATAAATGCCTTATACCACAAAATAGGGTTGCTAATTAAATATTGATTTATAAAAAAAGAAAGAAAACAAGATCGTTAGAGCCAGTTATGAGAAAATATATTTTTTTTTATTTTCATCGTACAGGAAACTACCCTTGTTTTGGGAGTAGGAGGGAAATAAAAAAACTATAGGAAATACTATGAAAATCTTAAACTAAAATTTGGTGCAGATAAGTTGAACGGTATGGCTTCTAGGCGAGTGCACAGAAAAGTGTAGCGAACGGACGGACGAACTGATGGACATGTATCGAAAAATAACTTTTTCGGTGTTAGGGGCTATAATACGTGTAAATTCGTTGAAATCTCAAATTTGATTTTTTTTTCGAACACCATACTTTCTTCTCTCATTTGTCACTTCAAAGTATAAGGAACTCAGAACTACAGATAAAAGACACCTACTTTTACACATAGACATTTATTGATTTAAAACTGTTTTAGTTTGTGTCATTTCACTTCCAATTGAAAGGTTTTACAATGATTAACGGCATACCAATGACGAGACGGAAGTTTTCAGGAAGTAAATGCATTCAGAAGTCTAGACTGCATTACAGCCTGTTTTTATTTCTGCAATTGTTAACAGCTGTAATTTCGTCCAAACGCTACATGAAATAATTTTTGGTTGACGTCATTGTATTACTATTTTAGTATTGTTCTCTTCAGACTTGGTTGAAGTTTTGTCTTAACGGTTATACATTTTTTCTTTCTTATTTCATCGTTACACATAAGAACAAAATGTTATGGTGAGTGGATAGATTCGAACCTACGAACATTGAGTTTATATTCTTCCAACACTTTACCAATGGACCAAGCTTTGTCTTCACGTTAACGCCCGGTTACAGGGTTTACTACGATTTAAATAAAATGGCTGGCTGTTAGAATTCCCTGCTCACATATTTCGATAAATAATTTTCATTGCTTCGTAGATACGTAGAGCAATGTTTAGATACACATTTTAGGTGAGTGAATTTTGGTGTATATAATAATTTCATGCCAGGTAAAAGCTAGATAAGTTTTGATAAAATGTTTCACATGTAGTTCTCAATAATAAGCTTGCTGTTCGGAGTGAAGTTCCAAGGTTCAGCATTGCCTAGCAGTTTTTGCTATTAATATCCCTTCTAACAATATTGGCAGTGGACAAAAGTTAGCCCGTGTTGAAGCTTTTTGCTCCTAATTTAGTTATTTTACTTATTTAAGGAATATATTGAAAATTGTCAGCAGGCACGTATGCAGTAATTTATTTCGGGAGAAGTCCGACTTCAATATTAGGATAAATTATAATAAAATTTAAAAGATAATCCTTAAATTTAGGCTAAATTTACAGAGAAGTTGGGATTTCAGAGGGGAGTCCGGACCACCTGGACCCACCCCTAAATGCGTCCTTGTTTGTCAGTAACGTTTCCTCATTTTGAAACCCTCAAAAACTTCGGATATATAAAGGAAAACGAATTATTTTCGATAAAATATCACTTCAGAAGACGCGACAGTTTTATTGCACATGGTGGTATCCCAAGTTCACAAGGGCAAGAATTCATTAATTTTGATTCTCTGTCATTGTGCTCTATCGAAAGGTTAGGTTTGTAACATATTACTCCTACGAACAAGCATGACTGGCAGATAGGAATACTGAACACAACTCCAGAGAAATGCATGCTGAACTTACGTTTAGAGCTACGCTTTGGTGATTTGCCCTCAAGGTCAATCGAGTGGTAATTCAGTTCCGTCTCTGTTCTTAAGCCATGTTCGTATCACTTCGAACAGTTTTGATAATGAAAAGCATGCCTCTTAATATAACAGACTTCTTTCGCGTAAGAAATCGAAACTCAGTTGGTCAGAGCAACTAGTCTGTAAGAATTAGGTTGTTAGTTAGTTAGGAGCCCAGTACGAGTAAGGGTTTTTATTACTATTGTTTTTATCTTTTTTATGTGAGGAAAAATCAAATTGTGACATCGCGATATCAAATGTATTTGATTAGGTATCTTTGTCTTAGCTAAACTTTAAACATCAGTAACCGTCGAAATTATTTCACCAACTGATCATGATCACTTACTGAACATTTCAAACACGGCAAACCAGTGGCATAACATGAAGGTTAACCTCTCCTCCGCAGTCCTTAGTTATGCGTCCGTACTTTCAAGGGCGGACTAAGGGCCGGGCGACTGCCCGGGGCGCCAGAGAAAGAGGGGCACCAAAACGAGCCTCAAAAAGTAAATTTTATAATGTGCTTTCTACTGACGTTTTTGGTTTATATTCTTGTAAAGTAGTGGCAATTATATGATCTTTTTCCATTTCACTATGGAAGAAGAGAGTTTCATAGTACTAAGGGGGCTGTATCGAAAAATTGAGAGATGGCATGTAGAATAAAGAGTGTTAAATAATAATAATAATAATAATAATAATAATAATAATAATAATAATAAATATGAATGTCTTTGGAGAGCCAAAATTATGTGAGACGAACAATGATATGTAGAGGTTTAAGATGGGTGGTCATAGAGGAGGAAAAACCAGGATTTTTCTCTCTCTGACTCTCTAACGTTAAGATTATGTGCTGAAGGTAAGAAGCATCATCATTCTACAATAGGTTGCTTTTACGTAGAATATCTATTACTTGAGCTCCCCTCCTTCGGGCAACTTTGCTTATGTAGTAAATTCAAAACAATTTCAATTTAAGACAAATATTTATAGAGAAAATTAAACATTTAATAGGGAAATCTGTTATATCCAAACACGTAGATAGAAGACTATGTAGTGAAAAACATTGTGAAACTATAAAATTCTCCAAATTAGAATTAACATTTACTGGAAAACATTCGTTATGCATCAGTGAGCACAGGGGAAATAATTACGAATCTGTTTGCAAACAAAAATTAGAGACACTAATGCAAATGCGACGATATTTTCTCTTTTTTATTTTTTGGTATCGTCATGAGTTTTACACATATGTTACAATTTGATTCTTTCCCAATAAAAAATAAATAAAATAACCTTAGTGATAAAAATGATAACAGTACTTCCACGGGATTCGAACCGTCTACCTTCGGTATACAAACTCGTTGCTTTACCTAACTGAGCTATTTGCTCTCTTACGTGAGCTGAACCTGTTCTACAGTAAAGACGATTTTTCATTACGATTGGGCTAACAATTCGTCTTTTTCCATAGGTTTTTTCCACTATTTGCACTATCTATACGTTAATACTTAGCATAGATTCATATATTTGGAGTTCGCTGATAATGCATATAATAAGACATACTAGAAATATTTCGTTAAAATTTTCGTTTGTAGATCTAATCCACGCTTCTCTCAATGACATAGATGTCGCTGCTTCGTGTTGAACTGCAGAATTCCCTCGCGTTCTTGAAAATTTCCCACTTTAGCAGAGTTGGTAATTCTCGAGATTTCTGTCGATTTAATGTTTTTTGCTTCTAATTTCTTTATTTTAAGCTAATATCTAACACAAATATTAAAAACGGGTTTGTTATTAACCTGTCCTGCTGGGGAAACCCTCCGAAATTTCGAACATATAAAGAAAACGGAGATATTTTCAAAAAACTTCAAAATAAAGAGACGCGTCATTTATTTTGCTCATGGTAGTACACACATTGTTGGCAGCTAATAAGGAACAACGACTAATAGAACAGCTTATTTGTCCTTGCTCACTCGGCATCTGAACACAACCATCTTTGATCGTTTGCTTATTGATGACGGAAAATCCTCTATGATACTCCCAAACGTACCAAACATTGGTTGTCGCCATGTGACCCTGTTTCTCATACCTCAACACTACTTCTGCACCCACGGAAAGTTATGTTCTCTGTACGGTGGAATTGTCGCCAAACGCATTACGAGCTCCTTCCACTTTGTCAGAACATCACTGCTGACCTCTACACTAACCAGTTACAAAGGATGCACCATACATTACCTCAAAAGGGAAAGCAGACTTTGGTAAATAAACTTTGGGGCCATCTTTCGCGAGGTAGTAGTGCATATGTAAAATGTTAATATCTCAAACTGGGAGAGTGCAATAGCCATAAATAGCGGAGAAAAGCGTCTTAAAGTTTCTGACTCGCCTCATATATGATATGACGCGTAAAGCTATCAAGAAACGGCACGGTAGGATGAGGAGCATCTACGACTCACGTGCAAAACGTCCCGGGTTTGATTCCCGTATGAGTAATCCCTTTTTGGTTTTTGCTATAACCAATAAAGTAGCCATTTGTAACTACAAGTAAAATATTAATTCAACATATGTTTGTAATCCATAAAACAACAGAAATGTTCAAATCAACTGTAAAACTTTTCAATATTCCATGTTAATTAGCAACAAAATGTAACCTATTCCGTAAATACATTGATACCATGAGTTATATTCTGGTTATCACAGTCGTTTTGTAAATAATGTTCTTGACGTTTCGTGTCTATATCTGTAAATAGTGTGCGAATTAACCGCAAGGGGGATAGATTGTACTTCAAGCGACAATAGTATGGGAAATTGTGACAGCTGTAGCCAGGGGCGTCATTTAGAGGCAGCAGGAAGGGGAAATCGTCCCCAAGAGTTTGAGGAATACATATATTTTAATCGACTGTCTACTAATATACTATTACAAAACGCGAAAGTCTTATGTCGGTGGTGCTCTTGATCCCTCAAGCGAAATTTGATATGACGCCACTGATTATAGCATTCATCCAGTATTACCAAAAAGGATTTCCCTCTCATTACCCTTGTAATTCGCACACTGTCCACAGATATAGACACGAAGCATCAAGAACATTTTTACACGACGACTGTGGTAACCGCAATATAACTAACTAACTAACTAACTAACTCTATGGCCTATGGAACCCGGAGGTTCAGTGCCGCGTTCACAAAAGCTCTCCACTGACTTCTACCCTTAGCTAATTGCATCCAGTTTCTACTTTGTATTCCTATCTCTGCGAGATCCATCTTAATATTGTCCTCCCATCTGCGCCTAGGTCTTCCTAATGGTCGTTTTCCTATGGGTCTACCAGTCAAGACTTTGAAAGCGTTTCTACTTTCTTCCATTTTAGCTACATGACCTGCCCACCTAAGCCTCCTAGACTTGACGACCCTAACAATGTTGGGTAAAACGTATAAACTATGTAGTTCCTCGTTATGAAGCTTCCGCCCTTCCCCATTCTCGTTCCTCTTGGGTCCGAATATTCTTCTCAGGATCCTGTTCTCAAATACTTTCAGTCTATGTTCTTCCCTTAGAGTAAGCGACCATGTTTCACAACCATACAGAACAACAGGCATGATTATCGTTTTATATATTTTAAGCTTCAAATTCCTCGACAGAATTCGCGACGACAAGAGATTTTGAACCGAATAGTAACACGAATTCCCTGCTTTTAGTCGACATTTAATTTCTTCGTGAATATGATTTTCGTCTGTTAATATTGATCCTAAATATTTGAAAGTATCCACTTTATCAAAAGCATTATTCAATATTTTAACGCCTCCACAATTTGCCGTATTACGGTCCCGACGCACTTCCATGTATTTAGTTTTCTCTGCATTTACTTCTAAACCCATGTCTCTGCAAGCGTTTAATAAGACTGTTCTCCTATCATCCCCTATTAAATTTACATCATCAGCATATGCCATAACCTGGTGAATGCCGTTCAACTCTAGGCCCTGGTTGCTATCTTTGATTTTCCTTATGGCGTATTCCAGCACAAAGTTAAATAATAATGGCGACATCGCATCTCCTTGTTTCAGGCCATTTTCGACGTGGAAGCTCGTGGACAAAAATTTTCCTACCCGGACTTTACTTTGGGATTCACTTAAGCATATCTTAATTAATCTAATTAGCTTTCTCGGTATTCCAAGTTCTGTAAGAACGTTGTATAATTTTTCTCTCCTAACCGAGTCGTAAGCCTTTCTAAAATCAATAAATAGTTGATGTACCGGGGTATTGTATTCCCACTTCTTTTCGAGTATTTGGCGAATGGTAAATATTTAGTCGATAGTTGATCGATTTCGTCTAAATCCGCACTGATAATCTCCAATAATTTCATCTGCGTATGGGGTCAATCTTGCTAACAGAATATTTGAAAGGATTTTATAGGATGTTGACAGAAGAGAAATGCCTCGATAATTATTACAGTCAGTTTTGTCGCCTTTCTTGTGAATTGGAACAATGATTGATTCTTTCCACTCTTGTGGCAATTCTTCCTTGTTCCAGATAAGGAGAATGAGTTTGTGTATCTTGTTCCACAACTTTTCGCCTCCAGCTAAAATTAACTCCGCCGGAATTTCATCTACACCCGGAGATTTGTGTTTCTTCAATTTCTTTATAGCGGCCTCCACTTCTATTCGATTGGGTTCTGGAATATACGGTTCTGCGGTGTGTATCTCCTTTTCTCCACGCACATAAGTTTGGAGAATAGTGATATAAAATATTTTCGGATATAAAATATGTGTATCTCCTTTTCTCCACCGCAATATAACTAGTGATATAAAATATTTTCGGAATAAGTTACATTTTGTTGCTAGTTAACATGGAACATTGAAAGATTTTACAACTGATTTAAACATTTCTGTTGCTTTATGCATTATAAACATATGGTGAATTAATATTTTACTTGTGGTTACAAATGGCTACTTATTGGTTAAAGCTTTGTGGTGGATAAACACCATATGCGTTTGTTTTCTCCGGGTTCCCCGTTTCCTTCCACTTCCTTCATTTCACCATGTCATTTATTATTTCATCATCACAGTCTCCTTTAGAATAGCCGGCATAACCGTGGGATGTAAAACTCAAAGATTTCTTTTAAAGGTTAAAGCAAAAATAAAAAGAAAAGACTCGATCTGAAATCGAACCTGAGACCCTTTGCACGCGAGTCGTAGATGCTCCTTACTCTGCCATGCTGTCACTTGATAACTTTACGCGTCGTATCATGTGTGCGGTGAGTCGGAAAATTTAAGACGCTTCTTCTCCGCTATTTCTGGCTTATGCGCTCTCTCAGTTTATAATGTTAACGCTTTAAATGTGCACTACTACCTCGCAAAAGATGGCTCCGAAATGCATTTAATAAAGTCTGCTTTCCCCTTGTGAGATATGTTCGATGAATCAGTTAACTTTCAAAATGTGAGATTAACGAGGCGTTTCAAATTACAGTAATGAGCGACGGTTCAGTCCCCACTCCGATTTTTTCAATATAAGGATATTTGATTTTTTCTAAATATAAAGTTACATTTTGAAGATTTCAAGAGCTTATAGAAACAAAATCAGATAAACTGTCAGCTTTCAAGCCTCTGTCACTTTTATACACCATCAGTTTCTATAAGAGGATAATGCTATGGGAAATTCAAGCACTACTAAAGTTGAAACAAATTTCTAAGTTCATATCAAATTGAAACCATACGTCCAAAATAAGAATTCGTTTCTGCTTTATATGTATATACTTTGCTTTCGTTTAAAAATAGCTGTTGTAATTCATAATTATTTTATATAACAATATGAGCAATCATACATAAAAATACTGCTTAAGATGAAATTGAATCGTAATCCTAAAATTTGTAATAACTACATTTGCTATTTCTTTTTAAAAATATTTATGTATATATTACCATGTGTATTATCTGATACGTAAGATAAAACTATATATAAACAGAATTTAATTAGGAAATAATTTTATTTAGCTTGCGAACAGAAGAAGTGTTTGAAAATAATGGTTATATTTGAAATGAATTTTGCGTAATGGTAGAAATATTTATCCAGTCTCCATGGGAATAAGTACATAAGGATGATACCATGAGGAACGCTAGCTCTATTAGAGTAAGAATAGATTTCTCAGATGAATACCAACCTGAAACCAACCGTCTATAGTATAGATAATCTTACATGGGCGGATCCACGAATGTTTTAGCCGCTACCCCATTAGCTCCGTGTACGCGTCTCTTTCCCCTATATATATATATATATATATATATGTGTGTGTGTGTGTGTGTGTGTGTGTGGCTTCGGTCTAAAAGGGCAAATGTCACGTTTTTGGCGAAAGTAAGATACTCTTCAATTTTAACGTCTACAAATACTCTTCAATTTTAACGGATCTATTCTTGTGCAAGAAGAGCAAATGTCAACACGAAATAGTTTGGAATATATACCATTCATATTAACATTTGCTTTTCTTGCACAAGTACTTATCCATTTATAGGCGTTAAAATTTGACGAACATCTGATCATCTGATGTTTGCCAAAAAGTGGCATTGGTTCTTTTAGATCCAAACCACAGATATATATATAATGCTTTGCTTTCCATAGAAAGTTGCAAGTGCAATTCATAATTGTAGCATTTTACAAAATATTCCCAAATCCAAATCAAATTCCGTTTCCAAATACAAAATTCCTGCCTAATTCCCAATATGGATTATATCGCAATACTAACAATCAGTGATAGTCAGTTTTTCTAATTGTTTCATTTATTACGAATATTCACTTATTATAGCTATATCCTGATATAACCAGCTGATAAAAGATATCGGATTAAAGAACATAAGTTATGTCGTGGTTTGATTTGTCCTTCGGGAGTGGGTCTTTAAAATTATGTTCTTGTGTTCTTTAAAATTATGTGTTGTAATAAAATAATATAGAGGTTTCAGACAAATATAAGGCCAAGGAGCAAATATGTCAAATGATTATTTAAAAAAAAAAAAAGTATTAGTATCTTCGTCTTTGGTACGAGACATATGAATTTGAATCTGAAAGCAAATCTTTTTTCTGAATGTGAAAGTGCATATGGTTTATTCTAGAGGGAAATATTTTACTGGGAATTTTCTAAATGGGGAAAACCAACTGAGTACGTAACAAGTAGTAACTATCTTCATGAATACATGTATCATATAAAAATCCCTTAAAGTCTGATATTAAAATAATAATAATAATAATAATTTCCTTTTTTTTTTTTTTTTTTTTTTTTTTTTTTTTTTTTTTGCTTTCTGAACATTCACCACTCTTGTATACGCAGCATTGAAAAGCCTCGTAACGTGCATTCATTACTGTAACCACTTTTCCGAGATTAGATTTTAGCCACTTGTCAACTTCTTGCTCATAAGCATTCTTCAATGAGCTGAAAAATCCTTTGTCCAGTGGCTGCATTTTATGATTCGCGTGAGGTGGAATCGACAAAAGAGTAATATAATGAACTCTACAAAACAGTACTGCACCAAGAGAACAATGAGAGACATGATTATCTAAAATGAGGAGAACTGGGTCGTCTGGAAATGGCTTTACGTATTTAGGAAAATGTTCGACCCACGTTATAAAAACTCATTTGTCATTTGCCCTTCTTCAGACATCATTTTAAAGTTCCAGTTGGGGCACCAAAGAACAATTCCAGCTTCATTCATTTACTGGGAAATCTTAACCCAGGAGGAATATAGATACCCGAAGCACTTATACAGCATACGGATATCATCAATTCACCGCTCTCTGCAGATGTGACTTTGCTCATATGGCGTTTACCCTTCCCGGAAAGCACTTTAGGTCATTTGTTAGGAACAGTCGAAAGACACGTTTCACTAACATTAAAAATTTTGTTTGGTGGAAACTTTGAATCTGTGTAGCATCTCTCTAGATTGGCAAGGAACCTTTTGCACTGGACTTCGTTGAATCCAACAGCTCTGGCAGTACTACATTGCTCCGGTGTCTGTAAGGATAGATTTTGCCTCTTACAGGAACTCAGCAGCCAATCTTTTCCTGCTCGCTTCTTCGTTGAATCTGGAATGAATACCATTGCTTTCCGCGAATTCATAAGCTAAATCCATGAGTTGCCTGCGAGTTAAGTCATAAAATCTTTCATCATTTGTCGAATACGTCGCTAATTCTTTCTGTATTTCCGTGTTAAACACATTGCAGAATCTTTCCAAGGAATCCGGAATAGTACCCTGAGACAACACAGAACAGAAAATGTATTACATTTAATGTAAACGTAAACAGAGAAAGAATAAAGATGAAAACACAAAATGTAAGTAATTAGTTAATCTAAATTCACTTGTCTTGTAGTTTTATTCTAAGAAAATCGTAGAAATAATATTGCAGAAACTAAACATTATTACAATTGGTTCTAAATATTACAATAGTTGAATAACGCTTGATATTTAAAGTTTATAATTCAATTTTCTCTTAGTAATTATAACTGCCCTTTTTACAAGTTTTATACGACGTATAGGCGTATAACGTTATGAGCATGCTATTTGAAATTTTTAATACTCGCAAGTTTTGAAAGTATTATTCTGTATCATCTAACACGTATAATTTAAGGTATATTATTCTTACGATTCTTCTCTGTAATACATCACTCGTTTAGTAAACTTAAAATACATTCGTGAGCATCTAACTACTAATCTCAAGGGACGAGTGTTTATGGTGCTTCGAAGACATCTGACTTCGTCTCCAGCGAAACCATTGTAGCCAACAATTTGGTCACGATTTGCTGTAATGCCTAAATCACAACAATTTCTCTTACGACAGAATCAAATTAGTCTTCGAAACACCATAAATACTTGATCTATCACGGCAGTTTTTTGGACGTCAATAATTGCAGTTCAAGGTACCTTTAGGATGTAATAATCCACATTTTAAGAACTTGTCAGACGAACTTCCTTCCCGTTTCGATGTGAAAACTAGCCTTCCAAACGTTTTTCTCCGAAGTCTGTTACACCCAGTATTTCTTACCAACGCTGAATTGAAATACGTTTTACTCATCATGGAATGTTGCAAATAAGATCGAGAGTTTGTATTTTGTACTATACTTACATGGATAGATAATAAGGGATGTGAACAGCAACATTTACGAGCGTAAAAGTAAAAATATCCGCACTTTCGCCATAATTTTCTTTACGTTGGCAACACTGGCTTCTGCGCTCTCATACTGCAATGTGGTACCCTTGTAGTTATGCTACAAGGGTGCAGAAAGTGATGCATTCATGGATGTGCGACCAATGAGATACGCAGAATTGTGAACCGTTGGAAAAGTTGCTATTTTTACTACGTTAAAGAAACGAGAGTGCGGATAACTTTAGATTTATTCTCGTATGTAAGTTACTTTTCAAAGATGTTATCATGTATTTTCACTTTCAACTTACAGCTTTCAATCTCTTCCTTAAAGTGCTTTTCTCAGTGCCGATATTTCTCGCGAATTTTCTCTTCTTAGTGCCTCTTCCAATAGTTCCTGGCTAAACACAAGCTTCCGTTCTGTTTTTCTTTTATACTTCCCCATCTCATAGTACCTGTAATAAAATTACATAACTTGTTAATTGTCTTAAAGGTCAAACATGATAATGAACACTAAAATAGCAGCAGGGTTTAAATGCCACCTAATAACCCCCTCCCCCTAATTTAGTAGTTGAAATATCTAGGTCATTTCACGTAAGTTCGAAAAATAAAACAGAAATTGATCACTTTTAATATTACGGTCAAATTTTTACTCAGAAACAATATATCTGAAACATATTGAATGGTAGGCAAGAGTACGCATGGGGACTCTTACCCGCACCCCATTTGCTGTCTGAAATCATCCCTACGTGACAGTCCATGTTATGCTGCTTCCACAACAAAGTATTGGCACTATCATCAAACATTACAATTATTTGCTATATAATAATCCTGGTGTAATTACTATTAAGTACCAAAATCATAAACTTACAACAAATGTATGCAAAACAATTCTTTACCTGCTTTTCTTCTGTGCCTTCTGTCGGGACAATCCAATACACTTCCATACAGAGCTGCGTACTATTATCCCTTTCTCCCTTATATAAAGATGCTTTAAAAATGTCTTACATCTTAATTTTATAATACAATAAACGTAATGATTATCAATATTTCTTAGTGATTTCTTTCTTTCTCTCTCTCTCTCTCTCTTTCTCTAAACTAGCGAAAGTAAGCTGCTATTGTTTGTTTTCAAAAGGCAAGAATTCTACAAAATCTTAATTTCAGTAACAACACATATGCAGTACATTGTTTATATAATGTTCTTCAGAGTACTAGTCATGCTACCAAAATGTTCTACAAACCTCTAATAAAATAATGGATAAACTTGGCGGAAAAATCAAGGCGATGTTTTCAATTAAGCTTCGTCCTAATAATGAATAAAAACAATTGGATACATTGAAGTGGAACTAAGTAGAGACTTTTCTGCAGACAAAGTACAGAGTGGAGTCCCAACAGAATTTTCGTACTATATATATATATATATATATATATATATATATATATATATATATATATATATATATATATATATATATATATATATATATATATATATATGTGTGTGTGTGTGTGTGTGTGTGTGTGTGTGTGTGTGTGTGACGATCCAGCCACTTCCTCACGGTTCTAAGATCACACTCAAAATCTTTAGCAATGTGAAAAAGCTTATGATTTCTTAGTTCACAGTATTTTTCTCACAAAAGATTTGAAAAATCAGTTTTTCATAGCGACACAGAAGATGCAAATGACATGAAAAGACAAAGAAAATAATGTTTATGGGATATACCTCCTGAGAAGGGGGTATGGCGAAAACGGTCGTGAAAAGGACAGAATGCTTAGCGGAAGCGAAGCAGCTAACCTTCGTTTAGGATCAGACCGTGAGGAAGTGGCTGGATCAAACTTTAAAAGGTGATTCTTCACATCAAAATAAGGGGAAAAGTTCATATGGACCTATGGCGAAAAGTGCATAGTTTCAGAGCTAAGGCTGTCCAAAATCGCGTAGAAGCCAAATTTCAAGAGGCCCTATTCGAATTGTGGATGATGGTACTTATCAGCATTTAAAAAAAAAAAAAAAAAAAAAAAACATGAAATGAAATCTTTGAGTTTTACGTCCCACGGTTATGCCGGTTAGGCTAAATGAGACGGTGATGGTGAGTATTGAAAAAAATGGTGGAATGAAGAAAGTGGGAGGAAACGGGAGAACCCCGAGAAAACCCGCAGTGTTTGTTCACCACAAAGTTCACTTGGTGGGGGCTGGGATCAGCATAAAAGAAGTCACATATACGTAATCCAAAAATGCATATATGATTAATGTTCAATGGGTGTAGAGAGTATTCGCTGCCGGGTGAAATTCCCAGACATGCAATCAACCGAATTTTAAGATATGTTCTCGCTTTATGATTGGTCCAAAGTAGGCAAACGATAAGCCTTGATAGCAGTGAACACGGAATCCTTTGGCGCAACGTCGGAAGTGTTAAGAATTGTCAGCATCACAGTCTTTCGTACTCGGGAAAATGCATGGTGCGATGGTTTCTTTCACGCTTATAAGTGAAGATATCGAGAAATATACCGTGACGAAATACATATCATCACACGTTCTTCCGAACACAAAGAAACATGGAGCTGCCGGTTCCTAACACTTCCGCCTTCACTCCGAAGCATTGGATATCCATGGCCATTGTTGTCAAGGTTTACCTCCAGCCTACTTCAAACTCTTCTTGAAATCAGGATATATCTGAAAACTCTACTGAAAACATGTCTGAGAATTACACTCTGTAGAGAATGCCCTCTACAACTATTGAAAATTGGAGCTCCCTCATGGCTAAGCGGTTAGCGTACGCGCTTTTGGCGTGGAAGACCCGGGTTCGATTCCCGGCGGGAGCTCATGTGGTTCGGATTCCACGTTAATTAGTAGGACCACGTCTCATATAGCCTCGCTGCTGAAAGGGGCGCTAAACTAAAATCAACTCAACCCAATTGAAAATTGATGAAATATGCAATTTTGGATTGTGCATGCGTGGCTTCCTTTACGCTGATAAGAACTACCATCCATAGTTCCTGGAATTCGAAATAGGAACTATTGAAATTTAGCTTTTTTGTGATTTTGGACAGCCCTAGCTCTGAAACTATACACTTCTCGCCATAGGTCCATATGAACTTTTTCTCTCATTCATAAACAAATGTTCTATTTCATTTGTATATATCATTCTGCTGTTTCTATGGGCAACCACCTTGTCAATAACTCTTCTGAAGTTAATTTTTACATTCCCAAACCACAGGAGTCACCAGAACTACTAAAATCTTCGAACTTCTAATGGAAACATACAGCATATTCAAACAACTCAAAATCTGATGCAATCAATGAAAAATAAGTGAATGTGACTTTTTTTTAAATTCTGAACACCACTCATTCTAGCTTTGGAATTTTTAGTATAAAATAAAAAAAACAAACTACAAAGCACATACTATCTACTAAATAGTAGCGTTACAGTTTCGGCAAAGCGTCTTTGCCTTCGTCAGACATATTATGAAATACAATTTCTAAGACTACAGCTTATATATATATATATATATATATATATATATATATATATATATATATATATATATATATATATATATATATATATATATATATATATATATATATATATATATATATCAGAAAATGAGAGGAAATTTATATATGAACCAATAAGATCCGTCCTTTCATTTTTAACAATTATTAATTGATTACATATTTGCAACTTTTTATGATACAACTTTCACTTGAAAACTAAACTTTTAATTAGCACATCTCTGAAAAATTTTCACTTTTTAGAATCTTAAACTTTTAATTGGCTATATACTATTCAGTGTACCTGTGCTGCCTCTTCTTTCTTCTCTGCTTTATCCAAAATCTTTCTCCATACATCATGTATATTTAATCCGCTATTGCAATTCCTAAATTACTCGCTTTCCTCCTTTCGTATCCATTCCATTTATTTCCAATTTCTTAAATGCATCTTCCCTCTCTTTCTAGCCTCTTTACACCTTCCCAGTCTATTTCATGACTTGTCTCCTTCACATGTTTATATATAGCGTTACTTTCCCTCTTCAATCTAACGTCGTGCCTGTGTTGTTTATCTCGTTTCTTCCAACCTCTTTCCTGCTCCCCTGCTCCCCCGATATAATTAATAGCACATTCTTTTTATTAAATTCTATATAGAACTTTTTCATCACTTAGTTGAATCTCTATTACTTTCCTATTCTTCTTTTTCAATAATCTAACATCCTTCTACTCCCTTTTCTGTAAGTTCCTACTCCTCCTTTTTTTCAACAAATTCTTCAGGACTTCCGTTTTTTCTCATATGTTCTCTAACTCATCATCTTTTCTTTTCTTCTTCTGTGCCTTCTCTCACTTTCTTCTCTCTTCTTCCCTCTTCTTTCTTGCCACCCTTCTTCAATCTAGCTTCATTATATCAATTCTGCACTAATAAACTATGAAACTGCTCTATATCTTCCTTTCTCTTCTCGTCATCACTATTTATCATTTTAATTCTTTTCTCCAAGTTTCTCATAAAATACTTTTTAATTCTTTCATCTACATCACTTCTTTTGTGGTAATAAACATCTGAAGAACATTGTTTCCTGTACTACGTTGTTTCGAATCTCCTTTCTACTTTGTTTATTGTCAATAGTTACTTTCTCTCTTCTTTTAATTCCGTCTCTTCTTTTTATTCCTTTCTCTTTATCTTCCACTCTTATCACCAATTGCTTGAACTGCCTCTTCGTTCGTTTCCAAATACCTAAGCAATCATCCACATACCTGCAAAACATAACCAATCTTTCTCCCCCTTTCTCTTTCACTTTCTGTTTTCATTTATTTGCCAAGATTATTATGAACCTAAATAGAAATGATAATGCGAACGAATCGTGCTAAAATATTTGGAATACTTACTAGTCTCTTACAAAGAAAACTTTATTGGATGAGTTCAAAGTTTGGGAGGGGGTTTCAATATTACAAGACACTACATCTAGTACGTACTATTGATCAGACGTAATTCTACACCCGAGAAATGATAAATAATTGGTAAGTTCTGCCATGTATATTCTCAGGGGAAAATATAGAATTAGGTTTTTCTAAGAAAAGAATAAGTACAGATGAAGTATAACATCAAAACTTTAGACTACATCAGTCATTTCTCTACTAAACATTTATTGATTGATTGATTTTGAGTTTAACGTCCCGTTCAGCAGCGAGGCTATATGAGACGTGGACCTACTGATTAACATGGAATCCGAACCACATGAGCTCCCGCCGGGAATCGAACCCGGGTCTCCCATACTAAACATTTATATTTTTATTATTAAAGTGTACAAACGTAGGGAAACTTAAGTTTTGAGGAGGAATCCCAATCCGGTAGACCACGTGTGGGTGCCACTGGTGCTCACATAGTTAAATTGTACAATACGCGGCAAAAAACCTGCAACATGAGGATGTAAGTTTATTGTGAAACTACGCCAACAGTACAGGGAATGAACATAACGTCTAAGTGGAACGAATCACGCCAGAATAAACCTCGGCCTCCTCCCGTGGACACTTATTTTGGAGCAAAAGACTTCGTCATTTCACAATAAACTTATATGCTCATGTTGCAGGTTTTTTGCCGCGGATTGTACATAGTTTTAGTGTGTTTATTACAGTTCTCATACTCATGGGCGTCCGAAGGGGAGGGCAGGATGGGGCTCGAGCCCCAATCACGTGAGCCCCCTGGCTCACGAAAATGTATACGTAACATAGTAAAACATGTATATTAAATACCAGAAATACAAGACGTAATATAGCAACCATGGAGGATGTCGTGCTACTTGCAACAGTCTTATGTGCAAGAGGAACTGTTAATTGTCCTATGAGCAGGGGTGTAGCCAGCAGGTTTGTGTAGGAGGGGCCCGTCGTTTTTTAGGGGCGTCGTTTTTTACGTGACTACAATGTATATACAAAGCCAAAAAAAAGTGTGTTGCTGCTAGTGTTTTTGAAGCCTGTAAGAAAGGAAAATTTTGGTTTCCTTCTGGAAAACTAAAAACACTATTTTAGATTATTATTATTATTATTATTATTATTATTATTATTATTATTATTATTATTATTATTATTATTATTATCCATAAATTATATTCAAGATAGTTTTTATTATGCTAAGTCAAGAACTTCTGCCCGGGACCAAACGCTATACTTTTGTGCATAACTATAAAGGTAACCAAGGAAGTTCTGTTCCTTTTCGTGAAGTTCTGTGTTCAATTGGACCTCACACCGTGAGTTGAATGCGAGTGGAGATAGGCGAACGTCAGTTGTTGGTATGGCTATATCCAACATACTACCTGGTTGTGGCAATTCAGATACACCGTGAACTTGCGTAAAGACAGAGGGAACATGGGACATCCACAGAGGGTCATAAGAGCACGTATGCTGAACGAGTTCAAATGGGGGTCAAACGCTGCTGTAGCGGTGGCGAAAGATATGCCAGGCCTTTGGTGAGGGTGTTGTGGCGACGCGGACAGTGCAGCAATGGTTTAACAACTTTAAGGACGATGACGAAACACTCGAAAACACCGCGTGCCAAACACCAACACATGTGCAAAGAGGAACTGGGACTACAATTCAGTGTGTGGAGAAACCATTCGGCTGCACATCCATCAACTTGGGAGGCACTACAAGTTGGGTCGATGGGTCTCACATGTTTTGACTCCGGACCAGAAGGCAACGCGGCAGTCGCTTGTGTTTATTTACTGTTTCGGAGCCATTTCTGGACAGGGCATTGACATGTGATAAAAAGTGGGTCCTATACGAAGCTCCACGGCGCCGTCATCATTGGTTAGCATCCCATGAACCGATTTCAAAACAGCCGAAACCAGCATTGCATCAGAAGAAGGTCCTTCTGTGTGTTTGGGAACTGCTACCAGCTGGTCAGAGTATCAATGCAACTGTGTAGTGTCAGCAGTTGAGCTGTGCTCAACAAAAACTCAAAAGTCTGGAGCCATCACTTCTGAATTGCAATTGGGTCCTCGTTTACGGAACAACGCTAAGTCCCACGTGGCTAGGATGACTCAGGACACCATTCTCCGCCTTGGATGGGAAACAATATTGCAACCACTATATTCCCCGGGAATCGCACCATCCGATTATCACCTGTTCCATTCTTTGGACAATCACCTTAGAGGACGCCAGTTCAAATCCCTACTAAAAGTCCAAAATGCACCTGATACCTTCTTCGTTTCACGGCCTACCAAGTTCTACCGCGATGGATTCCATGGCCTTTCAGAATTTTTTCAGGAGATTGTCGATGCTGATGGGGAGTATTTTTGATCTTCCAGGTTAGGCAGGGGTGCCCACAAGGGGGGGCTATGACGCAAACTGCGTCATTGAAATATTTGGGGGGGTTAAAAATCTATATAAATATGTTTGGCGGGGGGGGTAAAATTAATCGAAAAGATTTTTTTCATGGAAGAATACCTATGGATAGACAATTGCGGGGGGGTGCGTCATGGACATAAGGGGGGGTGGGCACCACTGGGTTAGGTGACATATCGATGTTCGAAGATGGTGGGTGAAAAGCAATAAAACTTTTCTTGGTTACCTTTATATTTAAATTTAAGACCTTGTATACAGAACCTATCTACACAAGATTGATTTTCTTTGAAATTTCACTTAATTTCTTTACGGTTTCCTGACAAAAATATTTATTTATTATTCGTGACTACAAAAAAATTATAATTATTATTTTGTTACTGATTAGAAATAAAAGAGAGAGCGAATAAAATCCAAATTGAATAAAAACATTGTTTCTCAACAAATTTTTCATCCTCTATCTTTTAAAACACTTGTCAAAGCATTTAAAAATATACTGTACTTACACATCAGTAGCACGGTCAACAAGAGATGGTCTCTGGCGTTTCTTACCACATGCGGTGGGACATTGCAGCCCCTACTCTGATACCAGTGCTACCAACCACGATCACTCTGTCTTATACCATTAATTAAATTGCCACTACAGTTGCACCGAAAAAAACTTTGACACGCGACTAGTGGCAATGTCACTGGGAGCTGTCAGAGACGTTCTCTTACTGGACGCACTATAGTACCTTTGTTTTATGGCTGTGTTTGTAGTACCTTGTTAAAACGTTTGTCTTCAAACAGTCAAATATAAATCGCAGTAAATTTTGTAATCTGCTGTCACAAAAATGTATCTTATTTTTCGATCGGTATAAGGAAGAGATACTATACTATTTTTCGATCGATATGGAAAAACAATATTTCTCCATACTATTTTACCGTAAATTATTAATTGTCAATAAACTTTGTTACTTTTAAATGAATGAAGCGAGATAATTTTACTATGATGTTTTAAAAGCTGGTCATTTGGGGGGGCAGGAAACCATTTGGGGGGTCTGGCCCCGATGCCCCCCCCCCCTTGGCTACACCCCTGCCTATGAGCGACCGATTCGATCTGTTAAGTGGCCTATGAGTCACCGATTCGTTCATACCAAGATAATGGAAGAAGATAAGGTTCCCTCCTCTTTAAGTTCTTTCACGGTAGTGTGATTTAAAACCTTACAAAATGTCCTATGAAAAATTCACGTTCCTAGAGGTCTCACTTTAAAAACACGGTGTATCCACAGAAATTATTACACAAGTTACCAATCTCTCGCAGGACTTAACAGTTTATCTTGTCATGCTCTTAATTCACCATAACTGCCAATCCTGTGTGGAAGTAAACACTTTTTGAAATGCGCTTTGCACTATGGTTAAACACATATGTATTTAATATTGCCTGGGTCACCACCACGCGTTCTGATGTGGAAAAGTCTTCACAGAAGACTCAGGTAAGAGTGGAGATATTAAGTGTAACAACGACCAGGAAACAATCAAACCGCGACTTAACTAATTTCTGTGGATGATGCCATCGTTAATTTCTTACATTAAAATATATATTGAAAGAAAACCAAATGCAATTACAATAGCTTTATTGATAGGGATGCCAGCCAGATTTGACCTGTTCCATGTACGAGTTGCTAGAAACTGTATTTACACGTACAGTAGTTATTCATTCAACACATATCTGCAAGAAATCTTATTTGTCTCCATGTAATTTTATAATATCGGTTAACATAGCGTTTCAGAGGTATCTTGTCATTTAGCAGAATGAATAGGTGCTTAGTACTTTCATCATTATCGTATTTATACATATTATGACAAGGTTAAAACTTCATTTTATAAAAATTATTCGCTCATTTAATATAACAATTACCATTCATACTTATTCAACATACAAGGTATATATATCATTTATACTTCATATTAATCATGTTTTTAAGTAATATAACTTTGCCCAAACTTCACATGTTAATTCGAAAAACCAAAATGTTTAGCACCAGTAAATAAAAGAATCTGCTGATAGTAAAGCGGATAAGATGTTTCATAATAAAGGCAGCTATTTTAACATATTCAATATTTATTATATATACCAGGCCGATATGGACATATTTTAGAATCAACCATTACATGGAGAAAACATACAGATGCTCTATTCATTGTAAAAGGTGGTATTCGTACATAAACAGAAGCCGAAGAACACTAAAATTTTGAATTGAAGTTTTACATGTATATATTGATTACTATTTCCACATTTTAAATTTTGGGTGGCCTACGGTAAAGACAAAAGCCTAAGCCCCTAGAACGAACTTTCTAATACGACATATTGATCGCAGTTAGGCTTATCATCACAATTAATAATCAATTTATAACCATAAATACAGTCTTGGGAGTAACGTAATGCAAGTAACGCGTTACTTGTAACGCGTTACTTTTTAAGTAACGTTTCCTAGTAATGCGTTACATTTTTTCGAAAGTAACTGTAACGGTAATGCGTTACAAATTTTTAAGTAACGTACCTAGTTTGCGTTACTTTTTTTGCGTTACATTTCGGATAAGGAACTACAATATATGTATATTTTTTTTCGGAAATAAATGTTTCTTTCCTGTAAGTGAATTTCTCAGAATGAAGCAATCGAGCATGAACTACTTATGTCAGTGACCGACAGTCATCGACACACAGAGAAACAGATAAGTTCGTAGTGCCACTTGCTGTTTTTGGAAGATGAGGACAGCCTCAGGGAAATCACGTGTACTGATTGCAAGCACCTGGAAGATTTTGTCGTAGAATTTGACAGGTCCAAATCAATTCATTCAGTAAGTGAACTAGGAGTGCAATGATACCGGTAGTCTATTTTACTTTGATTGGTGTTGTTTTTATGAAGATGGAGAAAGAAAATATTTTACCGTTCGAACATTTGAAAGAATGCTTTTTTCTTAAGAGCTGAGGATGATGGTGGACAGAATTTAAAAGTAAAATGTCTGAAGTCTCCTAGTGGAAAATATCAACAACTAGGGTGCCATAATTAACGATATACAGTAAGGGGTTAATATGAATAAAATGTTCTGAGAAACAGGCCTACTTTATTACTAGAAAATAGTTTGCTGATGGTATGTAATATTGGAGCTCTTTAAGATCAGTTTGCTTATCCTAGAGTCCCGTTGATTATAGAGTTTGAAATTAGCTTTAAAAAGCATGTATCGATTTTAGAGTTATTGGCAAGTTTTGATTCACCCCCAGTTCATGTGTTCTCATTTTATTGGTTGTAGTGTTATGTTTCTCTATATTCTGTATTTTTAATTTTACATAACAACATTGTTATTATTATACTAGCAGCGTTCACCCCGCTTCGCTGCGGTCACCCCGGAACGCAATAAACTTTGTTACTTAGATAATTTTTACTTTTTCGCTTTCAAATTGCAGTAAATGTTAACATTATAGCGCCTGTCATTTATGTTAACCCGCCGAGTGACACGGTCATGCGGGTTGCATATAAATACGTTTATTTTTATACCTATGATGAACTAACAAAGGATTTGTACGTTATGGACACTTGAATGGTCAATTATCTCAAGACACTGGTAATTAAAAATTAAAGTGATATGATAAAAACCATCTAGGGTCCAAATCCTAATAACCCCCCAAAAATGAAAGAAATTGGTTCAGCCGTATTAGCGTGATGAGCTAACAAAGGATTTGTGCGTTCTCTTTTATATAATAGATAATTAGTTTAGCAGTATAATAATAAGCAACAGTTTTTTCTAACGCATAAGGATGAGCACAAGTCAAGATAAAACTCGATTCGACTCGAATTCAAGTCGAGTTTCGAGTCAAGCAAAAGGTAATATTCTTGAGTCGAGTTCCAAGCCGATTCAGTTTATCGCGTCGAGTTTCGAGTCCAGTCGAGTTTGTTAAATGGCTCGTTCGTTTTAACTCGTCTTGAAATCATGGCCTGATTACACTGGAAATCGAAAACCATAAGAAATGTAAGCTAAGCAGTAATATGGAATACTTTTAGTGTTGCTCACGAGAGGAGACACTGTTCGCATCTCCTCTCGTCTCGATAGCGAGACCACAAGAGATTTTTTATAATAAGCTCAGCTCCGCTCGACTCAACTGAGAAGATAGCTCGAGCCGGCTCGCTTGGGGTGAACCATCGACTCGAACTGGCTTGGTTGGGATGAGCAATCTGCTCGGTTCGGCTCAACTGAGCCGAGGGCTCTAGCCGAGTTGGTCGGGTGAGTTGTTGGCTCGGCTCACTTCTCGGTTCGGGTCGATAGTGATTGAGCTGTGAGCCGAGTTGCTCGAGGCGTTGACAATTCTAAGCCCGGGCCGAGCAGTTTTGAAGATATTTAGCCATTGCCTATAATTTTTAACAGTGTTTGGCTCGAGCTCGAATACTCAACCTAGACCCAAATTCAGAATGTCGTGAACAATGTCCTTGACTCCCAGACTTCACGACTAGCGAGGTTGGCAATCAACTAGTTTTTAGTATTCAAATACAAACCGCCTATCTTTCATGTTTATATACGGTGTTATAATAATAATAATAATAACAATAATAATAATAATAATAATAATAATAATAATAATAATAATAATAATAATAATAATAATAATAATAATAATAATAATAATATACGTTGTAGTAGTAGTAGTCATTGATAATAATTATATTGTCTATGTAATATACTTGAAGAGAGTATACACCGGATTTGGTTCGACTCAACTCGAAACTCGACCCCAATTCGAGTCGAGTTGGAGGAAATTTTTCGAGCCGAGTTCTCGGGTCAAGCTCAAAGATGTATGTTTCTAGTCGAATCGAGTTTCAAAGAAAACTCGCTCGTACCCATTCCTAACAGTAACGCAGTATGGCATTTTATCAATGTTACATTATATGAAAATGTTCATATAACAAGTAAAAATTTGTCCTTGCATTTACTTAAAGCGATTCAGAAGTACAATAATAATAATAATAATAATAATAATAATAATAATAATAATAATAATAATAATAATAATAATAATAATAATAATAATAATAATAATAATAGCGGTAGTAATAGTAGTACGGAAAATTGAAGTAATAATATTTTCACATATTTAAAGTTTCGGACCTAAAAGTAACGCGTTACTTTCAAAGTAAAGTAACAGTTACTTTTTTGTGGCAAGTAACGCGTTACTAACGCGTTACATTTTAAGAGAAAGTAAAGTAACGGCTATAGTATACAACAGGTCCTCATCATTTCCCGAGGACTCACGAAGTTTATTTTTTTACGGATTATTCATTGAGGATCTAGGAACTTGAAAATGGGGTAACAAAGCGACTTTCATTTACTTATCGACTAAAACTTGTACCTGACATACCACCATTTCTGTACGTGGTCACTGTTGCCACACTTGGTACAATCGTACCAAATTCAGCCCCTTTTGTCATTCATCGGCCCGTTGGTACCACGCTGGCATTTTCAGCCCCTTTTGTGAAAAAGTTGGTACAATTCTGCCCAATGCAGCACCATTTAACAAATACTTGTCACATTTTCAAAAGTGTCAGTAAGACTTTTCCTACATCTCACGTTACTCATACTGTGTGATGTCATGAGGACCAAACTTGGAGATGATTGATTTGTTTCTCGTTTTATATATATTTTTTCATATATGGCCATAATACCGTTTTGGTTTATTGGTCACTTTGAAATAGAGGCGCGTTTGGTTTCCTTACAATAAATACCAAAGACGATAACTATTTTCTCTTTTAATTTGCAGCCTCTGTCATACTTCCTACGTGCAACAAAAGTTTCATCTACTTCCACGGATGTTTGGGGTCCTCCCAGTGGCATAGCAATAGGGTAGGCAGGGTAGGCATTGCCTACGGGGTCAGGACGTTTCGGTATATTAGGGGGCGCCCCAGGCTTTTAGTAAAAGAGAAGCAAATTATATAAATGGAGCCCCAAGTTTTCGTGGTCTTCATTTCCAAACATGGCAAGAATAAAAATTCCTGCTCACTCCGCTCGCAGTTTATTACATTTGCGTATCGAATTATTGGCATTACTGTTAACTCGTCGAGGTTATAGCACTGTATGATTAAGAAATTAATCCTCCTGTATTAATACGATACCAGTCCTATATTACATGTACTAAGCTTACTAACTATAAATAAAATTCGCCTGCGTAACAGGCTTTCAACAATAACGACAAATTCTATGACCTATAAGATCTGGAGTAAAACGAGTTAAAAAGTGTTATCATGAGGCACAGCACAATTGCCACGTACTGCGGCTACACAGAACCAAGCACAAACACCAAAGGTTGGGCAAACCGGGCAACTGCCCGGGACAGTAACGTCAGGGGCGCCCAAACGAGCACTACAAAATAAATTTTCGAACGTATTTTCTAACATCACTGTAATAAAATGTAAGGTATAGGCTAGGACTAGGTAAGGAGGCAAAGACTCATTGGCAGGGGGAAAAATTTGCCTTCGTCCGCTACTGACGTTGACTGAGATGACGTAGTGTTAAAGTGATGAGGACAATACTGATCTATTTATGCTCTAATCTCAACATTATTGGAGAGTAATAATTAGGTGATCTTAAATACCGATTACAATACTACTTACAATATTTTTGTAGACGTGATAACTTTTTTTTTTTTTTTTTGCAGTTAGCGAATTTTTAGCCCTGTTTAGCGGAAAGAAAAATTTCGTGTTGGCAACACTGCCCAAAGCTAGCCAAATGTGGGATGTGGCGCGTACGCGTAAATTACAGATGGTCATACATTGGCCTATTATATGGGTGAGGGGGGCACCACTAGGGATTTTGCCTAGGGGCGCCAAAAACCAGTTACGCCACTGGGTCCTCCTATTTGGATGTTTTTTTTTAAATAATTTTTAAAAAGAGCACTTTCTTGATTTGAACTCTTAGAAGAGGGGAGGGGGAGTGTTCTAGAACTTTATCTCTTTTAGTTTCGTGCTATAGAACCATATAGGTATAAAATAATGAATTCGGCCCTTTTTGTTTCAATTTGGTACTATTTTTCAGCCCACTCTAGAGCTAGGATTGTGGTAACACTGTACGTGGTACAAGAGTTTCAACTACCCTCGAGTACGGTGCACTTTATGTGCGCCTCTGTAGTGCCCTTGTACTTTATATTTCACTATGTGTGTGTGGGGGGGAGGGATTTGAACGCATATTGCATGTCTTGTGCTCGTGGATAGTTCTTACTGTTGCATTACGTACAAACTGGTATTTCATGTAGAAGTTGTAATAGCACACATAAGAAACGCAGATCACGGTGTACTCATACTGCATATTCCAGTGTGAGTACAACATGATCTGGGTTTCTTATGTGTTCTATTACCACTTGTACATGACATACCACCATTTCTGTACGTGGTGCAAGAGTAAGAACTATCCTCGAGTACGGAACACGATGAATAAATATATACAGACAATCTATAGATTACGATTTTTAAACTAACTTCTGGATGGTCTTTTATATAAATTTGCTTCAAAATTTGTTCTATTTATCACTTTTATAAATAATTCACATTGGTTCAATTCGATATTCAAAACATTTACAAATCTTTCTTTCTTTTATATCGATTTAAATCTTAAAACTTTCTTCTTCTTTTTCGGACAATTAAATCTTTTATTAATTAATATCCTAAACAAGGTGTAATTTTGGTGCAGATAAAGAATAACATAACAAATTAAATAACTTAGGAAATTCTAATTTTGGTAAATCAAACAAAGTATTATGAAATTCATTACATAAACACCTAACTTATAAACTAATTCTGTGATTAAATAAACTGTCAAGAGTAACAAATAAAACAGGACTGTTGATGCCTGTAGTGGGGCATAACAATCTTGGTATAAGGGATTATATCAGATTGTTATATGGCAAGCTTTTATATATAAGTGAAAACAAGGAGGAAGGCGAATTAAGTAACTATTTTACGTTTTGGTAGTTTACAACAAGGTGGGAAGGTAATTTAAAGGGTTTGGTTACCTTTTGGATTGATTAGAGTGTACTGCATTACAATTGGTGGGATTCATTGGGAATAACCAACCAGATGTAAGGGATCTCAAAACCTGTCTATTATTGTTGATTTTTTTTCATTTTATTCATAGAGTCTTAGGAAGTCTAAAAAGTAGATAGTTGGCAAAACTGTTACACGTTTAAGTTTTCCAAAATAAAATATATTGTTTAGCTTAGTGAGTAATTAGATTTGCATTAAATTAAGTAGAAAAAGCAAAACTTTTGAAGAAAGAGGATATTATGATTGGATTTTCAATAATTAATTACCAAGGAATATACTTTTCATGGTAGTATCCCTGTTGTCTCGTTAGGTTATTTGATATGTTTTATGTCAAATCTAACTCAAAATTAAGATAAGTTTTATTTGCATTTACGTAGAAGCGAACAGTATCACTAGCTAGTACTGGCGAGGTTGTTCGGATGCTAATAATTCCAGAGGCAAACATATTTTGCGAGAGGGAATCATATCATCTTCCATCATCTCAATGTAAATGAATCGGTCGCACATAGGACAGATAACAGTTCTTGTCGCTAATAGGTCTGTCGTTTCTAGGACTAATTCACCATGGAGATGGCCCCTCCCTAGAAAATTTTCTTTGGGCGCCCCTGCTTATACTTCCTTAGTTTTTCAATCAGATGTCTCAAGTATTTTTCACAATTCACGTCCACTGCTAATTCCTTCAATAAAAGCAAAACAATGAAATTTTGATTTCATATCTCTCAGCCATTTTTATTGCTTTCAATCAACTTTGAAATTTCGACATAGTTTATTTTTCACCTCTAGATTGGGTCGATTATGTCCTAACTTCTTTCTAAACTTTCAGAATCCACTAGTGACTAAATGATATATAGTTTGCAATCACTCAACAGAATTCTATACAAAATAAGGTAATGATAAGATTTTTCTTACAAGAAATCTTCCGAAAATGCTCCCATATCGAACAGGCCTTAGATTCATTAGTATTGAGAAAGTATTTTAGGAAAACCTAACACTACAAGCCTGTCGAGAAGGATATACGGGAGTATACGGCATATACTCACCTTCAGTGTATTATTACTTCAATTGAGAGGTGTAACTGGGTAATAAGAATGGATATAAGTTATATTTTCGAAAGTGGTCGAGCGATGGAAACTATGGAAAAGAAACATAAATACTTGCAAACAAATATATAAATCAATGAGTATAACACCACACAACACATTTTCACTTTTGCTACTTTTAAATACACTGAGAGAATAGTGTCTCTGTCCATAAACTGCAATATCCAAATCAGCATTGAGAGTACAATTTCCGAATTTAGTTACGCCCCCTCCCTTCAAAGGAAAATGGAGCGGTTCCGTCATTAGTATTCTGAACGTACGTTACTGCAGATAACAATACTCTTTTTTCTATTTCCCACATGTTAAAGGTGAATGTTGAAATGGAGAAACCAGTTCCAAAATTCCTTCAGGTTCCCACAATAGAAAAGTAAAACTTTACCATTGTAACACACAATATAATGTGAAGTGAGTCATCATGAGAGAGGAACTGTTCATCATGGTGGAGAATCAAGTAACATAGTGGATATGTGTTGTTATATTTATTCATTAGTGTTGTTAAATATCTCAATGCACTATATTAAGTGATCCGAAGTTCACCTATATACCCAGAAACTGCAGTAGAAGTGGGAAAGGTGTAAAAGTGAAGTTGTGAAACCCAAAACTGTAAGGATTCCTAACAGTGACTGAATAAGCCTAACCGGAATCCTGCTCTTTGCAATCGGGTGAGATCTCAACAATCCGTTTCCTATGTGCATGTTGATTGGGTATTCATGGTGGCAATAGTTTAATTTTCTTTTAGTGTTAAGAGTTTAAGTGATATTATCGATTGTGTATTTTCTTAAGTGTATAAACTTTAATTCTTGTAAGTCATTATACCTGTAATTCAATATTAAGATGGCGGACAACCAGTTTAATGATATTAGGAACATAGAATCAACAAATCCAAACACAAAGAAATATCTGATAATTCATCAGCTATGGAAATAACTGATAATGCAAATAAGCAAACCATATCAAATCCAATAAAATTAGGCTCAGATAAGAATGAATATAATAAGATGGATCATACAAAGAATTATGGTGATTATGTAAATATAAACACATCTCTCGAAAATTGTTATACGGAAGAGCATGTAGCGCCTTATTATGTATTCACAAAATCAAATCAAGAGGATCTAGGAACGAAGCATGTAATGGCAATTAGCCGTAAACTCTATCTAGCTTAGTAGAAGGCATTACAAATTTCAAAAAAATCGGAAAAAACTTACTAAAAGTATCTTTTAATTCTGCCAAAGTAGCAAACGCTTTTTTAAGTTATTCAATATTAAAATCACAAAATTAGATGGCATATATACCTAACTTTGCAATTTATACAACGGGGGTTGTAAAAGAGGTTGACCCGGAAGTACCGGTAGAGAAACTTTTACAAGAAATAGTCTCTGATGTTCCAATAATATCAATTAAACGTATTTACAGGACACATGAAGGCAAAAATAATCCCAACTTCTACAATAATAATAACTTTCAACTCGCAACGACTACCACTCCACATTAAAGTTTTCTTCTTAAGATTGCAAGTGGAAACGTATATCCCAGCTATAAAACAATGTCAATTATGCCTACGATACGGTCACACTTCCCGTACTTGTAAAGCAAAAAATTCAATTTGCAAAACTTGTGCTCAATCTCATCCATCATCACAATGCTCTAATGTAATAAAATGTTTTCACTGTGGACTACTGCACGAAGCGGATAATGTTGAGTGTCCGGAAAGAGCTCGACAAAAACAAATCATGTCTATAATGGCTACAGAACATATTTTAATTAATGAAGCAAATATGCAAGTTGGTAAATTAAATTCAGAATCAAGGAAATGGAATTTAAGTAATAGCACTATTAAATCATCGGAGAATGTGATCAATCACTTTCAGAACAGAGGTACCGCACAAACATCAAAAAATAAAAATACAAATGCTGTAAACATTTCAAACTACAGGAAAAGAAGGAAAAGTACTGAAGAAAATAATGGTAATGGGGAATACTTTGAACGTAAGGGTTACGATTTTACTTCAGCTAGTAGGAGCGGACAATTGGTATCAGTGGTAACATCTTATACAAACACACACACAATGATGGACCAAAATCCACAACAATTGTGACCTGAAATGTATTACTAACGACAATAGCCCACGTTTCCAAGAAAAATTCCCATTGTATTTATTTATTTATTTATTTATTTATTGAACAAATTCCCAGATACAGCATAACTTTGCCATTTTACACAGGGACATGCTAACAAAAAAAAACAAGACAACAATAACAACAACATAGAGAAAAAGAGTGTAAAAGTAAAACTATTCCGTCAAAGCTCGTTTAATTGCTCTTTCAAACACTGGGTAGCTCGAAAAAATGTCCACATCAGTTGTTACTTGATTATAACAGTTTGGTATTCTATAAAAAAGAGACCTCTGTATAACAGCCAACCTAGGACGGGCAAGATGGAATAGGTGGGTATTCCGGGTGATGCGGGAAGGTACACGTAAGGATAGTTCCTGAAGTAATATTTCCGATCTTAAGTTTCCATTAACTATTTTATGTAGATACTTCAGGTCAGAGGTAATTCTGCGTACTTCAGGAGTCTGAATATTAAGATGTCGCAAGAGTTCCTTCTTAGATAATAATCGCAGTGCAGGAACACGAAAACGGACTATAGCAATGAAGAAATTGAGAACAGAATCAAGTCTGGAGAGATGTGTAGGTGCTGCCATGGCCCATATGGGAGAGCAGTATTCGATCTTGGGCGCTATTAAAGTCTTATAAAAAGTTGCTAATGAAGAAACAGTGCGTAGTTCGGTGAATCGATAAAGAAGTCCCAACATGCGCATTGAATTCTTTAGTATTGAGGAGATGTGATCAGAGAAGGTGAGTTTTGAATCAAAGATGACACCAAGATCGTTATGACTAGCAGAATGTGTGATAGGGGAATCGTTGATATGGTATGTGGAGGGAACAGGAGACTTTTTCAAAGTAATAGTAATACTGTCACATTTCTTACTGTTGAGTTTCAAGTGCCACATTTCACACCAGCCTGTAAGGTAATTTATGTCTTCCTGTAGAGCAATTGTGTCATGGAGACATGATATTTCTCTGTATAACTTACAATCGTCAGCAAAAAGCAGAAGGCCACTAGGTTGAGCTGATAAGTGCGTGTGGAGATCATCCATATACAGTACAAACAGCAGAGGCCCAAGTACACTCCCCTGAGGCACCCCTGAGATCACGGGTTGGGGGTTAGAAGTCGCCCCTGAAAGAACAACTCTCTGTTTACGGTCCTTCAAGTAGCTTGTGATTAGAGAGAGAAATTTGCCATGTACATTAAATCTATTGGAGAGCTTATGAAGAAGATGAATGTGACTGACAGAATCAAAGGCCTTCGAGAGATCAAAGTAGATAACATCTAATTGAGTATTGTTATTCATACATTTGACTGCACAGGAAAGAAGAGTACTTAAGTTTGAGAGACTTGAGCTTTTCGGTAGAAAGCCGTGCTGAGAACTATGGATGTAAGGTGAGGTGAATTTAAGTAGCCTGTCTTTGATTATTTTTTCGCAGATAATTGATATTACAGACAGAAGAGATATTGGCCTATAGGAGGATACATGATCTTTAAGTCCTGATTTATATAGTGGGGTCACGTGAGCTAGTTTCCAACTGGTGGGATAATATCCTTCCTTGAAGCATCTATTGAATAAGATAGATAGAGGAACCGCAATAACTGAAGCAGTTTTGTTGAGAAAGAGAGGACTAATTTTATCAGGTCCAAGTGATCTATGTGGAGATAACGATAGCAAGAGAGCCAGAACTTCGCCCGGGGTGGTAGAGAGAATGGATAAGGTGTCCGAACAGATGGGATGGAGAGGGGGAGATGGGTTGTAGAGGGAAGAGAAGTAAATGTTTTGCAGAAGTAGTTATTGAAGAGGTCTGGTCTTTGATCATCACTCGCTTCAGTATTTTCATCTTGAACTGTTGCCGGTATGCCCGGAGATTTTGTTCTAGATTTAATTACAGACCAAAAGACTTTAGGATTACTAACAGTAAAATCACCAATTGAGTCCATGTATTCAAAATATTTACGCCGCTGCACCTTCTTGGCAAGACTTCTAATTCTAGCAAAGTTTTTGTATGTGTAGTCACTCGGATGTGATTTCCATAGAGTCCAGGCAAGCTTTTTGTTTTTAAGAAGTTCACGGAGTTCGTTGTCGTACCAGACCGGAAACCTGTTCGATTTTGATGCTTTCACCGGCACAAAGTCCTTTATAGCTGAGTGGACAACAGATGTAAATAAGTCCACAGCGTCGTCAACAGTTCCTACCTCTAACAAACACCAAGGAAGCTTTGTATGTAGCTCAAAACCAACCAATGCTTCGGCCTCAGAGCAATCTTTGCACACAACAGATATTCCAATTCAAAAAACAAGTAAACATATTTTTCAAAAATCTACGGAAAATTCGGAAAAGAAAACTGATATAGATTCGGCAAACTCAAAAACAATATTTGCTATTAAACAGTTACTAGGTAGCACACTAATATTCTTAAATTGTAACGTAACAACTGTGCATATGGAACAATTATCGCAGCAATTTTATCTGCTATTCAATTCAATACATTCAAGTTAATTCACGTGCCGAAAAAAACTTGGTTTTTCCACTTAAACATGGAGCATAAACAAAGTCTTAAAATTTTGCAGTGGAACTGTCAGAGAATTTACAATAAAAAATATGCAATTCTGCATTTAATAAAATACTTTTCTCCGGACATCTTATGTTTACAGGAAACTTGGGCAAAACCTAAATTTTCTTTAAAATTACATAATTACAATATCATTGAACATTTAAGGAATGATGGATATGGTGGTTTAGCTACATGCATCAAGAAAAATATTCCTTTTCGTACGCTCAATTTAGCATTAAGTAATACACATAATGAAATACAAATAACTGGTTTTGAAATAATACTAAATTTGTTAACATTTATATACCGCCTGATATTACACCGCAACTCCAACTCTGGAAAGAACTGTTAGTAAATAATAAGATTGATTATTTAATGGGCGATTGTAACACTCAATCTCCAGTATGGGGAGCATCCAAAGGGAATACTGCTGGTAAAATACTTAATCAAGCCCTAACTGAATATCGCTATCTATGTCTAAATGATGGTACTGCAACTCGAATTGCTATAGAAGGTAATAGCGTTCCTGACATAACTATTTGTAAAATTCAATACTACATTTTTACACATTGATCTGTCTACTTTGATCCATTAGGAAGTGACCATCGTCCTATTCTGACGATCCCTCATCCTTTTTTAGATAAACTATCTCCTCATCAGAATTCAAGTAGCAGTAACTTCACATCCAAAATAAATAAAATTAATAAGGAAATTAATTGGAATAAGTATCAACATTTATTTCAGAAAGCTTAAATAAATCTAATTCTAATTGCTCTCTATCTAAATTAAACCAAATATAAACGCAAGCTAAAGCGAGATCAAAACACAAAGAATTGGTACAGAGTCATAAACTGAAAAATTCCTTTCAGTCTATACCACAAGCTAAACCTGTTTGGTGGAACCGGGAAGCACAACAAGCAATTAATAAAAGAAAAACGGCTTTTTTGCAATTTATTCGTACAAAAACTCCTCAAGACTTTAGACTCTACCTCAATAGTAAGGCATTAACAAAAATTATCTTAAATATAATTAATCGAAACCACTGGAAAGAATTTTGTGACAATTTATCATTCCAAACTCCTAGAATAAAAATTTGGAAATTTTTACATTCTCAACTTATTAAAAACTCTATAAAATCTGCAACAAGCACTTGGAATTCAATGAAAAGCGATTGGATACACCAATTTCACGCTATGTTAACACTTGATTTTGTAAATTCAAATAATCTCATAATAGATAGCTTACAAAATAAGCAAGGACTTAATAAGGATGAGCTTTTTAAATTAGAAGAATTAGAAGTGGTGTTTAAAACTATGAAGAAGAACACCTCACCGGGCGTAGATGGATTTCAATACGTCCATTACATAAACTTACATTTAGAAGCGAAAAGAATATTCTTAAATTACTTAAATTCAGTTTGAAAAACACTTAATGTACCTGAAATATGGAAAAAATCGATCATCGCACCAATTCTTAAACCTAATAATCCAAGTCATATTGCCACAAACTATAGACCAATAGCTCTGCTCTCATGTAGCCTAAAAATTTTTGAACAATTAATGTTAAATCGTTTACAATGGTACATAGAGTATAATCACTTGTTACCAGACAATATCACAGGTTTTCGTAAAAATAGTTCGACTCTTGATTCTATTGGTCCTCTAATTATTGATATATGGAGAGCTTTTCAACAAAAGAAATATCTCATTTTGATTAGTGTTGACTTTCAAAAAGCCTATGACTCTATAAATCTAAGTATATTAATTTCCAAATTATTTAAACTACATATCCCTCAACAGTTCATACTACTCATTTACAATTTATTATATGATAGACACGTACATATTAAGTTGAACAATTCTTATTCAAAATCTAAACGAACTTCTACTGGCCTGCTTCAAGGCTGTAAACTAAGTCCAACTCTTTTTAACCTTTTCATGTTAGATCTTATTAATTTGTTGAATAAAACAACAAATACCTTTCTATATGCTGATGACCTTGTCACACACGAAACAGTAGAAAATCTAAAAATTGGAGTGGAGAAAATACAACACAATATGCAAAATATACATCAATGGAGTTCTCACTGTCTGGGAAATAACTATTGCCACTATAATTCACTTGTAACAGCATGATCATGAGAAGTTGAAGAATGGATTCGATATTAATTGGGGAAAATCATCATTTACAATTTTCACGAAAAAACGTATTAATATTTTCCACAAATAAGTATTAATGGCAAAAAATTAAAATTTACGAAACATTTAGGACTTAATCTTGATACCACCTTATCCTGGAAGTCGCACCTTCAATATGTAACCAAAGAAGCAACCAAATATCATAATATATTGAAGAGTATGAATGCCAAAAAATGAGGTATACAACCTCATGTGCTGAATATGATTAATCAACAAACATTAACAGCAAGAATATTATATGGTTCCATTTTTTATAATACAAGTTATTCAATGTTCTATACAAAAATTCAACAACTTCATTATGATATGATTAAGACAATATTATCTCAACCAGCTTTTTGTCCAAGGAATGCAATCTTAGAAGCTACAATGAATGTACCGATAGAAATAAAAATATTCCAACATACGGCAAACTCTTTACTTTCTCGGATGGCAAAAACTTCCTCAATTATAATTTAAAAACTAGGAAACATGGAAATTATAAATCAAAGTAAAAAACTTTCTTACCAAAAATCGTTGCCATGGATCTTTACTGTCTTTTAAGAATATAAAAGAATTGCAAGCTAATATAGCAAAAACTCCAAGTATACCAGCATACTTATTCAATTATAATATTAACTTAATAAAAATTCCAGCCATTATTCCACAATATGTACAATATCATAAATTTGAAAACTTACATAATATATATAGAAACATTTGGCAATTTTATATAGATTCTCTTCCAAAAGAATATACACTTATATTCACTGATGTATCAAAACAAAAAAAAATAAATAAATAAAATAAACAAGCTGGCGCAGCCTTATTGATACCGCAATTATGTATACAGAAACAATACAAACTATCTTGTAATATGTCTGTGTTTGAAGGCGAAGCCTTCGCCATAAGACAAGCATTTTTACTTATTAAAAAACTCAATCTTAAACAAGCCTGCATATGTACGTATGCTTTGAGTGTTATAACATCTCTGAACAATACAAGATGGACTATTCAAACTTCTTGGAATATTTTATTAATTAAAAAACTATATCAGTCATTACAATCTAATAACTTCAATACTATTTTAATTTACACAAAAGCACATGTAAACATAGAATTTAATGAATCAGTGGACCAATTAAGTAAAGCTGCAGCTAATAAGGCATCAAAACTAATATACAAATTCCTTACTATAATTTCAAATATATCATCAAAAATAAAATAGAAATATTAATTACCCAATGGAAAAAGAAAAATAGAGAAGGTCCTGTCAAGCATTACTGGAGTTTAGCGGATAATTTGGAAGTTAACAATTGGGAAGTATTAAGAATGTAGTCCAGATCGAAAATTGTGCTATTTTATCGTATAATATTCAACACAGCATTAACACCAAAAAAACTGTTCTGTATAAGGAAAGAAGATACAAATATTTGTTGGTGCGGAAAAGAAATTGGTAATCTAAATCATTTAATATTCTATTGTGAAATATTACAAAAAAGAGTTTATAACACATTTATTGAATAACTTTTATACGTTCCCAATTACAGTTGAAATGATAATCACTTAAAGACATTGGATACTTATTAAAAGACTCTTACAGTATATACAGGATAATAACTTAAATCTATTAAAAAATAATTAAAAAATGACATGACAAATAATTTGTTACATAGATATATTTAACTTACATCAAATATTTGGAAAGTCTGGGAAATAACTATTGCCACTATAATTCACTTGTAACAGCATGATCATGAGAAGTTGAAGAACTAATATGTGCATTTCAACGAAAGGAGAAAAAATCTCAACATTTAAAACTCCCAGTTTTTCCACTATCATTCTAATGTTATAAAGTACCATTAATACAACTTTATTTTGGACTATTATAGGGAACAGGCCATTTGAATCTATGTTTGGGCCAAACTACACGGCATTTTACAGATTCCGAATGGAATGGAATGGAAATGGACCATTGTAACAATGTTATAAAGTACGATATGTTTTGATAAGCTATTCGACTTTCTTACAAACATTCAGTTTATGTAGGCAGGCAAACTGCACCCTAAAGAAAAATCAGAGATTATACGTATTTAAAAAGAAATATTGAAAATAAATCAAAATTTAAATTTGTCCTGCTTTAACTCAAGGATCTTACACCTACCTCCCCCTCGGTACGACCCCGGAAAACCGTGATTTTGATGCTCCATCAGTTTACTTTCATTACAAAGATTTGAGATAAAAAGAAATGTGTATAGCTGATTGAGAGAATGAAATATATACTACTATATTCTCCTACATCAGTCAATAACAGTTGTCAACGCTGCACATTCAAATCTCCTTTTGAACGTCGGGAGGCCACAGTTTCTCCTCCTCTTTGCCCGTGCTTCTCCTCCTCCTCTACTACACACAGAGTAATCCTGTTGTGAACGTGGTGTGATGCTGGAATGCATATACACAAGGGATAAAGAAAGTGGAAGGTCTATTTTAAATTTAAAGAAATAAAAGAAAGAAACGAAACGATAATATCAGTGTTCTAAGTAAAAAAAGGCAGAGGCGATATGTTTTATTACGATTTTCACTCGACATACTGGCTATCTAAATGTTGAAATACAGTGAAGGTGTTACCTAAAAGATTGCATTTCTATTTACATAATGACTGAGAACCATTGGAGAGTTTCTCTGTAGTTACGGAGAGGGCATGGAGATACTTTGCTCTCCCGCCAACAACTTTCTGAAAAAATAAAAATAAAAAATCCTATATGTTGTATTAGAGAGAATTATGCATAAAAATGCTCAAAAATCGACTTTTATATTAACAATTTCCTGCGGGAAATCTCCCAGACACTCTACTCGACTGAAAGATATTCCAAACTCCTGGAAGATCCTCCTCCCACAGCAGACAACCCCTAAATCAACCCATGCTCAGAACATGACATTATCTATTTCCTCCTTACGTTTATATAGAAGAAGCTATGAAAGAATTCTTTGATGAAAACGAGAAAGGCGTAAAAGTAAATGGCCAGGTTTTCAGCACAATAAGGTTTGCTGATGACATAGCACTGATAGCGGAGAACGGAAAGGACTTGCAGGAAGCACTTTCAGATGTGAACAACCAACTGGAAAACACGTCAAAATGAAGATAAATAAGAAGAAAACCAAAGTGTTAAAGTGCACAAGAGCAAGACAGAAAGGGGCAAACGTATGGCTAGATGGAGAGAAAATCGAAGACGTTAAAATGCTCCTCTATTTAGGAAGTCTAATATCCTCGGATGGAAGAAGTGAAAAAGACGTAAGTTCCAGAATGGCGCAGGCTAAAGAAGCATTCATTAGGAAAAGAGAACTACTAACATCAAGAAATGTGTCGTTGGACGTGCGGAAACGATTTATTAAGACCCGGGTATGGAGCTTGGCGCTTTACTGATCAGGGTAGGCTTTACTGATGTACGACATAAATATAATAGTATTTATGATAGTTTACTGCATCGGTAGTACGCATGTCATTTCATTTAACGTTAACCTTAAGTTAATAATTCGTTTTCGTTACAAAGAAACTCACTGAACAAAAGTATTCCAGGAATTCAACACAACTCCAAATGTTGTGATGAATGACAAACAGTGGTTTATTTTTATGAACATACAGTGAAACTTCGTGTAGGGCTAAATAATTTTTAAAAATCGATTTTCGGAGCGTGGGATTATTTTAAGGAATGAGGGGAAATTTCGACCGACACGAGGGAACGTCTACTAGCATCACTGTTAGAATCACTGTTGTAGCCTGAAATAGAAATCTTTCCTACCTTACTAATATCTCAACAAGCCCTTCTCAGTAAAAACAATGTATTGCAAAACAATGGTTTGTTGAGTGTTCTGCTTTTTTAATCTTTCGAGGAATGTTATAAAACACAGTGGTTCCTCATTCAGGAAAAGAGTGCATGTAATCCAAAATGTGAATAAAGAATGAAACACGATAATATTGCAAATGAGTTACTATAAATCAGGACATTTCGCAGGACATTTTAAAAAAGGACATTTCTTGATTTTCTAGACGTCTTCGCAACACGCAGGACAGCTCTTTAAAAACAATACTGTACTGCGAAAATCAGTACGTCTGGTCACCCTAGGTCAGAGACATGGACATTGAAAAAAACTGAAGTATCCAAGCTGGAAGCATTTGAAATGTGGTGTTGGTATAGAATGCTGTACATATCATCAGTGATTTATCTACATTCCCTAACACCCCCCAGCATCCCCTAAAATTTTCGGACACCCCTCCGGAAATAAATTCGTTACACCCCCCAACTAGGGTTGTGCAATATTAAAAAGATTCATTCTCGTTCTGCTAAAGCTTTCCAGGACTTTGTAGAAAATATTTTAAATGATCTTCTCTTTAGGTAGAACGGGAATTCCCGTTTTGCCTAATCTTTGGAAACAAGAATTCTATGGGAGATGGAAATTTTTAGGGAGATTCAGCACCAAAAAGATTGACTCCTAGAGTGTCTGTATGCAGATCGGAACTCACGTATAAAATGGCTGTAGTAGATAACAAGCGGGGGAACTAAACCCAAGCTCTCAAAATGCAAGGAAAATTCTGACGACGACAAAATCCAAAGGACCAAATCACAGGAGTAGTGGATACAAAAGTGCACACCTTATACGATTATTTTATTCCTTCAATTGTCATAGGAGCTATACGCTCGTATTCTAAAATGTTAATTGTATTTTTTCAACTGAAATAACTTTTTCTTTCTTTTAAAATGCTGAAAACTCGTAAAATGCGTAAAGATGTAATAATAAAAGAACAGATTAGCTTTAATTACTTTCATACATATCATGGACGCCCAAAGGGGAGGGGTGGGTGGGGCCCGGGAGCCCCTCTGGCTCTCGAAAATGTATACCTAAAATAGCAAACCAAGTATATTAAGTACCAGAAATACCATGGAGATGGACCCCTTTGTAGAAAATTTTCTTTGGGCGCCCCTGACACATACCTATATTAAAAGTTCTGGGTATTCCTATTTATTATACCTTCAATACATTTGAAATACGTTTAGCATATTACAGGATTTCCTTCGAATGAATTTTAAAATTTGTAAAAAAAAAAAAAAAAAAAAAAAAAAAAAAGTTAATGCAAGATTGCATCCCCCCACCCAAGATTTATTTGAACACACCCTAAGTTCAAAATTCTGAAAAATTACTGCATATCATGGACTGAAAGGAAAAGGAATGAAGATGTACTTAAAGGAAGCTAATGGAGGACGACAGATCATGAAGATAATAAGAAAAAGAAGAAACAGCAAGCTTGGCCATCTTAATCGGCACTCTTGATTGGATAACCTTGCTGATAGAGGGAAAGGCAGAATAAAAACCAGTAAGAGGAAGACCAAGGATAGCATATTTAGATGCAATTACGAAGAGACCTTACCAAATTATAAAACAGCTCTCCAAAGGGAGAGAAGTTTTAAAATTTCCATGCAGCCCACCAACCTATGGTTGACGTGAACAAGAAGAAGAAAGGTATTTAGCACCTACTCTCCAGTGACAGTATGTCTTGATCACTGAAAAACAGAGGCGGTATGCCGTCATCACTGAAAAACTAGAAGTAGTATGGCATACCGCCGCATACCGTCTCACTTCGACCACTGGATAATATAATAATTATTACATATCTTAAGGAGCAATAAAGAGCGCACAATATTTGGCGGTTCACGTGCTCTTGTGAACTCTATACGGCGACGCCACTATTAACCAGCCATACCTCACAATGTTGGGCATGGCGAGGGAGTTAACATGCGCACCCTTCTTGCAGTGGCGTATTTAGGATTTTGTTTCGGAAGAGGCTGTGCACAATACGTGTATAAGCACTTATAATTTCTTTTTGGGTGCCGATAAATTTTAATAAAGTTTTCCATATAACAAATTTATTTCCAGTGGGGGCTTGAGCCTGATAGCCACTCCCTAAATACGCCACTGCCTTCGTGCCTATCTATAAAACAGACCACCGAGCCTTCGCTGTCCTCTACAGAGTTTCGAAACAAATAAAATCGATAATTAAATACTAACATGCATTTGAGATTTAAAAAATTCACATAGCTAACTGGTTCACTTATCTCTTCGTAAAAAATGAAACTGTTTAGTTTAATGTCTTATGATTATGTCTTTTAGGCTTATGGAGACGGATGATTAATGAAACTGAATAATGAAATTAAATTTTGTGCTTTTCCACCAGGAATCGAACCCAGTACCACATACTCCACAGGGGCACGCGCCAACATTAGATCGCGTGGAGAGCTTACCTCTTTATCTTTCAGTTAAGTGCAATATGCAGTTCGTTCCCCCCATCTCATTATGAGAGGTTCTTAACTCTTGGTGCTTAAGAAATCCATTACATCTCCTTTAATGCTCTTCGTATTTTCTCCTTTCATTTGACTTTCGCAGTAATCGGTATTGCTAGATTTTTCCTAACTGTATAGATATCCATTCTCTGCGATATGTAGAAAGATATAATTATGTAGTTTCGCACTCTGTCTACGCTTGGAGCATATTTTAAATCACACTAGACACTAGCCATAGAAGCTAAATACGCGATTCTGATTGGTTGCAGTTATCCGTTTCTTGCCACGTAACACAAATATAGCAGAAATCAAACACTTACTGCTGTCGGTCCTCATAGAGGAGCGTACTAGCACAACGAGCTAGTAATATTAATCGTTTTTGGCGTGGGTTCAAATCCTACCCAAGGAAAGCCTTTTTTATTGTTTTAATTTTCATAAGATTTTTTTCATTAAAATAAGATTAAATTAATACTCAAAAAGGTTATTTACTTACGTTACGCGTGTAGTTTTGCTATACGAATCCATAGTATAAGTAAAACTAGTAATAGGAGGAGTAGGAGTAGAGAAACAAGTTAGAAGCCCAGCAGGGCTCGTTTTGTTCCACCTTGCCCCAATAATATAAATTTAACCTCAGTTGCTTCTTCAATTTCAATAAAGTGACCATTTTACTTCTATTACTATAGTACACAATACATGCACTAAAAGGTTTGGACAACTGCAACCAATCAGAAATGTGAATTCAGTTCCTATGGCTAGAGTCGAGCATGAAAAAAATATGCATGCCACGAAAAGACAGGCGTCGTCTAAAGGGTTACCTATGATATGTTCCAATTGCGTTTTTTTTTTTTTTTTCGCAGAGGATTCGGATGGTAGACCCGTATATCTTTCCTTGATGTCGTTTGATAATTTCTTTTCTTGATAATACTGAAAAATGTTTGAAGAAGTCCTAAAGAACATTTTATACCAATGAAAGTAGAAGTAGTACACACACACACATTCACACACAAATATGTATATTTATACCAAATAAATATAGATAAAAATAGATGGATGGCCCTATAATAGATTTCTCCTCCTGCAGGAAAGGATGTACTTCTGATTGATTGTTCAGTGTTATTTTATTTTAATTTGACGTTATTGATATAATTATTATTTAATTAATTATTAATGAATAATTAATTAATCATTAGTGATAAATTAATTAATTAATTAATATTATTTCTTAATATTCTTTCTTGGTCTTTTGGAACCGACCGGGAAATTTCAGGGTTTTGAGCGGGTAGTCTGTTATACTGAATCTGACAACACTGGGCACCACTGCCTTGGTATTTGGCAATACTGCTGCTCGTCAATGTTTCTATCAATTTGAAATTTTGAATGCTATATAAAATTTTATGTTTTATTAATAATTCTTATCTCCGCAAAGAAGATAATGCAACCCGATAAGGTGTGTGTTAAATTGATTAAATCTAGTAGTGTTGCACTTATACATATTTAGTATTCTTTTAGTTAACAATTTGGTTACGATAGATCAAGATCTAATAATAATTATAAAAGACTAACGGTACGTCATTTGTATGATATAAAAGTAACTGTTTAGATTAAGAATTGTAGAAATAATTGATCAAAAATTCGTGCAGATTAATTATACGGATCCATACATAAATTCATGAAATATATACTTTCTGCATTCGCTTTTTGTACCTTCAATCATTTTCGAGGGTTCACTCAAGCAGACGGTTCTACCAATCAAAAATTTTATAGGTAAAATACGATGTTAAACATTTCTCATGAAAGAATGAGTGTGAAAATATAAGTAATTACTGTCAGGGCACAGCATATTGAAATGAATTGTGAATGATAGTGAAAATATCGTATGTGTAAGTGTGCTCTTCCCATATCCACGTTTATGCGTATATCCCCGTCGCTGACGCGCCTGCTCCCTGCGGACGCGTCCTTTCGCTACCGCTCGGGGTCCCTGTTGCACTCTTGCACTGGCACTTTTAGATTACATTCGTGCCTTTTAGTGGAGACCGGGAAGGTTCTAGAACACAGGTCCACCTATATAGATTAGTAGCTAGGTTGGATCCTTTCTGTACCAAAGTTTAATATTTAGGTCATATAGTACTGCGGAGCGAGCGTGAGCGAGTGAAGGCGGGTTAGAGCCCCGCAGGGCACGTTGTTTTCTGTCTTTATCACAGCTAAATGGGAAGGGGGACCCCGCCATTCTAGAACCTTGCCGTGGACACCTGACACACCTTGGTTTGTGTTTTATATTTTTTGTCATAGTCCACACTTTATTTATACTGAGCCCTCTTGAAGTCAATCTGCAAGTAGTAATGGAACTCCTCATTTAGTGCATGTTCTGCTAAAAGAAATACGAAGCTCTAACCTAACCTGAAACTAAGAAATATGTCAAATTTTGGTAGCATTTATTCCGAAGTTGGGCGTCCGCTTTCGCCACGTTTTTTCGCTGTTATCTCCTTTCCACACTTTCTGCAATTTGTTATTAGGTTCATTAATCCGTGCTCTTCACAAACTTTTACAAGAGTTTGCTCGTTATCAACGTATTGCTTCACAAATGTTAAAACTGTTAGTTCATTGCCCTTGTACATTCGCCATGTTGATAATATAAATGCTCGTTTCTTACCCACAATGCAACTGTTCGGTTACCTTGCGCCAAGTAGTTTCCTCCGCTCACCGTATAGTCCCATGTTTATAGCCGCTTATATGTAACAAATAAACAGATTTTTCGAGACTCTCATATATTATCAAGCACACAAACGATCAAATTATCCATATCTTTCCTGTAAATTTTAAAAATTTTGCTGGAAATGAACGACCAACTTTGGAACTTAACCCGAATTGTCTGATCGAGTAATGCCATTTTTGATGTGTGTACTTGCATTTCCTGAAACAGATTCACTTTAACAGGTCTTGTGCAAAACACCAAACAATCTGCTTGGTGGCCACTAGAAGGCACGAATGCTATCTAACAGAGTCAGCGCAGGCGCAGAGGCCCATGCGGTAACGAGGGGTTCGTCGGTAGGGAGCAGGCGCGTCAACGACTGTGGGTAAACGCATAAACGAGGATTGTGGAAAACCACTGCTTTCAGAATACAAAGATATGTGATGGGTCCCTTCATTATACTTTCACTTAAAAATCTGGCATAACTTACCTTCTACTATTCTGCACATCTTAGCATTCTTTCCTGCTGACGATTTGTAACAATTTCAGACATTTGCAAGAACTGTACGAACACTTCACCTTCGTATAGCATACCCTGACTCACTTTCCTTCACTTTATACACTGTGCTCAATGGGTGCATAAAGGACACTGTGTGCGCAAGATGTTTCAATTTCTGTTTTTCTACGTAAAATTGTGTCGGACCTAAGAACACAACGTAGCTACTTGGTTTATTCACATACTCGTCTGTTACAATGCTATTATTAAATTATTCTGTCAATCTGCACCCATAAAATAATAATCCTTCACTATCTCCATCTCTGCAAAAGATTATGATCGCACGATATGTCATTCCGTTATTTTTGTAGGCGAAATTAAAGTGGCCAGCCCCAAACATTGCTGCAAGTGTAATCTTTTAAATGCAAACATCGTCACCAAATGCTTTATAAACACGTATATTATTAGTGACTTTACGTTTTTACTTGATACAGATTAGGCATGACATGGTTGTAAATAATTATTAGGCAATTTTTATCACTTTATTCGTCAAGCGTTATTTGCTACTTGCATAATTATTTGGTACGTTCATACGAATTTTTTTTTCGTAATCCACCGTGAAGTATAGGAACCGCAGAAAATTTAAGCAGGAGAGGATGCAGGTGTAGAATAGTATATATATATAGGGCCGGATCCAGGATTTCTTGAAGGGGTGTGTGCAGCAATAACTACCACAACATTTGACTTAGTCTTTCCTGGTAAGATAGTGAAATCGGCCCTTGATAAAAATTGGGTTGCTATTGACCCAAAAGATTAACCTTAACCTAAAACTACCTTTTAAAAAAAAATTGACCCTCTACTCCCTCCCCTTACCGAATTATCGTATCATACATGCTCAAATTTGAATATTTTTGGTGGAGGTGGTCCAAAAACTTTGAAAGTTTCACAGATTGTAGATACTATCTAGATGCAAATGTGCAATTTTTTTTCAAAACTATCGATGCGTATTTTCTTTATTTTTTTGCGTGTTGAAAATTTCAAAAAAAATTGTAGAAAATTTTTCGGGGGGACACGTTCCTGATTTTTTGGTTAAAAAATTTGTTATACCCTTAGGTACAACATATATTTTTTTCGGGTCCTGAAAGTGATGGCAACATTGTCAAAATGAAATAAAACTGAAAATAAACGTGTTTTTCGCACAGTTTTTCCACCATTTTAGGGCCCTCAAGGTGACGGCCCCCTTCAAACAATCCTTTACCAAAGTTCACAATTTTATCTTCTCTTGCGTCCCTTCCGCTTCTGACGTTTTTCGGGTGCTTCGATTATGTCCATTTCGAAACAGAAACACCAAATATATCTCTGCAACAGTGCTTCCACTTCAACCGACTCTTGCAAAACAAAGTTACACACAGCTCGCGGTAGAGAGCGCCACTGTGTGCGGCCACTGAAGCAAACACTGATAGATACGAGGAACTGACGCGAGGTATGTGTTACTTTGCAGGAGTCGGTTGAAGTTGAAGCACTGTAACGGAGATATATTTCGTGTTTCTATTCCGAAATTGATACAATCGAAGCATCCAAAGAACGACAGAAGCAGAAGGGACGCAAGAGAAATAAAAACTGTGAACCTTGGCAAAGAAATATTTCAAGAGGTCCTCACCTAGAGGGCCCTAAAATGGTGGAAAAACTGTGCAAAATACACGTTTGTTTTCCGTTTTATTTCTTTTTGACAATGTTTCCATCATTTTCACGCCCCGAAAAAATAAATGTTGTACCTAAGGGTATAACAAATTTTTTAACCAAAAAATCAGGAACGTGTCCCCCCCAAAAAAAAGAATTTTCTACAATTTTTTGAAATTTAACACGCAAAAAATAAAGAAAATACACATCGATAGTTTTTTTTAAAAAAAAATTGCATTTTTGCATCTACATAGTATCTACAATCTGTGAAACTTTCAAAATTTTTGGACCACTCCCACCAAAATTAAAAAATATTCAATTTTGAGCATGTATGATAAGATAATTCGGTAAGGGGAGGGGGTAGGGGGTCAAAAAAAAATTTGAGGTAGTTTTAGGTCAAGGGTAACCTTTTGGGTCAATAACGACCCAATTTGGATTAAGGGCCGATTTCACTATCTTACTAAGAAAGACCCTTTGTAAGTTTCTGAATGCCTTTAGGCATCTGTGGTGTGAATGAGAAATATTACTTTGTTCAGTAAATCCTTTTCCTTCAAAACATACTCGGGCAATCATGTCCTGCGTCACTGATATTATGGCAGTACGGATCCGGTTCTTCAACTCTTCCAGGTTCTGTGGGAGTGGTGGTACATAAACGTTGTCTTTAACGAAACCCCACAAGAAGAAGTCACAGTGTGTTAAATCCGGTGTCCGTAGAGGCCAGCTGAGAAATGCAAAGTTACCAGCTCCTTGACCAATCCAACAGTTCGGTAGAGTTTCATGCAGATATTCACGCACTTGGCGACTCCAGTGAGGGGTGCCCCGTCTTGTTGAAAAATGAAGTTGTCTTCGTGCAGCCTCGGAAACAACCAGTTTTGTAACATAGCGAGATACTGCTGACTGTTAGGCCTACCGCTCACTGGCAACATTTTGTCGGGCAACTATCTTGTTGCTCTGGCTAAATGCATTGAGTCTTATGGGAGTCCGCTCACTGAGGCGACGGTGACAGAAAAGTTGCCGAGGTGTCGCCAAGCAGGGCAACAGCTCGGCGACGGGACAGTTGCGCAACATTTAAAAATGCATTGAATCTTATGGGAGTCCGCTCACTGAGGCGACGGCGACAGAAAAGTTGCCGAGGTACCTCCAAGTAGAAAGGTAAAAAATAAATGTTTTCTATAAGTTTTTTCACCTAACAGTTCGTTCCGTGTATAGCGCGTGAAGAGAAGTGTTCGCAATTGAAACTAATACATTCTTTGATTAGTGACTAGCATGCCTTTAATTAGTGATAAAGACCATGAAAAATTAATTGAGGAAATAGAGAAACGCCCAGCGTTAAAGAAGAAATAGTGGAAGGAAGTGTGTTTCGCTGGTAAGAAACTAGAATGAGTTTTCCAGATAAGAAAAAACAACACAGGTAGGTATATTATTCGATAATGACATATTCTGTCATACTACACACTACTACTTTCATTAATTTCCTACAACTAGAAAAAAATACAGATAAAATTATCATTTTCAAGTTTCTTTCCATTTCAAATATAAAAAAGAAAAAAGTGTACAGTATAAAAAATGGCCAATTTTAAAATGTGAAGAATACGCGGGAAGAACGAAGAAAGCCAATTTTTATTTTATTGCTATACGTGGAACATCTGAAAGTACAGTTATGGTACAGGGTTGTCCGATTTCCGTTTTTGTTAGTTTCGTTCTGTTAGTTATTTCCAGTCGTTTTATATTTTCGTTATTCTTGTTATCTTTTAAGTCGAATAATTGTTCCCTTTCGTATTAGTTTACGCAATGCTGTTATTTTTGTCACTCATTGACGCTCAGGTACGTCATTTAGGGGGGCAGGGGGGGCAATTGCCCCCAAGAGTTTGAGGAATACATATACTTTAATCAATTGTCTACTAATATACTAGTACAAAACGTGAAAGTCTTATGTCGGTGGTGCTCTTGCCCCCATCAAGTGAAGTCTGAAATGACGCCCCTGTTGACGCTACCTTCTACTTCTAAAGTTTGATAGCATTGGCGTAATTAAGATAATTTGCTGGGGAGCCATGACCCCTTACTTCTAAAAATTGCAAGAACATTTTAGAAGATCTTGTTATAATAATGTTATATATGTCGTCTGAGTCCATCCCCCGCCCTCATTGTTAATCTCTTCAAATTATTTAGTTACGCATTGTTAGTTCCACTCATGGCTTGTTTGAGCTTATAGACCTTTAACACGCCCGAAACCCTGTGCATTCTAATTCCGAGTGTGGATTGACTTAAAAAAAAAATGAAAATGGTAAAGGTGCCCACGATAGGGTACATGTCTAATAGACCTTTAGTATTAATTTGAGGATGCTCAATCCACCCAATTTTGAGATTATTTTTCTCGAGACCCCATAGCTGGACATGTTAAGAAAATAGTTCTATTGGATTGAGCGTCTTGATACTAGTAGAAATGGTGTACTTTGAAATTTGTCCAAGCAGGTCTTATTTCATTTATTTAAATTGATTTATTTAACCATTGGAATGGCCTTTTTTTTTTTTTTTTTTTTTTTTTTTTTTTTTTTTTTTTTTTTTAAATGCCCGAAACCAGCAATTATGTGAACTGTTCCGGTTGCCGATTATGTAAATTGTGATATCAAATGTTCGGCAACTTTTCTCTTGCCGTCGCCAGTGAGCGAGGGTATGGCAACAAAACTGTTTTGTCTCCGTGAAGTTGCTGACTGCAGGCGGCAGCGACGAGATAGTTGCGCAACTGTTTTGTCGCCAGTGAGCGGTAGGCCTTAACCGTGTTTCCATTAAAGAAGAATGGGCCGTAAACAGATGATCGGGATATCGCACAAAACACATTGACTTTGGGCGAATCTCGTACATGTTCAATGACTGCATGTGGGTTCTGTAGGCCCCAAATTCGAACATTTTGTTTGTTTACCTGACCACTAACACGGAAAGTCGCTTCATCACTGAACACGATGTGTTGTGCAAAACTGTTATCATTGTCAATACCATCCAAAATCTCGTTACAAAATGCCACACGTTTGCGTTTGTCATCAGGACGCAGAGCTTGTAACAGCTGTAACTTGTACAGCTTCATAACCAACCGACGTCTCAAAACATGCCAAATTTTTGTTGTCGACATTTGTATCTCCTAACTGGCACGACGAGTTGATTTTGAAGGACTACGTTGGAAAGCAGTTTGAATTCGTGCAACATTTTCTTCAGGAACACGAGGGCGGCCAGGACTCTTTCCTTTACATACACATCCTGTATCTACAAACTGTCGATACCATCTGCGAATGTTCCACCCATTCGGAGGATCAATCTGGTAACTCAACCTGAAACGTCTACCTGAAACGTAATCACGGAATTGCACTTTGCAAACTCGAGAACAAAAAGTGATTTCTGTTGCGGAGTAGCCATTTTAAACATATGATGGTTACCAAGCAAAACAGAAGACAACTGACATCTAGCGCCTATTAATATAAACAAGAATATGTATTCGTTTCTCCAATAGCCGAGCCGAGGCGCAGCGATCGATAGTTTGGACAAAATAATTCTTCGTAATACGTATATTCTTTTTGAAACAGGGTGTACTTGCTATACAGCGCCATGAAAACTTTTTGCAGTTTGGAAAATGGTAACGTATTCGTCACTGCATGTTTTACTTCGGTTGTTTACTGATTAAGATATTTTTTTAAAAAAAAGTATGTTTATTGTACATATCTTTTTTTCGTCCAATGATTGTGAACTGATTCGCAAGATCACGGTTGGCCGCGTCTACTTTTAGATTTTGGTTGGATGGACAATATTGTGGAGCTACTGAATAACTGTTACATGTGAGAAACACATCGCGGAAAACACAATATAAAAGTCCGAAAATTCCTGATTTAGTTTTTATTCTGACATCGCTTAATAAATAAATCTGAAAGTTCCCGTACTTTACCAATTAAGAGAAGGATCATCATTTAAATTTCCTTTAGTTTCATTTTTTTTTCTAAATTCAAGTATAAGTGATATAAATAAAAAAAAATCAACAAGAATGATTTTTTTAAAAAGAAAGTCGTGATTTTTTTCAATCCTGCTCGTGCAGAAGATTATGTAATAATCACTGCTCCCGTAGTTCCATAGTTCAAGAAAATTATTCCCTTATTGATTTTATTTGGTAATATTGTTGTAGATACAAGTGTGAAATCATTTTATACTGAAAACAAATGACGCTTTAAAAAGGATATCGACAGTCTTACGTTTAAATTTATCATTCCAGAATACGGCTGGTACGACTGCATTGCAAATGTTAACTATTCACCAGCACCCTCTTGGTAAATAATAAGAGCTACTTTGCGTAACTTTTTCAGCTTCATTGTAATTTTGATTTCCGTAATACACAATGTATGGATCAGAAGATAAGTTTTGTGTCTTAATAATAATAGTAATGGGAATTACTGTTGCAGCATCTAAGATTCAAATATACTTTGATGACAATCTGTTCCTACCTCAGTTTATTGAAAAATACTGAGTGACAATACTGTTAGTTTCGTGTGTAAAGGAGATAGGAATAAGTGCATAAGTGACACAATTTTTCTACTATATTTCAGATGTATTATTTCAACAAATAAAAATTGATGTAACTGCAAATTGTAATCATTGAAGCTAAGAATTCTAGATACTGCACTTTTTTTTCTTTTTCTATTAAAAAGCCCAAATTAGCTTGTGTTGCTAAGCTAATTCCTGATTCACAAACACTCCTAACTGCGTTTGATTGCTTATTCTTGCTCTTTTTAAGACGACTTCTTTTCCACATTTTAATGTATACCTATAATTGAACAAGGAACACCAAGCATTTTAGACTTCACATTACTTTTGCTTCAGTGCAGTCCCTTTAGGCGAAAGCAATTTAATAGTAAGTAAAGGAAGATAGTAGAGAAAAAAGCGATAAAACTGTATCTACTTAACAGTTATTGTAAAGTTTAATACAAATGAAATTTTTACCATATTTTTATTTTGTATGATAATCGAATAATCGAAAATGTATACTTTATATATATATATATATATATATATATATATACGAGGGGGAGTCAAATGAAAACCATAATTATTTTTTTAAATATTATTTATTGGTCACACAGGGTACAGAAGTAAATCACTTTTCAACATAGTCCCCTCCTCGTTCAATGCAAGTCCGCCAGCGCTTCGGAAGAGCCTGAATACCTGCAGAAAAAAGTCTTTTGGGCGACGGCCCAACCACTCGTGCACCGCGTTGCGTACCTCTTCATCGGAGTGGAACTTCCTGCCGCCACTCCTTGCTCGCTCGCTTTGTTTCAGGCTGATGGTAATGCACCCATGTTTCGTCACCAGTGACGATTCGTGACAGGAAGGCATTACCGTCACGTTCAGCACGCCACGAAAGGTCTTCGCACGCATCAACACGTCGCTGTTTCAGTTCCGGCGTCAGTTGTCGGGGCACCCATCTTGCAGACACCTTATGAAACTGGAGAACATCATTCACAATATGATGTGCCGATCCATGACTCATGTGTACACATGCTGCAATTTCGTCTATTGTCACAGGGCGGTTTTCCAAAACGATGGCTTCAACGGTGCATGTGGCTAGTGGGGCTGCCATTTTGGAACTGTTGTTGCGCCGGTGTTTGTGCATCTGCCGGCTGCTGCCACCTAGGAGACATCCGGCATACTATCGTAAACAGGCATGCCAACTTACAGCTCACTGGCGCCATATGCGGATTTTTATTTCTATTTTTATGGTTTTCAGTTGACTTACCCTCGTATATATATATATATATATATATATATATATATATATATATATATATATATATATATATATATATATATATATATATATATTCTTTTATTATTATTATTTTGTTGAACGATCAATAAAGATCCTTGTATTTCGATTTATTTATTATTAACATTGTTATTAATAGTTTCAGGATAACAAATCAACCAATGTGAAAGCTACCGATAGGAATGAAGAAGCCGAAATAGAAAATGACAAAACAGTGGAAAGACTTGGTATGTTGAACCATTAGAAACTAATTTCAAGTTAAAAATTGTTCTTTTCTTGTCTTCTTTTTTTTGATACATATATCCCGAAGTGGATTTGGAAAAGTAATTACGTATGAGAAAATAGATGGATGGATCATAAGTCTTGCAACAGTTCCACAACCCAAACAGCAGGCGCGTGTATACGCTGTGATCAGCGGTAAGTACAAGGTCAAACTGGCCAAGAAGTAGTGTGGCAAGCGAATATTTGACACAGAGCCCGCCACTCAGGCAGTTTTTAATAGCAGTAACGATGAGTGCTCAGTAGCGTCTGATATGTGAATTTTTCTGTATGAGTTTGAACTCGGACATGACGTTGCAGCAGCAACCCAAAATATTTGTCATATAAAAGGGGAAGATACAGCGACCGCAGCAAAGTAACGCTGGTTTCAGAAATTTCGTGCAGATTTTTTAAGATTCCCAGAATTTGATTTTCAGTGAGAGCTGATGTTCTTATTCCACGTTGAGCTGTAGGTGGAACGTCTCATATTACCGTTTAAAATTTATAGGACAATTTGGTATGACATAAGAAGAATTCTCACGTTTATTTGAAGTCAATAAGTCAAGTACTTACCGAGATATACGGAATTTTGTAAAAGCTGAGAATTTTGCGCTGCAGAAGTTGGTAACGCTGTCAGCTCTTACAAAATTCCGAATATCTCGATAAGTACTTGACTTATCGACTTAAAATAAACGTGAGAATGCTTCTTATGTCATACCAAATTGTCCTATAAATTTTAAACGATAATGTACTTATGGCCTTTTTCGAGTTATTGAACCATATCCAAACTCGACTTTTGTCTTTTCTGTTATGTCAACACTGTTTAACGAACCCATCTAAACTTGGTGTCAATGTAAACCGTTCTGGTCAATATTTAAATTATTGTGCAAAACTAGTGTGTACCTCACTCCCTGTGTGCAAAAGGCGTTTAAATGTGACACATATTTAACGTTATTTCTCGAGAAGTTTGCAACATTGACCTGCGGGTGGCATATTTTTCGTCTTCCTTTTTAATGTTGAATTCAATTATGAAATACAATTTAGGTCGTTCCATTTTAAAAATCATAACTTTATATTGAGTTGGCAACACTGTTCATCCGGTGATGTCAAATAATACGTCTACCAATGTGCCCCTTTATATAGTTGCTTCGTGCAAAGTTTCGCTTCTCTCTATCTTTTGGTTTCTCCATCATCAAGGTTTGACATTATAAATGGCGCACCCGGTGTATATATATATATATATATTCATTAGCATTAGAAAGCCTGGAATTTATTGCCACGTGACTTACTAGCTGTAAAAGAATTACGTGTTCCATATTTCTTCTGTACTTGTTGCTGATGTTTACGGAGAATTACATATTTGTCGTTCAATCTGTGTAAATAAAAATGAATGTAACATCGTCTGATACTTAACTCCTCAATTGTTGCACCTATTTTGATGATTTTGGGACATGAGTGCGCCCTGATCTGTCTTAAGTTGTTAGTGCATTTTCGGCAAGGAGAGGAATGAAAGTGAGGGAAGATGACATGTAAAAATAATGGAAAATGACCGATATTAGTGTCAGTCCGTAGTTTTCAGGATCGCTGAGAGAGTAACATCCCCGATGAAGTTTAAGTCCAAATTCGTCTCCCATCCGTATTTAAGGGGAAGGGGGAAAGAATTCAAGTATTTTCAATAAACATTCTTCCTGTGCGAAAAACTGGCATTTCAGCTAGTATTTTTAAATTTTTGATATAATTAAGTCCTCAAGGTACACAACAAATTTAAGAATCCTTCGGAGAATACTGTATTACGTATAGAAGACACACAGAAAATGTAATTGTTTACTGCTCAGTTTTATAGTTAATAAAAGTCGCTAGGTAAAAGTTGTAGCCTAAGATATCTTCTAAAGAAAAACTAAAGTATTGTGTAATATTAAGTTGAGCAAATATTCTTGATAGAATTTCCATAAAAATGCAATGAGGTAAGTAGAAGAAAGTGAGGAAAATTTCTTGCACAAGTATTATTTGAGAGCGGTTACATTATTACATCAGTGTATCAGTATTTGCTCATTTTGGTTCGGTTTGGTTACGATATTTAGCGTCCCTTTTCAACACCGAGGCTATATGAGACATGGACCTATAGTTTAAGGTGGTATCCGAACCATCGTAATGCGTTCAATGTGTTCCACAAGGAATCAAACCCGAGATCTCGTATACCAAGGGCTCGCGTTCTAGCTACTAGACTATCGGGAAAGGCTTCCACACTTTGTAGTAAGGAGAATTAAAATATATTCACAGAAATATATTCAATCTCTATTAGTGTTAAAAAAATTTACTTGCTTACTCTTTTCCTTACTACCTATGGCGTAGGAGCCTGGATAAAGTCCCTCTAGCACCTGTCTTGTGCCACCTCTCCCATTTTCTTTAAATTTGTCTTTTCCTCTCATACTCTTTTCCATTCAGATGTTTATGGTCTACCTCGTCCTTCCTTCGTCGTCTTCCTTGCCTTCATTACTCGTAGTAATTCTTACTTGATTCGCCCTCATAACATGCACATACCGTTTAGCTGTCTTTCTTTTACTACTTTTATTATCGCCTAAATTTTACATTTTGGAATTAGTATTTGCGAAAAATTAGAATGTCTTCTTCCCTGTATTAGGATATGTATTTCAGTCAGTGAAAGTATAAAAACTCAGGTCGACCTAAATGGTAACTGTTCAAAAGTTAATTTCAAACCATTCAAATTAGGGAAATTAAGATATTTTAGAAATGACACTACCACTAGTGGGTTCTACAGAGTTTTGTTCTTTCTATTCGACTAAACTTGGTAGTAAATGTCATTTGGAATGTTACCATTCAGCTTAACGACCTTGAAATCTATAGATTCAACACTAATCTCGGTCATTTTGGACATTTTATTTTTCACTCCTGAACCCCATGCCAATATGTGCTGAACTGGGACTTAAACGCATTGAAAGTGTCACTTCTCATCTCAGTGACCCCGAAAACTATGGATTCAGGATTAAGATCGGTCGTTTCCGATTATTTTTATGTCGTCCACGGCCTAGAAGTGTCGTATCTCCATAGTATTTTTTTCAGATTGTAAGTGATATGTATATCACCTTTGGTTGTGATTGTTCCAGACTTATGTGGAGCATACATACATCCATTATATATATACATAGATATAGCTATAGATAGGTAGGTAGGTCGGTCGGTCGTCAAGTTTACCATCTTATTTTTGACCAACTTTTAGCTCCATGCAGTAAAGTAGTAAGTCTAAACTCATATAAAGTAGTAATTTTGTTCTTAGCTCCATGTCTTCTTTTCCTAATATTGTTTTCTCTATTTGATACTGCACATATGTTGCTTGTATTCTGTATTTAATTTCTTTACTTTTTCATTCGTAGTAAATACTATTTCTAGATATTTGAACTCGTTATATTTTCTCTCTAATATTTTTGTATGTGTTAATGTCATACAACAGGGGGAGGAGATAACAGACTATTCATGCAGTGGTTGATAATATGTGTTAAGTGACTAGGAAAGTAACTTTCCTCCTAGAATGTTAAACTATAAATGGGGAGTACTTATAGTTATTTTCGTACATTTATGAAAAATGGATGTATTAAGAGTGTTTAGTGGGAGTGGCTGGTAATTAATTGTATATGGACTTAACTAATTTTTTCTTATTATTTCTGTATTGACATAACTTTGCATGCACATTCGTGACTCATCTGTTCCTATTGACTAAAAATTATGTCTTACAGAGACGCTGAAAGACGAGGAGGATGACATACTTCGAGAAGTGGCACACAAACGAAAAACTTATCCTAATAGATGTGCTGTGTACCTGGGTAATATGTTGAAACTCCGACATGAGAAATTGGTATGTCTTACTTAGTTTTTAATTTTCTAAAATAATATAATGTTACGTAATAATATAAATGAGTAGATCACAAAGAAAGAAAACTGGTACTAAACTAAATAAGTATCTATCTATCTACTATATATATATATATATATATATATATATATATATATATATATATATATATACGAGGGTCATTGCAAAAGTCATGGCAACTATTTTTCTTTGTCAAAAATGATAATGAATAAAAAATTCTAAAATATGCAAATGAAGGTTAGTTCCAATGTAAACATTACATGGAGGGAAATGGACGAACACACAGACCACCATAAAGATATAGCACAGGAAAAAAGACGAACAAAATTTTGTCCTTTCAAACGTGTTTTATTGTCAATTGCAACAGTACACAATAGTACAGGGCAGAAACACGTACCTGTAATATCTTAAGAGTCTCTCGAAGTAGTCTCCCAAAGAATCCATCACACACTGTAAACGCTGTGAAAGACTATGGCCTCACTTTGAGCGAATCTTCGGATCTCACACGTGACTACTGTGGCAGTCTTCACGTGTTCGAAAGCGTGTTCCACGCAATGGCTCTTTCAGCTTTGGTATGAGGTGATAAGTCTGGCAAATATGGCGGATGCTCTAAGATGTCACAGGTTACTATTCCTGCCCTGTACTATTGTGTACTGTTACAATTAACAGTAAAACACGTTAGAAACGACAAAATTTTTTTCCGTCATTTTTCTCGTGCTGTATATTTATAGTGGTGTGTTCATCTCCCTACATGTAATGTTTACCTATGAACTAGCCTTCCATTTGCATATTTCAGTATTTTTTTTTATTCGTTACCATTTTCGAGAAAAAGAAATAGTTGCCATGACTTTAGCAATTACCCTCGTATATATCTTTGTTAAATCAAGTAAACGAATACAGGTATTTTGGTTCATTGACATGGTTCAGTAGAGCAGTAAGATTTGGAACACAAACATACTGAAGTCATTTTATAGAAATCTTTAACTTCAAGCTTTCAAAAGTTCTTCGAACTAAAACTATAAAAGTTATATATGCCGAATTTGAATGTGACACTTACTAAGAAATGCTGTGATCCCACCATTGCTTGTGTTCGATCTGGAAGCCAACTCTACAGACTATTGTCCGGCATCAAAGTTTCCATTGCAGAATGCTGTGTTACACCTGGATCATAGGTATTGCATCCCACTTCTCTTTACAGATTTCCACAGACCGGTGGCAGTGCAGACTCGACGATGGGATAGGCATCTCTTTAGAAGTCCAAAAGTACAGTAGTTCATTAAGCTGGCATCTGGACTCATGACAAAAATGTCAGAAAAGATAGTTGCGAAATTCCAGTTTACACACACACTTTTATATATATATATATATATAATATTAAAATGTATATATCAGACATTTAGAGTAACGAGAAAATGAATGAAAGACGTAGGATATGGAAATCCCATAGAATTCACATATGTGGTGATATCAGTATATTACAAGTTATATGCAACCAGCCGGCAATAAAAGCGACACAGTGATGAAGGCCCCAGAAATAAGTTTATATCCTCTATAAGTGACTATAAACTAACACTACTTTATTAGTGGAACCGTGTTTGTGGTTCTGCGGAAGGACTCCGAAGTTTTTTTTTTTTTTTTTTCGTATCTTTTGTATACAATATATTTGAAAACTGTACGATTATTTGAAAATATTTCGAACGAAATATTTGAAAATAAGTACGATTTTTTTCTGTTCATTCAGAGTACATTCGTGTTTTGAGCCTGATTCTAAGAGGTGAGATAAACGGAAGGTGTTAAACTGCTAATACAGCATTCTTTAGGGTTATTATTATTATTATTATTATTATTATTTTATTGTGGTGCGTACACATTAGCAAGACAAAATACCTAGGTACAAAATGCATTTACTACAAGAAAGATAATGTGTTTCGAATTGTTTTCCAGTCCTTAAATAGTTACAAAGAATTTTTTTAAGCTAGTCTCTTCAGTGTTGTCTAAAGTATATTTTTGGTGTTTTCAATACTTTCTTGTGTAGAACACTAACGCGACTACCTTGTTTGTCTTTTCTAAAAGATTGTTATGTCTTTTAATTGGAGTGTAACTTTTATTATATATAACCATACAAAGTATTATCCGCAACTATTTTTTGGTGATGGTAAGGATGTTTGTTTAATATTTCATTTAGCATTAGTGTATATATTTTAACGAAAGCTGGAAGAAAAAGAACAGGTTTGAATTCTCGAAGATAGGTAAATAATGCCACTATTATTATTATTGAATAAATAGTTTGAAAATATCAAAATGATTCCCGGTCCAAATAACAGAACAGCAACCAAAAGTAATGAGTTTGCAACATGTTTGGAATGCTTAAAAAAGACTTAGGGTAAATATGGCTATCAAATCAAGCAAGAATGTGAAACAGTATTTGACGCATTGTGAAAGTTAGTTACCAATAAATTGGAGAAAAGTTGTGAATATTATATTTTGAATACCAAAAGTAGCGTTATTACTAAAATTGGAGCATTAGAGATTTTGGAAATCAATTTTCTGCGTCAGTATTGGCCCAGTATTTGGAAAACAATGACTTGCATGACATAAAAGATATGTTCATAAACAATCCAAGAATGACGTTGAAAGGGAAGTAATGGGAGACCTCATAAAAACCGAGAACCCACAATTAAATTCAAACATTGGTGAATTAAAGAACGGTTGGAACACCATTGTAAATTTATTTGAAAAATATTAAGGGCACATAGGAAAGAGAGCCGATAGCAAAGGGAAGTACACAGAAGGTATAATCAGTATAAGTGACAAGTCTCTTTGAGCTAGACTTATGAATTTAATAATCGGGCTTGCTTATGTCCTTTTGCTTTTGACTTTTTTTCGTGTATATTCGTTTTCTTCCCCGTTATAGCCTTCTCCTTCCGAAGATTGTGAGTGTAAATTTTGATAATTTGAATTGCAAGCTTAAAATTTCAATAAATCATCATAGAAGCGTTTGAGTTTTCGTTTTTCAAACTGTGTTTAAGAAGTTTTGTAGTATTTACTAAGAAAAGATTTCTCCCACCTGATGCGTTCTATTTTCCGATCGGATCACCACACCTGTTTTCTTGTCAAATGATAGATCTTCGTGGCTATAGGTGTTTCGTTCTTCTCCTACATTTTAACATGTTCCTATCTATTGTAAATGTTGTACAGGTACATTTTTCACTAACTTTATTTCTGTCATAATAAATGCAGATTCTGAATATTATATTCCTATTTGCTTGTATAATTAATTGGTATCTATATGAAAATAGTGTAAACTTCTAACTATTGTAAATCAATGTTTATTAATGAAGTTGGTTATACTGCTTCATTGTGTGTCCAAATTCAACTCTGAAATCTTTGTTCTGATAAAATACAAGTTGTATGCGTTTATTTTTAGAAATGAAGAGGTTTTACATAAAATATGTTTATCTCTAATCCTTGTGACAGGTTCAACTGTTTAAATAATCGTGACATCGCTGAATTACCTTTTACATTCCGAACATTTTCCTTAATTCAAACTCCTGTATTTGTTTTATTCATATCATTGTATGATTTATTACATTCAAACTGGCTTCGTATGCATCGAGGGTGACCAAAACACTTACAAGATTTCTATAAGCGATGAGTAATTTTTCTTTGTTTTTGGGTAATTTTCATGTGTTTCATGTAATTTTCATGTACTTTCTAGTAATGTTAGTCAATATATTACTTGGCGTGATCTGGAGCCGAGACGTACCCTTTACTTTACTCCTATTCGGATTATACTTAAAATACTTGAAAGAAAGAAAAAAAAACTATATAATTAATATCGGAGGGTTCTCAACTGTTGAGAGGTGGGATTTATTTCTTCTCCCAATGTGGCTTAGGGGTTTACCCAGCCTTTATGAAGTGGAGATTTTCAGTTTAAGGGCGACCATAGCTTGGTGTCGATTCCATCACTTTCTGTAAGTCGAGTAGACCTTTAACCGCTCATTGGCTAGATCCGAAAGTGGAGCGCCTCAATGTTATTACTCTGAAATTGCAACGGAAGATAATTCCGTCTGATACAGTGGTTCCGAACCTTTTTGACTGTAGAGACACTCTCCTGCATGCCCACGATATCGCAACGTAGTTGTTTGATTTTTTTTATTAATAATAATAGAACTTATACTATTCTAAACCTACAAGTTTCTCTATGTAATACTGAGCCTTGTTGTTGCCAGGTGGAAGCGTTGACTCTTACAGTCTGTCTCAAAATTGATTTTAACCAATTATTAAATATTTAATGATTTTCAAATTCTAAAATTTCACAATACACTATGGATCTGCACGACACACGGATTGGGAAGCAATTCAACCGTCAAAGATATTCCGTGACATAAACACTAAATTGTCCAAGCACAACAAACAGTTGTTGTACAGTTTCTGTGGTCTGAGTGGCTAAATAACGATTTCAAGGGTGATAGTTCGTTCCCTGAACAGTCATATATTCTAAGTGCCGTAAGACGGAGACCCGGGCTCAGTTTTCAATCCAGTCATGTATTTTTCATTATTTGTGTAGCATTGAATTCGCGCCTATGTAGGAATTGGTATAATATAAAATCGGTTATTTTCTCTATTTATCATATATAGAAGTATATCAGTTTATATAGTAACAGAAAGATAAAGGTATATGAGTGGCTAAACGTAAATAATATTTTTATTGATTTTTTAAATTAATGATTTATTTATTTATTTATTTATTATTACTATTATTATTTAGTTTAACTTTCCCCAATTATATAACGAGGCCGAGGGAGACATGGATGATAGTGGTGGAATGACAAAAGTGGGAAGAAACGGGACAAGTCTCAGGAAACCCACGCACACGGTATTTGTCCATACAAAACAATAATAAATGAATAAATAAAAATAAAAGAACATACTTCAAACTATTTCAAATTTATTACAGTCAAAAAACAATTTCGAAAACAAAAACTACATAACACCATGTTTTACATTTGGGAGAGCCATGTTTTATTTCTAGTGGGAGTGCACGTGGTTTGCATCCCTGTTGAACCAAAGGTGTGTCTTATGTAGCTTCAGTGCTGAAATGGGAAGTTAGCCTTTTACACATGGAAAGGAGTAATTTGACTATTTCATCGGAGTGAAAACTCCAAAATTAAAAAGCGACCAAGAACTTAAAAAGAAAGAAAAAAAAAGCATGGTATGCTAGATACGTTTCTTAAAATATAACTTGCTTTCTTTTTTTATGTAATCTGTTTCTTTCTAACTCCCAACTCTTGCTTTATTGTCAGTTACTTCTACTGATTTTTTTTTTTTTTTTAATTTAGTAACTTTATCGACTCAAGAATCATTGTGTATGCATTAATTAATGTTGCTTTTCATCTGTTTCAGAATAATGCTCGAGTGATCCCGTATATAAAGTCTCAAAACAAACATCTTGATCTCGTTACGGAGGAGCAACGGAAACAGTTCGATAAAAATAACCGCATTATTTCCGATGCGTTGAAACGTTCAAATAGGGTTAGTAGAAAAATGCATTAGTATCTTATTATCTTAAGACTATGGTTACTGTTATTTTTAACTTGTGGTTAACGTCACCATTACTTTATATGAAGGCTAAAGGGAAAAACTAACTTTTCTTTACATCATATTATGAAGTATTCAAAATAAATCTATTATTATTCTTTAAAAGAGTATGAAATAAAAACATACACATCACGTCACAAGTGTAGCAAGTACTCTTATATAACAACGCGAAGTTTTAAGGACGCAAGTAAGCACTACATAGTAACAAGGAAGTTAAGAATCACGGGAAAGAAAGCAACTTTGTGGGAATTAGCTCTGGGAGTTGGGATTTGGTGAATGAGGTTAACAGTTGGATAGAAAGCTCAGAATCATCTCTGCTGACTACATGACTACCTTACATTTCTTTGCTATGTTTTACAGCTAAAGCCTTTTGTCAATATGATTTACGAAGACCAACCTAGTATAAATAATTTGAATTCTTTATTGATGTCGAGCAATGTCTAAATGTTTTCCAGCTATACCTAGAATAATTATTATATTTCTAAACTTCCGTTAACAATTTGGCGATAGCTTACAAGCTATCATATTTGATTGTGTTAGGATTTTTCCAAAGTTTATATGTAGATTTGCTTTAAGTTTATATGTATTCATTTTGACGTCGAACGTGAGTATCCAGTGTCCCAGTTGATGCTTAGCCATTCCGTGTCCTGTCAAGCGACACGTATTCTCACATTTGCAGTCTGAATGGCTAAGTAGCATAGTTATTAACGCACGATAAGCCGGAAATTTAGGTTTGATTTACGATCCTGCCCACATTTTCAGAATTTTGGCATAACAATTTGTGAAGCAGCTAATGTGATACATATCATTCCGGTATTAAAAACCTTAAAACTCTTCATCACGCTTCTCTCTCTTTTTCTCTGTTTTTATTATTATTATTATTATTATTTTATTTTATTTTTTTAAATGACTAAATAGCAACCTATAGTGCAATAGTTTTAACGGGTCGTTTAACTTTTATAAGTAATATTAAATGAACTAAAAGTTTACGACGCTGTTCATACGATGGAAAAATTTCAGAATCCCGACAATTATGACATAAATTCAATGTGTCTATCGGTCACGAAGGTCACGAAATCAGAAAACGTTCATGAAAGTCAAGAAATTTAGCTTTTGGGTCACTATTTTTTTATTTATTTATTTTTTATTTTTTTATTTTATTTATTTATTTTTTTTTCTGTACAGATATAAGTACAGACTCAAAAATTTCGTTCATAAAACGTCAAAATTCACCACCAAAAATGTCTATGGTCGGCTTTGGACGCTACCAAATCGCAAGCAAAGCATGCTTCTATCGCATACATGAAAATTCGACCTAATTGACACCCAAATTTGCTCTTGAGAATGATTCGAAGTTTTTTGGTTTGGTAAAGAAAAGGTCACGAAATTTCGTTTCGGAATTTTAGTAGACACCCTGAAACTGCGTTCACAGATTTTTGGGTTATATGGCATCATATAATTTTGTAAAGTACAACTACAAACCACATTTTTTGGATCAAAAGATCCAATATATTTCAGGCAAAAATTTTCTTGTATGCCTTATATCTCGAGAAGTACATATAGTGCAGCTGAACAAAAACCAACAATTTACTCAGTATGATGTGCTTATTCCGTAAAAAATATGAAAATTCGATTTACGGACCGTTCAAAAATTTTGTGGCTCCTGATCCATAAATTTCAATATATATCATCCACTCAAATATTTTCTTGTACGCCTTATATCTGGAGAACTACATATAGTGTATTCAGATGAAAACTTACGATTTACTCGGTATGATGTGCTTATTCCATAAAAAATACGAAAACTAGATTTAGGTGCCGTTCAAGAATTTTGTGGCCCCTGATCCAAAAGTTCAGTATATTTTATACAATCAATTTCTTGTACCATATTTTTAGAACTACATATAGTGTAGCCAAACTAAAACTAACAATTTACTCAGTATGATGTGCTTATTCCGTTAAAAATACGAAAATTCGATTTATGGACCGTTCAAAAATTTTGTGGCCCCTGATCCACAAAACTTAATATATTTCATATAGTCAGACATTTTCTTGTACGCCTTTATATCTGGATAACTACATATAGTGTAGCCAAACCTAAACTAATTAGTTAGTTTGATGTCCTTATTCCGTACAAAAATACAAAAACTAGATCTAGGTGCCGTTAAAAAATTTTGTGCCTTCTGATTCTTACACCAAAACTAACAATTTACTCAGTATGATGTGCTTATTCCATTAAAAAAAATACAAAAACTCGGTTTACGGACCGTTCAAAAATTTTGTGGCCTCTGATCCACAAAATTAAATATATAACACACAATCATTTTCTTGTACGCCAAATATTTTGAGAACTGCATATAATGTAGCCAAACCAAAACTAACAATTTACTCAATATGACGTGCTTATTCTGTAAAAAATACGAAAACTTGATTCACGAGCCGTTTAAAAATTTTGTGGCCCCTGATCCCAAAAAAATCAATATATTTCTTTCAATCAAAAATTTTCTTTTACGCCTTATTACTCGAGAACTACATATACTGTAGTGTAGCCAAACTATCATTTAACTCAATATGATATGCTTATTCCGTATTAAAAAAAAAAAATGAAAACTCGATTTAGTTGCGTAAAAAATACGAAAACTTTTGGAGCCTCTGATCTAAAAACTAATTATTGGCCAAGATCGCAATCTTTTGATGTATTTTTGGATCATTCCTAAAATTCTTGGCCAAGATCGGAATCTTTTGATCCATTTTTTGGATCATTCCTAAAATTCTTGTTCATTTATTTAATATTTCACAATTATGCTCCGAGACTAGGGAAGACAGTTATGGTAATAATGAACGTAATGGTGGAATGGTTCCCTTCATAAACTTACAATATTGTTCGTTGTTTAAGTTTATTCATGAGAACTCAAAAGACTAGTGAGAAGCGTGGTGAAATTTCATTCATCCACACTGTGGAGTGCAGGGGAGGAAAAGAGAAATCTCCGTATGGAAACCATATGCAAATCTCTCTCTTACTACCTCTTTACCTACAGGAATGTTGTATCATACTAATTTAATGAAAATTTCAAGATTATACCAAATAAATAATAGTAATTAATTAGATTTAAATAAAAGTCAGTAGAGCCAAAATTAAAAAAAATATATATATATATATATATATATATATATAATTTCTATGATTCCATTCCTGTAAGTGTGAGTTCCTTATTTAAAGTCCTGTATCCCTTTCGGACTTCCTTTGATATGTGGACTAACGCATGACTTATCTGCCACCTTAGTGTATCAAAGAATAGGTGTGTAATTACTTTCGGATGAGTAGAATATCTGGCACCAGAAAGAATGCAACTCAGAAGAACTGCAGGAGAACAGAATTAGTACATTGGTACTCACCATACCGGTTGAAACTCAGCTTTGAAGAGAACAACTCCAAGATAATTGAGGTGAAACACATTTATTTCATTCACTCACTATTATTGACCTTCACTAACAAAAACATAATTATGCACTGATAACTACACTTCACACGATTATAAAAAAAAAAAAAAAAAAAAAAAAAAAAAAAAAAAAAAAACTTTGACATTCTCTCAAATGTCTTCATTAGAAAGTTAGCTTAATGAATTAATCTTTTCAAATCACTTCGGATAGGTATTTCTGTAACAGTTCTCTTCTTAATCTTCTGGAGAAGTCTGTCCGTTATTCCACTTCTTTTTGTCTCTGTAGATGATGAATAGTTTCTCTATCCTGAAAAAGAACTATCCCTTCTTATGGTATTGGTAGCATTCAGGCTAACTTAACGTCCTTCTTGCCTGAGAATGACGGTAATGCCACTAATTGAAATATGCATTTGTATCTTTTAGTAAAAAAAAAAAAAAAAAAAAAAATAAATAAAAAAATAAATTATATATATATACGGAATAAAATATGTGTATAAAAACGTTTTATTTTGCGGATGTTCCACTAAAAACTTGCAATAGAATATTGCCACTTTCCTTGGGCCTGATGATTACATACATTATCACAAGATAGATAATTTTCACTGAAGTAATATATATCTATATATTTATCTATATATAGGAGCGATATAATCTGAATATTTTTCACTGTTTCAATTCTTCCACCAGTCTTATGTTTTATCTTGCTGGTACTAAGAATAAACTGAAACTAAAAGAGTACCTTGTGTGTTAATTCATATTTCATTAAACTTCTTCAAAAAATCACAGTATCAAAATTAACGTCTATCCTCTGACTCCTTTATAGTTTTTTTTTTTTTTTTTTTTTTTTAACTACTGGTGTTGTTATAATAAATCACCTATAATTACATAAAATAAAACAAAATGCAGTATGATGGTCAGAACTTAAGTGTAATTGTCCGAGTCATGCTATGACCATGCCTTCCAAAGTTAGAAAATTACAAAGTTTGTGAGTTTAAACCGCTCATAACACCACTTAACCTGACACTCTCGTATTCAATACCGAACTAACTATTGAAACCTCAAGATTCTAGTTTTAATTCTCTTGCAGTTTCTCAAAAACATTACACTCGCGCCGCGTATGGTCGCTTTTTCATATGGGACAATAGGTCTTCCCTTTTTCTTTTCAACTTTAACCACCTAACGGGTTTTGGTAACGGAAGTCTCTTATTATTGTTTACATTAAATATATTGATTAATTTTATAATTATTCTTGATTGTCATCTCATACTAACTAATGTACCATAAACTCCATAGTTTTAGCTTTATACCGATACCAAATACATAGTGATCTCTTTCTAATAACACCTTTAAATCAATATTTTTTAAATTCGATATTAAATATTTTACAACTACATCTCTGTCAGCATGTTTTTGCTGCTCTGATCTTTACTGCCCTCTACAGGAGTTATTTTGCAACTACCTACGTTCATGGCGCGTAAGTAGTGTTGTTCTACAGGTTTCTGCTAGTGAGTGAACTTTCATTACTTATTACACAAAGTTAACTATACATGAACATTATAAATATATCCACACTCATTCCTTTTACTGCATACATATGAGAAAATGAGTCGTCATCTTCCAATAAAGCGAAAATAAGTGAGTTTCTGAGGGTGTGCACCAAATTTCTTCTGCTTCGTGCGGCTTCTAAAGCTCCACCCTCAAGTAATGCGAGATGTGTTTGGGCGTTTCTATTTCTTTTCCCGCGATGAAAAAGAATGTTTGAAACTACAATTACACGGAAGGATGGCAAAAGGAAAACAAAATAAGATTGCGCGTAGCTTTCCAAAACATAGTTGATTAGTCTACGTAATACTTATCTTTATTTTAATTATTATTATTAATTGCTACTATTCTAGGCTTAATTCTGGTGAGCTTGGGAGAAAGTTCGCGTATGTTTTCATATATTCGCTACGCCAGCTAGAATTCTTGTGAAATCGGTAGCTATCCCTTGGTTTTAACACGTCTTTGTCCTTCGGTTTTGATATCTGTGTGTTAAATTTTGACAATGGACAATTCTGTCGCCTTTTCGGTAGTGTTACAACTTAAGTTATTTTATAGTTTTTCAGTACTATATAGTATCCTTATGGTTACTTAAAATTATAAAACAGTAAATTTTACATCCAGCTCACAGTAAGTGGTTGGCAAGGCTGACCACGCATAGATGACTGATCCTTTTTAGCGTTGTTGTTTCTAACAAACCTGAATAAAAAAAATTCTAACTTACTAGTCTATCTTTCTATATATACATGTATATAAAATCCAATATCTGTCGTTATGTTCTCGATATAAAGCTTGAATTTTATATTTATGAAATAAAATAAGTATGATTTTAGGCTAATCAATAAAAATAATAATAATAATATATGAAAATAAAGAAAAAACATTTCCATTTTGATATGCAAATTAATGGAAAAGTCTAAATATAATATAATATAAAATTATTAATACAAATAATAAAGACTGCGTGTGATAACACGTTTGTGAGAGAGAGAATGTGAGAAAAAAACTCTCATTTTAACATTTTAATAGCAAATATAATTCATATACAGATATTTATTGCTGGCAGCGCATCAAAGTATCCAATTCAAAAATAGGACAATTGTCACTTACCATGTTTTCCTTCTTAGTTCTTCATTTATACAAAATTTATTGTAAGAAACTGTCTTGTGTATACAGAAACTTATAAATTGGTGTGAATTCACCCTCTTATCTTATTTTATTTATTTATTTTTATAAAAAAAATACAAATCTGAACTTCAAGCAATGAAAATAATGTGAAAAATCAAAGGAAAGTATTTGGTATTGCATGAAAATCGAATAATTTTTGTAGAAGTTATCAAAGGAAAGTTGTTTCGTTTTTACATTTTGCACGAATGTTGGCGGAAATTCGTAGCCTGAGCTTGAGTTTACTCCATTATTATTATAGCCTCAAGTTAAGGTCAGATAAATTTTACGGAAGTTAACGCGGAATAGACAGACACATACAGTCACAAAGTACGTGTGAGAAGCTCTCTTACACTCGCTTCATTATTCTTATTTATACTGAAGTGGGTGAAGTTTAATAAAAATACATCCGGTTTTGCCCAAACTTGGTTGGTGATGTGTTTGTATTCTCGAAATCATCCCTATTTTGGGGGCTGAAATCTCCAATATTGATAAGTGGAAGACGGTAAATTGAATAGTTCGCGCAAATAAAACTCGTCACAGTTACTTTCCACTCACTTTTACTGTGCATACGGAACCACTAATACAACTATTATCATAGAATTATTTACGTTGCTGCTTACTCCTTCATTAATCGAGGCTTTCTGTTTTCCTCCGAAGATTCATTGCTTTGTTTTGAATCTCTGATGTTCGTAGTAAATTTGAGGATGGATTTTGAAGATTTGAAATACTTTGCTCAAGGTGCAAAATTTCCGGTCGCCAGATCACCGTTGGCGACGAGAAGTATTCGGCGACAAGTGTTCAGTAGGATTGCTTTCTGCCTAAACTCACAGGGCTGCGCAGTTTCTGTTTCGCACGAAAATAATTGTCACTGAAGTGAGAGAAAACACGGAATGTGAAGTCTTCATAACGTTGTAATTCACCCCTCCTTCCCCACAGAATTGTCCAATTCAAAATTTATTATCCTGAATCTAATTGTCTGGTTTTGAAATGTTGTGCACTGGTGTAACCTCTTTCTTTGTCAAATCAAAGGCTCTGTATGTCTGTCTGTCTTTGAAATTTTGCTCCGTGCTTTGCTTTTTCCACGAGATAAATCGCTTGCATTTTAAACATTTTCCCCTGGATATGGAGCAAAATATTCCCAAACTAAACCTCTTTTTCCACTTGGTAATATCGTTGTGTGTTCTTCTTCCATTCTTTCTCAAATGCCCATTGTTCAGGAATAGGTGAAGAACTGAACTGAATTTCCTTCCGAGTTCAGCAATATGTGATCTATGATTGTACTTTTTTTTCGTTTTAGGCAGTGATGCCCTTATTGTTGTAAGCTGCCGTTTTTGAGGGTTGTTTTCGCTAACTGATAAGTTGAGGGCTAGACTATCCAAATATTTTCCAACCTTTTTCTTCCTTTTTATAATCATTATTATTGCTGATACTTACACACTATCAACAATTATCACATCGATCCAGTTATACAATATAACATTAACGTTCAGCGTTTCTCTAACGAGATCAACAACAGGTCTATAAGAAGAGAATAGCTTTTGTTTCAAAGTACATTACAATACGATCCATTTCAAAGATTCGTCCACAAAAATTTGCATTGTGGAAGAATGAAAGTCGTAGCCCGATAATTTGTATTTATAAATACAAGAAAGTTAATAAATATATTTGTGTTTATTTGTTCATTTAATCTATCTATGATGTAAATTTAAAAATGAAACAAAAAGAAAGGATTACTAGTTTTTAGTTTTTGCGTGAAAATAAAAAGAACTGTTTCAATCGTAAAAAAATTATCAATATGAACAGTCATACATTTTAGTAAAATGAATTTATTTTTTTAAAATTTGATTTAGATTATATTTTTCTTGTCTTTTTATTTATTTATTTATTTTGTTTCAGTTTTCAAAAGGAAATCAATTCCTCGTTAGCATACATACCGATAGGACTGTTCGGTTTTAAGATTTACGTATCGATTTTCTATATGTTTTAAATACCTCTCGTCACTATATGGTTAGCCTACGCCCCTTTGGCTCGAAAAGCATGGGTTAGTTCCCAGTAGAGCTTTTGTGGTTTGGATCCTACATTGGACTGTAGGTCCACGTTTCATATGACCTTGGTGGCGAAAGAGACTCTAAACACCAATACAAATAAACAATCAAGAAAAGCCGTAAGTTACCAGAAAATCATAAAATACCGAAAGAAAACAAGATCAGGAAATTAAAGTAGGCAAGAATGACAACAAAATAATCGTAATCAAAAAATTGTTTACGTGTGTTTAAGTGAAGACAAAAATTGATGGAAGAACAATGAAATCAGTCTAAAATATTATGGTATTTCTTAAAAATTTTTATTCATTTCATGTGGAAAAATTCGTATGAAATCAGTTTTCATAATTTATTTATAAATACGTATAAACCAGTAATGCAGCAGAAGAAATTCGAGCTTTGAGTTTTGATGTTTTGCGTCCTTACGCAACACCGAGCCTATATTGAGAAATTATAACGTCATTTTAAGGAGAAAAGAATGAACCACGAGTCGTACTCTGATAAAATGTATTTATTCATACAAGGAAGATAATATACTTCGCCTTTTTCTACAGTAGAAAAGAAAGATTGATCATTAAATTCCGGTTTAACAAGAGAGAAAATAAAGAAAAAGTAATGAAAAATATCATTCAGAAATTGATCTATATTTCAGTATTTCGGTATGAGTAATACAGACATTTCGGTATTCAGAAATACCGATACGGGTTTCGGTGTTCCGATATTTTTTTACAGTCCTACTTTATAGTTGAGGTGATAGGAAAAATGTTGACACGGATATTTTGGTAAAGAGAGCGGGACATAATCTAGAGCTGTACAAACGTTACATGGGCATGACATCCAGGAAGTAACATAGAAGATTTTTGCTTATGAGAGGACATTTTCGATTGTTATATACACTATGCAGAAACGTGAGCTTGCTGTTTCTTTGTAATAATTCCGAAACCGTTTAACCATCATGTATTGTTTCATTATTTGGCATTTGTCGTGTAATATCTGACAATCGAATAAACGTATTTGAGTGAAGTGTTGCATAAATATCAGTATGGCACCTTTGTGGAAGTATACAATGTTTTCCTCTTCTACATCCATGTATCTAAACTTCGCGGGAGAAACGGTATAAATTAAAAAACAGGTTTTTAGGAGGTGATTTTTTATTTTACCAAGTGTAGATATGAATTACTTATACTAAGATGCGATTATTCAACTCACGTTTAGAATTGACTTATATCGAGTTAACTGAAGGTGGAGTATGACAAATAGATCTCCAATTTTGACTTATCTCATTTTGGCCAATTTCTCACTTAAATTGTTTCTCCCGCGCAGTCTAGATATATAGACTAAAATAGATTAGCTGTATAGTTTTTGCATGCTTACTTCTTGGGCATGAAGAGCGTATTATACTGACACTTTGTGCGAATAGGTATTGTAGTTTTCGATCAGTGTGCCAAGTTGAATCATTCTACGTGCTTCTATTCGCGTGATACAAGGAAACGAAATCAACTTTCTTCGTTCTCATCTGTTTAAACTTTTTCTGAATTCGAACGTTAGCGCGTTGCATATGAGTGAAGGTATAACGTAGAAATAGCCGAGTGGAAGGGGATATGTTTCTGATCATGGGGTCAGTGGTTCGATTCCAGTCCTGGGAAGCTTTTAGATATATATTAGAATTTACTCAGGGGAAAGATAGTATTGGCGGGGTAGTCGCAAGCTCAAAGCAGAACCGTGCCCTGGAACCGCCGTCGAATCACTGGCGATATAAGTGTAATTTCGTTGATGATCTGCCAACAGCAGCAACTGATGGCAATTAAAAGTATGCAGTTGAGCTTATTTTTCTCTTGGGTCACTTTGGTCTGGGGGCCGCGGTGGCTCGGTGGTAGAGCGTTCACCTCTGGTGCTTGGGGTCCCGGGTTCGATCCCAGCCCCCGCCAAGTGAACTTTGTAGTGGACGAACACCGTGTGCGTGGGTTTTCTCGGGGTTCTCCCGTTTCCTCCAACTTTCTTCATTCCACCATTTTCATTCATTACTCATTATCACCGTCTCCTTTAGCCTAACCGGCATAACCGTGGGACGTAAAACTCAAAGATTTCATTTCATTTTTTTCACTTTAGTCTGATACGAAACCATTTCAGTGGGTGAAAAAAAAAGTCAAAAAATGAAAAGACACTCGTATATATATTAGAACCTAAAAAATCTTATCTTTCAAAGTTCGTTGTGACAAATATTGAAGGAATTCATTTCCTTATTCAAATGAAGAAATTAGTGTTAATTCTATTAAAATATCTTCTGTTTCCATTACCATGATGAGAATTAATTATTGCAGAGAAAAAATATTCTTCCAGTTAGAAAGTAGTAGACTAACTGTGCCACTAATTTCAATGTTTATTTATTGCATTAGATTTTTATAAAACGTCAAAAAGAATCTAATATATTGATTGTTTAGATTCTGTTTCGTTTAATTTTATTTTCCACAATCTCTGTTTGTTATTAAGTGATAGTAAAATATAGTCTTAATCATTATAGCTATATTATAATTTTGTTTATATTTTCTTACAGGCTACTGAGCTTATGAAATTGATGGAAGAATATGAGATTATCTTGGAGCAATTAAAGAACAACAAGAAGAATCAAGTATATAGATATGTGTCAGAACCATTAGAAGTCTAGGTATATATTTGTAAATGTTATTAATGAAGTAGTAGATTTGTAAATTAAACCTCACACTCAAAAGCTATCTGTAGTGCTTGAAACTAGAAACTACTTCAAAGAACCTGTAGAAGTAACCAAGGCGTTAGTTTTCCACGAGGTAGAAAAGAAGTTGAGCTTAGTAAACTGAATGTTCACACAGACAATGACAATTTCAGAAAGTAAAATGTATAATTTTCAGTGTGGAGGAACTGTATAAAATAACGTAGTATATTTGTAAACTAAAGACAAAGGCAAATTACAGATTGGCTTTTAAATTTCTTCAAAGACTGTATCCCTGTAATATGTAAATATTTAAAGTATAATTAAATATTACCAAAACATGTTATTTCTGTTTATGTTAAGTAAACTTTTTATGTATCAAGAATACATTTGCTTTATTCCGGCGACAGTGTCAATCCATAACCTCCATGAAAATATGAGAAATACTAAAAACTAACAACTAACTATGGCCTATGGAACCTGAAGGTTCAATGCTGCGCTCACAAAGCTCTCCACTGACTTCTATCCTTAGCCAGCTGGATCCAGTTTCTATTTCGTATTCCTATTTCTCCGAGATTCATCTTAATATTGTTCTCCCATCTGCGCCTAGGTCTTCCTAATGATCGTTTTCCGATTGGTCTTCCAGTTAAGACCTTGAAAGCGTTCCTACTTTCTTCCATCCTGGCTACATGACCTCCCCACGTGAGCCTCCTAGACTTGATGACCCTAACAATGTTTGGTAAACCATATAAATTATGTAGTTCTCGTTATGAAGTTTCCTCCATTCACCATTCCCGTTCCTCTGGGTCCAAATATTCGTCTCAGAATTATGTTCTCAAATATTTTCAGTCTGTGTTCTTCCCTCAGAGTAAGCGACAACGTTTCGCAACCATACAGAACAGGTATGATTATCGTTTTATAAATTTTAAGCTTCAAATTGCTCGACAGAATTCGCGACGACAAGAGATTTTGAACTGAATAATAATACGAATTCCTTATTTTTACTCGACATTTAATTTTTTCGTGGATATGGTATTCCTCTGTTAATTTGTTCCTAGATATTTGAAAGTATCCATTTTATCAAAAGTATTATTTAATATTTTAAAGCATCGATAATTATCCGTATTACGATCCTGACGAACTTCCATGTATTTAGTTTTCTCTGCATTTACTTCTAAAGCCATGTCCCTGCGTTTAATAAGGCCTCTGCATTTCTTTTTATTGTTCTATCATTCCGTATTAAATTTACATCAGCATACGCCATAACCTGGTGTATACCATTCAACTCTAGGCCCTGGTTGCTATCTTTAATTTTCCTTATAGCATATTCCAGGACAAAGTTGAATAATAATGGCGAAAGCGCATCTCCTTGTTTCAGGCCATTCTCGACATGAAAGCTCATGGACAAAAATTTTTTACCCGGACTTTACTTTGAGATTCATTTAAACATATCTTAATTAATCTAATTGGCTTTTTCGGTATTCGAAATTCTGTAAGAATGTTGCACTATGTTTCTCTCCTAACCGAGTCGTAAGCCTTTCTAAAATCAATAAATAGTTGATATACCTGAGTATTCTATTCCCACTTCTGTGGTGGACAAACACCGTGTGCGTGGGTTTTCTCGGGGTTCTCCCGTTTCCTCCCACTTTCTTCATTCCACCATTTCATTCATTATTCATCATCACCGTCTCCTTTAGCCTAACCGGCATAACCGTGGGACGTAAAACTCAAAAATTTCATTTCATTTCATTTTCTATTCCCACTTCTTTTCGAGTATTTGTCGAATGGTAAATATTTGGTTGATAGTTGATCGATTTCGTCTAAACCCGCACTGATAATCTCCAATAATTTCAACTGCGCATGGGGCCAATCTTACTAATAGAATGTTCGAAAGAATTTTGTAGGATGTTGACAGAAAAGAAATGCTTCGATAATTATTATAGTCAGTTTTGTCGCCTTTCTTGTGAATTAAAACAATGATTGATTCTTTCCACTCTTGTGGTAATTCTTCCTTGTTCCAGATGAGGAGAATGAGTTTGTGTATCTTGTTCCACAATTTTTCGCTTCCAGCTAAAATTAATTCAGCCGCAATTTTGTCTTCACCCGGAGATTTGTGCTTCTTTAATTTCTCTATAGCGATTTCTACTTCTATTCTGTTAGGTTCTGGAATATACAGTTCTACGGTATTTCCCTTTCTCCATGCACATTAGTTTTTGGCTATGTGTTAACCCATCTGTCAAAGAAATCTTTCCATCTATTTAAGATGCTATTTGTATCACTGAGAACTGTTCCGCTAGTTTCTAATATAAATAAAATAGAGTTTGTCTGTGTGCAGCCTGGGGACCTGACGAGTGAATCGAGAGTTATCAAAATTTGGTCACGGTACCTTGATCCAGGCCCTAGATCAAGATTTTTTTCTTTCTTTTTAATTTCGAACTAGGAAGGGGGGGAGGCGTTTACCGGGACCGGCCTGGGAACCAGACAAGTTGACCGAGAGTTACCAAATTTTGGTCACGGATACCTTGGTCCAGGTCCCAGACCAAGATGAAACTTTTTTTTTTTAAAAAATTCGAACTAGGGCGGTCTCAGGGGAGCGTTTACCGGGACATGTAAATGTAGTAGAAAATGACCGATATTAGTGTCGAAATCATAGTTTTCGTGGTCGCTGAGATCTATGATGAAACTCTGATCGCATTAACCTCAAAATTCATCCTATTCGGCTGTGGGCCGGGGTCACCGGGGGGGGGGGGGGGGGTGAGGGAGATACGAGACAAAAAACTAATCCAAAATGACCTATATTAGTGTCAAATCCATAGTTTTCGCGGTCACTGAGATCAATGGTGACATTTCCATTAGCGATACCTTGCAAATTAAGCTACCATTGTATGCGGGGGGAGGGGTTCAGCTGAAGGGAGGGATATCGAAACATGTAAAAATAGCCTAAAATGACCGATATTAGTGTCAAATCCATAGTTTTCGTGGTCGCTGAAAGGAATGGTAATACTTCCACAGGCGTTGACTTCCAAATCCAGGCCCCACGCAAAAAATGGGTATATTCAGCTAGTACATTAATATATAAGCACGAGGTTGATAGCCTTTCTTAAATTCGTTAATCTCCTTATATATGTCCCGAATGTTTTTATTTTTACTATTATCTTCAAGTTCCTTAACTTTAGCTTTCAAAATATCCCGTTTCTTTGTTCTAAAAGTTTTGGAAGTTTCCCACCTGATGTCTACGAAATTTTGTGTAGTTATTTTATTCAGATTTTGTAGCCAACGTAATTTTGCGTTTTCTCTTCTCTGCTAGTTTAATGTATTCCTGGTCGAGCCACGTTTGTTCCTACGTATTTCCGCGTGTTTAATTTCTCTTTTGTTGAAATTTTAATGCTATCTCTAATTTCAATGCAAGTATCCTCAACACTGGTGCACTCCGAATCTTCAAAACTGCGAATCTATTCAAAACTTCAATTTGGTATTCCTCTCTTTCCTGTCTCTCTTCTAATTTCTTTAAATTAAATCTCTCCATTTTCATTGAATACTTCCTTTATTCAACGATAATCTCTCTCTTACTATCGCTGCTACCAGGTAGTGATCAGTGTCACACGCTACCGGGTAGTGATCAGTGTCTTCTTCTATCTACTAAAACCTGATCAATTTGATTTTGCGTTTTTTCGTCTGGTGAGGTCCAAGTGTATTTTTGAACGTCGTGATGTGGGAATTTTGTACTCTTCACGATTAGGGTTTTGGATGTTGCAAAATTCACGAGTGTAACACCGTTGTCATTACTTTCCTTATGCAGATTTTCGTTCCCGATAATCGATGTGAAAATATCTTCTCGTCCTACCTTCGTATTGAAATCCCCTAATAGAATTTTCATATGGTATCGCGGGGGTTGGTCAAATAATTGTTCCACTTCTTCGTAAAAACTGTCTTTTATATCGTCATCCTTATCTTCTGTTGGGGTATGTACATTTAAAACAATAATATCACGCCACCGACTCTTAAGAGTAATAAAAGAAAGTCTACCATTAACAAATTCAACCTGCTTAATTGCTGGTATTATTCGTTTGTGAACGAAAAGCCCTGTTCCTAATTAGTGATTTTTATGTCCTTCCCCGTAAAAGAACGTAAAATTTCCGAATGTTACAGTTCCATTTCCTTCCCACCTAACTTCCTGAACTCCTACTAGGTCCATCCTGTATTTCTCTAATTCATGTTCATTTTCTTTTGCTGAGGTTGTGCCAAGTTATCAGTCCTGGTCCGAGGCTTCTTTGAATGTTTCTGAACAAGTTAAGTTTTTTCAGTATGAAGTTGTTAGCCTCATCCAAACCCCCAAGCTGGCGGTCCACTCCTTATCGTCTGTTCGCGATTGCTTATTCAGTATATTCGCAGCTAACCTCTATATCTAGAGGCCTTCTTCCCAATCCGCAACCTGAGGACGCGCCATGCCATGGTGACAGGAACCCACATTACACGGAAATATGAGAAATACTGTATGAGTAAACCAATAGTTTTTACTGTTGTTACATCAGCTCGTGTGTACTGTTCAGAAGTAATGATAAAGATATTTCAGATTCTTATTGCTTATATTTGAGCGCAGCACGCCGGCGTTTTGGTGTAACAAACGTAAAAATTTTCATTTTTCATATTTTATTCACGAAACCGTTTTTCAATCAGTCAGCTTATGTTTGTTATCATCGGAGATATGGGACTTTTAAATTGTGTACCTGCAATACATTAGTCGTTTGATCGTTGTATCGAAAGTAAAGTGAATTCGAGTTGCTGTTCATTTAGTCTTTTTCGGTTGTCATGACTTATCCTTTAATTTCCTAAAGTTTGCCCTCTCCTCCCTGAATACCCTTATATATGGTGTGTTTCAGATGAAACATTCAGTGTGCCCTTCCCACTGGTGTAGAGGCTGGCATTTGCACCTTTAGTGCATGGAGTTGGGGATTCGATTCCCGGTGGGAGAGCACTGAACGTATACGGTGGTTCAGATCCACCCCGAGGCTGAAAATGGGCGGAAACTTCAATAAATAAACAAACAAACGAAAATGCTCATTGCTGATAAATCACAAACGGTTGGAGGTTTAAAAGATTAAATAAAAATTGAGAGGAAAATATTAGAAGACGCATTGAATGAAACATTCTGCTTGCCCTACGACCCTCTATAATAGAGCCCTGAGAAGAGTTTCGAAGACCGCAGAATATTGTCGTTGGGATGTGATAAGCGGAGAAGAGAAGATGCTAGTGTGTCTTCAGTTCTTTGAATTTTGAATGACAGCGATAAACAAAAATTCTTACTTTAAAGAAACAATCAGGTATGGGCAGTTATTGTGAGCCGCTGACATGTGTGACATTAAGTATTGTTGGTGTACATTTTAGTGTATCAAGATGTCGAAAGTAGGCCTTTTTAGGATAGAAAAGTTTGTGAGACTATCTTGCAACGTATGTGAAATTGCGGTTTCTGCTGAGAAGTGTTTTTTGTCAAATATGAGTACAGAAATAATAATAAAAAAAAAAAAACATTCCAAGGACACGCAAATCAGCTGGTGAAATATTTAGAATCTTCGTGGTACATTCACGAATCCGGCTTCACATTCTGACAGTTTTGCAAATGATTTGTGTGAAACTCTGACATACAAGTAACGTTGACATACCTTAATTAAACTTAAGAAATATTCCTTTTAGAAAGTTTCTCGAGAAATACACAAAAAGTTTCTAAGTGAATAATCTTTGAAAAAGGCTTACGTTGATAGCACATACAATAGAACTATTGTCGGTATCTACAAAAGTATTGATGACAAAAAATATGGATTTCAATTGATGAAACATGCGATATTCTCAGCCATTCCATTGCTAATGTTGTAATTAGAACTTTGGAAGGAGGAGAAGACACATAAACGTATTTGAATTCATCAGAAGTTCTGAAAAAAGTAAATGGTAGGGTAATTGCACACCTCTTTATAAAATCGATGACTGTTCTGTGACCAGAATGACCAAAACATGATAGTGTTATTTTTGTCAGTCTGAGCTGTATACATAAGAAGTGCAGCAAAAGCTCTTAAGGTTCTATTCCTAAGTATTCTGCATGTCACCTGTCTGGAACATGCATTGCATTGAATTGTAGAGGAAGTGCGTTTTCATTTTCCCAGCGTTGATCTCGTGTCAAATGTGAAAAAGGTATTCCTGAAAACTCCTCCCGAAGCAGTATTTTTCGTGAATTAGTTACTCAACTTCTACCACAGCCCGTCCTAATGAGATTATGTACATAGATTTACAGCTGTTCTCTATTATGCTAAGAATTTCGAATCGATCAACAGAATCATTGATACTTTCCATTAGGATGATGCATCTTGAATTAAGATTGCTCAAAGTTTGCTTACGAAGAATTCCTTGAGAAATAACATAGCTTTCATCTTTCATTGCAACACATTTTGTAAAGTTGCCAGACAGTATCACCAAGCTTTGGGAGAAAAAAAAAAACTCATCTAGTTCTCTGAAACTCGTTCAAGATCTGAGTGTTGTACCTAATGACAAGGACTCGCATATTTGGCGAAAGTGTGATCGTGTTGTAAGTGCTAATCCAGATTTAAAAAATTGAACATTGCCAGTGTTATAGAAGATGATGCTGATCTGATCTAATCGTTGAAAATGACATGAATCCTTCACAAATTACATGTTTCAAGTATGCTCCAGTGATATCTGTAGATGTGGAAAGATCATTTTCACATCTAAAGCAGATTCTTTCTGACAGAGACAAAGTCTTTCGTTTGAAAATCCTAAATTGACAATTACAGAGAACAAAAGCATAAAATATTCTGTGAAATTAAGTTCTAGTGCAGTGTAAAATAATTTCATTTTAGTGTTTCTTGTGTTTTGAATGTTTTCTAAACTGCTAAGGAACTGTGTGTGATCAGGGTTTTCGTGTTTATCATTTTGTTTTATTGTTACTACTGAAGAATGCTGAATGTATCCTTAGATGTCTTTCCTTTTGCGCAGTTTGAAAGTTTCCAGAAATTTTAAATTGTATACTAACTGCAAAGTGGAAAGTTTTATTTCGTAGAATCGATATTTTTTATTCAATTAGTAACCCAATTATAGGCTATATAGGTCTTAAATATTTTAGTATTTTTTTTTTTATAAACAAGAACACTTATTTGTTTTATTTTGCCATTTTTCAGTTTTTATTTCGCAATTTTGCTAGCTATAAATTACCCATTACGTCGCGCTCACACCACGGACATGACGCGCGAGATGGAATACTTTTATTCTCAACGTATTACATGTGACGAGGAGGTATATGCTGTATAGATTAGGTCGGTACCGGCAAATCACATCCTGTGTGAATCCTCACACGGCGCTGACGTAACACTTGAAAACTCGGACTTTTTCCTCCTAGCGCAGACTCGAAATATGAACGCCGAAATTCCACTGCTAAGACGAGACATCATCAAATATGTATGTACCATCTAAAACTTATTATCAAATCTAGGCTGTTTGAAGGAAAAGAAAATAGTTGAAAGAAACAAATTAGCTTTAAGGAAGAGTAACTATGTTTATTCCAGCATAGAAAGAGATCTGCTACAAAGTCGTATGAACGGTCTAGCATTGCCAATATAATATACACAGAAACGACGATACAGTCGGCATCGAGGGGTTATGTTGCTTTCTGTTATCACTATCCTTCATTATATACAAGTACGTACTGTCCGTAGAGCAAAATAAATTATTTATACTTTGGAAGTATATATAAGAGAATACTCGACTGAATACAATAATAGTAACAGGTTGGTTCCCTTTTATATCATGACATTAACAAGACCTCATATCAAAGTCGAAACATCAGACAAGCATAACGTCGTGACATCTGATTAACATGCTCATGTATTGGCTCGTTATACAATGTTAATAATAAGATTAGATTCAGTACATACAGCAACAGGACATAAGAAATGAATCTGACAATGTTAGCTGACTTGAGTCAATTACAACGCTAGAATTTTACATCTAGAAAACATCGAAGACGAACGGTAAGGCCTTAAGCCTTACATATTTAATGTGACATATTATAAAAATCATACATCGTCATAAGTAAATATTACTTTCAATAGGACTTGACTATAAACCAGGGTTGAGAAAAATACATTTAAAAAAAAAAAAAAAAGAATAAAACGTGTTTAAAACATGAAAAAGGTGTTTAAAATATTTTAAACATGTTTTGAAACACACACGAAAAAAAAAAAAAAATGTTTTAAAAATTTTGAACATGATTTTAAACATATATTTCAAAATCGGGTAATAACTTATTTGTTAAGATTTCTTGCTCTTTACTAGCAATCAGTGATGTTATTCTAATTCTTTAACAACCGGTTCTGTATATATACATACATATCATTATATATATCATCATCATCACCATCATAGGTATTCTGCCCTTACTGGCAGGTCACTTGCAGCAGCTGAGAAACTTTCATGCTTCACGGTCCTCCGCTAACCTCTTCGTCTTCACGTATGATCTTTCTGTTTTTATATCATCCATTAATTGTAGTCTCCTTCGCCTTCTGCCTCTCTTTCCCGCCACCATATCCTCTATGACATCTCTCATGATACAATTTCTTCTTAGGCAATGTCTCAACCAGTTTCTCTTCCTCTTCTCAACAATATCTAACAGTGTTCTTTTCTCCCCCAATATTTCTAACACCCACTCATTCGTTTTCCGCTCGATCCAACTAATTCTTTCCATCCTTCTCCACACCTACATTTGGAATGCTTCCAGTTGTTTTTCATCACTTTTACGTAATGTCCTCGTTTCCGCCCCATACAGTACAACACTCCACACGAAGCATTTTATGAGTCTTTTTCTCAAATCTCTACTCAAGGTCCCACAAAACAGACTTTTCCTCCTCCTAAAGGCTTCTTTCACCATTCCTATCCTTGCTTTTATTTCACGTTCGCACTTCATGTCATTGCTAAGAATACTACCCAGATATCGAAAACTATTCATTTGTTCTATTTTCTCCCCTCCCACTTTTATATTTGACACAGACCTCTTCGTTCCAATCATCATGGTTTTTGTCTTTCTAACATTTATTTTCATCCCATATTCTTCAAAGCCCATCCTCAGGTTTTCTAACATTTTATTGATTTCCTTTTCAGATTCTGCAACAAGCGCCATATCGTCTGCAAATCTTATGCATCTAATCATTCTACCTCCTACCGAAACGCCGTCATCATCATGTAAACTCTTTTTCACTATCTCGTCTAGAAAGACATTAAATAGTGTTGGCGAGAGGCAGCATCCTTGTCGAACTCCCCTTCCAATTGCACTCTCTTCCGTCAGTTCTTCCCCTACCCTAACACTTACTTGTTGGTTCATGTATAAGTTTCTTAGGAGTCTTCGATCTTTCCATTCCAACCCTATCTTCTTTAGAACTCCCAACAACAATTCCCAATTCATGCGGTCAAAAGCCTTTTTTAGATCGATAAATACAACATACACCTCTTTCCCTTTTTCTATAAATCCTTCACCGATCGCCCTTAATAATCCCATAGCATCTCTTGTCCCCTTACCTCTTCTGAACCCGAATTGCTCCTCCTCAACTTCTTCATTCGTTCTTCCATATAACCTTCTGTTCAGTATTCGGAGCAAAATTTTAGCTGCATGAGATATGAGACTAATAGTTCTATAATCCTCACATCTCTTTGGGTTCGATTTCTTAGCCATCGGTATCATGATCGTCTTCAGGAAGTCTTTTGGCCACTCTCCTGTCTCATGTATTTCATTCATAGTCGGAACAATTCTTTCTTTCCCTTGTCTCCTATATTTTTAATGAATTCGATTGGTATATTATCTATTCCAGTTGCCTTTCCATTCCTAATCTCGGATATAGCCTTTAAAAAACCGATCCCGAAGAATACTAAATCCTTTATCATCCTCGCCTACTTCATTTTTTACTTCAACATTAATCTACACGGTCTCTCCCTACTCTCATGTAAGTCTTCCACGTATTCTTTCCATCTTTCAATGACCTCATTTCTGTTGCTGACTACCTTTCCATTTTTATTTTCTACTGCCATCATAATACACCCTTGTTTCCTCCGAAATTCCACAGATTTCATCTCCTTATACATTTCCTCATATTTCCCAACTCTTTCTAATTCTTCTATGTTCTCGCATTTTCGTTTGTAAAACTCTTCCCTCGCTCTGCCTGTTTCTCTCCGTAACTCATTATTCACATTTCTGTACATCTTTCTGCCCTCTTCTGTATCAACCTGTTTCCACGTCTTCCTTTCCTTCATTTTTTGCAACATCTGCTCTGTAACCCATGGTTTCTTAGCCGTTTTGTGTTCGCGGTAACCTACTGCTTCTTCTGCAGCCTGCTGTAAGCAAAGTTTAATGTATTCCCACTGTACGTTACTATCTGCGCCTATTCTTTTCTAATTTGAATATGTTTCTTCGTTTTTTCAACGAAAAGTTTTCTTATTTCTCCGTTTTTCAACTTTTCAGTATTCAACACTTTGTTACCTACTTTTCTTCTGTCTACATTTTTCAGTTGAATATCTACTTCGGCCAGCGTAAGATTATGATCAGAGTAAATATCAGCTCTGGGAAGGGTTTTCGCGTTCTTTAAGCTATTCCGGTACCTGTCCTGAATCATAACATAGTCTATTTGATATCTTCCACCGTCTATTGGTGATTTCCATGTATATCTTCTCTTGTGCTGATTGAACCAAGTGTTCCCAATTACTAGTGAATTCTGTCTACAGAAATTCACTAGTCCCTCTCCCCTTTCATTTCTTTCGCCTAAACCATATGATATTTGCCTACGATACTACCTTCCTGTTTTTCTCCCACAACTGCATTGAAATCTCTCATTACAATTACGCATGCACCCCTCTTCTCCTTACCTATAATTTCTTCTATTTTCTCATATATATATATATATATATATATATATATATATATATATATATATATATATATATATATATATATATATAGAGAGAGAGAGAGAGAGAGAGAGAGAGAGAGAGTAGATGGATACGTAGATAAATAGATATAACTCTCTTAGGAAACAAACCGTACAAGGTAGACAAAAGCAGTTTTTTACTGGATACCACAAGTGACAAGAAGCGACCTACACAGCATTCTAATACAAGATGGTGTGACGAAATTAGGTACTACTTCAAATATCTAGGAAACAAATTACCCAACATAGATGGTTGTCAAAAAGTATTGGAAAGACCTTAATCCAGCAATAGATCGGCAAGTGTTGATAATATGTATGCGTTTCAAATATACGAAGACCTAAATGACCCTCATCACTACACTCATGTGATCCCAGTTTTCATTCTTGATATCTGAGCATTTGAGATTAAGAAATAAATCGCTTATACTTTGTTTCTCGGAATCATATGTTTAACGCTTTAGCTCTGAGAATTTCTAAAAACAAATATAGTTAAACTAAAATTTACTGTTCCTGAGTATAACTGGGTAAAATTTACTGTTATGTCTTTTTATAACAAACGGTTCTGCGAACTCGGAATATTTAACAACCGGTTCTAGCGAATCGATCGGAACCGGCTGAATAGCAGCACCACTGCTTGTAACCAACCTTTTCATATATTTTATCCCTGTTAAGACTACAATGTGTTGGGTACAGAATATTTCAATATAGATTAGTAATTCTCAACTTTTTTCATATCACGACCCCCTTTTATTACAACCTCTTGCCAGTAACTCTCATAAGTACTTTCTTGGTTGTAATAAGCTTTTTAGGTAGATTTTAAAATCTACCTACTATGGAGATTTAACACCATCTATCAATATACATGGTGAAATAAAAGTCCTCACCACTCTTGTGTGTTGAGAACGGGTTGAAGGAGAATGAAACTTGAAAGTGGTCTGACACATCAGATGGTGCTATCATATTCATCTTTGATTGCAATTCGAAATTTCAAATGCAAAGGGAGTCATGTTACATGTTTTAAGGTTAGAATGTTACCAGAAATACGCTTGTGCGGTTATTTTAGCCCTAAGACAAGTCATTTCAAAGTTACTGTTTCTGAAAGTTTCCTAGTTATGTCCTTAGGGGCTAAACTCACGTATCGTGAGGCGGGTGAGATTTTAGTTGCAAAATTTGATTACTATTTCAGAACACTGATGCTAATAAAATTATTTTAAAATAATACATTTTCGAAAAGTAATATTTGGAGCACACTTCGCATTGTGTTAACTTTAGAATATTTTTTGCAAGCCTATGTAATTGATTCCTTTTTTTCAAGCCAGTAATTTATTGAAGAAAAGCAATGTTTGGGGCGTTCAGAGCACAATGGATCCAAGTCCATTTTCAATAAGGTTCCGTTTTACTTAGGAAATGAATTCTATTTCGAAACGTATCTTCGCAGTCAAGAGTCCGAAATAAATGTAACTAAAACCACGTAAAATGGCGTAGGATAGTTTCATATGACAGCCGCTAAACAGGGGCATCAGTGGGGCAGGAGGCAGCCGCTCCCAACCCCACACTGTATCTCAGATTTTGGGGACAGAAGGCAGTTTTAGAAACCTTTTGATAAGCAAAGTCCAACAGACCAAGTTTGAGGTCCTTACCAGGGTTACCAACCGTCCCGATTCTGTCGAGACTGTACCGATTTCTGACTTATTTGTCCCGACCGGACATTCGTCGGGACGCATATTGACCCGTTTTATCGATTTTTAAAGTTAATTAATATTTTACTGGGCCATTTTTACAAAGAAATAACATTCTTTTACATGCAGTTTTATGTATAGAATCACTTGTAACAAATGTATGTTTTAATTTGACTCACAAAAAAATAGCAGCTCGTCTTTAATTTATAGTTATTTCCTAATTGTTTTGAGTTGATAATCCAGCCGATTATGATGATAGTATATTCCATGCAGCAATAAAAATATTGTTTTTGCAACCTCTTTTAAACGTTGTTTATGTTAAATAAATTACAATTACTTTGATTTGAATTTTTTGCATGACAATGGCCAAAGAATAAGACTTGATTTCAGTAATACTTTTTTTTGCCAGTAATTCCTTAACAATGTTATGTACTCATTTGTGATAAAAAAAAATCTATACAGTTTTCTCTCTAAACTTTGTTTATATTAAATAAATTGCAGTTGTTTTGGTTTGAATTTGTTGCATATATTGCTTATACTTAGTGATGAGCAGTGGATGGGAAAATAAAAAAAGAAACAAGGTGCCGCATTCATTCAGATTCATGTTATTAAGCTGATTATTTACATTGTTTTCAATGACTCGCCGTATGTGTAGTTTTCTCGGGGAAGGGGGGGAGTTCCGACACCGATTGTTCCGTCCCGATTTTTTCTTAAGAGAAGTAGGCAACCCTGGTCCTTACACCGATTGATTGATTGATTTTTGAGTTTAACGTCCCTTTCAGCAGCGAGGCTATGTGAGACATGGACCCACTGATTAGCGTGGAATCCGAACCATATGAGCTCCCGCCGGGAATCGAATCCGGGTCTCCCACGCCAAAGGCGCGTATGCTAACCGCTTAGTCACGAAGGAGCTCGGTCCTTACACCGAATAAATACGGAGGAAATATAGATTATCAAAACTGGAACGTTGCTTAGGCCCAATTTCCAGAATTTTAAGCAGGCCCGAAACTCGAAAGTAGATTCACCTTTGAAATCCTAGGCCAAAAAATAACAAGAGAGCAATTTAGGCCTATAGTTCCTTACGCTCAATAGAAATGGTGATCAAAGTCTATATTTATTCGGTATAAGGACTTCAAATTTTTTCTGTGGATTTTGCTCACCAAAGGGATTCTAAATCTGCATTACTGATCCCAACACCTGAAATTAAGGCTAGGGGGCGGATGACCTCTAAATGGACGCCCCTCTCTACCGGCAATCATATAAAACTCTAGATTGCATCTTGTCATGTAGTTTTTCTTTCTTTCATTTCGGATTCTTCTTCTAAAGATGTATATATGAAGACTGAGAACCAACTCTGTATCAACGAATGCCTGCGATATTTCAGAAGCACAATTTAGCAAAGAACCCTTTGTTTGTTTTCTGAATAAAACACAAAAACTTGTTTCCGTGATAATTCTTTTATTTATTTTTTAATATCAGTTCTATAAGAAGTCCAACCTTTGACTACGACACTTTCTCGCAAGTTAACTGACAAACATTTAAACAGTACAATAAACGTTAAAAACAAGGGGAAAAAAGAGACAAAAGAAATTGTAGATCACCACATTGACCTGAAAAATCAAAACATTCACATGAGAAGAAAATAGTCTTTTGAATGAGAAGCACTTTTTGACCATTTCCTTTCTCTGGCAGATTCTTTTTTTTTTTTTTTTTTTTTTTTTTTCAAAAATGAAATAAAATAAAAATAAGTATATGTTTAAAACAAGACAAAAAATACACGTGTTTAAAACAAAATGTTTAAAACGTATATGAAATTTGTTTAAAACAAAATCAATTGTTTAAAACAAGTTTTTATTATTTGTTTTAAACAAAACAACCCTGCTATAAACTATGTTGTGAATGTATATTAGTCTCATTCCGGAATAATTTTTAAATATAAAGTAATACTCAATCACTACTTTTGTTTCAAAAATTATTTTGACAACGAAATCATGTATTATGCAAACTTTCTACAAGAAGAATAATTTTTGCATTGACATGTGGTTTTCTACCCACATTTTGTAATTGAAATTGAGTAAATAACATATTTATAAAGTTCATTTATCTTGATGGCTATCAAGTATAACTGAAAGAAACATAAATAATGAAAATGGAACTTAAATTAGATTACAAAAATTGACAAAATTAAATCGAGAAGTTGTGAAAAAAGACGGAAATTCGTCGGAGTTCACATGTTCTTGACAATTAGACTTGTCTTACTGTAACGTTCATCAAATCGGTCCGTTACAGAGCTATTTTGGGCTTTTTATTTTGCCATTAATTCCGGGCTCTAACGATCACACAACCGCCTTTTACATTAAAACTCACGTTGCTGTTTATTAATTGTAAAGTATACAAGGGTATTAATATCTAATCCTGTATAATGTCATCATGAATGTTGCAAGTCATTGAAACTGGTAGTATTTGATCAGAGGAGATTATTCACTTTCTCCATTTTGCTTCGTAATGTCATCTTACCTTACAAATGCAGCTATGTCATTACAACTACCTGCACCATGTGCCTGCTTTCCTCTTGTTGAACGTCAATATCGTATATAAATAATTAACATTGATCAGAATAATCTAATTATTTATTAAAACTAAAAAAGCGTGTTACAGTTTCAACAACTTAACGTTGTCTTCGTCAGACACTCAGACAGATTAGCTGTCTGAGGAAGATAACGTTAAGTTGAAACTAACACATTACTTTAGTTTTAATAAATAAGTGTATTTTTTCTGGTCAGAAAGTGTTAGTTACCTATCTAATAACTTTCAGCGTCGTAATGGATAGAGTCAATATCTTACGCGTTTAACAGAACATCAAGTATCTCATTATTGTCTTTTTAATAGTAAAACCTACCTTCTACTATTGCTTTAAGCATTTCTGCGATGGCTGTAGTATTGCTTGCCTCTTTATGTAAATTAATATTTATTTTTACTAACACGTTTTGCACACGAGTTTTTATTATTATTATTATCTAAAATACAGAGATTTTTGATCAAGGAAGAATAGAAGTGTTATGTGAGCTAAAAATTGACGGGCTTTGTTTTCTACAATTTCTGACCTTTGAGTACACTGCTTGCAAAAACGTTAGCCTAAATATACAGCAATTGACTCAACATATACTTTTTGGATGTTTATATATATATATATATGGGAAGGTAGTACACAGTGGATCAAATTTTAAAACTTTCAGCATAAATCCGTTTAATGTAAGTATTACTGAAAATTTTTTAGTGTAGAACATAGGCACATCTCCCCTACATTCGTAAGTAATTTATTAATTTGTAGCGCTGCTCTGTATCTTACAGTTAACGCTAATGCTTGTAAAGTGATTCACTGTGTAAGGTCGTGGCAGAAACCAGAAAGCTCTCCGTGGGTGGTTTCGGCAATGTCCGAACACTCGTATCCTCTTACTAATGACATTGTAAGTAAATGTGTATCCACCAACGTTGCCATAGTTTTGGTCTCGGTTATACTCTGATTTATGACTTACAAATGTGGGTTTAAGAGGTCACTTTCCTCTCTTTAATTTTCCCCCTTGCCGTGGGTTTGGGATTCCACTTTGCTCTTTTCTTCCCCTCGCCAACGAAAGGTACATGCTCTATTGTGTGTTAATGCTAGAAAAAAAAAAAAAAAAGAAAGAAAAGAAATAGAAATAGAAATAGAAATAAAAGATTTTTAAGTACACGACCACATCAATATTATAATATTTCAGAGTACACCATATTTTTATTGTCTGATCTATCTATAGCAAGAAATCATGTGTAGTATTCACTATTTAATGCAAATGTCATAATTTACTCTTAAAAGTATGTATTAAAATACAAAATATACACCACTTTCAACTATTAAGGAGAATGAATTCTGTTATTATTTATTTGTTTTGCTTATTTCAACTTTTTTTCGATAAAATTAAGAATAATAATTAAATAATGAGTAAAATATTTGCTTTTAAATGAGTAAAACAAAGAAATGGCTTTTTGCAATCGATTTAGTGTCCCAAGAATACGTTTTAATCTCCTTCTTGAATTCGCATAGTTTGAAAGTTTTAACTTACAGTGAAACGATATTCACTTGTTATGTCATCAAAATGTATATGCTAAAGTGGAAGAACAGGGTTTAAAATGTGTGTCAAGAATAGGATATTTCGCGACATGTTAGGGAGATGAAACAGTATATAAACTCATTATTAAAAGTAAGTGAACACTTGCTCCAGCATTTTGTGAAATTCCGCTTTAAGAGGAAAAATTCTATAATTATTTTCTCAATATGTAATAAAAGATACAAGCCACTCCACTAAATTTTCTCACTCCAATTTCTTAAATTATATCATATTATGCTGCAGTTATTGCTTAAACATGAAATACGAGCGACATTATGTTTTGAGGAAATTTCATTCGAGGAAAATTACCTACATGAACTTTTTTATATTTGTCAAGTATGTTTTTACATAATCGCTTTATGTTCATTTATAGAAGCAAGTTTCTACTATTCGACATGATGTGTGCTTGTAGTACTGCCTAAGAGAATAGATTTTGGGCTTTCTTGTCTCGAATAGTATATTTGATTCTACTGGAAGAGTTCTGTTTCGTAATGTATCTCGTCACGAAAATTTTGTTCCATCTCATCTCGCGTATGTGTCTTTCTGTTCGATGAAGTAAAATTTACCATATTATTATTACCGGTTATATTAAAATTGGTGTAGTGAATATTTAAGAATTACCAATCCTCTGTTGATGGTGTGATTGAACTCGGTGAAAAGTAAGAAAATAAATGCCTCTCTCAATATAAGAAATGTGTGTCACAACAGCTTCTGTGAGCTCTCTCGTCGGTACGTAAATAGCGTACACACCTCCGGCGTGGACTTCCTGGTGGAGCTCATCTTCGGATCCCACACTAAGCTGTACATTCACGTTTCATATAGCCTTTCTGCTGAAAGCGACGCTAATCTCAAATCTAACTAATTAACAATTTCTGCAAAATGTTCTGATTTTCATGAAACATGTTTTATGTATGAGTCTGTGCTTGTATGTTGCATTTGAAATTTAAGAACTATTCATATCGTTTGGAATTGAGATCAGTCAAGGATTAGGGTTAAATTTACTCTATTATTTATTTTAAAAACATACTCTCGCTTACTTTTTCTCTTCTTCTTGTCATACCCTCTGTCGTATTCATTATAATACAACTTCTCCAGAACGCACTTAACATTCTTCTTCTCCTTCTCTTCCCTATATTTGCCAGCACTGACTCGAGCAGCTGATGGAATTCTCCTCGTTTTACTCTTTCATTTTCAGACTAGCTTTCCGTCAACCATGGCCTGAACACAGCACCAGGCATATTTCTCATCTTTATCGAATAAGGAAGAGAAAGAAGAAAATTTAATACTACAGTAATGTTCTTCTGGTATCACAAGGAAAATCAGTTAAAGAAAATTAATTAGGACGACCTATGTTCTGGTGTAGAATTTTTATAAAAATAATCGATGTAAGATAATGTAATTATGTAATAAAGTAATTAAATATAATGTAATAAAATGCAAAATATAATTAAAATACATTATTCATAAATATCTGATCTCATGTTGCCTTGTCTTATCTTATGTTAATGAGAAAGTTAGATACTTCTACATCATACATTTCAGATATTATTTGATTCAAGAGTGTTTTGTATAGATTAAAATCCCATCCTTCTTTTCAATAGATGTATTCATGTTTATAACTTTAAAAGAATGCACACTCCAAAATAGGCAAGGGAAAAATAAACACATTAACCAATATTCCTGCATATGGTTCATTCCTCTCCAAAGGAAAAAGGAAGATTTTTCCACTCAAAGTATCAAATAACAAAACAACACAAACCATTCGGAGTTTCTACGCTACTTTTTTTTTTCTTTTTCGCCAAAACCTTTCTCAAGTGACAGAAAAGAATACTCACCCCTCTGGTCGAAAATTGTCAGCTAGCTTGAATTTCTTGGCAACACCGGATTTCGGAGAAAATATCTGTTTCACTATCATGTAGTAGGAGGAGAAGGTTAATAGGTCAATTTTCCATACCTCCCCCCCCCCCCAAGGTTTTTAAGATGTTTCTAAAAGTTTACCACCATCGTACACAGTGGATCATATATGCGTACACAGTGAATCAAAGGAACAATGTATTGAAAGTAATGAATAGAAAGTATGATAAAGGGGCTCATCATTTGAAAATCTCCAAATCTATATAAAATTGTAAGCATTATTGTCAAAATCTGTACTATTACTCACAATACAAAATAAATTTTAAAATTCTAAATAAAAGTTAGAATTGAAGTATTACAAGCATCTTAATAGCATACTATTAATTTCAGGAATTGATTACCAAAATAAATAGTACAAACGCCTGTTATAAAACAAACGTTTTAGACAATTAAATTGATATGTTGTACAGAGAATCGTTGGTTCTGGATTAGTAAATTTAGAAGTTTAAGTAATTATGCACAATAGCATAAGCAATTTATTATAAAAATGGAGAATTTAACTTTCTGTACTGGATTCAATTAGTCTGATTATGCAAATGATTAGTTTTGCTATGACGAGAAAAATATATGTCCAAGTCGACATTATCATCCTTTGAAAATTCAAAATGTTAGCGGATATCAATTCCCTGGAACTCTACCGCCAACCTGATATTACCAGACAGTATTTTATTCTTCACAAGTTTGGAAGCCCTCTTACTACTCAAATATTGTGTATAGGTCAAATATCTGGATTATTTGGTTCGATGAAATTTTCAGGTATCTTCTCACGTCTTAGATACGAAATCTAAAGTCATTTTCACTGTCTTTCCTAGTCGTGATTTGACCAATGTAATGAGTCCATGAAAGAAATCTTACAGGAACGTAATCACCAGGTTGAACTTCTCTTTGACTCTGTTTCAAATCATCTTAAGTAGTAGCTTCTGTCTCTAAAGTAACATCGTCCTTCTTCCTTAGCCTGAGGGGCATAACGGTATGACGTTAAACTAAAAGATTTCGTTTTCTAAAGTATCATCATCATCTGAAGAATCTCATAATACAATTGGCTGAAAAATATCATTCTCCGTTGAACTACCATTTTCTTTCACTTTCTCCGGGACGAAACGTCTTTCTTTTATCCTTTTTGTTTCAGATTGCTGCTGAATTTGGTCTCCCTTTATTCACTGGCTTTGCCTTCAAAACGTTTGGCTCTTTCCGGAGTGTCTGTGAAGAAACGGCTTTTGCCTTTCTTTCTAAGATGTTTCTTGAGGTGACACAAAAACACTGTTTAAGTTCTTTCTGGAAAGCATTTTCTTTCGAATCTCCATCTACATTCTCTACTTCTTAAATTAAAGGATTGTTGCTTGAGGAACGTGCATTGATTTGGTCTTCTGTCTGTTTTTGCATACATACAGCGTAGAAAAGAACCAGGATCTGTAAATACATTGTGATCGTAAGGAAACATTACTGTCTTTCTGGAACCTGCTTTGATGTTGGTTGGGATCGCTGCTCGTGCAAATGCTCTTCCCAAGATTGAGCTGTTTCGTATATTGACATGGGTACTCTTCGGTTTTGTAACAATCAAGTATCCACAGCTGCATTTTAATGTGCTTTCAATGGTCCGAAAACAGGCACACCCAACCGGTTGTATTTTATTGCTAGAATGTGGTAACAATTCTTCATTCATCCATCCTGATGGAGTTCTCAAACTAAGTGGGTTAGGCGATGCCTCATTGATCATATGCTGTTCAAAATATTTCCTAGGATAAACCATAGCTGGTGGCGAAAATATACGCGATGCTCACAATCACACACATCATAACGAGGATCCCATTTTCGTCACTCGTAGATTTAATTGCTTGGTTTCTTTCTCTACTATTACTTTCTTGGATGTCTGAACTGTTCTAGTTCATATCTAAGTTGGAAATACTTGAAAGACTACAGAATTTGGGAAATTTCGTAGATAAGTTACGTAAATTACTAAAGAATGCCTCAACATTGTGTTTGTTGAATGACATCAATCTTGAGAGTCCAAGATTGACGCTTTTCAACACATCTTCGATATTTCGAATACTAAGATCTTTCTTACGATTCACTCTAGACCTAAAATTTTGCTTTTTTCCCACGAAGCAGGTATCGATATACTGTTGTTCTTGGCAATTTCATACGCCAAATGCCTCACGGCCACGGTAGACTAAGAGTAACACATTTTGTTGCACATTTTTATATATTTCGGAAATAAATGCTCCAACTCTGAAGAGAAATTTTGTCGTACAGAATAATTTGGCTTCATTTTAGCATTGTCACTTGGTACTTTCTTATTTTTTGACATGTCTGTTTAAAGTTGTGTAATCAATGTTCTTCAATTTACCAACACTGCTAATAGAATATCCCTGCTCTACTACTAATTGCACTGCTTCTCTCATCGAAATGTCTTTCATGTTGCCTTGCGTGTATTTCCTCGTGGTCAAACCATTCATCTGTAACGTGTAACATGATAGTAAAAGTTCTGTAAGATCCCGATATTATGATGTGTTTCTAAATAAGTATGCTAAATACTTGAACTTCTATAAACACAATGAGGTACAGAGTGGATCAGTCCACTGTGTACCACACCGATGTGATCCACTGTGTACTTGTTGCTGTCAACCCAAACAATTTCCCACGACAAGGAACTATTGAAGTAGAACAACAAAATAAACAATGCTATATTACAAATACATTCTTACCTACTTCCCATGTCCATGATATCGTAAATTACAAGATAAATCACAAAGTCAGAACATTCACTTCTGTTACTTAATTTTTTACTTTAGCACAAGGAAAACAGATTTTTCACTTCACCACAAGTGAGTGAGAAGCTCCCACTGTTGTTGACATTTCGTTAATAAGTGTGTAATGTGAAAACAGAATAACTGACATGCGCTAGGTGAATTTGTGCAATAAATAAATGAATAACGCCTTCTGATCCACTGTGTACTACTTTCCCCTATATATATATATATATATATGGTTGAAATAAACAGATCCCAAAACGAACAGGGGAAACAAATTGCTTACAAAAAAATAAATAAATAAAATAGTAAAAAACATTATCACACAACACAAAAGAAGATAAATTACAAATGCTTTCGCGAAAGCTTTCGAAATATGATCAGGTAGAACCAGGGAAAATGTCTATAAAAGGCAACTCGGAAGAATACAGCACTTGATCTTGTTATGAAGTACAAACTGGATATCTGTAAGGTAGTAGCTATTGAATTTCAGCCATTCATGCAGATATTTCAAACATCAACGCTCAAGATAAAGTATTTGATGCTGTAGGAGAACTGTCATGAGATCTCTTGATTTTATATGTTAAACTGGATCTATAGAGAGATACTGTAGTTTAAAGTACGAAATTGTTTGAAGCCTGTTCTCATGAAAATAATGGAAGAAATAATGCATGCGCAATGCGTAAGATGTATGAGGTGGTAACAAAGAGGATCTGTGTGTATGTACGCTTGGTATATTAGGTGATCGTCTGTATTACAAGAGGGAGTAAAACGGAGACGTGTGCTGGAAAGAGGCAAACAATGATTATGTAAAATAGGAATTGCGGGTGCGTAGATAGTTAAAGTGTATTCAAAGAGATCAGTATTTTAGATGTTTCGTGAAGAAGCATCCAAGGGAATGATGGCCTACCGAACTCATAGAAATCAAAAATTGGCGAAAAGCAATAGTGAATGCAATAGAAGCCTCAGTGGCAGGGATTGCCTAGTATTGAAGAGGATTGTCATCAAGTCTTGTACAGGCAATGCAGCAGAAGTGACTGCAGGGATCATCTGGAACAGTATATTGAAACCGACACAAGTTGCATAATGTCAACATCTGCAATTGGGTTGCAATTACCACTGCTGATAACCGCTAAATACGCTTTAGCGCGAACAAAATGGTGCCAAGAACATAGTGCACCACGATAGTTGGAAACGTGTAATATGGTCCGATGAGTCGTCTGTCATCTTACTTCCTACAAAAAACCGCGTTTATGTATGGCAGATAAGAAGCGTATGTTCCGAAATGTCTCCTCCCCACCGTGAAATATGGAAGCAGTCATCCTCAGTGATATTTTTTATTTGACCACGTGCATTTTATAGTGCAGCATGATTCCTACCATCTTGGAAAAGCCAGGGAATTCAGCTTACTCGTAAAAAGTCCTGGAAAAATCGGGGATTTCATAAAAAGCTGAAAAACTTGGAAAGTCATGCTATTTTAAGCACGGATATTTACTTTTCAGAATTTGGTAGGAAATATTTTATAAAATAATTAGCTGGTTTCTTTTACAAAATTTCCCAATCTACACACACTATATACATGTATGTGCATAGCAGATGAGAACCGTCCTGTCGGGAAAAGTATACTACTACTTTTTTTTTTTTAACGTTATTTATAGACAAGGAAATTTCTAAATCGTGAGCTGCAAAAGTCAGGAAATTTCTTCTCGCTAAAAGCGTATGAACCCTGTGCAAGCGTTTCTGGCCAAAGACTCAATTTGCTGAGCTAAGAATGCACTAATTCACACTGGAGATGTTAACGTATTGTTTCATGAACATCGCTTTGAACTACACATTTTCTCTGGTCTATTTAACCCCCAGACCTCTTCACTATTAAACATTTATGGTCAGTTCTGAAACCCAGAATGCGGAGCAGATAGCCGCCTTCATCATCATCCTTGCTGACGGCACTGAATGTTGTGCTGCATGTTAGGGCCTACTCTCTATAATTTTCATCAATGATCTTCCAACTTACATAAAAAAAAAAAAAACAGCCAAACCAACCACGTTTGGCGACGATACATGTCTAGCCATTACTGAATACACCAACAGTAAAATGCAACTTAGTGTCGAACAAAGTAGAAGAATTAAACGCATGGCTTGAAAATAATAAATCAAAATTAAGTATCGAGAAAACTGCAGTAATAAACTCCCACCACTCTCGAAATACAAATGTAAATAATCCAATCATATCTATTAAAAATAAGTGTATAGATAACATTAACATTAATTTCTATGACTCTGGGAAAGTGATATACTAACGTGGGATAGGCCAAAAGAAATTTTGTAAGCTGCATTATGCCTTAAAAAGTGTGAAAACTTCATTTAACCTATCAACATTAAAAGTAATTTATCACAGTCAGTTTGAGAGTCTACTTAGTATGGAATAGTACAGTAGGGAAACGCAGAAGAAAGTAAGACAATTTTTGAAATTTAAAAAAGGGTACTGAGAACAATGAAAGGTACAAAATCAAGAGTATCATGCAAAAAAATATTTCGAGAGCTTAAAATTGTCCCACTGCCTTGTCTTTATATATTGCGAACGGCAATCTTTATAAGAAAATACTTTAAAGAGTCTCTTAAATGAAACAGTGACATTCATACATATAACACTAGAAACAAAAGCGATTTTGCAATTCCCACTCATAATATAGCACTTTACCAAAAAAAGATCCAAAATATACAGGAATACAAATTTATAACAGCTTACCCATCAACATAAGAAACTCAAAATCTCATCACCTTTTCAAACAAAGAGTAATAAAGTACCTACAAGAACACTGCTTTTGTACTGTCTCGGAATTTTATGAACATGCTCAAGTTAGAAACTTGTAGTTGTATGAATCACTAGGAACGTATTTATTTTGAAACTACGTGAGTAGTTATTCTTATTATGTATTATTATAATCCAATATTTTCAATACATGATTCCTGAATAGTAAATGAAGATTGCGTAATGTGTACAAAAAAACCTACAGATTCTCGCATTATGAATAAAAAAAGTAAATGAATAGATAAGGTGTGGTATGTCTATGTATAAATATGATGCATACTCCGCGTCAAAAAAATTGCGACAGCTAACGCCGTGCAGTTAGGCCACACAATATACACCTTCTTATCCCATAATTGTGTCAGGTAAAGAGACCCCCCTCTCTCTCCTCCTTTCTTCTCTCCCATACTAAAATTAGCTAACAACATGATCGTAATTCTATTGCAAACTACACATGTATTAGTATCGATAAAATGAAATAACAAAACCGAGACAAAAGATGATTCATAAGTTGATGTAGGGAGAAACTGAAACACACAGAATGAAAAGTTGAAACCAATGAATGTCTATTACACAGAGATTCAAAAATGAAGCAGACAGACAGAGACAGAGAAAAAAAGAAAAAGAAAAGGGAGAACAGATAAAACTGGAATTCAAACGTAGTAAGAAAATAACCTAACATAGAAATAACGTTTGTTTTTACATATTTTTTCAGAACTATTCGACTATATATAGAGGATGCTTTAAACATTCATTATGTCACTTTCATAATGGATAGCATACTCAATTTCCAGTAGAACTGTATAACTCCGAGACACATTTAGGATAATGTCAAAAGTTTAACATACATGCTTTCTTTCCGCGTGGTTCGATTGCAAATTTGTTAGTATTCATTGGAGGTACTGATCCAAAACATTCTACTATACCCAGTAGATAGCGTTGGTCATATCCTCCATTTCAGACTATTAATGCAAACTGAACAAAAAAAAAGAAAAAAGAAAAAAAACGAAAAGAAAAGAAAAAGAGAAAATTGAAGAGTGATATTTTACTGCTAAATTTCTATCTGAAATACCCTATATTAAAAGTCCAAACTGTATCGTAATGAAAAGTTATAAATGTTCGAAAGCAAAAGTTTATGTTCCTCTTAGATGTAGCAGGTTTCAAATTTCAGCGTGAATAAAACACATTGAATTATAGGATGGAAACAAATTTTGTGTCGAACTAGTATAAATAAAATTCTGTTTTCAAATAACCAAAGAGCTTACCATTTTCTAGTCTTTTCCAAAGATTTATCTGTTCCCAACATCCAGCACTGATTTTATCTCTTCCAGATATAACGTAATTTGCGCAGATACAATGAACACGTTAATAGCTCAAACCGATCATCGTGTTAGTCGGATGATGTAGACCACCACTGGGTCGAGGACTTAAATCCATACTGACCCGGTGATTCGACTGAGACTCGGTAACCAAAAGATAAAAAAGAGATTTTACTTATTTTCGTGCGTTTAAACAATACTTCTGTCAGAGATGACCAGGACTGGAGATGTTATCCCCAGAGCACGAAAAACACGACGTGGAAGTTCCCAGTTAATTAGATTTTCCAGACCAGGTATATCGCGCTCTTGCGCTCTTTTACCTTTGGAACATGAAGTGTGTGTGTGATTGAGAGAGACAGAGGAGGGAGAAGTGAAAGATGCAAACACAGGATAGGGAAACGTCAAGAAAGAGAGAGAGGGGACGAATGTAAATATGAAAAATACTTATCATTGGAGTGTATGATGTAGAACGCACACACTGTTTACTCAAATTATCGCCCGTGATGCTTCGTAAGTCCTCCATCAGAAGATAAATCTGTTTGCAGCCATTATTTTGTGAAAAAATCATACTATCTGATGGGGAATCGAACCGAGATTTTCTATTTGGAAGTCTAGCACGCTACCACTACACCACCGATCGTTCTAGCCAAACTTTGTTTAACAGATGGTGTTGTGTTTCTTTCTGACAACGATAACACGAAAAGTGTATACTGCATATCAGTGATGTGTTTGGAATGTCCTGGTAATTCCCTTGCCCTTTCCCAATCAACATTCATAAATCGTTTCTATCATGATACAGGTGTTAGCTACCACATTCTTATGTATTGCTTGTCCAGTATGATAAGTCGATTCTTCACAATCACTTTGTAAAAAAATTAACTTTGGGGTGAATAGGATTTCAACCTATGTTAGATAGCTGTATTATTCATAAGGCCATTACTTTACCCCTACACTATCGGCCCACCTAAATATTACTTACTTTAGCCCCAATCTTTGAAACGAATTAAAATGCACAGCGAAATTAATTTATTCGACGTCCTAGAGAGAAATTAATGCCCACTAATAAAGGAAAAACCTATAATCGAGGAAAAATTACAGAAATAAAATATATTTTTGCAGTAATTACGCCGTGCAAGTTCAAAAGTAATAATAATAATAATCATGATAATAATAATAATAATAAATGTTGACACTCATAGTAGTTGTCTATTATTATTATTATTATTATTATTAATTACCCGCTTCGTTGGGTTAAATTGAGAGAAAATAGTAATATCCGTTACTCAGTCACTGTTTAGTATTACTAAAGCGCTCTTTGATATCGGTCATTTTCGATGAGTATTATATATCCCCTCCCCACCCTATGTTGTGGGCACGACATCTGCAGTGTCAATGTTCATCTCAGCGAGCTGGAAAACTATGAATACCGACACTGATATTGGTTATTTCGATCATTTTTATGTCTCCCTCTCCTCCAAGTTGCGGGGCTGAATTTGGACTTAAACAGCATTAGATGTGACACTGGTAATCTCAGCGACACCAAAAATTATAGTTTTGACACTAATACCGGTCATTTATCGTTCTTTTTTAAATGTCGCTTCCCCACCCCATCTCTTAAGTTACACCGTCAAAGTGATATGACAGATACCATCGCAGGTTCGAACTTCATGTAAGTTGAAAATTTGATCGAGATTTGTTCTGTGGTTCAAGAGTCATGAAGTTCTATTTATTTTTATATATATCTCCCATTCCCCTCCCCAAGTTCTTCCGTGAAAGTGAAATGATAAAAATAATCTCAGATCTTAACCTCACCTATGTTAAAAATTTGATCGAGATTGATCATTTGTTCCATGAGTTATCAAGTTTTATTTCTTTTTAACTCCTCCCTCTCCTCAACCCTGTTATATCGTCAAAGTAAATAGATAAATACCATAGTAGGGTGGGGACACTTGGCGCAGTTTTTTTCCTACTGCGCATGCGCAAACCCTTGACGCTGATTGGCTGGCGCAGGTCACGTGACCCCGCCCCCTTGGCCACGCCCCTTGACGCTGATTGGCTGGCCACGCCCCCGACCACGCCCCTTCACGCTGATTGGTCGGTGCCGGCCACGCCTCTTGACACTGATTGGCGGGCGTCGGTCACGCCCTTTTACGACCTCCAGTTTAGGAGTATCTACTGCGCTGACTGGCTGGCACCGGACCCCCGCCGATTGGCCGGCACCGGTCCCCGCCCCCTTGACGCTGATTGGCCGGCCACGCGCACCTCGGGATATGGGAGTTTGCCACATAAGATTCGTTCCCTTTTATGAGCACTTTACAACCACATAGCAGAGCAGATATCACATTCTTCATCCATCTATTTAACATAGCACATATTACACAGAGACTCGTTCCCTTTTATGAGCACTTTTAACATAGCAGAAATTAAACAGAGACTACGAACACATAACATAGCACATATAACATAAGACTATCTAACATAGCAAAGATTCGTTCCCTTTTATGAGCACTCTTTTTAAACATCGACCTCCATTTTGAGACCAATTTTTTGACCTACTGCGCATATGCGCAAAACTGTTCCGATTCCGCCGGAGCAGAACTGCCGTTCTCTATATCAATGGTACCAGAACACACACACACACACAGCAGACCGTAGACTGTTCCGGTTTAGGAGCAGACTACGGCTATGCGCAGAAACATAAAATAAGACATAACACCCCCGTTCTCTTTTACGAGCACTTTATAGCAACATAATAGAGCAGAGAATAAAAAAATAACAACACACACACACACACACACACACACACTTGATTGCTTATGCGCAGTAAAATTAAATTTCCAATTAATTACACATTGCACGCATGCGCAGAAAAATTACACTAGACTACAGACTGTTCCGGTTCAATAGAGCAGACTACGTGCAACAAGCAGGTCATAAAAGACTATGACCTATTTTGCATCCCCTAAATAACAGTATACACCCACACTTGGTTGCATATGCCAAATCCGATTTAGTACAAATAACACGCATGCGCAGAAACATTTACATTTCCGATTCGACCATGCTGGTAAAGAATACCACACTTATTTCTACCAAGGTCTTATAGTTTATGTGGGATACGCCCTTTCTATGACAATTTTAACCGATTTGGATGAAACTTGGTATATGAGGGTTTTCGAACATGCTGAGTACGAATATCATACTTATTTTTTAACTGGGTCCTATAGTTTTTGTGGCATACGCCCTTTCTATGACAATTTTATCCAATCTGGATGATCTCGGCATATGGGGGTTTTCGGACATGCTGATTACGAATATTATATTTATTTCTATCTGGGTCTTATAGTTTATGTGGGATACGCCCTTTCTATGACAATTTTAACCGATTTGGATGAAACTCGGTATATGCGGGTTTTCGGACATGCTAATTACAAATATCATACTTATTTTTTAACTGGATCCTATAGTTTTTGTGGCATACGCCCTTTCTATGACAATTTTATCCAATTTGGATGAAACTCGGTATATGAGGGTTTTCGGACATGCTGATTACAAATATCGTACTTATTTTTTATCTGGGTCTGATAGTTTATGTGGGATACGCCCTTTGTATGACACTTAAAACCTAATAACTCGAAAACGGAGCCAAATATCGAAGTGGTGTTTCCACATTTAGCAATAGGTCATCAGGTACTACAAGTTCCAAAATAATGGCCATCGAGGTCAAAGGTCAACATACTTAAACCTAATTACTCGAAAACGGAGCCACATACTCAGGTGCTGTTTCCACATTGAGTAATAGGTAATCAGGTACCACAAGTTCCAAAATAATGACCATCGAGGTCAAAGGTCAACATACTTAAAACCAAATAACTCTTAAATGGATCCACATATTGAGGTGCTGTTTCCAAATCTAGGAACTGGTCACCAACTACTACAAGTTCCAAAATAATGATCACCGAGGTCCAAGGTCAACATACTTAAAACCTAATAACTCGAAAACGGAGATACACATTGAGATGCTGTTTCCAAATCTGGTAATCGGTCATCAGGTACTACAAGTTCCAAAATAATGATCATCGAGGTCAAAGGTCAAAATACTTAAAACCTAATAACTCGAAAATGGGTCCACATACTGAGGTGCTGTTTCCACATTTAGTAATCGACCACCAACTACTACAAGTTCCAAAATAGTGACCATCGCGGTCAAAGGTCAAAACTCGAAAACGGAGCCAAATATCGAAGTGGTGCTTCCACATTTAGTAATTGGTCATCAGGTACTACAAGTTCCAAAATAATGACCATCGAGGTCAAAGGTCAAAATACTTAAAACCCAATCACTCGTAAACTGCGCCACATATTCAGGTGTTGTTGCCACATTTAGTAATTGGTCATCAGGTACTACAAGTTTCAAAATAATGACCATCGAGTTCAAAGGTCAAAATTTAAAACCTAATAAGTCGAAAACGGAGCCACATGTTGAGATGGTGTTTCCAAATTTAGTAATTGGTCATGAACTACTACAAGTTCCAAAAATAATGAAAGCCCAATGAACCAATGAACGCAAATAACTCGAAAACGAAGCAACGTATTGAGATGCTGTTTCCAAATCTAGTAATACGTCATCAACTACTACATGTTCTGAAAACTCTGACCATCGAGGTTAAAGGTCAAATATTTAAGCTTTAATAACTTTAAGCAAAGCCTGTGTGACCTATTCAGTTTTGTACCAAGCAGAGAGAAGTGAAGAATGAAAAAATATGACTAGCATACTTCGAGAAAGAAAGCAACGATATACATTTTAACTAGCTGCGTATTTTAAATAATTTTGTACTATTTAAATAAACAATCGGATAAACCGGCTCAGAAGTTCAATACTATTTTGTACTCTTGAGTGAGCTTTCCAATTTTGTAGCAAGAACGACCATTTTTTAAACTAACTCAGAATTTCATTTCATTTTGTAATACTCAAATTTGGATGGAGTGTTTAGTTTTGTACGAACCAGAAACATTTGATTGGATTATTTCCTTATGTACCAACTGGAAAAAGTGAAGGGCCATTATTCAAATAAACGAAGGAATAGCAGAAAAAAATAAGTGAAGAATGAATAAAATTTAGGTGGATTATTTTCTTTTGTACCAACTGGAAAAGAGAAGAAGAGCTACTTTAACTAGCTCATTATGTACTGTTTAAGGAAACGAAAATTGACTATTTAACTAGCTCATAATTTATATAAGAATAATTTCGATGTTCTACTTTTTATACCAACGAGAAAAAATGAACTAGCTGAATATTTAAATATACGAAAGAATAAATTTAAGTGACCTATTCAATTTTGTACCAATGAGAAATGGCATTTTAACTGGCTCAGCAAAAGGCGAAGAAGGATTATTTTATATAATTTTACTCCTCAAATAAACAATGGAGTATTTAGTTTTGCACCATTTTGGAGTATTCAAATAAACAAAGGACTTATAATTTGTGTCAACTCTAAAATCAATTAAACGAAGTAATGCATTTGAGTGAGCTATTTAATTTGAAAAACCGAAGTTGAGTATTTTATACCATTTTGTATTATTTCAACAAACAAAAGGAATAAGCAAAAAAAAAGGATCATTTTATATCATTTTAAACTAGTCTAATAAACGAAGGCATGAATATGAGTGAGCTATTTAATTTTGTAGCAACCAAAGGATTTTCACGAAAGAACAAAATTGTACTAATCAGAAAAAGCGAAGAAAACCCATTTTAACTAACTGAGAATTTCTGTACCTTTTTGTACTATTTAAACAAACGATGGGATAAATTTGAGTGGTCGGAAAAATCGAAGAAGGTACAATTTAGCTAACTCGGAATTTATACCTTTATACTAGCCCAATGAACGAAAGAACAAGTTTGGGTGTTCTACTTTTCCATTTTAACTTGCTGAGTATTTTATACCATTTTGTACTACTCAAATAAACGAAAGAAAAAGCGAAAAAAGACCTTTTTAACTAGCGCAGAATTTCTGTAACACAAAAATTAATTTGGATGGAGTAACAAGAAAGAAAGCAAAGATATGCCATATTAACTATTTAAATAAACGAAAGAATAAATTTGAGTGATCAATTCCATTTTGTACCAAGGAGAAATGCCATTTTTATCTAGCTTAGAATTTCTAGTGCATGTTGTATTATTTAAACCAAACGAAGGTCTCTTGAGTGAAATTTCCAATTTTGTAGCAAGAAGGACTATTTTCTAACTAACTCACAATTTCATTTCATTTTGTAATACTCAAATTTGGATGGAGTGTTTAGTTTTGTTCGAACCAGAAAAATTTGATTGGATTATTTCCTTATGTACAAACTGGAAAAAGTGAAGGGCCATTAATCAAATAAACGAAGGAATAAATTTGGGTGTTCTACAGAAGAAAACGGGGAAGGGCCATTTTATTTAATTTTGTAGTACTCAAAATATACAAAGATATAAATTTGTGTGACCCATTCAGTTTTGTACTAAGCAGAAAATTTGTTGGCTTTTTTAGAAAGACTATTTTATCTTTTGTATTCAGATTTTCCGGCTACTTTTTGTGCTCTACAAATAAACGGAGGAAAAGCAAAGAGAGACCATTTTATGTGCCTTTTGTAACGAAGAAACAAATTTGAAGGAGGCTCATTTTAACTAATCCTGCTGCGAGTAGATCAATTAGTACATAGTAAAAAAATAAAACAATATGGCATTATTGCGACTTTCATTTTCGAATACATACGGATTAAGCCACTATGGCAAAAAATACTACTCTCTCCTTATGCTTATTTGGAGCAGACTTAAGAGGACCAAGCATTAGAAACCCACTAGTAGGGCGTCGATTCAGTAAACTCTACATCTAGTAAAAGAAAACGAATAGATAATTTTGAGTAATACAGTTGATACTGTGGGTAAATACAGTATTAGTAGAAACGATAGTTTTTAATTAAGTAGAGATAAGGAGAGAGTGAAAAAATGAAAAATTAAATTTTAAATCGTTATTATTATTATTTAGAGGTCAAAAGGAAGAATAAATGAATTTGAGTGGCATATGTACGGAATTTAGTTTTTTACTGGGCAAAAAAAATTGAATGGAATATTTTATTTTGTACCAGCTGGGAATTTAGTGTTGTACCATTGTATCAATTTAAGTATTTTGTACTATTTAGTACCACCGAGAAGGTGTAGAATATTTAGTTTTGTACCAAGCAGAAATTTGTTGGCTTCTTTATTTTGTATTAACGACTAAAACCTTTAACACATACTTGGTTGTGTGCATTACAATGGCCGAAGTTTTTCATTTCCCTGTGGTACAACGTAATGGTCGCCCCGCTTATTCTAGGTCTACAGTTAGATATTTTCGATTGGATAATGGAATAAAGCCATGTTTTGTTGAGCACAATGCCCACTATAACGATGTGGTAGACAATTATTTGATGGATAGATATTTGTTTAATAGTCGCTATAACAAATGGTATATGGTAGAATTTGTTAAGCATTTATCGCAGGTAGATATTAAGATAGACTTTTTGTCGTTGGTTACTCGTTTAACCGCACACAGTTCTCTTTTCCAATCAGCTACCTTTTTTGCCATGAAAACTAAGGGTAATAGTTATACTGTGACCGCTTTCTTTCGCTATGGGGGAACGCAGGACACTTTGGATGAGTTATTAAAGTTTTGGAATCATGTGTGCGAGTTCAGGCCAAGTATCCAGATTGCAGATTTACTTGGTTGCTTTACACGATGTGGTAAAACTGGCCTTTTTGCGGTATCTCCTGATACCTATCTGTTGGACCTCGCGGTATTTGGAAACTTGGTGAAAAAGAATAACAAATGGTTTTTCTCACAATAAAGCTATACATACAGAATAATCCATTATGGCAAAAAAATACTACTTTCTCCTTATGCTTAGTTGGAGTAGACTTCGATAATAAGAACGATACATTGTGTAAGAATTTCCAATTAATAGCGGTATTGTACTGCACTTATAATAGTCTGTAATAGTGCAGTTTCTTTTTCGAGTGAGAGTAGGTTTTAAAGGTGTATTGTAGTCTACCAGCAATAATGATCTCTAAGAGAGTTAGTGGCGAACCAATTACACCGCCATTCTGCGAACATATTTATACGATCCAATTTCTCAGATTTAAGGCTAAATTAAATGGGCAAGAGGTGTACAGTATTTGGGAGATATAACTAAGAAGTACTAAGATGTGCCAATAGAAAAATTTCAGAAATTGTAATAACGATGATTCCGTGGGTGTAGATTGTCTTAGATAGAATACAGGTAATTCTTCCATTAAAATTTACAACTATCTAATTGATTTTCTTCATTGTTCAGACAAGCGTTTACAAGGTATTACGAGATGGGAAGCAATTATCTTTAACTACTATACTGATGAGTGGATCCAATACAAGACTGTTTAGAACTAATTTTACACATCAAAGAATATTTACAAGCAACGTTACGAATGCGTTACCTAACATTTGTATTGCTAGTATAGTGAGGGTCCTTAGGTACTGCCTATAGCTCAACGATACAATTATATTTGATTAATGGAATTATTTTTTAAACTTTCTTTCCTCGTCTAAGGTAAATTATATGATACTTATTAAGTCCAAAAAGACCAATATATATTTTTGAATTTATGTATTTTATTATAATGGAATATAAGTTTATGGACTATATTTGGAAAATAATAGAACATATATCATGATGTTATATTAACGAAATATTTTGTACTGCCCTGAAACATATTATTAAACACGGAGAATGCATAGAATGCTTTTATTGTAGGTATATAAATAGATATATCACACTTGAAAAAACTATTTATTTGATTTGTTTTTGCTGAAGAGCAGAAAAAATGGCTAGCATGGAACTTGGTTATGTTTCACCTAGAGAAAAAGAAATTCAGCGTGAAAAGGGAAAACCTATACTGTTAATTAACCCGTCTGACCCCGATTTGCCAGATGAATTACGTGATAAAGTGAGAATCATATATCCAACACAGGAAATAGAAGAAGTGCATTATTTTAGACGCTATAATAGATATAATGATGAAATACTTCCGGAAAGTGATGATGACAGTGTTTCAAATATTACCTGTTTTGAAGTGGAAGCTAATGAGTGCGGGTGTACTAGTGAAAGTATTAGTGAAACATGCGTTATACAATTATTTAATGAGTATACACCAAACTCAGTATTATTATGCGAAGCATGTTCTGAACATAATGAAAATGAAAAAGATCACAACTGTTTGCTGCAGTATGATTACGAATTATTACAAAAGGTGTGGACGATCTTAATTAAACGTGAAATGAGAGAGAAAATCTATAAACTTTATTTAAAGAAGCATTTTAAAGGTTGTAATAATAAGAACACTTATACTTTGGAGAAAAAAATTAATCTGGTATATGAATACATTACAGAGTGTGATTATTACATCGAAGAAATAGTAGAAATGTTTTTAGAAAAAGATAAACAATTATTTAATTCTGTAAATGAACACTCAGACACTGTAGCATATGCATTTGATTGTGTATGAATAGAAGAACATGTTAGTGCTAAAATTACAAAGGGTTACAGTGAATTGAACTGTTAACTGGATCAATTTGTAGTATTGTAATATTAAGAACTTAATAGATTACAAACATTGGGCTAACACATGTAAATAACAGTTAGAGCTAAAATACTTACTTTCCGGCCACCGAATTGTCAATAAGAGTAATATATTGTTTTCTTTAAAAGAAATAACTAATTTGATCTGGATGACACAAAAATATAGAAATGTAGCATCGCAACTAAATGAACCACTCGTTTTTTTAATCCGTCACAAAGGTATAAAATGTATCATCTTCACTTTTATTCCGGTCGTTACAAAAATGAAATAGACCACCCAAATTGATTAGAGTAATACAAAATGGTATAAAAATAGTGAGCTTGTTATAATGGTCCTTCTTCCCTTTTTTGTGGTTGGTACAAAACTAAAAGGTGGTATAAAAGTGAATAGGTTTATTCCTTCGTTTATTTGAATAGCACAAAAAGGTATAGAAATTCTGAGCTTATTCCTTCGTTTGTTTGAGTAGCAAAATATGGTCTTTCTTTGTTTTTCTCTGGTATTGAGTAGTACAAAATGTACATAAAATAGACCTTCTCTCCGCTTTTTTAATTGCAAACAAAATTTATTCAGTCTTCAATTTTTCTACTTGGTACAAAATTGAATAGGTCACTCAAATTTAACCCTTCGTCCATTCGAGTATTACAAAATGATATAAAATTCTGAGTCTGGTTAGTACAAATTTGTTCCTTTGTTTGTTTAAATAGTACAACATGGTCAAGAAATTGGGTAGACCACTCAATTGTGTAGCACAAAAAGTTATAACATGCTGAGCTAGTTAAAATGGTCTTTCTTCGCTGTTTTGGTTAGCACAAAAATTATTATTTAGTTAAATGGTATTTCCTTGCATTTTTCGGTTTGGTATAAAACGATCCTTCTCGGCTTTTCCGGTCAGTACAAATTTATACCTTTGTTTATTTGTGTAGCTTTTTTCTGTTTGTTACAAATATTACAAAAAAGGGCATAAAAACCTAAGCCTGATATAAATGGTTAGGACACCCATATTTAATTATTCCTTCCCTTATAGCCATGGCAATATTAGGTATGAAATGGTTCTTAGTTGCTTGACTACTCAAGTTATCCTCAGTTTTTAATGGTACAAAAACAAAATTTGGGGTGGTACAAATTGTACAGAAATATTGAACTAGTTAAAATGGGCCTTCTTCGGTTTTTTCTCTGGTTGCTACAAAATTAAATAGCTCACTCATATTTATGCCTTCGTTTATTAGACTAGTTTAAAATGATATAAAATGATCCTTTTTTGCTTATTCCTTTGTTTGTTGAAATAATACAAAATGGTATAAAATACTCAACTTCGGTTTCTCAAATGCATTACTTCGTTTAATCGATTTTGAGTTGACACAAATTATAAGTCCTTTGTTTATTTGAATACTCCAAAATGGTGCAATTGCTTTGTTTTTCTCGGTGGTACAAAACTAAATAGACCACTCAAATTCTGAGCAGACATTTCTCAATAGTACAAAATTGAATAGGTCACTCAAATTTATCCCTTCGTTTGTTTAAATAGTTAATTTTTTCTCGTTGGTATAAAAAGTAGAACATCGAAATTATGAACTTGTTTAAATGATCCTTCTTCGGTTTTTCTGATCGAAACAGAAAATAGACCATTTCAGTAGTTCAAAAGTTACATAAATTCTGAGCTAGTTAAAATGGTCAATTTTCGTTTGTTTAAACAGTACATAACGATATAAAATTCTAAGCTAGTTAAAGTAGCTCTTCTTCTCTTTTCCAGTTGGTACAAAACTAAATATTCTATTCCTTCGAGTACAAAATGATATAAAATTCTGAGCTAGATAAAATGGCATTTCTCGTTGGTACAAAATTGAATAGGTCATTCAAATTTATCCTTTCGTCTGTTTAAATAGTACAAGATGAGTTAAAATAGACCTTAGCACAAAAAGGCACATAAATTCTGAGCTAGTCGAAATGGCATTTCTCGTTGATAGAAAAATGAGTAGGTTCTCTTTGTTTCTTTAAATTCTCAGCTGGTTAAAATGGCATATCTTGCTTTCTTAGTCTATCCAAATTTTGAATAACCCAAACAGGTACAGAAATTCTGAGCTAATTACAAATGAGATTTCTCGTTGGTACAAAATTCAATAGGCCACTCTAATTTATTCCTCCTTCACTTTTTTCTGCTTGGTACAAAATTTTCCGACGCTCAATTTACGAGTTATTCTGGTTTAAATATTTGACCTTTTTGGGGCATGTAGTTGCTGGTGACAAATTACTAAATGTGGAAACACCACCACAATATGTTGCTTCGTTTACGAGGGTGATTTTTGTCCTCCGTGGTAAGTACCTTTAGGACATGTAGTAGTTGAAGACCTGTCACTAAAATGTGGAAACCGCCCCTCAATATGCCGCTTCGTTTTCGAGTTTGACCTTTGCCCTCGATGGTCAGTATTTTTGGAACATGTAGTTGCTGGTGACCAATTACTAGATTTGGAAACACCATCTCAATATGTGGGTCCGTTTTCGAGTTATTAGGTTTTAAGTATGTTGGCCTTTGACCTCGATGGTCATTATTTTGGAACTTGTAGTACCTGATGACCAATTACTAGATTTGGAAACACCATCTCAATATGTGGGTCCGTTTACGAGTTATTAGGTTTTAAGTATGGTGACCTTTGACCTCGATGATCATTATTTTGGAACTTGTAATACCTGATGACCCATTACTAGATTTGGAAACACCATCTCAATATGTGGGTTCGTTTACGAGTTATTAGGTTTTAAGTATGTTGACCTTTGACCTCGATGATCATTATTTTGGAACTTGTAGTAGTTGGTGGCCGATTACTAGATTTGGAAACAGCATCTCAATATGTGGATCCGTTTTCGAGTGATTAGGTTTTAAGTATGTTGACCTTTGACCTCGATGATCATTATTTTGGAACTTGTAGTACCTGATGACCAATTACTAGATTTGGAAAAAGCACCTCAATATGTGGTTCAGTTTTCGTGTTATTAGATTTTAAGTATGTTGACCTTTGACCTCGATGATCAGTATTTTGGAACTTGTAGTAGTTGGTGGCCGATTTCTAAATCTGGAAACACCACCTTAATATGTGGTTCAGTTTTCGTGTTATTAGGTTTTAAGTATGTTGACCTTTGACCTCGATGATCAGTATTTTGGAACTTGTAGTAGTTGGTGGCCGATTACTAAATGTGGAAACACCACCTCAATATGTGGTTCAGTTTTCGTGTTATTAGGTTTTAAGTATGTTGACCTTTGACCTCGATGATCATTATTTTGGAACTTGTAGTACCTGATGACCAATTACTAGATTTGGAAACAGCACCTCAATATGTGGCTCAGTTTTCGTGTTATTAGGTTTTAAGTATGTTGACCTTTGACCTCGATGGTCAGTATTTTTGGAACATTTAGTTGCTGGTGACCAATTAGTAGATTTGGAAACACCATCTCAATATGTGGCTCCGTTTTCGAGTTATTAGGTTTTAAGTATGTTGACCTTTGACCTCGATGGTCATTATTTTGGAACTTGCGGTTGCTGGTGACCCGTTACTAAATGTGGAAACACGACCTCAATATGTGGATCCGTTTTTGAGTTATTAGGTTTTAAGTGTCATACAAACGACGTATCCCTCATAAACTATAAGACCCACGTAAAAGTAGGTGTGGTATTGGTAATCAGCATGTCCGAAAACCCCCATATGCCGAGTTTCATCCAAATCGGTTAAAATTGTCATAGAAAGGGCGTATGCCACATAAACTATAGGACCCAGTTAAAAAATAAGTATGATATTCGTACTCAGCATGGTCGAAAACCCCCATATGCCGAGTTTCATCCAGATTGGATAAAATTGTCATAGAAAGGGCGTATGCCACAAAAACTATAGGACCCAGTTAAAAAAAATAAGTATGATATTCGTACTCAGCATGGTCGAAAACCCTCATATACCAAGTTTCATCCAAATCGGTTAAAATTGTCATAGAAAGGGCGTATCCCACATAAACTATAAGACCTTGGTAGAAATAAGTGTGGTATTCTTTACCAGCATGGTCGAATCGGAAATGTAAATGTTTCTGCGCATGCGTGTTATTTGTACTAAATCGGATTTGGCATACGCAACCAAGTGTGGGTGTATACTATGTTATTTAGGGGATGCAAAATAGGTCATAGTCTTTTATGACCTGCTTGTTGCACGTAGTCTGCTCTATTGAACCGGAACAGTCTGTAGTCTAGTGTAATTTTTCTGCGCATGCGTGCAATGTGTATTTAATTGGAAATTTAATTTTACTGCGCATAAGCAATCAAGTGTGTGTGTGTGTGTGTGTGTGTTGTTATTTTTTTTATTCTCTGCTCTATTATGTTGCTATAAAGTGCTCGTAAAAGAGAACGGGGGTGTTATGTCTTATTTTATGTTTCTGCGCATAGCCGTAGTCTGCTCCTAAACCGGAACAGTCTACGGTCTGCTGTGTGTGTGTGTGTGTTCTGGTATCATTGATATAGAGAACGGCAGTTCTGCTCCGGCGGAATCGGAACAGTTTTGCGCATATGCGCAGTAGGTCAAAAAATTGGTCTCAAAATGGAGGTCGATGTTTAAAAAGAGTGCTCATAAAAGGGAACGAATCTTTGCTATGTTAGATAGTCTTATGTTATATGTGCTATGTTATGTGTTCGTAGTCTCTGTTTAATTTCTGCTATGTTAAAAGTGCTCATAAAAGGGAACGAGTCTCTGTGTAATATGTGCTATGTTAAATAGATGGATGAAGAATGTGATATCTGCTCTGCTATGTGGTTGTAAAGTGCTCATAAAAGGGAACGAATCTTATGTGGCAAACTCCCATATCCCGAGATGCGCGTGGCCGGCCAATCAGCGTCAAGGGGGCGGGGACCGGTGCCGGCCAATCGGCGGGGGTCCGGTGCCAGCCAGTCAGCGCAGTAGATACTCCTAAACTGGAGGTCGTAAAAGGGCGTGACCGACGCCCGCCTATCAGTGTCAAGGGGCGTGGCCGGCACCGACCAATCAGCGTGAAGGGGCGTGGTCGGGGGCGTGGCCAGCCAATCAGCGTCAAGGGGGCGGGGTCACGTGACCTGCGCCAGCCAATCAGCGTCAAGGGTTTGCGCATGCGTAGTAGGACAAAAACTGCGCCAAGTGTCCCCACCCTACTTACCATCTTAGGCTCGAACTTCACCTATGTTGAAGTCACAAAGACAGCCACTTTCATTTTCATTTTTTTACACACACATATATATATATATATATATATATATATATATATATATATATATATATATATATATATATATATATATCCTTCTCTCCGGCCCCTACGTTGCATTGTCAAACTCAAATGACAAAAGTCGTCCTAGATCCAAACCTTATCAATGTTGAAAGTTTGATCGAGATCGGTTGGGTGGTTCAAGAGATTAGGAGCCACAAACATAGTTACTTTCAATTTTATAATATAGGTTATTATTATTATTATTATTTGCGTACTTTTGAACTTGCACGGTGAAATTACTACAAAATATGTTTTATTTCTGTAATTTTTCCTGGATTGTATGTTTTTCCTTTATTAGTGGGCATTAATTTCTCTCTAGGTCGTCGAATAAATGAATTTCGTTGTGCACTTTGGTGCAAATAACGTTACAGGAAAAAGCCGTTTCCTTCCAAAGACCAGGGCTAAACTAAGTAATATTTGGCTTGTAATTTCAGGTGGCCCAGTAGTGTAGGGGTAACGTAATGGCCTTATGAATAATACAGCTGTCTAACAGGATCAAATCCTCTTCACCCCAAAGTTATTTTTTTTACAAAGTGATTGTGAAGAATCGACTTATCATACTGGACAAGCAATACGTAAGAATGTGGACGCAAACATCTGTATCATGATAAAGACGATTTATGATTGTTGGTTGGGAAAGGGCAAGGGAATTACCAGGACATTGCAAAGACATCATTGATATGCAGTATACACTTTTCGTGTTATCGTTCTCAGAAAGAAACACTACATCATCTGTTAAAAAAAGTTTGGCTAAAGCAATCGGTGGTGTAGTGGTAGCGTGCTAGACTTCCGAATGGAAAATCTTGGTTCGATTCTCCATCAGGTAGTATGAGCTCTTCACATAAAATAATGGCTGCAAACAGAGATTTATCTTATGATGGAGAACTTGCAAAGAATCACTGGCGATAATTCGAGTAAACAGTATGTGCGTTCTACATCATACACTCCAATGATAAGTATTTTTCATATTTATATTCGTCCCCCTCTCTTTCTTGACGTTTCCCTATCCTGCCTTTGCATCTTTCACTTCTCCCCCTCTCTCTTTCACACACACACACACACACACACACTTCACGTTCCAAAGGTAAAACGGTCCAAGAGCTTGATGTACCTGGTCTGGACAATCTAATTAACTGGGAACTTCCGCGTCGTGTTTTTCGTGCTCTGGGGATAACATCTCCAGTCCTGGTCATCTCTGACAGAAGTATTGTTTAAACGCACGAAAATAAGTAAAATCTCTTTTTTATCTTTTGGTTACCGAGTCTCGGTCGAATAACCGGGTCAATATGGATTTAAGTCCTCGACCCAGTGGTGGTCTACATCAACCGTCTAACACGATGATCGGTTTGAGCTATTAACGTGTTCATTGTATCTGCGCAAATTACGTTATATCTGGAAGAGATAAAATCAATGCTGGATGTTGGGAACAGATAAATCTTTGGAAAAGACTAGAAAATGGTAAGCTCTTTGATTATTTGAAAACAGAATTTTATTTATACTAGTTCGACACAAAATTTGTTTCCATCCTATAATTCAATGTGTTTTATTCACGTTGAAATTTGAAACCTGCTACATCTAAGAGGAACATAAACTTTTGCTTTCGAACATTTATAACTTTTCATTACGATACAGTTTGGACTTTTAATATAGGGTATTTCAGATAGAAATTTAGCAGTAAAATATCACTCTTCAACTTTCTCTTTCTTTTTCTTTTCTTTTCGTTTTTTTTTCTTTCTTTCTTTTTTTTTTTGTTCAGTTTGCATTAATAGTCTGAAATGGAGGATATGACCAACGCTATCTACTGGGTATACTAGAATGTGTTTTGGATCAGTACCTCCAATGAACACTAAGAATTTGCAATCGAACCACGCGGAAAGAAAGCATGTATGTTAAATTTTTGACATTATCCTAAATGTGTCTCGGAGTTATACAGTTCTACTGGAAATTGAGTATGCTATCCATTATGAAAGTGACATAATGAATGTTTAAAGCATCCTCTATATATAGTCGAATAGTTCTGAAAAATATGTAAAAACAAACGTTATTTCTATATTACTGTTGGATTCCTGGAAATGGAACTTTATAATGTTAGGTTATTTTCTTACTACGTTTGAATTCCACAGTTTTATCTGTTCTCCCGTTTCTTTTTCTTCTTTTCTCTCTCTCTGTCTGTCTGCTTCATTTTTGAATCTCTGTGTAATAGACATTCATTGGTTTCAACTTTTCATTCTGTGTGTTTCAGTTTCTCCCTACATCAACCTATGAATCATCTTTTGTCTCGGTTTTGTTATTTCATTTCATCGAAGCTAATACATGTGTAGTTTGAAATCAGAATTACGATCATGTTGTTAGCAAATTTTATTATGGGAGAAGAAAAGAGGAGAGAGAGGGAGTCTCTTTACTTGACACGATTATGAGATAAGAAGGTGTATATTGTGTGCACGGCGTAAGCTGTCGCAATTTTTTTGATGCGGAGTGTACAAGAAACTATTGTAGTAGACTATTATTTAGAGGTTGATATGATTTGACATTTTCTATACCGCATGTACAAATGTACAATACTGTGGTCTCTTGAATGGAAAATAAATAAATAAATACCATTTACATGACTGTAGCGTCGTTTTCCAGAAACAGGGTTGCCTATTGCAACGCACTATTTGCTTTTGAAAATGGTAAATACAATTCAAAATTGGGCGACAATAGTGATAACACGTATTGCAGCAAGGTGCTGTATAGATTTATAGCAATGAATACATGAAACGTCAATGATATGGAGGCGACAGTGTGAATAATATGTAAAAAAAATATCAGTGTCAGAGTATTGCATGTGCAATGTCCTTTGGTATTGAACAAAATATAGGACGACGGTAATTGTGTGTTGCTAACTATCACGGCTTTACACTTTATCATAAGTTTCGTAACATGTACTGATCGGTTTCAGCATTACATGTGCTTTGTAAAAGCAACACCAAAGCACAATAAACGAGGATCAATAAACTGTTTGATTAACAAGGAAAACATTTAGATGCGTTTGCGATCGAATGCTGTGTACGTTCATTTGTAGATGTGATGTCACTTTTGAAGAATAGCAAACAACGAAAATCATTGTAGCTCTTCCAGTGTTTTCCTGTGTACAATTGCGAATATTGCATAATAATAATAATAATAGTAATAATAATAATAATAATAATAATAATAATAATAATAATAATAATAATAATAATAATAATAATAATAGGCAGGAAAATAAGAAAACAAAGAAGAGGCGGTAATCTAGTTTACAGTATCTATGACAAGAATCGACACGATCTGAAGGCTTTCAGGCCTTCGAGCCCAGTTTGCACCCGTTTATGTGAACAATGAAGGGGAGAGACGCGAATGAAATCTGCACAAGCAGCATTGGTTCGTCCATTTAACGGACGTTGTCGAGGTCAGTACCTCTCCTTTAGTTCACTATTTCTCGTGTTAGTTATACCAAATGCCATTTGCAGTCTTAACTGTCACCCAAGTATGTAATAGTGCAAATGGATGTACGCTTGTAACAACACTTCGCTTTTAACAGTGCCTTAGAACCAGACGCTTCATGTCAGTGGGTGTTATACAGGCGAGTAGGTTTGCGGGAAGAATCAAATGCAAGTTTCAAATGGCGCATCCATATTCAAATAATAACTACACTGATATGCTTCTCACATACGGATTAACCAGGCGAAATGGAAGAGAGGCAAGGAGACTGTATGAGGAGCGTTTTCCGGTTAGGCAACAACTTGCACAACCATATTTGCAAGGCTTGAAAGTCATTTGCGCGCTACTAACAAGAGCGTGGGTTTCCCAGAATAATTCGCACCGTCAGATTGGAAGAACAAGTGGAGCAATGTGTTGAAGACAATCCTTCCATCAGCACTGGGGCTATTGCACATGCCCTCATTTGGCCGTATGACAGTGTGGAGCGTTCTTCACGATGAACACATTCATCCTTAGCACCTCCAGATGGTTCAGAAGTTGGAACCACAAGATTTCGCTGCACGCAAACAATTCTGTCAATGGTTTCTTGACAGAATAGCTAAAGATCCGCAGTTCACATGCTTGCTCTTATTTAGTGATGAAGCTATCTTCACAGAAGCGGGATACTTCAACATAAGAAAAAGACGCGTATGAACAACTGAAAATCCCCTCGCTGTGCATTGCAGAGGTTCAAATATCGTTTCTCGGTCGATGTTTGGATTGGAATTGTAGAATACAAGCCGATAGGTCCATATATTTTATCTTCAAGTGTTAACGGACAATATTATCTGACATTTCTGAACAAAGTGCTCCCTGAACTGGAAGATGTTCCCCTGCTAGTACGTAGGCAAATATGGTTTCAGCATGATGAAGCAGCTACACACTTCACTGCAGAAGTTCGTATCTTCACAACATATTTGTAGAGAGATAGATCGGTCGCGGCAGCCCAGTGTTTTAACCAGCGCGCTCTCCAGACTTGTCGCCTGTGGATTTTTTCCTTTGGGGTTCAACATAAAGGAGTTGTTTATGAGGTCCCAGTTGAGACTTTGGGGATTCTAATACCAAGAAATGTGGCAGCTGCAGGACAAATACGTAAAATGCCAGGCATCTTCCAACAAGTTCGTCAGAATTTGCCCAGAAGATATACAAGATGTTTTAATGCCGGCGGAATCCATTTCGAAGAGTTTTCTTAATGTGTCAGCAGAGATTACGTTATAGTACAGGGTGATTATACTTCATTATTCAACTTTATGAATTTTTCTACTGTTTTGGCCTCAGAATGGTTACAAGCCAACGTCGTTGTTGCTTTCTCTGCGGTTTTTGGCCTCCGGACAATTAAAAACCCATGTAATTGTTGCTTTTTCTTCGGTTTAAGGCCTCAGGACAATTAAACACCGCCCATCCGATGTGGCATCACCTGGACGTGTGAATGGGCGCTCCATTAATACTGCCACAACCACTGACTGATTTGGATGTGAACGCACGCACTAGGCGAACGAGTTGGAAAAGTCCGTTCTTAGAAGCAATTAGACGCGAGAACATGAACCAGGAGCTGCTTATTAATAAAACGTTTGGGTCAATCCATACGAATAGTCCAGAGGTGGTTGCTCAACCATCTTCAAAAATTATAGACTTGAGTGTGACGAACCTTGTGTATGAGAAGGTCAATAACACTATTCACGTTGTCGTATGTACAAGTGTTCCTGAATGGCGGCCATCTTTGTTGTCGGTGGAGTGCCATTTTTTGGACTTGCAAGCGTTTACGAAGTTGCTCAGGACGTACGTATCAGACGAACACCAAACAAAAACGAATGTTTAGAGGAGTGACCGAGGTACATGGAGAATATATACTCTTGCTTCTAAATAAATACACAGAGTTGCAAACCAATACATGAAATCACTAGAAAAAGTACAAAAATTATTATTTCAAAGGGGCTGGATTTTGGAATGACATAAAGTGGGGGGTTTATAAGTTTTGTGCTGAATACTATTGCATGTAAAGAATCTACAGTAATATCTACATCTATGATACTACTGGCACCGTAGATTTATGGGAGTCCGAAAGATGAAGTTTGTGATTTTGATGCCATTTTTGGGGTGTAATATCTCAGGAGGGCAAAGTACTAAAAATTGCTGCTTAGGTCGCAAAGTAATTCTGTATGTGAATAAACTATTGTCAAAAAAACGTGACTAATATTACATTGTGAAAAAAGTGAGGGCATGTTAAAAACGCGAAGAAAGCACGCGCGTGACGATGGTCATAGCCCTGAAAAATTTAAATGTTTTGATATGTTTCATGCTGGATCTAAAAAACTAAGCATAGTTCAGCAGTTTGGCTCACTTTGTTTGTGTTCAGTTGGCAAAAACTTACGAGTGGCATTTGTTCCGTTTTTCTAGCTCCATGATCATTGCCACGTCTACAGGGTGGACAATTTATCTTGACCATCGGCTATAACGGACAAACCAACCGAGAGAGAAAAACGAAACTTTGCACGAAACAATTATAAAGAGGGGGACATCTTTGTATGTATTAAACATAAAGACCCAAGAAACAGTGTTGCCAACCTAATATAAAGTTATATTTCTTTCAAATGGCACTACGTCAGATTATTTCATATTTCAAATCAACGTGTCAAGTGTAAACTTAAAATACCACTTTTATTATTCAGTGTTACGAACTAAGAATGTTATAGTATCACAAACATCCAAAGTTCGGAAGCCTCTAACGTAAATACAGCATAACGGAGATGCATAGAATTTTGGACATTAAAAGTACTGTAGTGTTGGATACAGTGGCGGAGCCAAGGGTGGGCCTAGGGGGGCCAGGCCCCCTTGCTCAAAATCTTGGCCCCCTAGCGGCCCCCCACACAGAGTGATACTGCTATAGGCCGACAAACAGTGAGTTAATAGTGGCCGCAAGTTACACTACTACCGAAACATATCTCGACAACAAAGTTACCAACTGCAGAATATCGTATGTTGCATTAGTCTGCGTTCCGTGAAAAAATCTTCAAGCTCCTTTTTGTTTGTAGCACAGCAAGATCTAATGTATCTAAATCTGTAAGGTGCATGCATTGACTTCAGCATCTGAACGTTCCTTTTAACCTCTGTCCCTTATCTGGTTGTCTTATTTGTTTTCGACAAAAAAAAAAAAACAAAAAAAAACAAAAAAAAAAAAACAGTAGACCATATGCATTATGATTTGCTTCAATGTTGAAAGTCATACGAAAATAAGAGATGCTTACTTACAAAAAGCATTCACTGCAGTGAAACATTACACTTGTGTTGGACGAAAGAAGTTTTCGTACAGTAATTAATTTCCATCGATTATGGCGACATAGAACAAATGCATAGCATCCATTAAATAATTTGGTATTATTATTATTATTATTATTATTATTATTATTATTATTATTATTATTATTATTATTATTATTATTATTATTATTATCAAATAATATCGAGAGGTCTTGTTTAATATACAGTAAAAACAGAGAGCAAAAGTTTTTATTATTTCTGTCATTCTTTCTGCTGTTCGTATCCCAATAGTTCGAGAAAATTAAGATAATGAATACTACCAACACCTACTATTTGCTACTGGTACTGGTTCTCCTTCTCGTCTACCTTCTGGTCTTGCCTCTAGTACGTCAAATTTCCTAACGCTATTGGCCGTGGCAACTAAGTAGAAATCTTCTACTGTGATGTTAATAAGCGATACTAGCGATCTCCAAGGAAAACGGAGTCAGCGCTTGGTGGACCTATTCTACTAACTAAAGCCTGGGGAAATGAGGCTAATAAAATCAGTGATTCTTTATAAATAAATCTTTCAGAAGTAGTTTCATTTAAACTATTTTAACTGTAGCTTAATCCCAAAACTGCTACTACTAGAGAAATTCCGAAATTTATCACAGAGACAGTGCTACAATCTCCTGATTACTAACTATCAGGTAAGATACCGAGAAGATACAACTTGGTCACGGCAGTAATGGTGTTTTGTGTAAAAGTGTAGTTACTCCCATGACCAGGTTGCATCATCCTGTTATCTGATGTTTGTGGGACTGGTCTACAGATATTCAGTAAGTTCAGTCAGTGAATACCAATTTTTATCACAGATTTATATTAATTCTGCGTCAAAATGTGCATTTCTGAAAAAATTAAGCATTGAGCATTTCTGAGAAAACTACAGTGTAGGAATTATGCAGAACAGCAAATCAGTGGTGACATGGATTTTCAACAGGATACCGTATATTAATTAATGCCCCTCCTTCAAATCTAATCTCAAAACTTAAAATATTAATTTAGCATCGACTACAGGATAGTAGCGTTATTTCAACTACATTTAAATTTATTTTAAGGCTTTCCAACATCCGAGACTCAGAGGATAGAAATAAAGGAAATTAGTCAATAGGGCCACCGAGGAAGAATCTTGGTAATCTCCTCAGTTGAAATATTTATCCACGAGGGATCAATCACACCATCTTCCGAATCTTAAGTTGATATTCTACTGCTGAGCTTTGGTCATTAGGTGTGGGTGTGCAGTGTTTGTGTATTTGAATTCGCGTCAAATTTTAAAAAGTAGTGAAGGTAAGCAAACGAAAGAAAGAAAAGGACCACGTATACTTCTTTTGTTGTAAGGAGTCCCGATTTAAATGTCTGTTCCAACACTGTTTGATATTAGGAAAAGAAAAACATATTTCCTCTTTTTGCTTCAAAGAGTGCTCACTTCATCCTTTTAATAACGTAAAGGCACATTCATTACTCAGTTTTAGAGCTCAAGGGTAAAAGTAGCCAAAAGTAATTTAACTACGGCCAGATCAAAACAAGATCCTGGAACCGGGGTAGTTGCCCGGGCGCCAGCAAACTAATATGTGTGTTTATTGGTGTGGATGTAGAGGAAAGGGGTACTAATCGCAAAATTTGCCCTGGGCACCAAATGTCTAGTTTCGTCACTGATTAGGTTACCATTTTTTAGAGCGTGAAATTAAATATTAAGAATGTATGATAATCATTGGCAGTTTACTTTAGAGTGAAACATAAGCTTCAAGAGCAAGGCTTATAATTTAAAGTTGGGTGGAACGGCAAATCACTATCCTGTTAGAGTTCAGTTCCTGTTTCTGTGCGACGTTTGTCTCGTAAGCACTTTTGTCTTCGTACATCACATTTTACTTTATTATTATTATTATTATTATTATTATTATTATTATTATTATTAATACAGTTTATCTACCAAACAACTATTTATATTATTATGCGGTATTAAACCAAATCTGGAACTTATAATATTTATTTACTTCCATCATTCCATCCGGGAAATGTGATCTATATGAGATGGAATGTTTTCGGATAAAATTTAATATTACTGCTGCTATGCTGTAACTTTGAGCTTCGCCTTATTTAAGTAGATGCAGACATGGCGGAAGGTTTGATTCTTGTAGATTCACTAGTTCAAACGCTGTCGAAAATGTGCTCTGGAGAATATGACTCTCAACGAACAACATTCGAACAAATTTATCAAGAATATTTGTGGATATGCATAAAAAATGGTCCTGAAATTCCAGAGCCGGAAACAGATAGGCTATAGGGGTTCCTCGTGGAAAAAAATTAGACATTCCCCATCGAAATATCACAAATTCATTTTGGATGAATCTCTTCCTTCATTGGAAGCAGAAAACGAATTTTCTAAAGATAATACACTAAGAGACATTTTTCTGCCTACTATTGATAAAGCAATCACTCAGACGGAAAAACGCTTTGGATCATGTAGCAAAATCATTAGATCAATTATACTCTACACCCAAAAGGTGAAAACTTTCTAAATTACAACATTGTAGAGCATATGGCCCAGTATTATGAAAGTGATCTGGAAATATTTAAATGTAAACTCAAAATCCTCCCAAACACAATTAAGTTGTATGAAGACGAGAGAAAACCAAAGTTGATTCCTCGGTGAATTTCGTTGATCTTTGCGTCTACAAAAACGCATTCCTAGAAACCAACAAGTTAGATATAATCTCTGCGACTATATCAGTTTCTAGTGCTACATGTGAAAGGCCATTCTCATGTTTGAAAAGATTAAAGATATATAGGCAACTCAGTGACTGATGATAGGTTGAAAAAGTTAGGATTACTTTATATTGAAGAAAATTGCTAAATCGTTAGATCTTGAAGAAGTTGATAAGTTTGCTGCTGCCCACAAGAATAGAAAGATCCCCTTTTAAGTAGAGGCATGAACCTCTAAGTTATTTTCTTGACCTGTAAAAGTGTATTTCTCTGCTTCCACTTAAATCTACCAGCCACACATATTTTAAATGCAGCGATTAAATTACTACTTACTTATATTGGAAATCAATTGTATTAATGTATCCTAGTTGTTTGAAGTAGTAAATTCATACATTTTCACCGTAAAAGAGTAAAATCATGAACAACAAAGATGAAAACATTCACCTTGAAAGCACGCACACACACACACACACACACACACATATATATATATATATATATATATATATATATATATATATATATATATATATATATATATATATATATATATATATATATATATATATATATGTGTGTGTGTGTGTGTGTATGTGTGTGAAAAAAATTCATTCATTGTAGATGGCCCCCCTCAAAATTTTCTTGGGCCCTTCATTGGCCCCCCTGAGAAAAATTCTAGTTACGCTACTATGGTTGGATACCATGGTTGTGGTGTGACTTGTTTCGAATAAATAGCAACGAATTTACCAGGGATTTATTTATTTTGAAATCCTTAATTTCGAAAACATGTTGAGATAAGTATCGTATCTATTTACTTGAATGGTTTGTAATGGATGTGTAAATTATTTTGCCGTTTACAACACTTCGATATCTCAAACCGCTCGGACGTATGATAAACATTACTGAAGTTTGCAACACTGCTTAAATCGTTTAATTGCGAGAACTTGTAATTACACCTTCTAAAAGCTATTGCTGTAATGGTATAGAAGAGAAGGGAAACAACAATCATTTTAAATATTCTCCATAAATACGCTCTTTTCAGCAGGATAGTGTAACGCAAACTTTGCGAACACATTAACTTCCGTAACTGGAATTGGATTTCAATTGTACTTTGCTGATACATTAAGTGCCTCAATACCGCAGTCCAGTTTAACGATGGGTGCCGTAGGTGCAAGGGGGATCTAACCCCATTACCATATAGACGTGGCAATGATCATGAAGCTAGAAAAACGGAACATACGCCACTCACAAGCTTTTGCACAACTGAACACAAACAGAAACGAAACTAATTGCTGCACCATAAGTAGTTGTTGAGATCAGTGATGTGCCGTAAACTATAATTTTACGTCTACGCGAATGTCTACTGTAATCTATAGGTAATCTACATTACACCTTTTCCCGTGTAGACTATGTAGACAACCACTATCAAATGTAAGGAACAATTTCGTTGCTCGTTTGTTCATATTTCCTCATTCAGCTGTTTCGCTTCGGTGCAGCGAGCATTTTTGCCGATCCCAAACGTTTCAGCATTCTTGCCAATTTGATGTCGAGAACAGAACCCAAACAACCCCTGCGGGGCTTCTAACCCGTTCCTACTACTACTACAACTATTACACATTAGCTGTGGATCTATATAGTACAAGGGCAACGTACTACTACTACATTTGCTGTGGATCTATATAGTACAAGGGCAAACTTATTTTAATGAAAGAAGTTAAATGAAATTTTTTAAAAAATGATCGTTAAATCACTTTTTGAATATTATTTTTAATCTTATTTTAACGAAAGAAGTGTTATAAAAATTATTAAAAGTAGTAAAAAAAACTGTCCGTAGGCAGGATTTGAACCCACGCCAAAAGCATTTTCTTTACTAACATGTTGCGCTAGTCCACTCGGCTACCAGAGCCGGCACCATTTGCCGTTTACTTTGTGCTATATGTAGATCATGTTTTGTGATATCGTATCTGTATCGACCAATCAGATTAGAGGATATCTGAAACGTTTGGGATCCGCGAATATGCGTGCAGCAAAAGATTAGGGAAACGAGTAACATAAAAAGTAGAGGGAATTCTCTGCTCTGCACATACCACTTCCTTAGATTTTCCACTTTGAGCACTGCTTTTATAATGAAATTTACAAAACTAATTTTCACCTGTGGGCTTTCAGTCTTGAATCTGCTGTATTTGCCAATTTTTTCTTGCATATTTTACAAAATGCATAATATTTTTCATTTTCCTTCATCAAGACGAAACTAAGTCTAGGCATTTTATTTTGTACGCAATTTCGCAAGGTAACGACAAAATAAAGCTCCTTTATTGTCCATGATGCCATATTAAATTACGTGTTGTTGACATATTCTACATAGTCTACGTTGTTTACATTGTCTACGCATAGTTGACACGTAAACGTAAACTATCGTTTTTTACGCATAGACGCACATCTCTGGTTGAGATCTAGCGTAAAACATATCAAAACATTTAAAATTTTCTGGGCTATGACCATCGTCACTCACCTGATTTCTTCGTGTTTTTACCATGTCCTCACTTTTTCTCCATGTAATATCAGTCATGATTTTCTTTTTGCAATAGTTTGGTCACATACAAAATTACTTTGTGGCCTAAGCAGTAATTTTTAGCACTTTGTCCTCCTGAGATATTACACCCCAAAAATGGCATCAAAATCACAAACTTCAACTTTCGGACCCCCACCAATCTATGGTGCCAGTAGTATCATAACTGTGCATATATCTGCAGACTCTTTACATGCAATAATATTCAGCACAAAACTTATGAACCTCCCACTTTATGCCATTCCAAAATTCAGCCCCTTTAAAAGTAGAATTTTATGTACATTTTCTAGTGATTACATGTATTGGTTTGCAACCCAGCATATTTATTTAAAAGCAATAGTATATATTCTCCATGTACCTCATCCCACCTCTAAACATTCGTTTTTGTTTGGTGTTCATCTGATTCATACGTCTTCAGCAATTGCAGTTTTCGTAAACGCTTGGAAATGCAAAAAAAAAAAAAAAAAAATGGCACTCCACCGGCAACAGATGGTCGCCATTCAGGAACACTTGTACAGTGAGGGACACTTCTGGATGGTACAGCCATATGGAGATTTACAGCAAAACCGCTCCACCAGTTGAGACCGAAGCATTTGCCAGGAAGTATTGCAACCGAATTAGCTTTAAAGAAAGGCGGGTGGCATAATCGCCAGACACTAAAAATTCCCGTACACTTGGGCGAAATTCCCACTACCGTCTACAGCATCATTTCTCCAAAATGAGATGAATCTCACACGTGTAATTCTGAGGGCAAACATATTACTTGATATTTGTTCTATTCATGAAGATAAATTAAAACAAAAAAATTAAAGTCCAATCCTGTTAATGTTGGAATGAACACTCTTTCAGTCGTTTGATCTGAAATTAAATTGCAGCTTGAATAAATATTCTGTCACTTCAGGAGGGTAGAAAGAGCGAATCCACCACCTTCAGTATGAAAACACATATATTTAATCAAATGCTTAGTGAGAGTGAGCCCATTGGTATAGCGCTTTTATGATTTGAAGGTTTGCTCCCAAGCCATCTTATGTTATAGCTGATAACATTGGAGAACAAGAGATGCAAATATGATGAAAGAGAGATACAGTCACATGAGCAAATTTAGAATTTGAGACAAAATGATCGGATAGGATCCATACTTTGTCTCAAATTTTGATTTTGTAAGTAGACACGTAAAAACTCACCCGAACCTGAGAGCATCCCACTACCAATTGTTGATTTCAAGTGGAGAACTTCGTTGAGAGTATCAGATGCTTACAGAGGGAAAGAAACATCTTCAGATATGGGAAACAAAGAATGAAAAAAATGACAACTGCCCTGGACAGGATTCGATCCATCAAACTCACGATTACCAAGCAACGACTCTACTTACTCATCCACGTAGCCACACAGAACGTTTGTTACAAAACGTTTATTTGTAAGGGGGAAAGCTAAGGAAATTCCCCGTCTCTAGTTTTTCTTTCCCTGGCACTAACTTAATTACTGTTGTCCCAGCCTGGGAAGAATATTTTCCACCCCTCTAGAAAATTTCCTAGCAATTTTCATACATTTATAGCAACACAAAACATTTATCCATGGCTGTTATGCACAATTATGTTTACACAAAACATTTACTTCCAATAATTCCAGTACCAAGTAAACATAACAGGGTGTCTACTGGAATACCAGAAAGTAAATTCATGACTTTTTCATGACTTTTCATAAACTTTTTGTTCAAATTTTCATGACCATGGCGATAAAAATTTACCATTGGTAATAATAAACCCCCACCATCAGTGGTGCATCGGAACTATGCGGGTTGCTAGTCTTAAATATCACTTATTGTGAATCTTAAGGAAAGAATCTAAAATTCTGCCGCCTTGTGCTTGAGCACAGAATAGCACTTACCTAAATACGAGCCTGCTCTTACCAGTGAATCACTCTATACTGTATTTGAAGTTTTAATTCTGAGTATAATTATCCATCTAACAGAAATTTGTCTGAAATTAAGCACTCAGAGAACTGCCCAAAGACAAAACAAATTATAAAAGAAATTCGTTTTTTTAAAAAAATAGATAATCAAATTTAAAATCTGCAAACTCAAACGAATAATATTATTTGCATATGTCTAAAGGCCCAAAAATACACAATTTATATTTCTTAGAAGTAAAGAAATAGCAGATCAGAAAGTTGGACAGTAAAATGTTGTTACTATATTACAGAGACTAGAAGATGAAATGGGGAGCAGCTAGGAAGGCAGTAAAGTACCAGTTAGCCAGCACTAACTGGTGGGGGAAATTCTCACAATTGCTGACCTGATACAACTGTTTCAGTACATGCAGTATGAGGTATAAAAGTATGAAGTATAAAAATATACTCTGAGATTTCAGATTTTCATGACCAGTTGGGTAAATAAAGGACTTTTCCATGGCTTTCATGACCACTAAGCAAAATATATGACTTTTTCATGACTCATGACTTTCATGACCAGTAGACACCCTGCATAAATACTAGACATGAAATTCTATATCTCGCCAATAGTCTTGTAGAAAATATCCAAATTCAAATTTTCTATTTGGAACAGGGGGAGCATACACGCAGGTTGCGCCCATGAGATTTGTTTTGAGGAGGAGGGAACAGAAATTTACATTCAAAATGGCAAAATCGCACGTTTAATTAGAACATAATTTTACTTTTAAGAACGCCAAATGCGAAGGAGAACGAATGTATTCTCTTTAACTTGAAAGAACAAAATTATGGCTGAATGTAGAAGTGAATAGAGACTGATGATGTTTAGGAAGAATGCATGCTACCAAGCAATGGCGTAGCCAGGAGGTCTGGAACCTCCGACATTTGTAAAAATTGTTAAAATAAGGCTTAAGATTGCGGTTTTATTAAAAAAATTCCGGGAGTGGATACCCGGATTCCCTCCAAATGAACTTTTAGCTAGCGACCCCCAGAAATCAAATCCTGGTTACGCCCCTGTTACCAAGTAATGTACTGTCCTATGTATGTGACATGCAAATCAATGGGGAATTCATTAGAGGAGGGGAGAAATATCGCTAACAATTTAGGCACTCTTTTTCTGGTGGGGAGCAGGAGAATGATAAATGTGGGAGAAATTTCGCCCAAGCAATTGGAGGGATAGTCACCTATCGCCCATGAAAGAGTGGGGCTGCAATTTTTAAGTTGCCAAGAGCTAGCCAAGAGACTAAGTTCTTTCTCTTCCAGAAAATCAGTAGACAAAACATTGGTTACTACTGTGTTAGTTAAGTTTTATTTGGAAGAATCGTCTGCTAAAAACTACTGTAAAATAATCAACATAAAGCATAGCTAATATTCAAAAATGTCCGAAACATATGCTATTTGTGAAACATAAGAGAGAGAGAGAATTATACTTGCATATAATAGTGTCCCTCGGTTATAAATTTAAACAAAGAAATGCGTTCCGTTAGGTTTCTTAGATGAATGGTAAGCGTACTGGACTTCTGCGTAGAGGGTTATGGGTTTGAGTCCACGTAAAGCACATTGTTTTCTGTTTTTTAGCTACGTTTACATCAACTGGAATTAACGTGCTCCTGCGGTAATATTTTTTCGGAGAGGCCTTGTCCCTTACACGGTTATTCCGCACAAACTAACAAAATACGTGTTTTCTTATTTGTTGCGTATTTTCCTTACACTGTTTCGTTGCAGTTCTCCTTGTCCTATGAACACTTTTGACGTACCCATATTACTACAGTCGATATTTCTTGCTCAACTGTTTAGAGGGGTCTAAGCCCCACCCAACCGTTTTCCAGAAAAACAAAACAGATCTGCAATTTTAGGTCTGCAATTTTATTTACTTCGGTTCACTTCTTGCCTTGCGGACGACAAATTTAAGACCTTTGGGTGGGGGCTTTGTCCCCTAAAACAGTTTCCCCGCAGAATATAAAAAAACGTTCGTTTAGTTTTTGCGTATTGTCCGTTCACATAGTCTTGTTGTAATTCCTCATGTCCCATAGATACACTCCTGTCCAGAATTTCTGTCGTATGTCTTTAGAAATTACATAAATGAGAATAACTCTCTTTCTTCTGATCAAAATTGTTATATGTTTTCTTGGAAATATACAGAAGAAATAAACACATATTTCCAAAAATATTTCAATAAAAAATGAAGAAATAAGCAAGTTATAATTAAAAAAGAAATCTCCGAAACTTTGATCGCCAAATTCGAAGTTCCATATTCGTAAACGTGGCAAACGCGCAGCGAAATTTGCGAAGAGAGAAGAAATTTTATGCCCTACTAGAAATATAATATAAAATCTTTCATAATGTAAGTTACTATACATAGGGCTATAACACAGCTCTAACAATCATAGGTATTAAAGATTTTACACGTAAACAAAAGATTTAATAAAAATAAGACAAAATATGCGGAACGTTAAGGTATTTTGTCTCAGTGGTTTCCTTATATATGTCTACTAAGTGACGGTGCTAAGTTGCTTTCGTAGAGTAATTAGTTAATGCATGTTCGTTGGACGTTTATCTTTTTCCACAATCGTCAGTTCAAATCCCATACCCTACAGTAACTTGCAAACTATGCTATGCTTAAATATCGAAAGTCTCCGTCCGTCTCTCGACACCTGTCAGAACAACAATACTAAGATATCGAGAAGCGATATTTTTATAACTGATTCAGCGTTTTAAGGATAGGTTCCACCTATTCCGTCAACCCTTATTCAAACAAAAACTGCTAGAAATAGTTTTTAGTTACATTGTTGATCGTCATAGAACAAAAACGTAATAGAAGCGACAAGCGGGTTTTCGATTTAATGTCTCAAGTAAAAGGGTCGTCTCATCATTGTTACTCTACAGTAGTATTCAAAAAACCAATCTGGGGCCACTTCCTCAAACCAGGCTTTTTTATATATGAAATCCCCCAGCATAGAATCTAATTATACACATCGAAAATTACATCTTCCTCACACTGACCCCATACAGGATACATCTTCAATCTACTTTTATGACATTTAAAATCATAAAAACTAATAACTTATAGTGCTGTCTTTGATTGAAAAAATAGTTTTTGTTTGGTGTAAATCGGATCATAAATAACTGAATTATAAAAGTTTAAAGTTTAGTATGTTGTATACAGCTGCTACAGATATATGTATATACACTCCCGCTCAATCGCATACACACACATTTACAATATCAGCTGTCGAGCACACATATACATATATAGCAAAGAAGAAGAAGGAGGAAGTAAAACTTGTACGCTTCCCAATTCTTTCTTTCTCTCTCATTCTCTCTCTCTTTCCTTCCCATCAGCTCTGAACGACAGAGAGGTTTATGCAATAGAAACAGAGAGAGAATGACTAACAGCGAAGTAACGGCGGCATATCCTTCGCCTCTCATATAGTTAGCATTGGATTTAACAGCTAAGCATAGTTCGGGCGCCGTATTCTTCGCTCAACTTTTCTCTCGTAACGATCAGAATTCAAGCGAATGCATCTTCGCCGTTAGCATCCTTGTCGACAGAGTCACTATTTAGTTCTAAAACGTGCCACATGCATGCGCTAGTGTTCCATATACAAAATGTATTTCTCACATCTTTTTTCTCTCTCTTTCTCCCACACATCTCTAGAGTTGAAGCATTCAGTGATACCAGATTTTAATAACTGAGTTGTATCTGTATATCCAAAGATCTCAGTTTTATGGCTTTATAACCATAAAACACTTAGAACATACTTAAAATTACAAGTTCGGATACTGATAATGGAACCTTCTGCTAACCTCGTTCTCAATAGGAAACAATGACTTCTTAAACTCTGTCCACTGATCATAATTCAAGCTGAATAGACAGCCGTTAATATCAAAAACAACTTGAACTTCGGTTTGCACATTTTTCACAATTACATTGAAATTGTTAGTAAGTATAAACTTCTTTTGGGGATCCATTCTAATCACTCCATTTTTTACTTCTGACAAAATATTTTTGTTCATTTTTGTTCATTTTTTGGATTTACATACAGAACTCAACAGTGGGATAGTTATTTTTCAGAGCAGTGTATTTGATTTTTATTCCATCTTTAACGATCTCATCAATCATTTTATCTGTTAAGTGTTTTGTAAATCTAGGTGGAAGAAAAACCTTGAACTTTTCACACTCGACCAAAATGCTCTTTCCAAACTTAGTTTTAATCTTTTCCATTTTTACAATCTTATATTCTGTATTTAATTCTAATTCTCTTAATCCAATAACCTGTTTTTGTTCAAGACTTCCAAGCTTGTTTAAAAAATCAACGTGTTTTGCCATCGTATTTATTATATAGAAAATTAATGAACACTCTTCAATTTTTATCTTCAACAAAAAATATTTAATCATTTTTTATCAATTTCGTTTTATGGAAAAACTTCCATAAAACAATCGTTAATGAAAACAGTTGGAGAATGCAAGGGTATCTATTCGATACCCTTTAAAGTCGCCTATGGCTAACTGATAAAGGGCCAGTGATACTGACCCTTAGATCCTTGAATTGTTTTTGTTAACTATCTAAAACTCTTCTACTACTTTCTCATTCTTGGGATCATATGTAAAGTTCTTTCGTCCAATTAAAATCGCATAACATATAGTATCAGCAGCCACAGCTTCTGCAAAGTCTACAACAATCTTTATATTTGTTCTCTCATTTATCGATACATTTTTCTCTTACTACAATTAATCACATACATTGGTCTGTTATCTATAAACTCTTTAGGGTCATAGTACATTTCGGTATTACCACACGTTATTCTCTTAAACGCAGTATAATCTTCATACATCTTAAAATAATCCTTGTTAGCAATATCTAAGTTTCTCGATTCTTTTGGAAATACCTCATTCCTCCCATTCTTAAGATAGGTATTCTTTACCTTACAATGATCAAACTTACTTGCATCTGCTGTTTGTTTGCCACTTCTATCAGTTTGGAACATTACAACTACGAAATCAGGCATATCAAATTGTCTAGAATTAAATTGAGTAGTAACATCAAACTCCAAGAAAGAACCTGTAACAGTCTTTTGAACACATTGATAAGTATGGAATGAAAACATGATTTTGGGTTCTTTAAGAATATTCAACTTTAACTTGTTTTCATAATTAGATTCGTATTCAACAATAGGCATTCTTATCTCCATACTTATTATTGTTATTTTTCCATCATGAGGAGCTGCTCCTGATCCAGCCCATTTGTACAAAACATCGTTATTGTTGTTAGCTTTTGAAAATGCTATTCTCAATCCACCTTTCCACATAACCTCTTTATAATCACTTAAGAAGCCTGGAATTAATCTTAATGGGTACAAAACACTAAAGTCCTTTCTTAGACCAAGTTTATCATCTGTTTCAAATCCTGCTTGTTTTAGATATTCAACTTCTGGTTTGGAAATCTTTAATGTTCCGACAGCTGTAGATGTTATTCCTGGTAGTTCAATCTTATCTATAACAACTCCATGCTTTCTAACCTCAATTTGAGAAAAGAAGAATGGGAAGAAGTTATCTACAAGTTTTATAGTATCATTTGCACCAAATGTTCCTCCAACTGATGCACCAACAACTTCAAAAGTCATATGACAATCTGCTTTGTGTGGATGTATGAAACCATCGCCCACATTGAAATCAAACTCAATATCTTTGTTAGCTTCATTCAAATTATTAAATGTTCTTGTGTTAGCTTTAAAACTCTGTAACTCGTAACTCTCAACACTATCCATTTATTATAAAGAAAATCTTGAAACAATGCTTTGTGGTAAACACCATCAAGTTTTGGGGCTTGTTAAAGTTAGTTGCTTTATGGCGATTTAACCATCAAGCTTTGTATCTAGTGAAAGGGAATCTAAAAGTCTTTGCGTAAACCAACAAACATACTAACAATCTTTTCATCGACGTCATCTTCATCGCTATATGCTTCAAGGTGTGAACCGTACCATTTGATTGACTTTGACTCCAGCTTTGATTCTTTTAGTCTGTTGTACAAGTTGATTGAGTTAGGGTCGTCGGTGTTAAGAATGACTTTGAGTTGTGGATACTTTGCTTTAAGCTGTTTAAGTCTTGAGCTAACGTTGCATTGTTGAATCCTACCAACCCAATAAGAATAAGACTCGTAAACAATTTTCTTTTCTCTAGTTTCTTCATCATAAGGGTCAAGTATCAGTTCAAGTTGGTGTTCGGTTAGGTTCTTTTTGATTACGATGAGTCTGCGGATCTTGCCTGGGTCTTCTGTGTATGGCGCTGCAATGAGTTTGAGTGATGCGACTTGAGTTGTTAGGTCTTTGATTCTAGTTGGGCAACTCGCTCTTCGTACTTATTGTTTGCTTCTTGTAAGCGGTCTGTCTGTCCTTGGTAGTGTTGGATGAAATGATTGGCTATGTAGTTGTTGACGATCTTAGAAACCTTGAAGGCAAACTCGTCTGAAACCCAAGCTGCAATGTGAACTATGAGGTCTGGGTGGTAGTATGTGCCTGAAATAAGTTTGTCTTCCGTTGTTTTGTTTTGTGTCATGATGGTGTATTTTGCAATCGGAAAATCTTCCGTTCGGGAGTTTGTTTGTGTTTGTATAGCTGTATAAATATTAGCATTGCCGGAAAGTCGACCGAGGAAAAATTTACCAAACACCTTAATCATTCTCTTACTTCGTTTAATTTCTTGCCAATGTTTTAGTTCCTTTCCGCCATCTTTACAAAGTTTAGTTGCGTTAATGAATCCGTTACGGTAGCCGTCGCTCTTAATCATGATAACAACAAAGTCACCGTAAAGAGCCTTGTCGAACTCTATGCCGTCCTTTGACTTGATGAATTGAAATGCTGTGTCTGTGATGTCTATGGCTGTGATGTCTTTAATAAGTGAGTCCATTGTGACATATTGGTTTTTGGTTTTAAGTTTGTTGTTGTGTTCATTTTTGTGGCTTCATGGCTTTAACCATCAAGCTTTAGACTAAGTGTAAAAACAACACTTTTATGGGACGTATCCATAAAAGAATCATACATAATAAACATAAAAACTTATAACCCCCATCCCAACTTAACCTTAGCATTCATAGCAGTACCAACCCCAAAAGCAGCTAATCGTTCACCAATTGATGCGTCACTGCTAAATGCTCTTTTCCATGCTTTAGTTTCTAGTTCCTTATCTGCAATATGTCTTGACTCTGTATCTTTATTGTCTCTGTAGTATATATCATGTTCTTTACAAGCCTCATCTAATGGGTTAATACCTTCATCACCTCTTTCTAACCTTTCTTGAAGCTTCGTAAAAGGCTCGCAAAATCTGAAGCCTGGTATATGTAACTCCGGTATTCCCTTCATGTTTAAAATCTTATTCATTAGTCCTTTTTCAAGCTTCTCATCATTCCAGAATCGTGGTGGTAACGTATTTAAGATCTTAATCAAATACCCTATACCTTTTGGATCATTAGGAATAAATTGTGAAAGCTTATTATTAATCATACTCACTATACCTACTTTCTCATTATAAAAGTTATTATTGTCAGCCTTTTCTTCTCCATCTATAACTATTAACCTATCTATAAGCTTTCTCACGTCGTCCATCCATACATATTCTTTAGGTATCTCGGTATATTGTTTAATTCCTTCACCAGACTTTGGTGTTTTCTTTCTTGGCGGTGTTGGAGGTAAAGATGGTTTAATATAATTATCCCAAATAGGTTTGATAATATTAATGTACTTAGAACCTCTACTAGATGCTACCTTTTTATCTCGATTATATTTTTGGAAGGCAGCATCTGATTCTATTATTATTTCCTTGTACTGTTCAAAATCATCATCATCATAATCTTCAATGGTTTTATTAGTATTCGTCGTTAACAATTCCCATAGACCTTCTGTTCCTTTATAAGTTTTACCATTAATTATCAAATCATCACCATTCACTTTAACTTCCAAATTTCCTATCTTATTTATTATTTTTCCATCTTCTTCTACAGTTCTTATTCCAAATACACTATCATTTCTTTTACTATAATATTTCGTTGCAATCTTACCAAATGACTGTGCTGTTGTTAAAGGTTCTACTCCTTCCACTTTGTCTTTAATTTGTTTTCTCATTTGTTTTATTTCTCCCGTTATAGGCGTATCACTACTACTTGGAGAACTATCATAAGTCATCTTTTTAGGTGTTTCTGTAAGACTGGGATCTATTGAAGCCGTCTTATGTGCAACTGGAACAAGTTCAGTTATTAGATTTTTATTTTGTTCTGCTACTTCTTTGATCTCACTTCCCAAGTTTTGAATAGCATCAATTACAGGTTGCTCTTGTGTTTTAAATTTATCATATATACCCGCTCTTTCTTTCTTCCAAGATTTGAAGCCCTTTATCAAGAACTCCTTTAACTTGATATTCTTATCAATTTCTTTCTCGTCCATTTATTGTATAGAAAACGATCAAACGTCAATAAACGTCAATAAACGTCAATAAACGTGAAAAAACGTCAATAAACGTCAAAGAACGTCCAACGTTAAAACGTCAAACGTCTATAAAGTGTTTTATCTTGTTCCTATACTTACCATTGTTTACCTTCCTTCTCATATCAATTACTATAAAACCATAATCTTCTTGCCAACATTTTGAACACATCTCTTTAAACTTATCATAAGACATATCTCCCCCAACAAACTCATTATACACATGTTTAAGATTAGTATCATCTTGTCTGAATATACATAGGAAGTTAACGTTATCTCTTATAAGCTGTTTAGGTACTTTTGAATATGTTTTTGCAAGATAGAAACACTCTAAATGTCTATGCCTACCTCTTGTAAAGTAATTTCTAACAGTATCTTGATTCTCTAAAATGTAATCATCAAACACAACAACAGAGTATTCTTCACATTCATCAATAGGTACAATAGACTCATTACCGCTTAAGAACGTTGCTATTTGCTTCTTAAACTTTAGTTCTGCCTTTTCAAATCGATCCTTTAACTGCTCATGCTTTGGCTGATTCATGCTTTTAGAATATATGTAGAAGTAATTATTGTTTAACCAACATGGCTGTATAAGAAGTTAAATAGCAAAAACGTTTTACCACACCCCGACGAACCTACGATAAGACAACGAATATCATCAGGTATAAGTTCTCCATTTCTTTTCTTAGCTGTTGTTTCTTTTATCATCTCTTTTACATCCCAATTAATAGTTTTCTTACTCATTTATTATAGAGAAAATGATCTTATGACCTTTTATGATCTTATTTGTCTTAGACTATTCACAACCTAGAAACACCATCCAAGATCATGTAGACGAAGAAGATAAGAAAAATTTTTTCAGAAGTTAGGGGGCATTGAATCAATGCCCCACGTTGGGGTCCACCAGCACTGGACCCCTTTCAAACAATTTGAGGATGAACTGTAGGGTGAGCGTTTTGCTCACCCTTAAAATCTCTATATGCCTGTTGATGAAGGTTGTGTGAGGTTGTTCATTTGGAAGGGTGTCCGTAATGCGGACGCCATTTGTAGTCTCCAGATGTTACGTTGTCTTTAAGAGCTTGACTTCTATTTACATAGCTTATCTTATATCTTTAAGTTGTTCTCTGATTTTAAGCAACGTACCTTTTATATATTCACTATCCATTTCACCATTTAATGTTATTATCATCTCTAACTGTTCTTTAAATGAGTTAATACAAGTGACAATGGTTTTATATTCGTCTTTTCTTTTGCTTATGTTCAACTTAGAAGACAAACCTGTTATTATAGCACTTCCAGTTGCAAGAGACGTTGTTAATATTGAGTAAATTGTTACAGGTATAAAAATATTAATAAACCCAGTTGTTGCAGAAAGTATAACCGACAACGTGATCAAAGTGTAGTATGCATATCTAACAATTCGTAGTTTTCTCTTTTTCTTCTTTAAACTGTATTCTAACTTTTGAATGACATCTTCTATTAACTTGATTACTTTCTCTCTCGGAATATCTCTAGGTAAATCAAACTCATTCATTTATTATATAATAAATGGCTAAGGTATTTAAGCTAACGAGTGATACTTCTGTTTTAAAGAAGAAACTCCGTTACGAATTAGACAACAGTAGCAACTATTTAAGTATAGGACTAGTTGGGTTTTACAGTACATATCTAACTCCAAACATATCAACAGAAAAAAACAGTTTCTCATATGGGAATAGACAAGTTTTTATACCAGAAGGGCAATACAGCTTAAACAGTCTTAATGAATATTTAAAATCTCAATCCATCAACATAACATTATCAGAAGATCATTTAAGAAATAGAGTTAAAATTGAAACTGATAGTAATGATGTTACAATTGGGAGTATAGGCACTGTCCTCGGGTTTAATGTTTTTGAAGTTTTAGAAAAGAACAAAACACATATTGGAAGTAAGTTGCCAAAGTTTCATCCGTTTGATACTATAAATGTTCACTGTAATATAGCAGATGGCATGTTTGTTAAAGATACAGAATACACACATAGAGAAACAGGGATCATAGCATCATTTAAAACAGATGCCGAGTTTAAACATAGCATCATTTACGAACCTACTTATCCATTATTTTTCCCTATATTCAAAGACAAGGTTGACAATTTTGAGATAAGGATAACAGATGAGAATGATTCCTTAATTGATTTTGGGGAGCTACAACAACTGTACTTTTACAAACTAAGATTTTCTCTTAAATAAATAGGAAGATGTGTTCTATTAAAGGTTGTATGTTTAGTGTTCCTTACAGTGAACTAAAGGATCTAAATATTGATCATGTATTAACAAAGAAACAACTTAACGATAAATCTAAGAAAATTAAAGAAGGTAAAGGAATGAATTTAACTTTAACTACTGCACAAATGAAAAAGATTAAGAAAGAGCATATGGGCGGTTTTATCTTTACAATTCCAGCCATTTTAGCAGTTTTAGGGGCAGTTGGCTCATTAGCACGTGGTGCAGCAGCGATTACTAAAACTGTACTTGATGCTAAGAAGAATAAACAAGAACTTGAAGAACAAAAAAGACACAATATGGCTATGGAAGAAAAGCAGGGAGCAGATAAACCAAAGAAGTCAAAAAACTAAAACCATTGACCAACTTCGATATAGAGAGGTTGGCTAAAGAATTAAAGATAAAACGATTTAGAGGTGTATTTATGAGTGATGAACTTCCACAAAAACCTGATAAATCAGAAAACATTGGTACTCATTGGATATGCTATTGGAAAGATAACAACATAAAGTACGTGTTCGATTCTTATGGTGGTGTTCCTCCTAAACAACTAGTACAATATCTTGGTACCGAAAACTTCTTTTACAATGACGAACGAATACAAGACTTAACTCAGTTATATGTGGTCATCTTTGTGTTAAGGTTTTAAATCTTCTAAATCAAGGGTATTCTTTTAGTGACGTTATGTATATGATTAAAAATGATTAAGTGCTTTTATGGTTTGTATCCATAAAAGTTTTGTTTTAAGATAAATATGGAAGCTATACACAATAGATTTTTAGATTATTTTGAGAAGCATGAGGATGAACTAGATCCACTAGTTAGTTATAATTTTTATCAGTATTTTGAACAAGTTAGTGAGATAGACTTAAAAGATAAAAACAACGTATATGATGTTATTGATCTATGGAAAATGTTAATACCTAAATTTTTGTACACGGAAGAAGAGTTGGAAAAGTTACGTCCAATAATTACCTTAAAGGACTTGCTGTCAAATTATAGCGCCGCACCATTACAATGCAGTTATTGTGGTAGTAAGTCATTAACAAAAGGTATGAGTAGATACATTTGTGACGATTGTTCTGTAGAGAGTGGTTGGGCTTACAGTACTTGTGAAGAAGTGAAAGCTGCTTGCGTAAGAAAACCATGGTACGATACTACAAAAAGATTTAAGTTACAGTTATCTCGTTTGCAAGCTTTACAGGATAGAATTATTCCCGAAGAGGTGCTCAAGGTGTTAAATGATGAACTTAGAGATATACCAAGAGATTTAATATCAACAAAAGATGTTCTAGAAGTACTGAAGAAAAACAAATACACAAAATATTATGATGATGTCTATTTAATACACTATCACCTTACCGATCAAAAACCATTAAAATTACAACATATGGAGGAAACACTTATAAATGAGTTCGAAAACTTACACGAGGTCTTTAGGGAGCTGTATCCGGAAAGAGCATTGTTTATTAACCTAAAATGTGTATTGTACTATCTGTTGAAAAAGCACGATGTTCATGTTGATATTGATTCTAAACGCTCACCTAGACAAATAGAGATGTTAAAGAAATGTTTTGAAAAATTAGGATGGGCATTTTCTGTATAATAAATGAGTATGGATATATTTGGTAATGTTAAAGATAGAAAAGGTGATGTTGATATTAGTGAAGAAAAATTAAAATTGTTGGAGAATTTAAATGATCTTGTTAGCGTAAGTCAACTTAGGTCAATAGAAGCTCAATTAGAGAACGATAAAAAACGATTTGAAGATGCATTAGAAACGTTACAAGACACATACGTCAAGAAAGAAGATATTGAAAAGATTAGGATGGATACTACTAAATTGGTTATGCAGAAAGAAACCATGCCTCTATTATATCGATTAAGAGCTAAAAACGTTAAGGAGCCAATCTTTAGAATATTTAATCTTTCTAATGGTTACAAATTTCTCTATAATGGGAAAATAATGCACATGGAATTAAGTTTGGATAAATACTTTCTAGATATATATTTGGGTGATACTTTGATTAAAGAGATACCTTTTGACTTTAAGAAGAACGATATAATTACGATTAAACCAAATAAAAATTCTGCTATGGAAGAAGGACAATTATTGTTTGTTCTAATGTACATAGAAAGAGAGCTTTCCTAAAGACGTTTGCTATATAATAAATATGGATATCTTTGGTAATGTTAAAATGACATCAGAGTTAGATACTACAGTTGTGAGAAAAGATATTGCTATGTTAAAAGAAGAGCTTAACTTCATCAAACGGAGTTATGTTATAGAGCTTCATAGTCGATTGATATCAGAAAATGTTGAAACTCCGTTCTTTTTAATACATAATCTATCTATCGCATGCAAATTTCTTTATAAAGGTAGGTTAATGCATATAGAATCATCTTACAATACGTATTATATAGATATATATTTAAATGATTCTCTAGTTGAAACTTTTCCATTGCACTTTAATACAAATGATAAATTAGCAGTTAGACCATCTAAAGGTTCTGATCTGAAACATGGTAAATTACTATTGCTTCTTATGCATGTAGAAAGAGAAGACGAAGATAGTGATGATGATGGTGAGAATGTTGATAGCATAATATTAAACAGCGATAGTTATTGATTTTCTATATAATAAACAGGATGTATTGTGTTAAGTGTAAGAAATCGACAGATACGAAGAAAGATACTATTAGAATTGAACAAACAAAGAATGGAAGATATCTAAAGAAAGGTATTTGTTCTGTATGCGGTGTTACTAAAACTCAATTCGTTAAAAAGCCTGATTGACTAGAAGAAGGTAAAGGTGTTAGAGAAGACATTATAGAAGAAATTCACAAACCATCTAGAAAAAACTTTGACAGATTAAGTGTAGTTATAAAAGGTATCGATGATCTTTGGCAAGCTGATCTTGTTGAAATGGATAGCGGAGTATTAAAAGGCGTTTCCAAAATCAATAAAGGTTATAAATATTTGCTAACGATTATAGATGTGTTCTCGAAATATGCGTTTGCTGTTCCTGTTAAAGATAAGAGTGGTAAGAATGTTACAGAAGCATTCGAATCCATATTAAGAACGAGAAAACCTAGCAACTTACAAACAGATCAAGGTAAAGAGTTTTACAATAAAGAGTTTAAGAAGTTGATGGATGAAAATAAGATTAATCACTACTCAACCTATAGTGGTAAGAAGGCTTCTGTTGTTGAGAGATTTAATCGAACACTTAAACAGAACATGTGGAAAAGATTCACAACACAAGGGAATTATAAATGGATAGAGATATTACCAACACTAGTTAAAGAGTATAATCATCAAATTCATAGAACAATTGGTTTAAAACCTATAGAAGTTAACAAGAAGAATGAGCGAACAATATTGGAGAAAGTGTATCAAAAAGAATATAAGCGTGTTAAGCCCAAATACAAGTTAGGTGATCATGTTCGTATAAGTAAGTCGAAAGGGTTATTTGAGAAAGGATATACACCTAATTGGTTAACAGAAGTATTTGTTATTAGTGAAGTTATTCCATCTAATCCGCCTACATATAGAATTAAAGATTTAGAAGAAGAGGATGTGCAAGGTAGATTTTACGAACCAGAACTATTAAAGACGAAACATAAAGATGAATACTTGGTGGAGAAAGTGTTGAGAAAGAAAGGTGACAAAGTATACGTTAAATGGCTAGGGTTTGATAATTCGCATAATAGTTGGGTAGATAAGAGTAATGTTGTAGTGTAAATATAAATGTTTGTCTTTTATGGTTATTATGCCATAAAAGGATAGTATTTTATAATAACAAACTAAGTGGACCGAATTCGGGCTACTTTGAAAATTCATCTTACACAGTAATGAAACGTTTCTCTCATAACATATATTTCCAGCGCTATTCGAAGTTCCCAGGATTAAACTACTTGAATATTTTGATAAAAATTAGCTGGCTTACATCCAAGCCAGCAAGACTCATCTTACACAGTAAAACTAGGTGGTAATGAAAATGAAGTTAAAAATAAAGATTTTCTATATAATAAATATGAGTACTATGGATAGTTCACTTAGCTTAAACGATATTTGTTATGAACAGATTAAAGACAATTATTGGTATGGTCTGTTTGGAGATTTTAAATTGATTATAGATAAGAACACTGGATACTTTAACGCTACCAAGTTGTGTCAGAGTGCTGGTAAAAGGTTCAGAGATGGAAATGTAGCAAACATAGCATAGAGTTGGTCTCTTACATAAATCAAAGCCGGTGCGGGATATCTGGCGCCGGCTACGAAGTAACTGGGGATAATAAAGATGGGTTAACAAAGAAAATAACTGGTCAATACGTAACTAAGGAATTAATTCTTGCTATATCTTTATGGCTTTCTCCTGAGTTTTATCTTAAATGTAACCAGATTATTATCAATTACTTCATTCGAGACTTTAGACAATATGCACAAGACAACAAAAAATTACTAACCAGATCAGAAGAAGTTGAGCAATCAATGGATAAATTAAGGATTCAAAACGAAGAACTCAAGTCAATAGCTGCAGAACATACAGAAGATCCAGGGAAAGTACACAAACTAGTTATTATTAAAAAGAACCTCACGGCTGGTCAGCTTCAAGACATAGTAGACAAGTACGACACAGACAAACACGATCAGGTTAGGCGTTACGAGTCATACAAATATTGGGTTGGAAGGGTTCAGCAGCGAAACATCAAAGCAAGACTTCAGTGTCTCAAAGAAAAGTACCCAAGCATGTCAGAAACCAAAGATCCAAACTCGGTCAACCTCCTAAACAAAGTAAAAGAAAAATACAGCTGTGTTGTTTCGTATGGTTGTCATGTGAATATTGAAGAAGAAGACGACGAGTTTGTTGTTGATTTGTTTTTGAGTATAAGGTCATAAGTGTCTCAATGTATTTGTCGTTGTTTGAAAAAGGTTTTATGGTTCGTCCATCAAAAATTAAAGGAGGAGACCAAGAAACAACATCAATCATCTCAGGAACATATGTATACAAAAACGTGTTGGTTTTCTATATAACAAATATGGAGAAAGAATTTGATTTATTACATGATAGACTTAAACTAATTCATCACGATCTTAAACTTTTAGCAGCACTACTACAGAAGCAAATACTGTTAAAGGAAAAAGAATTATTAATAATGCAGCAAAAAACATCTGATTTGAGTAGTGATGATGAATATAAATATGGTAGTGATGATTATGATGATGATGATGATGATGATGATGAGTAAGTTTACAAAAATGATTTAATTTTAATATGTGTATATGTGACTTTGATGGGTTATTCCCATGAAAGTTCTAGACTAACACGCAGTTTAAACATATGTAGGAACATGCAGATGTTTGAACGACGTGTTAAAAAAAATGGACGAAAATGAAGTAAAAAATTTTGGTGTAGGTAAAAATTGAAGAGTAATAAAGATTTTCTATATAATAAATAGGATGAATAATTATAATAAATTTACTGTAGTAGAGTTAAGACGACAATGTAAAGAGAGGGGAATCAGAAGATATTCCCGATTAAGAAAAGCAGAACTGATAGATCTTCTTAGACAATATGACGATGAACAAAGCAGAAGGCAGATTAGAAATATATTCCCATTTAAAGAAGAAGTATTTGAAAGACCAAAACCGAAAAGACCTAAGCTAAAAGTTGAATTGAAAGAAACATCATTGAAATATAGATTACATACATTTAGAATAGAAAACATTGATGGATATAAAGATCCTTTGAAATTCTTAAATGCTAGTAGGATTGTTAAAAATAAAATCAATTACAGTTTTAAACTTTTCAATGCGCTTAAAGTTAATATGTCATTTATTTGTAAATTTAAAAAAGAAAATACGATACAAGAACATAATTTTAAAACTTCAAATGAAATAATACTCGAATTTACAGATTTAGATGACTTTTGTAAAAAAGCTTCATACAAACTCATAAGAGAAATGGAAGAGTTTCAAAGTAAAGGATCTGGATGGATGTTACATTCTATAGACTTTTTAGAATTAAGAATTAATAAGTATGTATCAATGAGAGGTTCCTCTTACATAGAACTTCCATACATGATTAAGAAGATAAGAGCATGTGTTAATATAAAGAATAATGATCAAAAGTGTTTCCTATACTCAGTCATATCTGCATTATATCCAGTTAAACATGGGCAGCATGGAGACAGGGTCTCTACATATAAAAAACATGAAGATAAGTTTAAAGATGTTTTTAAAGATATCCCATTTCCTGTACAAATTACTGATATAGCCAAGTTTGAAAAGAGAACTGATATTTCCATTAGTGTATTTAGTTTTGATCATAACTATTCAATTTTTCCACTTCGAATCGCACAAGAAAAGAAAGAAAAACATATTCATCTGTTATATCTTAAAAGTGAAAAGAAAACTCATTTTTGTTGGATTAAAGACTTGTGGAAGCTTGTAGGCAGTCAAATAACTAAAGATGGTCATAAAAGATTCCTATGTGAAAGATGTTTAGCCAAGCATTTTAAATCAGAAGAGTTATTAAAAGAGCATGAAAAATACTGTGGATTATATTCGGCTGCAAAAATCGTTTTACCAAAAGAATGGAATAAGGTACTTGAATTTATTAATCATAAACGATCTTTGAGAATTCCATTTACAATTATTGCTGACTTTGAATCACTATTAAAGGAAATTATTACATGCCAACCTGATCCAGAAAGATCTTATTCAAACGCATATCAAGAACATAAACCAAATAGTTTTACATACTATGTCAAAAGCACTTTAGATTCTTATAAAAGCAAACCAGTAGAATATATAGGAGATAATGTATCAGATGTATTTGTAGAAAAATTAAAAGAAGAAGCTATTAAAATTGCAAAGATTTATGATACTTATAAACCTATGAATCGCTTTACAGAAGAAGAAAGAAATATATTTGAATCATCTGAAAAATGTCATATTTGTGAAAGAACTTTTAAAGAACTTCCACGCTTATTAGAAAAGAAAATAGAGAGGTTAAATATTTTAACTAGTTATTTAAAAAAGAAAATCGAAGAAGGTTATAAACATCTAGAAGAGGAATTGTATATGAAAAAAGATGATGATATTGATGATATAGATGACATGTTAATGGATATAAAAGAGCAAAAGGAGGATATAGGCGTTATACTTGATGAATGTACTAAAGAATTGAAAAAGACTATAAACAATATAAAATCATGTATAACCAAAGTTGCTGATTATGATCATTTAACTGGAAAATTTAGAGGAGCTGCTCATTCTTATTGTAACATAAAATATAAAACCCAAGATTTATTCCTGTGTTCATTCATAACTTATCTGGATACGATACACATCTATTTATAAAAAGTTTAGGAGGCGGAGAATTAGAAGAAAAGATAACTATAATACCTAACACAGAAGAAAAGTATATTACATTCTCAAAAACGATAAGATACAAGAATAAAGAAAATAAAGAACGATCAATCCAATTAAGATTTGTAGATTCGTTTAGATTTTTATCAAGAAGTCTAGCTGAATTAGCAAAAAATTTAAAACCAGAACAATTTAGAGAAACATTAAAATTCTTTCCTAAAAATGTAATTGATTTAGTAAAAAGAAAAGGTATCTATCCATATGATTATGCTGATTCACCTGAAAAACTAGATGAACCTCTTCCACTATCTAGAGACAAGTTTAAGAATAGATTAACAGGAGAACATATAAGTGACGAGGATTATAACCATCATCTATTAATCTGTAAGATATTCAATTTAAAAACCTTAAGAGAATATACTCAATTCTACAACAAAAGATGTACTTCAATTAACAGACATTATTGAAAACTTCAGAGATACAGCTCTTAATACATATAAATTAGATCCTGCATGGTATTTCACAAGTCCAGGCTTCTTCTGGGATGCAATGTTAAAGATGACACAACAAAAATTAGAATTGTTAACTGATTATGATAAACTGCTCTTTATTGAAAAAGGTATAAGAGGTGGAATTTCCCAATGTTCAAATAGATATGCAGTAGCTAATAATAAGTATCTAGAAAATTATAATCCTAAAGAGAAAAGTTCTTACCTAATGTACATGGATGCAAATAACGAATATGGATAGGCTATGAATCATCATATGCCTTATGGAGAATTCGAATGGAAAAAGGTTATTAATGGTGTAAATGATAAATACTGGATAAATAAAATATTAAAGACAGACGATGAGTCTAATACTGGATATATACTAGAAGTCGATTTAGAGTATCCAAAAGAACTTCATAATAAACATTCAGATTTGCCATTAGCTCCTGAAAATTATATAAACAACAAGAAACTTCCAAAATTATTAACAACACTTTACGATAAAGAAAACTATATATTGCATTATCAAAATTTAAAATTCTATGTGTCACAAGGTCTCAAAATTAAAAAGATACATAAAATATTAGAATTTAAACAATCAGGCTGGTTAAAGAAATAAATAGAATTAAATACAGAACTTAGATCGCATGCAAGGAATGATTTTGAAAAAGACTTCTATAAACTAGCGAATAATGCAGTATTTGGAAAGACTATGGAAAACATAAGAAAGAGAGTAGATATAAGACTAGCACATAATGTAGAATTAGCAGAGAAACTAATAGCTAAACCTACTTTTAAAGATAGAACTATATTTTCCGAAGATCTGCTGCTATCCATATGTATAAGACAAAAATTACTTTTAACAAGCCTATCTATGTTGGGATGTCTGTTCTGGATATATCTAAAATTTGTCTATATGATTTCTATTACAATGTGTTGAAGAATAAATATGGAGATAAAGTCAAACTATTAATGAGTGACACAGACTCGGTTATAGCACATATAGAAACAGAAGATGTATATGAGAATATGAAAGCTATGTATGAGCATCTAGATACATCTGATTACAAAGATAATAACAAATATGGGATAAAACAAGTTAACAAGAAAGTATTAGGAAAATTCAAAGATGAACTGAAAGGTGAAATCATAGGAAAAGTCGTAGGTCTTAAATCAAAGATGTATTCAATACAAGCACCTCAAATAGACCTCGAAGATAAAGACTTTAAAAGTAAATTTGATAAAGACAAATGTTGTAAAAAGGCAAAAGGAATAAAATCGAACATCGTTAAATCAGAAATAACTTTCAAAGATTACGAAGATTGTGTCTTAAAAGATTATGAATTATATAAAATGCAAAATACTATTAGGAGTAAAAGACATAACGTATATTCAGTAGAAGAAAACAAGCTAGCATTAAGCTCTTACGATGATAAAAGATACATATTAGAAGATGGGATACATACTCTAGCTTGGGGCCATTATTAGATAGATTTAAGGAAAGAAGATTTACTAACAAAGCTAAAAGAACTAATGGATAGCTATATCAAAGGGAGACAAGAAAAAGAAAAGCGAAGAATAGAAAGTTTAAGAAATGTTTAGATATAAGTTTTAGATGTAAGTTTAGGTATAAAATTCTTTTATGGTTATATATCATAAAAGTAGATTGAAGATGTATCCTGTATGGGGTCAATGTGGGGAAGATGTAATTTTCGATGTGTATAATTAGATTCTATGCTGGGGGATTTCATATATAAAAAAGCCTGGTTTGAGGAAGTGGCCCCAGATTTGTTTTATGAATACTACTCTCTACTAAAACCGGAAGTGGTAAAATTACTAGTGCTTCCGGTTTAGATATTGCTAACCATATAGCAAAAATGCTAAGACATCGAGAATCGGTCTTTCAGACTCAATGAAACGTCCCAACAAAACAAAATTTTTTATTTCAACTTTTATACCTATATGCCAACCGGAAGTTTCGGAAATCTACGTCACAACACTGATAACAATATCAAAATATATGTCTTAAAACTCATTTATGATAGACAGATCAAACTCTGTATATGAACTCTGTTGATACTAGCTCCATCACATTCGAAAATTTTGGGTTTAAGAAGAAATATATCAAATTCTACAATATTTTAAATTCCCATTATCTATTTATAAAATAGCCAAATTTACGAAATAGTGAAACCGATTAAAATTAATTTGTGACTTAAGCTGGCTTTGGTTTGTCTCAGTTAACTTTGATTTATAAGCGTATCCTAAGGGAAGGAAGAGTGCTCAAAGATATAGGTATGAGCAAATTTATTGATGCGTCTCTTCAAGCTAACGTTGTTTAAAAATACCTACATTTCCTTTATATGTTCGAAAGGTTTCCACAGCAGGAAAGGTTGATGAACACATTTGTAATGTTTGTATTCAATATTATTTTAAATACAGAAATTAGAAGCAAAAAACTTTAATTTGGCCGATATTACGAAAATTATCAACTTTATTGAAAAGGGTATTTTTTAGGCTGAGTAAGAATTCTGTAGTTCAACGTAGTACGGAGACCTATACATCACTGGTTGTGCGAACAATGTGAATTTATATCCACAAATAAATCATTTCATCAAATATTTCTAACACTTCCTATATCTTCAGACTCCATATAAATAAAGCAAACAATGGGAATTATCTATCAAAACGGGCGAATTGGAACACTATAATAATGGGAATAATGTCTTCTAGTAGAACAGGGAGATCGCGTGTAAGAAATCGATAGCAAAATTGATTAACGTGAAATTGTAGAGTCAATCAGTAACTGTGATTGTAAGCTTTTCGAACCTTGTACTGAGAAATTTCTTAACTATTATAACTTCTTTTTTTTTTTTTTTTTTTGTATGTGAGAAACGAATAAACTTCTATGTTTAAGACTCATTACGATATGAAAATATGAAAAAATGTCATCTTGCAACTTTATTACTACTCTTCACTATTACTTTTTGTTTGCAAAGGTTTCGTAAGTGTTGCCTATGTGCTCATTGTGGTAACGAAAGCTTTTCAGTAAATTGTATTTCTTAGAAACACTAATGTAGGGAATTTATTAATCAATTTTCACATTACATATCGTCTCGAAAATTATATGAATGTCTCGTCTCGTTGCAGCACTAGTTAATTAAATGCATTACAGAACTTTTCCCTCTATCTACTTCTCTCATATACTTCCCTGTAAATGTTTAATTTTCTTTGTAATAATTTATTGAGGTAAAAGTTCTATAACGCATTTAATTAAGTAGCGATATTTCGGAACGAGACTGTCATATAATTTTCGAGACGAAACAACATTTTTACTAAACAAGACGAGTACAGATCTTAAACGGCTTCGTCTCGTCCCGAGGCAACACTAGTGATTCCACGAGATAAAATATTTCTTGTGTATCGTCCCGATAAATATATATAAATATAAATAATGAGACTTCGAGACTAGAAAGTTATATAATTTGTTCGAGACCAGACGAAACAGTCTACAATCTTGTCTTGCGGTCACATTATTAAATTAGGTAACTTTGTCCTAGGCAACCTTTAAATATCAGTAACCGTCGAAAACTTTTAATTAAATGAACAAATAGTGAATTCCTAACACATGTCGCATTTCGAACACTTTCAATTTAGTTATTTACTAAGAATTTTAGAAATGTTGCGATTAAGGTAAAGACGGGAGTATTTTCTTTTAATTCCATGAGAACCAGCAGCGACAAATATGAAATTTAAAAATAGTTTATATGAAGAAATTAACAAATATATTTCTAATCTACAAAATGAAGTTCCTAACAGCGTAAAGAAAAGCTTTTTAGAAAACTAACAGTAATGTCCACATTCTGCTTGAGTCGAATGTATTACAGACTTTCACCTCAAGCAATGGAAAGTGTTCAAATTTCTCAAACACTCGTTTGGTTCAAAACTGGCAACATGAAACAACCATGTATTGCGTTTTAGTTGCAAATTCTGTCACCTCTGATACTTCAACTGGTTTTGCGTTTGTCAATGCACATTTCGTAAGGCGTAGAAAATTGCTGCATTAAATAAATAAAACGAACATTTTAGTCTAACGGGACTCGAACCCCCATCCGTGAAACTACAAGCGTTATGCCTTAAACGTCTGCGCTATTTTGTTCACCTACTAACAATTCACATAAACCGTGAAGTATTGGACAGTTCTTTTAATTTGTGGAAAATCATTGATAATACGAGTAATTTATTCTCATTGCTGTCAGTACTTTGAATGAGAAATGTATTCATACAGAATAAAATTCCCTAACGAGTAAATTACGCCTTCGCGTTTTAATTGTTATTTCTATTTTTTCTATATTTATTTCCGTTCTTTTTCCAAATACATTTATTTCCGTTCTTTGAATTTTCCATATGACTTAAGAACATCGAATGTTCATCATCACAGAAACAGAATCTCTAGTGAAATGTATTCTACTTAAAAAGTATTCATCATGCATCAACCCGTCAAGACATAGTATATTCTTACGTTACCTTTCTGTCAAATTCTGCGAAGAGGAAAGCGAAAATTTCTTTTTCCTTATGAATCTCAAAGTTAAATTTCACACGTCATGACTCGCCTCATTCAGCTTCACTGTTGCAAGGAGATACTAATACATGAAAATAAAATAGATGTAATTTATTCCTGTCTATATCTCCCATACGACTAACGTTTGGGAAACAAAACAAATACGGTGAAACTGCTCCAAGCAATGCGAACGCGACTGAAACAGAATTATCACTCGATTGACCTTGAGAGTAAACATACATCGCTGAGGTGTACTTATAAACGTGAGTTCAGCAAGCATTTCTGTGGTGTTCTATTCAGTATTACTATTAGCCAATCTACACAGGGTGTGATATTTTTCATGTATACATAATATTTTGGTTTTTGCTTTATGAAGTTGCGCGCCAGAGACGTTTTGATATAGGGTTAGTAGGTGCTGTATACATTCCAGATCTGCTTCATTGCGTAATAATATCATCTATGATTGCACTGCTAGACTGTTATTATACACAGGAATACCAGGGAGTAGGCAGTGTGCTGCATATAAAAATGATACTAAAGATAAACTTAATAAAATACTAAGCATTGTGTCTCCTTGTAGATACCATTATAAACTGAGATGGAAGCATCTAGTCCAACATTTAGCTTCAACGTTCTAATTCGTTTCGAATATACCCCTTTGATAAGAGAAATGAAAATATCACGAATTTCGTATTTAGTTAAAAACTTGGTTGTGATTAATTGTCTTAAAGGTCTTGGAATCATTCGGGGATAAAATTGCTACGGATTCATGAAAAGAAATAAAATCTCTAAGATTTGATAAGAAATCTTTCAGTCTTACGTCCCACGATTATGCCGGCTAGGCCAAAGGAGACAGTGATGATGAGAATTGAATGAAATGGTGAAATGAAAAAGTGGGAGGAAACGGGAGAACTCCAAGGAAGCTCATGCGCACGGTGTTTGTCCACCAAAAATTTCACTTGGTGCAAGCTGGGATCGAACCAGGGACCCCGTGTAGCAGAGATGAACATTCTACCGCTGAGCCACCGCGGCCCCGAGATTAGCTTCAGCGAATGAAATTTCGTCACTGCAATTCCATTATCCGACATTTCCACCCGATGGATATATTCCTGTCTTTACAGGTATTTCTTTACCTTACATCAGTGACGAATTTAGAAGAAACCCTTTTTTATTAATCTCGGAAATAGGGCGAGGAGTGAAGCTTTTAAGCATAGATATAATTAACAGTAGTTTTTCTTTAGAAATTCCACAATTTACGGACTTCAGTCCGAATGCCCCGTCACTGTAACAGCCCCTGCTTTATATATTAATACTGGAATCTACAATATACTTCTAAAATAAATAGGGGCGCGGACGCTGTGGCATAACGTTCACCTCCGGTTCTTGGAATCCCTGGTTTGATCCCAGCTCGCGCCCTGTGGACTTTGTGGTGGGCAAACACCGTGCTCGTGGGTTTTCTCGAGGTTCTCCCGTTTCCTCTCACTTTCTTCATTCCGCCATTTACTCATCTCTCATCCTCACCGTCTCTTTTGGCTTAACCGACATAACCGTGGGACGTAAAACTTTAAGATTTAATTTCATTTCACTTCTCAAATAAATATGAATAACTTATCTGACATTCACATTTCAGTTGCTATTTTCTTCCGTTCTCTATTTAAAACGTGTATATTACGATTTTGTTTGAGATTCTTATCCCATATTGCTGGAACATACCTCACTAGTTCTATTAATATGTCTTTCATAATCAAATTTAACAGTGCAGCAAAACCTCTCGAGCATAGACATAAAGAACCCTTTGCAGACGAAATTCTAAACAAATGAAGATTTTATTCCGTGCAGTGCTTCAGGGAGAACCAAAGGGAATGCGAGCCACAGCGATGCTTTCGCTGAACATCGATGTTAAAACAAACTCGGTTGTTTACAGTCGCGACCACTAATTCACCGTCGCGGTCGACCTCTAGGTTGACTACCATGGCGACAATGTAGCGTACACCTTGTCTCAAAAGGGTTGAGCGCATTCTTTACTGCTGTTTCGTGAAAAAAATTTCTCAGTCCAACTTCGGGTATAACTAGGTTCCAATCTTGAAGCCAACCTTTGCAATCGGGAAAAAGTTTGTAGATGTGTTTCCCTTCTTTTAAATATAATAAGACTTGTTACCAAGTGTAGAAAAAAGAAACATTGATTGAAATACTTGATGATACAATATTTCCAAACTTTGTTTTAATGTCAGCACATGCTTGTTTGTCATTTAGCTCTCCATACGTAATGGAATATTTAGATACGTAAACGAATCTTTCCATGTGTAAAAGAATGGTGGAAGTTGACATAGAACATAAGAGTCGCCTGAGTACTAAAATAAAAGTCAAAGTAGAACAAAAACAGCGTTTGCAGTGGATGTGAATGTCATAATTATCTAGAGAGCCGCTATACATCGCTAGAAGCATCCTCCGAAGAGTGCTTGTGTTAGCTCAGCGGTAAGCCGTTGGATTTCAAAATCGTAAGGTTGAGAGTTTGATTCCCATCTGAGTCAATACTTTTTAATGAAATTCTATTTTCCGCAATACATGAAAAATTATATAAAATAATTAATTAAAATACATCAGTTTTATATATATATATATATATATATATATATATATATATATATATATATATAACACAATCATTGCAGAACATAGCTATTATTATGTTAGAATAGAGCACGTTGGTATTCTATATATGAATGTTAAATAAAAATTAAGGAAATAATATCATAGCAATAAATAGGTTATATACTATGTTTATTTGCAGCTTTTTGTCATACAGAGGTTACTTCTCAATTTTCTCATTACAGCAAGTGATTTACGCTTTCTGAAAGGTAAAGAGACTATGAGGGTATAAACAGAAATTATTATACAAACTCGAAACTTGGTTATAGACACAAAACTCACGAACCCCAAAACCACGCAAACAGGAAATCTACCAATACGAAGTCATGTCTAAGAGACGTACTTATAGTTTAGAAAGAAGGCAGAATAGGATTTCTTTCCAAAGGATTTGAGTTCAATAATCTGCAATGTTTTTGAATATGGATGTGGTCTCTTTCTCTTTTCCATATTATATATCATGTGGTTCGGATTCCACGTTAATCAGTAGGTCCACGTCTCATATAGCCTCGCTGCTGAAAGGGACGCTAAACTAATATATATATATACCGTATTTGCCGGCGTATAAGACGCACATTTTTCCCCTGGAAATTGTTGTTAAAATTTGGGGTGCGTCTTATGCAACTAACGGTAATTCGAAGACATATTTCACTGCCTCTGCTTCTCCTTTGTGTTGTTGAAATTAGGGTCCAAGAAAGTGCTGACATAAGGTTGAATGTTTCAAAGATACCGATACCATTGTTTTTTCCGAAAGGAATATGCCTGCAAAACTTGCCGGCATGGTTCTTATAAACCGCTGAATAAAGACCAAAGAGTCCGTGTTCTTTTGTATCCGCCGATTGTTGTTTCACCGCATTGTTTTTGAAAGGATGACGGTGTTCTTTTATTTAGTACTTGTAACCACAGTTTTTATGTTTTGCATTGTTTATGAATAGATTACTAACAAAGGCTAAGAAAGATTCGCATCGTGTTCTGCTTCAGTTCTTTAATCTTCGTTATCGTGGCAAGTTGTTAAAATGTTGCGAGGCACAGCTACGACATAGCTTTTAAGCTGCAGGTTATAGAATATGCAAAAGCTAATGGAAATAGAGCCGCAGAACGTCATTTTGGCCCTCCTCCTACAGAAAAGATGATTCGCACCTGGCAAAAACAAGAAAATGAACTTTCAGCAGCAAAGCGATCTAAGCATAATCTTCGCAGAGGAGTCGTCAAATGGCCACAACTCGAAGAGGATGTAAGAAAATGGGTTGAGGACCAAAGGAAGGACGGGATTGCAGTGTTTATAAAGATGATTATCCACAAAGCAAAATCTATGGCAGAGCGTACAGGTATCACTGATTTCACTGGTTCAACTTCATGGTGTTCCCGATTCATGAAAATAAATCGCCTTTCTATGCGTATAAAAACTAAAATAGCACAGAGAATGCCAGCTGAATATGAGGATAAAATTGTAGTTTCACAGATATGTCTTAAAAATCAGAAAACGTAAACAATTTCAACTTTCGTAAATAGCCAATATGGATGAGGTACCTCTCACATTTGATGTACTTTCAAATAAGACAGTGGACTCAAAGGGCAAAAAAAACTGTTACTGTGAAAACTACTGGTCATGAAAAAACTCGTTACACTGTTGTGTTATCATGTTGTGCAGATGGAACGAAATTGAGGCCATTCTTGGTATTTAAAAGAAAAACATTACCAAAAGAACAAATACCAAATGGTGTAGTGATTCACGTTCATGAAAAGGGTTGGATGGATGAAAACGGAATTAAGATGTGGATAGAAAAGGTGTGGTCCAGGCGCCCTGGAGGACTCATAAGGAAACCGTCCTTACTTGTTTGGGATGAATTTCGTGCCCACAAAACAGGTTGTCAAGAAGAAACTGCATGATATGAAAACTTACATAGCCATAATACCGGGAAGATTGACAAGCCAGCTTCAACCTTTAGATGTTTCTATCAACAAACCTTTCAAGGGATTCATGAGAGAGAAATGGAATACGTGGATGAGGCCTGCTGACTTCGAAGTCACTCCCACAGGAAGAAGAAAGAAACCCAGTATGTCACAAATATGCAAATGGGTGAAAGCATCATGAGATGAAGTGAAAAAGGAAACTGTCATAAAATCATTTAAAAAATGTGGAATCAGTAACGATATGGATAGTTCTGAGGACGACTTACTGTATGAAGACAGTGGTAGCTCTGCTTCTGGTGAAACGGCAAGTGATGAAGTTTCAAGTTCTGCTGATAGCAGTAACAGTGATGACTGAAGTCTTCCAATGTGACAAAACAAGTTTGTGATCTTTCTGTCCAAGCCTTTTAGGTGAATGTAACGTACATGGAATATGTTCTTGTATTTTTGTCATGTACGTGTGTATTTATTTTTTGTTCTCTTTTCTTTCTGTTCAAGCCATTTAGGTGAATCTAACGTACATGGAATATGTTCTTGTATTTTGTCATAAATGCATGTATTTTTTGTTCTCTTTTTACAGTATATCTGTTTACATTTTATGATTAAAGTAAAATACCTGCATTAAGGTAAAATAAAATATAACAAATGCTTGAACAAAAAATAATGGAAATTAATAAAATTTTAACATATATTTTTCTCGAAAATCGTTTCCAAAAAAGGGGGTGCGTCTTATATGCCGCTGCGTCTTATACACCGGCAAATACGGTATATATAAAGTAAAAGCAATCGATATTAGTATCGAATCCATAGTTCTCGTTGCAGATATTAATAATTACAACTCCGATAGCATTAAAGTCCAAATTCAACTTCCATCGTAAAGCTCCTTTGTGGTTAAGCGTACAGCGTACACGCTTTCGGGGTGGGAGACCCAGGTTCGACCCCCAGCGAGAGCCCATGTAGTTCGGATTCTACGTTAATTAGTAGGTCTACGTCTCATATAGCCTCACTGCTGAACGTGGCGTTAAACTCAAAATCAACTCAATCGATTCAAACCCCATCGTCATGACGGGCGATAAAGGATGAAAAATAAAATGTTTCAAGTGACTGAGGTTAGTGTCAAATCCAGTTTGGTTTCGTCAAGCTATTAAAATCGCAATGGCATTTAATGCCATGTTTTGGTATGACCGACTATGTCACCTGGATTTTGAATTTACAGGGGCAACATCAAAAGCGTTGCTCACACAGCTCTACATATTTAAATGTATGAATAAGTGTATATTCCAGCGAAATTCCGGAATGTCTGGAACAAGTTTTACCTAACGTGGGAGACTACTTTCAATCTAAGAAAAAAATATTGTGGAAGTCAGATACACCAAGAGATGAAAGTTGGGAGGAGTGACATGTAAAAATAGTGTAAAACGACTAATCGTAGTGTTATCCATTGTTTTCTGGGTCGTTGAGATGAATAGTGAGGCACTCAATGGTGTTATATCCAAATTCATTCCCATCTTCACAGGATGAGGGGCTCGGAGATACGACCAATAAAATGTAAAAACTTACTTAAATATTTGTCGAATTGATAGTTTTCTGGGGTCGCGAAAGCGTTTCTAATAACTTCTTAATCGTATCAATTTCTCACCTTAAGAAAAATTACCATCCTAACTAGTATCAAGCCAGCCTTCGCAATCGACAAAAAAATTTGTAGATGTATGTTTCGTCTTTTAAATGATATACTACATGTTAAAATCAGGTTGAGTGGGTCGGCGGGACAAATGGGTCACGATTTGTGAGTGGCTCAGTGGATCACGGGTCAATAAGACGTGCCCTACTCCGAAATAACACTTTCCGTGACTCACACTGGCCCATTGATCCACCGACCCATTCTGCTCAGTGCCTTTTAGATAGCATTTTTTGAACACGGGAAAATTTGTCTACGTTTTACTTCCAAGAACTCCATTTTTCTTTTTTCATTTGATTCTAATGAAAAAAGAAGTTCAGGCTCTTTTGAAAAAAAAAGAAATCTTTTAGTTTACTTCCCACGGTTATGTCGGTTAGGTTAAAGGATACGGTGAGGATAAATGAATGAAATGGAATGATAAAAGTGGCAGGAAACGGAAGAACCCCAAGAAAACCCGCGAGCACGGCGTTTGCCCACCACAAAGTCCACACGGCACGAGCTGGGATCGAACCAGGGACCCCAAGCACCGGAGGTAAACGCTCTACCACTGAGCCATCGCGGTGCCTCTTCTCTTCAGTACCATTTTAACCAGAGATGGTGTGGGTCAATGAAAATTTGATCCACGATTCACCATGACCCACTATCACCCACCATCCAAATGACACATTGACCAACCACCCATCGTGACCCACTCTGACCCACCATCAACCATGAACCACTCAACCATTGTGAGCAACTCCGAACGACCAAAACCCTCGTCATCAACTCTAACCCATGAGCCACGTCCTTCTCTCCTTTGACTAAAGAGGTCGCACTTGTAATAAAACAAGACTGAAATTATCACTTATCGGAGTTTGAATTCCTACTGTCAATCGCTCAAGCACCGCTCTGTTACAATACCGGTGAATCTGATCTTTACGATATGTAATGGTAAAGTGTTCCTCATCTTCCGAATAAAGATGAGTTTAAATTCATCATATAAATTTATTTGTTGGCTTACAGATACATTTCAGTAGAAAATAGGATGAAATTTGAAACTCTCAAATCAAGATAAAGTAGACAAACGTAAAAAAAGAAAAACTAGTTTTCCATTCACAACTTATGGCTTTATTGCCTTATGCTCTGAACGCTTCATATGTTAAACACCAGCTTCAGCAATTATAATAGAAAGCAGTGGGTATAAAATGCGAAGAACTGTAGTTTTCATTTCGCAATTTGTTTCTCAACTAATATCGGTCGTTTTCGATTATTTTTACAAATCAACCACTACCAATTTCCATATATAGAAAATAAGCCCAGCTCATAAAAGAAATTTTTTAAAAATGCCAGGAAACATTCTGTTTATTTTTAATAGTTATATACTGCATTTCAGCTCTCTAAGTTAAATGGTTTGTGAAATACTCAATTTTTCGCAAAAATTCGGACCCCTACTCCCCCCTAAGGATATGTATTATAATGAAAGTGATACGCGTATGATAACTTCCCAGTTGGGAGTGGGGCGTGATTATATACCAAACGTCATTTCATTCGACTTTGCAATTTGACCGTTACTATCACGCAGGCAGTTACTTTCAATTTTTATTATAATAATTCATATATTACAGGTGATTCAAAAACATTTTTCCAGCAGTTAGCTCCTCTAAAAGCTCCCAGGCTGCATCTCTTAATCGAACTCCTATTGCTATTGCCTCTCTTACAATTGCAAATATCAAAATCCAAAAGTGCCTGAACTTTTTTCATTAGAAACAAATGAAAAAAGAACAATAATGGAGATCTTGAAAGTAAAACGTAAACAAGTTCACCAGTGTTCAGATGTTGTCTACAATCCACTGAACAGAATGTGTCGGTGGGTCAGTGTGAGTCACGTGATTGGTGTTTCGCTGTAGGTCACGTCTTTTTGCTCCATGATCCACTGACCCACTCACAAATCTTGACCCATTTTACCCACTTACGAACCGACCCATTGACCCACTCCATCGGTGATTTTAACATGTCTTATTTTATTTAAAAGGTGAAACATACATCCACACAATTTTTTCCTCGATTGCGAATGTTGGCTTGATATAGTTGAAATGGTCATTTTTTCTTACGGAGAGAAATTGGTATGATTAAAAAGCCCATCTTGAAGTGGGTACAAACCACCTTCCGAAGTTATTAAAAAGGACTTCTCAACCCTGAAAACTATGAATTCGACAAATATGTCAGTAATTTTTGAGATTCTATTTTTAGCTCTCCCAGGCCATCATCCTGTAAAGATGGGGATGAATTTGGATGTAAACTCCATTGGGTATATCACTATCCACTTCAACGACCGAGAAAATTATGGATAAAACATTAAGATCAGTCGTTTTACATTATTTTTACATGTCACACCTCCCAACTTCCATAACTTAATACTACCACAATATTTAATTCTTAGATTGAAAGTAATATGTCCCAAAAGTTTGGTAAAGGTTGTCCCAGACATTCCAGAGTTATGCTGGAATATTCATTTATACAGGAACATTGAAATACTTAGAGCTGTGTGAGCAATGCCCTCGATGCTGCCCCTGTAAATTCAAAATCCAGCTGACATGTTTGTTCAGAAGTATTGCTCAATAACTACATATTTATCTCGGTGATAACGAAACTATGGACTCTACACTAATGTCGGTCGTTTAGAATCATTGTATATGTTACTCCCTTCGACTCTCCTTATTTTATGTGCTAGGGGATCTTACTCCTACTGGAAGTTGAATTTAAAGGTCATCAGAACTGCTCCCAGTGAACTTGGGGACCTCGAAAGATATGGATTCGACACTAACCTTTGTCATTTTCAATTACTTCTACATGTCACAATTTCGCACACTGTTTCAGGGTTTTAACAGGGGCTTAACTTCCATGGCATCTGGAGTGCCACACTTTATCTAAGCGATCCCCAAAATTATGGATTCGACACTAATGTCGGCCTTTTTTCATAATTTCGATGTCAGCCCTTTTCATTTCTCCTAGGAGAGCAAACGGATACTGGCACCACTAGGACTAAATTTGGTCTTAAATGGCATTAAAATTTCCACCAATTAATTTAGCGACCAGTGCTGCATTCAGAAGCTCGGCGTCCCTATGCACTTTTGCTCTGGGCGCCTCCAATAACTACATATTTCTCCGCCCCTTCATCTCTAACTTAAAAATAAAACTTAATTCGAATATGCTTAATTAGTGAATTTATTACAGTTAAATACCACTCACTAGATGCTACAGCTACAACTACGTAACAAAAAATAACAAATGGGAAAAATGTTCTGAATTATTTTTAGAAACATATTAGAATAGTAAAACAGGATTGTTCATGAAATAGTATATTCGCTCTTAATTTTGAACTTTTTCATACGAAGAAATTAAAATACGATTTAATTTTTTACTTTCCGCTGTTCAAATGTGTTGCCTTCTAAGCACGGACCTAGTTGGACTAATGGGAAAAGCGGCACTGTTACCGGTGCTGAAAACTTACGATTCGACTCTAATATCGGTTGATTTCTATATTTTTATGTCGCTACGTATCACCCTGGGTGCTAATGGGATCTTAATTGGATTTGAATTGAAAGTAGAACTATTTACTTAAGCGACTACGAAACTATGGATTCGTTACTAACATCGATCCTTTTCTAGCATTTTTGATATGTATCCCGACAGTACTATTTTTCAGTCTGTAAGATATGATTAAAATTACTCGTCATATCAGAATTATGTTGAAACACACACACACATCCACTTTTATATATATAAATACAGAGTGAGCGAGAGAGCGACCCAAGGCATCACCACTTCCACATTGCAAAAGCACATCCTGTGGCATGTTTCATAAGGACAATTCCAGTCTGCTCACGAGACCTATGGATTCATGAATTTCTTGCGAGCGTTCCGACTTTGGATTCTCTGTTTATACCCTCTTTTTATGCTTCGGATAATTTTTCAAGAACATAAATGGCATGCTGTAATATGAATGTTGAGAAGCAACCTCTATATGACAAGTAGTTGCAAATAAATACACTACATATTTTGTTTATTATTATTAAACGATTTTCTTAATTTGTATTTAACATACCCATATATAATACCGACGTACTGTGAAAATCTATATCAGATCTTATATTTTAACCACGATAACTACTATGTTCTGCAACGATTGTTATATATACATACAGGGTGAGTCAAAAGTCCTTGGACACCTGCATAAGTTTGAAAATCGACAGGAAAAGTAAAAAGTGATGATGACAACAGAGGTTTGATGAGGGGCCGCAACTTTTGGAGTGTATGTTATTTATGACCGTCATCTTGAAATCCGCCATTTTGGATTCAAGTCAATTTTTTAAATGGGAAGGGGAGTGTATGACATCAAATAACACTAGCTTAAGCTCAGGAATTTAGTGGTGTAATTTGTTTTTTCCTATCTTGTACAGTTTAGAAGTTATTAATGTTCAAAGGTGGGAAATTACCTTAATACTGACACATGTTCTACGTGTTCTACGTGTTGCCCATCCCGTGCAATGCACAACTGTAGTCAACGCAACCACTCTGACTGCACACGGAGGATAATGTATTCTGAAATTTGGTCATCGGCTTGTTGGACGCGTTCCTCCAGGTGTCTCAAATCACGAATTGTCTCAGCATACACTATCTGCTTAGGATGTCCCCATAGATAAAAATCAAGGGTCGTTAAGTCAGGGGATCTGGGCGGCCACTCCACGGGACCACGGAGACCAATCCACTTCCCTGGCAGTTGTTCATCCAACCATTCACGGACACCAAGTCCATAGTGTGGAAGGGCTCCATTGTGCTGAAAATAAGATGCGAAAATGCCGTCAGCGTTCAGTGTGGCAGGAAACAAGGTTCTGCAGCAGCATCAGATACTGTGGTGCAGTTAAGGTGTTGTAAATAAAAAATGTCCCAATGATGCGGGTGTCCCATATGCCACACCACACCATCACCTTCGCTGGACTATGTTCTCGACTCGGGTCAACCCAGTTCGGATTTGCGTCACACCAGTATCGACAATTATGTCGATTAACCTCCACGTTCAAAGTGAAATACGCCTCGTCGCTGAACAGTATGCCCTTGGCAAACGCAGGATCCAGTTCGTGTTGTTCAGTAGCCCACACGCAGAACTCCAACCGGCGATCAGGGTCATTCTCGTTCAGTTTATGTTGCATGTGCAGTTTGTAAGGATGCCATTGATTGGCGTGCAATATTCAGACAACGCAGGATTGGCTTATTGCACATGCTAGGGACACACGACGGGTACTTCGTTTGGACTTTTCACAAAGGACGCAACAACCGCCGTTGCAGTTTCCTCATTGGTGGCAGTCTTCGGTCGCCCACTACGTGCCCTATCTTGAACAGAGCCCGTCTCCCGGAATTTGGTGATCACGTGAGCCACCGTGCTCTGCGATACCGGTTCTCTGTCTGGGTGCCGTCTGTTGTAGTCAGCTATTGTTCGGTAGCTGCATTCCCCTGATATAAGGGTGATTTCGATCTTCTGTTCACGTGTAAGCCCCATTTTAGATCACCTGGAACAATGAGAGAACTGGGTCAGTATCAAAGTAATTTCCCACCTTCGAACATGTAAACTGTACCTTTGAACTTCTAAACTGTACAAGATAGAAAAAATTATACCACTAAATTCGTGACCTCAAGCTAGTATTATTTCATGTGTCATACACCCCCTTCCCATTTAAAAAAATGACTTGAATCCAAAATGGCGGATTTCAAGATGGCGGCCATGAATGACATACACTCCAAAAGTTGCGGCCCCTGATCAAACCTCTGTTCCCATATTCACTTTTTACTTTTTCCATCGATTTTCGAACTTATGCAGGTGTCCAAGGACTTTTGACTCGCCCTATATATATATATATATATATATATATATATATATATATATATATATATATATATATATATATATATATATATATATATCTGATGTATTTTAATGTAATTATTTTATATAATTTTTCATGCATTACGGAAAATAGAATTACATAAGAAAAGCATTGACTCAGATGGGAATCGAACTCAATCTTACGATTTGAAATCCAACGGCTTACCGCTGAGCTAACACAAGCACTCTGCGGAAGATGCTCTAACGATGTATAGCGGCTCTCTAGATAATTATGACATTCATATCCACTGCAAACGCTGTTTTTGTTCTACTTTGACTTTTATTTTAGTACTCAGGAGAGACTTATGTTGTCTTAACTTTCACCATTCTTTTATATATGGAAAGATTCGTTTACGTATCTAAATGTTCCACTGCGTACGCAGAGCTAAATGACAAACAAGCATGTGCTGACATTAATACAAAGTTTCGAAACATTGCATCATTAAGTATTTTAATCAATGTTGCTTTTTCATACAATTGGAAATATATTATATTTAAAAGTCATATTATATTTAAAAGATGAAAAACACATCTGCAAAAATTTTCCCGATTGCAAAGGTTGGCTTCGAGGTTCGAACCTGGTTTACTTTTTTCCGAAGATACCCGAAGTTGAACTTAGAAAATTTTTGCCACGAAACAGCAGTAAAGAATGCGCTCAACCTTTTTGAGACAAGGCGTACATCTTCTGCATGCGTATACTCATTTGAATTCATGTGTTTGTGCCAGTATCGAGGATGTGACCGCGACTTAAACCTCGACCTCGATCGCGAGGTCTCTTTGGTATGTTTCTGCCCATAGGCCTTATTTTAACAACTTATACAAATGTCGGAGGTTCCAGACCTTCTGGCTACGCCACTGCTTTATAGTATCCATTGTTCCTAAACATCATCAGTCTCTGTTGACTTCCACCTTCAGCCACAATTTTATTCTTTCAAGCCAGAGAAACATTCGTTCTCCTTCGCATTTGGCGTTCTTAAAGATAAAATTATGGTATAATTAAACATGCGACTTTGCCATACTCAATGTAAATTTCTGTCCCCGCCTCCGCAAAACAAATATCATGGTCGCAACCTACTCCCTAAACCTCGCGTGTATGGTCCCCCTGTTCCAAATAGAAAAATTGAATTTTAATATTTTCTGCAAGATTAATCGCGAGATATAGAATTTCATATCCAGTATCTGTTTACTTGGTACTGGAATTGATAGAATTGGAAGTAATTGTTTTGTATAGGTATAATTATGCAAAACAGCCATGGAGAAATGTTTTGTGCTGCTAAAAATATATGAAAATTGTTATGAAAGTTTCTAGAGGGGTGGAAAATATTCTTCCCAGGCTGGGATAACAGTGATTAAGTTAGTGCCAGGGAAAGGAAAACTAGAGACGGGGAATTTCCCTAGCTTTCCCAATTACAAATAAACGTTTTGCAACTGACAAATAATTCGTGTCTCAAGTATGACTGCCTATCGTTCTGTGTGGCTCCGTGGATGAGTGAGTAGAGTTGTTGTTTGGTAATCTTGAGGTTCATGGATCGAATCCCATTGAGGACAGTTGAAAATTTTGCATTCTTGGTTTCCCATATCTTAAGATGTTTCTCCCTCTCCGTAATCATCTGATACTCTCAACTGAGTTCTCCACTTCAATTCAACAATTGGTAGTGGGATGTTCTCAGGTTCGGGTGAGCTTTTACATATCTACTTACAAAATCAAAATTTTCGAAAAAATATGGATGCTATCCGATCATTTTATCTCAAATTCTAAATTTGCATATGTGACTGTATCTCTCTTTCATCATATTTGCATCTCTTGTTCTCTAATGTCGTCAGATATGTCATAAGATGGATTAGGAGCAAAACTTAAAAATCTTAAAGCGCTATACCAATGGGCTCACTCCCACTAAGCATTTAATTAAAAGTATGTTTTCATACTGAAGGAGGGGGCATTCGCTCTTCCTACCCCCTGAAGTGACAGAATATTTATTCAGGTTCTGTAAGGTTATTTCAAATCAAACGACTGAAAGAGTGTTCATTCCAACAGCAACAGGATTGGGCTTTCATTTGTTGTTGCACTTTATCTTCACGAATGGGCAAATATCAAGTAGTATATTTGGCATAAGAACTACATGTCTAAGATTCATATTATTTTGGAGAAATGTAGACGTTAGTGGGAATTTCACCCAACTGTACGGGAAGTTTTACCGCCTGGCGATTATGCCACCCGCCTTCCTTTAAAGCTAATTCGGTTGCAATACTTCCCGGCAAATGCTTCGGACTCAACTGGTGGAGCACTTTACCTGTAAATCTCCATATGGCTGTACCATCCAGAAGTGTCCCTTACTGTACACTCTTGTCCGTGACATCGTTTGTTCACCATACTGTGCTTGCAAATCTGAAAATCTCAGCTGATTTAACTTCCTCCTTCACTAGAAATTTGATTACACACCGCTGCTCCACAGCCAGACATTGCTTGCCGCCATGTTTGCTGCAACTGCTGCGCATGTGCCAAATACGTCATACCGGATGCTAGTTACCTGAGAAGGAATACATTATGTCACCCGTAAGATTCAGCATGATCCGGCTATTCATTGATTTTATACGTACGAAAATCCCGATCAACCTTGAATGACCCTTGTATAAGTTCGAAATTGCTATTTTTAAATCTTGTATTTGGTCCTTTAAATAAGAACTTTGTGCTTTCATTTGACTGATGGTAGATTTCAATTCATGAAATTCATACTAAATCCATTCAGGCTGAAGTTCGCTGATTCCAATAAAAGTTTAGAAACCATCCACCTTATGCAGAATCGTTTTGATGTATGATTAAAGTGATACTAAAGGCCTGACTACTGCAGAAAACATATGCTAGTCAAACACTTTAGTATGGCACTAACCACGCGTCAGAACGACTCTGCATAAGGCCTCATGCGTTGTGAACATCCAATTTCAAAATCAGAAAGGATAATGTTCTTAACTTTATCTAAAAATTACTGTTCTTTATTGTGTAGTAATGTTATTCATAGCTCATGTCCTGAACAAGATTCGTTCTGAGATGTACGGCCGAGAAATCTAAGTGTTCTCTATATGTCAAAGATTTCGTATTTTCATAATTAATTACACGTTTAAATTTAGCAATTGATAACAGTTTTGTTTGAAGATGGGTTCATTACCGTGTATTCCTATAGGAAGTGTACATATAATTGAAAATAGAAGAAATATGGTAATTTTTCTTCTGTTGAATATGGTTCTTCCTACAAGAAAGGAAATTTTAAAAATGCTGAGTTGCAGGTTAATCCACTTTAATATTAATAGCTAATAGGTACGCTTCATTTCAATTAAAATAATAGTGAAGGTTCCATATCCTCACACAGAGCAACCACGTTTTTACTACGAAAACATGTTTTTACGTTCATAACACAAACAATAGCAGATGACGGAAAGAGACGCTTCGGAAAGACACTAAGAGGATTCGGAAAACCACGAAGGCAGACTTCCCCTCATGAGTCCTCCCTCCAAGAAGATGTCTAAAAAGAAGACTCGAAGAAAAGGAAACTACAGTTTATCGCTGATCACTAACCCACCAACATCTTATCCTGGGGCCGCCATGGCCTATTGAGAATTCCTTTAACCCTTTAGGGATCCCATGGTACCATACGGGGTGTTTCATGGTACATTGCGTTATAACTCTCCTATTTGAGCTTTTTCGTCCGTTTTTTTTTTTTTTTGTTTTTGTTTTTCAAGTACAGAGGCATTGTAGAAGACCTTACGTATGGTTTCACACCTTCCTGCGTCGAGACATATAAGGTGATGACGTTATAATTCTAAAATATATATTTTCTTTTAATATTGCGAGGCCGCTCTATGTTCATTATTTTTTGGCGGGCTTATTTTTGCACGTAGAAGATTGAAATTTTGCACAAACATTCAGTCCACCGAGTAGTATTTACCAGATTTTTTTCCCCAGATTTCTGCGTTAAAACAGGGGGGGATCCAGAGGGGCAAAAAGTTGAAAAAATGGATATTTTACCAAAAAATCCCTTTCTTCGCGATTTTCCCGCCTTAGATACATGATGGAGACAAGTGAATGGTACCGCCTGAAAGGCAGTTCTATTCTGAAGACAATGATGTGCGACACATAACCCTAGGGTAATTAGGGAAGTGTCAGAGAATTTTTATCAAAATATACTTCTGTATAGGGGAATTTTGGACATTTCCGGTATTATATTTTACGGGCTTATTTTTCCACCGAGAAGATTGAAATTGTGCACAATCATTCAGTCGACCGAGGAGTATTTATGAGATTTATTTTCGTACTTCTGTGTTAAAACAGGGGGCTACAGAGGGGCTAAACGTTGAAAAAGGGAAATTTTTACCAAAAAATCCCTTTCACGGGACTTTCTCGCCTTAGATACATGATGGAGACAAATGAATGGTACCGCCTGAAAGGCAATTCTATTCTGAAGAGAATGATGTGCAAACCATGATCCTAGGGTAATTAGGGATGTCTCAGGGAATGTTTAAAAATTTCCCTCTGTATACGGGAATATGGGACATTGTCGGTATATATTTTTTTTTGGCGGGCTTACTTTTGCACCTGGAAAATTGGAATTGTGCATAAACATTTAGCCCACCTAGTAGTATTTATCAGATTTTTTCAGATCTATGAGTTAAAACAGGGGGGTCCAGAGGGGCTAAAAGTTGAAAAAAAGGATATTTAGACCCAAAAAATCCCTTTTTTCGGGATTTTCCCGTCTTAGATACATGATGGAGACACGTGAGTCATACCGCCTGAAAGGCTGTTCTAAGCTGAAGAGAATGATGGGCGAAACATGACCCTAGGGTAATTAGGGATGTCTCAGGAAATTTTTTACCTGAGATCATGGTGTTTTACGGTAATTTGGGGCATGGTGGGAATTCCTGATAAAATTTCTCCCGCCCTTAGTATTCAAGATAGAAAGTTGAAATTTGGCACACACATTCAGTATACCAAGTACTATTTATCAGATTTTTTAAGATGGCTACGTTTACACAGGGCCGCTCCAGAGGGGCTCAAAGTGCGAGAAAAAAATTCCCTCCAAAATTTTCCCTTTGACATCATTTTTCCCGCTCCTGGTATATGGTATGAGCATGCAAGTGGTACCATTTGAAAGCCAGCTCCATTCTGAAGAGAATGAGGTATTAACAATGATCTTAGGATAAATAGTGACGATGCAGTAGCTGCTTGACTGAAAGTCTAAAAAATAGCCCAAAAAGCCGGGTACCGGAAAGGGTTAAAACCACCTATTGTGGGTGCTATGAGCGAAGGAGATATCTTTTGATTACCCACTCCTGGTGCTGCTATGAGCGAAGGAGTTATCCTCGATACCTGCTTACGAGCTAAATAAAATTGAAGCTTTAATCCGAGGCCAATTTTCTGTGCCGAGGATCTTTACTGAACTCTGAAAACATTTAGACTTTAAGAATTTTGTAAAAACGTTGTAAGACTATTTTTATAATAAGAGGTGATGGTTTTAAATCCCTAGTCCGTTGTTTAATACTACCAAATAATATTTCAATAGGGTGAGGTATCGTAACTAGTGAACTTCTAAGATATCAACGACTTTTTGAAGGTATAAAAGGGTGTGATAGGAGGATAATAGTAAAAGGGTATAGATTACTAGACTAGGGCCATCGTAACCTGAGCTCTGACAGATCTAACATCGTGTAAGTTGACGAGAGTGTCGCGAACCGTCATAGCAAGAAGAATCAAAGCGACCACATGACAGAACGATAAAGGAATCGATTTACTTTATCACTGATTGAATCAGATTATAAGTTGAAATATTTACAAACTAGATATTTAAAAAAATAATCGTACTTCACTTTACTCCTCAACATTCCAGCACAACGTAGTTCCACTAGGCCTAAAGTTATTGCCACAATAATGGATACTTTTTTCTTTTTCCACTTATTGACACAACTGTCCTTTTGACAAGTTTGCTACGTAAATAGAAGTGGGGTTACATGGAACAACAACCGGTCCACCTCCCTATCGCCGCAGGGAGTAGGTTTTCGTGGAATTGAAAGCGAAGAGGGTAGTGAGTCTGCACGGCTCTTTTAAAGTTCAAGGGCAATGAACCATTATTTGGAATGTCAGGCTGAAATGAGTATAATTTCTAATGATCTTTGTAGGAAATTTGTTGACATAAGGAAAAAATGTACCTACATACTCTATATATTACAGAGATTGTTATAATGAGCTTTTCATAAGGACTGATTTAGAAATTGAGTGGTTGGAAAGTAACGAACGTGATCCAGCTATGTTTGTCTTTTCGTAGAAGACATTTTTTCACCACTATGTGAAGGGGAGGATAGGTTTAGACCCACAAAAATACATTTGGAAACACTAGGTTGTTTCCATGGTAACCGAACAGTGTTGTCGCATTTATACCTACTCATTACTGTGAAAGTTTTTGTGTTGTCAGGTTGTTTTGATTTTTTGTGCTATCATCTCAGTGCATTGGTGTGAATATTGTGTTGTTATTTTCATTCATCAGTGGAACATAGTTTGTATTCGTATTATTCATATAGACCTAAAATATAAATTTAGTATGTGTATGTGTGTATGTTTGTGTTTATGAACACAATGCCTGAAGTGCGGAAAGGGGGTACCCTTGACAAGTCAGGCACGGGAATTTGTTTGAGTTTTACGTCCCACGGTTATGCCGGTTAGGCTAAAGGAGAACGGGAATTTGTGTTTAATCTTAGGGAATATTTGGAGAAAGAACGTAACGACGGTCCTTTATTGCCATTGAATAAAGTGATTGAAAGAATATATTCAGCTTTATACATTAGCCCTACAACTGTGAAAAGAATCACAAAAGAGAAGTGACTGAAAGACCTCGCTGAACCGACGGAAAATTTATCCACCCTAGGAAAAAAGCGTAAGATTTCTACAGTAAATGGAATTAAATTATCTACAATTGAAAGCCATTCTCTAACGTAAGTAGTTTTTTTTTTAAGATATAACATTATGGGTCTTAGCAGAGTCATTCTGACGCGTGTTTAGTGTCATACTATAGAGTTGAACTGATTTTGAGTTTAACGTCTCTTTCAACAGCAAGGCTATATGAGACGTGGACCTACTGATTAACGTGGAATCCGAACATGAGCTCCCGCCGGGAATAGAACCGGGGTCTCCCATGCCAAAGGCGTACGCTAACCGCTTAGCTACGAAGAAGCCCGATCTCATACTAAAGAGTTCGACTAACATGTTTCCATGCAGTAGTCAGGCATTTAGAATGACGCTAATCATATGTCAAAACGACTCTGCATAAGGCCCTATGTGTTTAGAAGTAACGGTTGTTTTCTTTACGATTTTGTAAACTATCTTAACGCAATACTAATTTGTTTGTTTCTTTTGTCTAATATTTTCGTCAGGCATAATGTTAAATAATATTTTTGTTGTAATACATATATGATTCATTTCCACAAAATGTGCCCCTTGTTATATTTATATTGTTACAGAAGATAAATGTGGCAACCGCGCTTGATCGCACGTGAGAGTTGTCAGAGCTCTTCATAGCGCGGCCTTACTCTAGAAAAGGTGCAAGAGTTTATGGAAATAAATGATAAGCATTATGTATTGCTATATTGAATTAAAAGAAATAATAAGGTTACGCCGCATTACGTGAAAAGTATAAAAAAGCGAAAGCGAAGAATACGTTTTAGCGTCTATTAGGTATATTTTTTTTATTATTATTTTATAATGAGAAGTGACTAAATTTGTTTTGTTCTATAAAATGTAACATTGCTTGATAGTCGTCAGAGTGTGACTTCTATTTATGTTCTTCCTTATTCCTATTTTTTTTTCGTTGAAGTAGATAGAAAAAATTATCTAATCTGTTGATGGTTTAACTCTCTTAAATCGTGGCTGTTTTAGATAAATTATACTCTTCAACCCACTATCGTATACTGTATATTTGAATATACATTTTTTTTAAGTCCTTCTTATGGTCATACACATGAAGCTATGTCGTAGCTGCTCAGCGTTTACACAGATATACAACTGAAGTACGCACAAAACTAGTGAGATGTCAGCACTGCTCATTCTTTAGTCAGGCGGGAAGTTGGGAAGTGGATTTTGTGTTGTGTATTTCCTCTGTTGTTATTAGAGTGTTTGTGAAAATTCTAGAAACTTATATATACTAGTAAAGTGTTCGTAAAAAATCTGTTCGTCGATTTGGTAATTTAAACAATTGTATTACGTATTTTGATGAGACATATGTTCCGCAGTATGACATAGGTATGGTTTTTAGTATTGAAAGTGGAATAGTCTATCATATAGTGATAATTTATGCATGCACAGTTATTATGCCCTACGTTTATCAGCATTTCTCTAGGAGTCAGAATGCATTTTGTTCTCGACACGGTCTTCTAATCCAGGATGGATATTACTAGACTGTATACAGGGTGTTCCAAAATGTTGCTCAGTTGCTGGAGCAATCTTCTAGCTGCAAAAGTAAGCCCGCCAAAATATAAAATAGGCCTAATAAAAAATTCGTTTATGACATCACAACCCGTGTCGACGCAGAACGGCATGAAACAATACTAACGTGTTCAACAATGCCTCGACCTTGAAAAAACGGCCTACAAACTATTAGTACTTTTTAATAAAATAATAAAGACACTACCCTATCGATGAAAAATACAAGATAAAATTTAAAAGGGTTAAATATATGCAGGTTGTTTATTTAGTGACAGAATTTATTTCATGTCCGTCTCTCCTTTTTTTCTATGAAATGATATCGCTTGACACGTGCTTGCTTAGTTTGTAGAATTGTTATGTTTCTCTTCACGTGGATGCTGTGTGTGTTTTTTCTTTTTTTCTTGTTTTATTTCTCGTAATATAATTCGCCAATGGTTTAGGAATGCAATATTAATATACTGTATACATTATTTAGTATGATGAAAATACATTTAAAAAATTAAAAGCATAGTAATCCTAATTCGGGATATCGATGTGTATGATACAGTAAGTTGTTTGTAAGGCAGAAATATTTCGCTGAGGCTAGTGTACTTGTTCGGGTTCCTTGCCTTACCACACGGAAATAATTAATCTTTTCTGTTCTTGCGCCAGGTGGTTGTGTAGTGGCAGATGGTGTTCTACTTGAAGGGTGGTGTCTTCTAATGCGTTGAAGCGAAATACTTTTGCATTTTGTGTCGTAAGTTTTCGACTTCGTGATTTTCTTGCTGTCTACTTTTTGTTCAAGGTGTATGCCCGCTGTATGGATTTTTATATGGAAAATATCGAAATGATAATTGACCAGAAATATTTTGTAACGTCTAAATTTGCCTACTCTGTAGGTTGAGTATTTAAAGATGTAAGGTATTTTGCATCTACAAATAACTTAATTTTTTGTTCAGCAAAATATAGCGAAATTTTCTTAGCACATAGATGATTGTACAAAATTCACGTTACCAAGTTGAAGCTTTTCCTTCTGTCTCAGTTAGTCGACGGTTACAATAGGAAACTATATTTTCTTCTGTTTCAGGGTTATGACAAGCCAAAATTCCCCGATTTCTACACTTGATGCATCAATATATGTACGAATTTCTAATCTAGAGTCAAAGTGATGTAGCATTATGTCCATTTTTAGTTTTTCGAAGAGTTCGTGGTTTGAAGACCATTTAAATTTAGCGCTCTTTTCAAGGCTGTTAATTTTTTTTAAAGTTGAAATCTTTTCTGAGAACTTTTTTTTTTATTTGGCCGCGCAAATGAGCATAAACCCAGAAAGTTTTTACAAGTGTTTTGTAGTTGGTGAAATGTAGATGTTTTCCAGATAATCTAAATCCAAGTACGTCCAATTCGTTTTCTTAGGGCATGCAAGGAAATCATGTTTTCTTAGTTTTTGAAAAAGAAGTTCTAAATCAGAGGTGTTCCAATTTCTTGAGCCTATCACCAAATCACCAGTAAATGAAGTTTTACGTGTTGGTAAACCTAGAAGCATACGTGTCGCAATGGGAAGAGCTTGCGCCGAGGTCTTGTGACCCATAACAGCATAGAAATTGGTATGATTTTCTCGAATGGTTTACTTCAAGGTCATATTACTGTAGCTTTTACGATGAAGCAAAATCTGGAAGTACCATTGATATCAATACAGGAAATAAATTTTCTTTTTAACATGTGTAATACATTCGCAGTGGATTGAGAAGGAATGCTAAGGCACTTCGTAAATGAATTGCATGTCAGTAGATTTAAGACCAAACGAAATTCCGATGTATGTGGCTTCTTAACTACAAGTAAAGGAAAAAGTGAATTATCATTCGTTTCCTGATTATTTGTCTAATTGATTTATCGATATGTAGGCGCAAAGCGAGTGATATAGGCGGTGTCCTTTGGTTGAAATTGCCCACCTTGTCAATGCGTATTTTATAAATGTAGTCAAAAATAACCAATATTCTCCGGCGAATAAGAGAATACATCTCTATTTATACAACAACTTAAGTATAACAGGTTTTGTTCCATTGGTTAGGCTGAGTTAATATCAAAAAGTTTAATATCAAATACTGTAGCTGTTTTAAATCTAGCCTGAATTTCCTGTCCTGTCGTTTTCCGTCATCTGTTCCTCAGGCTGGAAATCACAGGCGTGCGCAGGCTCTTGGATTAGGGGGGCAAATCAATAGCGATACTCCTGAAGATATGCAACCACCTTTTAATCATTACTTTCTTTATAATTTAATTATTTTCATTTGCCCGGAGGATGTTGAAGTATCTGCGAAGGTAGCGGACCCAGGAGCTTACAGATAGTAGATAGGTATGTGTGTGTGTGATAATGCACTGATGAGAGGAAACAAACGAAGAAAGACTGAAATATAATTAAATCGGAAAATTTTGGTCGAGTATTGCAGTGTTACTTTGTATAGCGATGATTACAGACGTCTTTCAGGGTCCGTTTTTGTGAAATATAATCCTTATTAGCTGAGAAAATTATTTTAAACAAAAAAAGTAATGCCAAAACATTGTGGGGGTGAGTGCCCCCACTTCCGCACGCCTATGCTGGAGATTAACCTCTCGTAATTTATTCTATATATAGGCCATTGGTGTATTTTTCGCTAATGTTGGATTTAAAACTAATAGTGAGGTTATTTTATTTTTTTGGAATTTTGAGTCATCGCTTCTAAGAAGTATTTGTCCAATATTCTTTGTAATGGATATACAATGAAGAATGCGCTGTCCTTTTTGATATTAACAGAAAGAACGGCGTTCCAGCAAGTATCGTGATAAGTCGTAAATTCGTCCTCCGAGGCGTGCTGGCGTATGGAAATATCTTCCGTTTCCGCGTCTTCCATTGGAAAAAAATGTTTTTCAATATACGGATAGTGTTACTTCTTAAGTCAATTTTGACCTAGAGGCACTTCAGCAGGTCTTACCCGAATAACAGCAGGAAGTCATCATGTTCTAAAATAGTGAGAAAAAGTACTATTTTCAATCTTAAATATGATTAATGCTATAAGAGCTTAACGATTGCATTAACAATTCTTCAATTTAGAACTCGGCGGTAAATCGTTCTTTGGCTACAAGAAGAAGGAAGACCCGTATCTATTATTACTGCTAAAACGTGTACACTAGGTCATTTGATGTGGTGTCAGTGAGTAGATTATGAATTCCGGGCGTATTTTTTGTACTAAGAAGGTATTCATGGCTTGGTCTTCTATATTCCATTTGTTAGTGTTGTTCAATTTTCTGTGTGGTGGCCTCACAGAAGTTGTTTTTTCCTGGGGTCGGTTTATTGTTTTGAAAGCAACGGCTGGCTCCGTGACCTTTCTTAAAACACGCGGCACATACTGACACCTTTACGGATTTAAATTTTTCTAATTGCTATTATTTCCATTCGAATTATTATTATTCCTTCCGTTCCTATTATTCTTTCGATATTTCCTTTGCTTTGTTGAACGTTAATACGGCTACGAGTTTCTTCTACATTTTGTGATCCTCTCATGGCATTTTGTGCAACAGAGTTCTGTCATTTGATTGGCTATCTTGCTAATATTTGATGAGTTATTGGAGGGGATTAAGAAGAATGGGCCTGCTGGGGGGCAGGAGGTATGGAAAGGAACGTTTGCTAACCAACCAATTCGGAGGTTGATTATAAATGCTTTGGTTTTGTTTTACTCCATACGTGGGTAAAGATGAGCTAGTAACGGTAGGTAGATGCGATTCACTAATAGGCACAGATAATGTGTTAAGATGAGCTAGTAACGGTAAGTAGATGCAATTCACTAATAGGCACAGATAATGTGTTAGAAGATTGTCCATAAAAGGAATAAGTATATATTGTTGTGGCACCGCAGTCTTTTTTCATTAGATCCTCAGCCTGAGTGTAGATTGCACGGTTTCAAAGGTCTCTAATCCGACTTTTGCATAAAATTCTTCTTTCATTCTAAATCTGAATTTTTTGTTCCTCGGACGCCTGCGGCATTACCTGTATTATTGCTTATAATTTTCGTAAGAAATAAGTATATACAGGGTGTTTTAAAACAACACCGACAACGTTTGGGAGGTGATTCCTAACACCAAGATAAGACGAAAAGTTAGACCAACTTGGGTGCACAAATGCTTCCTTTAGGAGTTATAGGCTGCCGAAAATATGAAAAAAAAAGAACTTTAAAGGTCCATGCCTCCAAAACTATGGGACCTACCGTAGTTTGGTCAAGACTTCACTTAGAAACTAACATGTGCACTATCCAAAAATACATGTTTAAGAATCCTAAGATACATAATTTTTATAGAGGCAGTTTGGCTACGGGCATATAATTTGAAGTACTCACCGACTACCTCTATAAAAACTGTTACGGAAGTACCACAGTATTCTGAAACATGGATATTTAGATAGGGCATATACTAATTCCTAAATATAGTCTTGAAGTGACTACGGTAGGTCCGATAGTATTGGAGCCAGGGACCTTTTTTCTTTCCTTTTTTTTTCGTTTTCTGCAGCCTACAACTGCGAAAGAAAGCATTTGGGTATCAAGGTTGGTCTATACTTTTCGTCTTATCTTGGTGTCCCAAACGTTGTCGGTGTTGTTTTGAAACACTCTATACATGTTCATTTTCGGTTTGCTGTGTTTGATAAATTTCGAATTCCACCTTATAAGTTGGTAACTCAGGACGATTAAAATTTACAAATTTGCTCTTTAATTGTTCGTATGTAAGATTATTCAACAGATTTTGAGTTTAATTGGAGAACTAAATCTAAAGCATCGCCCTACAAATACATGGTAAGTGATGTTTTTCTGTGCTATTCACGATTCAAGTAACGCCCAGTGAAAAAAAATATCAGGATCTTCGGAAATGTGTCCGGAGTAGTCTAACGTAGAATGTTAAATGACGATCTAGAACCTTGTTCGATCATATTTTTGTATTGTCGATGCATTTTATTGTTTTTGTTAGGCAGACCTAAGACTGGCATGAAGTTCTAACAGTTAGTGAAGAGAAAAACATTTTATTGCAGTACCTAGTATTATTTTTTCAAAGTCCACTTCCCAGTTAATACAAAGAGTGTCCGGTATGGGAATGTTCAGTTCATCGGTCTAAATTAAGTACGACGCTTCTACCATGTAAAGTTATCCTGTTGAGGTAGAAGGTAGAGAAATTTACAGACGAGAATTGGTTTCCTCCCAACAGTATAACTATGGTCCTAAGACCAATAGACAATCCACTAATAGTTAGAGTATATAGGTGTCCCAAAGTCCAGACAGGACAGGGAAGTATTCCCACAAAGCTCTACGCAAGCTCAGACGAAAAGGATTAGAATTCTCAGTGTTCCAGACAAGAAGAGGTTGGAGTCCCACAAAACTCCAGGCAAGCTAGGCAGAAAGCAAAACCACGAAGTTAGGGGCCTTGGGTTAACACTGCAGTGGTCGCGCGTTCTACTATTGTAGAACAGGTGTTTTATTTTTAGAATCCTGAGCAATTGGCAACACCCTCGACCTTAAGCGGTTATGTACCTTTCTCCGAAAACCTTTTGTACATTCGAGTCAATTTTCAGCGCTTGTTCTTACACCTGCTCAGATTTGTTCCATGATTTCATAAGTGTTCTACTATTGTAGATCGCACGACTATTGGCGTACAAGTTTGTTTCGTATTAGTGATTTAATTGGTTTTACATTTTCACGTTATTTTTGTGGAATACGTGTTTGTAATATATGAAATGTTAGTGTATGACAGAGAACAAGGGCGTCTTTAGTTAGTAGAGGCAGAAAGTGACTGTGAAAGTGCACTTGAGATTGAAGGCATGTAGGAGCTCGAGGAAGATTTTGATGAAGAAAAAGTTGAGTGCAGTGATACCGAAGATGTACGAGCAATATATCGGAAGAAGAAGAATACATACTAGTACAAGCCAGTATTGAAGTCATGGATCTTGCTGCACCACCTTCTCTCGATACTCGTGCGTTTTATATCAGTAGAGAGAAGAACGTAGGACCTTCTCGCTGGTATGTAGATCCCATAATGCCAAGAAACTCACGAACTCGCAATTTTCAATATAATACCAGCTTTTCATAGGCTTGGCCCACAAGGTATCTTTTTTATGCCTAATTGATGATGAATTGATAAAAAACGTAGCTGGTGTTAATGCTCTTAATATATTTGGAGCAAATAAGAATAATGAGAATGTCAGACGAAAGAATTTTCCCCAGGATCTAGGTTTTGATATAGGTTTATAAAACTAGCAATAAGCCAACGTTTAGCCGTGGAATCCTTGCCAAACGAGCTTCAGCGTAGAGAAGACTTCTGGTTGGCTTCAATGAAGGTGTTCCATTACCAGAAGACGGAGATTCTGGGTTTGGAAAATGTTCCCTTAGTTGCTATTCTCGCAACAAGTCAACAAGTAAAAACTTTTGGAAAATACCAGAGATTTGTGTGCCCAGACCGGCAGAAAAGCGTGTGAGGCGATTGCTTGGAGTAGGCAGTCATTCAAAAAGAGTACATCAAATCATTCTTCCTGTACGATGTGTAATAAAAAAGATTTATGCTGTTATATGAACACTTATACCAAAACACTTACTCGATTTTCAGTTCAACATTGTCATATATTAAATACGATATACTAAAAGTTTATTTCTGTCAATGTTCTTGTATTAATCAAACAAAATAATTTTAAAATATTTTAAGACGTGTATAATACTATAACTAACATACCCAAGACCGAATATCGCTAAAAACCATATCGCTATAGAAAAATACTGATGTTCTACAATAGTAGAACGCGCGACCACTCACGTAATGGTGGAGGGCGCGACCAACGCAGTGTTAAGTTAGGATCTCTCAGAGCTCCAGGCAGAGCTGAGAGAGGGGAGTTGACCAGCCGAAACTGATATCGATTGTGGCGATGCATGGAGTTTTATACAGTAAAACCTGCCTTCAACGGACCCTTTATTAAACGGAAAACTGTCTTAAAGGGAAATATTTCATGGTCCCACGGATTTTGGAGTAAAATACATGTAAAAGTCCCTTCATTAAGCGGAAACTGTGTTATGCGGACAACGGAAAGCAAAATAAACCTTTAACGGAAAATTCTGAGTTTCAGACTACATCGTTTAGAAAATTTTTAAACATCCTGTGAGAGGGTAAACATATACTGTCTGCGATAAATACTTCGTTCTTTTGTTAAATCTTTATGGGCAGTGTTGACCTTCGTCAATCACTACTCATATTCAGCTCCCACAATTTTTCGCTAGTCCTACGTAGCATGTCAGCTGTCAGTCTTCTTTGTACGCGTACTTCTGTTCCGCTTGTGTAGCAACTAGCGACAGCCAACAAAAATGAGAAGAAAACTGACAAAACAAAGTTCTGGAAAAAAGGAATTGAGGTAAAGCAGAAGTTATATATCTCCATCACGTGTCGTGAAAACAAGGAGGAAAGAGTTCAGGACTTTCAAAATTCCAGCGAAAGCTTTTCTGTGTCCTGAAGTATACCGCAGCCAAGTAGTAGCAATGTATGCAAAAAATCCTGCTTGACTATTGGGAAAAATAAAGGAAAGTGTGCACAGCATATTTTGTGTTTATTTTAAGTTTTTTTTGGGTATTAATCCGTAGAAGGAAAAAGTACTGTAATTGAACAAGATGCGTACATCAATATATTTTCTCATTATGTCCGTTATAAGCATATATATTTTTAAACGGAAAGGTCTATCTCCATTAAGCGGAAACCTGTCTTTAACGGAAATTTTTGCGAGTCCCGCTCGATTCCGCTGAAGACAGATTTCACTGTACTTTCTTCTGAGCAGAAATAGCGCTACCGCTGTGGTGTTCCTCTCACATGACCAAGTTGGGACGATTTCTGACGTGTTACATTTAGTAACTCGTAGAAGAGGGGAGAATTTAGATTTCTGGGCTTTCGCCCTCTAAGGCCATTTAACCCTTCACGTTTTGAGGGATGGCGTCCCTCGGCGAGCACACAATCCGGAAAAAGGGAAGGAAGCGGCCTGGGAGCTATAAGTTAGGTACCACCTCGACATTTGCCTGGTGAATGAGCAAAACCCAGGAAAACCTCATTCAGGGTGACTGGCCTGAAAAAGCGTTTTATACTTTTTCGACCGAGTGCCCCCACCGGGACTGCTCGCACGGAATGCGAGCGAGAGCGTTAGCGACTACGCTACGCCGGGCCACAGTAACTCGTAGAAGAGCACGTGGGTTTGTTTATAAATAAAGAGCACATGCTGATGATTACAAATATAACTACTGATGCGGGAGTGAATTTCAAGTGCCTATGTTTCTTTCTTGAAGTGTCCAATTGCATGCAACTTTCCGATAGAGGTATTACCATTTGCTCCGTTCCTGCAACATGTCATTCAAAGTTTACATCATCAAAACAACTGCACTGTCCACCGAGCTGTAGAAATGCCCGATCAGATTCTAGAATATACAATAACTCCCATATTTCACATAGCCCTCCAATTCTCCATGTTACTGAGAAAACAATAGCCTGCTACAATGGTTAAGACATTAATATCTTCCCAATTTGGCTGCTCTGCAAACGATTTGTTAACCTAATTGGCCATATTGGACGTGAATAATTTGAACGTGTTTACGGTTGGAATTTGTGATGCAGAGATAACTCCATATTAACCAGTATTCTGCAGGGCGGTCGAGTAGTGCGGAAACATTCTAATAACTGGTAAAGATGCATAATACAGTGAAACCTGTCTTTAGCGGAATCGAGCGGGACTTGCAAAAATTTCCGTTAAAGTCAGGTTTCCGCTTAGTGGAGGTAGACCTCTCCTTTCTTTTTTTTTTAATACATGCTTATAAAGGGGTATACTGAGAAAATATATTGCTGTGCGTACATTGTTCGATTACAGTACTCTTTCTTCTACGAATAAATACACAAAAAAATTAAAATGAATACAAAATATGCTATGCACACGTTTTCTTTATCTTTCTAATAGCCAAGCAGGGTTTTCTGTGTGCATTCCTGCTTGGCTGCTTGACTTTCAGGACACACTTTAGCCTGAGAAATTATAGTAAGTGAATCAGAATCATTTTTCCGTAAGGCAAATTTTTGCAGTTCCTTTAAACTTCTGAGAGCATTTTGATATGTATTTATTCTACACTCTTCTTGGAACTCGGTATCGTATTCCTCTTCTTCCTATATCTCGTTTCTTCTTTCCGACATTCCTTATGCTTCTTAATTAAGTTGCGGGGATTAAGGACAATTTGTGGGGGGTGAATATGAGTAATGGTTGGGGAAGGTCAACACTGTCCAGAAATATTTAACAAAAGAACGAACACTTTTATCGCAAACAGTGTAATGTATATGTCTCACAGAATGTCGAAACATCTAAACGCTGTAGTCCGGAACTCAGAATTTTCCGTTAAATATTTATTTTTCTTTCCGTTGTCCGCGTAACACAGTTTTCGCTTAATGAAGGGGCTTTTACACGTTTTGTTCTCAAAAATTCATAGGACCGTGAAATATTTCCGTTTAAGACAGTTTTCCGTTTAATAAAGGGTCCGTTGAAGACAGGTTTTACTGTATAACCAAAGTAGCAATGTAGGTAGGGAAATGTTTGAGAACACATCACAATGACTTCTTCCATCTTGAGATTTATATATTGTCGTAAATGAAAACTACGGCATGTGATGTCATTTTAATATCAATTTTTCGTATAAATTGGATGACTATTAGTACTCTAGCACTAACCATCACAAAGTTAGGACTATTTCTTTGTTGTGTCAGGATTACTGTCGACCAGTACCGCACGTTCTGTTCGTTAATCTTGCCCTATACATAAAATTTTCTCATCAGTAAACAATACGTCAGAGGCAAATGGGGGTTTGTTGTACCTGCACTGTGGCCCATTAAGCAAATTTCAGAAGACCACCTAGATCAGCTGTAAGGTGTTAGCGAAGTTCCAGTTTATAAGGATTCCATTTATTCACTATAAGTTCGTAATAGTTAGCACTAGAGCACAAATAATAGTGCCACTCAAGTTTCTATGAAAATTTGCCACTAAAGACTACTAATAAAACTCCAAGTGACCAAAGCAGTATATATATTTTAAAATTATATATTTGTGTTACATAGCCGAAACTGTAACACAAACACATAATCTTAAAATATGGATACTGCTTTGGTCAGTTGGTGTTTTATTAGTAATCTTGAATTTTCCAAAGCTACAATGATTAATTTACAAGTTGCCATTAAAATGACATATCACATGCTGAAGTTTTCTATTTAAGACAATGTATACAATTCAAGATGAAGGACGTCATTGTGATGTCCTCAAACATTTTCCCCATACCAGTTCCCCACCCGTACATTGTTACTTTTGTTATATTTGCAGTGTACCACTTATTAGGGTGTTTCACCATCTCTGGACCACCCTCTATATTTTGTCAGGTGTGCTTATATCAAAATATATATGTATTTCTAGTGTGAGTTCTAATTCTGATGTAGTGAATGAAAAAAGTTTACCACGGTGTATAAAATCACCTGTTTAAAAACTGAATTCCTTCAAGATTTTATATTTACATGGTATTTTTATTTTGTACTTGGCCCACCAAGAACAAAAATTGAAAGAAATCCAAAACGGTCACGCACACATTAAGATGTTTCAGAATAAATATTAGGCTGATGCCTAATTCCGTAGCGTTTTAAATATGCCTTTGTAAGTTAGTTTGTTTAGTGTTTTATTTATGAAATTCAGTTGAAAACTTGACGAAGTCAAGCAAAGATTCAACAGTGTAATCTTCGTCATTGTCAATAACTTTCTCCCAACGTCTGGGTTGTTTTTGGATCCCCATCTACTGAAATTGTTAGTTTCCAAGTTTGGAGAGCAGTTTTATCTTCAAAGTTGTGTCCTTCAATGTGATTGGAAATGTAACGGAAAAGGTGAAAATCTGAAGAGGTAAGGTCCGGTGAATAGGGAGACAATCTCTCATCCGATCTCCTGGATACCTGCTTTTGTCATGAGGGCATGCATTATGATGCAGAAAAATGTGGCGTTGACGAGGCCGTTTTTCCTCAATTGCGACCGCAAATCGTCTCAATTGTTGGCAATAAACTTCTCATGTGATTGCTTCATTTCTAGAAAGGAATTCATGGTACAGTACTCTTTTGGTGTCCCACCATATGCATAACATAACCTTCTTGAGATGAACTACGCATTTTGCACGAGGAGTTGCTTTTTTCTTGGGACCAAGTCATTTCTTCCTCTTACGAATATTTACATAGACACCATTTTTCATTACCAGTAACAATGTGTGACAGGAACGATACATGGTGTGCAATGGAAACTCGATAAAGAGACGAGAAAAAAAAAAGCACAAATTGTCAAACAATCATTTTTGTTTCGTTCATTAAGCACGTGCGGTACCCATGAAACCACCTTCTCGATCTTTCCTATGGAATATACACCGAGATGAAAGATGTTCTGGTACTTTTATAATTCTTGGTTTTTCTTCAAACTCCTCCAACCAAATTAACATTCTCCCAATCTCATCTGTGGTATCTTCTCACATTTTAATTTTAAATGTATCACATACAAAAGGTCATATAGCTACTAAAATTCATATGGCCAGGAAAAAGGCTACAATTTCGGCTCTAGATTAGGACTGAAAATCTACGATACTAGATTCATTAGCACTAAAAATCTCCTTGAAACAATGGCTCACGGAATTCGCCAATAGGAAACTTATGTTACCCCGGCAAGACCTCTTGACATTTTACTCACTTTACTGTATGAGAAAGGAAGTCAATGCTAGCGTAGGTCTTATGAAATTTCTAGTTAAACGTCCCACGTTTATGCCCTGTAAGCTAGAGAAGATTAGTGAAAGTATATGATCATGAAATAATTGATGAAATGTGAGAGGAAACAGCAGGCCTTACCTTGCAGAATGGGCTTGAGAACGAAAAAATTAAAGAAAATATTTTGACTTACGAGTCAAGTCTCGCTTCAGGTATATTGATGGCCACTTCCGCTCTTCCTATTGCAGCTGAGTTAAAAATGGGAACAAATCACACATTATTATTATTATTTTGTATTCTCAGGCTGCCATTTGACCATCCCTGCTTTAGGTAATAGTGCATTATTTATATAAAATGCGTGTGTGTGTGTGTAGGGTGACCCGTTTTAATCTCTCCACAGAAATATCTCGAAAACGGTTCAACATAAATGAACCAAACATAAACTCAAATAGGAAATGCCATGGGGCACATAGAATGGTGTTATCGCGATGCTCCCCAGGGCCACCCTTCATGAGGGCCCAAGGCTCAACTTCAAAATTTTAAATGGAAACATGGGTCGAGTGATATCTCGTTCCATAGATCTTTAAACAGCGTTGTGGCAAAACATTTTTCATATGGATCAGCGTTTTCAAATTGGCCGCCAAGACATGGTCCCTGTATCAGATACCATTAATAAGAAAACGGTTGGAGTAAAATGAACAGAATAAAACTAGTATAGGAAATCAGAAGGTATTTATCATTTCACGGCACGAGAACTTTGCAACAGAGAAAAAGATAATTAAAGTAAAAGTGACTTAATGCAAAGGAGGAAATCTAATTCCTACAAAATTATCACTCCAACCTCCCTCCGTTGAAAAGGGAAGGAATGGTGAAACTGCAAATGAGAACCTGAGCTTTTGGAAATTGAATATACGCAACAAAATTATCTGCAATGTGTTTTACAAAGGGTGTTCAAAAAGTTTTGCACAGTAGTCTCTAATATTTTTATTTGTTGCAGGAGGAGAGTGAAATTTTTGTGAACATACTTAGAACGTTTAGCTATAAGTTGATATATAAAAGTATTTTCTTTTATTTACAGGTGAGTGGACCGTGAAGTAGATGACAGGTTGCGACACCGGTCGGTGATGGAGTTCCTCTTCAAGACCGGCGATGACTCTGCCACATCGATTCACAGGAAGTTACTCCGTTTATGGGGAGGACATATTGGATCGCAGCAGTATCCAGCGGTGGTTGCAGAGGTTTAAAGAAGGTGATTTCTTTCTACTGGACAATCCACGATGCGGTAGACCATAGACGGTAGTGAGCCATGTGAATAAGACCATTAATCAAATCATCCAAAATGACAGATGTGTGACGACACGACAGCTTGCTGAAATGACTGGTTTGTCATTGGGTAGTGTGGTATCAGTGGTACAGAAAAATCTGTGCACGTTGGGTGCCTACATTGACAAGAGAAATGAAAAAGACGAGGAAGGATGTCTGCGAGGGTCTCATGACGACCTTTACTGAAGAGTGGAAACAGTGTTTTGACGGCGTCATTACCCAGGATGAAACATGATTGTTTTTGTCCAAACCTGAGAGCAAAACATGTCTGAAGGCCCACCTGCGCGGTAAAACATTTGATAGTGAGAAAGACCTTATTTCCTGTGTCAAACGATGGTGTAAAAATCAATCCCCAGAATTTTACCAAAGTGCATTTACTTCATGGAAAGAACGTTGGACCAGATGCGTCACAGCTGATGGAGGCTACATTGAGTAGGCTCAGTGTATACCTAACTGTTCCAAGTATGTTCACAAAAAAATTAATTCTTTTCCTGTACCAAATAAAAAAATAGAAACCACTGTGCAAAACTTTTTGAACACCCTTGGTATAAGAGATAGATGTGTCTCTAATGAGAAAAAATAAGTAAAATTCATGTTAAATGGTACCTTCAATTTTTATTGCACGCAATGATTTCATACAGAAATGAATAAATAAAACTGAAATACAAAACAAAATTGTCGAACAATGCAGTTTTTGCAATGCGAACGAGGTATTACTCGCCCCATGTTTCCATTTAAAATTTTGAATCTGACCCTGGGTCCCCATTACAGGCGGCCTTGGGGAACACCGCGACAATACCATTCGATGTGCCCCATGGTATTTCCTATTTGAGTGTTTGTTCGGTTCATTAACTACCTTCATATTAGTGGTACTGGATGTTTTATCTGATACAGGCACCGTGTGTTGGCGGTCATTTTGAATACGGTGACCGATATGAAAAATCATTCACTTCAAGGCAATTTATTTTTAAAGATCTATCGAACGAGGTATCACTCGCTCCATGTTTCCATTTAAAATTTTAAAGTTGGGCCCTGGGCCCTCATGAAGGGCGGCTCTGGAGGGCACCGCGACAATATCATTCGATGTGTTCTATGGCCTATCCCATTTGAGTTTTTATTCGGTTCATTTATGTTCAACCGTTTCGATGTTAGTGGTACTGGACGTTTTATCTAATACAGGCACCATGTCTTAACGGGCCATTTTGAATACGGTAACCGATATGATAATCTTTCGCCCCAAAGCTTTTTAGTTTTTCAAGATCTATCGAACGAGGTATCACTCGCCGCATGTTTCTATTTACAGGGTGTCAAAATCCCAAAATTAAATTTCATGACTTTTTCGTAACCTTTTCTTTACCAAACCATAAAATTTCGTAACATTCAAAAACAAATAACAGTATCTATATTCTTCAGCGCCCATCTAGAGGCCCTGAGCTAGAAAAATATGTGCCCCCTGCTGACTTCAACTAATACATATGTACACTTCTGTGAAAGTACAGTAGGAAAGTTAACGGAATGTAGTTTATATTTTTGGTCCTATTTTATCTTATGATAATGACTGTATCTTCGTGATCCTTTTTAGAGAGCCAGTTGAGATTTTGATCAGAGTGGAGGCCCGGGGCTTTTGCCCCGTAACCCCCTCCCTTAATCCGGCCCTGTTCTTCAACACTTATCTTTATCTTATCTCTACTTTCAAAGGCTGTTCCTTAGAGTGATAAAAGGTTGATATCTTCTCACAGTTGAATAAACTGGTTAGATGCGTCTCCTCAATGATGCCAGTTGAAGAACAGTCTCAAAAGAGAATTTGAATGTGAATTAGGCCGAATTTTCATGCAAGCGATAGAAGCGTGCTTTGCTTGCGATTTAGTAGCGTCTAAAGCGGACAATAGACATTTTTGGCAGAGAGTTTTGACGTTTTATACAATAAAATTTTCCAGTCTGTACTTATATTCGTGCAGATAAAAAAAAAAAATCGTGACCATAAAGCTAAATTTCGTGACTTTCATGACCGATAAACACCCTGACTTAAAATTTTAAAGTTGAGCTCTGGGCGCCTATGAAGGGTGGCCCTGGAGGACACCGCGACTACACTGTTCGGTATGCCCCATGGCATTTCCTTTTTGAGTTTTTGTTTCGTTTATTTATGTTGAACCGTTTCCGAGATATTTTCGTGGAAAGATTAAAGTGGGCCACCCTGTATATGTATATATATAGTATGGCGCTAAATTCGTTATACAAAAGCAAAGGAATGATTCCTGAGAGTAAAACAAACAAAAAAGTTCCAACAAACATAGGGAGAAAAACCCCATCGTTTACGTGTTATAGGCTGCCAAAAACATGAAAAAATTAATTTTAAAGGTTCATAGCTCCAAAACTATGGGACCTGCCGTAGTCGGGTCAAGACTTCACTTAGGAACTGGTATATGTCCTTTCCAAAATGCGTGTTTCAGAATCCTGAGGTGCTTCCACAACAATTTTTATAGAGATAGTTTGACTACGGGCCTATGATATAAAGTACTCTCCAACTACCTCCATAAAAATTGTTGCGTGAGTACCTTAGAATTCTAAAACATATATTTTTGGAGCACATACTAGTTCCTAAAATTCTCGACCCGACTACAATAGATACCATAGTTTTGGAGCTATGTACCTTTAGAATTCATTTTTCATGTTTTCGGCAGCCTATAACACGTAAACGATGAGGTTTTCGCCCTGTTTATTGGAACTTTTTTTGTTTGATTTACTCTCAGGAATCACTCCTCTGCTTTTGTACAACGAATTTAGCGCCATACTGTATATATATATATATATATATATATATATATATATATATATCAAATTGTATTAAATAGAAAACAGGAAATTTGCATATTGTTGAAACTGCCCCCTTCAGAAGAGAAATTCTTGACAACGCTGAAACATGTGTTTGGTAATTTTCAATGAAGAAATTGTGTATAGAATTTTACATGTCCGACTTTAGCGAGTTTTCATATTCGCTACTTTCTGAATAAAGTAAGGGAAACTCGGTCCCCAGCTTTCCTCTTAGAAGGGAAGTATTTGAAAACGCTGAAGCACGTATTTTCTTATTTTCAAATACGAGTTTACATATTGAATTTCACATCTCCAACTTAAGCCAATTCCCACGTTAGGCACTTTGTGAATACAGAAAGGAAAATATTGCTATTATGGAATAGCCATTCCTCCCTTAAGAAGGGAATTTTCGGAAGCATTGCAGACATCCGTATTTCACACTTAAGCAAACCCTCAAATTCGGCAGTTGGGATTTGTGTGGTGGTGAGAATGAAAATTTGAACTCCTGTTTCCCCTTTGGATGTGTTTTAAGAAGCCCTTTATGTCTTGCTTCCGGGACAAAAGAAGTGTTCTATCAAAATTTCCCGTTTCTACCTATAGCTATTTCACAACCTGGGTGATGATGAGTGAGACATGTCTACTCTTTTAAATAACAGTATAGGATATACATAACGTTGGATGGGATCATATTTTTGTTTTTTAAGTCATATAAATGAGAGGTGTTGTACATCTCACATAAAAGTTCATCTTGTAGCAAGTATATTTATTAACTTTTCATATCTTGGACTTTTGATTTTTTTTTTTCTTTGTTCATACTTTGTCTCTCTGTATGAATAACGACGAAAAATAGAAACAGGAGGTTTTCAATCTAAAACGGTGGAATTTCTAATCGCACCAGCTGGTTTGGGTTCCACGCTGGTAAGGTGCCCTTATGCTAGGTGGAAAAGAACATTGCCAGCTCAATTCTCTTGATCCTCACGATATTAGTACAGCATGATTGGTAGACGGATTCGAGGTGTTTTAGGTACTCTCACACAATGTGCATGTTTCTTGTGCCATTTTTGAATTTCCTTACTTTCCGCTCGAACAGCCTGAACTAGACACGTTGGTTTTTCATTTATCATAGGGCACCTTACCACTGTGGAGCCCAAAAGATGCAATGATCGAAGAAAATCTATCATTTTAGATTGAAAACCACCTTTTTCCAACAACTTTCCTCTCTCTCAATTTTTTTCGTACTGTTGCTCATAACGAAGTTATCCTATGGCTAGGACTTTTGATACCCCATATATACAGAATTTGTCCGAAAAGTAGTAAGAGTGGCCACTGCACGACGCTTCAGTTGTGAACCGACTGTCTGGCACAAGCGCGATTAGAGGTGGTTGGTCTTAGCTAAACAACGCTACCTGGATCACTCGTTTCCGAGCTCCGGTAGAGCAAGGGTCGCTTATCGTGCGAATCGTTTAAAATCGACGTCAAGATTTTTGGAAACTTAAGAGGCAGCGTTCGTTTGCCCAACGATACGCCACTAAATTTTTCTTCAAGCTTGGAAAAACCACTTCAAAGACGTTCAGCACGATCAACGAGGCCTACCAAGACCAAGCCCTGTCCAGAGCCAGGTTTTTCGTTGACATGGAGATTTCAAAAACGGACGAGAAACGTGAAGGGTAACGAACGCTCTGGACGTTCTTCGACGAGTCCAGGATCAAGATAATACTAATTGTATTTTTTGACAAGAAAGCGGTCGTACGCAACGAATTTCCACCTCAATCGAAGACTCTCAACGCGGCTTACTACGTAGAAGTCCTCAAACGCCTGCGAGAGACACCGAGTCATGCCCATACAAGCAGGAACGACGGTTGTTCTGAGAGGATCGTCGGAAGCTGACTTCCAGGAGGCGTAAGCTACCTATAGCCAAGGGGAGTACTTCGAAGAATTTTAACAAGTTATACCAATCAACTCAATAAATTTTATTTCCAGGGTCCAGTCTCATTACTTTCCGGACAAACCTTGTATATATGACTCGATTTTTTTTTAAGTTAAAATAATAATCATGTCATTGAAAATTTAGTTTGTATTTGCCACATGCCTCTCTTATAGTTGCTACTTATCTTCTCGCAAACATTTTTAACGTGTTTGACTCTTACAATAATAAACATTACAAGTAATTATCATATACAACTATACTGTTCTCAAACAAACAAACAAAAAAATACATTCGTACTAAATGTTTTGGCATTGCTGCAATAATTGATATGTTACATATGTAGTTGGAAGACATTAGAAGATTTTTCCACTTTCTTAAAAATATAATTCATGCGTACGAAGTACAGCATATGTTTCATTCTATTTGAAAATATATACTGACAGCAGCAATTCTCTCACACTGTAACTTAAGACTATGTGTTTAAAATTTTAAAAAATGAAATATAGAATCTACAAATTTCTAAAATATACAACGTAAATCTAAATCTTATAGGCTTAGCACAGTGCTTACACTAAAAGCAAATATTTACAATAATGGAGTTCTTACTGCTAAATTAATATTTAAAAAATATACAAGAAAATGTTATGCTACAATATATGTACTAAATATATTAAAAACTTGTTTCAGTTCGGTAATATAAAAATAAAGGTTTCTACGGTGAGCGTGTGTTACGATACTGTAGGATTTTAAGTTACGGTAAACATGTTATACTTCATCAATGCGTACGCCGACAATATACATACTTTACACAAATATACAGGAAGTTAATTTCGTTGTATTTGTAATAACAGACATCTCAGTTTATGATGATATTAGTGTTTTATTTTAATTTTAAACCAATTATGTTTCGAAAAATGTTATCATCGTCGGATTTATTAAAGTAACTAAAATTCATTTGATTTAGTAAAGAAACTTTAGTTTTTTCGAAGCGTAAGCATAATCGATTTGAAATCAGATAAAAGACGAAAACACCAAAACCCATTTTAATTATTGCATATTTATCTCCGTAAAACTTCACAATCCATTATCAATGAATGTTGACAGAATATCACATTTTTCTCCTTTACCATATTTGCATTCACTGCTTTATAACAAGTAATGGCACTGGTACTACTGGTCTTCAAGGATGTACTTCTGTACTCTGGCAAGGTAAGTTTAGCCATTAAACTGAATCAAGAATCAAATTGCGGTTTATTTGCTTCATTTGTTTCGTACATATGATGACCTGTCTTTGTTTTTCTTCCTGCTCCCGCTTTCAGACCTTTTAATATTTTTACTTTTTTGAGGACTACTTTGATACTGAGGAACTCTATGGTCTTTCTTTTTGGTTCTACCCGAATCCTTTGGATTCTCCTGATCTTGCTGTTTCTTCTTTTTTGTATGTTTGGACTTGTTTTTATCTTTTACAATTTTCTTTTCCTTTGAAGACTGCTTTCGTGGCACACTCTTCCCCGGCTTCTGAGCACCCGAACTGGATACATTGCTACTCTTAAAAGTTTTTCTGTTCCTGTATTTTTCAATAACTTCATCTGTTAATCTGTTTAAAACTACCACTGGCCAACTGCACATATCAGAATACATATTATTTAAACTTTGCAAGGTTTCGAATCCAAGAAGACGCAATTCATCTAAAGCACTAGTGTCCAAAGCACACATGGTGCTGTCAATATACATTCTTTGACTTGGATTACTCGTTGTATCCACTTGAAAATACAATGAATCATCATCTTGATCGTGTTTCTTCTTTGCGGGGCTCTCTGAATTAGGACCGCTATTGGAACGTTTTCGAGGACTATTTGTATTAAGTATCTCATAATGAGATGGAACTAGTCTTCTAGATCTCAAATTTATTCCTGCCATATCAGAATCTGTTCCTCCACTAGTTTCTGGTTGTATGTTGTCATCAACCAATGTTAATATTTCATAATCCTCTGAAGTGTTAGGATTGGATCCAACATATTCTACTTTACTATCTGAATTTTGAACCCCAGTCTTCTGTTGAAATAAATATTCATTAAGTCGCTCATTGTCAGCCATGCTTGCTGTAGGTTCACAATCCAGCTCTGGATTCGTAGCATCTGCACCTTTAGAACCATGATCACTTTCTACACCCCCTTCCTTAACACATCCACAATTAGATGGAACATTACAATTTTCTTTAGAATCTTGACATTTACAGCAATACACTTTGTTCACTGACCATCTTTCAATATCATGCATACTTGTTGATATCAACTTTAGCTTTTCCTTTACAAAATTTGTCGCATCACCTAATATTTCTCTTTTACCATCAACTATATTACTTTTAACCAGTGAAGAGACACTTTTGTCTTCAACAACGTAATATAAAGCCGAATCACTTTCTTCGTTGCTTGCAGCATCAACTTGATATATCTGATTTGTGGCTACATTAGGTGACGGCATAGTGGGCATTGGGTCCTCACGAAAAGAAATTTCATCGTCTGATGATAATACTAAGCGGGTTCCATCTAAACCACTTCCTGAAGAATCACTATGATACGACATATTGTAACTATTATCCATACCTACCACTGGCGTTTCATCGAGTTTGGATGTATTCCATGCATAGTCCTGATCACAAATTGAACCGTCCTTACTTTCAGCTGTATTATTGCATCCAATATTAGAATCAACAACGTTGTCAATTATGTTATCGAGTATCAAAACTACATCTGGCCCTGAAAAATAATTTTTTAAATAAGAATTTAAAGACATTTTTAAATCACCTATAAAATCTAAGTCAAAAATACATTTTATCACATATGAGGTATGATAAACGTATGAGGTATCACATATGAGGTTTGTTGAGAACTGTAAAATAAATTTGATAGTTATCTCCCTAAACACATATTTAGAAATGCTCTTATTGAATGTTTCTAAGCGTGTTTTGCAAACGGTACAGCGTCTAAAAGAGTAATTAGGTACAAACACAATATACGAACATCAATGCAGACTGGACAGACACACAATAATCACATTATATGGTCGAAGTGCCTCTTTGTATCACCAACTCAAGTTGCAAAGCGTTTGTATTGTTGGTTGCTAGAGGTGCTCTCATGACGTCATGTTAATGGATATTTAGACCTTTCTCTGAAATGAAAAGCAATTGGTCGAATGCCAACAAGCCACACGGACAGAAGCATCTACTACCATGAATATCCATAGTGTGTGCCAAGCTTATGAAATCAAGTCCAGAAGACATGTGATGTGCCATGAAAAACCTTATCAAAATCGTGCGAAAGCCACAAGTCCTCGAGATGATCAGTATCTAGTCTTAATTGCAAGGTGCCACCGCTACCTATCCGTATGTAAACTGATCTCAGACCACGCTGTAGAGGTGGACTGTGTAAAAAATGTACTGCTTCAGAATTTTTACGAAAGATATCCCTTTACCAGAAGACCTTCAGCCACTGTTTCACTCATTCTTGCAAAACGAAGGCATTATCTGGAATGGTATCGTCATCATTATAACGGGACCCACGTTCTGTTGATAGGTGAGTCAAGGTTGAGCCTACAGACCGGCATTCAACGTGTACTCAAGTACTAAGGCATTCCCTAGCGCCTATATGGTTATCATACGCGCCTTCGACCTGAAGTCCCAGGCTCGATTCTCGGTGGAAGCTCATGTGGCTGGGATCTCATTTAAGTGTAGGTGCACGTCTCATATGGTGCCGTTGCTAAACGGGAGGCTAACTCCAAATCAACCACGCAACCATCATGTAGCAGAGGTTACCATACGTCAGCATTTGTGAAGAAATGTTCGCATTTTAAGAGTAAAAATTTCAGTCCGCATAAATTTTCCGAAATTATGTAATTTGCCCGTATTTTCTATGCTTAATAAGGAATATAGAGTTGGCTATCTTGGCATTACAATCGCGCTTGTAGCACATTGCGTCGACTTTCCACTCTATTACATATATGGTTCTTCCTGCCGAGCATTGCTACGTTAGTGTTTCGTTAACAATCATCTTTGATACACTTCAATATATTTTTCATAATGTTTTAAAAGTACACCAGAAAGTAACAGATAAAACCTAGCTTGGTTTGGAGTTCAGCATCTCTTTTAGGAGCGAGGCTTTATGAGACGTAAACCTATAACTTAACATGAGATCCACATTTGAGTTCCACCGAGAATCAAACTCTGGTCTCCCGCGTCGGAGGCTCGTATGTTAACCAACAGCCGTAAGGGGGCTATATAATTTAGAACTCCTGTATTGAAAGTTAATGTTTCTACAACGAATTAGCCAAGTGGAAAGTACCAGCATTTTGGCATCTCAGAATATCCCAACCGTATATGTAGCGAGAGTCAAATAACACACCAATCTGTCGAATATCAAGAAAGGGTATCACCATGGCAGCCAAGGGATTGATGGTGTGAGGCCGCATTATAATTGATGCCCGCACAAACCATTGTTGGACTGCTCCTCAAGCAGTACACAGATATTTTCTGAGTGCTGTTGGTCCCGAGTCTGCCTCCCTGGACGATAATCCCCGTCTACATAGAAATGCTCTCGTAAACGACTTCCTTGCCAGTGTAGATATGGCTCGGATGGAATGGCAAGGCAAGGCTTCCGATCAAAATCTAATTGACTACTGCTGGAAGACTTAGGTCGATAGTCAGCCAAACGTCACTTCTTCCCTTGCAACTCTTAAACCTACGGGAGCTAAAGCTTCTCTTCGTAAAGAATGATGTTTGCTACCCACGTATATTTGTTGTGAGACCGTATAGCGAACTTATGGTTATCATAGCCTTAAGTGCAGTCTTATGATTTCTATTCGGCCGGCGGTACAATGATAATGGTTCAATTTTCCTTCTGTTTGCTGCTTAATTAGTTGGAGTAACATTAGTCATTAAGATAATTGATTATTGGTGGATAATTCGCGCTACTATTCCGTAGACGCGGCAAATATCAAAAACCTTAGTAGAGGAGATACGCATAATTTTAACTGCTATTATGGTGTATCAGTGTGTCTACTAGTTTGGAGAAACGAACTTCTGACTTTCCCAGGTTTTCTAGACCAAGACAGAAAATTTTCCAGATTATATTTTAGTGCAACTAAATAAACGCTGTGCGAATCATTGCTTACCCATGGTTCCAAGGTTACAAATCCTTAGCAAGATACATACTTTTGGGCTCTTTTTATAGATGCTCTTCTCTCCGCTCACCCCTACTTTTTTTTTTTTTTTTTTTTTTTTTAATTTAGTAATAACTTAAAGCCAATGAAGAATATATAAAATGTAGAAAATGAGCTGGACAGTACTTACAAAACTATATTATATGAACTTACATAATTGTTTTCAACGCCTTCCGTATAGTGTATGAATTAGGGTGCCCAATAATTATGAAGGCACAAACTGCGCACCCAAATTTCCGGTCCATAAGAAAAGGTCATGTTTTGTAAGTACTATTTGGTTTACTTTCTACATGTCTGATATTCTTCATTGTTCACCAAGTTATTTACTACATTTACAAGAATTGGGACAGGAGGAACCTTAGCGAAGAGCCTTAGAAATGTCAGTATTGTTGAAGGCCTTCCATCTCCCCATATAGTCATCCTTATCCACCCTTGTATTTTAATACAACTGCTGTACTTTTAAGTGACAAAACATACATAATATACTCGTATATGAATAAGTTAAAGAATGCTTTTGTAAAAACAAATATTTACAATCATATTCGAATACCATTTACAATCTGGCAATTTTAACAAGATTAGAAAATTGAGATTTAATTCGCTTACGATCTCCTATCATATTATATATATACACAGTGAAACCTCCCTTAACGGACTATTTTTTATTCCGGCAAAAATATACATTCTCTTACGAAGAAAAAAAAACTTCCCTTTTACGGACCTCTCAGATATGCACGCGGACAGTCCTTTTCCCCCCAAACGTTTCAATAACCTCTCCATAACGGACAGGAATTATTCTCGGTTCTGTGATATATTACAGTAGACAGAAAAGTCTTTCCCCCACAAGTGTATCTATCATGAGTCTAGACCTCGTGAACCATCAAACAGAACAGCTGCAAGATGAACTTGAAACTCTTCTTTCTTCTGCCCCCAATAAACTACTTTCTGGTGAAAATCCTAGAAAACCTTCAATAAGTAATAACACTAATACAAGGTCAATTGTACGGCCAAGAATTCAATGCGAAAGATCTTTCCTTCCCTAAAAAATTTAGTCCTTTTTCCTCTGGGCCTTGCATCTTTTCGGACATTTTCATAGATAACAAAACGAACATTGTTTGTTTTACAATAACATTTTCAACAAGCAGTGTTTCCTCTCTTACATTTTTCGGAAAAGAAACATTTTTCCTTTACTTATAATACTGGAGCAAGTCTGAGTTGGAGTTTTCCCGAAAATGGTCAATAAACGAATAATGTATTGAAAATAATGAATAGAAACGTATGATAAAGGGATTCATCATCTGAAAATTTCCAAATTACATAAAACTGTATGCATTATCATAACATTACTCAAAATACAAAATAAATGATCAAATTCTAAATAAAAATGAGAATTAAATTGTTGCAAAATTGAACTATTAGAAGCGACTTAATAGCATACACTGAAAGTCAGAACTATTGGTACATCGACTGCAAGCTATGATTAAATGTCTGTAGTCCCGAATTTGTTGGAGATAGAGCACTGAAACAAACGGTACTGCATTCTTTATTATTCACAAAACAAACGTTTCATGAGTGCGAAAACAGACAAATAATGTCAAATGAAACATAAGTAAACATGGTTTTGATGTGTCAAAAATATCCGTATACTTAACAAATGTCCAGAAAGAAAATGATTATGCATGATTCAACTTGGTCGAGTACCCTTTGGCCCTCATTACAGCTACAAGGCGCTTCGGCATCGAGTGCACTAAATGTCAGTATCTTCGACTGTTATTGAAGCCCATTCATTCCTCTTCAAGTGCAGTTTACAAAGAACGTTTATTCGTAATGCTGCGCTTGCGGAGTTTCATTTGGAGTATACACCTTAAATGCTCAATCGAAATGAGACCAGGCGATTGAGCAGGAATGATCAGTTGCTTTGGCACACTGTTTAGTAACCAGAGTTTTGTATTGTGTGTCGTACGTTTGGGATCATTGTCCTCTTGAAAAATAAAATAATAATAATAATAATAATAAAGTCTTGCAGGCCAATTTGATCAGCACTAGGACGGTCCACAATACTGTCGATAATTGTCAGCTTCCCCACTCCCGAAGCACTTATGTACCCCCCAAACTACATTCCTCCACATCCATGTTTGACGATTGGCAGCAGATTTTTCGGGTTCATCTCTGTATTTGGCTTCCGCCGCACCATTTGTCTACCGTCAGAAGCAAGCACATTAGATTTACTCTCGTCTGTGTATATCACTTTTTCCCCCCAGAAAGCCACATTTTTGTTCACGTAAGCGTTTGCAAACCGGAACGGCTTCAATTTATTCACCTCGGAAACAAAAATTTCTTTCGAGCAACACGCCCATTATAACTTTGTTTGTTGAACGCACGACGCACAGTGCTTTCCGAAACCAACAACTGATGTGGATGCTTCTGCCACCATCGGCGGAACACTGATTCTTGAGTTCTTATTTTCATTCGGCAGTATACGCTCACAGTGTTAAAAGATCTTCCGTGGATGTTCACTTCGCAGCATGTTTTCTATTCAAAGTTGTGTAACCAATGTTCTTTAACTTTCTAACACTGCTAATAGAACATCCCTTCTCCGTCACTAATTGCACTGCTTCTCGTATCAAAATATCTTTCACGTTGCTTATTTTGTGTGTCTTTGCTCGTGGTCAAACTATTAATCTGTACCTTTAACATGAAAGCAAAAACTTCTTGAGATGCCAATACTATACGTGTTTTTAAATGAGCATGCCAAATATATTGAACTACTATAAACACAATGAGGTACAGAGTGGACCAGTCTACTGTGTACCACACCGAGGTGATCCACTTTGTGTTTGTTGGCGTCAACCCAAACAGTTTCCTACGACAAGGAATTATTAAAGAAGAAAAACGAAATGAAGTTTGCTATATTACAAATACATTCCTACCTACTTCCCCAGTCCGTGATATTGTAAATTAAAGGATAATTCACAGCATCACAGCATTCATTTCTATTACTCTTTTTTTATTTATTTATTTATTTTACTTTAGCATGAGAAAAACAGATTTCTTGTTTCACCACACGAGAGAAGCATCCATTGTTTTTGGCATTTCACTCGCAAGTGTGTAATGGGAAAACAGAACAAATAACATGCGCTAGGTGAATTTGTGTAATAAACAAATGAATAACACCTTCTGATCCACTGTGTACTACTTTCCCCTATATACCAAGATAAGAAAACTTAACATGAACATGGGTCAAAAACTTTCTCATTTCAGCTATACGCTTAAAAAAAATAATAAAAAAAAAAAAAAATCAAAGGCTGTTATAGTTACGGACACGCACTTTATAAAATTCGTTCCACAAGTGGCGGCGGGTTCTGGAACCTGGATATTTACATATAATCTATACTAGATTCTAAATAATGCCTCGAACCGTCTTTGATATCTCTAACAGTGTTCAAGCTGGAACAGTTAAAATTGAATGTTTGGATTTTGAAGTACCTATAAGTGAAACTAAGCGATTCTGGACTAATGTTAATATTAATCTATTCTCCTGTTCCGTGTAAGGATTTCCTCAGTGATTTTTAAATATACAATTAACACTTAGTACCTATAATAATTCAAATAAAACTTATTTTTGATTGAGAGAAAAAAATACTCTTGCTTTCAGTTGTATTCTCTTTGGGCAATCACTTCGATTCAAAAAGCCGAAGTTATGAAAAAAGTCTTGGACTGACAGACAGCGATACTAGCGCTTAAGCTATGAATGAAGATTTCACTGAGTAAAGAAATATACTTCGTACTAGATTTTGTATTCAGATAAAAATCACACATGATTGATCACATGCGAAAGAGATTAGTCATTATTTAAAAGATCATTAATTGTATCATGCGTGCTTCCTGTGTGTAATATTCTGAGAAAAGACAGCATTTTACTGCAAGGAAAGAAACAATATAGAAAAACATAAGGATATACTCAAATTAAATCTTTCAGTTTAAGTCCCATGAATTGCTCTTTAAACTTAAAGGAGACGATGATTAAAGCAGGTGGATGATTGAAGAATTGGTGGAATGTGAATGTGGGAGGGAAGTACTCCCAAGAATACCCACCGACATGATGTCCACCACAAACTTACTTGGCCTGGGGAGGATACAATCAAGAATGATAATATGTATATACTGATAAAAGAACGGAAAAGTAAGAGCATGCATAAAGACGTCCATTAATTGCTCACAATGTTTGTAAATATTACGTTCAATTGACTCGTGAGTTCAGACAGATAAGTAACAACATAAAGCATTAATTTCTTTACTTGTAAATATTAGCATAAAGTGTTTATTTAAGAACACTAGTTTCAAAGGATGAACACTAGTGCTGTCGAAATAATTTTTCGGAAAACAGAAAATCGATTTTTGAAAATGTAAAATTAAAAAAAAAAAAAACTATTTTCGGTTTCGGTTTTCAAAACCAAAAGTCGATTTTTGGTTTCTTTTCTGCGACGTGTAAGCGTTATTTAAAGTAAATGTGAATGAAAACAATTTTTAAAAGTGAGAAAATAATATGCATAAACAGAAATAATACACTCGCATAACTGAATGTATTTCATTTATGCTACAAAGTGGACATTCGGTAGTACAGAGGTTGTTCAGTCTACATCTGGCCAATTTCAATTTACCTAAAAATTTAGAAGAATTTATGGCGCCAGATCCGTAAGTGCTCGATGTGTTTCCCTTGGTTCCAAACAATAGCCCGACAGCGTAATTTCCACTGTAATAGGCTTCTCTGAAGAACTGGGAGGGGAATCTTGTCCCATTCCCTTTGCACAGCTTTCCAAAGTCCTTTCACAGTTGTCACGCGCCGTTTTCCCAAAGCCCGCTTTAGCAATCCAAATCCACAATAGTCCATAGGACTTGTATCTGGAGATTTAACAGGTACCTCATTGAAAGGTATCACCTGTATACCACTTGCCTCCTCCATCTCCCTGCAGAATGCGAGGGACGATCGTGAGGTATGTGATGAGGCCTTGTCCATGTGAATGCGCACCAGATTGGCGTCATTTCCGTACATTGTTGGAATATCATGCTCGTAGATCGCCCGCATGGTCTGCTCCTGAAAATACTGCGAATTTATTTTGCAGTTCTTCGCCACCCTACGAATCTTCAGTTTACCTCGGTAACAGTAACCAGTAACGACCATGAACCCTTTTGGGAAGGATTCTTTACAGACACGGACCCACCTTCTGAAGTTCTTGGCGCCTTTCTCTCGGTACATGATGGCTCTCGGTTTGCCGCAGTCGGAAAGGTAAATCCATGCTTCATCGAGCGTTACGACGTACATCCACCTTTGTTTTGCCAGATGCCGTTTGTACAGCTTCCCGGCGTTACACTTTCGTTCCTTTTTGTGGGCATCCGTGAGAAGATGGCCGCGAACTTTCATGACTTTTTCCAGCTTTTAGTTGATGGTGTAACATCCGGCTTACAGCCCCAAAGACACGTCAAGACGATTAGCCATACACCTTCATGTAGGCGGATTTTCTTGCATCGCCATTTTGCGAAGTTTCCTCTGCATAGTGGAGGCGGCCTTGGTGCATTCCAGCTTCCTAGGCAACTTCGTTGGTGATCCAAATGGTGGAGCTTCGTTGCCCTTGTACTTTTTAATAGTATTTTTTATTCCACTTAAACTGATGTTTCAACCATTCTTCTTGCACTGTTTTCTAATGACAGAAACACTAAAGTGGGCGTCATTTTGATCACAGAGCGGAAACCTACACACTTGGAAAGAAATTTAACACAACACTCACAACAATGCCCCTGTTTTGTGCGTTACCGTCGTCCTGCGGAAAAATAACTCCGTTCCCAGGAAGCCACTGCACAATAATGCAGGACGCCACGAGCCAGGTCGGGTGAATCCATTCTGCCCGGGAGGAGGAAGGAACGAAATCGGCCAAACGCAGGCTGAACAACCTCTGCAATTTTCTGCAACACACAAACTAGTTATATAACTTACATACATATGCATAGTATGCAACTTTGCGTAAAATGCGGCTTTGAGGCTCGAGGTCTGGTTTGAGTCGCGAGGTTGGTATATTACAACACAGTGACCAACCAAACTCCAATGTAAATTCCAACCACACATTCTTACTGTAAACTTACATTTAGGCTGACATGTATATAATGTCTACATAAAGCGGTTATAACTATCCTAAGTGCAAAGCAATAGCAGTAAAGTAATTAATTAACGACATCTTGCACTGTGTGAGAATTATTTGTTCCATAAGACAGCACAAGTGGTGCAAGGGTTAATTTGCGAGTTCAAAAGTCGTTTAGCACGAGTGAATACTCTGTAACAAGAACAGAATAATGGCTGTCTTTTATTTCTATCGTCTTAATTTGTTAAATGCAAAGACTGCTAATAATGTAAGATCTGGTAAATTACTTTGATTTTTTTTTTTAAATCATAACTTTAATGCTGAAGGTCGGACTTTTCTTTTATCTCGTTCTTTGTATTTCTTTCTGGTTTCTAAAGTTTGATTCAGAACATACTTTGCTAAATTAACCAGTCCTTTATCTTGTCTTCTTGCGGTGGAAGTGACTTCTGTGACGTTCTTGGAATTATGAGCACATGCACAAGCAATTCATACTTTGCTCTATACTAGTGTTAAGTAGATGTGTCATCCATCCAGGATTAATTTAGGCTGTTAATGAAAGTTCCTTCATACAGGTGATATTAAACGTCTCACTTGCAAAAGGACAAATCACAAAATAAGTTAATTCTGCTTTATCTGATGTAAAGTGATACCATCAAAACAAACAGGAACAAAACTAATTACAAGGACATACGGCTAAAAACAATACTAAAAAGCACATTAGTGGTGAATAAAGCGGTAGGTCACCTTTGTGAAGTAATTTCAGTTGTCAGATTTTGTTGCGTTCATTTTTTTCACTTTTTTTATAAATTGTTACCAAATTCTTCTATTTTCAAGTTTCTTTTTAAATCTGTGCAAAAAAAAAAAAAAAAAAAAAAAAAAGTAGCTTACAATGGTTCAGATCCTCTGGTCCACTTGAATCAGATATTAACTGGTCATTGCTATGTTCAGCTGCTACGTGATCATCTCCTGCCTTTTATGGATTAGTACCCTGCCAACAATGAGAATTTCCGGAATGACAATACGCTGTCACCGGGGCGCAATGGTGCGCGACTGTTTGAGAAACATTCCAGCAACTTGCAACGCATGATTTGGCTCTCTTAGATAACTTATTGAGCAAATGCGGGATATTATCGAACGGACCATTCGTGGCCAGCATCATCCACTTGCAACGATTACAGAATTATGGAGGTCAATCGAAGCTGCATTTCTTTACATCCTTCCAGTAGACTACCAGCGACTTGTCGCATCCCTGCCACGTCGAGTTGCTGCACTTTTCTGTGCTTGAGGTGGTCACACACACTATTAAGTAGGTATCCTATGACTTTTGCCACTTCAGTGATAAGTAGCTTTCCAACTAGCAATGAGTGCTTTTTGTTTTGATGAATGTGGTGGAAAAAAATGTATTTGACCTGAGAGCATTTTCGCGCAATGACTTATTATGACTTTAGACAAAGTTTAACGCATCAACAATGTGTTAGTCGATGCTAGGTTTGATGACGAAGCCTCATCCAAAATATCCATTTATCGCTGGTTACAGAAATTTAGATTTCGCAGTGATCTCAGTGAAGAAGTTCATGAAAGTCGCCCAGTGACAAACATAATGCGAGAGAATATCAACACTGTGCGTGAGCTGAGTGTAATTGACGTGTGACATACTGTGAAATTTAGGCACACTGAAGTATTGGCATAAGTCAAATACAAACAATTCTTCATGATTATGTATGTATGAAAAATTGTTCTCATTGGATTCCGCTCAATTTAACTTAAGAGTAAAAAGACACCGCGATGTGCTAAAAGACTATGCTCAAGTGGTTCAAACTTGCATCAAATCTTGTGTGCAACATCATTACAGGAGAAAATGTTGAACTCGTTTCACCCTGCTTATTCACCAGATCTAACCCTCAATGATTTTTCTTGTTTCCAACCATCAAAAATAAAATGCTTGGGCAGCGATTTCTACGTTCAGAAAGGGTAGTTTCTAAGGTACACTCATGTTCAAAATTACTGTCGCATGTCTATAAATATGTTGTTGTAGGAATATAATTTGATAACGAATGCGCCCAGTATTTCTTATAATGTTAGTATGTGTATAATCGGCAAAGACATGTATGTGGTAAATTTTATGTCAAAAGAGCAATAAATAAGAACAATAAAACGAAAATAAAACTTTCTTGTCCATTTAGCAACATTTTGTTTTACTTACTCTAATTTTCGTACTTAATTCTTTTCCTATGAAATTTATTACAAATATACATTTCGCGATTATACACATAGTATCAGTACTAAAAGTATCCTGCAAAATCACTATCAAACTATATTCTTACAAGAAGACAGGTATAGATATGCGACAATGATTTTGGACATGAGTGTACCTACTCCTGAGTAGAATAACTGCTTTAACTATTAGTCTATTCAAATAAACAAATGTATTGCTGTTAAGGGCGAATACTTTGAAAAGCAATAAAAAGATATATACTTGCATTCTGAATATCGCCTTATTGGCAGTATCCCGAAACCTTGTGCAACCCTCGTAAAACGTCAAACTCAAGAAACCAACTCATGGTCTGCATATGAAACATCAGCAAACAAATAGCAAATAGCATGTTACGAGATTAACAAATTAACAAGTATCATTCTGTATAAGATGAGTCATAGAATAATAATAATAAAAGAAGCTGTGCCTCACCGACACAGCATCAAGGAAAAATTGGCTCACTTTACAGGTTTGTTGAAAGACTGCAATATTCATATGAGTTTAGCTTCACTGACGGAAATCATAATATATCGATACCCCCGACAAAACTTTGATCTAAATCAGATATTCCTAACTTCTTTTGACTTCTGACACACCATCCACGACATTGTAACACCACTAAGTTAGGTAATGCACTAGTAATTTTTACATACGAAGTTCGTTCGATTTTTTTTTTTTTTTTCGTAAACAAATGTAGTTAGGGAGGCGTGGTTTGATGCACGTACGTAGGTGATCCTAATGCACGATCTTGATTTTTCAGCCTGCAGCAGTTATTGCTGGCAGATCGCCAATGAGTGAGGAGGTGTAAGTGAGCGGCGTTGGAATTTCATCTTTGACAAAATGACTCTGGAACAACGTTACTCCATGAAAGTTTCTGTCAAGCTTGGAGAATTCGACAGGTCTTCGGGGACGAAGCATTTGATACAGACTTTCTTGGCCAAACGCATCACAACCTGCGTTTCGTCAGGATCCCTACTCTCCCGACATGGTTCCATGTGATTCCTAGCTTTCTCCAAACTGAAAATGTTCCTAAAAGGAACCAGATTTAAGTCCAGAGTAGACCTCGTGCAGAACGCAGCCACCAACTGGGCGCAACCAAAAAAAGTTCCAATAAAGTGAAAATCGTTAGGAAAAGTGTATGGCAGTTCAACGGGACTACTTTGAAGGAGATTAATGTACGAGTGGTATCTGAAAACTATTCTTTTTATGAATGAAAGGTGCATACTTTTTGAACAAAGCTTATAATATATTTAGAGTAATCGAAAGTAAGGGCTTTAAAAAATCATTTAACTTATTATTAAAGGCTATGTGGTAAAAATAAAATGCACGTCGTATACAACCTTGACTTCAAGGCCTCCTCGCATAAATTTACTTTTAAATTCTAAATTTTGTAACAACCCGTTAAGAATTTATGACCTGTATTTCAGATATACAGAAAGCTGCAATGTCTCCCGTATTGTGCCGCAACTTGGCAAGAACTGGTGTAGTCAGGCAACTTACAACCCAGTTTTGACAAATTACTCCGAAAAAATACACACCAATGAAGAGTGCTTCGGAAGGGGCTCTGAAGCAGTGATTTATAATGCCCAACGGTTACAACGGACACGGGAACACTACAAACATGAACGTTTACCAGGAACAGAACAAAAGTAATCCAATTATTTAAAGGGTTCAAACTGTGAAGTATGTGTAATATCATGAATCTTAATTTGGACTTTGATATATATCAACTTATTTAATTTCTGAAATTTCAGTGGGTATTCCCATCTCAAAGTTGTTTTTCTCAAAACATCTATTGCTTTTTTAAAATTGAAATGCCAACAATTAAGTAAATATATTGACCAAAGGTGTCCAAACTCATGAGGTCGGCGCTCACGAGTTCGGAACTCACGCTCACTGGACCTCAATCTCACGAAGTGACCGTGAGGTCAGACTGGTGATGTGAGCGTGAGATTGGATCAAAGTTAGACACCTGGTTCTTCCAATAGCAGGGAGAAATATATTGTAATCTGAAAAGACTGTAGATTTCTTGTTCTCTACACAAAAGCTTCTTTTTCTCTATCTGAAGATAACACCTACTGTAAAACGACCATAGGTAAGCAGGGAGTATCTTTGGTCCGCTACATTTTTTTTCATTGGCAAACTTGGGATACAAGTTTTAGTTTCTTTGTCATCAGGTATTTCTTAGAAGCAAGTAAAAAATAATCATGGAATGTCTTGATGTTTTGTCAGGCACACTGGTGCCGCACAGTGGAGTATTTGCCCTCGAAATCCGGTCAAGAATATTCATGATTTAGTATCATAAAATAACCGATTAAATTAATTTTTTTGTATTTACTTACATTTTTAAAAATACATTACAGCCAAAACTGGTTTGAATATTTTCTTTTGTCCCATTAACTATAGTTTTCTCTTGTGATTTCGCTTGCTATTGGTTAATAGGGATTTTGTAGGCTAAGTCAGTGTTTTATTTACGAATTTTCTAGAGGGAAGGGAAATCTTTGGCTAGCAGTTAACCACATAAGAATTGCAGCCCTGCCCCGCCCTCGGCCGAGGGGAGCCCATCACTCCAACTACTTCCCCCGAATATACTATCGCCCCTAAACCAGAGTGCTTAAATTCTTAGTGAGATTCCCCCTCCCCAATGAGTTTCGACACTGGTTTGCATGTCGGATACATTGCAGGCTACATCTCTTAGTAGCCCTTGTCCATTCTTTCTAAACAGGATCAGTCTGTACAGTATTTTCTTCCGGGTCTTTTCATCTCAAATCGGGCAAAATCACGAAAAAGTTGTCAAGTGACCATTAGCAATATCGTTCAAAAATATATATGTGAAAGGCCCATGTGTGCAATGAACATTCCCAAGATATTTCAGAAAAATGCCCAATGGGGCCAGTGATATCCACATTCCAAGATGGCGTCGTGCACCGAAAATGACACCAATGAAAATACAAGAAATCAGCCATAACTCAGGAACCTTTACTGATACAGCAATGATTCTTGCACTGTTGCAAAGATAATTAAATCTACATCTACTTGTGATAAGCATGTTGCCCTACAGCGAAAGGCATTGTGGGAATTAAGAAAAATGGCGGGGAAAAATTGCAATTTTCAAAAATCAATAACTCAAAAACCCCACTCTCAATTTTTTTGAAACTTCGCAAAAATATCCAGGAAAGGATACACTTTGAAATGAAAACGTAAAAAATGGTAGTATTTTGGTAGTATTTTTACTATGGGGCCATAATGGAATATGATAGCGCACGGCATGCGGCAAAACGGTACGCACGCAAACTACAACGTAGCAAAGTGTGCACATATTTGGGAACAAAGGACTTGTGTCTAGTCATTCTGTTTCCTAGCACTGAATCCAGCAAGGGCGGCAAGAGACACATTTTAAAGCAATGAGAAGATTCTAAAGCATTTGAATTAGTTATCGTTAATTACTTTTTCTTTTTGTGCCAGTGACGGAAACATCAACATCTAAATGCGGAAATACTATTGCTTGTGATTACTGATAGTAAGCTGTCCACTGTGTGTACTGTCCAGCATGTACAAAAGTGCAAGACTTTGCCACAAATCAAAAACATACAAGATGAAAAGACATTCAAGAAAGTAGGTAATATGTCTTCAACCCTTCAGAAAATATTTCCAGCTGTTAGAGTTAGTGTTTCTGATTCTGTATGTCTCAACTGCTACAGGAGATGTACATCACGTGTTAATAAATATGATCCACATGAAGAAGATAGTGAGTATGAACCTGTGCAAACAGATGTATCTAATCTGAACAGAAGTGTCAAGCTTAAATATGTCAAATACCGTTTCGCCTCTAAAACATCCATCAGCTATAAGACCAGATCGGCGACATTCATATACCAAGAGGAAAATGCAGCAAATTAATGATGCCACAAACCGGATTAGTAAAGCAATTGCAGATGTATACGCTGTTCCGCTAAAGAAGGAAAAGAAAGGAAACAAGAAATGTACATCATGTGTATCCTGGGAACAACATATCAGTACTGCATATCCAAAAACAGAACAGCAAAAACAGAGGCCTTCAGTTGCAACTGTTATCGTTAGTCCTATATATATATACCAAGCAGGAACTGTTGTCAGTAATACCATCTGTCACAAAAAACATGGTAGACAAATCGCGAACCCTGAAAAAAGGTAGTGGTATATGGGTTGAACGTGACCCACATTGTGGTCACCTAGTTTCAGAAAGAGATGTCAATACTTGTCTGACATATTATTTGGATGGTGACAAAGGATGTACCTACCAGAGTCCAAATAAAGGTGATGTATTTGTTACGAAGAATAATGTGCGAATACAAAAAGTGAAGTGGTTCATGACATGTTCTGTGAAGGAAGCATATTCCATGATGAAACAGCATCCAGAGGTGAAAGTAGGTCTCACGAAATTTTATTCTCTTCGACCAAAATGGGTTAAGATTCAACCTAACTGTGAAAGTGTGTGGCTGCGTATACTGTTGTAATGTGGATCTCCTATGCACCAGCCTGGAAAATTTGTTGAGGCGTCCCGTCCACGTGGATGAGTTGTACAAATTGTGTATATGTCAGGAACCTACACAGACATGCTGCTTCCAAGAATGTTGTTCCTGTCCAGGTGCTGAGGGACTAACAGTTGAATCATTACACTTGGAAGATTGGAAAGATGAAGTCAGTTTTAGTACTTGACTCAGTGACAGTGCTCATTGACAATTATATACAGCAAATACAAAAGATGTATATCATAAGTATGTGCACAGAATACAGAGAAGCAATTGGAAAGAAGAAACAGATTGCATCAAAGTTACATATTGTTTTCCACTTCGGTTTTGCGGAAAATTGGTCCCTTGTCCTCCCTAATGAAATACAATCATTTCATTGGCACAACGTCCAAATTTCAATATTTACCTGCGTTGTTTATACACAGAAAGGAGTCAAAAGTTACGCTGTGATTTCGGAAGATACTTCACATGATAGTGCTCATGCTTTACTTGCAATCCACAAGGTACAGGAGCATCTAGGTCAAGATTGTATCGAATGGCAGACTGTCACTTATATTTCACATGGAGCGGCATCGCATTTTAAAAACAGGTATCAGCTATTTGAGTTCGAACAAATATGAATGAGGTGCAACGTAAATGGTTATTCAGTACAACAGGACATGGGAAAGGGCCATGTGACGGCATTGGTGGGCTAGCAAAACATTTTGCAACACACAACTTGCGAAGTAAGGACAGTTTAATTCAAGATTCTACATTTATTGATGAAGTCGATAAATATGTGCGTAATATTACTTTGCTACATGTGCCACTTGAGGAACTTGTTGGACTCAGAGCTAGAAAACAATGAATGGACGCATGTACCAGCGGCTAACGGAATTCAATTCCACCACGTTCGGGTTGCAAGCCCCAGCAGTGTAACTATGGCAAGACACGCGAATCACATAGGTCAAGTTGTTTTCTTCCCAGTGTGTTTCCAAGTAAAGTCCTTCCAAGTCGGTGACTTCTCTCAGAATGAATTTAATGCTTGTGTTTACGATAACAATTGATGGATTGGGATGGTGACTGGTATACATTTTGAGCATGATGATATTACTGTCAATTTCATGCATACACATGGTCCAGCAAGTGGATTCCGATGGCTACAACATGATGACAGATGCCGAGTGCCTATGAAGAATGTCTTTTTTAAAATGACTTATCCCCCTGTTCAGGCATCTTATTTAAATTATTATTTATAATGATATAGGGATTTTTAACGATAGAGGTTGTGTTAAATTAATTAAATTTAAGAATATTACCTATCACAAACAGGTCGGTTGCATACCTTTTAGGCAACAGACTTACAGCAGATTGAGGCAGGATTCTCCATTTGGAAAGGAGTTTAATTACATTGGTGAGTACAGTACACATTTTTATCTTTCATTGGAGGTCTTCCCTTGTTCCCAAATATGTGCACACTTCGCTACGTTGTAGTTTGCGTGCGTACCGTTTTGCCGCAGGCCGTGCGCTATCATATTCCATTATGGCCCCATAGTAAAAATACTACCAAAATACTACCATTTTTTACGTTTTTATTTCAAAGTGTACCCTTTCCTGGATATTTTTGCGAAGTTTCAAAAAAATTGAGGGTGGGGTTTTTGAGTTATTGATTTTTGAAAATTGCAATTTTTTCCCGCCATTTTTCTTAATTCCCACAATGCCTTTCGCTGTAGGGCAACATGCTTATCACAAGTAGATGTAGATTTAATTATCTTTGCAACAGTGCAAGAATCATTGCTGTATCAGTAAAGGTTCCTGAGTTATGGCTGATTTCTTGTATTTTCATTGGTGTCATTTTCGGTGCACGACGCCTTCTTGGAATGTGGATATCACTGGCCCCATTGGGCATTTTTCTGAAATATCTTGGGAATGTTCATTGCACACATGGGCCTTTCACATATATTTTTTTGAACGATATCGCTAATAGTCACCTGACACCCCTTTGCCTGATTTGAGATGAAATGCACCTTCCAGTTTTCGTCATAATTTTATCCTTTCAAGCTACAGAGAATACAGTCATTTGCCTTCAAAGTTGCCGTTCTTAAAAGGAAAATTATAGTATAATTAAAAGTGCGATTTTGTCATTTTGAAAGAAAATATGCACTTCCCCCTTAAAAAGAAAAAAAAAAGTATAACGGGTGCAACCAACGCCCTAAAACCAGCCTGTGGGCACCCCTGCCTGCTCCAAATAGAAAAGAGATGGGCGAGTATTTGAGACATATTATTACATCTTGATAAGTATATATAATTTTATATACACCGACTATTTACTTGGAAATAAAATTCATATAGTTAACAAGTAATTGTTTTTGTATAAATATAACTATGCAGAAGAGCCATAAATAAATGTTTTGCATTACTGCGGTAAATGTGAAAGTCCTCGACCACTTAACTCATTTTCGTATAATCCTTAATCGTTGTTCAGAGAGCGGAACAACTTATAAGGATGCAACTGGCTCACATGTGTTCCTAAAGCTATATTTCATCTATATTTTATTCAAAACGGAGATAACTTATACCATTTATATAATATTAGTCGGACAAACACCGAAGATTGATTTATTTTCAGTGTTCGACTCAGGGCCGGATTTAATGTTTTGCTGCCCCTAGGCCCAAAAGCGTTTGGCGCTCCTTCCCCCCCTGTCGATGTACAAAATTTTAACAATACAAAATAATAATATAGAACAAACTTATTTTACAAATATCTTTCGTTTTTGTACAAATTTTAATGCATTTTCACTTTGTATCCTGTAAAGAAAGTTATTACAAATTCATTTTTTTAAAGTAAATTTACAGAGAACGATTAATTTGAGTTTTACAATACGAGCTAGTTCAATATTACAAGAAATTCGTTTCGAATTTTCGACTTACGCAATAATTTTAATATTGAAACTACCGAGAGTGTCTCTAAAATGACCAGAATAACTGTATGGACTGTTGAAATTTATCTAGATAGAGATTCGTAAGGTGGCAGATGTCGAGGGTCACATGCGAAAGAGAACTTAGGGAAGGAGGCGAAGCGCATCATACGGACTGGCCTCTATGCAAATGTCTACTGCAAGTATAAGGTTAAAATTTCACTTCGACCAATGATTCAAGCCATAGATTTGCAAAATCAATTATTTCTTGGAGAGCTTCATTTTTACTTTTATTATTATTATTATTAAACTTTGACTTTTGGGGGGGGGGCGGTGGCTGTGCTAGAGCGTTCACCTCTGATGCGTAGGGACCCGATTCGATCTCAGCCCCCGCCAAGTGAACTTTGTGGTGGACAAACACAGTGTGCGTGGGTTTTCTCAGGGTTCTCCCGTTTCCTCCCACTTTATTCATTCCACCATCTTCTTCATTCTTTCTTCATCACAGTCTCCTTTGGCTTAACTGGCTTAACCGTAAGACATTAAACTCAAAGATTTCATTTAGAATGGAGGGTTACTTGAGATGACAATTATTCTTAGATGCCTAACCAGTTTTCAAAACATACTTCTCGCTAGTTCTTACCTTTTCTGCAATATGTATTGAATCCGCAAGTTTTAATGTATTTCTATCATTTTCGATTTCGGTGGAAAGATAAGGATGGTAACTAAAGATATTCTTGGGATGTTTAATTAATTGAAAAAAAAAAAAAAAACTTTATCTCTATTACAGTTTTTACTTTATAGTGATCAACGTTAGAACCGGACGTGGTTGATTTCTGCCATTTTCAGTTTGAATAGAAGGTTAAGAGTGAATGTGAGAACATTTTTTTTTACAAAACTAAGTCGATTCTTAAAAAAACTCACTATCTTCTTTATATATATTGATCTATGTAGATCAATACTGAGACTGGAAGTTGTAGCAAATTTATATCACTTCCGATTTTAGTACATTGTTAAAGATGGAGATAAAAGGTCTTCTTTGGACGCTGGATCAATTGCAAGAAACCATGTCTCGCTATATGTTACTGTCTTTGCTCTATAGTAATTAATGTTAAACCGAAAATAGCTAATTTCTACTTCTACCCATGGGTAAATCATCTTCATTAACGAACTTTTCGAAATAATTATTTTAGTTATCGATCCCAGGAGACGGAATTCAATAATTCACTTGCATTCAGTAGTTCGCGTAAGAAGCAAAAGTCGTACGGGCGTACGAACTAATATTACAATATTGTAAATTCCACTTGGGTGATCCTGATAAATCGACGGGTGTTTCTCATATTTGGTTGTATTAGGTAGTAACAGAGAACGTTGAAGTATTGAGTCTAGGTCGTGTTATATGAATAGCTTTTATGTTGAGAAACTATACCTTGATATTGAAAACAAGAAAACATCGAAAACTATCGAAAAATCGACATTTCAAACTATCGATCGATACATCGAAATATCACAAGTTCTACCCAGGACCCTGTGCACCAAAGGTGCGCGTGCTAGTCAATAGGCTAACGGTAAAAGCTGTGCCCAAACTCACGAAATTGGCGCTCACGAGTTCGGAACTCACGCTCACTCGACCTCAACCTCACGGAGTGTGTGAGGTCAGACTAGTGAGGTCAGGCTGGTGATGTGAGCGTGAGGTTAGGACAAAGTGGTCACCTCTGATATTGACACATCAAAGTTTACATTAATATTTGTAATCATGTGGTAAGTCTACTTTCTTTAGTAGTATTACTAACTTCTTGAAACAACGTTCATTCTTCTACTTTCTAGCAATGCCACCAGATTTAAATCAAACTGGTTGATTGGTTTAGTTTCGCCCCATTCAACACTAAACCTATATGAGACATAGACCTACAGCTTCATGTGGAATCTGAACCACAAATTCAAACTGGGAATCGAACCGCTGTCCCGCTTCGAAAAGATCAAACTAAATTTAAACGATGCATGAATAATAAACATTGCAAATAAAATCCTACCATTCATGAAATTCTACCAAATAGCAGATCAATAGTGATGTCTGCTACAATTGAAAGGAGGTCGAATGAATACTACCCTACAGCTGCTACTTAGCCATATGGGAGTGCTACTCCCTATTAGGTACGCTTAATTGATTCAGAAACAGGTATTTAAAAAGGGTACATACTATTTCCTGTTCAACAATTCAATCTCTTTCGTTAGGAGGGGGCGCGGTGGTTCAGTGGTTCGATCCCAGCTCGCGCCGAGTGGACTGTGGTGAACCAACACCGTGCTAGTGGGTTTTCACAGAGTTCTTCGTTTCCTCCCTCTTTATTCATTCCACCACATTATCACCGTCCCCTTTAGCCTAACTGGCATAATCGTGGGACGTAATATTGAAAAAGATTTCATTTTCTTTTGTTAGGTCCCACAGGATCGTTAAAAACACCTACCTACCCTTTATTCTGTTAAATTGCACATACCCAATCAATGTTTAATAAGATGGACTTCTTTTGGTAGTATTAGTACACTTTAATATTTCCCCCATCAGTGTATAGAAGTAAAATGAAATTAACTGACAAAACATTGAAAAACAAAACAATATAAAACTGATAAGTAAATAATAAAAATACATAAAAACAGTGAAAGAATTAAAAAAATAATTTTGATCAACAATAAATTAAATAATGAAAAGCATAATAAAATAAACAATGAGAAGTATACAAAAACAAAAACAATACTATACAAAAAATAAAGTACTAGTATAGTGCAAAAGAACTTAAAAATTAAATTAGTAAAAAAAAATAACTCAAAAATAGAAATACAACTTATAAAGAATGATAATTAAAAAAGAAGAAAGTGTTAGAGAATTAACTACTATACTACACACTACCAAAAGCAAAAATGATACGAACGAGTGGAGCTAAGTTAATTTAAGATATGTAATTATGGGCCACGAAAATATGAATATATACCGTAGTCATTTACAAGCTTCATATTCAACACGCAAAAATAGTTTCTAAACGTTCTGAACGAACTTGAAAGTAGGCGATCTGAAATTACTCGTGGACATCAAATTAGGACGTATTTCGAGATAAAACTCTTTACATCTGATCAATTACGTTCCACGCTTCCAGGAGGAATCGTACAGCAGTTGTTTGAGTTCATTCTGGATAGGGCTCCATCTTCACATTTATTTGTTGTGATCATTATCATGTTAAAAATGTATTGTTCAGCAACTTTGAAAAATACTTGGTTTACCATCCTTAGTTTAGATGTAAACAAAAGAAAACTATGGCGTTGTTTTTTTGGGGGGTTTAACGTCCCTTTTCATCACCGAGGCATTGTGCGACGTGGAGCTATAGTCCAACGTGGAATCCGAACTACGTAAGTTCCCACTAAGATTTGAGGCTGGACAACTTGCACGAAAAGAAATAAAATCAACCACTTAGTAACCAAGAAAATTATACGAAACAAATAAAAACGTTTATTATTTACTTTTCACGAGCTTCTTTAACAGTTTGCAACATAATGTTAAGACACTGCCTTCTCAAAATCGTCAACATGCTATTAGCAGTGTAAGACGCTAAATTTTCAAGTAAATGTCGAAATAACGTGACAATTTCCTCCATATCTTGAGCTTTTTAGCAACTAGACTGAACGAATTTTCTCCAAGATTAATAAAATAATCTGAATTCTTAAGAACACACTTTCGCTAATTTTTTTCTTCACAATTTGCTAATTTGAAAACACTGCACGTGGAATTAGTTCTCTTCAGTCAAATACCGATGTTAATTTAAAAAACCTTCACTTTGTGTATCAATATATTTAACCCGATAAATGTTTGAACTTGATTTAAGTTTAGTGCGTAAGTGACAAATAATAAGCTCGTGACTTCAATCGAACAGGCCCAATGAGTAAATGGAAAGTAAAAAATCATGCAAAGTTACATTCATAAGAGTTAATGTTCCAAGTATGATAATATTATCACCTGCACGAATATGACTTTTTGTTTGACGTGAAGGTTTATCCGATGGTGGTTGCTGGCAAGTATCTGAATTTGCTGAAGAGTCCAACCAACCACTTTCCCCCTCTCCGGATCTGGCGCTTGGGGTATAACTTACACTAATATCTCCCTGAGTTGATGTACAGTCAGCTATTCCACTATCTCTGACTTTATCTTTTTCTCTAATTATCATTTCATTCTCACCGGTTTCTTTGCCAGCAACACTGACTTCTTTCAAACTGCACAGTATACTCTCACTTTTTGCTACATCTATCCTGCACAAAAGAAAGATTAGTGAAACAAAAGTAACTTCAAAATTAAATAAATATGGAAAGGGTATCCTACATCTAGAATCACCTCATTAAATACGCATTTTAGTATTTATGTTTATTGTTTCACGAACAATATGGTAGTAAACTAGCATTAGTAAACGATGTGTCTCTCCTGTAACATGTAGTAAACATCGAATAAAATTCAAACTTTATATCTAGATATATTGAAATTTGTCATAATAAATAAAAATAAAAAACACGCATGTTTGTCAAGACTTGGGATGTCAAAAGTCACTGACTACGTCCCTCTCTTCGTCGAGAACATAAAATGTCTTTCGTGTAAATTTAGCTTAACATCGCGCAGTTTATGTGCTTCAATGTCAAGAATTCCCACAATGTTACAATTAAGTTCATAACGTTGATAACCCTGTCAAGATATAATCCAATCTGAATAAAACTATATAACAATACTCTATGTGAAGTATGGAGAAGCTATCCACTCAATTTCATCTCGTCGCTCAAATCCAGTGATGTGAAATTTCACTTATTTGCAGTAGAGCTGACTACTTACACTAAGCAATGCACATTTTCATTACGGTATTTTTGTTTGTGAGTTGTTACATGAACTGATTTTAGGGCACAAGAAGAAACTAGCTAGGTCCAAGTAACTGTATAGTCAGATACATTTCCTGATATTACACTCTTCTGATACTTCGTGGAACATGCTAAGGTAGTCAGTATTTTCAGCTGTGTGTGCATCCATGTTTATTCGAATCTAACGAATGTTCAGTTTATATGGGAATTGTTTCTATTCCCGACAAAAAGATGATAAACGAATAATAGGATTAATATATATATATATATATATATATATATTACGTTTTCACACCATTCACATCTATACAGGGTATCTCAAAGGTTCTCTGACAAAGGGTAACTCTGTTATTATCAGTTACAACAAAATGTAAGAGGGGAAACCGTCCCCAAATATGACGTTTTCTATCTAAAGTGAAGGAATTTTTTAAAGTGGATGAGCCGTTTGGGCTGTATACTCTTTATGCGCCCAATGTTAAATGAAAATGCAACGTTGCCATTTACCTGGACCCACAACATAAGTGAATGAAGTTACTGTCTTTTACACCAACGAATCGATGGCCAGCCATCATTTCAAACATGCCATCATTCATCATACTCTTACAAAATTTATCCACCTCCTGCCCCCCTCTCCTCTCCCCCAGCCCCTCTAATGACAACGTTGCATTTTCATTTAACATTGGGCGCATACACAACGGCTCATTTGATTTTAAAAATTCCTTCACTTTAGATTGAAAACATTATATTTGGAGACGATTTCCCCTCTTACATTTTCTTGTAACTCTAATAACAGAGTTAGCCTATGTCAGGGGACTTTTGACACACCTTGCATATATGTTATTGTTACCAGCATCACTGTCCTGCAGTGCAGGTAAAATTACTAGCGTACTTTGTTCCCGACATATTCCGCTGGTGAAATGGAATTTCCCGACTTGGTCCAGCATCGTAAAGACAATTGAGGAGTAATTGGACGGTGTTACGCATCAATTGAGCAAGCGCAATTTTGTGATTTTCGAGACATCAGTGAGTAGGAAACAATGTAAATAATGTTTAAAAAAAATGGTTTGAAACGCTACTATTTCTTTAAACGTTCAGGAAAAGCTATTTGATCAAGCGCCAAGTACTGGATCGTAATGGGAACATGCTTTTATTTCCTTCAGTATCACAGAACCGTGTTTTTGGTCAATTGATGCGTAACACCGTCCAATTAAGAGGCTGGAGATCCGGTCAACGGTGACGAAGCCGATGCGCTGGCCACGCATCTTCCACTAAAATTACCAGCCCAATCATAGTTCATGAGTCGTAGGCTGTAATATTTGGGATTTCATCGTTATGGCCTTTAATTTGTAACGATGGCTTATGCAATACATTTTTCTTACTTTTATGAAAATGCAAATATTGAAAAACAATTTGGAGCACTGAATTTGTCATATACCTGTCGAATACACCTTAAAAGTAAAATAGCCCTCTTACATTACATTCTGGACTTCAATTCGAGGTAATGGACGAGTCGCACTTAATTACTAAAATATTGAACGGCGTTAATATTATAATAATTTACACATGCGATTTAACATCACTTAAAAGTTGTTCCACTGTGATTAAACCCCGCTTAAAAGTAAACGTTAGTTACAGCTGGCAATATTATATCTACAAGATCCGTTCATAAATGATGAAGTTCTATAAGTGAACGCTTACCATTATCTATTATACAAATGTAGTACGATTACAATTAACTTATTTCTACATTCTCATTCCATCAATACTTCAGTTATTATTTCACTTTCATTAATCATCGGTCTCCTTTAGGTTAAAGAGCATAACGTGGGACGTAAAACTAGATATTTCATTTCGTTTCCATGAAGAAATATGAATGATAATGTTCCTAAGACGACGACGCTAAAATGAAATATAGAAAGGGATGCCCCAACACTAATGGAAGTACTTTTTTTTTTTTATCACGTCTCTTCAACAAACTACTACAAGGCAATATTAATATGATTAGATTAAAATTCCTCGGGAAAGTAAATAAATAAACTTAAAAAAAAGTTACAGTACAGCAAAATTGCTGAAACATTTCTCTGCGGAGAAGTCCTCTCAACCTTGTTAGCATTACCATATAAACGAGTACTAACTCTCGTCGCCCTTTCCTCTCTGTTCCAAATCTAGATGCGTATGCGTTTAACATTACAAATACTGCTTTAAAACACACACCCATAGATATCAGCACATTTTACCTTTGACAACTAAAACCTACACAATGAATATCAACGTAATCTTGTTTACAACAAAGATAAACTATTGCTATCTTCTTGCTGTACGTTGTTATTTTCTTAATAAGCACTTTGTGTTTACTATACTTCCCTGCAACTAGTTCATGTGATCATGCCATCCGAAAAACCTACCAGATTACTCAACTATAGTTGGTAGATATTGGTACATTATTTACTTACTTACTTTTGCAAGTAGGAGGAAGACTTGAACATTCCAATTTATCCTATACCAATAAACATCAATCTTCACTTAATTACACTAATCATTACAACAGAACATTTGCGTTTAATGTATACTGTAACACAAAAATTCTTAGCATCTCATCGAGAACAATATTGGATTCCACGTGCTAGACAAGTTATCAAACAAATACAGTACAAATGTTTGTCGTGTTTTAAACTGAAACCTGTAATGTCAGAACAGTTAAAGCTTTTAATTTTGAATTAGTAACAGATCTAACTACATCAGCATTCACAGCAGCACTTAGAAGACTTGTATCTCGAAGGGGAAGTGTTCATATATCAGGGTGTCTACTAAAATTGCAAAATGAAATTTCGTGACATTTTCTTTACGAAACCATTAAATTTAGAAACATTTTCAAGAGCGAATTTGGGTGCGACTTGGGCCGAATTTTCATGCACGCGATAGAAGCGTGCTTTGCTTGCGATTTGATAGCGTCTAAATCCGACCATAGACATTTTAGGTGGTGAATTTTGACGTTTTATAGAACAAAATTTTCCAGTATGTACTTATATTTGTACAGACAATAATAATAATAAAAAGTGACCCAAAAGCTAAATTTCTTGACTTTCATGACCGTTTTCTGATTTCGTGACTTTTTCATGACTTTCGTCACCAACAGACCCCCTGTATATTTTCAGAGCTAATGAATCCAGTTCCGTCGAAGCAAATCATGAATTGAATTAATTGTACAAGTTATCCACTTCAGAAAGGTTTCAGGATTCTGTTAATGAATTGCTGCATCAGAAGCCATCGTTCGATACTTTATTCCTCCGAGGTCTCCACATTCTGGTAGTTTTTGGGAAAGTGTCGTCAAATCAATGAAATATCATCTGAAGCGAGTGTTAGATGTTGAGAGCAGAAAGAGTTATGGTTTTGCACACATGCTCTCATCTAAAAAAGTAGTAGAATTTAGAAAGTTTATAGAATAGTGATTATATTTTGAAAGAAAGTTGTTATTAAAAGATTACGTATGTTTGCGTTGTGAAATAAACAAATAGCAAACAACGCTAGCTTGCTCATTAAATATTATTAGTAAGTAATGATGCAAGTGTTACAATTAGGTAAAGAAATATATAACAGCGAATAATTGAAAATACTGCATTCACATATGAAGAATTGAGTACTAGACCTACCATTATTTTGTCGAGTGAACCTACTGACCCTAGCTATCTTAGCCCTATTTTCGTATTGGTTCATCGTTGATGAGTTTCCGTGAACCAGATTTAGTAGATGTTAAAGAAACTTATTTTTTCTAAGTAACAACTCATCCAATCGATGCAACAATACATATAGAAACGTTGATCTACAGTTTATCATCATCGATTGCAACAACAGAATAAATGGAAGGAGACATCAGAGAACATGCAACCAAATACTATAGTGTTAGTGCAAGAAGGTAATCTTCACCTATCATGGCAGTTGGGAGTAGTCTACAAAGTCTACAAGGGACAAGATTGACTTGTAAGAGTGGAGAAAATCGGAACAAACTCTGGAACTAATAAACGTTTAACAACCACGTTGGTTCGATATAATATTGTATCATATTTCCTTATTTGTTGGTTGTAACTAATCAAAAGAGGAAAGTATGTTGGGAATTTTTTTTTATTTATTTATTGTGTAACTAGTGTTCGCATTCGAAGATTAGCAACACTGTAAGAAGAAGAGAACAAAGGCAGTGTGGTGTGCAAGATGATTGTGGCTGGATGCGCACACACACGAACAATCAACATGTATTCACTGTTCTGTGTTTTTTGAAATTTAGGACATTCTGCAGAGCATTTAGTTTTGTTCTGTATCGATATAATTTGTGTGTTCAAATAATACATATAATAATACGTTTCATGAATTATTAGAACCATTGGTATAGAACTCATTATGTTTCAGTGTAGTGACAACAATACAGCCCCGAAGGTTGAACAAATCAGTGACTAGCACCTGTTTTCTATGTTGAAAGAACATTTGGCCGGAACGTGCTTCAATAACGATGACGAGGTGAACGATATGGTTCAACGCTTCCTCAAACAAATGGCGACCAACTGGTATGACATAGGGATATAAAAACTGCCGCAGCAACAAAAATGCATCGATCAAAACGGTTATGTAGAAAATAGCTAAATGTATAAGCTTTAAAATGATGTAAACATGATTGAAAACAAACGTTTCCTTGTATTTCTTAATAATAATAATAAAAAAAAAAAAATAAAAAAATGGAGGCCTTACTCCTTACTTTTGGGATTGGCCTCATATCTAAGATGGCTGGATGTTAAATATGTCGCGAGAAACTGTCCAAGTTAATAATGGCCACACAACTTATGTCAAAACAATATTGGCGAAACGTAAGGGCGAACGGAAATGAAATGAAATCTTTTAAGTTTTACGTCCCACGGTTATGCTGCTTAGGCTAAAGGAAGCGGTGATGATGAGAGATGAGTGAAATGGTGGAATGAAGAAAGTGGGAGGAAACGGGAGAACCCCAAGAAAACCCACGAGCACGGTGTTTGTCCACCACAAAGTCTACACGGCGCGAGCTGGGATCGAACCAGGGACCCCAAGCACAGGAGGTGAACGCTCTACCACTAAGCCACCGCGCCCTCCCTAAAGGGCGAACGGAGAAGCTTCAGTGAGACGTCATTGCTGAGGTTTAAAGAGCATTGTCAGCGAGGACCGTCCACAGAGTGAATGTGGCAACTGTGACTGCAGATAAACGCCTGGAACAACCTATGCAACAATCATAGTCCAACGCGAATTGCATAACCTAAACATCCGCAGCACGCTGATCATAGTCAACAACACTTTAGCATGAAGAAAATGATGCCAACACACAAGGTAGAATGCTGATGACTGGAAACACGTAATATAGTCCGATGAGTCTTCTTTCACTTTATTTCTAACAACAGCTGTATTTATTTATGGCGTAGGCTGTGACATCGTGGGCCGCAATTTTCTTGTAATCCGTAGATCCAGTAATTACGTTTACAATATGCATTACTGTAAATTTCAACGATGACAATGAGAGAATTCATATTGCTGGAGCTGAGGCATTATTTTATGAATATTCCTAGGTAACATTAACTACAACACCTCAGCTCCCCCCACCCCAATCCTCGACCTCAAACTTACTGAATGCCTACGGCCAATTCTGGAGCTCCTGCTTTCTCGTTGGAGTACCACTAATGAAGAGCTGTAAGAACTTTCGAACTTAATGATATGGAGCGGAAGAATTAGAAAGTATAATTTATAGCACAGGAAATATTGTGAAACGTCCGCGTGAGCGTTATATTGGAATCAAGACTTATCTGCTCATGTGGTGATATTGCCAGGCTAGAAGTGGATTCAGTTGACTGGAGGAAGATGAAATTGATGGGATGGGTAGGTCGGTAATAAAGCAGCTAGCTTAACTGTATGGCCTATGGAACCTTGAGATTTAATGCCCCATTCACAAAAGCTTTCCATTGGCTCTTGTCCTTAGCAAACTGGATCCAGTTGCTACTTTGTTCCTACTTCTGCGGGATCCACCTTAATATTGTTCTTCCATCTGCATCTAAGTTTTCCTAATGGTATTTACCCGACCGAATTTCCAACTAAAATTTTAAAAGCGTTCCCTTTTCTTCCATTTTAGCTACATGACCTGCCCACCTGGGCCTCCTAAACTTTATGATTCAAATAATGTTAGGTAAACGGTATTTATTATGTAGTTCCTCGTTATGCAGTTTCCGCCATTCCCGTCCCTATTGCGTTCGAATATTCTTCTCAGGATTCTATTCTCAAATATTTTCCGTCTGCGTTCTTTCCTCAAAGTAAGTGAACATGTTTCGCAACCATACAGCACAGCAGACATAATTGTCGTCCTATACATTTTAAGCTTTAAATGCTTTCGCAAAGACAAGATAGTTTGGACTGAATAATAACACAAATTCCCTCTTTCAGTTGAAATTTGATTTCTTTATCGATACAGTTTCGGTTTGATAATGTTAATCCTAGATATCTGAAAATATGCCCTTTGTCGAAAGTATTATTTGATCCTTTAATGTATCAATAAGTTACAGTATCATGGTCACGGCGAGTTTCCATGTATTTAAGTTTTTTTCTGCATTTACTTTTAAACCCATGTTCTTGTATGCGTTTAATAGAACCTCTGCACTTCTTTCTATTGTCATCTTAACATTTCCTATGAGATTTAAATCATTAGCATAAGCCCTAGCTTGGTGAGTACTACTCAATTCTATACCCTGGTTGCTATCTTTCATTTTCCGTATAGCGTGTTCCAGAACAGAACTGAATAATACTGACGACAATGCACCTCCCTATTTCAAACTATTCTCGAAGTGAAGGCTCGTGGACAAGTATTTTTCTACGCGGACTTTACCTTGGGATTTACTTGAATAATTTTAATAAATATTACTAGCTTTTTCGGTATACCAAATTCTGTGAGAACGTTGTACAATGTTTCCTTCCTAACCGAGTCGCAGGTCTTTCTGAAATCAATTGGCATAAACGTTTATTGTATTCCCATTGTTTTCGAGTATTTGATATGGTAAATATCTGGTCGATAGTTGATCGATTTCGCCCAAATCCGCACTGATAATCTTTAATAATTTCATCTGCGTATAGGGTTAATATTGCTAACAGAATATTTGAGAGGATTTTATAAAATATTGACAAAAGAGTAATGCCTCTATAATTATTACAATCAGTTTTGTCGCCTTTCTTGTGAACTGGAACAATGATTCTTTCCACTCATCTGGTAATTCTTCCTTGTTCCAGATTAGGTAAATGAGTTTCTGTATCTCGTTCCACAATTGTCCCTCTCTAGATAAAATTAACTCTACAACCGGAGGAATTTCATCTATAACCGGAGATTTGTGTTTCTTAATTTCTTAATAGCAATTTCTACTTCTGTTTGGTTAGACTCTAATATATACGATACGCATTTTACTTTCTCCATGAAGACTATTTCTCGGCTACATGTTGACCAAATTATCAAATAAATTTCCATCTATTCAAAATACTATCCGTTATCAGAGAAATTTATTCCGTCCTCTTTCTTCAAATATAAGCGTGAGACTGATAGCCTTTCTTAAATTTGTTGATACCTTTATACGTGTCCTGATTTTAATTTATTTATTATTATGTTCAGATTCAAGGTTTTTAGCTTTCAGCAGAACTGCGATATAGGGGATAGTAAAATCGTTGAAATGATACCGAAAACTATTTTAAGTGGAGTCATGCCCAATTCTTGGGATGTAGTTAGAAGATTAAATTTAATGTCTGTTAAAAGCCATGATGCAAGCGGTTTTATTTATTTACAAATATTAATGGTTTTGAAATAAGCAAGCAAAGACGATTAGTAACCGAATCGGCCTCGATTTCTCATGACATGTATCAAACTTAAGACAGATGAATACTGTTGGAAGGAGAATCAAAGGTATCTTAAATGATGTACAGTGACTTGTAATTTGCAAGAGAAGCAGTGTTCTGATCTTAGGGTTAAGGGTTAAGGCCTTAATATATCGGTAACCTTGGATAACAAAAAATTGATTATAGACTGAAAACAAAGTAATCAGTAAGTTCAGTATTAATTGCACATAAACTTTACTGCGAGGGATTATTTACTCATCTATCCTTCAGGTACTGTCAAATACTTACCATACATGGTCTTCAATCCGTGTTCTTGAAATTCTCGTAGGGAGACTGTAAACACGAATCCTTTATCAAATGGATGAATGTCAGCGCCTTCTTTTATATAATGAAGTAAAGCCAGAATCTTATTCTGCCGTGGCCACACTTCCTCAGCTAGTTACTTAATTAAGAAAAACAAAAGTATACACATTTTACTTAAATTTATTAAAACACATGGAACATTTGTTTCAACTACGTAAATATACACGAATTCACATGTCGATTCTTGGTTTGATTAATTATATGTCAGCAACTCAGGATCGCCTTTATCAGATGGGATTTTGGTACAGAAAGTAACGTAAAGACGGAAATTGGTCTTTTAAATTTGGAAGGGAAAAAATTCTTCTAACATGCCTCTTCAAAGTGTTCATTATGCTTTTTTCTTTCTTTTTAATTACAGTTCCAAACCACGCGGTATGACGAGCCATGGAAGAAATATTGTATTATTCATGTGTGATATTGTTTCTTAATAAAACCATTTATGATGATCATTCTTATGAGTTACTCAGAGGATTAGTATAATAAAAACTCAATAATTTACCCGAAAATTGTTAAATTAACCTTGGTAACATTTGCGATGCTCTTAACACCCTCAATAACCTAAAAGTGATTTTCTTATAAATTACGAAAAACGCGAGGAAGAAACGGAAAGTGATACCTGACTGTTATTTCTTAATATATAACATTTAATATATCATTTACATACTCAAACAATATCAGAAAGTGCATGAAACAATGTATGAAGTATAAAAGTGCGGCAGTTTAAGCTATGCTGTGCACAAGTCATTTTCGATTCCATTCTTGTAATACGATTGATCTAAAAAAGGAACACAAAGAAAAGTGTAATACGTAAGTAAAATATGTATATGCATTAATCGCAGGAAGCATTTCTTCATAAAATGATATGCATAAGAAGCATTTTGATCAGCATTAGAGTATTCTGATATATGCATTTTCAACTGATAGTGATTGGATTTTAACATTTCTTTTCAGCATCGAAGCCATACCGGAATGACCAATTGCTAACAGTGGAATCCCAATTCCTATTCGGGTTTGTATCCAAAGCAAGCACTTCAACAGAACTAGAGACCTAGCGTATAGAAAGAACGCGCGTTGATCGCTTGACCCCAAAGAGAAATATTTCCAGTTGTCATGAGTACTGTAACATATTATTGTATCTTAAGAAACATTTTCCTTATATTAATTCTTGATTTTACCAAAATAACCTATCAACTGGAGTGAAAAATGTCTTTAGTGAAAGTAAATTATGAAAATAAGCCTTACTCAATCAAGAACTTGAACCTAAAAATTCACGTTAATGTTTTGAAAAACATCTTATTTTTTAACCACGCACTTGTTAGTTTTCTGATATTTTATATATATATCATACCATTATTGTTTATAAGTTTATCAAACAATAATGTGTCTCTAAACTCAGAACTTTTTCTGTGGTTAATTATTATTTTTCTATGTTGCAGATACCAAGGCGAGCGGTCTTACGATTACGGAAGTCTGCTACGTCAAACCGTTTGATCCTTTGAGAAACAAACATGACGCATCGACTTGAATATTACCACGAGGGTCGCTATTTATATTTTGAGTCTAACAATGGAAACAGTAATTTGTCAATTGATTTATTGTTTTTCGAAATATTTTCCTTTATGATCAATACACTTTTGCATTCGTTCCAACCATTTGTCAAAGCTTTTTTTTTCAATCTTTTTGAGACACCTCCATAATATGGTTTTTGAACGCATCAACGGCTTCTTCCGCCGACGAAAATTGTTGTCCACGCAATTTATTCTTGACGTTCGGGAACAAGAAGTAGTCATCGGGTGCCAAATCAGGACTGTACGGCGGATGACCCAATTTGATTTTTTGAGTATTCAAATAGTCGGTTGCTAGACGAGATGTGTGAGAGCTCGCATTGTCTTGATGAAGAATGATCCGACGGCGCTTGTTTGTTTCCCGTATTTGACCAAAGACCTCCGGTAAACAAACTGATGTGTACCATACAGAGTTGACCGTTCTACGTTTCTCTAAAGGCACAGTTGCCACATGACCAGTCCCCCCCCCCAAAAAAAATGTTCCGATGTACTTCGAGCTCGAACAACTTTTCTTCGATTTGATTCATCTTGAAACATCCATACAGTCGACTGCTGTTTAAGTTCCGGCTCATATGCATATATCCATGATTCGTCACCTGTTACAATCTTATATACATCTTTTGAAGCGCCGCCATTGTATTTATTAAGCATTTGTGTGCACCAATCAACGAGAACTTCTTTTTTGTTTTTGTCAAATTATGTGGGATCCAACGAGAACAAACCTTTATCACAGCTAAATGATCACGTAATATTTTATATATGCTGGTGGAACTAATGTCTAGGGTAGAGACCTGCACGGGCCGAATTTTTCGGCCTGAGCCCAATCCAGCCCGAATGTACCTAGGCCCGGCCCGGCCCGGCCCGATAAGTTTTTTTTTTAAATTCTTGGCCCAAGCCCGGCCCGGGCCCGATAAAGTTTAAAAGTTTCATTTTGTAACATTTTTCACGGGCACACTTCATCAACGTTTGCCTCTATTCTAATTATCGTTTAAAGAAAGCCAATAATTATTTAAAGAATTGCAATTAATCGGCCCTAGCCCGGCCCGACCTGAAGAGAAATCAGTGTCGGCCCACCCAAGCCCGGCCCGGTCCAAGGAAATAACAGAGTCAGCCCGCCCAAGCCCGGCCCGTGCAGGTCTCTAGTCTAGGGTTGCCTCAATCTCACAGTATGTCACATGACGATCTTGCATTATTAGGTTTTGCACGGCATCAATGTTTTCTTGAATAACAACTGATTTTGGACGACCTTGGCGAATTTCACCAGTGAGCGAATGGCGACCATGAGTAAAATCGTTTTACCAGCGTTTTACAGCGGCAAAGGTTGGGGCTTCATCGCCTAATGTGGAAGTAAGTTGATCGATGCACCCTTGTCTTGATAATCCACGTCGAAAATCGTAATAAATCATCGCACGAAAAATTCCACGAGTTAATTCTATTTTTCTGTTGTCACGCAATCTTCAAGCCTGCGTAGACAACACAAATAAAGCTATTGACAAAACATTTGAAGTACGTTATGGTCAACAATGTCAAACGTTTCTATGCAAACGAAAAATGGCGCCTAATTACAATCAGTGTTGCAAGGCTCAAAATATAAATAGTCGCCCTCGTAAAAGAGGTGCGCGGTATTATTCGATTTTTTAGGGCCAAGAGACAGAAACCACCTGACATTCATGAAGAATTGGTGGAGGTTTATAGAGTGTGTTACGTCGAAGAAACAAGTGTATGTGTGGTGCACCGTATTCGCAAGTAACAGAACTGTGACAGATGATGACAGAAGTGGCAGACCAGCAACATCAATCAGCGACAGGAATGTGTGTGATGTCGATGCGATGAGTCGTGAAGACGAAAGACAAAAGTGAAGCTCAATAAACGCAAAGGTTCTCATGTTTGCTCCTCTAAACATTACAGATCGTTCAAAAAAATATTATCCGTCGAATTTTCGCTGACAACTGTCAGCATTTACAAGACTAAGGTAAGAAACTGTACTTAGGTAAGGATAGGAGTATGGAAATTAAATGTTCACATTCACAAAATAAAAGCATCTCGTTACTCCAGAGAATACATACACATTTTATTATTATTATTTTTTTCTTTCTTCAGTGGTTGGTCGCGACGGTAGTTTGTATCTTCACTTGATATTATCGCTTACACATTGCAATAAACAACAGATTACTGCTTATTGCGGCTTGCAGAACTCATAAATTATCCGGCAGTGATTTTTTGCTAAACTAATCCGATCACGATTATTAAGACCTCTCACGGATTTGATTCCAGATCCCACGTTTTTCAGGTATATATATATATATATATATATATATATATATATATATAACGAATAATAAATATAAAAGATCAAAGCTGTTAAATTTGGAACATTTTCTATTTTAATTAAAAACTGACATACGTCCAATCTATCTTAACGGTAATACTACACTCAGGGAAAAGAAAAAGGTAAAATATGAAAGGGACAAGTATGTCTCTTTTGTCCTTTGTACGTCAGAGAGTTACAATTTAGGCCATGTTTCATATAGCCTAGATGCTGAAAAGGACGCTAAACTTCAATTCAATCAACCAATCAAGACTGTTGTTACTCAATCTTGCTTCATATTATTTCTCACGTCTCTTTCTTAGCAGTCTTCTAACCAACACACTATGAAAGCCACGCGTATTTACCATGGAAGACTTGTCACGTGCCAAGAAACTTTTACCTAGATATATTTATAATCAGTTCTGAAATAATTGTGAAAAATATTACTGAAGTAGATAAACCCACTTCAGTATGTAAAACTTCCTTGAATTTTATCGTTTTATTGTCGATGGAATTTCTAATTTTGCACAGGATTGATTTAGGATTTAGATTTCTGGGCTCTTGGTATCTAAGGCCGCGTTTGAGGTATGACGTCCCTCGCCAAGCACACTATCTAGGGAAAGGGAAGGGAAAAAGGATTGGGGAAGAAAGGAAAGCAGCCTGGGACCTATGTGAGGTACCACCCTGGAATTTGCCTGGTGTGAATAAGGAAACTCATTCAGGGTGACCCATCGGGAATCGAAGACAGCTCGTTGCGAAAGACTGAATCGAATGTAAATTTCTTCACAACGAAAACTACAATGCCCGAGAATTATCTTGGCAGTAACGTAGACACCGCTATTGCTCAAATGCAGTCCCACTGGTTAAAACAGACGCTTCGTTCAATTCAACGTCCAATCTCAGGAAAGAGAAAATGCGCGAACACAAATACCACCTTAACAGCAAGCAGTGTTCTCTACAACAGGAAAGCGAAAGCAAATGAACAGAAATGGGAGATTAATTTCTGACAAATATACTTGTAATCTTTGTATAACGATAACTGGAGTTAGAGAAGACGTAAATGCTACATTTTTTGCTTTTCAATTTATATAACTTTCATGAAGAATATGATTATTTTATATTTGAATTTTATATTATAAGTATGTGGAAAATAATTTTAAATGATAGCCACTTAGTTTTTTATTCTGTTCTAACAACATTCAGATTTCAACATGCTACAAACTTCCGTTCTGTTGAAGATAGACACAAACATGCAGTGGACGAAATGGAAAGGGAAGTTCAAAGTTTATTTTAAAGAAAGCCCTATGCTTTTACCTATCACAGTTCTTGAATTAGAGGATGATATGTGAACGTGTTTCTTGCGCGCGGAAACAGAGCGTGGGGGTTGTGAATGTAGCTTCGAAAATTCTAATATTTACCGATAGGGCACAGGAACAGTGCTTCCAGGAAAAACACACACACACACACACACACACACACACAAAAAAAAAAAAAAAAACGAAATGAACTGGAAAGCGCGTGTTTTCTTTGTGTAGGGCTATACAGTATGTGGTGACTGGTAAGAGTTGTGAATCCTTTTGTTTTGTTCTTGTGTTTGAAATTTTGTGTATAAGAATGGGTGATAGTGCCATAAAGAAAGGCAAGCCGTTGCATAGTGATGCAAGAGACATTGTTTTTAATGTTTACAACTTTTTTGCATCAAACAATAATAAATCTAATAGTGTGCGTGAAACCTCCCGAGCAACATGTGTCAGTGAGAGATCCGTGTCGCGAATTGTGAAAGAGAAGGAGAAAAGTCTAAATACAGGACAACCAGTCGTGACACCCGGTAAAGCAAGACCAAATACCCAGAAAAGGCAAACAAATTTAGATTCTTTCGACGAAGCAGTAGTTCGAAGAACAATTCACAATATGTATGCTGAAGGCATTGCCGTGACCGTAAATAAATTATTGTATGAACTTAAGAAAAGCATTAACTTCAAGGGTTCTGAGTGGGCATTACGACAAATACTGCGCAAGTTGGGTTTTAGGTTTAAAAAACATTCTATTGAGAACAGAAATCTGCTTCTTGAAAGAAGCGATATTGTCGTTTGGAGACATAAATATATACGCGAAGTGAGGAGGTTGCGCGTAAACGAACCTCAAAGACAATTTGTTTACTTGGATGAAAGTTTCGTTCATACGCATCATACTGTACCGAAAGTCTGGTTAGACTCGGAGGGCTGTGGAGGGTTACGAGTTCCGACTGGAAAAGGTCCTCGGTTCATTCTCGTCCATGCCGGTAGTGAAAACGGGTTTGTAGAAGGTGCAAAGCTGGTCTTTTTCTCTAAATCAAGTGCTGGAGATTATCATGGTGACATGAATGGTGTTAAATTTTTTTCGTGGTTTCAAGAGCAACTCATTCCAAATTTACCAGAAAACTCAGTGATCATTCTTGACAATGCTCCATTTCACAACAAACAAATTGAAAAAGTTCCAACTTCCAATAGTAGAAAATCAGAAATGTTGTCCTGGTTATCGGCTCATAATGTACCCCATAGTCCGGATTTCTTGAAAGCTGAACTTTATGAATTGATAAAGAAAAACAAACCTCAACATGTAAAATATATTATTGATGAAATTGCAACAAGCAAAGGACATAAAGTAATAAGACTACCGCCATACCATGCTGACCTTAACCCTATTGAATTAATATGGGCAAACGTGAAGAAATACATCGCTGTCAATAACAAAACTTTTACCAAACAAAGTGTAGAGAAGCTTATTGAAGAAGCTTTCAAACAAGTAACGAAAGAAGACTGGAGGAAGGCTGTTGAAAACTCGCGAAAATGGGAACAGTTTTACTGGGAAAAGGACTGTCTTGTGGATGAACGGATTGACAATTTAATTGTGAGTGTTGGAAGCCATTCAGAATCCGATAGTTCTGTAACAGACAGTGATCGGGAAGACGGGTCTGGAATTTATAGCGACGATTCAGACAGTAGCGTAGCCAGAATGTGTGTTTGGGGGGGGGGGGGGCAAGTGCTGTTATAGGTACATATAGAAAAATTACAAACAAAAAAATATATAAACATAAAAATATATTAAAAAAATACAAACGTCGAAGTACCAAAGTACATTGTCGGACCTCTTTGGGGGGGACCGGCCCCTCCGGGCCCCCCTTTTCCCTACGCCACTGGATTCAGACGACCTCGGTTGCTCACCAATGATAGACTAAAGTTAAGAATAAATTATTTCTACTTGTATTGTTGTGATTTATTGTGTACATTTTAAAATATTCTGATAATGGTTAGTGTAATATTATTTTTATCTTTCTTTGTCATAACAATGCACATATATACTAGAATTATACAAATCAATTGTTATCTAAATTCTCCCATAGTTTGCTAACAGCATATTATTACACTGCAGTTTCGACGTGACGTACGAAGCGTTCAGTGAGCTTTCTAAGTACTATTTGTGAGTAGCGTAAGTTGGTAGCCTTGCAACTGAGAGCGCTGACGTCACTGCCAAGATAATTCTCGGGCACTGTATAAACGACAGTGTTCAAGCAGAAAACGAAAATTTTCTTCGACATAATAACCAATTCAGATATTCTATTTCTAATAACACTGACCATTCAGTCATGTCACATATCACTTTATTATTATTATTTTTACCTTATTGGAATTTTAAAAAGGATACTTGGTTTGATTGTAAGATGTGTTGTGTGGCAAGTTCGCAGTTTCTTTGGACAATCCAATACACTGGACACTGCTTGCGCTAATTCCCTACTCAATTCCTCTGGACTTAAATATATGCTGCAAATAAAGAAGTTTCTACACTCAAATTCAGAACGTATAATTAGATAGTATGTTATTTTAATTCCCAGACAATACTTTTTGCAAAATTTATATTTAAACATACGGGATTGTTAATTATAATCAATAGCAATAGGTTAGTAAGAAGAATACTGTTGAAAAATTATGATGACTGATCACAGTTTCACCCATCTTTATAACCTCTAAATCAGAGTAATTAGAATTGGGACAATCCAACATTCGATCAAATTACTTGAATTATTTAAATAATAAATATTGGAAAAAAGAAAAAAAAATCCAACAATTAATAAAGCAATGAGAAATTTTAACTGAACTGTTATCACTACAAGCGTATTCAAATGAAAACAAAGTATTATAATTTACTTTTTCCTACATTCTTAAACAACAACAACAACAACAAAAAAAAAAAAAAATCTGTCTATTTTCAACATAAAAACACTTCGAAATTCCTCATCTATACCCTCTATTTCCACACCGAGTATTCCTCCTAGGAGACAACAATGCTGAGTCATTATAAAAGTATACCTTCTGTATACCATCTAATACCCTCATACTTTCATTACATAGATCATTAGAACGTCTATGCCAAAGAGATAAAAGCGGTCTGTTTGTGTTTAGTAACTTTCCAAATATAATACATCAGTCGACTTATTACACTCAAATATCCGATGTCAATCATCAGGACAGAAGGCAAGAAAGTTAAAAAGGGGGTATCAAGAGTATAATTCACAAGTATACAAGGAAAGCTTACTTGCTTTTAAAGCTAAAATAATTTTTGTGATTTTTACTTTACATTCTAGATGAGTAGCAAAATCTACTTTTTCAATTCCTTATGGTTCTGTAACCCAGAAATAGTTTGATCAATTAATGGATACTATATTACAAGTAAATCAGGATTGATAATGACATGTAGTTATTTAAAAAAAAGTAAATATAAAAAGTTCAACAGAATTTTTGTACCTGTGGGACTTCAACCAGTTTATTATTTTCACTTTCTAAATCATATGCTTTAACCATTTTCTTCAGTGTTTTAATATCATAGCAATTCTTAGTACACCACTGGAATTTATAGTTCTCCCTCGAGTGCATTTGCTCAGAAATAATAAATCTGCTATTGGCAACACAGTTTTTTTAAGTTGTCTTGTTCTCCCCTCCCTCTTTTGCAAACACGAACTCAAAAATCACACAGAAGGTCGGGTGAAGAGGGTTTTAAAGCACAAAAACAGAAACGGGCAACGTGGTATTCAGATACATGAACCACACCTGATGTTATGTAATCAGTCGGTGGAAACTAGTAAGTTTTTCTTTCCAACCTGTTCGAAGATATTTTTTCCTGAAAATATGACAAAGTGCTATTCAAACAGAAGTGGGATCCTACCTACAGTTTGGTTAAGGGAGGAAAGGAGGTTCCACGTTCCGCATATATAACCTCTATAGCTCTTAGTTTTATTCGTTCAATCTCTAGAGCTCAAATTGTTAAAGTTCCTTAAATTAAACAGGATGACTAATAAAAATAAAATAAAGTACATGTATTGTTTCGGAGGGGGCTCTCATGACTAGCATACTAGCAACAATGACACACACACACACACACACACACACACACACATATATATATATATATATATATATATATATATATATATATATATATATATATATATATATATATATATATATATATATATATATATATATATATATATATAAAAGATCTATCAATATAACGTGATGTTCTAAACCTTCGAATTATGTTCCTATTGAATGATAAATTGATTACAATTATCTGTAGCAAGAGCACATAGATGTTTGACCAGATATGAGATCGTGGGGTAATGTTTGGTAGATAGGTAGCTTTAGTGTTCTAAAATATTTCTGTTTACGAAGTAGATGTCATGTGTTTGTGTTTTATTTTCCTTCTTCCCTTGCTACCACGAAATGTGTATGTTAAAAAAAGTTAATTAAATTTCAGTTCATTATTTTTTTCAATTAAATTGTAAGATTAAAAGCTTTTAGGTCGTCAATATCCTGCTAATACCGTTTATCTATTTACTTCGGAAAATAAATACGTCTGATTTTCAGTATCATGGTTATACGAGATATAGACCTATCGTTTATCGGGAGATCCAAACATGACCTGTCGCCTTTTACTCATGATGAGTCTTTCCCCTTCAAACGGACAACTGTAGTCATTAGTTTACAACCGACAAATATAGTCTTTCTGGCAAATGTCGTCAAAGCTCTTTCGTGGAACATAGAGAAAAGGGATAAACACATACATTCTGGTTAATTAATTTTGGTTAATATCATTATTCCTGTGATCTGAGGATCTGTGAATTCCGGAAATTTGACGCTCTTTTACGGGGAAGGAAATAAAAATAATTAATTAGGAACAGGGTTTTTCGTTCACAAACGAATATTACCAGCAATTAAGCGGGTCGAATTTGTGACTGACAGACTTTCTTTTATTACTCTTAAGGGTCGGTGGTGTGATATTATTGTTTCAAATGTACATGCCCCAACAGAAAATAAGGATGACGATAGAAAAGACAGTTTTTACAAAGAAGTGGAACAGATATTTGACCAACTCCCACGATATCATATGAAAATTCTACTAGGGGATTTCAATGCGAAGGTAGGACGAGAGGATATTTTCAAACCAATTATAAGGAACGAAAGTGCATAAGTAAAGTAAAGGAAAGTAATGACAACGGTGCTACACTCGTGAACTTTGCAACATCCAAAACCCTAATCGTAAAGAGTATAAAATTCCCACATCGCGACTTGCATAAATACACTTGGACCCCACCAGACGGAAAAACACAATCAAATTGATCCCGTTCTAATAGATAGAAGAAGGCAATCTAGCATAATTGATGTCCGGTCGTTTAGAGGGGCTGATTGTGACACTGATCACTACCTGGTAGCAGCGATAATAAGAGAAATTATCGTACAATGAAGGAAATATTCAATGTCCATAAACGGAGAGATTTAATTTAAAGAAATTAGAAGAAAGCCAGGTAAGAGAGGAATACCAAATTGAAGTTTCGAATAGATTCTCGGTTTTAGAAGATTCGGAGTGCACTAGCGTTGAGAATACTTGGATTGAAATTAGAGATAGCATTAAAGTTTCAGCAAAAGAAAAATTGGGACACGCGGAAATATGTAGAACAAACCATGGTTCGACCAGGAATGCATTAAACTAGTAGAGAAGAGAAAACAGGCAAAACTACGTTGGCTAAAAAAATCCTAATACAAAATTTCGCAGACATCAGGCGGGAAACTACCAAAACTTGTAGAAACCGCTATAAAGAAATTAAAGAAATACAAATCTCCGGGGGTAGACGAAATTCCGGCTGAGTTAATTTTAGCTGGAGGCGAAAAATTGTGGAACAAGATACACAAACTCATTCTCCTTCAATCTGGAACAAGGAAGAATTGCCACAAGAGTGGAAAGAATCAATTCATTGTTCCAATTCACAAAAAGGCAAAAAGACTAATAATTATCGAGACATTTTTCTTCTGTTAACATCCTATAAAATCCTTTCAAATATTCTATTAGCAAGATTGACCCCATACGCAGATGAAATTATTGGAGATTATCAGTGCGGATTTAGACGAAATCGATCAACTATCGACCAAATATTTACCATTCGCCAAATACTCAAAAAGAAGTGGGAATACAATACCCCGGTACATCAACTATTTATTGATTTTAGAAAGGCTTACGACTCAGTTAGGAGAGTAACATTATACAACGTTCTTACAGAATTTGGAATACCATAAAAGCTAATTAGATTAATTAAGATATGTTTAAATGAACCCCAAAGTAAAGTTTGGGTAAGAAATTTTTTGTTCACGAGCTTTCACGTCGAAAATGACCTGAAACAAGGAGATACGTTGTCCCAATTATTATTCAACTTTGTTCTGGAATACGCTATAAGGAAAATTAAAGATAGCAACCAGGGCCTAGAGTTGAACGGTATTCACCAGGTTACGGCATATGCTGATGATGTAAATTTAATAGGGGATGACAGGAGAATAACATAAAGAAATGCAGAGAAAACTAAATACATGGAAGTTCGTCGGGACCGTAATACGGCAAATTATGGATGCATTAAAATATTAAATAATACTTTTGATAAAGTGGATAGTTTCAAATATCTAGGATCAATATTAACAGACGAAAATCATATTCACGACGAAATTAAATGTCCACTAAAAGCAGGGAATTCGTGTTACTATTCGGTTCAAAATCTGTTGTCGAGAATTCTGTCGTGGAATTTGGAGCTTAAAATATACAAAACGATAATCATGTCTGTTGTTCTGTATGGTTGCGAAACATGGTCGCTTACTCTGAGGGAAGAACATAGACTGAAAGTATTTGAGAACAAGATCCTAAGACGAATATTCGGACCCAAGAGGAACGTGAATGGAGAATGGAGGAAACTTCATAACGAGGAACTACATAATTTATACAGTTTACCCAACATTGTTAGGGTCATCAAGTCTAGGAGGCTTACGTGGGCGGATCATGTAGCTAGAATGGAAGAAAGTAGAAACGCTTTCAAAATCTTGACTGGAAGACCAATCGGAAAACGACCATTAGGAAGACCTAGGCGCAGATGGGAGGACAATATTAAGATGGATCTCGCAGAGATTGGAATACAAAGTAGAAACTGAATGGAGTCAGCTAAGGACAGAAGCCAATGGAGAGCTTTTGTAAACGCGGCATTGAACCTCCGGGTTCCATAGGCCATCGAGTGGGTGAGTTAGTTTTTAATATCATTATTCGCCTTACGTAAATAGGAGAGCATTTAGAGGAAAACAAATCAAATTTGCAAAGCGAATCGCACCCAGAATTATTAAAATACGAAACTCGAAAGCATCCACTTCTTTAATCATGTAAGAACCACTTTATTACTTTATATCATTTTTACTAGATATATTTTCTCGTGTTAATATACTTCATAACCATTTGACGCAGGTGAGTCCTTATAATACAATATGAAAAATTAAATGGAGAACAAACAATACTTTCGCAAATACAGCCAAGGGTAGAGAGGAAAAAATACAGGGACACAGCTCATTGTATTGTCCAATTGGAAGGCAAATACATAAAGCCGTAACCTATCTTGCAGTATCCCTTGACCAGGTGTAATGTTGCCAAACGTATTTTGCGATGAAAATATGAAAATAATATCCTATTAATGTCCTACACGGACAAGGAGGTTTTGGAAACACTTCTATGAAAACAAAACCTCCATAAATTTAACATGATATAAGCACAGAAGGTTGATTCGTCTATGTGTGTCCGATTTTGACATGTCATCTAACATAGGAAACAATGGGACAACCATCGGTTGCCCTCTATGTAAGCATCATGTGTCTTGGCAATAGCCCTGCACCGCTAACTTCCACTTTGTAGGAGGCTCCGTTGAAGTACAGGAACTAAAATCTTGAGAAAGTCCTGCTGACAAGTTATCCAGAGACTGCGGACATTGGTGGCATGACGTATACAAATATTCTTCTCAGTAAGTCAAACCCGAAAAATCAATGGGATTGGCATCAAGTGACTTCACTGATATGTCCTGGAAGAGAATGGCCTGGATTCCGGTGTTTACCGCCATCTGTTGCACAAATCTGTATATAGAAGAGGATGTATTTGACGAGGCCTTATTCATATGCACACTGTATTTCCATACAAACAGAGCAGATCTGTATAAATTGGTGTGAGTATTGAAGATATGTTGCTGATAAAATGCCAGTTGATTTTACAGTTTTTCGAAATTTGCCGAATCGTTAACTTGCCTTCATAGTAGTATCACGCGATAACTAGAAATTCTTTCGAGAAACGCTTTGCACTGACGGATGAAGTACCTTTTTTGTTTTGTTTCGTGAGATGTATGTTGCGGCTCGAATTTGACCACAATATGATAGATAAATCCATACTTCATCGAGTGCAAGTAATTTCCACTTCCTTCTGGATGGATGGCATTCGTAGAGGCGCCTGTAGTGGATCTTTTCTCTCCATCCGATGGGCCACAGTAAGCACATGTCCGTGACTTTTAAACACCATCCGAAGCTGTAATTTGCCACGTAGGTTGCGATTCACAGTTGACTGTACGACGTGCAATCGTTTTGCCATCACACATTGTGTAAGAGGGTTTGCCTGCAGGGCAAAAAATGAAAATGAAATGAAATTTTTGAGTTTTACGTCCCACACCACAAAGTTCACTTGGCACGAGCAGGGTTTGAACCCGAGACCCCTAGCACTAGAGGTGAACGCTCTACCACTGAGCCACCGCGGCCCCTCCCTGCAGGGCAATTCGCTGCAACTTCCGAGATACAGGTGAAGTCATCGCAGTACACGGTCGCTTTCTATTGCCCTTAACGAGTAAATGAAGTGCTGCAACGTCGTGTGTTTATGTCGATTAATTACTGTGATGAAATTTTTTGAGGAAACATGCAATGTTTTGTACATGGAACTGCCTGTAGAAGCCTGTCAGATTTTGACAGGCATTATACAGGCGCCTGTTTCGGCGAAAACATGTAAAGAAAATATTACAGGCACATTGTCTTCAGGTGATATGCATGTCGAAAAAGTACTAAACTTCTGTTGGAAATTTTGCACGGAAACACGCGTTGTATACAGCCTGTACAACGAGAACATGCAATGTACACGTAGTCACTCACATGCAAGTAAATGGATGGCATATGTGCATGTAAAGTACCTTGAGTGATTGTTGATAACATTCGCAATACAGTAAGAATGAAAAGTACAAGGAAGGTGCCTGTTTATCAACATGTAATATACATGTGTGATATTTGCATTACATCTAAATATCATGTATTAGCGTATAGCATGGAAAATGCATATGTTATTTTACATTTATCATTTTCGTGTACATGCGAAGTGTGTAACTCCCCTACGTGCAGTGTAAAGGCAATGTACAGGTGAACGGGAACATGCAATAATCACGATTGCCAATAAATTTATTAAACAGGGTGGACAAGGTGGATTGGAGCTAAACATTCACGTTATAGGCATAAAAGTCATGCAATATTCAGGCACAAGTCTCCAGTTCGATATTCACTATGCAAGGTCCTGACACATTACCGTATAATGCATGGGATTACAACTGAATACATTGCCTGTATTATCTTCGTGTACATGCGAAGTGTCAACCCACCTCTACGCAATGTACAGGCAATGTGCAGGTAAACGGAAAATGCAATCACCATGATTGCCAATAAATGGGTTAAACTGGTGCATACCATGAACAAGGTTGATTGGAGTGAATCATTAATATTACAGATGTAGGATACATGTAATATTCGGGCACCAAGTCTCCAGTTTGTCATGCACATATGCAAGATCCTGACACATGTTTAGCACTTAATGCGATGTACTTTACATGTATATTCCGCTAACACACCCACTAATTCCCTAACATCTATATTTCACATGTATTTAACATGTCAATTACATTCTTATCAAATGAAAAGCAGCTGTCGTCAGATCCTTATGAGGTAACGTATATGTCAACTACATGGAATATGCCGGTTACGTACATGTCTTTCCACTCTCTACATGTTGTTTACATGCATTTTTTACGTTGCAAGGTTGCAACCTTATCAACATGAAAACTACCTGTTTCCGTGAAATGAACATGCAATGATCGTGAAAAAAATCGATACCTGTCTCATGCGTTTAAAAAAAAGTGTTCCATTTTCAGGCGCATGTATCAGGCGCCTGTAAAAATATGCCTGTTTATGCATGTTTCACAGGCGCCTGTAAACCACTTGTATTTTCTGTCTGAGTATGTTCTTGAATGTCACTGACCCCAACAGCATCCATTTTCCTTGCACTGTATTTGAATTTGTATCACGGAAAACTTGGCGTGCAAAAGTGCTACGACGTAGTCTTCCCAAAACCGGTTCCCCTAGGGAGGCATAACGTAACATGCGAACTTGGCGCGATACTAGGGCTTTGGCTTCCTTCTGATGTTAGAATAATTTGGATTGGTCGATTCTGTGAGCAGCAGTGAAGATTTAAAATCGGACACATAGACGAATCAACCTTCTGTAGCATGTGAGATACATCCATTGGGCAATCGGTTCGATGGTTACCCGAGTTAAAGGTATGGCCTTTCTTCTAGAAGAAAGAAAAAATTCAGTCACTTAGCATACTCATATCATGTTACAAAAAATAAAAAAAGCATTTTACATTGTTTCTGTAAATAAGTGGTATGTAGGTTTTATCTTGTTTAACTTCAGTCGTTTATTTATTTAACGTTTCCTGCCCTCTATCCTAATTAGCATTGAATGTTATCCGAAATATATCAACTGATATTGTTGTATTTTGTGTTGAAAAGTTCTGCACTTTATTCCACAATAAGAAAATATAATTTTCATTATATATGTATATCTCTTGGCTTTAAATGTTTGCGGCATATAATGGTAAGCAAGCCACGTATATTTCGCTTACGAATGATTCCACATTTTAAAAAATCTACATGATCATTTACATAATGAACAAAAATTTATGCAAAAATTATGTAGGAACTATTAACAATGAGTTATTTATATAATGTTAGTTTTATTAAATCTTGAAAATACTTCTACGATTATTTTTTTTATCATTGTTAGTCTACTTCAAGGAAAGAAAAATAAGATGTCCCTATTCCAAGCCAAACTCACCATAAGTTATGTATTAAAGAAGACACTGCAACAAAATTTTCAACAGATGTAATTAGTTTTGTGCGAAATGCGATGACATAACATGTACTAGAAGTGGTCACTACTTACGTCTGAACAAAACTGAATTCTCAGCGCTCCATATTTCGGAAATTGGCTAGTAGTTCCGCTGCCACTAGTTTACCGATCAATTATGTCCCTAGTATCCAACTGATGGACTTATTCGGTACACGTCTACTTTCAAAATGTCACACAACTTCTGTTGGTTTACTTATATCTTAATTGAATATTTTCCAAGAGGCCCGAACAATGAAGACACGCTGCTTAATAGTATGCTGACACATTTTATCGCAGTTTCCTTAACAATTACTCCCACCAGCGCAACTAATCAATTCCTTCCAACCTCCCACAGAGAGCTGAGTGAACAAAAGCAGAATACCAGGAAACAAGATGCACAGATTGTGGTGCTGCTGGCGGTCGTGAAGCAAAACAGTATCTTCACAGGTATTCTAACTCCTAGCGAACTGGTGGGATACCGCGGGCGGACATTTCGCGCCACAATATTATATTTCTAGTCGAAATGAGATATTCCCGCTCATATTTCGCCAACAGCTTTATATTTCCCACAGACTAGAGCCTTCCTGTTCAAATTTTGTTGCACGGTCTCTGTCATTGCAAAAGTTACTCAAGAGAACAGTTTGGAGTGGGACACCCAATATTATACGTATGTTATGAAGAACGCCAATGTAAAAATAATACTATCATACAAAGACAAAACAAATTACTCTTATATTTTTACTCTTCTTATATTGTTACTCTTATACAGTTTTCTAGTATTTCAAGTACGTTATACCATTCTATACTATCGTTATGACAAAAATAACTTGTTTCACGGATATATTATATAGCATAAGGAAAAATAATTGTTAAGTATAAGACTAAGAAATTAATTTCTGAAGAGTTAATGAAAATAATCAAAAATACAATAACATGATTTACAGAAACTTCTACCCTACAGCCAGCCACTAAAGAAATCAACGCAAGAAAATGATTTTCGCTTAAACTATTGAAGACCAGCTTAAACACAAAAAACAAATATACAATTAAACACGAAAGGAAATGTACTCAAGAATTTTCATGCTGTTATCTAAAAACTATGCATAAAGTCTGGAACGAATGGGAAATATAAGAAATAAATGTTTAAACACAATACCTGCATAAATTAAGTTCAACATGTCCAAACAAGTCTGAAGAAATTTGACCATGCTCTCTGAGTAATATTTTCGGACCCAAAAACATGCAAGTTGCAGTGAAACTTCTTCCAGGTGAAATAACATTTAACAGATATATCAACAGACGAGAATTCTCTTGATTCTTTGCGTCCATCCTTTTCAGAAAAACGGATGTGTTTTCACCCAGTTATTAGCAGGGCCCGGATATTGTTGACAAGTCAACTTTTTTCCGTTACGCATAGCACAAGGCAACTTCAAATAAAAACGTTATCCGTCAACTCAAGGTTCTAAAAGTGCATCCTGTTTCAAAAAGAATATACGTATTTCGAATGCATATATTTATTAAATTTTAAGACATACGAATATGAAATTTTACACACATATTTACGAACCTCTCAAGTTCAAATTACAGTTCAAAGTTTAAATTACAGATGTTCAATAAGTCCTCCATCAGCGACACGAACAATATCACATCGATACTCAAATTCCTCCCATACTCGGGCAAGCATGTATTGCGTCACTGATGTTATGGCAGTACGTATCCGGTTCTTCAACTCTTCCAGGTTCTGTGGGAGTGGTGGTACATAAACGTTGTCTTTAACGAAACCCCACAGGAAGAAGTCAAAGGGTATCAAATCCGGGACCGTGGAGGCCAGCTGAGACATGCTAAGTCACCAGCTCCTTGACGACCAATCCAGCGGTTCAGTAGAGTTTCATTCAGATATTCACGCACTTGGCTACTCCAGTGAGGGAGTGCCTCGTCTTATTAAAAAATGAAGTTGTTTTCGTGCAGCCTCGGAAACAACCAGTTTTGTAACATAGCGAGATACTGCTGACTGTTAACCGTGTTTCCATTAAAGAAGAATGGGCCGTAAACAGATGATCGGGATATCGCACAAAACACATTGACTTTGGACGAATCTCGTACACGTTCAATGACTGCATGTGGGTTCTGTAGGCCCCAAATTCAAACATTTTGTTTGTTTACCTGACCACTAACACGGAAAGTCGCTTCATTACTGAACACGATGCGTTGTGCAAAAGTGTTATCATTGTCAATAGCATGCAAATCTCGTTACAAAATGCCACACGTTTGCGTTTGTCATCAGAACGCAGAGCTTCTAACAGCTGTAACTTGTACGGCTTCATAACCAACCGACGTCTCAAAACAAGCCAAATTGTTGTTGTCTGCACCTGTATGGCAGGCACGACGAGTTGATTTTGAAGGACTACGTTGGAAAGCAGTTTGAATTCGTGTAACATTTACTTCAGGAACACGAGGGCGGCCAGGACTCTTTCCTTTACATACACATCCTGTATCTACAAACTGTCGATACCATCTGCGAATGTTTCACCCATTCGGAGGATCAATTTGGTACCTCAACCTGAAACGTCTTTGCACTGTAATCATGGAATTGCACTTCGCAAACTCGAGAACAAAAAATGATTTCTGCTGCGGAGTAGCCATTTTAAACATATGACGGTTACCAAGCAAAACAGAAGACAACTGACATCTAGGGCTATTAATATGAACTAGACTGTGTACTCGTTTCTCCAATAGCCGAGCCGAGGCGAAGCGATGGATAGTTTGGACAAAATAATTCTTCGTAATACGTATATATATATATATATTTTTTTTTAAACAGGGTGTATATTGTTTTAGGGTCAACTTTTGGTAACTTTTTGCCGTTTTGAAGGTTTTTTTTTTTTTTTTTTTTTAAAGGTAACTTTTAGGTCACTTCTGGTCTTTTTAGTCTTTTTCTTCTACATAAGGAAATCTTAAAATGAACACCGTTTACGGATTTGAAAAATACTAAGTTGTCTCTTTTTCCTGCTTCCTGACTACTGGGGTGGAAAACTGCATTCCTAAAACGCTAATGAACACTAAGCTGTAGTTGGTTGACTGGGGTAGGGGTTGGTAGGTGGCCACACAGATGGTTTTGGATTATTGATCACAAAGGATGTGATCATGTGAGTAACTAAAAATGGATTAGACGACGTACAAAGATTTTAAACAGGGTTTTTATTATTCTCATGTATAGTCTACACTTGCGAATATCTATTCTTATAGTGTGCTTCCTAATTTCAATTCGAGAGTGAACTGACGCTTTCAGTACGTACAATGCCGTACAATGGACTGATCAATAGACTGCAATTAACTGAAACAAAACTTTTGAGAATGAGTGAGAAATGATAGGTAAAATCTAATAGACATACAAAAAATTACAATGTTTAACGAAATAAACGTTTTTAAAAAAACGCAAGTTTTGAGGTCAATTTTTATGAATTTTAGGGCCATTTTTCAGGAATTTTAGTGTCATTTTGTAGGTCACTTTTTATAAAATTTTAGGTCAACAAGATCCGGGCCTTGGTCATTAGTATTATTACTTAATTTACAAGAAGCACATTTCCCTACTTGGTCCTGGCTTTATGCACACCCGTATAGAATTGTACAATAAATTTTCTAACTGTAATCTTTCAATTATGAAATTCAATATGTTGACTTTTTCTTCTTCCAGAAACTTGCAATAAAATATTACTAACCTTTACTACTTGCAATGGTATTTTAAAATCTATATATTGCTAACTTTCTTCTTTAGAAATATTTTGTAATATTAACTGACATCATCACTAATTCCTCACTTACGTAAGTAACAAAAGAATTCGTTAATAAAGGACCAAAATGTAGTAGGATAAAACCGACCAACGCTGCCCTTAAATTTTGCAAATTCAACTGTGAAGCCTTACAGCGTACAACATTTTAAATTCGAATGTGATCTTAAAGCAACAGAGCATTAAAAAGAAAGGAAAAAAAAAAAAAAGATTAAGAACTATCACAATAGTATCACTAAATATGCACAAATTTATGACAGCCGCGTGATTATTACGGATATATTTTAGTTTAAAAACACTTAACACGATTATTAAATGATTTTCTGTTTCCAAGAGCATGCACAAACATATTGCATGTATGCTGGCCTCAACTACGCTTCGTCTTTTCCACTGCGAGTTCAAAATCATATCGACATGCGTTTGAGAATTAATCTGGAAGGAAAAGAATGTGTTCTTTCTTAGAGGCTTGGTTAGTTTTGAAGTTCAGCGTTCTTTTTCAGCACCCAATCTATATAAGACTTGCCCCTATAGCTTAACATAAGACCCCATAGGAACTAAACCAGGGTCTCCCACACCTAACTCACTTTAAAGACGCAATAGAGCACGTTGGGGAAGGAGCTGACCTATGAGATGTAATCTTGGATAATGATCTGTACTTTGAATTCAATTTCTGGCGTAGTTCGGAGCCAATGTAAATAGGTATAATATTTTCGATCAAGTAAAAATAATTCCCGTCCTTCATGAGCTGTGTGCAAAATGAATGAGTGAGCAAACTGAATGCACAAAATATGTTAAGAAACAATTAGCACGTTAACATTCTCTTTAATATTAAAAGGAAACGGAGGAACCCTAAAAAACAGGCCACCTTTATATTACATAAGAACTGGCTTTCCAAGATTCCTATATATAAATAAATAAAATAATACTGTTATTGTCTAAGAGATAAACGGGTTCGAAAAAGAAGTTGTTTTAGAGAAGGTAAGCAAGCCACGGTTTTTGTGTTGGGATAATTTTCAACATTTTTCAAACTTGTTCCTTCTTTGTTTTCCCATTATAGCACAATAAAACATTAAACTTCACGTTCAGAACGGAGAAACTTAGAAACGAGTTTTTGAAGAACCCAACAAAATGACTCATTTTATAGGGGGGGGGATAGGTGCTTTGCGGACGAAGTGGATTTTTCGATTGCAACGAACGGTTTGTAGAACTGCTTGACTTATATGCAAGTACAAAATACTTTAGTACAGAGATGACCGTGTTAATTTACTAAAGTGTAGACAACAGGGTATCTACTGGAGCTACTACGGTGAACTGAAAGAGAAAGGGCAAGCCATACGCGAAAGTAAGCCAAACCAAGCCCCCAGTATCGATACAAATTTAGTTTTCAAGTATCAGTGGATACCCTGGATAATATGTTATTTAATTGTAGATTTTGTAGTTTACATATGAAATAAAACTTCAGTTAATCGTAAGTGTCAAGAACTAAAGTAAAAGCATACGCCGACCAACTATTTGCACAACGTCTGCAAATTATTATCACTCACACACTTACCAAAATATTAAAAAGACACAAGTATGGCGATTTGGACGAAGCTATCTGTATCAACTAGAGACGTAGAAAGGAAGAAGACAGAACAAACTTTTTATTTTCGGTACGTAGGTAGTAACAGCGTTTTAAAAAAAATGAAGCGCGAAAGTGAAATAAGAGCGAAGATAGGAATGGTTAAATCTTTAGTAGTAGTGATAAGTAAAGCTTCATCAAATATTTCTTGTGTAGCATTGAATACTTCGGAGAATAAACACGGGTACTACATGAAACGGTTTTTAATGAAATGAAATCTTTCATTTAACGTCCCATGATTATGCCCTTCAGGCTAAAGGAGACACGTGATTAAGACAAGTAAATGATGATGGAAGAATCGGTGAAATAAGAATATGGAACGAAAGGCGAGTACAACGAAAAACCTAGGAGTACACTACACATTTACTTCACTGGGTATCGAACCAGGGACCCCAAGCAACAGAGGTAAGCGCTCTAGTACTAAGCCACCGTGCTCCCCAAAAGTGACATTTAAAATGTTGATATTGATGTTATATATTTCTATGATGCAATGTTGCAAAAAATAATTTTTTTCATTGGCAATATTTCGAAATCATTAAGATTCTATCATTTGAAAATGAAGATCGTATTACTGAATCAGGAAATGAAAATTTTGAAAAAAAAAAAAAAAAAACTCAAAATATAATTTAAGACAACCTGAAACCATCCATCTACACGGAAAAAATTAGGACTTCAATGAAAAGTAGCGAAACCATGCCAGGGCTATCAAGAACTTAATTGCACAAAAAGGGGGGATTCGGTAGCTCAGTGGTAGCGCGCTCATCTCTGATGTGAGAAGTCCCTAGCTCGATCCTATGCCATGTTAAGTTTCTGATGAACAACGTCGTGTCCGTGGGTTTCCTCGGAATTTTTCTTTCTTCTCACGTTTTCATTCCAACAATTCCTTCATAATCATTCACTTTTATTAATCATCCGTCTTCGTTAACCTGAAATGCATAAACACGGAACGTTACAGATTTTTTTCCCATAAGAGATTACATTTGGGAGGTTCAGGTACTAGACAGGATGCAATACTTGAAAGAAGTGTATCTAAGGCATTCAAGAAACCCTATATTAAATAGAGAGGAAGGCAATTTAGACAAAGAATGGGATATGTTGTTAAAGTGTATCAAGAAAAATCACACACAACAAAATCATCTACGTTTTTTATCCATGAAGGCATTACTATTTTCTTCTTACTAATCAAAATTGTCTGTATACAAAAGTTTTCACAAGTAGTTGAAAACTCTTTAAAGAGAGAAATTAGTAATTTGTACGAGGGTCATTCGGAAAGTAAAGAACGTTTTGCGCTAGCGCGTGTTCCCCCACCCCCGCTGCTGCTGGGTTATTGACCTGGGCATGCTTTAGCCTCAGTCTGGCACCAGCTGCGATCCGCTACGGTCCCTTATTGCTTCTCTGTGCGACTGTAAAATGTGCGATACAATTACTGATCCCGCCAAGTGTGAGGTTCGTAGTGTGATAAGATTTTTGAATGCAAGAAAAGTGCGTCCGATAGAAATTTATAGACAAATCACTGAGGTGTATGGAAATGTAATGAATGAAGCATCAGTTCGTAAGTGGTGCATTATGTTTAATGACGGACGGACGAATGTGCACGATGAGGAACGCTCGGGCCGGCCTTCTGTTGTGACTGACGAACTCAAAGGAAGAATTGAGCGGAAAATTCAAGAGGATAGGCGATTCACTATTGATGGGCTGCACGAATTCTTTCCTGAAATTTCAAGAACTGTGTTGTACGAAATTGTCAGTGGTGAACTTGGGTTACAAAAAATTAGTGCAAGGTGGGTGCCTCGACTCTAATCGGAGGAACACAAAACCAAGCGAATGGGAGCCGCATTGACTTTTCTCAGCCGTTACCATAAGGATGGCGATGAACTTTTAAATCGTATTGTTACTGGAGATGAGACGTGGATTTCGCACATCACTCCAGAAACAAAGCGCCAATCCATGGAATGGCACCATTCAAATTCTCCGAAAAAGCCGAAAAAAGCCAAACAAATTTTGAGCACCAGAAAGGTTATGGCTACGGTCTTTTGGGATCGTAAGGGTGTTTTACTCGTTGACTACATGCAGAGAGGTGAGACCATAAATGCAGCTGCCTATTGTCAGACGTTACGTCGACTTCGCCGCGCGATTCAAAACAAAAGGCGCGGATTGCTGACCAGCGGCGTCATCCCCCTCCACGACAATGCCCGTCCTCACTCCGCGGCATTGACGAGGGACTTGCTTCAGCAGTTTAAGTGGGAAGTTTGGGAGCATCCACCCTATAGTCCAGACTTAGCCCCCAGTGACTTCCACCTATTCCTAAACTTGAAAGACTTTTTGGGTGGAAGCCACTATGGCAGTGATGAACTTAAGGAAGCTGTTAGTGATTGGTTCAACAGTTTGGCGGCAACTGTGTATGCCGAAGGCATAGAAAAACTTGTACCACGGTATGACAAGTGTTTAAATTTACACGGCGACTATGTCGAAAAGTAACTTAAGTATCACATAGTATGTAACACAAATTTCGCCTTTGTATATCAGTTATTAAAGTGTTTATACAAAAACGTTCTTTACTTTCCGAATGACCCTCGTAACTATAGAGAAATGTTCACATCAACTGCATTTCTTTACTACAATATCCGTATTTCTTTGGCGTAAATATTACATATAGAGACTGATTTTTGTTATAAAAGCAATTTTGATTCATTGAAAGTGTTTGTGCATCATAACTTCAATATTAACAAAGTTAGAAGTGTTTTCACAAAACTTTTATAGTAACTCTTGCTAGCACGGTATTTATACAAGTTACAAAAGTAAACGCATGGAATGATCACCAACAGTGTCTTTTCAAGTTTACAATCCTCGTCAGTTCCAACAGTGATCAATGTTTTCTTCTTTAAGAATAGAGGAAAAACAGTTGCACGTGCACGTGCCCTCAGTTCCAAATGATGCACGGTGTAAAATATCGGCAATGAAGAAAAATAAATGTTATAACACTGAAGCATATATGTGCTTAAACATTCGCTGGACTGCCGCTTTGATTTAGGACCGAATCATCTGATACAGGATTCGCGAGTGGTGATTCTGTTCCACAATTCATTATATTGTTCCACTTGTTGAAGAAATATTTGATAACACTAAATGTGGCGGAGCTTCCGTTCTTCACGAACGTTGAACCCATCTTGCAAAAACATGAGACATTTTCAGGTGTTCTCTGACGAATACGTGACAACTTGCTACAGTCCGTTTACCTGCCAATTCACGAATCGATAAACGTCTATCTTCTTTTAACAATGTCCCTTCTTTTACAAAGTTCTCATTGTTCACTAATGTTGATGAACGCCCATTTCTCATGTTATCCTGCACACTACGTTCGCCTCCCTTAAAATGCTTCCACCACTTGAATATCGCTGATCTGTCCATTGCCTTTTCACCGTACGCTTGTTCGATCATTTCAAACGTTTCCTGGCAATTTTGGCGTAACTTCACACAAAATTCAATAGTATCCTTTGTCTGGTAATTAACAGTATATCATTCTCATCCGCCATTGTAATATACACTGTACTTTGGCTTTTAAAGCGAACAAACGACACCTTCACGTTGACTTTACTTACACTAACAAAGAACGCCATAGGCTACCTTGACGTGCGATAACACAACTAGCTTTTACAAAATCGACACAGTGAACTTTCGAAATATCCCTCGTACATATGACATAGTAATAGAATATCCGACCTCTGCTTTGTGAAAGCACTATCCAAGCATACCGTGAAGAACTGCCAAATTCTTTGTGATCCACTTAACACGCTAGGCAACGCCTTAAAATTGTGATGTCTTATTGTGGCAATTTTGATGAGCTGTAAAATGTTGTGCAAGAATTTAACTCTTCTGATGCTCAGCAGAGTACAGAAACTCCTAATAGACTGAAACAGCAATGTCGTCATTTCCTTTCCGTTGCCATGGTGATCGCCATGTTTTTTTTCTATACAAACGCGTGAAGCGACTGGTGTATTTTAAATTCTAGTAAAAACAAGGACAGAAGCTGTAAATTTATTTACAATTATAAAATGTTTTAACGGCTATAAAGTTGGTGGGAAAAGATACAGATTTAGAATATGGATATGCGTTTTGAAAACTACGAATAAAATCAAGAAAATTCAAAAAGAAAGAGTAATATGTAAAAGACTTATTTGTAAAAGCTCCACATTTGTAAGTGATAAGGTAGAAATCAAATAATTAATGTAAACGTCATTGTCATGTAATCTACCTTAAGAAGCAATTATACACAATATAAACTCCCTAACGTGCAAATTGACGAACTGTCGGCACAAGGAAAACTGTAAAAATATACGATTCTAAAAGAAAACAATGTTTTAGAATAATGTTAATTCTACTGGAACATTTATTTTTCTTGTGACCACTCTTGATTATGGAAGTGCACAATACCTACAATATTACAAAAGAAAGGAGAGAAAAGCAAGCCTTTGGAAATTTTCAGTGCGGACCATCAGTGGATATAGGTAGAATCCTTTCTTATATTTCCTATCAATTTTTTTAAAGCATTTAGAAACAGTACAATAAATGCATCCAATTATGAATGGTTCAGCGTTCTAAACAACTGTTAATCATTAATCCTGTTCATGTCTGCACTGTTATGATACTTATATTAATGAATAAAAAAATTTCCAGAGTGACTTAACATTAATATCTGATTATGAACAAGATGAGTACATTTATTTTCTCTTTTTCTTTCTTTCTTTCTTTCTTTTTTTTTTTTTTTTTTTTTTGTTTCATTGATTAGAAATATTTAAAAAGAAACACAAATATTTCATTCACTATAATATTTGCAATTCCGAAATATTTCATCACTGTTTCCGCTTTGCATTTACGTCTTATGTATTTAAGCTACCTGCTGTTTACAAAATAAAATCGCGATCACCATAGCAACGAAAAGGATGTGACGTCACACTATTTCAGTCTATTGCGAATATTAAAAGTGAAATCTGATAATGATCAAAACATATTAAGTGTCAATCCAGAAGCTCGAGACGCAAGAGGTATAGCTCTTTGAGTGCTTACAGCTCCTTAAAATCCAACACATACTCCAATCAATTCTAGACGAATTCGGCAGCTCTGTGGAGAAGAAACAGATGATCGCTCTTTTCAAAATTTAATGGTTGTTCTTGCCAGGAACTCTGACTGTAGATCAATTGAAGATAACAAAACACATTGGAACGTTAAATTCAAAGTGGTCAACAAATATCGACACCAAACGTTTACATTTTTACAAATCAGGGTTGGCAAAAACCATGGTTTTTATTGAAAAAAACAAAAAACCAGGTTTTTTTTTTTTTGTTTTTTTGGTTTAAATAATTTGCTCTATGTATTTATATCACATATGGACAGAAATAAGTTTGTTTCGCCTTGGTGTTATTATGCAACAACCGGGTTATGTTGGAAGGGGTTACATAACGCTTAAAGCGGAATCCAACCGCTTCTCGGCTTACATCCGAGGGAAATTGTCCTTCATTTGGACTCGAAACCGGGACTAATTGGCCACAACTGCGATACGTCTGCCGACTCACTCAAGGACCCCTGATAAAAATACGTTGTACTGATCTTTACATATTTGTTAATATAATTGTCAAAAGTCATTTCAGAAGGACAAAAAGATAAATAGTTGAACAAGTGAAACCATTATACAGATTTACATATGGACAATTTCAAAATACTGCAGAGTACAGAAGAACTAATTTAGTCCAAGCTAGTTCACTACGACTTTTATTAGTCCAAGTTAAAGAAATACAACGACTTAATTGGCGTATCAGTACGAAAAGTGAATAAAGATACGAATTATTTGAGTCCACTTTGACCCTTTTATTCATTTAGATATCAAAGATACTTCTGATTTCAATAAATGTCTCTCGTACGGTTTGTATGACACCCCTTTCCTCCCAAAAGTACGGCATTTCGATGTATTTTATCAATAGTAAACATTATTAGAACGAAACAATATTTAGAATTTTTCTTTGATTGCAGTTACATAACAATAACACAAAACAAACATTCATAAACTTTATATATAAAAAAGCTGCTCTTGTAGTACACTCTTTTTGAGCAATGAATGGGGGATTTAGGTCTGAATATAATACGAATAATGTACGGGAGTGAAACCTGATAATCCACAAATGTGTGTTCATCAAGATTTTACGAACACACACTTTTACGAAGAATTTTCGCTTTTTGGTTTAAACTTTTCTTTCTTTCTTTTTTTTTTTGAAAAAACAAGCTGGTTTAAACCTAGGTTTAAAACCAGTCAACCCTGCTACAAATATTATACAATAGCATTCGTAAGATGTAAAGAAGTCTTTTATGGCTAGAAACTTATTTCAACTCACAAATGTCACAGAAAAAAAAAAATGAAATGAAATCTTTGAGTTTTACGTCCCACGGTTATGCCGGTTAGGCTAAAGGAGACGGTGATGATGAGTAATGAATGAAATGGTGGAATGAAGAAAGTGGGAGGAAACGGGAGAACCCCGAGAAAACCCACGCACACGGTGTTTGTCCACCACAAAGTTCACTTGGGGGGAGGGGGGCTGGGATCGAACCCGGGACCCCTAGCACCAGAGGTGAACGCTCTACCACTGAGCCACCGCGGCCCCCACAAATGTCACAGAGTGACACCAGCAAATATAATAAAACATCTCATAACCTATTGTAAAACTAATTACGAAAAAAAAAAGTAAAGCTCCGAAAATAAGTGCTCAGACGAGAATTGCAATGGAATACAGAGGTTGATCCATTTATATTGAGCCGAAGTCAATGTGCAATTATACCGCAAATGCGCAACCCATCACCGTGAGATTGCCACAAGGGAAGCAACAGTATCTAGTCCTCACACTGAAGAACAGTGTGTTCGAGCATAGCCTGATGTTGTCGAAAGTAAATAAATTCTGGAAGTTCATTGTGGCCCTATCCGACGCTAATTTCACGGCGTTGCCCATCATAGAAATGTGTCACGTGCTTAATTTTCATGTAAGTTGTGTCTCTGTAAATCGTGTTATATGGAAATATGTGGCACAGCGTCCTGAGACCACTACACCAACAAAAGCAGCTATAAACTGCCTCCTGCGAAGAGAACCTCGCCGCTGTTGCTTGTGATTCGACGTATGGCGACCTCTGAAAATGTCCACACACAGCGTGTGATGACCAGCAAATGCCGCACATCGCAGGTGACAATTGACCGCACCATTCACAGGGATTTACGCCTTACGGTCGTTCACAAGAGCAGTGTGCTCGCCCTGAAACCGTTTCATGTGGCTGAGCGAAATGCAAGAGAATGTATCTAGGTAATCTCGCGGGTTGTTACTTTTGATGAGGCGTGGATTTACCTCACAAACTGTGGTAAAATTTGTGCCATTACATACAGACCTGTTGACGCCAAGGGCCTAAACATGCTCTTCCGCCAGTGCGCAGTTTCCCACAAGAGTTCAATGACTGTAGCCAGTTCCTCGTTCAGGAGCAAACTGCGTCTACGAAAGGTGGAGCAAAACGTCAAAATGAATGCTGCTATTGCCAGACTCATGTCCTGACTGAAATCCCAGCATTGCATGGGAAGACGTGAACCAGCTGAACTGCACCAAGACAAGGCATCCAACCAGACGGCAAAAGCATCACTGGAATTCTTGTCGCTCTATGGAAAAGGAACTGGAATTGTCGTAATTTCCTTCTCTAACATCCTTGTCAAGAGTCCAGATGCCAACGCAATGGACTATTGTGCTTTTAGACTTCTCAAGCGGTGCCTGTCCCAACGTGGAAAATGAAAATGAATGAAATGAATTTTTTTAGTTTTACGTCCCACGATTATGCCGGTTAGGCTAAAGGAGACTGTGATTATGAGAAATGAGTGAAATGGTGGAATGAAGAAAGTGGGAGGAAACGGGAGAACCCCGAGAAAACCCACGAGCACGGTGTTTGTCCACCACAAAGTCCACACGGAGCGAGCTGGGATCGAACCAGGGACCCCAAGCACCGGAGGTGAACGCTCTACCACTGAGCCACCGCGCCCCCTTGTCCCAACGTGGAGTCCGTACCGTTTCCGGCCTATTTAAAACCTATAAAGGGCAGTGAGATTCAATACTCATGGTCCAGCTGCAACGCAATCTCCTGCAATGGAAATTCCAATGCCGGCCAATAGTCAATAGAGGTGGCCTGCAGATCGAACACAACCAGTGGTAGAAACACGGCATCTCCTAGGTAAGTAGCACATTCAAATTCGGCTAAGTATAAAAGAATCAACTTCTGTACAATGGAATAGTATAAAAAGTTGTCTATTTTCCTGAAAAAAAAAGTACACAAATTTACTATTAAAAACAGATACAGATCATATTTTGATGTCACTACGTTTCTATTAGTCTAGGTGAGTTTAATTCACGAGTACACAGAACTGTAAATATCACTGTACAGTTACAGTACACAGAACTGTAACTGTAAGTATTCGATGTTCAAGTTTTCTGTCACTACTTAGCTGAATTTTAGAAAATAATTAGAATTCACTGTATTGTATGAATAATTAAGTACTAAAAATCCGATGTCTACTCCTGCAACTGCATGTGATCACTTTCCTCTCTACTTTCTTCTTTCTTCTAATTTCCCTCTACTTCTGCAGTAGTTTGGGAGAGGATAGTCTGTACCTCTACCTACCAGATACTTGTCCTTTGCCGTAAGTCTTACAGTTATTACCTTATCAGCAAATTCTGAATTCCCACCATTACGACCACCTTCCTCATTATCTTCGCGTTCTATATTATTAATTTTTCAATCTCCCATTACCTTGCTGTCTAACTTCACGGATTTCTACCAAATATAGATCATTTTGTATGACGTTTTTGCTTTGAGATTTAACACTCATTCAACAATGTGTCCAAAAACATTCCCTCCTTGAGATCAAACGAGGGAATATTTTCCGCTGAGAAAGACTGCTGTAGCTTGTTTTCTCTTGTAGAAAAGATAGACAATAAATTTGAATTTTAATGGTGTAACTGACACTGAGTCAACTAATTGAATATTCATATAATTATCACAGTTAGAAAGAAAATAATCATGTAAGACAGCAGCTACGATAAATGAAAAACAAATATATTGCAATTCTAACTACAGGACAAACACAAATACCCGACTTACTACTCTTATTGCAACTGGCTGCAGGCTATTTACTAGTTGGGAAGATCATTGCTTACCTGTTACTGTTGCGATGAAGCTTAAAACGAAAAGTATACACAGTGCTTTCGTAGCGAAGCCAGTATCTCTTCCCTAGGCTTATCATTTCGATATGTTACTTTACGCATATTCGTAGTACATACATATTTATTTCGTAACTTCTCGGGCACAAAGTTAAAAATCGACAAAGAAATACTACTACCTTGCTTATATACAATGGCTGAACAATAACGTATTCCTAGTTACTTCAAGTTAGGTTCACGCATTACTTTCCAACTAAGAAGATTTATTTGGACACTTTTATAGATCTTCTCTAAGCATCTCAAACGAGGACATGTGTTCTGAAACAAGTACAGAAACAGTTAATTACTACCTACATAGGACGATTGAATAAATATATATATACACACTGTTTCCTCCCTAGTTTATGTTAAAACCTAAAACATTCAACACTTCAATCCTACTAGTCTAAGTTCTTGAAAGGTTATTTATTTATTTATTACAACTATACTTGTAGTCAATATTAATATTCAAAATAACTTAAAAGAAATTAGAAAAACAGCATGATTGGCACGGAATTGAATTTCGGCATCTCGCATATTTCTTTTCGACGTTAACTTATATTTTAATTAAAATTGTATTTATTCTTTCATTCTTAGTGAATTATTTATTTTTAAATGCAATCTAATAAAAGAAAATCCATGTTCCATGCTGATGCCCTTAGGCTAAAGAAGACAGACTCATTGATTGTGAAAGAATTCGTTGAATGAATGATTAGGGGGGAAATGGGGACTTCAGCGTCGAGGCCATGTGTCCCCGTCACGATTATAAAACGGCTGCTCGAACACGGACTGCAACAGTAAAAGGACGGAAAAGTTAGAACGAAGACATCAAAAGCTGCTAATTTAAGAGGAAAATTCTAAAATTGAAGATAAAAGAATAAATATATGGAATAAAATAGATAATGATAACAATAAATAGGGAAAAACAATAACAAGGTAGAACAAAAGATAAAAGCGAAGCAGCAATAAAAGAAATCACACACTAAAAAACTCAAGAGGACGTGAGCAACCTCACACGCATAAATAAACAGAAGTACCCGGTGAGAGTTAGTTGAATGAGAATGTGAAAGGAAATGGGAAAGCCCTGAAATGTAATTTACATTGTATTTTCAATGTTCATTCTCCTTTCGCTTTTATTCAAAATACCTCAAACTGGTGTTTTTATTTAAAAGAAATCTACACGTTTCATTTTCTTATCCTCTCAGCTTTCACTAATAATATAAAAATTATACGATCTTCCCAATGCATTAATACTGGAAATCTTACATTGGAAGTCTGTAAAAATCTATACGTATTTTAATCAAAGAGAACTCTGTATCAAGCTGTCTACTGGAGTTCACCTGGATTTTTCCAGTATATATCAAGTACTTCCAGTGTCCTGCTAGAAAAATTTCCAGTATACTACAGTGAACTGGAAAAAAAATAATTAAAACAACTAAGTTTCGTTTCACAATGTGAAAATACGGTAGACTTCCAAACTATGTTAATTCAATATTCAAACTTGAAGTAGTACAGCGTGGTCCGAAGTGGTCGTACCCCTAATTGGTATTTTCTGATGGTTTTAGGGTTTACCCACATTTGTTTGGTAACACTGCTTGGCATTATCTGGCAACATTGCTATCCATGTTCATTTATTTCCTGCTGTTTTCTGCTTGGTAACAGTTATTTGCAGTGAAGTTGGAGTAATCAACAAGGTGTGATCCAAGTCCATATAGCATTGAACAAAGAATAGTTGTTGCGGTTTGGCTTCACGAAATGCGTTACACAGGTGACACCATGGAAAGTGTTAAAGCGAAATTTACAGACTGCTTTGGTATTAATCCACCAAGAAAAGCAATAATGTTGGGGTGGGAAAAAACGTGCATTTGCTACGGGCAGTGTGAAAGACCTTCCCCAGGGCGGTCGACCGATAAAACGGAGGGAAACGTGCCGTGAAGCGGAAGCATCAGTGCAGCAGTCGCCTTCAAAATCAACACGTAAAATGTCTTTGGAGCTTGGTATTCCTCGGACCACCATGATGAGGCACATGAAAGAAGATCTAAAATTGAAGGTTTACCGTCCAATGCATGTGAATGAACTGAGTGACGTCGACATGAATGCGCGGAAAGAGGCATGCAAAACTCTCCTTAAAGCATTCCCTTCCAAACGATTCCGTGGTGTAATCCGCATCTGAGAAGGTTGCAAGGCTACGGAATTCGGTCTTAGTGACCCTTTCAGCTGAGTTTCTCCACCCACTCCCGGCTGTGAAGAATGTTTACAAGATGGCCAGTCTTATATCTAAATTTCCTTCTAGAAATCACAATTCAAGGAAACAAAAAAGATGCAAATGATGGAATAAATATTAAATGGATAAAATATAATGACGTAATTACATAATTTAATAAAGGTAAAAAGTACTTTCAATTACACCAGAAACTGAATCCATTATATGAACTAGCTAATCCTTAATAGCCTATGGTTTTCCCTCTTCAGTTTCTATTTACATGTTTAATAGCTCGATAAGCTGATTTCGTTAAAATAGAGGAAAGCTATATGTAAAGTCATTTTTGTCTAAAGCTGGAGATAACCCTTTTCGAAATTATTTTTGGCGTTAGCTGAATTCACTTTCTTAAGGAAAGTCTGTTGATGTAATTAATCCTTATTACCTATTTGGTCTAGGAATTAATTCGTGCGGGTGGACAAGAGATGGCGCAACGAACGGAGCGTCCCACAATTCCGTGTATCCACACATGTGTTGCAAACCCCTGTCATCGCGTATCGTTCGTAGTATAGGGCAGTGGATTAAAGCGTCAACAACACCAGTTTGTAGTTAAGTGAACATGGCGCAATTTGTGCCTGATAAAGTGTTTTTGCGGGGTGTCCTGCTGCATTACTTTAACATGCAGAAAAGTGCGACTGAAAGTCATCGTATTTTGGTGGAAGTGTATGGTGACCATGCTCTAGCTGAGCGAACGTGTCAGAAGTGGTTTGCACGGTTTAGAAGTGGTGATTTCGGCTTGGCAGACCAAGAGCGAGCTGGACAGCCAAAAAAATTTCAAGACGAAGAATTGACAGCATTGCTCGAGCAGGATTCGTGTCAAACGCAGGAACAACTTGCAGCAGCATTAGGCGTTGATCAAACAACAGTCTCCAAACGCTTGAAAGCCATGGGAATGATTCAAAAGATGTCACATTGGGTTCCACATGAATTGAAAGACAGAGACGTTGAAAGACGAAAAACCATTTGCGAATTGCTGCTTCAACGACAGAGCAGAAAGGGGTTTCTGCATTGAATTATTACGGGTGATGAGAAGTGGATCCATTACGAGAACCCTAAACGAAAAAAGGCCTGGGTGAAACCAGGTGAACCAGGTTCATCACAACCAAAACGAGATATTCACTGTGCAAAGGTTATGCTGTGCATATGGTGGGATATGAAAGGTGTGGTGTACTATGAGCTGCTGCAACCGGGTGAAACTATGAATGGAGAACGTTATCGACGACAATTAATGCGTTTGAAGCAAGCTCTGGCCAGAACACGACCAGAATGGGAGAACAGACATGATAAACTTATTGTTCAACATGATAACGCTCGCCCACATGTCGCAAAACCGGTCAAAACCTATTTAGAAAATGTCGGATGGGAAGTTTTACCCCACCCGCCGTATTCCCCAGACGTTGCTCCTTCGGACTACTACTTGTTCGATTGCATGAACAACGATTTGATTGGACAGCGGTTTACTTCTTCAGAAGATATCGAAACATGGGTCTCTGACTGGATCGCTTCCAAGGATGAGGACTTCTTTCGCCACGGAATCCGTACATTGCCTGACAGATGGGCGAAAGTGGTGGCTAGCGATGGACAATATTTTTCTTAAGGTATTTATGTATTTTGTGTTTGTACTACAGCTTCAATGTGTGCGTACCAACCGCACGAATTAATTCCTAGACCAAATATAAAAGGGAAACGTCTCAGCCTGTGAGTAACACTAATTTTTAAGTTCATAATCATGCTTAGACACCAGTATTGCTAAACGGAATGTAACACGAGGATTTATTCTTTAGAAAAATAAATAAACAAAATGTAGCAAAAGAAACTGACTTGGCGGATATCAGTGAACACTTCGAAAACTGCACTGAACTGATCAAATCCTATTCACTAACTGTAAGACGAACACACGACTAACTCTATTTCTTGAAATGGAAGAGTCTTGGAGAAAACAAAGCAACGGATGTGGTATTAGGTATGTGCATTATCCATTCTCAGTATTTCACTTGACACAATCTGTTTCACATTTATCAGATGGTTACTGGTTCACATTTGTGAAGAATACTCTCATTTCACGATAATTTAGAACTTGTTTTAAGTTCTCCCACTGAACTTTTTTTTAAAGTGTGTATCCATTCGTGCTTCAAGATATAGTATTATCTTTAGTCACTTATTGACAAGTCATCCATATAAAGTATCCTACGATAGAGAAAAATTAAGAGCACTAACTGCAACGTTTTCGTTTCATTTGACCGAGATCTCGCTTCTAAGTTGGATGCCAAATAACCAGGCCCGAATTTATATGTTGTTGTCCCTCCCCCCCCCCCTTCGAAAACAACCAATATTAGAACTGAATTCACAGTTTTTGGAGTCGCTGAGATTAATAAATGACAGTTTTAAGCCAATTCAACTTCAAAATCATACTCCACTCCCCAGGGAGGGGGCGAGATTTTAAAAGTAATCCAAAACGACAGATACTAGTGTTGAATTCATAGTTTTCGAGATCGCTGAGTTTAACGATATCAGTTTTAATGATGTTCAAGTTCATCCTTACTCCTTGGGATTGGGGGGGGGGGGGGGAGACGAGGATGCCTTTTTTTAAAAATGATTAGGTAAGTTAGCTAATTAGTAACTACCGTAATTAAACACATTAATATATTTCTTGCGCTTGCGCGGGACTCTGCGGGTTGCTAGTCTTAAATATTACTTTATTGTGAATCTTTAAAAAAATCCAAAATTTTGCCGCCCCCTAAATTCTGCCGTCCTGTGCTCGAGCACAGAATAGCACTTACCTAAATACGGATACCCAAACTCTTCCTGTTTTCCTTATAGCTCCTTATAAGGAAAACAGGTTATATATATATATATATATATATATATATATAAACGAAAACAGATAATAAGCCATGATGATATTTTTCTTCAGGAAGGAAGGTAGGAAATTAACAAACGGGTAATCACCACGAAGGGCAGTAACCACAGACCCTGTCAAATTTTTAAGTTAAAACCAGTTAAACCATAATAATAATAATAATAATAATAATAATAATAATAAAGTTGTTTGAGTCGATAATGAACGCTAGATGCAAGAAGTATAAATTCAATGGTGATGCGAGGTAAATTGATTTTTAATTTTATTTTCTGGCTATGGAAGTATCGAGACTGAAAAAAAAGTGTCAAATAATTTGTATTTATTTTTTTCGAACAATCTCTCCAGATTCTCCCTGTAGTATAATAAATTAAACTATAGCGAAATGAGTAAGATATTTACTCTCAAATACAATATATTCATTGATAAGTTTTTAAAACGCCTTTTTTCGTCCTTCATTTTAAAGACGGAATTTCTCTGCCCTTTAACTGCTGGCTAGCCATGTGGCAGGTGTCACTGAAGCTTGATTTACATCTCCTCCCTCCAAACGATCAGAAGGGAACATTTCTTTGGATTTTCCCACAAAACATAGCATTCATAGTATTTCTGGCAACTCTGAAGAAATGTTTGTTTCTGGAGACTAATAAACTATCGTAGGTTTTCAGAGGGCAACAACTACACCCTCTGTTCCTCGCTTCCTCACTCCGAACTTGTATTCTTCTCTGAAGGGGACATTACAGTCATCTTCACAGACGAAAATGAAATGAAATTTGAGTTTTACGTCCCACGCTTATGCCGGTTAGGCTAAAGGAGACGGTGATAATGAGAGATGAATGAAATGGTGGAATGAAGAAAGTGGGAGGAAACGGGAGAACCCCGAGAAAACCCCCGCATACGGTGTTTGTCCACCACAAAGTTCACTTGGCGGGAGCAGGGTTTGAGCCCGGGACCCCAAGCACCAGAGGTGAACGCTCCACCATTAAGCCAACGCGGCCCCTATCTTCACAGACGAGTGTGCTATCTACCGAAGTATGCATTCTCAGAACGTTGTAATGTGGTATAAGGAAAACCCCGGTTTTACAGAGATGGAGAGAAACCAACCACACGGAATGAGTGGAACACGCATTTTTGGGCCTTACTTCTTCGAAGACAATGTTAATGGACATTCTTACCTGGAAATGCTTAATGAGCGGTTGGTGCCTCAAGAGGAAGAAAATGATATCAAAGACACTGTTGTGATACAGCAGGATAGCTGTATTCACGTGCGCAATTACCTGAATCACACGTTACCTGGTCACTGGATTGGAAGAGGTTGTGCACCTTCACCAGTTCCCTTTGCCTGGCCTCCAAGAGGTCCCGATCTGACGACACCAGACATTCTACCATAACTGACACTATACTGTTAAAACTAAACGGGGTGGGGACGGGGGGATCCCACTTCCGGACCACCCTGTACATCTGTAACTACTGGCTACAACAGAGGAATAAGATAGAAGATAAAACCTGTTCCTCGGACGCTGAAAAAATATCAAAAACTCATTACTTGATATGTCTTACTGTTTTCGTTCCCTGGCGATAGAGGCTGAAATAAACAATTAGAAAAAGTTATTTTGAACCACTTCCGGTCTGAACAGAAGTTAAGGAATAAGATAGAACCTACTCTTGGGACGCTGAACCGGTTGTAAGAAACCTTTTTCTCGGTATACATGTTATAGTTCTTGCTCAATGAAAATCAGTATTGAAATCAGAAGTACCAGTACATTCAACCACTTCCGGTTTCGATGGTGTTGCGAGTTGTCAACTTGAGATTACCGATTGCAAGATACAGTTCGTTGCTATTACCGTTTCTGTTCTATGCAATCAATGTTGAAACCGGAAATTAACTGAACTACTTCCAGCCTAAATAGAAGGTTAACTAAAAAGATGGAATCTATTCTTGGGAAGCTGAATGGATTACAAAAAATCGATTCTGAATCTCTCTTATCGTTTTTCCTGTGATACCTGTCTACAGACAGACAGACAAAGCCGTTCTAGACTTCCGACACTTACGCACAGCATAGTTTGGAAGTCTAAAAAGATAATTGCCACATACGATTATATGCTATACTATTTACAGGGTTCCCACAAAAAAGTGAAGATCGGTTTCCCTGACAAATTCTTGAATATAAAAGGGAAGATATGGGGTAAATTCTATCATACACTTTTTCAACGGCCTCCTTCATCCCCATGGCCATCTAACACACTCCTTTAATTACCATTTACATATTAGTTATGTTCGACATGAGTAATTGTTATTTACACAAAATATATCATGCAAGTATATAACAATATATGAATGATACAGTACCACATACCTTGACACTGCAAATTAGACATTTTTTGCTTGAAAAAACAATAAAAAGCAATATAACATGCAGTCAGGAATATATTGTCAACTCTCCCTAAGACCTAATACTATCAGTCCTAAAATGAAATGAAATGAAAAGTTTTACGTTCCACAATTATGCCGTCTAGGCTAAAGGAGACGATGATAATGAGAAATGAATGAAACAGTGGAATGAAGAAAGTGGGAGGAAACGGAAGAACCACGAGAAAACCCAAGCACATGGTGTTTCTCCACTACAAAGTTCACCTGGTGCGAGCTGGGATCAAATCAAGGACCCCATGCACCAGAGGTGAACGCTCTACCATTAAGCCACCGTGGCCCACTATTAGTCCTAATATTGCCAATTTTGAGGCATGTTAATCCTCACATTTACATTTTTAAACAAAATTTTGTTTTGCTTTAAGTTCTTGAATTTGTTCTACGAGAGCGTTTTGTTCTTGTTTGTAACATTATTCCATATATTTCTTCTATGCTTCTAATTTTTTAACTTCAGCACTTAGTTTTCTTTCTTCACCTTTCATTTTATTTTTCTCTGCACTTCTGATTCGTTTCAGCTTAAGGTATTCATCGTAGCGTCTCCGAGCTGAACGAACTGGGAGAAGCATTCTTCGATCAACAGGAACAGATTCTATACCTTCATAGTTCATAATTTCATAGAACAGATTCTACACTCCTTCATTTCTCATCATCGTGCACCCGCCTCTGTGCTACTACAAAATCTTCGATTTGGTTTTCTACAATATATGTCTTATTGACTGAGAACCCGCCCTCAACTGAGGCAATGCCACAGGATGAAATTACACATTTTCACAACATTCCACAAATCAGAATATTCTTGCTTTTGGACATTATTTTTGGAAAGAAGTCACCTAACCTGATGCCCATCTTCTCTTGACACTGCTTTCTCAGCTACAGAATCCGATATTCTGTTATGCTCATGCAGTTTGTAGGAAGCTTTTTAACCTAATCTGAGCAAGTTGTGGATTGTTCTTTTGTAACCTGGGGTCCAAAGCTACCACATTACGTACCAGTTTGTACTTCAGAGGGCTCCTTTCCACAATCATCTTGACTGTGCCCAATTTCGACAGTCAAACCTGAAGGGTAGTTTATCTTTATCTGATGTTTTCAGTTCTTTTAGTAATTTTTCTGTATTAAAATCGATGTCAACGAAGATGACAAGTCATACTTCGATTTCTGCTTTTACATGATCAATTATCCCCCTCTCTGTCTCTCACACACAGTACCTCACTGCCTCAGCAAGAAATAGCAACACTGCATCACTGTCGTCATTGGAAATTCTGTACCATTGTGGTCTCCTTCACATATCAATCTGTACAACTGATAGAGGAAACAATTTTAGATTGAAAAATGAATAAATAAATAAACTTGCACATTTACGTTCCCTAACTTTCCATGACATTTTATGCAAAATGCATGATTTCCCTGATTTTCAGAATGTGGGAACCTTGTATTTAACAGGCTGTAAAATAAGTTGAAAAATTCTTCAATATTCTAAAAGAAAGAATGCACAGAAATTAGTGGGTTAAAATCGAAGAAAGCTAAACACAGAAGAGTACGTGTTTCCTCCATTTTCTTCACCTGGTTCATCGTTATTACATTTGGTACAGAAAACACTGTTTAACAGAAGACTAATTAATTACAAATATCAAACATGTTTAATGTTCAGAGATGAAAGAATTAGCTGAACAGTTGAAAAAACAGGTCAGTACAAAAAGAAGTACTAGCGCTGACCCAAATAGGAAAGCCTCTGAGCGCAGAAGAGTTTCTGAGGGGGCCTTTTAATGTTCTGCCCAGGATTGATTAATGCTTAAATAATTTAAGATGTTATATGATTAACACTGTACATATTGTATCTCGAACTGACTAAGTTTTTCACTGATTGGCCACATATCTCTATCACTACCTACACCCAGATTATCTTGAAGGATATCACAGGGAATTTTTGCAGTATTGCCCAATAATTTTCAGTACTTCCAGTATCGATACAAATTTCTAGTAGATTTACAATATTTCAAGTATCAGCAGCAGGGTAGGCTGGTTTAAACCAACTGTTTAAAAAAAATGGCTAAAAAAAAGAAAAATGTTTTAAATCATGTGAAGTTCATGGTGACGTTTCCACATAACAAACCATCTACATTAGTTTTATCTCCTTTTCACTTTCTAATCATGGCTTCTCATGTTCAATTCCCGGTCGAAGCACAACCCTTTTTTCAAGTGTAAATCAAGTAGCGATTCGGATGTCATTTTAAGCGAAAGTCTTCTCCTTAATAACCTAGGTATTACATAAGAATGTTAAGCCTAAAAATACGAAACGAAACCAAATTATATATATTTCTGCTTGCTTGAATGCCTGTTCATTTATAAAGAAGCCAAGATTGCTTAAATATACTGATGGACATGGCAAAATTTATCGACTGCCTACATAGCTTCCAACATTACTTTGGATTGGACTTTCAGTTTTAATTTTATTGAATGAAATCTACGTAATAAATTTGTAATTTAATACCTCAATTTTAGCGTACTGATTATGATACGTTGACCATAAAATTTTACATGCAAAGCAATAACAGGATTTTCCCGGTGGCTAAGGCGAAAGTTTCCCGATTTAAGAAATTTACTGACCGGACCACCCAACTTTATAATGAAAAGAAACAGACCCGATTTCCAAATATATTACTGGACCATAACTGTAAATATTCAATGTCAATTCTTTTTCATAGTTATCAGAACAGACTGTATGTACTATTAACAAATGTTCCAATCGAATGGGGCGGAGAGCATCATTACTAAGGATAGCATGGCATAAAACACAGGTGGTTGAATGTCATCTTTTTCAATGAACATAAAACAATACCTTTGAGCTGAAAGTTGCCATTTTACTTTTCTTTCTTTCTTTCTCTTTCTCTCTCTCATACATACATGCATGCATGCATACATACATACACACACACACACACACACACACACACAAAAGTTCCCAGTCTCTCCCCCCCCCCCCCCCCCAAAAAAAAAAAATCCACGACATATCCAGGACAAATCACCAATTTTCCAGGACTTCGACATAGGAAGGTATAACAGGATTGCAACTGTAGGTTTAAAACTCACAAGAGTGAAATGAAAAGTACAGTAGCTTATACAGTGAACATTAATACAGGTACGGTATTATAATACACAATAATTAAATACAAAAAGCGGAGCGTACTGTGCTGATTTTTTTATGGCCTCTCAACTACTCTTACCCGATCCACCCACATCCAGCACAGGTATTTTTATTCTTCCTGAATGACATTTTAATTGTGCACCGAACAAATTTACAAACAACAAAAAATCTATTTTTCATACATGACATCTTCATTGCGTGACAATCTGACATATAATTAGGAAAAAACGAAATTATATTAAAAGATTTTCAACTAAGTATGGAGTTGTGTGATTTCCTCATCTATAGACATAATCTCTTTCTTCTTTAGCGAAGCTGCTCTACGGATAGCATTTGACTTTGTCAAGCATGACTTCTGCTCTACTTCATGTCCCCGCACAAGCTGGTTTGCTTCGGTCTCCAAAGCTTCACTTGTTTCCATCAAATTCCTTTTCTTTTCCTGCAGCTGTTGTACACTTTTATTTATCTCTTTCCTCTTGCTCTGCACTTGCCTTTCTCTTTTAACAGTCCTTATTTTCTCCAGCTCTGCTATATAGCACTCCCTTGCATGGAAGGCATGATGCAGCATTTCTTTCATGATGTTGATTGAAGTAAGGTCTTTATGAGAAACGTTATCATACACCAATCTATGGAGGACTGATACTGGTACAAAGCACAGTTTCTGGAGGATAGTGCTAGTGAAGACAGCATCCAAGAATGGGTTGACAGACTAGTGGATGAAAGAAAAAGAAAAATGTTGTTCCAGCCAACCACCCTATGGGAGAAAGAAAGCCCACCAACTACCCACACATGAAGGATTATGACAAATTATTATTCAGCACAAAAGCATGAATAGCAAACAAAAACAGCAACCAATTAAAATCTTCATTATAATTAAGAAAAATTTGACATTCAGCATTTCTGTAAATTTCAAGGACAGATATTTATTTTCAAGGACATTTCCAGGACAAAATCAATTCAAGCACATTTCCAGGTTTTCCAGGATTTACAGGACGAGTGGGAAGCTTGAAAAACGAGAAATTACAAAGTCAATACAACATTCACAACACCGCAAAAACTTCTTACATGAACACCAGCCTGAAAAATTAATGAAACGAACAATACCTTGTGAGAAACAAGAACGAGCCCGTTACCAATCGACCACTTATCAGCTTCATACTAAGTAAAGTAGGCTTTTCGTATCAGGATTGGCTGGTTTAAACCAAAAAAACGAAAAATGTTCGTACAAATATAAGTGTTCGTAAAATCTTGATGAACACACATTTGTGGGTTATCACGTTTCACTCCCGTACATTATTCATATTATCTCCAGATCTAAATTCCCTATTCATTACTCAAAGAGATTATACTACAAAAGCCACTTTTTATATATAAGTTTATGAATGTTTCTTGTGTGATTTTTTATAGTTTATTATTATTATTATTATTATTATGCAACTGCAAGAAAAATTCTAAATATTGTTTCTTTTTAATAATGTTTACTATTGATAAAATAAATTGAAATGCAGTATTTTTTTGGATGTGGGATCAAACAACCCGCGTAGAGGCATTTATTGAAATCAGAAGCATCTTTGGTATCTATTTATGTATGAATGGGTCAGAGCCAAAGTTGACTCAAATAATCGTATCTTTATTCAATTTTCTTACTGATATGCTAATTAGGTCGTTGTATTTCTTTAACTTGGACTAAATTAGTTCTTCTGTAATCTGCAGTATTTTGAAATTGTCCATATGTAATTCTGTATAATGGTTTCACTTGTGCAACTGTATCTTTTTGTCCCTCTGAAATGACTCTTGACAATTAGACAATTATATGATATTAACAAGTATGTAAAGATCAGTACAACGTATTTTAATCAGGAGTCCTTCGTGAGTGAGTTGCCAGACGTATCGCATTTGTGGCCAATTAGTCCCGGTTTCAAGTTCAAATGGAGGACAGTTTCTTTCGGCTGTAAGTCGAGAAACGGTTTGGATTCCGCTTTAAGCTTATGTGACTCCTACCAGCATAACCTGGTTGTTGCATAGTAACACCAAGGCGAAACAAAGTTATTTCTGTCCATATGTGATATAAATACATAGAGCAAATTATTTAAACAAAAAAAGGAGGGGGGTTCTTTGGTTTTTTCAATAAAAACCATGGTTTTTACCAAGACTGTTTCGTATATTAATTGTTACCATGAATGCCGGAAATGAATACTAAAAACTGTTCTGCTCTCTTTCGACTCTACCCGCAACTCTTCGTTTTTAAAGTTGTTTGTTAATATTATTTTATTTTAATTGTCGAAAAGGTTGTCGGTGCGTTTGAAAATACTAAAAAAATAAATAAATAAATAAATAAATAAATAAAATAAAAGTAAAATTAAATAAAAGCAACATTTAAACAATCCATAACTAATTTACAAGGAGCCAAGAACGTACACTAAATTATGATTTTTTCTTATGGTTATTTAACTTACAAATATTATAAATGTTGTAACAAAGAGGCATTAAATATCGTACAAACGCAAAATAACTATTAAGTAAGAACTGTGGTTTTATAAAGACCAACTATGGAAATAATAGTGCATTATAATGGTATGCAGTCTTGCTGGGAACAGATACAAACTCTTGAGAATAGTATTATTATTATTATTGAAGATCTGAAAATTCAAACGTGTCGGAAGTCGCAGAAGGGATCAGCCAAAAACCACGTACGACCAATGAGCAAAAAGGACGGAGGAGTGAAGTATGCAAGGTTTATGAAGGGTGCGCTAGGTAAACAAGGTTGGGAACTACTGACCTAGATGATACAAAGGGTACCAGGACTCGACCATCAGCGGCAAGAAACTATTGATTCTCAATATTAGGAGCCAGAACATCCCTTAACCTACTAGTCATTTGGACTCAATCTTTCTTTACTTTCGTCTTTGTTTTGTTGAAGGAACTGGTTCTTATTAAATTGAACTGCTTTGTGAACATCCCTACAAGTAGTTTAAGTTTCTAAATAATTACAGTTAAATGTTGTTCCGATTTCCGATTCTAGTATTAGATTAATATATACATGATTTTTAAAGTAATATTGTACAATTCCCATTCAGTGCACCACGTAGTTTCACCAACGAGGATGAAAGATGATATATGCTCTAGACTCGAACTCTAAAAGACTACAATGTCCAATAATGCAGAGGCCTAGGAATGGGCATGCCAGAATAGATACAGTTAATTTCAATGTTCACGAGCGTTTGAACTGGCGCATTATCTTGGAAAATTAGGACACTGGACTGATACAACCTCTGAATCGTAGATGAATGTTATCACCTAAAATGTCCTAATAATCATGAGCCAAAATGCGTCTTCAGAAACAATCACGAGTCATATTGAATACCACGAAACTGCAGTCCACAGCACCAGAGCCACCGTAGATGTTTTGCGGCAGGGAGGAGAACGTTTGAAGCATAAGCTTCGAGCGTCCGTTATACATAAGCATGAACTGTTTGTAATCAGATAAAAGAAAAATACGACTCATCGGATCATATTACGCGTTTCCAATCATCGGTAGTCCACTATGCATGTTCTCGGCAGTGGTAAATGGTTTAGAAACTTAACCTTGCAGAGGATGTTCAATTTATATGCTTGTCGCAACAGGATGTTCCAGATGCCGATTGAATTCCGCAGTAACTTTTGTTGCATTCTCTCTATACCCTTGGTAACAATCCTCTCCAATACTTGACGATCCCTGTTACTGAGGCTTCTCTTTGGCCACTATTATTCTTCAGCTATGCTGTTGGCCATGAGTTCTGTAAGTCATCAACTTGGAGACTGTTTCTCGCAATACACCTCACAAACTGGCTACCTTAAATATACTTGAGCCAACAAAAAGGTCTATTTGGAATTTGAAACGCAAGAGGTCTCTAAATTTACATCAACCTCGTCTGCACGCTTCAACACATATTTCCGTCTATTGCGCTTGACGTATTACAGACGTCCCACACGATCTACTAAAATACCACTAACAATGGGCGGGAAATCCACACTCATGCATCTTCAGTGTTATCTCACACACCTTACGTATCACAACCTACAGATATACTCAGTATTTTGATAACCATCTGTACACATATCACTTCTCAGTCAGGATCATATATCCAACATGTTTTAAGGTCATATTTTGTTGTGAAGTGAGTCTATTTGTAGATCTCGTTAACATTACGATTACCACGATGATGCAATTGAAGATAATACATGTCCTTATGCTTGACACCAGGTTCATTATATTCCATGCAACCATAAATGCGTCGTCAGAGCTACCTCGAGAAGGATCTACACATGTAAGTAATTTTATTTATTTTCCTAGGACTCAGTCTACAGCAGGTACACAAAATTGTTATTAGCATACTTTGGTCTTTCCTGATTACAAATCAATAAGAAATCTTGCAATTAATTCTTTCCAGTCACAATACTGCAATTTCCGTACACAATTATGGGATTTAAAGGTTAAGATTAGCTTCCTACCATTTCTACGTAATGAACGTCGCTATGGTTGGCGAGGTTTAATTGAATACTATACGATCTGGGTCACGTTAACATATTTGTTGAGCAACGTCTTCGAAAACAAACTGATAACTATTCCTGAATGTCTGCATTCGAAACGTCGCAACACATATTCAATATTTTTACCTAGCTGATAGCCCGAGAAAACTAATTTTACGTCCTGCTACGAATACAGAACTAATTTTCTGTCTTGCTTCAGACTTAAATTTATTTTTTTCAACGAAAGGGTTCACACAGATATTGAAATGCAAAGAATCCTGAATATTTTCTTTTTCATTATCTAATACGGGGAGAGTCGGTTTGAAAAGAGGAAAAACTTTTCCTCTAACATTATTTCTTTCTATCAGCGTCTGTCACTAACTATAATAACTTTACCCTGGATAATTAATACAATTTTATTCAGATATACCGAGAAATAGCCTAGATACTAGGTTTTCCTGTAAATTTACCCTAAAAGTCCTGTGTGTTTGAAATTTAACGACATCACCGTGCACTTCTACAACAGACGAGAAGTAATCTAATTAAACCGCCTGATCATCTATGTTCGAATAATACTTGACATCTACTGAAGTGTTCATGCTGTGAACTACAAACGTTAATTTCAACTATTCTCTCAAGAAGCTTCTTACGCACAATATTTCCCCACAGCTGCTAGGTATGAAACTAAAAGTCTAAGGAAATAATAATAATAAATGTTAAATCTATAGGGACTTCCCTATCAAGCTTTCCAATTTGTAACGAAGTACTTCTCAATAATCAATTGATACGGAAGCAGAAATTTGGAAAACGAAAACACGACTAATCAGCTTAAAAATTTGTTATTGTTCTTATCGACATATAACCTACCTGAAATAATGGTATCAACTTCCTATCGGTTGTTCCACCACTGTCTTCAACAATTACAGCAAGATAATAAAGTACTCTGTGCTACAAAAGAAAAGGAAATACACATTACTGCAGAAATACACTTTGAAAACAATGAGTAAAATAATATGAAATAAATCGTTAAGTAACAAGTTTCAACCCAACAGCTGTATAATTTGAATAATTTGCTTTCCAACAGATAACAGATAATTGTTACATTACAACTACACATCGACAGAAATTCTCCCTCTTCCCCTTTATCCCAATAGCGACTATACTAGAATGATTCATCGTAAGACTAAATATGAAAAGTAGGTATAGTGAACCAATGCAATAGTAACCTTAAACTCAACTTAAGCAGTAGTTTTTATTAATTTAATCGTATACGTTTGGTTGACTCCTTCAGTATCATCATCATCATTAGTACATATCTGTTAATAAGGAATCTTTTACATTAGTTCGCGGGTCCACAGAATTATTTAAGTCACGTACTGACGATGATGATAAGGAATCCTCGAAACGGAAACGATTAAGTTAATACAGACGGGAATTTAAATGGAGTTCAAGGTTAGCTTTTTATTATTAAATATGCATCTTATTTAGCAATTTTAACGAATTTTTGTTTAATGGATAAGGCTGAAAGGAATGAAAGAGATAAAGGCAAAGGCCTTAACGGCATGATTTGAACCCTTTCTAACAGAAGGATTTTTGACGAATATTGTTGAGTTTAATTTTGTTTCTTCTATTCAAAATTAAAAATTCGACACGCTATTACACAGAACACTTTATAGATTACAAATCGGAAGTTGTTTACATTCTGGTTCATACGATGGATTGTAAACTGTAGGAAATGCTTCTAGATATGCCTTTCCGCACCCCCCATAGCAGAACATGCCGCGATCTGTGAGGTGATCGCATAAAATTTGCTGTGCCTTTGCAGAAAAATTGTGAGAAAAAAAAAATAGCTAGCAGAAGGACTTTCTGTCTTCTTCAAACTTCTTTGAGTTTATGAGTATATTCCCATTTCAGTTTTTGATAGATATAGATCAGGATAGATTATTTTTTGAATACAAGTTTTTTTTTTTTTTTTTTTTGTTTTTTTTTTTTTTTTTTTTTTTATTAAATTTATGGAGGACTTGGTAACCAACTCAAGAAATGACTTTTTTTTAAATTTAAGACTCTTTTTAAAGTTAAAGTAACAGATTTCCGACACAACGATTTCGATTTCCGTGGGCAACGACCAATTGTTGTGAAATTTTGTTCAAGAAAAAACAAGAAATTCTTAGAAATGGGCGAAAACTACACACAGCGGGCATAAGTAGCGGTGAGCAATATTCTCGCGGAGTGAAAGAAATTCGTGAACAGTTAAAAGTGCATCTAATAAAGGCCAGAAACGATGGTTACAACGCGCATCTCCGATATGATAAAATAATTATCAACGGCACAAAATACAGCTTGCAACAGTGTATAGACTACGAGAATAGCATGTATTCTGGAGAACAGGTCCGCCAAACAAAAACCTCTGCCGACAGGAACACGTCATTGCAGGAAGCAGCGGGCGACGGCGACTATCAAAGAAGCATAAACGCGAGGGATCCTAGAGAAAAAGCCACCTACAACCAAATAAGAGGAGCGGAGGGGGAGTGGAAAAACAGATGGAACGAATGCAGAACAGAGAGGACAGGACATCGACCCACATATCCAGGTAAGGAGAAACACGCAGAAACCGATTGTGACATTAATGCACCAGAATATCCAACGATTAACATAAGAAATAACTGACCTTGAAACGTTCTTGCATACAATAGACAAACAACCGCAAATCGTGTGCCTGACCGAACATTGGTTAACAAAAGAAAATATTGAACAAATAAAAATTCAAAACTATGAAGTAGTTAGTCACTTCTGTAGAGAAATAAACAGCAGGGGAGGATCAGTAATCCTAGTCGAAGAAAACTTCGACTTTAAACGAAAAATAGTTCCTTTAAAATGAGATTTAGAAACTTCCGAATTTACCTTGCGTATAGTAAAATCGCTCTAACCATCCCCAGGCGGCAACAAAGGAAGCGGAATACAATTGAAGGAAACCGCGTGTTTCTTTGTTACATGGGAGGGATAATTCAACATGTCCTTCTAGTTGAGGGTGGCCTGCCAGTTGACCTGCTGAAAAAGAAAGCGATGTTGCAATTTTCACCCTCTTGCTTACTGATTCTTCAGTAGTCTTCGCAGAAAGACAGATTTATCTAGTTTCTTCGTTACTTTTGTTTTCATTGCATCCTCCTCCTTCCGTCTCCTTTAGCTTGAAGGGCATAATTTTGGGACGTTAAACTGAAATATTTAATTTAATTTGAATTCGTTGTAATGAAGAGAAAAAAATAAATCAATCATTAGTTTCATGATATATGCTTATATTACTCTTAAATATAGCATATTGTTAATATTATGTAACTTCCATAACGATAACGCTTGTACGAACCAAACATGTTAAGTAGTTCGCCCCTGTCCTCCTCTTCCACCCCCGCAAGGCAGTGCCGCAAAAGCCTGATGAGGAAAAAATACAATCTTTCTTTGCCGCTCCCAGAAATCCGTCCTTGACCGCCCCTGTCCATACTATTATACTGTATTCCTTTAATTATTGTTGTGTTTTATTATTATTATTATTATTATTATATAATGTATTCATCGATAATAAAAGTTTAACGATGGCAACAACGTATTACTTCGACACCGAACACGTGCCGTTTATGGCTTATTTGGAGTGTTATTTATGAGGGCGGTTAGGGTAAATTTTCTGCTTGAGTACAAAGGAAGCCGGTTGGGGACCAATACAACGTCTTGACTATATCTACTGGAATATGTGATATATAGTACGATTATTGCATGTTACAAAGGTCCATTGATCGTAAAATATATTGTAAAAACAAACTGGCAACTGAAAATGAAATTTAAAAAAAAAAAAAACTATTCTTGCAATATATATACTTCTTAAAAATCCATTAATCCTTTTAGATTCTTGCTTTTTCTTTTTTTTTTTAAAAAAAGGAAAATGTTGACTTTCAGTCAAGTAGTTACTGCTTCAGTACTATTTATCCGAGTATCATCGCTGATACCTCATTCGCTTTAGAATGAAACAAGCTTCCAAACAATACCATTCACATATGTACAGTACATTAATGTACAACAAGAGAAATTTGGGAAAATAGGAAAGTTTCAATCCGAATTATCACTTCCTTGAAATTTGATGCTCCCTGGGGCAGTCTCGGCTACAGGTAACCGAATATAATCTTGTTTCAGAAATACTATGGCCGCTACGTACTGCGTATGCCAAGTTTCGTTTCAATATCTAGAATAATTTAAGGGTAAGGGGAAAAAGTAGGAATGTCACAAAACTGCATTTTCGAGAAAATTGCGTTTTTATATTCTAAACCGCATAAAAAAGAATAAGGTAGTCAAACCTTTTGTGTCTTTTTACCTGGACATTTCGACATCTACGCATGTCAAATATTACCAAGAGTCACCAACAGATAAGGCAAAGCTCCCGATAAAGCACACACATGGACATTCCTTGTTTTTTTTTTCCTTTTACCCTTCAATTACAAGGGGAAAATATTTCTCAATCCTGTTTGACAATACAAATTAGAAACTTCTGGAGAACTGAACCCAGCAAGAACATTTTTATTCCTCATATACCAAGCATTCCACTTGAATTTACACCGCCCAATTGGCATTCACTAATAAAAATGTAACAAACACACATAAATACCAGCTAAAACAACACTCACTTCTCTTGTTTGGCTTAGAGCTATATGGTATAAAATTTCTGGATGTAAGGAGGGGAATGGGGAGACAGGAAGGAAAAATTCTATAGTGTTCATTTCTTAATATATACGCATTAACTATAGACCTAAAGAACCGACAAATACTTTCTTTTCCTTCCACTTTTGCAGACCAAAGGCAGAAATGTTCCTAGGTTATCCCAAAACACGTGGCTTTGTTTCAAGAAGCCCAAACTTAAAGGGACGTCATCATCCTTTATTGTCGAATGCAGAGCGGAAAATCCATTTTGTTAATACGCTATACCCTCTGGGTATAAGAAAAAAAAAAAATGAAAAATACAGAATACTTTGAAGCCAGCATATGTTCTAAAGAATGGTAAAAATTGATTATAGGTGCGTGACACAGCGTTTGTGCCAAAAGGGTTAATAATGTCGCTTTCTTTGATATCTGGCTTCTGACTTAAAGTACTATTTTAGTATTTGCCTGGCATGTTTTGAGAGAAGATAAAGAAATCTTCAGTCAGAACGGCTAGCCCTTGAACCCTGAGTAACAGGGGATTTTATTCCTATTCTATATTATACCTCTTTGTTATTCTACAAAATTGTGTACTTCCTCCTTACTAGAAATCGAAATATAAGCGAGTACCAAGTGCAAAGTGTCCCACAAAACACGGATTCTCTTTGTACGACAGGGGAATTCCATACTTTCTTCCAAATGTGTACAACAAAACATGAATGCTTAAGTGGTTTTTTCAACTATGAATACGGCTTTAAATGTACATACAAAATTTAATAAACTTGATTTTGCCCAATAAAACCCACTGGCTGGGTATTTAAAAACACGGGTTTTTAATTCCTATTGTGAAAAATGCTTTAAATTATGTACTATCCATTTAGAAGTTGTTAATATTCTTAAACTGAAAGATTGTTACTACAGCGATACTCGTACCAACATAAATATTGACCCCAAACAAATTGAATGCTTAATTTCATGAAGAGATTTGTGTGAAGCAATTACCATTGTGAAACAATAAACTTTAAGGAGTCTCATCAGTTTTCGGGTGGAACTAGAAACTAAACAAACTAGCTCATTATTCTGTGCCTATATACTTAGAGTTCTTTGTAATCCGAAGCACAATAAAGATATGAATATAATTTTGTGGGTGTATAAGCTTATCCTTATATGAAAAAATTGTACAAATTGCTGAGAAATAAAAGGGAAATATACACAAATATGAACATTAGACTAACAACGCCAGAAATTTAAATCAACTGTTCAGGTAATATCCTACATATTAGGATCCAAATCTACAAACGGATAACTATAAAATTGTTTAAGGAAGTAGAACTTTAATTCTATTACTCAATTCACAAAACGATATATCGCGAGATCAACTTGCTATATGTTTGGGTCATCTATAGATGACTTGCGGACATTCTCTAGTCTATAAAGAATACGTTAGATGAATCGGATTACCTAACATACGTAACGCAATGCTTTTATTAGACTTCCTGTTCCGTTCTATTATCGTAAGAATCCACAAGTTAATATTCAACTTTCACATACAATGCACAGGAAAGTGAAAGGAGAAATTAGGTTTCGATCCCTTCTGAATTTATAATATTCTGTTCATAAATATTGTTTAAATCCAACCCTGAAGAAATTCCAATTAGTGTACTGTTTAAGCGGCTGATGGAAGTGTTTTAATCAAATGCAACATGTGTGGAATTAAAAATGGAATTCTAGTTTATGGATAATCCAACGGAGTAGGAATTGTCATGAAAGGGTCGTTCTGTGTCAATTCAACCGCTCATGAGACCCACCAATAGCGATCTTCACGATATTTTGTCAGGAGTTTGTTTAAACATACGAAATGGCTGGAGATATATTTTTTTTTATTATTATTATGTTCCCTATGCTTTGTAGTGCTGTATTAACTGTTATTTGTGGAATTAGGCAATTTAGTTATTGAAACATGCATGCTAAAATATTTAAATTAATTGAAAAACCACGCAATATATAATGTACGATAAAATAACTTGCTTCATTTCCAAAATAGTTTATTTATTTACTTTTAGCTATAGGTAAGCTGTAAAGTAATTTTTATTAGAGAATAAAAATCCTTTGGAGAAATTAGAGGTTTCATGAAGAAAATTATAATACAGGGTAAGACAAAAATCTTTGAACACACTTTTATTTTGAAACTTATGAAAGGAAAATATGAAATATCTTATTGGGAGATGGAGTGAGAGCAACAACTTACATGGTACAGTCCGCAGCAAAAAACCTGCAACATGAGCTTATTGTGAAACGACGACGTCTTTTGCTCCAAAATAAGTGTGCAGGGGAGGACGCCAAGGTTTCTCTGCCGTGATTCGTGCCACTTAGACGTTATGTTGATTCCCTGCGCTATTAGGCGTAGTTTCACAATTAACTTACATTCTCATGTTGCAAGTATTTTGCTGCGGACTGTATATGACAACAATGGACGCAATACTGAAATCCGCTATCTTGAACGAAATTTCAAATAAGAAGAGGGGCATGTTGCATACTGGCGTGAGCTCAGGAATCTAAATGGATAATTGTTACTTTTATATATTGTATAATTCGCACTTTACAAACTCTGAAAAGTTCAAAATTACCTACGAATGGCACGCTATAACATATGTTCTATGTGGTGGTCATCACGTCTAATCCACAATCGTAGTCGCCGTATCCACTCTAACTGCACACGCAGGAGAATATCCAGTGGAGTGGGGTCACACGCAGCGTGGATTGATTTAAATCACTACATTTTTTAAATAAAAATCGTAGATTTAAATCGGATTCCGAAATAAATTAAAGTGAAAATAAGTAAAATCCCGTTTCTGTTCTGTTATTTCGATTATGAAAGTTAATCATCATAATACAATGAGACTCAAATGTACAGTATAGTATGAAAATAGGTGTCATGCAGAGGATGATTAGGGAAAATCCCGTTTTGAACAGGTAACGGAGCAATCCTGCTTTCTTCTTTCCGAAACATTGTGTTTGGGTTTTAAAATCGTTAACTATTCCAACGGAGAAATCACCATCGACATTTAAGACGAAAATTCTTTTTTGTGCGTGTCTTGTTTGTTCCCAGATAATAGGGCGTATTTAGAGGGGTCCTATCCCTTCTCCATTTTTTTTTTTTTTTTTTTTTTTGTTAATTTTATAACTTTAGGCAAAATTTATGTATTTCATGCCGCAAGCTAGTTTTGAGTTTTTAAAAATAGGCCCCTGCCAAATATCAGTAACTTTTGTGAAAAAAAAAAAGTGTCATTTTTGATAAACGTTGCTGTGCATTTCCCTTAATGCTTAACCTTTTAAATTATATCACCTACCTTTAGGTGATAGGGTAGAATCTTCATTATTCGATTAAAAAAGTACCAATAAGGCCTTTTACTTCGTTTTCTTCAAGACTGGAGGCATTTTAGAACACGTTACATATGCTTTCACGCCTTTCTGCGTTGAGGCATGGTGTGTGATGACGTCATAAATTTAAAAAGATATTTTTTGTTATGCGTATTATTATTATTATCTTTTGGCGGGTTATATTTTGCATTCAGAAGACTGAAATTTTGCACACTCGTTCAGTGCACCCCTTAATAATTTTCAGATCTCTTCGTGGAAAGAGCGGGGTCCAGAGGGGAAAAAATGTTTTTTTAAAAAAAGGATATTTTTAACAAAAAATAGCTTTCCTGCCTCAGATGGAGACATATGAATGGTACCGTTTCAAAGGATGTTCTATTCTGAAGAAAATGATGTACGCACTATGATCCTAGCATAAATAGGGATGTCTCAGGAAACTGTTACTTGAGATCCTCTTTTATATGGGAATCTGGGGTATTTGGGGAATATTATTTTTCGCGGGCTTACTTTTGCACCTACAAGATTGAAATTTTGCACATTTACTCAGTGCACCCCTCAGTATTTTTCAGATTTGTATCAGATCTCTGCCTTAAAACAGGGGGAGGGGTCCACAGAGGTAAAAATTAAATATATATATATATATATATATATATATTTTTTTTTAACAGAAAATTCCTTTTTTTCGTGATTTACCCGCCCCAGATACATGATGGAGACATTTGAAGGGTACCGTTTGAAAATTTGTTTTATTCTGAAGAGAATAATGTACAAATCATGATCCTAAGATAAATAAGGATGTCTGAGGAAATTTTTATATTACATCCGGGTCATCTGGGGCATTGTGGGAATGTTCTTAGCTCATTGTTACATAGTTACCTCGCCCTTACTACTCAAGATAGAAGCTTGAAATTTTGTACACATATTTAGTACACCCCTTACTATTTCCCAGTTGATTTTGAGATCCGTACGTCAACACAGGGGAATCCAGAGGAGATAAAAATATTAAAAAAAAAAAAAAAGGTAAAAAAAAAAAAACGCCGATTATTCTCAAAATTTCCCGCTTCAGGGATATGATAGGGAAATTTAAATGTTACCGTTTCAAAAGCTGTTCTATTCTAAAGAGAGTGATGTATGTACCATGATCCTAGGATAAATAGGGATGATACTGTAGCTGCTTGACTGAAATTCTATAATTTACCTTTAAAAAGAGTCATAGGGATTGATATAGGTTAACGATTGGGGATAATTCATAATTCAACACCAATACTTTCACTTAAATAGCATAATTAGCATTTAACACTAATTCCTAATGCTTTTCCTTCAGTTCGCGACTTGTATTATACGAAGAGAATGATTTGATTTAAATTTTAAAAAATCAACAAAAAGGTTTTTTTAAAAAAAAAAAAAAAAAGTCATGATTTTTTCCACCCTGGTCACACGCGTGTTCAATGTGTTCCTATAGGTGCTTTATATAGCGGAGTTTCTCAGCATACATTATCTGGTTTAGATAACACCACACCTAAAGCCATTAACGCACATCAACGCCACAGTGAAGAGGGGCGTCGTGTTGAAAATAAGAAGAAAAATTACTGTTTGGATTCAGAACGTTGTACAGTACAGTTCAAAAATGGTAAGAACTTCTTAAATGTGTACTACCATAAGCAACACTTTTACCATTTAAGTTGCAAATAGTCATTTTACGCACATAGTCATGGCAAATAAGTTTCTTGATGATACTGGTGAAACATTGAAGCTAATTTGTAAAGCCTCTTTGAGGAACAAATAATAATTTATACTTTTGACATTACAGATTCTGTGAGGAAAGTTAAATAAATTGATGTTTTCTTTATATCAAAGCAAGACATGATAGAATTAGGTGCTGAATTGATTGAGGCATATCATGAAACAATATAACAATTCCAGATACTCACTTAATGCTCCTACCAGTTAATAAATTGATACAACAAGACAAAATGCTGATAAGCATTACATCATGGCTTCAGAATTTAATTTGGAACATGGACAAAGTGACGTCAGTTTTTGTATAAATTCATATTGGCTTGTGTTTCTGAGGTTGCTATTTATTCATTTAGAATTTCTTGTGATAATGTCTTTATTACTTTGCTTTAAACATTATTTTCGCACATGTGAATATTTACCAAATTCTATTTTCCAGTAACGAATACTATCGCCAAAATAAACTAAATTCCCACGCCAGAAAGTGAGTAAAGAACAGCTTCTTCCTGAGAAAAATAAAATCGTATCCCGAAACATAATTTAAACGAAAGAAAGAAAGAAGTCAATCATTGCAAATTCCTAAAGTTTCACAATCTCCGAAGGCGCCTTATAGTTATTGACAGACGAAATATCGTTGCTTCACACTTATACTTTACATTCAATCATTAGTTTAACGTCCCGAAAACGAGATAATTTCTGAGTTAATAACAAGAACAAAAGGGATGTGAACAGGGGGAAAACGGAAGAAACTCGAGAAAAAAGCCCACTTAGTGTTTACCACAAAATGCACCCATGTTTTGAACATATCGACTTTGGTGACAGAAGTGAACGATCTACCGATTACGCCACCGAATTTCTGGTTTAGATAGTATCAACATGAAAAATATTTCTAACTCCCGTAACATCTGAAACATGGTCCACATTCCTTGGATTAGTTTCTATCGTTCAATGAATCTAGATACCACAGCAAGGAACCAGTTTGCTTCCCTAGTCCAAAAACCAAGGATTTTGGAGAAAAATAACACAGAATAGCAACATATGAACATGATGGAGATCCCATGTACATTTTTTTCTTAAAGTAAAGATATGAACATGTCAATGTTAAAACAGGAATGAACATGTCAATTCGTTACTTCCACAATGTACTAGAAACAAATTAATATTATTATACGATAATTTGAATCGCAAATCCTAACCGCACCCTTTTCTTTTCTTTCATTTCTCATAGGAATCTCGTGAATCTAAATCTTGATTTCTGGTTAATTACTATTCATTGTAATTTTAATATCTACAAATCCTTGGAATAAGGAAGTTAAAAGTGGATGAAGGTATTTCAATAAAATGTAGCAAATGATAGAACTTTCTGTTATTAGATGCCAGTTTGGATAGAAACGAACACGTTTCAGTGATTTTCTACAGGTCAATTTGGTTTCTGAAATTCTAGGGATACGTGTAGACTTTATGGACAGCTTGTATTTATTTAAGAACGCAATTTTTGATCCATTTATTAGAGCATTATTGTTCCACTCGGTATAAAGAATTACTTTTCGAAGTTTATACGTATTTCATTTTCTACATACCCTTCAAATACCATGTACTGGTCATGGTAAATTAATCAAATTATTTTTAACATTAAATCTGTGTTAATCTTATTTTCATAAGTAAATTTCTATTGCAACTAAGGGAAAAACAATGGGCTCTTATTTCTGCTATATGTATCTGTGGCTTTTGGGAAAAGGGGAATAAGTCCAAAATTGTCAATTTCCAGTTATCCTCAGTTTCCTTTCGTAAGGGAGGGCGGAATAAATATTTCGACTGTTAAGGGGGTTGCTCAAAAAAAGGTCCAGATGCACACTGTGGACACTGTAAATAGCTGAAAATTGGCAATTTGAGACATGTTCCCCTTTTCCTAAAAACCGCAGCTATATCCAGGGTGGTCCCGGAAGTGGGCATACCCCCCTCCTTTAGTTTTAACAGTATAGTGTTAGTTATTGTAGAATGTCTGTACACAGTTACCTTGAAGTCATAAAAGTCATAAACATCGGTATGATCACCATCCATGTCGTAACACAGCTGAATTCTGCACCAAGTTCTTGCAAATGTTTTGCAGAGATACTCCGGAGTCACGAGGATGAAGGCGTGTTCCACAGCTGCTCGTAATTCCCGCGTTGTGTGATATCGAGTGTTTCTTACTTGTCGCTTTATGAAAATCCCAGGCAGCACTGTCTGGTGTCGTCAGATCGGGACTTCTTCGAGGCCAGGCAAAGGGAGCTGGTGAAGATGCACAACCTCTTCCAATCACATATTACTGATTACTCCAACTTCACTGCAAACAACTGTTACCAAGCAGAAAACAAACGAACATGGATAGCAATGTTACCAGACAATGCCAAGCAATGTTACCAAACAAATGTGGGTAAAACATAAAGCCGTCAGAAAACACCAATTAGGGGTACGCCCACTTCCGGACCACGCTGTACAGTGTGCGTAGGAATGTATGTATGTACGTGTGCATCTGAAATGTCATTTTATTACTTCCTTCGTTTTACCTTATGCATTCTGTATCGTCCCCGAATGACCAATACATACTACAGTAAACCTAGGAATATTGTTGATATATATTTTTTTACATATTCGCTCTGGATGTTAACAACACACGGATCTCACGCTGCATTAATATGAAATTTCATCAGCTTATTACTCTATTATAGTTACTGCAAAGTAAAATAAAGAAAGAAGAAAAAAAGCTTACCAAAGAAATAGCTTCGTTAATAACAATATCACGGACAGCACGCCAACTGATAAATTGGGAGATCTGCTGCCCGCTAGCAAAGGTAGTAGTAAGTTGTACACCAACTGAAGATACAATAAGCAGGGATTCTGAAAATGATAATACATATAAATAAAGATTTTTTGGAAACATAAAAATATTACACAGAGCTGATTCATTTATATTGAGTTGAATGTGAATGTGGCATTTATATAGGAAATGTGTTCCCACAACAGGTGCGGCTTGTGAGTCCGAAATAATAATAGTCCATTGGGCTGCATCCGGACTCTTGACAGAGATGTCAAAGAAGGAAACTGCCAAAATTCCAGTTTCCTGTTCCATATGGCGACAGAGTTCCAGCGATGTTTTCGTCGTGTGACTGGATACATTGTCTTGATGCAGTTCAAACTGGCTCTTGTCCGTACAATGCTGGGATTTCATGCTGGTACATTTCAGTCAGGACATGAATCTCGTAGTGCGCAGTTGATATTTATATTTCGCTCCACCTTTTGGAGTGCAATTTGCCCCAAAACGGTCACAATCCAGCCTTACGAGAAACCGGCCACAATCCTTAAGAAAGACTTCACGTACTAGAGGAAGAACGTGCTTCGGCCCTTGGCGCCAACAGGTGTGTATATAATGGCACGAATTCTTCAGTCTGAGATAAATTCACGCCTCATCAAAAGTAACAACGAACTTCCACGGATCACCGTAAGTCCACGTTCATACAACTTTCTATAGTTCTTTTCGCTCAGCCACATGACATGGTTTCAGAGCACTGCTCTTGCGAACAACCGTGAGGCGTAAACCCCTGTAAATGGCGTAATTGGTCGTCGCCTGCGATATGTGGCATGTGCTGGCCATCAAAAGCTGTGTGGGGGATTTTCGGAGGTCGCCATACGCTAGGGTGACCAGACGTACTGATTTTCGCACTACAGTACTGTTTTTCAAAGAGGTATCCTGCATGTTGCAAGGACACCTAGATGTCCTGATTTAATTTGCATATTTTAATGTTTCGTTCTTATCCACAACTTTCGAATCATACGCACATATAGACTTAAGCTGATTGGGTGTCGCCATTGACCAATCAAATTCCGCCTCCTTCCTGCCAGGACATATATAATGAAGGCTTATGCTTTTGGTTTCTCATACCTTACCCTAAAGACGAGAACAATGTTGTAAGTTCTCGGAGCGTTGGACGACGTGGAATTCACATGGCTGATTGCCCGAGAACAACTATATTAAAAAATAAATTGGTGACATTTTGGAAATAGTTTGAAGTTAATGGGTAAATAACCATCAAGGTAAACAAGAAATGTTATGCTTTAACATACTTAAGCTTTCTTTTTCATTAAGCTTATTCCTTTATGTTATCCATCAAATTGCTTTAAATTGTTTCATCAATCTTGTATTTGTCATTCAAGAAAGTATTTGGAGTTGTGATGAATTACTTCAATATTTTTGTTGAGTACCTTTTCTCTTTCTTAAAAAAAAAAAAAATTAAAAAAAAAATTTTAAAAAAAGAGAATGAATGAATAACGTAAGGTTAACGCTAGTGTGAAATAAGGACATGCGTATTGCCGACGCAATAGCCTATCACTATTATATTTGTGTCCTACTTTTCGCTTGTCAGAATCTGGTCAGCCTACCATACGCCGAACCACACACACAATAGCGGCAGGGTACTTTTTACAGGATGCCGCTGCTCGCATCGGTGTGATGGGTCCAGGACGTTGTACCGTATATATCCGTACAATACGATTCACAGGACACGGCCTATACGAAAATTACGAACTTGACACATTTGTATGATGCGCGACGCCGTGATAGCGACGAAAAGGGCCACAATGAACTCCTTCCAGGATCTGTTCACTTGCGGCAGCATCAAACTACGCTCGATCACACTGCTCTACTGCTTTCACTAACGAGATACTGTTACTTGCCACGTGGCAATCTTATGGCCATGGGTTACGTCTGCACGGTACAGTTGCACATTGACTTTGGCTCACTATAAATGAATCAAGCTCTGTATTTGGCTTGAAATGCTAACCTAATAATTGGCAAATTACAAAGGTTTCTTAGTAACTATGAGCTCTGCTCTCTAATGACTAGCTCACTACATACAGAAGATCTATGCTATAAGGATTTTCATTGACACATTGCTGCAAATCACGCTACTGTATTCTAAACTTTAAAGAAATTATATTTCAACATGCTACTTTTTTTCTTTTTTTTTTTTCAAAAATATTGTAATTAGAATTGTCCGTAAGACAATATTGCGATTTATCATGAGGCAGAAAAGAAGGCTCATTTGATTTCCTTGTAAATGATAATATGGAACTTTACTACAGACTACCCGTATGTTGCCAAATATCTTATGAAATATACATATTGCATCGTTTTAGAACATACAACATCGACAAATAAAGCTTGTAATTATATTTCCATACATACACAATGTAATTAGTTACACTCCCGACTCTTCTGTGTTGCATATAGGCCGCACTTTTTTCCTAAATTTTGCCTTGAAAAATCATGTTGCGGCCTATAATTGAGTTTTTCCCACTCAGATCATAAACTGTCAGTTTCAAAATGACATACACATATTATTGTGCAGCCTTCAATTTGAATCATTTCAGTTGTAACGTACACATTTCCTGTTTTAAACTACAAAATCAAGCAAATCTTTTTCCAAATCTGGATATTTACACTTTTGAACTCGAACACCGACTTTTCAAACTATTTAAGTTTCTCTTCACTTGCACACCACCGACGAAGTTTTTCTCATCAACACCAAATTTGCGTCCAGCTTTCCGCTTTCCGTGTTCCTTTGCATAGCTGATAACTTGAAGTGTAAATTTCGCTGTATAACTACTACGCTCCTTTCTCATTGTCACTCAGAAACCAAATGATCCAACTTTTCTCGAATAAATCAGCTTTTTGAACTTGACTCGACTACGGTAGGTCCAATAGTATTTGAGCTATGGACGTTTAAAATTAATTTTTTCATGTTTTCGGTAGTCTGTAACTCCGAAAGGAAGCATTTGTGCACCCAGGTTGGTCTATACTTTTCGTCTTATCTTGGTGTCAGGAATCAGCTCCCAAACGTTGCCAGTGTTGTTTTGAAACACCATGTTTAATAATTATTTAACATCTTATATACAAAAGTGAGTAGGACTTCTTTAAAAATATATATATCCACAAATAATTAGCAAAATTGTGTGGTATTTTTACTTCAAAATATCACATACCCTCTTTTTGAAACAAAATCAAGTAAAACATGAGAGAAATACATTTATATAATACTCTTAAAGACTGCACATCAAGAACTTCGTTTCGGGTGGTTTTGTACACTCTTGAAATTTTTCAGTTAAATTTTAATTGTCATATACATTGTATAAATATTTCGAATGAATTTTTCATTGATTGATCACATACGTAATAATCTGTTACCACCTATCAGGTGCTTCGAATTCTGTAATGCACTGACTGTTCCTTAAGCTTGTTCAGAATCTGGAAAGCGCCGAATTTTCTGTTCATAAATTATATGCGTACTAGACTGTTCATCTGAGCTTGTGGTTTCCTAGGCTCTAGAATATATAACCACTATCACGGTTTACCCAGTCCTGAAGGTTTCTGAATTTTTAACAAGAGGAATTCAACATATCGTTACGGTTTATATATATATAAAGAAAAACTATGAAATACATTTAAGAAGAGTGGAAAGAACCAATCACTGTTCCAATTCACAAGAAAAAAGACAAAACTGATTGTAAAAATTATCGACACTTTTCTCTTAACATTCTAGTAACAAGATCAATCAAATACGCAGATGAAATTATTGGAGATTATCAGTGTAGATTTAGGCTAAATCGATCAAATATCGACCAGATATTTACCATTCGACAAATACTCGAAAAGAAATCGGAATATATTACCCAGTACATCAACTGTTTATTGATTTAGAAAGGCTTACGACTCGGTTAGGAGGGAAACATTGTACAACATTCTTACAGAATTTGGAATATCGAAAAACCTAGTTTGATAATTAAATTGTGTTTAAATGAGTCCCAGAGTAAAATCTGAGTAGAAAAATGCGAGCTTCCACATCGAGAATATTCTGAAACAAGCAGATGCGTTATCGCCATTATAATTCAGTTGTTCCGGAGTACGCTATAAGGAAAATCAAAGATAATATCCAGGGCCTAGAGCTGAATGGTATTCAGCAGGTTATGGAGTATGCTGATGTAAATCTAATAGGAGATGATAGGAGAACAATAGAAAGAAGTGCAGAGGCCTTATTAAACACTTGCAGCAACACTGATTTAGAAGAAAATGCATAGAAAATTAAATACATGGAAGTTCACCAGGATCGTAATATGGCAAATAATGAATGCGTTAAAACATCAAATAATAATTTCGACAAAGTGGATACCTTCAAATATTTAGGATCAATATTACCAGACCAAAATCATATCCACGAAGAAATTAAATGTCGACTGAAATCAGAAAATTCGTATTATTATTCAGTTCACAAATATTTTGTCGTCGCGAATTCTGTCGAGGAATTTAAAGTTTAAAATATATAAAATGAGAATCATGCCTGTTGTGCTTTATGGTTGTGAAACATGGTCGCTTATGCTGAGGGAAGAACGCAGACTGAAAATATTTGACAGTAAAATCCTGAGACGAATATTCGGACCCAAGAGGAATGGGAAATTGCGAACTTCGTAACGAGGAACTACATAATTTATACAGTATACCACACATCGTTAGGGTCATCTAGTCTAGGAGGCTCAGGTTGGCAGATCATGTAGCCAGAAGGGAAAAAGGTAGAAACGCTTTCAATGTCTTAACTGGAAGACCAATTGGAAAAAGTCCATTAGGAAAACCTAGGCGCAGTTGGGAGGACAATATTAAGATGGATCTCGCAGAAATAGGAATAGTATAGAAACTGGATCGAATTGGGTAAGGATAGAAGTCAATGGAGAGCTTTTGTGAATGCGGTACTGAACCTTCGGATTCCATAGGGTTAAACACAACTGCACAACAAACATGAGTGAGTGGCCAGGTTTTGCGCTTCTATCGGGATGTCCGGGATTCAACCCGTCATTCGACCATTTTAACAAAAGTTTTTCTTAATTCCGTCTGTGAGTGTAGAGATAGTGCGTATACTGTGAGTCCCGGCCGACTTTCTTTCTTATCGTTTTAAAATTTTTGTTATTACTAATTACCAGCAGTGACGGATTCGCGAAGGGAGTTGGGGTGAGAATGTCTTTCGGATTGAAGCCTGTACCCTGAAATTAACGGGGTTTCTGAAACAAACTAAATATTAGTTATGCCTTTACTCATAAGCTTCAAGCTCTCCTCAAATAAAAAATTAGGAATTTTTGGAAAATCAAACAGTAATAAGAAAAAACCCTCCCAAAATACTTTTCTAAATCCGCCACTGATTATCAGTATAAAATGGTCTTCAAGGTTGTATCCGAAAGATTATTGCTTAATATACAAACGAAAAGAAATATTTGTCATGCCTATACTCACAAACTTCAAGCTCCTCCCAAATAAAAATTAGGAATTTTTAGAAAAACTAAACATTAATCAGAGAAACACCTCCCACAATACGTTTCTAAATCCTCTCCTGATTATTGTATAAATGTGTATTCAGAGTAGTATCCGGAAGATTATTGCTAAATCGCTGCACAGCTACAGTATAAAAGAAATGTGCAACTACGCTGTGACGGATATATTGAAAAACGTAAGTTTAACTATGTGCTTGAAGATAGAGTACTAAGCTCGAAGAAATGAAACACGGATGACTAAAAATGAGATGATTTAGAGAAGAAAAAAGATGTCGGTAATTCAGAAGTTAAAGTTTAATAGCCTTTAAAATCGCCCTCAAATACTACACACTCTGTTTACCTTAATCCATAAAACATGTGTTCCATCCATCATAATGGTGAATTCTAGAACGAAATATGGCATTTAGGCCATGAAATCTTATTAAACTATAGAGTATAAGAAAGTTATTTAGATAGAAAAATCATGAAAATGAAAAAAAGCCAAAATTTCCAAAATTCTCGTTCTTTTTTTCCCCAAAAAAGCCGGCTATTTTGCATCTCTATTTAGAAGTGAATTGTTACCAGTGGGAAACTATTATAATCGCCACTGGAACTTGTCCAGAACCCATGCACTCTCACTACCTTCGTTTCCGCATATGTGTAGAGTCGCTGACGCGCCTGTACTCTTCGTACGCATTTCGCACGGGCTCAGTGGTTTCACCCTGCCCTGATTCCACCCAGCGCAGGTTGATTCGTGATTTTTCAACTGACAATTAGTATCTCCCCCAATCTTGAACATACAGGCTCTCCAGTGTTTGTTACTTCACACAATATAGCAGAGCCAGCGAAGGGGGTTAAGAAGCCCCGCAGCGCTCGCTGTTTTCTACTTTTATCACAACTTAGACAAAAACAAGGTACTCGGTCCAGGAGCCATGAAACGATTTGGGGGAGATACTAGATGCCATCCGATTTTTTTCACTGTATCTCTCCTGCCATACAACCGAACTCCGTGTTTATATGTAAATCGTGATATATATATATATATATAAAAAAAAAAAAAGTCATATCGCCCAGCGCAAATTTTTTCAAGGACAATAAATGATTAGAGAAAGAATTCAAACTTTTCATGAAGTATTTTGAGTAGTGTGCCTAAGCCTGAGACGCACGACAAACTCTACCTTACGAACAATTTCTAGGCCACTACCAGTGAATATCGCGATTAAAGAACTGCAATAGCACGTAATCATTTCCAAGGCATGCCAGTCTGCAGAAACATTATCAAACCGACTGCATGCAATAGGGTAGGCGTCATCCTTCGGATATCATTTAAAGGAAGAAAAGGCAAAGGACTTTTTTTTAGGGGGGGGGGGTCTTGCATTGCCGGACCAATTTTATGAAATTTACCGGGTCAATTGCAGAATTTATTTTTGGTCTGTGAGGAAGAGTGAAAGTCAAGCAAGGGAAACAGTTCTGGTTGTCACTGATATTGTAAGCGTGCTGTACGTGGAAATCAGAAGGGACTACTTGGTGGAGGCAAACTTGTTGATTTTGTTGCAGGAAAGGCAGTGTGGAAATGGCGCGTATACTTCTACACGATTGTACAGTTGGCTTAAGTTTAGAGTTGCCCCTCCAGTCCAGAGTTGCCCTTGGACTTTGCAACATACAAAATACAGTGCTTAAAGTATTAAAAATTGTTACATTTCACTTAACTTCAGTACTCCGTGGGCTTCACAAAAATTTAAAAGGTTTACTTCATCATTTTTGCGCATTCGTTACGACTGTTCGCCATATTTTACAACTACCATACTGTTGAAACATTCCGCGAATGCTTCCGCATCCGGCAAATAGTACTAACTTCCACATATCTTTTCTCGTATTAAACATAACTCTACTGCCAAAGTTACTTTCCTAAACATCAAATAAAAACTTCAAATTGTCATTTCTTACCTCATTTCTCCTGTAAATTTTCCTGATTTTTATAAAAAGCGGAGGGGTATCTCTAAACTTAACCCGTACAGTTTTCTACTCGATATCGGAAAACTACAGGTTTCTGATTTGAAGATCTAACCTAACCTCACTTAGTACATTTTGTTATTTTTTTGGATGGCATTTGATATCTCCCCCTTGGTTATTTTTTGGAAGGCATTTGGTATCTCCCTCAAGTCCACACACAGGACTAACCTCGTTTATATGGATACCCACTATCGCTTACGCGCCTGCTTCCTATGGATGTAACCTCTCGGTCCCCCTGCTGCGCTGTCATTACTTGATTAGATAGCATTGATGCTTTTCAGTGGTTATCTAGTACAAGTTGGTTCGTGTCTTTTGCACAATAGTTCTTATAGCGTATGTACACTGAAGTCCTCCTAAAGTGAATCCGTACAAAATACTCCTAAAGAATACAAGTCCACGCCCCCATCGACGGTTCCGGAGCCGGTACTGGAGCCTGAGCCACTACCATGTAATTTGGGGGAGAAACTTAATACCCGAATGAATTTGCAGTAGGAACTTCGAAACTACTTAACGGGATTACTTGAAACAGTTTGGCATTTTCAGTTTCACGGTGCCTACTCTATATTAGATATTTAGGATATAGTATACATGAAGCTGCATCAGTTCCCGAAGGAGCAGGACGCTCATAGTTTTATGGATTATTCATTGAGTATGTACGAACTTACAAAGGGGGTAACAAAGCGACTTTTACTTACTTATCGACTGATATGAAAATAAAAAAGAACGTACCTGTGCTTTATATCTGCATGTGTAGTGCCCTTGTACTTTATCTATGACTATGTGTGTGTGGGGGGGGAGGAATTTAACGCATATCGCATGTCTTGTGCACATGGATACTTCTTACTATTGCACTACGTAGAAAATTTATCGTATTTCATGTAGAAGTGGTAATAGAACACAGAAGAAGGGGTATGTTTAGTACAAGGGGTCCAGAAGCACGTAAAAAACACAAAATTTACAGGAGAAATCAGTGATGCAAGTACTTAGACGTAACATAATAACCAAATCTAACCTAACCTAACATAAACTAACTTAAGCTAAACTGAACTAACCTAAACTAACGTAATATTAGTAGGAATAAGTGAAATTCTGTCTTTTTTTTTTTTTTTTTTTTTTTTTTGGAAAATTATGCGGAACTCCTACACTAATGTAACATAAACTAAACTAACCTAACGTAACTAAACTAGCCTAACCTAACTTAAACTAACCAACCCTACCCTAAACTAACCGAATGTGAACAGAAATTACCAAAATTGTTACATATTTTAGAGAAAAGAGCTGGACCCCTTCTGCTAAACATAGGCCAAATGTAGTCAATTTGTCTGTATTCTTTTTAAGTTTAGCTCTGTTAAAGTAAACATGCACTGAGCTCTTACTGTGAGTGGAACAAATTCTAAACCCTGAAACGGGAAAGTTGTATAAATCACAGCTGTTTTCAGTTAATATTGTTTTACTATGTCTGACATTAAGTTAAAATAAAAGTTTTCGAAAAACTGCTCACATAAACCTCCACGAATCACTTCACAGACAAAGAAATCGTTACTAACCTTTTTCTACTCTCCACAGCAATTGTTTTAAAAGGTACTTGATGGCAAATATTGAAAAAGTTAAAGGTACTACTAATGTAAAGAGCCTGTCGCTCACAGCGTACGATGATAGCATATAAACCAAAAGAAACAGTCCTATGTTAAATCCTAGTCTTTTTGAAATCGAAGTTTGAATTTCAACAACGTATTCAAAACAAATGTTGGAACTATTGTGTTTTATAATATATAAATTTAGTTTGTCGCCATTTATACTTTCTTCACCAGATATTACAACTTTCCCACACATTAAATTAACTAACGTAAACTTCAACAAATTACTTCAAGCTAATCTAATAAGGAAGACCAAAACAAAGGCAGAATGCACTTTCTTCTTCTTCTTTCTGAAATAGTAACGTTTCAGACTCTCATTTATATTTCAATTCGTCACTACTATTCTTCAACTTTATTATCGCGCTTTGAAGCTAAAAGTTGTTCAGAAATTATACTTTTACGGTGTATATACAGAAACAAAACAACTATAAGTTTCTTACCGCTCCAACTCCCCGCCTTCAATTTGAAGACAAGCGTCTTCCGATTTGTCTGTTTCCCGCCAATATTATTATTGTTATTATTATTTTCACTTTCTCGAATATACATTCATTAAAGCTATCATTATCTAGCTTCAATTTCTCCTATATTTGCTTAACTTATAGAAAACTCTCAAGTCAGTAAATTGTTATGCGTCAGTCTATCTTAGTATTTAGGCGTATTATTTAAAAAATAATTTTTAATTTGTAATTTTATGCACATTGGATGGCCAATTTCTACCAATGTTGCCACATCCTAGGACAGTTCTAATGGATTCCGTACACGAATGTTTACGTCGACAAATAATGAATCGAATCATTTCTCGCCGTTAACCAAATTGTTAGTAGTATTTCGTTTAAGCCAGTTATAGAGCATTAAATATTCCATCATATATTGTATCAAATATTTCGTTAAAATGAAATGTGAACGTGTACGATACCAAGTTGTATCCAATTTTTGGGTTACTTACAACATTCGTTAAGACTGTTCTAAAATACAACTTGTTCTATTTCTAACAAACATTGCATCAAATAAAACAAATGAAAATCACTGTGCTGTGGCACTAAAAATGAATATGATATGGACGCAGAAAATAGTTGATTTTTTTTTCTATGCGTATTAGCAGTTTCCTGTTTCTACAATGCGTTTATACACGGTTATAGAAAACTTGAACATGACTCTTGTTCAAAACAATTCAAGAGTATTTGATGAAAAGGAAGCCAGCACTGACGTCATTTTTGTCTTGAATTCAATAATTTCGTTCAAGAGACTTCGTTTCGGTCCTGTTCTAAACAACCCAATTCAACAGTATTTAATAGCCAATAAGGGACGAGGTTGATTGTAGGATAAAGCAAAACAACCTTATGATATGTTGGCGTCGCGTTCTTGAGACAGCGCCAGTTGTAGAATAAAAATATTTTTATTCAACAAAGTGTGCATTAGAATAATAAACAAAAGCAATAATTCCTGCTGAAAGATATTGTTAGTAATTTTGTTCACAATATACACGATTTATGTAATTACAATGCCTGCATGATTTCAGTAACGTTAAATTTTCGGGCAGTGTTAGGTATAAATATTAAATATTAATTTGAAAATTTAATATAAAAGAATATCGGGTGTAAGTTAAGAAAGAAGAGTCCATCAAATATATAATTGCGTACAGAATGATAATATCCGCGCAAACTGAAGCACCCTAGAAATGGTTACTTGTCCTATTATAATATATGTAACTCTTTAACTATTTTATCATAAAATTTCGCAAGTAGTATTTTAGAAGTTATTTCTTTAAGTTAGGAGTTGTTTTCACTCGTGAAGATTAATTTTAAGAGGACTTTCCCGATAAGGTACAAATGCGCATCCAGATAGATGCCACATAGACATATAAGAAAGTACAAAAAAAAACACTAAAATTGAGAATGCTATTTAACAGTGTCAGGGCAGAAGTTTATAAGGTGGCCCACGCGAGAGTATGTCCATAGGGAGCAGGCGCGTCATCGACGGAGATTATAATGCAAGAAACCCATGATATTGTATTCACTCCTTTGAACTTAACTATAGCCCTTGTAATGGTTCGATACTGCTAACATAAATCACTGGTTTCGTACATTATACAGGCATGTTCCGACAGTGGAAATTATTATCCCAGACAATCCTTTCATATGTTCTCAGACATTCTAACAGTAAAATTACTATTTGTTTGACGGGCTATTTGTAACCAGTACCAAATATGGGATAGGTTTGTGGAGAATGTGTGATGCAAATATGCGCGGTAAGTCTAGTAGTTGAGAAAAATATCATTGCTTGGTGCTTCGTTTGGTTTCATGTATTGTTCAGTCTTTTCTTTAAACACTCTTCAATGCCAAAGCATAAATAACATCAAAAGGCAGTAGTTACCTCTTGATACACACAATTTTGGGAAACACTTCAATTTTCTCCTTGAGTGTGACTTTGTCATCAATACGCTATATGAAGAAATTTTTTTTAAAGAGACTTAGTACACGGAATGATTTTATATCTAAGTAGCGCTTCACTCTTTTAACGTAATACAACCTAATTCGCATTTAACGAAAAAAGACGAAATACTTAGTTAAAATTCGATGGCGTTGCTACAAATTTACTTGGCCTGTTTTCTAAATGATTTAATATAATTTATTAAATTTCAAATGCCTGCAGAAAGTTAGGAAAAATTCTAATATTATAAATATTCACGCGCAGGTCTGAACTAAATAAGCATGTAATTTCGCTTTCACCGGTTTTCATGGTTTCGGTCACTTGTTTTAGACTGCTACCTATCAACACGTATATAAAACACAATTCAATACCTCTATGATCGTGTAAAAAATTGTTTCAAGTTCATTCGAGGCCCTTGTTCAAGGGTCTTGAACAATATTCCTTCGAACGCGTATATTTTAGGTATTGAATGGTCTTATTCAAGCTTTAATTGACCGTGTACACCTGGGTTTGACCATAAATTTAAAGAATATTGGGCTACTTACCGCAGGTGGCCTCCCAAGATTTGTGTAGATTAAGAATATTCCGCCAAACTGAAAAAGATCTTTCACTTTCCTTGCTTTGAAACATTTTTTAAAACGTCCTGGTATGTTAGACCCTATTATGTGGGTTCTTTTGTTTAAAGCAAAATGTTCAAAACAAATTATTAAAACTTGTTTTAAACAATTGATTTTGTTTAAAACAAATTTTTTTATACATTTTAAACATTTTGTTTTAAACACGTTACTTTAAGACTTGTTTTAAACACATGTTTATTTTACTTTATTTTTGAAAAAAAAATCTGCCAGAGTAAGAAAATTGTCGAAAAGTGCTTCCCATTCAGAAGACTATTTTCTTCCTATGTGAATGTTTTGATTTCTTCTGGCTGCAGCAGGTCAATGTGGTGTTCTACAATTTATTTTACTTCTTTTTTCTCCTTGTTTTTACCGTTTATTGCATTGTTTTAATGTTTGTCAGTTAACTTGCGAGAAAGTGTCGTAGCCGAAGGTTGGACTACTCATAGAATTGAAATTAAATAATAAATAAAATATTATCATGGAAACAGGCGTTTTTTTTTTACATTCTATTCAGAAAACAAACGAAGGGTGCTTTGCTAAATTGTGGTTTTGAAATTAAAATATCACAGGCATTCGTTGATGCAGTACATGTTGGTTATCAGTCTCCATACATACATACGTTAGAGAAAGAAAGAATCCGAAATGAAAGAAAGAAAAACTACATAACAAGATGCAATCTAGAGTTTTATATGATTGTCGCTAGAGAGGGGCGGGCGTCCGTTTAGAGGTCATCCGCCCCCTAGCTTGAATTTAAAATTTTGGGAACAGTAATGCAGATTTAGAAACCCTTTTCTGAGCAAAGTCCACAGAAAATATATGAAGTCCTTACACCGAATAAATACGGACTTTGATCAGGTATAATCCATTTCCATTGGCCGTAAGGAGCTATAGGCCTACATTGCTCTCTTGTATATTTTTTTGGCACAAGGATTCTAAAGTGGTTCTAGTTTCGAGTTTCTGGCCTGCTTAAAATTCTGGAAATTGGGCCTAAGAACTCCCCAGTTTTGATCATCTATAGTTCCTCCGTATCTATTCGGTATAAGGACCTGAAGCTTGTTCTGTTGGACTTTGCTTATCAAAAGGTTTCTAAAACTGTCTTACTGCTTCCAAAATCTGAAATTCAGAATGCGGCTGGGATCGGCTGCCCTCCTGCCTCACTGACGCTCCGGTCTAGCAGCTGTAATATGAAACTATTCTACGCCCTTTCACGTAGTTTTAGTTACATTTATTTCGGACACTTGACTGCGAAGACATTATGTTTTGAAATAGAATTCACTTACTGAGCAAAACTGAACTTTATTGAAAATGGACTTTTGGATTCATTGTGCTCTGAACTCCCCAAATAATACTTTTTTTCAATGAATTATTGACTTGAAAAAACAACCAATTGCATATGCTTGCAGAAAATATTCTAAAGTTAACACAACATGAAGCGTGCTTTAAACACCAATTACTTTTCGAAACTTTTTGAAACACAGAGATTATTTCAAAATAATTTTATTAGCATCAGTGTTCTGAAATAGTAATAAAATTTTACAGCTAAAACCTCACTCGCTTCCTCGAAACGCGAACGTAGCCCCTAAGGACATAGTTAGGAAACTTTCAGAAGCAGTAACAACAAAATTACTTGTCTTAGGGCTAAAATAACTGTACAAGCTTATTTCTGGTAAAATTATAGCCTTAAAAACATGTAACATGACTCGCTTTGCATTTGACATTTCGAATACCAATCAAATATTGCCGCCATGATGCTTGATAGCACCATCTGATGTGTCAGACCACTTTCGGGTTTCATCATTGTCCCTCAACCCGTTGTCAACATACAAGGGTTGTGTGGACTTTCGTTTCACTATGTAAATTGATAGGTTGTGTGAAATCTACGTAGTAGGTAGATTTTAAAATCTACCTAACCTTTTCCGCCCGAGCCCGCACAATTGTGCGGGGAGTTTTTCTGTATTACACTAGCAAGAATTTTTCATTTTCACCTTACTACGACTTCAAAACACGCACAGTTGTGCGAGTCCACTTTCTTAGAACCTACTGTGAACCTACTGTGCGAGTCCATTTTTTTTAAAATAAAAATGTTCTATACATGTTTCATGTAGTATGGAAAAAATGGTTTCATGAAAATAATCTAAGAATTTCTACTCCCGTGCAGAAAGGGCTAAAAAGCTTATTACAACCAAGAAAGTACTTATGAGAGTCAAGAGGGTGTAATAAGTTAGAATTACATATCCATACTGAAATATTCTGTACCCAGCACAGTGTAGTCTTAATTATGATATAATAATTGAAAAGGTCGATTGCAAGCAGGGGTGCTATTCAGGCGGTTCGGACCGGTTCTCTAGAACCGGTTGTTAAAATATTTCGAGTTCACAGAATCGTTTGTTATACCCAGACATAACAGTAAATTTCAACATTATACCCAGGAACAGTAAACTTTAGTCCAATTATATTTGTTTCTAAAATTCTTACAGATAAAGGGTGAAACATATTATTCCGCAGAACAAAGTGTAAGGGTTTATTTCTTAATCTTAAATGAATGATCAGATATCAAGAATGAGAACTGGGATCACATGAGTGTAGCGGTGAGAGTTATTCATATTTGAAACGCTCAGCACCTCTCGATCCATTGCTGGATTAAGGTCTTTCCAATACTTTTTGACAGCCATCTATCTTGGGTAATTTGTTTCCAAATTATTCGCATAGTACCTAATTTTGTCACACCATCTTGTATTAGGATGCTGTCTAGGTCTCTACTTGTCACTTGTGGTATCCAGTAAAAACTGCTTTGGTCTACCTTGTACGGTGTTTCCTAAGAGAGTTATATCTATATCTACTGTATGTATGCACTCTCAATCATATCTCTCTCTCTCTCTCTCTCTCTCTATATATATATATATATATATATATATATATATATATATATATATATATATATATATATATATATATATATATTGTTGAGGAAGTAAAGTTAAATGGTTTTTATTTTTAAATTTTTAATAATTGAATCAAATACAGATAAAATAAATGTGAGAAAATTAAAAGTCAAGAAATTACAACAACGTCGAATTAGGTTAAGAAAATAGATTTCAAAATTATGTTATCCAAGTATTGTTTTGGTTATGTCAGTTGTAAATACAGACGTGTAAGTGTACAATGTTTTGATTACAAAGAATAACAAAGAAATAATGCAGTGTTAGTAATATTGTTAGAGTCGTTGTAATGTTTATGTTGTTATTTGTCAATTGTTAACATTGACACAAATTTTAGGATGTGACAAAATTGTCAGATTACGGAGATAGACGTCTGGAGATTTTGTCTATTTGATGATCATTGCAGAAATGTAAATTTCGGCAATGAGATAGCAAACATGTGGAGCAACGTGAAGCAAGGTGGCAGTTTGGAAATTAACAAGTTGGAAATAAATACTCTACCAAGATGAGATGATCATCATTCGACGGAGATAGGTCTTAGACGATCATTTGTTGTGCATTCGACGGAGAAGAGACTCTCAGTTCATTTATTTTAAGTTTTACAATTCATCGAGATTTACTGTGAGATTATTCACAAGCTATGGCGAACCATTCGACTTTTGAGTATCTTGATAGCATTATCACCAGTGGTTGGAGTTAGCTCTGCTGCACCTTAGCTTCCTGAGAACCAACATCAACATCAACCCTGAAGATATGTGTTTGCTATTCGATTATCGTCATCAAATAGAGAAAATAGTCAGACTCCGTAGGTTGTGAACTGGTAACTTTTGTTCATTCTCTACACAACACAATGCACTTTAATACCATAATCTTTTATTGAAAATACAATTACTTTTAACGAAACTTGGAACGTGTTTACTTTCTTAGAATTAGTAAATGAATTTTCCCGCACATTATAGAAAATGTTCGGAGGACAATCTTCCTATGTCTTCGAGCTACGAACTTGCTATTAAAGGCACACACAGGGGGGTTGACTTATATATATATATATATATATATATATATATATATATATATATATATATATATATATAAGTTAGATAGATAGATAGATAGATAAATAGATACAGATATAGATATATAATACAGAACCGGTTGTTAAAAAAATAGAATAACACACCACTGGTTGCTAGTAAATATATGTTTAAAATCATGTTTTACACTGTTCAAAATGTTTAAAACATGTTTTCTTCGTGTGTATTTTAAAACATGTTTAAAATATTTTGAACATCCTTTTTTATGTTTTAAACACGTTTTGTTTTTTTCCAATCCTAGTTATTATTTTGGCGCACGCCTAGATAATTGCGTATAGAATGATAATATGAGTGCATTCGATATTTCTGGTGTGATTATGTGCTTCATATAATTATTTCTTCATGAAATTCATTCGTATGTCTTGAAAATTATTTCTTATTGTGAGTTACACTCTTGGTACAGATTCACTTTAGCAGGGCTTTCATTATGGTTTAAATACGAGTTGGACGTATATCATTAAAAAGACTGCAGAAAAATCAACTTGTCCACAAAAAACAAGCATGCTATTTAACCAAGTCAGGACAGGAGCACAGCAGAAAGGCGTTAGCAATAGGAGGTGTATGCATAAGTAATGATAGCGCGAAAAATGCTTGATGTTGCATAAAGTATATAGGTTACAGCACGTATAATGGTTTCGCATTTCTAAATATAAATTACTGGTTTCCTACACTGTGAAAAATTCTCCTGGATTTTATATCCTACAGAATTCTCTTTTATATACACTCTCTCATTTTAATAGTAAAACGATAATTCTTATGACCGACTATTTATTCTTAATCAACACCCAGAAATAACTGAATTAGACGAAATTTAAGCATCGGACTAACAAATACAATATAGATCATACCTGACCTATTTAATGAGTAAGAAGGAAAGCATGAAATTAAGAAGTACTTGGGAATAGCAAATTAGCAATAAAGAAAGAAAATGAGCCAGAATTAATTGTGACCAGTAATTCAATTTTATCTACAACCTTATTCGTTATACTTACGCCACCAGGTGCAACCATAAAACTACACATGTATGATAAAACCACTTAACAACTGAACCAAGAAATATAAATAAATGAACAAGGATGTTCATCTTTATATTCGTTCGTTTATAATGGATACTAAAGTTTTAACCAACCTATTTGACCAAATTACCATCAAACAAAATTTTGATACAACATTAGATGAAAATTTACGACGATGTATAATAGCTTTTATACATGTTTTTGAGATAGTACGCCTTACAGCTTTCTCTATCTGGAATTCTCCTATTTTTTACATTTGAAATTCTTTCCCTTTTAACTTTCTTAGTTAACTATCATAACGGATAGATACACTAAAGTTTGTTTTTACACAGTACGGAAGTACGGTTTTTCGCGCGCTATCCTAGTCAGCTGTTTTGAGTTGATCAGAAAATTTATAACATGGGGTCAAAGTGGAACTAAACGAGGACTGTGGGGCCTCTAACCCGTTCCTACCACTACTATAAAAAACTTCCTCGGGCCGGGTTTGAACCCACACCAAAAGCGATTTCCATTATGGACACCTAGCGTTCGCACGCTCGGCCACGATGGCCGGCTTTAATTTCTGCTATATGTTTGCTACGTGGCAAGACACAGATAACGCCAACCAATCAGAAACGTGTACTTAGTTCCTACTTCCGGAAGTATTACTTTCCCACACTTCTATCGGTACTAAACGTACATTATTTGGGTTAGAATCCAATAAACACCCAGAGTTATGAGCTGCACCCAGAGTTGTTCTTACATGTGGTTAGTGACATACTAAGGGTTTGACTACCATATGATTCAAGCGTTAGTCAAGCCCTTAGTATGACGTAATCACACGTAATAATGAAACTGAATAAGGTCCTATTATGCTTACTTTAGTGTTTCACATATGAATTGGCTAATGGAAAACTCGTTCAATCGACTTTTATGTATAAAAAAATGAGGCAGTGGTTGCTCTGGAAACCTTAGTTTGAAAACTACTATTTTCAAATAGTATTTAGTAGAAAAAGCCATTTTAACTAATTGAAAATTGACATTGAAATATGTGCCAATTTCCAAAACTTGTTAAATTCGTCATGGCTACAGGTGCAAAACCTGCAAAACGAGTTAAATCCATCTTCCACATTTAGTTTCATAAACTGTTAAATCCCAATCCTGCAAATAACTTCATGAGAAAAGCAGAATCAAACACAGCTAATTTCATATTTCAAACAATTTGAGGTTTCGTACTGTATAGGATTAGTTTCGTTGCCTGAATATTTATTGCAACTCTTGGTAAATCATTCGAAATTTTATTTGGCAGAAAAATTTTGGACTGAAAATTGAGACACTATGGGCGGTATTCAGAGAGAATTCGTTAATCGAGGGTTAGTCTCAGACTAGTTAGTTATCATACTCTTTACTAAGGAAGGTGCACGTCATGGTATTCAGGCTACTTTGAGTACAACTAAAATGATTATTTGGGTATGATTAATTTATATAACCCCAATGCATCGGGTGAGAAAAATAAATGTGGCAACTACGGAAAAGTAGATGAGCGTATGCGTAGTTGTAAAAATGAAAATATATGAAATGCGAAATGTTGTGTCGCACGCTAAACCGTGGGTAAAAGATTAGCCTTTGCTCTAGATTAATTAGTCACATTTGATTAACTTCGTCAAACACTACGTCCTAATCAGAGACTCTGAATACAATTTTGATAACCATCCGTTAGTCAATCCTGTAGTATGGCGTTAATCAGACTTCAAAACGACTCTGCATAAGGCCCTATATGTCCTAACGTAACTGTTCGTGACACGTTTCTGTGCTTATTGGCTTTTCTTTGGACACATGGACGCAAAATCGAAGGAAAACGATACTCTAGGCATAGTACAGTGCAATTAGGTTTGAACCCGAACATTAAAAAAAAAAAAAAAAAAAAAGCCGCAATCTTTTCTAAAACGATCATGATACTCTATTGGGTAACCCAGAGAAAGGCCAAAAAAATCCACCGCCGAGTTTGGTCACTATGGCCGCCATATTTGATAGCCTATTTCCAACGCCAAAAGATTTCGTGGAAACCATAGCATTCACTTTAACTGACTATAGTACAAGTTGTAAATACAGCAGAGGTATAAACTATACCTCATTGAAAAGATATTTAACTAGTTCTTCTTATTGTATGAAGATTGAGGAAATTTTCACTTTCCCTAGAGGGAAATTCCACAAACTTTCTCAGAACAGAAGTGAATTTTTTTTTTTAAATCCTTATTGCAATATTGTAGGGAGAAGAAACAAAAAAAAAAGTGTACAAATTGTATGGTAAACCTCTCTTAGTAAAACGTTAAAAATGCACAATATTAACACCTTCTAAAGCTGGAATTTTAAACTTAGAGTCACGTAATGCGTTAAATTCCCTCTTGTTCAAATATTGTAAAATTTTCACCTGTGCATCCACAAGTTTTGAATGAAGTTATCAATGCATAGGCATTTGAAAAGGCTTCAATATCTCTAACAACCCCGATGTTGACTCTTTTTGGGAAGGCAAAAAGGGAAAAATTCCAAGATTTGAATGATTTTTTTAAAAAATTTGCTCTTTTCTTAGCAAGCCGGATTAATCGGAGGAATTTGACATGTATACAAAATTGTTGAAAAATGTCATGTTTAGTAACATATACAAATTCGTAATGTTTGAGCTAGGAAAAGATCTAAAAAGTAATTCTTTGTTATGGAAAAGTTTCAAACTTAAATAATTTTGATTTGAAAGTAACTTTTGCTTACTTAAATCTATTCCAGACAAGGATGTTTGGCATCTTGGAATGTCTCTTCTTCGATATCGTTTTCGGGAACTAGCAAATCTCCATCCCCTTCTACTTCATCTTCTATGTTCATGTTGGTACGTCCAAGCCATACGCAGTCCATATACATGATTGAGGATTTTAACATACCTCTCCGGCACTCAGAACTTCTTTCACAGTCATCGGTGCAGGAACAAGAGATAAGATGTAGTAAGTCTTCAGGAGCAGCGGACTTCGAAGTTGATATGGGACGTAGATAACTATTGACAATCTTCAAACCCTAGCGTAAAGTGTTCATGTTAACACCACGCCATTACTACACTTGATAAAAGACTCGGAGTGAATGCTCACGAGCGGCTTCTGTTGTAGGAGGAAGTACAGCTAAGTTAAACTGGAAATGTATAGGCTGTTAGACAATTGTCTTCTCATATAGTTGGTGACATAAAATGTCCAACTTTCCGATCCCTTTTGACCCATACAGTGGCATAAAGAAATATTTACCAGCTTAAGCCACAGCTCCAGCAGTTACTCAAGAATTGTTGAAAATACTTAGTTTCTCTCTAGGTTCCTTTATTACTCTAACTTTTTGTAAGCAGAGATTTTGCCTTTTCGATAAATTGACGAAACTGGATCGCATCCTGTGAAGCCGTGTACAATTAGAAGGAAGTCCTTCATATCATTTATATCATCTTGAATAGTTCCAATATGGTGAATCTTGTCTGGACAAGTCTTCGTTCCTGGTATCATAATTTTCAAAGATGTGTTTGGTGGGGCAAGGACAACTAGAAGAACTAATAAATCTTTGTCTTCACCAATCAAAGTAACTCTAAGGCCTTTCTTGACTTCTGTAATAGCCGTGGTTGCAATCAGCATATCAACATCTGCCTTGGCCTGGAGTACCTTGCATCCTGATTTCTAGAGATGTTACTCCAAAGATGTCTGAAACTCATTTTGTTGCTGTGATTTAGGAGAAATGCAATCTGCCCTAAAGTAACAGTAATACTATCGTCTAATTTTATGTCTTTCCTGCACGTCGCAGATGCTCCATATCTTTTGTCCTTATACCTTCGTTATTTCCATCAAAAATGAGTAGAGGTTTCTTGTAATGTGTAACAACGTATGCAGTGTATTGTTGATATATTTTTTTGAATGTGGCTGGACGCTGCCGTACAACACGATGCATGAGATGCCAACCATGAACTGTGTAGGGCGCATCCTATTTTGCGGCCCTACTTGTTTCTGGGTCGAACTTAAGGACAAAACGTATGTTGTCGATGATTTTGTACCTTTCCTCATTAGACCTCCTTCATCATATAAGGAGGGAGGATACGCAGATAGTTCATATTTGAAGATCTCAAACAAATGTTCTTCAGAGTGAACTGTGCATACCATGCAGTGCAAAAGCTAATTTGGATTTACACAGATTGCTTCATTACGCACAGATACTGATCTTGTTAAGCTGCCCCCAAAGACTTCACACTTGACTTGCGTTTCAGATGAATTTCGCTGAATTGCTTTCCCTCAATCTTCTTCATCACATCAAGTCTAACTCATAATAACGCTTCATTACAATTTACGTTTTCATCAGCTAACAAATCAGCAGATATTGATGTAAGTTGGGATGACCTCTCGAATGGTTTATGTTCTCGGAGCCAGTTGATGAAACAGAGATATCTTTGGCGTCACGAGTTTGACGAGAATCTCGCAAGTGAACATGTTTGGAGGAAGCGGAGATAACATCAGTGGATTTCTCCACAGCTTCCACTATTCTTGAATATGGAGGCATGGAATGAACCCATGTAGTAATAGTTGAAGCAAAATTCTTCTTCCCCAGGTGAGACTCCTTACTCATGACACAATTGTCAGGTCACTCCAAATTCCGCACCAAAACTTTTCACTTTGTCTAACTATGAAGTAACTTTGTTTTACTAACTTCGGGAATTCTTGTTTAGTAAAATAAATTCTAGTTTTACAAGATCATTAGCTGAATTGATGATAATTACGATGTAGTGTTCTGCCTGAATGCAGGACTTTGACCCGAAGGTCCTAGGCAAAGTAAACTCATGACGGTTTGCCATTGCCTTCCATACGATAAAGATGACTAACTGGATGAATAAGTATGTGTTATTTAAAAATTTAATTAATTTTACAACCACTAGAAAGTCTCAACCTGGGAATTGGATTGACTTTCTGTCTAAAGAAGAATTCACCAATGTTTGCGGATACATGTTAATTTATTCCGACTATTCCTACATGCAAGGACGAAACACACACACACACACACACACACACATATATATATATATATATATATATATATATATATATATATATATATATATATATATATATATATATATATATATATATATATATACACATGTATGCAATTTTATATTAAAATTTAGATTATATGTGTTTAGTCTATTAACTCCTATGCATTTTTCAAGCCCACATTTTGGTTGCTTTCCATTTTATTACAAATATCTATCTGTCTACCAAGCAATCAAAATGTGGGCTTGAAAAATGCATAGGAGTTAATAGACTAAACAAATATAATCTACATTTTAATATAAAATTGCATACATATATGGATAAAAATAATTAACAATGTTTATATATCAGATCTGAAAAGTGCGTAGTCACAATACCACTGCTCTTAGTGGCTGTCAAATGGATTTTAATCATGTTTATTTCTGTTCAGAAGAAAAATACAATTTAAGTGTACTGTTAGAAATAAATTACATTTTTTGAATTTCTAGAAATTACTTAATACTAATAAACCACACATGAATCATGTTGTTATTCCATTATCAACTTGGTTTTTATGCCTTTTTTCTCTGCAAAGTGTTTTACGATTTGTGTCAGTTTAAACTCCTGGACAAAACTGCCAAACTGTTCTAAGATTCTTGTTGGATTGATGATATTCAAGTAAGTTTTGATCAATTTCAACTTGAAAACACTTCTTTCTTCAGATAGTACAGTCATTGGGATTGTCAAGAAAATTGTATATTATTATGTACTCTTGTGTGTACTTGATAAGCCGAGAATAGTTTACAGTCTAGCTCAGGGCTCTCTTAAGCACGGGGCGTGATTGGAAGCAATCAGTCCAATCAGCTTAAGTCAGAGATGGAGTGGGTCAGTGGGTCAAGTTTTCTGAGTGAGTCAGTGGGTCGTGGGTGAACAGCATGTGACCCACTGTGACCCACCACCTACCGTGACCCACTGCGACCCACCATGACCCACTGTGACCCACCACCCACCATGACCCACTGTGACCCACTGCGACCCACCGACTCAGTATGATCTACCGACCCTCTCTGCTCACTGCATTGTAGAGAGTATCTTCTGAAGACTGGTAAATTTGTCTCCGTTTTACTTTCAAGACCTTCATTTCCTTTTCTTTTCCACTTGTTTCTGTCTACTTACCTGAGGTGAGTACCGTATATCTAACCAAGTGAAAAAAGAACTTCAGGCACTTTTGGGTATTGATATTTTTAATAGTAATAATAGCAATAGGACGTACACTACAACTTGGCTTTCGAAACCTGTGGGCTTTTAGAGCTAACTACTGGAAAAAATACATTTTTGAATCACTGTAATATATAAATTATTTATAAAAAATTGAATGTAACTATGTGTGCCTGATCATCACGGTCAAATTGCAAAGTCAAATGAAATTACTTTTGGTATATAGTTAGGCCTTAATCCAAATTGGAATGTTATATTGACTTTATTATAATGCATAATATCCTAAGGAGGTAGTGAGGATCCGAATTTTTGCGAAAAAAAAAAGAGTATCTCGCAAACCGTTAAACTTGCAGAGCTGAAATTCAGTGTATTAACTCTTTATTGAAAATAAACAGAATGTATCCTAGCATTTTTTAAAAATTCTCCTTTATGTGGGGGCGGCGGGCACTTTCTATGTATGGAAAATTGGTAGTGAGTTGGTTTGTAAAAATGATCGAAAGCGATCGATGTTATTTAAGAAAAAATCAGAAACAAAACATACAGTGCTTGGCTTCATATATCCATTGCTTTCTGCTATAATAATTGAATCACTGACTGGAAAAAGGGAATAAGTGCATCAGACCTAAGTTTTCAAAAACGCTAAAAAAACCTTCCCGAGGCGTTGTTTGTATTTGTTGCAAAAAGTATATAATTGATTACTTGTAGCAAAACAACTAACAAACACTAAGACAACAAGAAGAATCTTGTATTGCAGCACTGCAATTGGTTAGATAAGCTTAAAAATGGAAAAAATATTCCCTTTTTCCAATCAATTAGAGTTGGACGAAATTGTAATTGTGTGTAGGGCATGTAATGTGCAGTTTATGATAGAAAGCTATGAAAATAAACATGCTGAATACAATGCTGTATGTTAATCTTGGATATATGTATCCGAACTATCACGCATGCTAGGCTTCTAACACTGTTATTGTCACCGTTCGTTTTTTTTTTTTTTGTTTTTTTTTTGTAAAGCACATGTTATTTGTACAGTAGAAAAGTAATACAATAAAGACAGCTGAAAAAATACGTAGCAAAATACGTTGTCAAAATAGAATGACTTTACATAGGGTCCTATCCGCCTGCATCTTCGTCTTCTACAGTTTCTTGGTCAGTGGTTTTCCATGAACAAATCATCCTATAAAACTTTTTGTATTGGTCATGTATGCATTTGATGATTTGTGAAGAATCGTTTATCTTTTTCTGATTGATCGGGACTTGCCAATCGTATGCCTTGGACGTTGGCAGTGGAATGTTTGTGACATTACTTTTGAGTAATCGAAAAAGATCAGTTCTTAGTTCATTGATAAACTTATGAGCTTGCACATAACCTAGAGATTCTGCTTTATAAACAGTGTCTTTATTTACGTACTTGGAATTTCACTGTTTTGTCCACAATGCTACCTGAAGATTTCTTGTAAAACGGTTACCACCAAAGTTTAAAATCTAAGATTTCTTCATTGACAACTTCGTAAACCTGAAATGAAGTATCAGTATTTCTTGCATTCGTAATCATGTGGTTATACTATGCTGGTAAATAAATGCGATTGTGTCGTTTGAGTTCTCGTTTGATTATAACAAAATTTCGGTCACATGGTAAAAACTGTGATCTCTGACAGGCAAATATTGCTGTACAGTGGTAAAGCGTTATGACACGATCAGACTGAAAAGCATTAATGTCATTGTATGATTGCAGTTTTGGTATTGTATGATCACCACTTGTATCACTGAAAACACGTAAATCTGTAACTGATTGGGGCAAATATTTCTCTATAGATTGTGCAATGTGAAGACAAGGCGAAGTATCGTAACGTCAGCAGAGGGCTCTAATGGTTGTCTACATACATACAGTCTCACAGTTGTGGTGGTATCCTATAGTGATTGGAAGAAGGAAATAAGAAACGTAGTTATTCCCTTTTTCTAATCAGCGAGATATTTTGTCTTCTACATTGGTCATATAGAGTTGCCCAAACATTCCTATTTTCTACTCAACGATGTAACTATCTCAAAGGAACACATCTGCTATCTCAGGTTAAAATCGCAAAAAATTGTACTTATTCCCTTTTTCCAATCAGTGGTTCAATTGCTGAAGCTTATGTTTATTATATGGAGCGCTCACAGTACAGGCCAATCAACCCATAAAGTTGTTAGAAAAATAGGCATAAAATTTGTACTGTAAGCTTAATTACACGGAAATTTGAAGTTTGGATTGTACGCATAATTGTATGGAAAAATTTACACTTTTTTCCCTTTACGTTGGTCTATTTACTTTGATTTGGAACTTTGAAATTTCGTCCTTTTTTTCACTGAAAAGTATTGATAATTCAACAAGGAAATAATTATATTATGATAATTTAATTGAAATTCATCGTAATTTGGCACATGGCAAACAGCAGTGTGATAATTGAAGTTGAAGAAGGAGGGAAATTCCCATTCACCTCTAAATACTTTCCAGAAACCTCGTTCCCTTTCGCTTTCTAGACGGGGGAGGAAACTTGGTAATGGTATCAAACCTTCATGTGTAATTACAAAAATTAAATTTATAAATAAATAAGAAATCATCAGTTTATCGGGCTTTAATTTATAATTTATTCACAAGATTCTCTATCAAAGGCGTGGTAGATGAAGTTTCTGTTCTACATGGGTCGACATTGCCAAATGACATGGTCGATATTGAAAAGATGTTGTATGGTGATAGAGAGATGATACTTCTTGCTGAGTATTTCAAACCTGACCAAGAAAAATCGTTATCAGACTTAAGTCTAACAAGTAGATTGTCGATAAGAAGTTGCAGAAATCGGGTAGAAGTATTATCGATTTTCACGACAGAGTGCGAATGGAGATTTCCCCTTATGAATTTACAGATGACTGATATTAGAAATAGATTAAATGCTCAAATATTGTCTAACTTGTTGTTCATCAATGTTAATGGCCCACCGCTAGACAAGTTCAAAGTAGACGAGCTAGTTATTTGTTGGCTGAAGGATGGACATCATTCCACTGCGGATAATTTACCGCCAAAAAGTTACCAACAGGAAATAAATCCGATTTCAGATTTGTTTTAAGGTGAAAAATTACGAGTTACGGAAAATGTATACTTGTATTACTAATGGCTTATTTGTGTTATTCAACTTTGTACCTACTTTTTAGTAAGTCTCTTCTTTGCTTTAGGTAAACTACCTTTGAATAAATATTCATAATAATTGCAATTATGCATGTTTGTAACTTAAATTTAACGTGGTGTTTTAGTGATTACACAAATTACAATTATGAGCATACTTTATGGAGATGCTCTCACATAGGGTACCCGAGCACCTTTATACCCTATGAACAACTGATTTTTCAAGTCTTTTGTGAGAAAAATACTGTGAACTGAGAAACCATAACCTTTTTCATATTGTACAGGGGTATTTTCCTGCGAATAGAAGTTTCTTGTGGAATGCGTTCAGAAATTAACACTTGCAAGAATACTCTTAGTACAAGTATATTTTAGGTACACACTAATTCCCCCCCCCCATACCTTGAACTGTTTCAATTTCCTCACTGACAAACACTTTACCATTTTATATCGTAAAGGTCAGATCCACCGTTATTGTAACAGAGTGGTGCTTGAGCGATTGACTAAAAATTCAAACTCCGATTAGTGACAATTTCACAGTCTTGTTTTATTACAAGTGTAAACTCTTTAGTCAGTTCAGAAGAGGCCGTGGATCGTGTTCAGAGTTGATGACGATGGATTTTGGTGAGTCAGAGTAGGTCAAAGTGGATGAGAGCGGTTCATGGTGGGTGGTGGGTCAGAGTGGGTCACGGTGGGTGGTGGGTCTGAGTGGTGGGTCAGTGGGTCGTGGGTGAAATTTTCATTGACCCACGCCAACTCTGCCACATGTTGCCCGTCCATTGCAACACACAATCGGAGTCTCTTATTTCAGTCCTCCTGAATACGTCCCTGTAGGTGTGCAACATCCCGAATCTTCTTCTGATACACCAGGTGTTTTAAGTGTCCCCATAAAAAAATCTAAGGGAGTGAGGTCCGGCGACCGGGCTGGCCATTCCACAGGCCTCGGTGACCGATCCAATGTCTAGCAAAATGCAGATAAAGCATTTTCGCACAGGCAGCGCATACTGCGGTTGGGTACCATCTTGCTGAAGATATCGCGGCAAGGTGTCATCAGGGCGGAGAAGCAACGGAAACATCAACTCCTGTAACGTGTCCAGATATCGGGCACCATTTAGGGTACTAGGAATTAATAAGGGTCCAATGATCGACGTGTTCCATACGCCTCACCGGTTACACCATGATATGAGCAGGGGTAACCTTCCTGCAAGGATTGATCGCATGTGGGTTTGCATACAACCAATATCGCATGTTCTGGCGATTCACTTCCCCATCCAAATAAAAGTTTGTCTCGTCTGTGAGGAGAACGCTGGCTGGGCTGGGCTATCTCGGTCATATTGTGACAAAGCCCAATTGGCGAATCCCATGCGCCGGTCTGGATCATCCTCTGAAAGATTTTTGACAAGCTGCAGCTTGAAGGGATGACATTTGTTCGTATGGAGAATCCTCATCACGGAAGCACGTGGTACGCCTGTTATCGCTGATAGTTGTCTTGTGCTGCGCTTCGGACTTTTCACACTCGCAGCAAGCACCATTATGGATGTCTAATCATCTCGAGGCTTGTGGGGAACGTGACCGTGGTCTGTTGGCGAAATTACCAGTTACACTGAATTTCGTAATGAGGTAGCTAACGGTGTTGTGGCTTATTGCAGGTCTTTCAGGGTGGCGCGCGTTGAAGTCCTGGGCAGTCACACGACTGCTTCTGTCCCCAGAAATTAGGATGATGTCAATTCTTTCCTACTTCGTCAGTGCCATCTCGCTCTACCTGCAACGAAAACAAAACCTGCCAAATTTGGGGCGTCACGTTTTTCTTGCAGCGTTAGTGCCATGTCGCTCTCCCTCTAAGCAAACATAAAACCATCAACTTTGACGCGTTATAACTTTGGAACGGGACATGATAACGCATTTCTGCCTGAGGGACTGCAGTGTCCTGAAAAACTAGTGTTAATTGATGTGTCACATACCCACCTTCCTATTTGAGAAAAATAACCTGGATCCAAGACGGCCGCCATTCACCACGCATTCATCAATCGGTAGCTCCTTTACCCAAGTCCTCCCTCCGCTAATCAGATTTGCTTTAATCATGTTTGTTTCCAAAATAATATATATGGGGTCCCGGTGCCTTAGTGGTAAAGGCACACTAAACACTAAACACAAAACAAGAGTAGCGTGTTCCTATTCCGGTTTTCATTCCAGGAATTTTATAAAATTTATTTATTATTTGTAAACAGAATTCTGTATGTTATATTTTCTCTAAAACTAGTTTGTGTTCCGTTCTCTCCTTCTTCTGTTTTCAATTCTTCTGTTCCACATGTTTCCCACTACGTGTTTTGTCAATTCTTGGAACTTCTGTAGCTTTATTTTATAATGTCTGATGTTTTCCCATGTTTCATTTTTGAGTTCGTCTCTGATATTTATTATATCTTCTCTAGTTATAAAGTGTATACAAGTCCATGTTACATGTTCGGGTGTCTGGGCCATTCCGCAGATACATGTCTGATTTTCTTCTATTGTGATCCTGTATAAATGTGACTTAAATGGTCCATGGCCAGAAAGTGTCTCCATGGTCTCCTTATTTAAGTTTGGCATCTCTTTCCTTATTTGTATCTTCGGTATGTATTCTTTTAGTTTCTGTCCTTTACTTGAGTTTTCCCATTCCCGTTGCCATTTCCTTTTAATAATTTTATCTAACTCTGCTTCGTTATTTGGAATTTGTCCTAGTATTTCTAAAATTTTTGTATTTTCGTTATTTTTCGTCCACATTTTATAGGCCTGTCTTAGTACCGGGAAATGTATTGGTTCTTCCTGAGCCAGTACCTGTAGAGCCTCCGTTGACATGGTTTTTATTACATTTAGGGTTCTTATAAGTACCCCTCTTTGTGCCCGATTTATTGTTTGTCTTAGTTTTATGTTCATAAAAAGTCTGTGGCACCAGACACTGGCACAATAGCTAAGTACTGGCATGATCACTGTTTTGTTGTAAGTTTGCAATATCCTCTAAGGGATTTGGTAGTCCCTTCTTGCTATTGTTAGTAATTTGTGTGCTACTTTTTTGCTCTTATTCGTAATCTCCTCTATATGTTTTCCGTAATTTAATTTTTCATCTATCCATACTCCCAGGTACTTAAACTCTTTAACTCTGGCTATCTTTTTGTTGGATATCTTTAGAATAGGACCTCTTTGAATTTTCTGTCCAAAAATTGTATACTTTGTTTTTAAACCGGAAATTGTTAAATTATTTATTGAATACCATTTTTGTAGTTTTTCTAGTATTATGTTTCCCTTTCTTTCTACTTCGTGTCTTAAAAATGCCGACAACACTATCGCTATGTCATCGGCATAACTAACTACTCCTTCTGTTTTTTCAAGTCGATTAAGACATTTCAGACATGGATCTATTACAATAACCCACAATGTAGGGCCAGATATGGATCCTTGTGGGCATCCTTTTGTACTATATGTAGTTATATTTTTATTTGATGCTATGTATGTTGTGTTCCTATCGGTACAGTAATCTATCATCAATTCATACAGAGATTTTAGTACCCCCATTTCTTTAAATTGCTTAAATATTGATGGCCACCATAGGTTATCAAAGGCCCCACTTATATCTACGTGTATTACTACCTGATATTTCTCCGTCTTACCCTTTTCAATTAGTTCCAAGTCTCCTTATTGCAGTCTCATACTTCTTCCTTTCCGAAAACCATGTTGTAGCCTATCATTTTCTATATTTCTGTATTTGTTTAATCTTTTTGGATAACTCTTTCGAAGAGTTTGCCAATTGTATTTAGGAGACATATTGGTTTGTAAGCTTTTGGATCGTCGTTCATTTTGTCGTCATTCTTTTTGATTATGACTAAATTGGCTTTCTTCCAGTTTTTAGGTACCCTTCTCTGTTTTAGACACAAGTTACACAGTCTCGATAAGTATGGTGCCCATTTCTCCACTTGATCCTTGTATATTTCTGATTTTATATTATCCGGTCCTGCGGCTTTGTTGTTTTTCAGCATTTTTATGTAGGCCTATGCTATTATCTCTTCGTTCGTAGTTTCTTCTATTTGTTCATCATTTCTAGGTGATATTTCCATCTGATTTCGTGTCTGCCTATGTTCATCGTTGTCTTTAGTTGGGTCGTCAGTTGGGGTCCTGGGGCATGGGGTTCTTGCTTCAATCTCAGCTCGCTCCAAGTGAGCTTTGGGGTAGACAAACACCGTGTGCGTGGGTTTTCTCGGGGTTCTCCCGTTTTCTGCCACTTTCTTCATTCCATCATTTCATTCATTTCTCATCATCAATGTCTCCTTTAGCCTAGTCGGCATAACCGTGGTACGCAACACAAAGATTTCATTTCATTACATTACACATACACACACGTTATAATTAAAGTGTGATCTCAGTTCAATCCGTGGAAGCCAGTGCTGTGCCGTGGGAGTGCACTGACTTTACTCTGTTGTCGGTTGACTTTACTCATATGTACGGGGGCGCTGTCGTATACTCTCGCCTGCAGGCGCTGATTTTCCACGACGTGGCACTGGAGGAAGCTAATGACAAAGTCATTGTCCGGGCCACCCATAGAGATGGGGAAGGCTTGCATGTTCTCATTGAAATGACAGTGTCTGAAACGTAAGTCTAGGAATTTTGGGTACTTCGCGGGAGAATAAAACTACTTAGAGAGGTAATGTGGGGAGAGTTTGGTGTGAACATCGGTCTTGACGATACAGGCCTGTTAGGAGCAGCTTATATATACAGTCGTTAAAATACAAGTTCAGTTCCAATTTTGTTATACTCATGAGTGTGAATTACAGAGGAATGGAAGTATCAGGTGGATAGTAAGTGATGACCCGCGCGGTAGGTTCTTTGATTGGAAATAAGCTGCACAACATTTAATATTTGTGAAAATTGCTGCCACATTAAATGAGCTAAACAGTTATCAAGGAATGTAAAAACAAGAAAGAAAGTGTTGGCGAATTAATTTTTCTATGTTATTAGAAACATGGAAAATACTGTATTTATCGTTTACCATTAAGATATATTGCAGTTGTGTGTCTGTCTAGCATTTAGCAACAGGTGCGTCATTTCAGATTTCGCTTGGGGGGGCAAGAGCACCACCGACATGAGACTTTCACGTTTTGTACTAGTATGTTAGTAGACAATAGATTAAAGTACATGTATTCCTCAAACTCTTGGGGGGGCAATTGCCCCCTCCTGCCCTCCCTAAATGACGCCCCTGTTTAGCAAATAAATTGTATTTCTATTCTTATTAATACTGTTTTATTATTATTATTGGCTAAACTGCCACAGATGGCGGCCCCAGATAAGACCCAAATGAATCTGTTTTTAATGTATTACAACGTGCCTGTTCTTACTTTCATATACCTTACCTACAATTACCTTTCTGGTTTCATTTCTGCCCTTTACTATTCACTATTAATCACGAATATTTCTTATTTTCATGCTCCTTTTGCTCTTTCCTACATCCATATTCATCAATATGGTATTACTGCGCCAAATTAGTATCTTGGAACTCTTAAGTGTTGTAAACTACACGCTACACATTAATGACTAAAACAATAGAGCCGATTAAATATCGTGTCTTCCCAACTTTGCAATCGCAGTGCAACGCAATATTTTCCTCTTGCTTCCCAAATTTACTTTATAAAAAATTAAATATATTGATTTTAGTCACTTAAAAATTACATTTAGTGTCGTTTGTCGCAAATTGATCGCAAAATTTGCGTTATGATTCACGCAAATTAATATTTAATCGATTCCTATGACTTTTCCACTGCGATGGAGGATATAGCTTCGAAACTACACTAAAAGTCCGTGAATGATATCCTTTCTGTCTGCGTGTATCAGGGGCGTTTGGAAGTCCCTTTTCAAAGACCAAGTTACAAAGCGCATACGAAAATACTTCTTTCCTGTGTGATAACCATTCAATGGAGGTGTGCACTTGCGTTCCTCGGGTAGATTCACTTCAAGAGGTATTATGGAAAACACCAACGAACCTGTGCTAGGTGGCCACTAAAAAGCACGAATGCTACCCAACGGAGTCAGGGCAGGAGCGCAGCGAGCTGGCGCGTCAGTGATGGTGTGTATACGCTTAACGAGTATTGTGAAAAGCTTCTGCTTTCACAATATAAAGATATGCGATATGCCCCTTCATATTCCGATTATTTTTATTGCTTGCACATTTGTTTTCCAAAGTAACATAACACTTCACTACCGTTAGTTTCACAAATATGTGGATCTCGTAACTCTTGGACACTTCTATAGTTTCTTGTGATGAGTTAGACACTGACTTCAGATAATTTACTTCACTTCATTTCGTCAACTGTGATTAAAGGCTTCATTACAAGTGAATCAATGTTGAATTGATTAACTTTCATTATTGTATTTTTATGTAAATGCGCCTATCACACTAAGAACACATTTGTCCCAATTCACTACACTTCTCTCACATGCAACTCCCGTCTTATTAGTTTTCGGTCTACATTTATGTATTTCCCTCCATTACAGAAGGATACATATGCTTAATTAATAACACAGTGGGTTTGAAACACCGTCAGATCATGCTGTACTGCTTCCTCACCTCACATCGCATCAATCCGCGAATTCATATAATCAACAATTTAACTTAGGTTCTCTCCCTTATTAATGACTCAGTAGCGATGAACTTTCTAACAATTGTTACTTATTATCACATTTCGTCTGATTCTGTTCATTTCTCCGTATTTTTTTTTTTTTTTTTTTTTTTTTGTATTTCGGGGCTGCCGTCTGCGGCAGTTAACCCTTATCTTTTTTATATATCGTAGTGCTTACTAAGGTAGATTACGATATTGGTATATCCTGTAGAATATAGAGGTTTTATGGAATATTTTGTTTTAATTTTACACTTATATAGTTTACACTTATTTCATATTAGTCTATTTTTGATTTAAACTGCATTGATAATGAATCTATTATCTGAAGGATATACGTATTGTGTACTTGTACTGGTTAATATTTCATTATCTACTGTTCAAGTTTTTCCGATTTACTGTTCCAATTGCTGTGACTTGTCTATGTAATTCATCCTACTCAAATCACTTGTAATCAGAGCAGTGAATCGGAACATTGAATAGTGTGTGCCATAAATATAATCACTCCGATTAGCTTACTACTTACTACTGATACCATTAACTTTCTATTAAATAATTTAATGCTATAGAAACGTCGAAAAGTATTACCCATTTCGCGTTACTATTCATCAAATAAGCTTACAAAGGTTTTTACACAAATTAAACAATAGTATAATTAATTCGAACAAAGAATAAGTATGGCAGTTGTAAGAGGGAATATCGCCTCAATACAGGGTACTATGCCCAAAGGGAAAGAACTAGAAGTATTCCTACTGTAAGACATTAAAATGAAAGATAAGAATGGCACGATAAAACAACCCAAGGATTATCTATCGTCTCTCTGCGAGGAACCATTGACCTTTTGTTAAACATTAGTCTTAATGTGTTTGGAAGTGTTAGGTTGATGCTTCCCAAGAGAAGTCCGCAGAACTTGCTGGTGAAAGTGTCGCTCAAGGCATCGAGCCGTTTTATTTATTCACTTATTTTCAAATACCAATATTTATTTTTGTATTATTATTAGCCATCATATTTATTCCATTATGTTTTTATTTAATGTTACCATTTTATGTTCATTCAAATGTTTTCCATTTGTTTTTTTCTCATTTTGTTTTGCTGCTTTCATCAGTGTAGAAGTTTTAGGATTTGCTAAACATTAAATTATTTTTTAAAAAATTAATTCGAATAATTAGAATAATTGTATAAGTCATGTGTAAATATTAGTGTCTATTTCCATTATTATTCATGTAGAATTATGATTTTACTTATGCCATACACAAATTATTTATTTATTTAATAAAGTAATTGATACATCGTATGAACGCTATTTACACTGAAATCAACAGTAACGAATAATTATACAAGTATCAGGATGTCCGTCGGAGTCTATATAGCAAGAATACCATTTCGGTAATAGCCCGTTGGAATTGAGAAAAATCATTGAAAAATTCGTTCAGGATATGATTACTATATGTCAACAGTTATGCGGACACGTACGCACTTTAAAAGTAAACATTTCCTTTTTCACACTTTCTCCGAAACTGATTTATTTGTATTTTCTAACTTCAAGTGTATTTTAAATCAATTTCAGATATTTCACAAAGATGTGTTTTGCTATTTGCATACAAAGAAGGATTCTCATATAAGATTAGATTTACTGAAAAATATGAATAGTTTAAGATCTCACGATGATGTGTGGAGAGTGTTTTTTGTTTAATTACAGTGGATCCACTCGTTGAGAACTTCATCCGTTCTGTAATATTGTTCGTAAACCGAAATGTTCCTAAATAGAAATTATTTTTTCCATTAAAATTAATGTAAACATAACTAATATATTCTAACCACAGAAACATGTGTTACAGTATTATATTTATTTTCTTTAGATTTTTAAGTACTGACGGAAAATTTGTCCGCAAAACGTATTCGTAAACTGAATTGTTCGCTAAACAAGGATTCGTAACTCCTGGCTCCATTGTACTTTTCATGAATTTCATTATATTTTCTATAATGTTTTAAGGCAAATTTGAAAGTAAAAAGGTGTAACATATCATTCTTAGGTCAAAAATTAGTGTTCATATAAATTAGTGTTTATATAACTAGTTACCCAGATGAAAATGTGTCCGCATTTTGGCATTTCAGAATGTGGTAACCCTGGTTCAGGATTTGTGGTAGTCAAGTTCGAAACCATTAACTCCTGATAAAAAACAGAAACGCTAACCTTTACCTACCTACATTTATAATACTTTTGAATGTTACCTTTATATCTGTGTTATGACATTGCTATATTTTGTGAAAGAGTTCTAGATTTAAGTTCAGCTTGACAAATATACAGTAAATGAAACTTCACAACTTTACAGTAAATAAATATACAGTAATATACAATAAATAAAACAGTTAACATTGATATTAGAAGTTCAGTCCATGTCTTCTGTTCTCAAATTTTGGGTGTAATAAGTCATTCACTCTAAGACGATGCCAGACAAATCTACGTATCTTCCATTTTTCATTTTCATTTTTGTTTAGCAAACGTGGGTCATTACGCCTTTGTCGAAGATTTTGCAGGTAAAAGACTGGTTTAATGAAGAAAAAGTATAAAATTTCCACGCCACTAATAAAGCTGAATCCAACAAAAAGAGCACAGATGCCTCCAAAATTACCTGGAAAATAGGTATACAACATATCTAAGTTATTTATGAGAAAATAGTTTCATGTCTTTAATAAAGAAGTACAATAACAAACTAGTATATTGTTAAGTGAAAGTAAATAGACTTAAACATACAAATGAGAACCAAAACAACCAACTATTTTGAAAAAAAGACTTGTAAAATTTAATGAACACGTCAGTGTTTGGAGAAAGTATGGAAAACATTACAGAAACACTCTGTCAGACTTATAAGTGATCTAAAGAAGTTTGAGAAACTTGTTGCAAAACTTATCTGTAAAAGCACGAAAACAAACTCAGAAAATGTAATGGTTGTGCGTAGGTATAAAGGGGCAATCAAAGATTATTTTATTATGATTCAAGTGAAAGTCCTAACACCGGATATAATCGTGGAAACATTATACAATCGACATCATTGTCAGATTCGGAGAAGGAATTTGACAAACCGATCTACATCAGAATGTCGATCGAGGATTTATCAAAAAATTTATATTTGACTTCCATTCCAATGTAATGAAACCAAAGAATAGAGAAAATATAAAAAATATGTTATATAGACAGAACAGTTTTATCTGTATTTATGCTGTTTTATCAGTAACATAGTGATTTACTCCCAAGGTGAAAATTACGAGCTTCAAATAGGACTGCAGCTTAAATATCAAATTGAATGTTCATTGCTTGTAATGGCGTCTATTTCACTGTTACGTAAGTATCAATAGAGAAGGGAAGTACCAAAAAAGATTATGATACAAAATAGATAACATAATTAAAACAAATGAATTTAGTGTATTTCGAAGAACATTAATGTACGTTAGTGGGATAACTGAGAAAAGAATACTAGTTTTTAATTCATTAGCAGGTTGAAATGAAAAATTGTCTATTGATATGATTGTTTGTAATTGGTCTCTCATGCTAAAACAACATAGCCAAGTAGGAAGGAAGAAGAACAATTAAACAAATGACCACGAAATCAGCCATTGACAAGAAAGTCAATTCATTCTAACTTTTTAAGAAGATTTGATAAACTTTCCATTAGGAAATCTGATTTGCGCGAAGCATTGTGTGCGTTTCTTTTAGAGCTTAATAATATATCACTCATATTAGTTCGAGTTGCAGTCAGTCAGTTGTAAAGTAGCACATTTCAAATTTAAAAAACGAAAAGAAATTTCTCTTTCTTTCCTATGGACAGCACTGCTAATTATTGAAACAAGTGAAATCAAACTCCTCCCATGCGACATAAAACATGCAATTGTGTGTCTGTCTATATATCTGTTACGATATAACTTTCGTTGAAGAACTAAAGATCATGCCATTAGTTAAAAGTGTCCATGCTTGTATAAATTTCTGACTTCACCTTTTATACTAATTTGAGGATTTTGAGTCCAACGAAACTATTTTTAACATATGTGGCCATGGAGTCACAAGAAAAATGACCTCCAATTTGTTGTCTTTGAGTAACACTTATGGCAATGGTAGATGTGCCTACATTAATTCGTTTATAATTGTGCTTTTTGTACTAATTTGAAAAGGATGAATATAATGGGACTACTTTTAAACGTATCTGTCCATTGGGTCACCAGCGTCGTCCCGCACTGATTCGTTTAGAAAAACTTCTTGATTTTAGTAGACGCCCACCACAGATTGGTTTGTGTTTTTTACACTGTCATATTTATGTCGTATGTCCGCACGCTGTATTTACACCCATAGCGGTTAATTCTTCCTGAAATGAATGTATACCCAGTAATGCAACTCCTCTAAGAAATAATATATAAGGTACCGGGAGTCGATTTTCTGATGACAGAAGTATATAAATCATGAATTCTATTATAGTCCCAGAAAATAGGATGTACCATATTAGTATTACATTGATGATGGTGAAAGAGAATAAATTTACCTAGAAGATCATCCCATGTATATATCACATCTCTTCTCATACGAATGGCTGTCATATCTCCAAAGAACACGTGAAGAATACTGTAATGTTTTGAAGTATTAGTAGGTCTGAAAGGAGACAATGAAGGATAAAAATTAATTCTATTTCGTAGTTTAAAAACAAAAGGGAAAGTGCAGCTAACTCTCACCATGAATCCTTCTTAGGTACAATACTTTATGATTGAAATGAGAAGCAAATATTTCTGAGATGTCCTAAAACAACACTGAGAAAAAATGTATGTGACGTACGTAAAATCGTATGTTAGATTTGTAAATCCTGTAGTTTTTGGACTTAACGTACACCAAACGTGCAACTGAAAACGAATCTTTGATAATACTTTCTGTATAAGTGTTCCATCTATACGTACTTTCCGTATAAAACAATATAGGTGGTCAGGATCTCACATACAAATGAACGTATATAACATATAGCTGACGAAGGTAACATACATATATGTATGTAATATAAGGAAAATCGTTAAATATCAGACATCCTGCAATGGCATGATGTAACATCTAAAGGCAGTGCCTATGTAACATATGGATAACGTATGTTCCGTGCTGATTTCTGTAGTAAGCAAGAGGATTCCATATATTTGTACAATATACCGCTGTGCGGAGAACGAATTTTTCTCAGTGAAAATTGAAAGAAGTAGAAGAATATGTATTAAATAAATCAACAAAAGTAATTAAAAGATTTTTCTTTCTTTCTTTTCAACTTCATCAGATGTACCTAAATTAGTGATTCAGGAATCATCCAAAGCTTCATTATAAAATTTTTAAAGTAATTTTATTGCTGCTTTTAGTAAATTCTTTATATAATTATATCGAATTCCGTCTATACCTGATTTTGTCTTTTTCAAATTATTAAGCACTTTTTTCTAATTCTAATACACTAAATAGTTTTTCTAACTTCATTGTAATTTGTTTACAGTGAATTTTGTACAGTGAATTTTATTATTATTATTTATATGTGCTGGAGTGAGTCTTTGGTGAAATTCATCAATTCATTCTAGATCTTTTTATATCTTTGGATAGTCATACTGTTCTGTTTTCTTTTTTAAAAAAAGTTTGTACAAAATTTCCAACGTTCAGATTTTGAGGTACTTTCAAATAAATTTCTGCCAACTTTTTTGTAACTTTCTCTCGTTATATCATTTATTAATATTATAGATTCTGTTTTTACTTCCTAGCATTTGAGAAAATTTTCTTTAGTTTTAAGCTTCAAACATTTTCACATTTTTTGACATAAGTTTACATATTTTTTGACACTGAGCGTTCCAGCAACTGGTTTGTTAAATCTATAATTCTTATAAAGTTTCAAAAGTTCTTCGTGTTTATCTGATATATCATTTTTCTTCTTGTTCAGTAAAGTGATAGTGTCCTTTGTTACTCGACTAATATGTATACTATCTATTAATCTATCACAATATTTTATGTTCTATTTGCAATTTAGATCGGAAAAATACCGGATTTTTCTAATTTTCTGAGTTGTTACTTCTTATCTTAAACATTTTTAAAAAAATAGGAAAATGATCATTATAATACCGATCTAAGTATGTAAACTGTTAAGATATAGCATAGTATATGTTCTTAACCAAAGTTAAATCTCGAGCACAGAGTTTGAGACACTTCAGTTGTTGAATCATTATTTAAGAAGGTATATGAATTTCTTGATAATATTTTAATAACTTTTCTTCTGCTTTATTGATCCTGGTACATCCTCATAACGATGAATGAGAGTTCGCATCTTCCGCTATATAATCAACATCAGAAGAATTTTGAACAATTTGAATTCAAAAATTTGTTTCTGGTACTATATCAGTATATATAAATTAAAAATTTAATTTCTTCTACCTTTACACTTATACAATCTATGTGAGGATTATCGTTAACTATACTTAAATTAAAAGTATTACACTGTAATTCGTTTTTTAAATACATATGCCAATGCAACCATCATGCCAAGCCCATCATACCAAATTTTATGTACTATAAAATAAGTTCTTAACTGTTAAGGTATTTTAGGTACACACTAACTCTTCTGTAGTAATATTACGTCAGCAGAGAAAGTATTAATTAATTATTTCGTATAAAAGTTTTGGGCATTCCATTGCATCACTAATATATTCCTATATTGGTTCCTATCTATTACAATTTTTGTCTAGAAAGCTAACGCTACATTTATTTGTGTGATTAAATCTTCAGTATGTGGTTAGTGTTGTGTATCAAAATTTGAAATAAATTATATAGATACAGGTTTGCTAATTGAATCCGATATATTTTGTTTGAATGTATGCTTAAATTCTGAATTAAGATTTCCCTGTGGTAAGAAGGAAGACGAAAGTGATCTAAAAAGACTTTTCCATTGCAAATCAATTTCAAATATTAAGAATTTTGCTATTGATTTTTCCTGAAAGTTAACTTGACTAGACTCTCTAACGTTTTCTCTGGATGTTTTCCTTTTACATACAAATTTACTCTCAGTCATTTGTAAATTATCTCTGTAATTCATTTCTGAAGATGACAGTTGTGATGACAGTCCTGTTTGTCATATCTTGTGATCATTAAATCAAACAGAAAGTAAGAAAAGAAGCGTAAAAAATGTTTCAAACTAATAGTGCTTAATTACAGAACAGATGTTCCAGCATAAAAGTAGCCAGGTTTTGAAGTATGTAGACAAATTGTTATTTAAGAATCAGCAGAAAAGTCGCTAATCGGAAAAATGATTTTTGTTATCTCTCTCTTGGAAGTCGAATCCCTTAGATTTAGCAACTTTTCCGAAATATTGACAACACTGCAGGAGATAAAATGTCTTTGCATATATTTCACTGATCGTTTCGGTTATCTTCATTTATGTTATCTAAAATGACAGAAATATATTGGTGCGTAGAAGTTAGTATTTACCAAAAAACAAATATTTTCAAAATTTATTTTGTTTTTAAATCTTAGACATCAGTACTTATCCAATAGCTACATTAAGTTTCTAAAGAGTCAGTGGTATTTTTCTCGTCTCTTAATGCAAGACAATTGGCAAAATATAAAGACAAATTGAATATTAAAGTAATATCTTATATCTGAGGAACATTGACCATTTTTTAACCGACTTCAAAAAGAGGAGGAGGTTCTCAGTTCGATCTGTTTCGGCACCATCGGAAAAGGCTCGGCCATATACTGCTTGTGTCTCTTTCCGGTCTACCTCTAGGGGAAAGGGATGCTTAAAAATTAAATTGCAATTACATATCTCTTTTATTCAGATCTTTTTTTTTTTTAAAAAAAGAATAAAATTATGTCCCAGTGCTGTATCTCACATTTCAATTTTATTTCCCTTCTTTTCTGGTAGAAAGGCTGTCAGTAGGATAAAGAAGAGCATAACATAATTTTCTAGGATAATGATCGATACGTCTACGGATGCCTCCATGCACAAGTTGAAGCTAGAAGATGGTACAGAAAGTACTGACATACCTTATACTTTCTGTCGTTAGGTACAGAGTGTGTACACAGTGAAAAATTCCTAGAATATGTGAATAAAATTTCTTTCTGGTTAGAGTATGATTTCTAGATCTTTACTTTTCAATTTCTACTGATAATTTTGTGTTTCTATTCGAAACGATAGTAATAAAAGTTGCTTTCAATTTTTGAAAATATTTATTTCTCTCCAACATAAAAATAATGGAAATTACTATTTGAATCTTTTAAAGGTTGAATAGAAACAAAACACTGAATGACTTCTCAGATCGCAGTTTATTCTATGTTGTCGGGTATAACCTTTAATATGCATTATTATGTTGTGAATATTACAATATATTACTCTTAGTCGATAGTAAAAGTAACTTACTTTCGTGGTAATGGTTAAAGAAAATATACAGTTTAAATTCTTAAAAATGCTTGCATACAGGAAAACCGGTTTCTACCCAAGGTATGTCCCGTATGAAGACTTAGTAACGAATTTTAGTTTTCAAAAATTAGAAAAAATGATGGGTTTTTGATAATTCTTACATAAATTATTGAAAGGTAAAATTGATTGTCCTGAATTAGTTTCAGAAGTATTATTACGTGTCCCAACAGATAAGACTAGAACAGCAAACACTAGGACATTCTATTGTAGAAAAGCAAGAACTATCATATTACGTAAGTCTCCTATGTGGAGAATGTGTGCTTCATATAACGAAATGATTAGATTTCATGTAGTAGATGTATTTAGCATGTCCAAAAACAATTTCAAAACAATTATCAGGCAATAACTTCTGATAATTAAATGATATATATTGTGTATGTATAATAATGTATGTTAGATAATTATGTACACGACACTGTAACTGGGCGTTAAGCCTGTTGTGTTGTCCTTATGAAATAGAGAAAGAAAGAAAGAACTTACACAAAGTTTCCAGGCCTGAAATTTTGAGATGCTAGCTGTGCGGATGAAGATTCCACTCGATACGAAAGCTCCGAGCATTCATGAAAACAGGTACAATCCATTGTATGTGTTGTCTGGTTTTCTTCATTGCCTCCTTCATCAATAGGATGTAATAATCTGAGAATTTCTGATATTAAAAATCAGTAAGTATGCATTCAATTATTCCTACATACAAATATACAGATTACGATAAGTATACTCTATTCAACTCTGAAATGACATGTACCTTAATGCTAATAAACAATAAATTTATGTAACACGTTTTCTTCACTTCTATTTCACTGTATTGCTTACTTCTGAAATTATATTATTACGTTGTTGTATTGATCTCTTTAAACTATTGTCAAAATTCGCTGCGTAGCAACGTGATAAGCGATGACACCCTATCTTCTGTGTTGTTACCTAACTTCGTTTTCTTTCACGAATTATTTTATTCCCATCTGAAGACGATTGGGTTCTAGAAGGTGACACTTTCTCTTTGGCTAGAGCAGTAATTCAACGGTTGATGTTATGCAGTAGATGGATGGAATCTAGTTTCCAAGAACATTAGAAACTATTCAAAAATGCCTCGAGCTATAAGCTTATTTGGGCAAGCGAAAAATGTGGACGAGCCAGAAGTTCTGCCCATAAAATAATATTCAGATCTTTTGTAAGAACTAAAATAGAATGCATGAGTCAAACGGACAGTTGTGCAAAATATATTTAATGGTTTAGCAAAAGTGATTCAGTAGCTACATGACGCATCCAACTTGACAGTAGGGACTACACAAAGCATGCGGCAGTCAACCGGATGGTTGTGCAATACATATTTTCCGGTTTACCAATAGTGATTCAGAAGCAGTTACCATCTTGTTTCGAACTTAATAGCAGTTTTTTTGTTGAAAAATGAGCTGTGGACTGATATACTCGTAGGAAGGGGTTTTGCAGTGAAGGAGTTTTATAAAAGCTGTGGTAATCGCGAGAACGCTTAGAGTGAATTTCAAAAAAAAGAGTTTGAGACTTATAAGAATTGCGCCGCTCCATCAATCCATACCATCAAGAGCTAGGTTTGAAAAGGAACAATAATATGCGTAGTTTCCTCACTTCTTCACGTGCGCTATTTGTATACGGATTTTTCTATTTAAAAGGAAAGCGGAGAACGGTGGAATGCTATCAACAGATCCATTATGTGCATTAATGCTTTCCTGTTTATTAACTCTGATTGTACTCATATTCTTTAGCACTATAAATGCACACTGGAAATCACATGACCAAAACACTTTTTTAAAAATTAATATACATTTTGGTGAAATTGTATCAATAAATTTCTCTTTTTAGGAAAAAAAAAACTTTTTTGAATAGTCAAGTTCTAAATAGAAAATAATAATAGGAAAATATATATGTTGGATCTAGTAGAGCCCAGTATATTTTGCAGGGTTAATAACAATGAAATATCGCCTTTAATGATTCCAGATTCAAACAATATTACTATTCTTTTTCAGTTATTTACCTAAATCCTTTACAAAGATATGACCGTAAGTAAAGGTTCTAACCCTTTGGGGATCTTATGGTACAATTTGTACCATACGGGGTGTTTCATGGTACATTGCGTTATAACTCTCCTATTTGAGCTTTTTCGTCCGTTTTTTTTTTTTTTTTTTTTTTTGTTTGTTTTTCAAGTCCAGAGGCATTGTAGAAGACATTACGTATGGTTTCAAGACATAGGAGGTGATGACGTCATAAGTCTAAAATTTATATTTTCGTGTAATACTTTTTGGGGGGTTTATGTAAAGTATTTTTGGCGGGCTTATTTTTGCACGTAGAAGATTGAAATTTTGCACAAACATGCAGTCCACCGGGTAGTATTTACCAGATTTTTTCAGATTTCTGCGTTAAAACATGGGGGGATACAGAGGGTCAAAAATTTGAGAAAAGGGATATTTTTACCCAAAAATCCCGTTTTACCTCATTTTTCCGCCTTAGATACATGATGGAGACAAGTGAATGGTACCGCCTGAAAGGCAGTTCCATTCTGAAGGGAATGATATGCGACACATGGTCTTTGGGTAATTAGGGAAGTGTCAGGGAATTTTTACCAAATATACTTCTGTATAGGTGAATTTTGGACATTTTCGGTATTATTTTTTTTTTTTGCGGGCTTATTTTTGCACGTAGAAGATTGACATTGTGCACAAACATTCAGTCCACCGAGTAGTATCTACCAGATTTTTTTTTCAGATTTCTGCGTTAAAACAGGGGTTCTACAGAGGGGGTAAACCTTGAAAAAGGGAAATTTTTACCAAAAAATCCCTTTCACGGGATTTTACCGCCTTAAATACATGATGGGGACAAGTGAATGGTATTGCCTGAAAGGCAGTTCTATTCTGAAGAGAATGATGGGTGAAACATGACCCTAGGGTAATTAGGGATGTCTCAGGGAATGTTTAAAAATTTCCCTCTGTATACGGGAGTATGGGACATTGTCGGTATATTTATTTTGGGGGGGCGGGCTTACTTTTGCACCTGGAAAATTGGCATTGTGCATAAACATTCAGCCCACCGAGTAGTATTTACCAGATTTTTTCAGATCTCTGCGTTAAAACAGGGGGGTCCAGGGGCTAAAAGTTAGAAAAGGATATTTAGACCCAAAAAATCCCGTTTTCCCTCATTTTCCCGCCTTAGATACATGATGGAGACACGTGAGTCATACCGCCTGAAAGGCAGTTCTAAGCTGAAGAGAATGATGGGCGAAACATGACCCTAGGGTAATTAGGGATGTCTCAGGAAATTTTTTACTTGAGATCATGGTGTTTTACGGTAATTTGGGGCATGGTGGGAATTCCTGATAAAATTTCTCCCGCCCTTGGTATTCAAGATAGAAACTTGAAATTTGGCACACAAATTCAGTATACCAAGTACTATTTATCAGATTTTTTATATGGCTACGTTCACACAGGGCCGCTCCAGAAGGGCCCAAAGTGCGAGAAAAAAATTTCCCTCAGAAAGTTTCCCTTTGACATAATTTTTCTCGTTCTTGGTATATGGTATGAGCATGCAAGTGGTATCATTTGAAAGCCAGCTCCATTCTGAAGAGAATGAGGTATGAACCATGATCCTAGGATAAATAGTGACGATGCAGCAGCTGCTTGACTGAAAGCCTAAAAATAGCCCAAAAAAACAGGTGCCGGAAAGGGCTAATGCACTCGTATAAGAAAGTATTGAGATATTAAGAGAAGTATTTCGTTGTCAGATGAGATGTGTGACTGTATATCTATGTCTGAGCCGCGAAAGCTCAGTAATAGAGCGTTCACCTCTGGTGTATGGGGTCCTGGTTCGATCCCAGCTCACGCCAAGTGTACCTTGTGGTGGACAAATGCCGTGTGCGTGGGTTTTCTTTGGATTCTCCGGTTTCCTCCGACTTTCTTCATTCCACCATTTCATTCATTTTTCATCATCACCGTCTCCTTTAGCCTAGCCGGCATAACCATGGGACGTAACACTTAAAAGATTCATTTCATGTTCATTTCTATATCTATGTCTGTTTTGTTTCATATAGCTCAGCATTATTGTTTAGAGTAATTTATTAATTGTAGTAATTTTCAATTGCTAGGTTTTATTAAGAAGTTGAAGGAAATGTTGATGCATCATACTTGAGCGCAAAATGTATATATCTCTCTACCAATCTTTTATTTCTACTTTACTTCTTTTTCTAACATTTTTTTTTTTAATTTTACGTTTTCAATTTCTATGTTATTTCATGCGGTGATTTTCTTGTATCAGCTTACGAAAGATTTCATTGCATTGTGGCTATACTTTCGTACGCTGTTTTTAAAATCATAATCTAAAGTAGTCTGCCTCCCAAGCTATGATCCACGGATCACAATTGGTCCTCGAAGTCTGCCTCTATAGTTCTCTAACATTAAACATTAGCTCCAAAAAGTGAGAAAAAGTAAAATTCAAGTCAACTTCATAGCTGTTGAGAACCTCAAACATAATTTGAAAAATTGCTAAGCAAGCATCTTTTACTTTCTTACCTAGGACTGACTTTTATGAAATTTATTACCATATCTACTCTATATACTATTCTTGAGAGTCTTCAATACAGGGTGGTCCGGAAGTGGGCGTAACCTCCTTTAGTTTCAACAGTATAGTGTTATTGTGCTCCTAAAATGTCTTGAGCCGTGGCAAAAATGCGAACTAAAGCTCACACCCTCACACACCCATGCGGTGAGCCAATAAAGGTTTAGCTGTTGCTAAGTGAGAGAAAGCGAGTGGAATTCCTTCAGCCAATAGCAGCGCTTGCAACGGAAGACTAGGGATCAAGTCAATGTGGCATATCTTTTGTTATAGTAGAATGTCTGTACACAGTTGCATTGAAGACTTAAAGAGTCTTAAGAGTCATAAACATCGGTATGATCACCACCCATGTCGTAACACAGTTGAATTCTGTGCCAAGTTGCTGCAGATGTTTTGTGGAGGTACTCCGGAGTCACGAGGGTGAAGGCGTGTTCCACAGCTGCTCGTAATTCCTGCGTTGTGTGATACCGAATGTTTCTTACTTTTGCTTTATGAAACCCCAGAGAGCATCGTCTGGTGTCGTTAGATCGGGACTTCTTGAAGGCCAGGCAAAGGGAACTGGTGAAGATGCTGATTCAGGTAATCCAGCGGCCAGGAAACGTCTGATTGAGGTAATTGCAGTAGAAAACAGCAGAAAACAAACGAACATGGATAGCAATGTTACCAAACAAATATGGTAAAACCTAAAACCGTCAGAAAACACGAATTAGAGGTACGCCCACTTCCGGCCCACGGTGTATATTCTCGTATTAATACAAATATAAAATGAAGGGAATTAATAGTACTTTAAAAATATAAATGCTGGCATTAACATATACTCAAAAAAATATAAATTTGCTTCTAAAGAGACACAGGTATGAAATGAAATGAAATGAAATTTTGAGTTTTACGTCCCACGGTTATGCCGGTTAGGCTAAAGGAGACGGTGATAATGAGTAATGAATGAAATGGTGGAATGAAGAAAGTGGGAGGAAACGGGAGAACCCCGAGAAAACCCACGAGTACGGTGTTTGTCCACCACAAAGTTCACTTGGCGGGAGCAGGGTTTGAACCCGAGACCCCTAGCACCAGAGGTGAACGCTCTACCACTGAGCCACCGCGGCCCCCGAGACACAGGTATTATATGGTTCGTAGAAAATTCTGACTAATAAATGTGATCCTCAGTGAAAAGAGATCCAGAAAAACTAGTCTAACGACAGTTCCAAAATGCAGTGGTATTCTGTCGCTTCCAGTTTCTTTAACCATACTTTGAAATATGTCTAGGACTTTCACTTCGAGATTACTGATTATACCAAGGATCTTATAAAATAGAGGATCTGCCTAGCCATACGTCACAAAATCTTAAAGCCATACGTCACAGTTTCGCCACCCCTACTCTGCTCACTCTGCGCAATAGGATCGCAATGTTTTGAGCCAACAATCATGGCGTAAACGAAAGTAGGCAATCATACGATGGCGAAACGAGATAGACAATCAGACGTGCCGATGCTCGGTTGTTTTTTGGCTTCATCGATTTAATAGGATGACGATACATATGGGCAGATCCTATATTTATAACATCCTTGGATTATACACTAAAAATGAAAGACCATGAGAGGAAAACAATGTATACACTCTTATTCAATATATATATATATATATATATATATATATATATATATATATATATATATATATATATATATACTAGCCATCCATCTCTGAAAACTACTTTATTCACATTATAGACAGGATTAAATCAAATGCAGTATGAATCTTGTCTGGTCAATTGAGATCTTTATTTTAAGCTAAAGTGTTCAAAAGACTCCATGTTTTTCTTATGGAGAAAGGGACTTCCGTTAAATTTCTTAAATATGCGATATTTCGATCTTCACATCTTTTTGAACACAAACCATAATAGGCGCAACAACTGAAAGCTTTTAGTTGGGTTTCTTACCAATCAGTCTTTATAGCTTCGATATGAATATTTCTAGATATTCATATTAGTATTACTCCCATTTGGCAAATCAACAAAAATTGAAGTTGTTTAAGACGATTAAATTAATGAAATACTTGGGTATGTAAATTATTGGATGATTGAATGATAGTTACATGGAATTTTAATACATTCAAGTGCAGGAATTAAGAGAAATATAGAAAAGTAATACATGAATGGTAACAGAAGATCGATGCCGATGTGCAGAATGAAACGTGTGCGAGAGATACCCAGGGATCACAGTATAAGTCATATGACACAGAAATACAGCAAAGAATGACTGTAAGGCACCTAACTACCGGTAGTGTGGGTTCAAATATTCAATTCCGCATCTGTTCCGTTTGACATTGCAAAAAAAAAAAAAAAAAAAAAAAAGTTTACTATTGGGTTTGGTCACTCTATCGGTTATGCATGTTGCACATCATGTTCTCATACTGCGGACGAGGCCAGTCAACAGCTTCTATCTTACTACATCCCACTCTTACTCAGACATCAGTCCAAGGTCATCCAGGATCCAGGGTGGTGGATTTTGGGTTGCAATCGAATATTCAATCGAGTCCCAAATATGCTCAATCGGATTAAGAATCAGGAAGCGTGGTGATTTTTCCACGTGTGTGACATTCTTGTGTTCCACACACATCTCCACCAACTGCGTCCTATATTGACCGTAATTATCATTCATTAGACGCAACCTAGGACCATATGCACCACACAAATTGTTGCCGGATAATTTCCCGATAAATCGCACTGAATCCTACGGAAATACGTATATGCAAGGATGTTCGTATCCTTAACATGATGCCATCCTAGATCATAAATCCGGTATATCCATAAGAATTTGGTTCCACAAAATTGGGTATGTCCGTATATGTACCAGGGGCTGTTATCCTGAAACACAAAGATATCAAGCACAAGGAGTAGCCTGCAAGCTGCCCGGTTCTTCATTCACTTAAACAAGTCTGGGGCGCATTTGAAGGGCTCATTAAAATCTGAAATCCACTACCTATAACTCTGGATGACCTTGAACTGGTATTTGGAAAGAGTGAGATATATCACCGTATGTGCTACTAGCTGAGGTTATCTATAGTATGGGAACATGATGCGCAATCTGTGTAGCCGTTTGGGTAATCTAACCCAATTCTGAACGTATCTGGCAATGCCAAATAGGACCGATGAAATTAATACTGTCGGCCCACACAAGTTAGGTGAATTACTATCACCATTGTTTGTGTCACATGACCTACAGCGAGGTCCATGGGTATCTTTCCCACACATTTCATTCTTCACATCAGTATTGGTCCTTTGTTTTCATTCGTGTGCCACTTTCCCATCACACCTCTTAATTTCTAGACATAAGTGTATTAATTTCCATCTTAGGATCATCCTAATAATTTAATTATTCAACAATTTTATTAATTATAATTTATTCGTCTTAACTTCAATTTGTGATGATTTGTTAAATAGAAATGACATTTAATCAGAAAAGATCTTATTGAAGATATAAGGATTGGTTGCTAGATAACCCTATTTAAGACGTCTATAAGGAGTCTGGATTTTGTGTCCATTATGACTTCAGAAAAATGTGAAGAATCGAAATATCGCAGATTTAGTAAGTTTAACGGAAGTTGTTTTTCCGTAAGAAAAGTGTGGAGTTCCTTTCAAGTACGATTGTAAGGATGTGTTTAATAAAACTATACATCCACGACCCGCTCGTCAGAATAATACTCCTGGAATTACGTTTTTTTTTTCGCGCGTTGCCCTAGCCAGGTGTTTTAAGTTGGTCACAAAATTTGTATCATGGGTGTCAAGGTGGAAGAAAACGAGCCCTGCTGGGCTTCTAACCCGTTCCTACTGTTACTATTACTACTACTACTTCTTATCTGCACAAAAGTACGTCAATCACTTTTTTAAATATTATTTTCATCTTATTTTAATGAAAAAAAAGTGTTATGAAATTTTTTTTAAAATAAAACTTTCCTTGAGTCGGGTTTGAATCTACGCCAAAAGTGATTTTTACTATTAGCGTGTAGCGCTAGAACGCTCGACCACGAGGACCGAAAGCAGCAAGTGTTTGGTTTCTGCTATATGTATACTTTGTGGCAAGAAACAGATAACGCCAACCAATCAGAACCATGTATTTAGTTCCTACTTCCAGGAGTATTACTCTCCCGAGCTAGTCCTGTACATAGAAGAATATATCGAAAGTGAGAGATAATTTTTAAAAAAGTTCACTCATCTTCGGAAGCCAGCGTTTTCTGAGATATGAAAATTTCATTAAGTAAATTTTAACTTATAGCTTACCTGCCGTTTAATACATACATGTAAAGATCACAAACGTACTGAAAATACATTGAAAGACTATTATAATTTCAAAATGAAACGAAAGATGATAAGAAAATGTACTGGGAATTATAATGTTGTAATTCAGACTATAGTTATTATTGCTAAATGAGTCTGTGTTGGGATGGTTTCACAACAACATACTGGCAATGGGCGGCCTTCATTTGAACCTGGTAGAATATTTATTTTATGTTTTCTAATGTTGGATTTGCGCTACATCAGAAAAACTCCAATCGATATCTGTCCCACTGCAATCCTCGGCTTAGACAGCACTGTCGTTCTCCAGAAGCTTTTACCCACTTGTTCACAAATATGACTGTGAGACTGGGAGTTGTCATAATGGCAAACAGTCAGCGAATCTTATATTTATGTACCGTGTATATATAGAAAGTTGTAAGTACTGTTAATTTTCCTCTAATGGTGGTGGCATGGTAACTCAGTGGTAGAGCGCTCACCTCAAGTGCATGAGATCCCCGGCCAAGTAAGTTTGTGATGGACAACATCGTGTCCGTGGCTTTTCTCGGAGTACTCCCGTATCTTCCTCACTCTCATTCCATCAATTCTTCAATGATCATTCACTTGCCTTAATCATCGTCCTAATTGTGGGACGTTAAACTGAAAGATTCCATTCTATTCCCCTAAGGGTTTCACGGATACTCCAGACTAACACAATACTTAACACAAAACACTTGCATTCAGTTTTAATTCAAAATGACTTACTTTGAATCTGTACAAGGCAGGGTAGATCACTCAATCTGCAAACTCTCGTCGACCCTGTTACATAGAAAGTAATAGGAGTAATACACAACAGAAAGAAAATTATAGGCACATAAAATTGATTTTACTTAATGAATTAGAAAATTTATTGAAGACAGCCTTTCGTAAATCACTACAAATTAATGGAATACTTTGCATTAAATACTAAGGATAATTACACCACAACGAAGTAATGTCTTTGTAACAATTCCATATAACTCTATGCTGTAAGGAACCCGAAAGTAAACAGCCACTGAAACTAAATCTCTCTACTGGATTCTATTGTGTATTCTGGATTGTCAATACACTCCTCCCAAAGACCAAGCTTTGTAGCATTCTCGTATAATCTTCTCTGTTTCATTTTTGTATTGCTATGTACTAGCCTTTTATGAAGCAAGTAATAGGGTTTTATTTTTCAGCCCCACTTGTAATGACGCCCCTGTTATCCAGCCTCGCTTATAATGGAGCCCCCGTTTCCCAGCTCTACTTGTAATGAACCCTTGTTTCCCTTTAGATATCCATTAGGTCCATAAATTAGAATATAGTATTGTGTACCACAATGTGTAATGAAACAAAATATTTAATTGGATTTTAAAATGTGTATAAAACAGGCAATGTATAATATGAAGTGGAGGCAGTTTGAATATTCTTTAGGATTCATAATCCAATGGAAAATTAAGAGTGCCTTGACTTCTTCAATGCAAATGACCGGCGATGACTTCTAGAACTAGGAAGACTCAGAAAGAATGTGCAAGAATGTTGACATGACGGAAAAATCATATAAATACTACCGGATTCTCTTCCGGGTATGAGAAGTTCTATTTTGACGTCGAAACTCTGCGAATCAGATTATTCATAATTAGTTTTGTCACTCCGTCATTCTGTCCATCAGAGGTTCTGCTCGTCATCGTTACCAAAAGTAAGTGATTATGCATTGTCTTCTCTAGTCTTTAAGTCATACCAGTCCACATCATGCTCTGTAGTTATTCAGTCATTCAAGATCAGTTCATTAAATTCTTATTCTAAATTATTTCTGTGTTGTCGAATTTTATCTTTGAATTTCTACTCCCATGTTTCTAATTCTGAGCTACGCTATATACGCCCCCAAGATTTGCATTAATTTAAATTACTTCTTGGAGGAAGTGGGTGGATGTTTAGGCCATTCAGTAGTTTTCATGTATGAGAATTGTTTGGGGTTCGCGACCCAGACAAGAGGTCTCCGTTCGACATGCCTCCAGAAGTTTCTAACTGCCTTTTACGTCACAAAACCGGTCACGTTTAAGGTAGATTGCAAACCTATTTTTAAGGTTTTAGCAATAGCATAAATTCAATCCTAAAAAACTACGACATTTTGTCTCTAAAAAGAAAGCTTGATGTATGAAAAGCCCCTTTCAGTAGCTTAGGGCCCCATTAAACCTAAATCCATCCATCGGCACTGGTTGAGATCCATCGTCTCAGCATTTTCTTATTGCTGAGATTGAATTGTTACAAGAAGACGAGTGTTAAGTTTACTTCCTGCTCTAAAACAGATCTTTTGGGAACTTACTCACCTAACTGTGTGTCTTTTTTATTTAGGAGAAAAGAAACAAAAAGCACACAAAAGATTATATCAGAATCGTTCCTTTACATATGCTTGAATATTCTTCATTTTCCTGTAAGTCTACACAATCGCTTTGTTTAAAAATCTATAAGTAATGCATTATTTTAACACTATTTTACTTATTTCCTACTACAAGTTTTAGTGTAAAATATTAAAGTGCTGTATTTGGATCTACACATATAAGTAAATACATAACCTTTGAGTTGGAATAGTGCTAAAGTTCTCAATGGGTTGCTTTAAAGCGGAACATTGGTGTGTTTATATCTTCGAAGACATCATTATGTCTTCTGTCTTCTATTATGCCTAGCAGTGGCGTATTTACGATTCTGTTTCGGGAGGGGCTTTGCTAACTTTCGGGGGGGGGGGCTTTGCCTGGAAATATGAAAATTCTGCAAGATATTTCATTTACTTTACTATACTAAGTAAGATTTCGGGGGGGGGGGGGGCTTAAGCCCGGAAGCCACCCCCTAAATACGCCACTGATGCCTAGTATTGTTTTGTTGTGGTTTATTTAACCAAAATATGTATGGTAATATGCTAAATGGGATTTAAGCAACTAAAAATAACACTAATAATCTATTTTGTAATGTAGCTATTATATTTTGAGTAGATCTCAACAAGACATCCAAACTACACTACACAAAACGAACGACTACTTTCTTTTTCTTTTTGGCGCCGTCTATATATCGCTGCTATTTTGTTTTCAGTGTTGATAGCTACACACTGAGGTTATCCACAACACTTAATCCTAAACTCGGTGAGATTCAACACTGACACCAAGTGGGTTTCTCAGGACCTCAAATCCAGGTTTTTCCAGAACTTTAGTCAAGAGATTGGCTACCTGTTCTTTCCTATTGATGTGTTCTAATCCCAAGTCCCCTTCAAGAAAACGTTCGCGCACACAGTAATGACGGACTTGCACATGCTTTGTTCTTTTATGAAACTCAGGTTTTTTAGACAATTTTATAGAACTTGCATCATCCACATACAGAACTGGATCTTCTTTCAACACGGATAATTCTTTCAACAGATGTTTCAACCATATTCTTTTGCACCTCACTAGCAGCTACAATTTCCGCTTCAGTTGTGTAAAGTGCTACTGATCGCTGTAAGTGACTTGACCATGAAATTGCTCCATTAGCGTACAAAGACACGACACCTGTTGTTGAACGAGTTGTGATATCGCCGGCAAAATCACTATACATCATCACTATACACTCTCAATAGACCGTCACTTTTTCTGTAGGATATTCCATAGTTGATAGTTCCACATAAGTATCTGAAGATATCTTTTACATTGTTCGAATCTGCTTCGGTTGGATTTTCCATTGCACGAGCGGCTTTACTCACTGCGAATGCTATGTTAGGACGAGTAGCGGCTGACAAATACATAACACACCCTACGGCTTCTTTGTAAGGCACTTCACTAGGTAACTGACTACTAGGACCAACGTCACTACGTACACAGGGAGTTGCCACGAGATTTGCTTCATTCATATTAAATCTCTGTAACATCTGTGTCACGTACCTTGACGACTGACGAAAATAGATCCGTTTTCGCACCTTTTGATTTGCATTCACAAAAACGTATCTAAAGCACTTGTTGTAATATTGAATTCTTCTTTAAGTTGACCAAGAAATTCTTCAATTTCCGTTTTACTTGTTCCTACAATAAGTCCCTCGTCTACGTATAATGCTACATACAGAAAATTGCTGTTCCGTTTTCTAAAAAACAAACACGGATCGGCTTGGCTGTTCTTGAATCCGGACTTCTTCATAAAGCTTACCAGTCGATTGTTCCAACAGCGAGGATCCTGCTTCAATCCATATAAGCTACGCTTCAAGCGACACACTCTGTTACTTCCATCTTCGAAGCCTTCTGGTTGTTCCATGTACACTTCCTCCGAAAGTTCACCGTACAAAAAAAAAAAGCAGTTTTGACATCAAACTGTTGCATCTTGACCTGTTTGTGAGCTGCCACAGCAAGCAAGACTTGCACTGTTTCGTACCTTGCTACCGGACTGAAAGTTTCATTATAGTTAATACCTGCCTTTTGTACGCATCTCTTTGCAACTAGACAGGCTTTATAATGTTCATTTCCATCACTTGCAGTTTTAAGACGGAATACCCAACGATTTCGAATTACTTTTACACCTACAGTTCGCTTTACAAGTTCCCATGTTTTGTTTTCCCTTTGTGACTCGAGTCCTTCGTTCGTCGCGGCTAACCACTTTTCACTTTGTTCAGACTTCACTGCTTCAGCGTAAATTGAAGGTATATGAAAAGAGCCTTCTGTGTTTGCTGCATACACATATTCTCCGCTGCTTAGCCACACTGGAGTCCGTTTATTACGTTCACTGCGAAGAGGCGGTGTTTCGGTTTCATCTCTTTCAGATTCTTCGTCAGTAGGATCTGTTTCCTGTTCTTCAACCTAACTTTGAGTCACTGGAAGTTCTAATTTGAAGCTGCACGGTTCGATCTCAACTTTTGCCACTTCTTGCAAACCATTAAAGGTTCGTTTCGGTTTGAATATCACATCACGACTACGCTACACTGTTCCTTTCGAAGGTATCCACACCCGGTAACCGTCTTTGTCGTTTACGTAGCCGACAAAATGTCCTGGTACATTATTGTCGAACTTCTTTCGTAGTTGTTTGGGTACATGCTCATAGCATTCTGTTCCAAAAATTCTCAAGTGTTCGATATTTTTGAACTCACGACAATACCAAAGTTCAAAGGATGTTTTATCATTTTCAGAAGTTTTTCGGGTTTGGTTTAGAATATACACATCAGTATTACAAGCTTCCGCCCACAGTCCTTTTGATAAACCACTCGGATTTATCATCGATCGAACTGCTTCGACGATAGTACAGTTTTCACCTTCCACGCTGCCGTTCTCTTCGAGGGTATACGGAGGAGTCACTTGTACGATGATTCCTCGGTTGGTCAGAATGTTTTTCACTTTTCCACACGTGAATTCAATACCACCATCTGTCATAAGAAGCTTAACTTTGTGTTCTGCTGCTTCTGCTTCATTCAAGAACCGATTTAGACAATATGCTACTTCGTTCTTTTGTTTTATAAAGAACACTCTCCGAAATTTGCTGTAGTCGTCTTTAAAGCACACATAATACTTAGTTCCACCGATTGATATTACCGACATAGGTCCATTTACATCAGCATTTATTTGTTCACCAACCGTGACGTTTCTTACCGTACGCGATTTGAACGGGAGGCGATGAGCTTTTCCAATTCCACACCCATCACAGAATTCTTCATATTCTTCCTTTACGTTACTGATGCCCATTCGACAGAAAACATCCTTTACGTGACGCTTATTTTGGTGACCTAACCTTTCGTGGTACATTTGTAAGGTGTTACCGGCTGTTGCTACACATACTTCTGATGGAGTTTCTGGTTTTATAGCATGCATATTTATTACATACATTTCACCTCGAAGTTTTGCGATGACACACACAACACCGTCTCTCTAGAAAATTGCACCAGATTTGTTTAAAGTAACAGATATGTTATTATGAGTAGCTTTCCTAACAGAAAACAAATGTTTGTCTACATCAGGAACGTACCACATATCGTTCATGATGCAATCATGCCACTGTTTATTGTAATAAATTTGTATTTTGACTGTACCTTTCCCATATGCTAACATCACTGATTTATTGGCAACATTCACTTGTACTGGAGTCGAAAACTCTGTGTAGTTCTCGAAATATTGCTTAGTAGAAATCATGTGTTGTGAAGCACCACTATCACAATACCAAACATCCCTTGTACCTGTATATTCGTTTGAATTACTTACACTTATACTCAGTAGCGTAGCCAGGAGGTGTGTTTGGGGGGGGGGGAAGTGCTGTTATAGGTACATATAGAAAAATTACAAACAAAAAAATATATAAACATAAAATTACATACATCAAAGTACTAAAGTACATTGTAGGACCTCTTTCGGGGGGGGGCCGGCCCCTCCGCCCTCCCTTCCCTACGCCACTGCTTATACTAAATGCACCTGCACTAGGCCCACTTGTTTTCTTTTTGTACGATTTTCCACTATTATTGTCTGAAGAAGGCTTCTTTGGGCATTCTGCAGCCCAGTAGAATAATTCGGAACAAATTCTACATGGAAATTTTTGCTTGGCTCGTTGACAGACTTTCTAGTTTGCATCTGGCACTGTTTTTTAGAGCTAGATTTAGCATAACTTAGGGAGGGGGTTCCCGAGAGGCTAGATTCACTCACAAAAGCACTGGAATCGTTGCGAATGTCTTTTGTTCGCATTTCGATTGCGCTTAATTTTTCTGTCAACAAATTAACTTCTGGTTTCTCACATCGATGGTTTCCAACACATTCTTAAATTCGTGATATTCTCGTCCCAAAGCTGACAGACTCTTTCCACGAGCATTTTTTTTTCGGATAACGTATTTTCGCCCTGCTTCTTTAGTTCTTCATTCAGCTCCACAAACAGTTTCTGCAACATGGCTATGTGACAACTGATGTCTTGTGTTCGATCCCACTCGGCGGTATAGAATGCTTCCATTAACATGTTCAGTCGTTGAGTGCTACTTTTTTTTTTCAAACATACTGCATAGTTTATCCCATATGTCTTTAGCATTCTTACACGCCAGCACTAATTGAGACACTAATTTACCCACAGCACTGGCAATTAGACTTGCGGCTTTCGCATTGTCCTTCTTCCATTCAGATTCTGCTTTCTTTTGTTGTTCACTAGCACCGGTATCAGGAACTTTAGGATTGGTTCGCGTCCCATCAATGATATATCCTAAGACGTATTGCAAACCCATTTGCCACTTCCACTGGGTCCAGTCTTTTGGACGTTTCAGTTTTAAATCTGCACTTTAATTCACTTGCCATTGTTCACAGACAGTTCAGTTCGCAAGCATATGAAAAGAACAGTTTCGCGCGTAAAATACAAGGTTGGTTTAAACCACGCTCTGCTACCATGTTGTGGTTTATTTAACCAAAATTATGTGTGGTAATATGCTAAATGGATTTTGAGCAACTAAAAAAAAACACTAATAATCTATTTTGTAACGTAGCTATTATATTTTGAATAGATCTCAACAGATCCAAACTACACAACACCAAGCACTACACAAAACGAACGACTACTTCCACTTCCACTTCACCTAACAGTAGGTATTAAAAATTGAAGAGTGCAGACTTAAGTCTGTTTCACCCACGTCCTTAATATAGGAAACGATGTAAAATTATGATTGTTAGTTGCAAAGTGCGTTCTTAGTCCTTTTCCGGTGAAATTGATAAAATGAGTTTGAGTAACAGTCCAGTTTGGTAATAAAATTCTGCTATTATGTTTGTAAGAATATAAGTCTATGTAAAGTGTAATTAAGCGATTAATTTTTTTTCACCGGAAGAAAAGTTGCTTAAAAATTTATATATGTTAAATTATAATATTTACTATTAGATTCCGGATAAGCATGCTACAGTTTTTCAGAGTGCAAGACCATTATCTTGAAGAAAGGTAATAATGTGGTGTAAAATATCTAAATCATTTATTGTCAAAAGTTGTTTAATTGAGAATGGGTCGTAGCCATAGCGTTGATGTAAAACTTTCATAACTATTGTCCTATGTTTAGATAAGAGAGAGCAGTGAAAGAGAAGATGATCCAAAGTGCCTACTTGTTCATTACACCAAAATAAAGGTGAAGTATTCTTGCGAATTTTGTACAAGAGGTAAGGTGTGATTGCTGTATTGAACCTGAGTCTATAATATAGAATAATTTTGGATCTAGACCAAGAACGCAGGTCATTCCACGTGGTAGAGCGAACGGGATTAATTTCCCAAAAATAAGTTCCAGGACCTGTTCGGTTTTTGTTTTTCCATATGTCAGATTGCTTAGAAATAATCTGATCAATGTAATATTTAAAATTTAAAGGGGAAGTTTGATATTGGCGATAATTCCTGTGTCTCTTGCTTTTTTAGATAGGTTATCAACGATTTCATTTGATTTTATGTTGATATGACTGAGGACCAGTGACGACGCCAGAGGAAGGGGGGCAAGGGGGGCGAGCGCCCCCCTGGTGGCTACTCCTGCCCCCCTGAATGCCACCCAGACTGCCCCCCCAGACTCCTACAATCATAAAACATTCTACATATAGTATTTTATATCGGTATCATAACCAATCTCATTGTCAAATTGTAGTCTACTTTCCATGCATTTACTATGTGGCAGATTAGTCCTCAAGCTTTCTTCTTTGAGCGTCTGGGTATGCACGCATATTTCTGTTTTCTAATTTAGCGCCTTTTCCGGTAAATTTTAGTTATACTTCTTTCTTATGATTTTTAATTATTGTAAATAGCGAACAATAGTAGATTTGGTGGACTTGTTTTCTTCTCATTGGATCAACTTCGATTAGAAACAAAAGAAAGGTAAAAGCAATTACATAACTTGTTGGTGTCGTCCCACTTGCGACATTCCTATTAGCGACAGGAACTGTTAACTGTCCTATGAGCGACCGATTCGATCTGTTAACTGCTCTATGAGTCACCGATGCGTTCATACTAAGATAATGGAAGAAGGCAAGGTTCTCTCTTCTTTAACTTGTTTCATGCTAATGCGATTTAGAACCTAACAAAATGTACTATGAAAAATTTTGCTCTATCTTAATTTAATACGTGAGACTACTCTCATTACACTAACAATATTTTCTTCGTTTTTCCTAAATGTTTTTGAATTACTTTCTATGAATACAATGACTATATCAAGAGGAAAACTAACTAAATATTTAGAGTAGCTCCGCCTTTGTCTATGATTCTAATATAATTAAAAATTTCATGTTAAAATGATGGGGAGCATAAGTTTAGATTGAATATGTTTATGGCATAAGAAAGAAATCAGAAAGAGGTAGGGGCGCCCGAAGAAAATTTTCTAGGGAGGGGCATCTTCATAGTTGCTGTACCATGTCTGGTATATCTGGTATTTAATATACGTGGTTTGCTATATTACGTATACATTTTAGTGAGCCAGGGGGGTGATGCTTGCCTTCCCATCGGGCGCCCATGGAAAGAGGGTGTTCACCACTTGAGGATATCAAAGAAATCTTTAAAAAAATGTATTCGAAGAAATTATTACACAAGTTACAAATCTCTCGCAGGACTTAACAGTTCGTCTAGTTATAGAATAAGGGATTACTCGTATTTCAGATTGCTATACGACAAGCTTTTATGTATAAGTCAAAACAAGGAAGGAAGGCAAATTAAGCAATTAGTTTACGTTTTTGTAGCTTACAATAGGGAGGAAGGTAGTTTAAAGAGTTTGTTTACCTTTTATATTGTTTAGAGTGAACTGCATTGTAATTGGTGAGATTGGTTGAGAATACCCAATCAGATGTAAAGGATCTCAAAAGCTGTCTTTTATCATTGACTTTTTTTCATTTTATTCAGTGTCTTTGGAAGTCTATAAAGTAGATAGTTAGCGAAACTGTTACACGTTTAAGTTTTTCAAAATAAAATGTATTACTGTGCTTAGTGAGTAATTAGATTTGAATCAAATTAAGTACAGAAAACAGAGCTTTTGAAGAAAGGGGATATTACAACTGGATTTTCAATAATTACATAAGAATATACTTTTCATGGAAATGTCCCTGTTGTCTCGCTAAGTTATTTGATATGTTTTATGTCAAATCTAACTCAAAATTAAAATAAGTTTTATTTGCACTCACTGTAGAGGAAAAATATATTTGATGAACTGTATTACTGGCACGTAAATTTTTCGTAGCAAGGTTGTTCGGGCCAGAGGCAAACATATTTCACGAGAGGGAATCATATCATCTTCCATCATCTCAATGTAAATGAATCGGTCGCTCATAGGACAGTTACCAGTTCCTGTCGCTAATAGGACTGTCGCTTCTGGGACTAATTCTAACTTGTTTGTATTTATCCAGTTTTGAAGTTTTCAGTTTCATATTTTGTTTTGTTTAAAGGTTCTATATTTTTATTTCCTGAAACATTATTCTCGGCTTTCAATATTCGGAGGATGGGCTTATAACAGCTTAATTTGCGACTACCATGGCTTAATTTTTTGAAGGAAAAAAAGTTGTTTTCCCATCCTGCAAATGATAATAATAATAAATGTATGGAATTAGATCGATATTTTTTTAGCTCCCAATAAAACGTATTGTCAGAGTGCTGATCTTTAGTTAGTAATTGGTATATACTAGTGTTCCCTTACTTATTTTGTTTCAAAGTACTGACATGACGTCTACCATATTGACTAGAAATGTACGTGGAGCTGCTGAAAAATTCGTAGCCCAACCCAGGAGTACACGTGGAATTGTGAAGTTTTACTTCTTCTATACTTCCCCCGAGAGTCAATATACTACCTTGTACAGTGCTCCAGTTTTGCAGAAGTTAAAAAAAATCTGGAGACTTCCTCGCACCACTGTTCGTAACACTACCCTTATCAGATCTAAAGTTCAATCAGATCTAAGTTTGGGAAATAAATACAGGCAATAGTTAGACGGAGCTAAATCTGGGGAATAAGGATGATGATCTAGACATTGAAATCCTAGATTATGCAATCTAATTGTGTTCGCAGGGGTTCGATGGACAGGTGTATTCTCTTAAAGGAACACAATTTCTTTCTTTTCATTTTCCGCGGTGTTGAACTTTGAACTTTTCTTTAGTTATGTGAGTAATGTAGAGATTCTCAATTAAATATCTGACCGTTGCGGAGGTAGTCTATGAGTACGACTCCATACTTGTCCCAGAAGAATGTTGCAAACAGTTTTTCAACCTACTTCTGTGTCTTGAACTTCTTGGGCGAGGGAGAAATGAGTGCTACTACTGCATTGACTGTTGTTTCGTTTCAGGATCATAGTGGTACAACCATATTTCGTCCATGTTTACTATTCGTGAGCGAAATGATCAGCATTACATTCAAACTGGAAGAAGACTTCTCTTAATGCCGTCAGTCTTTTATTCTTCTGACAGATTTTTTGGGAACACAGTGTCGAGAACTTGCTCATACCCAAGCCATTCTGAATTATACTACCGACGCGTTCCAAAGAAATGCCCACAATCTCTGACACAAGTTTTACTGACAGTGAGACGGTAAAAACTGGGGAAGGGGGTTGCAGCCAGACCTCAGACTATAATAAGTATATCGTTTGTCACTCAAAAACTGGGGAGGCCTAGGATCCCCGGCCCCAGGTTATATCCACCACTGGCTAATATGCTGCAATTTTCAAGAATAATGTCACAAATTGCATCCATGACTTCGGGAACAGTCACTGGATGTAAAGACATCCTGGATGTAAAGCATAATTCGTTGAGAAACCGCAACGTTTGAACTTCTTCACCACTGTATATAATGGAGGAGAGTCCAGTAGTGTTTCACTAATTTTCTCATTAATTTACTTTAGTGACTATCCTTGGTGGAACAAAAATGTTATAATAGTTGTGATCTGGATGTTCGTGAAATTCGCTGTTTGGGCACATAATCACTTCAGAGGCCTGAGAAAGCAATAAGAACTTCATTATTAATATGAAAATTTGTTGAAAACATGTTTTTCAAAACTAGTTTCATCTTTCTACCTAGTACCTACACTCCTTCTGGGTTGGATTACGAGATTTTTAGCAGCCCCTCGTAAATATATATATATATATATATATATATATATATATATATATATATATATATATATATATATATAGGGTGGGTGCACCATATATGGAATACGTTCCTAATATGAAATACCAGATTATTTTGTCTGCTATGTTCTGTCACTGAGTGGACTGTACGTAAACTTGTACACCGTGGCTCCCTTAATCTGCGCATGAGTGATTTGCTGCCGAACGATAACAAGCCATTTTCTTTTGTTGCAGAATAGTTTTTTGAAGAACTTGAGTTTTTCGAACGTATCTTTCCAGACTCCTGAATGTACGCAAAGAGTTATGTATTATTGTTGAGTTTGTGATATTTAGATTACATATATAGTGTACCATAAAGGCATAAGGATTCAGTACACAGAGAATCACGTAAGCGTGTGTAGGAAGAGAACTATCCAAAATGGCGATTTTCCTAATATGGAATACTAGCAGAATCCTAATATCGAATACTCCTAATTATAATAACTACTACTCTTAAAGAAACAAAAAAATACATTTATTAGCTTAAGGAAAGGAATAAAGGAAGTGTTCGGGCCTCCAACTCCGAGATCACATCGGCCTTTAAGTTGTCTACGAATTGGAAAGGACTCGACCCTGGCCTAAGGAAAAGTATAATCCCGGCATACGCCTAATGATACTGAGGAAAAGCAGGGAAAACTTCACCAAAGGCCGGTGCCAGGATAGGCGGTCTGAGCAGGGATCGTGCCCATCCTCGAATTATCCAAATATCGCATTGTAGACAAATGAGCATGTTTTGTTCTAGTATTCCATTTTAAGAACAGGTAGTGTTCCATATTAGGAGCGGGGTGTGCCTAATATGGAAAATTGAGTTTCTTTCAATTTTGTAATATTGTAAAAAATCATTAATGAGGAACAAACTTTCATACTTGTATTTTGTTTTGCAAAGGTACCACAAGTATTATGATGTATAATATTTTTATTCTGGAGTACGCATTTCTGAGAAATAAAGAAGAAACAAAAAGTATTCCATATTCGGTGCCTTTACCCTATATATATATATATATATATATACAGGGTGTTTCAGATAAAACGTCCAGTGCTTATAAATCCGAAACGGCTGAGAATAAAAAGATGAAACCAAAACTGAGGTAGGGAAATGTCATAGGGCACATCACATGGTGTTGTTGTGGTGACCCTCAGGGCCCTCCTTCAAGGGGGCCCAGGTGCCAAATTCAAATTTTCAAATGGGAACGTATATTGAATCATACCTCATTCAATAGTACTTGAAAAACGAAACAACTTTTGTAGGAAACAATTTTCGATTTGGGCCACCGTTTTTAAAATGGCCGCAAAAAGTGGGTCCTGTACCAGTTAAAAAGTCCAATGCTTATAAATCCGAAACGGCTGAGAATAAGAAGATGAAACAAAAGTTGAGATGTAAAAATGTCATAGGGCACATCACGTGGTGTTGTTGTGGTGACCCTCAGGGCCCTCCTTCAAGGGGGCCCAGGGGCCAACTTCAAATTTTCAAATGGGAACATGTATTGAGTCATACCTCATTCAATAGTCCTTGAAAAACGAAACAACTTTTGTATGAAGCAATTTTCGATTTGGGCCACCGTTTTCAAGATGGCCGCAAAAAGTCCAGTAGCAGTTTGAGGTTGGCACCTGGGCCCCCTTCACGGAGTTCCCTGAGGGTCACCACAACAACACCACTTGATATGCTTTATCATCGTTCCCTATCTCAGTTTTTGTTTAATCTCTCTATTCTCAGCCGTTTCTGATTTAGGCCTATAAGCACTGGACGTTTTATCTGATTCAGGACCCACTTATTGCGGCCATTTTGAAAACGGTTGCCCAAATTGAAAATTATTTCCTACAAAAGTTGTTTCATTTTTGAAGGACTATTGAATGAGGTATGATTCAATACATGTTCCCATTTGAAAATTTGAAGTTGGCCCCTGGGCCCCCTTGAAGGAGGGCCCTGAGGGTCGCCACAACAACACTACGTGATGTGCCCTACGACATTTTGATATCTCAGTTTTTGTTTCATCTTCTTATTCTCAGCCGTTTCGGATTTATAAAGACTAGACGTTTTATCTGATACAGGACCCACTTTTTGCGGCCATTTTGAAAACGGTTGCCCAAATTGAAAATTATTTCCTACAAAAGTTGTTTCATTTTTGAAGGACTATTGAATGAGGTATGATTCAATATATGTTCCCATTTGAAAATTTGAAGTTGGCCCCTGGGCTCCCTTGAAGGAGGGCCCTGAGGGTCACCACAACAACACCATGTGATGTGCCCTATGACATTTCCCTATCTCAGTTTTTGTTTCATCTTTTTATTCTCAGCCGTTTCGGATTTATAAGCACTGGACGTTTTATCTGAAACACCCTGTATATATATATATATATATATATATATATATAACTTAGGTTTCAAAAGTTGCATTGAAAAATATTTCATGTGCAGACGTTAATTATTTGTTAGTTACAAATTTTACTTGAAATAAGTTTATTATATAGGCCTAATATAAAAACAACAACGAAATACACAATGTAAGGTAAGTCAAACATAATAAATGTGATGTTTGGTGTGGGAAATAGCCGCCCCCCCGAAAATGTATCTGCCCCTCCTTTGCCCCCCTAGGAACTTATAGCTGGCGTCGTCACTGCTGAGGACGTCAATGAACTCTATTGTATGACCCATGGCTAGTAATTTGCGATACATAGATTTGATGTTAAGTAAAGTCCAAGTAGATTTGATATTCCAATGAATAAAAGAAAGTGCCTTCAAGACACTATAAGAATCCGTACATATACATGCTTGCTGGATATTATGACGTTGTATTAGTAATAATGCATGCCGTATACCGAAGGCTTCGCCCTCGAAAATGGTTGTTGAAACTGGGAGTTTCAGTTGATTAGTAATTTTGAGTTGTGGAATAAAAACTGCTACACCAACAGGTTTATGTTCAACTTTTGATGCATCTGTGTAGAGAAAAACAATATTCGATGAAAACCGATCTATAACACTATACCAGATATTTTTATTTAAATTTTGAGATAGCTGTTTATTTTTAGTATCAACATAAGGTGGAAAAATAGGTTTGATAGTAGTCGTATACGACCCGCTCGGGAGAGTAATACTCCCGGAAGTACGTTTTTCCGCGCGCTACTCTAGACAGCTGTTTTACGCGCTATCCTAGCCAGTTGTTTTAAGTTGGTCACAAAATTTATATCATGAAGTACAAGGGGAACAAGGGCATAAGTACTACAACTACTTATCTGCATAAAAATAAATAAATCACTTTTTTAAGTATTATTTTCATATTATTTTAATTTAATAAGTGTTCTAAAAATGAAAAAAATAAAAAAAAATTTCCTCGGGCGGGGTTTGAACTCGCGCCAAAAGAGGACTTTATTACTAGCATATAGCACTAGCCCACTCGGCCACTGAGGCCGACAACAACAAGCGTTTGTTGTCTGCTATTTGAATGCAACGTGGCAAGAAGTGGATAACGCCAACCAATCAGAACTGTGTTTTTCGTTTCTACTTCAGGGAGCATTACTTTCCCGAGCAGGGTTGCCACACTCAGGACTCGCGATGATGCCAAACACGAGCCTGAATTATGCTAGATTTTTGCAAATTATGCCAGATTTTAAAATTATATTTCCGTACTAATTTTAAAGACCTGCCCCTATTATATATATATATATATATATATATATATATATATATATATATATATATATATATATATATATATATATATATATATATATATATGTGTGTGTGTGTGTGTGTGTCCAGGATATGATTAAGGGAGGTGCTAAATCATAGTTTGCAGCTTTATCCAGTGTAAAGTAGGAGCCCATTTTATCCAGTGTATACCTGAACAAAAGCAAAAAAAATCCCCTTTAAAGCGATCGAATTGAAAGAATGTTATCCTCAGGTTAGTATTCACAGAGATTATTTTTACAAAATTTAAGTTTCATGGGTAAATCAGTAGACTTTGAATACATTCACATCGTATCCATTGAGTTGCGAAATAGTGTACCTCGAGACATGGGCGCCCGAAGAAAATTTTCTAGGGGAGCATCTCCATGGTTGCTATATTATGTCTGGTGGTTTGCTATATTACGTATAAATTTTCGTGAGCCAGAGGAGGGGGGCATTCTTATCAATCACGGAGATTACTGAACAAAATATAATAAAAACATCTAATTCGAATTTCTATCATCCCTCAGTCGAACCCGAGACTGAAACATAAGAGATGGGCTTTGTTTTTAAACAACGTAACGTGCCCAACGAAGACTTCACGTTATGAAGATTAATTTAGTGAAAGTTATACAAATGCAATTTTACAACTTAATATACATATTACTAAATGTTGAGCTCCCTGTTGCTATGTTGGTAGAGTATGCGTCTTTTGCGAACAGAGTTTGATTCCCAGTAGGAGCTCATGTGTTTCAAATCCGACGTTAAGCTGTAAGTTTGCGTCTTGTAGAGCTTTGCTCCTGAAAGCGACTCTACACTTTAATCTAATTTAATATCACTAAATATTAAAAAAAAAAATAATAATAACACCGAGATGACGTGAAATGGCAGGCATCAAATCCATTTAATATTTTCACTTAATCTAGTGGTAATTAATATAACAATTACCAGGCACACGTATAAATACTCAGAAACAAGCACATACCCACGTACACGTACACAAATATGAACCCTTCAAATCTGTTTACATCTGGTGGACTTTCGCTGTATCAAGCACTGTTATCCTCAAACAAACTTCATCATCATCTTCCCATGTATCTGCATTATTTGATTCATCTACAGATTTGTCATTTGCACGCATCATTGCTTTTAGCATTTTAGGGAAAGGTTCAGGTTTCTTTCTTTATTTAAAGAATCGGTTCTCAATATTGGAAAGAGAATCAGGGAAGGAAGGGAGAATTTATGGTTTATGAATGGATAACATTTTAAGAAATACATACAAAACATACCGCTTCCGACACAGCACTGAAGCATTTCTTTTAGCGGCTTACTAGTGGTCCCCTGACGCTCATACCCCTTTCCCTCACAAATTGTAAAGTGAGAAGGAACAGAAATATCCCAAATAACCACACTCAGGTTTCAGTTGACAGGAGTAAAACTATGGGTAAGTAAACGTCTTGTGCAGAGTCACGTTTTGCTAATTTTTGAACATTTCTGTGAATTCAACAATACAACAGCGGAAATACTAACTGGTTTTATTGCTCCAACCATCGCTACAACTAAAAGGGATTCTGATCGTTGAACCATCCAAATTTTCGTTTTGTTTCTGTTTTCCAGAGGGAAGAATGAAATTATGCTAGATTTGGCCAAGATGCTAAAGTCAAGATGCTAGATGCTAAACGCGTATGAATTATGCTAGATCTAGCACCAAGATGCTAGATATGGCTTCACTGTTCCCGAGCTAGTCCTGTCGTATTGGTTTCATATGCATAACTTGATTAAGATGCGTTTTTCAAGTTAAAATATAGTCAAGATATAATCCTAAATATTTGATGTATGTTGTACTATGTAGTTCAAAATTTGAAAGTCGTAGATGTGGAAAATTATTAGTTTTTTTCTGGTGAAAACAATATATTTTGTTTTGGTCTAATTAGTTAGTAAACCGTTTTCCTGACACCAGTCTGAAATTTTTCCCAACGTATGCTCTAGTTTTTTTCGTCCACTATGCAAATCATCAGTGATTACGTGAATAAGTAGGTCATCCGCATACAGATACGCAGAAACATTTCCTGTGAGAGCTTGAAGTAAGTCCGCCATATAAATATTAAATAGAGTGGGACTGAGTTTGCTGCCTTGTAAAAGGCCGAGAGAAGTTTGTCGAGAGGTACTATATGTCTTGTTCATTTTAATATATATTTGTCTATTTATAAGAACACTGTGCACAAATCGAACATATGAGGCCGGAATGTTTAGATGTGCCATTTTTTGAATCAATATATCTAGTTGTACTAAGTCGTATGCTTGTTGAAGATCTATACTTACAGCCATAAGATATTGACGATGTTGGAAAGTAGTCCATATGTCTAATATAAGTGGACTGATAGCATCTATTGTTGATATATGTTTTCTAAAACCATTCATGTAAGAGCTGGTTGTGTTCCAGATACCATTGTAAGCGGGTGAGGATTAGCTGTTCTAGTGTATTTAAATAGCATGATAGTAATGCTATCGGTCCGTAACTAGTCGCTTTGCCAATGGGTTTGTTAAGTTTTTTAATAGGAGTTATCAAAACTTGTTTCCACATGGTCGGTATTTGTGAAGTTTTCCAAACTATATTGTATAATTCCAACAATGCAGCTATTCCCTCGGGAGGAAGAGATGTTAAATGTTTAAAATGAATTCCATCCAGACCTGGGGTTGTGTCTGCTTTTAATGATTTTAGAATTGAAATCAGTTCCTCCATTGTAAACGGCTGTTCTAAAGTAGAGTGTGAGCGAGGAGAAAAATATGTTATTAGATCGAGGCGATTATTATTCACAGAAGACGGTGTCAATTGTTGATGAAATTCCTCAATGCAAGCATTTCCAGAAAGCTGTATTTTATTTGGTACAGATGAAATAGATTGTTTTTTTTACAGTGTTTGATAAATTTCCAGATTTTAGTTTTAGGAGTTTGATAAGAAAGGATGTTGCAGAACTCTTGCCAATGTTGACGTTGTGTTTGACGAAGTATTCTTTTAGTAAGTGCATTTGCTTTTTGATATTCTATAAAGTGAACTTTTTCTTTGATGTGCAGAAAAGTTTTCCAGGCTCTTTGTCGGAGGTTAATGCATTCTAATGTTGGCATTCTAATGTCAACCAAGGAGGTTTGGTTAAAGGACGACGAATAGGCGATAATTTAGAAGAATGTGTTGACTGAAGTTTGGAATGACAAACTTGAACGACTACTTTCTTTTTCTTTTTGGTGCTGTCTATATATCGCTGCTATTTTGGTTTCAGTGTTGACATCTACACACTGAGTTTATCCACAACATGTTTTTGCTATTTGTCATCACTACATTGTTGTTCCGCTTTTTCAGGCATTCAGTTACGTTAGTTTCAGTATTCGTTTATTATTATTTAAAAAAATCTTTATCACACTCATGAGGGACATTTGTCCCGAACTTGGGACTCGCATCAATAATTTTACATAGAATATCAGTGTTAAATTCTAAACAGTGGCGTAGCTAGAAAATCATTATGGAAAGGAGGAGGAGCTAAAATTTGCCATATACAAGCATACAAACATGCATGTACATATATGTGACTTAAAACTATGAGTTTGTAACTGATACATTGGTCGGCCAGAGTCCTTCATTGCCTCTTGCAATATGTAGTTTAGTATTTACTTTCGATTCACGGATGTAATGTGAATTGCAGAAAAAACCGATAATGAAGAAATCACATTATTTTCAGTTTTCCTTAGTTACACTGCATTGAAATACAGATGAAATTAACAACCAAAATAAGAAGAAGTACTATGCTAAATTGGTTGGCACTACAGCTGATGAATGTCTATGGCCAATCAGGAGCACGTTCAGCTGGGTGATGCATGGTACAAAGTGCATCAGCTCTGGGACGGAGTTTGGTACTTCTTAATTCAGGTAGCTCTTAAATTGCCTCTTAATACTGGGTCAACACCAGAAAATTTTAGTGACGCAACCGAGAACCGTTGAAGCATTAACAAAGCACAACAAAATCGCGCGCGCCAACAATACAGGTAAATAACCAATTCAGTAAAATTTAAATATATACATTTTTTTAATGATCTCTACTTGGTCCCACACATGTAAAGGGTAAGAGCTCAATGAGATAAAAAATACAATATATAATTACATTGCTGAAATCTTAAATACGTATGTATAGAGTTTCTGGCGAGTAAGTGTTTTTAAACATTACCGTACAATTTCAACTTTTGTGGTAAATTATAAAGTAGCGACGTAGCATCAGGTATCATAATTGGAACATATAGTCTAGTCAATAGGTACCAAAATGTGAGGGAGTTTAGATTGCATTAAGTGAAGTAGTTTTAAAAACTTGATAAAAGTGTGTATTAGGATGATCTAAATAACATACTAAATTTGCAACCTCATGAGATTTCAGCTGGCGCCGCAATCTTGGTAAAATGGCGCCTGAAGCAGAATCTTCCTAAAATAGCGTGATAAAGTGTTTTTTTTCTTTTTTTTACAAATAACTGGGTTCCCTTACATTCTAGCGCAAAATATGTTATTATCGAAAAGAAAGAACGTAAGGTCCTATACGTTTTTTTCTTTTTTTTTTGTAGAATCAATAGTAGAATGAAACAGCTATAGGAAATTGACATCATTTTCTGCACGATGTAGATGATGATGTTCCGGAATCGTTAAAAAATATTCTTACAACGAATCGTTTTTTAAAAAATATAAAAAAAACTGCGGATATTTAGAAACATGTGAGACAAAGTGTACTGCTCTCGCAATGCGATTATCATCGCAGCAAGACCTCAATAATTTCTGTTACCTTGTAAATTGGTTTTGCTTCATTTCTATTTAAAAAATAAAAATCTAAAATTCTAACAAACATTCTTTCTTCTATGAGATTCGTGGCATCCTACAATAAGACCCCATTATTTGAAATATCTATCATTATGCATCCACCGACTTCAATCAAAGAAGATTCATTTCCGCAGTTCATTTTTGATAACGCCGATTTCAACACTAACACTTTGGATGGTTACAATACATTCCATGCTATGTCTGGCATACTCTGTATCACCTCAAGCACAGCTATTGTTCTAGATCAAAAAATACTTCGACTTTCGACAATGCCATCTGCAAAAGTAATGGGGCAATTTGGATCAGTTCCTTTGAAGATATTTCAGCAGCGTCAGGAATCTGGGCTGAAAAATTTATGATGATAGATTTAAAAGATATGAATTGAATACGGTTTCCGATGTTGTGATGCCTTCGCCTTCATGTTTGACCTAGTTATTTGGTAAATGGGCCGAAATTCCTAATATTTGTGATTAGAATGGGTTCATGGAAGAGGTGACCCAGCTCAATTCGTTTTCCAAGTCAAAATATGAAGCCTATTATTCGTTTCTTCTCCGCCAAATGATTAACACTATTTACACAGTTTCATTATCATGTAAAGAATTGAAGCAACAGACATGCTTTGTGACTTTTAATCAGCCATTTTACATTAAAGCTCAGGATATCGTTTCTTCTGGGAAGGAAAAAGACCGTTCTTTTATGAACGTTATTGTGAGACTCGGTGGTTTTCATCTGCTGATATCTTACGTGGAGAATTGGTTTCATCACTACTTTGAAGGAGCTTCTAAGTGTCATATATGCACCGAATGCGATTGATAAGATGTTGACAGAACACGCGTATGCTCGGTCGCTATAAGCTCACTTGTTAACACATCTTGCTTTGGGACATATAATCCTGTAGTCTTGGAATTTTTCATAAGAAGATCGATTGGCCGTGGAGAATATTCTTTGTAACTGTGACAGGTCTATAGCTCTCTCAGCTAAAGACAGTGGTTCTTACAATGTGCTTGGCAAGAAATTTGATAATAGGCTTGCGGAACTAGTAAAATATGTTTCAACTGCAAAAATATGGGTACAATGTTTCCGTATGATTACACTGATTAAGCAATTTATTGAAGCTAAAAGAGCTAAAAACTGCATTGAAACAGTTCAGAGAATGTTTCCTTATTTTCATGCTAGTTGTAATATTCATTTGATGAAGCTGGAATGCGAAAATAAGCAAAGTCTTTGTTGTGTACAAAGCTTTGTCCCATTTCAAGAAGAAATCAACTTTGAAAGAAGCGTCTTTGTTCTTGATGTAGGACATTTATGGAGGAAGAATCATTTGCTTCAATTAGCACGAGCCACGTACTGTATGTGGAAAGACAAATCAAATGCAGCAATCGGGTTCGATAGATATCCTATCAACGTTGTGAAGAGATGTGTGTGAACCTGGAAGAACCCATTTTCGGAAATTGAAAATAAAACATGTAGATCGTTTGTTCATCGTTTGTTCACGATTGTTCACATAAAATTTTCGTTTGTTCACAATTTATAAACAATTTATACGAAAAACAAAATGGGCGGTGCCAACTTCACGCAGCAGAACCCATTTTCAGAAATCGAAAATAAACCATGCAGATCGTTTGTTCATCGTTTGTTCACGATTGTTCACATAAAATTTTCGTTTGTTCACGATTTACAAACAATTTATACGAAAAACAAAATGGGCGGTGCCAACTTCACGCAGCAGAACCCATTTTCAGAAATCGAAAATAAACCATGCAGATCGTTTGTTCATCGTTTGTTCACGATTGTTCACATACAATTTTCGTTTGTTCACGATTTATAAACAATTTATACGAAAAACAAAATGGGCGGTGCCAACTTCACGTACCTGAAAATTATTGCAAATCGAAAATTAACCATGCAGATCGTTTGTTCATCGTTTGTTCATGATTGTTCACATAAAATTTTTGTTTGTTCACGATTTATAAACAATTTATACGAAAAACAAAATGGGCTGTGCCAATTTCACGCAGATGAACCCATTTTCAGAAATCGGAAATAAACCATGCAGATCGTTTGTTCATCGTTTGTTCACGATTGTTCACATAAAATTTTCGTTTGTTCACGATATATAAACAATTTATACGAAAAAAAAAATGGGCGGTGCCAACTTCACGTACCTGAAAATTAATGGAAATCGAAAATTAACCATGCAGATCGTTTGTTCATCGTTTGTTCACGATTATTCACATAAAATTTTCGTTTGTTCACGATTTATAAACAATTTATACGAAAAACAAAATGGGCGGTGCCAACTTCACGTACCTGAAAATTATCGGAAATCGAAAATTAACTATGCAGATCGTTTGTTCACGATTGTTCACATAAAATTTTCGTTTGTTCACGATTTATAAACAATTTATACGAAAAACAAAATGGGCGGTGCCAACTTCACGCAGCAGAACCCATTTTCAGAAATCGAAAATAAACCATGCAGATCGTTTCTTCATCGTTTGTTCACGATTGTTCACATAAAATTTTCGTTTGTTCACGATTTATAAACAATTTATACGAAAAACAAAATGGGCGGTGCCAACTTCACGTACCTGAAAATTATCGGAAATCAAAAATTAACCATGCAGATCGTTTGTTCATCGTTTGTTCACGATTGTTCACATAAAATTTTCGTTTGTTCACGATTTATAAACAATTTATACGAAAAACAAACTGGGCGGTGCCAACTTCACGCAGCAGAACCCATTTTCAGAAATCGAAAATAAACCATGCAGATCGTTTCTTCATCGTTTGTTCACGATTGTTCACATAAAATTTTCGTTTGTTCACGATTTATAAACAATTTATACGAAAAACAAAATGGGCGGTGCCAAATTCACGTACCTGAAAATTATCGGAAATCGAAAATTAACCATGCAGATCGTTTGTTCATCGTTTGTTCACGATTGTTCACATAAAATTTTCGTTTGTTCACGATTTATAAACAATTTATACGAAAAACAAAATGGGCGGTGCCAACTTCACGCAGCAGAACCCATTTTCAGAAATCGAAAATAAACCATGCAGATCGTTTGTTCATCGTTTGTTCACGATTGTTCACATAAAATTTTCGTTTGTTCACGATTTATAAACAATTTATACGAAAAACAAAATGGGCTGTGCCAACTTCACGCAGCAGAACCCATTTTCAGAAATCGAAAATAAACCATGCAGATCGTTTGTTCATCGTTTGTTCACGATTGTTCACATAAAATTTTCGTTTGTTCACGATTTATAAACAATTTATACGAAAAACAAAATGAGCGGTGCCAACTTCACGTACCGGAAAATTATCGGAAATCAAAAACTAACCATGCAGGTCGTTTGTTCATCGTTTATTCACGATTGTTCACATAAAATTTTCGTTTGTTCACGATTTATAAACAATTTATACGAAAAACAAAATGGGCGGTGCCAACTTCACGCAGCAGAATCCATTTTCAGAAATCGAAAATAAACCATGCAGATCGTTTGTTCATCGTTTGTTCACGATTGTGCACCTAAAATTTTCGTTTGTTCACGATTTATAAACATATTTATACGAAAAACAAAATGGGCGGTGCCAACTTCAAGTACCTGAAAATTATCGGAAATCGAAAATTAACCATGCAGATCGTTTGTTCATCGTTTGTTCACGATTGTTCACATAAAATTTTCGTTTGTTCACGATTTATAAACAATTTATACGAAAAACAAAATGGGCGGTGCCAACTTCACGTACCTGAAAATTATCGGAAATCGAAAATTAACTATGAAGATCGTTTGTTCACGATTGTTCACATAAAATTTTCGTTTGTTCACGATTTATAAACAATTTATACGAAAAACAAAATGGGCGGTGCCAACTTCACGCAGCAGAACCCATTTTCAGAAATCGAAAATAAACCATGCAGATCGTTTGTTCATCGTTTGTTCACGATTGTTCACATAAAATTTTCGTTTGTTCACGATTTATAAACAATTTATACGAAAAACAAAATGGGCGGTGCCAACTTCACGTACCTGAAAATTATCGGAAATCAAAAATTAACCATGCAGAACGTTTGTTCATCGTTTGTTCACGATTGTTCACATAAAATTTTCGTTTCTTCACGATTTATAAACAATTTATACGAAAAACAAACTGGGCGGTGCCAACTTCACGCAGCAGAACCCATTTTCAGAAATCGAAAATAAACTATGCAGATCGTTTCTTCATCGTTTGTTCACGATTGTTCACATAAAATTTTCGTTTGTTCACGATTTATAAACAATTTATACGAAAAACAAAATGGGCGGTGCCAACTTCACGTACCTGAAAATTATCGGAAATCGAAAATTAACCATGCAGATCGTTTGTTCATCGTTTGTTCACGATTGTTCACATAAAATTTTCGTTTGTTCACGATTTATAAACAATTTATACGAAAAACAAAATGGGCGGTGCCAACTTCACGCAGCAGAACCCATTTTCAGAAATCGAAAATAAACCATGCAGATCGTTTGGTCATCGTTTGTTCACGATTGTTCACATAAAATTTTCGTTTGTTCACGATTTATAAACAATTTATACGAAAAACAAAATGGGCGGTGCCAACTTCACGCAGCAGAACCCATTTTCAGAAATCGAAAATAAACCATGCAGATCGTTTGTTCATCGTTTGTTCACGATTGTTCACATAAAATTTTCGTTTGTTCACGATTTATAAACAATTTATACGAAAAACAAAATGGGCGGTGCCAAATTCACGTACCTAAAAATTATCGGAAATCGAAAAATTAACCATGCAGATCGTTTGTTCATCGTTTGTTCACGATTGTTCACATAAAATTTTCGTTTGTTCACGATTTATAAACAATTTATACGAAAAACAAAATGAGCGGTGCCAACTTCACGTACCTGAAAATTATCGGAAATCAAAAACTAACCATGCAGATCGTTTGTTCATCGTTTGTTCACGATTGTTCACATAAAATTTTCGTTTGTTCACGATTTATAAACAATTTATACGAAAAACAACCTGGGCGGTGCCAACTTCACGCAGCAGAATCCATTTTCAGAAATCGAAAATAAACCATGCAGATCGTTTGTTCATCTTTTTTTGACGATTGTGCACCTAAAATTTTCGTTTGTTCACGATTTATAAACAATTTATACGAAAAACAAAATGGGCGGTGCCAACTTCACGTACCTGAAAATTATCGGAAATCGAAAATCAACCATGCAGATCGTTTGTTCATCGTTTGTTCACGATTGTTCACATAAAATTTTCGTTTGTTCACGATTTATAAACAATTTATACGAAAAACAAAATGGGCGGTGCCAACTTCACGCAGCAGAACCCATTTTCAGAAATCGAAAATTAACCATGCAGATCGATTGTTCATCGTTTGTTCACGATTGTTCACAAAAAATTTTCGTTTGTTCACGATTTATAAACAATTTATACGAAAAACAAAATGGGCGGTGCCAACTTCACGCAGCAGAACCCATTTTCAGAAATCGAAAATAAACCATGCAGATCGTTTGTTCATCGTTTGTTCACGATTGTTCACATAAAACTTTCGTTTGTTCACGATTTATAAACAATTTATACGAAAAACAAAATGGGCGGTGCCAACTTCACATACCTGAAAATTATTGGAAATCGAAAATTAATCATGCAGATCGTTTGTTCATCGTTTGTTCACGATTTTTCACATAAAATTTTCGTTTGTTCATGATTTATAAACATCTTATACGAAAAACAAAATGGGCGGTGCCAACTTCACGTACCTGAAAATTATCAGAAATCGAAATTTAACCATGCAGATCGTTTGTTCATTGTTTGTTCATGATTGTTCACAAAAAATTTTCGTTTGTTCACGATTTATAAACAATTTATACGAAAAACAAACTGGGCGGTGCCAACTTCACGCAGCAGAACCCATTTTCAGAAATCGAAAATTAACCATGCAGATCGCTTGTTCATCGTTTGTTCACGATTGTTCACATAAAATTTTCGTTTGTTCACGATTTATAAACAATTTATACGAAAAACAAAATGGGCGGTGCCAAATTCACGTACCTGAAAATTATCAGAAATCGAAATTTAACCATGCAGATCGTTTGCTCATTGTTTGTTCATGATTGTTCACAAAAAGTTTTCGTTTGTTCACGATTTATAAACAATTTATACGAAAAACAAACTGGGCGGTGCCAACTTCACGCAGCAGAACCCATTTTCAGAAATCGAAAATAAACCATGCAGATCGTTTCTTCATCGTTTGTTCACGATTGTTCACATAAAATTTTCGTTTGTTCACGATTTATAAACAATTTATACGAAAAACAAAATGGGCGGTGCCAACTTCACGTACCTGAAAATTATCGGAAATCGAAAATTAACAATGCAGATCGTTTGCTCATCGTTTGTTCACGATTGTTCACATAAAATTTTCGTTTGTTCACGATTTATAAACAATTTATACGAAAAACAAAATGGGCGGTGCCAACTTCACGCAGCAAAACCCATTTTCAGAAATCGAAAATAAACCATGCAGATCGTTTGTTCATCGTTTGTTCACGATTATTCACATAAAATTTTCGTTTGTTCACGATTTATAAACAATTTACACGAAAAACAAAATGGGCGGTGCCAACTTCACGTACCTGAAAATTATCGGAAATCGAAAATTAACCATGCAGATCGTTTGTTCATCGTTTGTTCACGATTGTTGACATAAAATTTTCGTTTGTTCACGATTTATAAACAATTTATACGAAAAACAAAATGGGCGGTGCCAACTTCACGCAGCAGAACCCATTTTCAGAAATCGAAAATAAACCATGCAGATCGTTTGTTCATCGTTTGTTCACGATTGTTCACATAAAATTTTCGTTTGTTCACGATTTATAAACAATTTATACGAAAAACAAAATAGGCGGTGCCAACTTCACGTACCTGAAAATTATCGGAAATCAAAAATTAACCATTCAGATCGTTTGTTCATCGTTTGTTCACGATTGTTCACATAAAATTTTCGTTTGTTCACGATTTATAAACAATTTATACGAAAAACAAAATGGGCGGTGCCAACTTCACGTACCTGAAAATTATTGGAAATCGAAAATTAACCATGCAGATCGTTTGTTCAACGTTTGTTCACGATTGTTCACATAAAATTTTCGTTTGTTCACGATTTATAAACAATTTATACGAAAAACAACCTGGGCGGTGCCAACTTCACGCAGCAGAATCCATTTTCAGAAATCGAAAATAAACCATGCAGATCGTTTGTTCATCGTTTGTTCACGATTGTGCACCTAAAATTTTCGTTTGTTCACGATTTATAAACAATTTATACGAAAAACAAAATGGGCGGTGCCAACTTCACGTACCTGAAAATTATCGGAAATCGAAAATCAACCATGCAGATCGTTTGTTCATCGTTTGTTCACGATTGTTCACATAACATTTTCGTTTGTTCACGATTTATAAACAATTTATACGAAAAACAAAATGGGCGGTGCCAACTTCACGCAGCAGAACCCATTTTCAGAAATCGAAAATTAACCAAGCAGATCGTTTGTTCATCGTTTGTTCACGATTGTTCACAAAAAATTTTCGTTTGTTCACGATTTATAAACAATTTATACGAAAAACAAAATGGGCGGTGCCAACTTCACGCAGCAGAACCCATTTTCAGAAATCGAAAATAAACCATGCAGATCGTTTCTTCATCGTTTGTTCACGATTGTTCACATAAAACTTTCGTTTGTTCACGATTTATAAACAATTTATACGAAAAACAAAATGGGCGGTGCCAACTTCACATACCTGAAAATTATTGGAAATCGAAAATTAATCATGCAGATCGTTTGTTCATCGTTTGTTCACGATTTTTCACATAAAATTTTCGTTTGTTCACGATTTATAAACATCTTATACGAAAAACAAAATGGGCGGTGCCAACTTCACGTACCTGAAAATTATCAGAAATCGAAATTTAACCATGCAGATCGTTTGTTCATTGTTTGTTCATGATTGTGCACCTAAAATTTTCGTTTGTTCACGATTTATAAACATATTTATACGAAAAACAAAATGGGCGGTGCCAACTTCAAGTACCTGAAAATTATCGGAAATCGAAAATTAACCATGCAGATCGTTTGTTCATCGTTTGTTCACGATTGTTCACATAAAATTTTCGTTTGTTCACGATTTATAAACAATTTATACGAAAAACAAAATGGGCGGTGCCAACTTCACGTACCTGAAAATTATCGGAAATCGAAAATTAACTATGAAGATCGTTCGTTCACGATTGTTCACATAAAATTTTCGTTTGTTCACGATTTATAAACAATTTATACGAAAAACAAAATGGGCGGTGCCAACTTCACGCAGCAGAACCCATTTTCAGAAATCGAAAATAAACCATGCAGATCGTTTGTTCATCGTTTGTTCACGATTGTTCACATAAAATTTTCGTTTGTTCACGATTTATAAACAATTTATACGAAAAACAAAATGGGCGGTGCCAACTTCACGTACCTGAAAATTATCGGAAATCAAAAATTAACCATGCAGAACGTTTGTTCATCGTTTGTTCACGATTGTTCACATAAAATTTTCGTTTGTTCACGATTTATAAACAATTTATACGAAAAACAAACTGGGCGGTGCCAACTTCACGCAGCAGAACCCATTTTCAGAAATCGAAAATAAACCATGCAGATCGTTTCTTCATCGTTTGTTCACGATTGTTCACATAAAATTTTCGTTTGTTCACGATTTATAAACAATTTATACGAAAAACAAAATGGGCGGTGCCAACTTCACGTACCTGAAAATTATCGGAAATCGAAAATTAACCATGCAGATCGTTTGTTCATCGTTTGTTCACGATTGTTCACATAAAATTTTCGTTTGTTCACGATTTATAAACAATTTATACGAAAAACAAAATGGGCGGTGCCAACTTCACGCAGCAGAACCCATTTTCAGAAATCGAAAATAAACCATGCAGATCGTTTGTTCATCGTTTGTTCACGATTGTTCACATAAAATTTTCGTTTGTTCACGATTTATAAACAATTTATACGAAAAACAAAATGGGCTGTGCCAACTTCACGCAGCAGAACCCATTTTCAGAAATCGAAAATAAACCATGCAGATCGTTTGTTCATCGTTTGTTCACGATTGTTCACATAAAATTTTCGTTTGTTCACGATTTATAAACAATTTATACGAAAAACAAAATGGGCGGTGCCAAATTCACGTACCTAAAAATTATCGGAAATCGAAAAATTAACCATGCAGATCGTTTGTTCATCGTTTGTTCACGATTGTTCACATAAAATTTTCGTTTGTTCACGATTTATAAACAATTTATACGAAAAACAAAATGAGCGGTGCCAACTTCACGTACCTGAAAATTATCGGAAATCAAAAACTAACCATGCAGATCGTTTGTTCATCGTTTGTTCACGATTGTTCACATAAAATTTTCGTTTGTTCACGATTTATAAACAATTTATACGAAAAACAACCTGGGCGGTGCCAACTTCACGCAGCAGAATCCATTTTCAGAAATCGAAAATAAACCATGCAGATCGTTTGTTCATCTTTTTTTCACGATTGTGCACCTAAAATTTTCGTTTGTTCACGATTTATAAACAATTTATACGAAAAACAAAATGGGCGGTGCCAACTTCACGTACCTGAAAATTATCGGAAATCGAAAACCAACCATGCAGATCGTTTGTTCATCGTTTGTTCACGATTGTTCACATAAAATTTTCGTTTGTTCACGATTTATAAACAATTTATACGAAAAACAAAATGGGCGGTGCCAACTTCACGTACCTGAAAATTATCGGAAATCAAAAATTAACCATGCAGAACGTTTGTTCATCGTTTGTTCACGATTGTTCACATAAAATTTTCGTTTGTTCACGATTTATAAACAATTTATACGAAAAACAAACTGGGCGGTGCCAACTTCACGCAGCAGAACCCATTTTCAGAAATCGAAAATAAACCATGCAGATCGTTTCTTCATCGTTTGTTCACGATTGTTCACATAAAATTTTCGTTTGTTCACGATTTATAAACAATTTATACGAAAAACAAAATGGGCGGTGCCAACTTCACGTACCTGAAAATTATCGGAAATCGAAAATTAACCATGCAGATCGTTTGTTCATCGTTTGTTCACGATTTTTCACATAAAATTTTCGTTTGTTCACGATTTATAAACATCTTATACGAAAAACAAAATGGGCGGTGCCAACTTCACGTACCTGAAAATCATCAGAAATCGAAATTTAACCATGCAGATCATTTGTTCATTGTTTGTTCATGATTGTTCACAAAAAATTTTCGTTTGTTCACGATTTATAAACAATTTATACGAAAAACAAAATGGGCGGTGCCAACTTCACGCAGCAGAACCCATTTTCAGAAATCGAAAATTAACCAAGCAGATCGTTTGTTCATCGTTTGTTCACGATTGTTCACAAAAAATTTTCGTTTGTTCACGATTTATAAACAATTTATACGAAAAACAAAATGGGCGGTGCCAACTTCACGCAGCAGAACCCATTTTCAGAAATCGAAAATAAACCATGCAGATCGTTTGTTCATCGTTTGTTCACGATTGTTCACATAAAATTTTCGTTTGTTCACGATTTATAAACAATTTATACGAAAAACAAAATGGGCGGTGCCAACTTCACGTACCTGAAAATTATCGGAAATCAAAAATTAACCATGCAGAACGTTTGTTCATCGTTTGTTCACGATTGTTCACATAAAATTTTCGTTTGTTCACGATTTATAAACAATTTATACGAAAAACAAACTGGGCGGTGCCAACTTCACGCAGCAGAACCCATTTTCAGAAATCGAAAATAAACCATGCAGATCGTTTCTTCATCGTTTGTTCACGATTGTTCACATAAAATTTTCGTTTGTTCACGATTTATAAACAATTTATACGAAAAACAAAATGGGCGGTGCCAACTTCACGTACCTGAAAATTATCGGAAATCGAAAATTAACCATGCAGATCGTTTGTTCATCGTTTGTTCACGATTGTTCACATAAAATTTTCGTTTGTTCACGATTTATAAACAATTTATACGAAAAACAAAATGGGCGGTGCCAACTTCACGCAGCAGAACCCATTTTCAGAAATCGAAAATAAACCATGCAGATCGTTTGTTCATCGTTTGTTCACGATTGTTCACATAAAATTTTCGTTTGTTCACGATTTATAAACAATTTATACGAAAAACAAAATGGGCTGTGCCAACTTCACGCAGCAGAACCCATTTTCAGAAATCGAAAATAAACCATGCAGATCGTTTGTTCATCGTTTGTTCACGATTGTTCACATAAAATTTTCGTTTGTTCACGATTTATAAACAATTTATACGAAAAACAAAATGGGCGGTGCCAAATTCACGTACCTAAAAATTATCGGAAATCGAAAAATTAACCATGCAGATCGTTTGTTCATCGTTTGTTCACGATTGTTCACATAAAATTTTCGTTTGTTCACGATTTATAAACAATTTATACGAAAAACAAAATGGGCGGTGCCAACTTCACGTACCTGAAAATTATCGGAAATCAAAAACTAACCATGCAGATCGTTTGTTCATCGTTTGTTCACGATTGTTCACATAAAATTTTCGTTTGTTCACGATTTATAAACAATTTATACGAAAAACAACCTGGGCGGTGCCAACTTCACGCAGCAGAATCCATTTTCAGAAATCGAAAATAAACCATGCAGATCGTTTGTTCATCTTTTTTTCACGATTGTGCACCTAAAATTTTCGTTTGTTCACGATTTATAAACAATTTATACGAAAAACAAAATGGGCGGTGCCAACTTCACGTACCTGAAAATTATCGGAAATCGAAAATCAACCATGCAGATCGTTTGTTCATCGTTTGTTCACGATTGTTCACATAAAATTTTCGTTTGTTCACGATTTATAAACAATTTATACGAAAAACAAAATGGGCGGTGCCAACTTCACGCAGCAGAACCCATTTTCAGAAATCGAAAATTAACCATGCAGATCGATTGTTCATCGTTTGTTCACGATTGTTCACAAAAAATTTTGGTTTGTTCACGATTTATAAACAATTTATACGAAAAACAAAATGGGCGGTGCCAACTTCACGCAGCAGAACCCATTTTCAGAAATCGAAAATAAACCATGCAGATCGTTTGTTCATCGTTTGTTCACGATTGTTCACATAAAACTTTCGTTTGTTCACGATTTATAAACAATTTATACGAAAAACAAAATGGGCGGTGCCAACTTCACATACCTGAAAATTATTGGAAATCGAAAATTAATCATGCAGATCGTTTGTTCATCGTTTGTTCACGATTTTTCACATAAAATTTTCGTTTGTTCACGATTTATAAACATCTTATACGAAAAACAAAATGGGCGGTGCCAACTTCACGTACCTGAAAATCATCAGAAATCGAAATTTAACCATGCAGATCGTTTGTTCATTGTTTGTTCATGATTGTTCACAAAAAATTTTCGTTTGTTCACGATTTATAAACAATTTATACGAAAAACAAAATGGGCGGTGCCAACTTCACGTACCTGAAAATTATCGGAAATCGAAAATTAACAATGCAGATCGTTTGCTCATCGTTTGTTCACGATTGTTCACATAAAATTTTCGTTTGTTCACGATTTATAAACAATTTATACGAAAAACAAAATGGGCGGTGCCAACTTCACGCAGCAAAACCCATTTTCAGAAATCGAAAATAAACCATGCAGATCGTTTGTTCATCGTTTGTTCACGATTATTCACATAAAATTTTCGTTTGTTCACGATTTATAAACAATTTACACGAAAAACAAAATGGGCGGTGCCAACTTCACGTACCTGAAAATTATCGGAAATCGAAAATTAACCATGCAGATCGTTTGTTCATCGTTTGTTCACGATTGTTGACATAAAATTTTCGTTTGTTCACGATTTATAAACAATTTATACGAAAAACAAAATGGGCGGTGCCAACTTCACGCAGCAGAACCCATTTTCAGAAATCGAAAATAAACCATGCAGATCGTTTGTTCATCGTTTGTTCACGATTGTTCACATAAAATTTTCGTTTGTTCACGATTTATAAACAATTTATACGAAAAACAAAATAGGCGGTGCCAACTTCACGTACCTGAAAATTATCGGAAATCAAAAATTAACCATTCAGATCGTTTGTTCATCGTTTGTTCACGATTGTTCACATAAAATTTTCGTTTGTTCACGATTTATAAACAATTTATACGAAAAACAAAATGGGCGGTGCCAACTTCACGTACCTGAAAATTATTGGAAATCGAAAATTAACCATGCAGATCGTTTGTTCAACGTTTGTTCACGATTGTTCACATAAAATTTTCGTTTGTTCACGATTTATAAACAATTTATACGAAAAACAACCTGGGCGGTGCCAATTTCACGCAGCAGAATCCATTTTCAGAAATCGAAAATAAACCATGCAGATCGTTTGTTCATCGTTTGTTCACGATTGTGCACCTAAAATTTTCGTTTGTTCACGATTTATAAACAATTTATACGAAAAACAAAATGGGCGGTGCCAACTTCACGTACCTGAAAATTATCGGAAATCGAAAATCAACCATGCAGATCGTTTGTTCATCGTTTGTTCACGATTGTTCACATAACATTTTCGTTTGTTCACGATTTATAAACAATTTATACGAAAAACAAAATGGGCGGTGCCAACTTCACGCAGCAGAACCCATTTTCAGAAATCGAAAATTAACCAAGCAGATCGTTTGTTCATCGTTTGTTCACGATTGTTCACAAAAAATTTTCGTTTGTTCACGATTTATAAACAATTTATACGAAAAACAAAATGGGCGGTGCCAACTTCACGCAGCAGAACCCATTTTCAGAAATCGAAAATAAACCATGCAGATCGTTTCTTCATCGTTTGTTCACGATTGTTCACATAAAACTTTCGTTTGTTCACGATTTATAAACAATTTATACGAAAAACAAAATGGGCGGTGCCAACTTCACATACCTGAAAATTATTGGAAATCGAAAATTAATCATGCAGATCGTTTGTTCATCGTTTGTTCACGATTTTTCACATAAAATTTTCGTTTGTTCACGATTTATAAACATCTTATACGAAAAACAAAATGGGCGGTGCCAACTTCACGTACCTGAAAATTATCAGAAATCGAAATTTAACCATGCAGATCGTTTGTTCATTGTTTGTTCATGATTGTTCACAAAAAATTTTCGTTTGTTCACGATTTATAAACAATTTATACGAAAAACAAACTGGGCGGTGCCAACTTCACGCAGCAGAACCCATTTTCAGAAATCAAAAATAAACCATGGAGATCGTTTGTTCATCGTTTGTTCACGATTGTTCACATAAAATTTTCGTTTGTTCACGATTTATAAACAATTTATACGAAAAACAAAATGGGCGGTGCCAACTTCACGTACCTGAAAATTATTGCAAAATCGAAAATTAACCATGCAGATCGTTTGTTCATCGTTTGTTCACGATTGTTCACATAACATTTTCGTTTGTTCACGATTTATAAACAATTTATACGAAAAACAAAATGGGCGGTGCCAACTTCACGCAGCAGAACCCATTTTCAGAAATCGTAAATAAACCATGCAGATCGTTTGTTCATCGTTTGTTCACGATTGTTCACATAAAATTTTCCTTTGTTCACGATTTATAAACAATTTATACGAAAAACAAAATGGGCGGTGCCAACTTCACGTACCTGAAAATTATCGGAAATCAAAAATTAACCATGCAGATCGTTTGTTCATCGTTTGTTCACGATTGTTCACATAAAATTTTCGTTTGTTCACGATTTATAAACAATTTATACGAAAAACAAAATGGGCGGTGCCAACTTCACGCAGCAGAACTCATTTTCAGAAATCGAAAATAAACCATGCAGATCGTTTATTCATCGTTTGTTCACGATTGTTCACATAAAACTTTCGTTTGTTCACGATTTATAAACAATTTATACGAAAAACAAAATGGGCGGTGCCAACTTCACATACCTGAAAATTATTGGAAATCGAAAATTAATCATGCAGATCGTTTGTTCATCGTTTGTTCACGATTGTTCACATAAAATTTTCGTTTGTTCACGATTTATAAACATCTTATACGAAAAACAAAATGGGCGGTGCCAACTTCACTTACCTGAAAATTATCAGAAATCGAAATTTAACCATGCAGATCGTTTGTTCATTGTTTGTTCATGGTTGTTCACAAAAAGTTTTCGTTTGTTCACGATTTATAAACAATTTATACGAAAAACAAAATGGGCGGTGCCAACTTCACGCAGCAGAACCCATTTTCAGAAATCGAAAATAAACCATGCAGATCGTTTGTTCATCGTTTGTTCACGATTGTTCACATAAAATTTTCGTTTGTTCACGATTTATAAACAATTTATACGAAAAACAAAATGGGCGGTGCCAACTTCACGTACCTGAAAATTATCGGAAATCGAAAATTAACCATGCAGATCGTTTGTTCATCGTTTGTTCACGATTGTTCACATAAAATTTTCGTTTGTTCACGATTTATAAACAATTTATACGAAAAACAAAATGGGCGGTGCCAACTTCACGCAGCAGAACCCATTTTCAGAAATCGAAAATAAACCATGCAGATCGTTTGTTCATCGTTTGTTCACGATTGTTCACATAACATTTTCGTTTGTTCACGATTTATAAACAATTTATACGAAAAACAAAATGGGCGGTGCCAACTTCACGTACCTGAAAATTATCGGAAATCGAAAATTAACCATGCAGATCGTTTGTTCATCGTTTGTTCACGATTGTTCACATAAAATTTTCGTTTGTTCACGATTTATAAACAATTTAGACGAAAAACAAAATGGGCTGTGCCAACTTCACGCAGCAGAACCCATTTTCAGAAATCGAAAATTAACCATGCAGATCGTTTGTTCATCGTTTGTTCACGATTGTTCGCATAAAATTTTCGTTTGTTCACGATTTATAAACAATTTATACGAAAATCAAAATGGGCAGTGCCAACTTCACGTACCTGAAAATTATTGGAAATCGAAAATAAACCATGTAGATCGCTTGTTTATCGTTTGTTCACGATTGTTAATTTAAAGTTATTTTGTTTGTAGAGAAATTTTCTATGAGCGAAATTCACTCAGCAAACTTTACGTACGGGGTATAGGCATAGTTGTTTGTTCTCGAAGCAGGTCCGGAACTAGAGGGAGGGCTAGGAGGAGCCTTGCCAAGACCTAAACTTTTCGTCACAAATTCTTAGTTTGCTGAGTGAATTTCGATCATAGAAAACTTCTCTACCAGCAAAAGAACTTTATGTTAACAATCGTGAACAAACGATAAACAAGCGATCTACCTGGTTCCGAATTTTGAACATTTTGAATTTCCGAAAATGCGTGTTTCCTGGCTCACGCTTATGTCGTTTTTTGTCTTTGTTTATCCCTGTCAGCATCGAGGCTATATGAGACATGGATCTACAGCTTAATGTCGGATCCCAACCACATAAGCTCCCGCCGGCAATCGAACCCGGGTCTCCCAGGCCAAAGTCGCATATACTAACCGAATAGCCACGAGGAGCTCCAGAGAAAGGCGAATGTGTATTGTATTGAATTGTCAATAATACTCAAATATAATCTTGTTCACTTTCTGTTACTGCGGAGCTCCCTCGTGGCTAAGCGGTAAGCGTACGTGCCTTTTGTATGGGAGACCCGTGTTCGATTTCCGGCGATAGCTCATGTAGTTCGGATCCCACGTAAAGCCACAGGTCCAAATCTCACGTAGCCTCGCTGCTGAAAAGGATGCTGAACTCAAATCAAATTAAAATAATTTATAATTTTTAGGGGATACTCATATATTTTCATTATTGCTATTATTATTTCGAATATAACTTCCAGTAGACGCGCGTAGCGTAGCCACTAATGCTCTCGTCTTCGATGCGTGCGGTCCCGGGTTTGATTCCTGGTGAGGCACTCGGTAGAAAAAGCTTTTCCAGGCCAGCAATCCACAATAAGGGTTTCGTGGATTTTCCTCATTCACACCAGGCAAACACCGGGGTAGTCCTAACTTACAGATTTATTTCTTCCTTCCCTTTCTCCGGATAGTGTGCTCGTCGAGGGACGTCATCCTTCTTACGTAATGAGCTAAATGGCCAAAGCCCAGAAATCTAAATCCTACATCCCTAAATATAACTTCCCTTTTCCACTTCGAAATTCAATGAGAAGTTAGTTATCTTACAGTGCAATTAGAATTCTAACCGAATTCTTGCACAAAGAACGTAAGAATCTGCACTGGGTAATATTTTCCTTCTTTTTTTGTGTTACATTGTTTTTTTGTATGTATTGTCATCGGTGATTTCAAATTTGAAATCCGTTTTCCTGTAATGCTACAGTTTTCATGCAATTTCAAACTTGTAATCTTTCCGGAGAAACTTTGGCATGTTGAGTAAATGTTTTTACCTCTGTGTCAGTAGTTTATCAATTTGTACTGTAATCTGAAGTAATCCTGTCATTGCTCTCAACAGCCCAAACCAACAACTACTAGTAGTAGTACTATAATAATAATAATAATAATAATAATAATAATAATAATAATAATAATAATAATAATAATAATAATAATAATAATAATAATAATAATAATAATAATATCAACAATGGTTAAAGTAATTTATTGACGTTAACTAGGAAGAATAATCTTTTAAGACGTGCCTGAAGTTGGCCCCCTCACTTCTCCCAAATTACACCAAACCTCGGACATCGTTAGTGCATCGTTAGTGCACTAAGAACTAACGTTAGTGCTATCGATTTTGCGAGTTATTGAAGATTTTTTGCGAGGCCTAACTTCATATTAAATTATTCTCCCGCCCATCGTTATGAAGACAGATTTTCAACAAACTTATCACACCGTTAGTGCGTCATTAGTACCCTAAAACGCACTAAGAACTAACGTTAATGTTACCATATTTTGGGATTTATTTGAGATTTTTGATGGAGGTCAACTTCAGAAATATTAAATTCCATACAAATTGATGTAGAAACATGGGGTTAATGGCAACTGTTAGACCATCGTTAGTACACTTAAACGCACTAAACACTGTTAGTGTTACCACATTTTGGATTTTTTGCAAGATTTTTGGTGGGGCACACCTTCAGAATTATCAATTCCATACAAACTGTTAGTGTTTTCTAGAAGCACTAACAGTAAGAATGCACTAACGAATTGCACTAATTTTCTCGTTATCGCTTGAAGTGGGACAAGTTCAAGCTGACCACCACAAATATTTTACTTGTAGCACCTACACTAATGAAGCACTAACGTTAGGTGTTAGTGCACAAAGAAGCACTAACGATTGCACCAGAAGAGATCATTATTGCCTTGAATTTTGCGAAAATTTGATGGAGTGAAAAATTCTCCATAAATTTCTTATGTGAGTTTCGTGACATGTAATTCGTCATAACTACACTAATAGTGAAGCATTAACGAACTTTAGTGTTTTCTAGGAGCACTATTTCCTTTAGTACTTAAAGTTGGAGCCAAGTTCACGCTGGCCCCCAAAGGTTTTCTAACTGTAGCACTTACACCCATCAAGTACTAGTGTTAGGTGTTGGCGCAGTAAGAAGCACTAAGGATGCACTAACGAATGGCACTAAGTTTTTCGTTAGTGCTTGAAGTAGCTGGGGCAGCGTAAACTTGGCCTCCCAAAAGGTTTCTATTTATAGCACGTACACTAATGAAGAACTAATTTTAGTCGTTGATGCACTAAGAAGCACTAATGATTCACTAACGATTGACATTAAATTATCGTTAGTGCATCATGTGGGGGCCAAGTTCGTGGACGTCGTTAGTGCTTCATTAGTGTAGGTGCTACCAGTGAAAATCTTTTGTGGGAACAAGTTCACGCTGGCCCAGCCACTTAAAGCACTAACGAAAAAATTAGTGCCATTCGTTAATGCATCGTTAGTGCTCCTAGATATCACTAGCAGTTTTGATAGTGCTTCACTATTAATGGAGTTATGGCCAATTACATATTATGAAACTCACAAAAGAAATTTATGGAATATTTTTCATTGCGTCAAATTTCCGCCAAATTCAAAAGCACTAATGATCTCTTCTAGTGCAATCGTTAGTGCATCGTTAGTACTTCTTTGTGCACCAACTCCTAACGTTAGTGCTTTATTAGTGTAGGTGCTACAAGGAAAATATCTTTGGTGGTCAGCGTGAACCCGATCCCCACTTCAAGCATTCACGAAAAAATTAATGCTATTAAAGAGTTCTGAGTAGCACTCAAAGAGTTCTAGAGTTCTTGCTAGGTTAGACCAATAGTTCTGGGTAAATAAAGATTTTATAGCGATTTTAAAGTTTCGGAGATAACTTCACGCAACACCAAAAATCTTAAAATGTCTATATTTTTTTAGAGTTCTGAGAAGCACTCAAAGAGTTCTAGAGTTCCTGCTAGGTTAGACCAATAGTTCTGGGTAAATAAAGATTTTATAGCGATTTTAATGTTTCGCTGCTAACTTCACGCAAAACCGAAAATCTTAAAATGTCTATATAAGAGAGTATAATAAGTTAACGGACTGATTTCATTTTGTTAGAATAAAAAATATTTAAATTTTCACTGGGCTTAATTCAACCATTCTTCAGTGTAGTATGTAAACATATTTTTAGATAACACTACTTGCATTTAATATGCGATAATTTTGTATAAAAATAATAATTGTACCTTTTACTAGAATGAGGTAATTTCTAAGGCGGATCTATGTGGACCACTTGATGGTCACCTTAAGCTACTACTTCCGCTACATATACAATTTCAGCTGAAAACAATTTATTTTATTATATTGTCAATGTAAATTTCATTTTTTTTCTATATAAAAGGAATAAACAATAAACGGAAACAATAAATATAGGATTTTTATGGTATTTGCTGCAGAGTTCTTGTTGACATTGTTAAACACAAGGATTGTTGTTGACATTGTTAACAAAAAAGTCGGGCGACAAAATTACTTTTTTAAAATTATAAACAGGTCACAAAATATACGATAATGCCCATTAGTCAATACTTGAAGATTATGCTGTTTTCTATCCGAGAATGGTTAACTTTTTATTTTATAGCAACTTAAATCAACAACTGAGGAACTTGTTTCTAAAATGTACTATATCACAGTTAGAAATTTTTAAAGGAAATAGAAAAAAACAATTATGATCGTTAAATTTTGCTGTAGAATGGTGATTCAGTTTCATGTAGGTAGAATATTTTACAATTTATTTTTATGATACATAATTCGGTGAATACATGTAATTAGTAATTTTTAATAAAATATTTAAAATTTTAGAAATTATGGTACCTTCTGGTTTTATATGTGGATGTAGTACATTTTGGTACTGTATATTTTGGTGCTGGGTAAGAGTTCCGAGTAGCACTCGTAAAGTTCTACAGGGTTCTGTTGGTAGAATGGTTAAATATTTATTTCTAACAATTTAAATTAACAATTTTTGCGCCACTCGCGAACAGACTCTGAACAAGGTGATAGAACTCTTTTAATTCGCAATGAAATAGAGTTCCGATGAGATTTCTGACTAGCACTACTCAAGCTCTATTAAAATATTCTATAAAAATTTAGATTAACAATTTATGGGACGCTCGCAAGATGACTGTGAGCAAGGTGTTAGAACTCTTTTATTTCGTGATGAAATAGAGTTCTGATGAGAGTTTTGAGTAGCACTTGTCGATTCCGATGTTTTGGGTAACATTGTTTAAATTTTATTAGGCATGTGTTATATACTTGTTAATGATTTGCACCGAATGCATGTGTGGTCAGTAGATTATGACGAAACATTTATTTCCCATTTATTCCCTTATTTTGCGAGAATTGTTCTAAATTTTCATGAGAAACTTTAGAACTCTTCAAGTGCTACTGACAATTCTAAATACATAAAGACATCTTAAGATTTTCGGTTTCGAATTAAGTTATCAGCGACAATTTAAAATCGCTATACAATCTTTATTTACCCAGAACTACAGGTCTAACGTAGCAAGAACTCTAGAACTCTTTCAGTGCTACTCAGAACTCTAGAGAAACAGACATTTTAAGATTTTTGTTTTTGCGTGAAGTTAGCAGCGAAACTTTAAAATCGCTATAAAATCTTTATTTACCCAGAACTATTCGTCTAACCTAGCTAGAACTCTAGAACTCTTTGAGTGCTACTCAGAACTCTAAAAAATATAGACATTTTAAGATTTTTGGTGTTACGTGAAGTTAGCACCGAAACTTTAAAATCGCTATAAAATCTTTATTTACCCAGAACTATTGGTCCAACCTAGCAAGAACTCTAGAACTCTTTGAGTGCTACACAGAACTCTAAAAATTGTCGATTTATTAAACTTTTGATCGTTAACTTCACGCAGGTCAACTACCTGCACGTTCTTTTACCTTATCAAATTCATCTCATATTTGCCAGATGGGGATTGTTGTTTCTATTTTCTCAAATAAATTTTAACAGGACTAAATGATGAAATAAAATATATGGATTCACAAAAACTAAGAAAGTTCTTTAATTTTTGCTTCTTAAAGATGATTCGTCTGTATACGTTCTTAACACACTCTTTTTCCAGTACTCCAATTGGATCACGGCTTCTTCAATTAAACTCGCATGCATAACTAAGCCCGATGTCTTCTGCTACATATGTGGTTGTACCAAACTTCCCGCCAAACCGGAATATAATATCGTTTGTCAAGGTTTATATATAAAAATAATTTCAAATTCTCCTGGAGACTTTATTTGCAACATCCACTATATTTCTAGGTACGTGAAGGTGTTACTATCAATTCTCTTTTTGGTATAAATTGTTTATAAATCGTGAACAAACGAAACTTTTGTGTGAACAATCGTGAACAAACGATGAACAAACGATCTGCATGGTATATTTTTGATTTCTGAAAATAAGTTCTGCTGCGTGAAGTTGGCACCGCCCATTTTGCTTTCGTATAAATTGTTTATAAATCGTGAACAAACGAAAATTGTATGTGAACAATCGTGAACAAACGATGAACAAACGATCTGCATGGTTTATTTTCGATTTCTGAAAATGGGTTCTGCTGCGTGAAATTGGCATCGCCCATTTTGTTTTTCGTATAAATTCTTCATAAATAGTAAACAAACGAAAATTTTATGTTAACAATCGTGAACAAACGATGAACAAACGATCTGCATGGTTTATTTTTGATTTTTGAAAATGGGTTCTGCTGCGTGAAGTTGGCACCGCCCAGTTTGTTTTTCGTATAAATTGTTTATAAATCGTGAACAAACGAAAATGTTTTGTGAACAATCGTGAACAAACGACTAACAAGCGATCTCCATGGTTAATTTTCGATTTCCAATAATTTTCAGGTACGTGAAGTTGGCACCGCCCATTTTGTTTTTCGTATAAATTGTTTATAAATCGTGAACAAACGAAAATTTTATGTGAACAATCGTGAACAAACGATGAACAAACGATCTGCATGGTTTATTTTCGATTTCTGAAAATGGGTTCTGCTGCGTGAAGTTGGCACCGCCCATTTTGTTTTTCGTATAAATTGTTTATAATTCGTGAACAAACGAGAATTTTATGTGAACAATCGTGAACAAAAGATGAACAAACGATCTGCATGGTTAATTTTTGATTTCCGATAATTTTCAGGTACGTGAAGTTGGCACCGCCCATTTTGTTTTTCGTATAAATTGTTTATAAATCGTGAACAAACGAAAATTTTATGTGAACAATCGTGAACAAACGATGAACAAACGATCTGCATGGTTAATTTTTGATTTCCGATAATTTTCAGGTACGTGAAGTTGGCACCGCCCATTTTGTTTTTCGTATAAATTGTTTATAAATCGTGAACAAACGAAAATTTTATGTGAACAATCGTGAACAAACGATGAACAAACGATCTGCATGGTTAATTTTCGATTTCCGATAATTTTCAGGTACGTGAAGTTGGCACCGCCCATTTTGTTTTTCGTATAAATTGTTTATAAATCGTGAACAAACGAAAATTTTATGTGAACAATCGTGAACAAACGATGAACAAACGACCTGCATGGTTTATTTTCGATTTCTGATAATTTTCAGGTACGTGAAGTTGGCACCGCCCATTTTGTTTTTCGTATAAATTGTTTATAAATCGTGAACAAACGAAAATTTTATGTGAACAATCGTGAACAAACGATGAACAAACGATCTGCATAGTTAATTTCCGATTTCCGATAATTTTCAGGTACGTGAAGTTGGCACCGCCCATTTTGTTTTTCGTATAAATTGTTTATAAATCGTGAACAAACGAAAATTTTATGTGAATAATCGTGAACAAACGATGAACAAACGATCTGCATGGTTAATTTTTGATTTCCGATAATTTTCAGGTACGTGAAGTTGGCACCGCCCATTTTGTTTTTCGTATAAATTGTTTATAAATCGTGAAAAAACGAAAATTTTATGTGAACAATCGTGAACAAACGATGAACAAACGATCTGCATGCTTTATTGTAGATTTCTGAAAACGGGTTCTGCTGCGTGAAGTTGGCACCGCCCATTTTGTTTTTCGTATAAATTGTTTATAAATCGTGAACAAACGAAAATTTTATGTGAACAATCGTGAACAAACGATGAACAAACGATCTGCATGGTTTATTTTCGATTTCTGAAAATGGGTTCTGCTGCGTGAAGTTGGCACCGCCCATTTTGTTTTTCGTATAAATTGTTTATAAATCGTGAACAAACGAAAATTTTATGTGAACAATCGTGAACAAACGATGAACAAACGATCTGCATGCATTATTTTCGATTTCTGAAAATGGGTTCTGCTGCGTGAAGTTGGCACAGCCCATTTTGTTTTTCGTATAAATTGTTTATAAATCGTGAACAAACGAAAATTTTATGTGAACAATCGTGAACAAACGATGAACAAACGATCTGCATGGTTAATTTTCGATTTCCAATAATTTTCAGGTACGTGAAGTTGGCACGGCCCATTTTGATTTTCGTATAAATTGTTTATAAATCGTGAACAAACGAAAATTTTATGTGAACAATCGTGAACAAACGATGAACAAACGATCTCCATGGTTAATTTTCGATTTCTGAAAATGGGTTCTGCTGCGTGAAGTTGGCACAGCCCATTTTGTTTTTCGAATAAATTGTTTATAAATCGTGAACTAACGAAAATTTTATGTGAACAATCGTGAACAAACGATGAACAAACGATCTGCATGGTTAATTTTCGATTTCCGATAATTTTCAGGTACGTGAAGTTGGCACCGCCCATTTTGTTTTTCGTATAAATTGTTTATAAATCGTGAACAAACGAAAATTTTATGTGAACAATCGTGAACAAACGATGAACAAACGATCTGCATGGTTTATTTTCGATTTCTGAAAATGGGTTCTGCTGCGTGAAGTTGGCACCGCCCATTTTGTTTTTCGTATAAATTGTTTATAAATCGTGAACAAACGAAAATTTTATGTGAACAATCGTGAACAAACGATGAACAAACGATCTGCATGGTTAATTTTCGATTTCCGATAATTTTCAGGTACGTGAAGTTGGCACCGCCCATTTTGTTTTTCCTATAAATTGTTTATAAATCGTGAACAAACGAAAATTTTATGTGAACAATCGTGAACAAACGATGAATAAACGATCTGCATGGTTAATTTTCGATTTCCGATAATTTTCAGGTACGTGAAGTTGGCACCGCCCATTTTGTTTTTCGTATAAATTGTTTATAAATCGTGAACAAACGAAAATTTTATGTGAACAATCGTGAACAAACGATGAACAAACGATCTTCATGGTTAATTTTCGATTTCCGATCATTTTCAGGTACGTGAAGTTGGCACCGACCATTTTGTTTTTCGTATAAATTGTTTATAAATCGTGAACAAACGAAAATTTTATGTGAACAATCGTGAACAAACGATGAACAAACGACCTGCATGGTTTATTTTCGATTTCTGATAATTTTCAGGTACGTGAAGTTGGCACCGCCCATCTTGTTTTTCGTGTAAATTGTTTATAAATCGTGAACAAACGAAAATTTTATGTGAACAATCGTGAACAAACGATGAACAAACGATCTGCATAGTTAATTTTCGATTTCCGATAATTTTCAGGTACGTGAAGTTGGCACCGCCCATTTTGTTTTTCGTATAAATTGTTTATAAATCGTGAACAAACGAAAATTTTATGTGAATAATCGTGAACAAACGATGAACAAACGATCTGCATGGTTAATTTTTGATTTCCGATAATTTCAGGTACGTAAAGTTGGCACCGCCCATTTTGATTTTCGTATAAATTGTTTATAAATCGTGAACAAACGAAAATTTTATGTGAACAATCGTGAACAAACGATGAACAAACGATCTGCATGGTTTATTTTCGATTTCTAAAAATGGGTTCTGCTGCGTGAAGTTGGCACCGCCCATTTTGTTTTTCGTATAAATTGTTTATAAATCGTGAACAAACGAAAATTTTATGTGAACAATCGTGAACAAACGATGAACAAACGATCTGCATGGTTTATTTTCTATTTCTGAAAATGGGTTCTGCTGCGTGAAGTTGGCACCGCCCATTTTGTTTTTCGTATAAATTGTTTATAAATCGTGAACAAACGAAATTTTATGTGAACAATCGTGAACAAACGATGAACAAACGATCTGCATGGTTTATTTTCGATTTCTGAAAATGGGTTCTGCTGCGTGAAGTTGGCACCTCCCATTTTGTTTTTCGTATAAATTGTTTATAAATCGTGAACAAACGAAAATTTTATGTGAACAATCGTGAACAAACGATGAACAAACGATCTGCATGGTTTATTTTCGATTTCTGAAAATGGGTTCTGCTGCGTGAAGTTGGCACCGCCCATTTTGTTTTTCGTATAAATTGTTTATAAAATCGTGAACAAACGAAAATTTTATGTGAACAATCGTGAACAAACGATGAACAAACGATCTGCATGGTTTTTTTTCGATTTCTGAAAATGGGTTCTGCTGCGTGAAGTTGGCACCGCCCATTTTGTTTTTCGTATAAATTCTTTATAAATCGTGAACAAACGAAAATTTTATGTGAACAATCGTGAACAAACGATGAACAAACGATCTGTATGGTTTATTTTCGATTTCTGAAAATGGGTTCTGCTGCGTGAAGTTGGCACCGCCCATTTTGTTTTTCGTATAAATTGTTTATAAATCGTGAACAAACGAAATATTTATGTGAACAATCGTGAACAAACGATGAACAAACGATCTGCATGGTTTATTTTCGATTTCCAATAATTTTCAGGTACGTGAAGTTGGCACGGCCCATTTTGATTTTCGTATAAATTGTTTATAAATCGTGAACAAACGAAAATTTTATGTGAAAAATCCTGAACAAACGATGAACAAACGATCTGCATGGTTAATTTTCGATTTCTGAAAATGGGTTCTGCTGCGTGAAGTTGGCCCCGCCCATTTTGTTTTCCGTATAAATTGTTTATAAATCGTGAACAAACGAAAATTTTATGTGAACAATCGTGAACAAACGATGAACAAACGATCTGCATGGTTAATTTTCGATTTCTGATAATTTTCAGGTACGTGAAGTAGGCACCGCCCATTTTGTTTTTCGTATAAATTGTTTATAAATCGTGAACAAACGAAAATTTTATGTGAACAGTCGTGAACAAACGATGAACAAACGATCTGCATGGTTAATTTTCGATTTCCGATCATTTTCAGGTACGTGAAGTTGGCACCGACCATTTTGTTTTTCGTATAAATTGTTTATAAATCGTGAACAAACGAAAATTTTATGTGAACAATCGTGAACAAACGATGAACAAACGACCTGCATGGTTTATTTTCGATTTCTGATAATTTTCAGGTACGTGAAGTTGGCACCGCCCATTTTGTTTTTCGTGTAAATTGTTTATAAATCGTGAACAAACGAAAATTTTATGTGAACAATCGTGAACAAACGATGAACAAACGATCTGCATAGTTAATTTTCGATTTCCGATAATTTTCAGGTACGTGAAGTTGGCACCGCCCATTTTGTTTTTCGTATAAATTGTTTATAAATCGTGAAGAAACGAAAATTTTATGTGAATAATCGTGAACAAACGATGAACAAACGATCTGCATGGTTAATTTTTGATTTCCGATAATTTTCAGGTACGTGAAGTTGGCACCGCCCATTTTGTTTTTCGTATAAATTGTTTATAAATCGTGAACAAACGAAAATTTTATGTGAACAATCGTGAACAAACGATGAACAAACGATCTGCATGGTTTATTTTCGATTTCTGAAAATGGGTTCTGCTGCGTGAAGTTGGCACAGTCCATTTTGTTTTTCGTATAAATTGTTTATAAATCGTGAACAAACGAAAATTTTATGTGAACAATCGTGAACAAACGATGAACAAACGATCTGCATGGTTAATTTTCGATTTCCAATAATTTTCAGGTACGTGAAGTTGGCACGGCCCATTTTGATTTTCGTATAAATTGTTTATAAATCGTGAACAAACGAAAATTTTATGTGAAAAATCCTGAACAAACGATGAACAAACGATCTGCATGGTTAATTTTCGATTTCTGAAAATGGGTTCTGCTGCGTGAAGTTGGCCCCGCCCATTTTGTTTTCCGTATAAATTGTTTATAAATCGTGAACAAACGAAAATTTTATGTGAACAATCGTGAACAAACGATGAACAAACGATCTGCATGGTTAATTTTTGATTTCCGATCATTTTCAGGTACGTGAAGTTGGCACCGCCCATTTTGTTTTTCGTATAAATTGTTTTTAAATCGTGAACAAACGAGAATTTTATGTGAACAATCGTGAAGAAACGATGAACAAACGATCTGCATGGTTAATTTTCGATTTCCGATAATTTTCAGGTACGTGAAGTTGGCACCGACCATTTTGTTTTTCGTATAAATTGTTTATAAATCGTGAACAAACGAAAATTTTATGTGAACAATCGTGAACAAACGATGAACAAACGACCTGCATAGTTAATTTTCGATTTCCGATAATTTTCAGGTACGTGAAGTTGGCACCGCCCATTTTGTTTTTCGTATAAATTGTTTATAAATCGTGAACAAACGAAAATTTTATGTGAACAATCGTGAACAAACGATGAACAAACGATCTGCATGGTTTATTTTCGATTTCTAAAAATGGGTTCTGCTGCGTGAAGTTGGCACCGCCCATTTTGTTTTTCGTATAAATTGTTTATAAATCGTGAACAAACGAAAATTTTATGTGAACAATCGTGAACAAACGATGAACAAACGATCTGCATGGTTTATTTTCTATTTCTGAAAATGGGTTCTGCTGCGTGAAGTTGGCACCGCCCATTTTGTTTTTCGTATAAATTGTTTATAAATCGTGAACAAACGAAATTTTATGTGAACAATCGTGAACAAACGATGAACAAACGATCTGCATGGTTTATTTTCGATTTCTGAAAATGGGTTCTGCTGCGTGAAGTTGGCACCTCCCATTTTCTTTTTCGTATAAATTGTTTATAAATCGTGAACAAACGAAAATTTTATGTGAACAATCGTGAACAAACGATGAACAAACGATCTGCATGGTTTATTTTCGATTTCTGAAAATGGGTTCTGCTGCGTGAAGTTGGCACCGCCCATTTTGTTTTTCGTATAAATTGTTTATAAAATCGTGAACAAACGAAAATTTTATGTGAACAATCGTGAACAAACGATGAACAAACGATCTGCATGGTTTTTTTTCGATTTCTGAAAATGGGTTCTGCTGCGTGAAGTTGGCACCGCCCATTTTGTTTTTCGTATAAATTGTTTATAAAATCGTGAACAAACGAAAATTTTATGTGAACAATCGTGAACAAACGATGAACAAACGATCTGCATGGTTTTTTTTCGATTTCTGAAAATGGGTTCTGCTGCGTGAAGTTGGCACCGCCCATTTTGTTTTTCGTATAAATTCTTTATAAATCGTGAACAAACGAAAATTTTATGTGAAAAATCGTGAACAAACGATGAACAAACGATCTGTATGGTTTATTTTCGATTTCTGAAAATGGGTTCTGCTGCGTGAAGTTGGCACCGCCCATTTTGTTTTTCGTATAAATTGTTTATAAATCGTGAACAAACGAAAAATTTATGTGAACAATCGTGAACAAACGATGAACAAACGATCTGCATGGTTTATTTTCGATTTCCAATAATTTTCAGGTACGTGAAGTTGGCACGGCCCATTTTGATTTTCGTATAAATTGTTTATAAATCGTGAACAAACGAAAATTTTATGTGAAAAATCTTGAACAAACGATGAACAAACGATCTGCATGGTTAATTTTCGATTTCTGAAAATGGGTTCTGCTGCGTGAAGTTGGCCCCGCCCATTTTGTTTTCCGTATAAATTGTTTATAAATCGTGAACAAACGAAAATTTTATGTGAACAATCGTGAACAAACGATGAACAAACGATCTGCATGGTTAATTTTCGATTTCCGATAATTTTCAGGTACGTGAAGTTGGCACCGCCCATTTTGTTTTTCGTATAAATTGTTTATAAATCGTGAACAAACGAAAATTTTATGTGAACAATCGTGAACAAACGATGAACAAACGATCTGCATGGTTAATTTTCGATTTCCGATCATTTTCAGGTACGTGAAGTTGGCACCGACCATTTTGTTTTTCGTATAAATTGTTTATAAATCGTGAACAAACGAAAATTTTATGTGAACAATCGTGAACAAACGATGAACAAACGACCTGCATGGTTTATTTTCGATTTCTGATAATTTTCAGGTACGTGAAGTTGGCACCGCCCATTTTGTTTTTCGTGTAAATTGTTTATAAATCGTGAACAAACGAAAATTTTATGTGAACAATCGTGAACAAACGATGAACAAACGATCTGCATAGTTAATTTTCGATTTCCGATAATTTTCAGGTACGTGAAGTTGGCACCGCCCATTTTGTTTTTCGTATAAATTGTTTATAAATCGTGAAGAAACGAAAATTTTATGTGAATAATCGTGAACAAACGATGAACAAACGATCTGCATGGTTAATTTTTGATTTCCGATAATTTTCAGGTACGTGAAGTTGGCACCGCCCATTTTGTTTTTCGTATAAATTGTTTATAAATCGTGAACAAACGAAAATTTTATGTGAACAATCGTGAACAAACGATGAACAAACGATCTGCATGGTTTATTTTCGATTTCTGAAAATGGGTTCTGCTGCGTGAAGTTGGCACAGCCCATTTTGTTTTTCGTATAAATTGTTTATAAATCGTGAACAAACGAAAATTTTATGTGAACAATCGTGAACAAACGATGAACAAACGATCTGCATGGTTAATTTTCGATTTCCAATAATTTTCAGGTACGTGAAGTTGGCACGGCCCATTTTGATTTTCGTATAAATTGTTTATAAATCGTGAACAAACGAAAATTTTATGTGAAAAATCCTGAACAAACGATGAACAAACGATCTGCATGGTTAATTTTCGATTTCTGAAAATGGGTTCTGCTGCGTGAAGTTGGCCCCGCCCATTTTGTTTTCCGTATAAATTGTTTATAAATCGTGAACAAACGAAAATTTTATGTGAACAATCGTGAACAAACGATGAACAAACGATCTGCATGGTTAATTTTTGATTTCCGATCATTTTCAGGTACGTGAAGTTGGCACCGCCCATTTTGTTTTTCGTATAAATTGTTTTTAAATCGTGAACAAACGAGAATTTTATGTGAACAATCGTGAAGAAACGATGAACAAACGATCTGCATGGTTAATTTTCGATTTCCGATAATTTTCAGGTACGTGAAGTTGGCACCGACCATTTTGTTTTTCGTATAAATTGTTTATAAATCGTGAACAAACGAAAATTTTATGTGAACAATCGTGAACAAACGATGAACAAACGACCTGCATAGTTAATTTTCGATTTCCGATAATTTTCAGGTACGTGAAGTTGGCACCGCCCATTTTGTTTTTCGTATAAATTGTTTATAAATCGTGAACAAACGAAAATTTTATGTGAACAATCGTGAACAAACGATGAACAAACGATCTGCATGGTTTATTTTCGATTTCTAAAAATGGGTTCTGCTGCGTGAAGTTGGCACCGCCCATTTTGTTTTTCGTATAAATTGTTTATAAATCGTGAACAAACGAAAATTTTATGTGAACAATCGTGAACAAACGATGAACAAACGATCTGCATGGTTTATTTTCTATTTCTGAAAATGGGTTCTGCTGCGTGAAGTTGGCACCGCCCATTTTGTTTTTCGTATAAATTGTTTATAAATCGTGAACAAACGAAATTTTATGTGAACAATCGTGAACAAACGATGAACAAACGATCTGCATGGTTTATTTTCGATTTCTGAAAATGGGTTCTGCTGCGTGAAGTTGGCACCGCCCATTTTCTTTTTCGTATAAATTGTTTATAAATCGTGAACAAACGAAAATTTTATGTGAACAATCGTGAACAAACGATGAACAAACGATCTGCATGGTTTATTTTCGATTTCTGAAAATGGGTTCTGCTGCGTGAAGTTGGCACCGCCCATTTTGTTTTTCGTATAAATTGTTTATAAAATCGTGAACAAACGAAAATTTTATGTGAACAATCGTGAACAAACGATGAACAAACGATCTGCATGGTTTTTTTTCGATTTCTGAAAATGGGTTCTGCTGCGTGAAGTTGGCACCGCCCATTTTGTTTTTCGTATAAATTGTTTATAAATCGTGAACAAACGAAAATTTTATGTGAACAATCGTGAACAAACGATGAACAAACGATCTGTATGGTTTATTTTCGATTTCTGAAAATGGGTTCTGCTGCGTGAAGTTGGCACCGCCCATTTTGTTTTTCGTATAAATTGTTTATAAATCGTGAACAAACGAAAAATTTATGTGAACAATCGTGAACAAACGATGAACAAACGATCTGCATGGTTTATTTTCGATTTCTGAAAATGGGTTCTGCTGCGTGAAGTTGGCACAGCCCATTTTGTTTTTCGTATAAATTGTTTATAAATCGTGAACAAACGAAAATTTTATGTTAACAATCGTGAACAAACGATGAACAAACGATCTGCATGGTTAATTTTCGATTTCCAATAATTTTCAGGTAAGTGAAGTTGGCACTGCCCATTTTGATTTTCGTATAAATTGTTTGTAAATCGTGAACAAACGAAAATTTTATGTGAACAATCGTGAACAAACGATGAACAAACGATCTGCATGGTTAATTTTCGATTTCTGAAAATGGGTTCTGCTGCGTGAAGTTGGCACCGCCCATTTTGTTTTTCGTATAAATTGTTTATAAATCGTGAACAAACGAAAATTTTATGTGAACAATCGTAAACAAACGATGAACAAACGATCTGCATGGTTAATTTTCGATTTCCGATAATTTTCAGGTACGTGAAGTTGGCACCGCCCATTTTGTTTTTCGTATAAATTGTTTATAAATCGTGAACAAACGAAAATTTTATGTGAACAATCGTGAACAAACGATGAACAAACGATCTGCATGGTTTATTTTCGATTTCCGATAATTTTCAGGTATGTGAAGTTGGCACCGCCCATTTTGTTTTTCGTATAAATTGTTTATAAATCGTGAACAAACGAAAATTTTATGTGAACAATCGTGAACAAACGATGAACAAACGATCTGCATGGTTAATTTTCGATTTCCGATCATTTTCAGGTACGTGAAGTTGGCACCGACCATTTTGTTTTTCGTATAAATTGTTTATAAATCGTGAACAAACGAAAATTTTATGTGAACAATCGTGAACAAACGATGAACAAACGACCTGCATAGTTAATTTTCGATTTCCGATAATTTTCAGGTATGTGAAGTTGCCACCGCCCATTTTGTTTTTCGTATAAATTGTTTATAAATCGTGAACAAACGAAAATTTTATGTGAATAATCGTGAACAAACGATGAACAAACGATCTGCATGGTTAATTTTCGATTTCCGATAATTTTCAGGTACGTGAAGTTGGCACCGCACATTTTGTTTTTCGTATAAATTGTTTATAAATCGTGAACAAACGAAAATTTTATGTGAACAATCGTGAACAAACGATGAACAAACGATCTGCATGGTTTATTTTCGATTTCTGAAAATGGGTTCTGCTGCGTGAAGTTGGCACCGCCCATTTTGTTTTTCGTATAAATTGTTTATAAATCGTGAACAAACGAAAATTTTATGTGAACAATCGTGAACAAACGATGAACAAACGATCTGCATGGTTTATTTTCGATTTCTGAAAATGGGTTCTGCTGCGTGAAGTTGGCACCGCCCATTTTGTTTTTCGTATAAATTGTTTATAAATCGTGAACAAACGAAAATTTTATGTGAACAATCGTGAACAAACGATGAACAAACGATCTGCATGGTTTATTTTCGATTTCTGAAAATGGGTTCTGCTGCGTGAAGTTGGCACAGCCCATTTTGTTTTTCGTATAAATTGTTTATAAATCGTGAACAAACGAAAATTTTATGTGAACAATCGTGAACAAACGATGAACAAACGATCTGCATGGTTTATTTTCGATTTCTGAAAATGGGTTCTGCTGCGTGAAGTTGGCACAGCCCATTTTGTTTTTCGTATAAATTGTTTATAAATCGTGAACAAACGAAAATTTTATGTGAACAATCGTGAACAAACGATGAACAAACGATCTGCATGGTTAATTTTAGATTTCCAATAATTTTCAGGTACGTGAAGTTGGCACGGCCCATTTTGATTTTCGTATAAATTGTTTATAAATCGTGAACAAACGAAAATTTTATGTGAAAAATCCTGAACAAACGATGAACAAACGATCTGCATGGTTAATTTTCGATTTCTGAAAATGGGTTCTGCTGCGTGAAGTTGGCACCGCCCATTTTGTTTTCCGTATAAATTGTTTATAAATCGTGAACAAACGAAAATTTTATGTGAACAATCGTGAACAAACGATGAACAAACGATCTGCATGGTTAATTTTCGATTTCCGATCATTTTCAGGTACGTGAAGTTGGCACCGCCCATTTCGTTTTTCGTATAAATTGTTTTTAAATCGTGAACAAACGAGAATTTTATGTGAACAATCGTGAAGAGACGATGAACAAACGATCTGCATGGTTAATTTTCGATTTCCGATAATTTTCAGGTACGTGAAGTTGGCACCGACCATTTTGTTTTTCGTATAAATTGTTTATAAATCGTGAACAAACGAAAATTTTATGTGAACAATCGTGAACAAACGATGAACAAACGACCTGCATAGTTAATTTTCGATTTCCGATAATTTTCAGGTACGTGAAGTTGGCACCGCCCATTTTGTTTTTCGTATAAATTGTTTATAAATCGTGAACAAACGAAAATTTTATGTGAACAATCGTGAACAAACGATGAACAAACGATCTGCATGGTTTATTTTCGATTTCTAAAAATGGGTTCTGCTGCGTGAAGTTGGCACCGCCCATTTTGTTTTTCGTATAAATTGTTTATAAATCGTGAACAAACGAAAATTTTATGTGAACAATCGTGAACAAACGATGAACAAACGATCTGCATGGTTTATTTTCTATTTCTGAAAATGGGTTCTGCTGCGTGAAGTTGGCACCGCCCATTTTGTTTTTCGTATGAATTGTTTATAAATCGTGAACAAACGAAATTTTATGTGAACAATCGTGAACAAACGATGAACAAACGATCTGCATGGTTTATTTTCGATTTCTGAAAATGGGTTCTGCTGCGTGAAGTTGGCACCTCCCATTTTGTTTTTCGTATAAATTGTTTATAAATCGTGAACAAACGAAAATTTTATGTGAACAATCGTGAACAAACGATGAACAAACGATCTGCATGGTTTATTTTCGATTTCTGAAAATGGGTTCTGCTGCGTGAAGTTGGCACCGCCCATTTTGTTTTTCGTATAAATTGTTTATAAAATCGTGAACAAACGAAAATTTTATGTGAACAATCGTGAACAAACGATGAAGAAACGATCTGCATGGTTTTTTTTCGATTTCTGAAAATGGGTTCTGCTGCGTGAAGTTGGCACCGCCCATTTTGTTTTTCGTATAAATTCTTTATAAATCGTGAACAAACGAAAATTTTATGTGAACAATCGTGAACAAACGATGAACAAACGATCTGTATGGTTTATTTTGGATTTCTGAAAATGGGTTCTGCTGCGTGAAGTTGGCACCGCCCATTTTGTTTTTCGTATAAATTGTTTATAAATCGTGAACAAACGAAAAATTTATGTGAACAATCGTGAACAAACGATGAACAAACGATCTGCATGGTTTATTTTCGATTTCTGAAAATGGGTTCTGCTGCGTGAAGTTGGCAAAGCCCATTTTGTTTTTCGTATAAATTGTTTATAAATCGTGAACAAACGAAAATTTTATGTTAACAATCGTGAACAAACGATGAACAAACGATCTGCATGGTTAATTTTCGATTTCCAATAATTTTCAGGTACGTGAAGTTGGCACTGCCCATTTTGATTTTCGTATAAATTGTTTGTAAATCGTGAACAAACGAAAATTTTATGTGAACAATCGTGAACAAACGATGAACAAACGATCTGCATGGTTAATTTTCGATTTCTGAAAATGGGTTCTGCTGCGTGAAGTTGGCACCGCCCATTTTGTTTTTCGTATAAATTGTTTATAAATCGTGAACAAACGAAAATTTTATGTGAACAATCGTAAACAAACGATGAACAAACGATCTGCATGGTTAATTTTCGATTTCCGATAATTTTCAGGTACGTGAAGTTGGCACCGCCCATTTTGTTTTTCGTATAAATTGTTTATAAATCGTGAACAAACGAAAATTTTATGTGAACAATCGTGAACAAACGATGAACAAACGATCTGCATGGTTTATTTTCGATTTCCGATAATTTTCAGGTACGTGAAGTTGGCACCGCCCATTTTGTTTTTCGTATAAATTGTTTATAAATCGTGAACAAACGAAAATTTTATGTGAACAATCGTGAACAAACGATGAACAAACGATCTGCATGGTTAATTTTCGATTTCCGATCATTTTCAGGTACGTGAAGTTGGCACCGACCATTTTGTTTTTCGTATAAATTGTTTATAAATCGTGAACAAACGAAAATTTTATGTGAACAATCGTGAACAAACGATGAACAAACGACCTGCATAGTTAATTTTCGATTTCCGATAATTTTCAGGTATGTGAAGTTGGCACCGCCCATTTTGTTTTTCGTATAAATTGTTTATAAATCGTGAACAAACGAAAATTTTATGTGAATAATCGTGAACAAACGATGAACAAACGATCTGCATGGTTAATTTTCGATTTCCGATAATTTTCAGGTACGTGAAGTTGGCACCGCCCATTTTGTTTTTCGTATAAATTGTTTATAAATCGTGAACAAACGAAAATTTTATGTGAACAATCGTGAACAAACGATGAACAAACGATCTGCATGGTTTATTTTCGATTTCTGAAAATGGGTTCTGCTGCGTGAAGTTGGCACCGCCCATTTTGTTTTTCGTATAAATTGTTTATAAATCGTGAACAAACGAAAATTTTATGTGAACAATCGTGAACAAACGATGAACAAACGATCTGCATGGTTTATTTTCTATTTCTGAAAATGGGTTCTGCTGCGTGAAGTTGGCACCGCCCATTTTGTTTTTCGTATAAATTGTTTATAAATCGTGAACAAACGAAAATTTTATGTGAACAATCGTGAACAAACGATGAACAAACGATCTGCATGGTTTATTTTCGATTTCTGAAAATGGGTTCTGCCGCGTGAAGTTGGCACCGCCCATTTTGTTTTTTGTATAAATTGTTTATAAATCGTGAACAAACGAAAATTTTATGTGAACAATCGTGAACAAACGATGAACAAACGATCTGCATGGTTTATTTTCGATTTCTGAAAATGGGTTCTGCTGCGTGAAGTTGGCACCGCCCATTTTGTTTTTCGTATAAATTGTTTATAAATCGTGAACAAACGAAAATTTTATGTGAACAATCGTGAACAAACGATGAACAAACGATCTGCATGGTTTATTTTCGATTTCTGAAAATGGGTTCTGCTGCGTGAAGTTGGCACCGCCCATTTTGTTTTTCGTATAAATTCTTTATAAATCGTGAACAAACGAAAATTTTATGTGAACAATCGTGAACAAACGATGAACAAACGATCTGTATGGTTTATTTTCGATTTCTGAAAATGGGTTCTGCTGCGTGAAGTTGGCACCGCCCATTTTGTTTTTCGTATAAATTGTTTATAAATCGTGAACAAACGAAAATTTTAGTTGAACAATCGTGAACAAACGATGAACAAACGATCTGCATGGTTTATTTTCGATTTCTGAAAATGGGTTCTGCTGCGTGAAGTTGGCACAGCCCATTTTGTTTTTCGTATAAATTGTTTATAAATCGTGAACAAACGAAAATTTTATGTTAACAATCGTGAACAAACGATGAACAAACGATCTGCATGGTTAATTTTCGATTTCCGATAATTTTCAGGTACGTGAAGTTGGCACTGCCCATTTTGATTTTCGTATAAATTGTTTGTAAATCGTGAACAAACGAAAATTTTATGTGAACAATCGTGAACAAACGATGAACAAACGATCTGCATGGTTAATTTTCGATTTCCGATAATTTTCAGGTACGTGAAGTTGGCACTGCCCATTTTGATTTTCGTATAAATTGTTTGTAAATCGTGAACAAACGAAAATTTTATGTGAACAATCGTGAACAAACGATGAACAAACGATCTGCATGGTTAATTTTCGATTTCTGAAAATGGGTTCTGCTGCGTGAAGTTGGCACCGCCCATTTTGTTTTTCGTATAAATTGTTTATAAATCGTGAACAAACGAAAATTTTATGTGAACAATCGTAAACAAACGATGAACAAACGATCTGCATGGTTAATTTTCGATTTCCGATAATTTTCAGGTACGTGAAGTTGGCACCGCCCATTTTGTTTTTCGTATAAATTGTTTATAAATCGTGAACAAACGAAAATTTTATGTGAACAACCGTGAACAAACGATGAACAAACGATCTGCATGGTTTAGTTTCGATTTCCGATAATTTTCAGGTACGTGAAGTTGGCACCGCCCATTTTGTTTTTCGTATAAATTTTTTATAAATCGTGAACAAACGAAAATTTTATGTGAACGATCGTGAACAAACGATGAACAAACGATCTGCATGGTTAATTTTCGATTTCCGATCATTTTCAGGTACGTGAAGTTGGCACCGACCATTTTGTTTTTCGTATAAATTGTTTATAAATCGTGAACAAACGAAAATTTTATGTGAACAATCGTGAACAAACGATGAACAAACGACCTGCATGGTTTATTTTCGATTTCTGATAATTTTCAGGTACGTGAAGTTGGCACCGCCCATTTTGTTTTTCGTGTAAATTGTTTATAAATCGTGAACAAACGAAAATTTTATGTGAACAATCGTGAACAAACGATGAACAAACGATCTGCATGGTTTATTTTCGATTTCTAAAAATGGGTTCTGCTGCGTGAAGTTGGCACCGCCCATTTTGTTTTTCGTATAAATTGTTTATAAATCGTGAACAAACGAAAATTTTATGTGAACAATCGTGAACAAACGATGAACAAACGATCTGCATGGTTTATTTTCGATTTCTGAAAATGGGTTCTGCTGCGTGAAGTTGGCACAGCCCATTTTGTTTTTCGTATAAATTGTTTATAAATCGTGAACAAACGAAAATTTTATGTGAACAATCGTGAACAAACGATGAACAAACGATCTGCATGGTTAATTTTCGATTTCCAATAATTTTCAGGTACGTGAAGTTGGCACGGCCCATTTTGATTTTCGTATAAATTGTTTATAAATCGTGAACAAACGAAAATTTTATGTGAAAAATCCTGAACAAACGATGAACAAACGATCTGCATGGTTAATTTTCGATTTCTGAAAATGGGTTCTGCTGCGTGAAGTTGGCACCGCCCATTTTGTTTTCCGTATAAATTGTTTATAAATCGTGAACAAACGAAAATTTTATGTGAACAATCGTGAAGAAACGATGAACAAACGATCTGCATGGTTAATTTTCGATTTCCGATAATTTTCAGGTACATGAAGTTGGCACCGACCATTTTGTTTTTCGTATAAATTGTTTATAAATCGTGAACAAACGAAAATTTTATGTGAACAATCGTGAACAAACGATGAACAAACGACCTGCATAGTTAATTTTCGATTTCCGATAATTTTCAGGTACGTGAAGTTGGCACCGCCCATTTTGTTTTTCGTATAAATTGTTTATAAATCGTGAACAAACGAAAATTTTATGTGAACAATCGTGAACAAACGATGAACAAACGATCTGCATGGTTTATTTTCGATTTCTAAAAATGGGTTCTGCTGCGTGAAGTTGGCACCGCCCATTTTGTTTTTCGTATAAATTGTTTATAAATCGTGAACAAACGAAAATTTTGTGAACAATCGTGAACAAACGATGAACAAACGATCTGCATGGTTTATTTTCTATTTCTGAAAATGGGTTCTGCTGCGTGAAGTTGGCACCGCCCATTTTGTTTTTCGTATAAATTGTTTATAAATCGTGAAGAAACGAAATTTTATGTGAACAATCGTGAACAAACGATGAACAAACGATCTGCATGGTTTATTTTCGATTTCTGAAAATGGGTTCTGCTGCGTGAAGTTGGCACCTCCCATTTTGTTTTTCGTATAAATTGTTTATAAATCGTGAACAAACGAAAATTTATGTGAACAATCGTGAACAAACGATGAACAAACGATCTGCATGGTTTATTTTCGATTTCTGAAAATGGGTTCTGCTGCGTGAAGTTGGCACCGCCCATTTTGTTTTTCGTATAAATTGTTTATAAAATCGTGAACAAACGAAAATTTTATGTGAACAATCGTGAACAAACGATGAACAAACGATCTGCATGGTTTTTTTTCGATTTCTGAAAATGGGTTCTGCTGCGTGAAGTTGGCACCGCCCATTTTGTTTTTCGTATAAATTCTTTATAAATCGTGAACAAACGAAAATTTTATGTGAACAATCGTGAAAAAACGATGAACAAACGATCTGTATGGTTTATTTTCGATTTCTGAAAATGGGTTCTGCTGCGTGAAGTTGGCACCGCCCATTTTGTTTTTCGTATAAATTGTTTATAAATCGTGAACAAACGAAAAATTTATGTGAACAATCGTGAACAAACGATGAACAAACGATCTGCATGGTTTATTTTCGATTTCTGAAAATGGGTTCTGCTGCGTGAAGTTGGCACAGCCCATTTTGTTTTTCGTATAAATTGTTTATAAATCGTGAACAAACGAAAATTTTATGTTAACAATCGTGAACAAACGATGAACAAACGATCTGCATGGTTAATTTTCGATTTCCAATAATTTTCAGGTACGTGAAGTTGGCACTGCCCATTTTGATTTTCGTATAAATTGTTTGTAAATCGTGAACAAACGAAAATTTTATGTGAACAGTCGTGAACAAACGATGAACAAACGATCTGCATGGTTAATTTTCGATTTCTGAAAATGGGTTCTGCTGCGTGAAGTTGGCACCGCCCATTTTGTTTTTCGTATAAATTGTTTATAAATCGTGAACAAACGAAAATTTTATGTGAACAATCGTAAACAAACGATGAACAAACGATCTGCATGGTTAATTTTCGATTTCCGATAATTTTCAGGTACGTGAAGTTGGCACCGCCCATTTTGTTTTTCGTATAAATTGTTTATAAATCGTGAACAAACGAAAATTTTATGTGAACAATCGTGAACAAACGATGAACAAACGATCTGCATGGTTTATTTTCGATTTCCGATAATTTTCAGGTACGTGAAGTTGGCACCGCCCATTTTGTTTTTCGTATAAATTGTTTATAAATCGTGAACAAACGAAAATTTTATGTGAACAATCGTGAACAAACGATGAACAAACGATCTGCATGGTTAATTTTCGATTTCCGATCATTTTCAGGTACGTGAAGTTGGCACCGCCCATTTTGTTTTTCGTATAAATTGTTTATAAATCGTGAACAAACGAAAATTTTATGTGAACAATCGTGAACAAACGATGAACAAACGACCTGCATAGTTAATTTTCGATTTCCGATAATTTTCAGGTATGTGAAGTTGGCACCGCCCATTTTGTTTTTCGTATAAATTGTTTATAAATCGTGAACAAACGAAAATTTTATGTGAATAATCGTGAACAAACGATGAACAAACGATCTGCATGGTTAATTTTCGATTTCCGATAATTTTCAGGTACGTGAAGTTGGCACCGCCCATTTTGTTTTTCGTATAAATTGTTTATAAATCGTGAACAAACGAAAATTTTATGTGAACAATCGTGAACAAACGATGAACAAACGATCTGCATGGTTTATTTTCGATTTCTGAAAATGGGTTCTGCTGCGTGAAGTTGGCACCGCCCATTTTGTTTTTCGTATAAATTGTTTATAAATCGTGAACAAACGAAAATTTTATGTGAACAATCGTGAACAAACGATGAACAAACGATCTGCATGGTTTATTTTCTATTTCTGAAAATGGGTTCTGCTGCGTGAAGTTGGCACCGCCCATTTTGTTTTTCGTATAAATTGTTTATAAATCGTGAACAAACGAAAATTTTATGTGAACAATCGTGAACAAACGATGAAGAAACGATCTGCATGGTTTATTTTCGATTTCTGAAAATGGGTTCTGCTGCGTGAAGTTGGCACAGCCCATTTTGTTTTTCGTATAAATTGTTTATAAATCGTGAACAAACGAAAATTTTATGTGAACAATCGTGAACAAACGATGAACAAACGATCTGCATGGTTTATTTTCGATTTCTGAAAATGGGTTCTGCTGCGTGAAGTTGGCACAGCCCATTTTGTTTTTCGTATAAATTGTTTATAAATCGTGAACAAACGAAAATTTTATGTGAACAATCGTGAACAAACGATGAACAAACGATCTGCATGGTTAATTTTCGATTTCCAATAATTTTCAGGTACGTGAAGTTGGCACGGCCCATTTTGATTTTCGTATAAATTGTTTATAAATCGTGAACAAACGAAAATTTTATGTGAAAAATCCTGAACAAACGATGAACAAACGATCTGCATGGTTAATTTTCGATTTCTGAAAATGGGTTCTGCTGCGTGAAGTTGGCACCGCCCATTTTGTTTTCCGTATAAATTGTTTATAAATCGTGAACAAACGAAAATTTTATGTGAACAATCGTGAACAAACGATGAACAAACGATCTGCATGGTTAATTTTCGATTTCCGATCATTTTCAGGTACGTGAAGTTGGCACCGCCCATTTTGTTTTTCGTATAAATTGTTTTTAAATCGTGAACAAACGAGAATTTTATGTGAACAATCGTGAAGAAACGATGAACAAACGATCTGCATGGTTAATTTTCGATTTCCGATAATTTTCAGGTACGTGAAGTTGGCACCGACCATTTTGTTTTTCGTAAAAATTGTTTATAAATCGTGAACAAACGAAAATTTTATGTGAACAATCGTGAACAAACGATGAACAAACGACCTGCATAGTTAATTTTCGATTTCCGATAATTTTCAGGTACGTGAAGTTGGCACCGCCCATTTTGTTTTTCGTATAAATTGTTTATAAATCGTGAACAAACGAAAATTTTATGTGAACAATCGTGAACAAACGATGAACAAACGATCTGCATGGTTTATTTTCGATTTCTAAAAATGGGTTCTGCTGCGTGAAGTTGGCACCGCCCATTTTGTTTTTCGTATAAATTGTTTATAAATCGTGAACAAACGAAAATTTTATGTGAACAATCGTGAACAAACGATGTACAAACGATCTGCATGGTTTATTTTCTATTTCTGAAAATGGGTTCTGCTGCGTGAAGTTGGCACCGCCCATTTTGTTTTTCGTATGAATTGTTTATAAATCGTGAACAAACGAAATTTTATGTGAACAATCGTGAACAAACGATGAACAAACGATCTGCATGGTTTATTTTCGATTTCTGAAAATGGGTTCTGCTGCGTGAAGTTGGCACCTCCCATTTTGTTTTTCGTATAAATTGTTTATAAATCGTGAACAAACGAAAATTTTATGTGAACAATCGTGAACAAACGATGAACAAACGATCTGCATGGTTTATTTTCGATTTCTGAAAATGGGTTCTGCTGCGTGAAGTTGGCACCGCCCATTTTGTTTTTCGTATAAATTGTTTATAAAATCGTGAACAAACGAAAATTTTATGTGAACAATCGTGAACAAACGATGAACAAACGATCTGGATGGTTTTTTTTCGATTTCTGAAAATGGGTTCTGCTGCGTGAAGTTGGCACCGCCCATTTTGTTTTTCGTATAAATTCTTTATAAATCGTGAACAAACGAAAATTTTATGTGAACAATCGTGAACAAACGATGAACAAACGATCTGCATGGTTTATTTTCGATTTCTGAAAATGGGTTCTGCTGCGTGAAGTTGGCACCGCCCATTTTGTTTTTCGTATAAATTGTTTATAAATCGTGAACAAACGAAAAATTTATGTGAACAATCGTGAACAAACGATGAACAAACGATCTGCATGGTTTATTTTCGATTTCTGAAAATGGGTTCTGCTGCGTGAAGTTGGCACAGCCCATTTTGTTTTTCGTATAAATTGTTAATAAATCGTGAACAAACGAAAATTTTATGTTAACAATCGTGAACAAACGATGAACAAACGATCTGCATTGTTAATTTTCGATTTCCAATAATTTTCAGGTACGTGAAGTTGGCACTGCCCATTTTGATTTTCGTATAAATTGTTTGTAAATCGTGAACAAACGAAAATTTTATGTGAACAATCGTGAACAAACGATGAACAAACGATCTGCATGGTTAATTTTCGATTTCTGAAAATGGGTTCTGCTGCGTGAAGTTGGCACCGCCCATTTTGTTTTTCGTATAAATTGTTTATAAATCGTGAACAAACGAAAATTTTATGTGAACAATCGTAAACAAACGATGAACAAACGATCTGCATGGTTAATTTTCGATTTCCGATAATTTTCAGGTACGTGAAGTTGGCACCGCCCATTTTGTTTTTCGTATAAATTGTTTATAAATCGTGAACAAACGAAAATTTTATGTGAACAATCGTGAACAAACGATGAACAAACGACCTGCATAGTTAATTTTCGATTTCCGATAATTTTCAGGTATGTGAAGTTGGCACCGCCCATTTTGTTTTTCGTATAAATTGTTTATAAATCGTGAACAAACGAAAATTTTATGTGAATAATCGTGAACAAACGATGAACAAACGATCTGCATGGTTTATTTTCGATTTCCGATAATTTTCAGGTACGTGAAGTTGGCACCGCCCATTTTGTTTTTCGTATAAATTGTTTATAAATCGTGAACAAACGAAAATTTTATGTGAACAATCGTGAACAAACGATGAACAAACGATCTGCATGGTTTATTTTCGATTTCTGAAAATGGGTTCTGCTGCGTGAAGTTGGCACCGCCCATTTTGTTTTTCGTATAAATTGTTTATAAATCGTGAACAAACGAAAATTTTATGTGAACAATCGTGAACAAACGATGAACAAACGATCTGCATGGTTAATTTTCGATTTCTGAAAATGGGTTCTGCTGCGTGAAGTTGGCACCGCCCATTTTGTTTTTCGTATAAATTGTTTATAAATCGTGAACAAACGAAAATCTTATGTGAACAATCGTGAACAAACGATGAACAAACGATCTGCATGGTTTATTTTCGATTTCTGAAAATGGGTTCTGCCGCGTGAAGTTGGCACCGCCCATTTTGTTTTTCGTATAAATTGTTTATAAATCGTGAACAAACGAAAATTTTATGTGAACAATCGTGAACAAACGATGAACAAACGATCTGCATGGTTTATTTTCGATTTCTGAAAATGGGTTCTGCTGCGTGAAGTTGGCACCGCCCATTTTGTTTTTCGTATAAATTGTTTATAAATCGTGAACAAACGAAAATTTTATGTGAACAATCGTGAACAAACGATGAACAAACGATCTGCATGGTTTATTTTCGATTTCTGAAAATGGGTTCTGCTGCGTGAAGTTGGCACCGCCCATTTTGTTTTTCGTATAAATTCTTTATAAATCGTGAACAAACGAAAATTTTATATGAACAATCGTGAACAAACGATGAACAAACGATCTGTATGGTTTATTTTCGATTTCTGAAAATGGGTTCTGCTGCGTGAAGTTGGCACCGCCCATTTTGTTTTTCGTATAAATTGTTTATAAATCGTGAACAAACGAAAATTTTAGTTGAACAATCGTGAACAAACGATGAACAAACGATCTGCATGGTTTATTTTCGATTTCTGAAAATGGGTTCTGCTGCGTGAAGTTGGCACAGCCCATTTTGTTTTTCGTATAAATTGTTTATAAATCGTGAACAAACGAAAATTTTATGTTAACAATCGTGAACAAACGATGAACAAACGATCTGCATGGTTAATTTTCGATTTCCGATAATTTTCAGGTACGTGAAGTTGGCACTGCCCATTTTGATTTTCGTATAAATTGTTTGTAAATCGTGAACAAACGAAAATTTTATGTGAACAATCGTGAACAAACGATGAACAAACGATCTGCATGGTTAATTTTCGATTTCCGATAATTTTCAGGTACGTGAAGTTGGCACTGCCCATTTTGATTTTCGTATAAATTGTTTGTAAATCGTGAACAAACGAAAATTTTATGTGAACAATCGTGAACAAACGATGAACAAACGATCTGCATGGTTAATTTTCGATTTCTGAAAATGGGTTCTGCTGCGTGAAGTTGGCACCGCCCATTTTGTTTTTCGTATAAATTGTTTATAAATCGTGAACAAACGAAAATTTTATGTGAACAATCGTAAACAAACGATGAACAAACGATCTGCATGGTTAATTTTCGATTTCCGATAATTTTCAGGTACGTGAAGTTGGCACCGCCCATTTTGTTTTTCGTATAAATTGTTTATAAATCGTGAACAAACGAAAATTTTATGTGAACAATCGTGAACAAACGATGAACAAACGATCTGCATGGTTTAGTTTCGATTTCCGATAATTTTCAGGTACGTGAAGTTGGCACCGCCCATTTTGTTTTTCGTATAAATTTTTTATAAATCGTGAACAAACGAAAATTTTATGTGAACAATCGTGAACAAACGATGAACAAACGATCTGCATGGTTAATTTTCGATTTCCGATCATTTTCAGGTACGTGAAGTTGGCACCGACCATTTTTTTTTCGTATAAATTGTTTATAAATCGTGAACAAACGAAAATTTTATGTGAAAAATCGTGAACAAACGATGAACAAACGACCTGCATGGTTTATTTTCGATTTCTGATAATTTTCAGGTACGTGAAGTTGGCACCGACCATTTTGTTTTTCGTGTAAATTGTTTATAAATCGTGAACAAACGAAAATTTTATGTGAACAATCGTGAACAAACGATGAACAAACGATCTGCATGGTTTATTTTCGATTTCTAAAAATGGGTTCTGCTGCGTGAAGTTGGCACCGCCCATTTTGTTTTTCGTATAAATTGTTTATAAATCGTGAACAAACGAAAATTTTATGTGAACAATCGTGAACAAACGATGAACAAACGATCTGCATGGTTTATTTTCGATTTCTGAAAATGGGTTCTGCTGCGTGAAGTTGGCACAGCCCATTTTGTTTTTCGTATAAATTGTTTATAAATCGTGAACAAACGAAAATTTTATGTGAACAATCGTGAACAAACGATGAACAAACGATCTGCATGGTTAATTTTCGATTTCCAATAATTTTCAGGTACGTGAAGTTGGCACGGCCCATTTTAATTTACGTATAAATTGTTTATAAATCGTGAACAAACGAAAATTTTATGTGAAAAATCCTGAACAAACGATGAACAAACGATCTGCATGGTTAATTTTCGATTTCTGAAAATGGGTTCTGCTGCGTGAAGTTGGCACCGCCCATTTTGTTTTCCGTATAAATTGTTTATAAATCGTGAACAAACGAAACTTTTATGTGAACAATCGTGAACAAACGATGAACAAACGATCTGCATGGTTAATTTTCGATTTCCGATCATTTTCAGGTACGTGAAGTTGGCACCGCCCATTTTGTTTTTCGTATAAATTGTTTTTAAATCGTGAACAAACGAAAATTTTATGTGAACAATCGTGAAGAAACGATGAACAAACGATCTGCATGGTTAATTTTCGATTTCCGATAATTTTCAGGTACGTGAAGTTGGCACCGACCATTTTGTTTTTCGTATAAATTGTTTATAAATCGTGAACAAACGAAAATTTTATGTGAACAATCGTGAACAAACGATGAACAAACGACCTGCATAGTTAATTTTCGATTTCCGATAATTTTCAGGTACGTGAAGTTGGCACCGCCCATTTTGTTTTTCGTATAAATTGTTTATAAATCGTGAACAAACGAAAATTTTATGTGAACAATCGTGAACAAACGATGAACAAACGATCTGCATGGTTTATTTTCGATTTCTAAAAATGGGTTCTGCTGCGTGAAGTTGGCACCGCCCATTTTGTTTTTCGTATAAATTGTTTATAAATCGTGAACAAACGAAAATTTTGTGAACAATCGTGAACAAACGATGAACAAACGATCTGCATGGTTTATTTTCTATTTCTGAAAATGGGTTCTGCTGCGTGAAGTTGGCACCGCCCATTTTGTTTTTCGTATAAATTGTTTATAAATCGTGAACAAACGAAATTTTATGTGAACAATCGTGAACAAACGATGAACAAACGATCTGCATGGTTTATTTTCGATTTCTGAAAATGGGTTCTGCTGCGTGAAGTTGGCACCTCCCATTTTGTTTTTCGTATAAATTGTTTATAAATCGTGAACAAACGAAAATTTTATGTGAACAATCGTGAACAAACGATGAACAAACGATCTGCATGGTTTATTTTCGATTTCTGAAAATGGGTTCTGCTGCGTGAAGTTGGCACCGCCCATTTTGTTTTTCGTATAAATTGTTTATAAAATCGTGAACAAACGAAAATTTTATGTGAACAATCGTGAACAAACGATGAACAAACGATCTGCATGGTTTTTTTTCGATTTCTGAAAATGGGTTCTGCTGCGTGAAGTTGGCACCGCCCATTTTGTTTTTCGTATAAATTCTTTATAAATCGTGAACAAACGAAAATTTTATGTGAACAATCGTGAACAAACGATGAACAAACGATCTGTATGGTTTATTTTCGATTTCTGAAAATGGGTTCTGCTGCGTGAAGTTGGCACCGCCCATTTTGTTTTTCGTATAAATTGTTTATAAATCGTGAACAAACGAAAAATTTATGTGAACAATCGTGAACAAACGATGAACAAACGATCTGCATGGTTTATTTTCGATTTCTGAAAATGGGTTCTGCTGCGTGAAGTTGGCACAGCCCATTTTGTTTTTCGTATAAATTGTTTATAAATCGTGAACAAACGAAAATTTTATGTTAACAATCGTGAACAAACGATGAACAAACGATCTGCATGGTTAATTTTCGATTTCCAATAATTTTCAGGTACGTGAAGTTGGCACTGCCCATTTTGATTTTCGTATAAATTGTTTGTAAATCGTGAACAAACGAAAATTTTATGTGAACAATCGTGAACAAACGATGAACAAACGATCTGCATGGTTAATTTTCGATTTCTGAAAATGGGTTCTGCTGCGTGAAGTTGGCACCGCCCATTTTGTTTTTCGTATAAATTTTTTATAAATCGTGAACAAACGAAAATTTTATGTGAACAATCGTAAACAAACGATGAACAAACGATCTGCATGGTTAATTTTCGATTTCCGATAATTTTCAGGTACGTGAAGTTGGCACCGCCCATTTTGTTTTTCGTATAAATTGTTTATAAATCGTGAACAAACGAAAATTTTATGTGAACAATCGTGAACAAACGATGAACAAACGATCTGCATGGTTTATTTTCGATTTCCGATAATTTTCAGGTACGTGAAGTTGGCACCGCCCATTTTGTTTTTCGTATAAATTGTTTATAAATCGTGAACAAACGAAAATTTTATGTGAACAATCGTGAACAAACGATGAACAAACGATCTGCATGGTTTATTTTCGATTTCCGATAATTTTCAGGTACGTGAAGTTGGCACCGCCCATTTTGTTTTTCGTATAAATTGTTTATAAATCGTGAACAAACGAAAAGTTTATGTGAACAATCGTGAACAAACGATGAACAAACGATCTGCATGGTTTATTTTCGATTTCTGAAAATGGGTTCTGCTGCGTGAAGTTGGCACCGCCCATTTTGTTTTTCGTATAAATTGTTTATAAATCGTGAACAAACGAAAATTTTATGTGAACAATCGTGAACAAACGATGAACAAACGATCTGCATGGTTTATTTTCTATTTCTGAAAATGGGTTCTGCTGCGTGAAGTTGGCACCGCCCATTTTGTTTTTCGTATAAATTGTTTATAAATCGTGAACAAACGAAAATTTTATGTGAACAATCGTGAACAAACGATGAACAAACGATCTGCATGGTTTATTTTCGATTTCTGAAAATGGGTTCTGCTGCGTGAAGTTGGCACCGCCCATTTTGTTTTTCGTATAAATTGTTTATAAATCGTGAACAAACGAAAATTTTATGTGAACAATCGTGAACAAACGATGAACAAACGATCTGCATGGTTTATTTTCGATTTCTGAAAATGGGTTCTGCTGCGTGAAGTTGGCACCGCCCATTTTGTTTTTCGTATAAATTGTTTATAAATCGTGAACAAACGAAAATTTTATGTGAACAATCGTGAACAAACGATGAACAAACGATCTGGATGGTTTATTTTCGATTTCTGAAAATGGGTTCTGCTGCGTGAAGTTGGCACCGCCCATTTTGTTTTTCGTATAAATTCTTTATAAATCGTGAACAAACGAAAATTTTATGTGAACAATCGTGAACAAACGATGAACAAACGATCTGTATGGTTTATTTTCGATTTCTGAAAATGGGTTCTGCTGCGTGAAGTTGGCACCGCCCATTTTGTTTTTCGTATAAATTGTTTATAAATCGTGAACAAACGAAAATTTTAGTTGAACAATCGTGAACAAACGATGAACAAACGATCTGCATGGTTTATTTTCGATTTCTGAAAACGGGTTCTGCTGCGTGAAGTTGGCACAGCCCATTTTGTTTTTCGTACAAATTGTTTATAAATCGTGAACAAACGAAAATTTTATGTTAACAATCGTGAACAAACGATGAACAAACGATCTGCATGGTTAATTTTCGATTTCCGATAATTTTCAGGTACGTGAAGTTGGCACTGCCCATTTTGATTTTCGTATAAATTGTTTGTAAATCGTGAACAAACGAAAATTTTATGTGAACAATCGTGAACAAACGATGAACAAACGATCTGCATGGTTAATTTTCGATTTCTGAAAATGGGTTCTGCTGCGTGAAGTTGGCACCGCCCATTTTGTTTTTCGTATAAATTGTTTATAAATCGTGAACAAACGAAAATTTTATGTGAACAATCGTAAACAAACGATGAACAAACGATCTGCATGGTTAATTTTCGATTTCCGATAATTTTCAGGTACGTGAAGTTGGCACCGCCCATTTTGTTTTTCGTATAAATTGTTTATAAATCGTGAACAAACGAAAATTTTATGTGAACAATCGTGAACAAACGATGAACAAACGATCTGCATGGTTTAGTTTCGATTTCCGATAATTTTCAGGTACGTGAAGTTGGCACCGCCCATTTTGTTTTTCGTATAAATTTTTTATAAATCGTGAACAAACGAAAATTTTATGTGAACAATCGTGAACAAACGATGAACAAACGATCTGCATGGTTAATTTTCGATTTCCGATCATTTTCAGGTACGTGAAGTTGGCACCGACCATTTTGTTTTTCGTATAAATTGTTTATAAATCGTGAACAAACGAAAATTTTATGTGAACAATCGTGAACAAACGATGAACAAACGACCTGCATGGTTTATTTTCGATTTCTGATAATTTTCAGGTACGTGAAGTTGGCACCGCCCATTTTGTTTTTCGTGTAAATTGTTTATAAATCGTGAACAAACGAAAATTTTATGTGAACAATCGTGAACAAACGATGAACAAACGATCTGCATGGTTTATTTTCGATTTCTAAAAATGGGTTCTGCTGCGTGAAGTTGGCACCGCCCATTTTGTTTTTCGTATAAATTGTTTATAAATCGTGAACAAACGAAAATTTTATGTGAACAATCGTGAACAAACGATGAACAAACGATCTGCATGGTTTATTTTCGATTTCTGAAAATGGGTTCTGCTGCGTGAAGTTGGCACAGCCCATTTTGTTTTTCGTATAAATTGTTTATAAATCGTGAACAAACGAAAATTTTATGTGAACAATCGTGAACAAACGATGAACAAACGATCTGCATGGTTAATTTTCGATTTCCAATAATTTTCAGGTACGTGAAGTTGGCACGGCCCATTTTGATTTTCGTATAAATTGTTTATAAATCGTGAACAAACGAAAATTTTATGTGAAAAATCCTGAACAAACGATGAACAAACGATCTGCATGGTTAATTTTCGATTTCTGAAAATGGGTTCTGCTGCGTGAAGTTGGCACCGCCCATTTTGTTTTCCGTATAAATTGTTTATAAATCGTGAACAAACGAAAATTTTATGTGAACAATCGTGAACAAACGATGAACAAACGATCTGCATGGTTAATTTTCGATTTCCGATCATTTTCAGGTACGTGAAGTTGGCACCGCCCATTTTGTTTTTCGTATAAATTGTTTTTAAATCGTGAACAAACGAAAATTTTATGTGAACAATCGTGAAGAAACGATGAACAAACGATCTGCATGGTTAATTTTCGATTTCCGATAATTTTCAGGTACGTGAAGTTGGCACCGACCATTTTGTTTTTCGTATAAATTGTTTATAAATCGTGAACAAACGAAAATTTTAGTTGAACAATCGTGAACAAACGATGAACAAACGATCTGCATGGTTTATTTTCGATTTCTGAAAATGGGTTCTGCTGCGTGAAGTTGGCACAGCCCATTTTGTTTTTCGTATAAATTGTTTATAAATCGTGAACAAACGAAAATTTTATGTTAACAATCGTGAACAAACGATGAACAAACGATCTGCATGGTTAATTTTCGATTTCCGATAATTTTCAGGTACGTGAAGTTGGCACTGCCCATTTTGATTTTCGTATAAATTGTTTGTAAATCGTGAACAAACGAAAATTTTATGTGAACAATCGTGAACAAACGATGAACAAACGATCTGCATGGTTAATTTTCGATTTCCGATAATTTTCAGGTACGTGAAGTTGGCACTGCCCATTTTGATTTTCGTATAAATTGTTTGTAAATCGTGAACAAACGAAAATTTTATGTGAACAATCGTGAACAAACGATGAACAAACGATCTGCATGGTTAATTTTCGATTTCTGAAAATGGGTTCTGCTGCGTGAAGTTGGCACCGCCCATTTTGTTTTTCGTATAAATTGTTTATAAATCGTGAACAAACGAAAATTTTATGTGAACAATCGTAAACAAACGATGAACAAACGATCTGCATGGTTAATTTTCGATTTCCGATAATTTTCAGGTACGTGAAGTTGGCACCGCCCATTTTGTTTTTCGTATAAATTGTTTATAAATCGTGAACAAACGAAAATTTTATGTGAACAATCGTGAACAAACGATGAACAAACGATCTGCATGGTTTAGTTTCGATTTCCGATAATTTTCAGGTACGTGAAGTTGGCACCGCCCATTTTGTTTTTCGTATAAATTTTTTATAAATCGTGAACAAACGAAAATTTTATGTGAACAATCGTGAACAAACGATGAACAAACGATCTGCATGGTTAATTTTCGATTTCCGATCATTTTCAGGTACGTGAAGTTGGCACCGACCATTTTTTTTTCGTATAAATTGTTTATAAATCGTGAACAAACGAAAATTTTATGTGAACAATCGTGAACAAACGATGAACAAACGACCTGCATGGTTTATTTTCGATTTCTGATAATTTTCAGGTACGTGAAGTTGGCACCGCCCATTTTGTTTTTCGTGTAAATTGTTTATAAATCGTGAACAAACGAAAATTTTATGTGAACAATCGTGAACAAACGATGAACAAACGATCTGCATGGTTTATTTTCGATTTCTAAAAATGGGTTCTGCTGCGTGAAGTTGGCACCGCCCATTTTGTTTTTCGTATAAATTGTTTATAAATCGTGAACAAACGAAAATTTTATGTGAACAATCGTGAACAAACGATGAACAAACGATCTGCATGGTTTATTTTCGATTTCTGAAAATGGGTTCTGCTGCGTGAAGTTGGCACAGCCCATTTTGTTTTTCGTATAAATTGTTTATAAATCGTGAACAAACGAAAATTTTATGTGAACAATCGTGAACAAACGATGAACAAACGATCTGCATGGTTAATTTTCGATTTCCAATAATTTTCAGGTACGTGAAGTTGGCACGGCCCATTTTAATTTACGTATAAATTGTTTATAAATCGTGAACAAACGAAAATTTTATGTGAAAAATCCTGAACAAACGATGAACAAACGATCTGCATGGTTAATTTTCGATTTCTGAAAATGGGTTCTGCTGCGTGAAGTTGGCACCGCCCATTTTGTTTTCCGTATAAATTGTTTATAAATCGTGAACAAACGAAAATTTTATGTGAACAATCGTGAACAAACGATGAACAAACGATCTGCATGGTTAATTTTCGATTTCCGATCATTTTCAGGTACGTGAAGTTGGCACCGCCCATTTTGTTTTTCGTATAAATTGTTTTTAAATCGTGAACAAACGAAAATTTTATGTGAACAATCGTGAAGAAACGATGAACAAACGATCTGCATGGTTAATTTTCGATTTCCGATAATTTTCAGGTACGTGAAGTTGGCACCGACCATTTTGTTTTTCGTATAAATTGTTTATAAATCGTGAACAAACGAAAATTTTATGTGAACAATCGTGAACAAACGATGAACAAACGACCTGCATAGTTAATTTTCGATTTCCGATAATTTTCAGGTACGTGAAGTTGGCACCGCCCATTTTGTTTTTCGTATAAATTGTTTATAAATCGTGAACAAACGAAAATTTTATGTGAACAATCGTGAACAAACGATGAACAAACGATCTGCATGGTTTATTTTCGATTTCTAAAAATGGGTTCTGCTGCGTGAAGTTGGCACCGCCCATTTTGTTTTTCGTATAAATTGTTTATAAATCGTGAACAAACGAAAATTTTGTGAACAATCGTGAACAAACGATGAACAAACGATCTGCATGGTTTATTTTCTATTTCTGAAAATGGGTTCTGCTGCGTGAAGTTGGCACCGCCCATTTTGTTTTTCGTATAAATTGTTTATAAATCGTGAACAAACGAAATTTTATGTGAACAATCGTGAACAAACGATGAACAAACGATCTGCATGGTTTATTTTCGATTTCTGAAAATGGGTTCTGCTGCGTGAAGTTGGCACCTCCCATTTTGTTTTTCGTATAAATTGTTTATAAATCGTGAACAAACGAAAATTTTATGTGAACAATCGTGAACAAACGATGAACAAACGATCTGCATGGTTTATTTTCGATTTCTGAAAATGGGTTCTGCTGCGTGAAGTTGGCACCGCCCATTTTGTTTTTCGTATAAATTGTTTATAAAATCGTGAACAAACGAAAATTTTATGTGAACAATCGTGAACAAACGATGAACAAACGATCTGCATGGTTTTTTTTCGATTTCTGAAAATGGGTTCTGCTGCGTGAAGTTGGCACCGCCCATTTTGTTTTTCGTATAAATTCTTTATAAATCGTGAACAAACGAAAATTTTATGTGAACAATCGTGAACAAACGATGAACAAACGATCTGTATGGTTTATTTTCGATTTCTGAAAATGGGTTCTGCTGCGTGAAGTTGGCACCGCCCATTTTGTTTTTCGTATAAATTGTTTATAAATCGTGAACAAACGAAAAATTTATGTGAACAATCGTGAACAAACGATGAACAAACGATCTGCATGGTTTATTTTCGATTTCTGAAAATGGGTTCTGCTGCGTGAAGTTGGCACAGCCCATTTTGTTTTTCGTATAAATTGTTTATAAATCGTGAACAAACGAAAATTTTATGTTAACAATCGTGAACAAACGATGAACAAACGATCTGCATGGTTAATTTTCGATTTCCAATAATTTTCAGGTACGTGAAGTTGGCACTGCCCATTTTGATTTTCGTATAAATTTTTTGTAAATCGTGAACAAACGAAAATTTTATGTGAACAATCGTGAACAAACGATGAACAAACGATCTGCATGGTTAATTTTCGATTTCTGAAAATGGGTTCTGCTGCGTGAAGTTGGCACCGCCCATTTTGTTTTTCGTATAAATTTTTTATAAATCGTGAACAAACGAAAATTTTATGTGAACAATCGTAAACAAACGATGAACAAACGGTCTGCATGGTTAATTTTCGGTTTCCGATAATTTTCAGGTACGTGAAGTTGGCACCGCCCATTTTGTTTTTCGTATAAATTGTTTATAAATCGTGAACAAACGAAAATTTTATGTGAACAATCGTGAACAAACGATGAACAAACGATCTGCATGGTTTATTTTCGATTTCCGATAATTTTCAGGTACGTGAAGTTGGCACCGCCCATTTTGTTTTTCGTATAAATTGTTTATAAATCGTGAACAAACGAAAATTTTATGTGAACAATCGTGAACAAACGATGAACAAACGATCTGCATGGTTAATTTTCGATTTCCGATCATTTTCAGGTACGTGAAGTTGGCACCGACCATTTTGTTTTTCGTATAAATTGTTTATAAATCGTGAACAAACGAAAATTTTATGTGAACAATCGTGAACAAACGATGAACAAACGACCTGCATAGTTAATTTTCGATTTCCGATAATTTTCAGGTATGTGAAGTTGGCACCGCCCATTTTGCTTTTCGTATAAATTGTTTATAAATCGTGAACAAACGAAAATTTTATGTGAATAATCGTGAACAAACGATGAACAAACGATCTGCATGGTTAATTTTCGATTTCCGATAATTTTCAGGTACGTGAAGTTGGCACCGCCCATTTTGTTTTTCGTATAAATTGTTTATAAATCGTGAACAAACGAAAATTTTATGTGAACAATCGTGAACAAACGATGAACAAACGATCTGCATGGTTTATTTTCGATTTCTGAAAATGGGTTCTGCTGCGTGAAGTTGGCACCGCCCATTTTGTTTTTCGTATAAATTTTTTATAAATCGTGAACAAACGAAAATTTTATGTGAACAATCGTGAACAAACGATGAACAAACGATCTGCATGGTTTATTTTCTATTTCTGAAAATGGGTTCTGCTGCGTGAAGTTGGCACCGCCCATTTTGTTTTTCGTATAAATTGTTTATAAATCGTGAACAAACGAAAATTTTATGTGAACAATCGTGAACAAACGATGAACAAACGATCTGCATGGTTTATTTTCGATTTCTGAAAATGGGTTCTGCTGCGTGAAGTTGGCACCGCCCATTTTGTTTTTCGTATAAATTGTTTATAAATCGTGAACAAACGAAAATTTTATGTGAACAATCGTGAACAAACGATGAACAAACGATCTGCATGGTTTATTTTCGATTTCTGAAAATGGGTTCTGCTGCGTGAAGTTGGCACCGCCCATTTTGTTTTTCGTATAAATTGTTTATAAATCGTGAACAAACGAAAATTTTATGTGAACAATCGTGAACAAACGATGAACAAACGATCTGGATGGTTTATTTTCGATTTCTGAAAATGGGTTCTGCTGCGTGAAGTTGGCACCGCCCATTTTGTTTTTCGTATAAATTCTTTATAAATCGTGAACAAACGAAAATTTTATGTGAACAATCGTGAACAAACGATGAACAAACGATCTGTATGGTTTATTTTCGATTTCTGAAAATGGGTTCTGCTGCGTGAAGTTGGCACCGCCCATTTTGTTTTTCGTATAAATTGTTTATAAATCGTGAACAAACGAAAATTTTATGTGAACAATCGTGAACAAACGATGAACAAACGATCTGCATGGTTTATTTTCGATTTCTGAAAACGGGTTCTGCTGCGTGAAGTTGGCACAGCCCATTTTGTTTTTCGTACAAATTGTTTATAAATCGTGAACAAACGAAAATTTTATGTTAACAATCGTGAACAAACGATGAACAAACGATCTGCATGGTTAATTTTCGATTTCCGATAATTTTCAGGTACGTGAAGTTGGCACTGCCCATTTTGATTTTCGTATAAATTGTTTGTAAATCGTGAACAAACGAAAATTTTATGTGAACAATCGTGAACAAACGATGAACAAACGATCTGCATGGTTAATTTTCGATTTCTGAAAATGGGTTCTGCTGCGTGAAGTTGGCACCGCCCATTTTGTTTTTCGTATAAATTGTTTATAAATCGTGAACAAACGAAAATTTTATGTGAACAATCGTAAACAAACGATGAACAAACGATCTGCATGGTTAATTTTCGATTTCCGATAATTTTCAGGTACGTGAAGTTGGCACCGCCCATTTTGTTTTTCGTATAAATTGTTTATAAATCGTGAACAAACGAAAATTTTATGTGAACAATCGTGAACAAACGATGAACAAACGATCTGCATGGTTTAGTTTCGATTTCCGATAATTTTCAGGTACGTGAAGTTGGCACCGCCCATTTTGTTTTTCGTATAAATTTTTTATAAATCGTGAACAAACGAAAATTTTATGTGAACAATCGTGAACAAACGATGAACAAACGATCTGCATGGTTAATTTTCGATTTCCGATCATTTTCAGGTACGTGAAGTTGGCACCGACCATTTTGTTTTTCGTATAAATTGTTTATAAATCGTGAACAAACGAAAATTTTATGTGAACAATCGTGAACAAACGATGAACAAACGACCTGCATGGTTTATTTTCGATTTCTGATAATTTTCAGGTACGTGAAGTTGGCACCGCCCATTTTGTTTTTCGTGTAAATTGTTTATAAATCGTGAACAAACGAAAATTTTATGTGAACAATCGTGAACAAACGATGAACAAACGATCTGCATGGTTTATTTTCGATTTCTAAAAATGGGTTCTGCTGCGTGAAGTTGGCACCGCCCATTTTGTTTTTCGTATAAATTGTTTATAAATCGTGAACAAACGAAAATTTTATGTGAACAATCGTGAACAAACGATGAACAAACGATCTGCATGGTTTATTTTCGATTTCTGAAAATGGGTTCTGCTGCGTGAAGTTGGCACAGCCCATTTTGTTTTTCGTATAAATTGTTTATAAATCGTGAACAAACGAAAATTTTATGTGAACAATCGTGAACAAACGATGAACAAACGATCTGCATGGTTAATTTTCGATTTCCAATAATTTTCAGGTACGTGAAGTTGGCACGGCCCATTTTGATTTTCGTATAAATTGTTTATAAATCGTGAACAAACGAAAATTTTATGTGAAAAATCCTGAACAAACGATGAACAAACGATCTGCATGGTTAATTTTCGATTTCTGAAAATGGGTTCTGCTGCGTGAAGTTGGCACCGCCCATTTTGTTTTCCGTATAAATTGTTTATAAATCGTGAACAAACGAAAATTTTATGTGAACAATCGTGAACAAACGATGAACAAACGATCTGCATGGTTAATTTTCGATTTCCGATCATTTTCAGGTACGTGAAGTTGGCACCGCCCATTTTGTTTTTCGTATAAATTGTTTTTAAATCGTGAACAAACGAAAATTTTATGTGAACAATCGTGAAGAAACGATGAACAAACGATCTGCATGGTTAATTTTCGATTTCCGATAATTTTCAGGTACGTGAAGTTGGCACCGACCATTTTGTTTTTCGTATAAATTGTTTATAAATCGTGAACAAACGAAAATTTTATGTGAACAATCGTGAACAAACGATGAACAAACGATCTGCATGGTTTATTTTCGATTTCTGAAAATGGGTTCTGCTGCGTGAAGTTGGCACCGCCCATTTTGTTTTTCGTATAAATTGTTTATAAATCGTGAACAAACGAAAATTTTATGTGAACAATCGTGAACAAACGATGAACAAACGATCTGCATGGTTTATTTTCGATTTCTAAAAATGGGTTCTGCTGCGTGAAGTTGGCACCGCCCATTTTGTTTTTCGTATAAATTGTTTATAAATCGTGAACAAACGAAAATTTTGTGAACAATCGTGAACAAACGATGAACAAACGATCTGCATGGTTTATTTTCTATTTCTGAAAATGGGTTCTGCTGCGTGAAGTTGGCACCGCCCATTTTGTTTTTCGTATAAATTGTTTATAAATCGTGAACAAACGAAATTTTATGTGAACAATCGTGAACAAACGATGAACAAACGATCTGCATGGTTTATTTTCGATTTCTGAAAATGGGTTCTGCTGCGTGAAGTTGGAACCTCCCATTTTGTTTTTCGTATAAATTGTTTATAAATCGTGAACAAACGAAAATTTTATGTGAACAATCGTGAACAAACGATGAACAAACGATCTGCATGGTTTATTTTCGATTTCTGAAAATGGGTTCTGCTGCGTGAAGTTGGCACCGCCCATTTTGTTTTTCGTATAAATTGTTTATAAAATCGTGAACAAACGAAAATTTTATGTGAACAATCGTGAACAAACGATGAACAAACGATCTGCATGGTTTTTTTTCGATTTCTGAAAATGGGTTCTGCTGCGTGAAGTTGGCACCGCCCATTTTGTTTTTCGTATAAATTCTTTATAAATCGTGAACAAACGAAAATTTTATGTGAACAATCGTGAACAAACGATGAACAAACGATCTGTATGGTTTATTTTCGATTTCTGAAAATGGGTTCTGCTGCGTGAAGTTGGCACCGCCCATTTTGTTTTTCGTATAAATTGTTTATAAATCGTGAACAAACGAAAAATTTATGTGAACAATCGTGAACAAACGATGAACAAACGATCTGCATGGTTTATTTTCGATTTCTGAAAATGGGTTCTGCTGCGTGAAGTTGGCACAGCCCATTTTGTTTTTCGTATAAATTGTTTATAAATCGTGAACAAACGAAAATTTTATGTTAACAATCGTGAACAAACGATGAACAAACGATCTGCATGGTTAATTTTCGATTTCCAATAATTTTCAGGTACGTGAAGTTGGCACTGCCCATTTTGATTTTCGTATAAATTGTTTGTAAATCGTGAACAAACGAAAATTTTATGTGAACAATCGTGAACAAACGATGAACAAACGATCTGCATGGTTAATTTTCGATTTCTGAAAATGGGTTCTGCTGCGTGAAGTTGGCACCGCCCATTTTGTTTTTCGTATAAATTTTTTATAAATCGTGAACAAACGAAAATTTTATGTGAACAATCGTAAACAAACGATGAACAAACGATCTGCATGGTTAATTTTCGATTTCCGATAATTTTCAGGTACGTGAAGTTGGCACCGCCCATTTTGTTTTTCGTATAAATTGTTTATAAATCGTGAACAAACGAAAATTTTATGTGAACAATCGTGAACAAACGATGAACAAACGATCTGCATGGTTAATTTTCGATTTCCGATCATTTTCAGGTACGTGAAGTTGGCACCGACCATTTTGTTTTTCGTATAAATTGTTTATAAATCGTGAACAAACGAAAATTTTATGTGAACAATCGTGAACAAACGATGAACAAACGACCTGCATAGTTAATTCTCGATTTCCGATAATTTTCAGGTATGTGAAGTTGGCACCGCCCATTTTGCTTTTCGTATAAATTGTTTATAAATCGTGAACAAACGAAAATTTTATGTGAATAATCGTGAACAAACGATGAACAAACGATCTGCATGGTTAATTTTCGATTTCCGATAATTTTCAGGTACGTGAAGTTGGCACCGCCCATTTTGTTTTTCGTATAAATTGTTTATAAATCGTGAACAAACGAAAATTTTATGTGAACAATCGTGAACAAACGATGAACAAACGATCTGCATGGTTTATTTTCGATTTCTGAAAATGGGTTCTGCTGCGTGAAGTTGGCACCGCCCATTTTGTTTTTCGTATAAATTGTTTATAAATCGTGAACAAACGAAAATTTTATGTGAACAATCGTGAACAAACGATGAACAAACGATCTGCATGGTTTATTTTCTATTTCTGAAAATGGGTTCTGCTGCGTGAAGTTGGCACCGCCCATTTTGTTTTTCGTATAAATTGTTTATAAATCGTGAACAAACGAAAATTTTATGTGAACAATCGTGAACAAACGATGAACAAACGATCTGCATGGTTTATTTTCGATTTCTGAAAATGGGTTCTGCTGCGTGAAGTTGGCACCGCCCATTTTGTTTTTCGTATAAATTGTTTATAAATCGTGAACAAACGAAAATTTTATGTGAACAATCGTGAACAAACGATGAACAAACGATCTGCATGGTTTATTTTCGATTTCTGAAAATGGGTTCTGCTGCGTGAAGTTGGCACCACCCATTTTGTTTTTCGTATAAATTGTTTATAAATCGTGAACAAACGAAAATTTTATGTGAACAATCGTGAACAAACGATGAACAAACGATCTGCATGGTTTATTTTCGATTTCTGAAAATGGGTTCTGCTGCGTGAAGTTGGCACCGCCCATTTTGTTTTTCGTATAAATTCTTTATAAATCGTGAACAAACGAAAATTTTATGTGAACAATCGTGAACAAACGATGAACAAACGATCTGTATGGTTTATTTTCGATTTCTGAAAATGGGTTCTGCTGCGTGAAGTTGGCACCGCCCATTTTGTTTTTCGTATAAATTGTTTATAAATCGTGAACAAACGAAAATTTTAGTTGAACAATCGTGAACAAACGATGAACAAACGATCTGCATGGTTTATTTTCGATTTCTGAAAACGGGTTCTGCTGCGTGAAGTTGGCACAGCCCATTTTGTTTTTCGTACAAATTGTTTATAAATCGTGAACAAACGAAAATTTTATGTTAACAATCGTGAACAAACGATGAACAAACGATCTGCATGGTTAATTTTCGATTTCCGATAATTTTCAGGTACGTGAAGTTGGCACTGCCCATTTTGATTTTCGTATAAATTGTTTGTAAATCGTGAACAAACGAAAATTTTATGTGAACAATCGTGAACAAACGATGAACAAACGATCTGCATGGTTAATTTTCGATTTCTGAAAATGGGTTCTGCTGCGTGAAGTTGGCACCGCCCATTTTGTTTTTCGTATAAATTGTTTATAAATCGTGAACAAACGAAAATTTTATGTTAACAATCGTGAACAAACGATGAACAAACGATCTGCATGGTTAATTTTCGATTTCCGATAATTTTCAGGTACGTGAAGTTGGCACCGCCCATTTTGTTTTTCGTATAAATTGTTTATAAATCGTGAACAAACGAAAATTTTATGTGAACAATCGTGAACAAACGATGAACAAACGATCTGCATGGTTTAGTTTCGATTTCCGATAATTTTCAGGTACGTGAAGTTGGCACCGCCCATTTTGTTTTTCGTATAAATTTTTTATAAATCGTGAACAAACGAAAATTTTATGTGAACAATCGTGAACAAACGATGAACAAACGATCTGCATGGTTAATTTTCGATTTCCGATCATTTTCAGGTACGTGAAGTTGGCACCGACCATTTTGTTTTTCGTATAAATTGTTTATAAATCGTGAACAAACGAAAATTTTATGTGAACAATCGTGAACAAACGATGAACAAACGACCTGCATGGTTTATTTTCGATTTCTGATAATTTTCAGGTACGTGAAGTTGGCACCGCCCATTTTGTTTTTCGTGTAAATTGTTTATAAATCGTGAACAAACGAAAATTTTATGTGAACAATCGTGAACAAACGATGAACAAACGATCTGCATGGTTTATTTTCGATTTCTAAAAATGGGTTCTGCTGCGTGAAGTTGGCACCGCCCATTTTGTTTTTCGTATAAATTGTTTATAAATCGTGAACAAACGAAAATTTTATGTGAACAATCGTGAACAAACGATGAACAAACGATCTGCATGGTTTATTTTCGATTTCTGAAAATGGGTTCTGCTGCGTGAAGTTGGCACCGCCCATTTTGTTTTTCGTATAAATTGTTTATAAATCGTGAACAAACGAAAATTTTATGTGAACAATCGTGAACAAACGATGAACAAACGATCTGCATGGTTTATTTTCGATTTCTGAAAATGGGTTCTGCTGCGTGAAGTTGGCACCGCCCATTTTGTTTTTCGTATAAATTGTTTATAAATCGTGAACAAACGAAAATTTTATGTGAACAATCGTGAACAAACGATGAACAAACGATCTGCATGGTTTATTTTCGATTTCTGAAAATGGGTTCTGCTGCGTGAAGTTGGCACCGCCCATTTTGTTTTTCGTATAAATTGTTTATAAATCGTGAACAAACGAAAATTTTATGTGAACAATCGTGAACAAACGATGAACAAACGATCTGCATGGTTTATTTTCGATTTCTGAGAATGGGTTCTGCTGCGTGAAGTTGGCACCGCCCATTTTGTTTTTCGTATAATTTGTTTATAAATGTTGAACAAATGAAAATTTTATGTGAACAATCGTGAACAAACGATGAACAAACGATCTGCATGGTTAATGTTCGATTTCCGATAATTTTCAGGTACGTGAAGTTGGCACTGCCCATTTTGATTTTCGTATAAATTGTTTATAAATCGTGAACAAACGAAAATTTTATGTGAACAATCGTGAACAAACGATGAACAAACGATCTGCATGGTTAATTTTCGATTTCTGAAAATGGGTTCTGCTGCGTGAAGTTGGCACCGCCCATTTTGTTTTTCGTATAAATTGTTTATAAATCGTGAACAAACGAAAATTTTATGTGAACAATCGTGAACAAACGATGAACAAACGATCTGCATGGTTAATTTTCGATTTCCGATAATTTTCAGGTACGTGAAGTTGGCACCGCCCATTTTGTTTTTCGTATAAATTGTTTATAAATCGTGAACAAACGAAAATTTTATGTGAACAATCGTGAACAAACGATGAACAAACGATCTGCATGGTTTATTTTCGATTTCTGAAAATGGGTTCTGCTGCGTGAAGTTGGCACTGCCCATTTTGTTTTTCGTATAAATTGTTTATAAATCGTGAACAAACGAAAATTTTATGTGAACAATCGTGAACAAACGATAAACAAACGATCTGCATGGTTTATTTTCGATTTCCGATAATTTTCAGGTACGTGAAGTTGGCACCGCCCATTTTGTTTTTCGTATAAATTGTTTATAAATCGTGAACAAACGAAAATTTTATGTGAATAATCGTGAACAAACGATGAACAAACGATCTGCATGGTTAATTTTCGATTTCCGATCATTTTCAGGTTTGTGAAGTTGGCACCGACCATTTTGTTTTTCGTATAAATTGTTTATAAATCGTGAAGAAACGAAAATTTTATGTGAACAATCGTGAACAAACGATGAACAAACGATCTGCATGGTTTATTTTCGATTTCTGAAAATGGGTTCTGCTGCGTGAAGTTGGCACCGCCCATTTTGTTTTTCGTATAAATTGTTTATAAATCGTGAACAAACGAAAATTTTATGTGAACAATCGTGAACAAACGATGAACAAACGATCTGCATGGTTTATTTTCGATTTCTGAAAATGGGTTCTGCTGCGTGAAGTTGGCACCACCCATTTTGTTTTTCGTATAAATTGTTTATAAATCGTGAACAAACGAAAATTTTATGTGAACAATCGTGAACAAACGATGAACAAACGATCTGCATGGTTTATTTTCGATTTCTGAAAATGGGTTCTGCTGCGTGAAGTTGGCACCGCCCATTTTGTTTTTCGTATAAATTCTTTATAAATCGTGAACAAACGAAAATTTTATGTGAACAATCGTGAACAAACGATGAACAAACGATCTGTATGGTTTATTTTCGATTTCTGAAAATGGGTTCTGCTGCGTGAAGTTGGCACCGCCCATTTTGTTTTTCGTATAAATTGTTTATAAATCGTGAACAAACGAAAATTTTAGTTGAACAATCGTGAACAAACGATGAACAAACGATCTGCATGGTTTATTTTCGATTTCTGAAAACGGGTTCTGCTGCGTGAAGTTGGCACAGCCCATTTTGTTTTTCGTACAAATTGTTTATAAATCGTGAACAAACGAAAATTTTATGTTAACAATCGTGAACAAACGATGAACAAACGATCTGCATGGTTAATTTTCGATTTCCGATAATTTTCAGGTACGTGAAGTTGGCACTGCCCATTTTGATTTTCGTATAAATTGTTTGTAAATCGTGAACAAACGAAAATTTTATGTGAACAATCGTGAACAAACGATGAACAAACGATCTGCATGGTTAATTTTCGATTTCTGAAAATGGGTTCTGCTGCGTGAAGTTGGCACCGCCCATTTTGTTTTTCGTATAAATTGTTTATAAATCGTGAACAAACGAAAATTTTATGTTAACAATCGTGAACAAACGATGAACAAACGATCTGCATGGTTAATTTTCGATTTCCGATAATTTTCAGGTACGTGAAGTTGGCACCGCCCATTTTGTTTTTCGTATAAATTGTTTATAAATCGTGAACAAACGAAAATTTTATGTGAACAATCGTGAACAAACGATGAACAAACGATCTGCATGGTTTAGTTTCGATTTCCGATAATTTTCAGGTACGTGAAGTTGGCACCGCCCATTTTGTTTTTCGTATAAATTTTTTATAAATCGTGAACAAACGAAAATTTTATGTGAACAATCGTGAACAAACGATGAACAAACGATCTGCATGGTTAATTTTCGATTTCCGATCATTTTCAGGTACGTGAAGTTGGCACCGACCATTTTGTTTTTCGTATAAATTGTTTATAAATCGTGAACAAACGAAAATTTTATGTGAACAATCGTGAACAAACGATGAACAAACGACCTGCATGGTTTATTTTCGATTTCTGATAATTTTCAGGTACGTGAAGTTGGCACCGCCCATTTTGTTTTTCGTGTAAATTGTTTATAAATCGTGAACAAACGAAAATTTTATGTGAACAATCGTGAACAAACGATGAACAAACGATCTGCATGGTTTATTTTCGATTTCTAAAAATGGGTTCTGCTGCGTGAAGTTGGCACCGCCCATTTTGTTTTTCGTATAAATTGTTTATAAATCGTGAACAAACGAAAATTTTATGTGAACAATCGTGAACAAACGATGAACAAACGATCTGCATGGTTTATTTTCGATTTCTGAAAATGGGTTCTGCTGCGTGAAGTTGGCACCGCCCATTTTGTTTTTCGTATAAATTGTTTATAAATCGTGAACAAACGAAAATTTTATGTGAACAATCGTGAACAAACGATGAACAAACGATCTGCATGGTTTATTTTCGATTTCTGAAAATGGGTTCTGCTGCGTGAAGTTGGCACCGCCCATTTTGTTTTTCGTATAAATTGTTTATAAATCGTGAACAAACGAAAATTTTATGTGAACAATCGTGAACAAACGATGAACAAACGATCTGCATGGTTTATTTTCGATTTCTGAAAATGGGTTCTGCTGCGTGAAGTTGGCACCGCCCATTTTGTTTTTCGTATAAATTGTTTATAAATCGTGAACAAACGAAAATTTTATGTGAACAATCGTGAACAAACGATGAACAAACGATCTGCATGGTTTATTTTCGATTTCTGAGAATGGGTTCTGCTGCGTGAAGTTGGCACCGCCCATTTTGTTTTTCGTATAATTTGTTTATAAATGTTGAACAAATGAAAATTTTATGTGAACAATCGTGAACAAACGATGAACAAACGATCTGCATGGTTAATGTTCGATTTCCGATAATTTTCAGGTACGTGAAGTTGGCACTGCCCATTTTGATTTTCGTATAAATTGTTTATAAATCGTGAACAAACGAAAATTTTATGTGAACAATCGTGAACAAACGATGAACAAACGATCTGCATGGTTAATTTTCGATTTCTGAAAATGGGTTCTGCTGCGTGAAGTTGGCACCGCCCATTTTGTTTTTCGTATAAATTGTTTATAAATCGTGAACAAACGAAAATTTTATGTGAACAATCGTGAACAAACGATGAACAAACGATCTGCATGGTTAATTTTCGATTTCCGATAATTTTCAGGTACGTGAAGTTGGCACCGCCCATTTTGTTTTTCGTATAAATTGTTTATAAATCGTGAACAAACGAAAATTTTATGTGAACAATCGTGAACAAACGATGAACAAACGATCTGCATGGTTTATTTTCGATTTCTGAAAATGGGTTCTGCTGCGTGAAGTTGGCACTGCCCATTTTGTTTTTCGTATAAATTGTTTATAAATCGTGAACAAACGAAAATTTTATGTGAACAATCGTGAACAAACGATAAACAAACGATCTGCATGGTTTATTTTCGATTTCCGATAATTTTCAGGTACGTGAAGTTGGCACCGCCCATTTTGTTTTTCGTATAAATTGTTTATAAATCGTGAACAAACGAAAATTTTATGTGAATAATCGTGAACAAACGATGAACAAACGATCTGCATGGTTAATTTTCGATTTCCGATCATTTTCAGGTTTGTGAAGTTGGCACCGACCATTTTGTTTTTCGTATAAATTGTTTATAAATCGTGAAGAAACGAAAATTTTATGTGAACAATCGTGAACAAACGATGAACAAACGACCTGCATAGTTAATTTTCGATTTCCGATAATTTTCAGGTACGTGAAGTTGGCACCGCCCATTTTGTTTTTCGTATAAATTGTTTATAAATCGTGAACAAACGAAAATTTTATGTGAATAATCGTGAACAAACGATGAACAAACGATCTGCATGGTTAATTTTCGATTTCCGATAATTTTCAGGTACGTGAAGTTGGCACCGCCCATTTTGTTTTTCGTATAAATTGTTTATAAATCGTGAACAAACGAAAATTTTATGTGAACAATCGTGAACAAACGATGAACAAACGATCTGCATGGTTTATTTTCGATTTCTGAAAATGGGTTCTGCTGCGTGAAGTTGGCACCGCCCATTTTGTTTTTCGTATAAATTGTTTATAAATCGTGAACAAACGAAAATTTTATGTGAACAATCGTGAACAAACGATGAACAAACGATCTGCATGGTTTATTTTCTATTTCTGAAAATGGGTTCTGCTGCGTGAAGTTGGCACCGCCCATTTTGTTTTTCGTATAAATTGTTTATAAATCGTGAACAAACGAAAATTTTATGTGAACAATCGTGAACAAACGATGAACAAACGATCTGCATGGTTTATTTTCGATTTCTGAAAATGGGTTCTGCTGCGTGAAGTTGGCACCGCCCATTTTGTTTTTCGTATAAATTGTTTATAAATCGTGAACAAACGAAAATTTTATGTGAACAATCGTGAACAAACGATGAACAAACGATCTGCATGGTTTATTTTCGATTTCTGAAAATGGGTTCTGCTGCGTGAAGTTGGCACCGCCCATTTTGTTTTTCGTATAAATTGTTTATAAATCGTGAACAAACGAAAATTTTATGTGAACAATCGTGAACAAACGATGAACAAACGATCTGCATGGTTTATTTTCGATTTCTGAAAATGGGTTCTGCTGCGTGAAGTTGGCACCGCCCATTTTGTTTTTCGTATAAATTCTTTATAAATCGTGAACAAACGAAAATTTTATGTGAACAATCGTGAACAAACGATGAACAAACGATCTGTATGGTTTATTTTCGATTTCTGAAAATGGGTTCTGCTGCGTGAAGTTGGCACCGCCCATTTTGTTTTTCGTATAAATTGTTTATAAATCGTGAACAAACGAAAATTTTATGTGAACAATCGTGAACAAACGATGAACAAACGATCTGCATGGTTTATTTTCGATTTCTGAAAATGGGTTCTGCTGCGTGAAGTTGGCACAGCCCATTTTGTTTTACGTATAAATTGTTTATAAATCGTGAACAAACGAAAATTTTATGTTAACAATCGTGAACAAACGATGAACAAACGATCTGCATGGTTAATTTTCGATTTCCAATAATTTTCAGGTACGTGAAGTTGGCACTGCCCATTTTGATTTTCGTATAAATTGTTTGTAAATCGTGAACAAACGAAAATTTTATGTGAACAATCGTGAACAAACGATGAACAAACGATCTGCATGGTTAATTTTCGATTTCTGAAAATGGGTTCTGCTGCGTGAAGTTGGCACCGCCCATTTTGTTTTTCGTATAAATTGTTTATAAATCGTGAACAAACGAACATTTTATGTGAACAATCGTAAACAAACGATGAACAAACGATCTGCATGGTTAATTTTCGATTTCCGATAATTTTCAGGTACGTGAAGTTGGCAACGCCAATTTTGTTTTTCGTATAAATTGTTTATAAATCGTGAACAAACGAAAATTTTATGTGAACAATCGTGAACAAACGATGAACAAACGATCTGCATGGTTTATTTTTGATTTCCGATAATTTTCAGGTACGTGAAGTTGGCACCGCCCATTTTGTTTTTCGTATAAATTTTTTATAAATCGTGAACAAACGAAAATTTTATGTGAACAATCGTGAACAAACGATGAACAAACGATCTGCATGGTTAATTTTCGATTTCCGATCATTTTCAGGTACGTGAAGTTGGCACCGACCATTTTGTTTTTCGTATAAATTGTTTATAAATCGTGAACAAACGAAAATTTTATGTGAACAATCGTGAACAAACGATGAACAAACGACCTGCATGGTTTATTTTCGATTTCTGATAATTTTCAGGTACGTGAAGTTGGCACCGCCCATTTTGTTTTTCGTGTAAATTGTTTATAAATCGTGAACAAACGAAAATTTTATGTGAACAATCGTGAACAAACGATGAACAAACGATCTGCATGGTTTATTTTCGATTTCTAAAAATGGGTTCTGCTACGTGAAGTTGGCACCGCCCATTTTGTTTTTCGTATAAATTGTTTATAAATCGTGAACAAACGAAAATTTTATGTGAACAATCGTGAACAAACGATGAACAAACGATCTGCATGGTTTATTTTCGATTTCTGAAAATGGGTTCTGCTGCGTGAAGTTGGCACCGCCCATTTTGTTTTTCGTATAAATTGTTTATAAATCGTGAACAAACGAAAATTTTATGTGAACAATCGTGAACAAACGATGAACAAACGATCTGCATGGTTTATTTTCGATTTCTGAAAATGGGTTCTGCTGCGTGAAGTTGGCACCGCCCATTTTGTTTTTCGTATAAATTGTTTATAAATCGTGAACAAACGAAAATTTTATGTGAACAATCGTGAACAAACGATGAACAAACGATCTGCATGGTTTATTTTCGATTTCTGAAAATGGGTTCTGCTGCGTGAAGTTGGCACCGCCCATTTTGTTTTTCGTATAATTTGTTTATAAATCGTGAACAAACGAAAATTTTATGTGAACAATCGTGAACAAACGATGAACAAACGATCTGCATGGTTAATTTTCGATTTGCAATAATTTTCAGGTACGTGAAGTTGGCACCGCCCATTTTGTTTTTCGTATAAATTGTTTATAAATCGTGAACAAACGAAAATTGTATGTGAACAATCGTGAACAAACGATGAACAAACGATCTGCATGGTTTATTTTCGATTTCTGAAAATGGGTTCTGCTGCGTGAAGTTGGCACCGCCCATTTTGTTTTTCGTATAAATTGTTTGTAAATCGTGAACAAACGAAAATTTTATGTGAACAATCGTGAACAAACGATGAACAAACGATCTGCATGGTTTATTTTCGATTTCTGAAAATGGGTTCTGCTGCGTGAAGTTGGCACCGCCCATTTTGTTTTTCGTATAAATTGTTTATAAATCGTGAACAAACGAAAATTTTATGTGAACAATCGTGAACAAACGATGAACAAACGATCTACATGTTTTATTTTCAATTTCCGAAAATGGGTTCTGCCAGGTTCACACACATTGTGAAGAGAAGTACTAAAAGTGCTGAACGTTATCGGAGATATAGGAAGCACGTCAACGGATATTTTATTTGCGACCATTCCGACAGTTTCACAAACTTCTTGTGTTATGAAGCAAATAAATCCCGGTTCATCTCCATGTTGAAGAAGAAATTTGAGAACGCGAATCACGAGGTTAGACAATCAACAGAAGATACAGACACACTTATTGTAAAAATAACTATCGAGAGGAGTTATCCTCTTCTTTGTACGATAATGTAGTAATTGTTGGAGAAGATATAGATCTAGTTAGCGAGGAGAAGATATATATATCTCCTAATTCTTCACGCGAGTATAGGCGCAGTCTATGAAAATTTATACTCCGAAGCCAGGAAAAGGAGCAAACTTGCAAACATTGCATTCTTCTCACAGTTTACAAGGGGAAAAATAATTGAAGACAATGTACTCTTTCTCCATGCATTCAGCGGCTCAGATACGATCTCTGCCCTGTTCAATCATGGGAAATGAAGTTCCTAACAGTTTTGAGTAAATAAAAACATTTGAACGAATATAATCAGGAGTTCCAGAACGAAAATGCTGAACCGGATGCAATTGCTGATCCAGGAGTTTTCTTCTCACATTATGCGGATACAATAAGAAAGGAAAAGATCGATCGACGAATATCGACATCATTGTTTTTCCAGGTGCTTAACAAAAAAGAAATTTAATCTTACATCATTGCAACCTACAACTGCCGCTGCAAGACAACATTCACTATGAACGTACCATGAAGTCCAGTTATGGCGTCGAGTTAAGAAGAATTCGGTGCAATGGGGATGGAAAAGAAGACAAGCTGATCTAATTCCAATTTCAATATTGATGGATCCTGCACTTCCAGCGTTAATGAAATGTATATCTTGCAAATATAAGACAGGTTGTGGAATAGCATGCGGTTACAGGAAAGCTGGACAAAAATGTTCAATAATTTATTTAGGCTGTAACGGACAATCGTGTATCAATAAGTTCTCGACGAGTCTTACGAGGAAGACATTGTTGAATTACCGGTCGAAACATATTTTCTTAGCATTGAAGACGACATCACATTGCAGTCATAGTGTGGCGATAAGGAACCCAAAGATTTTAGCATTGAACCCAATTGTAATACTGACACCGAGGATGATTTTAGCGATCCTATTCCGTCAACGTCCGGAATAAAAAAACAAGAAGTCTTACAAAACAATAAATCTATGTTACTTATTATGGAGTAGGCCTACTGGAAATACAACGTAAAATAACGCGTCGCAATCTTTACCTCAAAGGGTGGTGTGAAAATGAGACTATTGCAACAAGCTGTTGAAGCAATATTACAAAATGTGGCAAATATGAAAGTGAAGTGGTATGTAGAAAGAAAAACAGTACAATTTGGCAGATACAGAAAATACATGACATAAAATTTAAAAAAAAAAACTTTCTGTAGGTACGGAGGATGAAATATCAATTTCCTAAGACTGTTTCATCTAAACTATTGATTCTACGAAAAAATGTGTGGGACCTTAATTGTAGCAAATTTTATGATCTTTGTTTTTGATAATAACATATTTTATGCTAGAATGCAAATGTGCCGAGTTATTTGTAAAAAAATCACTTTATTTGTAAAAAAAAGTCTTTTTATCACGCTATTTTTAGGAAGACTCTGTTTGAGGCGCCAGCGAAAATCTCACGAGATTGCAAATTTAGTATGTTATTTAGATCATCCTAACACACACTTTTATCAAGTTTTAAAAACTATCTCACTTAATGCAATCAGCACCCACATTTTGGTACCTATTGACTGGACTAATACAGTATTTAGGAAGAATATATTTTCAGTATTACTGTACTTAGGGAGGAGAGGTTAAGCCAAGTCAGCCCCGTTCCTAAACCACTGCTTCTGGGAGAATTGTGTTTACATTGAAAAAATAATAATATTCTTATATCAGTTAATTCCTCTAAAATATGACACGAGATGAATAACATGGGATTTGCTTAGAAATGACATCTCAATGAAACGCAATTTTAGAACATGTTTGGTTTTGAACTTGTGTAATACAAAATGACGCCCATCTCCTATAGATTCTACTGGCTTGCTTTTTTGTTTGCTTCTACGTTTCCGCATGGATTAAGAGAAGTCAGTCCCTTTGTCTCTGTTCGTAGTCTTGTAATATTTGATAAATGTTGTCTTTGCATAACTTCAGATTCAGTAATTCCAAATAACAGTGCAACGTAACAGAATTACACAAACATTGCGCTACTAAGGACCACTAGCAGACATATACATTAAACAGTAAAATGGATGCTAATAGTTAAGAACCTGTCATCCCTCAGACTCTTAAATTCTTTGAACATACACATATCACTTACAACAATTAACTAAAGTAATATTTATCTACTATATAACCGTAAGTAATCATGTTTACGTAATTAACATACGCGAATAGCTCTGCTACTATAAAAATTACCTTTTCCAGGATAGAAGAATGGAGTACAATTACAGGAGTGTTTAATATAAGCTTTTCTACATTCAAGTAGACAGTTGTCATAGCTATATACATCCACATACTTTAACTGCATCTCATCTCTGAATAAACATCTTCTTACTTTGGTTGGCAATTTACGAATTGCATTTGTACTATACAACGCTCTAGCAGTCACACGAAGAAAAACTTCAGACCCTGGGGATACCAATTTCTCAATTGCCGTGTCATCCGGATAGTTGAACGTGTTATGTAGCAGAACCTATTGATAAATTAAGATAATTGGAAATATGAAAGATAATACTTATAATTTTTTAACACGAAATTAAAATTGCAAATAATGACAGAAATCTTAGACAAACTTAGAAATTTTAAACTACAATAATGGCAATTATACCGTATTAACATCATAACCGTGGGACGTAGAAAGACTTCATTTCATTTCTTGTCTCGTAGGTTCTGAGAAAATAAAATAATCTGCCAAATGTTTTTTTTTTTTTTGGTAATTGTGCGATTCGCTTGTCGGAAGTAAAATAGTTTTCTGCTTATGGTTGTTGATTTAGAAAAATTAGGTGTGTTTGATTTGGAGTAAAAGACTCATAGTAAAGAGTAACAAATAAGTGTGACAAATAATAAGTTACAAGTGACAAATGATTGATTTATACTAGAAGTTAATGCGTTATCGAAGTCTATTAAGATTACCTTTGATTAGAGTAGCTAAATTACTGCAAGATTGGGCTGTGACTAGTTCTTCTATCATGCGCTTAACTCGTAACTAACATTACGTCCCTTAAAACAACACTTGGCGCAGTTTAACTATAAATTTACGCTTCTACATAGTGAGAAGAAGTGAGAGAAGTAACTTGCCTTCACTTTCTTCACTGGAATCTTTCGATGGTAAAGTTGGTAAAGTACTGGCAACGTTTCCAACAAATGTGCATAGCAACAATCTATCCTAAGATTGAAATGGGATAACTCTTTTGTTGGTGACAGGACCAAAAGCTTATGAAGATCTAAACCGTTTGTGTGCAATAAATACAACATTGTACGTCCTACGAAAAGACGTTCGAACAGATAAAGGAGTTGATGCTTGCATATTTTGGTGTAAAAAAAATAGATTGCTTGAGTTTTCTGTTTCCACAATATCAAATAAGAATAAAATCAGACAATGGCACAGTTTGTATTTACCTTAAGAAAGCAAGCATCGTATTCAAATTGGCGAGATTGGTTGGAACATGCCTTGCGGGACCAATTTGTATTTCGTGCTATTAACGACACATTTGAAGATACATGCTAATTGCGCAAAGGATAATATCTTAGCAGGCAATATATCTGTTCTGCACTGTAGAACGAACGGAAGCTCAGTTGGGGTACTTTAAAAGCAACCGGAAGCTAAGCTTCTTAAGATATATATCGAATAGAAATGGGAAAGGTACAGATTTAAATGCCATAATAACAATGATCATCCAAATTCATTTTCTCCAGCGTCGTTGCAGTCTACTAACAGGTATTAGTCGCTTGGAATACAAGTTATGTAGAAAAGTTCACAACGAAACTTACGTGTTCAGATTTGGGCAAATGGTGCTTCAATTGTTAAGCAGAAAACCATTTTGTATAGGAGTGGTAACGTCAAACAAGATCAGTTGAATATCAGGGATATTAGACGTCGAGTGTAAACACACGTTGTCGCAATCATCTGCTTTTGTGATTGTCTTTCCCTCCTATTAGTACAGTAATGTACGCAATGTATGTTATCTCCTGTGTCACATAACACGTTTCGTTTATTGCTCGCGTGTACCGGAAGTATGCAACCGTGCTCAACATTTCGGATTTTGTATTCTGTGATCGTGTTTTCATGTGTGTTGTCGCGATGTGTTGTAATTCACGCATTTCTCCTTGTCATGGTCCTTAATGCTGCGTTCGATACCCTTTCCATACTTTTTCTTACTGGGAATTCCTATTTCTTTTGAGGATTCTATTCTGCATGCATGCAATGAACTTCTCATAGTGACTTCTGGACGGAGCACATACGACTCCTTAATGATTTCCTTGAAACCGCCTCTCTATCTGTGATAGTATTCGTCCCAGTCCCAGTGAGGTATGACGTTCACTTTGTCACCTTTCGAGCGGTTCCTACGATTTTAAATTGTCTCAAACATAACTGCTTAATTATTATGACTTGCTATAGCTGTAAATTATTTTATTTATTAGAAAAAGTGTTGAATTAACTTATTACCTGCAAGGCATAAGAGGAAAGAAGAGATGCAAAATATTCGTCCACTCTAGTCCTAAGGATTACACTGAGTCCCATTTGATATCCTGCTGAAGTAAATTTTACAAGTTTTCTGTGTTTGAGTGCTTCTTCCTGTAAACTCCTACAATGAAATAACAACACTTGAAAATTATTAATTATAAAATTAATAATAAAATTATATAAACTAAAAAGCACTTTTGACTCCAATGGTACAAAATGCGTTCAAACGCACATTTTAAAGCATTGACATACCTATGACAATTTAAAGTTTGTCGCTTAAATAAATTCGAAAAAAGTAAATAAATCTTTAAATAAAAAAGAAGTCCTGATTGAATAGTGAACGGACTGACTGACAATTCAACGCCCAGGTCAAACCGCTTAAGCAAGAAACTTAAAATTTGGACAGTGCGTAGGATTTGTGAGGCAAGGTAGCACGAAGAAAGGATTTTTTAAAGGAAATTTGACGAGAAAGGAGGAATACAGGTGGCAATTATTATATTAAAATGTCCTTATTTCGGAATTTCTGAACATTAGAGATATGAAATCTGGTATATGGACTTCTATTTAAAATAATGAGACATATTTAAGCTTTTTTTTTATATTTGACCCAGAACGGAACAAAATGGGATAAGTAAGAGAAAGGGGCGCAATTTCAAATATTATCATAAAATGTTCATATTATAATATTATGACAATATCTCGGAACGCCTTAACGTTAAAAACATGCAATTTGACGTTTACACCCTCTTTAAAACAATTAAACATATATTTAATGTTTTTTGTTTTAAATATTTGTCCCACAAGAAGAGAAAACATCTGAGTAGTAAAAGGGATTGAAGTTGCAATTATCATATGATATTCATACCTCCGAATACCTTATGATTAGGGACATAAAATTAAGCATTTGAACCCCACATTATTCACCATGTTTTGACCTGGAAGGGAAGAAAAGGGGTAAGAAAGAAAATAGTGTTGGAATTACAATTATTATAATAAGATGTCCATGCCTAGAAATTCCTTAAGAATAAGACATGTTAATTAAAAACGTGTGGGGGCCGCGGTGGCTCAGTGGTAGAGCGTGGTGCTTGGGGTCTCGGGTTCAATCCCAGTCCCCGCCAAGCAAACGTTTTAATAGTATTGTTCCGTGATATGTGGAGAGGGAAATTGGGGATAAGTCGCAAAAATGTCTTCCAAAATAGTTCTATTGTGAAGTTGTGCGTTTTCTGAAGCGACACCGGAGCCGGTAGGAGTCAGTGTGCTAATTAAAGAAAATTTTAAGGAGGGGATAAAGTGGACATTCGAGAAACTTGACATGAGAAAGTTCAAACTTATGAGAAACACCCAGCTTTTCAGAGGGGGAATTTCCCCTCATCCTCCCTGGTAAGCCGGTAGGAGTACACAATTAAAACATAGCTTGATAAATACTATGAGGTATACGGATAAGAGATATATCCTTAAAACAAAGGAGAATATTTAGTATGACACAATAAGAACAGAATAGAGAACAAAAGGGCATGGGCGGGGGTGTTTGTGGATAACGTGGGTTTATCCCATACAACTGTAGTACAGTTGCTCCTTAAAGGGCTTGCTTCATTCTACAAATCTACAGTACAAATCTTGATACCAGGGTAGATAGTACTGCGTTTATATTCTTTATATTATGTTCTCTTTATAGATCAGGCCATAGGTTCGGTTTTCTATGTCTTGACAAAAAAAAAAAAAAAAAGTCGAATTACACCTATTATACAGTGAAACGTCTACTAGCGGACACCTCTATAAAGCGGACACCTACAGTAACGTATAGAAAACGCCCTCAGTCGATAGCCAGTCGGGAGACTTTGAAGTTAGCACAAAGAAGCCGTCATAAAGTTTGTAGTTCCTTTGGAAGAAGAAAAAGCTAAACGTTGCCATACGTAGTGCCTTCCTTTCCCTCCCCCACTTTTCTCTCTCCCTCTCTTTCCCTCCAGTATATGCGTGTGTTTGTGTGCCGGCCTTTCTCTACCCTATTTTAACTGTATATAAAACTACATATACTGACATAAATTAAAGGGGTACTTCCGGTTGACGTCGAAAGTTGAAATTTCGCATGATTTTAGCTTTTCGGAACTAACCGAAAGGAAAATTGCCAAAAGTTAATATTTTTAAGTTTTAGGTGGCCTAAAGCGGGGATGAAGAATTTCCTCATATTATTTAAATGGGCGTTTTTTGGACCTATAATGTCATATTTTTAGGTACTTGGAATTAGAACAAAAACTTGAAATTCGGTTTTCGTTAGTGTCTAAGTAAATCACCGATAATAAAAAATTCAAACTTTAGAGTGGTTTTGTGGGCAATTGGAAAATCTTTCTCATGTTATTTATATGGGACATCATCTACACCTCAAAATGTTTAGGCACTTCCTGTAGGATTAGAATTATGAAGTTTGGCATGATTGTAGTATTCCGGAACTAACTCACAGGAAAAGCCAAAAGTGAATAGTTTTAATTTTTAAATGATCTAAAGGAGGGATGAAGAAATCCCCATGTTATTTAAATAAGCGTTTTTTTTGGGGGGGGATACAAAATCTTATCTTTTATGCAGCAGAAATTGGAAAAGAAACTTGAAATTCGGTAGAATTGTGGGTTTAAGAAGTGCGAGGCCGTGGGGGCGAAACCCCCAGCTGGTGAAGTTAAGGAAATATGAAGAGCAAATGCACGAAATTTACTGTTCATGCAAAGGTTGACACATAAGCGAGGCCGTAGGCCGAGCAAACGTGGGGTCTGGGGGTGGGGCCTCCAGCTAGCCAAGGGCTAGTTATATAAAACAACAAAAAATTATAATGAAATAATTTGTTTCGTCAGAATAAAATTTGAGTAATGACTTACCATTATTGGATTCCGTTACTGAGTTCATAATTGTCACCATCATCGTCATCATCATCATAATAATCATCGTCGTCGTCCGCTACATGAATGACAAATCTCTCCTTATTATCTGTTTAAAGAGCTCCTCCGTGTCTAAGCGGTTAGCATACGCGCCTTTGGCGTTCGATTCCCGGCGGGAGCTCATGTGGTTCGGATTCCACGTTAATCAGTAGGTCCACGTCTCATATAGCCTCGCTGCTGAACGGGACGTTAAACTCAACATCAACTCAACTCAACTATTATCTGTTAAAGCTGCATAATACGTCGCCTCTACTTCCATTGTTTTCCGCACACACTTGCTCCAAAATTATTTATTAATTTCTTCTCAACACTTTCGCAAAGCGTCACAAACACTAGCACTAAGGGAAGGGGTAACAATTACTTTTCCTCTCTTTGTGTTTCAATTGAGCCCACACCATTTCAATGGGGTTTAATACGCAATAATAAGGGAGAGCCTTAATACTTCATGCCCAGCAGCTTTAGCCAATTTATCAATTGCAAACTGTTTATTAATATTGGCTGTTTTAATAAGTTCCAGTAAGACAATTTTGATTGGAACTGGATCTGGGATAGGGATATTAAATTCATTCATAAATTCTATGATTTTATGCTTGGGTGTTGCTCGTGTAGGAATTTTGATAACTTGCCTGGAATGGTAACTAGCATTATAGAGAACTATAGCGTATTTTCTATCACTTCTAATATTATTCAGGAGGGAATGTTAGAACCAATTTTCAAAAATAATAGAATTCATTGATTCCTTCCTGTTTTGCCTATTCCTGTTTCGCCTACTAGTCTCCCAGCAATATTTATCAATATTTCTATGCTATAAAGATTGTAGGCGAAACAGGAATTCTTGTAATAGCAAACATAAAAAAGATGCACACTATTTCAATTTACTGTTATTATTCAATACTATATTTCACAATTTAGGTAATGTTATGTTTTTGTCGCTTCTGTTCTCTATTCATCTTCAACGTTAAGAGATATTCCGGACTTTAAAGTAAGTAATACAAAGTATCAAATTATAAGCATGACATTGCGCAGTGCAATCAGTAATTTATGGGATTCTAATTCCGTAGATTGTTGTTTCAAACCCTGGTGTGGAAAATTTTTGAGAACGAATTTTTAAGAAAATTTTTAAGATCGCTTCTTTGAGTTTCGTGAGTAATTTGTATGTTAATTTTGGTGAAATCTCATTTCATAATAATAATAATAATAATAATAATAATAATAATAATAATAATAATAATAATAATAATAATAATAATAATAATAATAATAATAATAATAATTATAATGCTTTTCATTACTATTATTTGCATGAAACTACACAAACCTCTTTATTATTACTAACCTTTTTGTCACTACTTAAACTTCATATCAAACTCACATGGGAAATGTGTTATATAGTCAGGTTCACTATGTAATTTCACCGGAAATTGGTGGAGAGTATGAAAAGTGTACATTTTCTGAAAGCTTTTAGTATAACCAACAAGAAAAACAATGTTTCCATTTTTACGACCCCTACGTGGACGCCATCTTGGATTTTACAAAATGGCTGACGTAAAAACAATTTTTGTTATTATCTGAGCTTCTAAACAACATAAAAATATAATTTTGACAGATAAACATGCATTTTCCGGACTAGGGAATCCAATGGTATCGAAATAAATGATCTAGATTAAGCGACAAACTATGTTGATTTATATAAAATGACTTTTTATACAAATTTCCTGACACCAACAACATAAGGTTTAATATTTTAAATTTTATAGCAAATACAGTCTTTACAATTCATCGTCGTCATTGTCATCATCAGTTTCATACTGTGTTTGTGTGTCCTCATCATTTGTACACTGACTGCCGCACTGGCAAAGATCGGTGCATGATAACGTAGGCTTATTTGCTCTGCAAGGACACCTTGCAGAAGAACAGTCTTTTTGCATTGACAATTAATCATCTCAATTATTGCCTTTGGAGCTGGAAGAATATCTGTCATGGTTAGTTTCAGCTGACCATCCAAATCTTTGTGATAGCCATTCTTCGTGGGATCCAGCTGATGATCTTGCATAGCGATGTTAGCCTGTCCCCACACCCTGGCTTGGGTGTGGACTCTGAGGACATGCTGTTTGAGAGCTCCTAGTGTGGGAGGTAGCTTGTCAGTTTCTGCCATATGCTTGCAAAATAGATACCATCGCAGTTCGATGATATTGTCGATGTAGATGCCTTTGGGGCAATAAGCTACACAGACGAAGCTAGCAAGATTTGACAACATGGTATCGGACACTTCTGCTTCTGTTGAAAGCATCTGCAGTGAACTAATCACATCTGGGTTTGCTTTTATGAAAGCTTGCAGCCAGGTGGCTTGAGAGAACCGTCTAGTGTTGTCGGCTCCAGTGAATGCATGGAAAGCTGGCAAAGCCTTTGCTCTTTCCGGCCCTAGGGCTCTCCTTGTTTTCTCTATGTCGATTACTCCAGAGACCATTGAAATCGACGTATTCTTCAGCATGAGGTCATAGTTAGCTATAACTAACACCAGGACATCAGTATCTGGGGAAAAGAAAACCATCTTTGCATCCGGCGAGTTTCGTTGTGTTGCCAGGACAGCTTGGTAGATTAACAATGTGTCTGCTTCTTCATGATTGTTGTCGTCGAAAACTAAATCTTTGTTGCTCCTGGTGCGCCCTGAAGAAGAAGTAATGATGAGTTTTTGTGAGGAACTATTGTACTCTAGAATCTTAGCAGTAAGATAGTTTGTCAGGTCTGCCTTTGTCTTGTCATGTGAAAGAAACCTGTTCATTGGGATGTGTTTAATGTTTGTGTCATCTCTGATCTGATACTGAATTGGTGCTTTTCCTTGCCTTCTTCTATCCCTAGTAGCACCTTTGAAAGAATCTTCTCTGTATGTATCAAACACAAGGATGATTTCGTCATAATTTCCCACGAGAGACATAAGCCTGCTATTGAAGGAAGCACCGAGATCTTTGACCGTCGCCATCGTTGCTGTCTTTTTTGGCCATCTTCTGAAGAAGAACCATCCCATCTACCAGGGCGATCCTACTTCTTGGAGCATTTGATGTTGTGTTCATCCAATCCTCTGGGTGCCCATCTTTCTTTAATGTTTCTGCTGTTGCCAAATTGTTGAGGAGACTGATCAGTTCCGACTTGTCAAGGCATGGCAAGATTGTACCATCTGGAGCAAAAAGAGCTCTTGGTGTCACAGTGAATTCGTAGTTCCCAATGGCCTCTTTCTGATTAATGTCTCTGGTGGACCTTGCCAAGACCATCATATAAGTTCCTGGTCTCCTGTAGATCCACAGTCCTATCTCGGAGTTGTACTTTGGTTTTCTTATTTGTCGACATAAACATCTTGTTGTTCTCCTTCTTTACTGGTGCCCATAGACTAACATCCCCATTGCTTCGCTCCGACACGTATTCTTCGTACAGCTTTTGGCCATTCTCATCTGCATTCACGTTCATTTTTACATACTCATCAGGGATGAAGGTATGAGTGATAGTATTGTACAACTTGTCACCTACAGCAGCAAATGGGTGTTCTGGCTCATGATGTTCTGTTCTCGAGGTGTGCCGTGCTTTTGGCTTGTCACAGTGCATTATAGATACATGGTATGGAATGACAGATAAAGTGTGGGCATCAGTTATCTTCAAGGGTGGTGCAACAGGTTCTCCAAGATACAGTTTCTGATATACAGCAGTTATAGTTCCATGTGTTGTTCCTTTCCCATCAGGAGTGTCCTCTGCAAAATCTGTGTTATCGACTGCAAAGAACACAAAGGCACCCTTCTTTAAGAATGGTAGTACATACACACCTTCTAACTGTCGCGTGTTTTCTACAACAGCATTGGCCAAAGCAGTTTCCAAAAGTAGGGTACGGCCATAAGGAACACAGTACCCATGTGAACTGAGAAGATTCATCAACTTCTTATCGCGGGTGTTCTGATAAACGGTCAGCGACAGTCCCAGGACCTGTGGGTTTTCTCGTGCATGGGGTTGTCTGAACACTGATGATTCGTTTATTGGCTTGTAGTTGGCCTGACGCTTCGATTTTAATACATACATGATATTTTGACTCAAAGTCAGTGCTGCTCGGTCAACAGCGTTGGTCCTCCTTTCAGTTTTAAAACTGTCAATCGGTCCTGTGATGATCCATCGGATCGCGGTGTACAATTCGGCTGGAACATCATGTATGTCACTGGTGACCTGTAGGGTGTTTTTATCCGTGAGTGGCTTTGTAAAGTTTGTGATGCTCTTCCTTATCAATTGTGTGCTTCGTAGATTTTCTGCATGTTGTCCGCATCGTCATTACTATTTTCCAAAGCAGAATGAACCATGAGTTCATCACAGGCCTCTGGGGGATAAAGAATAGCTGATTGCCTTCGGTTTTTTGAAAGACAGGACTTGAGATGTGGCAAGGCATTCATAATCATTTCTTTGAGCCATTTTCTAGTGAATGTAGGTTTGTGCTTTTTCAAGCCTTCTGTTCCAAGCATATTCACATAAGTGGTTTCGATATCTTGCATAGGTAAGTATGCTTTGTTCTGTGTTTGGATGTCAACTAGGTTTATCAACTCGAGCAGACTTGCACGCTGTAACAAGGGCTCTTTGCGGTCTGCTCTGCTGGTGCGGCCTTCTCGCTGTCCATGGAAAACATGCTTTGTCCAACAAGATTTGTGGTACCGGACGTCAATTGCATGTGCATCCCCTGGTACAATGCATGTGTTCAGTGTTAAATTATCAGATCTTTTAACAGCTTCTTTTAAAGATTCCCCAGCGTTGACTGTCCTCACTTGATAAAGCTTCTCATCTTCATCGTTCTGACAAAAGAAACATTTTTCCTTATTCAGTGGGCATGTATGTGACTTGGTGAATGGTGAAGAAGAGTCAGATGTTGATGAACCTGTTTCGTCCGTTTCAAATCTTCCTCTTTTGAATCCCCGTTTCTTGGGTATGTGTCTACCACTTGCTAATGCATGTGCATAACGGTCTTGGGCACGTTGGATTTGGTCGTTGTTAACTGCATTTGAATAGCAACTACGATGGTAGACTGCTTGATGTGTACAGAGTGCGTCTTTGCCGCTGTAAATTCGTTGATGGATATCAACGTACTTACCATCTTGCAAACTGGCTTTCTCTGCGACTACGTCCACAATGCGCTGGTAAGAGTGCATCCGAGGATTTTGCACCAACTTCTCCTTCTCATCAGAGAACTGACATAATATACATAGCTTCCAATTCACAGGTGATTGACCTTGACAAATTACTTCAGCAGTTTGTGGTTCTTCACTCATGTTCAGGCCCTACAATCATAAAAACACAACTTCAATATATGATTGCTGTCAAACAATAATATAATATAATATAATTTAAAATCTACAAAACGCTTATTAAAATAAACAAGATTGATTGAACGTTCGTTTTTAGTTTGCGTGATACAACTAAGAATTATATGTTTTAGATCGGATTTACAAATGTTAATCTCCACACGGGCCCTAGCCTGGAAAATGCATGTTTATATGTAAAAATTATATTTTTATGTTGTTTAGAAGCTCAGATATTAACAAAAATTGTTTTTACTTCAGCCATTTTGTAAGATCCAAGATGATGTCCACGTAGGACTCGTAGGAAATGGAAACATTGTTTTTCTTATTGCTTATATTATAAGCTTTCAAGAAATGTACACTTTCAGACTCTCCACAAAGTTCCCGCGAAGTTATATATCATGACACAGTGAACCTGACTAATATTTGAATTGTAGGTTTCATTCTTTATGTAAACTCTAGCAGATTCTCCAATTTCCCGATATCTCTGTACCAATCATTGAGCAGTCCTTGTGGTAACTCCAACACTTAGCGCTGCTTGTGCGACATTAAAGCCGACTTTTACGAGGCAAAAATGCCGTCTTTTGGATTTTCATCCGTTACCTATAACAATGTGGTTTGATTAACCTATGTTATAATCAAACGTTTGGATAGAACCTGCGTATGTGACTGGTTGATAGCTACACAATACATCGGCAGAATGCCAATCTTCATTTAAACACTGTAACTGCCCCTAGACCAAAAAAAATCACGTGGCTTTCTACTTGTTTCTGTGTCTTGTAAGTCGTAACAGTGTGTTTAAAAAGGACTAACAGAAACAAAGTCAATTGTTTAGTTCTTTGTAGAACAACTGATAAAACGTTTTTGTCTTTTATACATATTTGCCATTGACAATTGAAGCCTCTTAAGCCATCTATATCATAAAATTGAAAGTGACCATGTTTCTGACCCTTAATCTCTTGAACCACCCAACCGATCATGATCAAATTTTCAGCATTCATGAGCTTTTTGCCTGGGAGTGTTTTTGTCATTTCACTTTGACGATAGAATTTAGGGGAGGAGTAGGGGAAATTATAAAGAAATAAATAAAAGGTAATAACTCTTGAACCAAACAACATATCTCAATCAAATTTTCAACATAGATGAGCTTCGAACCTGATATGTTGTTTGTCATTTCACCTTAACGGAGCAACGTAGGGGAGGGGAAGGAGGGGGAGATATACAAAAATGAATATATATATATATATATATATATATATATAAAAGTAATTATCTTCGTGAGTTAATAACTCTTCAACTACCAGATCGATCTCAATCAAATTTTCAACATACATGAGGTGGTTCCTGTCATATCACTTTCACGGTAGAACTTAGGGGACGGGAAGGAAAGTGGATATATATATATATATAAAATCAAATAAAACTTACTAACTCTTGAACCACCTAACCGATCTCGATCAAATTTTCAACTTAGATGACATTCGGGCTCGGGAGTGTTTACGTCATTCCACTTTGACGGTAGAATTTAGGGGAGGGGGTGGTGGAGGAATTATAAAGAAGTAAATGAAAGTTAACTCTTGAACCAAACTACCAATCTCGATTATATTTTCAACATTGATGAGGTTCGAGCCTGGTGTGTTTTTTGTTATTTCACCTTGACGGAGCAACGCAAGGGAGGGGAAGATATACAAAAATCAATATATATATATATATATATATATATATATATATATATATATATATAAATGAAAGTAAATATGTTAATAAGTTAACAACTCTTTAACCACCCCACATATCTCCATTAAACTTTCAACATAGATAAGGTTCGGAGCTTTGAAGGTTTCGTCATTTTACTTTTACAGTGAAATGTAAGGGACGAGGGAGATAGAGAAAAAAATATAAAATGAGTGTCTTTTGACTTCATCACTGTTAAACCACTCAACCGATCTTAATCAAATTTTCAACATAGATGAGGTTCGGTAGGGCCGCGGTGGCTCAGTGGTAGAGCGCTCACCTCTGGTGCTTGGGGTCCCGGGTTCGATCCTAGCATCCGCCAAGTTAACTTTGTGCTGCACAAACACCGTGTGCAGGGGTTTTGCTCGGGGTTCTCCCGTTTCCTTCCACTTTCTTCATTCCACCATTTCATTCATTACTCATCATCACCGTCTCCTTTAGCCTAACCGGCATAATCGTGTGACGTAAAACTCAAAGATTTCATTTCATTTATATAGATGAGGTTCGAACCTGGGGTAGTTTCTGTCATATCATTTTGACGGTAGATATTAGGGGTTGGGGGAGGAAAGGGGAGAGGTATATAAAAATAAATAAAACTTACTAACTCTTGAATCACCTAACCGACCTCGGTCAAATTTTCAACATAGGTGACGTTCGGGCCTGGGAGTGTTTTGTCATTGCACTTTGACAGTAGAATTTAGGGGAGGGGAAAGTGGGGGAATTATAAAGAAAAAATTAAAATGTAATAACTCTTGAACCAAACTACCAATCTAGATCAAATTTTCAACATGGATGACGTTCGAGCCTGTCATATATTTTTTGTCATTTCACCTTGACGGAGCAACATAGGGGTGGGAAAGGAGGGGAATATATACAAAGATCAATATATAGAACTACATGAGCTGACATAAATTATTAAGCACTTCCTGTAGGGTTATAATGATCAAATTTGGCATGATTTTAGCTTTCCAGAACTAACCGTCGAGAAAATTACGAAAAGTGAATATTTTTAATTTTTAGGGGGCTAAAGAAAGGATGAATAATTTCTCCATGTTATTTAAATGGGTCTTTTTTTAGATCTATAATTTCATATTTTGAGTACTTAAAATTTGAATGAAAAGTTTAAATTCGGTATGCTTGTACGTTTCCGTTAGCACTACTCAAGTAAATCAGTAGAAATAAAAAATTCCAACTTTAGAGTGGTTCTATAGGGAACTGAAAAATTTTTTTCCATAATATTTATATGGGGCATCTTTACACCCCCAAATTATTGAGCACTTCCTGTAGGGCTACAATGATTAAATTTGACATTTGACATTTCGGAACAAACCCACATTAAAATTGCCAAAATTGAATATTTTTAATTTTTAGGGTGTCTAAAGAGGGGATGAAGAATTTCCCCATGTTATTTAAATAGGCCTTTTTCTGGACCTATAATCTCATGTTTAAGGTAATTAGAATTGGAATAAAAACTTGAAATTCGGTATGCTTGTACGTTTTCGTTACCGTTACCTAAGTGAATCATCAGAAATAAAAATTTCCGACCGTAAAGTGGTTTTGTGGATAACCGAAAAATCTTTCCCATGTTATTTATATGGGAAGTCTTCTGCACCCCAAAATGTTTAGGCACTTCCGGCAGGATTAGAACGATGGAATTTGGCATGATTGTAGCCTTCCAAGACTAACCGACAGGAAAATTGCCAAAAGTGAATATTTTTAATTTTTAGGGGTCTAAAGGGGGATGAAGAAATTCCCATGGTATTTAAAAGGGTGTTTTCTTGGGGTACAAAATCTTATCTTTTAGATAATTAAAAAAAGAAAAAAGAAATGATAGAATTATGAGTTCAAGAAGCACGAGGCCGTAGGCCGAGCAAAGACAATATGTGGGGGCGGAGCCCCCGGTAGCCAAAGGCTAGTATATATATATATATATATATATATATATATATATATATATATATATATATATGAAAGTAAATATGTCAGTAAGTTAATACCTCTTCAACCAGCAGATCGATCTCCATTAAACTTTCAACATAGATAAGGTTCGGAGATTTGAAGGTTTCGTCATTTCACTTTTACGGTGAAATGTAAGGGATGATTGAGATATATGTAAACAAATAAAGTGACTATCTTTACGACTTCATCGCGGTTAAACCACCCTACTGATCTTATTCAAATTTTCAACGTAGATGAGGTTCGAACTGGGGTGGTTTCTGTCATATCATTTTCACGGTAGAACCTAGGGGACGGGAAGGAAAGGGGAGATATACGAGGGTTGGAACTTTAATAATGGTGACACTGCTGTGGAGACACTATGCAACGAAATGCACTAGTGGCACTGATAGCGCACGTTTTTGACATACCTACCTAACCTCCGAGCAAATAGACTCGCCCGTCCCATGTCACCAGCAGGAGCACAAGCGAGGGAAGCACAGTTACTGAGCGAGCGGTCTAACATAAAGGTGTCACTATGTTTTCGAAATAGGAACAACGGAGTTGGATCAATATTGAATGTGCCAGAGGTCGTACAGCAGGACAGTGTCATCAAGGGCTTCAAGAGGCGTGTGGGGAATCGGCATTGCCGTACAGAACAGTGGCACGCTGGGTAAAAGCCTTCAACAAAGGTCGGCAAACTGTGAGAGACATGCAATCGGCAGGTCGTCCTAGCGTCTCTGAAGAAGTGCAAGCTGTTGCCGCGTTAGTGGACAGTGATCGGCGCCTGACAATTCGTGAGCTCGCCCACGAAACCGGTTTAGCGTATACGTCTGTGCTTGGCATCCTGAAGGAATGCCTGGGCATGCGCAAAATCGCATCACGATGGGTTCCGCATGAGTTGACGGAAATGCAGAAATGGATGCGTTACGACGCTGCTCAGACGCACTTCGAGCGCTATGAGCGCGAAGGCGAGGCTTTCTTACGCCGTATCGTAACACTGGATGAGACATGGGCCAGATCTTATGAGGCAACACTGAAATGCCAATCCAACGAATGGCGTCGTTATGGGTCGCCGCTAAAGTCGAAAGTGCGTCAGAGCTCCAGTGTGGTGAAAGTTATGGTGATTCTCGTGTACGACTATGATGGTATTATCCTAAAGCATTACGTTCCTCCAGGGCAAACCGTCAATGCCCTAATCCGGTTTCGTGGGCGAGCACAAATCGTCAGGCGTCGATCACTGTCCACTAACGCGGCACCAGCTTGCACTTCTTCTTCAGAGACGCTAGGACGACCTGTCCGATGCATGTCTGCCACAGTTTGCCGACCTTCGTTGAAGGCTTTTACCCACCATGCCACTGTTCTGTACGACAAATACCGATTCCGCACACGCCTCTTGAAGGCCTTGATGACACTCTCGTGCTGTACGACCTCGGGCACATTCAATATTGATCCAACTCCGTTGTTTCTGTTTCGGAAACATAGTGACACCTTTACGTTATACCGCTCGCTCACAATTGACTGTGCTTCCGTCGCCTATGCCCCTTCCGGTGAAGTGGGACGGGCGAGTCTACTTGGTTAGGTAGGTATATCAACAACGTGCGCTATCAGCGCCACTAGTACATTTCATTGCATAGTCTCTCCACAGTAGTGTTGCCACTATTTAAGTTCCAACCCTTGTATATAAAATTAAATAAAACTTATTAACTCTTGAACCAAACTACCAATCTCGATCAAATTTTCAACATACATGAGGTTCCAATCTGATAAGTTTTTTCTTATTTCACCTTCACAGAGCAACGCAGGGGAGGGGAAGATATACAAAAATCAATATATATATAAATGAAAGTAAATATGTTAGTAAGTTAATAACTCTTTAACTACCAGATCGATCTCAATCAAATTTTCAACATAGATGAGGTTTAAACCGGGGAAGTTTTCTATCATTTCATCTTAATGGTAGATCTTAGGGGAGGGGAAGAGAAGAGGGGAAATATATGAAAATAAATAAAACTTAATAACTCTTTAACCACCCCACCGATCTCGATCAAAATTTTCAACACATATAAGGTTCGGAGGTGGTATGGTTTTGTCATTTTACTTTCACGGTGAAATGTAAGGGACGAGGGAGATATATGTAAACAAATAAAGTGACTGTCTTTGTGACTTCATCACGGTTAAACCACCCGACCGATCTTATTCAAATTTTCAACATAGATGAAGTTCGAACCTGGGGTGATTTCTGTCATACTATTTGACGGTAGAACTTACGGGAGGGGGAAGATAGGGGAGAGGTATATAAAAATAAATAAAACTTATTAACTCTTCAATCACCTAACCCATCTTGATCAAATTTTCAACATAGATGATGTTCGGGCTTGGGAGTATTTTTGTCATTTCACTTTGACGGTAGAATTTAGGGGAGGGGAAGGTGGGGGAATCATAAAGAAAGAAATAAAATGTAATAACTCTTGAACCAAACTACCAATCTCGATCAAATTTTCGGTATAGATGAGGTTCGAACCTGGTATGTTTTTTGTCATCTCATCTTAACGGAGCAACGTAGGGGAGGGGAAGGAGGGCGAGATATACAAAAATCAATATATATATATATATATATATATATATATATATATATATATATATATATATATATATATAAATGAAAGTAAATATATTAGTGGGTTAATAACTGTTCAACTACCCGATCGATCTCAATCCAATTTTCAACATAGGTGAGGTTTAAATCTGGAAAGTTTTGTATCATTTCATCTTAACGTAGCTCTTAGGGGAGGGGGAGGGAAGGGGAGATATGTATATAAGAATAAATTAAACGTACTAACTCTTGAACCAACCTACCGATCTAGATCAAATTTTTAACATAGATGAGGTTCGGGCCTTTGATGGTATTTATCTATTCACTTTGACGATAGAACTTAAGCGAGGGGGAGAGAGGAATTAAAAATAAATAAAACCTAATAACTCTTGAATCAAACGATCAATCTCGATCAAATTTTAACATAGTTGAGGTTCGGGCCTGAGATGATTTTCATTATTTCACTTTGATGGTAGAACATAGGGGAGCGGAATGAGAGGGGGAGATATATATATATAATGCTGCTTATAGACGATCCAAGAAAGCTTGAACAAGACCATTCAATACTTCAAATTTACACGTTCAAAGGAGTATTGTTTAAGACACTTCAATAAGAGTCTCGAATGGACTTGAAACAACTTTTACACGATCATAGAGGTATTGAATCTGTTTTAGATTCTTTTTAATAGATGGCAGTCCAAAACAAGTGACTGTAACTATGGAAACAAATGAAAGCGAAACTGGGTACTCATTTAGTTCAGACCTGCGCATGAATACTATAATATTAGCATATTTTTCGTAACTTTCTGCAGGCATTTGTAATTTAATAGATTATATTAAATAATTTAGAAAACAGGTCAATTGATTTTACAGTAATCCCATCGAATTTTCACTAAGTATTTTGTCCCTTTTACATTAAATGCGGGTTAGGTTAGCTGACGTTAAAAAAGTGCTGCTTAGGTATACAATCGGTCCCTATACTAAGCTTTTTAAAAAATCTTATTCTTCAAATGGCATGCTGATGACAGAACCATACTCAAAAAGAAAAAAAAATCGAACTGTTTCCTAAAATTGTGTGTATCACGAGGCAATGACTGCCTTTTGATGTTATTTATGCTATGGAATCGAAGATTGTTTAAAGTAAAGGCTGAAAACACAGAAAACCAAACGAAGCAATGATAATTTATTTTTTCAGCCACTGGACTTACCGCTCATATCTGCATCAGACTTTCTTCACAAATCTATCCCATGTTTGGTACTGGTTAAGAATAACCCGTCAAACGAATAGTAATTTTACTGTTAAAAGGTGTAAGTACGTATGAAGGAGGATTATCTGAGATACCGTAATAATTCCCACTGTCGGAACATGCCTGTATAATATAGGAAACTTGTATTTTATGTTTAGAAGTTTCATGTTACCACTATTAAATCATTACAAGGGCTATAGTTCAGTTCAATTGAGTGAATACGACGTCAAGGGTTTGTTGCACTATTCTCATTTATCTATGATTCTTATGTTTCTTGCACTATAAACTCCGTCGGTGACGTGCTTGCTCCCTACGGACGTACTCTCCCGGGGACTCCCTTCAATGCTCCTGCCCTGACACTATTAAATAGCATTTTCGATTTTATTTATTTATTATATTTTTTTTGCACTGTCTTGTACTGTATGTAGCATGTGTTAGGATGCACATTAGTACCTTACGGGAAAGCACTCGTAAAATTTATCTGCACGCGTGAAAACAACTTCTACCTTAAGAAATAACTTCTAAAATACTACGTGTGGATTTCTTGATGAAATAATTAGATTACAATAGTATAACATGTAATCATTTCCAGTTTGCGAGCATATTATCCATCTGTACGCAATTATTTGATATTATCATAGATTAATAACAGTACAAAACGTCTTATTAAATCAAGAAAATTCATATATATATATATATATATATATATATATATATATATATATATATATATATATATATATATATATATATATATATATATATATATATATATATATATATATTTAATCGACTCTTCTTTCTTAATCTACACCCGGTGTTCTTGTATATTAAATTCTCAAATTAATACTTATACTTCTCATTGCCTCAAAATTTAACCAAAGTTATGGGCATGCAAGCATTATAACTATAGAAATCGTGTGTTTTCAACAAAAAATACTAAAATATCTTAAGGCGCAAATATTAGCTTTTGCTTAATTATTATAATGCACACTTGGAATATGAGATAATTAGGGAAAAGAGTAATAAAAAGATGTTTATTCAACAACTGCAGCTCTGTCTCACGACGCCATCATACTTGTTTTGTATTTTCCTGCACTCAACTCGAGCGTTGATTGGCTATTGAATGCTCTTGAATTACATTGTTTAGAACAGGACCGAAACGAAATTTCTTGAACGAAACTATTGAATTCAAGACAAAAATGATGTCAATGCTGATGTCTTGTTCATCACGTAGCCTTGAATGGTCTTGAACAAGAGTCTTGTTCAAGCTTTCTTGGATCGTCTACAATCAGTATAAGAAATATAAAACTTAATAACTTTTGAACCACCGGACAGATACCGATCAAATTTTCAACCTAGATGAAGTTCAAACCTAAGATGGTTTTTGTTGTACACTTTGACGTTTTAACTTAAGGTTGGGGAAGGGGAGAGACATTTAAATTTGATCCAAAATGACCGATAATAGTGTCGACCGATATAGTTTTTGGGGTTACAGAGATGAAGAGTGACAATTCCGATGGTATTTAAATCCAAATTTAGCCCCGCAGCTTGGGAGATGGGGAAATATATAAACATGATTTAAAATGACCGATATCAAAGAGCGCTTTAGTAATATAAAAAGTGACTGAATAACGGAACATATTACTATTTTTTACAATTTAACCAAGCGAAGTGGGCAATTAATGCTTGTAGATTATAAAAACAACGTATCCAGAATCAGGGAAGCACACAGGAATTTTGAGAGAGGAGTGAAAAATATCTTTATCATTGAGATGCCTTATTATTATTATTATTATTATTATTATTATTATTATTATTATTATTATTATTATTATTATTATGATTATTATTATTATTATTATTATTATTATTATTATTATTATTATTATTATGACGTAACATTTTCTGTTAATCTTCACAGCAATTAATATTCAGCAGGAGATTGATAGGCTCTACCAGAATTAGTAGAACAGCTTCTTTTTGTTGGTAAAGATCGTAATTTGCCATTGATCAAAATCAATATGGCTGGATCTAGAGCCAAAAGAGAGGTGACCTTGAAAGTTACTATAGCCAGATATAAAAATAAAAACTGTGTTCAACACTGACTACGTATAAATCATGGAATTTTTAAATAAAAGACGTATTGATTACACTTTTTCAATCGTAAAATTAATATAATTACTAAAAAATGCATTTATTGAAAAACACAGGTTTGTCAAGTGCACCATCTTAAATCCGCTTTAGAGCGTTTGGGTCCAAATTCAAGTAAAGGTAAGGCCTGGGAGACCCGGTTTTCATTCCCAGTGGAAGCTCATGTGGTTCGGATTCCACGTTAATCAGTAGGTTCATGTCTTACATAGCCTTGTTGCTGAAAGGAACGTTAAACTCAAAATCAACTCAACTGAATTCAAAGTTAAAAGAATGAGAAAGTTTTCAACTGTTTTGGCGTATGCAATTCTACGTTAAATGAAACTACATATCTGATAATGGAAGCATCGTCAGAAATACAGTATCTAACAGAGCAAACCTTTCGAGGAGTGTTTCGTCTCAAGATAAATAGTAAGAACAGCTTTAAAAACCGTTGAAAAAGGTGCGTAATGCAGAAATGCTATTTTGTCACCCTTGTGAACCTGCCCCCCCCACCTTACAGTACAAACGATTTCCGCATATCAATAAAAAGTACTTCGTTTGTACCGGTTTGTACCGCAAATATTTTTGTTTGTACTGTACTGCAGTATGAGAAATTAAGAAAACTAAGTGGGGGGGCCAAGTTCACGCAGCCCCCCCAAAATGACCTAGGATCGATTTATTTGGCTCATTTGAAAGATTTTCGTTTGTACCGGATTGTACCGCAGTTTGTTTCGTTTGTACCGTCCTGGATTATGAAAAATTAACGAAACAAAATGGGGGCCCAGATCAAACAGGCCCTCAAATCACGACTTAATACACCGGGTACACATGAATTTTGTATGTCATATGAAAGTACTTAGTTAGTACCGGATAGTACCACAATGAGTTTTAGTTTAACCATAATAGATTATGAAAAATTAAGAAAACAAAATTGGGGGGGATGTGTGAACCTGGCCCCCCCACCACGTGGTACAAACGATTTAGTTGGCTCGTTTGAAAGAATTTCGTTTGTACTGGATTGTACCGTAGTTTGTTTTGTTTGTACCGTTCTGGATTATGAAAAATTAACGAAACAAAATGGGAGCTAAGATCAAACAGGCCCTCAAATCACGACTTAATACACCGGGTACACATGAATTTTGTATGTCATATGAAAGTACTTAGTTAGTACCGGATAGTACCACAAGGAGTTTTAGTTTAACCATAATAGATTATGAAAAATTAAGAAAACAAAATTGGGGGACTGTGTGAACCTGGCCCCCCCTCACCACGTGGTACATACGATTTAGTTGGCTCATTTGAAAGATTTTCGTTTGTACTGGATTGTACCGTAGTTTGTTTCGTTTGTACCGTTCTGGATTATGAAATATCACCGAAATAAAATGGGGGCCCAGATCGAACAGGCCCTCAAATCACGACTTAATACACAGGGTACACATGAATTTTGTATGTCATATGAAAGTACTTAGTTAGTACCGGATTGTTCCACAATGAGTTTTAGTTTAACCATAATAGATTATGAAAAATTAAGAAAACAAAATTGGGGGGGCTGTGTGAACCTGCCCCCCCACCACGTGGTACAAACGATTTAGTTGGCTCATTTGAAAGATTTTCGTTTGTGCCGGATTGTACCGAAGTTTGTTTCGTTTGTACCGTTCTGGATTATGAAAAATTAACGAAACAAAATGGGGACCCAGATCAAACTGGCCCTCAAATCACGACTTAATACACCGGGTAGACATGAATTTTGTATGTCATATGAAAGTAGTGATGAGCGCAAGTCTTGGTCTTGCAGTTTTTGCAAGAGTCTTGCATGCAAGACCAAGACCAAGACCAGTAATCCCGATGCAAGACCAAGACCAAGATTCTTGCGCAAGAGTCTTGCACAAGTACCGGCTCGGTGGTAGAGTAGTCACGTGTAGTTATAGGGGCCCCTGGTTGGATTCTAATTTGCACCATGCGAACTTTTTGGTGAGCAAACACCGTGCGCGTGGGTTTTCATTGGGTTTTGGTGTTTCCTCCTACTTTCTTCATTCCACTATTTCATTCATTTCTCACCATTACCGTCTCCCTTAGCCTCGATGCATAAACGTGGGACGTTAAACTAGACATTTCTTTTCGTTTAAAAAAAATAGTGGTGTCTTTTCTTCCAAAACTAAAGAGAAATTTTAGTATTGAACATTGGTAATACCGTACACCTGCAGGGTATGTCGACTACATGAGTATGACCTTGGCTCCGAGACTCAAGCATCTGTTGGAAATTTTTAATGTGTGCTCATAAAATTAATATCGAAATAACATTATCACGACATTGAAAAAAACTTAGTACATGTGACCGCAAGTTTGATTTCATGAGAGGATGCTTATACGTTGAATAATTGTTTATCAATATAACTTTTAGCCTCCTTAAATATACGGCACATCGAGGATTGAACGATATAACATTATACTACAACAATAAAATTGAAAGTGACTATTTTTCTGACTCCTAATCTCTTGAACCAGCCGACCGATCTCGATCAAATTTTCAAAATAGATGAGGTTTGGGCCTGGGAGTGTTTTTGTCATTTCACTTTGACGGTAAAACTTAGAGGAGAGGAGAAGAGGGAATTATAGAATAATAAATGAAACTTCATAACATGAATCAAACGAGGAATCTCGATCAAATTTTTAACATAGATGAGGTTCAAGCCTGGAATGTTATATGTCAGTTCACTTTGACGGAGCAACGTAGGGGAGGCGAAGATGAACAAAAAACAATATGAATAAAAATAAAAGTGGCTAAGTTTGTGACTCAATAACTCTTGAACCGATCTCAATCAAATTTTTAACATGTATGAGGTTCTTTCCTGGAAAGTTTCTTAGAGTTTGTTTCACTTTGATGGTAGAACCTAGGGGAGGAAGGGGGAAGGGGATATATATATATATAATAAATGAAACTTAATAATTCTTGATCCACCCGACGGAACTCAATCTTATTTTCAACATTGATGAAGATCGGACCTGAGATGGTTTCTGTCATATCACTTTGACGGTGCAGTTTAGGGGAGAGGGAGAGGGAAGATATTTAAAAATGATCGACATTAAAATGGAATCTATAGTTTTGGGGATCGCTGAGATAAACAATGATACTTCCGGTGCTGTTTAAATCAAAATCCAGCCCCGTAGCTTGGCGGAGGGGAGGGGAGATATATAAAAATTATAAAAAATGACCAAATATTAGTGCCGAAACCATAGTTTTCGGGGTCTCTGACACGAAGAGTGACACTTGTGATGCCGTTTAAATCCAAATTCAGCCCCGCAACTTGGGGAGGAGGAAGTGAGGGAAACATAAAAATAATCGAAAATGACCGATATTAGAGAGCGCTTTACTAATAGTAAAAAAGTGATTGACTTACGAATTATTATTATTATTATTATTATTATTATTATTATTATTATTATTATTATTATTATTATTATTATTATTATTATTTAGTATAGTTTAACCCAACGAAGTGGGTACTTGATGCTAGTAATCCATATTCACAAGTGAGACTTCAAGTAACTTGGAGTTTGATGCCGTTATTTTGTATTTCTAATACAGATCAATAGTATTTATATAAATTGAGTTTACACAAAAGACAGACAATTGAATCGTTTTCAATTTTCACTCAAATTATTCTAAAATATTAAGAGGTTTGATTATAATAAGTAGTATTGTAATTGTCTCTCCCTCTTTTTTGGTCAATATTGCTAAACATATCATCATCATCATCATAGCTTTCTGCCATTATTGGCAGGTTATTTGCTTCAACAGGCAAGGTTCGACGTTCGGTGGTCCTCAGCTAGTCTCTTCGTCTTAATGTAGCAATTTTCTGTTTTAATACCTTGCTTCAACTAGTCTGCTTCGGTCTCTCCCTCTCTTTCCTTCCACAATACACTCTAGCACGTCCCTCATAATACAGTTCTTTCTCAGCCAATATCCTAACCAGTTGCTCTTCCTCCTCTTAACAATATCTAGATTTCTTCTTTTTTTTCTCCTACTGCTAATATTTCTAACATCTCATTCGTTTTCGTTCAACACAGCTAATTCTCTTCTTTTTTCTTCATGCCTTTGGCGTGGGAGGCCCGGGTTCGATTCCCGGCGGTAGCTCATGTGGTTCGGATTCCACGTTAATCAGTAGCTCCACGTCTCATATAGCCTCGCTGCTGAACAGGACGTTAAACTCAAAATCAAGCCAAGTCAAGCCTTTTTTCTTCATACCCATGTTTCGAAAGTATGCAATTTTTTCATTGCTTTTGCATATGTTAATGTTTCTGCCCCATAGAGTACATATTGGAATCACTAAAACAAAGTTTCAATATTTAATTGGAAGTTTGTTTAATACAAGGATTAGCTAATCGTTTTTGAAAAGAAAAATCAGACTCCTTTAGAGTGTAAAAATAATTTTGCAATTCACGGTATTTCAATAAACTGTGCCGTCTGATTTTCTTTCATGCTTCTCAGGGATTTGGGAACCAGTGGAGTGTTGGATCTGTTAAAAAATATAAACAGATTACGAAACGTTGTTATTTAGGCATATCTTATAAGTAATGAAGCGTGGCACCCATTAAAAAAATAAAGGTCATCAGCTATGTTGTACACTATCATCATACTTACACGACGTGAAATTATATTACATTTAGAAACATACATTGTATTTCCGTTACTACTGGTGCATTGTAGAGTTTATTATCCCTTACATCTATAGTAAAATTTACCTAAGAAAAGCTTGAAATTTCTTAAATGCAAGACTTGCAAGACTCTTACATGCAAGACCAAGACCAAGACTGGGTGTGCAAGACCAAGACCAAGACCAAGACCAAAGGTTCCAGTGCAAGACCAAGACCAGACTCGATCTGCAAGACCAAGACCAAGACCACCCCGGTCTTGGTCTTGGTCTTGCATTTGCTCATCACTATATGAAAGTACTTGGTTAGTACCGAATTGTACCACAATGAGTTTTAGTTTAACCATAATAGATTATGAAAAATTAAGAAAACAAAATTGGGGGACTGTGTGAGTTTGCCCCCCTGCCACGTTGTACAAATTTTTTAGTTGGCTCATTTGAAAGATTTTCATTTGTACTGGATTGTACCGTAGTTTTTTCGCTTGTACCTGGTTGAGGAAAAACTGGCCCGGAGAACACAATTTCTTTACAATTTGAATGAAAATGGGACCAAAAATTTGTACTAATTATGCACTAATTTGTACCATCAAAATCGAATTAGCACCCGCACCAATACTTAGAAGTTTCAATTTTTGATTGCGGTTCAAGCTGTCACGCATAACTTACTTTTCTCTCGAATAGTAATCAAAACGGTATCAAAAATTTGTAGGCAATATTTACCAATTTGTAGTCGCAAAATTTGAATATGTACGTACAACCACCAATTTTGAGAAATTTGGATTTAGGTTTGCGGGTTAGACTGGCCCGCACAAGTTATTTTTCATTAAAATTCAAATCAAAACGGTACCAAACATTTTTACCCTATAAGTACAAATTTGTACCCTCATCAATTTCGAAAAGATTGGATTTTTGATAACCGGTGGAGCAGAGTCGCACAACTGTTTTCTTTGCAATTCGAATCAAAATGACACCATAAATTGACACCCCATACTTACCAATTTGTACAACCAAAATAGAATTTGTACTTCCACCAATTTCGAGATATTTGAGTTTTCGATGGCGGGTCAAACTGGATTGCACAACTTATTTTTCTTTCAAATTCGAATCACAACTGTACCAAAAAATTGTATCCAGTATGCGTCAACTTGTACCACCAAAAGTAGAATTTGCACACACTATTTTTTTCGACAAAATTTGAATTTAATGAAGGACCAGTATGACGTCAACATGGCCTACACAACACATATTTTTTTTTTCAATTCGAATAAAAACGGTCCTAAAACTTTGTAAACAATGTGTACCAATTTATACCACCAAAACTATGATTTTCACCCTCACCGATTTCGCGAGAATTGAATTTTTAATGGCGAGTCAAGTAGGCTTGCACAACACTTTTTCTTCCCAATTCAAATCAAAACGGTACCAGAATTTTGTACCCAATGCGTACTAATTTGTAGCACCAAAATTGCAATTTGTATCCCAAGAAATTTCGTGAAGCGTGGCAGGTCATATCAAACAGAATTTTGTTGGCAGGTCAAACTTGCCCACACAACTTATTTTCCTTTCCAATTTAAATCAAAATTGTTCAAAAATTTGTACCCGATATGTACAACTTTTGTCACAAAAATTAGAATTTCTAGCCTCACCAATTTAGAAGGACTTGAATTTTTGATGGCGGGCTAAACTGATCCATAAACACTTTCTTTTCAATTTGAATCAAAAACCTTACAAAAATTTGTACCCATTATGTACCAATTTGAACTACCAAAATAAGAATTTGTATCTTCTAGATATTGGTGCGGGTGCTAATTCTAATTTTGGTGGTACAAAATGTTGGTCCCGTTTTGATTCGAATTGTAAAGAAAAATAAGTTATGAGGGTAACTTCGATCCGCCATCAAAAATTCACAATTCTCGAAATTGGTGGGAATACAAATTTAAATTTTGTGGTACAAATTGCGTACAATTTTTTTGTTCCGCTTTGATTTGAATTGAAAAAAAAAGCAAACTGTGCGGGTCAGCGTGACCCATCAAAAATGTAAATTTGTAGAAATTGGTGGGAGTAAAAATTCTTACAAATTTTTGGTATTGTTTTCATTCGAATCGAATAGAAAAATTTGTTGTGTGCGCCTGTTTTACTCGCCATCAAAAATTAAAATTTCTCGAAATTCATGGGGGATCAAATCGTAATTTTCGTAATACAAATTAGTACATATGGGGTACAGATTTTTGGTGCCGTTTCGATTCAAATTAGAAGAAAAAGTAAGTTGTGCGGGCCAGTTTGATCCGCCAACAAAAATGCATATTTGTTGAAATTGGTAGTAGTACAGATTAGTATATATTAGGTACAAATTTTTGGTTCGAATTAGAAAGAAAAGGAAGTGCGTTCCAGCTTGACCCGCCAATTAAAATTCAAACGTCTACACCCTGGTAATAGTACACATTCTTATTTTGCTGTTACAAACTGCCATATATTGGATACAAATTTTTTGTACGGTTTCCATTCGAATTCAGAAAAATATGTTTTGTGGATCAGTTTGACCTGTTACCAAAAATTCAAATTTCTCGAAATTGATGGAGGTACAAATTCTATCTTTGATGCCACAAATTGATACATATTGGGTACAAATCTTTGCTGACGTATTGATTCGAATTGGAAAGGAAACTAAGATGTGCGGCCCAGGTTGACCTGCCATGACAAATTCAAATTTCTCGAAAGTCGTATGTATCTTGTGTTTTAAAACTTCATTAGAATGTTTGCTCGAATTGAGCCCCCAGTTTGGTCCGTTAATTTTTCATAATCCAGAACGGTACAAACAAAACAAACTACGGTACAATCCGGTACAAACGAAAATCTTTTAAATGAGCCAATTAAATCATTTGTACAACATGGTGGGGGGGGGGCAGGTTCACACAGTCCCCCAATTTTTTCTTCTTAATTTTTCATAATCTATTATGGTTAAACTAAAACTCATTGTGGTACAATCCGGTACTGACCAAGTACTTTCATATGACATACAAAATTCATGTGTACCCGGTGTATTAAGTCGTGATTTGAGGGCCTGTTTGATCTGGGCCCCCATTTTGTTTCGTTAATTTTTCATAATCCAGGACGGTACAAACGAAACAAACTGCGGTACAATCCGGTACAAACGAAAATCTTTCAAATGAGCCAATTAAATCGATCCTAGGTCATTGTGGGGGGGCTGCGTGAACTTGGCCCCCCCACTTTGTTTTCTTAATTTCTCATACTGCAGTACAGTACAAACAAAAATATTTGCGGTACAAACCGGTACAAACGAAGTACTTTTTATTGATATGCGGAAATCGTTTGTACCGTTAGGTGGGGGGGGGGGCAGGTTCACAACGGTTATTTTGTCGCGTGTGAGCTTGAGGTTTCTCGAAGCGCAAGTTTTGACCCACATATTAGCATCCTGGATGGTCATAATAGTGAAACCAAATAATTTTTCATAACATTCACAAGCTCATAGTATAGGCTATCACCATAGTATAAATTGTTACTCATGTATCATGTGCCAATATAATTCGTGATTAAAAGAAATATATATATATATATTTTTCTTTAAAAAAGTCGATAGGACTGAGGTTCACTCGAACTGCCACGTAGAAGACATGTTATTTATTAACTTGCCTCGCAACCCACTCGGCCATACAGTTAGATTATAGTCATTACATTTTTTTCATGCTATCTCAAATAAAGGCTAATCTCAAATTTACGTAGCCGATACGGGTTTTCTAACGAGAATTTATTACCGTATGATGCAAATTAATTTGAACGTAAAATCCTAACTTAATTAGCATTTAAGAATTTGCAGTACTATGTGCATTAAAATGAAAACAGAAATATTGTTAAATCTAAGTTTCAAACTTCATGTCTATCTTGATTCCAAATTCCTGTGCTGTCATTTCTTTGTTCATCCAATGTTGGTAGGAGGAGAAAATTTCTATTGGATTTCTATTTTTCGCGTATATCATCTTTATTTCAAATTATTTTGCATTAATTTTTTTTTAAAAAATAGTAATTACTAACTTTTTTCTCCCATGAACACTCAAAGAAAAATACACAACAAAAACAAAGTTATTGCAGAAAAATGTAAGTTACAATATACACAGCATTTATTGGTTAAGAGTTTACAATGGGCATAAAAGTCATAATGTCCTTTACAGAAAGTTCATATCTCAAATCATTTGGGTGATATGAAAAACATGGTTAAATTTGATATGGGTCATTCTCATTTAACTCGGGCACGCTATGTCCTAGTACATTCTATATTCAAAATTTTACTTATGTAGTTTGTATTTTAGGGCTAGATAGGATATTACTGCTAATTATTGGAACAGAATTACAAAGGAAATCTATATATATAAAAGAGAACGTACAAATCCTTTGTTAGCTCATCACGCTAATACGGCTGAACCAATTTCTTTCATTTTTGGGGGGTTATTAATATTTGGACCCTAGATGGTTTTTATCATATCACTTTAATTTTCAATTACCAGTGTCTTGAGATAATTGACCATTCAAGTGTCCATAACGTACAAATCCTTTGTTAGCTCATCATAGCTAAATCTAACCGTATTTATATGCAACCCACATGACCGTGTCACTCGGCGGGTTAACATAAATGACAGGCGATATAATGTTAACATTTACTCCAATCTTCTATGGTTTTTATCATATCACTTGAAAGCGAAAAAGTAAAAATTATCTAAGTAACAAAGTTTATTGCGTTCCGGGGTAACCCCAGCGAAGCGGGGTGAACGCTGCTAGTATATATATATATCTCAGAGTTATTTGAAAATACTACAAAAATTATTTTGTCACATAAGTTACCTGTCCCAATAGGACTTTCAAAGTTTGAAGTAAGGTAGGTGCAGGTAAATACGCCATGTACGAAACACAAAAAACAACAGTGCGTTGCAAAGTAGCCGTTTCCGCGTATAGGAACAAATCTACCAATGATGCCACTCATTTCTGTTTTGTACCCAAGGTAAAACCAAAAAGTGTTACAAACTAGTATATTTACCAACAAGTGCAGGTAATTACGCCAAGGCTTGGATTCTACTAGAAACCTGTAATAAATCTTGCAACTGCTTACATCGTCTGTATTTATACGAAGAAAGAAAAAAGAATAACCAAATTTCAAAATGAAGATGAGAAGATAAAGTGTAAAAACTACAATCTCCAAAGTTGAAATGAAGTTCCAAACTGAAAAGTTTTAGCCTTTAAGAAGATAAACAGTGTCGCTATACTATGACTTAAAAATAGTGCACCGATAATACATGGCACATGTGGGACAAATGAAAACATCTTGGGCCATATGCAGAGTCCTTCTGAAGTGTGATTAGTGCCATGCTAAAGCGTTCGACTTACATATGCTTCCTGCAGAAGTCGCGCTTTTAGCATGACGCTAATCATTTATCAAAACGACTCTGCATAAGGCGGCTTGTCTTCTGTAATCAGTCCTTGCACAAGCCCTGGCTTATTACGCTGCACCATGCTTGGTATTGATTTAGTTGCCCTGAATCACAAATACTGAAGTTACACTTACAAAAAGTGTTCCTAGACGGACACGAAGTAAGGCGTACACTGCTGTAAACAATCGGCAATGTTCTGAATTAGTACGATACTAATAACGGATTTTTACCTCTATTGAAATAATAACGTCCTTGCACGGAACCTTACCGAAGCAAACAACACTGCACGGCGTGGCAGTCTCAGCGCTGTCCCCCACAGTATTTGTCAAATCGGGCTTGTCCAAACCCGTGGCACATATTGCAGGTGCATTCTAGCGGATTTCGTCGGAAACGCCTCAGAACTGAACACTTGGCGTATTTAGCTGCCCTGGCGTATATGCCTGCAGTTACCTTACTTATTCTACATTTGATAAGTATGAGATGCAAAATAAAATCATTACGATAGTAATCGGAAGATTGGATGGAAATGAAAAGTATAGACTTTCTTTTTTAGTAAGTATTTTTGTTAATTTTAAGAAAAATAAACTTCTGTTCTGTAATTGTCTGTCACTTAAGTCGCTCTCTGGTTCTGTTAATTTTCAACACATGGCATGGTTCGAAAGACAACATGATATGCTCAGTTTTGTTCTCTGAATGTTTCATGCTTGGTCATGGTGCGTTTTTGAACTTATGGAAGAAAACATGTAGATGAATGCGTTAGTAGGTTTAATATATGTCACGTAGGTTACCATCTGAAGCGTTGGCCTATGGTTTTTTAAAGTATTAAAGAGATTGTATTTAAAGTTAGTAATGTGATCATTTTTCTTTAAAATACACAAAACGTCACGTACGTTATTATCAAATGTGTTACTAAATGTCTCAGTAACACGTGACTACAGCAACTTACGCGAGTTCAAAGAACGCCTCTGACATAGAACAAGTATTATTTCATCAATAAGTAACGTGTCATACTACAGCACTATGATATAAATAATAATCTCCAAAATGATGAATAATTTTCTCTTTCAATCTAATGAAAAACGAATGCCGATTGACGGACTTGTATCTGCAATAAAATTTGTCGAATTGGCGTATGAACTATTTTTTAAACATAAAAATTCAACTTTCGGATTTATTTGGCCGAACTACTACTGTGCTGGAATTATTATGTGCAATACCACATTTGGTACTAAGGTTCAAATATATTTTTTAATGTTTTAAATTAAATGTTGGTCACATTTTTAAACATGATTTTCTTATGGACCATTCCATTATATAATCTAATCGTTTTTCATTTCCTTATAAATGTATCAAGTAGAGGGAAGATTATTTTAAACATATATTATTGTTTTGTTATTCTTTTATATTAAAATACAGGAGAAAATTTTAAAAAAATATTAGCGAATGCAAACAAAACAAATTAATTTCAGGCATTTTGGGAGTATAATTCGCACAGCCTCACCAGGACACTGCTTCATATATGTATTATACGTAGCGGGTAAACAAGACATTTCCGCACTGAGTGACTATCACCACGATGATTAGCGGTCCACGATTAGTCAGGGTACCAATTTTCATAAATATCTAGCTGTAACGGTTCGCATACATCCCTTGTGAGATAAATAGTGCCGTTTAAGTCTACGGATGCGCACGAGACAAGATTTGCGGCTGTCTCGTCTCGAAAATGTTCTGTAAAAGTGATGTCTCGACTCGAAAAACGTATATTTTTCTATTGGAAGAGCCCTGTCTCGACTCGAATTTTGTCAGGAAATTCCTGTCTCGGCTCGTCTCGTGCGCATCCCTATTTAAGTCTAAATTCAACCTCAATGACATGCGGATGAAGGATGGAGATGGGAAAGGGTGACGTGAAAAACTATTGAAAACAACCTTTATTAGTGAAAGTCGAGAACGACAGATACAATTGTCCGATCCATAGGTCTCGAGGTCATTGACATGAATAATGATATTTCTAATACCTTTTACACCTAAATTCATCCTCTATAAGCATGAGAAGTGAGAGGTTGACATGTACAAATTATCGTAAACGAACGATATCAGTATTTATAACCCATAGTTTTCGGTGTCGCTGAAGTAAATAGTTATACTTCCGATGTCGTTTTAAGTCAAATTCATCATCTATTGATATATGGGGCGGGGTGAAAAGGGTGACATGTAAAAATAATCGAAAACAACCGATATTACTGTTTAACCATAGTTTTGGGGCCGCTGATATTAATAGTGACGCTTTCGATCCCGATGAAGTTCACTTCTGTTCCCATTGGTATAAAGGATGGAGATGGGAAAGGAATGACATGTAAAAATAATCGAAAACGAGTCATATTAATACGCGATTCATAGTTTTCGGAGTCGCTAAGATGAACAGCGACATTCCTAATGTCGTTTAACTTCACTTTCAACCCTAGTAGTACGGAGCAGGAACTTGATTCTGAAGGTGTAACATGTAAAAATAATCGAAAACTACCGATATTAGTGTCTAATGCATAGTTTTTGGGGTCGCTGAGATTAATGGTGACACTTTCGATGCCGCTGAAGACCATTTCAGTTCTTGGCCTGTGGGGTGGAGGCGGGAAGGAAGTGATATGTAAAAATAATTGAAAAGACTTATATTAGTGCCCAATCTATAGTTTTCGCTTAGATATATAGATACTTTTTCGATACAGTTTAGATCAAAATTCGTCTCCCATCGATATGGAAGGTAAGGGGTTGACATCGATGAGGGGTTAAAATTACTGAAAATGATTGATATTAGTGTTTATAATCCATAGGTTTCGGTCGCTGAGGTTACCTCCGATGTCATTTTAGGTCAAATTCACTTTCTATTGTTATGAGAGGCGGGATAGAAAGAGCAACATTAAAAAAATAATCGAAAGGGGCCGGTATTTGCGTCCAATCCATAGTTTTTGGGGGTCTCTCAGGTAATAGTGAATCACCCGATGCCGTTTAAGCCAATATTTACTCCGATAAGCAATGGAAGTAACAGGCGTACGTGTAAAACTAATCGAAGACAATATATATTATTCTTCAGTCCATAATTTTCTGGGTCATTGAGATGAATAGTGAAACTTTTGATGCCGCTTTAAGTCGAAGCCCATCTCTGATGGGCATCCTAAGGGAGTAGGAATTCAAATGCTCCCCACAAAACTGTTCTTCCCGTGCGAAGTACGAAAATTTTATCTAGTCTTCAATAAGAGTGATTCTTTGAGTAAGTAATATATCACATGTTTATTTCAAGAGTAACATAACTCAAAATTGCTAACTTTTCAGAAGAAATGTTTGAAAGTTTTGAAACGTATTGAAAAACATTTGGCGCAAGAACGACACAAGTGCTCTCTAACACCCAGTTTTGGAAGCACATCTGTGATATATTTACGAGAGATAGACATCAAGATTAGCTTTCATTTTATGCCCATAAGTCAATAAGGGCGATTTTTGAGTTATGTCAATCTTGATAAACAGACAATATGTTTGTGTTTATTTATTTCACTTATAAATTTACTTATTGTAAAAAAGAGATCGAATAAACCAAATATCTTTAAGTGATATACCTAGGTAGTAGTATTATAAGCACTATCACGAACGTCAAAAATACCGTATTTTTGCTAAATCGATATAGACAATGTGTTTTTAAATGATATTAAATCAAATTATACGTTTATTCAAATTACTGCATGCAATGGAATATATGCCCAATGCGGAACAATACTGAAAATTTCGAAACACGTAAATTTACAGATTGCTCAGATCAAGATTTACAGATACAAAGTGTCTTGGTTCAAGTAGGCCTAGTTTCGAGATTTCAGTTATCTTTCACAATAAATATAAGGGTTACTTCAGGATACTGCAGTATTTGACTGAATAAAATACAACCATTCCCACTCGCTACACTTGCTTGTTTAATCATCCGTTATCATGTACGGAATACCAGTGGCCGTGCAACTCATGCCTCTCTAATTACAACAATGTTGTAACTATTTTTTATCCACCCTATATAGCTTGAAAGTAGCAGCTTCCTTTTATCATCGAAGCACACACTGTGCACTCAAATGAAGCATCAGAAAGGGAAGAATTTTGATATTCGTGCTAATCTACGTCCTGCATTTTCTTCAAATTGCAGAAAGTAGTCAACTCGATCTAATAATTAATTAATTGTTAGTGTTTTCGGTCTCAGCAAAAGTCCTGACAAATCAAGAATGCATAACTCGATGTTTACGGGCATCGAAAAGTGTTACAGGGAGAGTTCACAAGTTCTTAAAAACAATCAAATATGAGGAAGTATTGGGACAATACAAGGTTGCCCTTCCCGCTGGTTTGCTGGGTAGCGCACACACCTTTGGTGCCCCGGGCTCGATCCTTGGGAGAGCCGTGAAATTTGAACGGTGCTACGGATTCACCTTAAACTGTAAGTCCACGTCTCAAATACAGCTTTGGTGTTGAAAAGGGATACTAAACTTCAACCAATCAATTCAATGTTAAAGGGAACAGTTATTAAAAAAAAAAAAAAAAAACATTACTCCAAGGAAGAATCGAAATGCTATTCAATTGTCGGTGGCATAATATGTATATTATATTATATTATATTATATTATATATATATTCCATATATTATATTCCATATGTCTTATGAACGTGATAAGGAACGTCTTGGTCATATATAGCAAATAATGGTCAATTTGTAGATGAAAAGTATGTTGTAGTGTTGAAGTTTTCTTTATTCAACGATATAATTTTGATCATTTTAAGCACTGTACTTTTCATGGACCAACACTTTTAGAGCACTCCTCGTACTTTCTAAATTTTAATATTATGTTAACACTTGCAAATTATAAATAAAATTCTAAAAATATTCTACAACTCTTACTTTTCCATCCCAAAGTAGTTAAAGGAACAGCAATATCCTCTTGTTGTTTTCTCCTGGCGGAACAATGACAAGCAAGGTCTTTCTTCACTTTGCCAAAGGCATTTCATCAGAAGATTATCACAAGAAGGAGAGAGCTAAACAAAATGAATTTGGAATAATGTAGTATTTATGTATTTACACAAAGTAAGAACTATTCTGAACAATTTTATAACAATTAATATTATAGTAGTGAAATTTAAATTTAAGTATTTGAGCTTACAAAAAGTAAATTCAAATTTAACAACACAAGTAATAACAACGCTTTTATCTACATTATGTACTGTATTTTCACCAAAATGTGCAAAATATAGAAGAAAATAAAGGAAACACGACTGAAATTCCTTAATATATAACGTTAATAAAATGTACATTAATAAAAATATTATTCATGCTGCTGCCTTAAATATAAAAAAGACCTTAATCTGATATCCGGCCCAAGTAAAGGCACTTCCAGCCTGTGGTAAAGTAACAGGATCTATTCCGATATTAATGGCGCAAAAAATATAATGGACATACCTTAAAAAAAAAAAAAATAAAATAAACTCGAATTTCTTTGTGCTTTGTTTTCATTTCTGTTTCAATGTAAAAATAAACTTGAAATGTTTTTTTTTCTTTCGATTTTCTTTTCTGCAGGAATTGGGGAGAAGGAATAAAATTTCTGGGCTTTCAGCATCTATGGCCATTTAGCCCGTCACTTATGAGGGATGACGTCAATCGGTGATTCCAGGGAAAGAGAAGGAAGGAAGCGGCCTATATGTTAGGTACCATCCCGGCATTTGCCTGGTGTGAATGAGGAAAATCCAGTAAAACCTCAATTAGAATGACTGGCCTGATAAAGCTCTTACACTTTCTCGACCGAGTATCGGGTGGGGAATGAATCCGGGACCGCTCACACCAAAATCGAGAGCGTTAGTGACTACGCTACGCGGGGCCATTTTTTAGAAGGACGACCTATGATTCAGCATATGTTTTCGATCTATAGTGCTAAATGGTTACAGTTTTTCTTTCTTTTAATGCGTCCAGCACAAAGAGAGAGAGAGAGAGAGAGAGAGAGAGAGAGAGGCAAGCATTTTCAACGGTTCAAAACATCTCAGGCGACACATTATCATCAAGATTGAGACAAGAAAAACAAATGTGTAATTGACGGCGATTTAATTAAAAGAAACATCACTTAAATTTTTTACATTCATTAATTTTTTTCGTATATAAAAAGAAAAAATAACCAAGTCTTCGATAAAGTAACTTCTTCTTCATAAACATAATACATTTCGTACGGGATCTACGGATCTTGATCGACGAGCTCTCTTCTTCCTCACTTTTTTCTTTTGAAATTGAATTTGTATGCTACCAAAAATTCGAATTTTGTGCGCTATCTTCTTACTATCATCTGAAATCATAACTGGTTTTCGTGGAATTCTTTCTTTTCCTCTCACATCGAAACTATATTAAAGTACGCTTGTAAAAATTATCAGGAAACACAGAAAACCGATCAGAATGCACTCTCCACAACTTTCGGAATACATTTCGATATTTTGTCAATTTGCAACTTTCAAAAAGACGAAAAATAAATGAAAATGCTATTTTTAAAATAACGAAAACATCTTTTAATTCTCATTTATCTGGACGAAAATAATTCTCTTATTTTTAAAAATAAATTTAGTTTATTGTTTTATATGAATAGGCCAATGGCAAAACCCGTTAAATCCACTTAAAATCGCTTTAGAAACAAATAGACATAGTATTAAAATTTATAAATTTGAAAAGAGGTCGGCTCCAAGTTTTATTTTATATTTTGTTAATACAATATAATCAAAAAATGCTCATGGAGAGAAAAAAACATGGAGAAAGAAGCTCCAACTACAGTAAAAAGGAAAGAAAAGATACTTTAAAAAAGTAAGTTTGGGATCCCTGATTCGACGCAACAGAAGAGAAAGAAAATTGCACATATTAAGCTTCTGCGAAAGAAAAATAAAGTTCAGAGGAAGGGGAAACAGGAGTTTAAATAAGAAATTTATATCATGATGAGGTGGACGATAATGTCATTTCTTTTGAAGAAAGAAAGAAAGAAAGAAAGAAATTCTATTTTTTCTTTCACAATCATTCGCTTTCATTAGTTATCCCTTTCCTTGAATTGTATCGAATTAAGAGAAGAACTTGTTAAAACATTTAAGGGAATTAAACAAGTTGGAACACGTGCACATTCTTCGTAAACTTTAAAAAAATGTTTCTTCCTTCTGGATTTACTGGTTTTAGAAACAAAATTATGATTTACAAAATAGAGAAATAATCCAGATTTCACTTTTTGAAGGTGCTACCCCATTTCTTGTCGAATCCAAGTCAGATTTTTATTTTCTGACCTGATATTCTAACTGTCAATGTACTCTGGAATTTGACATTGTTTGAAGGACTTTTTTCTACGAGTTCGGCAACCTAAATAATCTAGCAATCAGGTGAATTGTAAACGATAGCTGTTACTGAAAGTACCCATTTATTGTGGGCAAGTAAGTGTTTTCCTATTTAAATTAATGTAACTGTAAATCAGTAAAAATGTAAATCATTTATTCGATGATTCGCAGTTCCTTTTCTATCTCAGCTTAACATTCTTCCATAAGGTGGGATGTTCTCTTGCAACCGGTTTACAGTCCGCATATTGTTCCAATAATTACCAATTTTTTGCCTGTTTGAAACAACTGCCTGAACAGTGCACATTTCACACGGATGATGATGTGCAACATGCCGTAAGGACGTGGCAGCGACAACAGACCCACCTTCCTACGAGACAGACATTATGAATCTCGTGAATTATGCTGGAACAAATGTCTAAACAAGCGTGGAGATTATGTTGAAAAATAATTTACGTATGCACTCCTTCAGATGAACAGTTTGTATCCTAAGAAACTGACGAGACTTTGCATTCTTACTTTCCGAACATTCCTTTGTATCCAACTTCTCAAGAAGAATTACTTCGCCATACTATGACCACATATTTATTTGAACAATCCAAGTGACCTGGTATTTGGTAGCGCACTTATTATACATATTTTTCTAAACGATTATTGTTTTGATTATATTATTAATATTTTTTCACATGAAGATAGTCATAGTATCAGCAATTACGCAAAAATATAGTCTACGTTGCGATACACTTACATCCTTCATAACTTCTTCAATATTCTGGTTATATTCCAACAGTAGTTTCTCTAACGAGTTAAATACATCAAATTTGGTTGCTGTAGGTTCAAAAAATTCTACAAGATACTTCAGCATATCAAGAATATCTTCTCTGGATACACTAGAAACCTTTTCCCTGAAACATAAATCAAAATTAGAAATACAACCAAAATTTAAAAATGAAGTGAAGTGCTTGGCACGATATAGTCCTATGACACATTTGTATGATTTTGAGATAAATGAGAATTAAGGTTTGAAAAAATTCCATATATCATAGTTTATCTTTTTGCTCAGTAAATTATATTATAAACGAAGGCCCATCATTTCTTCTACTAACTGAACTCTAATTTGAATCAATTTAAGCATTAGTTACTGAATAAATGTTAAAAAAAAAAAAAAACTAGTGTTGGCTAGTGTTGAAGATTGTGGCATAGCACTATATTGCTGCTAGGCTTTCTTCATAAAAAAATGGATATAATCTAGCTGGTGTTGACCTAATACGGTAATCCGTATTTTTTTCCTCACATATTTATCAAACTTTATGTGTATAAAGATTAAAATGGTTTACAAAATATGATAAAAACAAACATATATTGAGCAATTTGAAGTAAGAAAGTTTTAGTAAAGGAACACTACGTGAACAATGGAAAGAATAAAATAAATGCTGAACTAATGAAGTTCCTCTTTTATGGGTATATGGATAAATGTTTCAAACTTTTTCAGTAGATACCGAACCATGAACATAAATTTTAATAATATTTAACACACTGGGGTATCAACAATCTTTGTACACGTATGAGTGTGCTTTGTAACAGTAATACTAGTTAGTATTTCTATTGTGTTTAGCTTTTCTTCTCATTTAATGTAAATTTTACTCTACACTTAGAGGGCTATCCTCGTCTTCATCACGTTCATTAGTTGCTACATTTTGATCACGGGTGGTTAAAGCGTTGAAAAACGGGTGATGTACTGGCGGAATAAAGCATAGGAGGATCTTGCAAATCCTTGAAATTTTATCTTCAAGTTTCGTTATATTTTCTTCTCCGCTGGGCATTTGTTCGGCGATCACGTTTGGTAATGTACACTGAGACTGTATTTATCTGTAGAAAACTTCACTTCCATTACACTAGGTTTACAGCACAGAATTTGAAACTGTAAATTTTCGAAAAATGTAAATCATGTCCTTGATCATCAGTATTACCCTTGTGTATTTCTGACAAAGGCATTCTGTCACATTGAGGAAATCTTCCTGCTCCATACTGACGACAACAAAAGGTTTGCGTTTGTTGGTACGCAGTATTACATTTCTCTCTTCATCTGGAGTTTACACTGCTCCACAATGTGCCCTCTTGAATTTTTCTATTTTTTCAAAATGTCTGTCGGTAGGCAGCAGGGTATGGCCTGGAACCAGAAAGCAGTGTTCAATTGTTGAAAATTTTCTAGTTTTGGTTAGGTGATGCCACAAAGCCATAGTTGTCCAATTTTTGTTTTGTCCTGGACAGTTGTTTCGGATTAATCTATTTTCTTATATTATTAGCATGTACAAAAGTAAATTTTATAAATGGGATAGGCAACATCTTTTTGGAACACTACATTTGAAATTTTTGTGGGGCCGCGGTGCCTCGGTGGTGGAGCGTTCATCTCTGGTGCTTGGGGTGTCGGGTTCAAACCCTGCTCCCGCCAAGTGAACTTTGTGGTGGACAAACAAAGTGTGCGTGGGTTTTCTCGGGGTTCTCCCGTTTCCTCCCACTTTCATCATTCCACCATTTCATTCATTTCTCATAATCACCGTCTCCTTTAGCCTAACCGGCATAACCGTGGGACGTAAAACTCAAAGATTTCATTTTATTTAAAATTTTTCAGGTTAATAAATTGCGTTCAGTTCAGGTTCTAATTAAATACACAAAAGGCCCCATCATCCCCCACCTTTTGTGCGCAACCAACGGTTTTCTCATGACACGAAGAAAAGTGCATGCCACTATTATGTACTCCATGGGTGGATACGAAGCAGAAATATCCCAATGCAGATGCAGTTTTAAACAAACCTTTCAGCAACGTAGTTCTAAGCCCACATATTTTTCACTAGCCTAAGACGCCTTTAGTAATTAACTTTCCATTGTTCAGTGGTTCAAATACTTTTCATAATCTTGGAAAGTATCACTCAATCAGGAAATTATTTTCTCATTTCCATAAGCTATTAATGTTATTACTATTTCAAACATAGGACCACTTCAAGCAGGAGTACACGAAGAATTTCAGAAAACAGTTCAAAGCCAAAGTTTATCTTAAAAATCCTATAGTTAACCCCGGTTCAGTTTCTTGAAACAAATCCTCGTCACTGGAATCCAGGAAACCTTCTTCGTTACTACTGCGCAGCACTAGCGGATCCAGAAGGATCGTTTGGGGGGGGGCGGTTCGCTTCCTGGAAGATGAGCGTAGCCTCAAGGTGACCAGAATTTTACTTTGAAAAAATCGGACGCATATGAATGCGGGACTTGAGGGGGGTATCTAAACCTGATTTAGCTAAATCTGATTCCCAGATTCCATTTTGATACCCGAATTTGTATTTTTTTTTTTAAATGAAAGTATTCCGAAGATTTAAATTAAATGCGCGCTTTCATTTCGGAGACATGGCGGTGTCATAATTTACTAGTCACCGCAATATATCAGATGCGCTGTCTTGCACAGTACTTGCACAAAAGAAAATACTGTATTGACTATGGCATTCATTTTAGCGGAAAAGTGTACAATTGCTCTAATCATTTATATTTTGAATAACAATTGCGGAACAGCAGTTGAAAAACAAAACGACATATTCGGTGTACGCACAAATCAATATCAAATGCATACATGCATAAAGAATAATACAAAATGTCAACAAATAACAAAATACATTATGATATTTCTGTATACGTTTCTTGGTAGCTTAAAAAATACGGTACATTAATTATAAAGTGATGTTTAATAGTATGTGGCACACAGTGTTCAAAGAGGCCAAAATATAGGGGAGCAATCTTTACATATTGCTTTCATTACTGTTTATATCAGATATAATTCAGCAAATCGAAAATTGAAAAGAAAGAAATATAATATTCAAACTGAACTCCAAGGATGTTTAGTGGCTCCGTGATTATTCCTCGTGGTAGTGATTGCCCGAACTTGAATTTCGTGGCTTTCTCCCCGAAATAAGGATATTATGGTTTTTGCCTTAAAAGAACTATGGCCTGCGCTTTCAAGGGCACAGATCAAGTACAGGAGAATGAAATGGATATACTTTCTAATACATAATACTAATCATAGCTGCATTTAAGCATTGTACTGTACTACTAACAGGAATCCAGAGCGACGATTTGAAGTTAACCTACAGCATTAACATACAAAGAAATGAATTGTGAAGATAAATCTTACATAAATATAATATATTGCAGTACTCCTTAACATTATAAATCATTACAAAGATAAACGCACAATTTATTCAGTAAAATACTGCAAATAATGTAATAACAAACATATCAATATTAAACTTTCTCTTACACAAACTCAACACAAATTTTGTCGGATCTAGCACGAAATGTGTATAAATTTTACAAGAATTAAAATTATATAAAATAACAATATAAGCTATTATAATGTATAACTAGTAAAAAAAACTCTGAAAGATTAGCAAAGTCTACAACAAAATGAACGAAAGATCAGAAATGTAAAACCAAAGTGATGTTTCCGTTCATTACAGCACACAAACTATATTTCCTAAGACATACCGACTGGCGATATTATTTGACAATATCAGATATTTTTTAATGCAAATTAAAATTTAATTTTGAAAAAAATTATCACCTTTAAACGAAATTACCAATAGAGAATAAAGTACGTATCACTTGTTTTTCTTTCATCTCAGATATAATAGGGACCCCGTTTGGTCTAATGGCTGACACGCTAGCCTTTTGTGTGCGTGGTCCCGGATTCGATTCTCGGTTGGGGTACAGTTGAACGAAAAAGTGGTTCGGATTCCGCTATAATCAGTAGGTCCACGTCTCCTTTAGCCATTCTGGCACACACGTGGGACATTAAACAAACAAATATCATATGTATAATATATAACTGTTTATTAGAAATATAATATAGCCTATATACCGGTACACATCTTTTACGATTGTGGTTGTGCCCTTTTGTTTCAGTTAAATACTTTTAAAAAGCAATTTCAGAAACTTTCTCGAGTTCGTTCATCTTTCTTGATTTTGTTTGCGATTCAGATACATCCAAGGAGTTCAACTTATACTCAGGCTCATGACTTTTGTGGAGCACCCACGAGTTGAAAATAATTACGAGCAAATACCACGACGGGCGAAAACCAAACAACAGCCTTAGTCACCTTGCAGTCCATCTCTGTGAAAGTTACAGCACAAATTCAAATCTACGCCCTATCTTGTTCCTGGCAAATCTGTCGATGACACGAGCGTAATCTACGTTTGTCTTGGTGCGTATATAGTAGTGCCAGGTCGCTAAGTCGATCTGCACCCATCCAGGACCGTAGCCATGTCTTCAACCTCTTTAGTGTTAAAATGTTCTTTCGACTGATGCTTTGTATAGGGTATTTTGTACGAATACACTCCCTCTTTCGCAGTGGTATAATTGAGGACGTAAAGAAAATAAAAGCATTATACCAGACTAGGAAAACGGGGTTGGAAATTGGCTCTATTAGGTAATTTCTTAAATGTAGTTGTTAGAAACATAATATAATTATAGCTATGCTTACACCAATAAAATTATATTATACTAGCCTTCGCCTTAGGGCTTCGCCCCCAGACCCCAATTTGCTCTACATACGGCCTCACACAGTATAGCAAATGCTCCTACGTTTTACCGTGGCACAATTTTCGCGTTCTTCCTTCTACGTATCTCTTTCATATAGCATTGGATTGAGCTAAAACTCTGTCACGAAATTCAAACACCTCGTAAGGCATTTTAGTGAACCACCCCCACCTCTTTTCCCTCTCTTCTACGTTAAGTGGCAAAAACCGCTCAAATAGGTTTAATTATTTTAAATGAAAAATAAAACTACCAACTTTCATGCCTCTAACCGTAAAGGATCCCGAGATATGAGCATCTTATGATAATAATAATAATCGTCCCTTTTCTTTCCTTCTAGGCAAAATATCAAAAACGCTGAAATACATATTGAATTATTTTGAGTGAGAAGTCCATACACCAAATTTCATGTTTCTAACCTTCGAAGATTCTTAGATATTGATATTTTTATAATTGCAAACCCCGCCCCCTTTAATTCCCCTCTCTTTTTCCACATTTTACTAAAGTATCAAAAAACGTTGAAACGCGTGTCAAATTATTTAAAATGAGAAACCCAAATACCAAATTTCAAGTCTTCATCCTTAAGGGATTCGGAGAGATGGCCTCCCCTTCCCTTCGAATTTCCAAGAAATCCTTCCTTAGTGATACCCTACACCAGAAATCTTATATACAGTCCGAATTCCAAGTTTCTAGCTTGAGCGGTTTGGCCTGTGCGATCAGTTACTCATTCAGGACTTCGTCTTTTATATAACAGCTTGTGTTATTTCCCAAGAAAAGAGGAAATGCCATTAAAAAGTCACAATAAATCCCTGGTTCCTTCCTAATGTTTCCGTGTTTGAACCCCAAAAGTCACAGCTCTCTTCGTTGATCTAGTAGCTAGCGAACGTATCTTTGATCTTTGATACATGACGTTTTGTGATTTGATCCCCGGTGAATGAGCATAGAAGGCACTATAGTGGTTCAGATCCAACTTTAAACTCTAGTTCTCGTTCTGTAAAGCATCGCTTTTGACAAACGAAGTAAATACATATCAATCAATCAACCAACCGAAAAGTCTCAGATTCAGAGAGCTTTTAGGTAAGATTCTATATTTGTCTTTATTCAAGGTACAGGTACTTGAAGTTTCGGGATACGAATTCCATTTCCATATCCTTTTTCTGGGACACAATTTTAAAATATATCTTTTTAGTTCAAAGAGTGAGGAGTCTTACCCTCCTTCCTACAGCTATTCGTCCAACGAATGAATCATATTCTCACTCATTTGGGGTTTATGGTGTCCGCCTCAAGGAACTAGGGACATAAGTATTCACACTTCAAATTTGTCTGTATTAAATACTACTAAGTACCACACATTTTGATTAGACTTTGCTAGGCTTGTCACACAGATTGAATCGGTCGGGAAAAGACCATATTTGTATTTTTCAACGATAAATGCTGGAAGTAAAATCCAGGCCTTTGGGGGGGGCGGTCGCCCCCTTCGCCCCCCCTTGGATCCGCCAGTGCTGCGCAGTAATTTATCAATATGATTTTCAACATCCACGTATGACAATCATTTTCTCGCACGTGTTCTGGAGTTACTTTCGCTTCGTTCAGCCATATTGCCTCGATATGTGGCATAGGCTGTTCTTTTAAGAAGAGAAACACTGACCAAAGCTTAAAACTCACTGTATTTTAAATTATAATATGTACTGGTTTCGGATATCTAACATATCCTTCTTCAGACACTATCGAACATCTTACTGTTCTTGCTGGAATGTTTTAGTGCAGCACGTGTGAGGCAAAAAGGAATTGTTGCCCTTGTGCTGCCATTTATTAACATTTCTTGAAAATGTTTACTACCAATTGAAAGCACTTCAGACGACGACCCACAAGGCACCTTTATTTTCGTCTAAAGTGTAGCATAGGACGATATCGCGCCAATAAGGGATGAGAAGAGAATCCTTGATGATCAAAAGACAGCAGTTTCGTAGGCATTTAAAGTAGATAAAGAGGTTCAAGGCAGAGCCACGTCAAGCACGGGAATGTAACAAGCAGTGTTTCTTGCAGACATATTTTTGGGGGGCGCTGCCCCCCGGAGCTCTGGGAGTGCATCCCCGGAGGAGACCAAAATAGTATGTCTATAATATAATAATAAATAAAGTAGTACCAGCAGTGCCCCCCGGAATACTAAGTGTGCCCCCCGGAACATTTTTTCTGAAAGAACGACTGGTAACAAGACGATCTTTTGCACTTGGGAAAATGCTCCAAATGCAACTAGAGTAGTTGGACTTAATAAAACGCTTTGTTATCATTCTCATAGTTATGTCTAGTGGTCGACCCACCAATTATGACAAATTTGATGAGTACACTAAAACAACTACTTCATTACAGTAAAACGTTACATTTGGTATGGGGTACCTCTGGCATTGCATAAAACTTTAATGCACGGATCATAGATGATAAAATACGTTTTGGGCCCGATAGGTATCCTGTTTGACAGTAAGGAGACACAAGAATTTAGAAACAAAGACTTCCACCACTGCCGAGTGCACCATTCCAAGAAGATTTCGCAACTCGATATCATGACAGACAGCATCTCGTACAGCACAAGTCATGATGTTGGGGGGCGCGGTGGCTCAGTGGTAGAGCGTTCACCTCTGGTGCTTGGGGTCCCGGGTTCGATCCCAGCCCCCGCCAAGTGAACTTTGTGGTGGACAAACATTGTGCTCGTGGGTTTTCTCGGGGTACTCCCGTTTCCTTCCACTTTATTCATTTCACTCATCTCTCATTATCACCGTCTCCTTTAGTCTGACCGGCATAATCGTGGGACGTAAAACTCAAAGATTTCATTTCATTTTTTTCAAGTCATGATGTCGGATCCAATCATCTTATCCTTTACCAGTAAAAGAAGCAAAGACTAAAAAGAAAGATACTTCAGAAAGCACTTCAGCTGCTGCAAGGAAACGAAACATCTTGGCCCGGGTCTGAACGTTTTATGATGAACAAAAAATGCTAAATACAAATCATACAGAAGATGAAGCTGATAAGAGCGATGAGGATGATGCGAAATGAAGCCATACAGATCATCACGATGCATGCATGTAGACATTTGTATTCTTACAAATTCACAATAAAAGAATTATTTCTGCAGTTTTTGTTTTAATTAAATAGACATTATCAACTCACAAAGACATTTTTTCTCGCAAATTTAGGTAAATATAAATTGAATTAACTTTCATGTTTTCAAGATAGGTCCTACTTATTAACTTTGAGTTTATTTGCCATAAAGCACACTATTTAAAGCAGAGCTGCACTTTTGTTGTCATGGAGGATGTGATTTTTGTTGCCCTATGTCTATGTTGTAGTATTTCTCATTTCATTCTATTATCTTTATGAAAATGTTTCAGTTCAATCAATAGTTATTCTGATCACAGCCTTTGTATTTGCCTCACACTCGTAAGTCACTTATCACATAATCATTAAGAAATAACTATAGTTACGCTGTTATCAAGTAGCACATGTGATCATAATTACCTACATGCATATTATAACGCTGCATAACAAGGTATTATTCACAACTGCTTACTTCATTATAGACAATGCTTCCCTTCAGTCCTTGGAATATTTTCAAGGTTTTCGAAGCATCAGTTCTTGAGCAAATACTTTTGTCTGGCTAAATTATATTTTCAAACCACTGTGCGTCGGTATCCTAATGTTCATATCGGAATAAAGGAAATATTCTGCAACAATCTTTACATTGACTGATGACTGATACATTCAACTTTAAAAGTACTCTAAATGCATTTATTACAAATGTCATAAGCTCAATATATCAATCTGTTAATTTGCTTGGAACGCAAAGCTAGTTGTATTACAATATAAGTCCTTCCCCACCATACTAAATCGCCTTCAAGAGAGCTGATTTAAGGATCACGTGACTGTTCCTGTCAACATTTTATCTTATTAAAATTAAATATCTGCAAATAGACTCAATTATGTATCATTAGCAAAAATCATTAATAATATTAATTAAAATTAAAATATTAACTACAACCGAAAACAGAATAATTAAAATAAGAAATATTTGGTCTAGGAATTAATTCGTGCGGGTGGACAAGAGATGGCGCAACGAACGGAGAGTCCCACAGTTCCGTGTATCCACACATGTGTTGCAAACCCCTGTCATCGCGTATCGTTCGTAGTATAGGGCAGTGGATTAAAGCGTCAACAACACCAGTTTGTAGTTAAGTGAACATGGCGCAATTTGTGCCTGATAAAGTGTTTTTGCGGGGTGTCCTGCTGCATTACTTTAACATGCAGAAAAGTGCGACTGAAAGTCATCGTATTTTGGTGGAAGTGTATGGTGACCATGCTCTAGCTGAGCGAACGTGTCAGAAGTGGTTTGCACGGTTTAGAAGTGGTGATTTCGGCTTGGCAGACCAAGAGCGAGCTGGACAGCCAAAAAAATTTCAAGACGAAGAATTGACAGCATTGCTCGAGCAGGATTCGTGTCAAACGCAGGAACAACTTGCAGCAGCATTAGGCGTTGATCAAACAACAATCTCCAAACGCTTGAAAGCCATGGGAATTATTCAAAAGATGTCACATTGGGTTCCACATGAATTGAAAGACAGAGACGTTGAAAGACGAAAAACCATTTGCGAATTGCTGCTTCAACGACAGAGCAGAAAGGGGTTTCTGCATCGAATTATTACGGGTGATGAGAAGTGGATCCATTACGAGAACCCTAAACGAAAAAAGGCCTGGGTGAAACCAGGTGAACCAGGTCCATCACAACCAAAACGAGATATTCACTGTGCAAAGGTTATGCTGTGCATATGGTGGGATATGAAAGGTGTGGTGTACTATGAGCTGCTGCAACCGGGTGAAACTATGAATGGAGAACGTTATCGACGACAATTAATGCGTTTGAAGCAAGCTCTGGCCAGAACACGACCAGAATGGGAGAACATACATGATAAACTTATTGTTCAACATGATAACGCTCGCCCACATGTCGCAAAACCGGTCAAAACCTATTTAGAAAATGTCGGATGGGAAGTTTTACCCCACCCGCCGTATTCACCAGACGTTGCTCCTTCGGACTACTACTTGTTCGATTGCATGAACAACGATTTGATTGGACAGCGGTTTACTTCTTCAGAAGATATCGAAACATGGGTCTCTGACTGGATCGCTTCCAAGGATGAGGACTTCTTTCACCATGGAATCCGTACATTGCCTGACAGATGGGCGAAAGTGGTGGCTAGCGATGGACAATATTTTTCTTAAGGTATTTATGTATTTTGTGTTTGTACTACAGCTTCAATGTGTGCGTACCAACCGCACGAATTAATTCCTAGACCAAATACATATATTTTATTACAAGCTAAAAAGAAAAGTTACTTTTATAAATTAAGGAAGTAAAATAAAAATATTGTAGTAGATTTTAAAAGTGTAGTGCTCTCCACATATATAAACAAAATATGAATGAAATAATTATTCTGTGACCTGTAAAAGAAATTATTATAATTTCTAATTTGTCAAGTTTGTATAAAGTATAACTTAAAAACACAAATACTAACAACTAAGGTTCAAGGAATTCTTTGATTCAATGACCTTTTTCCAATGGGACGAAATACTTTATTTCTCAAGTGTTTCTCTAAACGAGCAAGAAAAAAATGCCTAAACTGAAGGTAACTCTATATCGTTTCAAAAGATTCAAGCAGGATTCCTTCTCCTCCCAGAAAAGTGCCTCTCCTAAATAAATCTTCAATAAATTGTGCACCTCAATAAATGAATTTCTTTAAAATTGCTAAAATTTCTTTAAACGGCTGGGGGATGAACATGCGTCCATGTACGTACAAGCTATCACACCTTCTGGATTTCTCTATAGATAAATTTAGTATTCAGCTAGCTGTCTACCCTGGAGATCTGCACATGGATTGCCCTCAATTCGACACAACCATTAAAAGAATTAGCTAGCTAGTATTACAACTGAAGGATAGGTTACAAAATGTCAGGACAACTTCCTCATTGAGAAATTATAGCACCTTCTTTAAAAGTTCGCTAATAAGGTTAAAGAAAAGTTACAAAGCTTTGAAATTCTAGAACACGAGAAATGCAGCTCAAATCAATAACACAGCTAGCCGTAGACAGCATGACTGTGAAAAAAAGTTAAATGAGCCTCCGTTGGTATGGCAACAGTCTTTACTGACAACAAACTTAATAGCAACAATTAATTGGCCGAAATTTGTCCAAATTGGACGTGGAGTCATATTTATTCAAAAAGAAACCTAATTTTCCTATCCAGGAGGTTTTTTGACGTAGCTTCAGCTCTGTGCTAAAAAAAAGTCATATTTCGGAAATCACTTTTCCCGAAATAAACGTCTACTGAATCAAAGATGAATTTGACCTATTTCCCAGCTGATATTATAAAATGATATTAAAATTTCCCGAATACCGTATCTCGAAACAGGTCCCCATTCGATATCAAATCAAGTGACATGAAGTTTGAATACTCCACTTTAGAGTTCCCTTCGAAGTGAAACATACATACTTTAACTAAAAAATGTCCGATGACTGCCATTCGAAGCTGCCGAAACCCCCTCTGCAATACAAAGGAGAGACTTGTAGAAGATAACTTATACAGAGAAATCAAAGGAGCGTCTCTACAACTTGCTTTAGAAGCGAACTCTATCAACGAGTCTTCAGCCGCACTCATTATTGTTGAAAACTATGGTAGCTAAGAAAGTAAAAGAAAAAAGGAGCTTGCATAATTTGAGGATTTTCCAATCCTGTAAATATAAGTAAATGATAGCTGTGGTTAAATATACATAGATTATACGGAACGATATATATGCTAAATGAATACCATGATTAAATATTACCAGAATTAATTAATTACCAAGAAATAAATAGACTACCAGCGCTGGTACATCCTGATAAAAGTCCATTATATATATATTTCATTTATTTTATGACATTTATTTTATGTAGAGAACTATATATATATATATATATATATATATATATATATATATATATATATATATATATATATATATATTTCTCTACATAAAATAAATGTCATAAACATTTCTTTACACTCTCATTCAAAAATGTCACTGCATTTTACAATAAACAGAGAATAGATATATTGTACTTACAGTTCAGCAGACAATTGTAGAGCAGACGACTTCTGAATTTTATTGAAATCACATATAGTAACAGCAGGAAATGGAACGTTCCAAATGGGATAGTTGGTAGTCTCTACAGTTGTAATAATAGGCGCTGATACGAATCTTTCCCACATTAACCAAATGTAATAACCAGTTCCACACAGGGCAAGAAATTGAACCAATATCCAAAGCAATCTGAATAACATAAATTAACCAATTTTTTTTAATATATAAAATAATAAACTGGAAACAAATGCTGAAGTGTTTTAACTTTTTACACAGCGATACTTTGTATCTATATTATAATCTTAAGACTCTCATTAAAAGTTGAAGCAGTTTTATTTATTATCAAGAATATTTCCTTTCCTACCTACAACATTGCATCGAACAGTTTTTAAATACCAGAGTCTTTTCTATTTAAATATCCTAAATTTGTTACGTATGGTTTCCAAATATTTATTTCTCAATTTATTCCTTACTGAAATTATTTTCAATAGTCGTTTACAGCTCCGTGTATTTTCTCGTATTTCCTTGTATTTCAGTAATCAATATACAATATACAATGTCAATATACAATAATCAATATACATACCTATTACATATTGTTATCTTGTTAACTCTGACTCCAAAATATACATATTACGTAACTATCCGTAGGGATCAAAAGATTGTCGTTAGCGATTAATCGCGAGAATCAAACAATCTAGTTCACTTTAAATCAATTCTGTTTGGATGGGGCCGAACGAGTTAACTCGTTAACTTTCTACAAATTACGCGTATAACGTCATTACACGTGTCGATCAAACGCGACAAAACGACGATCGATAGTCTGAATCAAATTCAATCGATTTTGCTTCTACAGGGAGCACTAACACTTTAACTTTTATATCCAAATATACGTCTATTACATCACTACGCGTGGCGATCATAAGAGCTCAAACGACGATAAAACGTTCTGGCCCAATTCCGATTAATTTTGATTCCATGGAGGCTTACAGGTTAACTTGTTAAGCCTCTACAAATTTTTGTAATTACGTCATTATACGTATTAATCAAACGACCATTCTTTGTGTTTAAACGTGATTTAATAACGAGCAAACAATCTGACTCAATTTCTGTAAGTTACGCTTACATTTAGGCAGGGGTAAGAGTGGATCTGAAAAGGCGAGGAGACGGTAGGTAGCGGCATGATACCACGCCGTTCCCCCTACCTATCTTTGCCCATTGTAATTTTTTAGGAACTGGGGGGACGCCATACATATTTTTCCGAGGTGGGGGGCGACGTCCCCCAGCGTTTCCCCACACTTTTAACCCTGCATTTAGGGCGAATAGGTTAACTTTTACCTCTCTACAAATTATGCATATTACGTCACTGTGCTTGGTGATCAAACGCTAATTGTTGGCGGTTAAACACGATCAAACGATGATCTGGCTCAATTCCGATCAATTTTGCTTTCATATGGTGAACAGGTTAATTTCTTAACTACCCTACGCAAATAGCCTGCTTATTACGTTACTATGCGAGGCGATCAAATTATGGTTATTGATGATCACTCGCGATCTAGCTATGATCAAATGACTTTGCCGAATTTCGATCAATTTTTCTTCCATGGGGCTGAATAAATGAATTTGTTAACACTCTACAATTTAAATGAAATACGTCATTATGCATGGTGATCAAACGCTGATTACACCGGCCTGCGAAATAAATTTTTTTTTCTCTCCGGCAAAAGCTTGAAGAGGTGATTTAACCTAATTTAGGTGTGCTGATTTCAAATATCGAAACCGTTTTTGCCTATCACATACAATTTTCTTTTTCTTTCTTTCTTATTTTATTATATCTATTATTATTATTATTATTATTATTATTATTTTGCTATTTGCAATCGAAATTTTAAATATTGTTGTAATTTCAATAGACAACACCATAATAGAGAATATGTATAATTTGTATGGGACATGATCAAATTGCAATGAATATACAAAACACTACTTTATGTAACACGTTCATTTGTAAAAGGTATATATTTCACCACAAAAACACCATATTTTTGCTTATCACATAAGGTTTGCTACTATGAAATCAACTTTTTCATACTGTTTGAATTTCAACACAAAGTTCAACATAATAGACAATATCTGCAATGTGAATAGAACATGATCTAATTGTAGCGGATATACAAAAAAGCACTACTTAATGTAACATGTTCATTGCTGAATGTATGAATCTCACTACAAGAACACTATGTTTTGCTGCGCTTTGATGTGAATGAACACTATGTTGATTTGCGTTTGTGTTCTTGAGTGGGTTATCTCGTACTAGACACCAACAGTAATTTGACATCATGGAGACGTCCCATCGTCCCTGATATCTTCGTTCCATTTCTTTTATGTCTTGATGGAACCATTCGCCATGTTCCTCGCTGAATGTTCCTAAATTTGCAGGAAAATAGTCCAGATGACTCTGCAGGAAATGTAATTTTAAGCTCATGTGGCAACCTAATTTCTGGAAGTTGTACAGCATAGTTTCGACAATCTATTGGTAGTTGTCATTTTTAACATTATCCAGGAATTTGCTGGAAACATCTTTGAATCATTCCTATGCCTCAAGCTGTATTTCGTTCATCGTCGTAGTGAATGTAGGAACCTTCATAAGCCTGTGAATTTCCGGGCCATCAAAAACCCCTTCCTTAATTTTGGCATCTGACAATCCTGGAAATTTCTGACAGAGGTACCGAAAGCAGGGACTACTTCTATCCAAACTCCTAACGCACTGCTTCATAATTCAAAATTTTATATGTAAAGGGGGTAATAACACATTTGAGGATTAATTAATGGACGATTTACAATGTTTCTTGCTCCTGGCACGAGCTGTTTCCTCTTCGGCCACTCAGAAACTAACCAGTATTTATCCTTGTCCCGAGAGTTCCACTCACACAGAAAACACGGGAACTTTATATAACCTTCTTACTATCCCAATATGATACCGCGCACTTTTGAATCAAAGCACAGTAACCATCTGAGTTCATTGTATTTCAGTTTCTGCAAAATCATAGATAAATTGTGATAGTTTTCATTAAGAGATGTTGAATGGACAATTGGCACTGAAGCAATTTTATTCCCATTATGCTGAAGAACACCTTCGAGACTTCTTTTACTCGAATCAATAAATAGGCGCTAGTCCTTTGCTTGGTAAACTATTCCAAGGCAATGAATCAATCCAGGGATATCACAGCAAAACACAAGTTCTTCTTCTTGAATAAAAGACTGCCTGAATTCTTCCTCACGATTTCTGTATCAATATGAATTTGTCCCAGGAAGTAAAATATTTCTCTTTTATAATGTTGATCCTAAAAGTTCACTCTTTTCTCTAGTGAGACCTAGGTCACGCATACCAAATCATTTACGTCATACTAATTATAAAGACATGGTGTTTTATCTTCAACATCCTGTATAAATGTCAGTGGCGGCTCGTGGAATTTAAAAGTGGTGGGGCACATCCAAAATACCTACATACTAGGGCGTCATATATATATATATATATATATATATATATATATATATATATATATATATATATATATATATATATATATATATATATATATATATCATTAATAATCTACTGTAGTAAAATACTAATTAAACATTTTTATTATGTCGGTGGATAGTCTTGCCTCCCGCCCCCTACCATAATCTGAAATAATCTACTGCTACACACTAGGATAACATTAGGAGTGACCATTCTTTTGAATCCTGCCATCGTTGAAGATCAGTAGCGTGATATTCAGGAACGTATTTAACATTTTTGCCACCTTTGAGCCATTGTAAAAATGCCGCCCCGTCAATAACAATAAATTAAATACCAGTATAGCAAGGGCGCCCATATTGTGGTTTCCAAGGTAGGGCAAGTATAAGCGACGTTTCAAAAATAGTTTCAAATTTTGCTGTGACTAATGTAAAAATTCTATTGGATTTTCGATATTCTGAAGTACAATTTCCTCTAGGGGGCGAGCGCCCCACCTTGCCCTACCTGATGGGCGCCCTTGCAGTATAGAAATTCTGAAACAGTTGCTGAAAGCAAGTTCATGAGATCAGCCAAGTTCAAGAATAATAATACAACATTGAAACATTCAAATTTCTTGCGTTGGCGGCTCGGTTGATGTTTGAAAACTGTACGTAATTCTGGAAGTTTATCAACAATGGAAATGTTTTAAAATTACGATAAAAGAATAAGGTGTCAACAATACGAGAGGGAAAATAATTGATGTAAATTAATAACTACAATGTTAATTACTTACTTCTTGTCAAGCAGATTTTTTTAAATTTACATATGCAATAATCCCGTGTCATATCACCATAACTATGCATAATAAATAAATACCTGAAATTTCCAAAGCTGGTATTAAAAAAATGATCTCAGAAAACTCGCCGTCCCAGGCCATGACCCATGTTGGCCCATGTGTAAAAACGCCCCTGATTGATATTTTGGGCAACGAATTATTTATTTGTTTTCAACAACAATTTGTTTCAACTACTATATGTCCATTTCCTTCAATTGTGTGTGGTTTCTTAATTACTTTTCTGGGAAACATTATATACGTAAAGTGTAGCTCACTATTTGAAAATACGATTGCAGATGCCGATTGGTAACTTATGCGTGTAAATTTTAGGTCAATGTATTGTAAATTAACTGCACCATGGTGGCAACCCTTAATATGTCATTCACTACACCCGGAAAGGCCAAGCATAAACCTTTTCCATCCCCAAATTCTGAAAATGGCTTGACCCTCCTTCCCCTTCTTACGTTCCACTCTGTACAGAGTTGAGTTTCCTTGTCGCGACCTTCTTACCGCTATGTTCCATAAGACAGAGCATAGCGCCTCATGCGACAGGTCTCAACATTACTGTGCCCATTTTCAATGGACATAGCCATAAGATCCCCTGCCACCTCTGATGATAGGGCTACTGTCAAAGCATAAAGATTGTAAGTCCGCAGCCAAAAAACAACCGTCGCTGAGTTGCCAAGTTTCGACTATCCTACGAGAGCGCATAATCACAGCCTCCTTCACTCGCAAACACGGCTGTGGCGGAACAAATCCAAACATTACAAAAGAAAAAAAGAAAAAGAAAAAGAAAGAAAGAAAAAATTCTGTTAATGTATTAGTACTGATTTAATAATTGCAGTTCTATTTAGATCATGAATGGCAGGGCACGTGACCGGGTGCCCCTTAAACAGATCCGCCGCTGATAAATGTATCATCATCACCATTCTCCGCACTTGAATATTACGAAGACACACTCTCCGATAACTGTATTGGTGGTTTTGGGACAGGAATATCGGGATCATGTGGTATGGGGGTTACGGCTGATGGAAGGCTCGGAAACACAATGTGCTTTTCGTTTTTCGTATTGAAATCGGACACTTTACATACACAAAAATAACAGTCGTTAACATGGTCTCTTTGTTCCCGCCAAACCATTGGGAATCCGAATGGCATTGATGGCAACATTCCTTTGTACCATTGCAGCAAGTTTTTTACACACGTTTTACATACAATATGAGGTGCAAAATTCTTGTCCTGATCACCTAACTTCATGTTGAAATATGCCAAGTACATGCTTTTTATAAATGGCGTAATATTTCGCTTCTGGCATTTAATTGTATAATGGCCACAACAGAAAGAGTTTGGATTGTTCATACATTTTCGCCTCCGAACATCACTGCCACTTGCCATTTTTAACACAAAATCACTCACGGATTGACTTCAAGTGCACACTGAGAAAAATCCGTTCTCTAGACAGCGGTACATTTTACAAATATACGGAATTCTCTTGTTTACTACATAAATCAGTACGGAGCATACGTTATCCGTCTACATAGGATACATACATAGGAACTGCCCTTAGATGTTACATCATGCTGTTTTAAGATGTTTGATATCTAACAGTTTTCCTTATAATACATACATATATGTATATTACCTTCGTCAGTTATATGTTATAGGTATACGTCCATTTGTATGTCAGATCCTGACCGCCTTTATTGTTTCATACGGAAATTACGCCTAGGTGGAACACTTATACAAAAAGTATTATAAAACATGCGTTTTCCGTTATACGTTTGCTGTACATTAAGTCCAAAAACTACAGGATTTATAAGTGTAACAACGATTTTAAGTACGCCACACACGATTTCTTTCTCAGTGCAAGTTGTAACTTATAGACAAAGGCGTGATGCAAAATCCCAAAATCCCCTCTCAGACAAAAGAACTTGGAGTACTGACCTTGTCTGGCAGTGCGCAAGAGCGAACTACAACTGTTATATTTTTGTTCAGGTATTGCTTGATAATTATATAATTCCCCCCAAAACAGAAGACATACAATATTAAATCTCAGACATGTCCATACCTGCATTCCATACACCCAATCCAAACTTTATTTATAAAAACGAAGCTCCGTTAGCATAAACATGAGAAGGAATTGTAACAAATCTCTACGTAATACGAAGCAACTATTATTATTATTATTATTATTACATAAGAACACTAAATCTAACGTACGTACATTACATAAATTACTTCTGCCGGAAAATTTTCACAGGCCGGTGTTATTAACGATTAAATGCAATCAACCAACTATCAAACGATCTGGCTGAATTCTGATCAATTTTGCTTTCCTGGGATGAACGGGTTAACTCGTTAACTCCCTACCAAATCATGCGTATTACGTATTTACTCGTGCCTACCAAACGCTGATTGTTGTAGATCAATTGCAACCTAACGACAATGGAACGATCTGGCCCATTTTTTTATTGTTTCCTTCCATTATGAGGGTGGCTAATAAGTTAACTTGTTAGAAATATAGTAAATTTTGTCATTACGCATGGCGATCAAACGATAATTGTTGACTATCAAACGACAATCAAGTAATATTGCCTAATTCCGATCAAGTTTGATTCCATTGGGGTTTACTGGTTAACTTGCTTATCTCCCTACAAAATTATGCCTATTATTTCCTATGCGTGGTGATCAAACAATATTTTTCAGCAGTCGAACGCGATCAAACGACCATCAAACAATCTGGTTCAATTTTAATCAATGACGCTTCATAATTTTAATCTCTGAAATTATAAACAACTTCTTATTTTCAAAAGAAAGAATTTGACTCCTGGCTGAAAGAAATCCTTTGAGATGTGATATTTCCGCACCTACAAATGTCACTTTAGCACAGTGGCGTATCTATCATTAACAACAGATAGGACAAGTGTGGGAATGGCGCCCCCTATCTTCCTAGCTCTCCATTAATATTTCAATTCCATCTTTTCCTTTCTACTTCTTTGCAAATACGATTGGGACTTGACTCTGGAAAAACAGAACTTCATTATTAAAATTATTTTATTTTCAATTTAAGATGCGAATATAATCTTTTTACAAGATCAAAGAATTTCAAATGATTGAAAAACTTTAATATGTTTGAATAATTACTATTTTTCTACACATAAAATACGTCCTTTTTGCCTTAAGTAATGCATACTTGTCTATAGAGCCCTTAAAATTCGTTTTCTCAACTACTTCCCTTTCAACATTTATTATTGGTAAAGTAGAAGAGTTTGTCTTCAAAAGCTGATACTTATAAGTATGATATGTTTTGTTCAAGCTTCTACAAATGTTTTCTAAGTCATTGCTGTCAGAATCGTAATACAGTTTGTTCACGTCTAGAAGGAGCCCGAAATTTCAACAGCATCTTGCAACGAAACGAACCTTTCATTCTGTTATATGAGAACGCATTCAAGCGATTCCTTGAATATATTTTCCATCTCTTGCTTATTGTTTAATTCTCATCTCTCGAGATTCACCAGCTATAATTTTCTTTTTAATGTTACGTCATTTTAACTTCAACATTCAGTTGTTTAAAGACTATTAGTTTCTATTTTGAGATATTTCAAATCTAGAGTGGAGTGGTATCATGGTAGTTCATCTTAGGATTCTGGAACCTTTTTTGATCTCTATCGATTGAAGTGAGTTTGTTATTCCAATACAAAAGCTCACTCATCAAACTCATCCAATGAAGATTAAACGCGCCATAGTGGTAGAACTTTACTTACTCTAGAAGGATGTGCAATATTATGTTGCGCAGAGTTATGGTTCCCGAGTTATGGACGGTCAAATTCTGCATTATATTTTCAAAACCAAAACCATATATATATGTAATTGATCCGATCAGGACCAAAGGTGCCTTAATGGTAAGACTTAACTAGCTATATAAATATATGAAATATTGTGTTGGGGTAGCTTACAGTTCCCGAGATATTATGGGTCATATTTTTGAAATCAAAAACCCATACACCAAACTAAATCATTCGAGATCAAATTTGGCATACTAATAGAAATAAACTTATTGTAAAAGCGTGTGCAATATTATGTCATGCAGGCTTACGGTTTGCAATTATGAAGGGTCAAATTTTGCGACAATTTTATTTTATAAAATATAACTCAAAATTTAACCGCCCATAACTTGGGAACTGTAAGACTTGCATATCACAAACATGCACATACACAACAGATCCGATCGAAATCAAATTTGTCATAATTGTAGAACTCAACAAGTTACATAAATATATTAAATGTTATGTTGTGATCTTCACGGTTCGCGAGTTATGGCCAGTCAATTTTTGCGTTATATTATTAAAAACCATAACCCACACATCAAACACACCCGACTGCCGCCAAACTTGTAATACTGACAGAACTTAACCTATCATAAAGGTTATGAAATATATTGCCCAGGATTATCGTTCCCGTGTTGTGGGCTGTGAAATTTTGCGTCATGTTTTTTAAAACTCAGATAAGTGTAAATGATCTGATTGGGATTCGTTTTGCAATAATGGTAAACCTCAGCAAGATATATAAACATAAGAAATATTACGTTGTGGAGGCTTACGGTTTAAGAGTTATGAGCTGTCGAATTTTGCGTCATATATTCCAAAGTCAAAACCCATACCCCAAATTCATTCGACTTGGCATAATGGTAGAATATCATCTACTACGAAAAATTTTAAAATATTATGTTGTGCAGAGTCATGGTTCTCGAGTTATGGGCGGTCAAATTTTGCATCATATTTTAAAAAACAAAACTCCATATATGCGTAAAGTATCCCATCAGTACTAAATGGGTTATAATGGTAGACCTTAACAAGCTAATGAAATATTATGTTGTGTGGTACAGTCTTACGGTGTCTGAGTTATAGGTAGTCAAATTTTGAGCCGTATTTTCGAAAAGAAAATACATCAAACTCATCCAATTGGATTCAGATTTAGCATCGCCTACTATTGAAGAGTGAAAAATATTATGTTATGCAGATTTATTGCTCCCGATTTATGGACAGTCAATTTTTTCTTTTTCTTTCTTTCTTTCTTTCTTTCTTTCTTTCTTTCTTTCTTTCTTTCTTTCTTTCTTTCTTTCTTTCTTTCTTTCTTTCTTTTTTTTTTACGAAATAAACTCCCATATAATTTTAAATAGTCCGATTGGGATCAAATTTACAGTGATGATAGACCTTCACCAGCCATATAAGCATATAAAATATTATGTTGTGCAGGCTTATGGTTCCCGAGCTATGCAAAGGTCGAATTTTGTGTCTTATTTTGAAACAGAAATCCCATACACTAAACTCGTTTGATTGAGATCAGACTTGGCATGGTGACAGAACATTCCCTACCGGTACTATATAAACGTTTTAAATATTAAGTTGTGTAGACTTATGGTACCGGCGTTATGGTCAGACAAATTTTGTCTTATAATTTGGATATACGTATATATATATATATGGTTAGGAATAGATTTTAGTGCAGCGTCCCTTTCAAGCTATGAGACCTGAACCAACAGTTTAACGCTGAATCCGAATCACATGAGCTACCGCAAATAATCGAGCCCAGGCGTCACACACCAAATACTTGTATGCTAATCATATCGACACAAGGAAGTCTCCATGTATAGGATGGACCATTTATCTTGATACGCCCTTGTAACTTTTAAATTGATGCACAAAAAGAAGCTGAAGTTTTGTACCATGCAAATCTCGTCAGGGGAACGTTTGGTATGCTCTGTAATACCACAAGGTTAGTAGTGTTGCCAAGCAAATATAAACTTGTATTTTTTCAAATGTCACTAAGTTAGGTTACTATTATGTCAAATGTATATGTAAAATGAAAATATACGATACCACGCTCGTTATGCAATGTTGCAAACTAAGGACGTAGTCTCTACAACAATAATAATGCTAATGAGATAGACGTGCCAATGCACATCCAAAGTATTTTAATGTTGAATACTATGATCATGATATTATGGATTTTGAATGAATACAAAGTTACAGAGGGAAGAAAATTTTACTTTTTTTAAAAGCCTTTATTTCGAAAAACTGCTTGGATAAATATCTCATCCAATTGTATAGGTGGTTTTCAATAGATAGGAAGATCATAAACCGTTTGTATGATTTTGATATATCAAACAGTTCTGGATATGTAGTATAAACTGTTAAATTTTTCAAAACTGTTTAAAATTATTTAATTCCGAGCACTTATTGTAATTACATCTACTAAAATGTATTGTAATGTTATAAAAGCAAAGTAAATCAAATATTGTTTTAAAAAGTTTCTGCAAATATACCATTTTAAGCAATATATATATTAAATTTTACCATTTTTCTCATATCTCCCGAATGGTTTGAGATATTCAATTTCTGTAAACAGCGTTATGATCTTTATTCACAATATATATGTAAATTATCCGAGTGGGATTAAATTTGGGGCTAGCTATATAAGCGTATGCAATATTACGTTGGGTGGGCTTCTGGTCCCTGACGTGAAGTCATTCACTAAATCTATCCGAATTCGATTAAACTGGCGTCGTGAAAGACCTTAGTCTGTGAAATTCGATTAAACTGGTGTGTTCTACAGACTTTGGGTTCTCAAGTTACGCACAACCAAACCTGTAAATTATTTGAAATAAGAAAAACATAATAAATACCATTTAAATATGAATTAAAAGTGAATTTTAGACGATAAAAACAATAATCTAATGAAGGACAATATTTTACGACTGTGTGTACTTTACTTTTCATCTTTAATTTGATTTTCAGACGTTAAAAAATATAAACTTTTCTTCTTAAAAGTATAAAAGTAACACTGAATAAATAGAACTTATCCTATATTGATCAAACTTGGAATGGAAGTAGACGTTGACTAAACATGTCAAATATTTTCCTGTAAGGACCTTTAATTCTTGAATTATAGACCATCAAATTTGAAGTTTGAAACTAGTCAAATTTTAGCAAAAAATAATCTAGTTGCTCTTGGATACTTACAACAAAGAAGTACTAGTTTTTCCGTAGTCGGGTAAGGACTATCCTTCGTCCGTTTGTTTCAGATTTAAACATTTAATTGAGAAAACATTTGAAATGAAATGAAATTTTTGAGTTCAACGTCGCATGAATATATTCATTAGGCTAAGGGAGACAATGATTAAAGCAAGTGAATGATAATGGAAAAATTGATGAAGAGTGTAGAAACTAGAGTGCCCTGAGAAAACCCACGAGCACTATGTTGTCCACCACAAACTTACTTGGCCGGGGATCGAGGCAGGGATCCCACACACTAGAGGTAAGCACTCTATCACTGAGCCACTCTGCTCTCTGTGACGTAGTTCAGTCTCAGTAAGAAAGACTCGACAAGCTAGTTTCGTTGTTAAGAATTTAAGTAAATAATTATCGCTTTGTATAGATTTTCTAAACGTACTCTAATGACACAATGTTGTAAGCATCACGGTAAATCAAATAAATGATAATAATCATAGATACTTAGAAAATATAAACAATTAACATTTTAGATTTAATTCATGTAGATATGTCATAACAAATTAGTGAAATTCTATTCAAAATTTGAAGAAAACGGGAATTATAATGAAGAACTACTAAACAAAAGTCTGATGTAATAATAACAATAGTCCTACATAACTTACCTTTCATATATGTGACTTCCAGGTTCTATTATATACTTATATCCATGCATGGTAGTGTGTTTGCAATATTCTTTCATTGCCCACGTGAAAAAGTTGCGCAAATTAAAATGATTTCTTGTACGCTCCATTTTGTCTGGTTACTACCTTTGGAAATAACAGATAAACGCACAAGAAGGCTTAGCATCTAGCACGTAGAAAGGGAGAATAAAATTGGGAAGGATATATGGCTTTAATCGATCTTTCCTTTAGAGATAGGTTACGCTAGTTTATTCAAAAGACTTATCGAAGATTAATGGGTATTTAGGAAAGTTTACATATCATTCATTACAACTATACACTTTGAAAAGAAGAAGAGACATAATCTTCTCTGTGGGTCTTCAAAGGTAAAAAGAAATAAACACTTTTGCGTGAAACCTAACAAAACATTTTATTTTTCATGTGGTCATCATTGCATGCTGGCAAAATGTGTAAATAGTAGAAACACTTTACACCCAAGTTAACTGACAAACGTATAGATCGTTTACACAATTTAATGCTTCATTAAATACCTACTAAATGAAAAGTACAGTATTTGTATGAAGGTGCAGCTAGTACATGTTAATTTGTAAATATTGACATTTTTTAAACTTTTGACCTGGTTTTAAACCCCTTGCAAAATGGTCTTTCTACATTATTTAGTAGTATTTATTTATTGTTTCCAAACATGCCTTTGAGAGGCTTAGTGTGAGTTGAATTGAAAGGAAGTGGGTAAAGTTTTAACACTGAAAAGGGTCGATTTACCTACGCAATTATATCTCATTGAATATTAACAATAATGATTTTGTTACATTCACTTGAGCTAAGCGCATGATATATAGCATTCAGAGATTATTTACCATAGAGTGAACACAGTGGTTGCCAAATGCATTTTCATGTGTTAATTAAATTTCATTCAAACATTTACAATGCCAGCTAATTCTTTTAAACATCTTTGACGAAAACTAGAACCAACATATTTAACAACATATACAATGAGAAAGACGAGTAGTGCATAACGATGTGTAATGTACACTCACCCTCAAAAACCTCATTCATGTACTATAAGTGACACTTTATACCAGTAACACTACCTTCACCATATATTACTGTTGTTGTTATGTCAAAATTTAGCGTCTCTTTTCAGCACCGCGGCTAAATGAGACGAAAATCTAGTTTCAGATCGAATCCAAATTACTCTACTGAGTTGAATGGCTTCTTAGCGGAAATCGAAGTCAAGACCACTTCGATTTCATTAATACACTTCACTAATATTGCGATGAATTTCAGCCACTTTCACTCCGTTAGCACTAAGAAAACGAATCACAGGGCGCGTTTCACAGTCGGCGGAGGCATTTTAACAACTCACAAACAAACGTTCGGTAATGGCATCTGTGGCTTCCTAACATATGTAGCTACATAGTGCGCATGCGCATGATGCCGACCGCAGAGCTCTAGTAGCCGAATTTCAGAAAGTGCTTACTTAGAAACACGCCTCGTATTATTATTTCTTTGAAAGTTTATAAACAAAAGATCTTAGTTACTATTAATTATCTTCAAAACTTAGTTCAAAGTAAGAAAATAATAAGCAACAAATCTAAACCGATAGCAAGAAATTGTTTGTATATTTCTAGATTAGTTTGTCACTGCAGTTACTCTCTACATTTTTGTTATATGATTATCAGATCATCTAAAGAGTATTGAACCTTCTGCGCACGACAGCGCGTTAGTGTCCAACATCTCAGAGTATATGAGTCGCAGCGGATCATGTCTAACATCATTTAGCAGCTGACATTTGAAGCTAGTGGATATGCAAAAAATGTTGGAATTCTTATAATCAGACGTAAGATAATGCACGTAAGATGATGGAAGATGAGTAAACTTTCCTCAAAACAGCGATACATTTTACAATTTTATTTCGATAAAAGCACAAATGCTGCGAGAAAAATGTAGATGGCGTACTTAAAAAGGTAGATTATATGCGTAATTCCTGTAGTTTTTGGACTTGACAAACAGCAAACGTATAACTGAAAACGCATCCTTTACAGTACTTTCCGTATAAGTGTTCCATCAAAACGTATTTTCCGCACGAAACAATATAGGCGGTCAGGATCTCACATACAAAAGGATGTAAATAACATACAGCTGAGGAGAGGGTGTAAATGTGGAAACGTGAGGGTAATATGGAAACGTAACGTATATTGACTGCAGAGAGCTTTACCCTAGCGGCGATTGCCGTAAACAATCACCCTCGTCCCCATTGGTCACGGCACAACGCTATGAAGCAGTCGGCCAGTGTAGTTAATGGTGGTGCGTCGATTGTTGTTTACACATTTTCGTGAAGTTTTTGGAGGTAAGTGTGTAATATTATTAAGTCTAAAGTATCATAGATGTAGTGTAATACATGTCAGAATATTGTGAAAGGGGGTTATTGGGAAGGTATTGGTGGCTTTCAATCAAGCACAAGCAAACGTGTTTTTAACTTAACTCGCACAATCCAATTTGACTATAGTGCTGGAAACTTGGAAACATGTGGATGGGGGAAATGTGGAAACGTTTCCACGTTTCTCTCACCCTAAAGACCATGGCACTGTTTTATTAGTAGTAAATAATTTATTGAAGATAATACACATTTGAATCATACAAGTATATATTAGATACTTTTTATTCATGGCCTAACTGAGGGGTAAGGCTCAGGGGTAAAGCAAAGGGGAAACTGACAAAGAGTAGGAAAAAAGGCAAATAATTGTCTCCACGATTTTTATAACAGGGTCCCAGCGTATCGAGTACCTCTTCAGAGGACCCCAGCGTACCGAGCACCACTTCAGAGGATCCCAACGCTCCGAGTACCTCTTCAAAACTTTGTGTATCACCATATGAAATCGTAAAAGTACCCCCTTTGAAGAGGAAGACTTCGAATAGAGGTCATATGCCGAGTTGTTGCACTGTTTTCACATCGTCTCCGTACAAAAAACAGCTCGAAGAATCCTTATCTAAGAGTACGACTAGACCTAAACAGAAGCCGCCTGCAGCCGGTAAGAAAACTAGAAAAATGCCCAAAGTTCCTCCTCCAATTGAAAGAAAACTGCAGTCTATCTTCCAGTAGGAGTTGAAGAGCCCATCGAAAAGGACACCCTGTGCATATTTTATGGGAATGTATTTTCGAAAGATATGCGTGGTGAACTATGGATTCAATGTCAATTATGTGAGAAATGGAGTCATTCTGAGTGTGCCGGTGCGGAACCAGACATTTATATTTGTGATTTCTGCAAATAAGACTTACCTACATAACATTTTTGTCTGCTGACAACAAAACCTTGAATCGAAATTTGTTGTAATCATTTAAAATCTTTTGCTTTCTTTGTTTCATCTACAGATTAAAAATATACTATGATTAAAAACATACTATGATCCAACAACTTTATGTGTTTACACATTGATTTACTGTAATTTTAGGGTGTTTCCACATTATCCTCAGTTTTTAAAAAAATTGAAATATGCTAGTCATGTGCTAAACATCTTTTTATTTTTTATGTACATGTTTTTGGACTTGCGAATTATGGTCCAATATTTCTAACATTATAATGTATTTTGAGGCAATTTTCCAGGTTATATTAACGATTCACTGCATTTTTTATAAATTAAATACAAACTGGGTTTCTACATTTGCATCCTCTCCTCTATGTAATATAAGGAAGACTGTTAGTTATCAGATATTTTGCAATAGCATGATGCAACATCTAAGGGCAGTGTAAATGTAGCATACGGATAACATGCTCCGTACTGATTTCTGTAGTAAGCAAGAGGATAATATATCGCTGTCCGGAAAACGGATTTTTCTCAGTGCATTTAGGAATCTGTGATATTTATAAGCATGATACGTTATCAAATCCAACAGCCAAATGATGGTTCAGGTGTTTTCGTTCTGGAAATTTCGAAGTCCAAGATGCTTCTCTCAGTGGAAGACCAATCATAGCAAAAGTGGACGATATTGCCAAGGACCTAAACATCCATATATAAACAGTGTTAAACCACTTGGAGAGATCTGTCTACAAATTGGTTTAGTGAACTCTGACGACTTTTTATCTAAAAATTTTTAAAATGATAATTATCTGTAGTTTGATATGAAGTGAAAGCACCAGCAGATCTTGTGTATCTACAGTGGCTCAAGTTTCACTTGTTAAGTTCCCATGCTAATTATTGTCCGTGGTGATCAGCATTTCTGGCAGTAGTGTACCGTACCTGTTAAATGGCGTGTAAGGACCACATGAATAACGCCAAATGAAAAAGAGAAATAAAAGACGTTTTGTAAACAAAATTTCATTCGATATTGTTGTTCAAATATAAAACACTATAGTGTTTTCGTCTTTAATATTTAGTTATATAACTTCGGGAATGATTATTGACTTTTTTATAAAATAATCCCAGACATGTTAATGAAGTATTCTACTGCAAGAAAAGGGAGGAATTCAGTGCATTGAGAGAGAAAGGCAATCTAAATTTGTAACATAGTTTTATCTTTTGTTTAAAGCAATATCGAACTTTGTAGTTTTACCAAACTTTGCAAGGAAGAAGTAAAGAACGAGGTGGAAGAGAAGAAGCACAACTCTGATGGTTTCGAAGCGTAGCAACCAACGATCAGAAAATCGAAATCGTTTGTTGCATGTAAGAAAAATGTCATGGACTGCAAAAAAAGATTCATACAATTATAGACAGTGGTTAGGAAATTGCAAGAAGCACCGAGGTTCAGGAGCAGTTAACTTTAGATGACAGTTTCTTGCGGCCGAGGAATAGGATGGAGACCCTATTCACATGGTTGAAGATACACAATTATATTCAGCGTACCGTTGACATAATTAGAAAAAGGGAAAAGAAAAGACAAAAGGTTATCGAATCGTGGATTTGAAAAAAAATCTAAGGAGTTTGATTATTTATATCTTACGAGTAATTATTTTTTTAATGTGTAAAGAGGGGAGAATGTTGGGATAATATGCTAGACGGAAAGTGTCAGTGAAAGAATTACATGCCGGTAATTAAATGTTGTTAGGCGAGACTCTGTGAGAACAGAAAAAATAAGATATTAGAAGGAGTTCGAGGCAATATGGCGTCGATATAGGACAACCCATCTCGAAATCCAGTTTACTACATCTTTATTTTTCTACAAATGTTATTTTTTTAAGTTCTTTTCAGTGTGATACAAACTTTTACAGAGTGTGGACATTCTTGAAGTTACTAATCTTACTATTTACAATGTTTATAGTGACTGACAATTAGTTTAACACGGTCGATTTCGGGCAAGATGTTTGCGCCACTTTGATTTACAACTTCGGTTGTAATTTTGATACTACATAGTGTTTAACAATTTTGCTTAGATCAATTCCTAGTTTTTAACAATTGATAGTGCAATAGCCGACATGGCTAATGGCTGCGGTAGCTAATTATTTGTAACCACAAATGTGGTTTTAGAACAAGAACAAGATATTAGAATATGTCGTAAAGACGCATATTTTTTGTTCACGCGCTACCCTAGCCAACTGTTTTAAGTGTCACAAGGAATTGTGTAAGGTTAGATTTTACATCGAAGTTGTACCACCCGAGTGTGACGAAATGTTACGTGATATTATCATGGGTGTGAAAGTAGAATAAAACGAGCCCTGCGGGGCTTGTAGCCCACTTCGCTCGCTCAGCTATGTTTCGTAAGTAAATCACTTTTTATGCATTATATTACGTATAAGGGCAAATGAGTATTATTTTATCTTATTTTAGTGATAAAAGTGTTATAAAAATTTTAAAAAATGGAAATATGTTACATCCCTGGTGGTTATTCCCGAGCAGATAGAGGTACATTGTTTGCTTGGTTTTCAGTAGCATATATTATCGATTTAATATCGCTGGTAACGGAATCTGTAACTTAAGTAACTATAAATTTTATTTAAATGTGATTAAAAATATTGAGTAGACGGAGGGACGCCATGTTGATTGTTTACATTTTAGTTGGTGTGTGCGCGCGCATATAGCGGAAGTTGTATTTCTCGAGTATGATAGAACACTTAAACTGGTAAGCAGTTCGTTGCTTCATACAAAAAAAAATTGTAAGGCATTGGTTATTTTTCGTTGAATTTTTAAATATTAGATGGTAGTGCATGTTGTGAAGTATGTAATCTTTATTTCATTAAAATGATTTTAAAGTGTAATTGCATTCAGTACTTGGAGTGGACTGGTTGTATGTAAGGCTACTGATTGAGCTTATTAGTGTAATCTAATCTGAGGTGTGTTAAGTGGAAAAGAACATTCCAGAACTATTTAGTGGGAAAAGTAGCCGTGGTAAATTGACATCGAAAATGGCAGATGGTTTTCTTATCATGCGTATTCCAGTTTGTGACGGGTACGAAATTAGTGTATATAGGATTGTGGAAATAACATTGGACAGAGAAGGAAGTGGTACTACATTATTACAAAATCATGGAGTGCCTCTACTACGGAAATTGTGTAAATCTTGTGGTAAGGAAGCTGTTTTCTTAAAAGAAAGGGATGGGTTTCGTTGGCAGAAGATACGTACCTGTACCATTAGAAATTCGAAGACGAAAAAGCGTTGTGAGTTTTCCTCTTCAATTTTGAATGGTACTTTCTACGGTAAAGCAAAGCTCAATTATTTTGTGGTGATACGACTAATGGATTATTGGTGCTTGAAGAGTCGATCAAGTATTAATAATGCTTTCTGGAATCTTAGTATCTCATCAGTAACTTGTATTGATTCGTTTAACTTCTGCCGCGAAGTTTGCGTTGGTTGGTGCTTAGATTCCTCTACTCAGCTAGGAGGTCCAGGGAAAGTAGTTCAGCTACAAGTTCGGGAAGCATAAAAATCACAGCACAAGATTGATTGACGGTACATGGGTTTTGGGGGGAATTGAGATAGGATCAGGGAAAGTATTCACGAGCGTAGTACAAAATCGTTCAGCTAAATTCCTTGTTTCAGCTTTTTAGCAATGGGTTAAGCCTGTTACAACCATTCATAGTGATTGTTGGAAGTGTTATGATAGATTGAATGACATAGTTTTTGATCACTTCACAGTGAATCATTCTTTGAATTTCGAATATCCATTGACAGGAGTGCACACGCAAAATATAAAGCATTTGTGGCGCGACGACAAGTATAGTATTTCACGATATAGTAACAAAAGGTACCGTTTCGCTGGACATCTAGCTTCCTTTCTTTTCAGGAAACATTTTCCTCCGCGAACGAGATTACATATTGTCCATGTAGAGGTCGATAGACTATACCCACCTACAATGTGAGGTAAGTTAAGCACAGTAATACTTAGTGTAGGGTAAGGTTGCTAAGGATATGATGAAATAGGGTAGGATTATCTTTTAGTTTCAATCTTAGTAGCAGTAATAGTAGGAACGGGTTAGAAGCCCCGCAAGTGTTACTTGGGTTATGTTCTCGACATAAGTATAAGTAGTAGTAGTAGCAGGATTACGAGTTAGAAGCTTCGCAGGAGTTGGTTGGGTTCTGTTCTCTACACACAGTAAGTATAAGTTACAGGAGTAGGAGTATAGTAGTAGTAGTAGAAGGAGGAGTAGGAGGAACGGGTTAGAAGTCCCGCAGGGGTTGGTTGGGTTCTGTTTGCGACATAAAATGGGCAAATTAAAGACGACCAAATTTTTCTATAATTTTACAATCTGCCGATCCGTATAGTACAACTTCTATCTAACCAAGTCAGGGTAGGAGCTCAAAAGGGGGGGGGGGTGCGAGACCAAGATAGATGATAGACACGAATAAACTGTCCTCCGACAAAATTATTCTACAGCTTGTTGTACTTTGAATCGAATGTGAAATATTCCTGTTATGATAAACATTCATGTCCAAAATGATTGCCACATATCTATAATGTCTTCTTGTAAGAATATAATTTGATAATGATTTTCCAGGGTACTTTTAATACTGATACTATGTGTATAATCAGGAAATGTATATTTGTGGTAAATTTCGTAGGAAAAGGATTATAAATACGAAAATTAGAATGAGTAAAACAAAATGCTGCTAAATGGACAAGAAATTTTATTTATTTATTTATTTTTATTTATTTATAGTAGGTTTCAGATACAGCGCTAGGCCATTTTACACTGAAACATTTTAACAATTATGTAACATAACAATAGAATAACAATTTGAAATCAAGATAGTATAGTACAATGGCAACATTACAAAGATAGTCTTTTATAGATGATCTCAAGGTATGCTCATTTGAAAAAAACGTCTACAGTTTCTGGTAACTTATTATACGTGCTAACAATTCTGTTTAGAAGGGACCTTTGGACAATATTAACTCTCACAACTCGAGTGTAAAAGAGATCACCAGATCGTGTTGTTCTAGCAGGTACGCGAAAATTGATCTGACTTAATAACTGCACATGATATATTGCCATTTACAATTTTATGCAAAAATATTAGGTCAGTAATTTTGTTTCTCACTAGGGGAGATTTGATATTGAGAAATGTTAAAACATCATTTTTTGGAAGTGTTCGAAGGTGAGGTACTCGGTAGGATACAATGGTTAAAAAGAAATTTATTACAGAATTTAATTTTTTCAGATGAGTAGGCCAGGCCATAGACCAGTTAGGAGAACAGTACTCAAGAGTGGGAGCAACATATGACTTATAGAACAAGCTTAAGGAACTAGGATTTTTTGTTAGTGAAGCGATAAAGGAGTCCTAGTTTTCTCATAGCAGTACAAGATATTGTGCTTATATGATCCGCAAAAGTGAGCTTACTGTGAATGATAACACCAAGATCTCTGAAAGAGGTGACAGGATTTATGTTTTGATGACCAATTTTGTAGATGTGGTTTATAGGGTCCTTTTTTTCAGAGAAATCGTAAGAGAAGCACATTTGTCGATGTTTAAATTAAGTTTCCAAGAGTTACATCAGTTGACGAGAATAGAAGCATCATGCTGAAGAGCAAGAGCATCGTACTCTGATTTAACTTGTCTTTAGAGTTTGCAATCATCAGCAAATAGAAGAATTTTGGTAGAGCTGTTTGTGAACAAAGAAGGCAAATCGTCCATGTATAATAAAAATAGAAGTGGACCCAGAACACTGCCTTGAGGTACTTCAGAAGTTACGGGAATAAAGTCAGAAAGGTAACCTGAAACTGAAACTCGTTGTGTCCTATTACTGAGATATGTTTCTAAAAGACTAAGTAATTTACTATGTATATTGAATCTAGAACTGAGTTTGTATAGAAGAACATGGCGTGGAAAAGAATCGAAAGCCTTAGACAGGTGCAAATACCAAATGTCGAGTTGAGAATTTTATGAGATGCTGTCCACAGCATCGGACAGAACATCTAATAAATTATTAAGACAAGATTTTCCTGGCAAAAAACCGTGTTGTGAGGAGGGGTTTTCTTTTTATTGTTCTTATTTACTGCTCTTTTGACATAAAATTTGCCACATAGATGCCTTTGCCTATTATGCACATACTAACATTGTAAGAAATACTGGGCCAATTTGTTGTCAAATTATATTCCTACAACAACGTATTTATGGGCATGCGACAATAATTTTGGACATGAGTGTACATACGATGCTGATGTCTTATTTCCTTGGCAGAAGAGGTACGAACTTTTAATAATAGGCGATTAAGTGGATTTCGAAAAAGAGACGGACTTGTGCTTCGAAATTGAAAATGCTCACGTGTAAAACAGGCCTGAGACATTGAATATATTTAAATATTCGTGCATTTATTCCACGAGTTGATCATATTTCGGGGCGAAAGTAGTGCAAGTGTTTATGTAAAGGATTAGGTGTGATTAATAATAAATAGGCAATAAAAGCACATATTATTTTCTGTTTTATTTCCAGAAACATGGTAGTCGTAATATAAGTGCATGACGTTTGTTGTAACAAGTATTTGAGAGTAGATGATTTTCCACCTGTTCTCAACACTGCATTTTAGATCTTCTGACAGATGCGGCCTCCTGAGTCTGTACCGTAGACGCTAAGGTTAAATGTGTGTATCGGGATCATTGGGCGACTGCCGGAGAGAAAGGCATTATGCGTTCCGAATCCACAGGTAATCCAGTGCAAGGCTATATTGCTTGGGGCGAGGAACTGAGGAGGCTCTGCGGGAGTTGCTGAATGATGGAATTGTCCGGGACGCACGAAACCGTGCTGTCGTAAATGGCATTTCCTTCACGGGACAGATCAATTAATAATAATTCGTATTATTATTAAGTGATTTGTGGAGGATATAGCATCTCGAAGAAGATCTAGGGATATTATAATACTTGATAGGTTTCATTTCTCATGATATGCCATATGCGCTAGATTGAAAGTATTGTTGGTGTATTGTGTCTTGTGTATTTTGTAAAATATAATCATGGCAGAAAGTGAAAATTTAACTTTGGAAACTTTTGCTTGATGCTATTAATAAATCAAAGATGATACCCAATAGATAGAAAATATTCAACAACAGATAGAAAAATCTTCTAACGACCTCGTGCGTAAATTGGAAACGTTAGACAGTGAAAAGGATGAGCGCATTCAGACATTATCAACCAAGCCAGTACAAATGAGAAGTGATATAGATAAGATTAGGCATACCTGCGCAGATAATTTTGAAAAACTGTCAGTTTAGTTTCAAGAGAAGTTAAACGTACAATAAGAAGGAATTAATGAGATTAAACTTACTGCAAGCAGCAACGAGGACAAAATTCGTTTAATTAGTACCAAAGTTTGTCAATTGGAAGATCAGGTTAGTGATATCAGTGAACGTGGTGTATTAATTGGAAATAAAGTCAGAGATTTGAATTCCGATATCAATTTAGTTAATGACAAGGTCGACCGTATGCAGGATAAAGTGGAAGAACATGAAACCAGAGTGATGAAATTAGATTGAAGCATTCATGAGGTTTATGAAGTTAGTATTGCAACCCGTGAAGTAGCTCACCGTACTCAGGTAATTATTGACGATGTAAGAGATCATGTAGAAAGGAAGTTTGATGTTGTTAATCAAGAGGTTAGAAACTTGCTTGAAAGTATGATTGAAAGTCAAGTTAGGTGTTCCACGTTTGTAGGTAATGTAAAACCTGATATTGAAATTGAACAGGAAAAAGTTGAAACCAGTGTACGTAAAAATACCAATCCTTTTCTTGATTGCGATGTTAGGCCTGTGTTAAGCGATAATGATTCGTCAGATTCTCACAGTGATAATAGTTCTGCTGTGGTACAAACGACGAAACGAAGGAAAAAATGAGAAAGAAAGGTAGCTATTAAGTTACGGGATTTTGAATCTTTCGAGAAATTTTCTGCTCACGAGAACGAATTGACAGCTGTTTTCCTGCGTAAATTTGAAGATCAGGCTTCGCTTATATCAATTCCCAGTAGTCAATTTTTAGATATCATTAATTTCTTGTTGACTGGCTCTGCACAAAATTGGTATACGAACAATCGTGGTTCTTTCACTTCTTACGATCAATTTGATAGGTTGTTGAAGTTAGAGTTCAAGAATGAACAAGTACGTGCCAATAGGCTAATGATATTACAGTACAAATACAAACCATATGACCCAAAGGTCGATGGAAATGTGTATAATTTTGTGCTGTATAAGTAAAATAAAATTCAAGAAATCAATCTCGGCTTCAAAGAATCGTTAGGAATTCACAGGATTCTAAACTTGATTCCACCATATTATAGACGTCAATTAACAAGGTTGTCTACCATGAATTTGTCTTCCGTGTTATCTATCATGCAAAGATTGGAAGCGATTTCCAGGTAATAGTAATAGTAATAATCATAGGTTTTTGAAAGTTAATCAGATTTCAGTCAGTAAGAATAGTAAACAGAAAAAAAAATCAGAACGATAATAATAATAATGGTGAATCTGCTCAAATACAATCGAATGAAAATTCGAATGAGAAAGGAATTCGAAAAAGAAAAAATCATTCCGTAGACACAAAAGAAAAAAGTGAAATAATAACAATGGTAGTCCTGAAAGGTATGAAGAAAATGTGTGCCTGTGCACTCATGACTCTGCTGTAGATAACAGTAATTTTTATGTAAATCAATGTGAATTTATGAGTAATGGCAGTAATGCACCAACGAATGGTAACTCTAAGGTTAGGATTCCGCCGCGAAGTAGCTATCGTAATGAAAACTTTGTAAATCCTCCGAATTTTAGTAATTCTACTGGTTTTAGGCCTCCAAGCCCAAATTTTGTGTATGTTACTGCAGGCAATATTGGGTTTCAAACAGATTTCCTCCCCCAAACTAGAAACGTCTTATCTGAAGTGTGCTCATAGCAGGGAATTAACTCAGAAAAGTAGTGGTAAGTTAAGTAATGCACTCCTTCCAGTTTGTCAGACAGTTTTTGTAAAACTTGATAAGAATTAATTTGTTACAATGGGATGGTTTTTTTTTTCGTCTGATTAAGAGACGAAAGAGTTTTGTAAGAGTAATGTGACTTCCTTTGCCACTGCCGAAATTCATGTCAAAATTATGAATGAAAATATTTCCGCTCCGTGCGAATCAGGTATTTCGGCTAGCCTTTTAAGCTACAATATGTAGAAGGAAATATCTAGTATAGTATCTAATGCTGTATTACAGCCCGCTCCTCAAATTGTTCTAGTAGATTATAGTGGAAAAAGAACAAAGTCTGTTAAGGGTGAGGTTATCTTCTGTGTAGAAGTTGATCCTGTAGTTTGTGATGTTAGATTTATTGTGGTCAGTGACCTCAATTGTAATTGTCTGCTAGGCAGAGATTTCTTATCGCTAGCTGATGCGAAATTAGACTTTGGCGAGAAATCTGTTACAGTAAGCTATGACCCTATCATTTATAAGGTACCAATGGAAGAATATAAACGCAGATCTAGTTGTGACCCCCTTCAAAGTAATGAAAAGGAGAGTAAAATGAAAATACTTGCTAGAAAAAATGTTAACGAGGTAAGTTTGCATGTGAATAACATAATGCTTGATTATATTGTTTCCGCTATTGAAAGCGAGCTTGAAGATGCAGTTGTACCTGTGCTAGAGTGTCCAGTAGTTAACAATTTAGAAATTCATAAAAAAAAAACAGCTGACACAGGAATGGATGGATAGTTTGTTAGAAAGCAGTAAAGCATTCGAACACGTTGAAGAGAATACTACAATAAATAGGTCAAATGTAGAACAGGTTAAGCGAGCACATTTAAACGAAGCTGCTGAAGTAAATTTCTTGTATCATTTTAATGGTGAACAAATTCAGAAATTAGATGAGGAAATACAAAATTCTCATAATAGTGTGAAAATAAATTAGGATGTTTGTAACCTTAGTAAAACTGCCTGTGGTACTCAGTCATTTTCCAGTCTCTTAACGATATTAGAATTAAAGTTCATGCAATTGTAATTATGTCTAATGTCCCAAAGCAGCAATTGTTTGATTTGTTATTGAAACATCGATTAATTTTATTACTGATTTGACTGGTAAGTGTAATAAATTTCAGTATGCTATTGAAGTTGAAACTGATCAGCCTATAGTAAAGCGCCAGTATCCTTTGCCTTTTAAGTACAAAGAAAATATTGAACAAGAAATAGCTGAATGGTTAGAATGTGGCGTTATAGAAGAATGTGTTTCAGTACATTGTAATCCTTGGTTCTGTGTGTAGTAGTTTATTCTGTGTGTAGTTTAGATGTCGGCCCTGCTAGTCTTCACTTAAATGTAAAACCTAATTATTCTGTGTTGAAACATTTTGGCATTGTAACAAACGAAGGTTATGATGAAAACGAAGCTGTAAATTGTTAAAATAAACTCATAATGGCTGATTACCGTAGGAATGAAAGAGTTAGAAAAAGAAATTAAAAATATAACGCGATCCAGGAAGGAAAATATAAAATAAAAAAAAAACGATTTAGTGTTTTTGTTGCAATCACATTTGAGTTTAGCTGTAGATAAAAATATCAGTAAATTCTTCATGCTCTATAAGAGTCCTTTGTTATGTAAAATCAAGATTACAGATAAAGTTTCTGAACTTATAGATCCTTTTGACTGGAGAATCTTTTGGTGTACATTCTATTGATCGTGTGAGAGTGAGGAGACCCACACAAAAAACTAAGAACATATGGTTAGAATTGGCTAAGAAGCACGTCCATGAAAAAAGAATTTGATTCTGTAAAACAAAACAACGGGAAAGAGATTCTTGTGAACATGAAACTTTGGTAAATGTAAATTTCTCAAATGTATGTTCTCAAATGTTGTCTGTTTTCAACACGAGTGATAGTAACAAGTTTAATGTCCAATTGTTGTTGAAGGAAGTATTGAAATGTGACATGTATTTGCAGTATTTGAATGATAAGTTCGATTGTCAAAAACGTACTCTCATATTGACTTTAAATCATTTGTTAAATCCAAAGTTGAATAGAAAAGTCAAAAGTCACATGTAAAAATTAAAGTCACGAACGTGGATTGTATGTTAAAGATCATTCTATGTGAAATAATTGTTCAACAATGTAGTTACATAAAAGAGATATGAGCTGAAAACTCTCGTATATGTGAGTGGCCATATTCTCTCACTGATGCTTTTGCGACAAGTTATTGCAACTGGTAGTAAGATCTTAAACCACCCTCAGTACCAGGTGAATCGCCTAGCGTTTAGGTAATATTATTGATGTGAACCAATATACGTTCTAAGTTCACTAGAATGAAAATAAGTTTTTATGTGTTAATGGAAACACTATTAGACGACTGTTTTGTTATGAATGGCAACTCCCTCCCATTTTGTTTTTAACCTTAGGGTTCATTTTCCGTATTCTTTTTGTGCTCCTACCTCACTAGAAGGTCTTGTTGCCATTCCGAAGGGGTGGGAAGAAACTTTAAATATACGATGGGGAAGGGAGACTTGTAAATTTAAGTGGATAGGCGCTGAATAGCGTAAAAGTGTGGCAGACTTAATTCTATCCGGCTTCACACTTATCGTAACAGTATGAAAGAGTGGTAATGAATTTATTTATAAGTATTGTATTAAAATAACGTGTAACCTTTTGTACTTGTGTATAACAATTTTATTTTTATGTAATTGTGTTAGAACACTATGAGTAGTTTGAAAATGTTTCATTATCTATATGTAATTTCAAGTATAATATATATAAAGTAAGTTCATATATTTTCTTTTGTGGAATGTTAAACTGTTGTTTCATCTATTTGTGTGATAAGTCCAACAATTTGCAATATTATGTGAATTTTATATCTACATTTCCAAGTAGTTGCATTCATTTCTAGAACGTGATTATCACTATATTTTATTTTCGTAAGCTATATGTTTTCAATTCTTCAATAATGTTTCAATTCTTTTGTGATAGTAAAACGTATTCATGATGATTCAATAAACATAACTTGAAAAGTTATGCTAATATAAAATGTGTAACGTTAAAATAATTTGTGTTTATTATATGCTATGTTTTTTTAATTATATTTGATAGTAAAAGCGCATATGGCAGTAGTGTAACAAAATATTAAAAGCATAAAAATGAGATTTATTTGTGTGTCAAAATATGTCATGCACGTGTTATTGGTTATCTTAATAACAGTGCCTTAAAAAAAAAGAAAAGAACTACAAGTGAAGAAATACTTTACGTATAAAAGCCCCATGAGTTCTTTATTTATGTGTATAAATGCCCCACGAGTTCGTTATTTTTCTTCATTGAAATAAGACACTTTTATTTGATGAAGTTATCGCCCAGCGAAAGTTCTTATGAAATTACCAGCGAACTTGTGTCGTGAATGACAATGAAATGGTGCATCTAGTTAAAGTGAAATGACGATACAGGGTTCCTGAACGTTTACCATTGTTCAATGGTGCATGTACATTCCTTTCGATAGCCAATGTGACTGTTCCAATTTTACGCCTAATTTTATTTTTCACTCAAACGCATATTTGGCGCTTGGTGCTAATAGTAGAGATAATCAAAATTCGTTAGTTCAATTCGTTAGTTCCTCGATTATACTACCACCTGGTGGTACTAAATAAAACAGTGGTAGAAAAAAAGAAGAAAAGAGAACGGACAAGTGTGTAGAATGTTTGAGAAATTTATGTATGAGTTAGTGCGAAGAATGACACATTATAATTACAAAGAATTTGAATTGTAAATCTCGTTCCCAAAGTGTTGTTCGATATTAATTGTGCAAAAACGCTGAAGTTATGCGTGATATTTCACGAGCTCTTTACGAAATTGATGACTAATGTTTTGGTGAACTTAACTAGTACACAACTAATTAATCTCAATGTAAAACTTTACCACGTCCTGTCTTGTAATCAGAAAACAGGTGAGAACGAGATACCTTTTGTCGAACGAAAGTTAACGGTGCAGAAGACCAAGATGAATGGTGGATACGAATAAACTGTCCTCCGACGAAATTATTCTACAGCTTGTTGTACTTTGAATCGAATGTGAAATATTCCTGTTATGATGTACATACGATGGTGACGTCTCATTTTCTTGGCAGAGGAGGCGGTACGAACTTTTAATAATAGGTGATTAAATGGATTTCGAAAAAGAGACGGACTTGTACTTCGAGATTGAATATGCTCACGTGTAAAACAGGCCTGAGACATTGAAAGTATTTGAATATTCGTGCATTTATTCCACGAGTTAATCATATTTCGGGGCGAAAGTAGTGCAAGTGCAGGGCCGGCTTTAAGCCGATTGGACCGATTGCTCCCAATTGAGCCCGCGCCTAAGGGGGCCCTGTGCTAGTGCCTTTTCAGTCTAATCTACTCTCCAGTGCCGTTTTACCAGCATATTAGACTCCATAGTAAACAAGTGTGTTATGGTCCTTCTGACTAAATTTTGCTTCTAATATATGTAATTAATACACGTCATTCTGCTCGTGGGTCCCCGAATGGTTGCGGGGCCACCGGCCAAGTGGCTATGGAACCGTTAAGATAGTTCTCCTACTTGTGGTTGTCAAGTACACACAACACTTCCTAACAAGTAAATGAATACTTTATATCAAATTTTCGGGCAAAAACAAATATTGTCTGAATTTAATGCTGCAGTAGTTTCTTTATTTTTTACGTTTATAACTTCTGTTATAAAAATAGATATTATGTCCAAGGAGTATTCTGCACCCGCAACACCCCTAACACTCCTCCCAAATTTCCTTACACTCACCCCTGGTCGTAAAAATATTGTTTTCTTTGAACTTGTGTAAAAATGTAGATCATTATTTTGCGTCCACCCCCTTTCATTTTGAACACCTCATTAAGTAAAAGTTCTTGGCGTTCTTACTGATTCTGTCATGTGATACTACCGCGAATACTGAGATGGTGTCAAATAAACCATCCTCAGTGCCACTTCTTTGCATATCGTTTCTCTCATTATAGCTATATTAAAAATACAAAACCAGAGGACAAACTTCGCTCTCCCCTGCGGAAAATTCTGTAGATGTATTTTAAAAAAAAAGATTCAAGTCAGAAAAACTGAATATGTACTAGTGCGTACTGAATAGGAGACTGCTTATGAAGGTTTGTCTTCTAACTCGAATATTCCAATGGAAAATATGTCATCCATCTTTCATCAGTTCCTTAAGGTTTATGATCGTTTCATCACCATTTCATTTTATCTGCAGTTGATAACGATTTCAGGCTGATTATACCTTTCATAAGTAGCTACCTACGATGTTCTCACTAGCGTACATTAGCTTTTCCTGACTTGAATTCTTTTCAAAAAGGTTCAGTTGTTAAGAAATGTTTGAAACAACGAATTCATATCAATGTGCATTTCGTCATGTCTTACAAATATAAACTTATGGAAACATGGATTTCACAATTGTTTTTCTCGTAACGCAGCAATTGCACTTGCAAGTAGTGGTTTTAATAACTGGCCAAACGTTTATACAAGAGTAGCTGAGCATGAAAACTCCAGAAAGCATTTGCAAACTATGCTCAGTTGCTGTGAACTACTGCTGAAAAAAAAATATTGATGAAGTGGAAGAAAAGCAAATCAGACAGGAAGCAAAACGCTGGCATAAAGTATTTGAAAAACTAGTAACAACTATAGTTTCTCACAGAAATAAATTTGTCATTCAGAGGATCTGAAGAACGCATAGGAAAAACACCTAATGGAAATTTCCTTGGTATTATTGAGTTACTAGGAAAGTTTGATCCGGTAAGGCAAGGTCATCGGAAAAATAAAAAAAAAGGAAATACATGATTATTGTTGGGTTGGCAACTAAGTTCCCCCCGTTTTTAATAATGTTAGTTAAAAGGTTATTTTTCAATAAACATATACAAGTAGTTAATCAAGAATGTATTCTCCTTTGTTGTTTACGTTTTCCCAACGTTCAGCAAGTTTTTCAATACCTCAGTGGTAGAAATCACCTGTTTGAGACTCGAAAAACTCATCTAACCAAGGTCTCATTTCTGCATCAGTATTGAAAGGAACTCCCCGCATAGCATTTGAAAGAGACAGAAAGAGGTAAAAATCCGTTGGTGCCAAATCGGGAGAGTATGGTGGATGTGGCAGCACTTCCCAGCCATGAGTTTGATTGGCTTCCTTCAACATATTGGCGATATGATGGCGGGCGTTGTCGTGCAGCAAAAGAACACCATGCTGTCGATTAGGTCTTTTCTCTTGAATAGCCGTGTTGAGTCGTTCCATTTGTTTCACATAGAGTGCCGCGTTGATCGTTTGGTTCCTTTCAAGCAATTCGAAATGGAGAATCCCTTCCCAGTCCCACCATACGCACAACATCGTTTTACGCGGATGAACGCCCTGTTTCGCGCGTGAGGTCGCTTATTAACCGAGGCTCAGCCATTCCTTACGCTGCTTCACATATATGTAGAGGCGCCAGTAACGATTCGGTGAAAAAATCGTTCCTTGTGTCCATAGGTTGCACGGTGACAAGCAAGCAAAGCAGCGGAGATTGTGGCTCGTTGATTTTTGTTGGTGACACTTAACGTGTGAGGCACCCATGCTCCATACTTCTGAACTTTGCCCAACGAGTGAAGATGCTTCTCTACAGTAGTGTGGGAGTAATCCATTGTCTCTGCCAGTTCTCTTGTTGTTTCACGCGGATTTTCATGCAAAAGGTGGTTCAATCGCTCTTCATCGAACTCAACTGGACGTCCAGAACGAGGTACGTCTTTGAGGTCAAAATTTCCTTTTTTGAACTTTGCATACCAATCACGGGCGGTTCTTCCAGCTATAGCACACACTACATACACAGCACAAGTGTTGCGAGCAGCTTGTGCGGCCTTAGAACCTTGATTAAAGGCAAAAAGAAGGAGATGTCGAAAATGCTCCTTCTTCTCAACTTGACATTCCATGTTAATGATCTGCAAATAACAAGAAAATGTATCTTAGTAACAACGAAACATATATTTAGATAGAACAATATATTCTCTTTCGAATGATATACAACTTCGTGCCAAAAGTATTTAATGTCATACAGATTTTTCCAATTTTAAAAAACGTCGGAAACTTAGTTGACAACCCAATATTTAGGAAAGAATATTAGGAATGAGCTTATTAATATAATGAATCAAGCTCTCCTATAAGAAATAATATTGCGAATCAAGGCTGCTAAGTACTTTGCAGTAATTCGCGATTGCACTACTGGAATGGTCTACTTCATCTCAAATAGTGCTTAAAAATGTGAATACTCAATATCTCATTTCAGCTGCATCTAGCAACCAGAACAAGAAGACGTACGCTTGTGTTATTGACGGCATCAACATTGATCCTGATCCTGATCAAGTCAACATACTCAATGATCTCACCAAGCAGAATATTATTTTTCACAATCTAGTTCGCATCTTTCCAGTCGTGGACCCACGCGATGTGTACGATTATTTTCGTATGATCCTCAACAAGTTAGTGTGTTCATTAACTCAGGAATTACTTTGAACGGCAGACACATTAAAGTCTTACCATCTTGTGGCGCCCGAACATCGTTTCTGTGACGAACTTGTAGTCAGTACAGTCACACGTCCTTGGAATGTTCCAATGACCATGTCTGTTATTGCTGTGACTGCAGGCTTCTTCATGTGTTTTATATATTTGCTTCTCTAGACCTTGATACAAGTTAGCTGTAAACCTGGGGCCAGGCAAAATATTCCTAATCGGGCCCCGCACCGCTTAAGGCCGGCCCTGTACAAGTGTTTATGTAAAGGATCAGGTATGTTTAACTTTAATAAATAGGTATTAAAACACATGTGATTTTCTGTTTTATTTCCAGAAACATGGTAATCGTAATGTAAGTGCATGACGTTTGTTGTAACAAGTATTTGGGAGTAGATGATTTTCCACCTGTTCTCAACACTGCATTTTAGATCTTCTGACAGATGCGGCCTCCTGAATCTGTACCGTAGACGCTAAGGTTAAATGTGTTTATTGGGGTCATTGGGCGACTCCCGGAGAGGAAGGCACGTTCCAGATCCACAGGCAATCCAGTGCAAGGCTATATTGCTTGGGGGTGAAAATTGGGCAGGCTCTGCGGGAGTCGCTGAATGATGGAATTGCCCGGAACGCACGAAACCGTGCTGTCGTAAGAATATTTTTTGTGCATTATGAGTGGTGAAATGTAATGTTTGCGAAAATTAATAGAAAAAAATAGTTGTATTTTGGGACTGATGAATAATTACAAGACAGTATTTGGAGATTAATTACAAAATTCTCAGTAAATCAAAATTTCCGATTTTAAACGTTCATTACTAGATAGGCTATAGATGCTTATATAATATGCTGTTTACGTAGTTTTCCTTCAATATATTAGTCTTACGAAGTATTGGTTCTCACACAACGAATAAATAAATAAATAAGTAGATTCTAGAAATTTTAAAATTTCTATTTTAGCTTCTAAATGTGCCGACTCGAATCTCAGAAGTGCAAGAGATTACAGTAGAGAAAGGGTGAGCGTATGTAAACAAAGTTAATTTTGGGATGAAGTCGTGACCACTTCCGAAGTGCAAGTTCTCAAAACTTCTGAAATTTTAGAAACATTTGGACTAGAAATTCAGAATTGTAAGTTTTATAGATATATATATATATATATATATATATATATATATATATATATATATATTTCGGGTCCAAAAGGTTTAGGTCGACGATATTTTTTTTGAGCGCTTACATAATCTGGGACGTTGAAGTACTCGCGTTTCGTGTTCATGCCTGACATTTGGTTGGGTTTTCAAATCTCAGTCAAAGGTCTGAGGCATGCATAGAGCCGTGAGAGTCAAGACCGAGTTCGAATTCAGGTTTGTATTTTAGTCTTCCATTCCATATTGCGAAGAACTTTGTCTCTGAACAGGTATATGCCTAATGTAGTATAGATGACTTGCTTGTTCATAGTAATGTGGAAAGGTGACATCATCATCATCATTATTGTCATCGAGTTGCGCAATACAGTAAACAAGTAGTAGTTGTAGTAACAAAAGTCATAGTATTTCCTATGCTAATATAGAAAGTTAAGAGTTTTCTAGTTTTACAACGAGTAGCGACCCAAGCAATATAAAAATACATATCAATCAATCAAATTTCACTTCCTGGCAAAGGGTAGAATCGCAATGAAATTTAGCTTAAAATAGTTTTTACAGTCTTATTTAAAAATAGAACACCTATGCTCATCGTCAGGGCCAGATTAAGGGGGTGCACGGGTGCACGTTCACTTCCCCTTCGTTATAATTATACACTATCTAAAATGAGAAGCTAGCATTGAAAATAGCAACACTTACTGAAACTTTTTGCCGCCGTGTTTCGTTTGGGGCTTAAAAAAAGAGGAGTTTTGCAAAAGCAATTGTTTAAGTCGATTTTCTGAAGGTGGAAGGAAAATAATTCATCAAGCAAAGCAATATAACATTATTGTCAAGTAGGGAAGAAAACAGAAATCAGAAAGAGAGGAGAACAATTTTTCCTGCATATCACTTGCACTAAACCTCCTCCGTTGTATGTATTGTCAGATGTAAAGAATGTTGTCACATGTCACTTTGAAGAATTTCAATGAGACTGATTATTTTGGTAGCTATAGTGCACTCCCTCAGAAAATCGTGGATCCGACCCTGCTCATGGTGTTTATTCTCCACGAAGTCCAGGTACTTCACGCACCAGAAATAGAAGCAACAAACAAATTATTATATTCGTAATTTTGAAGACTATTCTCATCGTTTATTCTGAATACTACTTACAGAGTTACTTCTGAAGGACTTTGCAGAAAATAAATTACAGAGGGTCTTTATCTGTTTTCCTGACAAACATACCGTTACGGCTTGGATTTGTATATCGACCAAACAACCACACGGACATTCATTTTTATACGCGTATATCGGATTATAGTGGTATGCGCTATTTCTGATCAGACATAATTCAGACTATATCTTTGAAATCATTGATTCTATGGAAAAAAGTGTAAGAACCTGTTTTGTGTAGTATTTTATAAGTTACATTTTTTTCATATTTTCCTTGTAAAATTCATAATTTGTTGATATAATTGCAAGCACAAACCTAAAATTTCCCTCCTTCACTTCTCCAAAACAAAGCAAAACAATAAAGCACAATTGAAGTTAAGAGATCTCTCCAGGATATGTTGAAAATATCAACATAAAGGTCTTCACAAAATTCCGGCTTGTTCAGAATCTTTTCGAAGATAAAATCTTACTTTACTGGGCTAAAAAGTGAGGTCATTTCAAATCTATTAAGATTGTCTGTATTTAGTATGAAATTGTGTACTTATTCAGTTTTAATCATTTCAGTTTTGTTTTCTCTATGTAAAAAGTTAATAATCCAGTTTCCGTATTTTTACAGACTGTGTATGTAGAATGAAGTATTTGTTATAGGAAATCTAATACTGAAATAAATGAACGTTTAAAAAATATATAATTCAAATGAAAAATGAGGATATATCATTTTTACTTGTATTAAGAGTCACCAACATCTTCGAGAGAGTTGCAACAAAAGCTATGTTTTTTAAACATAATATTTATTGATACGAATACAAGAAAAACAATATCTACTGGTCAAAGTTCTAAATTACAGATATATACAATATACTCAACATACATATCAAATTATAACTAATATCCTGAGGTTTATTATTTTCTTTGAACTTTGTAACAAAATCTGTTAAATTTCCATTAGAACTTTCTGAAAACATTTTCAAAATTAGAGGAAAGCAAGGGCTTCAAAAAATGGATTATCATCATCTGACAAAATTGTTATAAATGATTGTCTCTAATATAACACTTTGAACAAACTAATGTTGGTTTCATTATTATAAATGAAGAATAGTTGACCCACATGTTAAAAACGCACTCTTCTTGGCCGTAATTCTCCCCAAAGTATTACCGGTCGTTAATCGGCAAGTTCAGGAGAACAAGTATATCATATATCAACTATCTCACCTAATAAGAACGACAGGAATAAATGTGCTTTCTGTATTGTCTAAACGTATAATGAAGAAAGTACTTTTATGAAAATATATTATACAGACACAATTGTGAAAATAACGAAAGTATTAATACATCTAATTCCAATTTTTTAAATTATTAAATCACTGTTATTTTTAGAATACAGAAAGAAAAGAAACAGTTTAGTTGTACTTCTACATTTCACGCTGTCTCGATAGAAATAAAACGAAGCATGGTTATTTCAAGTTTCGACTTGACGGGTAAGCCTAATTTATTTAGCCAAGTTGTGTACATTAGTGAAATTGGTCAGTCCGAGAAGTCCCCATATTTTTAGGTTTGAGTACCACAGAGAACAATGTAAGTGTAATTTTAGTTTATTCATTCCGCACATATTAATAGTTGAAGTGCTTACTTATGCGAACTATATATCTAGTGAATCTGTTTTTACTCCGTGATGCTGTACACATGTACATGCGTCTCCATGTTCTCCTTGACATGTTATGGAGCACTTTAGAAGTTATCGCTTCAAGGGCTTCCCCCGTACTTTTCCGCACAATTCTTCATCTGTTCTGTATCAATGATGAAAGACATATAACTTGATTATTCCCTACAATGAGGTATCTGTTGTTGTATGATCCAGACTTCCTGGGGCCATTTCAATGGATATAGAGATCGAGAACCATGTCCGATCTTACGGCATGGAAATTGTTAACTAAGGAAATCACTGATCTGAAGAGCAAAATAGGTTTAACCTCCCTTCTGCAGTACCCCCAGATGATTCATGATTAACTTCTCTTGCAGTTGAGGTAGTAACCACGTTTGCAACGTGTGTAAATAAGAATGTCCATTCACATACTTGTGATATAATAACATCCGAACTAGTTAGTGATGTCATCCCGGTTCATATTATAACATGAAGCGGTTCTTGTTCCAACCCTTGCACATAATAAAGATTTTCATTAGACCAAAAGGAAACTTATCTGCATCTTATCTGAAAATAACACTCGCGAGCGATACATAGTACTTGGAAATTGCGTCAGCAAAGCACGGCATGCTGGAACAAGCTGTTTCATGTCATTGTCAGATAATTAATTCACAAACATCGGTCTAAATGCTTTTATATGATTTTTTAAATGTGAGCATACATTATTGAGTGGTATATTCAGTTCAGTTGGAATATTCAGTAGGGTTTATTTATAGGTATGACCTTCCTAAACTGATCTCTGACCGCATACTATTAGATTTTACATCTTGCCAACGCACAAATAGACATCTTAATAAACCATAACATAGAACTGGGTGCAACACATAGATTATACAACTTCAACATGACCTCCTGTTTCATTCATACTTTACAATTTATTAAACCATTACCATTTCATTTTCATTATAATAGACTTGAAGAAATATTTCTCTCTATAAATTCTATCTGACATTTCGCTGTAACGCAAGACCAAACGAAAATCGAAAGAAAAGGATGAAAATATACTTAGGTTAGGTTAGGTTAAACTAGATTAGGTTAGGTTACATTAGGCCTTATGCAGAATCGTTCTGACGCGTGGTTAGTGCCATGCTAAAGAACTTGACTAACATGTTTCCTGCAGTAGTCAGGTCTTTAGTATGACGCTAATCACACGTCAAAACGACCCTGCATAAAGCGCATTATGTTAGGTTAGGTTGAGTTAGAAGTCACTACACGAAAATCGAAAAAAGTACCAAAATGCACTATATTGGGTTAGATTAGGTTAGGTTTGTTAGGTTACATTAGGTTAGGTTTCTTTGAGTTAGAAATCAGTTACCTTCAGAACAAAGGCGTGTAAATTTTCCAAATCGTCTGTTCAGTAGACCGTGTCTTTCAGACAAATTAAACAACTGACGCTCGTTATTTATGTATAATTCGATAAAACTCAAACACAACATCTGGGCAGGCCCTAAGTCAATTGGACTGATTGCTCCAAATCGGGCCCCGTGCTAATGCCGTCTACTTTACTGTCCAATCTCCAGTCTAACCTACTCTCCAATGCCATTTTAACAGCATATTAGGCCCTAAAGCAAACAAGTGTGTTGTGGTCCCTATGACTAAATTTTGCTCCTAATACATGTAATTAATACATGCCATTCTGCTTGCGGGGCCCCCAACCAAGTGGCTATGATACCGTTAAGATTGCTATGGTACTCTCGGTTGTCATGTACAAACAACAATATATTGCAATACAGGTACATCCATGGACTCCACAAAGGAGGGTATGGACTCTTCCTAACAAGTAAATGAATAGTTTTATTAAGTTTCCGGGCATAAGTAAATATTTTCTGAATTTAATGCTGCAGCTTTTTCTTTATTTTTTTAAAAAAAAGTTTACAACTTCTGTTGTAAAAATAGATATAATGTCCAGGGAGTATTCTGCACACCCCAACACCACTAACACTCTCCCAAATTTCCTTACACACGCCCCTGGGCGCAAAATAGTTTTCTTTGGGTAAAAATGTATATCATTATTCTGGGTGCACACCCTCTTTTATTTTGAACACCCCACTACGTAAAAGTTCCTGGCGTTCTTACTGATTATATTATGTGATACTATCGTGAACACCGAAATGATATCAAATAAATCGGCTTCAGTGCGACTTCCTTGCATATTCTTTCATTTATTGCAGCTATATTGAAATACAAAATCAGAGGACAAACTTTGCCCTCTCCTAGGAAAAATCCCGTGGATAATTTTTTAAAAAAATAGTCAGGAAAACGAAATATATACTAGTGCGTACTGAATAGGTGGCTGCTTATGAAGGTTTGTCTTCTAACTCAAATAATCAAATGGAAAATATATCATCTATCTTCCATCAGTTCCTTAAAGTTTGTGATCGTCGCATCACCATTTCATTTTGTTTGCAGTCGATAATGATTTCAAGCTAATTATACCTTTCGTAAGTGCTACCTACGATGTACGTAGACCTGCATTAGGTTTTCCAGACTTGAATTCTTTTGAAAAAGATACAGCTGTTAAGAAATCTTTGAACCAACGAAATTTCATCATTGTGCATTTCATTATGTTTTATAAATATAAACACATGGGAACATAGACTTCGCCATTATATTTCTCGTAAAATTCTAGTCCAATTTGGTATATTATATGAGTCCCTTCCTATTTAAAAATAGTCGAGAGAGATAAAGATAACCGACTTCAAGATAGTGACCATGATAAGCATACCCTCAAATGGATGTCTACTTCCTCCCGGTGTCGGTTAATGTGCTTTTGTTTTTCATTCCTTTATCCGTTCTACAAATAAAATGAAAATTTCAAACTTGAAACATTGCTATGGCTTCTTCTGATCAATCAGGTTTTTGGCCACTGCGGCCGTATTTATCGACGGAAGCACTTTAAATTTTGCTTACGATCATTTCTTGATATTTCACACTTCTCTGCCAAGTTTGGTCAAGAAACTAGATTTCGACATCGATAGGTTTCTTGTAAGAGAAGGAAGCTATGAAATACTGTTACAGAACTTTCTTGAAACGTTGCGAGACACAAGGGTGAATACGTATTTTAAAATTCATTACTGTCTGCATTTCCAGTTCAGCTTATTTCTCTGAAAAATTAGCTGCTATAAGCAATGAGCAGGGTGGGCGTTTTTATCAGAACATTTTGCAAACGGAAAAGCGTTATAAAGGGAAATAGGTTTAACGAGTAGACCAGCAGGAACTGATATATATAACTTGCACCAAGGTCTGTAGTTGGTGCAAGTTAGTTGTAAACCTGGGGCCCCGCACTACCTAAGGCCGGCCCTGCACAACATGTTACAACGTTGACATATACTCGCCATTTCCACTCTGCCTACCCTTCACTAAATCATAACAAGTGTACCTCTCCACCAAATAGTCCCTTCCACCTCCACATACAGTGCCGCTCACAACATAAAGAACAATCAATAACAACCACCACCTAATTAACTATAACTAATCCCTTCACCTGACTTTTACTCACTCTTCCTCACAAACCAAAAATGTCTCCAATTCACTCTATAAATTTCCTAACATTGGTTTGGCGATACAGCAGTTAACCCTTCTTTCTTTGCAGCATTACATAAATCGTCGTCACATTTATATTTATTAAAATAAGATCGTATCATAATAGTACGAAGAATAATAATCATATAGCAATCAGAAGAGCAGGATTAATCAACATCATTATATATCAATATTAGGTTAAATTAGCCGCCCGTTTACATTTCTGTGCCTGAGTAATATCTACAACATATTCAAAGTTTGGTTTCTGACATACTATTTGGATTTCAAACATGAAGGAATTTAGGTAATGGATACGGAATTACCGACTTAGCTATAATAAATCACTGCTTTGAATTACTCTTATAAAAAAAATATAGAAATCTAATACCAATTAAATATGTTCTGCATGTAGAAGTTCTTTTGGCGATATATTAGCCCATTATTTGTATTAAATCTAATAAATATGGGGTTATGTCCTACAGAGGAGGGCGAAGGTAAGTACATATATAATTTATATTTAAATAACAAAGCAATCTGACCTAAACTAACCTAACCTAAACTAACCCTGCCTACCGAAAACTAGGTAATATTTTTTTTAAAAAAGTAACTTTTCTGTAAAAAAAAAAAAAAAAAAAAAAAAAACTAGCCCCCCTCAGGCCAACATAATGTCTAAATATGAATTTCAGGTACTACTTCGTACTATAAATACTTGTGAAGATTCTGAGAAGTAGATGATACCCTTTTGAGGCAAAATGAATTTCGAAATATTTTGTTTCGATTTTTATAATTAGTATTGCGTCACTGGTAAGAATATCTGTATCAGTGTTAGAAGACAAACAACAATAGATACAGTCTACTACTTAACAGTGTATATTTTATATGTGCAACACGTAAATAAATAAATAAGTAAATAAAACAATCTGCTCCGCCAGAACAAAAACTCTGGTAACGATCGGCATACTTTCTAGCGCCAAAGGAAACATTTTTCTCCATTTTTCCGAAAACTACGCATACGAATTTACCTTTAAGCATCTTTTTTTTTTTTTTTTTTTTTTGGCTCGATGTGATGTATCGATTGGTATACACACGTTTTATTTTCGAAAAATATTATTATTAAACAAAATTTGAAATTAAGAATTGGTGTTATTTATGAGCTATATTTAATTAATCATATTGTGTAGTTTCATCTTGTTATAGTGATAATTGATAATAAATTCTGTGGTGGGAGTTTACTTCAATATCACTTTCATCTTAATACATGGAATGGTTTTCATACACCAATATCGTTTAGGTTTTAGAAAAAGAAAAAAGGAAAAAGGTTTCTCTAAATTTTTCCGCTAACTATGAATATTTGCACTTATCTATTGTCATTTTGTTCAGCACAATGAAATCTACAAGGTCTTCCTAAAAAATAACGGGACTGGTGACAAAAGTACGATTTATTATCACAAATTTAGAAATTAATAAAGGTGATCCCCTCCAACTAACTCCCCTTCCTTCTCTATCACGTTTGCGTACATAGTTTCCATTATTGAAGGAAGTTGTCTAAATCTTTAGGTGCCACCGTCTTAACTATCGCTGCCAAATTTTCTGCTTCACCTCTTTCATAGTCTGACGACGAGTTCCCTTGTGGGCGGATTTCACTTTCGGAAAAAGAAGCCGCACGGTGGCAAGTCCGTGAATAAGGTTGCTGTTCCAACACTGGAGACAGCTGCCAGAGACTGCTTAACAGTGAAAGCAGTATGCGAAGGAGCATTATTGTAATGCACAACCAATGCATTGTTCTTCCACAGGAGAGGCGTTTTCTTTATCACGCGTTCTCGCAGCTTCACCAAAACCTGCTGACAATATTGCTTATTCACTGTCTGACCTGATTGTACCCATTCAACCAGAAGCAGGCTATTGATATCAAAGAACACAATGAACATGATCTTCACTTTTGACTTGCTCTTGCCTGCCTTTTCATTCGCATTGATGACGGAGTTTTCAATTCATGGATTGCAGTTTTCGTTTCAGGATCATACTGAAAGATCCACGTCTCGTCACTGGCAACAATTTTCATTAAGAGTCTGGTTCTGCTTCCAGGCGTTCCATTGTATCACTGCACATGTGCTTTCGGAATTACTTCTGCTTCTGTATGAAGTTTCTAGTTCCCTTTTAGCATTAACTTTGCCCATGTTCTAATGGTTGTGCAGAAGTAAGCAGACAGACTCTTTATCGATTCCCATCATGTCTGCTGTCATTCAAATGCAGAGCCCGAGGTCTTTCCGGACAATGTCAGCCACTTTCGCCACATTTTCCTCAGTTGTTGCTTTGACAGGACGATCTGATCTTTAATCATCATACTCGCGTCCCTTGCTGAAACGTTTGTGCTACTCAAGCACTCACGTACGTGACATCGTATTATTATCATACATTATTGTGCAACAGTTACACACTCGGTGATTTATTTAATTTCACAAGGAATTTCTATATAACATTAATGCGCTGCTAAATTTGGCACTTGCCATTTTTCCGGCAACACGATTGCACACCTCTCCTCTATTTCAATTACTACTTACAGACTAAACCCGACTGAGAATGGCAACTCGAACTCGTGCATATCATTCTTTTCTCGAAGGTGCAAGGTTGCTCAGCGCGCATGCGCTCCCCACTGCTTCACTTATACTACTGACAGGGTTACCAGTCCCGTTATTTTTTTTATATTTTTTAGCTAAGACTCGTATTTATTGATATATGTCTCATCTTTCGGCAAATGTTTTTTCGTTAAATGCTCGTATAATTTGAATCCCAAATTCAATGAAATATAACTATTTTTCTCCTATCCAAACTCTCTTATCTTATTAACACGTCTAGTTGGAATAAATTTGATGAAATTAACTATATTTTAATAAGTACAATAATACAGGAATAATACATCTTTGATAAATATTTTACAAAAATTGTGATCAGTAATGACAAATTTTTGCTGCGTGTATAAAACCAAGACAAATTACATGAAAGAGGATATTAAGATATCAAGTACTATCAGTAAGAAAACAGAAAGCGGGAATCTTCAGAAAGAAGGAAATATTTTCCGCATAAAACAATCACTGATTTTTATACATTTAGTATTTGATCTTTGGATTTTGTCTTCGAACTCTTAGCGGAACATGATGCTAGATGGTAAGAATTCTTCTGAAGTCCAGATCTCAGTCTGTTGGACAAAGATTGGCTCACTTCTAATTGTGAAGGGTTTAGTTTGGCTCTTCCTTGAAGGACAGCCCTGGCTGTGCGGGCAGATTTTGGTCGTGTTTCTGTACTTATACTTTCTTCCACTGTTAGTAGTCGCTCCCTTTCTTTTTTGTTCTTCAGTAATATTTCATCCCGTTTCGCTTTTACTAACAGCAAACTCTTTTGAAGTTTCCGCTTCTTATCATCAATCTAAAAGTAAATAATACCTTTGTTTTACTATTCAAAATATAATTGTTATCTTTATAAAGTAGAATAAATGATAAATCCGATTAATTTTCCGTACACAGTAGAGGGCATTAATGAGTAAGTAAATAAAATAGAAGAAGATCGAACATAATAAGGTATGTGCAGTTATAGAATTAAGTTAATACGAATGCATTACATTTCTTATAGAATTTTCGCCGAGAGCTAAATCAAAGATAGAACTAAAATTACCTGCATAGGTGACATTTTTATTTTTCATTAGGAACCAGGTTCAGGATCAAGCACTAATAAAAATACACATCATACTACAGACATAAGACACAAAACTTACTACACACATTCAGATCATATCAGTGGAATATAATAGAATAGGGGACAAAAAGCAGTTTGTAAAACAACTGAGGTGATCTACGTAAAAGGAGCACGTAAGCTCATGTACTCTTTTTATGCAGATTGTATATTCTTGTTCTCCTGAGTCAAAAGGTTCAGTGGTGCCAGTTTCATGTCAATATCTCAAAAAATGAACCTGATACACCTGTGTTGAAATCGACGATGGCATATTCTTTCTGATGCCACAGGTGGGCAAAGTAGAAATTTTGTGATGACTAAATTTACTCTTTAGTCTACAAGAGTTTATAAAGATGTTCTTCAACTTCTTCCAGTCAGAGGCCATAGTTTCTCCCAGTGCAATCGACACTTTGGTCTGATCAGAAAGAAAATCTTACAAAATGAGGTGATTAGTAATTCAAAGCCTTATTCAATTGCAATGGTGTTGTGAACGGAAATCCAATCACCTTTTGAAGTTGTTATGAACGCAAAGCTTTTACATAACTGGAAGCTTTTTCTGAACAGTTTCTTTCTCTCAAAAATGAAGGCTCCCTTTACTTTAATGAAATATGTTATCATCAAATCATTGCACAGTGCTGCGCTACTGTGTTCTGGAACTTGGACATGTTGGACAGTATGATGTGCTCTTTTATTGGCGATCTATTCAGGAAATTGAAGATTTTCAGAAGGTAAGAACGACAAGGTGTCCTTACCCCGAAGGGAATCAATGTCAATTATGTTAAAAGTGTGTATCGTTTTTCTTTTCAGCAAACGATATTGACTCGATCGAACATATGATTTCACAATCTCCATAAGTTTTAGTTTCAATACATTTTCAGAAATAAATAGTTTCTGAAACATTAAATGTATTTTAATTTCTCGTCCTGTACTACAAAAATGTTCTAAGTAAAAAAGGGCACATGAACATACTCCACATTTGCATGTATTCTTCATTAATATACGCGCAAAAGCAATACAGTGGTATTGGGAAATTACGTTTTGCAAGGGATGTATCTTCTATGTGGTTTGTTGCCAACTCAGTTACTGTTATTCTATTAACAGCATACAGTATTACCACTTTCTTTTTGCGTTTACTCGAAACAGTTTTCTCCTATGCGCCCTTTTTACACATACCGCCTCAATTACGCTTATCTACATCATAAAGCACTGGAAATGAAAAAAAAAAAAACAACCGCGAATTAACTAATATTAAATTTCAAAGAAAAATTCTTATTCTTTGAGTTACAAGCCAATGGTTGGCAATGATTCGAACCAGAAGAAGTAAGCTAAGTCAAAATACGATAAGTTGTACAGAAAGCAGTACTTTTCTCTTGCTAATCGATTAATGAACATGTGCTAAATCTTATGCCACTAAGATAATGTCCATGTGTTACTATCACTCTAAATGTTTAGTCTCCATTAGAAGCTATGGTAGTGCTGAACTATAAAGTCCAAAGAAGATAGTTCGGAAAGTAATGTTACAAGTAGCGAAAGTATTTCAACAGTGCATATGCAATCCTACTCCAATAGACACAGTAGAAACAGCATATGCCCCAATATGGTCCGCTGGATCTCCGAGTTCCAGAAGGCCAGCAACATTCAGTACATTGCTAACTTGTACACTCGACTTCTGTTAGAGACGATCATAAGAGACAGTAAAAGCATGGAAAAACTGGGTATATTGAATATATTGAACATACTAAGGGAGAGGAAGGGAATGGCGACCAGTCCACTTTGCCCTCTTGCGTGACCAGGGAGAACTCAAACTAGTGCTGCCATCTGCCTCTTGTACCAAGGTTTCTTATGTATTGTCGAGGAAGTTGTCAGAAAAGACTGAAGTCTACAGCGTGCTGAAACTTGCTTTTGTTGATTTTCTTATAAGGATCTGCATATTTCAACTCACGATACGTACAATTTTAAGTTGTAAGATCTTGAAGTTACTAAGATTCATAAAAAGTTATATTTACGTCTAATGCACGACACATAGTTATATTTCAAATAAACTACGTTTTACAGTATAACCAGCTCAATTTTCAAAATGGCGGAATGTTGGGAATGCCGATCAACGTGATCGGCTTACATCATGGTGATCGCCATTCCTAACAAACATTTGGAATACTTTTCCTGCCAAAAATTATAAAAGAGGCTAGACCTAAGATAGGCAATACGCCTACTTGAGTCAAACACTGAAACTTTGGTATCGGTGTAACCTTTGTGGATCGTGGGTGCATGCTGACTGTACTGTTGTGGACTCACCACATGGACATATCTGTGACGTGTCTTTAAAAAAACGTCAATAAAACATTCAGTCGATGTTCCACAGTCTTTCGAAGGCGCAGTATAGATAAAAACTTGAACTTTCTATGAACTATGTGTGTTTATTAAACTTGTACTGTGATCGCCATTACCAACATGTGATGGGAATGGCGACCAAAGTAGCAATTTGAGTTTTTTCCATCGTGTTCCCGAACTGAAAGAATGATCCTCTTTTTATTTTACACACTTATTGTAGAGGGATTGGAGTACGTATTTACAAATTTGTTTCAATATATTTTGCAAATGATACTACGTAATAACCCATTTTTCTTAGGTGATCGCCATTGCCCACCTCTCCCCTATATTCCAGGTCTTCGGTAAAAGGACTATCCTCTGTTTGACTTGGAATATCCTAGGACTTGTGTCAAGGCAAATACTCTCTCGGTATCTTATTTTTGTCTTATTTTTCCTACTTTTTACCATGCGCGATGCCTACAGGAGCAAGAATACAGAAACACTGAAGACAGTTAAAATGTCCGTGCTCTTCAGTGGGACTCGAACGTAGAGTGGAATACATCTCGTAATCTGCAGCAAAATGTCTCAGACCCTAGGTTACGCCCACCAGCATCATTTTGTTACGAAAAATCAATACTATGTAGAATGACAAAAGATTTGCTACTACATTTGTGACTAGATACAGAACAAGAAAAAAAGTAGAGAAAACAGCATTCAAAAATAAAGAAGTGCTTTACGTTCAGGAAAAACATTATCATTTTCTTACCAAACATTCTTCGTATGCAGTATAACTGTCAAATTTATACAAAATGAAACGAAATGAAAGATTGATGAAAAATGAAATGAAATCTTTCTGTTTTACATCCCACGATTATGCCAGAAAGATTGATGATTAATGAAATTGATTAATTATGAAATAACTAGTGGAGTGGAATGATAGTGCAGGACGAAACGGTATAACCTTAAGAAAACCCATGGACATGATGTTGTCTGCCACAAACTTGCGTGGCCGGAGATCCAAGAAACCCCACACAACACAAGTTTGCGTTCTATCACTAAGCCACCATGTCCTGTACCCCAAAATTTTATAGAAAATATGAGAGATATAAATATTTCAGAAACAAATATAAATATAGAAAAATATTTATTGTTGGCAGTATCGTCGGTTTGAGAAAGAACTCTTTGATAAGCTCATGCATGAATTTGTCTTTACTTTTTCCACATACGCAGCTAGGAAAGTGTAAGACTGGATCATACGAAAAAGCTGTCAATTTGAAGGCAACAATACACTTAAAAGTTGAGTTATTTGAGGTAATACGCACCACGGCACAATTTGTTGCAAGTTTTGTAGGTTTGTCATAATAATAGATATCCATCACTTTTAACTCTCGTGATACCAATCAATTATGTAAAGAAGCTTCTCCAACTGTATTGAGTGATACAAAGCGTAATGTTGAATATTGCATGAGGTCTTGTATCAGTATTCTTATTTGCTCACCATTTTCAATCTATAAGAGTACAGTGTAAATGCTCCCTTCCGCCAATTTATTGATCTAATATATGTTAGACACATAACTGAGGAATATTTGAAAGAAACAAATCATTATTCCTTGAGTATACGGTACTTTCTTCACAAATGTGTTCTTTATATTTTGCTCAGTTGTCTTGACCAATGGCCACTACAATATTATGCGCCTTTAAAATCTTTACAAGGTAGCTATGAATTATAAATTATTAAATTATGAATTATTAAATTGGAGACAATTTTGTCTGAAACAAACAAAAAACAGTGTTCAAAAGAAAATATGTAAGGTTGGTATGATGCTGGTGAATACAGTACATCCCTTGATTAGGCGTGACATCTGAAGTGAACCGAAAACTATCATAGGTATTACATAGAATCATTTAGTTTATCTAACATATTTTAAATCTATGGAATTTTTAATTGCAAAATATATACTTTCAAACGCTCTTCTTGAAAACTTCTTGTTGTTGCTAGTATGTACACGCAAAATATGTACATATAATGGAAATTACAAACTAACGCTAAAAAATCAATAGAATATTAACAAAGATCAGGCAACAATGAATAGTTGATATAGTTAATAGGTGAATATTTCATGCCCTGTTAATACATGAAATTCATGAAAGTATGTATGTAAATTCTCTCAAAAGGAAACACGTAGCTGAAATCTTTCCAAGAGATTTCTATGAGTTTCAGAGGATTAGAATATCAAAAGCTATGTTTCTGACAGAGAAATGAAGAACTAATTTATGAATTATTTAATAACTATATATTTCCCAATAAATAGATCAACAAATCCCAGACCAATATCAAGCTAGTAGGTGTCTTAAAACTGCTCTTGATGATCGACTTACACCATCTAAACGAGAGTTTTAACGTTTCAGCATTGTATATCTTGTTAAGCATGTTTACAGTCTAAGTATATCTCGAGCATGACTAAAATGCTAACATGATTAAATTTTCCCAAATCATAAGGTTTCGATTCATTTAAAGAAAAGTCCTACGAGTATCAATTGAAGCAGGCTTAGTCTGGAAAACGTAAGAAGAAATAACACCGAATAGAATATTTTCTAATCAATTTTTAAAACTTTAATTCTTAAGTTAGAAAATGCTAATCCTCTACGTTTACATGGATGGGTCTATGCCCACAAGAGCTCGAGATCTTTGATACTTGATAATCTACGTAAAATTTTAAAGAAGGATCATGTGCTAAACTTACTCTTTTACAGAACTTATTTTGAAGAATATCATAGTACCTACTAATATAAAATACAAAACTTTCGAATCATATGATGAACATGTGCGAACACTGTTACCCGAGAAGAAATGAAGATTGTTTTGGTCTTTTATATTATATTTTTTCTTTAAAAAAAAATTGAAAGCTACTCATCTATCTTCAAGATGATTGGACTACCCATCAATCTGAAAGAAACAAGAGATGAAAAATATTCAATATTTTTCAATATTTTACCAATAACTAATTCAAGCTGATAAGAATGCTTATACTTGATATTATTTGCTGTATGAAGAAATGTACTAGCCTTTGAAACACACTTCTCAGCGTTTTCTTCTTTGCACTTCTCACTGTTTTCTTCTCTACCGTGTCTCTGTTCCACATTCTCTGGAATAAAAGTACAAAAAATAATTACCCGAGAATAAATAATACACAATTTGTGACTAACATACAAATATATCACTTCTATTTTCAATCCAAAGTATAATTCCATAAATATTGGGATAATTTGATATATATATATATATATATATATATATATATATATATATATATATATATATATATATATATATGGTGACGAAAAGTAAGTATACAGTCATAGTACTGCCATAACTTTTTATTACCTTGTTTATAACTTCTTTTGTCTTTGTCTCTTCATACATATCTTGATTCCTTGAGTGATGGCTAGTAACGCAAATGGAGAGCAAAGAATGTCTTAAAACCTATTGGTGAAGTGAAAACGTTGAGCAAGCTCGTACGTTATGGAGAAACTAATTCAATACGTCTCCACTGACACGTTTAAGGATTTATCGCATCAAGAACAAATTTGATAAAACAGGTTCAGTGGTTAATGCAACAAAATCTGGACGTCCTAACACTGCTGTGGTATAGAATAATAAAATGAAACTTGTATTGACGTTTTTCAACGCGGCGAGCGCCCCTGAAGCTTTTCATATCAAGAACGCTGTTATAAAGCTTAATGCACATATTGAATATGAAATTTGTGTCTTAATGAGAGTAGCAACCCTCTAGGTAAGTTTAAAGGAGGTTGCAATGTTGATAGAAGACATTTCGAATACTTGCACTACCAAAAATTGTGATCAAACTAAAAGTTAGGTGCAACGTTACACCTACTTTTGAGCCACACTGTATATTTGACATTGGTGCTACGAGTGTTCCAAAAAGCTGTAAAATTATATTAGCAAAACTATAAGTTAAACGTTGAAAAGGTACATTAAAAAATTAACGCTCATTCATTTGGACTCCTTTCATTACTGTACATAAAATAATTAAATTTAAATAGGCTAAGTGAATAAAATTCTTTTTAATCTAAGATTGCTTTCAAACATAGCTAAGTCCAAATATATTTCAATATTTTTTTAATTTTTTAATAAATTACAATGAAATTTTCAATTTATCAATGTCCCTTCGTAACTTGGACCTGCACTGAAGTTGACCTATTTCGTTCACTTGAGAAAGGATCTACAACGAGTGCTCAGAAAGCTTTGCACAATGGGCCATAACACTTCAATAGGAGTAGTAGGACCATGAAATTTTCTGTCTTTGTACTTGTGTTGTTTCTTGTAAATACACATGTTCTCGATGTATTCTTGGGGGGGCGCGGTGGCTCAGTGGTAGAGCGTTCACTTCTAGTGCTTGGGGTCCCGGGTTCGATCCCAGCCCCCGCCAAGTGAACTTTGTGGTGGACAAACACCGTGCTCGTGGGTTTTTCGGGGTTCTCCCGTTTCCTCCCACTTCATTCATTCCACCATTTCACTTATCTCTCATCATCATCGTCTAACCGGCATAACCGTGGGACGTAAAACTTAAAGATTTCATTTCATTTTTTTCGATGTATTCTTCATCCGATATGGGACAATTAGTCCATCATTCTTTCCATGTCGTAAATGCACTTTGGTCAAACACCGGACGCTTGACTATTACAGCACTGCTTCACACACGCAATGCAGTGTTGCCAACCGTAGCGGAATTCTGCTACGCGTAGCAACTTTTCGGTGCCCTGGCGACAAAGCGGCGAAGGACAAAAAATACGGAAAATGTAACGGCTTTTGGAAACTTATTTAAAACTTCCAATTTTCCCTCATGGCTTGAAAGAAGTAAACAAATTAGGTTCGGGAACATTTCTTTCTAAAATGTTTAATATAGTTTTGTAGAGGGAAAGTATACAAAAGGCATCTTCAGTGACTTCTTACTTTCTTGACCGGTGAGCACCAGGGTCGATATGGGTATGTAGAGAACCAGTAGGCTCTGTAGGTTAAGAATACGTTGGGTCACAAAGTGAGATGTGTTCGAACAGGCGTCGAAAAACTGAGTGTTGTAGCCACTTCTCGGGTCTCCATGCGCTACTGGAGAGGCTTCCGGTGGACATCTTTGAGTCTATCCTCATCTCTTGACTCTGTTGCGTAATCTATGCCGCACGTTACCCATGAAAACACAGGATACTCACAAGACGTGACAAGAACAGGCCAAAAGCACGGATTGTTTACTTGTGGGAGCGTATATCTCCGGTGACCGACGGGCCGCTTGGGCATTGTGGGTATGGGGCCAACGGGAAGATACGCTAGTTTCCGAATATGCAAACCCCAATGTCGTATTTAAAGTTGTTCCAGTGCCAGGGCTCAAAAGAGCCAGACACTGCTGATGGCTCTTTCCTATTTCGACCCATGCGTCACCTGAGCTTGGTTTGTGTGTGTGTGTGTGTCAGGGAAGAAACTAAATTGTGCCTCTCTCATAACACACTCCTAGATACGGGCCTGCTTTATATCACAACTAAGCCCAAAAATGGCTTCCAGCTATAACGAAACCAAGCTCTGCTGACGCATGGGTCGAAATAGCAGAGCCATCAACAATATCTGGCCGTTTTGAGCTCTGACACTGGAACAACTTCAAATGTGACACCGGAATTTGCATATTCGGAAACTAGTCTGACTTTCTGTTGTCCCCATACCCACAATGACTAAGGAGCCCGTCGGTTAACGGAGTTAACAATCTGTGCTTCTAGGCCAGTTCTCGTCACTTTTTGTAAAGATCCTGCTGGATCTTTGTGGTTTCATAGGTAGTATGCAACATAGAATTACCCATCGGAGTCAGGAGATGAGGATTGACTCAAAGATCTGCACCGAAAGTCTCCAGTGACGCACAGTGACCCGAGAAGTGACTACACTATCGGGAACGTCGATCGATTTTTCGACTCGTGTTCGAACACACCTCACTTTGCAACATTGAAGCCAACGTATTCGTGACATACAGAGCCTACTGGTTCTCTGCATACCAATATCAACCCTGGTATTCATTGGTCAACAAAGTAGGGAGTCAACAATACCTTGGCTGGAGATGCCCTTTCAATAAACGGGATGTTCCGTTTTCGAGAACGCTGTATGTAGGAGGAGAAGAGAATTGCACACGTGTCTATGCCTGCTCCTGCTGCTGTTGACTTTATTCAAAATAATTACTGCAATTCAGTCATAATGTGTGTCTTTTGTTATTGTAACTGGCAGCCAGCATCTACAAGAAGCCCTAATTCAAAAGTGCTTGCTAATTTAAACCATAAGTTGTTTAAGTAAAATGTTACAATTTTGAAGTAATGGTAAGCACTATGCAAACAGGTACGTACGCAGGGGTGAGGGTATAAGGACGATAGATAACCCGGAATTCCAGCTTTTTATAATTTATATTAACTCTTGAGTTTAGACTCTAAATTGGAAAAACTTAGAGACCACTCCTAATAAAATTCCTGGATACGTCCCTGTATGGAAATTACCATATTTGTCGGCCTATATTATTTACATTTAACTCCATAAAATACTATTCCAAAAGTGCACATGTGTTTCAGAATTAAGTACTAATATTTGTTTTCAAGAAATGTGTTTCTTAAAATAAGATTACATGCTGACAAGTGTATTGATAACAGATTCATAGCCATAAGAATTGTGTGGCTGCATTTATGAGATATATTTAATAAAAATCAAAGATTCTACGTAGATTAAATCTAATAAATATTTTCCGTCATAAAAATTTTAAAAAATATTTCTCGTCATAAAGTGTTTAAAATGTTAAGGCCAATCCTGAAATTTCACATATCTTATAGGTTACTAAGGGACAATCCTAAAATGTCCTTATATCTCTCTGATTACCAATGTCCTGATAAGCTCATCGCCTTGTAATCAAGGTCCCGGGTTTGATTGATGGTGGGGACACAGGAGATATTTTGCAGTTTTGTTAACAGCATTTTCTTTATCATTAGAGTTTAATTTTATAATGTAGCGGAATTTCAGTGACGGGTAACGGAACGTGGTGGAATTTTGAAGGCACAATAGCGACTTTTTGAGCTGGGGACCTGGCAACACTGACACAATTTCTTGATCAGTGGCAAACTGTGTATCACACAGTTGGACCTTCAGACGACCAAACAGTAAGCAATTGGATTGGAAGGGACAAGTCCGGACTATAAGAGAATTGAATCACTTCTCATCTTATACTTCTGATTTTCTGCTGTGTATGTTTCGTATAGTCGAGTTTCGCATTATTTTGGTGCAGTTTAGTTACTTTACTTTGGAGCTACGGTATCTTTGTCTTTAGACTAAGGCTGTATTAATGATAGAACACTACCCACATATAACGAAGTCGCTTCAACAAGCTGTCATGTGGTTACATCTGTCATTCCTGATGCGTTGATTAACGTGGTCTTTGTTAACGTAGTTCCTGCAGGTGGCGGTCTGCTGGACCATGGTATATGCAGCAGACTGAAATAATAACTGTGGAATCTTCGTACCCATCCCTATATATTGATGTGGCTCAATGTCTCATCCCCATTTACAGGAAGCAATTTGCATCAAATGAATATAGTAGAATGATCTCCGGTCTTGTTAAGAAATGCAGTGAACAGCCGTTGGTGATTTACTTTTCCATTGTGAGCATATCTCCAAATAGAAGAATAAAATGTGTTATACAATTTCAGCTTAAAAGCAAAGGTAGGGCACAAAAAATATTGTCCTAGTACTAGTCATGAAGCAGTTATGGCTCATTCTTCAAATCTTTTGGTCATCATTCGTACAAAGTATGCTAAAGAAATGAAAATTAATCAATCTTAAAAAAGAAGTGAAATAAAATTATATCATTTACTTTAACATGAATTGGTTAAGTTAGGTGGGAAACTAATAAATAATCACGAAATATAGAATATTAGGTGTTTCACTCAAGTGATGAGAAGGACAATCGTAATGGCATGAGAATAATTCTATGAAGCACCCGAAAGAAAACGTAACGAGAACCTATAATGGTAAGATCGATGGGGAATGATGTAGCACAACTGGCACAACAAACGTTCAACCGGTGCCTAAACAACAGAAGAAATATGAAAATTACTGAGAAAACAAAGGATATCATAGACAGAGATATAATGCTTAGATATGTAACTGTAATGGAAACATTTAATGATACTGTAATGGAACAACAGAAAAACGATTTATTCATGCTTCACGCACTAATCTCCTCTCTATAACAATCTTCATTAGACAATACTTTTCCTTTACTCCACGTTTATTTTTATTACGTCCCTAGTTGTATGAAGATGATTCTTAGATCAACCCTTGCCTCTTGAAATAAATTCAATGATTCTTTTAATGCTTTTGTTCACCATTATCCTCTTCTTCTCACAATATATCCGGTTCACTGCCACTTCATTGCATTTATTTTATTTTATTACGTTTATTAAGTACACTAAAATAGGCAAACTTCTAATTGTTATTGATTGTTACGTCAGTGTCATTTCTATCATACTGAAGCATTTCTACTCCATAGAAATTTGGAAAAGGAAACTTTGCATTTGCTTATACACTTTCAAGCTTGAAAGTTAGTTTGATGTAATTATTAATTATAATAATCATAACAGCAAAATTAAGTAGTTTCTAGTTGTAAAATAGTACTTAAATATTATACAAAAGTTGTTTATAATATTCATATTAAGTTATTGAAATTGCTATGAAGAGAGTATTTAACATACCATTGTATTCACTTCCCTCGTTTTTGTCTCCACCGTCATCATTCTGGTCTTTCTCATCATCCTTCTTTCCCGTTGTGGCTTCATCATGCAACACTTTCTCTGTCTCCTCATTTTCTTGTGCTTCTAACGCTTTTAGCGTGTGTTGATCGTATTCCATGTTGGTGATTTTATTCAGTATTCCAAATGCCTCATCATCTAACAGATCTTTCTTTTGAATATAATCAATCAAAGATCTCCTATAAAGTAAATTAGAAGTGTATGGTTTATGCTATAATGACACACAATAATAAAGATATTTTGCGTCAACCCGAATTGATATCTGTTCTTGACTACTTATAGCAATAAAATAGGAAGATCAATTTGATCAAAAATAAAATATAGATAAAAATGTTTAGATCTGTTACCTGACTAAAATGAAGTTGAATCTTTTCAGAAAATACAAAAACTTCTATTTTAATTATATTAGTTCGTATTTTACTCCTGATTCATTTGCCGTTGCAATTGCTTCGTTATGAAAATTGATTAACTTCTTCCGTACTGGTCACGTACCTGCTTGCACCAGTTAATACCAGCTAATATCAAGATCACTCGACCTCACGCCTCTTGATTTCTTTCCTGAAGGGAGATGAAATGCCTTGTATATGCCCGAATTAATGTTGCTGCGGCAATTATCTCCAAAATGCCATGTATGTTAAACAGTACGTTTCAAAATTTGCTTCATCGGCGTCATTTTTGCAATACGATCAACGGCGGAAAATTTCGGCATCGTCTATCAATTATTATCATTCACACCTGTCTTGTGTACACATACTGCAGTGAAGAAATACTGTACAGGCTACATCTGAGTATGTCACAGCTACCTTACTATGTACTAAACTTCATAAATTCGTAGTTTGCCACTGCATTCCTTTGTATCGTTATGCAACACGCATAACTGTTGCATTTTCTTCATTTTCGTTGCTTCTGTGCACAAAATTATCATTGTTCACGAAATCACATACCACTAGGAAAAAATCCTTTCATTCAGCTATCGCCAAAATTGTATTTACGTAACAGATGGGAATACGTATTATCATGTGGGGAATCTCTTGAGCACTCGTTCATCACATGTGATCTTTGAACTTTTGGTTACTACGCATTATGAATTTCTTTACACGTTGCCTGACACCGCCGTCTTATGCGCATTCGTTTTGCACTTATTCTGGATCAAAGTTCCCTTCACCATTTCCACACATTCTTAACTTGAGCAGAAAGATGTTTATCATTCATCTATACTAGCCTAAAAGTCATAGTTGCTTCTGTTCACAGAATTATCATTGTTCACGAAATCACATACCACTAGGAAAAAATTCTTTCATCCAGCTATCGCCAAAATTGTATTCACGTAACGGATGGGAATACCTATTATCATGTGGGGAATCTCTTGAGCACTCGTTCATCACATGTGATCTTTGAACTTTTGGTTACTACGCATTATGAATTTCTTTACACGTTGCCTGACACCGCCGTCTTATGCGCATTCGTTTTGCACTTATTCTGGATCAAAGTTCCCTTCACCATTTCCACACATTCTTAACTTGAGCAGAAAGATGTTTATTTATCATTCATCTATACTAGCCTAAAAGTTCTAAACATGAGACTTCCAAGACTTAGTTAATTTCCTCCGAGAGCTTATTCTGTACTGAGACAAAGTAGATCAGTCAAACATGTATATCTGACTCTCTTTCGAATTCTAGCAGTGTTCTAATTTCAACGATTTACTATGCTTTTTGTTAATTGAAATATTGTGTTTGTTTTTTGTTTATTTTCCTCGTTGAACTTTTGACAAAATACCTAAAGGATTCTCCAGTCTTTTGGGTGCTCATCCTTACGCCGACCCTGCACTACTTCCCGTTGTGCATTAATGACACCTACAACTAAAAATAATGTACACTCCCTTTTATCCGTTTTCAATTCGAAACTTTGTTCTCGAGTTATGGCTGTTTTTGTACATTTTTCCGACGAATTTTCACATGATCATAGCGCAGTAAGAAGCATTTCTACATCCAGATTGCTCTATATTTTTTGTCTTATATCTTGATGTTACGAATCACCTCGTACGTGTTGTCAACCGTGCAAATTATATATATATATATATATATATATATATATATATATATATATATATATATATATATATATATATATAATTTGCACGGTTGACAACCAACACGTGGAGGTGCGGATATCTATATCCGAGAATTTTCTTTACTGGGCAAACCAGTAGCAGTACGACATTCCGCCGCTAGATGTCTCGAGGAACTTGTATTAGCTACTGCACGACAAAGTTAAGTCATCTGTGGCGTATTCAGTTGTGAGCTGCAGTTGTGCGTGTCAGGACGTGTTTCAGTGCTTCTGCGATTTGTCAAATGGCTGACGTTAAGGAGCAACGAATTTGAATCAAATTCTGTGTCAATTTGAAGAAAACTGCAGCGAAACCCCCTCATGCTGAAAGGGGCATTTGGTGGGACTATACTGAGTCAGGCAAGAACATTTGAGTGTTTCAAGCATTTTAAAGAAAGTCACAAATCTATGGAAGATAACAAACATTCTGGTCAACCATCACATGTACAACACCGGAAATGATCATGGAAGTAACTGATGTGATTCAAAAAGACAGAAGGCAGACAATTTAGGATGTTGTAACATACTTTGACTGTCGTACCGTACATGTCAACGAATTCTATCCGATGAACTGAATATGAGACGAATTACAGCGAAGTTTTCCCTCGCCTTCTTAGCATCGACCAAAAAATACCTCAGGATTCAGACGTGCACTAAGCTGAAACAAAGAGTTTGAGAGTGTCCAAACTTCTTATTCAGAGTCATTATAGGTGATGAATCTTGAGTCTATGGTTATGACCCGGAAACGAAGCAGCAATCATCACAATGGAAGACACCTTCCTCTCCAAGGCCAAAAAAAAGCTCGACAAGTTCGCAGTAACATCAAGTCGATGCTGATCATTTTTTTCGACATTCGAGGAATTGTGTATGAAGAGTTTGTTCCATCTGCTCAGAATGTCAACGGGAATATTTACTGCAAGGTTTTGAAGAGACTGATGGAAAATGTTCGGTACAAACGGCCAGAATTGTGGCAAACGAAAGACTAGTTGATACACTATGACAACGTTTCCGCGAACACCTTGCTCGTTGTGAGGGAATTCCTGGCCAAAAGCAATATGGCAATGGTTCACCACCCTTCCTCCTCCCTAACCTAGCCCGGGTGACTTCTACCTGTTCCAGAAAAGGGTGACGTTTTGACTCCATTGAATACATCCAAGTGGAATAGCAACGGATCCTGAACACCATTCACTCTGCGAACTTCCAAAAGTGCTTCCAAAAGAGGAAATAACGCTAGGATCATTGCATCCGGAGCGGACTACTATAAAGAGGACGGAGGACATAGTTTTCTGATTTTTACAATGACATTCTCGGATATTTTGGATAGTACCTCGTATATCAAACTCAGAAGGGAAGCAACTGCCTCTGCTTTCAGCGGTTATATTCGATGTCCAAATGCTGTCAATTAGCTATCACCCTGTAACTCGGCTTCTACTAAAGAAGACAGCGTTGAAGCACAGTTTGATCAAATATGTCCCTTCTTTTTAACAAACGTTTCAAAAAGAACGTCGAATGTGCACTGCTGTCGGCGGATCAACGCCTGCTTCAACAACGGAAGCACAAAATCCATCGGAGATGGATCAAGAGACTTCACAGTAATGTCTGAAAAATGATTGCACGAACTACCGTTTCACATGCTAAACGCCACATGTAGATCACTATTGAATTAGCCATATAACTGGACATCTTATCTTGGTGAATGGCAACGGAAGATATGTCGCTTTCCTACAGAGGTGGAATACCATTGCAGTGTGGTAGGTCCAAACTGCTCATCTGGTAATATCGAGCATTGATTTTAGCCTTTTTGTTCACTTTGCGTATAGCATGAGTTTTGCATTATAGCAGTAACCACTACAACCGTAAAACGACATTGGAAGCATTTCGCACAGTCATGTACCTAGTATGACCTCAGGAATCAGAGGGACGATAGAAGATTACCATAATTTTATTACATTCAGGAAGATACACCATGCCTCATTCAGTCACTACAAACGTCCACCTATTTCCTGCAAGATGACATTCAACTTTCGACTGTTTGTCTTCCTCTCTATGATATGTGAGGAGTGATGAAAAATATGTATAGAGATTGCTATATTGCTTAAAATAGTGTAATTGTAGAAAATTGATTTTCAAAATGTTGCTTTTATCTGCTTCTTGAACATTAAAGCAATATTTTTTGGTAGTTGTAATTATAACAAGTTCTCTAAATTACATAATTTTAAGCAGTGTTGCGAACTTTATCAAGGATCATCATATTTTTTAACGGGTTGAGATGTCTAATTGCTGTATAAGACATCATCATCTTTACGTTTATTGAAAACTTATCCATGTAACTCGATGTGATGCTTATCTAGGCTTTTTTCGAACTAAAATATTTTGAAGAAAGTAAAAAGTTTGAGTCTCTTGTAATTTTGTTCCTATTGCTGGAAATACGCCATATTATGGTCATAGTATTCAACATTAAGGCACTTCCGATGTGCATTTACACAACCGTCTTACTTGCACCAGTAAACTTGTAGACTTTTCCAAAATGTGGATATTTATGGATGTTTGTGATACTGTAATGCCCTTAGTTCCTAACACTTGTTATGTCCCGGAAACGGAGCCTAACATTTTATCTATATTTGTTAATTTGTTATTTGCATTTATTATTGTTCATATATGTAATTCATAATTTAATGTTCTAGTTAAGTGATCAACGAATGTTTAGTGTTTGCTAAGTTACCATATTCTATATTTGTGCCAGATTATACTATTATAATTAATTTAGAGTTGTTAGAAGATAAAAGGATTTTAATAACGGGCTAGAAGAAGAAAACAATAATTAAATTAATTTAAATTATAAATAGTTTATGGATAAAAAAGAAGATATAAATACAAAATTAATTATTTCTTAAAAAGCCAAATCGAAGTGAAAATTTTGATAAATATTGACTAAATTCCATTTATCTACGTTACAAGTGTAAGCTAAAAGGATTATTGGCAATAAGCAAGTTTATATTTAGTATTAATTGTGAAATTTGCGAAGTTAGAATTATGAAGAAAAGCATGAAAATAAATCAATGTCCAGCTAAAAGGATTTCTGAGGCACGTTGTCTCGTTTCATAATGCCGCTACACATAATTATTAGCATGTACTAAATCAAGTTATAATTTCATATCTAAATTCTTGTTGTATACTCACCATATCAAACAATTTAAATGAAACAAATTTATATATATTACACCGTCAGTAATGTACCAATCACAACCAAGTTGATTAACCTATCTTGAAAATAAAATTAATTAGCTGTTTATGAAGTCTAATCATTAGAGCAACCTACATTATGCTTTATTTTTTGTTTAATTTTGCTTTGTTTTTTTTTCAAATTATGCTTCATTTTTAATTTCAATCATTGGCTTACATCAATCGCGTATAATGTATAATATTTGCTATACATTAAATATTCTAAATATCTTGATCTATTTATTAATATTTTATGCAACCAGTTTCTTTCATATTTAATTAACTTTCTACTTAATGCACTGTAAAGCGATATGTTTTACTCGAGTCAATTTTTGTATCGCTTGCGTGTGCCTTAGAGGTGCATATATACAGAAAGGGAAAGTAAAAGATGCTACCAAAAAGTACAGAAAGTGCTCAAGTTCAAGAAGTACACATAACATAATAGTGTGGAGTTCTTTTGCACTTTTTGTACATTTCGAATCATCATACATAACTGCGCAGTCACACTCAGAAGAAAACTATTGTTTATTCATTATATATCTTCATATATTATATTTTATAATTTCATAATACGATATGATATTATAAAATATATTATATGAAGATATATAATAATAATAATAAAAGGAAAGTATTATTTGTATCCTGAATGATATTTCTATAAAATAGAAGGACTATATTGAATAGGTCTGGTTAGTATAATGGTGATTGAATTATAACCGGTATAAACTTCCTGCTGTAACGTAAATACCGCGTATGATGGGATATTATTTGATGGACTACAAAACAGTAATTTATACTTAAGAATTAATGACTATTGTGGCTACTCCTGATGATGATTGACGGGAGAAATAGATTAAGTACTATTAAGATATGGCGGTTACATATGTATACAAGAAAAATCATGCCTTATAAAATGCATTATAATAGAATTCGATTTCTTTATTTATTTCTTTAATTTATAAAACAATTATTTTCAACTACATTTAGCTTTCGTTAGTCACGCTTATTTATGTGTCCTGTGCGTTGCGATCTGTTCAACGTAATGATGGCCTTCATAACCTCAAGACTTACTTGGTATCTTTTGAGAAATGTGTCAGATATGTAATGGCGACCCAGAAAATAAATGAACTGAAATCCAAACACAAAGTGGCCATTCCCATCCAGGAGTATATTATAGCTAAAACAGTTACATTTCAAAGTAGCTACTTACAGTCATAATACGAAGCTAGTCATAAAGTTGAAATGCAGATACATTGCACACTGGAAGATAAGTGGCGTATTGCAACTTTTTGTTTAATATGAAGATTTGAAATATGTAATAATCTGATTAATATGCAATGCAATTTTCAAAATACAACCTTATGTTCGATTTACAACATTGTTTGTCGTATCGTGTTGGGAGTGTGTCGAACAATGTTTCCTTGTCAATACTTGCATGATACGGAATTTCATTTATGTTAGTCAATTAATTTAATTATTTCAATGTCTATGCCTATTCCAAAGGACAGAGAATTTGGCGTGCCATTTTTCATTCTTAAAACGATGTATTTCAATTGAGAGAAACTGGCACCATAGATGGACACCAGATAAAACTGTAAAAGGGTAACTTGACTTATAACGATTAAAAGAAAGACACCCTGGGGTCGCCGGCGACAACACGTATGTTAACTTACTCATCTGCGCCTGCGCTAAATAACCTAAATAGTTCATGATTTATCTACCTTCAGTGCTTGAGTACTGCTCAAAGTAAGAACATTTAATTGTTGGTTCTGCGGATTATTTGTGATTATTTAGTGCAGCTGGGTCGCATATGACCCCAGAGTGTTCTTTGTAGCACGAAAATAGCTTTATTGGATTTTTCTTTCGAATACTTTTGTTGCTAAAGTGCATCATATCATGGCATCAATAAGTAAGGGACTCACAGTGGAAAAAATCTCCTTAATACTGAGTGAAGAGGTATCAGCCCCAACTGTGAATAGAAAGAATCATCAATTGGAAAACTTGGTCCGTATGTTTTCTGTTCCCTGCATATGCAACTTATATACTGGACATCGCTTTGGAATTTGTGGCGAATGTAAAGACGTGAAGTGACTTTTCACTAATGCTGTGAACAAATTAGAATTTTCAAAACTTGTGTAATTGTTTCAAATAATTTGGACTGGGAAAGAATATTAACATTTGTAAGACTATTCAAATAATAACTAATAAAAAATACGGTATTCTTCTAACTGGTGACCTGCTGCGCTATATTTATAACTGCCTACTCCTCTAGATGATAAGGAGCATAAATTGTTTTTCAAACATCGCTACGAATTGGAAGTGCAAAATAATTTATTATATTTCCAAGAAAAAGTTACTGTACCAAGCAAACTACGATATATGTACTCAAATAGGTTGCACACCCATCATTTGGGTGTAGACAAAATGATAAGAACGGCAAAAATGTAAGTTTGGTGGCCAGATTTCATTAGTGATATACACAATTTTGTAAAGAAGTGTCATTTCTGTCAGTCAATGACGAATTCACCTGCCCAAAGAAAATATAATAGTTGGTCATCAACTATGAAACCGTGGCAGAGGGTACATCTTGATCATTTCTCAATTTTGGGTTTCGTTGTGTTACTGTTAACGAATGTATTTTCTAAGTGGATCAAAGTATGGGTGGTAAATAGTACGAATTTTCAGGAAACTATGGAGAAATTGAGGAAGTTCCTCAATTGTTGGGTTTCCCAGATACTTTGCTTACGGATAATGGACCACCATTTACATCCATGAACTTTAAGAATTTTTGAGCTCAAAGAGGTATTTGTTTAATGCACACGCCGCCGTATCGTCCGCAAAGTAATGGTACGCAAGCAAGAGCAGTCCAATCAATTAAAAATACTAAACATAAAATGTATTCAATCAAACTATGAGGTAACATTAGAGTGAAGTGAAAAGAGGCCAAATTTTTTTTTTTGAGATTCGATTTTGGATAGGGGCAAAAGTTGCATCATATCGTAATACTTTACCACGGGAAATTTCAATTCTCTAAAATATTTTTACCGGGACGCAATGGGCCTTAAGTTTGATAGATTTTGTAAATTAATACTCTTTATTGTGTATTTGTGTAATTATTAGGCAGCTCTTTGCTTGAAGTAGACTGTAACTTGGTGTTAAGATTCATTGTCGCGTTCAGATGGATATCTAAAGCTACCTAAGTTCATACTTTATGTTACAGGCTACATCAACCCAGAACTCACCACGAGGAGATGGCTGCCGTCCAGTTCCATCCTATCCATCCACCAACATTAGATTGAATGTTTGATAAGTTTCATTTACGTCTTCGCGCAAAATATTGTGACTTTGTCCCAAAAGTAGGAATATGTTTTCTCGAGTCAATTTTGCAACGAATAAAGAAATCTGTCCCGCGTGCCCCAAGTACTGACGAAGAAGCTTCACTAACTATTTTCACTACTCTTTCCATTGCTTGCTTATGACATGGAAACTCAGGGATATCAATACGTGTATTATCTGAAGAACAAATTTCCTGCAATTTGTCATCTGTCACATGAGTCAGTATTGGTGGTTCTGTTACGTTACACTCATTCCAGTTTATCATTTCTGTGTGATTATTAGCCTCGAAGTTTAACACTGGCACTTGGAAGGAACGAATTTCGGAAGGTACACAATGTTTTCTGGATTGGAGTATTTTATCGGCAGCAAGGGTTCGTGTAGCTGGTCTGGAAATTACTTTATTGATAGAAGTTTTGTATAGTTCTTGCAAATATCGCGAAAGTCTTATGGCCAAGAGCAAATGTTTAGCTCCGTATTTGACAAGAGGTTTTCTGTTTGATTTTGAACCACACTGGTGCATATACTTTTACTACAAGCTTTGCTAGAGTCTTGAGCTCCTCTGAAGGATTTGGCGTTGATATATATACACGCAAAAGTCTGCAAGACGTTGTTAAGCAGCGAGCATGAGCAAGTTTTCCAGGTTTCTTATCTGATGGTCTTTCATCACAGTCTCCTCTTATGACAGATTGGCATATTTCATATAAGTACCTTTCATCATGACTGAGATCACGCACATTTCGGAATGTAGGAAGTTCTGGAGAAATCTTTTCGAAGCTGTACACTGGATTTGTTTCACAGTTCGCCAATAGGACCAGAGAAAGTGTACGGACCAGTAGTTACACCATCAATTTCTTTTAGTAAATGATGAAGTGGTAATTCAATGAAATGTAATAAACATATGCACCATTGCAAGGGTCTCCCTAAATGATTTTCGAGTAGTCTCCTAAATCCTCCTTTTGACCCAACATTAGTATTTGTGCCATCGCAGCCTATAGCTACCACATTTGGTAGGTCCACATTATTTTCTTGTAATACGCGACAGATCGAACTAGCAATATTCTTTGCTGATGCTGATCCGGTCAAATAGGCATGGCCGAGAAATTTGTTACCCGGTTCTTGAAGGATAATATAATGTTCTTCCATCTTCAAATCTCTGTGACTTCCGGACATCACGAGTGTTTGGTCTTTCTTCCCATCAAAATAGATAGCATGAGGTTTTACTTTATTAAGAGTATCTTTAGTTCTTACACTTTTACGATGTTTCGCAACCTCTCTTTGAATTTTACTTCTATCAATTATGTTTTGCGGATGCTCTGGACTCACAATATTAAAATCTTCCAAAACTGCAGTAGCAATTGTTGCAATTTTTCTTCCAGTCACGCCTTTTTTTCCTTCGCTTTTGCTAATGATGGGAGAGATTTTCTCACTTGCGTGCTTCCAATCTGTGAATGCTTTCTTGTCTTCTTCAAGGGATACTTCCAACTAAAATCAGGATCTCCTCCAGCTTCAGCGTGTTCTTTATTGCCTTCCTTCCTTGTTTCTGAAGACGACGAAGAGTCTGAAATTTCGGTAATGGAACTGGTACTGGATTGTGTTGGAAAGTGAGTTGGGCACAAAGTGTTCAGAAACACGTTACTTGCCGCTACCAAGGAAAATGAGCAGTATTATGTTTAAATAGAGATAGATAGGAAATAGTTTTATATTAGATGGATTATAGTTAAGATTACAAGAAAGATCATAAAGATATGAAGAAATAAGATTTCAGATTATGATTTAAGATAAGTATGTGTTCATAGAAGATCATATGTATAAGAGAAGAATAAGAGATATACGAAAAGATTAAGAATAAAGGAATATATACAGATATTGTGTTTTGCATGAGTAGCAGGAGTTTATGGCTTGGTAGTGGTCACACACACTTTGTGGAATACGATTTTCGAGCTAAATAAGTAGCAGAGATCAAGTTTAGACAATCCAAAAATATTTTGAAAACTTATTAACTTACATTGGCGCAGTCGTTTTTGAAAGAATCTACGTGGCAAAATGTCATTACCTAGTTTTCCACCTTTCAACAGTGAAACAGATAAGCTACAATCGTACTTGGAGAGATTTGAGCATTTGTGTGTTGCTGTACAAATTCCAGAAGAAAGAAAAGTGTCAACTTTATTTACAGTAATTGATTCTGAGACATACGAACAGATATGCAATATATGTTGGCCAGCTTCACCGGCTGAAAAATCATATGAGGAAATCAAATCTGCGATGAAATCATATTATGCATCCAATGTCAATATTATTTCCGAGAGGTATCAGTTTTACTCAATGAAGCAGAAACAATACCAATCAATCTCAAGTTTCGTCTTGGATCTTAAAAGGCAGTCTTATTGTGGATATACTTGTTGCTTAGATGAAAATCTTCGCGATCAGTTTGTTTTCGGTGTCGCAGATGAGGCAATTAGACGCAAGCTATTAAACACGAAAGAATTGACCTTCCAAAAAGCAACAGAAATAGCCTTGACAATGCAAAACACAATATCTGTATATATCCCTTTTTTCTTAATCTTTTCGTATATCTCTTATTCTTCTCTTATACATATAATCTTCTATGAACACATACTTATCTTAAATCATAATCTGAAATCTTATTTCTTCATATCTTTATGATCTTTCTTGTAATCTTAACTATAATCCATCTAATATAAAACTATTTCCTATCTATCTCTATTTACACATACTACTGGTCATTTTCCTTGGTAGCGGCAAGTAACGTCTTTCTGAACACTTTGTGAACAACTCATCTTCCAACAGATTGGTTGAAAGCTTCACCGTAAGATCGCTTTTTGGCTTTCCTTTCTTTTCTTTTCTTCAATTTCTTTGTCCAGGTAACATCAATACCACCGATTACCATTTTTCTATTTGTCCTTTGGTCTGATAAAAACGTTCTTTCCAATTCAGGCACTTTGAGTTTCCTGTCACAACTACACATCGTGAAATCTGAACACTTACACGCAGCTATATCAAACAATTTATTGCCCTGCTCTTTCAATTCTTGTAATTTATTTGTTCTTTCATGCTCCCTTTTACTGCCCATTTTAAAAATATTTTTCAGTTTTTTGTGGTAGCTATTGATCATTATTGATTTACGGCGGAGCGAAACAACAGGAATTGAAACACTTTACCAAATGTCTTCCACCTTTTCTGCTACCTTCCTGGAAATTAAATTCTCTGCTGGTTCTTTACTTCCGCCCCCTTCAGCTGCTGACGCGTAAATAAATAACATGCCATAACGTCTTTATAAGTTGGAAGCGTTCTCAAATTGAGATCCTTGGCACTACAAAACATCTTCTTCTGCTCTTGAAACATTCTTCCTGGTTGATTTAGCCATCTTTCTTCTTTAGAGCACAAAACAAAACCACCAGATGATAGGCACTAACACAGCAATAGATAATGAACCCACCAGTAACTACAAATGCACAAAACTGATCAGATCACTAATGCTGCAACACGGCCGCTAACCAGACACGTGTCCCGTGCACTTGCACTCGTACAACACTCTGATAACAATCATCAGGCTGCCAAACAGTTACCCAAGACTAGCACCTGAACGAACGCGCGCCCTGATTTCGTTCTTTACCCTCTTATCTATTGACGCAGGATGCATCTTTTGCCATATATCCACAATATAAATTACACTCTAATTCCAGCGAGGATTTGACAAACAGTTATACAGTAATGAAATTTGACTTACAAAATCTCAAATTTAAGGCCCCTTGCGCCCCGGCTAAAATTATTTTAGAGAATTGAAATTTTCTATGGTAAAGTACTACGATATGATACAACTTTTGCCCCCTATTGTGAACGGGAGGAAGGATGGTTGCATGTGATGAATAAATTAAACAAAATAATTAATATGCTAAAATGGGAATGTGGGAGGAGACTTTACATGCACCCTGAAAATTGCTCCAAACTAATGCAACCTCCACACACAAAGTTAATTTGATGAATTTAGCTTAGTCGGTAGAGTCTTAAGTTACAAGAAATTAAAATTTTGAAAAGGTAAACAAGGTTCTCTTTAGCATGAAACTCTAATTTTCAAGGAACCCGTGGTTTTAACACCCATCCTGAATGTGAAAGATACCCAAACATGAAACATGCTCTTCGTATTCACGACGCCTTCATAAACCCAGCATCTGGCCTGAAAAGGAAACAAATAGACAAAAAGGGTAACACATACCTCACGGCCTCACTGAAGAAAGAAAAGAGTTTCCCAAATTCCGGTGATTATCCATTTAATGCACCAGTATTCGAAATGCACAGAGTATGATATTATATACAACAATCACTCGCGCGCAGTCTCACACCTGAGACACAAAAAAAATCTTTTTAAATTTAAATCAACCTTTCGAGATCTCTTTTTTTTAAATGTTTGTGCACATTTTAGTATTTTCACGGATCTCTTCTTTCTTGCAGTGTCTCTGCCTCTAATCACTCCCTATCCTTCACTGTGGGGTTTCTTCCGTTGTTGACCCCCAAGGTTTCTTGCATTGGTCCTTCTCCTTCGTTCTCTGGATTGCTGCTACCTTGTTCTGGTGATTCTCCGGCAAGCGTGTGGGTTATGCTGCGATAGTGGCGGTTCTGCGGGTCGTCCTCTGAGACATCGCATTAAATAATTTTGTCTGCATAATGAAAGTTCGCACTAATTTGCCATTATACTACGCACTGCACAAGGCTAATAGCTAAGTCTCTTGCACTAGAAATATTTAACGAAACTGAATGGCATTTTTCTATTGGTCGTTGCCTAAAGTGACTGGTGTAATGTTTGTCCTGACCAATAAACTAACGAAAATATAATAATCACTGCACCTAGAGATTAGCATTTCATACGGCGCTCGACGTATGTTTAAAAAGTTTTTTTTTTACGGGCGAAGCACTTCACACCAACTGCTGAAGCAATGTCTCTTCACTCCCGAAACAGCCGTACATGTCTTGCCTAATGCAGTGTTAAATCGCTGACATTCTGAAAACTGCACCTATTATGTTGAGAGTCCTTCCAACACTCTCATTCCACTGTTCACTAAGTTCGGAGAAACTGAGTTTTATATGACGGAAACTAAACTCTTTCGGTCATTTTAGCAAATTTCAAGTTTATCACACCCACAATGTGTATATATATATATTTCAAACTAAAATACAAAACTTAACACGACCGAAACTTCCGTGTCGAAGATTTTAAGTCAACTGTCGTTTCAATAAACGAAAACTAAACTTCTGCGACCGACATTGTCGCTTTCAATATTTAAAAATAACTGCCGGTTAAACTCAAACTAAGAATTGACGACCGAAGTTGTTTATTCCACTATTCAAGAAAAACTGTCCTTCTGGTTGTGTCCCGTATTGTTTTATTCACCTCGCGGTTCATTGTTCGCTCCAAGTTTGTATTGGGCCAAACCACTTTTGCCCGCTTCACCCAAAATGGGTGAGGAAGGAACATTATGCACCTGTAGGTTTCCGTTGACCCACTTCCTATCGATATTCAACAATTTTGCATGTTTTCTTGCACTTTCTGTTTCACTCCGACTACATTATTCACGGACACTATCTGTGTTTAATAACTTATTGATCCAGCATTCCTATGTTATATAAGACATTCTACCACTGTGCCGCACTAATTAGTATTATTTAAATAAACAACAAACTTATCACAACTTGGTCACTCCACAGATTCACGTCCTTGTCCTGACAAGTGGAGTCATCTAGTGGCGACACACGTAACCTTTTGACCAAGTGACATTGAAAATTGCCTATCACTGGAATTGATGTATTGAATGATTTTACAAGTTATATGAATTTCTCATGTGACAACACAATTTAAATATATTACACAAATATTATTATACATAAAATATTCCCTACCAAGGCTGTCATGGATTGACACATCAAAACCAGTATGATAATACTATCTGAGAGTTCTCTCCTCTCTCAATCAGCCGTGAATTTCGTCGAGGTTTTTTAAAAAAACTGAGGTTTGTGTTGGTCTTTTGCATACCTCTCACAACCATCAGCTAGGTCCATAACTGCCATTAGTACAAGCCATTAGTATAAATCAAATTATATATCGATCTACATATATCTAACTACTACGGGAACACCCAGAAAGTTTATTTACATAACATAAAACATACTATTCTAACAAATCATATACCAGCGGAGCAGACGAAAATGATCTTTTGACAGAGACATCTAGCGTATGTCACTGTACTATTACAAACAGTGGTTGTGGACGACTACAACCAAAACTATAATGAACTCGTCCAAATTTTTGAAATTGTCAACTTCCTCCTTTCTGACGGTAGTCCGTTGACCAAGGGACGCTTCCAGTGACAAACATGCTAGAAGTAGGCGTGTCTTGAAAAACTAACACCTCTTTGTATCCTGAATTCTCACATAGATACGCTAAAAATTTTATTACTTTGAAAGCATTGTGTTTTCGGACACAGTGTCTCGGTAGTGATAGTGTATGCTCCTACCTACAACTACACTAGAAATTGAGACAACCTTTGCATATCTGCGAATAATGAAGCTCATAGGGATTCTACCCAAATAAAGATAGCTACATTGCTTTCTCTCTATCTTCCCACGCCGTGGTAGACCAAGGCTACGTTGGGAACACAAGCTTTCTTTAAGTTTTTTTTTCTGATGCCTTTTCTGCCTTTCTGCAAGTAAAACTGCGTATCTGAACTCAAAATATTCCATCTTCTTTAAATTAAATATTAAATAATATTGAATTATCCTTGCTCCAATATGATGTCCTGTCCAGTTGTCACTCAATGCTCATTTACATAATCAAAATAAACAATATATATACATTAACATATCAATAAAAATTAAATGCTCCCGCTGATACGTATGTAAATTCCAATATACTACATATGTAAATCCCTAATTACATGGTAAAATATTCATAAATTGACGCAAAAATTAAATATGTAAATCAAATCAAAACACAGTTCATGTGCTGTTCACATTATTCCCCTCCTAAGGAAATGCAACCGTTAATCGCTTAATCGTTGCATTTTCTCAGAAGAGGTGCCAATACACTTTCCGTAAATAACATACGTATTCCGTATATGCGATATTTTACACAAAATTTCCCTAAGTTACATGAATATATCCTAACACTAATACAATAGAAAGCTAATCCCTAATATGTCATAATCACATCCTAAATTGTCATTTTATACAAAATTATCTCTCTGGAATATATAACAGTATTTCTCTGCAATGTTACCACTCAGCGCAACAACTCTCATGTCTGCCAGAAGTTACGAGGTGCGTCTGTGAGTGTATACATCTTCAGCTTTCCTTCCTGCATGACGTGCTGTGTTTACTTCCTTCTTCTCCTACGTCATCAGGTCAGCTGGGTCCTGAGGAGGCGTGGCTTCACGCTGCACGTATTTCTTCAGGTGAAACACATTTCTCTTCATTATCACTTCTCTCGTCTCAGGATCACCGAGAGTGCACACATTATTATGCGCTGTGGAGAGTGTGACGTAAGGTCCCGTGTAAAGGAGAAGCATCTTTTTTGTTATGCCAGAGAAAGCGTCAGACTTGGGAAAAGCTCTTACCAGTACCAAATCTCCAACCTCGAAACGCGCTGGCTCGCGACGTTTATCGAAGGCCTTCTTTCTTCGCTGTGCCGACTTCTTCAGATTTCTTGCTGCTAGCTCGACATAATATTGTAACGACTTGTGTCTCTCAACTTCTGGGATCTCGAATAATCTAGCCAATTCTCTCGATGGTGATTCTCCCAGGTGAACTTGGTATGGACTTAAACCAGTCGACAGATGTACGCTTGAGTTGAGACACTTTTCGATTTTCTCAAGATGCTTGAGCCATTCCTTCTGCTTGTCATGGCACAATTTTCGTAACATTCTCACTGTCGATTTCACACCCACCTCGGCCATATTTCCTTGGGGATAGTACGGTGTACTATAGATGGGCTTAAGGTTTAAGTCCGAGAGTTCCTTCTTCCATTTGGCACTTGAAAACTGGGTCCCATTGTCTGTCAATATGATCTCGGCAGACGGACACAGTTTCAGGAACTCCTTCAGCTTCTTCAACGCTGTATCTGTGGTGGCCCTTCTGCACGCATACAGTCCTATCAACTTCGAGAAAGCATCCACGCATACAAGGATGTAAGACACGTTGCCTACCCCCACAGGGAGAGGCCCCAACCAGTCTAAGCATACCATGTACCCCGGACGACGCACTAAAACAGGGTTCAGTGGTCCCGAACGATACATGTGAGGGGGGGATGCTTTCTGGCACAAACCACAGGAAGCTGAGAACTTCTTTATGGCACTCCTCATCTTCGGCCATACAAAATATTCGGTTAACATCGGTACGAGTTTGCTAGCAGACAGATGTCCTCGCTCATTGTGGTAATATTCCAACAATGGCTGCACAAGCACTTCCGGTATGCAAATCCGTAGACCAGAACGGTCACGTTTACATAGCCGTCCATTTGAGAGCAAGTACTGGTGATTCTCGCTGGCGGTTTTCCCTGAGTTTTCCTGGTTCTGCAGCTTTCTCTTGACGTCGCCAAATACAGGGTCAGAAGTTTGCAGTTCTGGCAACACTGCAATGAGTTCCCTTAACTGACTCGGAATGTGTGTCAGTATGGTCATAAGTGATTCATTCAACACAAGTTTCTTAGCTTTATCAAATTGAACACTTGTATTTGGTGGGTACCTGGAGTGATAATCACTCAAGTTGTCCTTAGACTTCACATACTCGAACTCGAATGAAAGCATGTTCAAAGTTAGTACCCAACGCATCAAACGCTGTGACGTAAGCCTACATAACAGCAGAAAACGTATGGATTGATGGTCGCTGCGAATTTTAAAGTGATTGCCTACCAAATAATGCTTAAACTTGCACGCGCCATCAATTACACCTGCCATCTCTTTCTCTGAAATCCCATAATTTCGTTCTGCTGCATTGAAGATGCGTGACGTCATCCCTATTACACGGACCTCACCATTGTCGTCAAGTTGATAAAGATGTGACGAACAACTTACGTCGGAAGCGTCGCATTCCAAAATAAGTTGTCGGTCAGGGAGTGGCTTCTTCAGCACTACTTTTTCTTTGAAGACTTCACGTATCCTTTGAAACGCTTCGTCAGGACAGGGCAACCATTTATACTTCACTCCCTTCTTTAACAACTGAAACAATGGATACAATATTTCTGAATACTGCGTACTGAATATTCTGTAGAATTGACAGTACCCAATAAAACTCCTTAATTCTTTCACATTTCTGGGTTTACGAAACTCCATAACCTTCTCCAGTTTCTCCTGCGACTTCTCAATTCCAGCAGGCGAGAGGTCATAACCAAGAATTGAAATTCTACGGCGAGCAAATTGACACTTTTTCAGTCTTAGGGTGAGACCTCCTACTTTTAACTTTCCTAAGACAATATCAAGATGGCGCAAGTGTTCTTCGAAAGAAAATGACGATATTGTCACGTCATCAACATAATGGCCACAAAATTCACGACACTCATCCCCGAGAATGGAATTGATTGCACGCACACATGAAGCCAAACTCTGCTTGGTCCCAAATGGTAGCTTCTTAAATACGTACGTGATTCCGTCGTGAAGGAAACCTAAATACTTCTGGCTGTTTTCTGCAACGAGAATTTGTTGGAATGAATCCACTGCATCTAAGCTTGAAAACCAACGTCTTTCACATAAATCTTGTAACGTACACAGTGCAGGGATTGGCTGGTCGAACTCACAGCGCGTAATGGCCCCGAGCTTGCGCGCATCCAGGCAAGTTCGTAAGGACCCATTCTTCTTTGGAACAATCACCAGTGGGCTTATATAAGAAGTGGGATGCTTCTTTATTATACCCCACGCCAACCAACGATTAATGGTATTAGTTACAGCCGTTCTGTGTCGAAGAGGGTAAGGATACATCCTGGTCTTCATGGGCCGGTCATCGGTCACTTCAATGGAATGATAGTAGTCCCTAATGGTGCCGGGCTTCTCATCAAATATGGATCGATGTTTGTAGAGCACGTCGTACAACCTTTGCTTCTCATCCCCACCCAAATCCGCATACTTTTCGACATGATCTCTGATATCGTCGGGTGTAGCCTGGGTTCGAACCTTCGCCCATTCCTGTGGCGAGTAAACAACATTCGCAAGTTCGGCTGCAGTTGGGAATTTCTCATCATCCAACTGGCTGCGCAGGGTAGCCAACTCTTGCTGGTGGCCTCCACCTGCTGACGCTCGCTCGAACTGCTGCGTAGTCAGCGGTCCTCTCCTTGACACGCACATACTACTAACTGTGGGATTCTCAAAATCAACCACATGCTCTTCGAACTCCCAGGATAATTTTCTTATGAATAGGTCTTCTTCCTCTACCTCAATGTCTCGAAAAGAAACTTCTATGTGGTGGGGGTGATTAAGCAAAAGGACGTTTTTCTCATAATCTAAAATCGCTCTACTCTCTACAAAGAACTGTGAACCCAAAATGAGTTCACGGTTGAGCCCTTTCACTATTATTGCCGAAGTATAAAACTCCTTACCCGCAATAATAAGTTCTAATAGTACTTGGCCGATGATCGACGCCACGGAGCGACCGAACGCTGAACTGACTCGAATGTTTGATGACTTGATGAACGCTGGTGGGGGGTCTCGCTGACGTATAGCTTCCCAACATTGGAGCGAAATAGCCGATATGCTAGCTCCACTATCCAATAAAGCCAGAATTTTGCTATTGAATAAACCTACTTCTACCTCGGGAAGTGTTACCAAATTATTAGTGAGTAGTTTTTCGGTTGAGCTTTCTAAAAGGTCTCTAAAAATCGCATTCGTCTCGTCAAACAATTTCCTGTTTATTTTAATTTTGTCCCCATTTCTCTGTAACAACATAATTTCTGGATGACGAATGTCGTTGTTTCCTTCACGATCGAAATGTGTGGTGCTAATTATGCGTCTACAAGTTTCGCAGTCCCCATTCTCAAGTGTCTCTATACTCTTTACATGTGTCTCACTACTTTCTTCTTTTTCTTCTTCTAAATCATTGTTATACTCTATAACACTATTACGCACATTCCCAGAAATAAATTTCGCCGGTTGAACCTGAATATCCAGTACGCAAGTATTCAAGTCACCGCTCTGAGAACCTGCGGACAGTTCTCAGTGGCGTTGACTAGTTCCTGGGCTGTTCGCACGCGAGTTGCCTCGAGACGAGACTTGTCTCGCGGACTGTGCAGTTCTTTCGTCATGAACTCGGAGCTGATTAACCTCCGCTGCATAGTCATTGTTGTGATTGTTATCGCGTGGCTGCGTGTTACCACGACCCCTATTTCTGCCACGTCTTTGCCCCCGATTGTTCTGATTTCCCGTTCGAGAACCTCCAGTGTCACGAGACTGACCATTGGATGCTCTCGAACGCTTATTGCCATTATTATTATTATTCCTATTTCCATTGCCTCTTCTCGTACCCCTATTGTGATAAGGCCCATTGTCCCTATGGAACCTTCTGTCTCTAGTGGGGTTACTCGGTCTATTGCTTCGTGGGGGGGGAAGATCGCCCTGTTTCTTCTTCTTCCTCTTCTACAGTGAGTGCATTTATTCCCCTCCTATTGTTGTTACTTGGTGGCTGGTAAGTGGACTGTAGCTCACCAACAATACTTAACAACTCATCTATAGAGCGAGGTTTCGATGAAACGATGCATCTATAGATAGAGAAAGGCAATTGTCTTGGCAGAACTCTCAAAAGTTATAACGAAATACTTTGGATAGTTTAATAATTACCTGTACCTTGGGCAGAAAGTGCTCATACATGTGCACTATACTTAATAGGATGTTAATTTAATATTAACAAAAGAAGAATGTTTTTAATATCTGTAAGAGATATAGATAGTGTTATGTAATTAGTTGCTATGTAATTGTTTATGGATACCTAATTATCATGTATGTGTGCATGACAGTTTGAATGAAAATATATTATAAAGTGGATCAACTAATAAACCATTTAGCACCGTTCATCGACTTTATAATTCTTATAGAAAAGGTGAGAATAATAGTATATTTAATTATTAAAGATATGTTTATATGCAAACAATTGCTACCACTCGAGATTCATATATATCAACGATCGAACCAGGTTAACGACTACCCTTGGTGAGTCGTTATAAAAATTTTGGTGCCTTCACACCGGGATTAGCTAAAAATTTTGGTTTACCTCACCCGGGACTTGCTGTAAATTCATATCCCGAAGCAAAGTAAGGGTGAATTTACTTTTGTAATAAAGTTAATGAATACAAATTTCACCAGACTAAGAAGTGGTAGAATAATTATAAGAAAAATGAACGGTGAGGCAATTGAGAAAGAATCCAATAATTGTGACGACGGTGAACATAGTGTAGCACCAGGAATGACATCAGAAGACCGAATCTTGCTAGCCTTACAGCGACAATTGATTCAGATGTCTACCGAATTAAAGCAGACGATAGAGCAGAAGTCCGAAGAATCCAACAAGCAATGCGAAGAATTGAAGCAGACGATAGAACAGAAGATAGAACAGAAGTTCGAAGAATCCAATAAGCAATACGAAGAATTGAAGCAGACGATAGAACAGAAGATAGAGCAGAACTCCGAAGAATCCAACAAGCAATACGAGGAATTAAGCAGACGAATGGAACAGAAGTCAGATGAAACGAAACAATTAATTATCCAGACGATGAACGATATCACCTCGCAGTTCGAGGAAAAGTTAAAAGGAATATCTGAGGAATGCCAGGATAATCACAATCACCTGAGCCAAGAAATCAGTGATGTAAAAAAGGATTTAGAAGTAATAGAATCTTATGTTCAACAGCAAAAGATTCAGGTCATCAATAATTCTAACAACACACGTGCAAATACGCAATTGATAGCTACTCTACAGGAAGAAATTAGAAAGCTACAGGTTAAGGACAACACATACCACAATAATATGGGTAGTGATCGCTTGGATTTTCCCCACTCACCAGAGATGACTTCGCCTTCACCTGTGTCTGATGAGGATATTATTTTGGAAGAAATTCATCCGAAGAGGACAGATGGGCGGAAAAGGGATGGTGCAACGACACATCACGTCATGGATAGGAATTGTCACCCAATAAGTACACGGAATGATAAAAGGAAGGTAAAGTTAAGTGTTAAAATGAGTGAAATACGGGCTATGAGTAAATTCAGTGGTAAATGTAATGAAAACGCTACTTCTTTCCTGGAAAAATTTCAGGACGAATGCAATATAATGTGTATAGATAGATCACAATATATGAAATTAATCCCTCATGTATTACTCCCACCATGTTCTTTATGGTTTAAAGCCGTACGTGATCACATCAATACTTATGAGGAATTCAAAGCAGCGCTGATTGCGAATTATGAAAATGACTTTTTGCTTGCAAATCGAGATGCCACCATTAGAAATCAACATTTCAATCCTCGTTTGCACAAATCTGTTGTTGAGTTTGTTGTAAATACATACAACGAATTAAAAGTCGTTAATCCCTTGCAATCGGAATCTAGAATAATAGCATCGATTCGAAATTTGCTCCCATTTAAGTTACAACAGATCTTGTTTTCTACACAGTGTATGAGTTTCAACCATTTATTAATGCTTGTCCAATGCTAAGAAACCCAATACCATGCTTTGAATCAACAAGTAGGAGGGGGTAAAAATAAGAATAATTCAGATCATTTTGTACCTGTTCGGAATCTAAATATCAGAAGTGTGAATGATACGGAACACAACCTAAGCCGAGTAAATTCTAGCAATCAAAACGAGCAAAATAGGCCAAGTTATGTAGGGAATCCGCCTAACCTAATTAATCGTAGCAATCCTTATGTTAGATCATATAATCAAAACAGGTTTAAAAATAAACGGAATGTATGGCGAAATTACAAGAATACAACAAGCTACATGGATAGACGTAATTGGAGGTCAAGAGATGGCACTTCGTACCAAAATCAGAATCACGATGAAATACATGTACAACATATTGTGGAACCTAATCATGATTGTGCTGTACAATGTACTTTATTAGAATCATATGCAAGTACGAATGTAAGCTGATTACCGTTAATGAAATTAGGTTAAACCCATATCAGTTATAGATTCTTGTGAACTTTTATTTTCAATTTTATGAGTTAATGTTGATAATGAAAACGACTCTTATGAATACTTGAAGTGCTTAGATATAGTTTTAGATAGACTGGAAAGTTAATTTTCAAATGATTTTAATTCTCTCTTGTTAATGTGAAGGATTATAATTCGATTCATAAATGATTAAAAGCAAAGGTTATTTATATTAGATTGACCTGTGTTGAAAATTTAATTGCCAAAGATTATGTTAAGTATAAGGTTCATTCTATTAAGTTAATTATTCAACGACTGTCTTGAATGAGATTCTTCTATCTTTTGATGCCTTATGGATCCAATGTTTATTTTAAGATATCACCCAATATAATTATTATATAAAGCGCCCTGGATAATGGTAACTCATGTTTTAACTGTAATTGCTTCTTACGATTTTGACTTCGCACCCTTCAAGTATTAAATAAATAGGCGACGACGTTTTAATAATAAAATATAATAATAATGTAATGAATGATAATGAAATAAATATAATTAATGTAATAAAAGATAAGTATTAATGAAGTGAAAGATTTGTTATAAATGTATCTATATCTATGATATGTAATGAAGATACATACGAGGGGCGATCAAAATGTGATGAACATATGTAATGTAAGACCATTATTGTAAACGGACCAGTGGTTCTTGAAGATAAAAGCCAAGCTCGCTTATGACTTTTATATTCAGTCCAATTGTCGGGCGACATTTTATATAACGAAATACTTTGGATAGTTTAATAATTACCTGTACCTTGGGCAGAAAGTGCTCATACATGTGCACTATACTTAATAGGATGTTAATTTAATATTAACAAAAGAAGAATGTTTTTAATATCTGTAAGAGATATAGATAGTGTTATGTAATTAGTTGCTATGTAATTGCTTATGGATACCTAATCATCATGTATGTGTGCATGACAGTTTGAATGAAAATATATTATAAAGTGGATCAACTAATAAACCATTTAGCACCGTTCATCGACTTTATAATTCTTATAGAAAAGGTGAGAATAATAGTATATTTAATTATTAAAGATATGTTTACATGCAAACAATTGCTACCACTCGAGATTCATATATATCAACGATCGAACCAGGTTAACGACTACCCTTGGTGAGTCGTTATAAAGTACCTGGGGAGGCAAAGGGAGGTCGAGAATACTGTTGGTGTGTAGCAACTCCAACAAGTATTCAGTCGGTTTCTTGTTGCCCCGTGTCTCAAAACGTGACGTCAAAATGGAGGCGCGGAGGTTAGCGAGGTTTTCCTCACTAAGATAGGCGTCTTTGAAATGTCTAACGAGATCTTGGTAAGTGTTGCATTTCTTCAGAGTGACCTGTACCCACTGACGTGAGATGCCACGAAAGCAGTGGGAAGAAAATGCCAACCGTCTCTCCTCTGGCACACCCGTTAGATCGAAATAATTCTCCAACTCCACCAGGAAGTTGTGAGCTTGAACCTCTGTTTCACATCCCGTAAAAACAGGAAGAGACAGATCCCTGTGTAGTAGCCCTAATGCCGATGCTACTTGGCATGTAGCCACACTACCATTACTACTACTGGTGTTGTTGATGTTTTGAAGGGGAGGGGCAGCCTGCTCATCTTAGTTCTCACGCCTGGGAAGCTCAGGGAACTGTCTCGCATGGCTCGGTCCAGCGACCGGCGTGTCAACTCCCTCATGCGAGACAGAGGCTGTGTTTTGACAGCTGGAACCGTTTTCTCTCACCGACTCCTTTAACAGTTCCAGCTGTTCCTCCCATCTCAATTCTGCTCTACGTAGTTTTGATTGCAGATGACCCACTGAACTATCCATGGTGGCCTTCACACGATCTATTTCACTAGAAACGGCGGCTACATTTTCCCCCACTCTCTCCATGTCACCACGTAAATGGCTGACATCGCGAGAGACCTGAGCGAGATCCGAACCAAGGACCTCAGAAATCGCGCCTATCTTGTTCTCAGTATGTACCTCCAATTCACTGATCCTATTTTCGGTTGCCTCAACTGATGTCTTTAGTTCTTGACAGGATGCTGCGATCTTAGATTCCAGAGCTTCCGCTGAGGAATCAATCCTGGCCTCTAGCTCTGTCACATTCTGAAGCATTTCATGCCGGAAACTGGCAGTGATCTGCTTCTCGACAGCCTCTAACCTATCTAGCATCGCTCTACTAGAGTTCTCCTGCCTACTCGCTAACTCCGATAATGTTCTCTCATTTGTCTTATCCTGATTTTCTAATTTTTTCGAGATTTCCAAAAGTGATATCTCCTGTTTCTTTTCTTGCTTTTCTAAATTTTTCTCCTGTTTCTCCAACTTCTCTGAAATTTCTAACAGCGATCTTTCGTGATTCTTTTCCTGGTTTTCTAACTTATTCGAAATCTCGGTTAATGATTTCTCTTGACGTTCAGCCATCTCTTTAATCACGTGAAAAAGTGACGCGAGACACGGGTAAGTAACAGTAGTGACTTGCGCTGAGGTGCTAGGAACCGGTTCCCTAATCTGCTCCGATTCATTCGCCCTTTCATTACTAACGGTACCTTCTCCAGGCGGAACTACTTCCTGGAGAGAGGTGTTTACATTGTCTACAGAATCGCTCACGGTGTCCTGAGAATCCGATGGAAACTCCATGACTTGCGCAAATTGTTCGTCAATTACTCTATCGCCTGCAGAGCCTTCCATTGCCTTCGCTTGCCTACGCGTTACTACCATAAATGTGATTATGAGTTCTAAATAAACAGATATGTGCTCTAATATGCCTAACTGATTTCTCTAAATAGTATTCCCCTCCAAAAGGTTTAAAATTTTGCAACACACTTCAAATAAATATGCATATAACACAAAAATAACACACACATAAATGGTAAACTTTCTGGATGGCTGCGCGACAACCTGAAAGAAAAACATGTACTGATACCCGCGTCTGGCTTGTACTAACTCTCGTGAACACGTTGGGTAACTTTCATTTCTTGTGGCAACATATTTTACTGAACAGACAAAAATAAAAACAAGACTTTAATTTAATTCTCTTGCCACAACATTTACTACTGAAAACAAAATTTTGCAAAGGACATTTTAAAAGAAAAAAACTTGCATTCAGGATGGTGTGTGTGCCGAGCCCCACGCGCACGGCAGCCATCCTGAATGTGAAAGATACCCAAACATGAAACATGCTCTTCGTATTCACGACGCCTTCATAAACCCAGCATCTGGCCTGAAAAGGAAACAAATAGACAAAAAGGGTAACACATACCTCACGGCCTCACTGAAAAAAGAAAAGAGTTTCCCAGATTCCGGTGATTATCCATTTAATGCACCAGTATTCGAAATGCACAGAGTATGATATTATATACAACAATCACTCGCGCGCAGTCTCACACCTGAGACACAAAAAAAATTTCTTTTTAAATTTAAATCAACCTTTCGAGATCTCTTTTTTTTAAAATGCTTGTGCACATTTTAGTATTTTCACGGATCTCTTCTTTCTTGCAGTGTCTCTGCCTCTAATCACTCCCTATCCTTCACTGTGGGGTTTCTTCCGTTGTTGACCCCCAAGGTTTCTTGCATTGGTCCTTCTCCTTCGTTCTCTGGATTGCTGCTACCTTGTTCTGGTGATTCTCCGGCAAGCGTGTGGGTTATGCTGCGATAGTGGCGGTTCTGCGGGTCGTCCTCTGTGACATCGCATTAAATAATTTTGTCTGCATAATGAAAGTTCGCACTAATTTGCCATTATACTACGCACTGTACAAGGCTAATAGCTAAGTCTCTTGCACTAGAAATATTTAACGAAACTGAATGGCATTTTTCTATTGGTCGTTGCCTAAAGTGACTGGCGTAATGTTTGTCCTGATCAATAAACTAACGAAAATATAATAATCACTGCACCTAGAGATTAGCATTTCATACGGCGCTCGACGTATGTTTAAAAAGTTTTTTTTTACGGGCGAAGCACTTCACACCAACTGCTGAAGCAATGTCTCTTCACTCCCGAAACAGCCGTACATGTCTTGCCTAATGCAGTGTTAAATCGCTGACATTCTGAAAACTGCACCTATTATGTTGAGAGTCCTTCCAACACTCTCATTCCACTGTTCACTAAGTTCGGAGAAACTGAGTTTTATATGACGGAAACTAAACTCTTTCGGTCATTTTAGCAAATTTCAAGTTTATCACACCCACAATGTGTATATATATATATTTCAAACTAAAATACAAAACTTAACACGACCGAAACTTCCGTGTCGAAGATTTTAAGTCAACTGTCGTTTCAATAAACGAAAACTAAACTTCTGCGACCGACATTGTCGCTTTCAATATTTAAAAATAACTGCCGGTTAAACTCAAACTAAGAATTGACGACCGAAGTTGTTTATTCCACGATTCAAGAAAAACTGTCCTTCTGGTTGTGTCCCGTATTGTTTTATTCACCTCGCGGTTCATTGTTCGCTCCAAGTTTGTATTGGGCCAAACCACTTTTGCCCGCTTCACCCAAAATGGGTGAGGAAGGAACATTATGCACCTGTAGGTTTCCGTTGACCCACTTCCTATCGATATTCAACAATTTTGCATGTTTTCTTGCACTTTCTGTTTCACTCCGACTACATTATTCACGGACACTATCTGTGTTTAATAACTTATTGATCCAGCATTCCTATGTTATATAAGACATTCTACCACTGTGCCGCACTAATTAGTATTATTTAAATAAACAACAAACTTATCACAACTTGGTCACTCCACAGATTCACGTCCTTGTCCTGACAAGTGAAGTCATCTAGTGGCGACACACGTAACCTTTTGACCAAGTGACATTGAAAATTGCCTATCACTGGAATTGATGTATTGAATGATTTTACAAGTTATATGAATTTCTCATGTGACAACACAATTTAAATATATTACACAAATATTATTATACATAAAATATTCCCTACCAAGGCTGTCATGGATTGACACATCAAAACCAGTATGATAATACTATCTGAGAGTTCTCTCCTCTCTCAATCAGCCGTGAATTTCGTCGAGGTTTTTTAAAAAAACTGAGGTTTGTGTTGGTCTTTTGCATACCTCTCACAACCATCAGCTAGGTCCATAACTGCCATTAGTACAAGCCATTAGTATAAATCAAATTATATATCGATCTACATATATCTAACTACTACGGGAACACCCAGAAAGTTTATTTACATAACATAAAACATACTATTCTAACAAATCATATACCAGCGGAGCAGACGAAAATGATCTTTTGACAGAGACATCTAGCGTATGTCACTGTACTATTACAAACAGTGGTTGTGGACGACTACAACCAAAACTATAATGAACTCGTCCAAATTTTTGAAATTGTCAACTTCCTCCTTTCTGACGGTAGTCCGTTGACCAAGGGACGCTTCCAGTGACAAACATGCTAGAAGTAGGCGTGTCTTGAAAAACTAACACCTCTTTGTATCCTGAATTCTCACATAGATACGCTAAAAATTTTATTACTTTGAAAGCATTGTGTTTTCGGACACAGTGTCTCGGTAGTGATAGTGTATGCTCCTACCTACAACTACACTAGAAATTGAGACAACCTTTGCATATCTGCGAATAATGAAGCTCATAGGGATTCTATCCAAATAAAGATAGCTACATTGCTTTCTCTCTATCTTCCCAAGCCGTGGTAGACCAAGGCTACGTTGGGAACACAAGCTTTCTTTAAGTTTTTTTTTCTGATGCCTTCTCTGCCTTTCTGCAAGTAAAACTGCGTATCTGAACTCAAAATATTCCATCTTCTTTAAATTAAATATTAAATAATATTGAATTATCCTTGCTCCAATATGATGTCCTGTCCAGTTGTCACTCAATGCTCATTTACATAATCAAAATAAACAATATATATACATTAACATATCAATAAAAATTAAATGCTCCCGCTGATACGTATGTAAATTCCAATATACTACATATGTAAATCCCTAATTACATGGTAAAATATTCATAAATTGACGCAAAAATTAAATATGTAAATCAAATCAAAACACAGTTCATGTGCTGTTCACATTATCAAAATTCGAAATTCGAAAAAAATGTTTCACTACACCCTAGGTAACATGTAGGATGTTTGAATCATGGATTGACTAAATCATTTATGTACTTTTACACACAAATTCGAAACTTTCAAACAAGACGCCGACAGAAACATTATTAGCCTTTAAACCTCGTACATGGTTTACTATTCCACGGCTACAGCAGGACAGTATGTAAAGGGAGAAGGAAGATTTAAATGGACAAACCATATGGTTTAAAAATCACCAAGCTTCCATACCGAGATTTATAAAAGGAGTACTACTAAGTAAAGTGGGAAGAAGTACTGTGAAGATATGTGTATTTGGACACATAATGAAGCATTTTATTTCGGACTATAGGACATTTTATTTTAAAATTCAATACAGTAAAAAGCATAATCGTTTATTTAAAGTTGAATCACTTTTCATTTTTTTATAAATTCATTTACTTTTTTTACAAAGAAGTTTTCTTGCTGTTAGTTAATTCCTTCAACACATGTTAATTTCTTAATCAATGGTATCTCTGTCAGCATTCATATCATCACCTCACCTTTGGTTAATCTATGAGCACGCACTTTTCATCGAAACTGAAGAAACAGTCATGTCATAGATGTTTTTGATGTACTCAACGATTGTGGCACGGATTTAGTCAGACGATCGATATATATACAGATTTCTTACTGTTTTATGTTTTATCTAAATTCGCTTGCCGCTCCATATGGCTTATTTGGCGTGTCTTTTGCTTGCATATAGCTTAATATGGCTTGCCATTGATTAGTTTCGCTTATAGTTGGTTTGCATTTGAGATAATTTGACTTGCGTTTCACTTGTAAAGTGAAGCTTGCCGCAAGCCTTGCCCTGATGTAACGTAATAGCTTGCCACAAGCATACAGCGAGCAAATTGGCTTGCATGGTAGAGCTCGCGGCAAGCCAATTGACCTGCAAAGGCAAGTTTGCCGCAAGCTTGCAGCAAGTTTAAATTGCTGTCTGGGTAGTGGTATGAAATTTTTAGTTGCTGTACTTGTTTCATTGCGATATAAAGTTTTTGATGCGGCTCATACTTCTACCGTTAGTTCAAGTTACGGAGTTTTTTCTAAGACGTATGACCTTTTAGTGACATCTGTGTATTTCCCTAATATGAAACAACACATCTATCAGAAATACAAGGATATTATGATAAAAAGGCCTTGTGTCCATCTTAAACACAAACTAACTACAACTTTCTTACGAGGCTGTCTATAATTTTTACTATAAATTAACTACAAATGTTACAGTTTCGGAAGTATATCACTTCCTTCTTCAGACTACTACTCCAACTTTTGGAGTAGTAGTCTGAAGAAGGAAGTGATATACTTCGAAACTTACATTTCTAGTTAATTTATAATAAAGATTATAGACAGCCTTGTAAGAAAGTTGTATTTAGTTTGTGTTTAAAATGCATGGAATGTTTAATTTGTCAGACAAGCAAAAACAAACCTGGTTTTGTTTATGGTACATTGCAAACGTATCCCCAAGTGCTTCCCTTCTATCGCCATTTTATCGACATCGGTAGGGGGTACTCTCCGAGTAATATTTTGAGACATAAATATTTGATTGTGGTTGTCGATGCTGCTACCCGTTATAATATTTGTGGTTCAATAGCAGATATAACAGCGTCTTCTGTAAGTAGTTTTCTTTATGAAAACGTAATTTTGAAACATGGTATTATAAAAGAAATAGTCACAGACAAAGTTCCATGCTTTACTAGTAACTTATTCAAGGAGTTGTGTTCAATGATTGGAGCTAAAATACGATTTGTAAATGTTCAAGCTCATTACGCTAATGGGACTGCTGAAATAGCTATCCGAAACATTGAACAGAGACTGAAATCTACGTTGTGTAATAAAGATAAAGGAAAATGGGTCGAACTGCTGCCATCTGTTGTGCTGGCCCACAATTTAACTGTCAATTTATGTTCTGGATACAGCCCTTTTGAACTTTTTATGGATTCCGATGTAGAGTGCTACACGAAGCAATTTTGGGCACCCCCTTCCAATTTCGGAACAATGCTGAATGTTTTCGACAACGTGGAGAGATACGAGACAAAGCCCATGACAAATGGTTTTAGAGACATAAGACAGCAACGAAATTTTATGACAAACGTCATTCGAAACTCAATTTCAAAGTCGGAGAAAAGGTATGGATTTTGGACAGCACCATTAAGAAAGGATCCACCAGAGCTTTTAGTGGGCATTGTTTTGGTCCAGGAATCATTAAGGATATTGACCACCCAAATTTCTATTTTGTTAAGTTCAAGACTGCGCCATGAAGATTCAAGTTTGATTCGATTGCAGTACAAAGGTTGGAAAAGTACTACGAGAAGCAGAAGGAAAACGAGGAAGAGGGGGAAGAAGATGACGTTGACTTGGATATACAAGAGGTTCTGGAGAATGCTACTGCGAATACCTGCCGTGCCGAAGTACAGGAAAAGAAACAGAAAAGAGAGGATGAAGAAGAATAGTGTGAAATTGTTTTCAATCCTGGGGTGAATATCATAGAAAAAGAAGATATTCCACCTGTGAAATTTCGTGAGGTTGTGATTGCCAACCAATTACCCACTTGGGCTGAAACAGGAAAGAATTGTTCCGGTTTGAAACCGAAGTTTGGTCCCAATTCTGCAATCAACAAGAAAATTAGTGTTTTCCGAGGAGACATCGCTATGATTAAAGCTGACGCTGTTGTCAACCCCACGAGTGAATTACTTATTCCATTAGAAGGAGCAGATAGAAGTATCCAAGAAGCTGCAGGAGAGTTACGTAAAGATTGTGAGAAAATACGTTCTTTGAAACCAGAACAAGTGAAGATTGCCATAGGATATAACCTCCTCGCTGATCATGTATTATTGACGTGCAGTCCCAGAGATGCGAACAAGAAAACTTTGGAGAATTGTTATAACAATTGTTTTGATTTTGTGTTGAAAAATCAGTTTTCAACTGTGGCTTTTCCCTGCATTGCTGCCGGTGTATTTCATTCCCCAAGGAACTTGCTGTGAGGATTGCATTGCTAAATACACGAAAATTTTTACAGGATCATTTGGACAACGTAGACCGTATTGTATTGTGTATTTCCGACAAGGAGAATTGGGATATCTATCTGCGTCTTTTACCTGTGTATTTTTCCCTTGGAAGAAGGAAAAGAAGCGGTAGCTGTTTCTCTGCAATGAAATTGTTTTTTTATAAAGAAGAAGACGACGGTTCTCAAAGGAAGATTTGATGAATTAAGAACATCTGTGAAGTTGGTGACGAATTTTGTTTTGACACTGGCTATGTCATTATGAAATTTGTTTCGGTTTGTTTGTGTTCCTGAGTCTTGCCAGCAATAACAATTACAACGAAGAAAAGAAGAAAATGGAGTAGGCCTACCAGTGGCGTATTTACGATTTTGTTTCGGGAGGGGCTTTGCTAACTTTCGGGGGGGCTTTGCCTGGAAATGTGAAAATTCTGCAAGATATTTCATTTACTTTACTATACTAAGTAAGATTTCGGGGGGGGGGGGCTTAAGCCCGGAAGCCACCCAGCTAAATACGCCACTGAGGCCTACTCATATAGACATCATGTTTTCTTAGTAACTGAGTACTGTTGGTTAACTTTGTAGAACACGTTTTTTTTCTTGGTTATTTTATCAACAGCTTATAACCTGAATAGTTAGTATTTTGGCGCCAAATTAACACCTTATTGATACACTATGCTTTGCAAAAGAAAGAAATGGGAGACAGACGCAATTGTGAATTGATATTGCTATCTATGTTATGATAGTTATGAAGAAGGAATTCTTACTTTTTTTTTTCATTTTTCAAGATGCATTTTATGATCCCAATGTGGATGTAAAGAAGAATGAAGTTTTCTTTTCCTGGCTTATTTTGATTTGATCCTACCATTTGTTATTAGTAATTGGAAACATACTCAGTCAATATATTCTTTTGAAAGGAATATACGCTGTCATATCCTCTTTTGTGATTTAGTGATTTTTTGAATGATCAATTTTTATTGCCTGCAGTGTATATAGTGAACTTGCGCATTTCAGCATAAAGATGACTTGGGATTCATGTATGAAGAAGATCTGTGCTTTATATAGCATGTATTTCTGTATATTTGAAGAATGGATTTGATTCCACATTTTTTGTGGGTCCACATACTTTTACTTTCATGCAAGAAGAAAGAAGATATTTTTTCTTTTATCGCATTTTTAGTTAAGGATTTAGGAATGTGTTTGGTGATAGTCTGCCATGTTGATTTCTTTAAGGTTTTAATAGCCAGTGCAGAGGGCTATAACTCTGCCAATACGTTGGTCATAGTGGAACTAAATTCTCCACAATTCCTTTTTTCCCCTAAAGCCTGAAATCAACATTCTTTTGTGTTGTTTTATCTGTTCTTTCTATGGGTAGCTAGATTAATTTTTCTTCTACCACGTAATAATTATTTTGATTATAGAGTTAAATTTTATTGTTATTGGAGTTTTTATTTGCTATGTGTAGATATATACGTATAGATTACGGTTTAAATTATTACTTTTTGCAATTTTCCCCCTTGATTTTTCGTCGATTTTATTCGTTTCATTATTTTATCCAATTATTTTCCCTACCCTCATATCTTACGTGTTTTAGGCAGTCGGTGACTGTATCCCCTAATTTTTGTGATGTTACTATACCCTCCATTCCAAAAGAAACCGAACGTTTAAAAAAAACAAAAAAGCAATGTACATTTTGGAACAAATCATTTTTATTAATCAATGTATTCCCCTTCTGCATCGATACACATATTTGCACGCTCCAACAAGTTGTCAAACGACTTCTCCATGTCCTTTATTGGAATGGTCTTTAGGACGGCGGTCGTCGCCTTCTCAATGGCATCAATCGATGCGTGCCACTTTCCTTTCATCGCCAAATGCAGTTTCAGGAACAGATAGAAATCGCACGGAGCGAGATCTGGTGAATAGGGCGGATGATGCAACCGAATAATGTGATTTTTGACCAAAAATTCAGTTACAAGTCGCGAACGATGTGATGGTGCATTATCGTCCAAAAGAGTCCAACTGCCGATTTCGCGATATTCGGGCCGAATACGACGAATTCTTGCCAGCAAACGCTTCATGATGCCCAAGTAAAACTCTCCAGTGACTGTCTGGCCGGGCTGAACAAATTCTTTGTGGATAATTCCTTTTGAATCGTAAAAACAAATCAGCATCACCTTAACTTTTGACTTCACCAAGCGACTTTTTTTGGGTGTTCCTTCATCCGGCGCTCTCCATTCAGCACTTTGCCGCTTTGTTTCGGGCTCATATTCAAAACACCACGTCTCGTCACCAGTTACAATCGATTTCAAAAAGTTTCGATCCTGCCGAGCACTTTTAACGATGTCTTTGCAATGCGCAATTCGATCAACTTTTTGGTCTTCGGTGAGTTTGTGTGGTACAAACCGCGAATTAACCTTCTTAAGGCCCAAAACTTCGGTCAAAATGCGGTTGTTTGAGGAATGCCTAATTCCATTTCAATAACTTTCACCGACGATTTTTTGTTATGTTTGATGAATTCACGCACTTTTTCGATGTTTTCTTCCGATAATCCGGTTCTGGGACGGCCTGATCTTTCGTCATCATCCAGCGTCTCTCTACCCGATTTGAATCGCCTGAACCACTCGTAAACTTGCGTACGGGATAGACACTCACCATATGCATTTTGTAGCATTTGGTGCGTTTCACTAAAAGTTTTACCCAGTTTAACACAAAACTCAATTGCAGCTCGTTGTTTGAAACTCATTTTCCGACCGATGTACACAACACACTGACAGTTGAAACGCAATAACTTTGTTGCCGTGCATCCAAATGTCATGACATTTATACCAGTTGTCAATGAGGGACTACGCCATCTACCGGTAAAATATTACAACAGATGGCACTAGTGGTACTATTTGTTTTCGAAAGTTCGGTTTCTTTTGGAATGGAGGGTGTATAATAAACCTGTCTACCCTACTCCTATGATCTACTTGTACAGAATGAATTTCCAGTTATGTGATGTGTAAGGACATTGTACCTGCGATATCCAGACCTACATCTTGTGCTTAGTGATGCTGTGTTTACAACATCGACGTTGCTGTGGTTACGTCATTTGGCCTTGACTGTTCTGCTACCAACTGTATTAGTGTTGTGAACATTTATGCTGTACTCATCATTTTTCTCCATATGATTTCTTTGCAGACTATAATTGCTGGTGTGACTTTTATTACGAAGTCTGAATGGAACTACAAAGATGCTCATGTTTTTTTAATAGACAAACTAAAAAGTGAATTTTCTGTCTCCAAAATGTTTTCATTCGGAACTTTGATTTCAGGAAGGAGATGTGAAAATGTGTATTTTGACACATAATGAAGCATTTTATTTCAGACTTTGGGACATTTTATTTTAAAATTCAATACAGTAAAAAGCATAATCGTTTATTTAAAGTTGAATCACTTTTCATTTTTTTTATATAAGTTCATTTACTTTTCTTACAAGGAAATTGTCTTGCTGTTTGTTATTTCCTTCAACACATGTTAATTTCTTAATCAATGAAAACGACAGATTGTTTCTCTGTCAGCATTCCTATCATCACCTCACCTTTGGTTAATCTATGAGCACGCACTTGTCATCGAAACTGAAGAAATAGTCAACGACCTACGATATTAACCCGGAGTGACATCGAACAAAACCATTGAGGCACTTTTGGGAATAGGTAGTCCGGATCGAATGAGAGACGAGTCAACATGTAGAAGCACTAGCTACAATTCCGAGTTCACGAGAAGTTTATATTGCTCTAGCCTAGAGAGCATTTTGTCCTAGCTAACGTTATAAGCTATCAGCTACGATGGACAATTCGTTAAAGAGCGATTTCGATTTTGATTAAATTCAATGTTTAAAAAATCCTGGGCGCAACTTGTCAGTTCTGACATCCCGAATTACACAATTAATTAGTGCGTTATCTGAGCTTTCAGACTGACAAGGGGCGACTGCACAGTACTTCTAAAGTTTTACTAAATAGTGTCACTCGTATGTATCATGCACACCAAGTCAAATTTGATTCTTGGGACATGGCTACTGAAAACATGAAGAAATCCAAGAAAATTTCTAAAGAAGGTCTTAGGAAGGATCAGACCAGGCCAGTGGATACTCAGATACGTAAATCCGGTTCCATGGTAACAATATAGTTATGTTCAGCTCGGCCAATGGAAAACCAAGATAATGAGGTACAGGAGAATATCAGAAGATCAACAAGGAAAAAGAGATCACATATTAGGTGGGGATACACATAAAAAATCTAACGATAGTATAAGATGGAGAAGCAGACATGGCGTTTTCTTTTGTATGGATTTATAGGTATGTATTAGATCTGGGTTCGATTTATTGTATAAAGTTTTATTTTCGTAAGGGGGAGAGAACTGTTGGATATTAGGAATAAGGTTGTCGAGCAGAAAGTATTCATGAATTTGAGAACTGTCTTCTGAGTTGAAAAATGTGGTAGACTGTGCAAATAATAGTTAGTTAAAAGTGTAATTAGAATTACAGATACATTGATTGTGTTAATGAAGATTATATGTAATAGTAACAAGTTGATTACGAAGATTTAGGTTATGATAGGAGCGATGTACGAATATATATGTATATGCATGACAGAGGAAGAAAGGTAAGTACTAATTGAGAATAAAGCGACCTCATAAGATATGTTGTTTATTGATTGGAACGATTCAGCGGTCACTCACTTGTGTACCCGTTAATGATAGGGCGAATCTTTAGTTTAGGTAAGGCAGTGACAGGAACTGATTGCATTAAGTACAAGGGCAATATTGTAGTAAATTAAAGTCCTAACAGTGACGGGATATCACTGCCTTGCCCAAAGTAAAGAGTTACCAATGATAGTACAAGATTTCTCTAATTGACTAAACGCTGATTATTATTTTTATAAAATACAGAATTACAAGGTCTGTATGATAAGTAATGAGACTCGCCGCGCCGCGGCGCGCGTGTCGCTGGAGCGGGTTTGTCGGTGATGGAGGATGTAGGGGGGGGTCCGAGCAAAGCAACGCACCGCGCGTCAGTTGGCTCCGAGCCTTAGTGGAGCGCGGACAAGCCTTGGACAAAGCCCTTGTGAACATTCTTGTCACGGCGGAAAATCAACAAACATGGAGGGTTCCATCGAACAGCGTTATGCGATCAAATTTTGCGTTCGCCTGGGGAAAACGGCTACTCAGACGCTTTCTCTCATCACGGAGGCCTACAAAGAGGAAGCCCTATCCAAAGCCCAGGTGTTTCGTTGGCACAGTGCGTTCCGGAACGGCCGGGAAAGCGTTGAGGATCTGGAGAGGGCTGGACGCCCGACAACAGTGACTACGGACGAAACTGTGGCAAAAGTGAGGGATCTCCTGAACTCAGACCGTCGATTATCGTTGAGATTGATTGCTGATGAACTCGATATGAACCACACAACAGTGCACAAGATTGTGACGGAACAATTGGGAATGAGAAAAATCTGTGCGAAACTGGTGCCGCGAGTGTTGACTGACGAACAAAAGCAACGACGTGTTGATTGTTGTCAGGAACTGTTGAACCTCATGAACAGTGACCCTAACTTTGAAGATGACGTCATAACAGGTGACGAGTCGTGGGTGTTCCAGTACGACCCTGAAACGAAACGTCAAAGCGCGGAGTGGCACACTCCTGCGTCCCCGCGCCCCAAGAAGGCCAGAATGTCGAAGTCAAAGGTGAAAACAATGTTGATTGTTTTTTTTTGACAATGTGGGGGTGGTCCACAAGGAGTTTGTACCCCAAGGACAAGCCGTCAACGCCGCCTTCTACAAACAAGTCCTTGAGAGACTGCACAGGAGCGTCAAGCGGAAAAGACCGGCGATCGCTAGCCGGTGGAAGTTGCATCACGACAATGCCCCTGCCCACACCGCCTTCTTAGTGACCTCCTTTTTGACCCGGATTGGGGTGGAAGTCCTTCCACAACCACCCTACAGCCCAGATGTGAGCCCGGCCGACTTCTTCCTCTTCCCGAAGCTGAAGCCACGCTTGAAAGGAACCCGTTTTGCAGACGTCACAGCCATCCAAGCAGCCGTGACCACATTTCTAAAGGACATGCCGGCTGCTGACTTCCAGGGGGCGTTTGCAGCGTGGAAACATCGATTGCAGAAGTGCATCGACGCAAGAGGAGAGTACTTCGAAAGCTTTTAAGTCCCTGTACAGATCAGATCAATAAAACAATGTTTCCAGACCTGGTCTCATTACTTATCATACAAACCCTGTATTTGATCCTTGCTAACAATAACAATAACCTAACCTAACTCGTTGCAACAATACATGTTAGGTTACGTTATAGTTTACATCGGTAGGTCACCAGTTAGATTACCAAAATGTAATAGTAAAATATTAACCAAACATGTGTGTTTAATAATCAAAGCTGTTGTCAAACTATGAACATTTTACATGTACAGTTGGCGTACGCATGTTGTAGTCTAATCTAAACTAACTTACCACATGGTATTAACTTTTACTCGTGTGTTATTATAACGTTATGGTGTCCTTCCAGGGTTAAATTTGAAATGGTTTAAAGTTACAAGGTGTTCTACAACAAATAATCATCATGAATATACACAAAATAAAATACTACAATGTAAATTGCACATGTATCAAATAATTACATTAAAATTGTGCTTCGTGCTATTTTTCCCATCTATTTGTATTCTGTATACAATGGTCATATATATTAATGTTCAACTATAGTAACAAGAAAGAATGAAACAGAAAGAATGCCACTAAACGAGTGTGTCTATGACTTAACTACGAAAATTACCTTTTAATCTCTTTTATACTTTCATCATCACAGTAATTTCTATCTGTGGTAGCTAAATCCTCTTTCTTCATGTAAGAACCACTATCTGTACGAATAAGTTCCAATGCCCGAAGATTCAAGATAAGGTTTTCCTCAATCATCATTTGTTTGAATAAATCAAATTCATTAGCGGCTTTGAGCTGTTTATATATTCTCTGGAAGAGAAGGAATAAGATCAGAAACTTTTAGGCAAATCTAATCTCCAGACAGTAAGTCACGCTCATGACAATATTACAAGTTTTCTTTGGTGATAACAAAAGTAACTTATATGGAACCTTGCGGTCCACTACACAATTCTGAAAGTACGTTACGAATATGAATTAATAATATACAAGTCACTCAAACGAAACTCATAAGAAGCCGGTAAAATGATGTATAAAGGGAATACAATTCCAATGAGGCTAAAATTATGCAAAGAGGATGCAGCATTAGTTCAAATAGCACTCCCACAAAAATTCTTCACCAGTGATATTCAACATCTGATATAACGAATACACATATGCTGTTGTTGTTTCTGCAGTTTTTTCTTTTTTTAGCACAGGGGCTATATGAGACGTGGATCTATAACTTAACATGCAATGAGAACCATCTGAACTCTCTTCGAGAACTAAACCGAACATTTTTTCCGAAAATGAAAAAATTAGATTCAATGATGGTGAATCTTAACACAAGAAAACATTTCTTTCCTTTTGCATGGTTCCCCTGAATTTTATTAGCCTGATTGTTAAACAAGTTGCGTTCACGGTGGCTCAGTGATAGAGCGCTTACCTCTGGTGCGTAGGGTAACTGGTTCGATCCCCGGCAAAAGTACGTTTGTGATGGACAACCTCGTGTCCATGGGCTTTCTTAAGGTACTGTTGTTTCGTCCCACATTATCATTCCACCAATTCTTCCACTACCATTCACTTGCCTTAATCATCTGTTTCCCTTAGCCTATTTTGATAGTATTTCTGATTAGACAAATGACGAGCTCTATTGGATGATAGAGACGTTGCTGTAATTCTTCCTGCCTTCCCAGTAAGCCATAATTTCCTCCATTTTGGAAATTTGTTACCAATAAATTTTTATATCGTAATGGTAGGTGTATTTTGTTTGATGAATCACTACATATAAGACTTTCTTTTATACATATTTTTGTATATATTTCTTTTTTTAATTTATTAGCTTAACGTCTGAGGATTATGCATTGCTGATGCTGATGCTGATGAAAATGAAAGTAATGATGGAATGATGAAAGTGAGAGCAAACGTGAGAATCTCGACAAAATCTTCTCACACTGTGTTTGCCCACCACAGAATCATTTTGGCGCAAGTTGGGATTGAAACAGTGACTTTTTGCACCACAAGTGAGTGATCTACTACTGAGCTCCATATTTTGTGTGTGTGTGTGTGTGTGTGTGTGTGTATTTTTATTCAATTCACCCCGGTTATCACAATTAAATGCCCGTCTTAATGACCGAAATTAGTGTGGATGTCTAGGTTGAAAAGAGACTCTTATGAACTACAACTGAAAATTTCTGCATCACAGGATAAAATGATAATCATTTGCTTAGGAGAAAGTCCAAGTCATGGTTGGAAATTGAAAGGTCAAGAGTATGAGCCTATGCCAAAACTAAGAAGTAATATTTAATGAATAAAAGTTGAGAAATTACTTGTCCAAGAGATACATGAATTGTAATGTTTGACTTTTAACTTCTAACCTACGTTATTAATTTTAATTTCACAAATGATGTACATACATGTTGCTTTATAGAACCATTGTTAATTTCGCCAGAATTGTTTCTTGTTGCATGTTTATCAAGACATTTTTGTTATGTACTAGCTATATATTTGGTCTAGGAATTAATTCGTGCGGTTGGTACGCACACATTGAAGCTGTAGTACAAACACAAAATACATAAATACCTTAAGAAAAATATTGTCCATCGCTAGCCACCACTTTCGCCCATCTGTCAGGCAATGTACGGATTCCGTGGCGAAAGAAGTCCTCATCCTTGGAAGCGATCCAGTCAGAGACCCATGTTTCGATATATTCTGAAGAAGTAAACCGCTGTCCAATCAAATCGTTGTTCATGCAATCGAACAAGTAGCAACGTCTGGTGAATACGGCGGGTGGGGTAAAACTTCCCATCCGACATTTTCTAAATAGGTTTTGACCGGTTTTGCGACATGTGGGCGAGCGTTATCATGTTGAACAATAAGTTTATCATGTCTGTTCTCCCATTCTGGTCGTGTTCTGGCCAGAGCTTGCTTCAAACGCATTAATTGTCGTCGATAACGTTCTCCATTCATAGTTTCACCCGGTTGCAGCAGCTCATAGTACACCACACCTTTCATACCCCACCATATGCACAGCATAACCTTTGCACAGTGAATATCTCGTTTTGGTTGTGATGGACCTGGTTCACCTGGTTTCACCCAGGCCTTTTTTCGTTTAGGGTTCTCGTAATGGATCCACTTCTCATCACCCGTAATAATTCGATGCAGAAATCCCTTTCTGCTCTGTCGTTGAAGCAGCAATTTGCAAATCGTTTTCCGTCTTTCAACGTCTCTGTCTTTCAATTCATGTGGAACCCAATGTGACATCTTTTGAATCATTCCCATGGCTTTCAAGCGTTTGGAGACTGTTGTTTGATCAACGCCTAATGCTGCTGCAAGTTGTTCCTGCGTTTGACACGAATCCTGCTCGAGCAATGCTGTCAATTCTTCGTCTTGAAATTTTTTTGGCTGTCCAGCTCGCTCTTGGTCTGCCAAGCCGAAATCACCACTTCTAAACCGTGCAAACCACTTCTGACACGTTCGCTCAGCTAGAGCATGGTCACCATACACTTCCACCAAAATACGATGACTTTCAGTCGCACTTTTCTCCATGTTAATGTAAGGACAGCCAGCTTCAGCAGGACACCCCGCAAAAACACTATCAGGCACAAATTGCGCCATGTTCACTTAACTACAAACTGGTGTTGTTGACGCTTTAATCCACTGCCCTATACTACGAACGATACGCGATGACAGGGGTTTGCAACACATGTGTGGATACACGGAACTGTGGGACGCTCCGTTCGTTGCGCCATCTCTTGTCCACCCGCACGAATTAATTCCTAGACCAAATAGCATATACTATTATTGTCCTAGATTTTCAACCAATCACTATTTTATGAATATTCTCATAAGTAACTTCTTGACTGTAAAATAATTTGCCTTATTAAGTAAATTACATATAAAAATTGACTAACCTTGTTCACATTTATATCTTCACTTGATAACACTTCTTGAATTTGGGTTACTGATATGCCCATATCTTCCATAAAACTCGTCAACATTAGGTCAACCTAGTGGAAAACAATAAAAAATCAGTAACTTAAAAAAAGGAAAGAGAATTTTAGGGCATTCTGAAATTCTTTTCCTGTATTACTTTGTATATTTAAGTAACGTATTAAGCTCAGGCTGGGATTTAGATCCCAGATCCTCACAGATTTAGGATCACAACCAAAGTCTTTAGCGATATGAGACAATTTTTCACTATTAGCAACGCGACTAATAATCTCACCTTTTGGAGCGGAAGTCAAATTCAAACAGGCTCTAGTTCTATACATCTTTGCTGACACTAATTTGCTAACAAACGAAATACTCCACTAAATGCAGTGAATGTAAAGACCTGTTTTAAGTATCAGAGTAAGATCTCCTATTGATTTATTTACTGAATTATGTTTCATTATTTTGTGTACTGTTAATTTTCTTTATTGTATTTCTGTATTTATTTATGTACTTATACAAATATATTTTATTATTTTTAAAAAGTTATGTGATAAAGGAAGATACTATAGAGTCAATGACAATTTCGTTTAGAGCTCCTTCGTGGCTAAGCGGTTAGCGTACGCGCCTTTGGCGTGGGAGTCCCGGGTTCAATTCCCGGCGGGAGCTCATGTGGTTCGGATTCCACGTAAATCAGTAGGTCCAGGTCTCATATAGCCTCGCTGCTGAACGGGACGTTAAACTCAAAATCAATCAATCAATCAACAATTTCGTTTAACCAAGCAACCACTTATTCAGTTAGTCACCACTGAACACTATAGGGAGAGAGAGCAAAGCGATATTACCTCAGGCGTTCTTTGAAATATGTATTTTATCTCTGCTTTAACTGTGAAGTGAAAACTCTTTTCTAGAAAACAAAATTCTGATCATTGTATCAATGAATGGGTCTGTGTGTAAAAACATAAAGAAAAGAGGAAAAATGTTAGTTATATCAAATTTGCGTGACACTATTAGATCTTTCGGTATGATGCAAAAAGAAATCATGTCCTTTATTTAATCAAACTATGATTAATAAACTACCGTTATTACAGAATGGAAAGCCAACAGTATCCTGGAATTTTATATTGTATTTAAAAACATTCATGTGAAATTCAAAAGAAATGTAACACTTTATGATTATGACATTTAGGTTAAGGAAGACAATGACAAATTAAGAATGAACTTAGAAATAATTGTTACAACAATAAAGTGGGAAAAGCTGAAGTGTAATCTGTCTTAAAGGGCGGTGCGGAAGACCTGGGTTTCATGTCCGGTGGGAGCTCATTTGGTTGGAGATCCCATGTTAAGCCGTAGGGTTATGTTTTATGTAGCCTTAGTACTGAAAGAGACGTCAAAACTCCCAGCCAACCAACACATCATAGAGTTCATAAGATTAAAGGAAGATTACTTATTGGTTTGTGAACCATGAAAGATTGCAATTAATCTAAAAACTATGCACAGAGCAATTTTCACGTAAACCCCCCAAAAATTAAAATCACAAATCTAGGTTTAAAAATTGATCTATCGCTGAACCATCGTGATCCATAATTAAACTTCGACCTTTTAGCTTCCAAAAATTGTGCCTCTATGTTCCTAATATAGGCTCGAAAAACTCTGAAATGCGTTCTAAAAAACCATTACATATAACAAACAATTCCTTTAAAATATTAAAAACGATAAAGTGGCTAACTAGGTTATGGTCAACTGGTGCCCGCTGGTAAACTTTCACACAATTTAGAAAATGATCAACTATGGTTAAATACAAAGAGTATCTACGCACAGGGGGAGCTTGTGGGATTTGAAGTGAGTTTAGCATTGACAGAAAATCAGAAACAGTTCTTGATGTTGCTTTAATCGGTCAGTAATAATTACCAGTTCATCATGCTGACCAGTTCATCATGCTTAAGAAATAGCCGGGCGCTGTTAATCAGGCGCTCACGTGTTCAAACCCTGTAAGATGTTAAATAGTTGGTTTTCTGTTTCTCATTATCTTAAAATGTTGACCTTCGAACTCTCATTATTCATTTCTCTTTGTAAACTTCCACCTAAAATTTGATATTTGACATAGTTGACGTTCTCTAAATTGTGTCCAAGTTTGTCACATTCCCAGTAGGTGTTAGCTGACCTTTCCTAGTAAGTACTACATATGCTCAAAAATTCATTTCAAACTATTCACTCATTTCACGATGATGATCAGACAGACAAATACGATGTCATTTTTATGTATTAGCCAAATATTTAAAACTCGTCTCCTTTTATTCTTAAAAGCGGATTTTTTTTTTTTTTAGGACAACGATTACAAAAGGCTATGAGGTTATACTTTCAAAATGAAGTGTTAATGTATCAAGTTTCATTTTAACATACTGGTTCATGAGATGCAATATTTTGAAACACCTTTTAACTCTTGTAATCCTTGTAATGCATATTTTAATGAATGTAGCATGATAAAAAAAAACAGCTGTATACAAATGCTAAATACAATATGTTAAAATAATTCATTTCAAACCGTTATACGTTTTACTGGAAGACGAGACATACAACTTGATGTTATTTTTAAATATTAAGAAGAAAGTTGTAGAAATTGTCTTCCTTCCCATTTATAAGTAGAATTTCTAAAACACTTAGACGCAAGGGCGCCCATCAGGGGGGAAGGTGGGGCGCTGCCCCCCCCCCCTAAGAGGAAATTGTACATGGCAATATTGAAAACCCAATAGAATTTTTACATTAGTTACAGCAAAATTTAAAACTATATTTGAAACGTCGCTTATACTTGCCCCCCTTCCCTTGGAAACCACAACATGGGCGCCCTTGCTTAGACGTATACCTACTTGTTTTTAATAAAGAATTTGTGTACCCAGTTTCATCTCCCTAATGTGAGATACTCTATTTTTTGCCATATATTTTGGATCCCCATCCCCCCTTAGGGTACACAATTTAATAAATCTCAATAACTCAGTTCGAGATAGATATTAATCATGTTCAAAAATTCATTTCTACCAGTTTAGCCATTCTTCGTTATAGTATAACTGCCAACGGATTTCTCATTTGTATAATATGAATATGGATTTATAGTATTGGTGCTGCCTCGTATGCATAAATTATTTCTTGATAAAGAGCTGTTATGCTTAATAAGGTAACAATACAAAACATTTTCCGTGCTATCAACATTAAAACTCTGAATTTATTTTGTAAGATTTGACTTACTTTGAATGTAATCTATCACATTATTAGCAATTTGGGCTTGAATTCTGAAACTGCTCTGTTTCATTTCTCAAGAGGTTTTTCTTTCCTTTCCTATCATTATTTTGGCAATACCTTAGAAAAGAAATCGGCACCACACGTTTAGTATGCATTCTCTTTAGAACTTCTCTCCATACCATTTTCTCAACTTTCTCAGATGCAGTTGAATCTTTTCCTCACTACCTTTCCAGTAAGGAAAGTTGTTCATTTAATATCTTATTATTAACATCTACCTTAGAATGTGCTTCTGATGAAAGGAAAATTAAGCTGAATACACACAATATCAGGTTTAGAATGCTCTCTTGCAAAACACTTCTTTGCTACTCATAAACTAGTATTCTATCACATTATCTTTCTTTGTAAATAATTTCTTACTATTAAAACTTTAATTACTTTGGACTTCGGCCATATAGCGAGAAAGAGAAAAAGGCAGGAAACCTGACAAGAGGAAAAAACAGTAGTGACAGGCGAAAAACAACCTCAATAGATAGTGAATAGTTTTATGGGAATTGCTCTTGGTACACTGCCAACACTTCCTTTGTTTAATTCCCCTATCTTACTCCCATTTCCTCCTTTGCTCTACTGTTTCTCTCGGCTATTTACCTATTGTAAAAGAGAGCTCCTATGTCATATGGCCGCTACTTAGAAATGACTAATTTATATCATATTGTTTTTTCATTTTTCATCTAAAATGACTCAACAGCTCTTAATTGATTTTTGAATGAAGGAAAAGTACATTGTCTTCTTAAATATTACCATACAAAGAAGAATATTACCATAGACAATAAAGAAAAATGCAAATATCTTACCAAGTTTTTGTAATCTTTGAAAATTTTTATATACTCTTTCTCCGTCTCAGGATCCACATCAGGCTCAAACACTGTAACGAAAAAATTAATTGAAAGAGGATTTGTCAGTATTTCATTTAACTGAGCGGAACCGAAGTTCTATCATTCAGTTCAACTGACGCTTCTGTGCCTGTCTACTTCTCTGTACCTTTCTTAACAGATGTTTTCTTTTTACATTTCTTCAGAAATTTATAGAAATATAAGAAGACTTTTTAAGAAAATATTTTGTTTTAATACATTATGACTTTTCTGAAGCTTTAAGTCACCAACATTCCGGTTAAGATGAATGTATCTTATATATATATACATTCATCTTAACCGGAATGTTAGTGACTTAAAACTTCAAAACAGTCATATATTCCGTGTCTAGCGAATGTCACCACTTGTTACTGAGGACAATGTTCTTACATTCGTTCTCACACAAAATTCAAATGTTCTGTATGCCCACCCTCACTTTTTGTTCATTATATGGGGAACATCAAATAAATATGTTTACAATAATATGTTTTCAATAATTTTAAATGAAAAGTCGAAATTTTGAAAAATCTCAATTTGATTAAATATAAAGTGTGTTTCTTTCTTTGTATAAGAATTATTTCTAGAGGTTGGGGTTGAGGTCCATCTAGGGTAAGATAGCCAATTCCCTCCTAACTTAAAACAAGAACTCTTTCACTCTCTTCTGTTTTATATTTTTTCTAATCGAGGTAAAAGCAGAAGTAAGGAGTATTCTTTACACGAGGGGCATACAATGATGATTTAAATTTTCTTTTCTCGTTCCAGGTGCAGTGGATCACCGAAGTTGGAAAACAAATGCACCTAGGACCTTCTTCTGCAAATTCGGAGCGTCGCATCATTGACAACGTGAATGGCAGCTGCGCCCTGTGCACAGAGCCATAGCTAGAAATTTTGGCGCCCCTATACTCACCTTACCAATCATATATATAAAGAAAGAAAGCAGCTCTTGTTGTTATGCTATGCTGAATTTTTATTAATATTCTTGGAAAGACCATTGCAAAAACCAAACACGATCATTATGTATCCTTTTTCAAATAGTCTTATTTTGAACTTTTTGTTAAACTTGTTAAAACTACCTTTGGTTGTATACAAAGTCACTAGGAGAACAGTTATGGAAAGTTACTACTATTTACTACGTTTCGCACTATCGATAAGAAATGAAATTCCAATACATTAAAACTGTGTGCTTTTAATTGTTCGAAATGGGTGACAGTATTAATTGCCAGTATAATTGCAAACTATTTAATTTTATTCTGTATGTGACGACATCAATAGCATTTTAATTTCGATCTTTTTTACCCTAAAAATATTTTGTGAAATGTAATGGAAATTCAGAAGGAGCCTTCTTTGTGAATTTCTAAATATTGATCGATGGATGTGAAGAATATGTTCAATGTTTATACTTAAAATCCAAAATATATATTTGAGTACTACATATGTGTAAAATTATAGTAATTACTAAATTTCTTAATGAATGAAAGTTCCGAATTTAAGGTACTTATTATTAATTAACATATTAAAATACACTAACACGTACGTATATAAAGAATGTGTGTACTTATGTTTTTTATGTATATAGATAGATAAAAACATAACACAACTAGACACGTATGCACAAAATAATATGCTGGCGATACAAAAAGGTGATGAAAAATATTACCCCAATAAAGTCCTCCAAATTAATAGCATTTGATATGTCAATGGAATTTAAAAATAAATCATAGGTAGTGATTAGTGTCTGAAAAAGTTGAACTTCGTTGGGCTAAGTTCTGCTCCCTTAAGCCCCTATTCTACAACTTCTTGAAGTTCGAAAATGTTATTGTTCCCCTTGGTTACCTTTATTTTTAATATTCCTGAAAGAACAGTAGCTTGAATGTTCCTTCACCTTTCTCACTTTCATATCTTCATTCTCACCGTCGCACAGTGGGTCCAAACCAGGCAATTCTTAGCAAAAATTCGAAAAATGAAGTAAAAGATTGACTCGATATAATTTGTTATAATGAAATCTTAATAGTGTACACATAAGATAGTGTGCAGGAAAAGAAGTGATAGCAGTTTATAATGAACTAATGCGGTGTGTAAATTTGGTTATCCGCCAAAGAAGAAGAGGCGCTGCTTAGTGACAGAAGATAGGAAATTGAATTTGGACGCGACTATTCCTACATTGCGTGTAGATGTTCAGTGGCTGGTAAACATGGTGACACGACCGATATGTATGTATCGTTTTGTATATTTAGAATGTTGATGTGATGTGTAGTCAATAATCATATTTGCAATAATGCTAATATCATTATCATATCCCTATGATAATCCCCTACTTAATATCATACTTGGAAAATGCTGTGATACTGAAAGCATATAAACTATGGTCAAACGATAGAGTGGCATTTTAGTAGAAAATATGGCATAATATGTCTGTGTGTGTGTGTTTCTTTTTAATATGTCGTAGCGGAGACATTGTTCTTACTGTATGCAAAGAGAAAATCTGCACATATTTGCACTTTTGGGAAATATAGTGCATTGAAATGTTTGAGGAAAACCGCATCCTGGATGCAATGCTACTTTTGAATTTAGCTGGGATGAATGTGAGAGCAAGTGTTAGGTTATTAGACGTGTGATCCCCATGCACGCAGTGACAAAGTTGAATATAGGTCGATTCTGAGAATTTTGCCCCCAGACTTCGTTGGGTACTTCGCCTCCAGGATCCATCTTGTTTCCAACATTTAGTCATACTTCTCTGACATTCCCCAACAGAACTAAACTGTAGTCAAATATATTTGATTAATGGTGGCGACATTTTGAAACGCCAATGCTAAACAATCTATGGACTATAAGATAGAACCATATTAAAAATGGTGTTGATCTATTTAGTATTGTGATTTTTGTGATGCGTGCACAGAAGTGACATTGGAATCAACTGTAATGAGCCTCCGCTCGCTCCAGCTGAGAATGTTCGAATCAAGCCCTGAAATGAGCTCACGTAATACACGATGCAATATCTGAAACAAACTGAACAAGTTACTGATGCTTGTAAATAATAATATGTTTAATATATTTGATAATATATTCATATCGAGAACTTGTAATGAGATAATTTTTATGTATTGAAGCGTCCTTGTATCTTTATTGTCATAACGAATCCTCTACAACTTTGAAATAATTTTGAGAAGCAAGAACTTTTCTTCAATTTTATTACTCTTCAGTTGTAAAATGAATAAGTACACTTTTTCATTTCATGCGTAAGAATATAAGCCAATCGTAAATTGCCAAATCAAAGCATATTGCCCACGCGTTTGTTTATGCCAATCATATAATGTTATATAATTTAGGCGCGAATATAAGGAATATTTCCTTTTATGATGTAAAACTCTATGATTTTGATGAAATAATGTCGAAATAACATTATTGTAGCCACTGTACACACCGAACTAATTGGTGTTCTTTCAATTTTCTGCTTCATATTGCGAATTCTTTTTTTTTTTTTTTTTGCCAAGAATGCAGTGCTTTGGTCCCACTGTGCGTCGTGATTAATCCGATTGGGTAGTTAAGAAAAACATTTTGAACTAAGCAAACTCATCACTGTTAAAACGCCGAACACGACTTTGCTCGTTTCTGCTTTTGAAAATGCTCCTGCATACACTATAAGTCATTACTCGGGACCTTGTATACCACATGTCATTAAGAAATCATCTATAATAAACTCTTTAAGTAATAGGTAAAAATTTGTTTTGACTTATTAAAACACTTGAATTGTGAGCGAAGCGAGCAAGAAAATTTTTAAGAAATCTGCGTATTTCATTGATAACCGACAGCAATATTGATCTAATAGGGCGCCAGTACTTTCTGGGGGCGACTCGTATTTTACTCATGTCCAACACCACTTTTTCTTTCTCCTTCCTTGTTCAGCGCCCCCTTGCTCTCAACGCCCGGGGCGGGCGCCCCGCTGCACCCCCCTTAGCTACGGATCTGCCTGTGCAGCCCATTTCGTGATCCCCTGTGAGTGTTACTAATGGACAACATGGAAAGTGATTATAAAGGACAGCGTTGGACGTCGCGGTTCCTGTGGAAAGACGATATGGCTGCTACTAAAGTCCATAAAGAATTTATGGTAGACGTGGAGAACATGTATAGCGGAAAATAGAGTACAACTGGGTAGAAGGTTGGAAAGTGGGTAGCATCGCCAGGAAAAAGAGGAACAGTTCTGGAAGGAAAGTGACAGTGACAACATCAACTATCATTTCTGTGGCAAAGAGGACCATTCAAGAAAACGAATCACATTGTCTCAAATAGAGGTTGTCACAGGACTATCAAGAAACAACCTGCAGCATATCGTGTACAACCACTTACAGTTGCAGAAAGTGTAAGACAGGTTCAAAACTTTTGTCTGCAGAGCAGAAACAACGTCTTGTGGAAGTGTCCAGGGAACTATTGTAACTCCATGATCATGAAGATTTCATGTTTAGGTTTGTGACTGGAATGAGAACTGGCTTCATTGCCATAAGCCGACGACGAAGCAGCAATACACGTAGTGCAAACATCATGACAGTCCACAACCAAACAATTTTTGTATGGACGACTTCAAAAGTGCATTACCATCTGCAATTATTATTTTCCTGCAATATTAGGCAACCCCCAAACTGAGTCGTTGTGTTGATTGAGAATTGGAAAGGCGTTGGACAAAACCTCAATTTTGTTACAAATATATCAGTGTGGCAAACTACAAATAAAAGATAAGATAAATTGTTAAGACTAACGGTTTTATTATTGTGAGGGGAACGGATGACATAAAAAGTAAGTGTTTCTTAAGTAGTTCAAACAAGATGAATGGTAAGAAATAGATATCAGAGAAAAGCATTCTTTAGTTTTAAAAAAAATAAAAAATAAAATAGATTACATAATGTAAAGGTTTAATATAAACGCCTAACAGCACAAGAACAAACATCCACAGAAAACGGAAAGAGAGACAAACACAGACTAAGGGACACCATATAGCGTAGCAGACTTGAGGGGCTCCCATGCAAGATAAAGATATGGGACCCTACTTGTAAATCTAGCTGTGATAATAATAATAATAATATAATAATAATAATAATTATTATTATTATTATTATTATTATTATTATTATTATTATTATTATTATTATTATTATTATTATTATTATCATTGAAAACTCGTTTCCTTTCCAAATCTCTGACTCTGCCTAAGAAAATGTCTGCATATAGCGGTCATGTATGCACTTTTTCTCAATGAGCGGTCCCAAAGTCTGAAAGGGATGGAAATCTCCGAGAAAGAAGAACGAAAGGCTTTCTTATGATAAATTCTAGGTCAAAATTCGAAGCACTAGCTTTTGACAGATGCTTTATTTCTTTTTTTTTATTTCGGGAAGAGAAAATTTTTGGCACCTAAGAAATTACACTATAGAATACAAATTTGCAAGTGGATTTATTTACATTGCAATCTGTAGAATAAAGAAATTATCATTGTAAGACATTATTGTAAAAATAAGTTCACGAACCACGAGACCAATCTCGATCTAATTTGCCGCACAGATCAGGTTAGAGCCTGGCATGTTTTTTTTTTATTTCACTTTGATTCGAAGGAGGACACGCATAGAAATACATAAAAATGAAAGTGGCAGCATTTGTTATTTAATAACTTCTGAACCACTCGACTGGTCTCAATCAAATTTTCAACATATATAGGGTTTGAGCTTGGGATGGGTTTATTTTACTTTGACGGTGACTAGGAAATTCTAACATAGTCTAATAATATTTATGTAAGTATGAAATAATACCTGAGTTTTTACATCTCTCAAATGTCTTGTAGGTTAAAGAAGACGTAGATTATCAGGACGAAGGAAGTGATGCAAAGAAAAAGGTGGGAGGAAACGAGAATACCCCGAGAAAGCCCACGCTCCCGATATTTTGTACATTTTTCTTCTGTGTTATTATTATTATTAATATGGAATTGAATATTAAGAAACTCATTTGGGTAAATTTTAAGGAAAGGTTCCATTCCGCAAGGATTTGGCCAAGCAAGATTTTGGTCCGTGAGGTTTTTGGACGGCGAGATTTTAACCAGGCGAGATTTTGGGCAGCGAGGATTTGGCCACGCGAAATTTTGGACGATGAAGTTTTGGGGGCCAGGTTTCGGCCTCGAGATTTTGTCCGTATCTAAAAAAATGCTAAAACAAAAGTAGTTATACTTTCCCCTTAATAGAAAACTATTACTATTCATCTTTTAATTCTGTTTCTGATTGTCATCAGAAATCAAAGACATTACACATACTTTACATAGTATAGCAATATACTTAATAATTTTTCACAACTAAACAAATCGGAAGATGAAATTCTTGTGATAATAAAGTGGATTGTTTTACAAAATAATCATAATTCATTGTCCTTATTTCTGTCAGTAATTTTGACAGACACAGAACTACAAGAATAATAGACCGAGAAATGAGAGATTTAATTCACTTTTTCTTTCACACTAAAAGACGTCTGCATTTTGCTGAGATTGTCAATTTTTAAATATATAAGTCCTCTATCCCGGGTTAATTCTGGCTAACACGGTTTCGAGATAATCGGTACCAGAAAGTGTAAAATTAGTCGACTCTCAAATCTCGACAGTCTGTTGAAAGAGATTTTGCATTTCACGTTGTTATTTCTTCGTTTAAAAAAAATTCTGATTGAGTGATTCATGGTGAATTACTGAACTTATACACCTCCCAAAAGAAAGAGAGACAGCTAACACCTTGCAGCTAGGCCATCCAATATATACCTTCTTATTTGTCACAATTATCGCTATCACACTTTACTACAACCATAATTCGCAATAAAGCAAAAAGAGAAATTCTTTGGTTGGATTATTTAAAGTGCGAGTGACTTCAGCCGAAGCAGTACCTCTCAGCTGCACCTGTAAACCCCCACAAAAATAAACTATTCCGCCTCTTCCATTTAACATTACCCGTTTCTTTCAAACACTGATTGAATTATTCAGGTAGAAATAAAATTGTATTTTCAATTCAAGACTTTTAATAATTATTGAGACTTCTATATACAAAAATTCCAATCAAAACCTTTCGTTGAAAATTAACTAAATACATCTCTTGAATTTAATAAATTAAGAAAATTATCACAGATAAAAAATATAGAAAATGGTCGTAACTCTGGATTGAAGCAAGCTTAATATCATCAAATCTTTAATTACAATAGCTTCTTGAAAAACACTACAGACTGCTCTAGAAGGAATAAAGTATAATTTTTTGTGAGTCCAATTTTAATTCTTCGTAATCTATAATTTTAATCACCCGGAAAATGAGATTGATGATTTGACTCTAATCGGTTTTAGTTTATTTTAATTTATATTTTACTTATTTCAACCAGACAGCAATCTATTACGTTTATTTTTATGAATACTATTAACGCAATTGGGTAACGAGTGAGATGAAATTCTACCAAAACTTACTCTACCACTACTCTACTCAACCGTAACCAGTAATATTAAATACTCTGTAATACTCACCAGATTCAAATATCTAATATAAAAAACATTCTTACGCCTTTATCCAGAGACTCCACATCACCACCATGGATTGGAATTTGACTTTCTCTACTTAAAAACCAACTGCCATACAAAAATGAATGAGTCCCAATTTTCCCCAACAGAATATTAATTGCAAAAATTCACGATTTAATTACAAGCTCATTCTAGAGTCAGAAAGTTAATTAGATTTAAAAAAAAATATTTGAAACTTTAAGCTAGGAAGTATAGCTACAGTTCAGAGCTCTCCCTTTATAATTTACTTCAAACTTCCGGATTTTAATTACTTAATTTTACTGCAATAGAATATTATACTCTAATTTCAGGTATTAATTCAAACCATTTTATGAAAATAAATTAATTCTTGAAATTATAAGTTTTATAACCTGCATTAGATTGAGTATTACTACAATAATTCAACACAATTTTATCAATTCTAAACAAAATTACTACTGTTTAAAGTTAAATTTATGATAGTCAAAAGTTCATCTACTGTAGTTAGTTAAGTGACAAAGCGACATAACTATCTGTTTTAACCGAATTTTACAAGCTTGTTTTAGTTTGGTCAAAGGGTCTGAACTCCCCTTCCGAGTACTCCAATTAGGCACAATTCTCCTACACAAATTAAATTACCGGCTAACTTTAGTGTATTTAACTCACATATTAAACTGATATTCACTACTAAATTTTTATTCCTATCTTTTTTTTTAACTACTAATGTAGTAAGAACATTGAATCACAGCCTTTTTTTTTTACTTTCAGTCACGAATTATTTAAGCTAGGAAACTAACCCATCTGATTTAAGCATATTAAAGACAATTAACCTCCGATTTAGTATCAAAATTAATATTATAGATTCCGTAATAGAAACTTTTTAACTCGTAAAGTCAAATCCCTTTAAACTCAATATCACACAATTCGCACTAGAGGCACAAATGCACCCGAGAAGACAACTTCACTTCTGTTTTTCCATGCGTAATGACTCAGCCGTCGCTCGCTCGCATGAACGAAGCCTGGTAGGGAGGGAAGACTCCGCCCACCCACCAAGGCCAGATCAGCGCAACCGACACTATGTCATCACGCGTACACCTCATTGCCTCCAGAGCAGTTGTTTACAAAACACCTTTACTTCGAAGAACAACTCAGCAAAAGAAGCTATTTTCACAATCTTAAAAAGTAAAAAAGAATAACATTTTTAAATTTTCATTTAAACGACCATTTCAATGTAACTTGAATGTCCTTAGATTTTTCATTATTTTTCATTTCTGTTATTATTTAAGTCCATGATTTATTGCATTTCATTTTCTTTCCTTTTTTTTTTATTAACTTGGAACGTGCACACGTTACATATTCCAGAAACGTATTAGGCAGAGAGACCCCTCTCTGTCTCTCCTTTCTTCTCTCCCATATCAACATCAGCAACATCATGAACACAATTCTAATTTCAAAATATATGTATTAGTTTCAATAAAGTGAAAAGAATGAAAATGAGACGAAACGGGATTGATAAATTGATGTAGAGAGAAACTTAAAGATATCTCAATGAAAAATTGAAACCAATAGATATCTGTTAGAGGTACTGAAATGAGGCAGAGAGAGAAAAGGGGATAGAAGAAAAAACTGAGCACACATAACAATACTGGATTTAAACGTAGTAAGAAAAGAACCTAACATTCTGAACCTCCGTTTCCGGAAATCCAACAGTAATATTGAAACAAATATTTTGTCATAACTATTCAAATAAATAAGTAGAGGATGCTTGAAAAATTCACTAAGTCTCTTTCAAAATAAATACCGAACTTGCTGGTCAAATTAAATGCTCACTTTTCAGTGAAACTGTAGAGTTCCGAGACACATCTAGGATCATGCCAAAGGTTTAACACACGCCCTATCTTTCTGCATGGTTCGGTTGCAAATTCGGTAATGTTCGTTAAAGGTACAGGTCTGAAATACATTATAATAAACCTAGTAGGTAGCCTTCCATTCCAAACTACTAACGCAAACCGAACAAAAAACAAAAAAGAAAAAGAAAATAAGGAAAAGACAAAAAAGAAAAAAATATGGAAAAAAGAAACATTGAATGAGTCCTATTTTACTTCTAAATTTCTATCAGAAAGAGCCTACATTAAAAGTCCGAATTGTATCAGAATGACTGTAATACTTTTGATGTCCATGAGTATATGTTTGAATCCCAATATTTCCACCTTTGTTTTTTACTTTTTTTGCTACATCGCAACGTTAAATTTTTGTTCTTTATCAATTGTAAATAGCGTTAACATTTAAATTAACAGTAATTATGGTGACATTTATTTGGATATATTTTTAAAATAAAGAAAAGGATAACAATGCGTAAAGACAACGTAATTCCCGGTGCTAAACATCAATAGTAATGATTATGAAAGACTAAAACGAATACCTGAGCTTTTAACGAAGAAACTTACAATTTTGGCTAAAGTATGTTAAGAAATACTGTGTTCTATAATCCCCAACGGACTTGAACACATTTCCATATATAACAAATATTTTTGTAACGCTTCATACAAGCTTGAGTTGTTCGACAATAACATGTGTAGTACTGGTCCCGTCTGTTATGTATACATAAGATCGATCCCATCTAATGTGATACGGAATTTATGGTGGATAAACGCCACGTGCATGATTTTTTTTTTGAAACGAAAGAGTAAATGGAACAACTGCCTAATCTTCAAAGCACGTTCGTTCATTGACTCCGCATATTGATATTATTATTCGTTGAAATAACAACTACATAATGAAGCTGAAAATTTATTATTATTATTATTATTATTATTATTATTATTATTATTATTATTATTATTATTATTATTATTATTATTATTATTATTATACACGTACTTTTGAACTTGCACGTCGTAATTATTGCATAGTACTGTATATTATTATTTCTTTAATTTTTGCTGGATTTTATGTTACTTCGTTTATAAGTGGGCACTTATTTGTCTCCAGGTCGTCGAATAAATTAATTTTGGCGTGCACTTTGGTGTAGAAATAATCTTACAGAAACAAACAAGTTCGTTCCAAAGAGCAGAACTGAACTTAGTAAGACTAAAGTTTCAGATGGCAGGGTACCGTAGGAGTAACTTCCTGGATTTATGAGAAGGAAATGTAAACTTCCTTCAATATGTCAGCTGATTACAATACATTCAAGTATCGAAGTAGCTGCATGACGTGTCGTTTAACGATGTTTTCTCCGTCAAAATCTTACTCCCACTCCCTCGACAAACTCGGCGTTCGTGGTTTTATTCAAAGGCTGGTTTTACAAAACCCAACCCCTTTTCTTCTTCTGTCCATAAAAGGTAGCAAAACTTCAAATGTTCGGGAACACCCACAATCATGTTGTCTTGACGTAAAATCGAAAGTTCCAGAAGGTTTAGGACAAAAACCTCCAAAGTTCAGTACCACAAACATTACCCTCAATCAACTTCACAAGAGGTGACATCGTCCAACGTGAACTCACCAATATAGCTGATAACGTAGAAAATAAGTATTTCCACAATAAAATAATGTTTATGTTTGCGGATATAAATCACTTCACTCAGTAAAAAGAGCATTATCTGGCATGTTAGTCAATATCAGAATATTGACTCAACAAAGTGACAAAACAAAATATAGCTGACATATGACTCGAAGTGAATGTGAAAAGTAGCAAGTAAGGGAAAAAAGGCAGGACAAGGAATAAGGTGTAGACATGTGCAGGGTAAAGGACTTCTGCCATTGCATCTAGTTTAATGAACCAGAAAAGTATTACAAATTGCTTCAAAGAAGCTTGAGGCTACATTTCAAATATTCTTGAAGAAAGAAAAAAATAAATGTAAGTGACATCCACCAGAATCGAACGACGGACTTCCGGGACCATATCTCTCATCATGTAACAATAGGTTAAAAACGTGTGTTCGAATCCTGGTCAAGACAAAGATCTTTTTTTCACAAAGTGCTAGTGAAACATCGGAGGGTGACTTCCCATACTTAACGAGCAATTCGTAAGAATGCGGCAGCAAACACCAGTACCATGATGGAGACGATTTACAAATGATGGTTGGGGAACAGCAAACCTATTTACAAATGTTGGTCGGTAACCGTTGATGTATTGGTATCGTCGTAGGCTTGCAAACGGAACATCTCGGTTGGAATCCCTATCAGTTACTATGTTTTTTAAACATTCTCTACCAACGTTGGTTGGAGAAGTTACAAGGCATCACTGGCGAGAATCCAAATAAGCAATGTGTGTAGTCTTCATCATATAGAGCAATGATAAGTAGTTTTCATATTTATTTTCGTCTCTCTCTCTCTATCCATCTTTCTTGACGTTTCCTTATCATATCTTGCATCTTTCTCATTCTATCTCTCTCTCTCTCACACACACACACACACAAAATACACTATATATCAATGAAATAAGTAAATTCTTTTTTTTCCTCTGGGTTACCGAGCATCAATCGAATCACTGTGTCACTGCATGACCCGTCTCAATTCTAGTGTGTTCATTCTATCATTTCAAATACAATGTTATACCCGCAATAAATGGAATCAAGAGTGGATGTTCGAAACAGACAAATCTTCAGGAATGACTAGTAAATGGCCCCATTTTGGGTTATTTGAAAAGAGATCTTATTTACGTATATTAATTTGACACAAAATTCGCTTGCATCCTATAATTCTTCAATTTGTTTAATCCACGTATGAAATGCGAAATATCCCAAATTTCTTTCGTCTATAAGGAACCAACTTCCAATTTTCCTTTTAAACATTTGTAACTTTTCATTCTGATACAATTCGAACTTTTAATGTAGGCTCTTTCTGATAGAAATTTAGAAGTAAAATAGGACTCATTCAATTTTTCTTTCTGTCTTTTTTCTATATTTTCTTTTTCTTTTTGTTTCTTGTTCAGTTTGCATTGGTAGTCTGGAATGGAAGGTATAACCTACGCTACCTACTAGGTTTATTATAATGTATTTCAGATCTGTACATTTAACGAACAGTACAGAATTTGCAACCGAACCACGCAGAAAGATAGTATGTGTTTTATACTTTTGGCATGACCTTAGATGTGTCTCGGAACTCTATAGTTTCACTCAAAAGTAAGCATTTAATTTGACCAGCAAGTTTGGTATTTATTTTGAGACTTAATTAATGTTTCAAGCATCCTCTATGTATTTATTCAAATAGTTATGAACAAATTTAAAACAAAACATTATTTCTATATTACTGTTGAATTTCTGGAAACGAAACTTCAGAATGTTAGATTCTTTTCTTACTACGTTTAAATCCAATATTGTTATGTGTGCTCTGTTTTCTTTTTCTTCTTCTATGCCCTCTCTGCCTCACTTTCATACCTCTAACAGATATCTATTGGTTTCAATTTTTCATTGAGATGTCTTTAAGTTTCTCTCTACTTCAACTTATGAATCTTGTTTCGTCTCAATTTCATTCTTTCACTTTATTGAAGCTGATACATGTATATTTTGAAATTAGAATTGTGCTCATGATATTGCTGATGTTAATATGGGATAGAAGAAATGAGAGAGAGAGGAGTCTCTCTGCCTAACACGATTGTGGGATAAGAAGATATATATATTGGATGGCCTAGCTGCAAGGTGTTAGCTGTCGCTCTTTCTTATGGGGAGTGTATAAGTTCAGTATTTCACCATGAATATACTTAATCAGAAGTGATTTTGTAACAAAGAAATAACAACATGAAATGTGAAATTTCTTTAGCAAAATGTCGAGATCTGAGAGTCGACAAACTTTATACTTTCCGGTACCGATTAGCTCGAAACACCCTTAGCCAGAATTAGCCAAGGATAGAGGATTTATATATTTAAAAATTGACAATCTTAGCAAAATGCAGACGTCTTTTAGTGTGAAAGGTAAAGAGAATTAAATCTGACATTTCTTCTATTAATCTTTTAGTTTTGGGTCTGTGTCAAAATTACTGACAGAAATAAGGACAATGGATTATGATTATTTTGTAAAACATTCCACTTTATCATCACAAGAATTTCATCTTCCGATTTGTTTAGTTGTGAAAAATTATTAAGTATATTGCTATACTATGTAAAGTATGTGTAATGTCGCTGATTTCTGATGACAATCAGAAACAGAGGTAAAAGATAAATTACAGTAATAAAAGTTTTCTATTTAGGGGATAAGTGCATCCACTTTTATTTTAACAAAATTTTTTGGCTTAAAATATTTGTTCGGTTTCACCCCCTCTTTCGTCAAGCTTGGGTACGGAATGCCAGGATATATTTAGGTTTAATTACTGATTTCAGTATGTTTCAAACATCATTTTTCGGATCTAGACCTATGCGATATGTTGATATCGATATTGATACATATGAACATTCGATATCGCAAATATATCAACATCGATATATCCATATCCTAAATTTTCAATATCTTTGGGAGGCAAGGCATAAGGGGCCCGTAAGACTTGCGATAGAAGACGAAACAAAACTTAATTTTTGCAATAATATCTTCCAATGACAATTTCTTTATTAGTACAAATTGCAATGTAAAGAAATCCACTTTCAAATTTACATTATATACTATAATTTCTTAGGTGCCAAAACTTTTCTCTTCAGGAGAAAAAGAAAGAAAAAAGCAAGTGCTTCAAACTTTGACCTAGAATTTATCATAAGAAATTTTTTTGTTGTTGTTCCTCTTTCTCAGAGATTTCCATTCTATTTGACCTTTTAGACCGCTCGTTGACCAAAACTGCACACATCACCGCTATATGCAGACAAGCTCGTAGGCAGAACTAGAGATTTGGAAAGGAAACGAGTTTTCAATAATTAATAATAATAATAATAATAATAATAATAATAATAATAATAATAATAATAATAATAATAATAATAATAATAATAATAATAATAATAATAATAAACAATTAGAGTTAGAAGTAGGGTCCCATATCTTTATCTTTGATGGGAGGCCCGCAAGTCTACTACCCTAATACTGTCCCTTAGCCTGTGTTTGTCTCTCTTTCCGTTTTCTGTGGATGTTTGTTCTTGTGCTGTTACGCGTTTATATTAAACCTTTACATTATGTAATCTACTTTTTTCTAAAAGTTTTTCTTTGAAAAAGGAAAGAAACTGGTTTCATCTGATATTTCTTACCATTCATCTCATATGAACTGCTTAAGTAAGATCATTTTGTAACTTTTTGTTTCATCCATTTCCCTCACAATAATAAAGCCATCATTCTTAACAATGTATTTTGTTCTCTTATTTGCAGTTTGCCACACAGATATATTTGTAACAAAATTGACGTTTGGTCCGCCGCTTTCGAATTCTCAACTAACCTAACGACCGAGGGTTTGGAGTTGCCTACTATTGCAGGAAAAATCAGAATTGCAGGTGGTAATGCACTTTTGGAGTCGTGCATACAATATCTGCAGCTAGGAAATGTGTGGTTATAGTGTTCTATTCCTTGAAAGGTATTATCGTGATCATCTGGTTGGAAGGTGGAGCCACGATTAGTGAGGACGAGGATCAGTGCAGCGTATGTAAAGTTCCTCAGACACTTACGTCGTGCCTTTGAAGGAAGAAAGGAAGCGACCAGGAAAATCGGCAAAAGGAATGTTTCTATAACACGATAATACACGTCTTAACACCGTCGAGAAACCACTGTTGCTGTTGATTAACTAGGGTTCACAGTGCTGTCACACTCTCCCTGCTACGCGTAATCGGCTCCCACTTGCTAATTGTCGGTAATGAAAAACCTCTACAAATTTTTCCTCGATTTACAAATGCACATAAATTTGAACAAGATGTACAAACATAGGTGCGTATGACTCCAAGCAATTCGTTACAGGAGGGTCTTATGAAGCTGAAATACCGATGGCAAGAGTACATAAAGATAGAGGGTTATTCTATTGAGAAGACGGACACATCCGTTGCTGTGTAACCTATATGAATATTTCTTTAGTCAATTATAACGAAAAGTATCATACAAAATAGATTATCTTACAGTAGAGATACGTGTGAAATTTCATGAACATCGGAAAGTTATGTAAAAGTCCTCTAGGAACAGACTGTCACACGAAAGCTTTAATCTCATTCATTGAATGATTGAAGCTCATTTTTCACCATATGTGTGAATGGTTGTCCTGTCACCACAGCATGGCGCGTCCTCAGGTTGCGGATCGAGGAGAAGGCCTCTAGATATAGAGGTTAGCTGCGAATATACTGAATAAGCAGTCGCGGACAGCCGACTAGGATTGGTCCACCAGCTTGGGGGTTTGGGTAGGGCTAACAACCACATTCTGTAAAAAAAAAAAAAAAAAAAAGCATTTGTTTAGAAATATTCACAAAAGCCTCGGACAAGGACTAATAACTTGGCACGACCTCAGCAAAAGAAAATGGGCATGCGATTTGGAACATGGAATATTAGAAGTCTTTATAGGGCAGGCGCGTTAAAATCTGTAACGAGTGAGTTAGAGAAATACAGGATGGACGTAGTAGGAGTTCAGGAAGTTAGGTGGGAAGGAAATGGATCTGTGAATTCCGGAAATTTTACGTTCTTTTACGGGGAAGGAAATAAAACTTACCAGTTAGGTACAGGGTTTTTTGTTCATAAACGTATATTACCAGCAATTAAACGGGTTGAATTTGTTACTGATAGACTTTCTTTTATTACTCTTAAGAGACGGTGGTGTGATATTATTGTTTTAAATGTACATGGCCCAACTGAAGATAAGGATGACGATATAAAAGACAGTTTTTACGAAGAAGTGGAACGGATATTTGACCAACTCCCGCGATACCATATGAAAATTCTATTAGGGGATTTCAATGCGAAGGTAGGACGAGAGGATATTTTCAAACCAATTATAGGGAACGAAAGTCTCCTTAAGGAAAGTAATGACAACGGTGTTAGACTCGTGAACTTTGCAACATCCAAAAACCTAATCGTGAAGAGTACAACACTCCACATCGCGACGTTCATAAATACACTTGGACATCACCAGACGGGAAAACACATAATCAAATTGATCACGTTTTAGTACATAGAAGAAGGCAATCTAGCATAATTGATGTTCGGTCGTTTAGAGGGGCTGATTGTGACACTGACCACTACCTGGTAGCAGCGATAATACGAGAGAAGTTTTCGCTGAATAAAGGTAATATTCATTGTCCGAAAACGGAGAGATTCAATTTAAAGAAATTAGAACAGAGCCATTTAAGAGAGAAATACCAGATTGAAGTTTCCAATGGATTCTCGGCTTTAGAAGATTCGGAATGCACTAGTGTTGAGGATACCTGGATTGAAATTAGAGATAGCATTAAAATTTCAGCAAAAGAAAAATTGGGACACGCGGAAATACGTAGGAACAAACCATGGTTCGACCAGGAATGCATAAAACTAGCAGAGAAGAGAAAACAGGCAAAATTACGCTGGCTACAAAATCCGAATGAAATAACTACACAAAATTTCGCAGATATCAGGCGGGAACTTCCAAAATTTTAGAAAGAAAAAGGCGATTTTTTGAAAGCTAAAATTAAGGAACTTGAAGATAATAGTAAAAATAAAAACATTCGGGACATATATAAGGGAAGAAACGAATTTAAGAAAGGCTATCAACCTCGTGCTTATATATTAAAGAAATCTGACGGTACAGTTCTCACTGACACGGATAGTATCTTAAATAGATGGAAAGATTTCTTTGACGATTTGCTTAACACGCAACCAAAAAATAGTGTGCGTGGAGAAAAGGAGATACACACCGTAGAACCGTATATTCCAGAACCCAACCGAATAGAAGTAGAAACCGCTATAAAGAAATTCAAGAAACACAAATCTCCTGGTGTAGATGAAATTCCGGCTGAGTTAATTTTAGCTGGAGGCGAAAAATTGTGGAACAAGATACACAAACTCATTCTCCTTATCTGGAACAAGGAAGAATTGCCACAACAGTGGAAAGAATCAATCATTGTTCCAATTCACAAGAAAGGCGACAAAACTGATTGTAATAATTATCGAGGCCTCTTCTGTCAACATCCTATAAAATCCTTTCGAATATTCTATTAGCAAGACTGACCCCATACGCAGATGAAATTATTGGAGATTACCAGTGCGGATTTAGACGAAATCGATCAACTATCGACCAAATTTTTACCATTCGCCAAATACTCGAAAAAAAGTGGAAATACAATACTCCGGTACATCAACTATTTATTGATTTTAGAAAGGTGTACGGCTCGGTTAGGAGAGAAACAATATACAACGTTCTTACAGAACTTGGAATACCGAGAAAACTAATTAGATTAATTAAGATATGTTTAAATGAATCCCAAAGTAAAGTCCGGATAGGAAAATCTTTGTCCACGAGCTTTCACGTCGAAAATGGCCTGAAACAAGGAGATACGTTGTCACCATTATTATTTAACTTCGTTCTGGAATACGCTATAAGGAAAATCAAAGATAGCAACCAGGGCCTAGAGTTGAACGGTATTCACCAGGTTATGGCATTTGCTGATGATGTAAATTTAACAGGGGATGATAGGAGAACAATAGAAAGAAATGCAGAGATCTTATTAAACGCTTGCAGGGACATGGGTTTAGAAGTAAATGCAGAGAAAACTAAATACATGGAAGTGCGTCGGGACCGGAATACAGCAAATTATGGACGCGTTAAAATATTAAATAATACTTTTGATAAAGTGGATAATTTCAAATATCTAGGATCAATATTAACAGAGGAAAATCATATTCACGGAGAAATTAAATGTCGACTAAAAGCAGGGAATTCGTGTTACTATTCGGTTCAAAATCTCTTGTCGTCGCGAATTCTGTCGAGAAATTTGAAGCTTAAAATATACAAAACGATAATCATGCCTGTTGTTCTGTATGGTTGCGAAACATGGTCACTTACTCTGAGGGAAGAACATAGACTGAAAGTATTTGAGAACAAGATCCTGAGACGAATATTCGGACCCAAAAGGAACGGGAATGGGGAATGGCGGAAACTTCATAACGAGGAACTACGTAATTTATATGGTTTACCCAACATTGTTAGGGTCATCAAGTCTAGGAGGCTTAGGTGGGAGGGTCATGTAGCTAGAATGGAAGAAAGTAGAAACGCTTTCAAAGTCTTGACTGGAAGACCAATCGGAAAACGACCATTAGGAAGACCTAGACGCAGATGGGAGGACAATATTAAGATGGATCTCGCAGAGATTGGAATACAAAGTAGAAACTGGATGCAGTTAGCTAAGGATAGAAGTCAGTGGAAAGCTTTTGTGAACGCGGCATTGAACCTTCGGGTCCCATAGGCCATAGAGTTAGTTAGTTTGTTAGTTAGTGTGAATGGTTGTTTACAACGTTTTAAACCATGTTAGCACTGCCCCCCCTGCTATGAAATCTGGAATTATATTATGAACAAAATATTGTAGAAAGATAGCATAATAATACTTTTCTTCACGGTTAAAATAACCAATTAATGCAAGTAGTACTTTAGTAATAAAAAAACTACATTAGGAAAGCACATTTCAAAATTCTGCTTTGACAATCTTTCGCAATGTCACGCAATTCACGAATGAAAATATGTAAATATCTGGAGAAATTATATACGTGTTGTGGCTTTTATTTCAAGAACAAGTTTTTTTTGTTTGTTTGGAGTTTAGCATCCATTTCTAGCGCCGAGGTTACATCAGATGTTTCCTATACTACTCAACTTGAGATCCGAAACACATGAGCGTTCGCTGAAAATTAAAACTAGACTTCTGCTTCAAACTCAACTATACAAATCACTTACGAGAGAAGGGCGGGATATCACTCAGAGATAATTACACCAAATTTGGTGAAGTAGTTAATGGGAATAGAAAAGAACATGTGGAAGCATTCGTTTCGCAGGCGTTGGGAATCGGATATAATGGCCCCTACAGTTCAGGAGAAGTATGACCTGTCAATCAGAGATGGAGCATTTTCTCTTTGTTGCCACCAATGCGAAAAAGTTAAATGAAGTAGAACGAAAACAGAAAAGATTAGCTGAACAGAAAATGCGCCAATGTCCGCCCTCAGTCCCACCAGGCGAATGCCGGGATACTAAATCTATCAACTGTCCTTGCCATTACCCACTTTATCTCTATAAAGGGGAATTGAAACAACTTTCTAAAAAAGCAGTCTCATCTGTTTCAGACTAATTTATTTTTTGAATACAGTTCCTGGTACTACGTGTGCCTGTTATATTCTTTAATGCTTCCGTTAACAACTGTTTCAATATGTCAAAAAAAAAAGTATATAACTCACTGTACGTTATGTTAAGATTAACTACGTTTTTTTCTAATCTTGTTGAGGCCAATTTGGAAGCTACCCTTATGAACATGGTATGTGTGTAGAGAATGAAGACATTCTGTCTCATGTGTGATATGGAACAGAAGTGAAATGCTCATGTTCATTTTGTGTTCACACTATTAAAGTCAGTGGCGGCCGGTGGATTGTGGTTTCGGGTGTTGCAGTACGAACGATAAGAGACAGAAGATATAAAGTTGACTCATTGACTAATCAGCATAACTTTAGATGCAAATGCTATGTGACATGTAAAATTAAATAAAATTCTGTTTTAAAAAAATAAAAAAAAATGCGGAATATTTTATCCGATTAATCACCTTAATTAATTAGTAAGTTCATTCTCCTCTCTTTGGTTGGAGCAAATCTGTCTAATATATGCTGGTTGAACTCTAGTATTCTTATTATGAGGTCTTTTTCGATGGAAAGCATAACCAATGGTGATAACCTTTCTTGAGACATTCAATTCTTTGAAAGTGTCAATTCTTTCTCATGTGGAAAAAAACGTTTCGTCATTTGCTGACGCCATAGGTATAGTTAATATTAATTTCAGAAGCTTTGTAGATTCACTAAATATTTTTTCTAGATTATTGCGAACGATTCATTCTAGCAAACTCAGTCCTTGACTGTGATCCGAATTCCTTTTCAGCGTTGACTGAAGAGAGTTCGTAGCAGAGATTAGTGTTAAAAAAAATGTACATTCAACACACTTTATTCACAGTTTATCCAGGAAAATTTAAAATAAATTGAGGAAATGTATCTGGTGCAAACAACACTACTGCCATAAGATATCCTGTAATTTCAAACTGGATTTTTTCGAACACTCTCCTGAATTGCCCTTTGTTTGTTTTGTCTAAGCCTTAATTGCAAATTTTTCCTCAGTTGAAAGCTGGTCAATGTTTTTTGTAAGTTATTTACAGAAGTCATGGTATACAATTCATTCAGAATTTGTAGGTTATTTACAGAATTAAAGCACACACAATAAAATTAAACCTAATAATTAAAAACCAAAACAGCTGATACAAAATAGGTACTGGTATATGAATTCCGAATGTCACATATTCATACATCAACACACACACATGTGCGTAAAAGAAAAAAATACATTCCAAATCATCCGTCTTGATTGTTACGCAATGCACGATGAACACAATATACTTCCACATGAGGCGAAACAATGCTTACCAATGTGATATGTTCTGGAAAGGAAACCTCGAAACTCGCCAGATGAAGGATCAATGTAGCAGAAACCAAAAATCAAAGAACATCAAAACAAACAGCACTGCCAGTTCTACACCCAGAAATGTTAACTGGGAGGGGTCCAAAGTATTTGAGGGAGGTCCAATACGTCTACATAATATGGAACCTGTCTTATACTGCACCCGAAAAGACGATAAGTAATTCTTACTTACTGTCATCTATATTTTTAGAAAAAATGATAGAACGATTATTTTTATAAGAAAAGAAGAGTACATGATGAGGCGTAAAATAAAATATTTAGCCTACATCAATCGTTTCTCTGTTAAACAAGTATAGTCCTTTAAGAAAGCCTACAAATGTTAGTCGTTTCAAAATATTTGGGAGGTCCGGACCCGGTGGACCCCCTCGTGGTTACGCCTCTGAGCATTCTTAACTAGTCCCAAATTCAATGTGGCGTTCCCCATCATACAGTTTTATGTGGAAATTATCAAGAGTATAAAATATACTTATTTTATAAAAGAAATATGTTTATACTAAAATACTATCCACAGTGGGGGGTGAGTAATTCTACATACTGACTTATTAATATTTGATTCACAAATTACTGTGGAAGAAGCCCTCATTATCAATATAAGCTAAGAATTAACTTGTAAATGCGGGTCTAGTTTCATTTGTTTTCTCCTCTACTAGATATTTTCTTTCTTATTTTGTAATTCTGCAATCACTTTTTTTAATTGTCATATTGATTTGCTTCAGTATGGTCCCGTAATTTAAAAATATGAATGCATGTAAATAAATTCCATTTGTTAATTGCTAGTGAAAATAATCAGAAATCTTATTTAACGTAAAAAACCTTCTCGTTCACTGGAAACCGTGCTGTGTTGCAGAAGCACTGCAACGACCAGTCCCTTTAACTTCTGAGATAGGGGAAAGGAGACTTAACATTTGCTCCAATTGCCGCGCTGAAGGAATCTGGTCGTTGTATGCTCGCTGCAACATAATATAAATTAGAGACTCTGTGACGGATTATTTTTCGCTTTTTAAAACGAATTAACGCAACGGACAGTTACAGAAGTAAAAGATATGTTATTTAAAGTGTATATATGCAAGTATTAAAAAGTATTTTTTCTATTCTTTACAACTATTGATCATAATATTTTTTCTTGAAATACTTTGGTCGTTGCGCAACGCTGCAACACTAACATTAGCCGCCACTGATTAAAGTACAATGTTTGTGAAACATACGTGACTTATATTTGGAGTCTTGAACGCAGTTGTTATGAGTCTGTTTCTGTCCATCACATTTTGCTGCTTTCTAGTGATGAGTACACCAAATTCAAATATTTTCTTTATTCTTTGCGTTAACATAGTTGTGTTAATGAACACTCTTGTATGTATTCAAACGGTTATTTTTGTTATGGACGTCCACAGTTGTTTCTATTTTAAACATCACTAATCCCGAAATATATATTTAAATTCGCCTCACAAACACATAATACTTTAATTTTGGTGGGCGCCATGTCGTAGAAAACAAACATCTGTACAAATTAAATCAGTTAACGTTGGTGTTTTCAAACATTTAATACTTGTGTATTGACAGCATCTTATAGTGTGAAGATATACAGCAACCTAATTTTGACCCCTTTCCTGGAAAACTTCTGGTCATTCCCATGATTAATTTCTGTATATATTTTCTTTATTTTTTAAATATAATTTCATTAAGCTAACTAGTGATGCATACCCAATTGGTAACGTCAAGCGCAGGGCAGTTGATAGATAGACTGAGGGCGGACATTGGTGCATTTTCTGTTCAGCTCATCTTTTTCTGTTTTCATTCTACTTTATTTAACTTGTTTTGCATTGGCAGCAATAGCTAGCAAAGGCTCCACTCCATCAACCTCTGATTGACAGGCCACACTTTTTCAGAGCTATAGGGCTCGTTATTTCTGATTCCGAACACCTGCAAAACGAATGCTTCCACACGTTTTTTTTTTTTTTTTTTTAATTCTCATTACCTACTCTTACATCATATTTGGTGCATTATCTCTGAGTGACATCGCGCCCTTCTCTCGTTAGCAACAATAGTATACAACAAGTTTCAGGTATGTTGCAATACATACGTGACCATAATGATGATCTTGTTTGGCTATTGCTTATGCAACACAACACACTCTTCAATGAATTTGGTTGCATAAGAATGGCTATATCTCAAAATAGCCACTTTATCATGGAATTGTGCCTGCCTATATTTTAACATACATTTTGTTTAAAACTAAAACCACCCCAAGATTCATCTTTATTATTCACCTTCCCTTCTTTACCCACATAAGGGCGTCTTTTCCCAAAAGAAAAAAAATAATAAATAAATAAATAAATAAATAAAATAGAGGTCTGTTCCCTTGTATATTTACATTGTAGAAAACTATTTCCAATTTGAACGGACACACTTTTATGTTCTGCGAAAGATGATTTTGGCTCCCCTTATCACCCTTGAGCGCTATTCGTTTGTCACGTGATATATGTAATGAGTAAAGCCAGAAATTAATGACAAACTGCCATATATTTCAATTTTCATATTTTCTTGGAGAGTACAATTCCACAATTTAGAAGCATTTCGTTCTCATTTTCCATTTTATTTTGTGCTGCTTTTTATCCACGCATGAATGATAGCAATCCAAAGATTTGGTTCACTCTTATGTGGCTAAGCTAAGCGATCGCGTGTCTAATAAAAACTGCAGTCTATTGTCTTTCAAATGTGGCAAGTGGAGGGGGTATGTTAGTGCGTCTTCAGTTTTTGAAATTTTGAATGACAAAGATAAACGAGAATGCTTACTTTAACGTAATAGCCAGGTATTGGCAGTTATTGTGAGTTAGTGGCATGCGTGACACATACACAGGATGCTGTTGGTGTGCATTTCAGTGTTTCAAGATACCTTCTGGCAAGAGTTTGGATGTAGTGTGTTTTTCTACATATGGTTCTGTACTGTTTAGCAAATTATGTGAGACTGTGATTTCCGCTTAGAAGCATTATTTTATCACACAACATATGAACAGTACAAAACACAAATCTGCGAGAATATGCATATCAATTGGTGAAAAGGTTTAGAATCTTTTTGTAATATTTGCGAATCCTGCTTTGCGTACTAACAGTTTTGCGAGTGACCTGGTGGTGAAGTTCTAATTAACGCGGATATTCCTTTATGGAAGTTAGCAAATGTTTTCCTTAGAGAATTTCTCGAGAAATACACAAAACAAAAAGTTACAAGTGTATCGTCTTTGACAAAGACTTACATTGATAGCGTGTATAACGTGTATGGTTTACAATTGCAGTTTTTTTATTTACAAAACTGCTTACTATTTTGTAGCCACAATGCGTAAAACACGATAGGGTTCTTCTTTTTGTCACAGATGGAGCTGTATATACGAAAGACGCAGCAAAACTCTTAAGGTTCTATTTCCAAGTGTGTTGCACGTCAACTGTCTGGCACATGCACTACATAAAATTGCAGAGGAAGTACGCTCTCATTTTCACCACGTTGATTTTCTCATGTTTAATGTAAAAAAGGTATTTCTGAAAACTCCCTTTCGAAGCAGTATCTTTCGTGAATTATGACCTGAACTTCCGCTTCCACCACAGCCCGTCTCAACTAGATGGGGTAGTCTACATGGATTACAGTTGTTCTCTATATTTTGTTAAGAACTTCGAATCTACCAAAAAAAAAAAAATGATCGCGGGCGGATCCGGGAATTTTATGAGGGGGCGCAGGTGTGAAAAATAAATTTAAGACGTTTTTGATATTAGGTTCGCTAAATAAAAATGTGGACTTAAGTGTTGCGTAACTGTAATATTGCCGAATTCAATGTTAGAGTAGAGATACACTCACCTATTTATATTTCTAAGTAAACAGGCTAAATTAGATAATCATAATTAATGTTTAGAATCTCATTAAAAATACTAAATTATCTTTATCTGAAATATTAAATCGTTGAGAATAATAATTTCCACTGCACACGCTTGATCAAAAAATACTTTTATTCCGGACAAGAAAATATTTCTTAACTTACTTTTGAACCACGTTAATATCCCTCGTTCTGCCAACAAAAATGTTTCCACAGTTTCCAGAATTTCCAGAATAAAATTCAACGTCTTGATAGCTTTGAATTGTTCCTTAATACAAACTTCACACCACTTTAGAACTCACTCTTGTGAGATTAATTTCACTTTACGCCAAGCTGACCAGAATTTTTACTTGCAAAAACGGGACGCATACGAATCGGCGATGGGGGGAGGTAAATATCTGTTTACAATTTACAAAATGCATAAGTAAGAATGATAACACAGCGTTTCTAACTTAAGTAGGCCTACTATCCAACAATACTTTTAACTACTTGAACACCCATGACCTTATGCAGAGTCGTTCTGACGCGTGATTAGTGCCATACTAAAGAGTTCGACTAACATATGTTTCCTGCAGAAGTCAGGCCTTTAGTACGTCGCTAATCATACATCAAAACGATTCTGCATAAGGCGGTCAGAATTCCAACTCAGTTCTTACTTGAACCACAAAACAATTTCCATTTGAATATTAAGAAGTTCCAGACACGGCTGAACCTTCCGAATGAATGTTTTGTACGGAAGAATGTAGAATCTACATTGATCATTTATATTTTGAGTAATAATAAGGGACACCTGGGTCATTGTTGCTTTAAAACGGGACATTTAGGCGTCCCGTTTGAGAATCAGAAAAAAAACGGGACAACGGTTGGAAAAAGGGACTGTCCCGGCTAAAACGGGACGTCTGGTCACTTTGCTGTACGTATTGATGTAACGTATTGCAACAACAATAGCACACATTATTAAAAGTAACTTATTGTATCCGAAGGTTCAGACGACAATAAATAGCGAATCAATTCAAATATGGCTTAAGTGTTTGTCAATTACTATTTTTTCTAACAAAACACCATTATAAAGTTTTAAAAATTCAAATTTGTTGAGAATGTAAACACAGTTTAAATAGATGAAATTCTTCTTTCGTCTATTTATGCGCTGTGCAGATCAAAGCACACGGCAAAACAATGGTTTAAAAATATAAATTTATAATATTATTTTACACTAATAAATGAGTTTATATCATTTCGAAATAAGACATAAATCTTAAACGTCGAGAACAAATTAGTAGATGGTGATGTCCGCAACGCAGTACGGCTTCTCATCTCAGAAAATACTATAGCTTCTCCGAATGGATCTGTATTAGAAGCATTAAAAGAGAAACATCCGGCTCACAGTCACCCTTTTGAACCTCCCGATCTCATTGAGCCCAGTATTGTAGCGCCTAGAGTATCAGCTGATGAGTTTACGAAGGCACTTAAATCATTTCCTTCCGGGTCATCAGGAGGTTTGGACAGTCTCCGTCCTTCAATTTTAAAGGACCTCCTACTCTCCCAAGGCTGCAAAACTAAAGACTTGACTAACGCTATCTGCAATTTTCTCCACCACCTCCTACTCTCCCAAGGCTGCAAAACTAAAGACTTGACTAACGCTATCTGCAATTTTCTCCACCTGATTATTTCCGGTGATGTGGCCACGGAAATTAGACCTATTTTCTTTGGAGCATCACTAATAGCTTTGAGGAAGAAAAGTGGCTTCATTCGTCCTATCGCAATCGGCAATGTGTGGAGGAGATTATCAGCCAAAATCATTTGCCATAGAATTAGAGAACCTCTAAAACATTTTCTATCCCCACACCAACTGGGAGTTTGCGTCCCACAGGAGCAGAAGCAGCAGTCCACGCTGCTCGTATGTTCTACTCTTTTCCACACCAGCAAAAGAAAGTGTTTCTGAAAATAGACTTCAGAAACGCATTTAAAGAGTAGAATCGTGACTCTATGCTCATACAGGTAAAAAACTGTTTTTCATCAATTTATCGATGCGTCCATCAGTGCTACTCACAACCGAGCAACTTATATTTAGATGAAATAATCCTCTCTCAGCGTGGCGTACAACAAGGCGACCCTTTTGGCAATGGTTTGTTCGCACTAACTTTACAATCCATCGTTACCAGTATTAATACGGAACTGAACATATGGTATTTGGATGAGGGGACTGTAGCTGGAGACAAGGATGCAGTACTAAAGACATTAGAAATGATCCGTAGACGGGCTAAGGAGATCGGATTGCAAATGAATTTCTCCAAATGTGAGGTCAGCTTTCTCGGAGTCTCCAATGAGCAGGCTAATGACGAAGCCGCGTTTGGGATTCAAAGAATTTCGACAGATGAAGCTAGCTGATTAGGAGCAGCATTATCAAATGAGGCAAGAGGAACAATATTAAAAGAAAATTTCTAAATTAGAATTCTTCTTCACACGTCTTTCCTTGATTTCAACTCACTCTGCCTTTTACCTGCTACATGCCTCATTGTCCATTTCAAGGTTGCTATACTTTCTTCGCTGTGCTCCTTCTTGGCGAGATGCTGATCTACTGGAATGCTATGACAACATCTTGAAAACCGGTCTAGAATCTATCCTGAATTGTTCACTCAACAATAACTCTTGGTTGCAGGCGTCCCTTCCTGTCAACCAAGGTCCTTTCTGTCTTCATTCTATGGCGCTAAGCCATTGATCGACAACAAGATCTTAGCCTAGTATCGGATTCGGATGTGAACGATAGCATTGCTAAGTGGTCACCTATAGTGGGATCAGATCCACCTGACCTTGATAAGAGAGGACTACAATCCTCTTGGGACGATCCTCTTATAAATCATCACTTTTCAGCTCTACTTCAGTCATCCGATAACCCAGTGGCGGATCTAGGAGGTAAGAACTGGGTCCACCACAAAGTTTACTTGGCGGGATATGGGATCGAACCCGGGACCCCAAGCACCGCAGGTAAACGCTCTACCACTGAGCCACCGTGACCCCTAGTGGAACTGTAAGTCAATAAAGTGAAATAGTATTTTGCATTTATCATGTTGTTTCACTGTTACAAATAAATAATGATGAATATATTATTAAATATATTATTAGATGTCGTTTCTTACACTTTGTGCAATTTGCGAGTTTCCGGAAATTTTAAATTGAAAGTACTAACTGCAAAATGAAACAATTTATTTCTTAGAATTGATGTTTTTTTAGTAATTCGATTAGCAAATCAATTATAGGTTGAGAAGTTTTTAAGTTAATTAATCATTTTTAAATATTTTAGTATATATTTTAAAATATTTTTCCCACAGGCTCTTGTTTGTTTTTGTTTTATTTCGTCCTTTCAGCTATCATTTTTTTTATTTCACAATTTTAACCACCATTTTGAGGTTTTTATTTTGCATTAACTTCGGACTCGAGTAATGAGAAATGGCATCTTAATGCAAAAGAGAATCATTTTATTTGACTATTAATAATCCTCAGAAACCAATTTTCTTATCACTTTTAACACGGCAGTGGAAAATAAGGAAATACTATAGAGATTTGTCTTATTGCTACTTCATAGTCGACCATTTAAAGAGAGTCTTCTATACATATATATTTTTAATAGGCTTGAACAGTTACCACTATCCATAACGGAACAGGAAGAAGTTGTACCATTTTCCTGATTATATTCTGGTGAAGCAGACATGTTCCTATGGGAGTGTCTTCGGTAAGTTCTCGTGCAATGGAATTGCATGATCAATACGTTTTATCGAACGCAACAAATACTACATGCACTCTAACATATGTACACAAGTCATATGAGTCAAACAGAGAGAAGAGAGAGAAACAACTCAATGGGAAAATAATTACAGTGAAAATCTTGAAATTTTACTTACTTAATGCAGTTGAAATAATCTCATTTTTAACACGACTTTCAACTTTCCTTCTCTGTTTGCCTCTTGTTCATCTGTTTTTACCTTATTTTCAATACTAATGCTGCACATTAACAGTAATTGTTATTTTGTATAATTTTTCAGACTTTCCCAACTATATTATGCACAAACATGAGAAGTTTTATGAAACGGCTATTTCCGTCTGTGTGACGGCAGATATCAGAGCAAACAGGCAGAGGCAAATCTAGAAGGTCATACAGTAATTGAGGAAGGGGGGCCAAAGAGAGAACAGGCTATGATAGGTACACCACCATGAGTCTATTATAAACTTTCAAAAATATATAAGTAATACCTTCAATTATTTTTGTCACTCAAAAAACTAGGGGAACCTAGGTTTTCCGGCCCCGGGCTAGATTCACCACTGCAAACAGGGTAACACAAGAAACGGTTTTTAGATATTGTCTCAAGAATATGTTCCATCTCCCCTCTTAACCCTCGAAGCAAATTAAGAGCGGAAGAAATCAAACTTTTCCGGTTTCAATGTTGACCAGCACAAAAATGGAAACTCATAGTGAGAAGTTGTTTATTGAAATGAGTTCAGCGTTCCAAGAATATTGTCACGGACGCTCATCGATATCATCGTTAAACTTTGTCCGTGATTGTACTTTTACTTCAATATTCTTCAAAGGTCATTCAACGAACAGCGAAAGGAAATGATGGATATTTCAAAACTTAATTGTGATTAATTAATGAATTCTTTATGTGTAAAACTACTATGTAATTCCGTCTTTGAAACTGTTGCCAAGCACTGAAATCAGCTAGCTTTCAGAATTCAACATGTAAGATCCATGCTTTGACAAATATGATGACAGAAGTGAATTTCAGAGGTTCACGTCTTTACGTATTTCACCACGAGTACAGGAAGTTCCATAACCTCGTCTCGAGTCGAGTAAGAAAACTACAGGGCTTTTCCAAAGTCACAGTAATAGTAGCTTCGGAGACCTATCAGGAGGAACACCTTGTTACTAGTGCGGATCATATTGTTCATCTAGACGACATCAATAAGAAAGGTATGTACCTGTTTCATATTTGTCAATGCCTAGTCATGAGTCAATGCTTGGGAAGTTTCAAATAGACACTACTGATCAAAATTACACACATTAAAAACATTCCCCGCAGATCCTATTCTTTTATTTCAACCGAAATGATTAATGACGAATTTATTGGTGTACAAACTTATCGATGTCTAGATTATTAAGAAAGTTTTGGTTATTGCTATGACACCTCTTGCATACGTCCCGTTCTATGTAGATCATAGATAACTCATAGTGTAACCACAGTATGTTTGATTTCCTTTCTTAATACTCTATTCCAACCGAAAATGCCAGAAATCAACAATTTTCGGTTTCAGTACTTATCTTAAAGTAATCTTTATCTTAAAGTAAAAGTGGTAAAATATAGCGTGAAGTGGTTTTCTAAAATGGATTTAGCGTCTCAAGCATAGGTTTCATCTTCACCTTCATCTTTCTACCAGAATTAAAATTGACAGAAATATAGATACCGCTTCCGGTTTCAATATTGATTTCTATACAGCAAAGATGATAAGAGTTAACAAGAAGTGATTTTCTGATGTGGATTTACCGCTTCAAGAATAAGTTTCAGCTCAACTCCTATCCGTCTATTCAAATCGAAAGAAGTACAAATCAATGATTACCGGTTGCAATATTGCTCGTAATAGAGGAAAAAGGTAATAGAAAAAGAAAAGAAATATTTTGATTTAGGTTCAGTGTTGCCGGAGCAGGGTCATATTTATTCCCTAAGCCTTTATTTAAACTGAAAGTGGAGAAATCAGCCATCAGTTTTAGAATTGATGACCATAGAGCAGGGGTGTAGCCAAGGGGGGGGGCATCGGGGCCAGGTCCCCCAAAATGGTTTCCTGGCCCCCCCAAATGACCAGCTTTTAAAACGTCATAGTAAAATTATCTCGCTTCATTCATTTAAAAGTAACAAAGTTTATTGACAATTAATAATTTACGGTAAAATAGTATGGAGAAATATTGTTTTTCCATACCGATCGAAAAATATAGTAGTATCTCTTCCTTATACCGATCGAAAAATAGGATATTTTTTTGTGACAGCAGATTACACAATTTACTGCAATTTATATTTGACAGTTTGAAGACAAACGTTTTTACAAGGCACTACAAATACAGCCATAAAACAAAGGTACTAAACTGATTTGTAAGTACAGTATATTTTTATATGCTTTAACAAGTGTTTTAAAAGACATAGAGGATGGAAAATTTGGTGAGAAACAATGTTTTTTATTCAATTTGGATTTCATTCGCTCTCTCTTTTATTTCTATCTAGTGTAATAAAATAATTGTGTTTTTTTTTTAGTCACAAAAAATAAATAAATATTTTTGTCAGGAAACCGATAAGAAATTAAGTGAAATTTCAAAGAAAATCAATCTTGTGTAGATAGGTTCTGTATACAAGGTCTTAAATTTAAATATAAAGGTAACCAAGGAACGTTTTGTTGCTTTTTCACACACCAGCTTCGAACATCGATATGTCACCTAACCTGGAAGATCAAAAATAGTCCTCATCAGCATCGATGGCCTTCTGAAAACGTTCTGGAAGGCCATGGAATCCATCGCGGTAGAACTTGGTGGGCCGTGAAACGAAGAAGGTATCAGGTGCATTTTGGACTTTTACTAGGGATTTGAACTGGCGTCCTCTAAGGTGATTGTCCAAAGAATGGAACAGGTGATAATCGGACGGTGCAATACTCGGGGAATATAGTGGTTGCAATATTGTTTCCCATCCAAGGCGGAAAATGGTGTCCTGAGTCATCCTAGCCGCGTGGGACTTAGCGTTGTCCTATAAACGAGGACCCATTTGCAATTCAGAAGTGATGGCTCTAGAGTTTTGAGTTTTTGTTGAACACAGCTCAACTGCTGACACTACACAGTTGCATTGATACTCTGACCAGCTGGTAGCAGTTCCCGATGCACGATGCACCAAACACACAGAAGGACCTTCCTCTGGCACAGTGCTGGTTTCGGCTGTTTTGTAATCGGTTCATGGGATGGTAACCAATGATGATGGCGCCGTAGAGCTTCGTATAGGACCTACTTTTTATCACATGTCAACGCCCTGTCCAGAAATGGCTCCGAAACAGTAAATAAACACAGGGACTGCCGTGTTGCCTTCTGGCCCGGAGTCAAAACATGTGAGACCCATCGACCCAAATTGCAGTGCTTCCAAAGTTGATGGATGTACTTCCGAATGGTTTCTCCACACACTGAATTGTAGTCCCAGTTCCTCTTTGTACATATGTTGGTCTTCTGGCACGTGGTGTTTTCGGGTGTTTCGTCATCGCCCTTAAACTTGTTAAACCATCGCTGCACTGTCCGCGTCGTCACGACACCCTTACCAAAGACCTGGCATATCTTCTGTCCCTCTACAGCGGCGTTTGACCTCCATTTGAACTCGTTCAGCATACATGCTCTTATGACGCTCTGTGGATGTCCCATGTTCCCTCTGTCTTTACGCAAGTTAACGGTGTATCTGAATTGCCACAACCAGGTAGTATGTTGGATATACCCACACTAACAACTGACTTCGCCTTACCTCTACTCGCATTCAACTCACGGTGTGAGGTCCAATTAAACACAGACCTCCATGAAAAGGGACAGAACTCTCTTGGTTACTTTTATAGTTATGCACAAAAGTATAGCGTTTGGTCCCGGGCAGTAGTTCTGGATTAAGCATAATACAAACTATCTTGAATATAATTTATGGATAATAATAATAATAATAATAATAATAATAATAATAATAATAATAATAATAATAATAATAATAATAATAATAATAATAATAATAATATGCTAAAATAGTGTTTTTAGTTTTCCAGAAGGAAACCAAAATTTTCCTTTCTTTCAGGCCTCAAAAACACTAGCACCAAACATTTTTTGGGCTTTGTACATTGTAGCTGCCCCCCCCCCTCAAAAACGACGGGCTCTTCCTACACAAACCTGCTGGCTACACCCCTGCAGAGTAAAAAAATAATTGACAGCCTGAAGTTGATTCTTGAAATGAAGTTAGCGTTCCAAGAATGCATTTCACCCTTATCTCAATATCTGTATTAGAGCTGGGGATGGTGAAATCTACGATTTCCAATTTGAACATTGGTTGTCATAAAGAAGTATCTTAATAGATAATGAGAAGGGTATCTGGATGATGGCACATAATAAGAAAGTGTAATGCTGATATCCATTCGAGAAATTGGCACTGCAATTCCAACAGTATTTCAACTTGCAATCCCATGTTCTATAATTGACGGGATTACTACAAAATTGATATCATAGTTATTAAGGAGAAGGAATTCCCGAATATTTGAAATACGATCTTTGCGAATCTCTTGAGTTCTAGGATAGGATATGACATTTGTCTCAAGTTGAATGTAACATGAGCAAACATTTCCTTCTTGCTATTAAAATTCAAACGTTCGACGAAGGAAGAGCCACAAAGTATCCTAAGATACATTCTATCTATACTGTAATTCTATTGTCTCTCATCTACTAATGTTTTATTTTCTCTAGATACGTATATCTTACAAGTTAGTTGTTTAATAGGAAAATAAGAAAACAATCACCTTGCAAGGACAACGTTAAGCATAAATGTTGTTTAACATTTTTCATTAATTTTCAGAGTATGGCTTAGCTCTTCCTCTTTTGAATTCTGTACCATTACATTTCTTGTCCCTACATAATTGCATACAGATATTTAAAATACAATTGACTGACTTTTCTGATCTACTTGGAGAAAAGAAATTACCAAATGAGTCAATCGAAGAAGTTACTCAATCGTGAACTTATTAGTATGTTCTCGTAACCAAACACCGTATGAATGATATGCTGGTAAGGTGTAGTGCACTAGCTGTATACCTTGCCTTGTCGTGTGATACCAATGGTCTGGGTTTAATGGCACCAAACTACTCATGAGTAATTCAGCTGATCATCGCCCGTTCTTCTCATTTTGCAACTGTTTTTTTTTTTCCGTGTGCTACTAACATCTACACAGTTATATCTCCAATGGCCATCACTTAATCTCGTCGTCGTCACACGACCATTGTCTCTGTGTCTATTATAATTGATGTAGAGACGATGGCCATTAAGTGTTATTATTATTAATAATAATTATATCACTGTCATTTTTTACTATTTATCCGTATGTATAATAAGACGAAAATTGTAGCATTCACATCATTATTCGTCGCAACTTATGAATACATAATCGCAATTGTCTTGGAGCACGAATACTCTTGAAGACTAAAGTGCTGAATATAAAATATGAAAGCACGCGTGTTTAAAAAGGAAGAAACACAATGGCGATAATATAAATAAACATCTTTATATCTTGCCAGCTTTGACACTGATAATTGAAATGTGTTTAATTCTAAGAAAATTAAACAAGAAACATAATGAAACGAGTGAGCAGACAGAAGACGATCGGAGATTCATTGTCTGTTTGAATATGCATAACAGGCGAATGTTAACAGATTTTAGTGCTAGTTCCTAAATAGTTATTTCTCGCCATAAGGCTACAGTTTAAAGAGCATGTGCTAAGATAGGTTGATACTAGTTTCTGTGTGAATTTGACATCATGATATCATTTTATTAGGTTAGTTTAATGGAATAATACAATTCTAGTCAAAGTGATATTGTAAATTTTTGTATTCTTTTTTGAATACAGTATTTTAAGACTTTTCCAAATAAATCAGTGATTATTATCTAAAAATGGCAACACAAACAAACATTATACATTAAAAGTCATATTTATAATAATACAGATTTAAATATTATTATTATTATTATTATTATTATTATTATTATTATTATTATTATTATTATTATTATTATTATTATTATTATTATTATTATTATTATTCCTTTGATCAGAACCATATGTAAAAATAATTTAATATTTAACCTATTTTTCTGATCCTTTTAAACATGGAGTAACTACTGTAAATCTGGGAATTACATTGCACCATTAATACTTGTTAAATTGGTACTAAGCCCACAACTACTAACTGGAATTTACAGATTCTGACCGCTGTATTACTTTCTTGCAACCCTCTTTTTATTGTTTTTTCCGTTATACTTTGTGATACAAGTAATGGAAAAAATTCGAAAATGAGAAATTTCCCCTCTAAGGAGGCAAATTAGGGAACAAGTGCAAATTCATTACAGTTTCGTTACTTGATTGAAATCCTACAGGGTAGGACTTCCTGTAGACGTGGGAACTTGAAATTTGGTATAATTGTAGGATTTGTGATAGACTACAAGTAAAGAAAATGTTCAGAAAACTGGAAATCTTCCTTCAAAAAGGAAAATTAGAGGGCAAGGAAAAATACACTTCATTTAAAACCTATAGGGTACTTCATATACACATAGAACATTAAAGTTGGCACAAATGTAGGATTTATGACGCAAATAAAATATTTGAAAACAGAAATTTTCTCCATTCAAGGGAAAAAATTAGAGAAAAGTGCAAAGTTATATTACAGTTACGTCACTTTATTCAAAGCCTATAGGGTACTTGGCGTAGACATGGAAACTTTAATTTTGACATAAATGTACGTAATACTGGTGACACAAATAAAGAGGAAGAATTCCGAAATCTTGAAGTCTCCTCATCTAAGGGAGAAATTAGGAGCAAGTGCAAAATTCCATTACAGTTACGATGCTTGATTCGAAACCTATAGAGTACTTCCTGTGGACATTACAATTTTGAAATTTGGCACAAATGTAGGATTAGTGATACAAGTAAAGAAGACAGTCCGAAAACTCGAAATTTTCCCCTCTATGGAAGAATATTAGGCCAAAAGTAAAAAATTACATATTGTTACTTCACTTCTGAAAACGATTCAAAACCTACAGCGTACTTCTTATAAACATGAAATTTAGCACAAATGAAAGGTATAAACTGCAAGTGGAGTAAAAAAAAAAAAAGTCCAATAAAGCTCTTGCGACTTTAGTGCTAAAAATAAATTGCCAGGAAAAGATTCTCGAGGCGATTCTCTATACAACTTGTTTTCAGCACTAAAATCTTAAATTCCATTTTCCAACTTCCGGATTTCAATAGAACTTGGCATCATTTCTGATTTCCAAACTTTTAGTTTGAAATTTACTACAGTTCAAATCCTCTTTCATATTATCTTTTACAGAATTAAAAGCTTTTGTGTAAACATTCTGAAAAAGAGCTAAGCGTCTCGAGAGCTAACGAACAAGCTCTGTATGGAATCGTCTTGAGAGACTTTTGCCTGACAATTTGTTTTTAGCACTAAAATCGCAAATTTAATTTTTCCAATTTTCAGATTACAACAGAAATTAGCATCATTTCACAGCTCCATCCTTTCCCTGGCCGAAGGAAGTAATACATGTACGAGAATTTGGCAGTTTTTCCACGAGCATTTTTGGCTGTCAAGATATATTCGCCCAACTGTCCCCTCGGGGTTGGTGTAAAATTGATTCAAATGCAAAGTTCTCTGCGGTCCATTGTGCATTGTACTAATTTTAGCGGCCCATACCGGTAATTTGCATATTTAAGGACCTTCATATATCCGGAATTCAATCATACACTACTATAACATTCGAACACATAATTGCTTTTAGTTTCTTTAGATATGTAACTAGATATGAAAGTGGACATATGCAAAACAAATAGTATTAAGTACTGCTGCTTATAGTAATGTTACCCACCCCGGCCGCCATCTTGGATCCGCCATATTGAATTCAAATTTCGTTTTTTCAAATGGAAATTGATCCAAGTTATACATTAAATTCATGTACGATTTTCTGGTGTAGTGAATTTTACCGTAGTTTATACCGGTTGGAAGGTATTGCATGTTAAATCCCTTCAGACACTTCGCGAATAGACATTAGAGAGTAACACCAGTTACGCTTACATTTTTTATGTTGAAAAATCAAAACAATTTCTAACTGGAAAAATACTGTATGTATAAACAAACTCTTTACAACATTGGTCATAATCTTATTACATTTCTGAGTGATTGTTATTACTTCCATGTTATACTATAACAAGGAAGTATCGTACTCGTATTACAGTCAAAATGCCTAATGTAAATCCAGATACGACTAGATTTGGGTGAAGACTTACCATTTCCGTATTAATGTCAGTGTTTCTGTATGTATGTACGTTCAGATTATATTTCGTCAACGATAAATCACGTAAAAGATTACATATATACACGGGCTCTGCACAATTTTCTATTTGATTCAATTTTCGTGAAGTGCCTGACATTTAACATGCAATACCTTGCAAACGGCACGAACTACGGTAAAACTCACTACACCAATGAATTTCAGAGAAAATTGTACATGAATTTGATGTATCACTTGAACCTATTCCGATTTGAAAAAACTAAAGTTGAATTCAATCCAAGATGGCAGCCGAGATGGGTAACATGTGTCAGAGAAGCAGTACGTAATCCAATTTGTTTTGCATATGCCCACATTCAAATCCAGTCACATGCAAAGAAACTAAAAGCAATCTTGTGTCCGAGCGTTATAGTAATGTATTACAGAATTCTGGATATAGGCTATGAATGCCCATAAATATGCAAATTACCGATATGGGAAGCTAAAATTAGTACAATACACCTTGGGCTCCGGAGAACTTTGCTTTTGAATGAATTTTATACGGATCCTGAGGGACACTGCGCGAATGTACATTGTGAGATTAACATATTTCAGTATATTTTGCTAGTACTACTGGTAACTTACTATTTAAATACACATTAGTTTATTGAACTAGCATCTTGTCAGGAGATACTTACGATGTTACCAACAGATTATGATGATTTTCCACTAGATTGCGAATCAAAATCCACTAGATACTGATTGAAAATTAACATAAATCCCTAATAAGAAAACTTTTTAATTTTCTGTTCGATTTTTAGATTTCCAAATTATGCTACGTATAAGTATTGGAAGTCTTATAGAACCCCTATGTCCGTTTGTCGACAAATTCAGAGGAAAAACGGTAAGAAATATCAAGAAGAAGTTTCTGCAACCGATCCAGCGTAACAAGGAAGGTTTTATCTCTTTCTTTAATCTTCTATTCAAACCCAATGTGATTGGAGTTGGTCATTTTTTATTTCATTTTGATGGCTAAAGTACAAAAACAGTAATAGATAGTGAAAAGCAGTTCTCCGAAATCGATTCAGTTTCTCAGGAAAATATACCATAACCACCCGTAACACTCTACCAAAACCAGAAGTGGTTGAATTCACTAGTACTTCCCGTTTCAATATTGATTTACGTTGAGAAAAAGCAGTAAGAGATATTGAGTGTTTTTTTTTTTTTTTTTTTTTTTTTTTTTTTTTTTTTTTTTTTTTTTTTTTTTTTTTTAATCGATTCAGCGTTTCAACAATAATCTTCATCTTGTGCAATAACTCTCTATTGAAACCAAAAGTACTGGAAATGACCAGTTTCCAACTTCAACATCGATAGCCATAGAACAAAAATTATAATATATAGTGATAAGTGGTTTCTTTAGAAATAGATTCAACGTCTAAGAAAACTTACCATCTCCACCCATATTACTCTACTAAAACCGGAAGTGGTAGGTACTTACTAGTACTTGCGATTTAACCCTTTTAAGTTTTTTCGGTCGTTTTCGACCGATATTGTAGTGTCTTAAAGATTCGATTAAAAAGAGAACTAAGAATGCTATTTAGTTCCGGTTTCTTTTTATTTTCCAAGAGAAGAGGCATTCAAGAAAACCTTGGAAGGGTCTATACGCTTCCAAGCGTCAGAACATAGGGGAGTATGACGTCATCATTTTAAAATTCCATTTTTTTACTGAGGTCTAACTTCAACATTTTTTGGTGAGCTTTTCTTTAATCCTAGAATCCTAATATTTTCCCTAAACAATCAGTGGACCTATTAGTTTTTATGAGAATTTTTTCGGATCTCTTCGTCAACATAGAAGGGGGGTTCAGAGGGACAAAAGGGTAAAAAAAGGGATATTTTTGACCAAAAATCCCACTTTCGTGATTCTTGCTCCGCTCGGCTACATGATAGGGACATTTCAGTGGTACTTGCTGAAAGCCTACTCGATTCTGAAGAGAACGACGTATGAATCACCATCCTACAATAATTAGAGACGTGTCAGGAAATTTTTGAAGTTTGTATAGTATCCTTGGGAAATTTTGGAAATATTCGCAGAAGTGGGAAATATTTTTCCCGTCCCGTCCTTAGTATTGAAGATAGGAAATTGGTGTTTGGCACAAGCAATTAGTACACTACGTAGTATTTTAGAAAGTGATTTCCAGATCTCTATGTTTACCCAGGGCCGCACCAGAGGGCCCCAAAACGGAAAAAAAGGGATTTTCCAGCATAAATCCCTATTTACTCAATTTTTCTCTCCTTAGAGACGTCCGAGGGACATGACGGTAATACAATATGGAACCCTGCTCTATTCTGAAGAGAATGGTGTATGAATAGTGATCCTACGATAATTAGGGACGTGTCAAGAAATTTTTGAAATTTATATAAGGTATTCTGGGACATTCTGGGAATATTCCCAGAAGAGGAAAATATTTTCCCCGTTCTTAGTGTTGAAGATACGAGATTGGTATTTGGCACAAGGAATTAGTACGCTACGTAGTATTTTCGAAAGTGATTTCTGGATCTCTATGTTTACCCAGGGCCGCGTCAGAGGGCTCCAAACCGAAAAAAAGGATTTTTTCAGCAAAAATCCCTATTTTCCTCAATTTTTCCCTCCTTAGGAATATTCGAGGGACATGCGAGTGATACCATCTGAAAGGCTACTCCATTCTGAACAAAACGACGTATGAACCATAATTTTACGATTATTAGGGGCGTGTCAGAAATTATTTAAAATTTGTAGGGTGCATGTTAGGGAAATTTTGGGCGATTTTTTGATGCTCTCTCAACATGGGTAAAAAATTTTCCCGCCTTTACTATTCAAGACAGGAAATTCGAATTTTTCACAAGTAATTAGTACACTACGTAGTATTTTTCCAAATTTTTGGAGGTTTGTGCGCAGACCCGGTAGAGCCTCAGGGGGCCCCAAACTTTGAAGAAGTTTTTTTTGGTTAAAAAATCCCGATTTTCCCTCAAATAATTCTCTTCTGGTATATTATAGGGACATATAAGTGATACCGTTTGAAAGGCTGTTCCATTCTGAGAAAAACGAGGTATAAACCATGATTCTAGGATAAATAGGGATGACGCTGTTGCTGATTATCTGAGACTCAAGAAAAACGCCTAAAAAGGCGAGAATTTAAAAGGGTTAAACGTCGATCGTCAGGGAACAAAAATTGTAACCGATAGCGACAAGCAGTATTTAAAAATTATTTAGTGTCTCAAGAAAAGAAATTTCGTAGTATTTCCAATTTCAATATTCATCTAAATAGAGCAAAACTGATACGAAATACCAAAACGTGTATTGTAAATATTTGGTCTAGGAATTAATTCGTGCGGTTGGTACGCACACATTGAAGCTGTAGTACAAACACAAAATACATAAATACCTTAAGAAAAATATTGTCCATCGCTAGCCACCACTTTCGCCCATCTGTCAGGCAATGTACGGATTCCGTGGCGAAAGAAGTCCTCATCCTTGGAAGCGATCCAGTCAGAGACCCATGTTTCGATATCTTCTGAAGAAGTAAACCGCTGTCCAATCAAATCGTTGTTCATGTAATCGAACAAGTAGTAGTCCGAAGGAGCAACGTCTGGTGAATACGGCGGGTGGGGTAAAACTTCCCATCCGACATTTTCTAAATAGGTTTTGACCGGTTTTGCGACATGTGGGCGAGCGTTATCATGTTGAACAATAAGTTTATCATGTCTGTTCTCCCATTCTGGTCGTGTTCTGGCCAGAGCTTGCTTCAAACGCATTAATTGTCGTCGATAACGTTCTCCATTCATAGTTTCATCCGGTTGCAGCAGCTCATAGTACACCACACCTTTCATATCCCACCATATGCACAGCATAACCTTTGCACAGTGAATATCTCGTTTTGGTTGTGATGGACCTGGTTCACCTGGTTTCACCCAGGCCTTTTTTCGTTTAGGGTTCTCGTAATGGATCCACTTCTCATCACCCGTAATAATTCGATGCAGAAACCCCTTTCTGCTCTGTCGTTGAAGCAGCAATTCGCAAATGGTTTTTCGTCTTTCAACGTCTCTGTCTTTCAATTCATGTGGAACCCAATGTGACATCTTTTGAATCATTCCCATGGCTTTCAAGCGTTTGGAGACTGTTGTTTGATCAACGCCTAATGCTGCTGCAAGTTGTTCCTGCGTTTGACACGAATCCTGCTCGAGCAATGCTGTCAATTCTTCGTCTTGAAATTTTTTTGGCTGTCCAGCTCGCTCTTGGTCTGCCAAGCCGAAATCACCACTTCTAAACCGTGCAAACCACTTCTGACACGTTCGCTCAGCTAGAGCATGGTCACCATACACTTCCACCAAAATACGATGACTTTCAGTCGCACTTTTCTGCATGTTAAAGTAATGCAGCAGGACACCCCGCAAAAACACTTTATCAGGCACAAATTGCGCCATGTTCACTTAACTACAAACTGGTGTTGTTGACGCTTTAATCCACTGCCCTATACTACGAACGATACGCGATGACAGGGGTTTGCAACACATGTGTGGATACACGGAACTGTGGGACGCTCCGTTCGTAGCGCCATCTCTTGTCCACCCGCACGAATTAATTTCTAGACCAAATAGATTCAGCGTCCCATAAATTACTTACATATCTTCTGTTAACCTTCTATTAAAACTGAACATGGGGAAATGGTGGCTTAGTGGTAGAGCGCTTATCTTTTTGTGTGGGGTCCCTGGTTCAATCTCCAGCTAAGTAACTTTGGGTTGACAACATAGTGTCCGTAATTTTTCCCTGGGTACTCTCGTTTCCTCCCACATTCTGATTCCACCAATTCTTGCATCATCATTCACTTGCTTTAATCATCCGTGTCCCTTAGCCTAAAGAGTATAACAGTGGAACGTTAATCTGAAAGATTTCATTTCATTTCAAAACCGAAAATGGTACAGATCAACCGTTTACGATTTAAATATGGATTACTTTACTACAAGAACGATAATAAATAACAACAAGAGGTTTTTTTTAAAAAAAATAAATTCATTATCTCAAGAAGACGTAACATCTTTATTCATAACATTTTTTCTAAGCCGGAAATGGTTGAACATTACTAACTTCTGGTTTGAATATTGATTTTGCATAAAGCAAAATCAGTAAGAAGTACTGTAATTTTTTTTTTTTTTTTTTTTTTTGGGAATTGACTTCACGTCCAAAGAAGAGGTTCCATTTTCCCCATTAGCTTTCAAGCCGGAAGTGGTACAAATCAACCGTTTCTGGTTTCAACTTTAGTAGCCATAGTAGAAAGCTAGTAGCGGCAAATATTTTTGGAATCGGTGAAGCGTCTCGAGAAAACATATCATTGTTACCCATAATACTCTCCCAAAAGCGGAAATGGTTAAAAGTTACTAGTATTTCCGGTATGATTCTTAATTTTACATAGACCATTACGGTATAAGTTATTAAGAAGTTTTCGTTTCTTTCTTTCTTTCTTTATTCAGTGTGCCAAGAATAGGTTATGTTTTCTCCGTTATTCCGCAAGTCAAACCTTAAGCGGTAATAATCCATTTCCTATTTAGTTTTCTATTTGATTTTGAGACTTCCAAACTATGCTATGAACAAATATCAGAAGTCTTAAAGAACATCTATGTCTGTTCGTCTCACAGACAGCTATGAAAGCAAAAACAGTAGGAGATATCGATAAGCTGTTTTCTGCAACTGATTCAGCTTCTCAAAAATATGTTTCATCTCCTCCTTTAACCCTCTATTCAAATTGAACGTGGTTGTAATTAACCATTTCCGGTTTCACGTTGATCGCGAAAGAAAAAAAACAGCAACAGATAGCGGCAAACAGTATTTTTGCAATCGATTCAGCGTCTTCAGAAAAGAGTCTATCTTCTCTTTAATCCCTCTACGCAGACCAGAAGTCATAGAAATTTACTACTTAACAGGTTTCATCTGTCACTGCCCCTCTACTTGCAGCCGGAAGTTGTAGGTCTGTTTTCACATTGAATTCACATACTTTGGAAGTCTACCGCAGACCGTCTACCGAAACTTACGTGTTTACATTAAATATAGTGAATGATGATAAATAAATCAATAATCCTTAAATTTTATATCAATTAAGTCAATTATCGATAATAATAATAATTTTAAGATTGATGCAGTGATTAGATACAAAAGACATCTGGTTCTACTCCAGACGATCTGGACTAATGGTAAGTATCACCATACACTAGCCGTTAGACAGTGATGTCAAAGAATTCGGCTCGAGCCCTGAGTCATCGACTCAGCTCGAGCTTCGACTCGGCTCGGCTCGGTCCAACTGAGCCATTGGCTCGAGCTGGCTGGGTTGCGATGAGCCATCGGCTCTTTTCAGATGAGCCATTGGCTCGGTTCGTCTTGATTAAGGGAGCCATCGGCTCGGTTCGGCTCAGCTCAGGTGAACCATCTGCTCGGCCCAACTCGAGCTGCTCGAGCCATTGACAACACAAGTTCCAGGAAACTACGATCTCAACCTTCAAACTCCGATTGCTCCTTAACCTTCACTCGGTTCGATTTCAACCTTCGAACTGCAACTACCACTCAACTTTCACTCGACTTCAACCTCCAAACTTCAACAATCAATCGATTCCCATCGACCTCAACCTCCGAACTTCAACTACCATTCGACCTCCACTCGACCTCAACGTCCGAAGTCCTACTACCAATCGACCTCAACCTCCATTATAGGGGTTGGGGTAATATGAGCGTGAGTCCTATGTATGACTGTGTGGAACTGATAGAGTGCTAGCTTGGGTGAAAACTCTCTGATTCGAAGACCAAAACAGAGTATTTATATGCAAGACCGAGGCCAAGATCAAATGTGCAAAAACAAGTCCAAGACTAACAAGGGACATGTTTCGGTTCGAACGCGAGGATCAACATAAAACTTGGTAGACATATACAGGACTAAGTACTAACCACTGTATGGTATGTCATTCCCGTGTAAAACACGTTTTCCGCCGACAGCGCCACCTATCCTTCGAAACACTAGCAGTCATATTCCACGTTATAGGTGGTGAGTGAAGATTAGTCAGGTGCGTCAGTGCGTGGTAGTAAGCTCGAAGTAGTATTAGGTGTGGTAGTCAGTGTGGAAAAAATGGGGCGGGCTGCTGGCATTAACCCCCTTCATGTAGTTGAACTGTTAAAAGACAAACTAAGGCGCAGGTTTAAGAATCAAACATCAGTTGGAGCAGAAGATGAGTAATTTGCGACATTTTGGTGCAATTTAATTATCAATGAGTAAGAAAATGAATTAGAAATGATACACCCATTGATACTCGACAGAGATGATAAAGAAAATGTCATGGCGCAGAAAGATATCTATGATAGCAGTTCAGAGCGGGAAGAAGCAGCAGTCCAGAGTGGGAACAAGACAGCAGTTCAGAGCGGAAACAAGGCATTAGTCAAAGCGAATACGACGTATCTTCAGCATGAAAACTGAAAATAATATATTTTATCGCAGTTTACGGACGGGGAAGTCCGGAGTATATACAAGATTATCAATTATCATGAAGGAGAATACAACTCGTACAGAAACTTTCTGACACGACACAAGAAAATTATTTCTTTGAGTAACTGCAAACTTATTTTGGATTATGAACATGCGCTGTCTACGAACTCCGCTTCGTTTAAAGGGAATGGGGAAATGAAACTCCAAACAATGAAGTGAAAAATAATCAGATTATTTTACGAGGCGCGAAAGCATGGAACATCAGTGCATTACTGGTATTTACAGTGCTGGGCTCTCCAAGCGATAAAAGAAGTTGACTTATCGCATTTCAAAACGGAGCCGACTTTCATTAAAAATCTTCAGAAACAAGCAGGCATTATTTCACGAACGATTTCGACCTTTATCAAATAATCTGATTATTTCACATTTCACTGTTTGGAGTTTCATTTCCCGATTCTCGGTTCCCGCTCTGGACTGCTGTCTTCATCCCCCTCTGAACTGCTATCATAGATATCTTACTGTGCCGTGGTATTTTCTTTACCATCTCTGTCGAGTGTCGATGTGTGTATCATTTCTAATTCATTTTCGAACTCATTGATAATTAAATTGCACCAAAATGTCGCAAATTATTCATCTTCTGCTCCAACTGATGTTTGATTCTTAAATCTGCGTCTTAGTTTGTCTTTTAACAGTTCAACTACATGAAGGGGGTTAACGCCAGCAGCCCGCCCCATTTTTTCCACACTGACTACACACCTAACACTACTTCGAGCTTACTACCACGCACTGACGCACCTGACTGTTCTTCACTCACCACCTATAACGTGGAATCTTACTGCTAGTGTTTCGAAGGATATTTGGTGCTGTCGGGGAAAAACGTGTTTTACACGGGAATGACATACCATACAGTGGTTAGTCCTTAGTCCTGTATATGTCTACCAAGTTTTATGTCGATCCTCGCGTTCGAACCGAAACATATCCCTTGTAAGTCCGCAAGACTCAGGCAAGAATGAGATCCACTTGCGAATTAAATCTTGCAGTCTTCCAACTTAAGTATTTAATACCTTTATAAATACACAAAAATACAGAGGTTTTGTCTTAAATTCATCATTTTCTAAATTATACTTTATGTTTAAGCTATGGGGTTAGATGGGGGTTTAGGAGAATGCAAGTTCTCCTTCTTAAACAAGAAGAAGTGATAATCGTAATCTTTTGAAATAACCCAACTGAGGAAAGAATGGCGGCTTTCGTATTGCATTCTCTATGTATAATGTGATAGAGTTTATCGGTCCAAAAATTACTAGGAATAAAACATAGTAGACGCTGGTTGTTAGTCCATTGGAAACAAACTTACATGCGGAGATCAAAGCATTTTATCAAAAGTCTAAAAGAGTGACCCACTTGCGTTGCAAATCAGCAGTAACGTGTACTTAAAGACGCTTGTTTCGGAGTGCGTTTTCTTGCTTGTAGTAAACAATTATTATTATTATTATTATTATTATTATTATTATTATTATTATTATTATTATTATTATTATTATTATTATTATTATTGTATGGAAACCAGCACCTAGACTGTGTTCCTAAGTTAATTCACTTCATGCAGTTTAATAAGATAATTAGTTGTTTTGCAATGAAATAAATTTGTGATTAAATCTGCTAACTACTCGCTACGAAATGTTAAAACAAAAGCCCAATTTTCGAAGTTGGATTAAGTGAGGACAAACAAAATGTTCCATATTTGAGTTTGTAGTAATTGATTCGTTAATCAATCTCTTAAATCAGTCGGCACTAGTTTGTTCTCTATTTTAAACATGATTCACAAAACTAATGAAATAATAGTACAAATATGAAAGAAAATCTTTGAGTTTTACGTCCCACGGTTATGCCGGTTAAGTTAAAGGAGACGGTGATTATGAGAAATGAATGAAATGGTGGAATGAAGAAAGTGGGAGGAAACTTGAGAACCCCGAGAAAACCCACGCACACGGTGTTTGTCCACCACAAAGTTCACTTGGCGGGAGCAGGGTTTGAACCCGGGACCCCATACACCAGAGGTGAACGCTCTACCACTGAGCCACCGCGGCCCCTACAAATATGAAAGAGTTCGAGTACGCCTACAACTGTTATTGTTAAGATTGTGTAACAGCATCTATGTAGTTTCTTTAAAGGCATCCTTTGTGTTTATCTAGAGCAGACTTTCCTAACCTTTTCCATACTACGGCCCTCTTTAGAGTCTACAATACATGTGAAGGACTCCCTTGCAAATATATACGCTTAGTATTTCTGACCCATATTAGTGTATATGAGTGTGGGGTGTGGGTGTGAGTGTTTTTTTGTTTTTCTTTGCAGTAGTATAATGTTGTTAGAATGGTATGATGCCTTCTCCGTAATCGAGTGGTCCTGGGTTTCAAACCTGGGGTGGACACCTAGACTAAGATGTTGCAACTAAACCACAATAGCCTACCCATTAGATATAGAATAAAGTATTTTTCTGTAAAATATGTATTAACTTCAACAAGTTTATATGATAAAAACTACACACAAAGTTTCAGTCAATGTTGGAGCACATGCAACCTCTTGTAGGTGGAATATTATGCAAATTGACTTATCATTATTAATTAGATCGTTTAACTTAAAATGGTGTATTTCTCACCACTGTATGCGCCTTTCTTACATTGGTTTGATTACCCCTTGAAAGCGTCGTGCGGACCGCTGGGGGTCCGCGGACCCCAGTTTGGGAAAGGCTGATCTAGAAACTTTTTTTGTTTTATACTTTCATCTATTGAGCAATAACTGAAAAAATATTTCTAAGCGAACTTGTATTTTTTTTTTCCTTGTTGTTAATCAGGACGTATTTCTTTGTTGTTAATCAGCCACCGACTCAGTTCGAGCTCCGGTTCGACTCTGCTCGGTTCACCTGAGTCATCGGCTCGAGCCGGCTAGGCTCAGGTGAGTCATCGGCTCCAAGCGGATCGGTTACAATGAGCCATCGGTTTGGTTCGGCTCGGCTCGGCTCAGCTCAGGTGAGCCATCGGCTAGGCTCGGTTTTATCCAACTCAGCCGAGGGCTTGTTCGGTGAGCTGTTGGCTCGGCTCACTTATCGGCTCAGCTCAGTGGTGACTGAGCCGTGAGCCGAGTCACTCGAGCCATTGATAACTCTAGCGTTAAGGTAAAACATTTTCTCTCGTCAAACAGCAAAAAGCACCACGTCTGTTGAGAAAATTACTTAGTTGGCAACTCTGGTTAATTATATGAATGACAGGGGTAGGAATCTAGAGATTATTGACCTATTGGGTTCGTGTAAGTTGATCGAATACTTGAACATACAAAGAAAGAATGAAACCTCTCATAGGAGTAATTTCAGTAAGGTAACTACTATCAATGTCACAATATTCAGATATTCAGATAACGTATTTTTATGCACAGGTTTTCGTAGAGAGTTTGGTTTCAACTGTTTCAGAATTATTATTTTATTCGTTATATATATATATATATATATATATATATATATATATATATATATATATATATATATATATATAGATAGATAGATAGATAGATAGATAGATAGATAGATAGATAGATATTAAATGGAATTTGCTTTTGATTTCATATTGACAGATAAGAATTTGATAACTCTTGCACGTCTTAAATGTAAAAAGATAGCCTAGAATACAAGTAGAAGAACATTATCGTTAGCAAACATGCAACAAAATAATAAATTAGTGACAAATGATACAAATCTACTTCCGCCTTAAGGAAGGCACGTGTTCGTAGCTTTGATTCCGATCTAAACGTATACAAAATAGAGCTACCATATATGCACAACGAGGAATTTTCAAATTCAAAGTGATTTTCTTCTCAAGCCCTATAGAATGAACTATAATAAAATGTGATTATATTCTACACATTTCAATGAAACATTTTGTTAGAAATGGATTCTTATAAAATTTCTGTTCAGGATTCTGACGTAATTAATACAGTAGACTATTGTCTATCTTGTTAACAGGTACTGAGGCGAGCGGGTAGAGGGATAACAAAAAAGAAAGGAAAAAGAAGGCCACTGCTGACGTCCTACCCCACCCATAGCATTAAAAATACACTATCTATACCAAAATATGTTCTTATATATGTTATCTGGCCTCTTACGCAAGTACTTTATAAATATTTATGTTGCTACTTACTGTATGTTTTAAAAAAGTTATTACAGAAAACATAAATTCAAAAAATAAATAAATAAAAATATTATACGCACATTTTAATATAAATTTTGTCTAATTTAATTGCAGGAAACAAAATAATGTACACTCTACATACACAGAATTATAATATAAAGAAACTGTTAACGTAAAATGTAGACCTCATTCCAAAAAGAAAAAAAAACTTAATTTGCTATTCATTGATAAATGATTATACAAATGTGAAAGTGTAGACCTAGCCGAAACTTGGTGTTTGAAACGGTTCTTAATAGATGACTGATTCTCCTTAGCAAAGTCGCGTTTTTATAAACACGTTAAAAGTCGAGTAGACGATTAGGATAGTAATTCTTACAATTTATTATGGATTTTTTTTTTTTTTAACTAGACCGGATAGTCGCGAACTGGATGGTCGAGAGTCAAAACTAACAACGAAAAAAAAAAACATGTTAGATTATTAATATTCTATTTCTTGTCTTACTCAATGAGTTCTCTTCAATAAATGTAGCCATCGGTGCCGTCCACAGAGGTCCTTCGAAGAAACCTATCAGAGAGTCAAGAACTAGAGAGCAATCCGTCTTCTTCTCACTCATTTCGGCAGTTGAATTTCCAAGAAACTCTTTAGCACTCGCGTTTAGCGTATAGTGAGCAAGGCCACTGCACTTTCCGTTGCTATAGAAACTCTTTCGTTTGTTTACTAACTGCACATAAATACGATTTCCCATTTGTTTCCTACTTTCTTCAATCATGTCATACTTCATACATTCAGCATGAGTTATCGATGTTCTTTTTTTTTCGGTTACCGCACACGGAAAATCGTTTGCCAATAAAATATGTTGTAGTCTTTATCAAAATCAATAGTTTTGCTTCGTATAATTCAGTGAAGTCATAATTTATAATACACAATTGCGCAATTTTTTAGATCATTTCTAATAAGAAAAATATATTTTTCACTATGAAAACAGTGCATTTATCCATGTGGTTCTGGGTTCGATCCCAGTGGGGGACCACAAATAATTGAATTTCGTAATTATTCAGTTCACCGTCTCCCTTAGCCTAAAGGACATGACTACGAGACATTAAAAAAATTATGAGAGAAATATTTCCTTATATATATGTTATTTAACTACAATATTGTAGAAAGGAATGTACATACAGGGTGGCTCAAAAGTAGGTATACACCCATGCGTTGATTAAGTTGAACATTCTAGTTTATCGGTCTATTTGCTTAAGCTCTTCCGAGCTTAGGATGTAAGTAAAAGCACATTAAGAACAAATAATAAAGAAGCTAAGTCTACCTGAATGATAACAATAAGAAATGATATGAAATGCAATGAGCTGTTCAGTATGGTATACCTACTTTTGGGGCACCCTGTATATCAATCAATAGATCACGTCAAACGAAACAAAAAGATATGTATGATGTTTTATTGTCGTACTTATGCTCAGGAAAATCAAGAAAAAACTATGTTCTTGAAGATAAAAACTGTCATTCCTTGCAATCCATTGATAACATTTATTGTGGTCGCACATGTTGTTCATACTTAATTAAGTAGCAGATTGTATCTACAGTGGTTTGTTTTCCCCTCATGATGACAGCAGCTCAGCGTAGGGTAGTAGTTAATGTTCTGCCTTTGGTTCGAGCATTCCAAGGTTCGATTCCCGGTGAAGACACTCGGTCGGAAACTTGTAGAAGTCCTTCATGACAGCCATCCTGAGTGAAGTTTTGCTGGGTTTTCCTCGTTCACACCAGGTAAATGCTGGATGGTACCTAGCATTAATGCCCAGACCGCTTCTTTCCTTCTCCACTTCCTGGGTAGTGTGATTGCCTGCCATACGTGACGAGCTAAAATGTCCATACATACTGAAAGCACAGAAATTATTAATCCCTAACTGTAATTCATATACTTCTAACAATGACGCCCATCTGACAATTACTTACATACTTCTGACAGTGACGCACATATCAGTTGTAAAACATACCCAATTGCTTGTTGTTGCAACTTAACCCTACTCCTTAGAATCGAGATTATGTGTGACATGAATCTACATACAGCTAACGTGGAATGCGAATGACAGAAACCCCAATCGGCTATCGAATCCTAAAGGTCTACACCAAAAAGGAAACGTTAGACATGTAGAAACCGAGATTTGAGAGCTCTATATACATGTATGTATTTTATATGATCGCTCAGTTTGACTTATAAAACTGTGTTGTTAATACATCTGTCCGTCCGTTACTCTGCACGATAACTCTTGAACAGAAGCGAATTTTTAAATTCTATTTCTGTTTTCTTTGAAATAGATAGCTAAAACAATTACCTCGATCAAGTTCCTTAATGGAATCAATCCACTAACATGTTAACAGGTACCAGCAACTTAAACAGTAGCTATCTACAGGGTGTAACATAAACATGGGTCCGATTCCTTTCCGATATACAGGGTGTTCAAATGTCGACTCCCTCCAATGGCTCACTACGGGAAAATGAATGGAAATATTCAATATTACAGGAATAATACAATCAAGTGGAATTATGCCTATGAAAATACATTTACACTAACATAGAGAATGAAATTAATCAACATTTGAGGTTATTGGGTTGTCAATGTTGCCAACCTGGTATAAAGTGTTATGTTTTCAAATAGCACCAGAAGTTCATACGTTACCGAAGCGGAATCTGCCCCAATTTAGAAACGTTTTGATGTCAGCAAGGGGAGCGTGGTGGCTCAGTGGTAGAGCGTTTACCTTTGGTGCATGAGGTCCAGGGTTCAAACCCTGCTCCCGCCAAGTGAACTTTGTGGTGGACAAACACCGTGTGCGTGGTATTCCTCGGGGTTCTCCCTTTTCCTCCCACTTTCTTCATTCCACCATTTCATTCATTTCTCATCATCACCATCTCCTTTATCCTAGCCGGCATAACTGTGCGACGTAGAACTCAAAAATTTCATTTCCTTTCATTGATGTCAGCAATCATATGCTAACGTGTGGACGTCTAATGCTATTTGAAAACATAACACGCTCTGTACGAGGTTGGCAACATTGACAACCCAATAACCTCAAATGTTGATTCGTTTCATTCTCTATGTTAGTGTAAATGTATTTGCACAGGTATAATTCCACTTGATTGTATTATTCCTGTAATATTGAATATTTCCATTCACTTTCCCATAGTAAGCCATTGGAGGGAGTCTACATTTGAACACCTTGTATCTCGGAAACGAAGCGGCATCGGACCCATGTTTATAGGAACATTTTCATTTATTTGGATGTCTGCAATCGCCTCATCACTTTTGGCCACGCATTTATGTTACACCCTATATAGCTCATATGCCATTCATGTAAGCGAATTTCTCAATTCTTATTTTGGCAATAGTAATTATTTCGGCTGATTTTTTAATTGATTAAACCCGTTAAAGTCTTAAAGGGTAACGGCGACTTTGACAGTGGCTATCTATATCACATATCCAGTATATGTAAGGGAATTTTTGAATTCTGTGCTTTGGAGTATATGCACAGTACAACCCCTCAAATACGAACTAATTGGGGCTGAAGCCTGTTCGGATTTCGGGGGATTCGGATCACCCGGGAAATAATATTACGTACTTATTTCGTCACTGAATTGGCGGTAAAACAACGACTGAGGTTAGAGAGGGTGGCCCAGTGGTCGAAAGGGCAGTGACCTTGACTGGCGAGTGTACACTCATGTCCAAAATGATTGTCGCATATCTATAACTGTCTTCTTGTAAGAATATAATTAGATAATATAATTAGATGATTTAGAATAAGCATTAAGTATAAAAATGTTAAAACCTTAAAAAAACTAAATTTGTGTGATTAAAACTATTTCTTTTTCCTTTTCCAGCTGTAGTTATTTTTTTCTCCTGAGAACGTGTTCGGATTTGCCGGGTTTTCGGATTTCCGGGGTTCGGATTTGAGGGGTTGTACTGTAGCTACAATGGTTATCTCGTCCAAATTCGTTACTGGAGTCAGTCCGTTAACCTCTTAATGGATAACGGTGGGTTTATATCACATACATATAGCTTAAGTGATTTTTTGTATTCTGTTTTTCGCAATAGATGGCTAGAACAATTGTTTTCAGCCGAGTTCTTTAGTGTAGTCAATCCATTAACATCTGAACGGATAGTTGTGACTTTAACGGTGGTTAACTGTATCTCTTATTTCACACATGTAATACAGTACTTATACAATATATACAGTAGCTTGAGACATTCTCGCCGAGTCCGCTAATGGACTCAGTCCACTAAAGTCCTAATGGATAACGGTGACTATTTATATTCAATACATTTTAATTTTGCGTAATCCTCTTTACTGTCCTTACCATAATTTATTTGTTTTGATTAATTTGTTCTTATTAATTAATAAAGATATCGAGGCCAATTCTACACGAAGTTTGCAAACTAATTCAGCTAGGGGTGGACGGTTCCTGAAAACGTAAACCGCGGTTTCGGTTTGCCACTTAAACCGGTTTGGAACGGTTAACCGAAACCGAATCGAACCTTTTCCAAACCGGACCGAACCGAACCGAACGGAACTGATCCCAAATCGAACCGTTCACAAACCGAACCGAACCGTTCTCAAACCGAACCGAACCGTTCTCAAACCGAACCGAATCGTACCGTTCAGAACTGTCTGTAGAACTTTGAGAAACTAAACTGTCCAAAGGGTTTGAAACGTGGTCTCGTTTACTATTGGCTAACCAAAACTTAAGCGAACTCCGTCAAAGCAAATTCAGCTGTGTCCACATGGAGCTGAATTTAATCTTTAACTCACTTGTAACATACGAACAGTTAGCAGATTTGTGTATAATAAAAGAATAAAATAGCAAAGAGCCTGAAAGTACTCATTGCAGTATATAGGGTGCTTAATAAGTAATGGTCATAAATTAAACCGTAGATAGTACATGCCAAAACTAACAAAAAAGTCTTAGTAATCATGTGTCCGCAAACGCTTCGTAACGGAGATAGGGGCTGTCGAAAATGTGGGAAAATGAAGTTTAGAGACGAATATCTCAAAAAGTATGAATCGGACAGAGGGCGGTCCAATGAATGACTATCGAAGTCAGACATGCGCTATGCAGAAATGCATGGTTGATAACTCTGCAATGCGCGCGCAAGGGATTCCCCAAAGAAACGGAGGGATTCCTGGAAAATTGTCCAAGGAAAGGGGCTCGAGATGAACATCGAGGGCGAGTCTATCCACCAGTAATTCATACGTCGTGGTACCAGGTCGAAAGCTCGAAAAGATACAAAATGGCGGACAATGTTTACCTGCCGTGTGTGGTTGCATAACCAACAGGAAATGAGAGAGTCAATCGAAGAAAGGTGGTGGTGCATGTTCTGAACTACTTCAGAGCACATTCCTAAGACGAATTCACATGTACAGAGTAGTCCTTTACTGTACCAATACCAAGGTAAAACAAACGATGCGCGAAAATGAATGGAATGGCCGAAAGGAACACTGGTAGTACATGCAAGCCAACTGGAAATACTGAATCGGGGTTGCAACCGACGTTGAGCTCACCTTGGGTGCATGATGTTACGGGTTCAAATCCGCTGAAGTGCCCACTGAATGCAGTGGTTCTGATCTCAGATTTTCCAAATCGTAGATCCCGTCCTTCGAAGCTCCTAAGCTCGTTTAAAACAACAATAACTCAATCAATCGAGCGCCTGTAGGTTGCTCATTATATGGTTTCCCTTGTACGTATACGTAAAGAAAAAAAACCGTGCACGCAGTTCTGTCAATCAGCTGGTAAACCAGGAAATATGGAATTGAAGAACACTACATTGTTTCGATTACAGACGTGAATTGGAAACACGCTTGCCTTTCCACGTTTGTTTGTTATGTTACCTGAAGAGTTCTGCTACAGGTCTACCTGCTTTCGTCGTACCGGAGTAGTCGCTTGGGAGAATGATTCAGAGTGTAGAGGTTCGTTGTCTTCACTTGACTTTCTCGCCTACAGTGAATGTAGTAGTTCAGTGTGTTGAAGAGGTGTCAAACGCGCGTGCCTTTACAGTGTTGTGGATGTACTTACTTCATCGTATTGCGGGGAATAGTGCAATAGTTTCAGTAGTGTTGCAAAGCCACGGGGATACTATTATGCAGTGTTAATTAGTGCTATTAGTGTGTTGCTCAATTATTGTTTGCCTTGCCATTGATACAATGTACAGTAATATTGAGTATGCTTACATGCACTTTATGTACGGCAAAGCAAACGGGAATGCGGTAGAGGCCGTTAGGTTATATCGCAAGACTTTCCCTACGAGACAGCAATCAGACCGAAGAACATTCCTCAGAATACATCAGCGGCTACGAGAACATGGGAGCTTTACACATTGTTCCAGGCCGGGAATGCCAAGGACAGTACGTACCCCTGAATTAGAAGAACGTGTACTACAGGCAGTGGACGAAAACCCAGGAACGAGCACAAGACGTGTGGGACTTGCCGAACGCGTATCCAATGCTCTCGTATGGCACATGAAGCAGTTGTACCCATTACATCTGCAACGTGACCAACCTCTGCCCTCCCACAGACTTTCCGACGAGAATGCAGTTTTGTCAGTGGCTTCGCAGATAAATTACTGGCAATACTCATTTCACTGATGACGTCCTATTTACTGATGAAGCACAATTCACCAGGAATGGCATTGTTAATTTTCACAATTTTCATGTATGGGCCCCTAAGAATCCACATGCAATAGTGGAGTTAGGACATCAGCGTAGGTTTTCCTAAGCTCGTAAAACCATTCTTTCTTCCTAATGCATTAACTGCAGTCTCATATTTGAATTTTTCTCCAACACGGTTTGCCGCTTCTACTCGAAGATATACCTCTCGATAGGCGTCAGCAACTGTGGTTTATGCATGATGGAGCGCCAGCACATCTCTTTAATCGTGTCAAAGACCATTTACATGCCCAATTTGGACGAGAGTGGATAGGACGTGGGGCTCCTATTGCTAGGCCACCACGCTCCCCGGACTTAAATCCTTTAGATTTCTTTCTCTGGGGCCATGTAAAATCGCAAGTTTATTTTACCCCTGTTGCAACATTAGAAGACCTTCGAGAAAGGGCGGAACAATGGTGCGGACATATTCAACAGGATGCCGACATGTTATCACGAGTACGTCGATCTTTGCGAAAACGGGTACGAGCATGCATTCGCATGAATGGACGACACTTCCAACATTTACTTTAATGATGAAGGTACGTTAATTTCTCATGCATCTCTTCTGTGGTTACACATCTGGGTATTTACTGTTTACCTTATGATTAATGCTGTACACATTACCAACATGACGATTTCTGTTTGTTGATATGGAGAAACACGACATGTCCATCATTTTTTGCTTGTTGTAATACACTTACGCGTTCAATATGCGGAATGTTTCAGATTCGCCTCCCACATACTCGAATGTTGTCATGCTTTTCCCATTGCAATCCAGTTTGCGGATATTCGTTACGTTAACTGCTTAGCACATAATGCTTAATCAGTGCCTTGCATACCGCTTGATTTACCTAAGTGCTGCCACACTTGTACGTATGCATTAGTTGTCGGAATTCTTCCTGGAGCAATTTTGAACGTTCATCACCACACTTTGATTACCTCTCTCATTTCCTGCTGGGTATGCAACCACACGGCACGTAAAGATTGTCCGCCATTTTGTATCTTTTCGAACTTTCGACCTGGTACCACGACTTATGAATTACTGGTGGATAGACTCGCCCTCGATGTTCATCTCGAGCCCCCTTTCCTTAGACAATATTCCGGGAACCCTTCCGTTTCTTTGGGGAATCCCTTGCGCGCCCATTGCAGTTATCAACCATGCATTTCTGCATAGCGCATGTCTGACTTTGATAGTCATTCATTGGACCGCCCTCTGTCCGATTCATACTTTTTGAGATATTCGTCTCTAAACTTCATTTTCCCACACTTTCGACAGCCCCTGTCTCCGTTACGAAGCGTTTGCGGACACATGTTTACTAAGACTTTTTTGTTAGTTTTGGCATGTACTATCTACGGTTTAATTTATGACCATTACTTATTAAACACCCTGTATATATATATATAATGTTTGAATATCTTTTGTATGTATGTATTAGTCCACCAGCGAACGAGTGCGGGCGGCCGATTTTGGAACTAAAATACAAACAACAGTGTTTCTAACCGGATCACTTGTAATTAATCTATCACATTTGTTTTTGCCCTGTTCATAATAAACCACTTCACGCATATGTTCAAGTTAAGACAAACACAATTTCAAAAGTTATGGAAGTTATTTTCAGAATTTTAAGGGACTGAAAAAAAAAATCACCCTTCATATTAATATGACAATAACTTGCGAATAAACTAACCTCAGTGTTGTACAAAGGAACACTGAGAACTTCGTAGCATTAGAGTGTAAGGAATTCCTAATTCATCTGTTAACGAAACCTCGAAGTTCATCTTTGTGAATCAAAGTTATACTTTGGCAACTGCGCTTTCATTGTTTAAAGCAAGTTCTATTGTGTAGTTTTGAGATAAGGCGTCTTCAAAATTGCTACCAATTTGGACCATGTGATCGATCGATTGACAGTATCTTCAGTAACAAATTTACATTGAGATCATTTTGGGATGTGCTGCAAAAGACTGGTGAGAGAGAAACTGATAATGTAACCGCCTCCGAAGGAGATTTGGATCCGCCCCTAATTAAGAAGGTAGATAAAGATAACTTTCTCTGATATCTAACCTGTCATTATTTAGCATGGTTTGGTAATTTAAAAATCCAGTATTTCTACCATATTTTGAAAAAAAAATATTTAAAAGAAATAAACCCAATGTTACATTGAGGCGGTAGGGGAGCGAGTAAAATTTAAAGTGGGGAGCCTGACAATTGATTTCTTATAGCTCGTGAAATTCATAAAAAATAAATTTCATAATAAAAAAGAAATACAAAATACATTTTCAGGGTAACTCTTACATTCATTATGTTATTATAAAGTTAATGGTACTTTTGAAATTGATTAGAGTGAATAGATATGTATTTAAGTAACAAAACCACTTGCGTAAGTTTTTCAAAATATCAAGTTAGAAGAACGAAGTTTGTCTTCCACTGCTATTTCATTGCTCAAAGATACTGGCGATGAAACAATTGGCCGGAAATCTACGTAGCACATTTTAGTACTTACACTTGAAATAAAAATACAGCTGTTTAAAGACGATTGATTACCTTTGTCTTTGAATTTCATATGTGCACACAGGATTTGTTAAACAAGACCATACATCTGATATGTTTGAACTATATGCAACTTATGCTCACGGGCTAAACTCAGTCTTCTGAAGTCAATCGACAAATGACTACGTATTACAGACACAAAGACAACACTAGCCTCCCAAGTTTCAAAATTATATTGTGTATGAAAACAGATAATAGAATTAATTCTTTGTCACAAGAGACCTAGGGTCTGAAAGAAATTCAGAGGGAGTTCAAAGGGAATTTCTATACTCATAAATAAAAGTTGTGAATTTATTGTGCATTGAACCAATGATATTTATGCTTACATTACCCATACGCTGATGTTTTATCGATACTTTTATTTCACATTTACCAAAAGACTGGATTACGATTATAATCCTAAAAGAAAGATACATTGTAATCAGGTTTTACAAGGCAATCCCGAAAGACAAGCTATCCAATCCCGTAGCCCTTTAAAAAATTAAGGAAAATTTATTCTTCACTTCCTTTTCCCCCAAAGGGTTCACATTAATCGAAACAATGAAATGAAATTTCTTTAGTTTAACGTCCCGTGATTATGCTCTTTATGCTAGAGGAGACAGATGATTAATGAAAGTGAAACATTGTAAAATTAATTGTTGGGCTTTCACAGAACCACGTACAACAAACAGAGTTGGCGTGGGTCAATGAAAACTTGACCCACGACCCACTGACCCACCACCCACCGTGACCCACGATCCACTGACCCACCACTCACCGTGACCCACTGTAACCCACTATGACCCACCACCCACGGTGACCCACTCTGACCCACCACCCACCATGGACCACTCTCATCCACTTTGACCTACTCTGACTCACCAAAATCCATCGTCATCAACTCTGAACACGATCCACGGCCTCTTCTGAACTGACTAAAGAGTTTACCCTTGTAATAAAACAAGACTAAAATTGTCACTAATCGGAGTTTAAATTTCTAGTCAATCGCTTAAGCACCACTCTGTTACAATAACAGTGGATCTGACTTTTACGATATAAACTGGTAAAGTGTTTGTCAGTGAGGAAATTGAAACAGTTCGAGGTGGGGGGAAATTAGTGTGTGTCTAAAATATACTTGTACTAAGAGAGTATTCTTTCAAGTGTTAATTTCTGAACGCATTCCACAAGAAACTTCTATTCGCAGGAAAATACCCCTGTACAATATGGAAAAGGTTATGGTTTCTCAGTTCACAGTATTTTTCTCACAAAAGACTTGAAAAATCAATTGTTCATAGGGTATAAAGGTGCTCGGGTACCCTCTGTGGGAGCGTCTCCATAAAGTATGCTTATAATTGTAATTTGTATAATCACTAAAACACCACGTTAAATTCAAGTTACAAATATGCATAATTGCAATTATTATGAATATTTATTCAAAGTAGTTTACCTAAAGCAAAGAAGAGTCTTACTAAAAATTAGGTATAAAGTTGAATAACACAAATAAGCCATTAGTAATACAAGTAAACATTTTCCGTAACTGGTAATTTTCCACCTTAAAACAAATCTGAAATCGGATTTATTTCCTGTTGGTAACTTTTTGGAGGTAAATCATCTGCAGTGGAATGATGTCCATCCTTCAGCCAAGAAATAATTAGCTCGTCTACTTTAAGCTTGTCTAGCGGTAAGCCATTAACAGTGATGAGCAACAAGTTAGACAATGTTTGAGCACTTAGTGTATTTCTAATATCAGTCATCTGTAAATTCATAAGGGGAAATCCCCATTCGCACTCTGTCGTGGAAATTGATAATATTTCTACCCGATTTCTGCAACTTCTCATCGACAATCTGCTTGTTAGACTTAAGTCTGATAACGATTTTTCTTGGTCAGGTTTGAAATACTCAGCAAGAAATATCATCTCTCTATCACCATACAACATCTTTTCCATATCGACCATGTCAGTTGGCAATGTCGACCCATGTAGAACAGAAGCTTCATCTACCACGCCTTTGATAGGGAATCTTGTGAATAAATTATCAATTAAAGCCTGATAAACTGATAATTTCTTATTTGTTCATAAATTTAATTTTTGTAATTACACATGAAGGTTTGATACCATTACCAAGTTCCCTCTCCCGTCTAGAAAGCGAAAGGGAACGAGGTTCCTGGAAAGTGTTCAGAGGTGAATGGGAATTTCCCTCCTTCTTCAACTTCAATTATCACACTGCTGTTTGCCATGTGCCAAATTACGATGAATTTCAATTAAATTATCATAGTATAATTATTTCCTTGTTGAATTATTAATACTTTTCAGTGGAAAAAAGGATGAAATTTCAAAGTTCCAAATCAAAGTAAGTAGACCAACGTAAAGGGAGAAAAAGTGTAAAATTTTCCATACAATTATGCGTACAATCCAAACTTCAAATTTCCGTGTAATTAAGCTTACAGTACAAATTTTATGCCTATTTTTCTCACAACTTTATGGGTTAATTGCCCTGTGCTGTAAGCGCTCCATATAATAAACATAAGCTTCAGCAATTATTATAGCAGAAAGCAATGGATATATGAAGCCAAGCACTGTATTTTTTGTTTCTAATTTTTTTCTCAAATAACATCGATCGTTTTCGTTCTCAAATAACATCTTACAAACCAACTCACTACCAATTTTCTATATATAGAAAGTGCCCCCCCCCTTCCCCCACATAAAGGAGAATTTTAAAAATGCTAGGACACACTCTGTTTATTTTCAATAAAGAGTTAATACACTGAATTTCAGCTCCGTATGTTTAACGGTTTGTGAGATACTCATTTTTTTTCGCAAAAATTCGGATAAAAGCAATATAACATCCCAATTTGGATTAAGGCCTAACTATATACCAAAAGTAATTTCATTTCACTTTGTAATTTGACCGTGATGATCAGGCACACATAGTTACATTCAATTTTTTTTAATATAATAATTTATATATTACAGTGATTCAAAAATGTATTTTCTCCAGTAGTTAGCTCTAAAAACTTACAGGTCTGGAAAGCCAAGTAGTAGTATAAGTACTATTGCTATTATTACTATTAAAAATACCAATATCCAAAAGTGCCTGAAGTTCTTTTTTCACTTGGTTAGATTTACTCACCTCAGGTAAGTAGACAGAAACAAGTGGAAAAGGAAGGGAAATGAAGGTCTTGAAGGTAAAACGGAGACAAATTTACCACTCCTCAGAAGATACTCTCTACAATGCAGTGAGCAGAGAGGGTCGGTAGATCATACTGAATCGGTGGGTCGCAGTGGGTCACGGTGGGTGGTGGGTCACAGGGGTCATGGTGGGTGGTGGGTCGCAGTGGGTCACGGTGGGTGGTGGGTCAGAGTGGGTCACATGCTGTTGACCCACGACCCACTGACCCACCCAGAAAACGTGACCCACTTGACCCACTGACCCACTCCATCTCTGACAACAAAGACACATGCGCTAGCCAATAGACCAACGGAGAGAACTTCCACAGTTCTCGAGTGGAAACGTATCGGAATTCTTTCTTGGCTACAACTCAAGAAAATAATTTAGTTGTCAATCGATAGACCTACATTAAAACAAATACAAGCATCGCGAGCCTTAACTTGATTTAAACTTACAGTTACAAGATATTGCGCAAGTATCTAAGCTACCAACCCATAATTAATATTTTAGTCATTACATCTTATTACTGAGTTTTACAGGTTTCTACTGTTTTATAATGAAATCAAATAAAACGTAATCAATTTTTTTTATATATAATCTGCTTAATACACGGTAGAAACTACTCACTTGTATGCTATCTTGTTCTTAAATTGTTAATTTCCATGCATATGCAATTGTCCACAATACATCTGCATTACTGCAGGAATAACTATTACTGCGTTCAATAACAACTATATAATTTATGGAGTTCTTTATTAAGCGAAACAGATTAGGCTACTTATAACATGTAAACTGCAACTTTTGAAAATCGTTGGATACACTGCAGAGTGACGCTCTCCGTTCCCCTGTCCCACCGCGCTTACCTAGAAACTGATGTAAACACTACACTAGCGCCCTCCACGAAAAACCGCACTAATATCCTGGTCAGGTAATAGATAGATAAAAAAATATCACGCAACTAGATACCACGTATTCACAAAAAAAATCCTGGCAATACAAGTATTTGATGGAGAAATGATCCCAATAAATTCCCTCAAATTAGAAGCGTTTCATATGTCAACGGAAGAAAAAAAAATCACTGGTATTGATCGGTCTTTGAAAAAGATGAAATTCGTTGGGTTAAGTTCTGACCTGTTAAGCCCCCATTCTACAACTGCTTCAAATTCGAAAATGTTATTATTATTGTTGTTTACCTTCACTTTTAATATTCCTGCTCAAATAGCAGCTTGCATGTGTGTCTTCATTTCTCTCGTTTTTCATACTTTTATTCTCACCGTCGTGATTAATATTATAAGAAAAGCATGATTAACTAACCAGACTCATCATCATCAAAACGCCGAATACATATTTTAGACTTTGACCGTTTCTATTTTGAAAACGCTCCTACGTACAATGTAAGTCAGTACTCGGTACCTTGTATATCACATCGTTAACAAATTATTTTATAATTACTTTCTGTAAATAATAAGTAAAAACTCTTGTGAGTTTTACTGAAACGTTTGGATTGCGAGCGTAGCGAGCAAGAAAATTTTTAACAAATCTATTTCTTTGCAAACCGACAATATTGATTTAATAGGGCGCCAATACTTTTACAGGGTACCACATAGTTTACTAATTTTCAACACTTCTTTTTTCTTATTGCTTGTTCGGCGCCCTCTTGCTACCAGCTCCTCCCCCCTCCCCCTTCGTAGCTACATGTAGGTTTTGTACATTTGCTAATCGTACACATAAATATCATTCTCTGACAGAAGAGTTGCACTAAGTTGCAATCTCGCTTTCTTCGATTCTGGACAGTGAACTCAATGGCGAGGAAACATCTACCATTTCCCACTTTAATTTATCTTTATTTCATCACCATACGGCCAACGAGTGTGATTACAGAGATAATAAAGGAGTACACACGTGAGAAATTGTAAAAGGTCTAGACTTAATAATAGACAAGGGCTTAGCTGGAATAAACACATTTCTGAACAGCTAAGCGCAGCTTGCGACAGCTTTATAAATTAAACAAGACTATATCTGGTTAACACTCTCATTTTGCCTCTGTTCGATTACTGCGATTCAATATATGGTAGCTCTCTCTCCACTCAAAATACTAGAGCAATTCAGAAAATACAGAACTACTCTTTACGCTTCTCTCTTAATTACAGAAAGTCTTAGCATATTCTGCCGGTACTTAATGAAAACAATATCCTAACCATGTCCCGAAGACGATATCTCCGATACTGTTGTTTACTATACAAAATAAATTCACATAAAACACTACCTTACTTGCATCATAAATTAACATGTAGATCAGAAATTCACCGTTACAATACCCGAGGAAGTAATAAACTGAATATGCCCCGGCATTCTTGAAAAATAACAGAGAAGGTATTTTTAATTTCGGCAGTAAGAATCTGAAACTCCCTACCACAGTCAATCACTGAGAAACCATACAATTCATTAAAATCATCACTCCAAACATTATTATTTAGAGATCAGAGACAAAGCATTGGCACACATGAAAGGTTTACTACAGTATGAAATTGGACTGAAATTGTTATGAAATTGGACTAACAGTATTAGTTTTTTTTTTTTTTTTTAACGTTTACATTTACTGAGTGTTTTGTTTATCCTTAGTATTATTGAATGTTCCATGTTATGTTGTTATTTGTATCTTGTATCTTATTTGTGTCTTTGTTTTTTCTTTCTTTTCTTTGTAATGATGACAAGGGTTAGGTGGCAGAGCAGTCTCCGGCTGAACCTCGCCCGCTGAAATAAAGAGAAATTCTATTCAATTCAATTCAATTCAATTCAAATTGGCAGACATTGATCTGGCATACGGGAAAGCGGACGGTAATGGCCGTATGGCACAACGGTGTACAGACAACAGTTTCCGAATCTTAGAATTTCACACCACGCAACGTTTTCAGGTGTAGATCGAAGATTACAAGAAACAGGATTGTTGGAAGCACACCGGCCCAATGCTGAACGAAATAGAACCGTATGGACTGTTGCTTTTGAGGAGGAAATTCTTGCTTGAGATAAGAGAAAACCGTCCACCAGCACACGGGTAGTAACTGCTGAAATTAACATCCATCATCGGCAGGTTTGGAACATGCTTCACGAAAATCAGATGTACTCTTTCCATGTCCAAAGGGTGCATGCATTACACGCCACCCACATAGGCGGGAGTTTGTCCAGTGGTTACGCGAACCTTGCTAATATATCCCGCTTCATGTCTCGTATTCTCTTCAAAGATAAAGCTATGTTTTCCCATGATGAAGTGATGAACACTCACACTCAACATTTGTGATCTGAGGCAAACCCATATGGAATGTCAACTCGTGCCCATCAGGAACGGTGTTCTGTGAATGTGTGGGCATGAATCGTTGATAATTCTCATCAGACCGTATCTACTACTACAATGCCTAACCGGGTGGGATTATTGGATATTTTTGAAAGACATTCTGCCTGAACTACTAGAGACTGTGCCACTGGCTGTTCATCGAAAAATGTGGTTTATGCACAACGGTGCTCCAGCACATTTGCTGTGGAGGTGCGAAATTGTCGCAACGCATCCTTTCCGAACAAATGGACGGCAGAGAAGGACCGGTATCTTGGCCACCTCGCTCATCCGACCTTAACCACTTAGATTTCTTTTTCTGGGGCCGGATGAAACAACTAATCTGCGCTACACCTGTGCAATCAGAGGAGGATTTGGTTGCTCGAATTGTTGTTGCAGCGTGGAGCATTCAGGAAACGCTAGGAGTGTTTCAACGCGTTCGCAGCGTCTTTCCCTTCGACGCCGCTGTAACCTTTGCATTGAAGTGGTGGGTTGAAACTTTGAACACCTTTTGCAGTGTCCATTCTGACAACCATCCTCTTTCCATGTAAACAAAAACTCTCCTCTGTACCTTGCTCCCTACAACTACCTTCTGTATGCAGTCCCCTTATACGATTTGGATCCAGAAATATGGGCCCCTGTTACAGTACGTACAAATATCTTGAATGCAAGGAATATTTTGTTTCACACCCGTCAGTTTAGAACATTGATTGAAAAAAACGTACTGTAGTCGCATTTGTGTGATGTACTGACAATAATGAATGTGCTAAAACAGTTATGTGTATTATTATTATTATTATTATTATTATTATTATTATTATTATTATTACGCGTTCTTTATTTGTCTGTAGTTCTTGTTCAAATTTTGTAGTTGTAATTTTTGTAGTTGTAAAGGTAGATGCGTTCTCAAAAGCGTTGCGATATCATTAATATGAGCAGATCAGCAATCGGAATTTCTTTATTTTCTGTTACCTATCGGCTTGTACCGTACGTATTTTTACATTCTAGAAACGTAAAGTTTCCAGTGAGTTCTTGTACAACGACTTTTCTAGTACCTTTTGAGGAGGTATGCAACCACATACAGTAATTTTTACTTCATCCGCCATCTTTTATCTTCGTGTATGAGTACTGACCTGCCACGTAGTATTATTTCCAGACAGTGAAACGTCCTTTACATGTTGTTGTCCACTCAATTTACGTCATAAAATATCAGGGAATCCCCTGTGCCGCCATTGCACAAATCTGAAAACTGCAAATTTGGATAGAGCAGGTTAGGATATTTTGTCGATATCATGCCGCATCACGTCTACAATCAGTAGTTTGTGCAATATTTAACTCTAAAGTTTGCTTTCCCACGCTTTCGGCAGCCTATAACACGTAAACGACACGCTTTTCGTCCTATGTGTACTGGAACTTTTTTTGTTTGTTTTGCTCTCAGGAATCACCCCTCTGTTTTTGTATATACAACGAATTTAGCGCCATATTGTGTAGCGTCATCAGAATCAATTTGACTACACTAACGCGAGAAAAGTAACTGTTCTCAAAAACAGCATAAATTTTCTTGGTTACCTGATAATATTACACCACGATATATTCCACATGCAGGTGTAAACCACGCCCTCCCCCCTAATCATTTCAAGACGAATTTAATGTTTCATTCTAAACGTAACTTCTCCTGGAATAGGATCCACCCTTCAAGTAACTGCCACCTCTACCACGGTATCTCCTAAATCCGCCCATGCCGTAAAGTCGTCTTCCAACTGATATTAAGAGTTTTATTCCAAAATCCAAAGCATCAGTAAAAGTACCCACACAAGTACGACCCCTAAATTGTTTCAGTAATGTCGAAATAATTTTAATCTGAATAAAGCTATACCGAAAAACATAACATTCACCCTTATTATAATGTCTGGGTGGACGGTTGCTAATAATGCAAACTGCATTTCTGTCGATTTCAAATATTGAACTGAAAACGAACAAAACAGTCCTCAAAAAGGGCCCAACAGTTCTTAAACCGAACCGAACCATTCTACAAACCGAACCGTATCAAAACCGAACCGAACCATTCCCAAACCGAACCGAAACCGGTTAACCGGTTCTTGGAACACCCCTAAATTCAGCCTCAGTACATACTGCGCAGGCCCCATGAAGATATTTGTGTTGTTTATCAGCAAGATACGATATCAAAATCAACAGCTAAAAGCTGGTTCTGTCGCTTTCGTTCTGGAAATTTGATACCTAAAATCTTCCTCTCAGTGGGTGACCAATCACAGCAAAAATGGATGATGTTCTAGTAGAAGTTGAGCAAGACTGGTATGTAAACAGTCATGATGTTGCCGATGATTTAAACATCTATCATCAAAAAGTATTATACTATTTTTAGAAGCTCCATGTTTGTATGCCACATGATCTGACTCAGAAAGATTTACTCGACAGAATTTATATCCGCGAATCTACAGGAATGTAACCAACCCGAACCATTTCTGAAGTAGTTGATCACGCGATTCAGTGCACCTAGCAATTCAAAACAAACGGCTGGAACCAGTCAACAGAAAGAGGTGTAGTATATCACGCTGAAAATGTCGGACTGCGCATATAACGACCCGTCAGAAGAGAGAACTTGGATAGGAGGTTTTAATGCATTAACCTTATATCCTTGACCTGGGACCGTCAGACTATCTTTTGTTTCTGTCTCTGAGGAATTAACTGGTTGATGTTAAATTAGCTTGATATGATTCCAGTAAAAAAAGACGCACCATTTTTTTTAAACCAGAAACAACAGAAGTTCCATAGTGACGGTATTATAGTGTTGCCAAGAAATTACGCAAATCGAGCACAATGCAATGGAAGAGGAAAGATTTCCCAATTCCATGGAGTGGAATAGCATTAAGTTGTTCCACTCACATTGGGGTCATTTTGATCCACTTTCAGTGGCGCACAAAACGTGAAATGGCACGAAACGAGCACAATACAATGCAAGAGAAATTATCATGTAATTTGATGGGCGAAACAGCCATGCTTTTTAGAACTTTAGGGGTCATTCCGACTCACTTCCGGTGAGGCACAATATGATGGAAAAGGAATGAGCCCCACATTCGATGGTGGCGGAACAGCCATTCTTTTTCGGTACTATTGATCTTCTTCCGGTGGCACATAAAACATGGAAATAAGCACACAAAACGTGGAAATAGATGCACAAAACGGTACAAAATGAACACAATTTAAAGCAAAAGGATTATCTCAAAATTCAATGGACGCTGAAAAGCATTCATTTGTTGCGCCTACTTTGGGGGGTCTTTTTTTTTTTTTTTTTTTACCCACTTCCAGTGGCGAAATAAACGTGGAAATAGGCACACAAAAGGGCAAGAAATGATGCAAAAGCAATGATGTCGAAATTCAGATTGGGCGGTACAAGTTCAGGATACTGAGCCAAAACATAGGTCATAACTCGGGAACCATGGACATCACATTAACTGTTTTACCTGTGTGCTAAGCAAATCAAAGTCTACCACTCCAATAAACTTTGTGAAGATCGCATGAGATCATACGAGGACGCGCAATGTGTATTGCCCTTGTAATTCCCTTTTAGTATGATGATGATGATGATGATTATTATTATTATTATTATTATTATTATTATTATTATTATTATTATTATTAATAATAATAATAATAATAATAATAATAATAATAATAAACACTAGACAACAAATTTTAACTTTTTTCATGCTTCGGAAAAGGAAAGGACATTTTCTTACCCAAATAAGGATGCTGAATGCGAAAATGAAAACAACAATGCTGAATTGGTTCAAGTTCAAGTGTAATCCACAGAAATGTGTGTTATGTAGTGTTGACACTTAGATTCTTGAATTTTCTATTTGGCCTTTCACTGAAGTAGCTATTGCTTCAATTTTGTTCATCCAAGTATCGTGGTTCATATGCCATTTGCTTCAGAATAAAACAAGCTTGCAAATGGTACTATGCGCTTGTGCATATGATGTATAAGAGGAGGGAATTTTAAGGTAAAATTGGGAATTTCCCAACCAAAAATCCTTTTTTTTTTTTCAAATGTAGCACTCCCTGGTAGGCCCTGGCTAAAGTTACCCAAATATAATATACTTTTAAAACTACTGTAGTTTATAAGTAATACATATGCCAAGTTTCATCGTAATATCTACAATAATTGTGAGGGAAAAATATTTCTCAGTTCTGCTGGACAATACCAAATTTCATATAAGGAAAAAAGTGGGATAACTATAAAATAAAAAGAATCCAAACAGTACTATTTATTTGAGCATCATGACTTATGCGTCATTCTCTTCAGAATAAAACAGGTGTGTGTGTGTGTGTGTGTGTGTGTGTGTGTGTGTGTGTGTGTGTGTGTGTTGTAGGAAAAAGGGAAAATTGGGTTAAAATTGGGAATTTTCCGGCCAACAACAATCGGCAAGAGAATAGTTGCTCCAGTGGCCATGATATCGTTTCTCCATTGTAGAAATAACTTGGTAGAAATGTTCATCAATGTTCATCAATGACTGCTCTGCAATTTTCTGGGAAGAAATATATGTGGGAGTGCAACATATGCATTTTTAGTGACATATTACACCCCATTGCTTGGTAGAAGGTATTAGGTGCTCCACTACTTCCTTATAGTTCTGAGACCGCTCGTTTCCCAAAACATTCGTCACCATTTTTCGGAAAAATCGCATGCAATCCTCTCCTTATCTTTTAACACTGCACCAAATTCAGGATCATTGAGGAGTTAGCGAATTTGAGGGCCAAGAAGGATTCCCTACGTGATTTTAGTTTCAGCAATTTGTGGTAGTTTATGCAGAATATATTTGAAGAAGTTTTGATGCGACTATGAATTGCCGCCATTCATCGGGATTATCTTCTATGTTAAGTTTACTCATAAGACCAGTGACAACCCCAGGTAGTTTAATTCAGGTTGAATATCATATGGCGAATAAATAATGACATGTTGGTTTTGCGAAGTCAGCATCGGGGAAAGACGATGAATCTGCAGCAGAATTTGACAACCTGGGTCGATTTTGCCCGGCCTTTGCTCTTCATCGAATGAAACATTGGAGTAAGGTACGGGAGGCTGTGGAACCTTTAATTCTTCAGAGTGTGGCACAGTGACGAACATCTCAAGGAATATTTGGATAACTAGTTGTCCACGCGACATGTTTCTGCTCAGTACAGTCATAGATCGATTATTATTATTATTATTATTATTATTATTATTATTATTATTATTATTATTATTATTATTATTATTATTATTAATAATAATAATAATAATAACAGCACACACACAATATCTCACCACGACCACATCCGGAATGGCAAATTACACAGGGGTAAAAGTGGATCTGAAAAGGTAGGGGGACGGTAGGTAGCAGCATGACGTCAGGCCGTTAGCCGTGCTTACCTTTGCCCATTGTAATATTTTAGGAACTGGGGGGACGCCGTACATATTTTTTCGAGGCGGGGGAACTGTGTCCCCCGCGTTCCCATTCACTTTTAGCCCTGATTGTAATTACAAAAGAACATTACACAACACGTTTTCTCTGGCAAACTCTTGAATACAAACTAAACCGTGAAGTAGTTGATATTTCTTTGTTGGCGATGAGGTGCAAGCAATAAGGATAACCAGAGACACACGCTGGAATTTATTTCGGGAGGGATCCTAAGCTTTTCGGGGGATCCAAACACAATTTGAGGCTAAATTATAATAAAATTTGTAAAATTGCACCTGAAATTAGACTAAATTTACAAAAAAAGTAGGAATGTCAAGACCCGCAGGGCCCATCCCTTGCATATGTTCCTGAGGATAGCAATGAAACTAACGTCAAACAATGGAAGTTTATTGAAATAAGCAGACAGCTCCTGTTGCCACGAACACTTAATTTTCCCACCGGAGCACATCCGGTGATAACGTATTTCTTTAAAAATCGAACCAATCTTCAAAAACTAATTTCAAATTCGTTATCAACACCCTAAAATTAGGAAGAATTGGTTCTTTTATCTCCGATGCATTTTCACTGTTGGCCAGTGTAATCAAATGAAGAACGAAAAAGCAGTTAAAGCATTGGAACAATTTACCTACCAAAATTCTGTATACGCTAGTACCGCTGTATGTTGTAGAACTGTGCTAGCCTCCCTCTTCCCTCTCATTAATTTTTACTCCAAACCAGTGGCGTACTTTCGATTTTGTTCCGTGGGGGCTTTTTTAACTTTATTCCTGGAAATGTGAAAATTCCTCAAGATATTTCATTTATTTTTAAAATAATAAATAATATTTCGGAGCATTAATCCCGGAGGCTCCCTTAAATACGCCACTGCTCCAAACTATAGAATAAGTTTCTAATCTCGAACTCTCTTATTAAGAACTCGATTCAAATTTAAGCAGTAGAGACGATGAAGAATTCTCAGATGTGTAACACTTCACCAATATCGATTAATTTCTTTTACAAAATTTATAGTGGAATGTTTTCTTTAAATTATATGGAGGGGGTGAAGTCAAGTCTTCTTTTGACTTACTTTAATTCAAAGCAATTTAATGTTTACGAACGATATTGTGCAACATGTTTTCTGAACTAGTGAAGAGATTATTTTACTCTCTCATTCTCGGTAGATTTTAAAGCCAAATAGTGGGAATGAATGAAAAGGCGTGTAAATAATGCGTTATATATAGTCTCGTATATTGCTTCAAAATCTATTTCGTTTTCTTTAACTGAAAGTTATCGTGAAAGATGTTTTAAATTGGGGAAGAGACAATCCATCCCACTAGTGTTTCTTTCAGAAAAAATATTCTAGGGGACACACTTAGTATTCGGAGGGGCACAGGGTACTATTTTCACAGGGTACTATTCTATTTATTATTATATTATAGACGTATTATTTTGGTCTCCTCTGGCGTGGCACTCTCAGAGCTCCGGGGCGGGGGCAATGTCCCACCAAAAACATATAAGTAAGAAACACTGCACCCTACATTAGAGGTTGAATTTCACCGCACATTCTTGTCTCATTTTAATACTAAGCACTGGGGATTGTGGAAAAACCTCAAAGTAAATTGTTTTTTTTTTTTTTTTTTTTGTTTTACGAAAGTTATCCTGGGACATTTTAAAAAGAAGGAAAGAAAGGAAGAAAATACAGAGGGGAGTTTAAAGAATTCCTTTGTTCCATACTGATTTTCACTCCATCTAGAGGAAACGATTATAAAACTTAATAAAAATAAACGTCACAATTCATATAATCGAACTATATACGAAAACTGTCATGGAACATATTTTTAAGTTGGCAGCGGGAGGATAATCCACCTTTCATTCCTAGCAACTTTAATTTCAAGATGTAGGATGATTAAAATAGATCTAAAAATACGTAAAGCATTAGTAGTATTCCCTTATTTATATTGAGAAAATCCCGAGCCGAGGAAAACAATAGACATAATGTTGACCATTACAAACTGGTCTAGGATCAAACCAAGGACCCCGTATCTCATAAATCAGAGCTCTACCACTAAGTCACCATGTCTCCATGTATACAAGTTTTAATCAATTCCGTACCTGAGGAATTTGTGATCAGAACCATGACGTAAATATACAACCTGTTATTAGTTTCTTAAACGGGGTGGGGGAGTAGTTGGAGATCATGGAATATGAACACTATTGGGTAAATAGTAATTACATTTTCAGAAAGGAAATGGCAACCCTGTAAAGTCTACTGCCCCATAATTTGACTGGCTTCCGACATTGCTAGGTCAATGTTGTGGTTAGACCGGCATCGTTTCCATAGCAACGTAAAAATGTATGTGCTTATGCAGTCCTTGGTTTGTTCGTGGCGTACACTTATCACGACATTTCAGTGGTGAAGGAATTGCTGTCAGAATGAGTGGTGACGAAAATTCATGGGTGTTCGATTCTCTGGTTGGATTCCTTAGAGGACCCGTGTGGAATGTGCCCATTTTGACATTCATCGAGCAGAAATCGCTAAGTAAGTAAAATGACCACTAAATGTAAATGTATGAATATAATATTCTTTCGCTTTTCTCCTCTTATTGTGTGTAATTTGGAAACTTAAACTTTGTATTGATTTTTTTACGTCAAGGTAATTTCCATTAGTTCAATAAATTTAATGAATACGAATGTTAGAGAAGAATAAACTTGGATCTTTAATTGGCGTGATTTCATTTGAATATAACGTTTCTTCATTCGTTTCGTTATTAACAGTATTAGTACATTTTGTTAAAAAAAGAAAAAAAAAGAACATCCACTGTTCTTATGTCAGTATTATAGAACGAATCGGCTCATCATCATCATCATTTATTATTATTATTATTATTATTATTATTATTATTATTATTATTATTATTATTATTATTATTATTATTATTATTATTACTTGTTGTTCCTAAGCCTTCGGCTCGCTGTATGCTATAGGTTAAGATCGTGATTAATTAAAAGTTCTAATTGTCTATATTTGTACTTTTTTGTTTGGCAATTAACTTGCTGTTAAAAAATATTAAGCTGAAATCTAAATTTAGTGATGGCTTGTTAATGGTAATATGCTTCATGTGGGTTGGCCGTAAAGCTTGTTAAATACTTCATTGTGTTAATGGTAAACGATTACAACTTCTGTAGTTTATATACTGTATTCATCTTGGTTGGTTACTAAATTATATTGTGCCTGAGAAGGAATAAAGTACTTGTCGGTTTTATGTAAGTAACTAGCCCTTAGCTAGTTGGGGATTTGCCCCCTAAACAGCCATATTTGCTCTTTCAACGGTCTAGCTCCTCATATTCCAGCCTTTGCTTCCGTTCTTCGCACGACAAGAATATGTTTAAGAATACGAAACATTTAAACCCATTTCCCCATTACAATATTCATTTGAATCAAAGTGAAATGATAAAAACCCATTTGGTCCAAGTGCTGACTGTGTTAAAAAAAAAAAAAAAAAAAAAAAAACATTTCAAATGGTTCATTCATTTTCTTCTGATGATGTGACTGATAACCTGGAAGTCATTTTTATTTATTGAAAAAAAACTTAGAAATTGCCCCTTTTCTCATTAAAAGCGGAATTTCTAATAACATTGTAGCATATGCCCACATGTTTTAAATAAGGAGTTAATATGCCAAGTTTCATATACATAACCTGTCTTTACTCTTAAGGGATTTAGAGATATGGCCATGCAGTCCTATCCTTTTTTTCTTCCTACCTTTTTACCTTTATGGAAACTTTAAGAAAAGGCGTTGAAACAAGTCTTTAATTCTTATAAATTAAGAGAATAAATACCAATTACCATGTCTCTAGCCTTGACAAATTTCAACGTATGTTCATCTTATTACAACAATTAAACTCTCATCATTTTTTCTTCCACTTTTTTCCGCGCCTTCTTGAGAAAATATAAAAAAGGCTGAAATATAGGGGAAATATTTACAATACATATAAACACATGCCTAGTTATTTTAAAGTGGGAAGTCAATATACCAAATGTCATGTCTCTACACTTTAAAGATTCAAAGATATGGACCTTTTACTATAATAATTGTTACCCCTATTTCCCTCCTTACTTAACGAATTTCCAAAAATTCTTGCTTTGTGGTGCGTTATGTCACAAATCCTACCCGCTATCAAAACTTAAAATTTCTAGCTTAAGCAGTTTGACCTGAGTGTCAATCAGTCAGTCAGTAACTCACTCATTTATCCAGGACCTCTTCTTTTGTATATAGGGATTATAACTTTATTTATATTTAATATGGCCCTTGTCTTAATAACAAGCAGCAAAGCATGCCCATATTCACCATTATTGTTATCCATTTTCAAATAAAAGTAAACAGGCAGTGAACCTAGCGGAGCAGCGATTATTAACCAGAGTATTAGGGTTTAATGTTACTCACAAACTGGGATCATTTTGTATTATAAATATATTTACTTCAGAATAGGGAGAACTCAATACTCTATTATTCTTTCAAAAGCTTTAATAACATTCATCTATTCATTCAAATGTTATGGATATGAAACATGTAGGTTTGGTAGGCACTATACAATTCTCTCTCAGTGCTCATAGGAGGCGCAATGGCTGAGTGATAATCATTCCTCCTACATTTTCATTACACAAATTCTTCCATAACCATTCACTTTATTCACACGTATTTCTCAACCTAAAGGACATAAACATGGATGCTAAATTATAAATTTCATTCCTCTAATTAAGAATGCATATACCAGTTCTAGATCATAATATAAGGTTTAGCTTTTAACGTAGAATATGCATCTACATTTCAATGTATCAATACATTTCAACACTTGAGTTGTGGATATAATACCAACCCTATACTTGGTAATAAGGTCTAATGTGTTCATATAGTATATTTTGGACTCCTAAAAGAATACTATCGTAACTCAAAATAGATTTAAAATTGTTATACAATATGTTCAACAGTATATTCAAGGTGACAAAGGAAATGGATTGAAACCATCTTGACCCCTTTCAATTTAGTCATAACTTGTTTTTCGGGGTTTGGAAATTTCTTGTGACTCTGTATATACAATATGCTCATCCGTCTATTCAGTGTTACAAAGAGAATAGAGTGATAACAAAGGTGACAATTTTTGGAAAGTCACTTCCGGTTAGAAGAGTCGCAATTTACTATACGTGTCCATGACATTTCTATTGACAATGTAGATACCTGTACAAATAAACTTCAATCGGTTAAGGACAACGAAAGGAGTCCATTGACATCCATCTTGATCATTTCCCTGCAGTCACTTCCGGTTTAAAGTCATAATTTACTTTCCGTAGCCTGATATTTCTAGTAACCAAATATATACAATGCATTCAACAGTATATTCTGGGTAACGAAAGAAATAGATGACACCATCATTTTCTATTTTTGCAGTCACTTCCGGTTTAGAGTCATTATTTGCTTTCCGGGGCCTGGGCATTTCTAGTGACCATGCATATACAATAAGGTCATTTATCGATTCAGGCTGACGAAACGAAAAGGTTTGGGTAATCTTGATCATTTCCGGAAGGTCACTTCCAGTTTAAGGTCACAATATTTACTTTCCGAAGACTGTGAATTTCTATTGATCACGTATCAACCAGGTACAATATAAACATCAATCGATTCAGGGTGACGAAAGAAATCGATTGACATCAATGTTGGTTACTTCAGGAAAGTCATTTCTCGTTTGTGGCAGCTGTAAAAGAAATCCTTGATGAAAATCTGCAATAGATTTAAACAAGATAAAGGCATTTACAGACAATGCGAATGGAATGGTATTAATAATAGTGACTATCAAATATTAAAAGGATGCATCCAAAATCTGATTTTAGTAAAATGTGTTTATCACTGTATTCAATTTTGGCATCTCCTGCAACATCTCCGGTACCTCCAGCCAGTAGCGTACGCAGGAATTTATTTCGGGGGATACAAACTCAATATCAGGGTATTTTATATTAAAATTCCTAAAATTGCCCCTAAAATAAGGCTAAATTTACAAAACTCGGAATTACGGAGAGTCTAGAGCCCCAGGACCCACCCCCTGCGTACGTCCCTGCCTCCAGCATAATAGACTATTTGGCTTTTGTAGTTTGCATCACTCCAACAGAGATTTCGAGATATTTACACTGTAATTGAAATCTCAGCAAATCAATGTCTATGAATTTACTATTATTTGTTTTTTATTTCTATGTGTTATAGAATTTTTAGTAACTTTTAAATAATTTTAGTGGGATTCTCCTGGTGTTCAGTCCTTGTTCTGGTGGGAAAATGTGTTAACTGTTTGCAACACTGCCCAGCATTTGCAAGTTGTTTGTGCAACAATAACATTATATGCTGCTAAAGAGAAAACTAGAAAAGAGAGGAGCTTATAAGTGTTTCAACAATGAGTTGCGTTATTATTATTATTATTATTATTATTATTATTATTATTATTATTATTATTATTATTATTATTATTATTATCTTTGTATAGTGTTTCATTTTTTCTTGAGACACTAGTAGTATAGGATCGTTGAAACCAATCTCCGAATATAGTGTTGCGTTTCCTTTACTCATGGCTTTATCAAGGTTAAGGTTTCTGACTAATGAGACCAAATCCTGACGTTGGCAATCAGTGTTTGAAGGATTACACCTTATGAATTTTGAGCAGAAAATTTCTAATGAGATTGAAACGAAAACAGTATGTGAAGAAATCAGTTATACGAAACGAGGAAAAACGTTATTACGAAATTGCTCGAAGGATGAAAAAATACATGTAACAAAAAAGTTTGAGCCAAGGAAATCCGTTGGGTTTTTGATATTAATGCAAAGAATGCAAAAGGAAATTAAATCCTATTCAAAATACAATATTTGAACGAGGTCATATTACATTTATTCAGTTTTTGAATCTTACATTTTGTTTCGTAGTGAAATCGAGAAGTTCATTAATTTGAAAGTACACTAGACTTTCATCTCGGACTATTTGTGATTGGCTGAATTTTTGCCATGATGTTGCAACTGCTTGCATTTTTAATAGTAAAGAACTTTTTTCGTTCAATAGGTGGTTGTGGCAAAATTGTGGAAATCGATAAAACTATTAGTTACACACGAAAGAGAAACAGGGGAGGAAACCGAGGAAGGCTTTCCAAAGCACAGAAAAGAAAATTCTACTTTTTCGGTGGATTGTAGCGAAGTAACAATCCTAAGCAAAAAGGGAGAGCGTTTATTATTAGAATGAAAACCAGAAAAATGGAAACATTGCATCGTATTATCGAAAAATATATTGCTCCTTATACAACGATATACACGAATAATGCAAGAATCTACTCCAAAATTACTCAACGCTTACATGATAATGTGTGCAAATACGATAATGTCAATCATTCAAACGGAAAGTGAAAAATAAATAAAGCATCTACAAATAAATATAAAAGTATATGCCGTAATTTGAAGAAAAATATTTCCCCAATAAGCCTTTGAAACATCTGGATGATCACAGCTACAGTACGTTGCAGATTATGTGTACAGACGCCGAACTTTTGTAAGCATCAAATTTGATGACGGCCATCTCATTGAAGCGTTTTTCTTTAGGATACTGTACGAGTTCAAGCAGGTTTTGGGAAAGGTATGTTAAGCCTTGACCGGCTATTTTAGAAACGTATTCCAAGAAGGCGGAGACGAATTCCAAGAGATCAGTATATAGCAAGTGATACAGACGAAAGTGAGCAAGATGAAGAAACTCTAACAAGAAAACCACTTCCTGTCCTCAGTGTCACAAACAAACCGATTAGGAAAATAAACTATTAATTTATCTGTCCACGAGCGACGATTATTTGATTTACAATACAAGATGTTTACAATTACATATCATGATGGCGTCATTCATTCATTTTTATCGAGAAAACACAAATGACAGAGTATATTCGCTGAAAGTGGACCAGTGATCGATATGATAATTGACCCTCATGTACCAAGAAATTAAGAAAGAGTGTGGGAAAATTTCACACTGCATCGTCATCCTCTTTCACGTCGTTTCGTGTTTTCTCCATGAATGAGAACAGAAATCGCTGCACTTCAGTGGTTAAAGACAATAGGAAGAGAATGATACATATCATATTACGGTTCTTATGCTGTCCTTGTTAGAAATTATTCATCTGTAATGAGAAACTATCTTCAGTTTATTGCTGAAAAGTTGAACAAATCAATTAACATGTTCGAAAATTCAATAAATTCTCATGTTCGAGGCATCTCTAGACAGACAAATGGATATGATTGTGGCATTTTTATTATGTTGTATGCTGAGTGCCTCATTGAATACTATCAATTTTCTTTTGAGCAGGAAAATGTACCTCTATACAGAAAAAAGGTCCAAGCAAAACTAATCGCTTTGGGTCATAACTAATATTGCTACCAACGGCGCCGTTTTCTCTGTATATTTGGGGGGCCCATTCAGATGCAGAAAGCATATATAAGGATTTTAAGACAAATTGTATTCAAATTATGCCAAATATTGTAAATTTACAAGTACAATGAGGGGGCCCACATGAGCTTTTGGGGGCTCGGGCCCCCTCGGCCCCCCAGGATCGGCGCCCTTGATGGCTACCGCTGGTTACATGAACTAACTGGCTACTTACCTTGATTTTTTTTTACAATAATCTTAATACAAGAATATATAAGTTTCAAATGATAGTTATATTCCAATTTATTAATAATGGCAGTATTATGAATATTATCCTACACTTTTATTAGTTCTTGAAGCGTGAATATATATTTAATTTTAATTAAGAACAGTGGCGTAGGGAAGGGGGGGGCCCAGAGGGGCCGGCCCCCCCCCCCAAAGGGGTCCAACGATGTACTTTGGTACTGTGATGTTTGTAATTTTTTATATATTTTTATGTTTATATATTTTTTTGTTTGTAATTTTTCTATATGTACCTATAACAGCACTTGGGCCCCCCCCAAACACACATCCTGGCTACGCTACTGATTAAGAAGTATTTTGTACTTTTGACTGAATCACTCTACATTGATATTTGTTATATGATTTAAGCAATTTATTATTATTATTATTATTATTATTATTATTAATAATAATAATAATAATAATAATAATAATAATAATAATAATAATAATAATTTTACGAAAAATCGTTATAGTATTTTGTGTATATTTACTTGAACATGCATCAGGTAGTTTTCAGTATTTATATTTATGTTTATGTAAGCCCTAACAGCAATTTGCAGAGTGACATATTTGTAAGAATATATTTTGAATGAATCAATTATATGTGATTTACTTCAATTTAGAATAGTTCAGTATTTAATATCAATCTCTTGCAGTAGCTTAGAATTTGTATTATTAATTAATTGTAGAACTTGCGTAATTGTAAAACACATGTAATCATGTAGAATAGCATTTATCAAATGCCAAGTAGAAACCACTTTTGTTACTTAAAATATTCCACGAATCGACCTAGTTCTGTCCCCTTTGCAATAAAAACCCATCTCTTTCTTCAGCTTTTTACCATATGCCAATTAAACATAGTACTAATTAAAGTTCCTTAATTTTATACTGTTATTAATAGAAGAAAAATCTTAGTTTCATTTTTTAATAATTGAAGACTATCATGAATATTTTATTGTAATACATCTACATAAGCTTTAATAGTATTTTCCTTATTAAATTATGTAACCGATTATACGTTTAATCTACACTTGTTTGAGATTCTTAATTATGGTGTGTGATATGCACTTTATTTGAATTTTATTTCTTCTGTCTTTTTTGGACTAATGTTTAATCTAAGAGGAGCACAAGAGTAGACCTCAAGGACTACTTATGACCCACGGACCACAATTTGAGAAACAGTGGTATAAATAAGCTAGTTTAAATTTCGGTTTGAAAAATTCTGTCGGAAATAACTATTCAACATTTTAATTATTTTTGACGTCAATTTCTTTCTTTCATTGTCCTGGATCGATTGATGTGCATAATTTCTATGAAGACTGCTGGAAATGTCCAGGATCCGGAAAGTAAATAATGACTGTAGATCAAAAATGATTATTAGTAAAAGGTGTAAAATTAGTATCAATCTATTTCTTTCGTCACCCTGAATCAACTGATTTACCTATTATATATAATTAGTCACTAGAAATATCTAGCTACGGGAAAGTAAATTGTGACTAAACCGAAAGAAACTTGACGGGAGTGTCTAAGAAGGTGTCAATCGTCCTCTTTCGCCACTCTGAAATGACTATGTGTATTCTATATGCAGGGTCACCAGACAATTCAAGTAACCAGGTAGTAAAATTGACTTTCCGGAAATGGTCAAGTTTGTTGTCACTCGGTTAGCTTTATTACCCTGAATAGATTGTTGAGCATATTGTAGGCAGAGTCACTAGAAATGTCTAAGCACCAGCATGTAAATTCTGATTCTAAACCGGAAGTGTCGTTACAGGAATGGTCAAGATGGTTTCAATCGTCATGTTTCGTCACTCTCATATGACTGATGTGCATATTGTATATACTGGATCACTGGAAGTGACTACTCCACGGAAGGTAAATTGTGACTCAAACCGGAAGTGACCTTCCGAAATTGTTGCCAATCAACTTCTTTAATCACTCTGAATCAATTGATGTGCGTATGCGTAAAAACAGTCTATAGAAAATCCGGAGTCCTGAAAAGTAAATTGTAACTTTAAATCGTGAGTGACTCCGGAAGTGGACAAAATAGGAGTCAATTGTTTTCTTCCTTTGTCCTGAATCGAGTGTCCTTTATACAGGACTAATGCTCGGACCCTGGAGAGTAAATTGCGACTCTAAACTGGAAGTGAGTTTCCGAAAGTGATCGAGATTGGTGTCAATCGATTTCTTTAGTCATTCTGAATCAATTGATATGGATATTGCATATGCATGATCTATAGAAAATCCATAGCCCTTAAAAATAAGTTGTGACTCTAAATCGTGAGTGTCTTTTCGGAAGTGGCCAAAATAGATGTCAATCGATTTCTTCCTCTGTCCTGAATCGATTGATATGAATATCCTTTATATAGGACTATTATACAGGGTGTCAAATATAGAATGCAACCCGGAGTTTGGGATAGTAGAACTTTTGAACCGGAAGCGTACACAAATAATGGTTATACCAAAATGAAACCTTGTTCATGCATATATTTTTAAACTAGGAAGCAACGGTTGAAGTACACTAGGAATCACACAGTGTTCATAGATGTAACCGAATATGTAAATCTTTTTTTTTTTTTTTTTTTTTACAATACACGTAAATTGACTCATAACTCATACGTATAGATGTTCTGTCGTCAATTTTCAGTTTGTATAGTTGGAGTATCTTGGAAACTATGGAATGGAAAAAAGATTTCCACCGATAACTAATCGGATGAGGCCTCTGTAAAGGGTTACTAGGGAAAACGTGTTTTTCATAAATTAACATTCTGAATTGCAACTCTGCTGATGTTTCAGTGCATCAAAAGGTGTGTTAAGGATCTGTCTACGTTATGCAATTCCTGAAAACAATGAAAAACAAACTTTGAAATTATCATGATAAAACTGTACCCGATAATATTGCTATTCATCACGAACTGAATTGTCAGTTCTACGGCAGATTCTGGAAGTGCCCCGTTTTGATTCAATGAATAGCTGCATGCACAATCGGAGTCTTTTTTGGCAGTCCTACTGCACGCGTCGCAGGGCCTATAGGTCAACAAAGGCACATATCTTCTCAGTACGCCGGCAGAGATGGGCTACGTTGTTGATTTTTACCTCACACACAAATGATTTCAAATAACCCCACAGATAAAAGTCAAGAGACCGTGGTGGCCACTCCATAGTACCCCTCCTACCTATCCAGTGGCCTGGAAACTATTCATCTATAAACTGTCTGACCTAAGTAGCATAGTGGGGTCGTGCACTGTCCTGTTGGAAGAAAGTTGAGAAACTACCCTGCGGATTCAATAACGTTGGAAACACATAATCACGAAGCATGTTAAGATACCTCTCCCAGTTCAAGGTTCCATCAATAACCACTGGACCCACAATTTTTGTATCCCAAATCCCACACCAAATCGTCACTTTTCCACCACCAGCAAGTTTACAGGGATCCACCTACGAGGGTGTTACATCTGACCAGTAACGGTGATTCTGTTTGTTTACCTCACCTTGCACATATAAGTTAGCTTCGTCACTGAACAACACTTATCGTATGAAGTTTGGATTACTGTCGCAGTGATTCAGAGCCCATTCTGCAAACTGTAACATCAGGGTCATCCTCCGAGAGATGATGTTGCAACTGTAAATTGTACGGTTGCCATTCGTGTGTGTGCAACACACCCAGGATTGAACGTTAACTAACACCGGATATTGCTACCTGAGCGTACTGTGATGTGGACTTTTCACAACAGATGACACAATTGCTGTTGCAGATTCCTCGTCGGTGGCTGTTTTTGGACGTCCACTGCGTGACTTGTCCGCGACAGAACCTGTTGCACGAAATTTGTCCAATAACTTGGAAATTATCATATGTAAAATGCAGTGACGGTTTCTCTTAATGTTTGCATGTTTGTACAAACCTCCTTCCAATATTTTCATTTTTAATTTGTGCTAAATCACTTTTCATTCTATTGTCAACATCATTTTTTTTAAACAAGTGCGTTTGAAACGGGGCTGGCTAGATGCTTTCTGCTTGAGAATTTGCCAAACTCCCCAGCTTTAACAGCTTCTGGGCCATTGCGGGGGTTGCGCAGTAAGAGGGGAGTTATCATACCATGCACTACCTCATAAGGATCCATATGCTTGCACATCTTTTGCAAACAAATCTACCAAACAAAAACAGCCTTTCCAACACATAACGCTTTGGACCTGGAACTTCACCACCGTCCCTCCCCCTGCAGTATTGGTTGACACGGTTCTCGCCTGAATGGGAATAGTCTGTTCCTTTATGACAATGTTGCGTACCGTAACCAAGTCGGTACAGAGGGAAAAAAACCGTGCGACTTGCCTAAATGCGAGATTGCCAAGTGATCATAACTATTGATTCTGTCAACCAAGTAAGGTCAAGGCAGCCATGAAGACAGTAAAGGTGACACCGTGAAGAGTGAAGACAAATAGAGGGTATCGATATTTAATACACTCGTATCTGAATAAGTAGAAATTTGGTAGCATAGATACAATGTTTTCCTTTTCATGTGTGCATGAGTGAATGAGAAAATTGGAGAACAGTTTTTAGAGAAAGGGCGTTAATTGGGGAAGCGGTGAGATTTTAAAGCGGGTAGCGGACTTTGTAGTGTTGTATGTTTGTGTGTGTGTGTGTGTGTGTGTGTGTGTGTGTGTGTGCCGGTCTTTGTTCTTCATTGGAATATTTTTGCTGTAATTGCATAATTACGTGTCTGTCCCTGATATACGTGAATTAGCAATGTAGTAGCAATGAATTCTGTAACGTCTCTGTTGAATTACCCGTTTTCGAAAAGAACTTCAGAAGCAAATCTATTTGTGAAAGACATCGGAAGACCAATTCTGACTCTCAATATAACGCAAGTAATTAGAAGTCAGAAACGAACATTTACAAGGAAGTTTAATCTCAACTTGTGCGAACAGCATAAGTGTTTATGTGAATGTGAAATTGAAAATGCTTTGTTTTGTTTTCCCTGTTTGTTGTTTGGGGCGGAGGAAGATGCATGGAGTAAAAAAAAGGTGCGGATGTCCAGCATCTGCACGATAAAAAAAAAATCGTCAGGTAATAAGACACGTTCTGATCTCACTGTATTGGGAAATGTGAATATGCTGCTCAACTAAAGTGAAAATGATATGAAATGAAATCTTTTAAGTTTTACGTCCCACGCTTATGCCGGCTAGGCTAAAGAAGACGGTGATGATGAGAGATGAGTGAAATGGTGGAATGAAGAAAGTGGGAGGAAACGGGAAAACCCCGAGAAAACTCACGAGTACGGTGTTTGTCTACCACAAAATCCACACGGCGTGAGCTGAGATCGAACCAGGGACCCCAAGCACCGGAGGTGAACGCTCTACCACTGAGCCACAGCGCCCTCATTCAAAAAGTGACGCAAAACAGGTACGTCCTCAATATAATCATCAATTGCATTTGGTTTCGTGGCACCTTCGAATTAGCTTTAAGAGGACATGATGAAAAACAGACTCTTCTTCAAATCGAGGCGTTTTTCGTAGATTAATTAATTTCAGTGCAGAACTTTACAGCGCTCTCAATAGTCATTTAAAAAGCTCAATAATTTTCAAGAGTACGTCAAAAATCATACAAAATGAGCTTCTCCATTGCTTGCTTGAATCATGCCATGAAGAAATCGCTATTATTATTTATACTATCAGTGGCGTATTTAAGGGGGCTTCTGCGTTTAAGCCCCCCGAAATCTTACTTACTATAGTAAAGTATATGAAATATCTTGCAGAATTTTCACATTTTCAGGCAAAGCTCCCCTTCGAGAGTTAGCAAAGCCCCCGAAACAAAATCGTAAATAGCCACTGTTATTATTATTATTATTATTATTATTATTATTAAACTTATTATTTATAATAATAATAATAATAATAATAATAATAATAATAATAATAATAATAATAATAATAATAATAATAATAATAATGAAAAAGGAGAGGTCATCTATTGAGCACCACCTAAAATTCAAAGCACGAGCCGCCACTGGTAAAAAGTCATTTCTTTCAGGATGCATGGCATTGAAGTCAGCAGCAATCACTCTGGTACTTCGTCTACCACTCATTAACACAATTACAATGCGTTCCTCTTGTGTAAGTGGCATTGTAGATCACCTGCAACGATAAAAAGAATTTTCACCTACTTGCAGTTTAAAATTTTAACAGGTCATAACTCCCACACAAATAAAGATATCACAGAGCGGATTGTACAGGTGTATTCCTCAGAGAAGGGCAGTATAAAATGATATGCGACATGACCCACTTCCCATTTGAAAAATATAACCTAAATCCAAGATGCGGATTTCAAGATAACCGATGCTGTCGCCATAGCTTCTATAAGTTGCGGATCCACCCATAGATACACCGTACCAAACGACATTATGATTCCTCACCCGTTCGACTTTTATAGAGATGTATCCAGACTTATGCCTCACCCTGTATATTAATTTCTTCAATTCTTTCCTGTTTGAAGCTGAAGAGGAAGGATGTGTTTCGATATCTTGATTAGCTGTTCATCTGTAGATACTATTTCAATTTCCTGAGGATCACCTACACTTCTCTCACGTTTCTCAGATCCAGACTCATTTTTAAATTCATAATAATTCAGTGGATGCTTTGTTTTTAGTTGGTTGATCATACAAGAAGTGTGTCCAGATTTTGAAGACATGACAGCTTTACAGTTACCAAAATGCACTTAACTTTGTCTTTGTCATTCCACGTATTGTAATAATGCCACACGAATGATCTTTGCGCTGACATTTTCACTCTACAGTAACTTAAACACACTTTCCAGCACCGTTTCAGCTTGAATTAGTAATATAACCTTGTTTCCCACAGAGAAATCTGAATACAACTGAAGTCCGTGTAATCGCAATACGTTTGAAAGACATTGAATGGCTTTTTTGTCTTAGAAAAGAAAGAAACGGTGATAAGTATTGTACTTAGAACACGACAGGAGGGATAATATTTCTTTCAACAACTTCAAAGCAAATAACTGCAATACCGTCTTATTTTGAAAGTCTGTTTGCAACGTAATACTAAGCAGCTGAGAGAACTCTTGAGGAAATAATGTTAAGTTGTTTTAATTTGATATGGAAATTGAATCAGAGTCATTGAAATGTAAGTCAGAGCATGTATGTTTTTCTCCCCTTCCCTTCATCCTTTTTGTCCCTCCCTGGTTCGATCCCTGACCAAATAAGTTTCTGGTGGACAACATCGTGTCCGTGGGTTTTCTCGGCGTACTCCCATTTACTCCCACATTCTTATTCCACCATTTATTCCATCATCATTCACTTGCCTTTATCATCCTTCTCCCTTAGCCTAGCAGACATAATAGTAGGTCATTAAACTGGAAGATTTCATTTCATTTCATTTTCCTTTAGTCTCTGTTCTGTCATATGTAAAGTTCTCCCTTGTGCATAGTACCATGGCATGAGGGCATATAGAGAGTGTGGAGTTAATTCTCCAAACTTCCTTGATTTCAGTCGTAGATGAGTGTGGTGTTGTCGGCACCACGCTTCGGCCGCATCTCCCCTCCTAGGTACGCATTGAATCTGAAGTTGGTAATGCCCCAGAGCCGCTCGACATCTTATGTACAAAATCAAATGTCGTACGGTAACCAAGAGCAACATATACTTGACATATGTATTTAGACCAGCGTTTCCCAACCGGTGTGCCGCGGCACATTGGTGTGCCGCGAATGGGCCGCTGGTGTGCCGCGAGAAAATGAAAACAAAATTGTTAATTATATAGCAACCAAATTACAAGACAGGAAAAATGTGTATTTGTATTTCACATTACTATGAACCTCTATAATAGAAAAAATACTGTAATTGTAATATATTATTGTATATACATACATTACTACTACACAGATTGTATTTCAAAACAGAATTTTATTAATATTTAAAAATTGTGACGTATATTAACCATGTTAAGAAATTATAAGTTTTACACTGTGTTACTTGTCTGTTCATTTTTAATGTTCAAAAAAGTATTTATTATCATTGTTATGACTATTATTGCTTCTTTATTGTCCATAACTTGAAATTTTTAAATCTCATTCTACCCTTTCGACAAAGCAAACACTCACACAAATTACCTCCATCTGTTTTAAAAGTACAAGAGATTTGTTTGTTCGTTTGTTATTTAGTGATCTTCCTTAGTGAAAGGCTGTATACAGTCTTCAAAAAGAAAGTTATTTTTAAAAGCCTGAGTTCTATATTTCATTGGAATTGTTTTCTATTTTTGAATTAGAATGAAAAATAAGTATAATGATTTACGATGGGGGAAAACTAGTGATCGAGCTTTCTTCTCTGTGAGAAGGAGGTCAGTAACCAGAGAAAAAAATTACCATGGTATTTTCTATTTACTACTACTACTAATAATAATAATATCTATGAGTGTGCCGCGAGAATTCAAGTTACATCCGTAGTGTGCCGCAAGTTGAAAAATTTTGGGAAACGCTGATTTAGACCAATCCCCTTTAAAATCGGACAACTCATTCGAAACTTATCGTAGCTTTCACACGGCTACGCTCAAAGTAAAAGCAAATACTCGGATTCGGGAAAATTCCCCCCCTTGTCGTATGGCAACCAAATTAATAAGTTTCTGGCGAAAACAATGGAAAACCTTTTAAAGTTAAGTTCAATCAAAATCGGACAATCCGTTCGAAAGTTATCGTCGGATGTCACATATAAACAGACAGGACGACTAATGGTGTCCTAGATTCCAATCCCGTTCGGGTCTTGCATATTTTCTCTTTCTCTCTCTCTTTTCTGACAGACTGCTTAAGTCTTGTACAGATCTGTGGGGAAAAACTTTTCTTTCACTTCATTCCTAAGGAGATAACTTTCAAAATGAACACCCTGCGTATATGTAGTACATATTATGTACAACTATGATAACCTCAAATACATTGTTTCTTCCGAATACTCCGATAATCCCAAACTTTTCCAAATATACAAGGGACTCGACAAATGCGATCATATTCAGATATTTCTGTATTTGCTTCTTTCTAACAATTTGAAACTCCCGAACAGTTCGAGAGTCTCGAACTTGTCGAATGTTTCTTACATTTCGAGTGCCTCAAACATTTCGAGAGCCTCGTGCATTTCGAGAGTCTCGAACATTTCGGGAGTCTCGAACATTTCGAGAGTCTCGAAAGTTCGATAATTCGATAAAATTATAATTGTTTATCGGCGAAACGGTTTTATGGAATTGTTATCGATTACTCGATTATCGTAACAGCCCTAAACTTATCAGATGATAAAAGTTGTTCGACTAGTTTGGCTGCAAGAAGGAATCATTGGAGAGGTGAAGGAACTGAACTGTCCATCACTACTTTTGATAATACCCGAAACTTCGATAATACTCGAAATTTCGATAATACCCGAAACTTCGTAATACTCGAAACTTCGATCATTTCAAATACTCGAACGGTTTCCAGTAACCGATGACAACTCGATAAGTTTTCACTTCCGAAGTTTGATAGGTCCCCAGCCTTATCGAACACTCCTAGTCAGACCTACAAGACATATTTTGGAATGCCTATCGGTGATGAGGACAAAGGGTGGGCGTCCCATTTTACTTGCGAGTAGTGCAAGAAGATCTTGGAAGGAAAGTAAGTCCCATTGGGCAACTCTTTCTGAACAGCAACTGATCAATCGAAACTCCTTGGTTGCGGTAGTAATGCACTCGAGTGTGGGTACACTGCAGTGATTGCCAGATAGTTCCAATTTCTTAGCAGTTATTGACGGAGATTTTCCCGGTACATGGCTTAAACTTACTATTGCCAAACTATGAATACATAACATTAAATGTATGACAATATTTTTGTTCTTTGCATTTGTGTTTTGAATATTTTCTAAAATAGAGAAACAAAATAAATTGTAAGGTTTGCAGAATAAATAATGTTACATGCGTTTCTAAACTAAATGAAAATGAAATGAAACTAAATATGAAAGTTAATATACTAAAAATGACGAATTCGAAACTTCATAGATTGTGTTACAGTACGTCACTACCCAGAAAAGCAAAGGGTATAGCCGGATAGGGCGGTGAAAAGTGTCCTTACTGGATTGCTGTGATATTTGTACCAAAAGTACCTCATATCCAAAGATAACTTTGGCTAGAAAATCAACTTCAAATTTCTTCGAGTCTCGAAATTTATGTTGAAAATTCGAAAATCAAAAATTATTCATATCTCGGAATCAACTTAAGTTACTAGCGAAACAAAAATATGAATATACTTTGCTTGAAAGACCTTACCAGAAATAAGAAACCATGTTCTAGCGTCGAAGCCTTCAAATTTCTAGTGATAAGCGCGTCAAAAATATTAGAATTCAAATATTTTTTTATTTATGTTTGAGTGACTACCTTCTATGTTCCACCATAGAAGCATCCACTAACCCATTTATAATCAATTTTAACCATGGTTTGATACTCGCGGTGCAACATGATGTTAAATGAGCAAAACCAAAATCGGATGTGCATGGAAGATGTGTAACCCGCGTTACACCATAAATGTTTTGGCCACTAAGAATACTGCAGAAGTCAAAGATGGTTAAGTTTCAGTTTCTGACTCGTTATGAATAGTTCTACGTGGGAATACAACTCTCATAATCGTACCTCTTCCAGGAACGGCGCGTGAGCGCTAGTGCCGCTGATAATCGAACTGTCATTGAACTACTGTTACATTTTTGTGTAAACTTCGCACTGGCAATTCGAACAGTGTTAGTGCTGCAATTCTAGGGTTGGAAATGGAACATCAAGTTTGGAATATGTGTGCATCTTTCATGACGTCCTTCCAAAAACACATTTTACCCTGTAAGTTCGGAGTCGCGGCCTGTTCGTGAAAAGAGCTTATAGCAATTGAAAAAGCTATTTTGGCAACGAAACTTCACAATATTATCGACCATTTCGTACTAATCTTTGATGGAAGATATTTTCAACAAGAGTTTGAATAATGAGTATGAACGAAAATTGAACCCTGAAGAAAAACAGTTGCCTCTATGTATGCCATTTACTATTTGTACTACGACTAATTATATTGTAGATATGCTGGGGCCGTATACTGCAAACACAAATGACGCAGCAATAGTAAAATGTGAGTTTCAAGATCCAAACGGGCTAGCGATTCCCATGGCACAAGGTAATACTCTGTGAATAGCGGCTTTCGGGATACAACTGAATATTTGGAAGAAAGAAGATTTGCAGTTTTAATGTTTATTCTGAAAGGTAAGCAAAGGCTATTGACTATTGCTAAGGCGAACTTTTCCCGCTATGTTACAAAAATTCACTGTCTTATTGAGGCCGTTCATGGTATTCTTGGACTTCGTATTGTATTCTACGTCACTAACTGGACAACAAGTAGTTTCCTCAAGTTGGATTGTTATGCCAGATAGCATCTCATTTACATACTTCTTTTTAATTGGAAGTATGTAATTAATCTGATGATTCTGATGATGGCCTCGACGAGGAAGTTCAACAAATGAACGACAGCACATCGCATAGAACACATTAGAATTAGAAGGAGAAGAGCACGGTTGGACAGGTGTACAAACTCTCTCTCAAAAGTCACACCTGTGGACGTCCTGAACTCCCCCGGAGTTGACCGAAAAAGACCTAAAAATTCTTTTCACAGGTTCTTATCAGTTCTCTTAGGCGGTTCACTACTCGGCTAAAACAATCAACAAAAGCTCCCATCATGGCTAAGTGGTTAGAGTACGCGCCTTTGGCATGGGAGACCCTGGTTCGATCCGAAGCGGAACTCATGTCGTTCAGATTCCACGTTAATTAGTATGTCCACGTCTCATATAGCCTCGCTGCTGAAAGGGACGTTAAACTCAAAATCAACACAACTGATACAATGATAAATGAAGATAACAGCATCAATCTCCATTTCCTGAAAGAAAATGTCCACACCGTTAAATTGGAGGTTATATCGGCACATTAGTTGGAAGACATACAGGTGTTGTTGCCATTGATTTTGTTCCAAATACAATAGAATATCCGGGTCTAAAACCACTTTATTGTGAATGTGCACATGGAAATCAAACAGTTTCATATTGTTCATATGTCACTGCAAACATTTGTTACCTTTCACCTACTCAGTACTTTGCTAAAATTGTTCGGCCTACAGAAATTTTAAGCAAATTGTCGTTGCCGTTTTTATCACTCCAATAATAAACGCGCATAATGTTGAAGATTGAATGTTCCACATGCCATGTTCTTCACTTTCATTGTAATGTTTTCTAATACAAGAAAGACATTGCAAAATCATTTTGAATATTTTTGTATTATCATCATCTTGTGCATTATATATATTTTGTACATTATATATGGATATACATTATATATAGTCATCATCATCATAGGTATTCTGCCTTTATTGGCAGGTCACTTGCCGCTTGTTCTATTTTCTCCCCTCCTACTTTTATATTTGACACAGACCGCTTCGTTCCAATCACCATTGCTTTTGTCTTTCTAACATTTATTTTCATCCCATATTCTTCAAAGACCTTTCTAATTTTTTCTAACATTTTATTGATTTCTTTTTAGATTCAGCAAGAAGCGCCATATCGTCTGCAAATCTTATGCATCTAATCATTCTATCTCCTACCGAAATGACATCATCATCATGTAGGCTCTTTTTCACTATCTCTTCTAGATAGACATTAAATAGTGTTGGCGAGAGGCAGCATCCTTGTCGAATTCCCCTTCCAATTGCACTCTCTTCCGTCAGTTCTTCCCCTATCCTAACACTTACTTGTTGGTTTATGTATAAGTTTCTTATGAGCCTTCGATCTTTCCATTCCAACCCTACCTTCGTTAGAACTCCCAACAACAATTCCCAATTCACGCGGTCAAAAGCCTTTTCTAGATCAATAAATATAACATACACCTCTTTCCCTTTTTCTATAAATCTTTCACCGATCGCCCTTAATAATCCAATTGCATCTCTTGTGTCCTTGCCTCTTCTAAACCCGAACTGCTCCTCCTCAACTTCTTTATTTGTTGTTTCATATTACCTTCTGTTCAGTATTCGGAGCAGAATTTTAGCTGCATCAGATATGAGACTAATAGTTCTATAATCCTCACATCTCTTTGGGTTCGATTTCTTAGCCATCGGTATCATGATCGTTTTCAGAAAGTCTTTTGACCATTCTCCTGTTTCATATATTTCATTGCATAGTTGGAGCAATTCTTTCTTTCCCTTGTCTCCTATATTTTTAATGAATTCGATTGGTATGTTATCTATTCCGGTTGCCTTTTCATTCCTAATCTCGGATATAGCCTTTTCAAACTCATCCCGAAGAATACTAAATCCTTTAACATCCTCACATACTTCATTTTCTATTTCAACATTTAGGCTACACGGTCTATCCCTATTCTCATATAAGTCTTCAACGTATTCTCTCCACCTTCGTATGACCTCATTTCTCTCGCTGACTATCTTCCCATTCTTATTTTCTACTGCCATCATAATACCCCCTTGTTTCCTTTGAAATTCCATAGATTTCACCTCCTTGTGCATTTCCTCATATTTCCCAACTCTTTCAAATTCTTCTATGTCCTCGCATTTTCTTTTGTTAAATTCTTCCCTCGCTCTGTGTGTTTCTCTTCGTAATTCATTATTTAACTTTCTGTACATCTTTCTGCCCTCTTCTGTATCAACCTGTTTGCACATCTTCCTCTCCCTTATTTTCTGCAACATCTGCTGTGTAACCCATGGTTTCTTAGCAGTTTTGTGTTCGCGGTAACCTACTTCTTCTTCTGCGCATTACCCTACGCTACGTTTAATATGTTCCCACCGTGCGTTACTACCTGCGCCTATTCTTTCCTCGTTTGAACATTTTTCTTCAAATTTTTCAACGAAAAGATTTCTTATTTCCTCGTTTTTCAACTTTTCAGTATTCAACACTTTGTTATCTACTTTTCTTGTGCCTACATTTTTCAGTTGAATATCTAGTTCGGCCAGGACAAGATTATGATCAGAGAAAATATCAGCCCCGGGAAGGGTTTTCGCGTTCTTTAAGCTATTCCGATACCTGTCCTGAATCATAACATAGTCTATTTGATATCTTCCGCCGTCTATTGGTGATTTCCATGTATATCTTCTTCTCTTGTGCTGATTGAACCAAGTGTTCCCAATTACTAGTGAATTCTGTCTACAGAAATTCACCAGTCCCTCTCCCCTTTAATTTCTTTCGCCTAAAGCATATTTGCCTGCGATACTACCTTCCTGTTTTTCTTGCACAACTGCATTGAAATCTCCCATTAGAATTATGCATGCACCCTTCTTCTCCTTATCTATAATTTCTTCTATTTTCTCATAATTTTCCTCTACTTCTTCAGTTGCATGCGAAGTCGTCGGTGCATATGTCTGTATCACCACTAGATCCTTCGTTTTCCCTTTAAGTCTTAACATCATAACTCTATCATCAATAAATTCTACTTTCACTACCTTCTCCTTTAAGCGCTTTCCAAGAATTATTACTACGCCATTATGACCACCCTTTTCATTACCTGAGTAAAACATTCTATATCCTTCGCTGTTCAATACCCTATCACCTTCCCATCTAACTTCACAAACGCCTACCAAATCTAAATTATTTTGTTTCATTTCTTCTTTAAGATTTTCTAATTTTCCTCCCTGTAACATAGTACGTACGTTCCATGTCCCTATCCTAAACCTTTTGCTCTTCCTTGTCTTTCTTTCTCTGTGTGTCTTCCCCCCATTATTACTTTATCGTCCAATAGTCCTTCCCAAGCCATCCCCCTCCCGGAGATCCGAATGGGGAGATATTTTACCTCCAGAACTATATTTTGACCTGCAAAAGACCATTGTTATATAGGGATAATCAATAAGTTGTTTTTTGTAAATCACAATTAAAAATATTTGTATCCTACTCGGGCAAACTGAAAATCAATGGCACTATTGCGCTCACGCTGTTTCTGGAAGAGGTACGATTATGAGAGTTGTATTCCCACGTAGAACCATTCATAACGAGTGAGGAACTCACACTCAACCATCTTTGACTTCTGAATAGTATTTCTGGAAGTCAAAACATTTTGGTGTGACGCGGGTTGCATATCTTCCAGGGGTTTCAGATTTTTAGTTTTCCTCATTTTACATCATGCTGAACCGCGAGTATCAAACCATGGTCAAAATATTATAGGTGGGCTGGTGCTGCTTCTAAAGTGGAAAATAGAAGGTAGTCACTCAAACATAAAGCAAAAATATTCGAATTCTAATATTTTCGACTTGCTTTTCGCTAGAAATTTCAAGGGCGAAATACATTGTTTCTTGTTTCTGGAAGTCCTTCTAGCAAAGTATATTCATATTTTTGTTTGGCAGTCGTAACTTTAGTCGTTTCCTAGATATGAACAATTTTTGATTTTCGAATTTTCAACAATAACTTCGAGATTGGAAGGAGTTTGAAGTTGATTTTCTGGCAAAAGTTATCTTTGGATATGAGGCACTTTTAGTATAAATATCACAGCAATCCGTGTAAGGGCACTTTTCACCGCCTTTATCCGGCTATATCCTGTTCTTTTTTTTTTTTTTTTTTTAGCACTAATCAAGTAGGAATTAAAATTTATAAAATTTTCGCTATATTTATTACTATATGGCATTTCTAGTGTAATCTAGATTTCTAAATATTGGCCTCGTTTTCAGTTTTGATTACGCTACATTATACTTTTTAATGAATTTAAGAGAAAATAATAGAGAATATAATTAACTCAGACAGGAAAATAATTTTGTAGCTTCAAAATGTTCTTAAACATACACTACTAGTAACTTTATCCAGGGAATTTTTGTAGGACAGACTTATGAAAGATGTCGAAAGTCAACTATCAGTAGTATATTTATTGAGATACATGAAAGATGTCGAAAGCCATTACTATCAGTAGTTTATTTAATATTTTGACAGTATTAGGTTGCTTTCCGAAATTATTCCTTGGAATTTAAGTCTCTTTTATATGACGTTGCACATTATGTGACTTCTGTTTAACCCTAGAAAAATACTGTTCGTTTTTTTTTTTCGACACAATAACGTACTATTCGTAGCGATACGCATGTTTTTAATTCTGGCCTATTATGTATTTTAACAAAAGAAACACTGACCAAACCTTAAAACACACTTTTTAATCTTATATATAAAAGAGAACGCACAAATCCTTTGTTCCCTCATCACGCTAATACGGCTGAACCAATTTCTTTCATTTTTGGGGGGTTATTAGGATTTGGACCCTAGATGGTTTTTATCATATCACTTTAATTTTTAATTACCAGTGTCTTGAGATAATTGACCATTCAAGTGTCCATAACGTACAAATCCTTTGTTAGTTCATCATAGGTAAAAATAAACGTATTTATATGCAACCCGCATGACCGTGTCACTCGGCGGGTTAACATAAATGACAGGCGATATAATGTTAACATTTACTGCAATCTTCTATGGTTTTTATCATATCACTTGAAAGCGAAAAAGTAAAAATTATCTAAGTAACAAAGTTTATTGCGTTCCGGGGCGACCGCAGCGAAGCGGGGTGAACGCTGCTAGTATATATATATATATATATATATATATATATATATATATATATATATATATAATTACGGTTTTGGATATCTATTTTCGATATTTTCTGAAGAAGGATGTGTTAGATATCCGAAACTATAATTATATATATATATATATATATATATATATATATATATATATATATATATATATATATATATATATATATATTTAAAAAAGTGTGTTTTAAGCTTTGGTCAGTGTTTCTTTTGTTAAAATAATCAATCCAAAGCCATGGATAGTCTTACTATTGTGTAATAGACCAATATTAAACTTCATTACAAATGAACCTGGAAGATGTAATACTTGGGACATCTAATTGAAAAAGTAAAGAAGCGTCAGAATTGCAAAAAAGTACATGAACACTTTGCTGAATTTAACTAGTGTGAGCATCAGGCCAGGGGTGCATCCACGTAGGAGATCCAGCTGGTCCAGATCCCCCTGAACCAGCTTCGAACTTCGTAACTCGACGTACATTTGTACATTTTCATAAATTATAATTTTTTAGCAGTGGATTTGATCTTACATTTTATTTGTACTCTTTCTTTTTTCATTGAAACTGTGATTTTGTTTGAGAGTATAGGTGACATAACAATTACTTATTGTTTTTTGGGAATAGAATTGACCGGATCAATAGTACATAGAAGTACAGCCTCTAGCCGCTTCCCGGTCTACATTTCTGCAGAGAAACGTCCCTAAAAAGTCATATTATTTATTTCATATTTTAAATATATCATAAATGTAATCTCTCCTGATTTATGTGAATTGTAATTCAGAACTAAATTTCGAAAGTTATAGCCCCTCAAAAATCTCTTTCTCGATTATCCCGACTTATTTCGGGCACAGTTCAAAATACAAGAAATGTAAGAACAAAATGAATTTGCGCTCTAAAGAATATGCTCTATTCAGAAACATATCTATCTACTTATTACTGAACAAAAAACAAAGCAAAAGTTCCGTGTAATAATAATATGGATCTATCTAAAAAAAAAAAAAAAAAAAAAAAAAAAAAAATTACATTTCTTCTGGATTATCCCGAATTATTTTGGACACTGAAAAATAGAAAAAATGTAAGAATGAAATAAAATAAACTCTGAAAATATGCCATATTTATTTATATACTTTTCCATATGTTATAATACAATGGCTATATCATAATATATGCTATTTTCATTTAACAGAAGCCAATCCAATGTAAAACTTAGTAGTAATACGAATTCAAACAAAGAAGTAAAGATAATTTATAAATTATGCTGTAACCACACCAGAGAACTGTTAACACTACTTCATGTTGACTTTCATTGTGCCAGTTCCTCTGTGTTTCGTCCTCAGCGTAAGTTATAAATTGCGTTTACATTTTTATTTACCCTCGTACAAATTGGAAATGTTACAAAAAATTGTCTGTTGCGAATTCACAGTCACTACTACTATTTGTATCTACACTAACAACACTGAAATTTTCTTCTTCGCAACTGCTCATTGTTTGCGTAATGCACTCAACAATGCAGTCGTAATATAAAGACTCAACTTCAAAGGGAAAGAAAAGAAACTAGCGAATACCTCCCTTGTACCGATAATACTGAAATAAAACACGAGGCTTTTATGGGAGTAGTACTCTGTTCAGTGGTGTTAAATCAAGAAACCAAAACAAAAGGCGGCTAAGTTAAGTGTAAATATTTGGGTTAATCCATACAAGAACGTATAAAAATATAATGACCGTAATAACTCGGGTTAATCCAATTTTACATATTATCCTTAAATGTAAATATTCGGGTTAATCCAGGAAGCGGCTAATATTGGATTCCACCATTCCAAGGGCCCGCGGTAACTCAGTGGTAGAGCGTTCACCTCTGGTGCATGGGGTCCTTGGATTGATCCTAGCTCGCGCTAAGTGAGCTTTGTGGTGGACAAACATCATGTGCGTGGGTTTTCTCGGGATTCTCCCATTTCCTTCATTTCACCATATTATTCATTTCCAATCTTCAACGTCTTCTTTAGTAGCTCACACAGCATAATCGTAGGGTGGGACGTAAAATTTAAAGATTTCATCTCATTTTCATTTCCCACCATTCCAAACTTTGGGCTCATCCCAACAAAAAATTCTGGATGAGTGTCTGCTAAGCACGCTAAATATTCTATCAGAACTCGTTCGCCTGATCATTTTTACGAGTAAGGCAATAATCTTATAGGAGTCACTTTTTGATTGCATAAAATTTTGGGTGTAATTGAACATGCTGTATGTCCCCATTACGAGTGCGAAGATTTAGGTGACTGGGGTGTTTTCCGTGGTTTGATAGGCTTCATGAAATATCTTGCCCTTTGTAAATTGACTAGTGTATTCTTTTGGAGCATAGTTACTGGGATCAATTTCCGGTTGGAGAGCATCGAACACATTACAGCAATCTCATTTTTAAAGTATATATATATATATATATATATATATATATATATATATATATATATATATATATATATATATATATATATATATATATATATATATATATATCGTCTTTTATAGCCTAACCTCTGACAGAGGACGTAAATACGAGATGTCCAATCATGTAGTATCTTGAGACGACAATGCAAGAACACATAGACAAAGCGTTCGTAATTAACGGCACTTCTGCACCGTCATAATAATTTGGTTCATTGCATGTTTCGTGTATACTGAAGACATTTAAAAAACACCATACCTGGCCATTCAATTCAAGTATATGAGACAACAGACGTTTCGAGTTTAATACAGATTATATTAACGTATCGTCTGAAATTCAGAGTGAATCCGTAGAAAGACACTGAATCTTTCAGAACACAACAAAACTCGTGTAAACCATAGTGAATATTTCTGTCTAACTCAGAAATTAGAAGTTGTTTTATCACATCCTAAATATACGCACATAAAACTACATGAACTGACATAAAAGAAACGGGTACTTCCGATTGAGGTGAAAAGTTCCAATTTGGCATGATTGTAGCTTCCCAGGAATAACCCACAGGAAAATTCCCAAAAGCGAAAATTTGTAATTTTTAGCGGTATAAAGTGGGGATGAAGAAATTTCCCATGCTATTTAAATGGCCTTTTTTAGACCTATAATTTTATATTTTAGGCACTTGGAATCAAAATAAAAACTTGAAATTCGGTATGCTTGTACGTTTTCGTTAGCATTATCTAAGTACAGTAAATCAATAAAAATTAAAATTTCCAACTTTAGACTGGTTTTATGGGCAATTGAAAAATCTCCATGTTATTTATATGGGACATCTTCTACAGCCCAAAATTATTGGTCACTTCCTGTAGGGCTACAATGATTAAATTTGCCAAGATTTGTAGCCTTCTGGGACTAATCCACAGGAAAATCGCCAAAAGTGAATATTTTTAATTTTTAGGGAGTCTAAGGAGGGGGAATGATGAAATTCTCCATGCTATCTAAATAAGCCTTTTTTGGTCTTATAATCTCATATTTTAGGTACTTGGAATAGAAACTTGAAATTCATTATATTTGTACGTTTTCGTTAGCGTTACCTAAGGAACGTACCAAAAATAAAATTTTTGACTTTCTAATGGTTTTATGGGGATCTGGAAAATCTTTTCCATGTTATTTATATGGTAGCTACATCTTCTACAGCCCAAAATGTTTCCGCACTTCTGGCAAGATTAGAATGATGAAATTTGGTATGATTGTAGCCTTCTGGGACTAATCCACAGGAAAATTGCCAAAAGTTAATATTTTTAGTTTTTAAGGGGTCTAAAGGGGGATGAAGGAACAAAATCTTATCTTTCAGTTAGTTGAAATACGAAAAGAAACTTGAAATTTGGTAGAATTGTGAATTAAACAGGCGCGAAACCGTAGGCCGAGTAAACGCGGAGGTCAAGGACAGAAACCCCAGCTGCGCCAAATTCAGGAAATGTTAAGAACAAATGCACTTAACTTACTATTGATGCAAAGGCTGAAACACAAGAAAGGCGAGGCCGAAGGCGGAATAAACGCGGGTGTCTGGGTTTGGAGCCCCACCTAGAAAAAGGCTAGTTAAAGAATATAAAAGCGTTTCAAACAATGCCATAATTCAAAATTGTCTCAATGCATTAACTATAGTATCATACAGAAAAAAAATGATAAAAAAATGATATAGTCTTCAAAACAGGTATTGACAAATTGGCTATCCCGAACAGCAGCAGAATTGATTTCATACACAAATGAAATGGAGCATTTGTTATGAATGAGTACTTTTTCAATTATGCATAAGTATATATGATTAAATTCATTGATTTTATCGTTTTGCTTATTTAGAATAATGAAAGAATTCTAGAGTTAGAATTTTCTAACGGCCCTGAACTACCGAAAAATTATGTCACGAGACGCCACTGCGTATAAAGTGTCGATGTTCTATTCTATATCTTTTTTGAAGGATTTAAGATTTGTATAGAGTGTTTATGACTAAGTGATATTTTCCAAATTAAGTGAAGTATTTCATTAATAATGATGTGAACATAAAGATTTCAATGTAACAGTTACTAATGTTGATAGGCAAATAAAAGATTGAAAAGATTTAATTCAAATTGCTTTCTGATTTTACAAATGAAACGTTTTTATTGTTCAAATTATGACTTGGCTCGTTGTTTGCATAATGCTTTAATACCTCTATTGTCTGACCTTTATAAAACTAACCTCTCTGTCTATCATGAAACACGAAGACCATAAAACCTACACTTATCGACCTTTCTTAAATCGCTGCATTGGAAGAGTCGAAATAAATACAAAATTATGTATTGATTTCTGAAAACAAATGCCTGAATCTTATCCATAAACTGCAATAAAGCAACTCCTCTTTTAAAATTCTATTCTCCACGTATACAAGAAGCAGTAGTTATACTTGTTTCAATTACAGTAGGAAGTCGAAAATCCGAACTAATTGGGACCACAGGAAGTTCGGATTTTCAAATTGTTCGGATTTTCGAAAATGACCAAGAAAATACCATTTAGGTTTAAATATACTGTACGCTATGCTCTTTCATCGATACAATGGTTATACAGTACATACAGTTAATTACAATACCGTACGTGATGCTACTTAAATTTAATGTTTCTGAAGAACCTGATCGTACACTAAATTACACTGTTCTTGTAACTCACATTTAAAACTTAACTTGTATAGGCCTAAGGGAAATAAAAATAAAAAATATGCATGACAAACAATTACATATGAATGAGCGTTTGTAAAAACACTGACATCACACAAAGGAAGTTGAATTAGTGTACTGTCACTAACTGCTAGGAACCGCGTTCGGATTTTTGACGTTCTGATTATCGACGTCCTACTGTATTTTTATTACGGTATATACAATACCCAATTAAATTCAAACTTCTATTTTTATTTTCAGAATAAAATTTTAGAATTAAGCTTCATTATATATATACTTCTCAGATTGTACTGATAGGAATATACATTATAAACTCTGTTCTAATAATAAACTTAGTTGGATTATCTCACAAAGACAAACATGTAATTCATTATTTTTTAACGCATATATCATGAAGTATCAAGTAATTCCACTAGATATTGAAATAAATGAAGCATTCATAGACGTCCGTCAAGCTGGCCCGCACAAATTTCATATTCAAACTAAAACAGTGCCAAAAATTTGTACCCAATATGTACCAATTTGTACCACTAAAATTAGAATTTGTACCCCCACCAATTTCGAAAAAATTGAATTTTTGATGGCGGGCCAGCTTGACGTCAAGCTGGCCCGCACAATTTATTTTTCTTTCCAATTCGAGCAAAAATGGTACCAAAAATTTGTACCCAATATGTACCAATTTGTACCACTAAAATTAGAATTTGTACCCCCACCAATTTCGAAAAAAAAATAACTTTTGATGGCTGGCCAGCTTGACGTCAAGCTGGCCCGCACAATTTATTTTTCTTTCCAATTCGAGCAAAAACGGTACCAAAAATTTGTACCCAATATATACCAATTTGTACCACTAAAATTAGAATTTGTACCCCCACCAATTTCGAAAAAATTGAATTTTTGATGGCGGGCCAGCTTGACGTCAAGCTGGCCCGCACAATTTATTTTTCTTTCCAATTCGAGCAAAAATGGTACCAAAAATTTGTACTCAATATGTATCAATTTTTACCACCAAAATTGGAATTTGTACCCCCCACCAATTTTGACAAATTTGAATTTTTCTCTTCAGTGTGTATACATTTAGTTTAAAAACAAAGCATTATTTATTCTTTTTTGTCAATTAGTTGTTTAATTTTCCCATCCTGGATTTAATTCCTCATCCGTCTTGAGGAACAATTTTATGGAACTGAGGTTCATTGTGAGATTTCACAATCTGAATATAATTCGTCTTATAGTGTAATCTTTAGTTTAGTCTTCCATTGTTAGTTTAGAGATAAGGTTAAAGCTTTTGATTGCTTCTATACATCATATGACTTAGAAAGTGCATACTTCATCCTCCTCCCTCTAGCTTTTTTTTTTTTTTTAATTGTATCCAGTTCATATTTCTGTTTAGAGGAATAGAAATAGGTCGACCAAATTCATCATGCAACCAAAACGAGGCAAACCACCCTCTATTGAGAAGCGTTATATCGAAAAGAAAATCATGAAGTATAAGGAGGAAGTAGTTCAAGATGGTACGTATTCTCTTAATTGATAAAAACACCAACTTACTTACAAAAAGAGTTGTGTTTTGAAAACTCGCATCGTGAATTGTTTCTGTCAACTTAAAAGCCATTTAAATAAAAATGCATGTATACAATACCATAATAATGATGAAAATTCTATTACTTATCAAATATATATTATAAATTTGAGTAGATACACATACGAAAACGTAGAAACATGTACAAGCGGAGTTAGGAATCGTCTGCTGCGGGGGGAAAGACCTACAGTACAGTCTCGCAAATTTTGACAGGTCTTGGTAGATGGCCATCTAATAAGTGGCATTTTTACTTTTTGTCAAAAAGTTGGAGGGGCAATGCCTCCCGTGTCCCATAGTTCCTTCCAGTAAATGAAACACAGAAAGGTCTCTGAATTAGCATAAGCAAGTTAAAAGAGGGAGCGAACCAGTTATATGGGTCATGCTGGCGCCGCAGGTTGGATAACCAACGTCGAGGGCATTTTCCAGTGCAATGGGAAGGAGTTGGAGTGAAGAGAAGATAACGTTGGCCTCTGAGCATACTCTTTTTTAGCTTTTCAATTCTGGGGGAGATGCATGGAGTTCACTAAATTTCATATTACTGCGTTATCTTTTTTGGTATTTTACCTAAAAATTTGGGGGGACGCGTTCCCCATCACCCCCGCTAACAACTCCCATTATCTAAGTCTTATCATCATGGTCAAGTTGCAGGAGGGAAGTTGACTGACGTAGTTTAACACTATAGAATTGACAGTTGGAAAAATTTCAATTTAGTATAATATATCACAAAAAAATTTATAACCGATCAACGGACCTGACGAAATGGTTTCGAGGGCCGGATTTTGTCAGGGGCCCGATTGCTTTTAACCGTAATTAAAACCTAAAGTGTATCTACAATAGTTGTAATAATTTTAACTATATATTTAGTGTCCCCCGGAACTCTGCTATGTTTTTCGGGGCTGACATGTTTTCCAGACATGTTTTTTAGGGGTTAGTGCCCCCCGGAGCTGTGTGAGTGCCTCCGGAGGAGACCAGAATAATACGTCTATAATATAATAATAAATAGAACAGTACCGGTACCAGGTGAAAATAACATTATTTTTTGAAATAAACACTGCTCACAAGTAAACCTTACGTTTGGGTGAATCGAGTTGCTGACTGAGACACATATGAGAAAGTAGTACTGAATGTAGTCAGTATTTCAGTGAAGTTGTAAGTGCGAAGCTCCAGGGGTTTACGAGATACAGCTACCAGAACATCACATGGAAGTACAGAATAGTCTTCATACAGTTGGAGGTAAAAGCCCTGTAAGACCTCTTGTAACGACAAAAGGTGAATAACAAATACATGGGCACATATTAGGACTAGGGGGAAGTCATATAGTAAGGATGTATCTGACGGTGGCCATCTTGAAATCCGCCATTTTGAATTAAGGTTAAGTTTTTAATATAGGAATAGGGTCATGTGATACATGATTTAAGGCGCAAATTTAATCAGAAGAACAATGGTGACGTTAATTTTGATTTACGCGCAATTGGTAAAAAGTTACAGGGAAATTAAATATTGTTGCATTATATGTATTAGTCCTTTACCCCACCTTGTAAATGTTGTGTTAATGATAATAATTAAATAAAAAGCAGGTGGATAAATATTTGGTCTATGGTAAGAGTTGCCTTGATGGCGGCCATGTTCAAATCCCTCATTTTGAATCACACAAATTTTAAATAAAACGCATAACAGTAACACCTTATTAATAGCAAATTTTACTAATTGAGGAATTTTCTGGAAGAAAGACCCAACTTCAATTATGACTCAATTCCACTTTGGTCATTTTTCCTTAAATTAGCAACTTGTTTATGCGATAACAAACGCTGGTTAATGATAAAGCAAAAATGGTTATACCGTTGGATTTGTGGTAAAATTTGCTATTAATAAGGTGTCACTGTTATGCGTTTTGTTTAAAAGTTTTGTCTGATTCAAAATGGCGGATTTGAACATGGCCGCCATCAAGGCAACTCTTACCATAGACCTAATATTTATCCATCTGCTTTTTCTTTAATTATTATCTTTAACACAAAATTTACAAGGTGGGTTAAAGGACTAATACATATAATGCAACAATATTTAATTTCCCTGTAACTTTTTACCAATTGCGTGTAAATCAAAATTAACGTCACCATTGTTCTTCTGATTAAATTTGCGCCTTAAATCATGTATCACATGATTCTATTCCTATTTTAAAAACTTAACCTTAATTCAAAATGGCGGATTTCAAGATGGCCGTCGTCAGGTATACCCTTACTATACAACTTCCCCCTAGTTCTAATATGTACCCATATATTTGTTATTCACCTTTTGTCGTTACAAGAGGTCTTACAGGGCTTTTACCTCCAACTGTATGAAGACTATTCTGTACTTCCATGTGATGTTCTGGTAGCTGTATCTCGTAAACCCCTGGAGCTTCGCACCTACAACTTCACTGAAATACTGACTACATTTAGTACTACTTTCTCATATGTGTCTCAGTCAGCAACTCGATTCACTCAAACGTAAGGTTTACTTGTCAGTGTCTGTTAGTTTGTCCGAATTTTCTTACATAGACTGGTGTCCCTAATACTAATAATTATGTATTCTGTGCATAACTTCGTGTGTTCTATTGAACGTATCATTTAACTTGGAAAATAACTAAGTTAAAAATAATAATTTCGCTCTAATATAAAGCCAATCAGGAAAAAAGAAAAAAATACATCTACTACGTCTAAACTACTCAACAGATTGATTAAAGAATGGAAGGAATACAAATCTCTGGGTGTAGACGAAATTTTAGCTGGGGGGGAGGAAATTGTGAAACGAGTTACAGAAACTCATTTTCCTCATCTGAAAAGAGGGAGGAATTGCCACAAGATTAGAAGTGATCAATCATCGAAAAAATGAAATGAACTTTTTAGCTTAAAGTTCCACTTTTATGCAAGCTAAGTGCTAAAGAAGACGGATGAAATTGTGTGATGGAAGAAATGGTGGAATGAGAAACAGGGAAAAAACGAGAGAATCCCGAGAAAACCCACGGATACGATTTCGTCCACCACGAATCAATCATTGTTCCGATTCCAAGAAAGGCGACAAGATCGACTGTAATAATTATCAAGGCCACTGGCATATTTTCGATTTTGTTTCGGGGGGCTTTGCTAACTTTCGGGGGGGGGGGGGGCTTTGCCTGGAAATGTGAAAATTCTGCAAGATATTTCATTTACTTTACTATAGTAAGTAAGATTTCGGGAGGGGCTTAAGCCCGGAAGCTCCCCCCTTAAATATGTCACTGATCAAGGCATCTGTCTTCTGTCAACATGCTATAAAATTCTTTCAAACATAGCAAGACTGACGCCATACGCGGGTGAAATTGCTGGATGTTAACATTGTAAATTTAGGTTCAATTGATCAATTTAATTATTAATCAATTTACCATTCGATTAATACTCGAAAAGAAATGAGAATATAATAATGAGGTTTTATTGGACGCTTGTGGGGACATGGGTTTAGAAGTAAATAGAGAGAAACCTAAATACATGGAAATCCGCTGGGATTATAATACTGCATATGGATATGTCAAAATATGAAATAATATTTTCGACAAAGTGGATACTTTCAAAAATGTAGCATCAACATTAGCAGACCAAAGCTATATGTAAGAAGAAATTACATCTTGACTGAAAGCCGGGAATTCGTGTTATTATTCAGTTCAAAATCTTTGATCTTCATGAATTATGCTGAGAAACTTGAAGCTTAAAATATTTATAAAACGATAACCATGCCTGTTGAACTATATTGTTGCGAAACATGGTCGCTTACAAGAAAGCAGACAGAGTATTTGACAATACAGTAGGTCATTCGTTTTATATGCGATCATTTTGATCATATTTGATCATATTCGAAATATCCATGGTGAATGTCCGCATTCTTGTCTTACAACTTTCTTTATTCTCTTCTCTTTGTCTTCCTATAAGACCTGTTTGGTTTTCTAGTCCATGTACTACTCGTCTATCTCTCTAGTCTGTTCCTTTCTTCTTCAGAACTTTAAACAGTGTGTTCCATTTCGCGTTATCAAATGCCTTTTCTACATCGATGAACGCTCTTACAACCACTAAAGTTTACTCTTAGAAACTGTTCGATTATCAGTCGTATAGCCTCTCCTGTTCCTTTAACTGACGCCAAATAAGTCTTTGGACAGGTTCTCCTCTATTCTTTTTTCCACACGTCTTCGAAGTATTCTTATAATTATTTTTGACACAAGTAATATCTAACACTATTGTTTTCACATTTAACTCTCAAAATCTTTTGGTACTTTACCTGTTACGTACATTTTGTTTATTAGTTTATACAAACCTCCTTTCACTCTTTATCCTAAATTCTTTATAATTTCAGCTGGTATTTCACTTGGTCCGGTTGCTGCATCTGACTTCAGTGTTTGCACTGCTTCTTCAAATGCCACTTCTAAAATTGATGGTCCCAAGTAATCTTCATGTACTTCTTCATCTACCACCGTTCCTTCCCGGTTCAGTTTCTTTGTAAACTTCTGCGCATTCCTTCCATCGATGTGTTCTATCTTCTTCCTATACCTGAACGTTTCCGTCTTTGTCCTTTATTACATTTGCAGTGGTTCTGATGTGATAAACTTAATTTTTCACGTTCTTGTAAGCTTGTTCTATGTCTCCAGTCTTCATATTTTCATCAATTTCCTAGCATTTGCTAACCACTCTTTTCTTGCCTTTCTTGTTTATCAGGTTTCTGTATTGCTTGTATACTTCGTCGTCCTTGTTTAGTTTGCAACTTCTTCGCTTTTCCACTAATTTCAATATTTCTTCAATTATCCATGCCTTGTAGTTCTTTTTTCCTGTTTCCCCATGTAATCATCACAGCTTTTGATTATTCCTGCCATTAAGCCCCTCTTACATAATATTTTTCGCAGTATCTGTCGTGGTAACTCATCTATCTGTCGAGGCCGCGGTGGCTCAGTGGTAGAGCGTTCACCTCTGGTGCTAGGGGTCTCTGGTTCAAACCCTGCTCCCACCAAGTGAACTTTGTGGTGGACAAACACTGTGTGCGTGGGTTTTCTCGGGGTTCTCCCGTTTCCTCCCACTTTCTTCATTCCACCATTTCATTCATTACTCATTATCACCGTCTCCTTTAACCTAACCGGCATAACCGTGGGACGTAAAACTCAAAATTTCATTTCATTTCATTTCATATATCTGTCGCTCTCCAGAATTCTTTATGAGTCTTGACATCTTTCTTAGTTTGAGTGAATTCCACTTGATGCACGGTTATAATATTCGCGTCATCTTATAGAGATCGATAACCAACACGAGGGAGTCATCTGTGCCCACATCTGCACCTGAGTAACTTGTACATAGCTTTACTTGGTTTCTGAATCTGTTTCCGATTAGAATATTGTCTATTTGGTACTGTTCACTACCTCCTGGTTTGACCAAATAAGGTATAGTTTTAAAAATTACATAAATTCAAATTTCTCGAAATGGGTGGAGAAACAAATTGTACTTTTCGTGGTACAAATTGGTACACGTTGGATACAAATTTTGGTACAGTTTTCATTCGAATTAAAAAGAAAAATGCGTTGAGCAGGGCAGATTGACGTCAAGCTGGCCCGCCATCAAAAATTCATATTTTCGAAATCGGTAGGGGTACAAATTCTAATTTTGGTTGTACAAATTGTTACATCTTGGGTACAAATTTTTCGCACCATTTTTGTTCGAATTGGAAAGAAAAATAAATTGCGCGGGCCAGCTTGACGTTAAGCTGACCCACCATCAGAAATTCATTTTTTTCGAAATTGGTGGGGGTACAAATTCTAATTTTAGTGGTACAAATTGTTACATCTTGGGTACAAATTTTTCGCACCATTTTTGTTCGAATTGGAAAGAAAAATAAATTGCGCGGGCCAGCTTGACGTTAAGCTGACCCGCCATCAAAAGTTCATTTTTTTCTAAATTGGTGGGGGTACAAATTCTAATTTTAGTGGTACAAATTGGTACATAATGGGTACAAATTTTTGGTACCGTTTTTGTTCGAATTGGAAAGAAAAATAAATTGTGCGGGCCAGCTTGACGTCAAGCTGGCACGCCAAAAAAAATCAATTTTTTCGAAATTGGTGGGGGTACAAATTCTAATTTTAGTGGTACAAATTGTTACATCTTGGGTACAAATTTTTCGCGCCATTTTTGTTCGAATTGGAAAGAAAAATAAATTGCGCGGGCCAGCTTGACGTCAAGTTGACCCGCCATCAGAAATTCATTTTTGTTTCGAAATTGGTGGGGGGTACAAATTCTAATTTTAGTGGTACAAATTGGTACATATTGGGTACAAATTTTTGGTACCGTTTTTGTTCGAATTGGAAAGAAAAAGAAATTGTGCGGGCCAGCTTGACGTCAAGCTGGCCCGCCATCAAAATTTCATTTTTTTCGAAATTGGTGGGGGTACAAATTCTAATTTTAGTGGTAAAAATTGGTACATATTGAGTACAAATTTTTTTGTACTGTTTTAGTTTGAATATGAAATTTGTGCGGGCCAGCTTGACGGACGTATTCATAGCATACGCAAATCCAGTAGCCAAAGTCGTGAGGAAAAGAGGCATGGAGCTTGTACGGTACGCTTAAGGGGGCAGTCTACTAAAAATGATACAAAAGCTAACCATTTTTCTTTTGCCCATTTTTAGTAAGTGAAAAGAGATAATGAAATGTAACTCACCACAATAATAGATAATGTTATTCTACACCCGAAAATACGAATCGGAAAAATTTTCAGTGTTGTCATGCATATAAACTACAGTGTGGTCAGGATATGAATTGTCCAAAAATCTACGTTAAGGCAGCGTCTAGAAAAATGAACTCAACGGTAATTGATGACTTACCATGTTGTCTTGGTTCCTTGTTGACTACTTTTTAAATAATATTTGTATTTATTTTGTAATAAACAGAAAGTGTAATTTTAATAACTTTCTGATTATTAAATTGAAATCAATGCAATCTTAAAAGGTAAATCAAATATAGAACTAGTTTTGGTTTAACGCCTCAAGATGTTGCTAACTTTAAAATGTCTCCGTCCCTCTCCTCACTGCTTGTAATGTAGAGCAATCTTTCAATCAGTGCAAAGCATCAACATGAAATAGTGTAACAGTGCTTTCTCAAATACACTGTAAACAATAAAACAGCATTTAAACACTTTTAGTACAGATGTTGAGGGGGAATATATCAATTGTGAGTTTATAAGTGTCCTTTGCGTGTCCAAAAGCGTTCATTCTCCGAAAACAGTATCTAGTATGACATATTTAAAACTTCTTCTCGGCAAACAGTTCGAAAACAAAGTGATAGCATACATTTTGCACATTTTGTAATACATCTGGGACATACTTGGACAACACAGTATCTTTTTCTTCTTCTTTATCTTTTTCTTGTACCCGTTGGGGTGTTGGGTCCTCTGTGCATCGTCTATATTTTACTCTGTTTGCAGCTAATTTCTCCATTTCTTTTAGCGTCTTCTTCTTATTTGCTATCTGCTCGATGTTATTTATCAACATTCTTCTTGGTCGTCCTCTCGTTCTTCTACCTTCTGTTCTGGCTTCTAAATCGGTGAATATGTGTCAACTGGAGGTGTTCGAAGAGTGTCGGTAATGTGTACAGTGCCCTACTGTATCTAAAAATTGTTTATGTATTTTTTTGCAGTGTAGTTTTGTAACAGGGAATGAATAATCGAAAGTTAGTAATGTGTTCAAAATACACACTTCATTTTAGGACTGACTGTAAGAATTAAAGAAATGAATAAAAGAAACGATGCTATCAAAAAACATATTCTATAAGGTGGTTTACTAAATTATTAGGCCTAGTCAAAATAAAAATTAATGAGAACATTGAGAACCATGTAAAATACTTCTTATTGGAATTATTCTTTGCTTAAATAAATTTATATCAAGTTTGCAACAGGAAATATTTTATAATTTCACCTATTCGATAAAGCTAATTAATGGGTCTGTAGCGTATCGTTTTAAAACATTAGTGCACTCTGTTAATAAATTGTTTATTTATTAGTAAATTGTTAATTCATAACTCATTAATTTTTTTAGTGTGGTACTTTTTATTATTTGATTAGAATCCAAGAGATTACAGAATTATTTATACTATTAGAAAAAGGAACTCAACACAAGCATGTAGACAAATTTAACAATGCAAGACAATTTAACAATATATATGTAGAAACATAGACTATGAGAACAATAATATAGGAAACGTTTTACAAAATTTTTCATGATTTACAATTTTACTAACACCAAGAATGCTTAAACTCTTCTCTGTCTCTTTACTTTCTTATTCGCCTGTTCTACGTGCCTCTTGTTCCGCTTTGCTGGCCTCAGAAATTGTTTGTTTATTTATTAAATTGTTGATTTAATTTGACGTCACACACATATATTAGAAAATAACTGGTGAAAAGCCTCTTTGATTCATTATTTACACATAGTCACACATCTCTAGTCCATATGTATAGCGATATAAAATCAATTATTACTAATTGAACTTTAAATTCTAGTACTGCTTATTAATGTGCTAGCTGTGAAGCTTCTCTTAAAGTTTTCCCCTCCTTCGTGGAGCTTTCTAGGTGTCTGTCTGAGTGTCTGAGGAAGACAACCTAAGTTCTTGAAGTTGTAACAAATTAATTTAGTTGCAATAAATAAATGTATTGCTCTGGTCAGAAAGTTTTAGCTTCCAGTCCTAACGGATACAACTACAACAGAATTTAGACGCAATTCCTAATTTCAAAAACTTTGGTAGATTGTTTGCATCATTTAACTTCACAAGGCCTAAATGGTTGTGAGTACTTGAGGAAATTTCTTAGTAGACCGGATTCATTCCTAGTAAACCACACTTCATATCAGAAACATGTTACTCCACATAACTATTACGTAGAAAATGTGAATATTGAATCTTATCAACTACGAACTTCATGTTCAATTTAGTATAAGAATCATGATTGTATTAGAGAAAATTATATTTATTTTGAACACTTATTTTTTTGGACTTCTACAGACAAGTGGTTGTTGAATCTCATTCTCTTCTATAAAAGAATTTGAACCTCATTTGAATATTATAACAACAAATTATTACACATGTTGTTTGATCAGAAAATTTTGTGTATACAAACAAAGCAGGGTTCTTAAAAGACGAAATCAGATTGGATAAACTGCAGGAAAACAAGCATTTTGTTGAAGCTACACAGCGACAAATGATAGTGTTTAAAAAAACTCAATTTCAACACAGGCCCACGAGTCTGAGCATGACTAACAGTTAGCATGTAATTTCAACACTTGTGATCCTGTGTTGCGGTTAACACAGGCCTGGTGTTACCGGTTTGACACAGAGATTATGTGAAAATATCCTGCGGTAAAGCTTCAGAACTAGGTAGTTCAAGAAGAGAACGCAATAATAGAAGCAGTGCCGGGTGTTCTGTGTTGTTGGTAACGCCTCAACTAGTATGATGAACGCAAACAATTGAGTAATTGTAATTGAGCAATTGTAATATTTCATAACAATAGTTTTGTGATCATATTTTATTTTCTAACAACATTCACATGAGTAGAAGTTCTGATAACTGTACACTATCTTCCTCACCGTCGCCGACTATATTTCATTTCTCGTAACTACTTATAAATCATTTTTATCATACTTTATAGTCTTTATAAGAGTCATGTGCGTTTGATACGAAAGAGTTTTTGTAAAAATACTTGCGATGTAAAAGCGAAATAGAGCGCTTTAGTTATCGAGTGTTAATATCTTATGCACATTGTCCTATGAGCTTGTGGTAGACACCATCTTATACGGGAGTTTCTCAATGTTTTTCCATGTATTCCTTCTCTTCATATTTCCAATTGTTTGGTCATCATTTTTGTAGACTCCCTATTGATCTATCTCTTTTACCTCGCAAGACTATCTGGTAGACATCAAACTTAAGATTTCATTTCTCGCATGCCTTCATTCTGACTGAATAAACAAGTTTCACGTGATGTCATCAATGGTCAATTTTATTTATTTGTTTGTTGAATTTTAGCACCCTTTTTCAGCACCGAAAGGCATTCTTATAGTTTACGTAAGGTGGAATTCGAGCCATCGAAAGGCGTTCAACGCTCTCCCATTACGAATCAAAGCCGGGATCCCGCCTAAGGCGCACACGCTAATCTTGAGACAAGCAAGGAGGTTTCAGTGATTGAATTGAGATGGTACGATACCGTATGGTATGCTGGCAGAAAATTAATATGTCAAAAATCATACCAACCGCAAAAATTTTGAAAATAACTCCTATAACTACAAGGATTGCAGTATATCCAAAATAAATCTATACATACAAGCATATCAGTAATAATTTATTTCCTATTTGAACACTGTACTTCATAAATTCTTTCTCAACTAAAATATAATATGCAGAACCTGATTTTCTGCAGTAGCAACAAAAATACACACAACATCCTTTTCTTTCTTTCTTTTTCAAGATAAATTTACAACGAATGAACCTTTCGAGCATAGGGCTGGAATAAAATAAAGACAATATAATTCACTACTAGTAGCTACAAGAAACTTTACTTAACACCCAAAAGGGTTATTGACAAGCAAACGTGTAAGAGCTAGTATGTACTTTTGCTGACGACTGTATTTTCCTGTCGGCAGAATGTTCAATGAGTTAGCGTGTGCATGTCTTTACGGAAACGACGATGATGAAAAATCAACCAATCGTAAGCATTTACGTGTCCATCATCAATGTTAGATGGACTTCAAGGACGCCTGCCGCATAAATATTTTCCTACAGTTTTGTAACGAAGGTAGTATGTCACTTGCTTAAATAGAATGGGCTCTAGACTATTGATCACACAACCAGGAGCGGAGAAGAGAAAAATATCAGCTTCTGTAATATACAAGCGACAGAAAACAGTTCTATTGATTCTCAATATGCACGAATACATACAACGATAACAAATCATGGTCATTTCTTTTTTAACGTGCCATTTCTTTCCTGGTAGATATTTTAAAATATTCATATATGACGCGTTCGTGTGCACAAGGAAATCAAGTAAATTTTTGGACATTTTAGATACTTCTCATCTTTAGAAGCTCCTTCCAGAGCATAAAAGATTCATATCCAGATATTATAAATGTCTAATAATAATAATAATAATAATAATAATAATAATAATAATAATAATAATAAAACAGTGTTACACTTTCCATTTACTTATATGCACCTACAAACTTTGTCTGATTTTCTTAGATCTTTCGAAACTGGACTTGGTTCCCTTGTGCTCTGAACGTCCTATATACATGCTAAATGATGGGCAGTAGAAGCAATGAACCTTTATATTTAATGTATCTAATGTAAATATAACAACTAACTAAGCTTTAATATTTAAAAATGTTGCACTAGATCAATATTTCCCAACCTTGTTTACTTGGCAACCCGCTCGTAAACTACGTTTAGCGTGGGAAACCTGGGTTCTATTCCCGGCGGGATATTATGTGGTTCGGATACCACATTAAGCTTTAAGTCCACGTCTCATATAGCTTCGTTACTGAAAGGGACACTAAACTCACAAATAAAACCGTTCGGAAACCTGCATATTTCACTACCATTTCGCCATTTCCCGCTCATTGGTCATACGACGCAACCCGCAATTTCAGACGCAGAATTCAATAAGAAAAATCAATCAAAGGATAGTATATGTATTCATGTGATATATAATGGTATGCAGGCCTTTGAATTCTGAGTCACAGACCATCAACATTCGGGTGGGTTTATTGAAATTATATTATATATGGCATGCTATCGACGATACTAATCTGATCTTGACCAAATTTGTCATGCTAGTAGACCTCATGTAATTTAATACGTATGCTGTATGTAATATCATGGTATACATGCCATTAGTTCTTGTGTTATAAACCATCAAATTTGTTTTTGTACATAATAAATTCAAAAAAATTCACTGTATTGCAATAAACAAAACCTATCTGATCTTAACGTAACTTGGCATTGTGGTTGACATTCAAAAGCTTTGTATAATTCGAGCTGAGCATGAAATATTATGGTCACAAATCATTACTTTCCAAGTTATCGGCCATCGAAGTTTGGTTTGAACTCAGTGAAATCAAGAAATTTTACTAAAATGTGATTGGTGAAATTTTTCTGATCTTGCTCAAAATTGGGCTGGTGACAGAACTTTGAGCTTAGTACACATATGAAATAATATGTTGTGTAGTCCTTTAGTTCCTGAGTTAATGACCATCACAATTCGGGTTAAACTTAATGAAAGGATATTATACGTATATGACATCCTATTGATGAAACTAATCCAACTTTGCATATCTACAGGTTTTAACAAACTCAATATGCATATGAAATATTATGACCTACGTACCTTTAATTTTCAAGTTATAGCCCATCAAACTTGGGTTTGGATTTAATGTAATTAAGGCGTTTCACTAAATCGCAATCGACGAAATGTGTCTGATATTGACCAAATTTGGCATGGTAGAAGATTCTCACGATCTTTTTATGCTTTCAAGCATGAAATATTATAATGTCCGAGTCATTGGCCATCGAAGTTAGGTTTGAACTCAACAGCAAAGAAATTTCACTAACTTGCAATTGATGGAACTCATCTAATCTTGACCAAAATTGGGATGGTGATAGAACCTTATAAAGGTTAGTATACATATAAAATATTATGATATGCAAGTTTCTGAGTTATAGCCCATTAGCGTTTTAGTTCGACGTAGTGAAAGGATATTATAAATCGCATGCTATCAACAAAACTCATTTGACCTTGACCAAGCTGTCATGGTGATACACAACAACGAAATCAGTATTCATACGAAATATTATGATATGAGGACCATTGGTCCTCCTCGATTTATTTGACCATCAAATTTGGGTAACATCAAGAAATTTCACTAAATCAGACCGATAAAACTAATCCGATCTTGATCGAACTTCATATGGTAATAGACCTTAACGAGCTTAATACGTACCAGCTAGATATAAAATATGGTGTGTAGATCTTTGGATCCAAAATTATTGACCATCAAAGTTGAGTTTGGACTCAATGAAATTACGAGTTGAGTTGAGTTGATTTTAAGTTTAACGTCCCGTTCAGCAGCGAGACTATGTAACACATGAACCTACTGATTAAACGTGGAATCCGAACCACATGATCTTCTGCCGGAAATCGAACCCAGATCTCCAACGTCAAAGGCGCATATGCTAACCGCTTAGCCACGAAGGAGCTCTCAATGAAATTACGAAATTTCAGTAAAACGCGACTGGTAGAAGTCATTCGATTTTGATCGAATTTGGCTATTAATAATAGCCAAACTAATGATATTTATATTTATATTTAGTAAATTGCGTACTATTGTCAAACAATTTAAATCAAAAGTTATTGAGAGATAAAGGCACGCATCCTAGAGGAGCGTGAGAAACGAGCAAAGGGAAGGGGGGCACAGGTTGCTGAAACGTTAATATTGTATATAGCAGAAGCTAAAGAAGACGGTTAGAAATAATTATTCAGTAAAATCTCATCTGAGCCAAAGCTAAAATCACATACACTGAAGATAAATGTAATACTAGCCCAAAAAAAACTCATCCATTGGCTGGTTGACCTGTATTTACGTCCTTTATCAAAAGCAAGGCTGTATAGGGCGAGACTTGCTTGGAGTTTAAAGTGAGATGTAAACAACTCTAATACATTCTGTGCTCTCCCATCGGAAAACGAAACCTATACCTCCTGTACGAGAGGAACCCAGTTCACAGGTTTTACACAAGAGGACGCCAAACAAGCAAAAAAAAAAAAAAAAGTTGGGAATGTATTTTCAAACTGGCCAATTCTTATCTAATTCTGTTTGCAAACAATTCTAATAATTTTGATTTCATGAAACGAAGTTGAATCTATCATTTCTTGATGCTAGCTAACGATTTAGCTAGGTCGTCTCTCTAACCGAGCTTCCAGATATTGTATGTATGTTTAAAGATGCTGTAAACGATTTAGAAATGTTATTGTAAAAAAATGTTCCAATTTAGAAATAAACGAAATCAAGTTTATTTTCATAGCTTTAGTTTAGTATAACTAAATTTTCAACATAACATTTCTTTCGCTTTCAGTTTTTGAACCTGGGGAAAATGAAAATGACGAAGAATATAGGAAAATCCACGAAGAATATAAAAACCTGGTAAGTTTGAAGTTTCTCCTTAAATACTATTTTCAAATTTTTCTTCAACAATTTATTTTAGTATCTTACGGTTACTTTAAAGTAATTTATTTAGAATAATAATTTCGTTGTTTTCCTTAGCATGAATGAATTAATGACATGAAATTTAGCGGTTTATCATTATGTGAAGAATAACATTAAAAATAAAACTTTCTAAAAAGATCTTCTAAGCACTCCTTTTATATATTACATAAAATATCGGTACTAAAGATTTGCACTGTAACCAATAACCGTGAAAATAAGTGCCTCCTACCATGAAAAATATACGGTTTACCGTTTTCCTAAAATAATGGTAGGAGACCGTTTACCTGTCAGATACTTGTGTCGGGCATGCGCATTGGAGAGAAAAAGCACATGTTCGAAGCGAGGATTGATGGCGCATAGGTTCGGATGTGTTGTGCTTTGTTTTGTTTTGTTTCTTTCTTTTGTTTGTTTGTTTAGTGTGTGGTTTTCTGGTGTGATATATACAGTAGGCCTACTACTATTGAAGATATCCTGGAAATTCAACGTTAAGCAAGGTAGTGTATGGGAAAGCACCATATTAATATTTGAACTTTGTTCGGTGACAAACAAAACTTTAGTTGGCTATCGTGGCAAGCAGATCGCTCCAAAGTGTAACGATTCAAAACCAAGAAGCTGCTGGATCTATAAACTAAAGTCTTATGATAGTGTAGCCAACTACGAGTGGTGGTGAAGCTAGAATTAGAATTACAATGTTGAAATACTTAAAAAAAAAGAAAAGAAAGAAAAAGAAAGAAAAAATCTTTTAGGAAAAGTGCTTCGTAGTTTACCGTACTTAATACAGCATTACATAAATTGTGTTGCATCAACTGGAATATTTCATGTTACAGAAATAAAAGTATACTGTCACTCATGTGTACCCGAAGGAGGGGCAGGGGGTTGCTCCCCTAGCTAATGAAAACGTATTAAATTTCTTAATACAAATAAAAAATATCAAATGTAATAGGGTATATAGTAACCAGGAAGATGAGTCCCCTAGAAACTTTTCATCGGGCGCCCATGCTGTCATTATTTTTTTCTGGATAAATGAATTGTTAGATTTGAAAAATATTTCTGTAAATGTTTTTATCTTTAAGTTTGTTCTGAGTACCTATAATCTGTTCTGGTGTCTTGTTGATACATTTGAGCGTTTAATAAATATGCAAAAGTTCGATACTCTGGAAGTTTGGTGACTTTTTTTTTTTTTTTTTTTTGTAGCATTGATGCCACTGCTAATTATGCAAACACATATTTATTAATTTGGGATAGCAAATAATGGATACTGTAGGCATTGTTGTGAGAAGTCATATGGTTTTACACTTGTTTAGTCGTACTTCTGGTCATTCTAAGCTATGTTGTCGTGTGCCTGCTTGGTTATCTGAAACCGTAATAATGTGACTAATCGAATGAATCGCTGATTAGAATATTTAAGGTCTATTAGTCTACTGGTACTCATAGCTAAAATACATGCAATAAAGCTACTCTGATTTTCACGAAGCTTTGCACCCCTTGTAAACAATGCAGACTGCAGTGCAGAAATGTTGCCAACTAATTAAACAAAAAATGTTATATGCAATTTTGTGCTAAGAAATGAATAAACAAACTGAAGGGGGAAAACAATGAGATTAAAAATAAAATGTCATGGGCTTGTGATAGGAGAATCAGGAACCATTTTCTCTCGTTTGCAGTGGCGTACGCACTGTTCTCCTGAATCTTTGAACTACTGTGTAAACGCAGACACGCACCAGGAGGAAGAAGGTTGTAATTTCTTCTACCAGTGTAAATTACAACTAAAACTTACTATCCCCACTCCTAACGTTTCCTCTAGCTGAGAATCTGCCTAAAATGTTAGGATTCAGAGCCACTACTACATGATGACTTAGTGTTCCTACTAGCAGATCTATGATTGGATGGATGGATTAAAGTTTATCTTCCCCTTCAACAATAAGGTTCTATGAGATTAGGACCTACAGCCGAACGAGTGATTCGAACTACATGAATTTCCTCCGGAAATCGAACGCGGGTCTCCTGCCCGACGACGAGTACGCGGATCATATAACAACAAAGGAGTTAATTATCAGATTTAGAAACATGTGCCGTTCACTCACGACTTCTATTCAAAATTGAGGTCTTTTTTTTTTTTAAACCTTACTTTCCGTAATTTTATTTTAGTTTATTTTATTTTAGTTCAAGCACAACACAACAGGCTCTAGGCCCAATTATTGTGTTGCCTTTGACAACGAAATACATATTAATACAAAACAATGAGATATACAAATAATTAAAAGAAATACACATAACAAAATAGACAATTTAAAAAAAACACATTCATATTGTCTTTAGCATATGAGCTCCTTATATGCCGTTTTCAAAACATGCCTGTTTAATTGTTCTTTTGTACACACTTTCCGACATGCTAAATATATCAATATTGAAGTCTTTTTCGACTTCATTGTGGAGAGTGCTTATCCTCCATATAGGAGATTTCCGAAGGATATTTGTTCTTGCCTTTCTTTGATAAAACGTAGATGTGTTTCCTATCCTCGTTCTGGTTGATGGGACTTGAAAACAAAGTAACGAACGCAGCTCAATAGAGTCAATTTTATCATGTATTAATTTATATAAAAATATTAGATCATTATATCTTCTTCTTTCGTATAAAGTGGGTAGTTGATAATTTTCCAGTAACTCTCTGTAAGATTCATATTTCGGGTAAAGCTCAGTTTTCCTGTACGTTAGAAGTCTTAGGAATTTTTTCTGTATTCCCTCAATCATATCACAGTATTTTTGCATATTTGGTGTCCACACAACAGTAGCATATTCTAACTTAGACCGAACGTAAGTGAAGTACAATTTCATTAAAGTTAAATCATTACGAAACTCTTTACCTAGCCTCATGATAAAACCAAGGTTTCTATAAGCCTCGCTCGTTACTGTTTCCATATGATGTTTAAAGGTTAAATTTTGATCAAAGAAAATTCCAAGATCTTTGATATACTTGGGAGAGCTTAATTTTGTCCCATCAATCGAATAAGTATAGTCTACATAACTATTCTTACGTGTAAAACGTAGGAAGTTACATTTATTTACATTCATTTTAAATTTATTTTTATTACACCATTCCATAATGTTAGTTAAGTCTTGTTGTACTTTCTCGCAATCATCAATTGAATCTACCTTAATATATATTTTGAGGTCGTCTGCAAATAGAAGACAGTTAGCATGTTTAATCCTAGTCGGCAAATCATTCACTGCTAAGAGAAACAAAAGCGGTCCGAGATTTGAGCCCTGGGGAACTCCTGACAAAGCATTGAACTTTTCAGAGATGCACCCTTTATAAACAACTGATTGCCTACGGTTACTTAAGTAGGAAGATATTAACTGTTTGTACTCTTGAGAAAAGTGGAAAGAGTTTAATTTGGCTAGTAAAATGTCATGATCCACTAGGTCAAAGGCTTTAGAAAAGTCAGTATAGATTACATCCACCTGATTACCTTTATCTATCTCCGTTGAGATGTAGTTAGTAATGATGGCCAGGTTCGTGGATGTTGATCTATCTCGTACAAAGCCGTGTTGGAAGGTCGATAGCACGGGTTTCACATGATTTAGAACACGTTGATAAATAATCTGTTCAAATACCTTTGAAAATGGTGACAATACTGATATGGGTCTAAATTTATCTATATCTCTAGTTCCGTTGGCCTTCGGTATCGGACAGATTATGGTTTCTTTCCACTTTTCTGGAAAAATTCTTGTCTTTACTGAGATATTCGCTATAATATGTATGGGATATTTAAGAATGTCCATACAACCTTTCAGTATATAAGGTGGTATGCCATCTGAACCACAAGACGTTTTTGGCTTCAATTTTCTTATCGCTTCTTCTACTTCTTCCATTTTTATTTCATTGAGTACTAACAGATCTAATGTATCATATACAGGTTTATCAGGAGTGTAATGTTGTATATTATATTTAGCACCGATATCTGAGTATACTGACCGAAAATAATTAGCAAACGCATTAGCAATATCGTTGTTGTTTTTTAATTCCTGACCATTAAAGGTAAGAAACCCAGTTGAAATATGTTTAGTTTTACTTTTAATGTAGTTCCAGAAATAACAAGGGTCCGTGCCTATTTTATTTTCCGTTTCTAATATGAACGTTCTAAGAGCTTGTGATATTTCTAGTTTTATTTCCCTGCGCATTTTGCGAAACTCCTCCCTGTGAAATGAAATATTCCCCTTTCCACTTTTCCACTTTTCATGATGGTATGATTTTGCTTTAAGTTTTTTAATGATACTAGCCGTAAACCAGCACGGATAATTATGGTTAGTGAGTTTCTTAGGAGGAACACTTGCACCTAAAACGTTATGAAGTATTTCGTAAAATTTATCTACTACAACATCAACATCATTTGAAAGCTTAAGACAGTCCCAATTCACATTTGATAAATCATTATACATTTTTAAGAAGTTAGCCCTTCTAAAGTTGTAACCCTGGAAGTTATTTTGGGATTTCATTTTTGGTGGTCGTTTATATGACCATAAGATTACCAGTGCTGGATGATGGCGATCTTCGGACACCAATGACATTTCCGCTCTTTCAACTTCCACTCCTATGTTAGATATTACTAAATCTAATGTACGATTATTTTCGTTTCCAACATTGTTATATGTACTTAGACCAAACAAGCTCATGAAATTATACAAACTTTTACAAGTACCAGTTAAATGCTCAAAAGAAAATGCCACTCCTGTTATTTCTGGAATATTAAAATCTCCAATACACAAAACAGCACTTCCCACAGAAATGTTGCCCTCAATGAATTGAAAAAAGTTTTCGTAAACAGCCATGTTTGAATCCGGTGGTATATAAACAGCACATACAAATACGTTTGATGACCTTATTGCTACCTTTGCTATTACACATTCAAATCCCCTATCATATGAAGCAACATTATAAACAGAGTGCACATGCAGCCCAGCTACAACAACTCCCCCTCCTTTAGCCCTCCCAGTCAGTTCAAGATTCCTATCTTGGCGAAATACGGTATATCTTGAATCAAAGAATTCCGCGTTGTGTATACCATCACAAAGCCCACTCTCAGTTATTATAATTAAATCGTAATTATTTGCTAATACATTTGTATAGAATTCAAATTGTTTGCTACGTAGTCCATTCGCGTTTTGATAATATACAGAAAATTGTTTATTTTGAGCACTGCTTTTGTTATCAGATTTGCTGGGGGGATTAACAATGCAGCAAACTGAGCCATCCTTCTGTCAAGGTCGCCCCTTTCCCCTTCCCCGAGACACAGTTGATGCTCTTGTTTTTCTTGGAGGATGAGAACTAGAGGGTTGATTGTGGGGGGTAACTGGTTCACTCACCTGTGCTTCGGAATGACATTCCTTTGCCACCGTTGCCATCTCCGGATTCTGATCCTCTTTTGGACTCCACACACTTACTGCGGTATTCACAGACACTTCACTATTATTCAGACGCACTTCACTGTTATTCACACGCACTTCACTCTTCGCAGCCTTTAATTCATTTAGTGTGTAAGGTTTGTTGTCTATATAGAGTTTATCAAACCGAAGCCTAACGTTCTTTCCACGAGATTTCTCCTCCTTTAAAAACATGTTAAGTTCTCTTCGAGTCTCTCGAACGGCTCTTGAAAAGTCTTCCGTTATAACAACAGGAGAACCTTTTGCACGAAATGCATTTTTTAGAATTATTGTTTTGGTCTTATACGAAGAAAGTTTAGCAATGATTGGAGAATTTTGACCTTTCCCTAAACGATGTGCCCTTTCAATATCATGCGAACTAAGTTCGATTCCCAATTGTTCCTTGCAGAATGCTCTCACTAAGTTTTCAGATTCTTCCCACGTTTCATTGAGTTCTCGTCGTATGTTACGGAATATAATGTTGTTTCGTCTCGAGTGATTTTCCAGTTTGTCGATAGTTTCCCTATTTATTGCGATCTCCTGCCTTAGCATTTCATTGTCCTTCCGTAAGTTAGTTACTTCCTCCACTACATTATCCATCTGCTTCTTGAAATCTCCTACCACGTCATACAGTCCCGTAATTTTCTTATCCATTTCTTCTAATTTCTTGAATAAGTCGTCCGTTGAATAAGGCCCAGGGTTTGTCTCAATGCCGCTAATAATTAGGAGAATCGCTACTACCGTAGTTACACTTATTGTCACACCAAACGCAGCGTCATAGCACGGACCGGTTTCTAGTTTGCAACACTGCCCACGAGCGATACCTTGAAATAGGCCTATTCTTGCTCTCCAGCTCTCCACACCAACACCCATATTTCACACCTGACTGATTTCTGGAGCTCAAGAAATACACGTCCGTCACGTACGGTTGTGTCCCACAATTCACGGTACGGTTGTGTCTTGGGGGGCCGCGGTGGCTCAGTGGTAGAGCGTTCACCTTTGGCACATGGGGTTCCTGGTTCGATCCCAGCTCGCGTCAAGTGAACCTTGTGGCGCACAAACACCGTGTGCGTGGGTTTCCTCTAGGTCCTTCAATTTCTTCCCACTTTCTTCATTCCACCACTCCATTCATGTTTTCATCATCACCGTCTCCTTTAGCCTAGCCTGCATAATCGTGGGACGTAAAACTCAAAAGATTTTATTTAATTTCATTTTAAAATTGAGCTCCTTGTACGTTTCCATTACAGGCGAGCGAGTGTTTGGAACAAGCAACTGTTCATTCTACAAGAACTTGAAAACTACTGAGTTTACTTATTTATTGAATAGAGAATTTATTATTTTATTTCCTTTGTTGTATGCAATAAAATACCTATAAAATATATTTTGAATCCTCGTGACTTATCCTTTCATTTGATATCTAACAGAAAAGTTACGCCATAAACTAATATGTCATGAGAGTATGAAGATTCTATCGACATCCAAGAAACTTTTTAGTTTCTACATAGGAATAAAGACATATTATTTAACATGCACATAGTACCTCCTCACCTTCACTGCAGCCAGAAAAAAATAAGACTCAAAAGTTATGAACATTCCTATCTAATATTATAAAAATTCTTAAATGTTGAAGATTCCTTTGTACATTATTTCATTTCTGGCACCGAATATTCGGTTTTTGCATCTTTTAAATGGTCATTTATTCTGATTGCATTTTACAAAGGCGATATACAAATTATAACATCTATTGGAAAATCTAATATATTGAAAAAGATGTAATTTTGTATATATGTATGTATATATATCAAATATATATGTAAAAATGACTGAAATATATTTAGTACATATTTCATTATGAATTTACATTTTTTTGTTTCTATTTTTTATTTTTAAACAAAATGTATTTTATTTATAAACAGAATGAACGAAAAATGCACCACACGTAGCCCCATTTTTCGGTATTAGTCTTCAGCACGAAATTATAACTGAAAAAATTAGCCTCATATTACTTCGTAATGAATCACTAAAACAGGTTTTATCCTCTTTAACTTCTCTCTATCCCCCTTACTCTCTCTCTCTCTTTTTAATTCACTATTTCCTCATCTCTAATGAAAGGTCAAACAAAGATCTGAAATATTATAAGGAACTTATTATCTTCAATAAGAACAGCGAGTTCACTTGATTTCTCTTTTTCATTTTCTTAGCCCATTTTCATGAAATGACAAAACTGTTTGACAACCATTCTTTGTGAAAAACTGAAAAACAACTATGAGTTAGCAACATTGAAAATGAGCCTAATAACAGTTTATTCTTCCATGAGCAAATAGTACACAACAAATGCAATGTATTATGGTAATTAATGCATTGTTAAGGCGCAGTAAGAACATTTAGGATCCGACTCAAAGTATGTATCTATATGGGATCGAAATCTTGAACCAAAATCGAATTTGTAAGGGAAAACTGTTACAACAAATGACAAAACACACGAAGTGCGCGCCACAATTAAAAGATGTCGCTCAAGGAAGCCAGCAGGTTACATGCTGCTTCGAGTCATTCTATTAAACATAAACAAGACAAACCCGTAAGTGCAGAAGAATAGCAAATACTTTACCAAACGATATCAACGTTTTCAATTCACTTCAAGAAAATTAAGACCTATAATAGCTAATTTTCATGTTCTCATAGAATATTTATTTACTTACTTTGTAGTACTGAAGTTAGTATTTGTTCATTCGCATGCTATACAATGTAAGAAAGCACATCAATAAATTGAAGTTAAAGGGGAAAATTACCATCTGTTTTTCATGGATATGGGTAACGATTTAGGTAATAGATGAAAAAGAAACAATCTCCCATAATGATAAATATGCTTGCTGTAACATACCAGCACCATCTCTATCGTTCAGTTGATAATTTGACGTAACTCATTGTACTTTCATCTATAATTACAGTTTGGAGGAAAATAACAATGTTCAGTTGCTCTTAAAGAAGGGGGGATAATATAGTATTGGGTATTTTCCCCTATATCACGGCAATGGTGTGAGAGTGAGACGAGTAATGCACATCGCAGTAGCAGAAATACATGCACGTGCTACAGCAGAAATATTGCGGGAAACAAACGAAACAATTTACTCTTCACCAATCAGTAAATAGTCGTGCGCGCAGTGATACAACATCAAGTTACGCGGTTTGTTTTTGAAAGGTGCAAAGGACTGTGAAAAACCGATTAGTCTTAACATTGGAACAGAATATAGATTTATCAATATCTTAAAAAGAATGGATGTTTGTTCCAACCACATCTTCAAAGCGTGCGAAAACTCAGCTATAAAATTCAAGAAGTAGTTTTTTTCTTTATGTAATATTGAATCCTCTTCTGGTGTTTTGTTCAATACATGACGAAATTGGTAATTTTGAAAAGAAAAAGCAATGTATGTTCAAGATGATGTCAGAACAAGGGTTCGATATTACAAACTAAGAATTAATTTCAACTTTTATTCTTATGGATATTATGCACGTCGTAGGTGCAACGCTTCTTACGTTCACTTTTGTGTTTTCTTTAGTTAAGTAGTCTTTAACACCAGTGGACCAGCGTGCACTCGAGTTGCATCAATCGAGGAAAAATTATTGCTAGCCAGTGTGTGTACTAATACAGTTTCCAGCAATTCGATGAAAATTGGGTCAATATATATTGCCCAGCTAGAATTCTTACTGGATCTAGCAAGAGGGCATGCTGGACCGGCAAGGATCTCTAGATAGGGAATCGGTGTGATAATTACCGTAAATCTTGTACGGTAACAACACACCTGTGCTTTAAAAAAAAAAAAAAAAAAAACGACCCCTAAATATTACGATAAATTATTATAAAATATACGGCATCAAATTTGTTTCTAAACACGGCCAGTATTATTTTGCTTCTAAATATACGGTCTGCCGAAAAAACGGTGGTCCGTAAAATTTAGGGTAATCGGATGGCAGCGAGAGTTGACGGTAATCGGTCAGAAATTTAAGGCGAAATTTTTTACAAGACATGAAACATCTACAGTTAGTCAATAATGAAGATGAAATAGGAATAAAATAAAATAAAAGATTTTGTGCTGTAATATTATAGACAGTACACATATTTTGGTAAATCAGTTCTGGCATAAAGTTAATAAATTAAATTATCATAAGAACGAAAATTAAGTTTTAAATATCCCTCGTTTGAAGTCACGGATTCGAGTGTGTTAGAACACCTCACATGCTTCTCAGGAGCCAGTTCTGGACAACGACACTTTGGCTTATAGAGTGGTCCTCACAGTGAAAATCTCGGACTACAGAAAAGATTTAAGCATACTTGCGGTAACAGCAGGTAACGGCGTAAATCCAGTCGAATATGGCAAAAAATGCATTTTTAATCGGGAAATTACACAATAACACACAACACTACAATGGAGATTTTTAAAACTGAATTACCCCAAATGAGTACAGCAATAAACTCAGAATTCAATATTGAAAAAGCAGTCAGTACCACAGATTTTAGGGGTAGTAAAAAGTCGCTTAGTTATGGACAGTCAATACGAATTGGAGAATGCAACGTGAGGAGTCTAAACATAGCAGGTAAGCTAGAAAATCCCAAGGGAGAGATAGAACGACTGAATGTGGAGATCAAGAAATTAAACTGTAAAGAACAAGATGAATTCTGGTCAGGTGAATATAAAATTATTATCTCAAGTACGGAACACAACACCATTGGAATTGGATTTATAATGAATGAAAAGATAAAATGACAAGAAGGTGTAACATTGTAAACGACAGAGTCATAGCAGTAAAACTTGCTACCAAACCAAGAAATGCAACTATCATCCAGGTATATGTGCCAACGACAGCGCACGATGATGAAGTAAAGACAAGTTTATGAAGTTACTAAAAACCCCATGAAAAGTAACGGGAAACATAACGGAATATAAGAGAGAAGAAAATCTTATTCTGATAGGAGATTGGCGATTGTAGGAGAAGACGCGGAAGGGAAAACAGTAAGACACTATGCACTAGGAAAGCGAATGAAAGACTAATTGGATTTTGCACCAAAAACAATTGTTCAAGAAACATAAGCGCGGGATTTACAAGTGGAAGTGCCATGAGACCTTCCTATTATGATGCCATATAGATCAAATACTTGTTAAAGATAGGTTCAGAAACCAATTAAGAACTGTGGGAGCTACCTAAGAGTAACGATGAAATGTATCATGATGGAAAGTGGACTAAAATTTAGGAAGGTATTGAAAAATAAGACAAATGGAAGACTTGATGAAGGCAAGCTTGCAGAATACAGAAATTCAAGGAAGTTACACGTACAAAACAATAGATAATAGAGCACAAGAACCAATGAAAGAAGAAATTGACAAGAACTAGCTATTCATAAAAAGATGCCGCTCTACTACAGCAAAGGAAATATTAGATCATGAAAAAATGGCGAGGAAAAATGGATCACCAAAGAAAATCTGGATTTAATGGAAGAAGAAGGAAATTGAAAAATATCAACAACAATCAAGCTAAGACACAGTACGAAAGAATAAGAAATGCAATCATTTGTAAATGCAGAATTGCGAAGGAGTCAACAACAAAACAAGATAACAATGTGAAGAAAGAGAAAATGATATGTACACAAGAAGAGTATGTGTGACTTACAAGATGATTAGATGAAATGCCCGTTCTTTGCACGGGAGAATAGGTTTTTCGAAAATATTTGAATCCCTTTCCCCTTAGGATATGTATTTCAATAAAAGCGAAATGATAAAAATACAGAAGATATTCTACTTTTAGCATAAATTTTGGAATATCCTTCCCACTTAGAAAACGAACCATGATTAAAGTGATATGAACTTGAGGTGGGTACTAACTACGTTCCAAAAGCCATTTCGAACAGGTCAGCCTTTTCCCGACCCCTAAATCTATGAATTCGACACTAATCTATGCCATTTTTACCTCGTCCTTCCCTCTCGACCGATGGGGCTGAACTTAGTATTAAAGGGCATTAAAGGACATTTCTGAAGAAAGGCTGGTGCATCCAGATTTCCAGACTAGCAAGATAATGGCAATACTAAAAGAAAAAGGTGCTGAGAATTTCGAGAATTACATAGGGAAAAAAGTGAGGGGGAACGCGGGAGAACGTCGTTCCCCCGCTTCCATAAAATAATTGTGACGTTCCCCCACTTCCTAATACATTACAATGGGCAAAGATAGGCACAGGGGACAGCGTGGCGTTTTGCGTCCCCCTAACTTTTCAGATCCACTTTTACCCCTGGGATCACAGAACGATAAGCTTACTTACATATGCTTCAAATATCTTGATTATATATATATATATATATATATATATATATATATATATATATATATATATATATAAAATTGGAATCCAAAATAGATGACAAGTTTAAATTCAGGAAGCAAAAGGAAACCACGGAAGCAATACTTGCATTAAGAGGATTGGTAGAAGAACGAATTCAAGTCGAATGAACAACTTAGGTAGCATTTGTGAACCTACAGAATGCGTCTGATAATGCAGAATAGAACAAAGTGTAGACTGGAACTTTGAATGAAGCAATAACAAACTATAAGCAGCGAAGAATAAAATATAATCTGTACAAAGAACAGAAGGCAATAACTAAATAGAATGTTAGCGAGGATAAGCAACAATTTAGAAAGGAGTTACACAAAGATACTCGTTGTCACATTGAAGAACCAATAAAAGAAATCAAAGACATGTACAGCATAGGGATGAGTTTTCATGGGACGAAAATATACATCTATTTACGGACGATATCGTAATGTTAGAAAAAAGCGAGAAAAATTAGAGACAAGTCTAAACGTCATGAAACAGGACTTTTTAAAAATAAATTCAATATGACGATCAACAAGTGCAAAATAAAAATAATAAGATGTACTACAAAAAATTAAGATCAAAATAGAAGTGCAGGAACTTCGTTACTTAGGGAGTAAAATAATGAGCGATAACAAGTACAGTGAAAAGCAAAGTTAAATGGAGGTTGTAGTTATAAGAAATGATAGCTCTTTCTTTCAAGAGAATTGTGTCAGAATTGTTTTACTGAATGCCTGATAGTTGAGCAACCAACATACCAGTACAGACATTACCCAAAATATAACATACCAGGATACTCCTCCATTTGAAGCAAGAAAGGATTAGTAGTTGAGTATTATTTAGATAAAGAACCACCAGATAGATAGGCAGAAATTCCATTCATGTTACATTCTAAGAGATATTAATTAAACCAAAGAAAAGAAAAATAACACTGGTATTCAAAATTTTGCTTATTATTATTTCTTGATGAATTTTTATATATCTTGACCCCCTGAACACGAATCCGACACTTATTTTTATGTAGTGTCAATATTTTTAGTGATATAAGCCTGTTTTATTTTTCTACGTATACTGGTTTATGCAGAGCAATTTGCGTGCATTTATTTCGATACTCGCTAGATGGTAGCGCATTTGTTATTAAAAATAATTGTTCGGAGTAGCAAACAGATAATATAGATTCTAAAGATTCATAGCAGAATTGTAAGTTTATTAAATAGAGTCTAAACAATAATTAAGCTGTAGCCAATCCTGGTAGAAATGAAATGGTTGGAAAGTGCTGCTTCCACATTTTCCACAGTTATTTTATATCTGAGTGTACGGTAGTTAAATGTCAGTGTGTAGTTGTATTTGAGCAACATGTCGTCAGGTTGGAAGTGCAACTTACGTGCGGATTCCTTTTGTTATGTGTGTTAATACCATATTGGTCCGAAGCAGGTGAAGCATAGGATTGTGCCTGGAACAAAATTTTGTGCATCCTCTAAAGCTTATTTCGGAAAGGCGGTTGGGGATCTTGACAAGCCATGGGCTCAACATGTGTCTTGTGGTAATTTCAGGTCGACGTTGGAACATTGGTTACGTGGGAATAGGAAAAGTATGCCATTTGCAATTCCGCGAGTGTGGAGAGAACCTACTAACCATCATGATGATTGTTATTTTTGCATGATCGACTTGACGCACTATACAAGAAAGGCAAGAACAGACATCAACTGCAATACGCAAACATACCATTCTCCCGAGCACCTGTTCCGCATAATGAAGAACTCCCTATTCCCTCACCTCCACCCCAAACGGTTTTCAGTGAAGAAGCAGCTCATTCCGACAGTTGAGATAGTTTGTTCGTTTTGGAAGATAGTGAGAAACCTCATTTACTGAACCAAAAAGAACTACCTAGGTAGATGATCTGATTAGAGATCTACAATTACCGAAAAATAAGTCTGAATTGCTATCATCACGACTCAAAGAATGAAACTTTCTACTTCTTTCCTACAAAATATCTAAGTACAGAAGCAGGCACCAACGTTTTTCCGTTTATTTTGCTCTTGAGGATTCATTGTGCTACTGTACAGATATCGGTGGTCCTTTTAGGGCAATTGGCTTTCAATATGAACCAAAGGAATGGCGACTGTTCATGGACAGTTCGAGCACTAGACTGAAGGCTGTTATTTTGCACAACGGAAACCAGTATCCTTCAATCCCTGTTACATATTCCATCCACATGAAAAAAGTTATTCAAGTGTGAAGCTGATGGAGAAAATTAAATATGAAGAACATCAATGGGACGTGTGTGGGGATTTCTAAATTATTGGTTTTCTTCTTGGGTTGCAAAGTGGTTATACTAAATATTCCTGCTTTCTATGTCTGTGGAACAGTCGGGCAACTAACCAGCATTATGATCAAACCGTATGGCCTGAAAGAATGGAGCTTATTTCAGGAACACATAATGTGATAAATGAAGCATTAGTGCCCAGGGAGAAGATTCTCATGCCAACATTACATATTAAACTGGGATTGGAAAATAATTTGTAAAAGCTCTGGATCACAAATCACCTGCTATACAATGTATGAAACAAATGTTTCCAGCTTTATCAGAGGCAAAAGTTCTGGCTGGCATTTTCACAAGGCCTCAGATTCGTGTCATGCTTAATAGTGCTACACTTAAACAAAAAATGACGGAGTTCGAAAGAAACGCTTGGGAGGCTTTTCATAAGTTGGGATTTCTTATGCATAACCAAAGTGAAGCATTTGATCACCGAGTTAAGACACTCATTGATCAATATCGAGCATTGGGATGTAGAATGTCTTTAAAATTACATATGCTTTATTCACACTTGGATTTCTTTAGGGAGAATTTAGATGATGTTAGCGAAGAGCACGGGGAAACGTTTCCATAAGGACATTCGGTAATGGAAAACAGATACCAAGGAAGGTGGGACTGTGCAATGATGGGATTATATTTGGGGGTTAGTCCGTGGCGAAGTGAACGTTTCCCACAAATGAAAAAGAATCACTAACCTTCACTTTAGATTACGGAATTCCAGTACTTGATGAACACTTTCCTCCAATCTAAAGTACTTTTGTATATTTTTTTAAATAAGAAATGTAATATTCATATATTTATTTATTTATTTATTTATTTATTGAACAATTTCCCAGATACAGCATAACTTTGCCATTTTACACAGGGACATGCTAACAAAAGAAAGAAAAAAAACAAGACAACAATAACAACAACATAGAAAAAAAGAGTGTAAAAGTAAAACTATTCCGTCAAAGCTCGTTTAATTGCTCTTTCAAACACTGGGTAGCTCGAAAAAATGTCCACATCAGTTGTTACTTGATTATAACTGTTTGGTATTCTATAAAAAAGAGACCTCTGTATAACAGCCAACCTAGGACGGGCAAGATGGAATAGGTGGGTATTCCGAGTGATGCGGGAAGGGACACGTAAGGATAGTTCCTGAAGTAATATTTCCGATCTTAAGGTTCCATTAACTATTTTATGTAGATATTTCAAGTCAGAGATAATTCTGCGTACTTCAGGAGTCTGAATATTAAGATGTCGCAAGAGCTCCTTCTTAGATAATATTCGAAGTGCAGGAACACGAAATCGGACTATAGCAATGAAGAAATTGAGAACAGAATCAAGTCTGGAGAGATGTGTAGGTGCTGCCATGGCCCATATGGGAGAGCAGTATTCGATCTTGGGCGCTATTAAAGTCTTATAAAAAGTTGCTAATGAAGAAACAGTGCGTAGTTCGGGGAATCGATAAAGAAGTCCCAACATGCGCATTGAATTCTTTATTATTGAGGAGATGTGGTCAGAGAAGGTGAGTTTTGAATCAAAGATGACACCAAGATCGTTATGACTAGCAGATTGTGTGATAGGGGAATCGTTGATATGGTATGTGGAGGGAACATGAGACTTTTTCAAAGTAATAGTAATACTGTCACATTTCTTACTGTTGAGTTTCAAGTGCCACATTTCACACCAGCCTGTAAGGTAATTTATGTCTTCCTGTAGAGCAATTGTGTCATGGAGACACGATATTTCTCTGTATAACTTACAATCGTCAGCAAAAAGCAGAAGGCCACTAGGTTGAGCTGATAAGTGCGTGTAGAGATCATCCATATACAGGACAAACAGTAGAGGCCCAAGTACACTCCCCTGAGGCACCCCTGAGATCACGGGTTGGGGGTTAGAAGTCGCCCCTGAAAGAACAACTCTCTGTTTACGGTCCTTCAAGTAGCTTGTGATTAGAGAGAGAAATTTGCCATGTACATTAAATCTATTGGAGAGTTTATGAAGAAGATGAATGTGACTGACAGAATCAAAGGCCTTCGAGAGATCAAAGTAGATAACATCTAATTGACTATTGTTATTCATACATTTGACTGCACAGGAAAGAAGAGTACTTAAGTTTGAGAGACTTGAGCTTTTCGGTAGAAAGCCGTGCTGAGAACTATGGATGTAAGGTGAGGTGAATTTAAGTAGCCTGTCTTTAATTATTTTTTCGCAGATAATTGATATTACAGAAAGAAGAGATATTGGCCTATAGGAGGATACTTGATCTTTAAGCCCTGATTTATATATTGGGGTCACGTGAGCCAGTTTCCAACTGGTGGGATAATACCCTTCCTTGAAGCATCTATTGAATAAGATAGATAGAGGAACCGCAATAACTGAAGCAGTTTTGTTGAGAAAGAGAGGACTAATTTTATCAGGTCCAAGTGATCTATGTGGAGATAACGATAGCAAGAGAGCCAGAACTTCGCCCGGGGTGGTAGAAAGAATGGATAAGGTGTCCGAACAGATGGGGTGGAGAGGGGGGAGATGGGTTGTAGAGGAAAGGGAAGTAAATGTTTTGCAGAAGTAGTTATTGAAGAGGTCTGGTCTTTGATCATCACTCGCTTCAGTATTTTCATCTTGAATTGTTGCCGGTATACCAGGAGATTTTGTTCTAGATTTAATTACAGACCAAAAGACTTTAGGGTTACTAACAGTAAAATCACCAATTGAGTCCATGTATTCAAAATATTTACGTCGCTGTACCTTCTTGGCAAGACTTCTAATTCTAGCAAAGTTTTTATATGTGTAGTCACTCGGATGTGATTTCCATAGAGTCCAGGCAAGCTTTTTGTTTTTAAGAAGGTCACGAAGTTCATTGTCGTACCAGACCGGAAACCTGTTCGATCTTGATGCTTTCACCGGCACAAAGTCCTTTATAGCTGAGTGGACAACGGATGTAAATAAGTCCACAGCGTCGTCAACAGTTCCTACCTCTAACAAACACCAAGGAAACAGTTCAATAGCCCGGCAGATGTCACCCCAGGGGGCTTTCTTCCATAGAGGTTGTGACCTACTTTTGAGGGGTTGGTTTGTAGTAGTGGAGGGGAGGAAATCGAAAGAAACATCCAAGGAATCGTGATCCGAGGGAAAAAGATTTCTGCATGGGACAACACAACGAGGTTCTAAGTTAGAAAGAATGTAGTCAAGATTGCTATTATTGCGGGTATTATGCATATTATGTTGACCTAGACCAAGTCCATGAATAAAATTGTCCATGAAATAACTGTCGTTTCCATCTTTAGCGACTCCATGCTTGCTGTCCTGCCACGTGATGGAAAGGTTGAAATCACCCAATAGGATGACGTCACCGTGTGACAACGCATGTAACAGTGAGTCATGGCAAGCTTCTAAGATGTGCTGGGGGGTGTTCTTGTGCGGCCTATAGAAGCATCCAATAAACACAGAACGACGCTTTGGAATAAATACTTCCACCCATATAAGTTCACAATCCCGTTCGAGATCCAGTCTTCTCTTGCTCTTCCACTTATTATTTACACAAATCATCACTCCACCTCCACGAGTTATGCGGTCTTTACGATAAATGGTGAAATTATTAGAAAAGCTAATTTCACTGTCGTTCACTGATTCATTCAGCCACGATTCGGTCACTGCGAAACAATCCAGTTCCCTTATCTCACCTAGGTTCAATGAGCACTCAACTAATTTGTTTTTAATGCTACGAACATTTTGATAATATATATTGAAAGCATATTTTGGTATTTATGTATTGTTATGTAGATTTTTGTTACCCAGAAAGTTGATGTCTAAAATATGTGCGTTATGTTTGTAGTTCAATGTTCCTATAAGATACAATTGTATAATATGTTACTGTTTCAATAAAATCTGATATGCTTATTTCATCACAAATTTTGACATTACGAGAAAATAACTACCATACTCATATTCAGCGGATGCAAATCATAGAAACCGACGAAAAACCAACATAAGCACGACCTTGATCAAAATTTGTATACCAGTGTAATAATAATGACAGAAAGCGAAACGAAAGGAGAAAAGAAGGAAAGAGGAAAATAAAAAGCAGAAGATGTGAATAAATGAAATTTTAACGTTTAAGGATAAACAGTATGCGCTTTTCTCCTTTCCTCGTTCTCTCTGTCTTGGGCTTTTCCCCATTTATGGGATAAATCTCAATCAGTAGCAAATGTTCAATTCCTTGGCAAAATAAGTGTAAATCCAGGATAGGAGTCGAATGAGGAACGTCTATAATGACAGTCTCACACGCTGTTCACTTGTCTACATAGACCATAACAGGAGTGTTGTTAAATCAGTCATTAAACTGGCAACTCTCAGCGGGTTACCTTCAGTTTCGTTTGAAGTTTGAATTATATTTAAGGCCTTTAGACGTATATGGCTTAGTCTCTCCTGGTTCCATAAAAAACATTTGATCTGTAGATCAAGATCAAGCAAGAATTAATTGACAATATTGAGAATTTACTGTTGCACTAACATACATCTCGGATTAATCGAGGATTAAAAGGAATCTACGAAACGAGTCCTAGTTCTTGAAGGAGGTGCACGCAGCAGTAATCCACGTTTTTATGGCAACTTGTAGCTTTGTTACGTGACACATGTGCAGTATAAATGAAGGTTGAAAAAGGTGGTTTGCAACCTCTGACGTGGATAAGTCGGTCAGGGATCGGTTTGTTGAAAACAACTTGGGTTCTAATCTCGGCTGGTACAAGTTTTTTCCCCTTTCAAAATACATTTCTTTAATTAATACTTATTTTTTTGCATTTCTCATAAGTTATCTTAAATTGTTGAATATGGATTAGTGGAGGTTAGGAAATGTCAGGTCCAGTCATATATCTTTACACATTTGTTTCTTTCTTCCGACCACGTGGATGACTATCCCGAACTTAAAAATGTTCTTGAAGCGATTTGATTTGTAGGACAAGCAGATTTTTTAAGTAGTTGACAGACTCTGATGCCATATTGTTCCAATTTTTTCTGTTTGCAGTGTAAATGCAATACACAAACCGGCATTTATAAGGTAGTTAAAGCTTCGGCGTCTGGAGTAAATAGTCCTGTGTTGACGTTCTGTTAGTGGATTTTTTCCAAAATATATTCTATATGTTGACGTTTATTCTATTGCTTTCTTGCATTTTTCCTACGTTATCTTAGATTACTGATCATGGGTTAGAATAGATTAGGTAAAGACAGATTCGGTTATGCATGTTTACATTTTAGTTTCTTTCTCTCAAAATACATTTCTATTTGTCCATATTCATTAATAATAATTATTTCTTGCATTTTTATTGTCTATGGATTAGCGGTAGTTACATAAGGCCATGTACAGACAACAGTTAGAACAACTCCATAGAATTTTCTCTCCTTTGGCAGAGAAAGTTACTACAAGTGTCTTCCATCCAACCAAGCCTTTCACTAAATACCGCAGACATTAGTTTTCTGGACGTAAACACTCAAATTAAGGTAGCACTCTGTTGTATCGTAGGAAAATGGCGTGTTCAAAAACTCATAGTGTGTCAGCAGCTGTGTTATTAGCGTCTTATTGTATTAACCTCGAAGGACCAATAAATATCTTTCTATGCAGACAGAAGTTCCCTTAACTCCATGACATTGATATAGAAATAACCTATGGATTATTATCTCGTTGTAAAATGGAAAGATTTATATTGGTTTTACCTGAAAACCCACAGCAGAATCCCACAACTGGAAGCATAATATCACGGCTAACTTTTTGAACTATAAACAAAAGTATCTTTGGTATGTTATTCTTAATAAAGTTTATGGAACCAAAGACAAATTTTAAAACTTCCAAACTAGGCTGTCCATAAGCGTCGTAAGTCATAGAACGGCTTAGTCCGTCTGTCTGTCGACAGGTATCACAGCAAAGACGGTAAGTGATACCGAGAAGCGGTGTTTTGTAATTAATTCAGCGTCCAAAGAATAGGTTCCATCTCCTCCGTTAACTCTATATTCAAGTCGGAAGAGGTTCAAATTAGCCATTTCCGATTTCAACGTTTAACGCTATAGATGAAAACGGCAAGATACAGGGAGAAGCGGTTTTTCGGCAAACAATTCAGCGTGTAAAGGCAACATATAATGGCCATACCCAACATTACCAAAACCGGAAATGGTTCAGAATGTTTACTATTACTTCCGGTTTAAATACCGGTTTCTACTTATGTTGTCATAGAACGAAAATGGCAACAGATAGTGAGAACCGATTTATTAAAAACAAATCAGCGTCTTAAGACAACATATCATGACTATCCAAAATGCCCTACCAAAACCAAAAGTGGTTTAAATTTACTATTACTTCCGGTTTCAATAGCGATTTCCGTAGAATGGAAAGAGTAAGTGCTTTCAAGATGCGGTCTTTTGGAAATAATTCAACGTCCAAAGAATAGATTTCATTTCCTATGTTAACCTTCTACTCAGCCTGGAGTTGGTTCTAATTGACCATTTCTGGTTTCAACGTTTATCTCCATACAATGAAAACGGTACCAGCGAGAAGTGATTTCTGCAATCGATTTAGAATCGAAAGACAACATGTCATGACTGTCTACAATAATCTACCAAACCAGCTGTGGTTAAAATTTACTGATACTTCTGGTTTCAATACCGGTTTCAACGTTTATCATTATAGAATGAAAACAGTAGCAGATAGTGAAAAGCGGATTTTGGAAAACGATTCATTCTCACAACATAATATACCGCTGCTACCCACATAGTTCTACCGAAAACAGAAATTGTTCAAATTTACTAGTACTTCCAGTTCCAATACTGATTTCCTTACAGCAAGGCGGTAAAAGATATCAAGAAGCGGTTTTTTGCAATTGATTCAGTGTCTCAAAAATAGGTTCCTTCTTCTCCGTTGAAGCTTTGTTCAAAGCAAAAGTTGTTAAAATTAATCATATTCGGTTTCAACATTCATAGCTATAGAACAAAACCAGTAACAGATAGCGAGAATATTTCTTTCAGAAACGATTTAGCATCTCAAGCCAACATAGCATAATTATTGCGAACACTTACCAAAAACAAAGTGATTCAAATGACTATTACTTCTGGTTTCAATTCTTATTTCTCTAGATCAAAAACAGTAGAAGATTTCGAGATGGGTTTTTTGCAATCAATTCAGCGTCCCAAGTAAATATTTGCTGCCAACTCCTATTAAAACCAGAAGTGATTGCTATAGAATAAAAACTGTAGCAAAACAACAAAAAGCAGCCTATTGCAAACAATTCAGCTTTCAAAGACAATATCATGACTACCTATAACATTCTATGAACACCGGAAATGGTTCAATTTACTGTTACTTAAGGTTTCAATACTTTTCAACGCTTATTGACATAAAACAAAAATGTAATACATAGCGAGAAACAGTTTTATGCAAACAATTCAGCGTCTTAATACAATGACTATCCACAACACTTTATTAAATAAGGGAAGTAGTTCAAAATATTTGCTATTTCGTCTTTGAATTTCTTAGATCAAAAATGCTAAAAAAAACTATCAAAATGTTGTTTCTTGCAATTGATCATCGTCCCAAGAATAAGTTTCATCTCCCCCTTGAACGCTGTATTCGAGACAGAAGATGTTCAAATTTTCTATTATTTCCGGGTCCAATACTGATTTCCATATAACAAAAACGGTAAATGATATCATGATGCGCACTTTTGCAATTAATTCAGCGTCTCAAGAATGGGTTTCATTTTTTCCAGTGAAGTTCTATGAGAACCGGAAGAGGTTAAAATTAGTGCTTCTTCTCATCTTATTAGTTTCTGAATCCAAGACATCTCACACTTGCAAATCCGAATGGGAACATATTAGATTTGCGAAAGACAATTGTAAACAGAGTGTAAAATCCTGAAGGATGAGGAAGAATTTCCCTCATTTAATTAATTAATTTATTTATTTCATAAGGACAACACAACAGGCTTAATGCCCAGTTATAGTGTCGTATACAGAATTATTTAACATACACTATTATACGTACATTATATACGTACACAAATATACGTTATCTAATTATACATAAGTTATTGCATGATAATTCTTTTGAACTTGTTCTCTGACATAATAAACACATCTATTACATGAAATCTAACCATTTCATTATATGAAGCACACATTCTCCACAGAGGAGACTTATGTAATATTTTTGTTCTTGCTTTTCTACAATAGAATGTCCCAGCGTTTGCTGTTCTAGACTTGCCTGTTGGGACACGTAATAATACTTCTGAAACTAATTCTGGACAATTAATTTTACCATTTAATAATTTATGTAAGAACAACAAATCAAAAACACATCTCCTTTTTTCTAATGTTTGAAAATTAAAATTCCTTACCAAGTCTTCATAGGGGACATACTTTGGGTAGAAACTGTTTTTTTTTTTTTTTTGTATGCAATCATTTTTAAGAATTTAAATTGTATATTTTCTATTGCATCAGTGTATTTAGTGACATTTGGTGTTCAAACAGTACAATAGTATTCTAATTTTGACCTCACATATGAAAAATATTACCTTATAAATGTTGATTGTTTGTAGAAATCCTGTCCTACCCTATAAATTAAACCTAGGTTTCTATATGCACTACTCGTTATCGCGTCAATGTGTTGAGTAAAGATTAATTTGCTATCAAATATAACTCCTAGATCTTTGATAGTATTTGGGGTAGACAAGGAAGTGCCACTATTGCATACGTAAAGTTAATTTGATTTTCTTTCCTCGTGAAAAATACAGATTTACATTTGGAAACATTCAGGAATAATTTATTCTTATTACACCACATTTGAATACTCTCTAGATCTTGTTGAAGTTTCACGCAGTCATCAATTGAACTTACTTTGGAGTATAATTTGAGATCGCCGGCAAAAAGAAGAACTTGAGAAGTTTTAATACATAGAGGAATATCATTAATAACAAGAAGAAACAACAGAGGACCTAGATTAGATCCTTGAGGGACTCCTGATAGAGTATTAATTTTTTCAGTAACAAATCCTTTGTATGAAACATATTGTTTTCGGTTATGCAAGTATGATACAAGATACTCCATTGCTTGTTTGGAAAAATTCAGAGATGCTACTTTCAGTAGCAAGACATCATGATCAATGACGTCAAATGCCTTGCTAAAATCAGTATAAACTACATCTACTTGACCGCCTCTACCTAATTCTGTTACTATAAAATTTGTTAAAATTGATAAGTTTGTCGAAATAGACCGATTACGTAAGAAGATGTGTTGATAAGTTGAAAGAACAGGTTCTACATGATTTAAAATTCGCGCATATAATATACTTTCAAAAATTTTTGCAAAGGGCGATAAATAGTAATTAACCTAAAATTTTCTATTTCTCTCTTGTTTCGAGATTTTGGTAATGGACAGACTAAACTTTCCATTTATCTGGGAAAGTGTTTGTACTAATGGAAATATTAAATATAGTGCGAAGTGGATATTTAAATATATCACTGCAACCTTTCACAACATAAGGGGGAATGTTATCAGGACCACAAGATGCTTTTGGTTTCAACGCTCGTATAGCATTTTCTATTTCGGTTCGATTAGGGAGAAAAGAGTCAACATTGTATGTGGCGGGTACATTGTTGTACACTGAATGGAAATAATGTGCAAGTGCCTGTGCTACTTCACTGACATGTTGGATATCATGACCATTGTATATAAGGAAGTTTGATGACAAATGCTGTGTTTTGCGTTTAATAAAGCTCCAGATCTGGCTTCGGTCTTTCTCGATAGAGCATTCTGAGTTTAAAATAAAAGTTTTGTAGGCTAATTTTATGTCAGATTTTTTTCTTTACGCAGTCTCTCAAATTGATCGCGATGATAAAGTATATTTGTTGATCCCTTTTTCCACTTGTTATGGTGGTATGTCTTGGATTTTATATTCTTAATTATATTATAAGTAAACCAACATGGATAACTTCTGCTGATATGTCTTTTAAGTGAAACACATATAGAAAATATGCTGTTAATTATTTGATAAAAGTTTCTTAATGCTATATTTACATCATCCGATTGCGAAAGGTAAAACCAGTTTACTTTAGAGAGTTCTATGTACATCTTTTGGAAATCTACCTTTCTAAAAATTAAAACCGGGTTCCTTAATTTCTTTCTTGGATTTCTGCAGGAGTTGAAATGGGAAAGAGATAAGTAAAGCTGGGTGATGCCTATCTTCATTAGTAACAAGTGAACACTCTTTTATTACGGAAACGTCATTAAGATTTGAGAGTACTAGGTCTAAGGTTCAGCCATTACTATTTTGAATGTCATTATGGGAAATTAAGTCATACAGGGACATGAAGTTATTTAAGTCTTTACATTTATTTGTTGAAAGTAGGAGGTCAAAATTAGAACACGTTATTTGACTTACTTTTCGAAGAAAATTTCACATCACTAAAAATTTACTGAGGGGGCTGAATAAAATGACACAATTATCCGAGGCTTGCAAAGTAATTACAGTAATTCAAATAAATATAGGGCTAATTAACATGAACGTATTTCACATGTAGGCCTAATTAATGGGTGAAATAGTGGTTAACAGTATCCCTAATCTTTCTTAGTTTAATAATTATGGATATTCAAATCATGGAATAATATTCCAGTGAGAAGAGTTTTTTTTTTTTTCTTTACCACTTTGTCTCATCTTTACATCAACTGTTTTGATTTCGTACTCTGATTGTAAATGTTTTTTCTTTTCAATAGGCTACAGAAAAATGTTAATTTCCACTTTTCCTCATTAAATAGAACTAATTATGAATGCATTATTTCTTATGTTTCAGGTGGATTTTATGCTTGGGAGTTATATGGAAGACATAGGTATAACCTCGGACCAGTTTGAAGAAGCTTGTAGCAAGTCGAAAAGCTCAGAAGAAATAGAATCCCAGTTTCATCAGGTTAAATATCAATTATAATACATAGGGTTCTTTATCATTTGTGTGTTTTCACACGTTATTTGCCTGATGCAACCAAATACCATGTGTGTTGTGAGTTAATTTAAGCAAAAGAATGAAGATGAGTGCACTACATACATTGAGTTTTGATATTAAGAGTCATGTGATTGAGTGTTAAGTGATCTTTGTTTTGAATTGCACCATTTTAATCACTGTTTTCTTGCAGCACTCACAATACAGAACAACTTTAAGATTTGGGCCTCATTATACAGTTACTCAGAGACCTCAGCCTCAAACTCCTAACTGAGATTGTAATACTCAATTTATTAAAATATAAAAATATTGGACATATATTCTGTATCCTTAAAAAAAAGGAAATTTGTACTTATTTATATTAACATAATTAATACAGTAGTCCACGTCAGTATTCTGTAGGAATCAATTATCACTAACATTTACTTTCAATAATTATGTCGTTCTAAAATTTGTGACATTTAAAACTTAGTTAATCGCTATTCCTTCTTGGAGAACAAAATTTTATATACAGTATAATTCCCACTATTCGTATACATAGTATAATCTGAACTCCACTGACCCGGATTGCCAAACGCCCATATCCATATCAAATAAATAAAGCAACCCTATGCATTCGTTCATAAATTTTAATTTAATTTTATTGATGATATACACTTTAGATCCTTCCGTGGGTAGGACCTAAGTGCATTGTTGTTCGCAGAATGTACAATACTATTAAGAAGGCCCAAACTACATTTTCGAATGTATACTTCGAGAAAATGTGAATTGAATTTATGGTCAGCATTATTTGAAAATTATAATAATAAATTAAAATATAAATAGTTGCTATTACTTTAATTACGCCAAACAATACGTTCCTCAAACTACTGTTGTACTCGAAAGTTCATGGCTGATTTATGGTATTGAAATTATTATAGAATATTGTTATTCCAAAAAAGAAATATATCCTGCACGCAAACAAGTTTCTGGCAACAACTTTACAAATATATACAGGGTGTCCAATATACAATGCAACCCGGAGTTTGGGATAGCAAAGCTTTTTAACCTGAAATGATACATAAATAATGATTATATAAAAATGAAGGCTTGTTCATGCATATATTTTTAAACTAAGAAGCAACGATTGAAGTACACTAAGAACCACACAGTGTTGCCAGATATAACCGAAGGTGTAAATCTTTTATTTTTTATTTTTATTTATTTATTTTTTTAAACATGTAAATTGACTAATAACTCATACTTATGGATGCTCTCTCGTTAATTTTCAGTTTGTTTAGTTGGAGTAGCTTGGAAACTGTGGAGCAGAAGAAAGATTTTTTTTTTTCATTTCCACCAATAACTAATCGGATGAGGCCTCTGTAACGGGTAACTAGGGAAATCGTAGTTTTCATAAATTAACACTCTGAATTGGTAGCCCTGCTGATGTTTCAGTGTATCAAAAGGTGTGCTAAGGATCTGTCTACATTATGCAATTCCTGAAAACAATGAAAAACAAACTTTGAAATTATCATGATAAAGTTTTTACTTACATGCACCCAACAACACTACTATTCATTTCTATGGGACTATTTAAAGCAAGAGGTATACAAGAACAATTCTCGAACTGTTCAAGATCTGGAAACGAACATTCGCAGTGCCATTGAGAACATTAACACTTCTAATCTTCGTAAAGTTACTGCCAACCTGGTGAAACGTGTGAACCAGTGTTTAAATCAAAACAGGGGACACTCGCAGCATCCGCTGGTAACTCATTTCTGATAGTAGCAGTGTTGCCGGGTGCATGTAAGTAAACGTTTTATCATTATAATTTCAAAGTTTGTTTTTCATTGTTTTCAGGAATTGCATAATGTAGACAGATCCTTAACACACCTTTTGATGCACTGAAACATCAGCAAAGTTGCCAATTCAGAGTGTTTATTTATGAAATTCTACGATTTCCCTAGTTCTCCCTTACAGAGGTCTCATCCGATTATAGTATTCGCGCCGAGTCGTGATGCTTGACCTAGATCTACCGATTTTACCACCCAATAGAGCGCGAGGGTGTGTTCCGGTCGTCAACCCCCACCCATCACACTTTGTCAGTGTCGTCTCTCGCGCTACACGGAAAACATCTTCCGAGAGTACAGTGTTGTCGGATTGGCGCCAAGTTCCGTTTTGTTAATTGTCTTTTTGTTGCATTATATTCTCACTGTTACTATTCGTGTTTTTGTTACCGTTTTAGAATAATTGTTACTGTGGTTATTGTTGTGCAGTGTTATTATTGGTAATTTTTAAATGTTTATTTTAATACTCTTTTACACTGTCTTCAAAATTTGGCAACATTGTTGGCGAATTTCAGCTATTTGACGTTTCCCCAAGTGTACGCTCGGGAAGCGGCTCCACGAATTGTACCGAAGTTTTCCGATTGTATCAGAGCTCAAGCAATGGTTGGTTTAGAGCCCAAGCTTCACGACTCGGCGTGAGTACTATAGTTATCGGTGGAAATGAAAATTTCTTTTTTTTTCTGCTCCATAGTTTCCAAGCCACTCGAACTAAACGAACTGAAAATTAACGAGAGAACATCCATACGTATGAGTTATGAGTCAATTTACGTTTTGCGAAAAATTGATTTACACCTTCGGTTACATCTGGCAACACTGTGTGGTTCCTAGTGTAATTCAATAGTTGCTTTCTAGTTTAAAAATATGTGCATAAACAAGGCTTCATTTTGGTATAACCATTATTCGTGTATCACTTCAGGTTCAAAAGTTCTACTATCCCAAACTCCGAGTTGCATTGTATATTGGACACCCTGTATAAATATTTATTTGATTTTACTTGTTCACAGAGAAATGTTACTACATTTAATATAGTTTTATACATTTGTCGCGTCTTGCATTGAATCGTCTGGTTTAGAGAAGGAATAAGTCCAAAACCAAAATATTGAGAAATCGAATATAAAATTGTGTAAAGAGTAGGGTTTTCATCTAATAACCATCAAGTTTGTGCTGGATCTTAACAGCCATATTATTAATGTGCAAGCTAGCTTGGTGGTTATTTTGCCATTTTTGGTCTTCATTTCCTTCTTAAAACTAACGATTCAATTGCAAGTTTAAAGTATGATTTAACTTAGTAATAAATATTATTTCAAGTTATTTTTAAGTGTAGTATGTGTTTTACCTTAGATAGTTATTGATAGAAGCCAGTTAAACCCTTATAGAAATTTAGAATGTTTCAACAATGGTTAAAAGCTCAATTGAGAGTTATTTATGATAATTATTTTTGGAGAAAACGTGAAGTATAAGTTAAGAATCACTAAAGAAACAATTTATGGACGACGTTATAGGTTTGGGTTGAAAGTAGTACATAACTGACATTAAAATAACGGTCGTATTCATGTGTATTCGATCGTAAACCCATGTGTGAGAATGGAATTGAAGTGTTTTCATGAAAATGAACACACCAAAATAGATTTTATAACGGAACACCAGAGAACGACTTTTATTCCATTGTATAAACTAAGATCATTTAATCTCGAACAGTATTTTAAGTATAGCTAAATTTTCTGGTCAGTGGTTTAAATTATTATAAACCTATTGAAAACCAAAATTAGGAATTAATATAACTACTTCTATTTATAAAATATTTAAAATACAATTGTTTTCAATATCGATATTATATACTCAACAAATACCTATTGATGGTCTGTGATTAATCATGTAGAATAACTAAAACGTTAAGAGTATCAATACTTTAACCAAACTTATTTCTCTGTTATTGAGGATGTACCTGTAAATGTAACATCCTTTCGAATCACATTCATTGGGAACTTTTTATCCTTCTAAGTATACTTTCAGTATAATGTGTGTTAATATGTTAATGAAAATTGGATGATATAGTGCTTGAGTAAAATGGTTAAAGGAGGGTAAACAGTTAGTTTAGTTTTGTTGTAAGTGAATACAGTTATGTAATGTAATGCAGGTCATCCTACTTCTCACATTCTTCAAACCACCAAATTGGGTCTAAGTCTACTATAAGCTTCAATATAAATGTCCTTACTTTTATTTCATGCATCTTTCTTCCAAGATCAAATTGATGATTTGGAAAGACAATGAATCAATTAGGTATAGTATTTTTAACATATAAGGTAGTAATGCATGAATCTCAATAATATCTGTTTATAGGTTTATAGTCTGTCTTGTTGCAGCATTTAATCTCTTCATTACTGCATGGCCACTTAAAATAAAATAAATAAATATGCTACATCTTTTACAAAAAGTTAAATTCTCATCAACTTTTGACGTCATCACTTGTAAGTTGTCACGTACAGTTGTTTCAAGTAGAATTTTATCTATACCAGCCTAACAATATTTTACAATAAGAACACTTGGTGCTAATAGAAAATTGTTTCGAGTTCTTAGTAATTAGTAATTGCAAATGTTTTATATTATATTTTTAATTAGATTCTAGTTCCTAAACAGAATTTTGAATTAGCTTTCTTTTTTTATTTCTTAGTTAATAACTTCTGGAAATCTGCCAATTGGTGCTTTAAAGAGTAAGCATAATTTGAACACAAAAGAATTTCGACATGTTGTTTCTCACACATAGACATTATTAAATGACACATATCCTGTTTCTGTAAGACATTTTACTTCGTTCTTGAAGAAAAAAATGTTCAAGTGAGCAAATACTTCTTAACATCCATACGACCAGTCAATGACATTTTACGTAACCTTCTATTGAAACAATCAGGTAAAATTTCAAGTTTGACTTTGGAGATACAGCTCCCACAATAACCCTGTGTCTATATCTAATGGTGAAGAATTACAGCAGAAGCTATAGTTATTGAGATAAAATGGTGGGTTTGAAAGAAAATATATTATTATTTGACTACTTGTTGCATCCGAGCCTTCGCCCGGTTGTACACTGAAGTTAAAGTCGTGTCTAATTAAAAGTTCTAATTGTATACATTTAACAAATATGTTTAACTTATTTTTTTATTTATTTTGTCTTATATTATAATTATTTAATTTTAATTACTTATTTATTTTGTCCACAAACCAACATGACGTTACAAATATTAATGCACAAATTTAAATATGGTTACAGCCTTTGTCCTAAAAATAAACTGCAAAGAATGTTTATAGCCAGCATTAACATTATCCATTTTGAAATAATTAAATTAAAATCATTCAGTTTTTAGTTTAATAGTAATGGAAGAAAGTAGGAACGCTTTAAAGTCTTAACTGGAAGACAAATCGGAAAACGACCATTAGGAAGACCTAGGTGCAGATGGGAGGACAATATTAAGATGGATCTTGCAGAAATAGGAATACAAAGTACAAACTGGATCCACTTGGCCAAGGATAGAAGTCAATGGAGAGCGCGAATGCGGCATTGAACCTTAGGGTTCCACAGGCCATAGAATTACTCAGTGTGCAATTAAATCCTCACAATAGTTTTAAATCTCAAATTGCCTACACACTAGCTACATTTTATTAGTGCGATTATTTTTTATTACAAATTAGTGAGACGCACTGAGACGTTTGTTTTTCTTAAATAGGATTATGTAAATTTAAATATTTATTTCCGATATAAATTCTACATAAGTTATAGTCAGTTTACCTGCTAATTAACTTCAGATGTGACCTACTTTACATCGAAATTGAATTCAGGTCTTCTGCTTTAAAGAAGAGAAATTATTTACTCAGAAGGACATAGGGTGTCTAAGGAAAAGATTTAACTTGTAAAAGAGGTTGGCCATGTTAAGCAAACTACGTGTTAAATTTAGTACCACTATCTTTCAAAGAAACATCCCCCATTAACTGTAGAAAGAAATCTTACCTACGTTGTTGTTTCTTTTTCCCCGTTTCCCCTGAAAATCATTTGCCTGTTTCTGACTTGTCAGGAATCTGTTTAACCTTAGCAATGGGCTCAACCCTTAGTTGTTGCAGCACGATAACCTCAGTCGTCATCTCACCACTACTTCTCTAAATCATTTTAAAATCTTGTCAACTAGTAACGTTATAACTAAAGGACTCACATGGTTCAATCAAGAAACAAACAAGAAAATGTGTATAAGTAAAATAAGACGATGCAAAGATCAAATAAAGAAAACATTTTCTCTGTATAAAACAGTATGAGCCCCCAAGAAAGCTGGCAGAGAACTTTTATCATTTTTAATTATCACAGATATTTTAACGTATTTTATAAACATTTCACTGCATTGATTATTTAATTTTATACTGACTAATATCTCAACAAAACAAAAAATGTTTTTCGACTTCGTTAACAGATGTAAAACAACTACCGATACTTCTTCACTGAGCAAATAAATAAGTGTTAATAAACAAATTATTAACTAGGAATATCTAAAGTTCGATTTAGGTGTAAAAGAAGTTAATTCATGCACTGCTGCAACGAAAGATTTAGGAAACAAAAAGAAATCTTAATCTCACTTAGCTATAATCTGCAACTGTAAGTAGAGAGCGTCGATATTTAATGTCTTCAATAGGTGCTCACGGTTCGGTAGTAGCAGGATAAATCTCAAAGCCGCACATTCTATTTGTTTAAGAGATACAATAGATAAGTGGTTCTTGATTTGAGGGCTCTCCTTGAGAGGCGTAAGACACCATCAAGGGGGCACAGGATATTAAAATAAAATGAACTGCGAAATTATTTTTAAACTACAAAGGTATCAGATTTTTCTTTAACTAAGCTTACCTAAACTACGAATAACAAAACTCAAACTGGACATAGAGATTTTATTTTGTTTTGTTTTGTTTTTCTGTTACAAATGCGTTTAGCAATATTGGTGAAAGGAAAGAGATGGGAGAATATTAAAGTCGAGAATGCGTATTTAATGATCAGTATGTAAATATCAAAATAATACTGATAATAACGCACAGAGTTCGATTAATTGTGATAACACTTTTAAGATTGCATCTTGCAATTGAGTATATTACATTCATTGCTTAAGCTCACATTTGATAACCCATCTTTTTCTTCACGGGATTATTGGTTTAGTTGGATCGGAAAGGAACAAAACGACGTTCCGGAAAATATTTGTCTAGATGTTAAGTAGTTCAATATCAAATTGGCTAGTGAGCCGTATGCATTATAGCCGTCCTTTTGTTTTTTTAAAGCAAATCGCGGCAAGGGTAATTCCAATGCAAAGATCCAATGGATGCTTGAGACACGGAGCACTCACACAGTCAATGCATGGAAGTTAATGATAATGAAATACTTCGTGAAATAATAATAAAAAATGAAGTAACGGGAAAACGCCGAAAGAATTCGCCAGTATAATGTCACCCAGCTTGAAATTAAATGGTGCGAAGTCGAATCATGAAATTTCGTCACTACATAGAGCGCTGTTCACTAACAAGGAACCCTAGGTATCTATCAGAGCCCGATTTTTATGAAACTTTGTATATAAATAGAGTACCTCGAGAAACACACACAGCCAAAATTGTAGCTGCAGAGTCCAAGACGTTGGAACACTAGGGCTCGAGAAAGATCAAATGTGGAACGTCAGTACATTACGGACATGGTGAGAAAATGCAAGTTTTTCTTTAAAACTCGTCATTGTAACCACACGAAACGAGCATACATGGATACGAGATGGTAGATGTGATCTGTTAAAAGTGATGAAAAGAATATCCGCCATCTTGAAAGAGGCTATGTTGAAACTGGTGCGATTGGTATAAATGAGAAGAGGGTCATGCGATGCATCAATTTGAACATAAATATACACAAAAAACAGTTGGTGAAGTTTGTTGTGGGATTACATTATTTCTGTGCTTCTGGCAGACTGGTTTAGGTACAAGGTGAGCAAAGTGTATCTCATGACACTCGAGCAGATGCAGGTTATGGTGCGCTATGAGTGGGATCAGTGCAACTAGAAAACCAGAGCGAAATATAATTTTAGCACTACATGATTTGTGTCAGAGTCAACATATAATTGGTGTGGATGTGCTGACACAACGAGTTCTTCATAATAAGGCCATGGTTAGCATTAATTTGTAACTGTTTATTATATTTCCATTAATTCGAACAGAAATCAGAACGCTTATCAGTTCACTCATAGCGCTCCGTACTAGGGATGGCCAAAACCGGTTCCTGGTGGAACCGGTTTTCGGGTCTGAACGGATCCGGTTCTAGAAGATCCGGTTCCGGAACCGGTTTTTCGGATCCAGGTCTGGAACCGGTTCTTCGGATCCAGGTCTGGAACCGGTTCTTCGGATCCAGGTCTGGAACCGGTTCTTCGGATCCAGGTCTGGAACCGGTTCTTCGGATCCAGGTCTAGAACCGGTTCTTCGGATCCAAGTCTGGAACCGGTTCTGAAAACAGAACCGGTTCCTCGCGGAACCGGTTCCGCTGGAACCGAAACTTTGTGACCATCCCTACGCTAAACCCGAGCTGCTGGCAAGCTGTGAACAGTATGCTAGATGAAATGGTGGAAGCGACAGGCAGGCGCCCAGGCGGCGGCAGCTTGTCTCATTTGGCTAAATAAACTGGATAAGTGGCAAACTCATTGGCTAAACAGGCAAACTAGCCAACTCATTTGGCTAAACACCCACTGGTGGACCAAATTTTTTTTCTGGGAGCACAAGCGGGTCTGGGCGGGGAAGGCACAAGCGCATGGTCCTCTTTGCATTATTTTTGAAGGTGAACTTTGTGCCTCCTTTACGGGTCTTTGGGGGCTTTCGGATCCAGGTCTGGAACCGGTTCCTAAGATCCGGTTCTAGAACCGGGTTTTCAGATCCAGATCTGGAACCGGTTCCTAAGATCCGGTTCTGGAACCGGGTTTTCAGATCCAGCTCTGGAATCGGTTCTTAAGATCCGGTTCTGGAACCGGGTTTTCGGATCCTGGTCTGGAACCGGTTCCTAAGATCCGGTTCTGGAACCGGGTTTTCGGATCCAGGTCTGGAACCGGTTCCTAAGATCCGGTTCTGGAACCGGGTTTTCGGATCCAGGTCCGGAACCGGTTCCAAAACCGGTTCTGAAAACCTGATCTCAGAGAACCGGTTCCTCGCGGAACCGGTTCTGTCGGAACCGGAACTTTGTGGCCATCCCTACTCCGTACCCTCCATCTGTTCGAGTGTCATGAGATACCTTTGCTCATTGTGTACATAAACCACTCTACCAGAAGCACAGAAACAATGTAATCCCACAACAGACTTCACCAACGGGTTTTTGCGTTTATTTACGTTCAAATTGATGCATCGCATGACCCTCTTCTCATTTACAGCAATCGCATCAGTTTCAACATGGCCTCTTTCAAGAAGGCGGATATTCTTTTCATCACTTTTAACAGATCATATCTACCATCTCGTATCCATGTATGCTCATTTCGTGTGGTTACAATGACGTGTTTTAAAGAAAAACTTGCATTTTCTCACCATGTCCGTAATGTACTGACGTTCCACATTTGATCTTTCTCGGGCCCTAGTGTTCCAACGTCTTGGACTCTGCAGCTACAATTTTGGCTGTGCGTGTTTCACGAGGTACTCTATTTATATACAAAGTTTCATAAAAATCGGGCTCTGATACATACCTAGGGTTCCTTGTAAGTCACCGTGTCCCGTAATTCCTTTCACATTAGAAAGACGATATACGTACCCAGTTTATAAATATAAGATGTAACTCTTCTTAGATATGCTACAAATAAAAGAATAAATACTAGATATATTAAAAGGTTTTATAAATATTGAAATGATTGGTCACACATAAGATATATTGTTTATTAGTCAAGTACTCTGAAAAAATATCAAGCAAGTTAATTTAATTGTTTTAAGAACTTCTTGTTTAGCAGGTACTTCAATTTATTGATATTATTTGAAACTGATCTTAATGCTTAATCTTACTTATAATTTTACTGTAATATAGACGTCATTATTTTTCTAAAGTGGACTATACTTATACATGTCGTTGGCTTATTTCTAAACTTAAATAGGGATAATATCGCAATCAGCAATTATTACTGTTATTATTAGTAGAAGCATGAAGGATTTTCTGTGGTGATAATGTTAGTAGTATTAAATTACTGCATGTCTCTGACTTTTCTACCTGACAGTTCAGTAAGTATTCTATCAAATTACCATCACTATATCAAATTTATGGTATTTTGTTTATCTTTCAATATTCCTAATGGGTTGTTGCAGAGAGAGAACACTGCGTATCATCTAAAGGAACGATGATTGTTTGCGCTCCACGCTGAGTTTATTCGATTTACAATTCGTGTGGCTTTGAAATTTTGCTTTCCGGGGAGAAGAGAAGAGAGTACTGGATTATACCCTACAACATGAAGAGCGCTGAGTTAAAATCTTGCTTGATCGAGTAAAATGTATCATTTATTGCAATAATATGGTAACGTGTGTGAGTACAGTATATGCAATTTTGTGAAAATATGTAAAAACAGTGTTTTAAATTGAAACCAAATAAAAAGATTTGGCTCGTGGAACATTTTAGAATGCTGAGACGCATCGTAAATAGGGTTCGACGATAGGAAATGATCAGTTATCGCTGCTTTAGTATTTCTATATCATCAAGCTCATACACAGTGTGCATGCAGAAAAAAATAGCGGGGTGATAATGTTTTAAAAAAGCGAGAATGCTCACTATAGACTTATCACATTTAATCTTGTGTAAACTTGAGAGATGCTAACGGTTCTGATCCCCAATATTTCTTTAGCAGTACGACCTTGCTTTTAATAACATCTCAGATATCTTAGGAAAATTATAATGTTACGTTTGCTAAAAATTTAAAAGCTTAGTAAAAGATTTTTCTTGCTGAAAGATTAATTTTCTCTACACACAAAACAATTACATAATTACTGTACTAAATAATTATTTGAAACATCATCGTACGAACATGTTTGTAAGACTATTCATGGCTTTGGATTAATTGTTTTAACAAAAGAGACACTGACCAAAGCTTAAAACTTTACTTTATTTTAAATTATAATTTGTAACTGTTTGTAAATTATAATTTAAAATAAAGTAAAGTTTTAAGCTTTGGTCAGTGTTTCTTTTGTTAAAACATGTTTGTATGTAAACAAACTGATTTCTTCATAGCAGGTTTCATATAATATTAATATATTAGTTTTAATCAAATCAAGGAGAACCACATTAAAACTTTTAAGTATATTAATAAATATAGCAAAGAACTTCATTGTGTTAGTACACTTTACACTAACAACAATGTAGCCAACTAATTTGAAAGATATCCTATTACACTTATATTTTAATCGATATTTACGTTTTATACTACGTTAGAGTACATATTTTGCTGGTGTTGAATTTAAATGGAATGACCCATAAAATTATCATATTACTGAGACGACTGCGCAATAGTAATGTTATTAATTCATTATATTACATATTAAAAGAGAATAATCTCTTGGCTTGGATTTGCGATAACTTGTTTTTCCTGTAAAATAATTCAAGCCTAAAAGCTAAGAATAACTTAAGGATATTTCAAGTAACTTCACTTATTTACTTTTTAATTGATTTTTAGTTTATGAAGTAATAAGTACAAGAAAATAATTACGTCGAGGTTTATCTAAGACACAGCTGAGTCTCATTGTGATAGAATAGAAAAAAATAGTGTATTTTCGTTGCCCCGAATTTATTTAATTAGAATCTTCGTTAATCTCTTTTTTTTTTATGTAGCAATCTATCTTTTGTATATTCATGTTATGTTAGTCTCCTTTTTGAAATTTTAAGCTAAACATAACACACAGTACAAAGTTTGTTATTCTTAGACCGAAATGTAAAGAAAGCTATAGAAATACATGCATATACTTATTTTATTCAAGTACCAATTCAAGTATAAAAGTCTATGTTTTAGAATGTCATGTAACTGCAAAAGACGTGTACATGAAAATATAAGATATGTATTAATAGTTTGTAAGCAGCACTTGATTTTTGCAGCTTGCTTTTTCAGCATACATGTATAATTAGTTTTTAACAATAAAGCACATTATCCATTAATTTATATTTGGTTATGCTTGCATAAGGAAAATGCCTAATTGAACACTGTAGTGTACGCATGGCCATTAATTAAGATGGTATTAAGTGCATATTCTAATTATTTGACGAAAGATCGAAGAAAGAATGTATTTGCTGTATATGCGCATATTATGAATATATCTTTTTAGTTGTACAGGGTGAGCAGAAACAGAACCCTATATTTTATCTCTCATGTTTTTAATAATATACCATTACTTCTCATAATGTTACATCTTGATGTGGTGGACCCAGATCTTTCAACACTTTTCTCTGAATAAATAGAAGCATTTTCTACGATTTCCTGAGAAAATTGAATATGATTGCATGTATCTTGTTATTAGGAGATTGAGTTTACTCCGACAGATTTCTTCTGCTGTACACTCTTATTAAAAGTAATCACAGTGTGAGCTCTGGTTCACACAGGTCACTCGCAGCAGATAAGATTCAGAAATATGATAAGCAATTTCTTACTTGAACTGTCACTTATGAATTATTGTGTATCCTTTGAGCTGTCTCTAGGCGATTTTATCTCCCCAAGTATGTGTCATGCAGTTAGCGAACCGAACCTCCCTGCAGGAAACACATAGCCAGACGGATATATATATATATATATATATATATATATATATATATATATATATATATATATATATATATATATATATATATATATATATATACTATGTGATCAAAAGTATCCAGACATCCCCAAAAACATACGTTTTTCATATTAGGTGCATTGTGCTGCCACCTACTGCCAGGTACTCATTATCAACGACCTCAGTAGTCATTAGACATTGTAAGAAAGCAGAATGGGGCGCTCCGCGGAACTCACGGACTTCGAACGTGGTCAGGTGATTGGGTGTCACTTGTGTCAGAAGTCTGTACTCGAGATTTCCACACTCCTAAACATCCCTAGGTCCACTGTGTCTGATGTGATAGTGAAGTGGAAACGTGAAGGGACACGTACAGCACAAAAGCGTACAGGCCGGCCTCGTCTGTTGACTGACAGAGACTACCGACAGTTGAAGAGGGTCGTAAAGTGTAACAGGCAGACATCTATCCAGACCATCACACAGGAATTCTAAACTGCATCAGGATCCACTCCAAATACTATGACAGTTAGGCGTGAGGTGAGAAAACTTGGATTTCATGGTCGAGCGGCTGCTCATAAGCCACATCACGCAGACAAATGCCAAACGACGCTTCGCTTGGTGTAAGGAGCATAAACATGGATGATTGAACAGTGAAAAAACGTTGTGTGGAGTGACGAATCACGGTACACAATGTGGCGATCCGATGGCAGGGTGTGGGTATGGTGAATAGAGATGCAAAAAAGTCGGCTTTTTTGAATCGATGGTTTTTTTCACATAAAAAGCCGGCTTTTTGGGGAAAAAACGAGAATTTTGGAAATTTTGGCTTTTTTCATTTTCATGATTTTTCTATCTAAATAGCTTTCTTATAGTATATTCTATACTTAGATAAGAATTCCATGACCTAAATGCCATATTTCGCTCTAAAATTCACCATCAAGATGGATGGAGCACATGTTTCACGAATTAAAGCTAACATGAAGAATGTAGTATTTGAGGGCAATTTTAGAGGCTATTTAACTTTATTTTAACTTTTGAGTTATTGATAAATATTTTTTCTTCTCGATATCATTTCAGTTTGTCGTCTGTTTCATTTCTAAGAGCTTAGTACTCTAGCTTCTAACGCAGAAGTTAAACTTACGTTTTTCTATATATCCGTCAAAGCGTACGTTTTTCAATATATCCATCTAACCGTACTTCCACATTTCTGTTATACTGTAGCTGTGCAACGATTTAGCAATAATTTTCCGGATACAACCTTGAATACTAATTTATACAAATAATCAGTAGCGGATTTAGAAACGTACTTTGGGACGGGTTTCTCTGATTGTTTCATTTTCTAAAATCTCCTAATTTTATTTGGGAGGAGCTTGAAGTTTATGAGTACAGGCATAACTAATACTGTATTTCGTTTCGTTTATATATTTAGCGATAATCTTCCGGATACAACCTTGAAGATCATTTTATACTGAGAATCAGTAGCGGATTTAGAAAAGTATTTTGGGAGGGTTTTTTTCTTACTAATGTTTAGTTTTTCTAAACATTCGTAATTTTTATTTGACGGCAGCTTAAAGTTAATGAGTAAAGGCATAACTAGTAGATATTTCGTTTGTTTTAGACATTCTGTAATTTTGGGGAACAGGCTTCAGTCCGAAAGACCGCCCCCCCCTAACCCTCGCAAAACCGTCACTGCTGGTTATTAGTAATAATAACGATTTAAAAACAATAAGAAATGAAGTCAGCCAACTCACAGTACACGCACTATTTCTACTTCATAGATGGAATGAAGAAAAGTTTTGTCAGAATGGTCGAATGCTGAGTTGAATTCCGGACTTCTCGATAGAAGCGCAAAAGCTCCAGTCAATCATGTTTGTTGTGCAGTTGTATTTATCTTAACTTAAATATATTCCGTAGTCCTTTTTTTGTGTGTGTTGGTGGGGTGGGGAGAGTTCCATAATGATATGAAGGGTGTGAGCCAAGAACATGGTAACTAACAAATTTTCAATTGCTGAGTTACGCAGCATCAGATAGGCAGCAACGCATATCGCTTCGTTTAATCCCTCATGTATAGACTTATGTGAAAAATCAGCTTTCCGACTTTCAAAATGGATTGTGCAGCAGAAAATTTCTAATTTCTTAAAATAGTAAAATTATGGGTTACTATGTTCTTATCTCACACCCTTCATGTTCAATCCCTCTTGTTAAAAATACAGAAAACTTGAGAACTGAATAAACCGTGATGGTGCTTATATAAAACTGTAGAATTTCAAGAATATACAAAACCAAAAGCTCTAGGTGTGCAGCCTTTAAGTGTATCATATAAATCTAAGTATTTTCCTTATGTTTTATTTTAATTTCATTTTGTTCCGAAAAGAGGGTATGGAATATTTTGAAGTAAAAATACTACATAGAATTTTGCTACTTATTTGAGTATTTTTTTAAAAGAAGTATTTAATTTTAGGGTTGGCTGCTTTACACCAGCTGTTTTTTCTTCTTTTTTTTAAATAAACAACTGGTTTAAACCGTAAAACAAATAAAAGGTACGAAAAATGCGAATCGTGTGAACTTCATGGTGACGTTTCCATACATCAAACCATCTGCATTAGTTTTATTTCCTTTTCACCTTTTAATCAAGGTGTCCCATGTTCAATTCTCGGTCGAACCACAACCCTTCTTTCATGCGTAAACAAAGTAGCGGTTCGGATGTCACTTTAAGCGAAAGTCTTCTCCTTGATAGCCTCGGTATTACGTAAGGATGTTAAGCCTGAACATACGAAACGAAACTAAATTGTATATTTCTGCATGCCTGAATGCCTGTTGTTTTATAAAGAAGCCAAGGTTGCTTAAATATACTGATATAAATTGACAAAATTTATCGATTGCCTACGTAGCTTCCAACATTTGCTTGGATTGTATTTTCAATGATATGTACGCACTAAATTTGTAATTTAATACCTCAGCTTTAGCGTACTGATTATGATACGTTGACCTTTAAATTTTACATGCAAAGCAATAACAGGATTTTTTCCGTTATTGTTTTACATTTAGAGTAATGACGGGATTTTCCCGATGGCTAGGGCGGGAGTTTCTCAATTTAAGATATTTACTGACCAGACTTCTTTAAGCTTATGTGACCTCTTCCAGCATAACCCCGTTGTTGCATAATAACACCAAGGCGAAACAAACTTATTTCTGTCAATATGTAATATAAATACATAAAGCAAAATATCTAAACCCAAAAAACCTGGTTTAAACCAAAAAAGCCTAGTTTAAACTCCCCCCAAAAAACGGGTTTTTGGCATTTTCAAAAACAACCATGGCTCTTGCCAACCCTGCTTACTTTTGTATGTAGGAGGTTAAAAAAAAGTCTTATTATATACATTGGTTAATCCTTTGGAATTCATAATGTAAATATGTTGAGAAGTAAAACTGTTTGGAATATCTTTTCGAAATTCATGGTTTATTTTCGAGGTTTTATATTATTATCGGCATCAACCACTAATTAAATGACTTTTTGTGTTATAGAGAAGCGAAACAAAATCTGATTTATCAATTTAAAGCAGAATTTTCAAAAAAGCCCAAAACTTCTCAAGCAAAAAAGCGAAGCAGAAAAAACCGAGTTTTTTTTCCAAAAAAGCCGTTTTTTTTTCGAGCCCTTGCATCTCTAATGGCAAATGCCCGCTGAACGTCATCTGTCAGCGTGTGTAGTGCCAACACTAAAATTCGGAGGTAGTGGTGTTATGGTATGGTCGTGTTTTCCTTGGAGGGAGCTTGCACCCCTTGTTGTTTTGCGTGGCACTCTCACAGCGCAGGCCTACATTGATGTTTTAAGCACCTTCTTGCTTCCCACTGTTAAAGAGCAATTCGGGGATGGAGATTGCATCTTTCAACACGATCGAGCACCTGTTCATACTGCACGCCTGTGGCGGAGTGGTTACACGACCATACCATCCCTGTAATGGACTGGTCTGCACAGTCCTGACTTGAATCCTATAGAACACCTTTGAGATGTTTTGGAACGCTGACTTCGTGCCAGGCTTCACCGACCTACATGGATACCTCTCCTCAGTTCAACACTCCGTGAAGAATGGGCTGTCATTTCCCAAGAAACCTTCCAGCACCTGATTGAAAGTATGCCTGCGAGAGTGGAAGTTGTCATCAAGGCTAAGGGCGGGCCAACACCATATTGAATTCCAGCAGTACCGATGGAGAGCGCCAAGAACTTGTAAGTCATTTTCAGCCAGGTGGCCGGATACTTTTGATCATATATTGCGTATATATATATATATATACTGTTCCTTCCATTCAAGCATTATTTTTTTTTTTCAAAATTACACATAACTGTTATAATCTTCCGGAAATAATAGCTGGACGTAATGAGACTTCCATGGTCGGTACTGTAACTCTTCGCTGGAGTACAATAATATATAGCGTGGTGAATGTAAGCAGTTTCTCTTGTCGTTGTTGAGAACCTAGGATTTTGATTGAACGTATCATTCAATGTTCCCACATTTTCCAGAGAAAGGGTATCAGTTCTCTGGATGTCTGCTACCAAACTGATTGTCACAAACTTTCTGGGACAGTTTTCAATTTTTAATTATTTTTCCATCCTAAAAAGCATTTCTTCCATCTTGATCTCTCGAGTAACGTAGTACCTGGACAACAGATGGCCTATATCTCGCAACAATCTTAACCCTTTCTTTCTCAATAGTAGTTGAATAATCATTTGAAACAAAGAATAAAAATAAATATATAAAACATGAAACAAATAAACATTACAAACTTGAGTTGATTTTGAGTTTAACGTCCCGTTCAGCACTGAGGTTATATGAGACGGGACCTACTGATTAGCGTGGAATCCGAACCACATGAGCTCCCGCCTCAAATCAAACCCAGGTTCTCCTACGCCAAAGGCGCGTACGCTAACCAGTTAGCCACGAGAGAAAAATAAATAACGTCATCTATGACAGAGTTAAAGAACTGAAATTCCTCTTTACTAGTATCTACCTAACATTATAAGATGTAACCATTTGAAAATCAGAAGATGCTTCCCGACATTCTATACATACGCTAAACGCACTCAAGAGTATTAAAATCTTATATAACGTAAGGTGGCATGTCTTGCTTTCTTAAAACTTAATTGCAGAAAGGCTATATTCCAGTTAGAATGAAAAGTAGACCTATATAATAACATTTTCATTTAAGAAATATTTAATTGAACAATATTTTTACCGAAAGTTCATTAAGTTATTATTATAAGTAAAATACATTTTAATGGTTAAAAGCTGACCATTTTCTTTTTCAATTCTGGTGAATATTTGTTGTCTCTTAATGTGATTATATGACAACTGTGACGTTTGTAGCGCTTTAATTTAGACATGCATTTTTAGAGGTAGATAGAATCCTTTTGTGTTTATAACTCGATCAAAATATCATCATTAGAGTAATAGTTTTTTTACCTTCTCTTTCTCTCCAGACTCTATTTGAGCAGGTATGGGCAGCCAATGACTACGAGATCTTCAAACGAATGATGATCCAGAAAAACATTGAGATCCAACTGCAAGCGTTGGAATTGCTTCAGCAACAGTATGGCATCAATCCAGAGTCGTTTCTCCCTGACTGCGAAAGTCAGTCAGAGGACGAATGTAAAGTTATGGAAGAAGTAGTAAAGTAAGTTTCTAATATGAAATTCATAACTTTTAAAGCTTAACACGTTCGCTGCTGAGGACGCCCATCGGCGTCCAGTACAGAATTTGGCATATGAGCCGGACGCCTCTCGGCGCTTGTCCCTGCAGCTGATTCACTTTCCCGCCAGCGCTAGTGCAGGTATTGGTGCAAGTTGCAAGTGCAAGTGAATCAGCTGCAGGGACAAGCGTCGAGAGGTGTCCGGCGCATATGCCAAATTCAGTACTGGATGCCGAAGGGCGTTCTCAGCAGCGAACGTGTTAAGCTGTACTTATTTCCACTATTTAGATAATGTTCGTGTCTAAAAGTCACTTTATTCTTTAATTACATATATTTTTATGTTTGTTTTTAATAGAATAAATCAATCAGTATTAGATGTTATGTAAAAAGTGCGAAGAAATTTTGGGCTTGATTTTAAAAGCAATTTATTGAGGTCTCTGAGTACTTAAATATAGCTTTTAAAATACCTATATATCATTATACATTTAAAAAAACGTAGTAACATTCTTCTTTACATAAATCTGAGTAAATTATTCCTTGAACCAACACAACCCATCTATCAGAAAGTTGCATATAGTAGACTTTCGACTATCCTGTATAGTCTCCCCTCCAATAATAATAATAATAATAATAATAATAATAATAATAATAATAATAATAATAATAATAATAATAATAATAATAATAATAATAATAATAATAAAATTAGGAATATTTTAGCGATATTCTTGATATCTAACGCCCTCCTAAAAACGCCATTTTGCCAAGGAGAAGCAGTTATCTATCATGAACTGTTTTTCCAAAATCAAAAATATCTAAGTTTCGACTGTTTCCGTAGAATTACTTGTTTTTTACATTTGTGTAATCATTTATAAATAAGTACCAAATAAATGTTAGTCCTTTATTAACAATTAGGGCTACGTTTCATGTGAATGTATTGTTTATTTCAATATTGTATATATGTACAGTGTACACCACTTTATGCTTTATGGAATGAAGTTAGGTGTTATAACATTTATCTCATGTGTTCAATATTTTTATTTCTGGACTACCCTTTTTTTGTAAGAAATTTTCAACATGTGTAGCACAGTAAATAACAAACATTTATAAAGTACTGGGCTGTACTAAGCTGTTAAAGAATATAAATAGGAGAGGTATATAAAAGGGTTTCTAATGGTATGGGTGGAATATGAAGTGAGAATTATGAACTCCAGTCTGCCCGGATTTTTTATTAATGTCCTTCCGCGACATTAGGCCGAATAATCGTGAATCTATTGTGTATATAAATAAACGATACTTTTATTGAAATGGAAGAATTAGTTTTACGTCTAACAGAGATAAATCCAAATAAATGAATATGCAAGAGATAGTATGTTGAGAATATTAAAGGGAAATCCGAAGAAAATCCACGGGTACAATGTCGATTACAAACTTGCCTGGTTGGTATCGAAATAGGGACCGCTCTGTCTTGAACCACTTTGTCAATGAATAGCAGAAACTTGCAAATAGTCCTTCAATGAACTAAAATATCTATGTTAATAATAGGCATGAGCAACCTATGTTTCTCATGTGTATTTAAAAAGCTTACAACGAAACAAATGGTTTGTACCAGAATACTTGTAGCTTTTTTTATTACGAAGATATAAACCTGTATATACTAATATATGCCTGTATACAGTTGTCGTTCTGTTTTTCCACAATATCTCTGTTTCATACTTCCAAGAAGAGGTGTGTGCATTGCTGTAAGGAAGTAAACATTCCCTCTAATATTTTGGTATTCAACAAAAATCCCATTGAAATACAAACAAAATAAACAGACTTAATACTTTAAACAGGTGAAATTCTTACCCAGAAAAGAACACGGGGAAGCTGCTCTCCCTGAAAACCAAGTAAATAAATAAAAAATTACATTATCCTTCTTAGCTGAACTGTCTTTGCAGTCTTACATAATGAATTGTAGAAATATAAGTATGCGAGGAAATAAGAGACATAATGGGTTTTGAAATTCCTTAAACAAACAACACATACAATTATAGTATGCTTTTAATATACTTTTAATGGTTCTTGGGTGTTTTAATCTCTCACTTGTGATTCTATATTATTAGAAGTGTCATTAAAACGGAATATCATAAGCACCCTTTCTGCATTACCAAGGCAAAGTTTCCAGCAAATTGGAAACGTGTAGACGTAGCTGTCATGTACTCGTACCACATCTTCAAGTTAATTTGTAAATGAAGAGGAATGTTTGGGGCAAGGTAATTTATGAAGACATTTAGAATATGAATTTCAAATATCAAACTAAAAATATTTATTCTTCTTACTAGAAATGAATTCTTGCAGAATCTTGTTTTATCCTTTGAGTTCTGTTGCGTTATTATAAATTTGATATGTCATTTTACTTATTGTTAGAGGAAATGAATATTGATCGTAATAACGTTTCCAAAAAAGCACTAGTTTTATTCACTAGTTTGATTTCAGTGCGAAAATTTCAAGATTTGAACATTTAAAACGTATATGCAACTAATCATCTATTTTATTTATTTATTTATTTATTACTCGCCTTAACATTCAAAATATCATCCGGAATATTTATCAATGTCAGAATTATCAGAGGGCCTAACGATTGAAAGGTTAAAGAGAAAAAGACAGACAGAAAGAAAGAAAGAAAGAAAAGAAGTTATTTATACTTCGAAACCTTGTCGTATTTGAATCAACAAGGATTATATTTTGTGTAACGATCTCTACTAGTAGTCCTTTCAGATTACTATGATAAACGTAATAAGAAATTTCACATAAAATTTCTACACCTCCTTATTGACACATATACTACTTCTGTACTACTTCTCAAGTTCACTACTGTATCTCCTGTACAATAGACTCGTTAATTTCTTAAAGACAAAGTTTCGTGACTGCAGCCTTAACTCCCGATTCACATCTATCTATTGCAGTCCACTTTATTCGTTTGCCCTCTCTGTTACTTGGTGAGGATCTCGCTTCAAAGACATCCTATAATAAGATATCATATCGGAATAGATATTCAGCAATCCACTTCCAAACAATGTTCGTCCGTTCTCTTTCTATATATGTATTTCATTTAGCAGTTGTTCATTTATTTTCATTTCCGTTCAAATGGCCCTCAGAAACCTTCTCCAAAATAACATAAAATTAAGTTATTGCCTGTAGTTTATGTTCATATGGATGTACTTCATACTTTCTGTAAATATGTTTGAAAATTTTCTTCCTAATGTTGTCAAGTAGGCACTTTTCTTACTTTGGAAAGCTTCCTAATGCTATATCTATTTCCTTAGCTAAAATGCTAAAAATTGCTGCTTACGCCACAAAGTAATTCCGTATGTGAATAAACTATTACAAAAAAATATATATATGACTGATATTACATGGATAAAAAAGTGAGGACATGGTAAAAATGATAAGAAAGCACGTGCATGACGATGGTTGTAGCCCGGAAAAATTTAAATGTTTTGATAATGTTTCATGCTAGATCTTAAAAACTATGCATTGTGCAGCAATTAGGCCCGCTTTTGTTTGTGTTCAGTTGTGCAGAAGCTTGCGAGTGGCGTTTGTTCCATCTTTCTAGCTCCATGATCATTACCATATCTATATGGCAAGGAAGTTAGCTCCCCTTTGCATCTACGATATGTATCGTCGAACTGGAGAGCGGTATTAAGGCACTTAATGTATCAGCAAAGTGACATTGAAATCCAATCCCAGTTACGGAAGTTAATCTGTTCAAAAGGTTGCGTTATATCTATCCTAACTATGTATAAAACTACATGAACATAAAATAAAGGGGTAGTTTCGGTTGACGTAGAAAGTTGAAATTTAGCACGATTGTAGCTTTCAAGTATTACCCACAGGAAAATTGCCAAAAATTAATATTTTTAATTTTTAGGTGGTCTAAGGGGGGGATGAAGAAATTTTTTATGTTATTTAAATGAGCCCTTTTTTGACTTATAATCTCATATTTTAGGTAGTTGGAATTGCAATAAAAACTTGAAATTCGATATGCTTGTACGTTTCTGTTAGCGTTACTTAAGTAAATAACCAGAAATAAACAGGTTCAACTGTTCAACTGTAGAGAGGTTTTATGGGAAACTGAAAGTCTTCCCAGTGTTATTTATATGGGACATCTTCTACACTCCAAAATGTTTAGGCACTTCCAGCAGGATTAGAATGATGAAATTTCGCATAATCGTAAACTTCCAGAACTAACCAACAAGAAAATTGCCAAAAGTGTATATTTTTAAATGTTGAGGTATCTATTGGGGGGATAAAGTAATTCCCATGTTATTTAAATGGATGTTTTCTTGTGATACAAAATCTAATCTTTTAGATAGTTAAAATACGAAAAGAAACTTGAAATTTGGTAGAATTGTAGATTTTAGAGGTTCGAAACCGTAGACCGAGCAAACGCGGGGGTCTAGGGGTAGAGTCCCCAGCTAGCCAAAGACTAGTCTATCCTACATAACGCAACATTGTGATCATATTAACATCCGTAACTGGGATTGGATTTCAATGTCATTTTGCTGATACATTAAATGTCTTAATACTGCGGTCCAGTTCGGCGATGTATGTCGTGGGAGCAAGGGGGAGCTAACCCCTTTACCATATAGACGTGGCAATGATCATGGAGCTAGTAAGATGAAACAAACGCCACTCGCAAGCTTTTGCACAACTAAACACAAACAAAAATGGGCCTAATTGCTGCATCATGCATAGTTTTTTTAGATCTAGCATGAAACATATGCAAACGTTTATTCTTTTTTTCGGGCTACAACCATCGTCACGCACGTGCTTTCTTATCATTTTTACCATGTTCTCACTTTTTTATCCATGTAATATCAGTCATATATATATTTTTTGCAATAGTTTATTCACATACGGAATTACTTTGTGGCATAAGCAGCAATCTTTAGCACTTTGCCCTCCTGAGATATTACGCCCCAAAAATGGCATCAAAATCACAAACTTCAACTTACGGACCCCATAAATCTACGATGCCAGCTGTATCATTGCTGTGGATATATCTGCAAACTCTTTACATCCAATAGTATTCAGCACAAAACTTATGAACCCCTCACTTTATGCCATTCTCAAATACTGCCCCTTTAAAAGTGTAATTTTCTGTAGTTTTTCTCGGATTTCATGTATTGGTTTGCAGCCCTGCATATTTATTAGACACAAAAGTTTATATTCTCCTTGTACCTCAGTCTCTCCTGTAAACATTCGTTTTCGCTTGGTGTTCGTCTGATTCGTACGTCCTGAGCAATTGTAGTTTTCGTAAACGCTTGCAAATGCAAAAATTGGCACTCCACCGACAACAAAGATGGCCATCATTTAGGAACACTTGTACATACGACAACGTGAATGACGATATTGACCTTCCTATACACACGGTTCATAACAGTCAAATTTTTATAATTTTCAGAGATGGTCGAACAACTATTTCACCATTTTTGGACCACTTCGTATGGATTGACCCATCTGGCATATACCTCCGTCTTGACACTCTTTATTGCCTTTTACCCAGATTTAAGTTTAATTCCTAAGGCATTTTATCTAATAGCAAACGTACGAGATTACTATGTAATATGGAACGTCTTTGCCAACAAGAATGAAGACGCAATAGATTCAGAGAGTTTCGTTTCTAATGGGTCATTTTATTTCCATTAAAACATTCTACTCTTTCATGGTTGAAAATAAGTGTTCAGTACTAGCAACCCTCACCGGAATGCTGGCTAATACGGATGCGCACGAGTCGAGACGTCTCGAATCTCGACTCGACTGTAGTTTCGAGTCGAGACACACTTTGTAAAATTCCAGACGAGTCGAGACAAACGTATTTCTCGACTCGAATTTTCGAGTCGAGACAGCTCGTAAAAATCTCGACTCGACTCGAATGTCTCGAAAATCTTTCTATAATTTTTAATATTATTTTGAAGAAAGTACTCATTCAGAAACACTCGGGACGAGAATTTCGGAAACTGCAGAACTTGTCAGGTGTTCGAGGAGTGCTGTGGTGAGTGTCTTCAACAAGTAATGAAACCAAGGGAAAACGACTCCAAACGTCGAGGTGTTGGGAGTTCCCCCCCCCCAACCTCAATACACAATGTCGGGCGTTGTAGGCTGAGCAGACTGGTAAAACAGGACAGGCAGCGAACTGCGTCGGAACCAACATCAGAGTTTAATGCTGGGCCAAGTACAAGTGTGTCTGAATTAGTGTTGTAAAATTTCCGGAAATTTTGAACCTGTTGGTAAAAAAACCGTGTTTTCGATTTCTTTCCGGAAAAATTGGAAACATTGAAAAAAAAATATAAAATGTTTGTATTGGGTTAATGTTACTAGTAATGATACCTGTTTTTTTTCAAACGCATGAAAAATATAAGTCCAAAAATTTCAATATTGCGAATATTAAAATATAGTACTCGAAAATAAAACTATTCCAATTATTATCTGTATTAAAATACTAGATTTACGCGTATATGTTTGTCCCCACAGATAAGTTTATTTGTTTGTCTCCAGTCCTTTGGACAATGAGATATTGAACCCACAAGTGCTATTTATAGAAACGTGCCGTTTTCATTGGTTGATTCCAAATTGTGTGTAAATTGTTCAGTTCTAATGAATATTTAAAAAAAATATGGCCATTAGTTCTTTATTAAACTTTTAGGGGTACACTGGAAGTACTGAAAATGTTTAAAAGTAAAGCTTCATACTCTACGAGTTATATATTCCAACATCATATAGTTGTATATAGGGGTTGTATATTTCTCAGGTGTTTGTTTCATGGCCAAATGATAAGAAAACGAAGGATAGCCATTTCTCCAGTCTAAGATGAATCTTCATTGTTTGGAGAGTTTTTTTTAATGAACTCCGTATATAAGTGGCATAATTAATTGTGTGTGTAATTCATTTACTTATTGCATAATGCATGCAAAAAGAAAGAAAACACTGGTCATATATAAATTAGAAATTCCAACCACAAGTCGGCTCAAATCTTGCAAATCGTGCGAGATATTGAAAAAAGTAGTCGAAAAAATTTCCCCTTTATGATACTCCTTGCCGATTTTTATGAAGGCGTCCTTCACTTGTATCTGTAAAGGGACATGTACAGATATGAGGAATGACAAGGAGATTCATGCTCATATATAAATGATGCGCTGTGTAGAGAGCGCAGGTTCAGCTAGTTGAAAATTAATAGTCTGCACTCATTTCTGTTATGTCCTTTATTTGTGGATGTGCATTAATTACAGAATTTACAGTTACATGCATTAATTACAGTTACATATAAGCCTACCAACATGAAGTGTTCTGTTGCAAAAAATAGGTCTCTTGAATAAAACTGAGTTCTCAGTGTGCTCTTTGCTCTGGTGAAGTTTTATTAATTTTAACCAAATTACTTCTTAAGAGAAAGAGCAATTGGCAAATTTCACTAATACTCATGCACTAAAACATATAATTACTATTATTTAATATTATAATATACACAGTTATATAAACTTTATGTACAAAATCCTGTATGTAAACAAATACATGTTTTCTAGTGCGACAGATTATCTATTACAATCAAAATGAAAGTAACTATGTTTCAAACTTAATAACTCTTGAATCATCAGACCGATCTCGATAAAATTTTCAACATAGATGAGGTTCGGAATGGGTTTCATCATTTTACTTTGAAGGTGCAACTTGAGGGAAGGAGAGAGGGGGAAATGACATATTAGTGTCGAATACACAATTTTCGGGGTCGCTGAAATGCACAATGGCACTTCCGATACCATCAAAATTCAGCTCCGCAGCTTGGCGGAAGGGAGAATATCTATAGGCATATATGTCGATTTTTCTTGCACCTTTTAATGGTAGCGGAATATTCCTTTTCTGTCTTAAAAATGGGTTGACAAGAAACTTTTTAAAAATACCAAAAAGTAAATTATAGGTTTATTGAAAATCAGTTTTTTTTTTTTTTTTGTTATTTGTTTGTTTTCGTTTTCCTCTTTTCTTTCAGGAGAAACAGCTGCGAATCTTTATTCCTTCTTGAAGCCAGTTAACAATATTCAGGATCTTTCCCTCGTGTTTCCCTTTGTTCATTCCTTTTTCGCACAGTAATATAAACCATAAAGGCTCTGAATCGATCAGATTCTTTTTTTCTGAAAAGACTGATGTCTCACAACAAATCTGTCTGTCGCTAATTCAATGGCCATGGAATGTTGAGGGAAAGTTCAGGGTTGAATTCCTGAGATATATAAAGCAATAAGGCAAAAGTGGACGGTGAGCAATAGTCAGACTCTCTCTCTCTTTCACAAATGGGCGTTCAGTAAATGGAAATGTGCATTCTAGATGCAGAAATATAGAAAATGTTCATTCTATTATCTATACAAGTCGGCTACGAGCCTTTTGTTTTGGCCACGTGTGCAGTCCGAACTACGGAATATGTAGCCTACCGAAGAACCACAAAGATGTTATCGAAACTAGTGTGTTATTGTTTCTTTGTATGCTTTGGCAGAAACTTCTTTGGATATCCTCACTTTTATTACTTGCCGACACGTTAAGAAAAGCAATTTAGTAAACCAAGCTTTCTGTCTAAAATCTCTTTTTTTTTTTTTTTTTTTTACATTGAGAAACAACTTAAACTCGTCGCGCTCTCGAGTTTGTGCTCAATTACAGCTGGAAAAGATTGAAGTTCCGATCACAGCGGCTCAAGAGATCCTGTGAATCTGAACATTTTGCAAGCGGCTTCGGCTTTGGGAACTTCGTGGGATGAATTTTCAGCAATGAAGTATCTTTCATTTAGTTGGTCGTGTGATTTGTTGCTGTCTGGAATAGGCTATAAAACGTAGATATTTCAACAGAGATGAACACAGGGGGTGGAATTTGGGGGTCCGGACCGTCCGAAATCCTGATTTTTGTGCAAATTTAGTCTAATTCTAGGGGCAAGTTTACAAATTCCAATATAATTTATCCCCAAATTGAACTTGAACCCCCCGAATACCTTTGACCCTTCCGAAATAAATAAGGGGCGCGGTGTCTCAGTGGCAGAGCGTTCATCTCCGGTGCTTGGGTCCCTGATTCGATCGCAGCTAGCGCCGTTTGGACTTTGTGGTGGACAAACACCGCGCTCGTGGGTTTTCTCGGGATTCTCCCGTTACCTTCCACTTTCTTCATTCAACCATTTCATTTATTTCTCATCACCGTCTCCTTTAGCCTAACCAGCTTAACCGTGGGTCGTAAAACTTAAAGATTTCATTTCATTTTTCTTCCGAAAAAATTGCTGCGTACGTGCATATATTCCAATTATCTTTTATGAAAATGTTGTTCTACTCAAAAGTGTAGCGTTTGAAGTCTGAACATTGGGAGCTAATTGTGCTATATATTGTGCTCATTATTATTATTATTATTATTATTATTATTATTATTATTATTATTATTATTATTATTATTATTATTATTGGGAACAGGTAAAGGTAATTGAAAATTACCAACATTAGCGTCAAATTAATAGTTTTGGGGCTCGATAAGTTCATTGGTGACAGTTTTGGTTCCCTTTATGTCCAAAATAAAACGTATTCTCCCCGTGCAAGCTATTCGGCTAGTCTGTAATAATAACGAACGGAAGTTTCACATATTCAGCTCTTTATTAAATTTCTCGCTGCTCAAATTTACTCACTTGTGCGGTATATTTGTGTATGTGTAAATAAGATCATATCTCTTTTTGAGTTATTCGAAAAACATACAAATAATAAAAAGGAAGGATTTTACCAGAAATCCAAAAACTGAAAAAGTAAAATTAAAACCTGTTGCTTTAAGTATTTTTCCTGTTAGCAAAATGCATTGTATAATGTTGCAAACATGTTACAGCAAGTAAGATTACTAGCATCAGACGAAGAAATAGTTTTTAAATTGTATTTTCCGGTTTTTGCTAATATTTCCGAACAAATTATTTTTTATTAATGGCTTCAAAATTTTTGGAAATTTTACCGATCTCGATAAAATTTTCAACATAGATGAGGTTCGGGATGGTTTTTATTATTTCACTTTGAAGTTGTAGCTTGAGGGAAGGGGAGAGAGGAAAATGACAGATATTAGTGTCGAATCGATAGTTTTCGGGGTCGCTGAGATGAACAGTGACACTTCTGGCCGTTTAAATCCAAATTCAGTCCCATTAGTACTCTAAGGGGGAATAGTGACATGTAAAGATAATTGAAAATTACGGATATTTATGTCAAATTCGTAGTTTTGGGCTCCATATGTTCATTGGTGACAGTTTTAGTGCCTTTGTGCTCAAAGTGAAACGTATTCTCCCCGTGCGAAAAACGGGTATTCTGCTAGTCTGTAATAATAACGAACGGAAGTTTCACATACTCAACCCTTTAATGTATTTCTCGCTGATCAAATTTACTCACTTGTGCGGTATGTGTGTATATGTAAATAAGGTAATCTATCTTTTTAAGTTATTCGAAAATATACAAAGAATAAAGAGAGATTTTACCAGAAATCAAAAAAACTAAAAAATAGAATTAAATCTTGTTGCTTTAAGTGTTTTTCTGCTAGCGAAATACATTGTATATACAGTAGAATGTCGATAATCCGAACGTCAAAAATCCGAACTTGGTCCCTAGGAGCTTTTTACATTTTGTCTTAATATAACGCTAGCGATAAACAAACAATAGTGTGTCCGTCGACGTTATGTGAAGTCAGTGTTTTTACAAAAGTTCATTCATATGTAATTGTTTGTCATACATATTTTTATTTTTTTATTTTCTCTTAGGCCTATAAGTTTTAAGTGTGACTTACAAGATCAGTGTAATTTAGTGTACGAGCAAGTTCTTCAAAAACATTAAATATAAGTAGCCTTTCGTATGGTATTGTAATTACTGTATGTACTAAATAACTACTGTAGAACATACCGTACATTATATATAAGCCTAAATGGCATTTTCTTGGTCATTTCCGAATCTCCGAACTACCTGTGATCCCAATTAGTTCGGATTTTTGACTTCCTACTGTATATGCTGCAGACATGTTACAGCAAGTAAGATAACTAGCATCAGGCCAAGATATAGTTTTTAAATTATATTTTCCTGTTTTTGCCCATATTTCCAGACAAACTATTTTTTTAATGGATTCCAAATTTCCGAAAATTTTACAAGGACAAGGAAGACATTTCTATAAAATACATGTTTGATTTAACGTATTAACAAAAATGATTCTGGCCCTGTTATTTTAACACTTCCCTGCCATCAAGGGGGAACTTCATAAGATTGCTCGAGATAATTTTAATGCGTCTATACTAATTAAGCTAACTAGGATTATATTTTAGTTTCTTTTGTAGCCATAACTCCCTTCTATCACGGTGCTAACTTTGAAGTGTTTGGATGAGTTGTGCACAAAATTTCCCTATTCTAATACAAGAAACATAAGTACTCAATTATCTTAACTCTAAACTAGTAAATATAAAGTAGTTTTCATTTTGAAAGCATAATATAATAAAATATTCGAAAATTTCAATTTTACCTAAATTTTCCGTTTTTTTTTCAAGTTCGGGAAAACCGTAAAATAATGGTTTTTACCCAAAATGTCCGTTTTTTCCCAGGCCTTCACAACACTACTCTGAACACATAGTGCACCGAACATTCCTAACAATGGGCCTCCGCAGCCGATGACACACTCATGTGCGAGGGTTAATACCACGATATCGGAAACTGCGACTGAAATGAATACGTGACCACTGCAACTGGAACTTTTTATAGTGGTAGAGCGTTGCATTGTCTGATGATTCCCGATAACTTCATCATGACGATGGGAGGATGCGAATCCGTCGTATTCCAAGGGAACAGCTCCTTGATACCTGTACTGCGGGACGGAGATAAGCTGGCTGCGGCTTAATTATTATATGCGGAACATTCACGTGAGCCTCGATGTGTCTAGTGGAGCTCGAGCAAGGCACCATGACGGCCGAGGCGTATTTCACACTGCCTGCAGACTACGCACACCCCTTCATGACGATCATGTTTCCCAACGTTAATAGCATTTTTCAACAAGATAATGCACCATGTCACAAGATCAGGAATATGATGGGGTGGTTCGAGGAGCGCAGAAGCGAGTTCCAAGTGATGTTCTGCCCTCCCAACTCGCCGGATCTGAACCGAATAGAACACATCTAGGATGTGATTGAACGTGACGTCAGGGCGCATCACCCCCCTCCCCGGAATTAGGTGACCTGTGTGTGCATATGTGGTGTCAACTCTCTCCAGCGCCCTCCAAGGATTATTGCGTGCATGCCAAGACGTGTCGCCGTTGTTATCCGTGCCAAAGATCGACATACTGACAATTAGGTAGGTAGTCATAATGGTCTGGCTGATGTGTGCTTATATTTTAACTCGTATATTTTGTCTCGACTCGAATTTCGAGACGTCTCGACTCGAATTCGAGTCGAGTCGAGACAGAGACTGTCGAGTCGAGACAGAAACATATTTTCGAGTCGAGACAACATTTTCTCGAGACGAGTCGAGACAGGCTTAAATCTCGACTCGACTCGTGCGCATCCTTACTGGCTAATGGGTAGGAGTATCACAGTGTTTCTTGCTGTCTTTAACTCTTTCGCTGCGAAAGTCGACTTTAGTTGATCTGAGAATTTGTCATTCGCTGAAGAAATTGACTTTAGTCCACAACGTCTATTTCTGTTTATACTTCGTTGCGACAGTCGATTTCAGTCGGCCATTGGTCATTTCAGTGTACGGAATATGTGGTAGCGATAATATGTTGCATTGTACTGCCAACTGACGGTGGTTTCTTGGAACATTGAAGTTATGCACGAATTAATACGAAAGCTTTGCGTCGTTCCGTTGTGGCGTGTTTACGGGTTTGAAGTTAGCAAAGTACAGCAGGAAACAATGCCGGACAACAGTAAGACCATCAGTGATAGTAAGATAGCTGCATTTTTGCTAGGGTTTGATTCAGATGTGTGAGGAGATGAGGATGAAGTTGACCGTCTTTCAGATTTGGAATCTGAAAGAGTTCAAAACGTTACAGGTAGCAATGGTCAGGTTAGAAATATACGGTAATGACTGAATTTGACATGTTCAACCATTTATACAATTTATGTATTTCTAATAGATATTTTGGTATCTTTAAACCATATTTCAAGAAAATATGAAAATTTCATTTTTTGGTTGCTTAATTGCCCCCTTTTCCAGGAATTACCCGAAAATTTAATGCCGCAGCGAAATGGTTAAAACAATCTTACACTAATTACATTTGTCCTAGATAACTGGAATAGAAGGTATTTGTTTTTTATTCGGTCTTTTTTAATGATTTTCACTTTTACAGATCACTACATTTGGTTTCCAGTATGTAATTTATACCTGCAATAAGTTGATGGCCAGACTGTGGGAAAATGGTTATTCCACGAATTATGGATTTAAATGCTGGATTTATTTATGCGTTATTTTGGAAGTCATACTTTCATAGTAATTTATATAGTATATAGTAAAATAATTTGTGTAAATTTATTTTTATTGAAGGAAGATGATAGCCGAGCACCAAGCAACTAAAGAAGTGTTGGACAAGGAAACGCTAGAACTGGAACAGAAAATAGCCAACTCACAGGAAGAAAAGATTCGGTTGGAGGCAGAGAAACAACGGGAGAAAGAGAGACTGAAACATACATTAGAGAAGAAGCTCAAAGAGGAGGAGAAAGAAGATGAAGGTAGGTTCACACAATCATATACAAGCATGGACATTCACTAATTTATCTCGTTTAACTTTTACATTTCTCAAATATAGCATTCATCTGAAGAAAACATAAAACAACGTTTTTCTATGCATTGTTAAAAGTTTTCTAAAATATTTCTACACTATAATAACTTTAAAAACCAAGATTGTCAGAAATATAATCCGTTACCTAGAAATCTTGGTGTATCATGTGGAAGCTTCAATGGGGTATTCTGGTAATCAAATTAGGAGTTTTGTTTATGAAAAGACCTCTGAGAGGGAATCTATCTGCAAGTGTGTGAGTTATCACGAAGACATAACAATCGTGACATTCAACACGAAATAGTCGATGCTACTACCAGCATCTTAAGAGGCAAAGTAAATAATATAATATTGATTTTATTCATAACGCAATGTAATCTTTTATAACACTATGTTATATCTTAAGATTTCTAGATCTCAATATCCCAATTATAGCTCAGTCATACGATATGGCAAGAGTTTTCTTAGTCTAAAACGAAATGCTGATAGCTAAAATCAGGAAGTCCTCAGTCGATTGGCCCGTTCAATGCACAAGAGAATCAAGCCCACTTGAGATCATTTTGAACATATTCATCTTTAAGATCTCTATCTGAAGCTCTTTCAGAACTTAAAAAAATATAATGTCCAGATATTATTATAATGTATAATCCAGTAGTAACCTTTTCATATGCTTAAGTGTACCATACAAACTTGTCTATTTTCTTCTCTCAACTTTGGAACTTGGATATGATTTCCTTGGGCTCTGAACGCCTCAATTTAGGTTTATTGTATGCTCATAGGATAAATGCACTCATTCTCAACTCTATAGATACTCAGCACGCTAAACTAAATAATCATGAAAGACAAAGTATGCATTTAAATCTTCAAACCATACTAACTGAAATTCAAAATCTAATTCCATATAAGACATTGTCACTTTCAGCATCGTGAAGACAAAATTTTTACATTTATTATTAATATTCCTCAGAAAAGGATGAATCATTCAGAAGCAGATTAATTTTATAAAATACATTCTAAACGTTTATTTTACAGTCTGTTGAACTTAACTTTCATTGGGTTTCACAAGTAAGAAATACCTTGAGTAAATCTTTCCAAAGTCTGGCAATTCAAAATATGACAGTTTAGAAAGATTTCACGTTACAAGAGCCCACACAAAAAGGGTGAGGATAGAAACACTCGACTCCAGAAACACTCAGAACGGCTCCACGACAAAAGGGCCCGGATAAGAAGAACCTTTCTTTTCTGTTCTTGCACTTCTTTTGGGGTTCTTCTGACGTGACATCTATACACTAAACTGTCGCTTGGCCAACAACTGAATTCCATTACGAAAGAAGTCTGAAGTATAAGATGCCAACTGCACATTACACCACCCAATCAATTATCAGGGAAGTTCTCCTCTGCTGTCACAAAGTGATTGAGATGTTCGAAGAGATGATAATCGGCGGGAAAGATATAAAAGAATATGTGATAAGGAAGAGTTTCATACTCTAACTCATGGCGAGTCTCCGCCGTCTTTTGAGAGACATTTGAACATGCTTTGTCATGCAGTTTGAGGACACTAAGTCTGTTGATCATTGCAGCATGTTGTGGACAAATTTGCGGTGGATCTAATTGAATTCAGTACGCTAACGATCAGCAGTAATGGTTTCGCCTCGACAGAGAGAAACATGATGATTACCTCTCACATAAGATCACCATGGCAGCAAAACCATCTGTGGCAGGAAGGGTGATTTTGTAAATTATTTTATTGAAGATTTTTGTAAGATATTTTATGTTGAAGATTTCATTGTATGTATGATGGTCTTATTGCAGAAGATGAGACCAATACCAAACATCAATTTCTCTGTTCTCCATGTATTATGTTGATATTTTCATCTGACCGAATACAGAAATTTTTAGAATAAATGTATTATTACAAGGAAAACTACCCTTATCTGAGAACCAAGTACAGTCCAGAATGCTGATTTTCCTAAGTGTGGTAATATTTAACTTGGCTAGACTACGAACAACATATATTAACGGACAACGGACAGCTGAAGGTTCACTATTTTCGCAGCTATATGACAACCCTGATTTATGTGAGAAAAAATGAAATGTAATTTTTGAGTTTTACGTCCCACGGTTATGCCGGTTAGGCTAAAGGTTAGGCCCCAATTTATGTGACAGACAGCGCAATGGCTTCTTGAGAGTTGCCAGTGTTCAGTATCCATATTATAGAGCGTTGTCTCTCACAATTTTTGTACATTTCTACATTCTAATTCCTACATTCTCACCCCATACATTCTCCTTGGTTTCAATCTTCTTCGACCAGATCCAAATGCTCCACTTTATTGGTTGATGTCTCAAGTTTTCCTTCTAACTTCTCCAGAAATTGCTTTTGACATTACTTCATCGATTCTGTTGTCTTACAAGTGTGAACAATAAATACTCATTGCTAGAGAGTATACAATACATTTTTCAATTATTCTGTGTACATACATATGAACATTAATGTACGTAACAACATTCATATTGTGTAGATATACTCAGGAAAATGACAGAAATAAATTTTAACCAGAACAAGTGAGGCAGGCAGGAGACGGGTGTACTAGATAACTGACGGACTGCTATTCTGTGTAGAAATAATTAAACGTAACACTACACACATTTAATTTCTCACACAACGAAAGTGGAATCGTTGTTCAAAATTTAGTCGCAATATCTTCACTAATGCTCAACTTATTAACAAAATGCTAAAGCCAATAAAGCCAAGTAGGATATGCAATGAACAGTGCGATATGTCATGTATATATATATAAAATATACTTCATTAACATTTTGTTCATGTGTTGTTGTATTCAACTAAAATTGAACTTGATAACTTTAAAAAAGAAAGTACGAAATAACCGTAACCATAACCGCGAAAAATGTAATTATAAAATTATTTATCTTGGTCCTCTTTATAGCTTAAATAATTTCCAAAACTGTCAAGATCTATTTTTCATTTCTTATCTTTGCATACTCCAAAACTGGACTCGTCCTGTTCGTCGGAATATTCCAATCTTGTTTCCTGTTTGTTTGGAGTTTCATGCATCTTATATCAATGACCTTATGTGACAGGTTGCTCTATAGTTTAAAGTACGATTCACATCCATGTGCTTCGACTGGGGATATGAACTGGGACTCTCGCAGTCTAGTACTCATCAAGGACTATATTACTGGGTAATTATAAATGATTCATTTAAAATGATCGGGTTTTAAAGTGAAATATATCGAAAACTATTAATATAGTATGCTTGAACTAATGACGAAATCAAACAACACATTTGAAAGCTTAATTTTTCATGTTCCAAATTTTTGATTGTGGCGATATATGACAGCATAAACCTAGTTCCCAAAATGGCGTCTATGCAGCAGAAAGTGGAATATGAGAATTGTTTTCCGTTGTTACTTTTACAGTTGCAATCATTTCCACAAGAGAAAGAGGATTCCAAGAAATTTTTATTTCAACTTGATGGAGTACCGTCCCGTTGCTATATCGAAGTACGTCGCTATTGATCGAATAACTGCCAAGCCTCTGGATTTGGCAATGTGCTGAAAATCATTTTGCACTTTTTCCATGGGCTCCTAGATCAGACAATTTGTGATTTATTTCTTTGAGAGCATGTCAAAGACACTGTGTATGTGCTTTCACTACCAACAACTTTGGGCAAGTTCCAGGATTGCGTTACAGCTGCATTTACGACCATTATTGGGGTTATGGTACAGCGCATGTTTGATGAACTAGGCTATTGCATAATGTGTGTCGTGTGGCAAAAGGAAGCCACATCAACATGCGCTTCCTTTTGTGTAACAGTATTACGAAACTTGGACAGCTTTTGTATATTTTCGTGTGTAATTCGTTATTGTATCTGTTTTACGTTCTTCAGTGCAGTCTATTCAAACCCAGTGAATTATTTGTAATCACCCTTATAGGGTTGACAACTTTATCTATAAACTCTTTTACAACTTTTAAACTATTAAATAAAAACATGGTGAATTTATGAACGGTCTTCACATTAAACAAAACTTACAATGTCACAGTTATTATTCGGTGTGAAAAAGTAAGACGCTACGCTATCACAAATATCAAATTTTGGAGACTCTACAACAATAATAACGTAAGTAAGACGAACAGGGTAGTGTACATCCGAAGCACCTTACTATAAAACACTATGCTTACTTATCGCAAGTCATTCTTTAATATGTACTGTAGATTGGAAATATAATCTTAGGTAGTGTCATTTGAAATAATACAACTTTATGTCGAGAGTCCCAGAAATAATACAACATTGTAAATCTGGTGGTATTGCAAGCTATATCAAATATTTTCTCACTGTTCATATTTGCATCATACAAAATTTCAGTGTTTCTTGTAGTATATTGGTTTAAGAGTTATAAAGGGCGTTACGAAAGAAATGAGTATATTTATTTGATTCAGGGGTAAAAGTGTAGAGGAACGTGGGAGGATAACGTTCCCCCACTTTCAAAAATATATACGGCGTTCCTCCACTTCCTAAAAATTACAATGGGCACAGATAGGCACGGGAGACGGCGTGACGTCATCCGCCCTCCCACCTTTTCAGATCTACTTTTACCCCTGATTTGAGGTGTAGTTCGACAGTTAATTACATGGTGTCGTGAATAAAGGGATTTCAAATCACGCAATGATAAACGATGTCTCAAAGTCAGATTCACAATATTATCACACACAATATTGATAGTTCATAATCACTGAACTGTTGTGACGAAAAGTTCTGACAGAGTACTTTTTTTTGTTTACTTTGAAAATTATGACAAAATAGCAAATCTATGGAAATCTCCTCTTACGTGAAAGATTTAATCGTAGTAGTTTGATAATTTATTACAGAAAGATTTTGAATTGAAGCTTACATGTATATACTTCTTTTTTCAGAACCAGAAGAAGAAGTACCATATGACAGAACAACAGACGAGCAACTTATAACTAAAACTGATGTAAGTTTTCTGTGTCTTTTCCAAATTTAAACAAATGAGTTAAGATTCATATTGTGAAATGGCATCAGACCTCCAAACTGTTGTGATCTGATACCGAAACCGAAAGTGGTACAGAGTCAAGGGCAAAGACATAACCTATTCTTGGGACGTTAAATCTCCCTTTGAAGTAGCGGACTCTCATCGTGGGAAAGAAGTGAAGCTGGGAGGGCAACTACCATTTCATCTGTATGTTCTTAGCTTAGACTCACGGGTGGTTATTAGAACTTTATGAGAGGATGATCAGTGAACGTTTTTCTCTAAGGTTAACATGTACCACCCCAATCTGCTTGAATCTGGATCCAATGTTTGCTCTCTGCTTAAAAAGAATTTTAAAAACCAAATAAACAGAAAAATATTAAAAATTACAAAAAAGTGCATCTTTTTTCTTTGTTTAATAAGATTCAAGGAGTGTTGTTTTCGGTCTTTTCGGTCCACTGATAATTTCGATTATCTCGAAAGTTAGATTCAAAAAACCTTCTTCCTGCGGCTGCACATTGTTTCCATTGTCTTCGACTGCGTCATCTTCATCCAATTGGCAATTCTCAAATAACTTGGATAGCTTCTAACTGTACCTCCACCCTATAGATGATTTGTAAGAGTCTTAGATGTGAAAAGGGAAACCATATGCAGTTTCAATCATTGTCGCTCATGAGAACAGAACTCATGTCGATTACAGCGAATCCCTAGAAGAATTCACAGGGATTCAATCGGCACTATGAAGCCACATAATTTTGCGTATTAAACTCTCGTGAAGTAGCAAAGGAGAGTTGTATTATAGGCTCTACCATCACAATCGGCCCTGATAGACTTACCTTTCCCCATAGGATGTCAGTCCTGTTCTATTGCAGTTTCCGGTGCTTTAAGAAGTTATTGTCTTTCCCTCGATCGATTAATATTTGAAAGCAAATAACAGTTATATGATAAGCTCAGATTGGAAGATGGAATGCTCAAAAATAAAAACCCAGACCAGGGAAAAGAATCAACTGGGGTTAGTCACTTGCTAGCACAAAAGATAAGTAGGATTTGACTTAGTCTTGTACTTGTTACAAAATAATAATATCGTTTCCGAATGAGGAAGAGTTCACTATTGGTATAAACATAGCAAGGTAGTCTTCGACAGGCAGTATACTGATTTTAGTGTAAGCAAATTAGACAAAATGGCGGGGAAAATTCATAAAGAAGTAAAACTTTGCAGAGTTGTGTGCAATAGTAGTCCAATCAACATACTAAACGTTCTGGAAAATCCGAGTGAAACTTCAGTCGCCATATTGGAAAATTGCCGCCGCCGATGCCGTAAAACTACTTGTTTCATTATTTCGCACACAAAACTCCAGAAAATCTTCAGCCAGAAATAAAAGTCATTACAAATGTCTGAAATAGTGGTTCAATCACCATACTAAAAGCCCTGGGAAGTCCAAGTGAAGTTTTGGCCATTATCTTGGAAAATATCCGCCACCAGTGCCATGAAACATCTTTTTCAATACGAGTATGGTAGACTTTATTTCAGCTCAGGTAATAAAGATCTAGTCAATTAATCTTAACAGTATGCGTTGTACCTTCAGTTATTGCAACATGCACACTTTTACACTGCAAAGTTGTGAACCAGCATGTATGGAAAGGGGCAACGATTTTATAGCATATAATTATTATTTATTAATTTTGAAAATGTTAGTACAAACACTTGAAAATGAGTAGTGATTTCGTCTGTCTAAAATGATAAGTGCACCTGTCTCACTAATATATTCAAATTGCAACTTTCGTCTTTTTCATGTATTTACAATCAGTACGGGCTAATTTGCTGACACAACAATCATTATCCATTCACATCTTTCAAGAACAAAACAAGTTCACGCTGTTGGATCCAGACTCGAACTCAGCGATCATCAAACTTCAAGACGAAGTACTCAGAGTCGACGCAACAGGCAAGGATATTGAAAATGAACCTCACCTGATGACGCTGTACGAGAAATTCATATAGTTTCTAGATTCAGTAGAGAAGGCCAAGCGAACGGTCTACTTACGGATTCAGTATTTTCGTCAGGTTCAACTCTTGCGAGCATTCATACATGCTAAAAGAAGTGGAAACTAGGCATTACATCTTCACAATGTTAATGGAATGCTTCCCTACTTCCATGCTGTAGGACATTTAAATTGAACGAAGTCATATCTTCAGGAAATGTGTGCTCTCCTCAGCAAAATGTCCATAGATAAGCACGGGAAATCAGAAGAACTGAGAAGTTCTGGAGTGGTTTGTGGACCGACTTGACTTTAGAACAATTTCTCATGCGATCAATTAAGAGTATTGGAGTTCCGTCCCACGGTTGCAAAGTGTGAGACAGTATTTTGACTAATTGGATTTTGAGTATCCCAGCCACAACTGGAATTAGCAACAGCCTCGAAAACTTTTGTAATGTCAACACAAATCAGGTGAGCAACGCGTAGAACTTAAACATGCAAGGAAAGCTTGTGATGATGCAGATGTTAAGAAGTTGATCGACTGGCTTTGATGCTACAATCCTTTTCCTGAACACAACAAACTTGTGTCGATCGCTACCAGCATCACTGGTGATGATACAATCAACTGTGATGTGCGTTTCGGGATTGGGATGATAACAGTACGAAGTAATATTGGAAGCAATTTCAAAGATGTGAAACTAAAGCGACGCGGTGAGGTACATTCCTTGGAAGCAGACAAGTGGTGTGTGAATACATGATGTGACTGTACCTGTAAACACTTCACTCTGTTTCATCGAATATTTGGAGTCATTTAATGTGACGACGATTTGGAAGAGTGCTTCTCCTGCGAACAACTTCATTCTCTGAGACCATTGTCTCTGTTTGATTATATTTTTAAGAAAAACGAAGAAGTCTGTATTGTTCGAAGTTTTTCATTTCATCGATGACGCAAACCCAGGAAGCGACAATCATCCCGAACAAGGTGTCACTGTCATAGATGGTGAATATCTTTTGCATCCAGTTATATAGCCTCAGCAAGGAACGTTTGGTGATATTTTCGATTGTTACAGCGCTTACCTCAATGAACATTATGGGCGATAAACAACTATTGCATTTAAAGTTTATAATCAGCAAAACACCAAGAGATTGAACGAACACGACGATCACGATTCATTCGATAAACAATTGTCATATCAACAGCTTCAACAGCACTGGGAACGTCTCAAGAAGAATTCTTTGCTAACAATATTGCAACAAGAGTCGTTTCATTATCCAGTTTCCTCGTCATCTTTCCACAACTGGATTCTCTGTACTAACAGTAATAGCTGATGCAGATACGCGTATGGTGAAGAATGCTGTTGAATTGTCCGTTTCCAGATCTAAACGCTTATTTTTATTTCCGGACAGGATGTTGACTTCTTTGTCTTTCTCCTGATAATTACAGGTCAACATGTGGATATTTCATTCGTGAAACAAGCCTCTGTAAAAATTGAGAACAAAGTATGCAGCACTAAAATATTACAATCCAGCCTAGGTAAAATGAAAGAACATCTTTTCATACACGCAGTAAGTGGTTGTGATACCATTTCATCACCCTATCGTCAAGGAAAGTATAAATCTTTCAAAACTGTATAAAGCCAAAAAGATTTAAGAGAGTGTGTATGCGTATTTGCAGCCCATAATGAATCTAAATCTTCGATTGCTGCAGCTGGAGAAAAATATCTGCTTACTTTCTATGAGACGCCGAATTCTGTTTCCACTCTATATACTCTGCGATATTATAACTTCATGAAAGCTATCGCAAAGACTTCTGTCAATGGAAGAATAAAGCTGGAATATTTACGGCCATCTAGTGTATCACCAAGTGCAACAACGTTTTTCTTTTTTGACACAGGCCCGTCTTTCAGATCCGACATCTGAAACTTTTGACCGGAACGGGTTGTCATCCTAGCCATTTACTTGTTTTCTTATCTTTATTAGATATCCATGTTTGAAAGAAAAAGGTGAAAAGGAAAGAACAAAACAAACAAAAAGCAAACAAGCAAAAGTAAACTATGAAAAATTAACAAAAATTTCCTTGCGAAGTGCTATTCAGCTTAACTCTATCTGCACCTATCTCGCACTATAGAGCTTAGTATTTCAAGCTCTAATCTAACAACTATAATAATATCGTCGACAGCGTCACAAACTGTCGTATCTCAGTTTTCTAAACTTTTCAGGAGAGCGATTTTTAGCTTTTCACACAACTTTGAACAACCATAACTCTAAATCTATTTTACCGAAAGCAGATAAAATTTACCAAGTTATAACTTAAATCATAAGAAATCAGTGTAGAAAGTTTTATGGAATTTGCCTGTAAAACCTTGTGGAAAATTTGGCGGGAAAAAGATACGACAGTTTGTGACGATGGTAATCCTCTCTTGTATGAAAGATACGACGCATATTTCTTATACTGAGAACTACATTAATAGATGAACAATCGGAATATATCGCACTTTTATTGAAAAAATTCGTGTTTATTACACAAAATAATTTTCAAACGCTTCCTGAGATTCTTGAGGGTAAAACGAAATTCCTGAGAGCACACATGAAACACAACATTAAGAGCGTACTAACCATAACATAAAATAATGCTATCAAGTTGTTATTGCCAGAATATAAAATCTTGCAAAGTAATTTGCAAATTGCATGCTTTGATATTGCACTTGAGAAGGATAGCTAATGTGGTAAGTTTTTTGTAAAATTGAACATGTTCAGGGTTTCGAATGATTGGAGTTGGGGCCGGACACAATGATAACGAAAAATAAAATGAAATGAAATCTTTGAGTTTTACGTCCCACGGTTATGCTAAAGGAGACGGTGATTATGAGAAATAAGTGAAATGGTGGAATGAAGAAAGTGGGAGGAAACGGGAGAACCCCGAGAAAACCCACGCACACGGTGTTTGTCCACCACAAAGTTCACTTGGAGGGGGCTGGGATCGAACCCGGGATCCCAAGCACCAGAGGTGAACGCTCTACCACTGAGCCACCGCAGCCCCACCACAATGATAACGAGTCCTCGTACTTCTCTGGAGATAATTTTTGACAAGTCTGCTAAGTAGGAACTTCTATCTGGTGTATTCAATCTGCGTTCTTTTCACGGAAATAGTTCTGTAAGTGTCCTCAAAATGACTTGTCTTAAACTGAATGCAGTTTGGATAGTCTTTGTTCACTTTCACTTCGCGCATTTCCGTCCAATTGATTGGATTTCCATTTTCGTCACGTCTAACTGACAGAATACAAAAACATTGGGGCAGAGATCTAGTCTCGTACATCGCTTCTGTCAACACAATGAACGGTATATGGGTTCTTTTTCCTTGCCACTTTAACAATCGGTTCAAGTTGCGAGGGTACAAAATTATTGCCACAGTGCTTAATAAATGTGCTTATAGCACTGTGGATTGCATCTCCCTCATTATGTCCATGCCGAGATTCAAAGAATTGGAGAGGAATTTCTCTTATGTTCCTACGTGTTTGCACCGCATACCCCATCATAGCAACCAACCTGAACTCCTACTAGGTCCACCCTGTATTTCTCTAACTCACTCGTTACGAATTTTAACGCGCCTACCCTATAAAGACTTCTAATATTCCATGTTCCAAATCTCATGTCCATTTTCTTTTGCTGAGGTCGTGCCAAGTTATCAGTCCTTGTCCAAGGCTTTTGTGAATATTTTTGAACAAGTGCTTTTTTCTACAGGATGAGGTTGTTAGTCTCACCCAAACCCCCAAGCTGGAGGGCCACTCCTTGTCTGTCCGCGACTGCTTATTCAGTATATTTGCAGCTAACCTCTATATCTAAAGCCTTCTCCTCGATCCGCAACCTGAGGACGCCCCATGCAGTGTAAATATATATGTATACAGCCCCGCATTGATCAAGTATAACACTCTAGCTATAAGTTTATTTGTTTCGGCTGTTCCGAGCTTAAGATATAGGCCTAAGTAAAAATACATTAGGAATAAATGATAAAGAAACTAAGTCTATCTGATGGATAACAATAAGAAATTATATAAAAAGCAATGAGTTTATCAGTACGGGACTGTATACTCACTTTTCGGCCACTTTGTATATATAAACAAATTGATTTGAATATAGGCGTATCTATCCAGTTGCAAAAGATTTGTTGCTCACAAACTGTCGTAACTCAAGATACGACTGTTTGTGAAAATGGTTTATATGCTTCATCTTAAGATACGACACAATGACGTTATCACCACCGTCAAAACAACGCACATTACAGATGTGTCGTTTTGGAAAATTGTAGAAGTCAGTGTATGCAACCACATAGTAAAATATCTCAATTTTCGATTTTTTTGAGATACGACACTGTGACGCTGTCGACGATATGAGATACGATATAAAATACTTAAATAATACATTTTATTGTTATTAATTCTTATCTACTTATCTATCTATAACGATTATCTATCTAATCTACTCTTCTATTTTTTTATTTATTTTTATTTATTGTTTCCCTATAATTCTTAACCATTTAATTCCTAATAATTGATTTCTTTTCTTAATTATTTAGATTTTCTAAGATTGTAGTCTTAATTATTATGTTTTTTGATTACCTAGTTTCTAATTTTTGTTTAATTGTAATTATAGTTTCCACATTCTTATTTAATGCTTTACTATATTATTTATTATCATATGCATTTACTAATTAGGCTACAAATTATCCTTTTTTCTCTTCTTGTTATTCCACATGAGTGTTTAATAATGTTGTTTAATTAATTATATGTTTACTTTATTAATTATTTAAATTGTTATATTATTTAGTTAAGTTTTATTTAATAATATGTTACTTCATCTTCTTTCTTCGGTTTTCACCGTATGGCAATGGTTCCTCTCCTGTATGCTGTATGATTGTTTATCAAACTGCACTTCTCTTCATTTTTCACAACAAAACAGATCACTACGGTTTTTTATTGTATGATTAGTTCTCTGTGGTCACAGAACACATTTACACTAACGTGCTAAAAAAAAAATTACAGGAGCATTTCACTTCACTAATAATTTCCACTCTTATATGACCTAAATTTTAATGGATATTCATGAGGTATTCTGTAAGTGTTCTCAGTTTTGTGTCCATGCCGTATCACAGTCCTGTATGTGCTGACTTGAAGTCCAGGACCCACTCAGAGCACTTGCCCGTTCCGTGTGTCCTTCCGCCCGCACACCCAGGCTGGGAACGTCATTTCGGCCGAGGTCGATTGAAGCAGTGACTAATTTCACTATCTCTGAGACACTTCTCTTCACTTATTGTTCATGACGCAATGAGGTACAACATCCAAAAACCCGAAAACCGAAAACCCGGAAACCACGAACACAGAAGCGCACATGCGACGCACACATGGAAGACCACACGCATCCGCAGTTCCATCCGGTGTAAACCGGGGATGCGATGATCCAATTGCTCCTTTTCCCCTGGGGGCACGGAAAACCAGTGCCATCCTAAAGGTTTTCTTCGGTCCGCAGATTTCGAAGATTTCATTCATACAAAAACACATCCACTCTAATTCTATTTGTATTTATGCAATGGTCTATTATTCGTTTTCATTGTAATAAGTTCTTCTTCTTATTTCAGAATCTATTTGCAATTCGCTTTAAGATGTTAAAGTCATTTTCGTTTTCGATTATTTGTATTAGATTTTTATGTCTGATATTTTCCCTTTCTGGTATTACATCTTCTGTCAGAGGGCACCAAAAGATGTGGTGCTCTGCAGTTCCTATTTCGTCGTATTCACAAGCAAGGGCGCCCATCAGGGGCCCTTGAGGGGGCAAGGTGGAGCGCTCGCCCCCCTCAAGAGGAAATTGTACTTGGGAATATTGAAAACCCAATAAAATTTTTACATTAGTTACAGGAAAATTTGAAACTATATTTGAAACATAGCTTATATTTGCCCCCTTGGAAACCACAACATGGGCGCCCTTGTTCACAAGTTGTATTATCTTTGGCCTTTATTCTATACAAGTAAGTTTTATAAGGGCCGTGCCAACTTAGAAAGTGAATGACTTGGATCTAGATGTTTTAACTTTTTCCTTTTATTAATTTTTGTAATAATATCCCATAATCTTCTTGATTTATTTGAGTTTGTCCATTCTAAATTCCATATTTCTTCTATGGTTTCTTCGATCTCCTTCTTTGTTGTTACAGCCTTGCCTAGAAGATCCATTAGTTTTTCGTTTTCATTCTTTTTTAGCCAGTGGAATGCTACTCTTTGTAGTATTACCAGATGTAGTGGTTTTACATGTAGCAGTATATATAATGCTTCATTTGGCATTGTGTTAAAGGCTCCACTTAGTCTTATAAGTAAATTTCTTTGAGGCCTATTTATAGAACCTATTTTTTTTCTTCTCGAAAATTCTATGTACCCATAGACTTGAAGCGTATGCCATAGTCGCACATAGTAATGTATCATGGTATAGCTTTAATATTTTATTTGGTAGCTTGTATGTATTTTTGCCAATTGTCATCAGTTTCTTGGCAATTTTATTATTCTTTTCAACTACGTATTGAACATGTTTCCCGAAGTTTAAATTTTCATCTATTGTTACGCTTAAGTATTTAAATTCTGTTACTCTTTTTATTTTTTGATTTAATATTTTTATTTGTGGTTCCCTAGTTAATTTAGTTCCAAAAAGCACATAAATTTAGCTTTTTTCGCTGATAGCTTTAATTTCTTTCCGCTACTTTGTTAGTTTTTGTTTCTATTTCTCTTCTGGAATTTGCCGATGTTATTATTACAATATCACCGGAAAAGGCTTTGATTCTATCTATTGACTCGTTCTTTCCCATTTCCTCCAGGCAAGGCTGCAGTTGTATATCCCACATCAAGCGTCCCAAAATTGAACCTTGTGGATTCCCTTTTCATTTTGTATTTCTTTATCTCCTATTTCTGTTTGTATAACTATTTTTCTGTGTTGGAGCAACAACGGTTGAGTAGAACCTGCCGGAAACAGAATGGAGATGGCAGCTACTTGGACACAACCTAGTGCTGGTATTGACTGAAAAGCCATCAACTTCTAATCGCCTGCTGAAGCGAGATGGCAGCTACTTGGAGACAATCTAACGCTGGTATTGACCGAAAAGCCATCAACTCCTGATTGCCTGCCGAAGCTCATTTTCGATAACTGCAAATCTGGTTACGAGAAAGGCTAAAGTTGCAAAAGAAACGGAGGCATCTCGTGTTTTGCCCTATGTGGATACTACTCCGTACTGGCTGCATTAATAGTTCATGTAAAGATAAGGATTATGAGAATGATGACCTACTTCTGGATACTGAAGAATTCGAGCATATGGACAAACATCATGATTTCGAAGATGAATGTCGGATACATGATAGCAAAAGGACGAAACTTGTAATTTGAATACACTGAGAAAAAAATTGTAGGTGGCGTACTTAAAAAGATAGGTTACATGCGTAATTCCTGTAGTTTTTGGACTTAACGTACAGCAGACGTATAATTGAAAACGCATGTTTTATAATACTTTCTGTAGTGTTCCATCTATATGTACTTTCTGTATGAAACAATGTAGGCGGTCAGGATCTCACATACAAATGGACGTATATAACATATAGCTGACGAACGTAACATAAGTATATGCATGTGATATACGGAAAACTGTTAGATGTCAGACATCCTGCAACGGCATGATGTAACATCTAAGGGCAGTGCCTATGTAGCATACGGATAACGTATGCTTCGTACTGATTTCTATAGTAAGCAAGAGGATTCCGTATATTTGTACAATACACCTCTGTCCGGAGAACGGATTTTTCTCTGTGTATATCAGTGAGACAGGTGCATTTATCGTATCAAATTTTGTACCAACATTTTCAAAATCAATAAATAACTGTTACAAAATTGTTGGTCTTTTCCATAGATTCAGGGGTAAAAATGGGGGAAATCCGGGGCGACGCCGTTACACCATTTCCAGAAAATATCTATAGTGTGACCCGTGTACATGCTGTAATAACTGAGCGTACAACGCATATATCTGTTAAGGTTAATTCCGAGCTGGAATCAAATCGACCGAACCCGTTTCGAAAAAGTCGTTTCACGGTACTGGCGGCGGCCATTTTCCAAGATGGTGGCCGAAGACGCACTCGCATTTCCCAGAACCTTTAGTATGTTGATTAGACAGACCACTAGCCCACATACTTGTACTGACTTTTATTTCTGTCTGGTGATTTTCTAACGTTTTGTGTGCGGAATAACGAATAACGAAAAAAGTAGTTTTACGGGATCGGCGGTCGCCGTTTTCCAATATGGCGACTGAAGCTCTATTCGGAATTCCCGGGATTTTTAGTATATTGATTGGACCACTATTTCACACATCTCTGACAATTTTTATCTCTTTATGAGTTTTTTTCTGTCATCTTCATTATTTTTGTCTAATTTTCCCACACTATTTGCACTGTTCGTAGCATTGTTGGCATTTCCATGTTCAGTGTTTTGCAAATAATAAATCGTGTATATGATAGATTTAGAAACCTTATTGTAATAAGTCATCGAGTGTATCGCACTCAAGTAAACTTGTTCTAAATTCGAAAGAATATGATTGGATATCAGTGAAGTAGTTTGAATACACACTATTGGTTTGCTTTCCTGACAGGTTGATGATGAAGAAATGAAGCGACGACAAGAATATCTGAAAGCTCAACGAGATAAGTTACTGAGTCTGAAGAAGGAAGAAAGAGTGAAGCAGCTCAAGGCATCTGGAGCAACTACTTCAAAAGCTCGTCCCAAATCCGCACGCGCTGCTCAAAAGGCCCTGCAAGGAACACCAGATATAAACCCTAAAACATTACAAATTCGCAAAGCCTTAGCTGAAAGGTTAAAGGCTGAAGTTATTGGCAAGAAGTAAAAGTTCTTCACTATTATAAATGCTTTTTTTTTTTAAAATGTATGTATAAACCAAAAATTAGAAAGTCAAGCTCAGTAAAAGAAATTACACGTTGTGAAACACTGCTCAGGACACTGTTTGTCAAATATAATATTTACGTTGTAATGATCTAACAAAAACAACTGCTATGCTAAGAAACTTGCTTTAAACTGCCGCGATGATGAATTACATGTTCTTCAGGAATTTAAAAAGTTGGAAGTAAGTATTTGTTTATTTTTACTGGCCAAATAATTGGCGTCAATAACTGCACTAATCTGAAGTTACAATAATGTCTGAGAAAATAAGTGTCTCACATTTTATGTACATAATGTTAAACAAACCTGTAATAAAAACATGTCATCAAAATGATATGGTATGCTTATTTTCAATTTTATAACAAATAGAATATGAACATTACAAATGACAGATAAACACAAATACGATCAATATATTAATTTCAACCTAATTTCGAAGCAAAATTTATTGACAAATCACGAATAGAATTTAGTTTATGTTGTAACATGACTTGACAAAATAGTTTTAAGTGATTGTATATTTGTATAGTGCTTATAGCTTATTTGTTATATGTTATGTTTCTAATGTTGATAATGATATGATTTATTTGTGATAACGAGTCGTTTATTTGTGATCAGTGTGTACTTTTACTTTCAGCAACTAAATACTCGTGAAACGTTTTTGTACAATATCATATGTACATGTATGTTTTACAATAAAATGTTATCTGCAATACCTATTTGATTTGATGTTATTTATGGCAGGAAGTGACCATATTGTTCTTATCATCAATTACATCAAGTTAACTATTCTAAAAATTGTTGGTCGGCGGTGGCTCAGTAGTAGAGCGCTCACTTTTAGTGTATAGGCCCAGCTTTCGCCAAGTGAACTTTGTGGTGGACAAACACCATGTGCTTGGCTTTCCTCGCGGTTCTCCCGTTTCCTCCCACTTTATTCATTTTACCATTTCATTCATTTCTCATCATCACTGTCTGATTTAACCTGGCCGGCATAATCGTGGGACGTAAAACTCAAAAGATTTCATTTCATTTCTAAAAATTGTTAAATTAACAATGATGTAACACTTGAAAGACACATTAACCTGAACAAGTAATCTCAGACGGATAATGGACTAGTCTGACAGTGATATAGCAAACGATCAATAAGTTTAATATGTTGATTGATATTTATGTTAGATGTTAACGATCGTTGGAGAAACCGGTGGTATGTCTATGTATATACGAAGTAGAAAATTTTAAACCTTATCCTCTCTGCCTTGTCTGCCCGTTTTCTATGGCACAGTTCGCGGCACAGAAATTGTTACAAAAATTCTAAGTCCAAATTAATAAAAAAAAAACTCTTGCCCCGTTTTCTTATGCACCCAGAAATACATTTCTCAATCGATTAGTTGCGGCTAGTATTCAATACAAGTCCTCCCACTCCTCCACCTCTCCTTGTATAAAGCAGTGTGTGTGACGTAGTACACTCTTTCCATTCAGCTGAAAAAGAAACAGGAATCAAGTTTACAACGCTATAGCTTTAAAACAGTCTTTTCCATTCGTTTGTTCTGAAATATTTTTAAGACCCTAAATTTAAAAAAGTCACACAATGTTCCCAGAGCTTCACAACGACCTTTAGTTTCATTCTTTCTCTTCTTTAAAGACTGCAAGTAGTAAGATAATCCCTAAGAAATAAGAAATCTATGGAAATTGCCAATAACAGCAGTAGGTTTTGTATCTGTAATACACGCACAGAACTCTAAAATATCTACTGACAGAAATGAGTGTTATTCAATGATTCATTACATTTCTTTTCAGTAATTGCAAGCAAATGTTCCAGGGGCGCCATTTGGGCAGGACAGGAGGGTGTAATTCCCCCTCCCTTGAGCTTCATAAATACGTATTGTTTGATCAAATGTATAGTAATACACTAGTAAAAAAGTGAAAATCTTATGTCGGTGGATAATCTCCCCCCCCCCCCCGAATAAAATCTAAAAGACACTGCTTTTAGCAAAAAACCTATAGAGTTACGATAGCAAATTGCTAGAGAGCTTACATTTGGTTTCAAGAGTCGAAGGTTTGATCTCAACCCATATGAGTTCCTGGGTGACATTGAGAGAGAGGGAGAAATTCAAGTATGGAGACAGAGAAAGATGATTTATATACACAGATTTAGAATTGGGGAAAATGATCGGACAGCATTCGTATTATGACGAAAATTGTGATTTTGTGAAACAGAAGAAGGAAAGGTTTCGAACTGCGAGGATCACATTAGGCAGTTGTCGAATTAAGATGGAGAACTCTTTTTAGAGCATCAGATGATTACGAAGACAGAGAAAGATCTTGAGAACTGAGGAATTAAGAATTTGAAAAATTTGAAACTTCTGAGACGGGTTTCGAACTACAAACCTTATAGCTATCGTGCCACGACTTTATCCATTCTGCTACGGAGAACTCTATGTAATCATTTACATACGTTTCCTTTATCTACGTTGAAAGCTAACTTAACGAGATATTCCAAAATTTGACTCGGTGGATGCGTCGTTCAGATAGGATGTAAACCTCTTGTAACTTAGTTACAATGTATCGTGACGGATATAAATCATTGATCAGGTAATGGCGACTGCTTTGAAATAAATGCAGAGTATGAGAATTAAATCAGTCATATCTGTGGTTTCGTGTGGAGAAGAAACAAACTTGTGAACGAAAGGTGTAAGAACAACTCAAGTTATTAATATAAACTTTGCCGAACATTATTCACTTATATCATCATGAAAGGAATACGAAAGTCGTTCTGAAACGAAGAAATACAACTTTGCAAGCGAAAGGCAAAGAAACCTAAAGTAACGAGACTAAAGACAAATCATTTACCGCGTAGTCATCATGGTTCAGTCGTACATTCGCTTCGAATCCACGTCGTGCATTTTTTTATACTTTAGGATTTTTGATGACGCTTGATCGACGATGACACACGTTTTATTATATTCTGATATTTGAAAACTCGGATGTTTCACTAGTTGAACTATCAAATCTTCATGAATAATAATAGTAATAATACTAAACTAATAATAATTATCATTACCTCGTAGAAGATTAAAAGCTAGGAGCTAATTATCGCAGAGTTCATACCATTACAAGCAGAAACGTGACATCTGGCAGGAATATTTTGGTTTTGTTTAATGTTACCCACGAGAAGAGGATTTTTTCATCTTGTTTCTAAAACAAACAAAATAACATGAGAATTAACATTTTACATTCGAGACGGGACAACGCTAACTCAAATTATAGTCTCGCTTTGGAGATGAGAATCGAGACGAAAAGTATCGTAAACATTTCTCGTCTCGATTCTCGAAATAGTGCATGACTATTCTTTAAGTAACAATTGCTCTGTAGACTGAATCTTATAGGCTTTTTGTTACTTTGTATTTCAGAGTTCATTGAATTATGGTCTGTGTAGGTATTTTTGCAGCAAAGTTTTTTTAATTACCTCTGCATATCCTAAAAATTAGTTTATTATATGCCTTACTGTTGAGTGATATTCAGTTATTTTTATCACAGGTAAACATACAGTAGAATACTTTCTACATGAAACTTTAGTGGAAAGCTTTTGTTTAAAATGTGGGTAGTTGCAGAGGCGTGTCTTGAAGGTACAGAACCCCCTCTCCGAAATCCCTACGTTAGATAAATTTTGCCAAATTTTAGGGTAACTTTAAAACGTTTATTATTATTATTATTATTATTATTATTATTATTATTATTATTATTATTATTATTATTATTATTAATACTGAAGTGTTGTTAATTTAATGGTTCACCCTCTTTCACCCAGCTCCCGTCTAATGGGCATTGTGCTGAACAAACACCCTGTGTGTAGGTTTTCTACGGGTTCCGCTTCCTCCCACTTTCTTTATTCCAATATTTGTTTCATTCTCATCATCGACGTCTTCTGTAGCTTAGCCGGCATAGAAATTACTTAAAAACAAATTTTCTTACGGCTCTTATGAGTTCTGTATCCCTACTTTCTACATGAAATTTACCTCGAAACTTTCCGTTAAAACATTTAGCTAGTTGTATAGACGTATGCAGAGGGTATGCCCTGATGGTCCTGACACTTCTCTCCAATCTCGGCTATTTTGTAACTTCTGCCTAACGCTACGGGCGATTTTACAGATTTTAATACAATGTGTCCTCATACAGAATTTGTCTTCTATATTATTATTATTATTATTATTATTATTATTATTATTATTATTATTATTATTATTATTATTATTATAATCACAGTATATTTGAGACCTAAATATTACGTCCTATTCCAATGCAAATTAGCATATTCAAGAAAATTAGAAAGAAATGTTTTGGATCCTCTATAAGGATGAATTGCTTTATAAGAGATCTTTGGAAAGAGAAGAGGGGGAGAAGAAAGTATCAGCTACTGGACAATATGAAAATCGAACCTTCGGATTCCTTAAGAGAAACTAAATAGGATTTGTCTTCATCACGATATATAGTTACACCCTTTCTTTCGGTAAAAGACATTGGATTATGTATGCGTTATATTTATATTTTAACAAAATATACAAACAAATATAAAATAAAGAATAGTTTACCAATTTTTGTTGAACGAATATATGGAACGTGGTGAAAATGGCTAACGAAATACTATTCTTATTTCTAGTTAGAGTGGAAGAACTTAATAAGAATTCCACAATGACGTTTCAGACAAACTTATGACACGTACTAGTCCTGAAGGATGACCTGTTTGTATTCATGAATTGTTTGCGAAATACGCGAAGTTTTCAGAGAGTAGGAATCAAGATTCTAGACTGTGACGTCATGTTGTTAGTTTATCCGCTGTGGAGGAAATCTTTTCAACTCTAACTTGTAAGAACGAGAGAAATTGACTATTTTTCATTTCATGTTATTATACTTCAGAAATATCTACATTCTAAATTATAAAAATTTTGTGAATATCTTCGGAGGGACGCGAACCGCGGACCCCTAACCCACGAAACGAATATTCAAGCCACTACCTTAAGATTGCTCTTTTAAGTAAGTCAAGAAACACTCGTCTATGTAGCAAATTCCAAACGTTTACGATTCCAATATTTTGTTAACAAAAAAACACTGATTTCGGTCATGATAAAATACTATAGTCCAGAGAATGCAAGTTTAAATTTAAAAAGAAGACCGAAAGTATCTTCGTAACTTATCTCTATTACATTCGGTTATTCTCGTTTTACAAGTATTTCCATTAACCTTGAACGACAGGGACACGAACACAGACACATTGAGGACATTTAATATTTCAAAGGCTCTCCTCCCGGGAATCGAAACTGAAAGCCTACTGAACTATTTGATGGGTGGTTTGCCTGGTTCGTTTCCAACGCAAGTACGCTTGAGACGGACCACATCGTGTTGGTGGGTTTTCTCGGGACATTCCCACTTTCTCATTCCACCATTTCGTTTATCGTAATTCACTTGCTTCAATCATAGTCTTCCTCAACTTAACAGGCATAATCGTTGGACATTAAACGTAAAGATTTCATTTTCAAGCTGTTAACCGAAACTAATCCGAATCGAAAAACAATTATATTTTCTATTGCTCATTAATGTTTTTCACAAAAAATATGTAGAGAAAAACATGGGGAATCGTACTTCCATTCAAAAGTGAAACAGCAGACTCATAATACCTTAACCTAAAACGAAACCATTACATTTCGTTTGGAACATTTCCAAAATATATACGGATATTCTGAAAAGTGGCAATATAGTGTCTATTTTCAAACAAAACTGAACAAAATTACGGTTCGTTTTCTGAAATAAACGGACACATAACTAACTAACTAACTAACTCTATGGCCTATGGAACCCGGAGGTTCAGTGCCGCGTTCACAAAAGCTCTCCACTGACTTCTATCCTTAGCTAATTGGATCCAGTTTCTACTTTGTATTCCTATCTCTGCGAGATCCATCTTAATATTATCCTCCCATCTGCGCCTAGGTCTTCCTAATGGTCGTTTTCCTATGGGTCTACCAGTCAAGACTTTGAAAGCGTTTCTACTTTCTTCCATTCTAGCTACATGACCTGCCCACCTAAGCCTCCTAGACTTGACGACCCTAACAATGTTGGGTAAACCGTATAAACTATGTAGTTCCTCGTTATGAAGCTTCCGCCATTCCCCATTCTCGTTCCTCTTGGGTCCGAATATTCTTCTCAGGATCCTGTTCTCAAATACTTTCAGTCTATGTTCTTCCCTCAGAGTAAGCGACCATGTTTCGCAACCATATAGAACAACAGGCATGATTATCGTTTTATATATTTTAAGCTTCAAATTCCTCGACAGAATTCGCGACGACAAGAGATTTTGAACCGGATAGTAACACGAATTCCCTGCTTTTAGTCGACATTTAATTTCTTCGTGAATATGATTTTCGTCTGTTAATATTGATCCTAAATATTTGAAAGTATCCACTTTATCAAAAGTATTATTTAATATTTTAACGCCTCCACAATTTGCCGTATTACGGTCCAGACGCACTTCCATGTATTTAGTTTTCTCTGCATTTACTTCTAAACCCATGTCCCTGCAAGCGTTTAATAATATCTCTGCATTTATTTCTACTGTTCTCATATCATCCCCTATTAAATTTACATCATCAGCATATGCCATAACCTGGTGAATGCCGTTCAACTCTAGGCCCTGGTTGCTATCTTTGATTTTCCTTATGGCGTATTCCAGCACAAAGTTAAATAATAATGGCGACAACGCATCTCCTTGTTTCAGGCCATTTTCGACGTGGAAGCTCGTGGACAAAAATTTTCCTACCCGGACTTTACTTTGGGATTCACTTAAACATATCTTAATTAATCTAATTAGCTTTCTCGGTATTCCAAGCTCTGTAAGAACGTTGTATAATGTTTCTCTCCTAACCGAGTCGTAAGCCTTTCTGAAATCAATAAATAGTTGATGTACCGGGGTATTGTATTCCCACTTCTTTTCGAGTATTTGGCGAATGGTAAATATTTGGTCGATAGTTGATCGATTTCGTCTAAATCCGCACTGATAATCTCCAATAATTTCATCTGCGTATGGGGTCAATCTTGCTAACAGAATATTTGAAAGGATTTTATAGGATGTTGACAGAAGAGAAATGCCTCGATAATTATTGCAGTCAGTTTTGTCGCCTTTCTTGTGAATTGGAACAATGATTGACTCTTTCCACTCTTGTGGCAATTCTTCCTTGTTCCAGATAAGGAGAATGAGTTTGTGTATCTTGTTCCACAATTTTTCGCCTCCAGCTAAAATTAACTCAGCCGGAATTTCATCAACACCCGGAGATTTGTGTTTCTTTAATTTCTTTATAGCGGCTTCCACTTCTATTCGATTGGGTTCTGGAATATACGGTTCTGCGGTGTGTATCTCCTTTTCTCCACGCACATTAGTTTTTGGCTGCGTGTTCAGCAAATCGTTAAAGAAATCTTTCCATCTATTTAAGAGGCTATCCGTATCAGTGAGAACTGTTCCGTCAGATTTCTTTAATATATAAGCACGAGGTTGATAGCCTTTCTTAAATTCGCTGATCCCCTTATACATGTCCCGAATATTTTTATTTTTACTATTATCTTCAAGTTCCTTAATTTTAGCTTTCAAAAAATCCCGTTTCTTTGTTCTAAAAGTTTTGGAAGTTTCCCGCCTGATATCTGCGAAATTTTGTGTAGTTATTTCATTCGGATTTTGTAGCCACCGTAATTTTGCCTGTTTTCTCTTCTCTGCTAGTTTAATGCATTCTTGGTCGAACCATGGTTTGTTCCTACGTATTTCCGCGTGTCCCAATTTTTCTATTGCTGAACTTTTAATGCTATCTCTAATTTCAATCCAAGTATCCTCAACACTAGTGCACTCCGAGTCTTCTAAAACCGCGAATCTATTCGAAACTTCAATCTGGTATTCCTCTCTTACCTGGCTCTCTTCTAATTTCTTTAAATTAAATCTCTTCGTTTTCGGACATTGAGTATTACCTTTATTCAACGATAATCTCTCCCGTATTATCGCTGCTACCAGGTAGTGATCAGTGTCACAATCAGCCCCTCTAAACGACCGGACGTCAATTATGCTAGATTGTCTTCTTCTATCTACTAAAACGTGATCAATCTGATTATGTGTTTTTCCGTCTGGTGATGTCCAAGTGTATTTATGAACGTCGCGATGTGGGAATTTTGTACTCTTCACGATTAGGTTTTTGGATGTTGCAAAGTTCACGAGTCTAACACCGTTGTCATTACTTTCCTTATGCAAACTTTCGTTCCCGATAATCGGTTTGAAAATATCCTCTCGTCCTACCTTCGCATTGAAATCCCCTAATAGAATCTTCATATGGTATCGCGGGAGTTGGTCAAATATCCGTTCCACTTCTTCGTAAAAACTGTCTTTTATATCGTCATCCTTATCTTCAGTTGGAGCATGTACATTTAAAACAATAATATCACACCACCGTCCCTTAAGAGTAATAAAAGAAAGTCTGTCAGTAACAAATTCAACCCGTTTAATTGCTGGTAATATTCGTTTGTGAACGAAAAACCCTGTTCCTAACTGGTGATTTTTATTTCCTTCCCCGTAAAAGAACGTAAAATTTCCGGAATTCTCAGATCCATTTCCTTCCCACCTAACTTCCTGAACTCCTACTAAGTCCATCCTGTATTTCTCTAACTCACTCGTTACAGATTTTAACGCGCCTGCCCTATAAAGACTTCTAATATTCCATGTTCCAAATCTCATGTCCATTTTCTTTTGCTGATGTCGTGCCAAGTTATCAGTCCTTGTCCGAGGCTTTTGTGAATGTTTCTGAACAAGTACCTTTTTTTACAGGATGAGGGTGTTAGCCTTACCCAAACCCCCAAGCTGGAGGACCACTCCTAGTCGTCTGTCCGCGACTGCTTATTCAGTATATTCGCAGCTAACCTCTATATCTAGAGGCCTTCTCCTCGATCCGCAACCTGAGGACGCGCCATGCCGTGGTGACAGGAACGGACACATTCTGTTTCAAATTTAAACCGAACCCAAACCAGTTAACATAGAGTTTGTGTGGGTCAATGAAACCCTGACCCACAACCCACGGACCCAGCACCCATCGTGACCCACAACCGACCACCAACCGTGACCCAGTTTGACCCATGACCCACCGTGACCTAATATGGCCCACCACCCACTATGACCCACTACGATCTACCATCCACCATGAACCACTGACTCACCAAAACACATCGTCATCAACTCTGACATCATCCACGGCCTCTTTACCGACTAAAGAGTTTATACTTGTAATACAATCAGGTTGTGAAATTCAAACTAATTGGAGTTTGAATTTCTACCGTCAATCGCTCAAGCACCGCTCTTACAATAACGATGGATCTGACCTTTACGATATAAAATGGTAAAGTGTTTGTCATGAGTAAAATTACGAAGAATTTCAATTAAATTACACTGTTCAACAACGAAAATGTAAATTGAACAAAATCAGCTAATTATTATTGATTTTGTGGTGCTGATCACGAATTTGAAAGTTATTTTCGAATATTAGCTCTACTTTTCGTTTTACAGGCATATCTAATAATAACGCTTTAAAAATAAATATATTCGCTTCGTTTGGGGTAAAATGTTACACTGATCTGGCAACACTGGAGAAACTATATGAACGCTTGGTTTCATTGTGTTACTTATCTCAGTAGTGTTCTGCTATTGTTAGAAAAGACAGGTTTAGTGCAGTTATCAGCGTTTTGGGTGTGACTTTTGTGTATTGCAGGACATAAAAATACAACTACAAGTACGCAAAAATACTGGTATTTCAAATGTATATTTTTAAATAGTTGTCGGAACTATTTCAAGTGACATTTTGAGAATTTCAATAAACAAAAACGCCGGGAAATTGTGTAAACAGTGCGGATAGCTTCTGATACGTGTGTGGGGAAGTGACATTTTCCTCACAAAAGCAGACTATAACACCACTAATAAGAAATGCCTATCAATATTACTTTGGTTGTAAAATTGGAGACCAAGATAAATCTTGGGCACCCCACATTGTGTGTAACACTTGTGCCAGCAATCTAAGAAATTGGATTAATGGGAAGGGGTGCTCAATGCCTTTTGCAGTGCCCATGATTTGGAGATAGCCAAGCGACCACATCAGAGACTGTTATTTTTGTATGGTTCCTTCCGTCAAGAAGGGAATTTCTACGAAGAAGAAGCGGGCCTTGATCTATCCTAACATTCCTTCTGCAATGCGCCCTGTTCCACATGGAGAAGGACTACCTGTTCCTGACCCACCTAAAGAATACGATCTTTTTTTCTGATGATGATCAAGAAGTTGAAGCTCCTGAATCAAGTACTTCGAAGGACCCTACGTTTGTTGTAGAAGAACCTCCATGTGAACCACATAGACTTACTCAATAGGAACTAAGTGATCTAATCAGAGACTTGGACCTCTCGAAAAGCAAACCCGAAATTTCAGCGTCACGCTTAAAGCAATGGAATTTATTGCAGGAAAAAGTAAATATTTCGGTGTATCGGAATAGGGAGATGTTCACTTCATTTTTGACTATGGAAGACACACTTGTGGTATGTACAGATGTAAATGGTCTCATGAGGGCACTTAAAATTAATTACGAACCTACGGAGTGGAGGCTCTTTATAGATTCGTCCAAGGTGAGTTTAAAGGCAGTGCTTTTACATATTGGAAATGAACTTCTTTCAATTCCTGTAGGTTACGCAGTTCATATGAAGGAATCTTATGAAAACTTGAAACGTTTACTTCAAGCCATTAAATATTACGATTTTCAGTGGCTCATTTGTGGTGACCTTAAAGTAATAGCACTGTTGCTAGGTATGCAGTTAGGGTATACAAAGTATTGTTGCTTTATATGTGAATGGGACAGTAGATATCGTGGATCTCATTACCGCAAAGTGATTGGAGTACCAGAGAAACTCTTCAGCCGGGAGTGAAAAATGTGCAGCATGAACCACTGGTAGATCGTAACCGAATTTTGCTTTTGTTAAGAGCATGGACCAAGAGGATGAGGCCTGTAAGTACCTAAGAGGACAATTTCCTCGATTAAGTGATGCCAAAGTTAAAGAGGGTGTTTTCATAGGGCCACAGATTAGGCAACTATTCAAAGATCACAAGTTCGACGAAATTCTCCAAGGTGAGGAGAAAGCTGCGTGGGAAAGCTTGAAGAGTGTTTGTTCACAGCTCTTGGGAAGACACCGAGCAACAAATTACAAACAGCTGGTAGCAAAGTTGTTATTGTGCTACGAAAATCTTGGTTGCAATATGTCTGTGAAACTCCACTTAACAACAACAAGTAAGCACGAGATGGCGTTGTTAGTGACGTCAGGTATGACGAATTCTCGGCAGAATAGAATTTATCATAGTTATGGCGTATTCAAGCTCTCTCTCAGTCAACCGAAAACTTACAGCGTTGCTAACCCACTTGACCAAAATTATCATTTTAAAATACAAGATCCTGAATAAAATAGGTTCTATTTGATCAATTTTCAAAATTCAAAAACTGACAGGGATCAAAATATTTTGACTGATATTTTAGTATGAATAACAAATTGCATAACCTAGAGGATAAGCCATATGTTTAAAATTTTACTTTTTATTACCCTGTTTGACAAACAAAAAATACTATCATAAAATACATACAATTTTAAGACATTTCTAAAGGAATAATATTTTTTCGACTTCTCAAAAATTTACCCGCAAAAATCCCACAATTCTTGATTTGTTATAACATTGCTATTTATTACCCTATTCGAAAAATAAAAAAAATACTATCATATACTACATACAATTTTAAGGCATTTCTAAAGAATAACATTTTTCGATTTCTCAAAAATTTACCTGCAAAAATCACGAAATTTTTATTTATTATAAGATCGTTGTTTATTGAACTAGAACAAAAATTAAAACGGCATTGAATGAAAGATTAAACTAAGATTTTCCTAATGCATTAACAGATAGCCTATCACTGACCACAGTGCTTTACTTAGCGCAAAACTTTATACTTACAATCCATAAAGAATATATCTACAACTACAACTAACTTATATCTAAAACTCTTCTATCTTATAATGTTCCCATGGTTGGGTATTTACCATCTATACAACTTAATACTAACATACTTATGTCTACAACTTACATCTACTTAACTACTATCTTATAATGCTCTCCAAGCTAATGTATTTACAACATCCTTTAGTATATATCTTTTATCATCACTCGGATTTAATGCTAACTTATTAACAATTATAGTATATACATGTTTATGACTACGAATAAGGTTTATATCTTTATATGGTTTTATATTATCGAATAGGGTTTCCTTATAATCATCAAACTTCAACTCTTTCGCTACTACACATTTAGTCATTCCTTTCGCTTTTTCTTTTCTTTATTTTCTATTCTAAAGGCATACATCTTAGATCGTAATCCAATAAATTCAGTCATTGTTTTACCATTGTTTTCATCTTTCATTTCACCTAATACTTTTTTGTTTATTAGTGGTATTCCATATTTATTGTCCTTTTCGTATTCGCTTTTATCGAATAGATAAACCATTTCTATTAAGTCTTTGTAGAAGCCATCTGTTTCTATTTCATATATAAAACTATCAGTATCCATGTAACATAAATCTATATTGATTCTATATTTAGGTTTCATAGTGTTGTAATTGGAATCGTACATTATTAGTTTTGATAATGCTAATACACTCATTCCAACGTACGTCGGTTATTGAATGTTAATTTCTCTTTCTTCATATGTATGGTACATAAATCTTTAGTAAATATTGTTCTGTAATCAAAGTTCTGTTTCGCTATTAATTTCTCAGCCTTTTTCGGATCACAGTCTAAGGTAATACATGGTCTCTTTCTAATATTATCCATTGTCTTCCCGAATATGTTATTATTCGTCCATTTGTTAGTCTTTCTCGAAGCCATTCTTAGCTTTCGTTCTCATATTATATTCAAATCTATATATTTCCTTAACCAATCTGAGTATTTGAACTAATACTCTGTGAACTTTCTTTAACATCATCCCAAGTGACATATACAGTTTTAAATTTCTATAGTGAATAACGAATCTTTCTTTGTTATAAAGCGTCATTAAAAATTTTGATTTGATCCTGGTGGGCACATGTTTTCAGGAGCTAATGGTACATCTGAGTGCTTATTATGAAGATATTTCGGATATTCTAAATCAACTTCTAATATATTACCTACCTCAGAATCATCTGGAATATTCATTATGTATATGTAAGGTTTAACCCATTTAAAGTTTTTATATTGCATTTTTTGACACATAGGCCAACCATATAAATAATTTGCATCTAAATATGCTAGAAACTGAACATTCATTCTTGTTATATCTCTCCATATATTTGTTGTTTGCTTTTACACATCTTTTATTACATTGCGAGATTCCACCTCTTATAACTTTCAATATCATTAATATCTTATCATAACCCAACAACATTTCTAGATTGATTTTTATATCTTTAACATTGAATCTCACGATAAGCCAGAACCAGTGAAATACCAAGCAGGATCAAAACCATAAGCTTTTATACATACATCTCTAAAGTTTTCAAACAAATCTGCTAATATTAACACATCCATTTTGTTATAACGTTCGATATGTTCTGCAAGGTTTCTAATATCGAATAATTCCCAAACTTGCTTTGCATGTTCATACTCTTGATTACTTATATGAGTTTGGGTAAGCTTATTGAAAAACATTTGTTTTGTTGGTAGTTTTGTTTCTTCTAATCTTTCAAAAGAGTCAATATAATCATATGGATACATACCTTCTTGAATTACGAAATCTAATAGATCATTGGGAAAATATTTTGATGTTTCTCTATATTGTTCTCTTGTAAGAGTACACACAAATTCTGCTAAACTCTTTGACATAAACATAAATGAACCTAGCAATCGTAAATGGATCCCATTCTTTTTATCAAGCTTCACATATTTCGAGTGTTATATATTTTCCTCGTTATTTGCAATTAGTTTTATCTCATTTGTATCGTAAGCAAGCTCTTTAACAAACAGATGAGTATCATAACCGCTTAAGTTTGAATAAATACTTGAATAATATTAGGATTCCTATAGTTCCAATTACAATACCCTAACAGCACAAGATGTGTTAGGCATGTGCCATTTAGGTATCCCAGCTCCTTTTATGTACCCGACACTTGGCACATATGATATTCATGTGCTTAGTATGTACCTATAGTTTTAGGTACTTGTTACACCTAATTGATATTTGCAACTATGTGCTACAAATATAATATTTGTATACCTGGCTCATTTTCTCACTCTAACAGTAATTTATTTTTGTCGTCACTTGGGACATATATGTCATGTTCTAGGTACGTTCTTTAGGTACATACACCGTACCCTAACAGCACAGTATGTACTAGGCATTCGCCATTTAGCTGTTCTAAATTCATCTCCCACTTTTGATGAATTTGTTGCTTCTTTTTCTAAGCGATTGTGTACTAGAAGCAATAAACGCATCAACTTTATTAAATAGCAACTGTCACCGATCATTTGAAAGTGAATCTGGAAAAACCATGAAATAAAGTAAATAGACAATCGTCAATTTTTATAAAATTACATGGCGAGCAGATCTTATCTGATCCCAAACGGTTATAGTCGAATATATACGGTTAAAGGAGCATTCTGATTAGCCGAATACAAAAGACTCAACAATTTATCCCTCTATAAGCGACGTTCTCTTTATCGCCTCTGTGGCCAAGTCGAAAGAGAACGTGCTAGTAATCAAAAGGTTGGGTTTTCGCGCCCACCCTAGGTTAGCTCTGCATTTTTACTTGTTTAAAGTGTAGTTTAGACTCACCTTAATGTAAACACATTACGCATATAGACGATTTAACATATTTTGAGGGAGTAATTTGGTGATCCATTGACGCTTACGGCATGGGGAACGTACCAGGAACAACTAAGCACGTTCCCACGGTACATGTCAGGCATGTGCCTAGGGGCGGACATAGACTGTGACTATCACTTGCCATCGATGTGTTTTCTTTATCAGAAGATTGTAAGGCACATACTGGACATATTCTCATGTACCTAAGGGAACATAATAGGCATATGCCTGCTATGTAATTGTGGTGTTAGGGCAGTTGTGAGCTGTACCTCTAAACTTTCAGTTAAATCATCATGATCTCTTACCTTTGTTTATATTTATTTATCTTATACAAACATCTTCTTAACTCACATTTCCATTCTTCTATTTTGTCGCTCATGTCATCGTTATCTTTGTAGAATAGTAGCTTCTTTTTAATGTATTTATTTATTTTTCAACTGCTAGTGGTAATTCACTTAAGTTTCTCTCGTCTATATGACAGGTATCTGAGCTGTTATGTACATCTTCTTTCTCTTCGCTTAGAAAATCAATTTCAACTTGATGATCTTTATCAACTTTATTTCTATTGCTTCTTTTAGGAACATCTCAATAAATACTTTCGCTGCATCTAGACCAATATAATTAACAGGGCTTTCATAATATCAATTTGAGTACTTAATATAGTAACAGAATCTCATTGGAACATGCTTTTGGTATTTTACTGTTTTAGAACAATTATGCTCTTTTTCCATTTTACATAATAAACATTCGAAATCAGCATATATTGCAAATGGTACTTTAAAGATCGATTATAGTTTTGAAATTCTATTTGGTTGTTATATGGGTTCGGAAGTTCTATTCTAACAGTTCATGTTCTTTACAATATTGCTCATGCTGATGTAAGTGCTCTACATTTCTAAAATGTTTTTAATAAACACCTATCTTCAGTAATTCTTCCATTTCTCTAAGAACTTTTCGTTGAGCACATTTAGCACGTTTAGCACTTGTAGAGAACACGATATATACTACAGAGATAATAGATATACAGCTTCAAGACATATTGCAGACCAAATAAGAAAATAAAGCATGGGAAGAGTATTTAGTAAAGATGCGTCATATGGTGAAAGACTCGCAGGTTTTGGAGTTGGTACTGCTATGGATGATAAAGTTAAGTTAGGATGGGGTCTCTAAGATTTTCTTTATAACAAATAGTACGGAGAGTATTGAAAGCTATGAGTTGCAAAGTTTCAAAGCAATTAGAATAACATATAATAATTTGAATGAACCTAACGAAGATATTGAATTCGAGTTTGATGTAGGAGATGGATTTATTCATCCTCACAGAGCAGACTGTTTTATGAAATTTCAAGTTGCAGGTGCTCAAGCTGGAGGGATATTTGAAGCTAATGATACAATAAAACTTGTAAATAATTTCTTCCCATTCTACTTCTCTAGCATAGAAATTAGAAAACATGGAGTAATTTTAGATAGGATTCATCTGCCTGCAATACGATCTTTAAAGGTTTCTAAACCAGAATTGAGTACTTAAAACAAGCTGGTTTCTTTACAGATGATAAACTTGGATTGAGAAAAGAGTTTACAATTTTATATCCGCTAAGATTAATTCCAGGCTTTTCAAGTCATTATAAAGAGGTTATGTGAGAAGGTGAATTGAGGATAACATTTACAAAGGCTTGTAATAATAATGATGTTTTATACAAATGGACAAAAGCGGGTGCAACGGCGTCTCATGATGGTAAAATAGCAATGAAGAGTATGGAGATAAGAATGCCAATTGTAGAGTATGAACCAAATTACGAAAGGAAGTTAAACTTGAATATTCTTAAAGAACCTAAAATTATTCTTTCATTTTACACTTATCAATGTGTACAAAAGAATGTAGAAGGTTCTTTCTTATAATTTGATGTAACTACTCAATTTAATTGTAGACAATTTGATACCCATTATTTTGTAATTGATACCCATACTTTTCGAACTGATAAAAGCAGTAAGCAAACTGCAGATTCTAGTAAATTTGACCATTGTAAAGTTAGGAATCTCTACTTGAAGAATGGTATACAGGAGGTCTTTCCAAAAGAAAATAGAAATTTAGATATTGATAATAATGATTATTTGAAGATGTATGAAGATTACACTGCATTTAAGAGAATAACTTGTGGAAATACAGAAATGTACAACAATCCAGATGAGTTCCTTAAAAATAGACTTATATATCTGATTAATTGTAGGTAGAGAAAGAATGTGTCTATAAATGAGAGAACTAATATAAAAATAATAGTAGATTTTGCAGAAGCAGTACCTAATAATACAATTTGTTATGCAATTTCAATTGGCCAAAAGAATTTTACTTAAGATTCTAAGAATGAAAAAATAGTACAAGAGTTTCAGATTAGATTAGATTAAGTTTTTTGTTTAAGATTTAGTTTTTAGAACTTTCATGAGTATATTTTTTCATAAAAGTTGTTACGAGATATATTTCATAAAGGTAGATAAAGATTTTGTATTAAATAAATATGGCAGAACACATTGAATTTTTAAATAAGCTTGGAAACTTGGAACAAAAGCCAGTTACAGACTTACGGGAACTGGCTCAAGACACATTTCAAATTCTAAAAATGGAAAAGGTAAAGACTAAATATGGTAAGAGTATTTTGATTGAGTGTGAAAACTTTAAGGTATTTCTTCCACGTAGATTTACGAAACACGACTGATAAAATGATAAGTGATATAGTTAAAGATGGATTAAAGATTAAATACACTGGACTAAAAGATAATTATCCTATTATTATCTTTTAGTGTGTTTGAGTCAAAGATTTTCAATAATCTTGAGACAAAGAAAATCTGTGTTTGAATCAAAGATTTTCCATATAATAAATAAAAAATGGCATCCTATTTAAACAAGAAAAGTGATATTACTGTTTTAATACGTGTTAAATTAGAAGATTTAGAAAAAGGTAAAGCTTACTAAATCACATTATGGAAATTGATTCAAACACAACATACAGGTGAAAGAGTTTTAGTGCATTTAGACGGGAAATATAAAACATTACTGCCCCAAAGATATAATGAAAATAAAGAGCAAGTGTTAAAAGATGAGAAAGTATAAACTATTTACGCGTTATGATGGTATGAAGCAGTTCAATAATGGCTATCCTATGCATCAAATATTTTTCAAAGATGAACCGTTAAAAATGAATTTTCTAGAGAATCTGCAAGGAGAAAGTGAGTTACTATTATGGAACCTCAGAAGAAGTTTATTCTCACCAACCCATTCAACGTAATCATCAAGGACCATACTGAAATCGTGTTTGAGGTGAATGCCTGCTTATGTTCTTTAAACTATGACCAACGGATTGAGTTTAAGAAGTCTTTGTTTCACATAGAGAACGAGATAAGCAGAATATTCCTCTACCAGTTTCCAAACTTGTAATTATGTAAACATATAATACATGCATAAATTTTAGAAAGCAAGTTTTTATGGTTTTATCATAAAAACTATCTTTAGCAATATGCATTAGGGACAAAGTTAAGCATTAGCGATATCAGTGGCGTATTGGGCAATATCACTGGTTTACTGCGGTCAATGGGGGTGGTAGGGAGGGGGTGTTGCAGAAGGAACATTTATAATCTACTAAAAGGGGTTGTTTCAAAAGTGCCCAATTTTCAGGTTTGCACTGTGCGCATACAATTTAGTGTGGGAGGAGGTCGTGGCCTAAGACCTTCACATATAAACAATGGTGGCCTTATTCAGCGGGAACATGATCAAAAATGGGTCAACAATACAATGGAAATGCTCATAGTCGCGCACGTTTTTGATATATTTTGTTTATATCGCCCAAAAGAGGGGGCACGATTCGTTGTGGTTTTATGGAAGTGAGCCTACACATTAAGTTCTACAAGCACTATGAATTTCATCGCACTTGAGCCAGCGGGACAGTGAATTAAATCAGGTTAAAATGAGGGGATGTACCATGTCCGATGCTCAGACAGGCTTGATATGAGGCAAACCCTGAAGAAAATGTCGTAACCGTGTGTCGTATTTCCGCTGAGTAGTATTGCTATAGTGAAAGAAGTAAAATTGAATATTAATTAGGATTTCGCTCATTGTGCACGATATCTAAAAAAGTCAGGGATGTTCACCGAAAGTGATCACTGCATTAGCGTATCACGTGGTATTGAAAGGTACAAAATGAATGATGTGTTACCTGAGCTGAACTGCAAAGTTTGTTTTACTCCCAGTACCTCTCAGGCAGTTGAGGTCATTATTATTATGATGTACTGTGTTATACATAAGTATGCAAAAGGGTTCAATTGTCGATTTCCTTATCCTCTGACAGGAATGGTTCATCATTTTCCCCCAAGAGCCTAGATTTGTCTTCTTGTGAATAAAATAAATCATCCAAGAATGCAGATGTCTTCGGACGAGGTGCAGTTGCTCTACCCATTCCTAAGTACCAACTAATGAGCATGACATCGGGATAACATCCAACTGTTTGTGCTCCATATGTAAATTCTGAAAAAATAGAGTATAACGCAATCGTCCCCTTCCCGAGCAAGATCATATAAAACGAAAGAGCGGTAGTTTAACCAACTACTGTGCCTTGAGTGGATATGTGCACGAACAAAGTAAGTTGCTTCCCTCATATCAAGCCAGTCTGAGAGTTGGAGATGGTACGCCCCCTGACTTGGACCCGATTTGTTTCCCTGATCCGCAGGCTCGAGTGCGATGAAACTCAAAATGCTTGTAGAGTTCAATATCTAGTTGCACTTCCGTATAACCTCAACGGAGCGCGCCCACTCTTTTGGGTAGCCTTTTAGTTATTAAATCATCAAAGCATGTTTTCCTTATGTTGAGCATAGAGTTGAGCCTCAGCTGAAAAAAAGCTTGAGTTCTAGCGTGAGTTAACTCACCTTTTCTACTCTGAGTTTGAGCTGAGCTAAGCTTGTTCGAAAGTGAACGTTTACAACCCCCCATATATATATATATCAGTTTAATATCCCACCGATGCTAAGGGGGACTGTGAAGACGAGGTGGATTAATGATGAAATGACGGAAGTGAAAAGAAACAGGAATACACTGAGGAAAACGCTGCACAGCGTGTTGGTCCACTACTCAGAGGGAATAGGATCAAACCCGGAATCCCAAGAGTGAGAGGAGAGCGCTTTATCACTGAGCCATCGCGACCCATTACGTACATCACAACTCAGAGAGCGAGAGTAATGATTATGTTGTATAGCTGAAGGAAACTGATAATAAATGAAAATTATTTAATACAACACTCTTCTTTCGATATGTCATCCTGAATTTTCAGGTAATTTTGTATACGTAATCTGAAAATTATTATTTAAGAAATCTGGCTTAAAACTAGAAAAGAATTCATCTAAGACTTCGATATATTTCGGATACTTACACGAGTACTGGGCCGTATTTAATATTTTTGCCACCCCGGGCCATTATAAAAATGGCGCCTTCAAAATCAATAAATGCTAGTGTAGAAAATGTGAGATAGTGACTGATCGTGACACCAAGTTGCTGAATCAACCAAGCTCAGAAATAATACAATTTTGTCACAACAAAGAAAGACTCGTAAATTTCTTGAGGCGGTGGTTAGTGGGATGATAAACTCTGAAAACTATTGATATTTCTGGAAGTTAATCAACAACGGAAATGTTTTGAAAGTAGATCAGAGCACGGCGTCTCTGGCGGGGGATGACTTGTTCCCCCAATATTTTGTTGAAGAAATGAAATTGACCAATGCTGATTTATATACAAGAAGTGCAGAGAGGCAGAACAAATGAATTTATATGTGTTGTTAAATATTAGAATGGTGTGATTGAAATGTCCATTTAACGTGTGTCGCTTTCAAGGAAATATATAAATATGTATTTGGAAAGCTACATTTATTGGTAAGTCAAAGAAGTCTCGCTTCAATGACACACTTCTGTCATTGCTTAATCAGCAACGATTGGATTTCACGACGAACGAAGAACATAAAAGGAAAAACATGTATGGAAAGTTGATCTGCGAATTTAAAAAGGGAAGGAATTGGGATGCTAAGAGATAAGTTCAAAAACATATAGTGAAATTAAGGACGAAAAGGTAGACAATATACACCACTTTATTGAAAATACAAGAGAAGGGAAAGAAATATTCGAAATATGTAATCAAATCAAGAGTGTCATCACAAGACTTCTTTCAGAGGATCAAGCTTTTGTATAAGTACTATAGAACTACACTGCTGCAAATGCGCTTAAGAACATTGCCTCAAAGTTGTACATGTACAAAAGAAGAAAGTGATTGAAGATGGTATTGTTCCCAACTTGGCATCGATGAGAATCCTGAACATGTAATACAAATTGCTAAAAAGGTACAATCCGCAGCAAAAAACCTGCAACATGAGCATATAAGTTTATTGTGAAATGACGAAGTCTTTTGCTCCAAAATAAGTGTGCACGGGTGGAGGCCGAGGTTTATCCTGGCGTGATTCGTTCCACTTAGACGTTGTGTTCATTCCCTGTGCTGTTAGGCGTAGTTTCACAATAAACTTATATCCTCATGTTGCAGGTTTTTTGCCGCGGATTGTACAACACTGGTCTTAATACTACCACATATAAATACTCCGAGCAGCCACGTAGGATCAGCTCAGATGCGTAGCTGGTCGTACAGATGCTCTATGTCTGTCTAGGAAATGGTCATTGTAAGCTCGACTGGCAATCTGGTGGCATTCCATAATGACCCACAGTGTCCGATAAGGTTAGGTCCGGAGATCTTGGAGGCCAGGGAAGGAGTGTTTTGGGTAGGGGTGAAGGGTTCATTTGTCGGTATGGAAACGCGTGTTGTGCTAATAAAGACAAGTGTCCAGATAAGCCTTGAGGATAGCATTGGTAAGACTACGAAGGTACATCATACCAGTGATATTCCCCTTCAGAAAGGTGGATATGTAGCTTAATAATACATAGTATTATTAATGTAATTATGAAATGTAAACTTTAAATAGAAAAGGTGGGGAAAATGGTGAAAAATTTTTAAGAAGATTGTTATGATTGTAATGAAAAGCGGAGTCAATGAACGAAGAATTACAGAAAGGACAGGGATGAAAAGCAGTAAGAAGCAGAAACGTTGCGTTACGAGAAGACAACACAAAATACTCGAATTCTGGAAATTTGTACTTTGATGTGAAGGTAAAATTTCGAACAATGACCCACTGAGGGGCATTAGAAATAATGAGTGAAAAGAATATACATGGAAATAATTAAGAAGATATTAATACATTGTTGTAGAATAAATTATATTCCGAATAACATGTAGGAGATACGGTAGAAGGAAAAGAAGGAAAGTGGGGAAACAATAAATTAATGTATACTATAAGAGGCGAAAAAGATACCTAAAAAAATTCAAAGTAAACTTAAATTAGTAGTAAATAATTATGGAAGAAAATTATGGTCACTGGGTAAATTAAGTGATTTTATCACTACTACATTAAAACTAAGTGCAAGAATCTAAAACTCATATTTTCGGTTCCAAACAATACGTCTGGTACGTACAGAAATCATAGGCTAGCACGTATGTTCCACTTCATTTTCAAGCAAATAAGTTTTCCTCCTTTATTTATCTTTGATCTATTTGGACTTCAAAGTTCCCTTTTTCAGAAAATTAAAAAAATTGTAATTCTTTCTTTCATTATAATATTTACAAGCCAAAGTAAAATATGCAACTCACGACTTTGGAACTAGGGATGCGCACGTGTCAAGATATGTCTGGAATCTCGACTCGAATTCGAGTCGAGACACGCTGTAAAATTCGAGACAAACGTATTTCTCGACTCGAATTTTCGAGTCGAGCCACGAGTCGAGTGGCGACTGCTCATAAAAATCTCCACTCGACTCGAGTCTTTCTATAATTTTTAAAATAATTTGAAAAAAGTATTTACTCAGAAACATCCTTGAAACCAATTCCAGCATTTGTTACTTTAGAAAGGTACAGAACGCATAAACTTAATATTTAATCTTTCGAGATCAAGATTTAATTTTCAGCTCAATTCAGTTAATTAAAACTAATTATTAATGTGGTGATATTTGATTGTACTTCAAATATAATAATAATAATAATAATATTTGACTATCTATTTTTCATAAAACTATTATCCGTAGCCTATATCTAGTTTGTATAAAACTATTGAGATAAAGTGAACTTCATAAATTCTGTGAATGAGCAATTGGCAGTCTATAGTAATTTAGCATAGTTATAATTATTGTTTTCGTTCCCATGAACGCAATAGCACTACATAACTTCTGGATTATTCCCTTCCTCAACTACAGAGGTTGTTCAGTCTACATTTGGCCAATTTCGACTTACCTAAAAATTTAGAAGAATCCATGGCGGCAGGTTCGTAAGTGCTCGATGTGTTTCCCTTGGTTCCTAACAATAGCCCGACAGCATAATTTCCACTGTAATAGGCTTCTCTGAAGAACTGGGAGGGGAATCTTGTCCCATTCCCTTTGCACAATTTTCCAAGGTCCTTCCACAGTTGTTACACGCCGTTTTCCCAAGCGTTTCACTTGCATCTGAAGATTTAACAGGTACCTCATTGAAAGGTATCACCTGTATACCACTTACCTCCTCCATCTCCCTGTAGAATGCGAGGGACGATCGTCATGTATGTGATGAGGCCTTGTCCATGTGAATGCGCACCAGATTGGCTTCATTTCCGTACAATGTTGGAATTTCATGCTCGTAGATCGGCCGCATGATCTGCTCCTGAAAATACTGCAAATTTATTTTGCAGTCCTTCGCCACCCTACGAATCTTCAGTTTACCTCGGTAACAGTAGCCAGTAACGAACATGAACCCTTTTCGAAAGGATTCTTTACAGACACGGACCCACCTTCTAAAGTTCTTGGCGCCTTTCTCGCAGTGCATGATGGCTCTCGGTTTGCCGCAGTCGGAAAGGTAAATCCATGTTTCATCGAGCGTTACGACGTACATCCACCTTTCTTTTGGCAGATGCTGTTCGTACAGCTTCCGGGAGTTACACTTTCGTTTCTTTTGGTGGGCATCCATGAGAAGATGGCCGCGAGCTTTCATGACTTTTTCCAGCTTGAGTTGATGGTGTAACGTCCGGCTCACAGTCCCAAAGACACGTCAAGACGATTATCCATACACCTTTGTGTTGGCTGATTTTTTTGCAATACAATTTTGTAATGTTTCCTCTGCATGGTGGAGGTGGCCTTGGTGCATTCCCGCTTCCTAGGCAACTTCGTTGGTGATCCAAATGGTGGAGCTTCGTTGCCCTTGTACTTTTAATAACATTTTTATTCCACTTAAATTGATGTTGCAACAATTCTTCTTGCACTGTTTTCTAATGACAGAAACACTAAAGTGGGCATCATAAAGAGCCGCAACAGAGCCTTCTCAAAACTGGCTTAGTTTGGGCGGCATTTTGGTCACAGAGCGGAAACCCACACACTTGGAAACAAACAGGGCCGTGCTGGGATACTAATGAGGGCGGTGGACAAGTCTTCTAAAAGGGCGCCATACAAACCGGTATATCTATCTATCTATCTATCTATCTATATCTATATATATATATATATATATATATATATATATATATATATATATATATATATATATATATATATATATATATATATGGATATAGATATAGATAGATAGATAGATTTTTGAAAGAAAGTATAGATTCCTTTCTATATCAAAATCACCACCAAATTTATTTTAGTATTAACGTAAATAGCTAAATTGTGGAAACCTTGAATCGAAATCCTCTTTACTAGAGAAAAAAAACTTTTAATTTCTCTAATAACATTTCTGTCAAATAAAAAGAAGCTAAATGTATCAACAACTTAATAGAGTTCTATGGCCTATGGACACAGGAGGTTCAGTGCCGCGTTTACAAAAGCTCTCCATTGATTTCTGTCCTAAGCCAACTGGACCCAGTCTCTACTTTATATTCCAATCTCTCCGAGAACCAAGGGAGCCGATCCTGGGGGGCCGGACGCCCCAAACTCATGTAGGCCCCCCTATTGTATTTATGGATATACAGTATTTGGCATAATCTGAATGCAATTCGTCTTAAAATCCTCATATATATGCCTTCTGCATCTGAATGCTCCCCCCCCCCCCAAAAAAAAAAATTACAGAGAAATCGGCGCCCTGGCCGAGAAACATTTTGATATTGTCCTCCCATCTGCGTCTCTGTCTTCCTATTTAAATTTCCAGTTAGAACTTTGAAAGTGCTACATAACCTGCCCATTTGAGCCGCCTAGACTTGATGACCCTAACAATGTTTTTGTAAACGATATAAAATTATGCAGTTCCTCGTTATGAAGTTTTCGCCATTCCCATTCCCGGTCCTCTTGGAGTTCGAATATTGAACTGAGAAGAAAATGTAGGTGGCGTACTTAAAAAGATAGGTTACATGAGTAATTTCTGTAGTTTTTGGACTTAACGTACAGCAGACGTATAACTGAAAACGCGTGTTTTATAATACTTTCTGTATAAGTGTCCCATCAGTACGTACTTTCCGTATGAAACAATATAGGCGGTCAGGATCTCACATACAAATGGACTTATATAACATACAGCTGAGGAATGTAACATAAGTATATGCATGTGGTATACGGAAAACTGTTAGATGTCAGACATCCTGCAACGGCATAATGTAACATCCAAGGGCAATGCCTATGTAAAATACAGATAACGTATGCTCCCCATTGATTTCTGTAGTAAGCAAGAGGATAACGTATATTTGTACAATACACCGCTGTCCGGAGAGCGGATTTTTCTCAGTGAGGTTTAAGAATCTTGTTTTCAAGTACTTTCAGTCTGCGATTTTCCCTCAGAGTCAGTGACCATGTTTCGCAACCATACAGCACAACAGGCATGATTATCGTTTTATATTTTAATCTTCAAATTCCTCAACAGAATTCGCGACAACAAAAGATTTTTAACTGAATAATAACACGAAATCCCTGCGTTCAGTTAACATCAAATTTTTTAGTGATTATGGTTTTGGTCTGTTAATAATGATTCTAGATATTTGAAAGTATCCACTTTGTCGAAAGAAAATATTATTTGATATTATAACACATCCATAAAATGCAGTATTACAATCCCGACAAATTTCCATTTATTTAGTTTTCTCTGCATTTACTTTTAAGCCCATATCTCTACAAGCGTTAAATCAGATTTCTGCATTCCTTTCTATTGTTCTATCATCCCCTATTAAATTTACGTTATAAGCATACGCCATAACCTGGTAAATACAATTCAGCTCTAGGACCTGTGTCCTGTCTTTGATTTTCCTTATAGTGTTCTCCAGAACAAAGTTAAATAATAATGGCGACAACGCATCTCCTTCTTTCAGGCCATTCTCAACGTGAAAGCTTGTGAACAAGAATTTCTCTACTCGAATCTTACTTTGGGATTTATTTAAAAATATTTTAATTAATCTACTTTTCCGGTATTGCAAATTCTGTAAGCATGTTGTACAATGTTTCCCTCCTACCCTAGTCTAAAATCAATAATTGATGTGCCAGAATATTGTATTCCTATTCCTTTTTCAAGTATTAGTTGAATAGTAAATACCTGGTCGATAGTTGATCGATTTTACCTACATCCGCTCTGATAATCTCCAATAATTTCATCTGCGTATGGAGTCAATCTTGCTAATAGAATGTTTAAGAGAATTTATTGGATGTTGACAGAAGAGAAATGCCTCAATAACTATAACAATCAGTTTTGTTGCTTTTCTTCTGAACTGGAACAATGATTGATTCTTTTCTCTCTTGTGGTAATTCCTCCTTGTTCCAGATAAGGAGAATGAGTTTGTGCATCTTGCTCTACAATTTTCCCCCTCCAGCTAAAATTAAATCAACCAGAATTTCGTCTACACCCACAGATGTGTATTTCTTTAATTTTTTTAATAGCGATTTCTATTTCTGTCTGGTTAGGTTCTGGAATATAAGGTTATGTTGTATGCATTTCACTTTCTCCACGTACATTTGTTTTTGGCTATGTGTCAAGCAAATCGACAAAGAAATCTTTCCACCTATTTAAGATGCTATCCTGATCAGTGAGAACTGTTCCTTTAGCTTTATTTAATATAGCCTATAAGCACGAAATTGATAGCCTTTCTTAAGTCCATTAATGCATTTATACATGTCCGAATGTTTTTACTTTTACTATTATCTTCAAGTTAATTAATTTTAGCTTTCAAAAATCGCGTTTCTTTGTTCTAAAAGTTTTGGAAGTTTTCCGCCAAATGATTGAACTTTTATGTAGTTATTTTGTTCGGAATTTGTAACCAACGCTGTTTCTTCTGTTTTCTCTTCTCTGCTACTTTAGTGCATTCCTGGTTGAACTATGCTTTGTTCCTACGTATTTCTGCGTGTCCCAGTATTTCTTTTGCTGAAATCTTAATGTTATCTCTAATTTCAACCAAGTATCCTGAACAGTAGTGCACTCCGAACATTCTAAAAGCGAGAATCTATTCGACACTTCAATCTGGCTTCCCTCTCACCTGACTCTCCTCTAATTTCTTTAAATTAAACCGTTCCGTTTTCAGATATTGAATATTTCCTTTATTCAACGATAGTCTCTCTCTTATTATCATAATCAACTCATCTGAACGAACGAACATCAGTTGTGCTAGACTGTTTTCTTCTATCTACTAAAACATGATCGATTTGATTATATGTTTTTCCGTCTGGTGAGGTCCAAGTATAATTATGAACGTCGCGATGTGGGAATTTTGTAATCATCACGATAAGGTTTTATGCATTTGCAAATTTCACGAGTCTAACGCCGTTGTCACAACCTTCCTTATGCAGATATTTATTCCCTATAATCGGTTTAAAAATACTCTCTCGTCCTACCTTCGCATTGAAACCGCCTAGCAGAATTTTCATATGGTATTGCAGCAGATGATCAAATACCCCTTCTATTCTTTCGGAAAAACTTTTTTATTGTCATCCTTATTTTCTGTTGGGGTTTAAAACAATAATATTACACCACCGACCCTTAAGAGAAGTAAAAGAAAATCTATCATTAACAAATTCAACCCATGTAATTGCTGATATTATGTATTCGTTTGTGAACGAAAAGCCCTAATCCTCGTTGGCAATTTTTAATTCGTTCCCCGTAAAATAACGTAAAATTTCAAAGACTTGACTCCTCCATTTCCTTCTCATCCAACTTTCTGATATCCCACTAGGTCCATCTTCTATTTCTAAACTCATTCGTTACACATTTTAACGAGCCTGCCCTAGACTTCTTATCTTCCATGTTCCAATTCTCATGTCGATTTTACTTTGCTGAGTTCGTGCCAAGTTATCAGTTCTGATCCGAGGATTCAGCAAATATATCTAAACAAGTTTTTTTTTTTTTTTTTTTTTTTTTTTTTTTACAGGATGAGTTGTTAGCACACACATCAAATCCCCAAGCTGGAGGATCACCCCTTGTATGTCCGCGACTGATTATTCAGTATATTCGCAGGTAATCTCTATATCCCAGAGGCCTTCTCGTCGATCCAAAACCTAAGGACGCACCGTGGTGACAGGAAGACCACATTTTATGGAAATTAATACAGCTATATTTTAGAATTACAATAGATACTGATTATACGAACAGATTTAAAATACACATGAACAATCAATATGCTCGGATATATGAATGCATATTAAGACAGTGAAAGCTTCGATGCCATAAAAATCGTAAATTAGAGACTAGTGTCAATGTAGTGTTTCATGAATGCATCGTACGTTTGCTATTCGAACTATTCTTGATGTATTACATTGTTTCGTTTTATAGCTACATAACTTTATAATGTTTTTGTAAGTGATTATACTCTTTACCTGTTCTCTGCTAATAGCAACTGTATAAATTTATAATACAAAAGTGAAATACAGAAAGTTTTTTTCTTTAAATGTGATATTTCGCAGGGCATCTCATGTAAAGGGCGCCCTGTATTCTTCACAGATTCTTTATTAACAATCACTATTCGAATTTATTATACAAAGCTGGTACGCAGGATAACTAAAACTAATTATCTGTAATGTGATGTTTCGTAGGGCGCCTTGTGTAGAAGGCGCACTGTACCTTTCACAGATTCTTTACCAATAGTAACTGTGTGTGTTTACTGTACAAAACTGTGGTACACAGAAGAGTAAATAAAATCTTTCATCTTTGATGTGGACTCGCAAGGGCACCTAATGTAAAGGGCGCACTGCACCTTCACGGGTTCTTTACCAATAAAACTGTAAGAATTTATTACTATATTTTGTACCTTTATATAAATAAAGGTGATGTTTCGGAGGGCGCACCGGGACACGTCCCTGTGTCCCGGTGGGCCAGCACGGGCCTGGAAACAAATTTAACACAACACTCACAATAATGGTCCAGTTTTGTGCGTGATTGTCGTCTGCGCGGAAAAACAACTCCGTTCCCAGGAAGCCACTGCACAACACTGCAGGACGCCACGAGCCAGGTCGGGTGAGTCCATTCTGCCCGGGAGGGGGAAGGAACGGAATCGGCCAAACGTAGGCTGGACAACCACTGTATTTTGAGGCTTTAATATGTTGCAACATATCACGAGTTACGAACAATGTGTTATGTACAGTCCGCAGCAAAAAACCTGCAACATAAGCATGTAAGTTTATTGTGAAACGACGAAGTCTTTTGCTCCAAAATAAGTGTGCAGGGAAGTACGCCGAGGTTTCTCCTGGCGTGATTCGTGCCACTTAGCCTACGGTCACAGTGCATCCGATTTTTCACTCTGGCGATTATGGCCGACTTATCGGCCGACTGTTTGGTCACACTGCAACCGATCCGTCGTCAGTCTGTCTTCTTGTAGGATACAATATGGACGAGGAATTGCTGCTATTAGAAAATCCTGTGTTAAAAATATTACTTTTAGAGGAAGATAGGAGCGAATGTGTAAATACTATTTTTCAAGAAAGAGAGAAATATGGCGAGTTTCACACGTTATTTCCAAAGTTGGTGGAGCAGCCACAGAAGTTTTTTCAGTACTTCAGAATGAAACAGGATTCATTTTGGCACATCTTACAGAAGATCCGAGGACGCATAGAGAAGCAAAGTAATTTTCGAAAATGTATATCAGCAGAAGAACGGCTTGCTGTAGCATGTAAATGGGAGTCTCAATACCTGCGATGAGTTGTAAACCACCCGCTAGTCTGGCGTAGTCTTGACGACAAAAACAAAATAATTTGTTTCTGATCGGTGGTCGGTAGAAGTCGGCCGTAGTCGCCAAACCATGTCGGCGCCAGTCTGACTACGTACACTTCTCTCAATGCATCTGTTTATTTCACCGATGTCGTCAGAGTATGTCAGACTAAAAAATCGGTGAAAGTCGGATCCACTGTGACCATAGGCTTAGACGTTATGTTGATTTCCTGCACTGTTAGGCGTAGTTTCATAATAAACTTACATGCTCGTGTTCCAGGCTTTTTGCTGCGGACTGTACAACAAATGTTGCATTATAGACCCTATATTATCCGTAACTCGTCAACATCACATATTATGGTACGAAACTGTTTTACAAAATATATTACAATAAATGGACTGCTTGCATGCCAAGAACTGGTACAGATAGGTACCTTTCACTCTATAGATAGGTATTTCTTAAAAGGATTTTTGTGAAAACAATAAACTACATACAGTAGTTATGGTTTTGGTTCCCAACATAAAAGAAATATGGATTGTTCATGAGATATTGAACTTATAGGAGTAATAGTGTATTAAGTTTTTGAGCTTTGGTGCGTATCCGTGTTAACAAACTGACATAACTTTTAATGTGAATTTATTTACCTTGCTTCTCTTATTGACTTAACACCGATTTCTCTCTCTTATCATGGAGGTGTTCGTTCATTAGACATCGATTCTGCGCACTGCTGAAGGAAGAACGGATTTAGTAATTTCTATTTTCCGAAATTCACGTCTGAAATGTATTTCACTTATTAATCTGCTTGCAACGCTATTTCCTTGTTTTTCTTTCTTCCTTTCTTTTCATGACAATTCCAGATAGCTTTGTTTTGTACTGGGAGTATATTTTGTACTCACCTAATAAAATTACGGATTCATTACGTCCATTTAGACAGCCCCCCACCTTTTCATATTCTACATCGTTTGTACAGAAATGTGCAGGCAAAATTTTCGTTTGTACACAATTAGGGGCGCCACCAGAACGAAAACAAAGTGGGGGTTGTCTAATTGGTAGCCCCCCACCTTTTCAGATTCAATCAGAAATGGTCTCAATCGTTTGTACATCGTTTGTACAGAAATGTGCAGGCGTTTTCGTTTGTACACAATTAGGGGCGCCGCCGGAACGAAAACAAAGTGGGGGCTGACTAAATGGTAGACCCCCACCTTTTCAGATTCAATCAGAAATTGTCTCTATCGTTTGTACATCGTTTGTACAGAAATGTGCAGGCGAAAGTTTCGTTTGTACACAATTAGGGGCGCCGCCAAAACGAAAAAAAAAGTGGGAGGTTGTCTGATTGGTAGCCCCCACCATGTCCAATTCAATTACAAATTGTCGCAATCGTTTGTACAGAAATGTGCAGGCGAAATTCTCGTTTGTACACAATTAGGGGCGATGCCAGAACGAAAACAAAGTGGGGGGCTGTCTAAATGGTAGCCCTCCACCATGTCGAATTCAACCGCAAACTGTTGCACTTGTTTGTACGTCTTTGTACAGAAATGTACAGGCGTAATTTTTGTTTGAACACAATTAGGGGCACTGCCAAAACGATAACAAAGTATATGCTGCGTAATTGGTAGCCCCTCCCCATGTCCGATTCAAAAGAAAATTATATCAATTTTTTGTACATCGTTTGTACAGTAATGCCCAGGCAAAATTTTATTTCTACGCTATCAGGGGCGTCGACAGATCGAAAAACATAGGAACTGTCTAAGTGGTAGCCCCACTATTTTCGATTGAACCACAAATTGTCGCGATCGTTTATACATCGTTTGTGAAGAAATGTGCAGGTAAAATTTTAGTTTGTACTAAATAATATACGGATGTGAGTATTTTTAATATTTGACCTAGAATTGAAGAAAAGGAATGGGGATTGCAATTATTATAATTATGTATATATCTCAGGATTTGTTCAAAGTTAGAGATATGAAAGGTGTTATTTCGACTTCTCATTTCAAATGTTAAACCAGTATATCGTGTTTAACGTTTTTTGATATTTGACCTAGAAACTAAAAAAGGGATTGGGGCTACAGCTGTGTATTACCGTTTTTGCTGTTTAGCGATCAACGTTAACCGGTTTGAATAACGGTTGCTGAGATTGAAAATGGTACCTATTATTAGAACGCTAAATCGATTGCAAAACACCAGTTCTCGCTTTTTCCTATTCCGATAATCGTGAATCTACTGTAAATGTATTAAGCGGAGTGGGTGAAACACGTACGGACTTTAAAAATACCGTAGTTGGGAAGAGTAGGAGCTGAGGGACAGTCTGTGAACCGAATTCAGAAGCTGTCGATTTGCAAAGCGTGAAACACAAACTGTGTTGTTCCTTATTATTCCCATTTAAACATTAATTTGATTATTCCTTTATGCCACTCTATGTCGATAACGGCTGAACTTGAACTTAAAACGGCATTGGGAATGTCACTATTCATATCAGTCATACCGGAAACTGTTCCTTCGACACTAATATCGTCTGTTTTCGATTATTTCTCCCTCTGAACCCCCATGGCGGTGGGGGCTAAAATGGTATTTAATTGTCATCAGAAGTATCACTTTTCTTTTCAGACCCTCTGAACTATGGATTCGACACATTACTTTTACATGTAACCCCATCACTCCTAGGAGGTCAGAGAGGGTTCGCAGAATATAGCGATCTTTATTAATTAGGCGATAGCCTACTTAATCATCAATTTTGATTATATCTGAGCAGAAATTACCAAGAAATAGACTATCGCATACACACATATCAGCACCCATAGGAGGGTCAGAGGGGGTACCAAATATAGCTATATTCTATGGACTTGCTCACGAAATTTAGTTCATATCCGATCAGTATTTACGGAGAAATAAAACATCACATTCACACAGAGAGAAGGAGAGAGATAGACAAACCTACACACATCTGGTAGGAATCTATAACCTCCCGTATTCATACGGCGGGAGCTAAAAATTATTCTTCATATTTACGTCATTGCTTATCCATATCAATTTCTATCTATTTATTAAATTGTGTTCATATTGTACATCTATGAATGTAGTACATTCATTTAATTGAACATGAGCAAAAATTCACTAAGACATTCTTTTAAGTTACAATAAATTTGAAGCAACAATTATTCAATTGAATATTATTTCCATATATTTTCCTACAATTCCGTGTATTTTCCTTGACATTATACCTTGTTATCATTTTTACTAAATTTTAAATTCAACAATAAAAGTTACAGGGGATGGACAAAAATATGGACTTCCTTCATGCACATTACCTTCACTAAGAGCAAGTAGGACCGTGTGTAGAACGCCCTGTAGTCGACGGGGAATGGAGAAATACAGGTCGCGTATGGTTGTCAAACAGACGTTATACCATTCTTCCGCCAAACTAGCGGAACGTTGTTATAGAGAGGACGGTGGTGGGTAGCGGGTATCCAAAACTGGCCACAAGGACCCGATGATATTGAAGTGTGGCAATTGTGGAGGCCATAGAAGTTGCGAAACTTCATCTTTGTGCTCATCGAACCAGTTTTAGACGATGTGAGCTGTATGAGCAAGGACTCTGTCATCTTGGAACATGGCATTACCATCTGGAAATAAGGTTTGCATCATGGAATGTAGCTGGTTACTCAAAATGGTTACGTGGTCCTTGGTAGTGACATGTTCATGCAGGGTGATAATGGTTTGGCAGAATACCAGCATATGGCTGACCAAATCATCACTGGACCACCCAAACTGCCGAAATCATCACTCTTGGTAACAGAAATCAGTATTGTACGCTTGTGCCGGCGTTTTCCACACGTAAACTCGACCAGAACTTGGAAACAATGTAAACGAAGACTCATCCGACCAGATGACAGTCTTCCACCTCTCCATTGTCCAGGTTTTGTGGGTGTTGCACCACTGTCTCCGTATAGCAGCATGGTCAATAGTAACGAGTGGTTTGGAAATGCAAAATCTGGCATAAATTCCTTACTTGTGGAGTTCTCTTCTGACTGTTTTGACACTAACAGGCTTTGTAAGCACTGTATTCAGCTCAGCTGTGACTTTTCGCGCCATGGTGATCTGCTTGGTCACAGTCCTACCCAATGTGCGTTTCTCTGTCACGCAAAGCACACTTGCGTCCACGCTGGTGCTTCGCTAGCGGTTTTTCCGAAACATTCGTAGGCAAACATGATCTTCGAGACTGTACCTCTTGATACACTAAAAATTTCCGCTACTTTCGTCACGGAAACTCCCACCATATGTACACCCACAATTTGCCCTCTTTGAAACTATCAGTTCAGACATGATTCACGATAACCTGCAAGGACTGGTCGTTAAATTGTAATTGGTTCTTCTGTTCGATTGGCCAGGCTGTATACCTCACAGGATGTGCCGGTGACTACAGCGACACCACCATGTTCAGACTCAAATTGTGTTTGAAATGGCTCACTCTTTTATACCAGGTTTTCCCACTTTTTTGTCCATCCCCTGCATTTGATTCCCCTGTCTTGTTAGTAAATATTCCATAGTATGTGACATTTTTTTAATGTTTCACTAACCAGTACTTTTCAAAGTTAATTGGTTCTACTATATTATTATTATTATTATTATTATTATTATTATTATTATTATTATTATTATTATTATTATTATTATTATTATTATCTTAGGACTAGCAGATGGTCCAACGTGCTACCGTGCGCAATATTTTCTCTTCACCCTGAGTCTTTAATATAGAATTAATCCGAAAGCCAAAATCGCGAATTTCGTGAGCATTTTAGTGAACCCTCTTTCTTACATTTTAGGTTAAGTAACAAAAAACGTTAAAACATGATACACTGGTTTAACATTTGAAATGAGAAGTCGAAAAAACACCTTTCATATCTCTAACTTTGAGCAAATCCTGAGATATATACATAATTATAATAATTGCAATCCCCATTCCTTTTCTTCAATTCTAGGTCAAATATTAAAAATACTCACATCCGTATATTATTTTGTACAAACGAAAATTTTACCTGCACATTCCTGCACAAACGATGTATAAACGATCGCGACAATTTGTGGTTCAATCGAAAATGGTGGGGCTACCACTTAGACAGCTCTCCTTTGTTTTCTTTCTGTCGACGCCCCTGATAGCATAGAAACAAAATTTCGCCTGGGCATTACTGTACAAACGATGTACAAAAAAAATTGATATAATTTTCTTTTGAATCGGACATGGGGAGGGGCTACCAATTACGTAGCATATACTTTGTTATCGTTCTGGCGGCGCCCCTAATTGTGTACAAACGAAACTTTCGCCTGCACATTTCTGTACAAACGATACACAAAGGATTGCGATGATTTGTGATTGAATTGGACATGGTGGGGGTCTACCATTTAGACAGCTCCCCACTTTGTTTTCGTTCTGGTGGCGCCCCTAATTGTGTACAAACGAAAATTTCGCCTGCACATTTCTGTACAAACGATGTACAAACGTTTGGGACCATTTGCGATTGAATCTGAAAAGTGGGGGCTACCATTTAGACAGCCCCTCACTTTGTTTTCGTTCAGGCGGCGCCCCTAATTGTGTACAAACGAAAATTTCGCCTGCACATTTATGTACAAACGATTGAGATCATTTCCGATTGAATCTGAAAAGGTGGGGGGCTACCATTTAGACAGCTCCCCACTTTGTTTTCGTTCTGGTGGCGCAATTAATTGTGTACAAACGAAAATTTCGCCTGCACATTTGTACAAACGATGTACAAACGATTGAGATCATTTCTGATTGAATCTGAAAAGACGGGGGGCTTCCATTTAGAGAGCCCCACTTTGTTTTCGTTCTGGCGGCGCCCGTAATTGTGTACAAACGAAAATTTTGCCTGCACATTTCTGTACAAACGATGTACAAACGATTGAGACTATTTCCGATTGAATCTGAAAATGTGGGGAGGCTACCATTTAGACAGCCCCTCACTTTTTTCGTTCTGGTGGCGTCCCTAATTGTGTACAAACGAAAATTTCGCCTGCACATTTATGTACAAACGATTGAGATCATTTCCGATTGAATCTGAAAAGGTGGGGGGCTACCATTTAGACAGCCCCCCACTTTGTTTCCGTTCTGGCGGCGCCCCTAATTGTGTACAAACGAAAATTTTGCCTGCACATTTCTGTACAAACGATGTACAAACGATTGAGACCATTTCCGATTGAATCTGAAAAGGTGGGGGGGGGGCTGTCTAAATGGACGTGGATTCATTTCGTAATCAGTTTTAAATTCACAGGAACTATTAATATAAGTTTACAATCAAATCACGCTAATTGTTTAATGCATTTCGAAGGCTTTTGTTTTTATGGAGGGCGTTGAGGAAAATCTATTTCATTTATGTACTAAGAAACTATTAACGTAAAGTGTACTGAACCTAGCCCCGGAGCCGATGTGACTCAGTGGCACAGCTTTCACCCTTGCTGTGTGAGAAAACTATGATTTGATTCCAGCTGGTACCAAGTGGGCTTTGTGGCACAGAAACTCCGTGTGTGTGGACTTTCTCGTGGTTCTCTCATTTCCTCCCACTTATTTCATTCCACCACTTCTTTCATCCTCAACGTCACCGTTTGCTTTAGCTTACAGGGCATAATCGTAGGACGTGATGTAATACTGAAAGATTTGATTTCGAGTTAGCCGCCCAAAATTATCTTGACCCCCAATGTTTTAATGTTATGTCCACTTTGGCTCTGACCCATTTATACATAGATACCAAAGATACTTCTGATTTCAATAAATGTTTCTCATGGGGTTTGTCTGACAAGTTTCCCCCAAAAAGTATGATATTCGATGTATTTTATCAATAGAAAACATTATTGAAACGAAACAATATTTACAATTTTTCTTTGATTGCAATTGTATAACAATAATAACAAAATATTAAAAAACCACAGAAAAAACATTCATAAACTCATAAAAAAAGCAAAAGTTTGTTTAAACCAGCCATCCCTTCTACGAGTCATCAATGATTTGTTTCCCCTCCTCTCTCTATGCAGTGACATTTGCTGTACTTAAACCGATTCCCCCTCCCTAAAAAAAATAAAAAAGAAAAGAAAAGAAAAGTCAAGTCCTGTAGATGCGCAATCATCCCCTGTAAAAGTCACTGAATAAGCTGTTGTTAACTCATGTTGAGATCTACGTCATTCTTATTCCTTAGTCTATTGATTTTGTTGTGTCTGGGGAATTATTTATTTGTTTTCTTTGAAATAAACTGAGATTTTAATTATATTATTTTACTATGTCCTTCTTTAAATTTAATTAAATGTGGCTCGGTTTGTCAAAACTAATTTGCATCACAATATTGTTCAAATTAAATTTGATTATTATATATTAAAATTATATTATTATGAAACTTAATTATCACAAAGGCACACTTAACTAGATTTGAAGAAAATTCAATAAAATAAAACTAATAAAAAATTCCATTTCACTTCAAAGAAAGAAAATATATTACCCCGTAAAAGTCAATGAGCTAAGAAATAAAGATGGCGCAGATATTGAACACCGTTAAAACGTGTCTCAAATATTTATATATATTAAGAAACAAACTGAAGAAATTAAAAGAAACCCATTGAATTGAAGGCAAAGACTTACATTTATTTTTAAAAATATAAATATAATAGATAATTGGTGTTTTTGACAAGCAAATCTATTCAATTTTGACTTTTGTTGTTTCTATTGGCGGTACTACTCTTCTTTCACTGATAATTGACTCTTTCCTCTCCCTTAGTCTTCATTTCAGAATTTCTTTAGCTCCTTCTTTCACTGATACTTGACTCTTCCCTCTCGTTTAGTCTTCATTTCAGTATTTCTTTAGCTTCTTCTTTCACTGATACTTGACTCTTCCCTCTCGTTTAGTCTTCATTTCAGTATTTCTTCAGCTTCTTCTTTCACCGATACTAGACTCTTCCCTCTCGTTTAGTCTTCATTTCAGTATTTTTTAGCTTCAATCAGTAAACATTAAATTAGGAATCCTGAATATCTTCTAACATCACTTCTTGGTAGAAGGGAAGTTTCCATCTTCAGTATTTGCTACGCTCTTCTGTTATATATTTTCTGTTTTCAGTAATCAGGCCAGCTTAAGACTTTTCTCTCACCAGCTTCAATGGGGTAGCTGAAAGAATGGCTAGATAGGGGGAAGACAGACAGAGGAGCACGAAAACTTCAGGAAATACATCTGGGCCATAGGGCATCGGGTCGGATGAAAATGTAGGCATCAGACCAAGTGTTAGGGCGCTGATAAAAATGCCATAAGCTATGTAGAAATATACATAACATATGGAGAGACAGGTAAGGTATGGTGTCGTGTAAGTGTAACTGTTCATATAACTATTAGCAATAGGAGAGGGTACACAAAAATACCCGGAATTACAACACAGTATGCGTGTATTTTGAAGTTACAGAATGTGCCGCTAGACATTGTTAGCTTGGAGTTCCCACGCCAATGTCATGAGTGGTGTCAATCTTTGTGAAGTGGTTCCTTCTTAATATTACACTGTGTCCCCCTACTCGTAATGTTCTGCGATTATTGTGATGCATGACCACAAGGAATAAAGAGGATGAAAAGGATTTATGGGGAAAACATAATATCACTCTCAAACCAACTATTGGAAGCGCACGCCAGTGTCCATTCAAAGCCCGGATAAATGGTGAATATTAGCGTCAGAAAATGCATCCGGATATGAAAACATCCTGTAAAAACCAAGATACTGCCTAGGAAAATGATAGAGTGTTCTCCGGAAGCGACGCGTAAGAGTCTGCCTCATGTTAGAAATGCGGAACAGCTACCAAGTAATGCGCGAGAACTGTTAAAGAAGCTACTCCATATAGGATTAGGAACCGTAAATGTGAGGTCAATGAGCAGAAGAGGAAGGAAAATGGCAGATCTAATGGCAAAAAGAATAGAAGCACTGTGTGTTCAGGAAACAAGGTGGAGAGGATTTACAGCGAAGAAGCTAAGAAGTAGAAATAAACTACCGTATGATGGAGCAACTCAACAAGGTAGAAATGAGAGCAAAAATTTTCCTGACTAGTGAGGTAACTCGATGTGTAGTTGGTACAAATAGGAGTGAAAGAACAATGAGCATCAAATCGTGTGTTGAAGAAATGTTTAGTATTATGAGCGTGTATGACCCGCAAATTAGATGCGAATTCGAAGAAAATGACACTTTCTGCAAAGATTTGGAGTGAAAATATCAAAGGAATCAAGAATAGTTGGTGATCTAAACGGGTATGTTGGTACTAGAGGAGGAGTTATATCTTCAAAGGTCAACGAAGGTCAGAGAAGAGAATGGGTAAGGGGTGAAAATATTAACTTTTGCACTGGGATGTGATTATACTATATGCAATACATTAATCCAAGAGCATACAAAGCAGTTAGTTACATATAAAAGTGGAACAAGGGATAACCAAATAGATTCTCTCTTATGCAGAAGACAACTTGCAAAAAATTGTATAATAATCAACAAAGAAGCAGTTGGAACAAGAGTTCTAGTACTTGATTGTGTTTCACTTGCAAAAGGAAAAGAATCGCTAAGAGAACTACAGCTAACATTAAATGGTGTAAACTTAAAGACCCAAGTTTAAGATTCGAGTCCAAAGGAAACATATTACAAAGACTACAACCCATGAAAGGAGTTAACAAATCATGGGAAATGAATACTGCTTACATTGAAAATATAGGAGAAGAAATACTAGGTAAGACTTGAGGGATAGGTGCTCCAGTAAATAAAGATATTTGGTGGTGAGATGAAGACGTTAAGATAGCAATCAAAGAGGAAAGAGGTGCGAATGTAAAATGAGATAAATTAGAAACTGTCGAGGAACGAGAATGATTCTGGAAACAATACAGACGGTAAAAGAAGTGGAGAAAGCAGAGTCATAAGCTAGCAAGAACTGTACGAAGAACTTAAAACTAGTAAAAATGAGAGAAAACTCCTGTGCACGAGACAAAGCAACAGAAGATTTCTCTCATATTATACATATAAAGAACGAAAAAGGGGAAGTACCACAGGAAGAATAAAGTCAAAAGAAGATGGGAGACTATTATACAAAGCTGTTAAATGAAGAAAACTTGAGAGTAATCTTGAAGAACGGTGTTCCAAACGACAAAGGAGTAGCGGACAACATAAGGAAAGAAGAAGCAATATTAGCGATATTCAAAACAAAAAATAGCAACGCAGCTGATCCGAATGAAATACCTATGGAAATATGGATATACCTCGACGAAGAAGGAATAAATCTATTGTTCAATTTGATTTGGGATATTTGCCGGAGAAAGAATACCCAAAGAATGGAGATATAGTAAAACAATACCAATTTTGAAGGACAAAGATATTCAAGATTGCAATAATTATAGAGGTACTAACCTAATGTCCCATGCAATGAAGATTTGGGAAAGAATCTTTGAGAGATGGCTTCAGGAAGGGACATCAATAGAAGAAGAATAACTCGGATTCATGCATGTCGAAGAAGAAATGCGATTTTTGCAATTTGTCAAGTGATGGAAAAATATCAAGAAAAGAAGTAAGTTTTTCCATGTAGTGCTTTCCCACCTGAAGAAAGCTTATGACTGTACACCACGTCAAGAGATTTGAAGATTAATAAGAAGTAAAGATGTAACAGGAAAGTATGTTCGCCTGCCCCAAAATATGTGTAAGGAGGTATGAAAATACCAATACCAATCAGCTTTGGAGTATGCTGTCTTATGTAATACCAACAGAAAAAGTTGGAAGAGTGGAAAAGAGCTTTGGAGGATAGAGGATCAGAAACCAGTAGGAAGAAAACTGAATATATGAACTTCGGAGGAGATGGAAGCAAAACTGAAGATGGAAGGACGAGAAATAAAGAAGGTAAATACATTTAAATACTTAGGTTTCACAGTGAATAAGAATAGGAATTTAGATGCAGAAATAGAGCACAGAATTAAGTTGGAATAAATGGAAGAATATCTCAGGTATACTTTGTAATAAATGAGTAGATTTCAAGGTGAAAGGAACAGCCTACAAGACTATAGTAAGACCCACAATGTTGTACGAAGCAGGAACTTGGGGAATCAAGAAGATCCAAAGGAAGAAACTAGACGTGGCGGACACGAAAATGCTCAATGCTTAGATGAATTGTGGTGTTTCCTGAAAGATCAATGTTGGACAAAATCATAAACGAAAGAATAACAGATAGTTATATTATGAGAGGAAATGTTGATTATGTACACAAGAAACTGAGGAAGTTGGAAGTAGAAAGCAAAAGAGGAGGAGGAAGACCAAAAGGAGGATAGATAGATTGTATAACTACTGACTTAGAAGAACGCAGGTTAATAGAGACTAGTGTTTGAGACTGAGCAAGATGGAAGCAAATCCTCAAATATATTGATCCCACATAATTGGGAAAAGAAAGAGTAAAAGAAAAAACAAGACCATATTTTACTATCCAAAGTTCATGAGTAGAACAAGCGCTTTCGCGAAGAACGGACGTCGCTCGGGGATGACAAGCAGAGTGGTGCACCGAAGCGTGTTACAGACCACCATGTTGCTAAAGTGGATGAACTTATCAAGAAAGTGTAACAGTATACCACATTTCTGCATCAGTAAGACTTGTTTACTCATTCAGACACGAAAGGGGTCAGGTCTTGACAAATTTTTAGTCAACTGAGAAGACACTAGAACTGGGAAAACACAAGTAAACTTGTGATTTAATTATTAAAAGAATTATCCTTAAGAACTTGTCAAGTAACAACGAAATTTCAGGCTCACCCTTTAGTCCTTGTAGTAATACATCACACTGGACTATGAGCAGGAACATACAATGCAATATCAATGATAAAGAATTCCAACTCCACACAGATGTGACGCCACTTGGCTAGTGACATGTTTTCCGTAACCACAAAATGTGTGCATGTTGTGTTGCAATTCTGATTGGTTTGGGTATTCCCTCTTACTTACGAACTGAAGTGCTAGAGTGCGCGTATTTGGAAATATCAGTGTAGTGTAGTATATTTATGTAAAAGAATGCGGCGAGGTTCAGTGCTAGAGCGCTCACTTCTGATGCGTAAGTCCTTGGGTCAACCCTAGCTCCAGCCAAGTAAGCTATATGATGGACAAACACCGTGTGCATGGATTTTCTCAGGGTTTTCCGTTTCCTCCCACTTTCGTCACTCCATCATTATCATCCATCTCATCATCACCATCTTCCTTAGTCTCAGTGCATAATTGTGCGACGTTAAACTAAAAAAAAATTAAAAAAACCTCTACAAATTGCAGATGTCTCCGGTTCCACTATCGGTAGAAGATCAAATGGTTTCCATTTCATGTTAAGCTATAGATCCATGTCTTATGTAGTATCAATCATTAGGAAAGAAAAAAAAACTTGGAAACAATAAAATGCTTCTATGTATGTAACATGTATTTATTTATTAAAGAAATGTAATTATGTGCAGTACACACGTAGATGTGTAGAAACATATAAATTCGAGATTACGATATGAGATGATAGAGGCAGTGGTCGTATTAAGCCGGTGTGAGTCGGTATGGCACACTGGTAGTAAATTAAAAAGCCAAAAGCTCATACCAGCCGTAAAAATGTTAGAAATAAACTTTACAATATTGAAGTATATGTAAGACATATCTATGGATATAACCATACGGATAGTATTTTATTTTCAACATACCTATTGAATTATGATGAATGTTGGAGTGAAGGAAACGAACAATTAGAAAAGAATAGAATATTGGGAATGAAAGAAGAGCGAGATAAAAATTTGATAAAAGCTGTAGAAATCAATGAATATTATTAAAAGAAAGATATGATGGAAGCTTGAGGAAGTAAAAGAATTGGAAAACAAATTATAGAAAAGTGATTATATCGAAGGAATTGAAACAAAAGAAGATAACATTAATTAGTGAATTCATTTGAAGTAAAAGTTGTAGAGAGAGGGAAAAATGAAGAAGGCAATTATAAAGGGTATAATAAAAGAAAAGGAACAACAAATGCATATTAAAAACATAATGATAGGAATAACACTGAATGTTTGGTAAAGAATGGAATCACAGTTGTCACTATGTTTCCGAAGTTCAAATTAAGGTCGAAACCGGCTACGATTTATATCGTGATTTATGGAATTCGGTGGATGGAAGTGAACACTAATTTACGACATCATTTCTCTATTATGTAAATCGAAAGGTGTCCTTGTACGGTTTTAGGAATGGGGTGAAAAACTGTAACAACTAGATTTTCTTTTAAAAAAATAAATGTATGACTACTTGTAGATGCGATTGGAATGACATTAATGCTTGATGATTATTGGCAAGAAGCTGTAAGGTACACTCATCGAAAAAAATGAGGATACTTTACTTGGTTATCAGTTAACAAGTATCTTCTAGGAATGACGTGATGGATGTTGGGCGTCGCAGTGTCAAATGTGTGTGTGTGTGTGTGTGTGTTCCATTTTTAAGTTTAACATTCCTTTAAGCAACGAGACTATATGAGACGTGGACTACAGTTTAACATCAGATCTAAATCACTTGAGCTCCCGCCGAGAATCGGACCCGGACCTCCCACGCCAAAACGTGTGTCATATGTATGTATGTATGTATGTATCTATCTATCTATCTATCTATCTATCTATCTATCTATCTATCTATCTATCTATCTATCTATCTATCTATCTAATGTTAGTGATGTAGATGGTGTGCGTGTAGTTTAATATATTTATAAGTATGTACGTGTGTATGCGTGCATGGAAGTGGTGTCGTACGTGTATATGTCTACGTATAGATGTGTGTGTGTCAGAGTAATACCAGTCTGCCTCTTAATTGGGATGTCTCTAGACTTACAGTAAGTGGCATTGACTCTGTAAGACATCCCACGCACCCAATCCGATGCCACCCAAAGAAAAAAAAGATCAATATGTAAAGTGTCGATTTGAAAAAAAAAAGTAACTACATCCGACCGTCTGCCCAGCGGCCCAAACGCCCTCCTTCCACTGCCTGTTCCCCTGTCTGTTAATCCAACCACCATCAATCTTCACCTTTGACTTTTGAAATCTATGAAGATTGATGGTACACTATCCCCACCCACCCATTGATCCAACCACCCCATTTAATTAAAGCTACATACCATAAAATCAAGGCTGCATACCCAGAGTGATCTGAAAATTGATAAAAAATATTTTTAGCACACCAAATATTGAGAATGCTAATTACTTTTGTAATAAGAAACAAATAGAAACAATAGGAATCCACTCTTAATTAAAATTATGTATTTATTTAGTACATATTAATAACTTATTATATAATGTAAATGTAAACACAAGAGTAAACAATTACTTCTTACTTGTTATATTATAATAGTTATCATTTTATTAACTGCACCGCGATGGCTCACTGGTAGAGCGTTCACCCCTGGTGCTTGGGGTCCCTGATTCGATCTCAGCTCGCGCCAAGTGAAATTTGTAGTGGACAAAGACCGTGTGCGTAGGTTTCCTTGGGGTTCTCCCACTTTCTTCATTCCACCATTTCATTCATTTCTCACCATCACCATCTCCTTTTGCTTAGCCGGCATAATCGTGGGACGTAAAACTCAAGATTTCATTTTTTTTATTAACTGCAATGCAAGCCTATTAAATACAAAGTATCGTCAGAAGAACCAAAGAACTAATGAAGGTTATAATTGAAACGTCCTGGAGAAAGGAAGCGTTGAATGAAAAGCGAGAGTGGAACGTAAGTTACTTTTTAACGAACAACAAATCGTTTTTGTACTAGGATAGTAAATCATTAGATATTTTAAAGGATTTGTAGGTTCAATGCAAGGCCTATCCACTCTATTCACTAGATCTTGCTCCCTATGATTATAATCTATTTAGTAACATAGACTGAAATTTTGAGAGATTCAGATATTATAAGCACAAAGGGCAGTTTTCTGCAAGCCAGATCAAGTAATTCTTCTTTGAAAAGTTATTAAACAATAATGTCCTAAGTATGTTGAACTTTAGAATGAACAAGTGGAATAAATAAATAAAAAATAAAACTATGTCTGTAGATTATTCCCTTCTTTGTCACTTCTCACCCTCTTTTGTACTCTCAATACCTCTTTCGCTTAAATTATATATTTTTTAAATGTTAACTAATTTTATTTGTTTGAATTTTACGTTTCACATCTATAACCTTCAGAACGAAAATCATGGTGGGAAATTATGATTATGATAATGAAATCAATATTACCATTTTATAAAATTGAGTCCAGGGCCTCTTAGCCTTTTATTACAGAACACTTTAATATTCAGTAACATTATTTAGCATATGCATTATTTTGCATATGCATATGATAAACTATATATTTAAAATAAGAAAGGAAAGGAAAGAAAACTCAGAGTGAGGTCGACTCAGGGTAAGGTTAATCATCTCTGTAGTATTACAAAGTTTACTATATTTTGTTATTACATTAACCATCACTGAATTTTGTATATTGTGGTTACCGTATATTGTGGTCAAGTATTCAAAAATTATTATATGAAGATCAATCACTCTAAGAGAGCTAAGACAAAGATAATGGTAGCAAGTAAGAACAAAACAAAGTTAAAATGTTTTATTAATGTAGAGAAGTTTAAGAATGTGCCAGTTTTCACGTGCGTTGGTTGTAAGATAGTACCGGATGGAAGATTCAAAGCACGAATTGCTAGTAGAATAAACCAAACTAAAGCTGCCTTTAGCAGCAGAGTATATTTACTTCCTGTAATATTGATATGAAGAATCACAAACGCTTGCTACCTACCTTCATTCGGAGAGTAATTTTATATGATGGGACAACTAGACGCTTGGCTAGATAGATAAGAAACGCATAACAGCCTTTGAAATATGGTGCTACCGACGTGTTTTGAAAACTCCAAGAGTGGGCAAAGTAACAAACCAGAAAGTATTTAAGAGGATTGTAGAAAAGGGAACTTGCCTATTAAACGTGTCACGAAAAAATAGAAATGTCTGGTGTGGACACATCTTACGACTTGATAACTAGTTATGAAGTTGCTAGAAGGATTTGGAGACGGAGAAAATCCTAGGGTAAGACCTAGGCTACAGCACATACATCAGATAATAGAAGGTACCGGTTGCAAAAGCTACAAAATATTGACAAAAGGCAGTGACAGGGACTTGCAGATGGTCGTGCATTATGGGCTGCTTCACACCAATTACTTCACTGAATACCGAAGAAGAAGATTCCATTTAATATACTACCCAATATATTTTCCATGAGGCGAGCTGTGCCGCAGAAAGAAAATGGAATTTTTGGTTGATAGATGGAAGTGAATAAATTCGGAAAGAAATTGTGAGAAAGTAGAGGAAAACAGAGAATCTGCGGAAATAATGACATCAACTTGCACACACATGGCCCAAGATTAAAGTACGATACTTTCAGCCAGAAGAGAGAATTATACCACTGAGATGCTATTCTCACAATTATGTGGAAGAAAATTAGAATTTAAAATATAAAATAAAATTTAATAAGGACTAAAACCATAAAATCCATGTTTCTTTGTTTTCCTATAGCTAATCCCGTTAGAACAATAGAATATGATAGGTGTGGAAGGGTTTCATACTGCAAATTAAAGAGAGTCTGCACCATCCTTCGAGCAGCATATGGAAGTTTCTTTTCGTGAAGCAGAAAGATATCATATTTGTCAGCTATTACTGGATTTTTTCGGACAAGTTTTCGATGAATTTAATAGAGTTCAGCACTCTAATGTTCAGAAGATGAAGAACATGATGGGTGACCACCACCATAGACCACCAACATCAACTGCTGGTAGAGAGGTAAGTTTGGTCGTTGATTAAGATCCAACTAGTTCTGACCATCTGTGGTTGTCGTTGCAGAGCCATTTTTCATTCAATTAACAATCCTTTGCAGGAAACCTTTCCGGTTACTCAATAGACTCAGAGAACCGCAGACCTTCAGATGAGAATCCTTATCAGCCAGTGTCAACTCGTATAGTACCCACTCAACTTTTTCACCTTAGCGATTGCGGGAAGCTGCCGAACGACATTGGTAGGATGTTTGTCCAACTCGTCTAAAATGGCACCAACACTTTCTCGAGGGTCCGCTTCAACAATGCTTCTTAGGAGCTTATCAGACTATGCCTTTGGTAGGCAACCTCATGCTGAGTCACCGACACGAAAATGCACTCTTGATGTGTATCACGGCTAAATCTGTAAAATATTTCAGTTTAAACTCATAAACAATAAGTACTCACAATTGTGTGTGGAATGGTTCACTTCATACTCGTAAAGGATTACTTACAATTGTGTGCTCTCCATGATACATCTTCACACGTCCCCGTTCAACAACACACTTACTCTTGATTGACTGGGCACCTCAGTCTTTTCCTAAACATCCACTGAGTTTGTGACGTCGAACGTGTGACCTTGGCTCATCCATTAGTTTGATTAAAGAGAGTGCAGACATTCCGATCGTACCAACCGAAAATATATTGTATTTCACTTATTCTTTTTTTTTTTAACATTTTCTGTCCTTCTTGATAAATGGTTAAATTCTTTCCGAACCCTTATACTATGTAGAATCAGTAATTTAATAATATCGCTGAGCTCCCTCGTAGCTATAGACATCTTCGATGCTCAAATCCCGAGTTCGATTCCAGGCTGGAAATCATGTGGCACGGATCACACATTCTAAGATCACGTTCGATGCTGAGAGGGACGGTACATCTGAACCCAACCAATTAATAATATAGCTAAATGGATAATAACCACTACTATTTTTTTTTTTCTTTCTATCGTTTCAACCGACGAAGCATTATGGCCGATTAGACTGATTTCGGTTAGTTGGTTGATGGGCAGCCCTTCAACGTTGTGTCATTCTGTATAGACTGGAGTTAGCTACACCTTAATTCAATGGTTCCGATTGTCTCACGATGGTGAGACAACAAAAGAATTCTATGCATTCGTCGGGAATCGAGCTCGATACCATATTTCATGAGAAACATGCAACAAGGCCCTTTGGTTAGATGGAAGCATGACAAGTTAGTAAACCGTTAATAAAAATAAACATAAAGCGCTGAGATTCGCAGGAATATGAGTAACACTAAAAAGAAACATAAAAATTACTCCCCTTGTAATCGAAACCAAGATTTCACGTTTAATGGGAGTAGAAGAAATGTCTATAATTAAACAAAGAGAAATAGAAAACTTACTTTGTTGAGAGGGAAGAGATACATCTTGCTCTTCTTATGTAGAGTTTCAAGATAGTTGGCAAGATTAAGATGATTTAACCATAGTTTCTTTGAAGATTTCTAAAACCTAAAAAGAATAAAGCATATTAAAGTTTTGTTCACTTTATTCAATGATATTTAAGAAGTTATATGTTCTCTGTAAGAGTTTTCTTAACTTGTTTACTACAGTAAAACCTGCCTTCAACGGACCCCTTATTAGACGGAAAACTGTCTTAAACGGAAATATTTAATGGTGTCATGAATTTAGGAGTAAAAAAACGTGTAAAAGTCGCTTCATTAAGTGGAAATTGTTTAATGTGTACAACGGAAGACAAAATAAATCTTTAACGGAAAATTCTGAGTTCCAGACTACAGCGTTTAGAAAATTTTTATACATCCTGTGAGGGGCAAACATATACATTACACTATCTGCAATAAATTCTTCGTTCCCTTGTTAAATCTTTCTGAACAATTTTCCTTAACGAAAAAATGACTCTGATTTACTTAGTGTAGTATCTGAGGCTAAAGCGTGTGCTGAAAATCGAGCAGTGAAGCAGCAATATATACAGAAATCCCTACTTGACTATTGGAAAAAAAATAAAGGGAACGTGTTATGTTCATTTGAAGATTTTGTGTATTAATTTGTAGAAGATAAAGTACTGTAATTGAATAATGTACGTACAGCAATATATTTTCCCAGTATGTCCGTTACAGGCATATATTTTTTAAGAAAAATTCTACCTTCATTAAGCGGAAACCTGACTTTAACGGAAATTTTTACGAGTCCCGCTCGTTTTCGCTAAAGACAGAGGGTTTCACTGTATTAGATTTAAGTTGGAATTCAACATTCTCACTATCAACAATTTAGAAATCGATGGATAATCCCTTTTATATCATTTTTTCATTGCAGTTGTTTTTACATGCTCTTTTTTTATCTTGTCAGTCAAAATTATGTATCATAAAATACAATAAATGAATAACTAATAAAAATAACAACAGAAGTAAACTATAAATACTTAAAAGGCCATCTCCAAGAAACACAACGTTTGTAGTTAGCTCAAAGCATTGAGTCCACTCCTCCCTCCACTCCAGTACAGAAGCTGATCCTTTTTCCATCCGAACAATTTGAAAACAGTAATACCTGTCAAATTGGGTTTTACAGAGCAAGAAAACTGTACGCAACGTGAATCAATCTCTCACTTATTTAGCAGAGGGAAGGTCTTGTAATAGGCAAAATACCGATAAGAAGATACGTCATGGCTCAGACTCATGGAAACTTTAGCATATCCTACATAGTAGAACAGTGTCAAAATAATGACTTTGTCATAAGACGGGCCAGTGTTAGTTATTTAATTAAACGTTATGCACAGCATCCTTCTCTACAACTCTTATTATCAAGGAAATTGCATCCAAAGAGGACACGAGTGGAACTTACAAGATTTCTGCTAAAGAAGATCCGAGATATAGCTGCCTATGAGAATCAACTACCTCAGCATGTTATGGTCAAACGGTTAATGTGGCCCAATCACAGTGAGTCGTGCAACCCATCACAAACTGAGGCTGCAAACTGTCCGCACGGGCAGCTGCTTGCGTTAACATTACGGAAACAAAGAGCATGGGCAGAAGGCTATACGAGCTCTATCTATCTGGAAACGTTGGAAATTTGTTGCGACAATGTAGGAAGCATATGTTCACCTACGGGACTGTGGGTAAGGTCGGCCACCACCTACAGAGCTGTTCGTCAAAAAGACCAATGTAACTTGGTACATCAATTCAAGGTTTCTCGAAAAGTTTTATGATTTTTACTTTCTTCTGCTATCGAGGAAAGGCCGAAACACAAGTCAAAATTAATGCTGCTTATTTCTAACAACATCCCCAATTTATACAGACGAAATATCAGTCAGTATTGTATCGCAATGACATCCATCGTGTGGAACTGCACCAGAACCATAGCCGCTGGCAGTGGAAGGGGCAAACGCTAGGTAAAAGCAACACTGCCAACACCATCTGTTTTCCCATTCATCCCCTAAGTATTGGCCAAGTTCAGCAATGATTACACAGAAAGACAGATCTGAGAGATTAGGGCGTTGGGCTCTGCTACTGGAAATTTTAAGGAAACTTTTACTGGTGAAAGCAAGGTCTGTGTAAAATTGACTAATAGCTTTTAACTCGCGTGTAGTAGCTACGGGAAGGGGGCGAACGGGGCGGTCGCCCCGGGCGCTGATAGCAAGGGGGCGCCGAACAACAAGAAGAAAGAAAAGGTGTCGGAAAAGAGTAAACGACGCGGTGCCCCCTAAAAGAATTGGCACCCTATTAAATCCATATTGTGGTCTGTTTGCCATGAAATACACTTGTTAAGAATTTTCTTGCTCACTCCGCTCGCAACCCCAAATTTTCGATAAGAGTCACAACAAGTTTCTACTTATTACTTAAAGAAAGTTATTATATACGATTTGTTAAATACTTTGATATACAAGGTGTCGAGTAATGACTTAGAGTGTAAGCAGCAGCGTTTTCAAAATCGGAAACAGTCAAAGTCTGAAATACGTGTTCAGCGTTGTGATGGTGGTGAGTTCGTTTAGTTAATCACGCTTTTCTACCCAATCGGTGGTAAGAATGAAGGTATGGAAATGAGAGGAGTCTAGAGACACACGCAAGCTGCTGTTTGCACGGGCATATTAAAAGTGAAGGAAACAAGGGGAATAATAACATTTTCGAAATCGTAGAGTAGGGACTAAGAAGGTCAGAATTTAACCCAACGAATTTCGTCTTTTTCAAAGACTTATCAGTTATCACTACCAGTGGCTTTTTTAAAAATCCGTTGACATATGAAATGCTTCCAATTTGAAGGAATTTGGGTTGAGTTGATTTTGAGTTTAACGGCCGTTTCAGCAGCGAGGCTATATGAGACGGGACCTACTGATTAACATGGAATCCGAACCACATGAGCTGTCGCCAGGAATCGAACCCAGCTCTCCCATGCCAAAGGCATGTACGCTAACCGTTTAGCCACGAAGAAGCTCATTGAAGGAATTTATTGTGATCATTTCTTCATGAACTACTTGTATCGCCAAGATATGTTTTCTGTGCATACCTATCAGTTGTGTTCTGTTTTATCTATATACGTACAGACGAAACTTAAACCTTCTGATTTTCCGTCATATTTCACAAAATAGTTTTTTTTTTTTTTTTAACCGTAAAAGAACTAACTAATTTTATTATAGAACCCGGAGGTTCAATGCCGCGTTCATAAAACCTCACCAGTGACTTTTGTCCTTACCCAACTGAAGCCAGTTTCTACTTTGTATTCTTATCTCTGCAAAATTTATCTTAATATTGTCCTTTCATCTGCGTCTAGGTCTTCCTGATGCACGTTTTCCTATTGGATTTCCAGTCAAAACTTTGAAAGCGCTACTGCTTTCTTTCATTCTCGCTACATGACCTGCCCACCTGAGTCTCCTAGACTTGATGACCCTAACAATGTTTGGTAAAGGTTGTAAATTATGCAGTTCCTCCTTATGAAGTTTCCGCCATTCCCGATTTCCGATCCTCTTGGGTCCGAAGATTCGTCTCAGGATTTTATTCTCAAATACTTTCAGGTTGCGTTCTTCCCTTAAAGTAAGCAACTATGTTTCGCAACAATACAGAACAATAGGTATGATTATCGTTTTATATATTTTAAACTTCAAATTCCTCGACAGAATTTGCGACGAAAAAGATGTTGAACTGAATAATAACCGAATTCCTTGCTTTCAGTCGACATTTAACTTCTTCGTGGATATGGTTTTCGTCTGTTAATATTGATCCTAGATATTTGGAAGTATCCAATTTATCGAAAATATTATTTGATACTTTGACGCATCCATAATTTGCAGTATTATGATCCCAGTGAAATTCCATGTATTTAGTTTTCTCTGCATTTACTTCTAAACCTACAAAGATTTAATAATGCCTCTGCATTTCCTTCCATTGCTCTCCTATCAGATTTACATCATCAGCATACGCCATAACCTGGTGAATACCATTCAGCTCTAGGCTATGGTTGCTATCTTTGATTTTCCTTATAGCGTACTCCAGAATAAAGTTGAATAATAATGTCGACAACGTATCTCCTTGCTTCAGGCCATTCTCAACGAGGAAGCTCGTGGACAAGAATTTTCCTTCTTGTACTTTACTTTGGGATTCGTTTAAACACATCTTCGGTGCGAGCGGTCCCGGGTTCGATTCCCGGTGGGGTCACTCGGTCGAAAAAGTGTAACACGCTTTTTCAGGCCAGCCACCCTGAATGAGGTTTTCCTGGGTTTTCCTCATTCACACCAGGCAAATGCCGGGGTGGTACCTAACTTATAGGTCCCAGGCCGCCTCCTTCCCTCTCCAATCCTTTCTTCCTTCCCTTTCCCCGGATTGTGTGCTCGCCGAGGGACGTCATCCCTCAAATCGTGACGGGCTAAATGGCCTTAGATGCCGAAAGCCCAGAAATCTAAATCCTAAATCCTAAAATCGTTTAAACACATATTAATTAACCTAACTAGCTTTTTTCGGTACTCCAAATTTTGCAAGAATGTTGTATAATATTTATCTTCTAATAGGATTGTAAGCCTTGATGTACCGGGGTATTGTATTCCCATTTCTCTTCGAGTATTTGTCGAATGCTAAATATCTACTCCATAGTTTATTGATTTCATCTAAATCTGCACTGATAGTATCCAATAATTTCATCTGCGCATGGGATCAATCTTGCTAATAAAATGTTTGAGATGATTTTATAGGGAGTTGACAGAAGAAAAATGCCTCAACAATTATTACAATCCTCCGCTTTGTCGCTTTTCTTGTGAATTGGAACAATGATTCATTCTTTCCACTCTTGTGGTAATTGCTCCTTGTTCCAGATAAGGAGAATGAGTTTGTATATCTTGTTCCACAATTTTCCCATCTAGCTAAAATTAACTCAGCCAGAATTTCGTCTACACCCGGATATTTGTGTTTCTTTAATTTCTTTATAGCAATTTCTACTTCTGTTTGGCTAGGCTCTGAAATTTATGGTTCTGCTGTGCGTTTCTCTTTCATCATGAACATTAGTTTTTGGCTGTGTGTTTTAAGCAAATTGTCAAAGAAATCTTTGCATTTTTACAAGATGCTATCTGTATCAGTAAGAGTTGTTCTGTTCTCTCTCTCTTTAATATATACGGGCGAGGTTGATGCCCTTTCTTAAATTCGTTGATGCCCTTGAATATGTCTCGAATTTTTTCTTTTACTATTATCTTCAAGTTCATTAATTTAAGCTTTCAAAAAATTGCATTTCTCCCTTCTAAACATTTTGAAAGTTCTTCATTTGATGTCAACGAAATTTAGTGTAGTTATATCGTTCGGATTCTGTAGCCAACCCTGTTTCGAATATTTTCCCTTCTCCCTTAGTTTGGTGCATTCCTGGTTGAACCATGATTTGTTCCTACGTATTTCCGCGTGCCCCAATTTTTCTCTTGCTGAAATTTTAATGCTATTCCTAATTTGAATCCAAATATCCTTAACATTAGAGCACTCAAAACCTTTTAAAAACGAGGATTTATTACACGTGAATCCGGTATTCCCTTCTCGCCTGGTTTTAATCTAATTTCTTTAAGCTAAATTTCTCCATTTTCAGATGTTGGATATTCTCTTTATTCAACGATAATCTCTTTCTCTTGGTATCGCTGTTACCAAATAGTGATCAGTGTCACAGTCGGATCCTCTAAATGAGTGAACATCAATTATGCTAGACTGTCTTCTTTTATCTACTAAAACGTAATCAATTGGATCGAGTGTTCTTCCATTTTGTGAGGTCTATGTGCATTTATGAACGTCGTGATGTGGAAATGTTGTACTCTTCACGATAAGATATTTGGATGTTCCAAAGTTCATGAAACTAACCCCGTTGTCATTACTTTGCTTATGCAGACTTTCTTTCTCTATAACTAGTTTGAAAACGTTCCGTCGCCCTACCTTTGCATTGAAATCCTTTAATAGAATTTTCATATGGTATCGCGGGACTCGGTCGAATATCCGTGATACTTCTTAAAAAGTGTCTTTTATATCGTCATCCTTATCTTCTGTTGGGGCACGTACGTTTAAAACAATAGTATCACATAGTGCAGGATCTATAAACCGCAAGACCCCGCGGCGCGAGAGGGCCCGGGCTCTAAGAGGCCCAAGCTTCCATTCAAAGGTTCATCTGTACCTTGCCTGTAAATAATAATTTTTAAAACACTTGAAGAAGAATTATATTTCCACAATAGTTTTAATTATTTGAACAAAGTAATGAGCTACCAGGACTAACAACCACGCACGAGATATCTCTTACTTTCACTAATCAATTTAACCAAAGGTCAGATTAAGTATCTCAGCAGTGATATTCAAAATCAAATTATCCATTTCCTGTCTTCATACTCAGAAGCTAATTTGTTAAAGAAAATTAAACGAGTGCCATTTTTCTCATTAATCATTGATACAACTCAAAATTTATTAAAGAAAGATCAAATGCATTTCTTTACTCGCTATGTAACTTTTACAGAAGTAAATGATAGCTTAGAAAACGAAGTTTCTAGACAGGTCGAGATTGAAGAAGTGTTTTTAGATTTTTACATGTACGAAATCCAACTACACCCGGACTTGCAACTCTAGTATTAAGACATTTGGAGAAATTGGGATTGTCTGTGAAAAAATGCAGAGGGCAGGGATATGATGGCGCTGCTACGATGAGTCGTGGTTACTCAGGTATTCAGAACAGACTCCAAGAAATTGAGAAACGAACTATATATATTAATTGCCCATAAATAACCTAAACCTTATCATTAATGATGCAGTCAGGGGTGTAAAAAAAGTTGCCAGTTACTTCACAACGCTCCAGAATTTGTACACTTTTTGGCCAAAGTATAAATAGATGGAATATTCTGTCATCATTGACAGGAGAATCAGATGTCGCTTTGAAAAAACTTCAATCTAATCAGATGGGCCTCACGGTATCAATCCATTGTAACTACCAGGTTGAGGTATGCTGATGTAATGAAAGCGCTCCGAAAACTTTCATTGGCAAGTAAGAAGGCTAACGAGGTATTAGAAGCAGAGTGATTGGCGAAAGTCATGGGTACCATCAATTTTGTGTTTCTGACTGTGGTGCTGTCAAAAATATTTTCACAACCTGACATCGCATCGCAACTTCTCTAAACTAAACAAATTGATTTTGAGAAGGCTTGAAGAGAGCCAAGAGGAATTGAAGAAATTGAGAGAAGAATACCATCAAATAAACAAGAGCCCACAGCTGTTGCTGCGAAGTGGAAAATCAACCCTGTGTTCTTAGAAAAAGGGCAACAAAAAGTTTTAAAAAAAAAATTACAAAAACACTTCGGTGAACGGGCAGAAAATCATCGGTTTTCGAACACAGAAGCTTGCTTCAGGGTTAATGTTTTCAATAGACTAGAACTATTTTACATCGTTACAAACAACTCTTGATGAATGTTTGATCATATTACCGATAGCACTCGTGAACCTTAAAGACGAAGAAATTTTAGTTAAGGCTGAAAAACTACAAAAGAAGTACCAGCAAGACATTGGTCCATCGCTACCATTGGAATTAAGTTTCCTTCGCACTGGACTTAAAAACCATATGTTAAAGATCAACGTTGTTCTTGAATTGGCGCTGTTACTATACTTCGAGCATAATACAATTGTCCCAAGTTATCCTGAAGGTTTGACTATTCTTGTTTTATTCCTGACTTTACTCGTGACTGGTTTCCGCTGAAAGGTCATTCTCAGTCTTAAAGAGGATCAAGAGCTATTTAAGGTGTTTAATGACATAGGAAAAAATGAATGACTTGGGAATGTTGGCAATCAACCATGAGGGGGCTTCGACAATTGAAAAGAAAGATCTTATAAGGAAGTTTGCAGAAGTCGAGGGGGAAGGATTTCTTGTAAAACATAAGTATTTGAATCTCTGTTACGTAGCAATTAGAACACTAGGAATATTTCATTAAAATGTATATACCATTAGAAAAAGTATTGAATACATAGGGGGGCTCTTTCAAATATTCTTGCGGGGGGGCGAAATTTCTAGATCCGGTACTGGTATCACACCACCGACTCCTAAGAGTAATAGAAGAAAGTCTATAATAAACAAGTTCAACCAGTTTAATTGCTGATATTAAAAGAATCGAAATTAAAATGCTATTTATGTGGTCACATAGAATAAAATTAAGGAAGTTTACAATTATTAGTGGAAATCAGTGGCGTATTTAGGGGGATGGCTTCCGGGCTTAAGCCCCCCCCCGAAATCTCACTTAGTATAGTAAAGTAAATAAAATATCTCGCAGAATTTTCACATTTTCAGGCAAAGCCCTCCCCGAAAGTTAGCAAAGCCCCTCCCGAAACAAAATCGTAAATACGCCACTGGTGGAAATTAATGCTGTCACGAATATTTTAAAAACACATAGTTTCAACTGTATTGAAATTTCATTTCTTTTCGATAGTATGAAACGTTACAAATAGTTGTAACTTTCCGTAACTGTTCTTCAAGTGAATTTGCATACAACCAAAGTAGTTTTGTCAAGTTTAACAAAAAGTCCAAAATACTTCTCTTGAAAACAGCTCTTATTTGTAAAAGAATACATAATGATCGCTTTTGGCTGTTGCAATGGTCTGCCCAAGCAGCTTAATAAAAATTCAGTGTAGTATAACAATAGCTGCTGCTTTTCTTATAAGTAAAAAAAGGGAAGGAAAAGCTTGGTGTGCTGAGTGTAGGGGGCTCCGAATTCTATTTCGCCCCGGGCGCCGAAATCCCTACCTACAGCTCTGCTCGTGTGTTCTGGATTCTTTCTTTTGCATGCCTAAAAATTTCCATCGAATAAGATGAATTCACATCTTTCGGGTAAGTGCAAGCAACTCTTGACTTCGAAAAAGTCATTTCAAAGGAATTTGGTGAGAATCCAGAACTGCGGTAAATTTGACCGTGCTCAACTAGTTTCCTGAACCACAAGTTAAACAGTTATATATATATAATGTTCAAGTCCTGACAAACCTTGATTGTTCTTCTGAAAAGAAAGAGAAAGATGCTACAGTAAAGTAATGTTTAGATCTAACATCATACTCACCTAAAGCACAGGCATGGACAGCATTTAACGTAGAATCAAGCTGGATGCAAAATCCATAATTAGTAACAGCAACACTTCAATGGAGGTGTTGGATGTTTCAGCTCTTTGAAGAAGTAATATTATAATCTTCTGCTAATTGCATGTAATATTGAATGTAATAATTCGAGATGCACTATAAAGAGTGAATAGAAAGTCTTGAAGTGGTTAAAAAGCGTTGAACAATCAATCATAAGCACTGAAACATTACAGTATCTTCCTTAAAGTGATCACTAGAAGTTGTTCGATGTTTCTCAGTATTAAATAAACAACTTTGTACTGTAGATTCATCTTTGAAAGAACACTGCTAGTTAAAACTTGAATTTCTCTCTTTCTTCTCAATAATTTTTGAGTTTTCTTGTACACTGTTCATATACAACTAATCATGAAATATTTTGTATAAAATGTTGCCTTAGCGCGTGTTATGAACTTTCCCAAGTGTTTCATCTCATCTCGAAACTTCTTCTTCATGTAATTCACAATTGACTAAGTATATATTTTTCCATGTCCATGGAAAAACCAAGAAGAATATTGTATTGACAACGGTTGTATACAGTTGAATATTCTTTCAAGTTTATCTTTTCTAGATTATTCTGGTCGTTTATTTGAATTGACTTGTTTTTCACTGCATTGAGATTTATTGGCAATTCTGCTTTCGCAAAACAGTGTCTTGATGTATGATAATACTATCAATTACACAGTCTCAGTTTCTTTTATATTTAAAACCTAGTAAGTTCCTTTGAAACTAGAAGAACAGCTGTTTTTGCAAATGCAATGGTTTTATATTGAATGTTTCTTCTCCAAATTTAGTTCCGTTACAATCTTCTGATAAATAGATCACAAGAAAATGGAACCCGTCTCAAATTAACAAAGGATTTTTTAAAATATATATTATAAGTACATAAGATCACTGTATTCAAAACAAGGTGTTGTCCTATCTGCTTCATAGATGTATTTATTGTGTTACTCATGATCATGTCGAAACTATCTGCTTTATCGAACTGAATTTTTCAATATATTTTACTAATTTCTTCCTGTAAGTTGAAGTTAGGCGGTACATTATTCTCATAATCATCCACTTCAAGCATTTCTTGAAGACGTGATTAAGGACTATATGTACACAATTTCCTCTGCATCACAAGTTATCTCTGTAGGTTTTGTACTCATGTCACAAAGATTATCAGTTCTTTTCTTTAATTCCATTCTGCGAAGAATATATCCAAAGTAAGTTTAGATCCATTACTCCTTCTAAACACATGTCACTTCTTCTTCCATCCGTTTTGATTCCTTAAGGAGTACTTTTGGATTCAAAGAAAGACCTTTGATTTGTAGATCTGGCGAATGAGAATCTGCCTGTAATTACAAAACGCTTTAAAGAACCCACACATCTTAAAACATTTAATATTTATATTATATTATCTATCAATTAGTATATATCAATGCGCTCTACAATAATATTGGCAGAATGGAAAGAGCGCCGAGAAAACCATGAATAACTGAAGCGATGCTTAAGAAGATGAACATAGAACGGCAAAAAACACGAACATCAATGAATACAGAAGGCTGAATAATGAATTGAGAAGAGAGACGGACAAAGCCAAAGAAACGTACATGGAACAGATATGTGAAGAAATAATGGAACTTCAACGGCGCGGTAGATGTGATCTCATGTTTCAGAAAGCACAAGAATTAGGAGGGAAAGCTAACAAAAGTATACGAACGTTTGGAATCGAAGATCAACAAGGTCATGTGGTCACTGACCATCAAGGAATACTTAGAATTTGGGAGGAACACATAAAAGATTTGTATGATCAGAAGAATCGCCCAAAGATATTGCAATTGAAGCAGAGGAAGAGGTGGATGACGAAGAAAAAGGACCCGGTAAATTGAAAAGTGAAGTAATACAAGCAATCAAAGACAGGAGAAAGGCCACTGATGACGACGACATACCAGTAGATTTGCTCAAGGGATTCGGAGACAATGCAATAAAAGTACTGACTTCACATATTGACAACATGTACTTGAGTGGAAAATGTCCAAAGGATTTTCTTGATGTTACAATAATTGCATTGCCTAAAAAAAAGCAAGCAAAGAAAAACCACTAGCCTTATTTCCCACACTGGAAAGATTATTGCACGTATAGTGAACAGGCGACTGAAATGTAAGATAGAAGAGATGTTAGAAGATCAGTTTGGATTCCGGATAGGAAAAGGCACAAGAGATGCTATTGAATTGATGATAATTATATCAGAACGATTTCTTGATGTGAAGGAAGAGCTATGTTTGTGCTTCACTGACTGGCAAAAAGCTTTCGACCGGGTCAATTGGACGAAACTTTTGAAAATATTTAAAGAAATCGGAGTCAACTGGAGAGACCGACGACTCATTTGAAACTTATATTAGAACAACGAGTGAAGTTGTACTTGAATAAAGGAGAAACCAGTAGTGTGGAGATCGGAAGAGGAATGAGACAAGATAAAACTCTTTAAAGCAGCGTTTCCCAACCTTTTTCAACTTGCGGCACACTACGGTTGTTACTTGGATTCTCGCGGCACACTTATGGATATTATTATTTGTAAATATAAAACACAGTGGTATTTTTTCTGTGATTATTGATCTCCTTCTAACAGAGAAGAAAGCTCTATCACTGGGTTTTTCCCGTGGTAAATCATTATGCTTATTTTTCATTCTAATTTAAAAATAGAAAAAAATTGCAATAAAATATTGGATTCAGGTTTTTTTTTTTAAAAAAAAACGCTTTCTTTTTGAAAACTGTGTCAAATCTTTTACAAAGAAGGAAGATCACTAAATAACGAACGAACAAACAAATCTCTTTTACTTTTAAAACACAAATGTAGGTAATTTGTCGGAAGGATTGAATGATATTTTAAATTTTCAAGTTACGAAATAGTCTGCAACAATAAAGAAGCAATAATCGTCATAACAATGATAACACATACTTTTTTTCAGCATTAGAAATGTACAGAACAGTAACCGGTATGAAACTTAAATTTGTAGATTCATAATAGAGGTTCATAGTAATGTGAAATACAAATATATATTTTTCCTTACGTTTTGCAATTTGATTGCTATAAAATTAATAATTTTGTTTCGATTCCTCGCGGCACACCAGCGGCCCATTCAAGGCACACCAGTGTGCCGCAGCACACCGGTTGGGAAACGCTGCTTTAAAGAACCCACACATCTTAAAACATTTAATATTTCAATTATCTATCAATTAGTATATATCAATTAGTATGTCGCCACAATTATTCAACATTTACAGTGAATGTTTAATGAAGGAGACATTAATGGGAATTGGAGATTTCAAGATTGGAGGGCAGATCATTAACAAGATCAGGTATGCAGATGATACAGTTATAATAGCTAGAACCGAAGAAGGACTACAGGAGATGATTGACAAAATAGTTGACACCGGAAAACTATATGGAATGGAAATAAACATCGAAAAGTTCCAAGTCATGAGAATATCCCGAGGAAACGCGCCCTTACGGGTCAGAGTAGAAGAAAGAGAACTTGAAGTGGTCAAGAATTTCAAGTATCTGGAAAGTGTTTTGACAGGAGACGCCTAATGCACCAAAGAGATCACATCAAGAATTGCCATAGCGAAAGAAGCATTCAACAAGAAAAGATCACTCTTAACTAGCAAGCTTAATATAGGACTTAGGAAGAAGTTGGTCAAGTGCTATATCTAGAGCATTGGACTGTGTGGTTCAGAGACTTGGGCATTACGGAAGCTAGAGAAGAAATATTTAGAGAGCTTCAAAATGTGGTGTTGGAGGAAGATGGGTAACATAAAATGGACAGAGAGAGTAACAAACGAAGATGTTTTAAAACGGATCGGAGAGAAGAGGACACTTTTAGCCAGCATCCTTCGTAGGAAGGCCAATTGGATTGGACACATCTTGCAAAGAAATCGTCTTCTTCATACCGCCGTAGAAGGAAAGATGGAAGGAAAGCGAGGAATGGGAAGAAGAACACAATTGATCGATTATTTGAGAAACAGAAGAAAATATTGCGAGTTAAAAGAGGAAGCTGAGGATCAAAAAACGTGCAAGAAACATTTCCAGGCTCAAACCTAAAATTGAAAGAAAAAACTCTTAGTTCCAGGACCTGCCGAAAGGCAGAAGTCAATTAGTGGTAAAATCATCACATTTTGGAAGGAGTTAATAATTATCTGAGAATTCTTCTTTGCTTTATTGTACTTAAGATTAAATAGCTCATCAATAAGTATAAAACATCAGTGTGATTTTGTCGACTAGTATGCTACACAGACATCTTGCTAGTGGACAGTATGTTTTGACAAGAAAACACACTGGTTACTATTGTTTGAGCAAGCTTTCATAAATTCAAGTGCTTAAAATTTATTAATATCTGAATAAATTATTATTTTGTATAGTAATATTTTGAGGCTAAAAATCTAATGAGAACAAACAATAGCAAATATTTACATTTAGAAGTTAATATTGTGCGAAATCTCTGACAGGAAGACAGAATGCACTAATCACTCAACATATCAAAGTATTATCTGTTCTTAAATACTGTATTCTCCGAAGCACTTTTCGCATTCAAGTATGATAAGGACGACTCAAGTACAGTAACTAATTGTAAACAAATATGGCATTAGTTTCATATTAAAAAAAAAAAAGACTAAAACCTCTGTTTGTGGGGTAAAAGTTTCTTTTAGTTACGGTACCCAGAGTTGTAGTTGGGCCATTACACAATAGGAAAAAAGTAGAAAACTAATCTGATTTTCACGAAGCTTTGCACCTCTTGTAAACAATGCAGACTGCAGTGCAGAAATGTTGCCAACTAATTAAACAAAAAATGTTATATGCAATTTTGTGCTAATAAATAAATAAACAAACTGAAGGGGGAAAACAATGATATTAAAAATAAAATGGCATGGGCTTGTGATAAGAGAATCAGGAACCATTTTCTATCTTTTGCAGTGGCGTACGCACTGCTCTCCTGAATCTTTGAACTACTATATAAACGCATACATGCATCAGGAGGAAGAAGGGCAGAACGTTGAATTTCTTCTACCAGTGTAAATTACAACTAAAGCTTACTATCCCCACTCCTAACGTTTCCTCTAGCTGAGAATCTATCTAAAATGTTAGGATTCAGAGCCACTATAACATGATGACTTAGTGTTCCTACTAGCAGATCTATGGTTGGATGGATGGATTAAAGTTTATAGTCTCCTTCAACAACAAGGTTCTATAAGATTTGGACCTACAGCCGAACGAGTAATCCGAACTACATAAACTTTCTCCGGAAATCGAACGCGGGTCTCTCGCCCGACGACGAGTATGCGGATCACATAGCCATAAAGGAGTTAATTATCAGATCTAGAAACATTTCAAAATTGAGCTCTTGGGGGGCCGCGGTGGATCATATCGATAAAATAATTGTTCCTTCCATCGAAGTACGTATTCGCTTCCTAGTTACTTCGTACGTACTATACACAGTACAGATACATCTGCATGTACGAGTCACGTAAGCAAAATCATAATAGAACCATGGTAGAAGTTATAACTTTCGTAACAACTAGCAACTGTTTGAGACTGCATAGAGCAGAATGATTCCTTAGTGCAATCGAAATCTGAGCAGAGAATTCGATTAGACAAGGTTGTCATTTGTGACGTGAAATTGTAATGGATCTTTTTGTCTGTAATTTGCCTTTTTGTTTTGTTTTCCAAAATAAGTTTGATGAAGTTATTGGAATGTAAGATACCGAGAGAAGGAAACAATAAAATAATAAAATGGAAACGTTACTAAAATCTCAAGATTAGAGTCAGACGGAACAATGTGTAGGGAGGTTGCTTACCACAGGGATAGCACATGCCAGAGATGCCACACCTGCACCTCCTGAATAAATTTCCTTGGCAATTCTTTCTTTTTATAGTGAAGCAGGCCCGTATCCACGGGGGGTCTAGGGGGTTGCCCCCCTAAATTTTTGCTGGCCCCCTAAAATTTTCACAGTAGGCTAGCAAATGAACTATTATATGGTTGGATCGGCCCCCTAACTTCTACCGGGCCCCCTGTACATTTTTGGGCTGGCTACGGGCCTGCAGTGAAGTCATTTTTCCAAGAGTTATTTGCATACAATGAAATAATAGCGTATAGCAACAAAACAAGTTAGCAAGAAGGTCATTTATGTTTCTCGTGTGTAAAAGTAAATTTTATGGTCAATATTTGAAACTATTTACCTTGCTACATATAAATAAAGATGGTAAGCAAATACTCCAGTATATTTAACACTAGGAGCATCATAATCTTGCTTATACTAAAAGCATCAAAGGGGTCATTTTGACCCCTACTTAAAAATACACACATTAAAGAGTACTATTCTTTATTTTTTGTATACTTTTGGTGTTATTGTGCATTTTTATTATTTATAAATTCAAATGTCTATTTTCTTTCTTTATTTTACATTTGGTATTGTTCTTAGTGAATAATTTTAATAAGTTTCGTAATTTATAAAGTAACTTCAAATGAAGTTACATAATATAGCAAATATAATTAACACTACTTATTGTTACTGTAAAATTTCTTAGTTTCCCTTGAAACATCATAAACAATAGGAATTAAAACAAAATATAATAAAAAATGAATTAGAACATGAACTTCTATACAAGTAGGCATGTTTTATAACGTTCACATCTACTGTACATGCCTACTAATCACATTTTGAACAAACAACGTACTTTTTGGTGATCTTTGTCCAGGATCCACAGACGTGTGCCTCTTACAGTGGAAACATTGATCTTGTGTTTTGTTTCCATTGCACTCAGATACTTGACATCTCTTCCGCTTGGTTGTTTGAAGCAATCCAGGTACACACTGTTTGGTACGATTACCGTCCTCCTTTAGTGTCTTCACTTCCGAACACAGTTCCTCTCCTAATGCCAAAAGAACTTGATGGCAAGTGATCTTTCTACCCGTTACCAGCTTGTAGAGGACGAAAGCATATGTAGCTGCCAAATCAAGGATGTTATAGAAAATCTGTACTGGCCATCTTCTACTCACAACGTTCACGGAGTACTTTCGTGCCATCTGTTCGATTACATCAACTTTAAACTTTTGCTTATTGTAAAATAAAATTGTTTCAGGCTTTTTCTTCTTATGGCTGATATCGATGCCAACATAAGAGTGGCTACTCAAAAGAACATCATTTTGTTCTTCTTACAGTGATATGCCGTGAGCGTGATATCATCTTCAGTCTTCAGTACAGTTGTACTGTATAGGTCCTTTCCCTTGATTTTTTTTACTGAATCTGGAACTTCTCTCCTGTGGTTACGGATAGTTCCTACCAAACTGATATTATTTTTCTTGAGATCACGAGCGAGGTGTAGGGATGTGAAAAGGTTGTCACATGTGACATTCAATCCGGACTCTGCGAAAGGTCACACAAGCTTCTGTACAACAAATTCACCAAGCTGTGTGTTTGCTGGTCGTTCATCATCCTTTCCTAAATATGGGAAGCCATTTATTATGTATTTGTGTACCACTTCCACTAGCATACAGAATTTTAAACCATATTTGTCTGGTTTGTTGCCCATGAACTGTATAAATTTGCACAGCGTCTTCATTGGAAACAGTGGTTCATCAACCTTACAATTTAACACTTTTGAGAGTGTTCAATAAAAGCTTTCCAAACCTTGGAAATCATACAAAACTTTTCCATCCTAGTACTTTTTATATCGAATCTCAGAAATCGCATGATTTCTCTAAATCTTGTTATTGACATTGCATTACTGAAAACTCACGGTCCCCATTTCTTTGACCAAAGGCTCTTTATGCTAATCCCCTTCATTCCTAAAGCACCGCGAAGATATAACAACCCTATGAAGGCGTCTAACTCTTGAAGTGAAACTTACTAAGTTGGATCATTCAAAACTCTTGAGCTCCGACTTCCGTACACTTCTTTATGTCGCATAAAAGGCTCATCTATTGTAAGTCTGAAAGAACTAGAAACTGTGTCGTCCATATGCCGAAAAATATATGGGTTTGGACCTGGAGTTTTACGTAACACGTTATGATGTTTAGCCCTTCCGTGAACACTTGCACAGGTTTGTTCCACCCAAACTGTCTAATCTCTGGATAATTCAAAATTTTCAGCATCCGTTTCATCTCCCATGCTTCCACTGTCACTAAATTCTTCATAACTCGCAGATACACTTTCACCATCTGCCAATTTATCAATGCTGATATCACCAATGCATTCATCGTCATTTCTATCACTATAGTCACCACCAGAGGCGATTCCATCAATAGCCTGTAGTTCTTGTAGTATTTCTTCCGACGAAAGTTTTTCTTCTCAGCATCCATCATGCACCACACTAACAGTAGCCACTTTGAACACTCATATAGTGAATTATATCAGTCACAAAAGTAATACTAATTAGTATGTTAAAAATATGTGAGTATCAAAATGTTTGCAACTGTCAAAAATCCGCATTGTAGGCATGAGGGTCAAAATGACCCCTGTGAGGCTTCTAGGTAAAATGTAAGAAATGTGGTATATATAAATATTTTTAAGTGTAAAAATATGATTAAGTTAGAGTATTGGTAGAGTGATAAAAAGTCGGGACATTTGGTGGCCACATTTTCATAACTTTAGAAATTATAACAAAATAATCATCCAGATGGGTCAAAATGACCCCTCTGATGCTTCTAGTGTTAAGATGTTTATCCACTGTTTCCACATTTAGATAATTTAAATTTATTATGAGTTATTTTCTAGAATTAGATTTTGATTATGAATAGGTCAATGGTTATTACCAAGCGACATGCGCCTTGAGGTACCAAGTGACAATACTTTGGATATAATTATCACTATATTATTATTATGTTGTGAATATAGCTAGTTTTGGAACCAAGATGTCTAATTGCATATTCCTTATATGTTCTTTCAGTAATGGTCTATTAAAACTGGAATTCGCTGCAATTCCTTTGCTGTATTATCCTAAATGTGCTCAATAGTGTCAAATAGTTTCCTTTTAAATGCAATTCAGAGTAGTGAAACGTAACCTAAATGGTATGCTATAGATGTATAGCTAAAGCTATTATACATAAAATCAGCATGCCATAAAACATAATTAATTAAAAGACTTAACAGGCATGACAGTTGTATGCCAAAAGGAAACATCACGTACTCTACTAGGGTATGTGATTTGATGTTATAGAATTTTAAATAAAACATGAGCACATTAACTTTTTGAAAAGGTACTGCAGACTAAAGGTTAAGGTATACAGATGTAAATTACTTTGGGAATGAACTTCGGCGTAAGAGTTCCCAAATCTCAGTTTGGCACATCACCTTGCTTTGCATGTGAAGATCCATTGTCTCGCTGGTCGATGAACTGATGTGAATCCATCGAAATCTGATTCTCCAATCCCCTTTCCCTTTCTCTGGTTAATAGTTTTGTTCTTGGTTCATCTTCCGGGTCTCACCTTCGGTCTCTTCCAATTTCAAATATGGAAACTGGTACTTGGTGTATCACCTCCCACAATTATGACGAAGATAGACGTCATCTCGGGTGAACTCAGTTGAATCTCAGTTACATGCGTCGTCTTGAAACCACACTTGATGCCATCGCACCCTATGGAATCTTAATGTTGCTAAAGGCGGAATGAAACTCCTGACAGTGATCAAAAATACAGAAGATTTTTTTTTCAATCTCCTCCATCAGTAATTCCATCGTATTTCTCACAAGCTAACACATGGGGAAGCAAAATACAGGCAAAGGGGTGCAATAACAGGAGAGAATAAGGAAAAGCTGTAAAAGACAAGAGTAGCGGAAGTAGGCTAAGAAGAAAGTCTGCATAATGTACCTGAGTTTATTGTGCAGAGAAAATCACAAAAAAAAAAAAAAGTTACAGAAAGCGGTCAGAGAGCTTGAGACTACATCAATAATGTGTTTATAAAAATAATAAATGAATAAAATTAACCATGATCCATTGAATTGACATCAACGAGGATCGAACCCATAGATCCTTCGAACACAATCCCCAACAGCAGGGAACAGAAAAGAAGTCACATGGAATTAGATCCGATAATTAGGAGCAATGGTGTTCGATGACGATGTTGTCTTTGAGCAAGAAGTCGAACACATTCCTTAAGCGTGACACAGAGCATTATCATAATGCAATTGCCGCAATCCAAATGCCCATTTGTTTGGCCGTTTACGTTGAACGGAAATACTTATTCGTCGTAACACAGCTGCGTAGGTTTCGTTTTTGAAAGTGGGGGCCGAGGTGGCTCAGTGGTAGAGGTTCACCTCTGGTGCATGGAGTCCTTGGTTCAATCCCAGCTCACGCCAAGTGAAGTTTGTGGTGGACAAACACCGTGTGCGTGGGTTTCCTCGGGGTTCTCCCGTTTCCTCCCATTTTCTTCATTCCACAATTTCATCCATTTTTCATCATCACTGTCTCCTTTAGCCTAGCCGGCATAAGCGTGGGACGTAAAACTCAAAGATTTCATTTCATTTTTTCCTTTTTGAAAGTTTGGCCCCAAAGGAAAGTTCGCCCCCGTACAAATTTCCAAAGTACGATCTCGAACATGTCAACAAAATACGACACAGTAGCACTTTAAGCAGGATTGGCCTTGTCTGGCCTTTTTGGATCTTGGGGACCCATGTAATTTTAATGAGATGATATTTGTTCTGTTTTCTGTATTTATAAACCTATGATTCATTCTGTGGCGATACTGCCCAGAATTTTCGGATCATTGGCAGCTGTTTTCTTCAATTTCCTGCTGATGGTGCCACGAGCGTCCTTCTGGAACTATATAAGAATCCTCGGGAGGAATTTCGCAAATACATGCCTAGGTCTTCATGTATATTTTGATAAAATTTGGAGCCGATTGAAATATTTAACGCCCCCTAGATTCACGGACAGTCAGCCAACGATCGAATCTCTCGGACCGAAAGCGCGTACGCTAACCGTAGTCACAGAGTTCCACACTGATTCGAATCCCATCAAACTGTCAGTACATATCTCATATAGACTCAATGATGAAACGAGGCACTAAAAAATAATTCTACTGTGGATAATTATGTTAATTGAAATTTCGTATTCATATATTAGATATGCTAATGTGAACATGATGCCTAACATTTTTCTCTCTTGACATCATCACTGCTAACCTGTAAATAAAGGTCTATAGAAGAAACATACTTATTTTATTCTACTTGATAAGGAGCTTACCAAAGCTGGTTAAGCAGCGCACGTGACCCACTCGGATCAAGACAGATTCTTCCGCCAGTTGAAGGAATAACATTCCTTAAATATGTAGGGTCACACAGTGACATCATGGAAACATAGACTGGAAATAAAATAAAATAAATAATAATTGGCATGCAGTTTAAAGTAATGTATTACTGTTTTAAAAGCTCCGAATAATACAGTGTGCCCGAATTATAATTGACAGTTTTTAAATAGTTATTACACATGTCAAGAAACGAGCCTTTTGGGTAACTAAACTTTGCGAAAGTAGTAGTAAGTTTGTAAATTTGTGTATTTGATACTGGCGGTGCTAGTGTAGCTTAATTAAAAAGATTTTCATTCAAGGAAAAGTACAATGTGCGTATAGTATGAAGTGTTATGCAAATACAATGGAAATTTCGCTATGTGTTTTATAAAGATCGTTTGTTATGTACCATATTATACTGCAGTACGTTGGCTTAGATGAGAAAAAGTTCTAACTCGATTTTTTGAACGCCAAACATTTTTTTTTTTCAAACAGAAGAGTCGTCCTCTGGATGAGTTACTCAACAAACAATAAGTAGTTATGAAAGCATCTTATACAGACTTAACTAAACATATGAATGACTTTAATTTAACATTACTAGGAGAAGACCAGCTTCTGCCTGATTTATGCTCTCACATTAAGTCCCTTTGACAGAAAACGTTTTGTGTCAATCCCAATTTAAAAGAAAAAGTTTCACGCATTTTAATACATATCAAACATTCAGTCAGCTAACTAGACTTCATTTCCGGTAGATTTTGCAATTGAAGCTTTGGCTGCGTAAAAAATAAATTTTGAGTCTCGTTTTTTTTATTTATTTATTTATTTATTTTGATACAACTACAAACGACATTAAGATTTTTCAAACTCTTTTTAATGCCGGCATAGAAGCCCTTGCTCCAGAATTCAATTGGAAATGATTGATTTGCAGTGTAGCGATATTTAAAGAAAAATATATAAATTTATCATTGCTGAAATTTTCCAACAGTCTCTCACTCAGCGCCGTAACTTACATCTTTTTCTGGAGGAGCATACATTAATACGTATTAAGGCCCCCTAAAAAAGTTGTTTATCTAATTCTTGGGCCCCTTCTCTCCATCCTTCTCTTACTCTTTATGGGCGCTTCGGAGTCTGTGGGCCTTCTCGCACGATACGGTCTGCGGGGCCGTTAGTTACGCTCCTGGGCCCGTTCTATACATGACAAATTAATTAAGGGGACAATATTGACAAATCTCAAAGCCATACGAGTAAATATTATTTCTAGGGCCCCTAATAGATATTTTTTAACTGAAATGGGTCCGCGGTACTCATTTTTGTTTTATTGGCCTTTTGTGTGCTGTTTTGTTATGTAATGTAGTGAACCTGTTTAATGCTTCATTTATAATTTCATGTTCGTATCGTATATGAAGTGAGAAATTTTTTTCTTAAAATGCCCCCTTCCCCTCGAACGGCTGGGAGCTTCCCTGAGAAGGCAATTGCCTCCTGCCCCGCAGAAGTTACGGCCCTGTTCCCAGTTACACAGGTTGATCAGTTGCACAAATTTGCTCGAAGCATTCTTTCTACTTTTGGAACTGCTTATTTGTGTCCAAAAAAATCTCCAAAATGAAATATACAAAAGGGAAAAATATTTACAGATCCAAGTTAACTGATGAGCATTTGAAGTCACTGATGATAATGTCCACTAGTAAATTTGATACATAAATGGGCAATTGCCAACGGAAAGTTATATAAATCTAATTAATCATAATTGTAATGTTTAATTTCATTACGTAAATTACCTATGAATGTTATTTATTGTAAATTTAAGGATACATTTCATACCTTTAATTACAGTTACAATCAGGGGCGGATCAAGGGCCGGGAAAGCCCGGGCAACTGCCCAGGGCGCCACAGTCAGAGGGCCGCCAAAACGAGCCTCAAAAAGTAAATTTTAAAATGTGTTTTCCACTAACTGTTTCGGTTTGTATTCTTGTAAAGTAGTGTCAATTACATAATCTTTTTCCATTCCACAATGGAAGAAGAGAGTTTTGTAGAACTAGGGGGGCTGTATCGACAAATGAAGACATGACATTAGAAGAAAGAGTGGAGGGGCAGTTGGTATTGTTTATAGCGGACCATGTTCTTTATAAACTTTTCCCAGGCAATGAATGTTACTGGATTTTACATGTGTTACTCTTAAAGTGGTAGTAGAGGGGAAACAGTATATACATCACTTTTGATTTCTTAGAAAGGACATTGCCACGCCAAACTGTCTGTCTTTGTTTCAAGTAGTGTCTAGGAGATGTTATTGTTTCCCTGTGTAAGTTCTTGCTAAATCATTCAAGCAATCTGTGTAAATTATTCTAGATTTTAAGATACTGTTTTTATGGAAGAAAAAGATATCAACGTTTCCCCATAATGTTCCCTAAATTGACTTTGATATTGTTTACTTATTTATCAAACTTACGAATGTTAGAGGATTTCTAATACCGGTACTTGATAAAACCTTATATTAAACTTTGGTCTTTTAAGAGTGTTCAATTTTTGTACAAATTCAACAGATACGTTTTTGAGTGCTACAGACTTCAACTACTAGGACCTACATAAAAAGGTTGTTTATATTGATGTGCATAAAACACGTTCAACATGTGTGAAATGTATTTATTGCTATTTCACATTAATCGTTACATAGTCGGATATATGGTAGAATGACTCCGAATGTTATTGATATACGTGTAACGAAACAATGTATGATCTGTCAGGAAAGTAAATGTACACCTATTTTTCGAGTCTGGCATTCCTGCGCTCCATCCGTGGAGAGTATGAGAATTAAATCAATCAAATGTTTACTGAGGGGCAAAAAGAAAAGCTTAATCTGAATAAGACATTTCAGAGGGGCACAAGCTGTGAATACGAATAGTGCATTGCGTAAATAAAGAACGACACCGAAAGAGAAAGCCAAAAACAGCTGTTAAACTTACAAAAAAAGAGTAAAAATTGTCGAAGTGGGAACATCAAACACAAATACAACAAATACGCCGACAACTAAACGATCACCATGCCATGATCTTGGTGTAGTGGTTAAGGTGCTGGCTTACAAATGCAAAGGACGCAAGTTCGAATCCTCGGCAAGGACATTTTAAAAATTTTTGTTAATAATACATACAACTCATGAGAGATGGTAAAAGAGGTCGTATTTAGTTTTTCGTAGCAATTATTATTGGTAATGTTTAGTACTGATAACACTTTTTGTCTTTGCGTATTGCTTTTATTCTTTTCTTCATTTCCAAAGAGAAGAATATCCGAACAAATGCCACCAAAATTCCTCATATTTTGAATGTAAACGCCATTTGCAATTAGTGAAGAATAAAAATTGAACGTTCCGATGTAGCTGCAAAAAGTAAAAAGAAAAACATGGAAGTCGACCATACTCATGGTTATTAAAAATACAATTTCTACATGCCTTACACCTCCCGACCACGTTTCTACGTTAGCAAGTAAGAGGTTTGTGTTTAGGTTAGGTTGGTCAATACGTTTTGCAAAGGGGCCCGGTTTAGCTCTGACGCACCACAGGTGCGAGAAGGGAGAAAAACACTTTTTCTCTCTCCCTCTGTGTGTCTACTTATCTATCTATTTGTATATATATATAACGCTATTTGTGAATGCCATAACCACCCTAATTTTCAGCGGATTGAGACGAAACTTGGCACAAACATTAATTGTTGAAATATCTTGATGAGTTCGTTAACCAGAATAATCAGATGAAAATGTTCAAAATGGTGGCCCTTCAAACTCTTAAAAAGTTCCAAGGGAACCAAATTTCGCCCATAAATAGGTATTCAGAAAGTTTGAATAAATTTTCCTCTTTTACTGAAATATTTGTGTGCAGAAACTTATTGAAATATTGGACCCGATTAATAGCCTAAAGAAGGTTCACGCCCTTTCGCTACGGTCAGGTTTTTTTTTTTTTTTTTTGCAGGAGGGGGTTATCTTCCTATTGGAACAAGATGATTGTTACTGATGATATGAAATTACACATTGAAAGTGAAGTAACTTGTGTAACGTGTTATTTGAAAGAATAATATAATAAATGTGCATTCCTCTAACACAGAGAACTCATGTATTTCGAGTTCGGGAGCCTGAATGGCGAGGAGTGTTATTTGATTTGCTTTTTAGTAACACATTGCATTGCAAATAAAGGTAGGCAACATTAGTGGTAAATAAAATAATAATAATAATAATAATAATAATAATAATAATAATAATAATAATAATAATAATAATAATAACAACAATAACAATAATAATAATAATAATAGGTGTTGTTTGTGGCAAGGTAATATCTTAATCAATTCTTCTTCAAACGTAATGATTGTAACGCCATATCTCCCTTACAAACAAAATATTAGCAATTTATATCGAGAGAACGAGAAACTGTAGAGCGATGGGACCAACGTTGGACAGTATGCACTCATAGTACTTAGAAAAGTAAGCGATTTCAATGCAAAAGGAACGAAGAGTCATTGTCATGGGTAGTCATGGGGCCACGGCAGAGCCCTCTTTAGGAAAAGTGTCAATAACTTATATCGAGAGGTGATACTGGGATGGGACCAACTTTGGACACCGTGGACCCATAAAGCGCATCGAAAAAATAGGGGGGGGGCGCCAGCCAGCCTTACTTATTTCCACATAATAATATAAAATTATATTGTCGAAATACACACACGAGTTAGCTACTAATATTTCATATTATTATTATTATTATTATTATTATTATTATCATCGACAGCGTCTTTTCATTACGTGTTTGACATGAAGCCAAAGAGAAGATCCATCATTAATGGATAAAAAATCAAGCCGAGATTAATTCGAACTCGCATGGACGGCGCGAAAAGCAAGTGCTTTGTCCACTTTTTTTTTAACTGACTCACTGAACGTGTTTCAGTAACTTACTTATTGCTAATTTTACTTGCTTTTTCTAATAACTTATAACGACAGAGACACGAACACAGAAACATCGAGAACAGTTAAAAAATCATACATGCTCTCCATCGAGAATCGAACCCGGAACTCCATACACCAAAGGCGCACGTGCTAGCGACTAGACCAGCGGGAAGGGCACCACTTTCTCCCTGTGTCGTTAGGGATTACGACCACTGTCTTGCCAGCTATCACTTCTGTGGGTTGTATACTATGATCACATGTTTCTTCTCTGCTGCAAGAGTAAAACCTACATTATATGTAATACATGAGGTATTTAGACCTACATGCTCTTCATATAATGTAATAAAAGGGTCATGCTGGGAATAAGAAAAAGAACATTCCTTGGACAAAACGGAAACTATTGGCATCAGAAATATTTATCTACGAGGCATGCGCAGTAGTATATTTCAGAATAGTTACTGTTTTGTTCAGTAAACGAAGAAAGGGGTATAAAAAAGCACATATGTCGCGTCAACGAGATCGACCAGATTTGACAGGGGCGGAAGCAGATGTATAGTAATACAACAACTTCGCTCAGTTGATACGAGCCGAGCCGGTTGATATCACTACCCGAGTTGATCTTCTGCTTGAGCTCAAGAATTCGACCGTGCAGGTCTCAGCCTTAATTTTAAGAACTACAGTATAATTTTAAGTATTACAAGAAAAATACCTTTGACTCGACTCGGACTGAACTCGAGTCGAGTCGAATTTAGGCTCGACTCCTGCTCATCCCTATTCGTATTTGTATTTTGTTTCCACTTCAACAATTTCTACTCTTTTTTTTTCGTTTACCTATTGTTTCTGGATTTCTCTGTCGGTGTCTTCCTTTATTAACACCATGCACTATTCTTATTCCCAGCTTGTGACCCGCTTCAATGTCTTATTCAGTTTAGGCTTTTCTCCTTACATTGACTTGACATGTGATTGATTTAATTCTCACTTTCCGCGCACGACCGATGAAAATGTTTTATTATTATTATTATTATTATTATTATTATTATTATTATTATTATTATTATTATTATTATTATTATTATTATTATTATTATTATTATTATACTATTGAACTTGCACGGCGAAATTACTGTATAATACGATATCATTTCAGTAATTTTATTCCATTGTATGTTATTTAATTTATTAATGGGCACTAAATTGTCTCCAGATCAACGAATAAATTAACTACGGCATGCACTTTGGTGGAAATATCATTACATGAACATGTTTGGAACGAACCAATAATCTTATTGCAATGATATTTCCACCAAAGTGCATGCCGTAGTTAATTTATTCGTTGATCTGGAGACAATTTAGTGCCCATTAATAAACTAAATAGCATACAATGGAGCAGTGCTTAAAGTGAGCCGGTATGAGCCGGTTATGCATCCGAAAGTTAGAAAATCTGCCGGTATGGCATACCGGTAAAAATAACGTATTTAAATTGTAATTTGCATGTAGAAACAAAAAAGATTTTACACATAGTACGATGTTAGCATTGAGTCAACAAATATGTTTGTAGTATGAAAGATTTCGTTGCTGCTGCTTTGAAAAGTTAATAATAGTTCCCTATCACCCTATTCAATGGCAGAATTTGTGTTCTTGATTTTTTTAACATTTGTGAGAGCGATTCCATTCCCCCTCAAACAATTCTAACTTCCGTACTGCCCGCCTAAAATGTTTAACTTGGATCCGTCTCTGGTATTGACAGGACTTTTTTAAATTCAAAATTATTCTTTTCATTTTGTCTGGAGTTCTATGTTTACAACTACAAGGTATATAAGAAAATTAGTGTTGAAGACGAGACGAGACGAGACCAGACCAGAATAAGTTTTTGAAAATGGAAATGAAATTGGAAAGAATCATTAAATATTTGATACTAGAGACGAGACGAGATTGCCTACAAGGCCTTGAAAACGAGACGAAAAATCATATGAACATATATGTCTTTTCTTGTTTTAATCCGCTTAACGGACGCGTTGGAGCACTATGTTATTGTAAATACGATATTTAAGTAAAAGTACCATCCGTGTTCTTCCACATTTAGATCGCCGATATGGTCAAGCAAAATTTTTACGAAAGCTTACCGCCTCTGCTTCTTTCCTCACTTCGTAATCACTATTGCTCAACAATCAGTTTAGATGCAGAAGTCTAAAGGCTATTTCTTCAATAGAAAGCCTAAGCCTTGCAAACCGTTTACCTTTTACACTTTTATATTTTGATATTCAAAAGTTTTTAAGTTCATTCAGTTTAGAGAAGTGAAATTCAGTTCCTTGCCGGGACTAGAGCCTTTTTATTTCGAGTGTGCTCCTTCTGGAGCTGCTGTCAATGGTATGTGCTTTCCCGTACCTCCCTCGAAAGAGGAAAGACAACCGAGACCCTTCATTTGTTGGATGCGGACAGAATTGCTACATTTAATTATTTCACGGGCTTCGCTGTGCACCGACTGGTTAACCATTCTAGGTAATCTGCGACCTTCACTCGCCAAGAACACACGACTGAATGACAAATTGGCGACACAGTCGAAGAAATTCACTTCTTTTCCCAAACCAAAGGGAAGTTTTCCTCTATAAGAGGGATGGCGGGGATAAGATCAAAGTATGTTTCACAAATTTTCCTCTGTGTAGCACGAATCGTGTAGCTATGAGCGCATTCCCCTTCGTTCCATCTAAATCCGCAGAGTACGAACGGCCTGCCAGGTAGGACCAGTTGCCTCTAGAAAGATCGGTTTCTTGGGCATGAGCGTACAGTAAAAGAAAGTATACGAGTAATGACAGTGCATTTTGGGGTCCCTTCGTTCCGTAATGGTTTCCGTAAACGCAACTCAAATTTTGTGTGTGACAGTATTTTGCGAGAATTGGCAGAGCTTTATAATTACTTGTTTCATTATTTGCGTTACGATGCAAAGGCTCTTACAGACTGAGCCTCCTTCATTTGCTAATCGCCTCTTTCAACGTTCTTCATTGCTAGCACATCTCCCATTTACTCTGGTGAGTACTGTTACAACCTATCCAAAGCATAGGTGTAACTGGAAGGAAACTGGGCTCCCTAGCAAGTACTCATTATTCCAAAGAGGAAGAGCTATTATTATTATTATTAATGCACAGGTGTTAAGAAGGGTTAGTGGTAGCCCAAGCCAGCAAACTAGTATATACGCCATTGATGATAGTGGAAAGTGAAACATTTACATATTAGTTCTCTCTCTCTCTCTCTCTCTCTCTCTCTCTCTCTCTCTCTCTCTATATATATATATATATATATATATATATATATATATATATATATATATATATATATATATATATATATATATATATATTAGAATTAGTTGTTTGTTGTCAATTCTTGCTACAAAGGAAATGTGTACCGGTATTTTCGTGTTATTTTGACTCGGGAAAAAAATAGATGATCTTCACTGAAGTGGCTAATTTTTTTTTCGCATAATTTACGCATCTTGTTTCAAAACAACTTTTTTCGTCTAAAAAAGTGCGAAAATTACGCGAGTAAATATGGTATATATATATATGGTCAGTGGCGGATCCAGGTTAGATCAAGGGAGGGGCTAAACCATAATTTGCCGTTTTATCCAGTGTAAAGTTAAATTGAAGCTCATTTTATCCAGTGTAAACCTGAGCGTCAAGGGGGGGGGGGGTATAGCCCCTTAGCATCCTCTTGGATCCGTCCTTGTATATGGTCATATTTGTTCCATACCGCCACCTCATCTGATGTCACTTTAAGCACTGCAATGGAGTAAAATTACAGAAATGATATCGTATTATACAGTAATTTCGCCGTGCAAGTTCAATAGTATAATAATAATAATAATAATAATAATAATAATAATAATAATAATAATAATAATAATAATAATAATAATAATAATAATAATAATAATAAAACATTTTCATCGGTCGTGCGCGGAAAGTGAGAATTAAATCAATCACATGTCAAGTCAATGTAAGAAGAAAAGCCTAAACTGAATAAGACATTGAAGCGGGTCACAAGCTGGGAATAAGAATAGTGCACGGTGTAAATAAAGGACGACACCGAAAGAGAAATCCAGAAACAGCAGGTAAAAGGAGAAAAAAGAGTAGACATTGTTGAAGTGGAAACATAAAATACAAACACGAATAGGGATGAGCACAAGTCGAGCCAAAATTCAATTCAACTCGAGTACAATTTGAGTCGAGTCAAAGGTAATTTTCTTGAATTGAGTTCCGAGCCAAGTCGCTGTTTTCGAGGTCTAGTTTCGAGTTGAGTTGAGTTTGATAATGGCTCTCTCACTCGTTCAGCTCGTTTTAACTCGTTTTGAAATATTGGCCTTATCAGACTGGAAAGCAAAAGCCATGAGAAATGTAGGCAGTAATGTGGAATACTTTTAGTGTTGCTCACGACAGAGGTGCGTCTCATCTCGTAATTTTAGTGCATCTCGTGGGGCAATTTTAGTGTATCTCGTCTCGTCTAGATGACGAGAAGACAAGAGTTTATTATTATTATTATTATTATTACGAGACAGCCTCAAATGTCGTAATCACCAATATAATTATATACTGTAGTTCTTAAAATCAAGGCTGAGATCTGCACGGCCGAATTCTTGAGCCCAAGCAGAAGACCAACTCGGGTAGTGATATCAACCGGCTCGGCTCGTATCAACTGAGCGAACAGCTCGAGTCGGCTCGGTTGGGATGAGCCGATGACCCGAGCCGGCTTAGTTGGAACAAGCCATCGACTATGCTCAATTGAGCCGATGGCTCGAGCTTTCTCGGTTGGGATGGGTCACCTACTCGGCTCATGTGAACCGGTTCGAGCCAGCTAAGTTGAAACTAGTTCATCAGCACGTTTCGACTCAGCTCAACTAAGCCGATGGCCCAAATCGGCTCGGTGTGGTGAGCTGTTGGCTCGGCTCACTTCTCGATTCGGTTCGATATTGAATGAGCTGTAAGCCGAGCCGCTCGAGCCGTTGAGAAGCCCAAACCCGGTCCCAGCTGTTTTGAATATGTTTGGATGAAGCCTATAACTTTTAACAATTTTTTGCTCGAGCCCGAATACTTGCCCCTTCGGAACTCAAACCCAGAACGTGACCGATGTCCTTGCCTCCTTAAGACTTCCAGACGACCGAGATCGACAGTCAATTAGCTTTTACTATTCAGATACAAACCGTATATCTTTTAAAGATTATACATGGAGTTGATATAATAATAATAATAATAATAATAATAATAATAATAATAATAATAATAATAATAATAATAATAATAATAATAATAATAATAATAATAATAATAGTTTTAAACTTGCCCTGAAATTTGGCAAAACTTACTTAAAAGTAGAGATTTCGGGGAAAGGGTTCCGTACCTTCAAGACACACCTCTGCAACTACCAACATTTTAAACTAGAACCTTTTATTGAAGTTTCATGTAGAAAGTATGTTTTGAGGAAAATAACTGTAATAAATATAACTGAATATCACGCGACAGTAAGGCATATAATAAACTAATTTTTAGAATATGCAGAGGTAAATATAAAAGCTTTGCTACAAAAATACCTACACAGAGCATAATTCAATGAGCTCTGAAATACAATGTAACGAAATAGCCTATGAGATTCAGTCTACAGAGCAATTGTTACTTAAAGAATGGACATACACTATTTCGAGAATCGAGACAAGACGGGAAATGTTTACGATACTTTTCGTCTCGTCTCGATTCTCATCTCCAAAGAGAGACGAAAATTTTGATTTAGCCCTGACCCGTCTCGAATGTAAAATGTTAATTCTCATGTTATTTTATTTGTTTTAGAAACGAGATGACAAACTCCTCTTCTCGTGAGCAACATTAAACCAAACCGAAATATTCTTTCCAAATGTCACGTTTCTCCTTGTAACGGTATGACCTGAGCGATAATTTAGCTTCTAGATTTTAATCTTCTACGAGATAATAATAATAATAATTATTACTATTATTATTCCTGAAGATTTGATAGTTGAAGTATTGAAACATCCGAGTATTCAAACATCTGAATATAATAAAACGTATGTTATCGCTGATCAATCGCCATCAAAAATTCTAAAGTAAGAAAAAAAAATTGCAACGTGCATTCGCAGAAGCACCTTGACCACTGAACCACGATCGCTACGCGGTAAACGATCCGTCTTTAGTCTGGTTACGTTAGGTTTCTTTGTCTCCGCTTGCAAATTTGTATGTTATATTTTTCGATTCAAAATGTCTTATTTCTTTTATGAAGTCGGCAAAGTTTATATTAATAACTTGAGTTTTTCTTAAACCACTGGTTCACAAGTTCGTTCTTTCTCCACACGAAACTACAAATATGACAGATTGAATTCTCATACTCCCCATTTCTTTCAAAGCAGTCGCCATTACCTGGTCAAAGACTTATTTCCGCCACGATTCATATTAACCAAAATAAATTCATTTTTCGGAAGCGGAACTTTCACTTTCCGGATTTCGCAAAATTATGGAATTCAGTTATACTCCGGAATTCAGAAGAATTTCGGAACTCGGAAAGAATCCGGAATTTAGAAAATTCCGGAATTGTGAAAAACTCCGACTTTCCGAAAAAATCCGGATTTTCCGAATTCCGGAATGTTAACGAAATCAGAAATTTCTAAATTCCGGATTTTTCCGAATTCCGAAATTATTACAAAATTGGAATTTTCCGAATTCCGGAATTTGTCCGGCTTTACTTTCGGGAGTCCGAAAACTAATAATTCCGGAACGGGCTATCCCTAGTTTATACATAACCTTTCAGAACACTAAGCTAGTAGCTGTCTACAAACAAACAAGTAATGCAAAGCATGTTGTATACTGCAATACGTCATGTATTAAAATCCGACACCATGACCCTTTTATTACATTATATGAAGAGCATGTAGGTCTAAATACCTCATGTATTACATATAATGTAGGTTTTACTCTTCCACCAAAGAAGAAACATGTGATCATAGTATACAACCCACAGAAGTGATAGCTGGCAATACAGTGGTCGTAATCCCTAACGACAAAGGAAGTGAGCGTTGCCATCGCCGCTGGTCTAGAGGCTAGCACGTGAGCCTTGGGTGTATGGAGTCTCGGGTTCGATTCTCGGCGGGAGAGCATCTATCATTTTTAACTGTTCTCGATGTTTCAGTGTTCGTGTCCCTGTCGTTATAAGTTATTAGAAAAAGCAAGTTAAACGAGTGAAGCAAGTAAAATTAGCAATAAGTAAGTTACTGAAACGCGTTCGGTGAGTCAGTTAAAAAATAGTGGACAAAGCACTGGCTTTTCGCGCCGTTCATGCGAGTTCGAATCAATCTCGGCTTGATATTTTATCCATTTGAGAGAAAGTATTGTTTCTTTTCGCTACAGGATGGATTTTCTCTTTGGTTTCATGTCAAACATGCTCACGTAATGAAAAGACGCTGTAGATAATAATAATAATAATAATAATAATAATAATAATAATAATAATAATAATAATAATAATAATAATAATATGAAATATTAGTAGCTAACTCGTGTGTGTATTTCGACAATATAATTTTATATTATTATGTGGAAATAAGTAAGGCTGGCTGGCGCCCGCCTCCCTAATTTTTTCGATGCGCCTTATGGGTCCACGGTGTCCAACGTTGGTCCCATCCCAGTATCACCTCCTGTTTTCTCGATATAAGCTATCGACATTTTGCCTAAAGAGGGCTCTGCCGTGGCCCCATGAGTACCCATGACAATGACTCTTCGTTCATTTTGCATTGAAATCGCTTATTTTTCTGAGTACTATGGGTGCATACTGTCCAACGTTGCTCCCATCGCTCTACAGTTTCCCGTTCTCTCGATATAAATTGCTAATATTTTGTTTGTAAGGGAGATATGGCGTTACAATCATTACGTTTGAAGAAGAACTGAGGAAGATATTGCCTTGCCACAAACAACACTTATTATTATTATTATTATTATTATTATTATTATTATTATTATTATTATTATTATTATTATTATTATTATTATTATTATTGTTGTTGTTTTACTTACCACTAATGTTGCCTACCTTTATTTGCAATGCAATGTGTTACTAAAAGCAAATCAAATAACACTCCTCGCCATTCAGGCTCCCGAACTCGAAATACATGAAATACATGAGTTCTCTGTGTTAGAGGAATGCACATTTATTATATTATTCTTTCAAATAACACGTTACACAAGTTACTTCACTTTCAATGTGTAATTTCATATCATCAGTAACAATCATCTTGTTCCAATAGGAAGATAACCCCCTCCTGCAAAAAAAAAAAAAAAAAACCTGACCGTAGCGAAAGGGCGTGAACCTTCTTTAGGCTATTAATCGGGTCCAATATTTCAATAAGTTTCTGCACACAAATATTTCAGTAAAAGAGGAAAATTTATTCAAACTTTCTGAATACCTATTTATGGGCGAAATTTGGTTCCCTTGGAACTTTTTAAGAGTTTGAAGGGCCACCATTTTGAACATTTTCATCTGATTATTCTGGTTAACGAACTCATCAAGATATTTCAACAATTAATGTTTGTGCCAAGTTTCGTCTCAATCCGCTGAAAATTAGGGTGGTTATGGCATTCACAAATAGCGTTATATATATACACAAATAGATAGATAAATAGACACACAGAGGGAGAGAGAAAAAGTGTTTTTCTCCCTTCTCGCACCTGTGGTGCGTCAGAGCTAAACCGGGCCCCTTTGCAAAACGTATTGACGAGCCTAACCTAAACACAAGCCTCTTACTTGCTAACGTAGAAACGTGGTCGGGAGGTGTAAGGCATGTAGAAATTGTATTTTTAATAACCATGAGTATGGTCGACTTCCATGTTTTTCCTTTTACTTTTTGCAGCTACTTCGGAACGTTCAATTTTTATTCTCTACTAATTGCAAATGGCGTTTACATTCAAAATATGAGGAATTTTGGTGGCATTTGTTCGGATATTCTTCTCTTTCGAAATGAAGACAAGAACAAAAGCAATACGCAAAGACAAAAAGTGTTATCAGTACTAAACATTACCAATAATAATTGCTACGAAAAACTAAATACGACCTCTTTTACCATCTCTCATGAGTTGTATGTATTATTAACAAAAATTTTTAAAAATGTCCTTGCCGAGGATTCGAACTTGCGTCCTTTGCATTTGTAAGCCAGCACCTTAACCACTACACCAAGATCATGGCATGGTGATCGTTTAGTTGTCGGCGTATTTGTTGTGTTTGTGTTTGATGTTCCCACTTCGACAATTTTTACTCTTTTTTTGTAAGTTTAACAGCTGTTTTTGGCTTTCTCTTTCGGTGTCGTCCTTTATTTACACAATGCACTATTCGTATTCACAGCTTGTGCCCCTCTGCAATGTCTTATTCAGATTAAGCTTTTCTTTTTGCCCCTCAGTAAACATTTGATTGATTTAATTCTCATACTCTCCACGGATGGAGCGCAGGAATGCCAGACTCGAAAAATAGGTGTACATTTACTTTCCTGACAGATCATACAATATAGCAGTAATCATGCCACCTTAGTAGTATTCAATAAATGCTGTTCGATATTGTTTTTGCTTATAAGAGGGCTGTCAGAAAGTATCAGACGTTTTGTCCTATCGCGGCAGTGGGCGCGGCTCGAGTCGCTATCTTTGTGTCAGAATGTTGCCACACTCAGTACGCATCCAGCTGTGGTAACATGAGGACTGTGGCGCTCTTACAGTGAGGTCTATGACGAGTTACAATGTGTGCTGCCATAAAAAATCCCGCCTTTTGTGATGTGCGTTCTGTGATTAAGTTTTTGTTAGCAATACACCAAAAGCCAATTAAAATCCATCACCAACTATGTGAAGTGTATGGACATGGAATAATGAGTGAGGCAATGGTGAATGATTTTAAAATTGGCTGTTCCAAAGCTGGCTCTTGGATGGTTTTGAATGGGAGGTGTTTGATCATCCATCATGGTGCCGAGCGACTACCATCTCTTCCCAGCAATAAAGACATGGCACTCTACACAACGTTTTGATATTGATACCGAACTGCATGCCGGTGTAAGCAAGTGGTTGAAATCGCAGGCGGTAAATTTCTACTGCGACGGTATTGAAAAACCTGTGCCACGGTATGATAAGTGCCTTAATTTGCATGGCGATTATGTAATGCATATAATATAAATGGATTTGTTTATTCTGTTACTTTCTTTATTTCAAAATGTCTGTTACTTTCTGAACAGTCCTCGTACGGATCGGTACATAAATAATAATAATAATAATAATAATAATAATAATAATAATAATAATAATAATAATAATGATAATAATAATAATAATAATACAATGTAATTTATACTATATCTAGAAAATATGTTTTAAGTACTAAATATGCCTGTAATTTTTTTCTTTTTGAAAAATAGATTTAAAATATTAAATTCACTGTAATAAAATGTGAAATATAAACTAGGACTAAGGGGGGCGCCAAAAAGTTAACTTGCTCCGGGTGAAAATTTTGCCTTGGTGCGCCCCTGGTTAAAATGTTGAATTTCATTATGTATGCCAGTTAATGTGTTTCTTAAATGGTCGAATAAAATATCTGACTATTATTTTGTCTGATTTACTTAGAAATTTTACAATTTAATTAAAATAAATTGTGGCGGGCCGGATTTATGGTGCTTGCAGGCTGGTGTTGGCCCGTCGGCTGTAGTTTGGAGATCCCTGGTCTAGTGCTTTAGCTATATGAGATTGATTCTAAGTTGGACAAAAAACATTAAGAAATATAATAATAATAATAATAATAATAATAATAATAATAATAATAATAATAATAATAATAATAATAATAATAATAATAATAATAATAATAATAATACGAGAGGAAATTACTTCGTTGAATGAGTTCTATTTTATTCCTACTTTGATTTTTTATAGTTTGTTTATAACACTGAAGACTAGAACTATTCAAAGGCAGAATAGATCAGTCTTACTTGTTCCTCCTTGTGACAGTAGAAAGCAGGTAATTGGACAGTTTACTGCTGATAAAAATTGGTTATGTTCCTAGGAGAACTATATTTTTCTTAATATCTACAAAATGATTCTGCAATATACGTGGACTTTGGTGCAAGAAACACACATTTTCATTTTAAAGAGACGTTTTCAGGAGCAACATAAACGCCATTGAAATAATCTTTCCATTCCGGTATGTTCTAGCTCGGAAGTCCTTATTGTAGAGGTAGGGATCCAAAGGGACGAGAGAGGAATACGTGAAGGTCGTGAAGGGGTAATATTTCGCTGTTATGTTCGTTGATAAGTCAACAATGAAGAAATGATTTAACCGACAATGGAAATGGATAAGTTTCGTTTTGGCTCGTTTGTTATTCTTTGCAGAGTTATATACTATGTAAGTTTTACACCAGGGGTGCAAATAACCAACAAAATTTTACTCGCCCAAGAAAAAAGCTACTAGCCCACATCTCACAATAGAAATCATTTACTTACTTTCGGTATGGTATTAAATACTCGCCCGCACCGGGCGAGTGCTTATTTGTACACTTATTTGCACCTGCTTTACTCACTTACTGTATATAATAGTAAAAGAGAAGTGGTAACGATGAGAAAGTTTATTACAATTCGGAAGTCATTTCTAAGGTCTTCATGTGGAATAGTTTTAAAGATCGTTTTAAATATTTTACTTCTTTTATATACAGAAGGCGTTAGGACTTTAGACCAGAGAACAGTCTTAAAGAAGTTAGTTTCATTTCACATTGTAAAACCACTATAAACTTCCAAACTATGGTGAATCCAGTATTGAGAGCGGAAGAAGTACCACTTCTCATTCCAGTTTAAGTTAAGGACATGGGAGAGGGATAATGGGAGAGAAGAAACCTATTTTTGTGATGCTAAATTTATATCATTAACTTGTCTTAAGCTCTGAGTCACTCTGCATTACTAATTAGCAAAACATTAAATGAAATATAGGTATTTAGTTTAATATTCGAAGGATCTTATAGGAAATGGATGGCAAATGCAAGTAAAAATTGGTGGAAGAAGATGGGAAAACCCTTTGAACCTATCTTTCTTCGGCTTTTGCTAATCAGACCTTATAGCTCACTTGGCCTCTGATCGACCAAGAGACACTGCACAACAAAAGCGGCAATCTACCACTGAGCCACCATACACTCTCAATAAAAAAAAGTAATAAAATAAAATAAATTCGAGAAGACTGCTGAAACGTTAAATGCACGTAGCTACTACGTAGTTTATTTGTATGAGGTAAATTAGCTGCCTTCGTGAATTTCTTAATAGCTAAAAACTTTTTTTTATTATATATATTTTTTTATTTTGTGACATCATAACTACCTGAATAATCTCAATGAAAGGAACACATTCAAATATACTGATCACTTGGTTTCATACTATTAATTTGTGCCAAAAATAGGATAATCTGATACGCTAACTTGAAGTCATACAAAAGTAAGTAGTTTATATACATCGTTGATACACTGCATGTTGGCAACGTTGCACTTTTTTTTTTTTCGTTCTTCGGACTATGCACCGGGAAATGTATTAGTCATCTGTTATTTCCCGCCATTTTCCTACACAAATAAGCTGCCGGAGTTTAGACATTTTATTCTTCTCTTACCCCTGCAAATCCCTTGCATCTAACGTACCTGTGAAGTAGTGCGGCAAATGGTATTCTTCATGCAGGTGAACTATAATGTTATGATAATGTTAATCTATTAGGTCAATGTGTGTAAAATGCTAGGCTGTGACGTAATTTTGCTAACTTCTTGGGATGATGTGATACACAGTCTGGTTTCCATCACCATACATTTTGTGTGAGTAAAACCACTCGCTTTATTGTTAGAAGGTACCAGTTCGCCAGGGTGTTCATGGTGGCAATAACCACTTTCCGTCGCGAGAGCCACATTACATGAACATACGGAATCGGATTGCACGGATGAAACCGTTGATATGGGAAAACAACGTTCAGTACGATGCTAACGGTGCAGCGAACATGCAATAAGGATCGCAGATGGGTTAGAAACATGTAATATGATCGTGTGCCCTTGTTCGTCTTATTTCAAACCTTGGGCCGTGTTTATATCTGGTGGAAGCTCATAATTAGCAGTGTCTTTGCCCAACCTTGAAATTGCGGAGGCTCTGTGATGCTGTAGGCCATAATATCCTGGTTTCCATTGAGTCCCGTGCTGATGCTTATCAATCGCCTGACTATCGGTGATTATGTCGCTATTTTACGAGATCATGTGTATCCTATGCTTCAGAAGTTCTTATTACCAGTTACATCAAGTTTTAAAAATTGTTGATCCACGATGGCTTAGTGATAGAGCGTTCACCTCTGGTGCATGGAGTCCCTGGTTCTATCCCAGCTCGCGCCAAGTGAACTTTGTGGTGGACAAATACCGTGAGCATGAGTTTCCTCGGGGTTCTCCCGTTTCTTCCCACTTTCTTCATTCCACCATTTCATTCATTTCTCACTATCACCGTCTCCTTTAGCCTACCCAGCATAACCATGGGACGTAAAAACTCAAGATTTCATTTTATCCCTTTTGGTGAGGTAAAGCGATACCCAATGTTTTCTCCATATTACTTGCAAAATATATGTAAACATATACATTTGACCAGTTATTATAACAGCTTACTCTAAGATCAATTCAAAGTGTACAAAAATTCCAGAATATAACAGCATCACTCAACCCCCATTTACAGTATTGTCTTGCACACTCTTGACCAATGATAAAGAGCAAATGCTGAAAGCATTAGCTACCTGTCATAAGTTTTAAAGAAACAGAAAACACTTTTTTATATAATAAAATGTTTAGTGCTTATCCATCGCTCTTTATTTCAGTGCTGAGTATTGAAATAGAGGAAAGTTCTCATGGCAATTTGTTTCTTTTATGTTTCTATAGGCATCAGTAGCATCATTTCAGATTTTGTTTCTGGAGGTGCAACATCCTCCACCGAAATAATAATTTCATGTTTTATTTATTACGTAATTAGTATTCATTGACTAAAAACATGTATTTCTCAAAACTCGAAAATGACGTTCCTGATAGACTGTGCACAACGCATTCACCACTGTATGCAAAAACCGCACGCCAAAAAAGACAAGAGTTAATGGAGTTCTCCCATTAGATGTGAGTTGTGAATCTGGAAACACTAATCATAACTAAGCTATTAATATATAACATGTTTACACGCATATAAATTTTCATCAAATAGTCTAGGTCAATATATGAAAATTTTCATTCTTCCTTGGGCCTATTGTTTTATAAGATTAAATTCAAATCTCGTCGTAGATACGTAGGCTTCACATGCATTATTATTTATTAAAAAGTATTACCTATTGAAAATCCCGGATGCGTATTTTTTTCCTCCAAGAATCCAAATTCTGGATACTTTATCGTAAATTTTGCAAATGAATTGATCAAAATATATGAATAAAAAACAAAGAAATGAGAGAAATTACTATGAACTTACCTTATGTACATATTTTGGGGATAACATTATATTCTTAACATAAAAAGTCGGGTTTGCATGGTAATAGATTTTTAAATTATTACAACAAATAAAATTCAAAATTTTGTAATTTAAACGAATTTCTATTGTTTCTTTCTACTGTTGACATAATGCTCTGAGCAGCCAGTATTTTTTATATTTTTTATTTTTAATTATTTATTTTAGTTTAACGTCCAATGATTACTCACCGAGGCTAAGGGAGACGGTGATAATGAGATGGATAATGAAAATGTTGGAATAAAGGAAGTGGAAGGAAACGATAGAACCCAGAGAAGGCCCACGCACACGCACACGCACACGAGGGAACCCCATGCACCAGAGGTAAACGCTCTACAGTGTTGCCACAGTCCTAGCTCTGGAATGGGCTGAAAAATAGTACCAAATTGGAACAAAAAGGGCTGAATTCATTATTTTATACCAGTGTAATACATGAGTCTATAACACGAAACTAAAAGAGGTAAAGTTCTAGAACATTCCCTTTCCCCCCCTCTCTTTCAAGAGTACAAATCAAGAAACTACTCTTTTTAAAAATTACTTTTCAAAGACATTCAAAAAGGAGGGTCCCGAGAAACCGTGGAAGTGAATGAAACTTTTCTCACATGTAGGAAATATAATAGGTGCCGCAAATTAAAAGGGAAAACGCAGTGGCGGATCTACATAGGTAGAAGGTAAAAACGTGGGCCAGGCAGAACCCAGGCTTTGATAAGTAGTTATATCATGAGTTTACTATAAACTTTCAAAAAAATATATGTAATAGCTTAAATTATTTTTGTCTCCTAAAAAGTGGGGGGCTAAGCCCCCGGCACCAGGCTAGATCCGCCACTGAGAAAACGGTTATCAGCTTCGGTATGTATTGTAAGAAAATCAAACGCGCCTTTATTTCAAAGTGAAATAAAACAAAACGGCTTTCTGGCCATATATGAAATATATATATATATATATATATATATATATATATATATATATATATAAAACGAGGAACAAATCAATCATCTCCGAGTTCATGTGTAAACAGTACGTTAATATAAGATAATAAAATATAATTATCTACCTTATTCTCGCTTATTTCATGACCGAAGGAAGATAATAGACTGTAAGGAGAATATAAGGTAAGTAAACTGACATTTGTAGAAAATGTAAAACCGGTCCAGGGTCCTAGAACCTTCTCTGAAAGACATCACAACACATTATTAATAATTTTAAGTCACCATATGGTATGAGTAACGTGAGATGTAGGAAAAGTTTTACTGACGCTTTTGAAAATGTGACAAGTATATGTTAAATGGTGCTGAATTGAGTAGAATTGTACCAACTTTTTCACAAAAAGGGCTGAAAATGCCAGCGTGGTACCAACGGGCCGATTAATGACAAAAAGGGCTGAATTTGGTACAATTGTACCAAGTGTGGCAACACTGACATCTCTTTTCTTTGCATTATGTGTGTTTATTTATTCTTCAATTTCTTTTCAGATTTATTGTCCAATTCCAGAGATAACACAAGTACCTACAGTGTGGAAGAATGTGTTCTGGCAAGTACATAGGCTTATAAACAACCAAACCGGGAAAACCATGAAAGCTGTGCAACGGGACTTTGTAGCACCCGCCAAAGCGAAAGATACTGCTTTGGATTAGAGAGGACAGGCCGACCATCAACACGACAAGAAACATGTGCAGCAGTGGCGGATTCTGTGGTAAGATCTCCCCCTTTTAAAAAATCATTGCCAAAAGATCCTGTGAACTTGGAGTCCTAAAAACAACTATCCTGATACACATGAAAAAGATCTTGAATTAAAATCTTTTAGGCCATCATTCCTAAATGAGTTGAGTGACGAGATGAGAATATGCGACGAAGACATGAAGCTTGCTAAAAATTCACTCAACGTGTTTGTGACAATTCCTCTCACAGGGGGGCAAAGATTTCTTCTCAGACGAAAGTGCAATTTATTGACCTTGTCGGAATAGGAAAGTGCTTTTTTAGAGTAAGTAAAACGCGTATTATTGTGAAGAGTTGGAGAACAACCCACCACATGTTATGATATGGGCTGCAAGGCACCTCATAAGATAGTGTATTTTTGACGGTACAGTCAATCAACATTCTTATCTCCAAATGTTGCTGGGTTTGTTTAATCCAGGGTTCCAAAGACTGATTATTGTTGCTGATAGTTGGCTCCAACGGGATGGAAATACAGTCCACTATGCTCTCCTTGTCCAGGAATTCTTGAATGGGGTGTTACTCCAGAGGTGGGTAGGGAGAGGATCATTGAACATGCCAGCACCGATTGAGTGGCCTCCCAGAAGCCCAGACCTGAGGTTGTGCGACAATTCCCTATGGGGAGTAGTTAAGCATCATGTCTCGAAACAGAGATACCAGACAACTAAATTTTAAAGTAAGCTCTTATAGACATTCAAGGAAATCATACAGTCCATGCTGTAGAAAATTTCACACAGAAAATTGCTCCACCTCATATTGTGGCGGGACAATGATGGTGCCCATACTGATGTTCTGGATCACTAAACAAGCTACAGAGTGGCCAAGATAAAAGGGGCCCCATGCGATACTGAACTTAAAATTTGCAGGTTTCTTAGTGTTATTTCTTAGCTTTAGTGCGACGCTCGAGCGGGAGTCGAGTGGCTATTAGTGATGATAATAATTTACTATTTTGTAATCTGTATTTACAATAAACGAGTTATAAGATATGGGGCCTCTTTTATCTTGGCCACCCTGTAGAACACGAGGGGTGATAAGACTTTTGGAACTTACTGTATATTAGTACAGAACATGGGGCTTTCTTCGGTATTAAAATTGATAATGGCGTACGGAGAATTTTATTCAAGCATTCAATCCCATACACTTTCAGAAGTATGATTTTTGTATATAAACGTATCTTCATAGTAAGTGTTTATTTGTCCATAATATCTTGCTCAATCGGAGTTAAAACCCCCTTGAGTAAGGTAGTTCGTAGCTTAACTCCGAAAAAGTGCAGATAAAATTATGAAATTGTACAGTTAAAGAATATATCTCTCTATGTACAAATACAAATTTTCATATAAATAACGAAATTCTTGTTGTTTTTTTCAGGCCTCTAAAGTGATCATGTTTGTCCAATCAGTGAATTTAATGAATATCGAGATCACAGCTATCTTCAAGTTTTTTGTTCCACTAAGAAAACTCACCAAAGCAAATTCGGAAGGAAGTCAGTGGAACATTATGGGATTCTTCTCCGACATGTGAAGAACTATCTGGCACCGTTAGTCTTGGCAATTTCTCAACAGATGATGCTCCATGTGCAGAAAGACCAAAAACAGTGACTGCTTCCAAAATTGTGGATGAAATTTATGTCATTATTCTGGAAAATCACAGAATCTCAGCAATACATGTGGCAGAGATTGTGGGCATTTCTCGGAACGCATCGGTAGCATAATTCACAAGGTCCTTAGGCATGAGAAAACTCTCGACAAAATGGGTTACCAAAAATCTGTCAGCAGATCAAAAGCGTGAAAGAGCGAGGGCATCAAGGGAAGTCATCTCTCATTTTGACTGTAATATTGACGAATTTCTTTAACTATGGACGAAAAATTAGAGTACCACTACGATCCTGAAACGAAACAGCAGTCAATGGAGTGGTAGCACTCAGGTTCCCCTCGTTCCACGAAATTCAAGAGACAGAAGTCAGCTAGGAAAACATTTGCAACAGTCTTCTGGAATAAGAATGGAGTCGTACTCATAGACTACCTGCCCAATGTTCAGACATTTAATGCAGAGTATTATTCTGCATTAGTCACAAAACTAAAAGACAATGAAAGTGCAATGCTACGGAAAATTAAAAAGAAAAGAATTTCTGTTCATTTAGGGCAATGCACCTGACCATCGAATACTCAAACACAACTGACATGCATGATCTAGGATTTCAATGTCTATATCATCCTCCTTATTATCCAGATCTAACTCCGTCAGACTATTGCTTATTCCCCGAAATCAAACAACACTTGAAAGGGCTCAATTTTGGATGTGATAGGACATTATTCATGAGCGCTATGGAACAGCGCAATGGAACAGTGGTGCGAGAAACAATCTTTAGAATTTTTTAACTAGTCTGTAAAAAATGAAACATCGTGCAAAGGAAGTGTATTGAACTTCGGGAGGAGTATGTAAAATAACTGTAGAATTTCATTATTCCACATGCGCTCGTTCTCTGTTTGGCCTCGAAATTCGTATTAATTGGGAAGCTACCTTGGCCTGATAATGTTAGAAAAATGAAGTTCGAAAGAAATGCAGTGATCATGCGTTACTTGTTGAAATATGAGGCATGTGTCCGGCCAGGAGCTCTTGTAACACCAAGTCATACTGAAGTGTTTTATTTCAGTACTAGCTGAAATACCCATTCTTCGCATGAGGGTTGTATTTGGAAGTCAATGCCTGTGAGAGTATCATCATTCACCTCTCAGCGACAGCGAAAACTATGGATTTTACACTAATATCGGTCATTTTGGATTATTTTTATGTCTCGCTCCCCCCCCCCCGCACCGGTGACCCCCGGCCAGCAGCCAAATGGGGTAAATTTGGAAGTTAATGCGATCAGAGTTTCACTATTGATCTCCGCGACCGCGAGAACTATGAATTCGACACTAATATCGGTCATTTTCTACTACTTTTACATGTCCCGGTAAACGCCCCCCGAGGCCCCCAGGTTCGAAATTTAAAAAAAAAACGGTCTGAGGCCTGGGTCAAGGTACCCGTGACTCAAATTTGGTAACTCTCAGTTCAGTCGTCTAGTCCTCAGGCTGCACAAAGGCAAACAAACTCTTTATTTTATTTACATTAGATTAGATACAGAGGTAATGCGAATTGCAAGGTGGACAATAAGGAAGTTATTATTTACAGTGTTTTCAGTTACAAGGTATTAAAGTACTGATGAATTTAGCTAACAGACAGAGTACTGAACTAACCCTGACGCTACAGTCTATGAAGAACTCTGGCAAGCCAAATAACGTACGTTCACGGGATGATGCGTAATCAGCGTATTGGCTTCCAGACACTTTACTTCTGCCTTTTTGGGACGGAGGTTGCTGCCTCTTAATTCAGAAAGCTACCAGACGGCCTGATAATGCTTGGTCAACACTGGAAAATTAGCTCTTCTACCGGGAATAAAACCAGAGACTACACACATCGAAGCAGCCGTAGCCAGCCCAAATATGTAGGGGGCGGTAGAAGTTAGGGGGCTGATGGAATCATATTATATTTCGTCACCATATTATAGTACACTGAACCGCAAAAGTATCTCCCCCCCTAAGTGCTCTAATTCCATTACTTGGGGTCCAGGACATTTTCAGTTGTGGGAACGTCTAGACAGATGCAACCCAACTTAACACGAAACATTTTCTCCACACTGACAGCAGTTGGTAGCGCTGAATCAGCTGTTAATGCAGGTAAAATTGTAAAGTAGATGACTAACGAAACATTTCTCCATTCTAAGATGAATCTCCATGGTTCGGATCGTGTTTTCCAAAAAACACCATATATTAATCTCTATATTGCTGTGTATGTATTGTATTATTTCTTTATATACTGTATGTTTAGAGAAATAAAAATACTGACCAAGCGTGAATCAGGAAATGCTTGAAAGTAGCTGAAATATCAAATCTAGAACTGCTGGAAATAAGTTTGTAAATAATTGCCTCCATTCAGAGACCTTCTCCAATTCTCCTCATTCCAACATCTTTTTTCCTTTCTGGAGGGGAGAAGATCTTGCTTGTCACACTGAGTATGTATTGAAATTGAAATTGAAACATTTGAAAAAGTTTTAACCTGGTCGGGATTCGAACCCAGGTCCGCCGAATAGAAGTTCAACACGCTAACCACTTACTTCTAGTTTTTATTGTTCATGTGCTTGTCTTTACACAAATAGTGTACAAGAAACGGACTTACTCCAGGTGTAATACAATACAATAGTTATTACATACAAGAAAAGGAATAACGAAATGTACAACAATAATCACTAAAATTAAAATAAAAATGAAATGTTAAACCCGCATCAAGAGTAGTTACTCTTTTTTACGAGAAGAAAGGAGCTTACTGCAACACCATTTCTAAAAACCAACTAAAATACTGCCTGTCCAACTCAGGGGAAAGAGCTTTCGGCGAGTACGTTTTAAGAACTCCAAGTAGGTGCGAGCATCCAGCAAAGGTACATAGCGATGGATATAGACGATTGTACACGCCATTAGAAAAAGTACAGCTTGGTGTTTAGGTTTTGGAAGTAATGAAAATCCTGAAACAATAAATGTGATACTGTGAACTGGTGTGGAGGTCGTCAACAAATGCGTCCTAAGAAGGACGTGAGGCAGTTCTAGATTGCTGGAGCACCCACACAGTGATCTACCGATGGGTCAGTGTATCCTCGTTGGTGCACTGTGAACACAGTGGGTCAGGAACACGATTCAGCTCAAATAAACGAGCGCGCACAGGGACCAACTGATGAATCACTTGAAACCATTCAACCTGTATATATGAAGGTAATACCGGGGCGGAGATATTATCCCATACCTGGGACCACATAGTCTGAGGGTATCGGTGAGGAATTCAGAGTATAATCTGATCGCAAGTCAATGAGAGAAGGAAATTATACAAGGAACGCGAAGTATGTCCCGTAGGGCATAGAACTACACCGGGGTATGTCCAGTAACGTATTAATGAAGTAATCTACTCCGGGCAATACTCAGCAAAATTAATAAACGCGGGGCTCACAGAGAATTCATAACTTGGCCAGAAACATCGTATCTATTGGTGTGTAAAGGATTCATTAGTAGCAACGGCAGTATAGAAATCGAGCATAACCCAAGTTTGACATTTCAATATTTCTGGGATTGACGAGACCAAATCCTCCCTGCGAACGGGGAAGATATAGTCCTGTACATGGAATGCGAAAATAGAAGCCACGCCAAATATTCCATAAGAATAAAGAATCAAACCGTTTAGCAAACAATTCCGGTAAGGAGAAAAGCCAGCTCGGTACCACAGTTTGGGTGCAATGTAAATATTGATGAAGTGAATACGATGGATTAAATGAAGGCGACGGAATCACTGGGAAAACAAAAGCTGGCGAATCTGTAGTAAAACGGGGACCAAATTTCTTCAAAAAGGAAGTAGGTTGTGACGTAAACGGGATACGTAGAATCTTGAACGATGTGACATGAGGTATACACGGCACCCCAGGCTCGTTAACAGGTAAATGAAAACCATTGAATTGTAATAGTTTAGTTTTCTGTACATTATACTGTAACACGGAGCAAAGTGCGAAACACTGTAATACTGTAAAAATCCGCGCCATAAGCACAGGATCCACCCCGGTGATTGTGACGTCATTCACATTCCCAAATATATTTCACTCAAGAAACGAGAGGATCCAGGGGGTGCAGGGTTGCCAACGTTGTGAGTAAAGAATCTAATGCGAGTGCAAAAAGTGACATTGACAAACTACACCCTTGAAGCAATTCCCGTTTCGGTAGAATAAGAGGGGACAGATGTCCGTTAATCTGGATGCTGAAATTGGCCGTGATATATAAATTATTAATGACCGTGCGGAGGGCTATAGAAAACCGCCAGGTTTCAAGTACCTGAAAAACAACAGTGATCTAAACTATCATATGCTTTTTCTAAATCTACAGCTAATGTAGGCCTACCCGCGGGCACCTGCCGAAAATGAAAATAAGCAAATATATCGCGCAAAGAGCGAAATGTATATGAAAGGTTATGCGTAGCATGGAGTGCCGCCTGATAGGGACTTATGTAGCTACGGATGATTGGTCGAAGTCTGGCTCTAAGCACTTTGGTGAACAACGTAAGATCTACGTGCAATAAAGAAATAGGTCTATAGTCCTGAACATAATGCGCTGCGTGGGATTTCGGAATGAGGACTAAGATGGTTGTATTACAACCCACTGCTTCGCCTCGTATTAAAGCGTTGAATAAGGTTGTAAGATAGGGACTCAGATGCGACCAATACTGTTTATAAAACTGTATATTTAATCCATCTTCTCCGGGGGCACTGCGGCCATTTGTCCGCCTGAGGACCGCGAAAATTTTACCGCAGTAATAGGATTGATAAATGTCTGACACTCGTCATTCTTGAGCTGGTGAACAAACGTGGACAAACTCAGGGGCATGTGTGTAGTCTGTGGGACGCGCATGTGCAAAGTCTGTATAGTAGCACGTGAACTCTTGTAAAATCTGCGTACAATTAGTAGTGGTAGTGCCATCTCTGAGAATAAGAGAGTGAATGGCGGTGGAACGCCGTTGTCGCAAAATCAAATCAACATGATAAATAGTTACAGTCTCCACCAGAAAATGATGATAAAAGTCTTCATGATATATATATAAATGATGATATATATATTGTGTGTGTGTGTGTGTGTCTTCTAGGCTAGTAATTAGCACTACAGACAAGTGATCAAACCAAAATAAACTACACTTTCCTTCTCAAATTAGTGTTTCCGATTTTTCCTGTTGGCGTACAGTTCATGTGACTCACGCACATGATGACTCAGTGCTACGATAAAATAATGAACCATTCAAATAAGTCGACTTTGCCTCAAAATGTTTTCATTCAATCCACATCTTGTTTCGTATTAAGCAACAAAATGTCTGTGCTTTCCTCAGCCACTATCGCTTCTTCACGCTACAAAGTATTTTATAAACATTCACTTCAATCGCCAGCTTTACCCTGAACATAGTTACCTCATAGTACCTAATACGTGAAACAAAGTTATCTTCTCATTCTTCTTCTTCTTCTACTTCTTCTTCTTCTTCTTCTTCTTCTTCTTATTATTATTATTATTATTATTATTATTATTATTATTATTATTATTATTATTATTATTATTATTATTATTATTATTATTAAAGAAGGTCTCAGCCTGTCCGTAACACTTTCATGTAAATTTATATTCACGGTGTTAATTCTCGTTCCCCATGTTATTTAATCTACATTGTTGATTTACTGGCGCTCGTGGTGCAAGGATACCAAGTTCAATTCCCGGTGGGCTCATGTGAGTGAAATCCTCTGTCTTGTATATAACTTTGGTGTTGAAAAAAGACGTTAAAATTCTAAACCAGCTCTAGTCAAATACATCTATTGTGTATACGGTGTATGCTGTCAGCGTGAAAGACTCTCAGTTCGAATCCCGGTACGGTCAGGTGCCCCATGTCTCGTATCACCTCAGTGTTACAAATGATTCTAAACATCACACAATTTATACTCAAATACACCTCAAGTAAATCAATTATATGATTGGAGCTGGCTCTCGACATTGGAGTCCTGTGTTATATATTGGTTTATTAAGCCCATATCTGCAACAGCCTCGATGGAAAAGAAATCATACTAACTTCAAACTAATTACACTAGTTAACAAATTTAAACTTTTTGTTTGTTACATGAGAAAAATCACCTGATCTTAAAGGAACTTTTTGCGCTGAATTCGAATATGCACTCGGTTTCTCTCCATCACATACAGTGTTCCCGTAACAGAGGGATTTTCGGGAAATTCCCTCAAAAATTTCCCTTTTTCAGATATTTTATTCCCCTAGCTCCTGTCCCCTTACATATAGTAACATAGAAATTATACCTGAGTATACCTTGATTTATATTTAATAAACCCTAAAAGTTTCGTAAAAATCGCTTTGTTCTTTCTAGAGAAATAAATATATTTGTATGTATACTGTGTGCACTGTTTATTGCACCTGATAGTAATGCTTTCAGATCTCCTGAGTTGGGGTAAAAACGATTTGCTTTATTACTACACAGACATAAAAATGAATATTTACAATAGTCAACAACACACTTGTATTGCTCTCTGTAAATGCTTCCAACGTATATTTTTTTAAAACGTGCAGTATATGTATATCTTAATACATATATATACAATTCTCCAAGTTTTTTCGTTTTGTTCACGAAATGGTTATCAATATTTGTTATCAAATGTAACAGAATGCAAAAGAAAGAAAGAATGGAATACAGACTCATTGTTGACAACAATGAACTAATGCAGTCTGAATTTTCCACTACGGTATCGTTTCCCCCCTCCCCCCGCGCATTTCTTTCTTTCTTGTGTTCTTGACACCTGGTGAGGGAGTTTTGTACATTTTTATATTGACGTGTGGTTTAACACTACTTCACTTTCAAAGTTGTCTTTGCTGCTAAGAGTGCTTTCATGTTTGATCTTAACGGCATTATACCCAACTAAGACCAGAAGTTTAGTTTGTGATCAGTACAATGGCGTCAAGAGGACGGCGTTCCTGTGTTAACTCACCAAATAGTTTTTGTTATGTGTGTGGCCAGTTTGTAGTTAAAGGACAGTGTAGATCCATTACGCCATCGGTGAAACTAGCATATTATATATATTTCAGATGTCGTGTGGGAGATCAGGACAAAACTTGGGCACCCAACATAATTTGTGCGTCGTGCTACGTCACTTTACTTGCATGGGCCAAAGGGAAACGGAGGTTCATGAAATTTGCTGTACCAATGGTGTGGAGAGAACCCACCAACCATCTGGATGATTGTTATTTTTGTCTCACAGTAGTTAAGGAACATTCTAAAAAAAGCAAACATACAATAAGTTATCCCAACGTTAAATCCGCAATTAGACCTATTCCGCACGGGGATGAACTTCCACTTCCCGAGCCCCCTACCAACTGGGAAGAGATATGGCCAAAAGACTCTGATGATGATCATGACCTTGATGAACCATCGACATCAACATGTACATCCAAGGATCCAACGTTCATCCCTGACTGTGTTCGCGAGCCACATTTCATCCGGCAATGTGAACTTAATGACCTAGTCCGTGATTTGCACCTGACAAAACAAGAGGCGGAACTTCTGGGATCAAGGCTCCAGCAGTGGAACTTTTGGATGCAGAAACGAACATATCAGTGTACAGGAAAAGGCATGTTCAATTTTCAAGCTATTTCTCAATGCAAGATAATGTGTGCGTATGTACGGATATAAATGGGTTGATGGCGGAGCTAGGAATTCCTTACGTTCCAGAAGAATGGAGGCTATTTATCAATGCGTCAAAGGTCAGCCTTTAAGCTGTCCTTTTACATAATGGAAATAAAAAGCCTTCTATACCACTTGCGCACTCAGTGAAGATTAAGGAATCCTATGACACCATGTCAACTTTGCTAAATCTTATAAATTACAAGGACCATTGTTGGCAAATATGTTGTGATCTCAAGGTAGTTGGTATTTTATTAGGACTGCAGTGCGGTTACACGAAGTACCAATGTTTTTTATGTTTATGGGATAGCCGAGCTGATGACAAACATTATGAAGTGAAGGAATGGGAACCTAGAGTGAATTACGTACCTGGAGAATGCAACGTCAAATACGGTCCTTTGGTAGATCCTAATAAGATATTACTACCGCCACTTCATATCAAGTTAGGACTTATGATAAACTTTGTCAAAACCATGGACACATCTGGTGAAGGTTTCAAGTATTTGCGAGATAAGTTCCCTAACCTGAGTGATGCTAAGATTTCAGCGGGAGTGTTTATTGGTCCCCAAATTAGGAAATTAATGCTTGATGATAGCTTTGACAGCAAGTTAAACAGTGCTGAGCTAGCTGCCTGGACAGCATTTAAGTGTGTTGTGCGCAACTTTCTGGGCAATAACAAAGCTGAGAGTTACACAGAAATCGTACAGGACATGATACAGAAATACAAAGAGTTGGGTTGTAGGATGTCTTTAAAAATCCACTTTTTGCACTCCCACCTCAGCTTCTTTCCTGCTGGCCTAGGTACTCTCAGCGACGAACAAGGGGAAAGATTCCACCAAGATATAATGGCAATGGAGAAAAGGTACCAGGGACGATGGGATCCTTCAATGATGGGGGACTATTGTTGGGGTCTTGTTAGAGAATGCAACATTTCTTACAAAAGAAGGAAGTAGTGTACGTTTTTGTAACCCAATGGAAGTTGCATATTTTGTGATAGTTTTGATTGTCTTTTCATGACCTTTTGGTAAATTTGTATTATTGTTTATTGTAAATTGTCACACTTGTAAATTATATTGTATTATATTTTATATATGTGTTTGTGGTAATAAAGCAAAACGTTTTACCTCAACTTAAGAGATCTGAAAGCATTACTATAAGGTGCAATAAACAGTACACACAGTATACATACAAACATATTTATTTCTCTAGAAATAATAAAGCGATTATTACGAAACTTGGAGGGTTTGTTAAATATGAATCAAAGTATACTTAGGTATAATTTCTATGTTAGTATATGCAAGGGGAAAAGATCTTGGGGTGTAAAATAAACGAAAAGGGAAATTTTTGAGGGATTTTCCCGAAAATCCCTCTGTTACGGGAAAATCGTACGTGATGGAGAAAAACCAAGTGCATATTCGAATTCAGCGCAAAAAGTTCCTTTAAGAACAGGTATTTTCTTTTATGTAACAAAACCTTTGTTAACTAGTGTTATATTTCTAAAACACAGCAGTTCTTCAATAAGTATCTTTAAAGCATAATTACAAGACGCTGAACTCAAAATACAAACATCTGCATCGCTTTCCTCCATGCAAACAATATAGTTATGTACAGCTCTCCAATTCAACATGCACGAATTAGTTGTTTAGTTCATAGTAAAATCACATTCTAACTGTAAGTAGACTGGTATATATTATCATTGTTTAATCTCACAATCATGAAGGTCCATACAGAATATAATTTAATCACAGTACCCCAACCATTTATCCTCACATATAATATACAATATAAGAAGCACCTATTATATGGTGGGACGTCAAATTATCCGAAAACACAAAATATGCGAGTGATTTCTAAGTTTTGACCCACGATGTGTATAATGAATATCGAGATATCGATATGATATCGTTAATATTATTTAAGAGTACGACTCTAAAGCAAGGGAATATTATTCCAATGAGATCACCTGGGTCGTCATGATCTGAAAAGGCCAGACAAATCGATCCTAGGTGAAAAGACTACTAAATGTGTTTTCTGCGGGATTGTAAATCACGAATTTGTTCCATGTGCTAATAACTGATAATAAAAAGTCCTACATAACTTGTTACATCGGTCTCGCAACCTCATTCTCCGTGACAAGTTGATATTAACATTATGACAATGTTTCGTGTGATACTTCATGAATGATATCTGACTTCTTGGCCAAAACCAACATTCCCATCGTACATCCCACCTACTCGTCGGGTCTAGCTCCGTATTACTTTTTCTGTTCCCTACACTGAAATCCACTTTAAAAGGGAAACAATTTGACATTTGTCACGACATCCAATATAACACAACATAACACACATCCAATATAACAATATAACTCAAGAACGTCCTAGATAGGTGTGTCAGGACTTCTTGCATTCATAAATAATATCTCTGAAATCGGTGTCTAAATATAGCAAAAAAGTAGTTTCAATATTAACAAAGATGAAAAGATGGGTTAGTTAGTTGTTCCTATTATTATTATTTCTTTTTCGTTTTAGTTTAACGTCTAATGATTATACTCCAAGGAAAACGGTAACGATAATAAAGGACGGTAATGATGGAATGGAGAAAGTAAGAAGACACTGGATAATCCCAAGAAAACTCAAGCACACAGTGCTTGTCCATCACCAAGCCTATTTGGCGTTTACTGGAATCGAATCAGAAACCCAAAGACCAGAGGTGAGTGATCTAAACATGATTTTTACATTATCAGCCGGGGAATTAAACAAATAGCCCATGTATTGGCTATGTTGTGAAGCTGGTCCGTAAGAGGACTGATTAGGAGTGAATTTTTCCGTTTTGTGTCTTTGTGCATTACTCAGTTTATGACAGACAGGATCTAGTATTAACGTAGGGTTCGAACAACGACAAGAGTTTGGATACGGTTCAGTTGGTGGGTGCACAGACTATTATGCAACTTCAACCCTCACAGCACAGGCTGTTCTTCACAAATCTCGTCTTCAAAAGTGCTACATTAGAGAATCATGACACCGACCACGCTGGTAACTATTCATGCATTATGCAAAAGAAACTTCAATGTTTGTTTCTATTTCGGAGCCAGCTACCTGTTTCCATTAGTGTGGTGTAACAGATATATACAGATGGTGATCAGAAAAATGGAAACACCTGAACGATATTGCAACTTACCATATTAATATGGTGTCGAGCCACCTTTCGCCTTCAGAACAGCCTTGATGCGACGTGGGATGGAGGCATAGAGGTCGTGAATGGTAGCAAGTGGAATTTTACACCATTCCTCGTGCAGGGCATCGGCCAGCTCTGCGAGAGAGGATGGAGGTGAAAATCGTCGCCGGAGTCGTGTTTCCAAGACGGACCACAGATGTTCAATTATGTTGAGATCTGGGGATTGGGTGGGCCAGGGGAGGTGTTGAACTTCATCCCGATTTTCCTCAAACCACGCTGCAACAACGCCAGCTGTGTGAATAGGTGCATTATCATCCTGAAGATTGCGTCATTGTCCGGGAACAACATCCGGACCATAGGATGCAAGTGGTCTCCTAAAATTGCGACATAATCGTTGGCAGTGATTCATCCGCTAAGTGTGACCACAGGACCCAATGAAAACCATGATATGGCGGCCCACAGCATCACCGAGCCGCCGCCATGTTTCACAGTTGGGCGGAGACACTGCAGATCATAAGCTTCTTTGGGCGTTCTCCGCACATAAACACGGCCCGTGGTTGGGAATAGGGTGAAGGATGACTCATCCGATCATATCACACGTTTCCAGTCCTCAACGGTCCAAGTTGCATGGTCGCGGCACCATTTGCGGCGTGCGAAAGCGTTATGGTCCCTGATGAGCGGTTTGGCCCGTGCAACACGACCCCGTAAGTTCATGTCATGTAATTTGCGGCGGACTGTGATTGTCGAAACAGGGTGGGGGAGGTGCTGATTGAGTTCCTCCGTCACTTGCTCCGCAGTGGCACGACGGTTCTGCGTGACAATGCGCTTTAATACCCGACGTGACCTGTCACTCATGATTTTCTTCCGCCCACTGTTCCGCTTCCCCGATGTGGTTTTCCCGTGTGTTGTGTAGGCCGTCATCACCTTCGACACTGTCCCACGCGACACACCTAACACAGTAGCCACTGCCGTCACACTCACTCCACATAACCGCGCACCAACAATTTGCCCTCTTTGAAAATCTGAGAGGTCTCCCATTTTACACTATCTCCGTCTGCTGCAGCCACTGGACACTGCTGTTCCACTGCGTCTGACGTAGTATGGAGACCTACCTAACACACCACCACCAGCGGTCCGACGCTGCGGGCGCCACGACACCACTGCCAACCCATACATCTGACGTGTTGCCAACTACAGGTGTTTCCATTTTTCTGATCACCATCTTTATATATATACATATATAGCGTAGCGTAGGAATGGGTAAAAGTTGTTTTTATAAAAATCGGAAACCGGTTTCTAGAAAAACCTACATTTCAGTTTTCTCTAAAACCGATTCGGTTTTCACCAAAGACATAAAACTATTTCTGTGGGAACGGAATCGGTTTCCAGAGAACAACGGAACACTGTTCTGGTCGGAAATAGAACCACTTTTGGACAAACAAATCGATTTCGATGAAAAAACTGAACCGGTTTTGAAAAAATCGAAACAGGATTCGGTACAAAAACCGAACCGGTTTTTAAGAAATAAGAAACTGGTTTCGGCAAAAAACAGTTTTTTGAAAATTTTTAAAACCCAGTTTCAGTTTTCCTAAAAACCGAAAACCGGTTTCTGTGCCCACTACTAGATTAGCGTCTCTTTCTTTAGCTGGTTTTAGCATCTAGGCTATATGAGACGTGGATTCCGAAACGAGCTTCTGCAGGAAATCGAAGCCGGGTTTCCTGTGCCGTGGAGATGCATACATTAGCCTCTGCATCTTTCTGAAGCCTCTCTTCCGAACTTACGGTTAAAAAATATATAAACTACGAATGAGAGAGGATGAATTTTTAGAGAGATTAATTTTGGAAATTTATGGGAAACAAATGAAAAGATTTTGTCAATTAGAGCGCAGCATAAAATTAAAGCTTTGCTTAGCCCAATGTATCCCAGCTTCGTATTTTAAATTCAATATCTTTTATTTATTTCTTTACTTATTTTCCTTATTAATAATTATACTTAGGTATATGTTATTCTATTAGAGTTAATTAACTATCTCTATGATGATGATGCACTTTATATGATGATGCACTTTCTGTCACCTTAGCATTTCCAGTTAATCAAGAAGATAGCACATGTGCCTTTGGTGCACATTGTCCTAGATTGGGTTTCCTATGGGAGAGGATAAAAATCTGAATCCATTGCTGTGGTTTGGATTCCACCTTAAATTGTAAGTCCACGTCTTATATAGTCTCATTTCTAAAAGAGATGCTATTTTTAAAAATTTGTATCACCTTGTATCATGCATTGAATATTAAATAAACCTTTAATAATTAAAATATAATTTATATGTCTATGTATGTGTAAGTCTGTCATCAGATTTTCACATTGAAATAGGTCATCTAGAGCCTTCAAATTTTAAACACAGATAAATCTTCACCATACTTAAACGCGTACGAATCCTTTTTTTCTTTTCTTTCTTTTTTTCTTTTTTTTTACATTAATTTTTGGCTCGAGAGGGTTGCGTAGGGGGAGTAAAAATGTATACGAAAATATATGCAGATTTCTTGGTTTCTAAGAACATACCGACTTGTGAAACCGTATTACATTTTGGATGTGCAGGCTTTTATAACAGGGTATGCAGGCTTAAAATGAACAAATGTTAGGATAAATATCAGAGCATTTCTTACAAAATTAAACTGTTTTAACTTTATGACAAGGGTTCTAGCTGCCTATCTTTATTTTATTGTTATTGTGTATATTCAGTGTATTTTTATGTTATAATCTTTTACTCAAAGAACCAGTCTTTTACATTAAAATATGACAATAAGTGAAAGAGATTTTTGCATGTCAAGGTCAAATTTTAAGTAAGGTTGTTTCATTATTTTAAATGGTAGTTAAATTAGACTTTAATTTGCATAGTTCTTTTAATTGTATATTTTGAGACTGGCAGCTTTCTTTTATTTTTTGTTTTATATATCAGTGTGAACCTTATAATTTTAATATATTAATCTTCTGACAAAGGCTTTAACCTGCTCTAATAGTCATTTTACGTTATATAATTTCTGGTCTGTTTAAAATGATTATATAATGATTTTAACATAGTGCTGTATTTTTGCTTATGAGCTGTTCATAGCACTTAAAATAAAGTTATTATTATTATTATTATTATTACTATTACTATTATTATTATTATTATTATTATTATTATTATTATTATTATTATTATTATTATTATTTATTAAAGATAAAATAAACTAGAATAGAAATTTCTTACAGTCTCGTTAGAACTCATTAAATATGTTGTTTATTGGTAGTACACGTACAGCTACCGGTACCATGCGTTCCATTTTGACTAAGATAGTCCCGGTTGGAGTCTCTTGTTCCCGTATCCTGCAGGTCTTCACTTTGTCTCGGCTTCAAGCCGTGATAATGTTTTCACCTTTTTTGTGTGTCCTATCCTCATTATATACATATTACTCTAAAATATGATTTTGAATATTACAAACTTTTCTACTAACAGCTGCATATTACGCTTGAATATTGATAGTGAGTGCCACGCTACTGCATACAGTTCATATTGGATCGAACATGCATGAAATCATTATTCACCGCTCAACCGCGGGGGGAGAAAGTCCATCGGATCTGGACCTCCAAACTTTGTAACTCAACATACATTTGTACAATTTCTCATTAAAACCATACTTGTTTAAAGGAAAACGATTTATGTAGCATGAAAATTTGATCTTACACTTCATCTGTACTTTTTCTTATAAAAACGATCTAGTTCTATATTTTTTCTGAAAATATAGATGGAAGTATTTTATAATTATTTATCGTCCCTTCGGGTGCAGAATAAAAGAATACCTGTTCAATATTACATAGACATAATGGTTTGTAGTTTTAGGCCCTTCCCCGAACGATTGGACGAATTCCAACAAAAGTTTCTAGGTACGCGCATCTGTTAGTCATACAACCAACAGGAACGAAATGAGATAATTGAAATACAGTGAAATCTTTCAGTTTTACATCCCAGGATTATGCCCTGTAGTCTAAAGGAGACGGTGATGATGAGAAATGAATGAAAAATGATGGAATGAAGGAAGTGGGAGAAAATGAGAGAACCTCGTTAACCCCTCCCCCCCCCACACACACACGGTATTTATTCATCAGAAAATGAGATAAATAATAGCTGTTATGTTGGTTAAGTACTTTCTACCGATGGAGAGAGTGAGTGTAAAGTTCCCAGCAAAGTGTGCCGGTTAAAAAAAATAACTCCCATAAAACAAAGTGTCACAGTTTTGAACAGCAAAAAATATGTTAATATATAAATTTTCATAAGTTGTTGTTTATTGAAGTTGAGCGTCCTATTTCAGTATCGAAACTATATGACACGTGAACCTACAGTTGAAGGTGGAATCCGAATCACTATAATGCGTTCAATGTTTTATATTGCCCTCCCACTGGGAATTGAACCCGGGACTACGTTCACCAAAGGCGCACGCAAAATTCTTAAATGTACAAAAGTTAATAAAAATATAAATAAAAGCACTTATATGTAAACAAGGCGTATAGATAAATGAACATGATTTGCCACGTGTGAATATTATGTAACATTTTACCAGGATTGGATATTGAATGAAAACGGTTGAAAGCAAATGACTTCAAAAATTGTTAAATCAATCATTGAATCTTACCTTTCAAACAGATGTTTGTTTCCTCTTTCGTAAGGCGTTACTGTAGAAGATATAATGATGATAGAACATTGTTAATCAATTTTAGATCAGTAACCAAGAGCTACTTGCAAGAATGAATTTAAGCTTCATTATTTCAGAACAAAACGAAAATAAAATTAAAGCTTTAATATTAGAGAAATTCTGAAAAACTTTAGATTGAATGGAAGGATGGAGAGCTCATAAGAAACTCATTTGAATTACAAATAATTTAGGAAGAGGAAAGAAATTACAGGAAAGGGTGGTTGGAAGTTGGGTTGGATAAAGATGTTGTCTTAACAAAATATAATATTTTGTTAGAAGAAATTCCTTCACAGCGCTCTTTTTGCGTAGTTTGGGGAAAAAATGGCAGTATGTTACCAACTTGATAAATAATTGTGAACTACGTGGAATAAGATAAGCGTTGTATAGAAGCGGTTTATACAAGGGTGTATCCAAAAGTTCCAGGACTGAATCTGTAAAATTAAAGTTTCTTACCTTTGAAGTTAAATTTCTTCACCACCTTCAAAGTATTCCCCTTTTGCATTAATGCAGCGGTCCCAGCGTTTCTGCCATGCTTGGAAGCATTTCTTGAAGTCCTTTTTTGGAATAGTATCAAGAACCCGCTGCTATTCTTCTTAAATTTCTGGAATGGTGTCGAATCTTCGCCCCTTCATCCGAAGCTTCAGCTTTGGGAGAAGAAAAAAATCACAGAGGGCCAGGTCAGGTGAGTATGAGGATGCAGAAGCACTGTCATGTTATTCTTAGCCCAAAACTGCGCCACTTTAACAGACCAGTGTGCAGGTGCATTGTCGAGGTTACCGTTATGCCATTTCTATGGCCTTTTGCATTTTCACACAACTTTCTTACGAAGTCAGAAGTCTGCATTGACCGACTGCAGTTCAGTTTCTGGGTCGTAAGCATAAACGATGCTCTCATCGCCTGTAATGACGTTTAACCCATGCCACACATAATTTGATGCACGCCCTTTGTTCTTCAATTTCCACCATGCCGCCGAGACAAGCAAAAACCCAGACGGCTAATGCAAAACACACACGAAAACATGTACAACATTCAAACGTTTTCATTTCACTTCAAACCACGCTACTCGGCACACTGGCTCACAAGATACTACCGCAACACATCCTAGCGGGAAACTCGTGAACTGCAAGCAGTATGCATGTTATGAGCACTGTTCTAGAACTTTTGGGTACAGCCTTGTATATCAACGATAAAGTAGAAGCGAGGAAAGACGGGACAGGCGCTTCGTTAACAGTACGTTGTTTATCTATTACAGAAAAGAAGCAATAATGGGAATGGCTAACGAAGCTTTTGGAAAATAGGACAGACAGATCAAATGTTGTATGGGATATTGTATAGCCAGCCACAGAAGTAATTATAGAGTACCAGGAAAAGTATCTCCTCCCTAATTGCTTCAATTTCATTACTTGGGGTCCAGCTAATTCGCAGTTGTGTGAACGACAGGATAGATGCAACCAAACTTACATGTACCTTCTCTCGGCACTGACAGCAGTTGGTAGCACTGAGTAAGGTGTTTATGTAGGTAAAAACCTAAAGTAGGTGACTAAAGAAACAGCTCTCCATTCTAAGATGAATCTCTATAATTCGGATCGCGTTGTCCAATGAACACCACATATTATATTGTTGTGTACATAATGTATTATTTCGTTATATACTGTATGTTCAGAGAAATAAAAATACTGACCATGCATGAATCAGAAAAAGCTTGAAAGTAGACGAAAATATCAAAAAATGGAACAACTGCTGGGAATAAATTTGTAAATGATTGCCTGCATTGACATACCTTCTCCAATTCTCCTCATTCCAACATCTTTTCCTTTCTGAAGAGGAGATCTTAGTTGTCACACTGACTATTAATTAAAATTGATATTGAAACATTTGAAAAAGTTTGAACTGGCCGAGATTTTAACCCGGGTCCACCGAATAAAAGTTAAATGTGCTAAGCACTTACCTACCGCGTCACTTCATTTTCTAATTAAACTATTACCTAGTTAAAATCATTGCATGGAACACTATACATGCTCGTATAAGGAGATGTTCTTTATGTGAGTGTCACAATGACTTACTCGAGGTTTCCTTCTTTAACTCAAAAACAAGTCATATAGACCTTCGTCAATGAATAAAATAACACGAAACTTTCTTCAAGTTGAGGCTACCTCATCGTTTTTAACGATCGTCCCGATTTACATTACTACTATTCTTGCTTACCTTAACTTCTAATTTCCAAAGAAGAAAAGACGGCAGATATCATGTTCGCATTCTTTGAATTGTATCAACACGTGTAGAAATAGAAAGTTCCTTTTTTTATCTTCCGTAACTACTAGTTTCTTACCTTTCTATGAGCAATTACTGCAGAGTGATAAAACATAAAACTCGTATGACAGAAACTGGCGTTCGAATCACGTCATGGCAATTATTTTTTATTGGAAGGTATTGTTTACGTAATTGGTATTGTAAATCTGTTATTCGATTATTATTATTATTATTATTATTATTATTATTATTATTATTATTATTATTATTATTATTATTATTATTATTATTATTATTATTATTATTATTATTATTATTATTATTGAAAAGACGGGACCTGGCTACATATTTTATATTTTATGAAATTCTCATTGAATTTCAAGTGAATTTGTTGATATGAAACATCAGAAATGGTGAATTGCTATAAACATTAATATTTCTAGCAGTAGTAGGAGTAGAAGAAGTACTCGTAGTAGAAACTTATAAGCAATTGCTGGAAAACGTTTGTGTTTGATCATTCGTATGGTTGACCTATATTAACGATATGCCTTATGTATTCATCAAGTGTTCGCTAAATACGTCACATTCCCACACAGTACCAATCAAGATTGATACGGCTAACGTGATCTTTCGTAGTTCATTTTTCTATCGCGATTGCGCTGAAGAAAGTGTCTCAATACTAAGACTGAGAGAAATTGAATGTTTTCCATGTTATCTTACATTGGAAATATCAATATTACAAACGATAAAAATTTCCTTTCATTATCCAACAGGAATCGAACCCGCAAGCACCGTGTTATGAAACCAACGCTTATCCCACTACTCTAAGATATCGCTAAGGGAGAAAAAATTAGTGTGAATCGTCTTCAGCAAATTACAAACTTTTACGATTATAATATTTGTAAACTCCTGTTTCGATCATAATAAAATAGAAAGTATTATGTGGAAACAATCAGGGGTAAAAGTGGATCTGAAAAGAGTGTCACGCTGTCAGCCGTACCTATCTTCGCCTATTGTATTTTGCTAGAAGGTAGGTGTACACCAAAGATATTTTCTGGAAGTGGGGTGACGGATGTCCCCTCGTTCACCCTTACTTTTATCCCTGAAAACAATAGCCAAAAGCATTCAAATCTAAACTGTCAAAGAAAATTTGTTGAAAATTGGTGATAAAAGTAGTATTAGTGGATGCTGTATCAGCATTTAGATATGAAAAAGTTTAAAGCCTTCTTGAGCATCGAGGCTAAATTGTTATGTGAGACTACAGTTTAAATATATCTCTTTGGGTATTTTTTTTATAATTAAATTCTTTCACGAGCCATTAAAATGCATTGCAGATTGTCGAGCTCAACATCTTATCCAGTCTACTCAATATTGGAAAAATAAAAATCTCTAATCGTTGGTTCGCGGAGACGTGATGTGTGGCCCGCGCACTCAAATGTACTTTTTGTATATATTTTCTGTTGTTACGTTATTTTGTATGGAAGTTATCTATGAAAGACTTCTATCTTAGGAAATTTGGAAATTTGGAGGCTACTCTTCAGGGCCTCGTACCCAGGCATTGAGTAACTTCATACAGCTATATTCAATATTTGTAATATATATTACGTTATGTCTTTTGGGATTCATTCTTTTTTAAAATAGGCCATTAAACTTCGAATGCTAAAATGAAGTCCTGTTGTTATTTATGCACTTATAGCCATGCATTCTATAAAAGAAATTATAAATGACATGTTGCCATGGCCATACCTCTCATATATATATATATATATATATATATATATATATATATATATATATATATATATATATATATATATATATATATACAGGGTGGGCCATTTTAATTAATCCACGGAAATATCTGAAAAATGATAAAACATGGAAGAAATGTTTCAAGTACACGTTATATATTGCTAAGGGGGAAACCCAATTCCGCCAAAAGTACCCCTCCCCGCCCCCTCTAAATGGGGGTAATGGGGGGTAACTGAAATGTCAAATGGGAACATGGGTCGAGTAATACCTCGTTCGAAAGGTCTTGGAAAACTGAGTAACGCTGTACCTAAAGATGTTCCATATTTTGCACCGGTTTCAAAATGGCCGCCATAATATGGTTCGGAAACTAAAGTACCCGTAGTGTGAAAACCATGGAAGGTAAATGAATGGAACAAAATTGAAATACGTAAATATCATAGGGCATATCGAACGGTGTGGTCTCTGTGATCCCAGTGGCCTCCCTAAAGGGGTCTTGGGGGCTAACTTCAAAATTTCAAATAGTAACATGAGTCGAGTAGTACCTCGTTCGATAAATCTTGCAAAATCTAACATATTGCAGGAGAAAACGATTGATGTGAAATGGCAGTGTTCTCAAAAGGCCGCCAAAACATAGTATCCGTGTCAGAGAAAAGGTTTAGTACCCGTAGTATGAAAGCGATTGGAGATAAATCAACAAAAGAAAAACTGGAGTAGCTAACTGACGTAAGGCACATCGAGAGGTGTTGTCGGGGTGACTCCAAGGGCCAACTGAAAGGTATCCGGGGCCAACTTGAAAATTTCAAATAGCAGCTTGAAGCGAGTAACATCACGTTACATAGAAAAATTAATATCAAACAGCTTCTGTAAGAAAATTTTCGACATGAAACACCGTTTTCAAAATGATCGCAAAGACATGGTGACTGTGTCTAAGAAAACGTCTAGTGCCCATAGTATGAATACGGTTAGACATAAATGAAAATAACGAAAATTAAATAGGAAAACCACGGAGGCGTTCCAAGGCTCGAGAATAATACAACAGAGATAAAAATATTAGAGTAAAATTGCCATAATATATAGAGAGAAATCCAAGTCCTGCAAAATAATCTCTCCCTGCGCTCTGTATGTGAGTGAGGTGGAAAGTAAAGTGAAAGTTCAAACGAGGACTCTACTTTAATTCGTAAATTAAGGCTAACCTTACAAATAGGTATGGTGTGGTTGAAACATTTGTTTGTAAGGATGACGCTGTGGTGACTAAAAAAAAGAGAAACTTTTATGCAATGCGTGCTGGTTATTCAGAAAGCATTTCGGGGATGTACGTACACACCGTTTCGTCCCTCAAGCTCACAATATGACATGAATGCTAATAGTTAATCAAAATGTAACTGTGGCCATCCGCGTTAACTTAGTGCACCAATTCTCTATGCATGAAGTTTGCCTTCCAAACAGCATTGGGTAGGTCAAGCGTACGCCCGAACCGTTGTCCGGTCGGACATTGAAATTTTGAAGTTAGCCCACAAGACCCCTTCAGGGAGGCCACTGGGATCACAGGGATTACATCATTCGATATGCCCTATGATATTTACGTATTTCAATTTTGTTCCATTCATTTACCTTCCATGGTTTTCATACTACGGGTACTGGAGTTTCCGAACCATATCATGGCGGCCATTTTGAAACTGGTGCACAATATAAAATATCTTTTGGTACAGCGTTACTTAGTTTTCCAAGACCTTTCGAACGAGGTATTATTCGACCCATGTTCCCATTTGACATTTCAAAGTTACCCCCGTTACCCCCATTTAGGGGGGGCAGGGAGGGGTACTTTTGGCGGAATTGGTTTTCCCCCTTAGGAATATATAACGTGTATTTCAAAAAATTCTTCTATGTTTTATCATTTTTCAGATATTTCCGTGGATTAATTAAAATGGCCCACCCTATATATATATATATATATATATATATATATATATATATATATATATATATATATATATATATATATATATATATATATATGTATATATATATATATATATATAGTATAACCTCGTTAACACGAACTCGCTTAAGACGAACACTCGGTTAGGACGAACAAAATTTCGGTCCCGGCATCGCTGTACGTTATCTTATAGGAAGTTTTATCGGTTAACACGAATTTCGGTTAGCACGAATTACGAAATAATTTTTAGTCCCTTGAGTCAGTAAAGGTTTTCATTTAACACGAACTTTCAATCCTTTGTTTTTTTACATCATTTTTTTTTTTATTTCAGATTTTACTCCAGATCAGTTTTTGTCATACAGTATTTATACAGACGAAAATTGCCTTGTAAATAAAACAAAAAACAGAAACAGTTATCTTTCCTCTCTTATGTGGTGCTGATTCTGTCCTCCGTGAAGCGCTGAACATGCAGGAGCTTGGTAGACGAGCTACTGGAGGCAGCTCGAGACAAAACATCTTCTCTCCCCTGTAACTCCAAACTGGTGACAGCAGTCGTAAATACCTTTCCGTTACTAGCGGTACCCAACTTCCTAGCGGAGTTATCAATTTTATAACATGACCTGGATTTTCTGCGTGGAAGCTTTTTTCTTTTAATCTTCGAAGATAGGATAATAAGCTTACTGTAGTGTTTTCACTTTTCAAAGGACGGTACCGAGACCGAAGCTAGTCTCGATCTCGATCTGAACTCGAATTTGAGACCGAGCCGTGCTTTTCGAAATCGATACGAGACCGAAACTCTCAACCTCGTCTCGATACAATTCTGTGGATGGTATCAAGACGGAGAAGAGTCTTGGTCTCGTCTCGAATTTGGAGCCGAGACGAGACCGAGACTACTCAGTCTCGTCTCGATACCATCTCTAGTGTTTTCTATGACATACATAATATACTCTAGTGGCATGTATAGTCTGTATACTGTAGTGCGTATGTATGGAGAAAATGTATTTGAATAATAAAATTTGGGTCCCCGGTTAACACGAATTTTTTTAACACGAACTCCTGATTTTTCAGTCCCTTTGAATTCGTGTTAACGAGGGTTTACTGTATATATCTGTTACATAGAATTAGTACTACTTCTGTGATAGTATGTGAAAATAATAATAATAATAATAATAATAATAATAATAATAATAATAATTATTATTATTATTATTATTATTATTATTATTATTATTATTATTATTATTATTATTATTATTATTATTATTATTATTATTATTATTATTATTGACTCAACGGGCCCAAGCGGACATTCCCGCCTTCCTGCCCTGGCCAGTCCGCTCCTGGCAGCGAGAACTTCATTTTGGCCGCACTGCTTCGATTCATGGCGAAGAATCAGGATGCATGAACTACCGCCAGTCATGTGCATGCGGTTATTATTATATTATTTTTTCCAGACGAATTCCTTCTAAAGTGAGCTCCGGGGTCAAGAGTAACCCTGCCTCTACAACGTGAAGTGAAAAATCTGGAAATGAGTGTGTATAATTGTATGAATTTCGATTGCGAGTATCGCCGATCATTAGAAAGTGAATATGGGAGAACTATGACAAAGTAAATAGTTGCACACAATTTTATTATAAAATTAAGTGGGAAACCCATTTTATCTTATCCCAAGCGTTTGTCGTCGAATATACATGGTTACAGGAGCATTCTGTTGACCAAATTATACAACGATATTGTATATCTGATATCTGTGAATTACTTCCATTTTTAATTGTAGCTATTTTGGGCAACGGTGCTTAAAAGTGCACAATCTGTTGTGAAGAAGAAGAAGAAAATATGTAGAATATATGTTGAGATATATAGATATTTATATAATGATAGTTACAGTTTCGTGTTGCTATGACGACAGAAAGTTTTTCATGGAGATTTGAGAATAAAAGTAAGTTGTGCTGTATATAATATTAATGAGTGATAATAGATGGTTCTTGCAAAAAAATATATATAAACTAAATGTGCTAATGGTGGTGTGTTATTTATTTTAATCTTCAAACTGGGTAGTATAAAATATAACGAAAATCTCGTTATATAATAAATGGTGTTTTCTGCCCAGGAGATACCTTGAGATTGGTTGAAGCAAAGTAAGCAATCTCATAAATAACCGTCAACACGGAGCATACTTTATTAAGATGTAAAAGGAAAATTTATCGTAACCTTAAAATGGATATACACAGAGTTGAAAGTATTAATGATGAAGTTGGTGATGTTGAAACACCAGGATTGGATACATCAACGAATGTGGCTGGCCTTATAAAACACCTAGGTCAGCAAATGAATACTAAATTTGAGCAATTGACATAGCAAACACAGCAAATGGATACTAAATTCGAACAAAACTTAGAACAAATTACACAGCAAATGAATACTAAATTTGAGCAATTGACACAGCAAACACAGCAAATGGATACTAAATTCGAACAAAAGTTAGTACAAATTACACAGTCTATGACACAGCAAATGGATAATAAATTAAATGCTGACGTCTTTTTCATCAAATACTCTTGAATGGTCTTGAACAAGACTCTTGTTCAAGTTTTCTTGGATCGTCTACAAGCAGTATTACAGCAAGATTGTCAGTATTATTTCTTCTTGGCAAGGATTTGCCTTTGAAGTTCTTTTTACTGTTAGAAGCATAATAGTTGTTCAGAGTCGATCAATATTAAAATTGATTCTTACGTCTGAAATCAACCTTCATAAGCGGTATTAAATATTGGCGTGTGCTATGTAGTTACGCCCAGCCGGATAACGACGGGTTAGATATACATAATTTTAGTTTAAATGTCTTAACACGCGTTACAGTAACTAAAGGAAATTTTTACCATTTGCAATATTGATATTTCCAATCTGAGATAACATGGACAATATCGACAATATTCAGTGCACTTGCAATAGAAAAGTGAAATACAAAAGATGACATCAGCCATATCATCCTTGATTCGTACTGTCTGGGAATGAAACGTATTTAGCGAACAATTGATGAATATGTAAGACATATCGTTAGTATAGGTCAACCATATGAATGATCAAACACAAACGTTTCCCATCAATTGCTTATAAGTTTCTACTACGAGTACTTCTTCTACTGCTACTCCTGTCAGAAATACTAATGTTTAAAGCAATTCACCATTTCTGATACGTTTCATACCAACAAATTGACTTGAAATTCAATCAAACACTTCATAAGTCTCGACTTTCCAATAATAATAATAATAATAATAATAATAATAATAATAATAATAATAATAATAACGGAATAATAGAATTACAATACTAATTACGTAAATAATATATTGCAATAAAGTTAATTGCCAGGACAGGATTCGAACCCGGGTGTCTACCATACGAGTTTTATTCTTTACCACTCTCCTAACAATTCCTCACACAAAGATACGGAAGTAAACTAGAAGTTGCAAAAGATTAAAATAGAACGTTCTACTTCTACATGTGTTGATACAATTCAAAGAATGCGGACATAATGTCTCCTGTCTTTTCTTCTTTGGAAATTAGAAGTTACGGTGAGCAAGAATAGTAGTAATGTAAATCGGGACGATCGTTAAAAACGATGAGGTAGCCTCAACTTGAAGAAAGTTTTGTGTTATTTTATTCATTGACGAAGGCCTATATGACTTGTTTTTGAGTTAAAGGAGGAAATCTTGAGTAAGTCATTGTGACACCAGGCACGTAGCAAGGATTTCGTAATAGGGGGGTCCGTGACGAAATACTGTGGTTATCACACCAGGGGCTCGATCATTCTATACTATTTTACTGGCAACATATATTGGTGTGTTTAGCCAAGATTTCGTCATGGGGGAGGCATGACATGAAATACTTTGGTTACACACCAGTGGCTCAATCAATTTAAATATTTTACTGCCAACATACCCATATTGATTTGTTAGGACAATAAACTGGGGATGTTAGTAAGTATTTTAACAACAAACTATGAAGATATCTCGAGTAAAAGAATATGAAAAAATATTGAAAATATGTAGTCTTCAAAGGTCATTCGAACTCGGGATAGCAACGAGATCTCTTTCGGCAGTCGAGATCTAATAAAATGCATTAGTGTTGCAGCGAAATTGAAAATTTATTTAAGGAGTGTAACTAGAATCTATGTTTCCAGGCTCATATTATTAGTGATTGTGGGCATTTCTTAAGTTCTTCTGAGAGTCTATCTGATCGAATCGGTTTATCAATCATTTGTAGTCCATAGTATTAGCATGGAGCTAGATGGAACTTGGAATGCTCCGTTACAATAATATCCATTTTTAACTTGACCCCTCTCTCGTTTCCTTCACACAAAGCTCTTCAAATGATAGAATAATCAAACGCTTGCTGTAGCTTTATATTTTAAACGCTAATTATTCTTTTTCTCATTTGTTTTTGTTTTATCTTTCCTGAATATTTTCTATTTCTGGTTCCGAAGGGGGGGGGGTCCGGACCCCCCGGACCCACCCCTTGGCTACGTGCCTGGTGACACTCACATAAGGAATGTCTCAGTGACGCGATAGGTAAGTGATTAGCGCATTTAACTTCTATTCGGTGGACCCGGGATCAAATCTCGGCCAGTTCAAACTTTTTCAAATGTTTCAATATCAATTTCAATATATAGTCAGTGTGACAAGTAAGATCTTCTATTCTTCAGAAAGAAAAAAGATTTTGGAATGAGGAGAATTGGAGAAGGTATGTCAATGCAGGCAATCATTTACAAACTTATTTCCATTAGTTTTTCTAAATTTGATATTTTCGTCTACTTTCAAGCATTTTCTGATTCATGCCTGGTCAGTATTTTTATTTCTCTGAACATACAGTATATAACGAAATAATACACTATATACACAGCTATATTGAGAATAACATTGACAACAAGCTGTGAACCATAGATATTTTGGTTCAGGATGAAGGAGTGTTTCGTGGGTCATCTACTCACAATTTTCCTTGCACGAAGACCTGACTCAGTGCTACCAAGTGCTATTAGTGCTGAGAAAAGTTATGTGTAAGTTGGGTTGCATCTGTCTAGGCGTTCGCACAACTGCAAAGTATCTGGACCTCAAGTAATGGAATTAGAACACTTAGTGGGGGGGGGGAGATACGGACTGCTAACATCAAGAAATGTATCGTTAGACGTTCGAAAACGATTTATTAAGACCCTGATATGCAGCGTGGTGCTTTACGGATCAGAGATGTGGACATTGAGTAAAGCTGAAAGTACCAAGCTGGAAGCATTTGAAATGTGGTGTTGGCGCAGAATGCTGTGTATATCATGGACCGAAAGGAAAAGGATCGAAGACGCACTAAAAGAAGCTAATGGACGACAGATCATGAAGATAATAGGAAAAAGAAGAAACAGCATGCTTGGCCATCTTATTCGGCACTCTGATTGGATCGCCGTTCTGCTAGAAGGAAAGGTAGAAGGAAAACTAGGAAGAGGAAAACCAAGGATAGTATATCTAGATACAGTTATAAAGAAGGGGCCTTATCAAAATATAAAACAGCTCTCCCAAGGGAGAGAAAATTTTTAGAACTTCCACGTTGCCCACCAACCTGCGGTTGAGGTGAAAAAGAAAAAAAAAATACACTCTTTCTTGTTGTCCACAGTACATATCCGTATCAATCGTTCTGCCCAGCGGCAGCAGATCGCGATGCACTTTGCTCTTTCAATTTTATTAAACACAGTGTCATTTTTCTGGGCGTCAGTACGGGCTTTGCCACAAATTTTGGAGCTTCTCGTTACTTCGATCAGGATCTCTTTTGCATATTGTTGTCGTAGGTTATTCACTTTTCATCACCTCTGACCAACCACTTCAGAAATTACTAAGATTAGCAGATCTACTGCACTGCCATCACGCAACAAAAGATTTCACAGCAATTACTGATCTATTGTTGTCAAAGCTTCAGTTACAATTTGCTCCAAACTATAGAGGTGTACGTCCCGATCCCGAACAATGTGTGTGAAACATGTATATTTGTATATTTATTAAGGACGTAAACTGTTTCATTAAGTTTCACACAAACGCTTAATGTGAATATTCAACATTCTCGTGGTTTTGCAGTTTTTTTTACTCTGTTGTAATTCTGAATCTGATAATATGGAACCAAGAATGTACAATATTTAGTACTATAGAAAAGCATTATGTAACAACCCTCAGTGAGTAATAGAATTAGTATGAGTTAAGTTAAAACCATCGCAATAGTGAGAATCGTATCGTGTTCGTACCGAGAATTGTACCCTTCCCACGATGAGAAACATACGCCGAAGAAATGACGAGGAACACATCACGAGCAATTTAGGAAGTATTTTTCATGAGTAAATACTTGAAAAGGTTGAAGTGTTTTCTTTCTGGATCTGTAAGTGATAATAGCACTCACACATATCGAAATATATATATAGAAAATAAATAGTTCTGGTAACGCTTTAAGAAGTAATATATTTTTATATTACATACGAAAATTTTACCGCACCCAGGTGCCAAAAACCGCCTTAAGATCAAAATCTCCGATCCATAAAACAATAATTTCACATCATTTGCGTTGTACTTAAGGTCGCAGGGATTAAAGGAAGGGGTCATAATGATTATTAATCTTCGGAGATTAAAGAACTATAAGAAGCCACAGATATAGTAAATTGTTTTCGAACTAAGAATTAGTAGGTTAACCACCCCGACGTTAACCACTCACCCATGAATACTACTACTTGATGAAACATGTTCTTTTCGCATATCTCCAGAGCCCCAATATTTTCGAGTCATAAAAAATGAAAGTATACTCTTATTTCTATTAGGAATAGTTATTTATGATAAATACTCAGAATATAGCAGTGTGTCGTAAAACCAAGTTTAAATTGCGTGGTAGGCAAGCAAGCTGAGCGTCCGAAGTATTACAAGGTTTCACAACAATGGCGACACCAGCTTTAATTTCTTAAGAGCGCAAAAGCGAACAGGCATTTTTTGCAGAGGGATATTTTTGCTCACCAAAAATGATTGTTTTATAATATTTGGCTTACATTATAACACAACGCGTATTACGTTGTTGTTTTCTTATTAAATAATTATAAATTAAACTTATGTCAAGTAAAATTTACAACAAACAAATAAGGAAACGTCTGCACATGAAATATTTTTCAATGCAACTTTTGATAGCTTAAGCATAAAGTGAATGATTTTTTTGCGTCTGCTAAAAGTAACACATCGTATGCAGTACTCTGTTTTGAGATTTCGAAGCTAAAATGAAAATTGTTAATGAGATGACATTTGATTATCTAGTTGTGCAGCACAAGACAACTAGATATCTACAGCACCTTACATGTGCCTAAGAAAATAATCAAAGAATAAAAGTGCCTTTCTTAATCAAGCATGAGTTTTCCTCTTATGGTATGATCTGTCAGGAAAGTAAATGTACACCTATTTTTCGAGTCTGGCATTCCTGCGCTCCATCCGTGGAGAGTATGAGAATTAAATCAATCAAATGTTTACTGAGGGGCAAAAAGAAAAGCTTAATCTGAATAAGACATTGCAGAGGGACACAAGCTGTGAATACGAATAGTGCATTGTGTAAATAAAGGACGACACCGAAAGAGAAAGCCAGAAACAGCTGTTAAACTTACAAAAAAAGAGTAAAAATTGTCGAAGTGGGAACATAAAACACAAATACAACAAATACGCCGACAACTAAACGGTCACCATGCCATGATCTTGGTATAGTGGTTAAGGTGCTGGCTTACAAATGCAAAGGATGCAAGTTCGAATCCTCGGTAAGGACATTTTTAAAAATTTTTGTTAATAATACATACAACTCATGAGAGATGGTAAAAGAGGTCGTATTTAGTTTTTCGTAGCAATTATTATTGGTAATGTTTAGTACTGATAATGCTTTTTGTCTTTGCGTATTGCTTTTGTTCTTGTTTTCATTTCGAAACAGAAGAATATCCGAACAAATGAACATATTTTGAATGTAAACGCCATTTGCAATTAGTAAAGAATAAAAATTGAACGTTCCGAAGTAGCTGCAAAAAGTAAAAGGAAAAACATGGAAGTCGACCATACTCATGGTTACTAAAAATACAATTTCTACATGCCTTACACCTCCCGACCACGTTTCTACGTTAGCAAGTAAGAGGCTTGTGTTTAGGTTAGGCTCGTCAATACGTTTTGCAAAGGCGCCCGGTTTAGCTCTGACGCACCACAGGTGCGAAAAGGGAGAAAAACACTTTTTCTCTCTCCCTCTGTGTGTCTATTTATCTATCTATTTGTATATATATAACGCTATTTGTGAATGCCATAACCACCCTAATTTTCAGCGGATTGAGACGAAACTTGGCACAAACATTAATTGTTGAAATATCTTGATGAGTTCGTTAACCAGAATAATCAGATGAAAATGTTCAAAATGGTGGCCCTTCAAACTCTTAAAAAGTTCCAAGGGAACCAAATTTCGCCCATAAATAGGTATTCAGAAAGTTTGAATAAATTTTCCTCTTTTACTGAAATATTTGTGTGCAGAAATTTATTGAAATATTGGACCCGATTAATCGCCTAAAGAAGGTTCACGCCCTTTCGCTACGGTCAGTTTTTTTTTTTTTTTTTTGCAGGAGGGGGTTATCTTCCTATTGGAACAAGATGATTGTTACTGATGATATGAAATTACACATTGAAAGTGAAGTAACTTGTGTAACGTGTTATTTGAAAGAATAATATAATAAATGTGCATTCCTCTAACACAGAGAACTGTAAATCATGTATTTCGAGTTCGGGAGCCTGAATGGCGAGGAGTGTTATTTGATTTGCTTTTTAGTAACACATTGCATTGCAAATAAAGGTAGGCAACATTAGTGGTAAGTAAAACAACAATAATAATAATAATAATAATAATAATAGGTGTTGTTTGTGGCAAGACAATATCTTCCTCAGTTCTTCTTCAAACGTAATGATTGTAACGCCATATCTCCCTTACAAACAAAATATTAGCAATTTATATCGAGAGAACGGGAAACTGTAGAGCGATGGGACCAACGTTGGACAGTATGCACTCATAGTACTCAGAAAAGTAAGCGATTTCAATGCAAAATGAACGAAGAGTCATTGTCATGGGTACTCATGGGGCCACGGCAGAGCCCTCTTTAGGCAAAATGTCGATAGCTTATATCGAGAAAACAGGAGGTGATACTGGGATGGGACTAACGTTGGGCACCGTGGACCCATAAGGCGCATCGAAAAAATTAGGGAGGCGGGCGCCAGCCAGCCTTACTTATTTCCACATAATAATATAAAATTATATTGTCGAAATACACACACGAGTTAGCTATTAATATTTCATATTATTATTATTATTATGTTATTATTATTATTATTATTATTATTATTATTATTATTATTATTATTATTATTATTATTATTATTATTATCTACAGCGTCTTTTCATTACGTGAGCATGTTTGACATGAAACCAAAGAGAAAATCCATCCTGTAGCGAAAAGAAACAATACTTTCTCTCAAATGGATAAAATATCAAGCCGAGATTGATTCGAACTCGCATGGACGGCGCGTAAAGCCAGTGCTTTGTCCACTATTTTTTTAACTGACTCACCGAACGCGTTTCAGTAACTTACTTATTGCTAATTTTACTTGCTTCACTCGTTTAACTTGCTTTTTCTAATAACTTATAACGACAGGGACACGAACACAGAAACATCGAGAACAGTTAAAAATGATAGATGCTCTCCCGCCGATAATCGAACCCGAGACTCCATACACCCAAGGCTCACGTGCTAGCCTCTAGCCCAGCGGCGATGGCAACGCTTACTTCCTGTGTCGTTAGGGATTACGACCACTGTATTGCCAGCTATCACTTCTGTGGGTTGTATACTATGATCACATGTTTCTTCTTTGCTGGAAGAGTAAAACCTACATTATATGTAATACATGAGGTATTTAGACCTACATGCTCTTCATATAATGTAATAAAAGGATCATGGTGTCGGATTTTAATACATGACGTATTGCAGTATACAACATGCTTTGCATTACTTGTTTGTTTGTAGACAGCTACTAGCTTAGTGTTCTGAAAGGTTGTGTATAAACTAGGGATAGCCCGTTCCGGAATTATTAGTTTTCGGACTCCCGAAAGTAAAGCCGGACAAATTCCGGAATTCGGAAAATTCCAATTTTGTAATAATTTCGGAATTCGGAAAAATCCGGAATTTAGAAATTTCTGATTTCGTTAACATTCCGGAATTCGGAAAATCCGGATTTTTTCGAAAGTCGGAGTTTTTCTCAATTCCAGAATTTTCTAAATTCCGGATTCTTTCCGAGTTCCGAAATTCTTCTGAATTCCGGAGTATAACTGAATTCCATAATTTTGCGAAATCCGGAAAGTGAAAGTTCCGCTTCCGAAAAATGAATTTATTTTGGTTAATATGAATCGTGGCGGAAATAAGTCTTTGACCAGGTAATGGCGACTGCTTTGAAAGAAATGGGGAGTATGAGAATTCAATCTGTTATATTTGTAGTTTCGTGTGGAGAAAGAACGAACTTGTGAACCAGTGGTTTAAGAAAAACTCAAATTATTAATATAAACTTTGCCGACTTCATAAAAGAAATACGAAAGACATTTTGAATCGAAAAATATAACATACAAGTTTGCAAGCGGAGATTATTGGTTCGTTCCAAACATGTTCATGTAATGATATTTCCACCAAAGTGCATGCCGAAGTTTATTTATTCGTTGATCTGGAGACAATTTAGTGCCCATTAATAAATTAAATAACATACAATGGAATAAAATTACTGAAATGATATCGTATTATACAGTAATTTCGCCGTGCAAGTTCAATAGTATAATAATAATAATAATAATAATAATAATAATAATAATAATAATAATAATAATAATAATAATAATAAAACATTTTCATCGGTCGTGCGCGGAAAGTGAGAATTAAATCAATCACATGTCAAGTCAATGTAAGGAGAAAAGCCTAAACTGAATAAGACATTGAAGCGGGTCACAAGCTGGGAATAAGAATAGTGCATGGTGTTAATAAAGGACGACACCGACAGAGAAATCCAGAAACAATAGGTAAACGAAGAAAAAAAAGAGTAGAAATTGTTGAAGTGGAAACAAAATACAAATACGAATAGGGATGAGCAGGAATCGAGCCAAAATTCGACTCGACTCGAGTTCAATCCGAGTCGAGTCAAAGGTATTTTTCTTGTAGTACTTAAAATTATACTGTAGTTCTTAAAATTAAGGCTGAGACCTGCACGGTCGAATTCTTGAGCCCAAGCAGAAGACCAACTCGGGTAGTGATATCAACCGGCTCGGCTCGTATCAACTGAGCGAAGTTGTTGTATTACTATACATCTGCTTCCGCCCCTGTCAAATCTGGTCGATCTCGTTGACGCGACATATTTGCTTTTTTATACCCCTTTCTTCGTTTACTGAACAAAACAGTAACTATTCTGAAATATACTACTGCGCATGCCTCGTAGATAAATATTTCTGATGCCAATAGTTTCCGTTTTGTCCAAGGAATGTTCTTTTTCTTATTCCCAGCATGACCCTTTTATTACATTATATGAAGGGCATGTAGGTCTAAATACCTCATGTATTACATATAATGTAGATTTTACTCTTGCAGCAGAGAAGAAACATGTGATCATAGTATACAACCCACAGAAGTGATAGCTGGCAAGACAGTGGTCGTAATCCCTAACGACACAGGGAGAGAGTGGTGCCCTTCCCGCTGGTCTAGTCGCTAGCACGTGCGCCTTTGGTGTATGGAGTTCCGGGTTCGATTCCCGGCGGGAGAGCATCTATGATTTTTAACTGTTCTCGATGTTTCTGTGTTCGTGTCTCTATCTTTATAAGTTATTAGAAAAAGCAAGTTAAACGAGTGAAGCAAGTAAAATTAGCAATAAGTAAGTTACTGAAACACGTTCAGTGAGTCAGTTAAAAAAAAAAAGTGGACAAAGCACTGGCTTTTCGCGCCGTCCATGCGAGTTCGAATTAATCTCGGCTTGATTTTTTATCCATTTGAGAGAAAATATTGCTTCTTTACGCTAGTCCACTCTTTTCGTATTTTTCGCTGTCGTTCACAGTTAAAGTAACTGACTATTATTCTTTCTACGAATGATGGATCTTCTCTTTGGCTTCATGTCAAACACGCACACGTAATGAAAAGACGCTGTCGATAATAATAATAATAATAATATGAAATATTAGTAGCTAACTCGTGTGTGTATTTCGACAATATAATTTTATATTATTATGTGGAAATAAGTAAGGCTGGCTGGCGCCCCCCCCCCCTATTTTTTTCGATGCGCTTTATGGGTCCACGGTGTCCAAAGTTGGTTCCATCCCAGTATCACCTCTCGATATAAGTTATTGACACTTTGCCTAAAGAGGGCTCTGCCGTGGCCCCATGAGTACCCATGACAATGACTCTTCGTTCATTTTGCATTGAAATCGCTTACTTTTCTGAGTACTATGAGTGCATACTGTCCAACGTTGCTCCCATCGCTCTACAGTTTCTCGTTCTCTCGATATAAATTGCTAATATTTTGTTTGTAAGGGAGATATGGCGTTACAATCATTACGTTTGAAGAAGAATTGATTAAGATATTACCTTGCCACAAACAACACCTATTATTATTATTATTATTATTATTATTATTATTATTATTTTACTTACCACTAATGGTGCCTACCTTTATTTGCAATGCAATGTGTTACTAAAAAGCAAATCAAATAACACGTTACACAAGTTACTTCACTTTCAATGTGTAATTTCATATCATCACTAACAATCATCTTGTTCCGATAGGAAAATAACCCCCTCCTGCACAAAAAAAAAAAAACCTGAGCGTAGCGAAAGGGCGTGAACCTTCTTTAGGCGATTAATCGGGTCCAATATTTCAATAAATTTCTGCACACAAATATTTCAGTAAAAGAGGAAAATTTATTCAAACTTTCTGAATACCTATTTATGGGCGAAATTTGGTTCCCTTGGAACTTTTTAAGAGTTTGAAGGGCTACCATTTTGAACATTTTCATCTGATTATTCTGGTTAACGAACTCATCAAGATATTTCAACAATTAATGTTTGTGCCAAGTTTCGTCTCAATCCGCTGAAAATTAGGGTGGTTATGGCATTCACAAATAGCGTTATATATATACAAATAGATAGATAAGTAGACACACAGAGGGAGAGAGAAAAAGTGTTTTGCTCCCTTCTTGCACCTGTGGTTCGTCAGAGCTAAACCGGGCGCCTTTGCAAAACGTATTGATCACCCTAACCTAAACACAAACCTCCTACTTGCTAACGTAGAAACGTGGTCGGGAGGTGTAAGGCATGTAGAAATTGTATTTTTAGTAACCATGAGTATGGTCCACTTCCATGTTTTGCTTTTTACTTTTTGCAGCTACATCGGAACGTTCAATTTTTATTCTTCACTAATTGCAAATGGCGTTTACATTCAAAATATGAGGAATTTTGGTGGACTTTGTTCGGATATTCTTCTCTTTGGAAATGAAGAAAAGAATAAAAGCAATACGCAAAGACAAAAGTATTATCAGTACTAAACATTACCAATAATAATTGCTACGAAAAACTAAATACGACCTCTTTTACCATCTCTCATGAGTTGTATGTATTATTAACAAAAATTTTTAAAATGTCCTCGCTTAAGATTCGAACTTGCGTCCTTTGCATTTGTAAGCCAGCACCTTAACCACTACACCAAGATCATGGCATGGTGACCGTTTAGTTGTCGGCGTATTTGTTGTATTTGTGTTTTATGTTCCCACTTCGACAATTTTTACTCTTTTTTTGTAAGTTTAACAGCTGTTTCTGGCTTTCTCTTTCGGTGTCGTCCTTTATTTACACAATGCACTATTCGTATTCACAGCTTGTGCCCCTCTGCAATGTCTTATTCAAATTAAGCTTTTCTTTTTGCCCCTCAGTAAACATTTGATTGATTTAATTCTCATACTCTCCACGGATGGAGCGCAGGAATGCCAGACTCGAAAAATAGGTGTACATTTACTTTCCTGACAGATCATACACCTTGTCTCATAAAGGTTGGCCGCACTCTTTATTGCTATTTTGAAGCAAAAATTTTCGGTATCTTCGGGTATCTTCGGGAAACCGTAAACCAAGTTCGAACCTCCAAGCCAACCTCTGCAATCGGGAAAAAATTTGCAGATGTGTTTTTCTTCTTAAAATTAAATTAGATAAGACTTGTAACGAAGTGTGGGAAAAAAGCAACATTGATTGAAATACTTAATGATACAATATTTCGAAACTTTGTACTAATGTCAGCACAAGCTTGTTTGTCATTTAGCTCTCCATACGTATTAGATACATAAAGGAACCTTTCCATATGTAAAAGAATGCTCAAAGTTAAGACATAAAAGATAATTATCCCCTGAGTACTAAAATAAAAGTCAAAGTAGAACAAAAACAGAATTTGCAGTGGATATGAATGTCATAATTATCTTGAGAGCGGTTATACATCGCTAGAAGCATGTTTCGAAAAGTGCTTGTGTTAGCGAAGTAGTAAGCTGTTGGATTTCAAATCGTAAGGTTGTGAGTTCGATTCCCATCTGGACCAATGCTTTCTTATGAAATTCTATTTTCATCTGGACCAATGCTTTCTTATGAAATTCTATTTTCCGCAATGCATGAAACTTATATAAAATAATTACGTTCAAATATAGCATAATCACTGCAGAACATAGTAATTATTATTTACAAAATATAACATCTGAGATGGGTGTTCACAATACGTCGGTATTATATATGAGAATGTTAAATACAAGTTAAGAAAATCGTTTAATACCAATAAATAAATTATGTAGTGTATTTATTTGCTACTCTTTCTCATACAGATGTTAATTCTCAATATTCTCATTACGGCATGTCATTTACATTTGTGAAATACATTATATTCCTACGGATATAGAAAGTGTATAAGCAGAGTATCCAAAGTCGGATCCTGCTTGCAGACACACAACTTATTCCGATCCCCTTAACGACACGAGAAGAAACACAAATTCTCTTTAGAACAGAATGTCGTTTCATAGATTTTCATTCGAATACGTTGATATGCTTTTATATATTCATCTCTCTCTCTCTTTTTCTCTCTCTCTCTCTCTTTCGCTTTGTGTATGTGTGTGTTGCGGAATATCCCAAGTTGAATACAACATTTACAACGTATATGAACATAATTGTCATCGAACACCGGAAACTGAAAGTCGTGTCTTCATATTGTGTTTGTGTGTTAATGTTAGCTCACTGGTAGAGTACGGGCTTGCCAATGATGAGGTCTTGAGTTCAAAGCCTGCAGCGAATTATTTTTTTTGTTAGTAGAATTGCACAAAAATCGGATACAAGAAGTGGTTTGCGTCTAGAAATATTTTCAGAAACGTTTAGGTAGCCCTCTAAAGGGCTGTTTTCGGGACATCAATATTGTGTCCAAGACCCTTGCATGGAATCTATTAAATGGGTGACAAATCTATCTCCTTCCCCTACCTGCAGCCATGCCTTGGAAACATGATGCCACAGGTCATCCCAAATTCTTGGTGGATCTGCCTCAAGCCAACTGTCCCTTATAGTACGCTTCACTTCTGCCTACATATTTTCCATGGGATTGAGGTGTGCTCCACGAGGTGGTCAGTCAGTTAAATCAATTTCAGGCTGCCCCACGAGCCATTCCTGAACCACATGGGAAGTATGTATTGGCGACTGGTCTTGCTGGAACTGAATTACACCATCAGGCTGAAATGCTCGTACAGATGGCACCATGATATTACCCGTAATGTCTAAGTACTGAGCACTGTCCAGATGTCCTTCAATTATGTGAAGCTGTCCTGCTTCGCGACTGGAAATCCAACCCCAACATGAAATATATACATGGGCACTGGGATTGCAAGCAGCCACATATCCAGGTTCATATCGGATGCCTCTCGAACGATACACAAAACAGCTTCCTTCATTTGATGTTTTGAATATGGATTCATCTGATAAAACTACGTTTTCCAAGTTGCTACCCACATTCGCATGTGCAAACGCGAGACGGTAAACTTTGTGCTCGTCTGAGAGTTTTTCCTTCACGGCAGCAACACGGCCACGTAACCCAGCATGACGAAGCTTTCGCAGAGCTGTATGCTTACTACCAGGAAGGTGAGAAGCTTCCCTTTGCTGTCTAGACGTTCTTAGTGGGTCTAACCGGGCTTCGTTTACTAATCTCGCATTTTCACCTTCGGTAGACACATGAGGACGAACAAGAAAACATAAATTACCAGTAGCACCATATTTCCGAATCCATCGCCTTCCTGTAGAGGCCGGGGCACCTACTCGTCTGCTAGCTGCAATTACAGAAAAGCCTTCCAACTCCCATAAAGTAATTACTGTTGTACGTCTATCCATAGTTACCAACGCTCTGAGCTGTGAGCAGGAAGCAATATCTAAAAGCTAGTACCTGACATGTGATTGGTTACTTGCACGACACGTCCATTGTGTGGAACGACTTGGTCAACGACTTGCAAAAGAAATGTTAAAATGGTGCGTCGTAATAATAATGTTAAAAACAGTTTTCAGAAAGGAATATTAATATATATACGAAAAGCTGTTTCAAGAATGAATTGTTATACTAACTTTACACTATAAAAACGTATGCCACATTCCAAACAGATTGAGCGATATGATGATAGCTGTTTTGAGACGAACACTTTCGAAGTCCAACTTCGGGTATCTTCGAAAAACAGTAAACTAAAGCTGCTCTTTCGAACCTCCAAACAAATCTTAGCTATCGGGAAAAATTGTACAGATATGTTTTTCCTTCTGTTAAACATAATAAGACATGCTGAAATGGTATTAAGTGTAGAAAAAAAGTAACATTGATTGAAATACTTAATGATACATTTCGAAACTATGTATTCACACTCTCGTTTCGTCACTGTGATTTCCATACGGAAAAGTGCACTTACGTATGAGCTCAGTTATATTTCATTAGAAGCAGCTTCCGAAGAGCGGTCATGTTAGCTCAGTGGTACACCCCCGTGCGTTCAAATCATGAGTTTGAGTTCGATACCCGTTCAGGTGACGTTCTTTTATGATATTCTATTTTCCTCACTGCATGAAAATTATGTAAAATAATTACATTAAAATTCATCAGTTGTATATATATATTCATATAATCATTTCATGACATAAGTAAATATTATCTTTAAAATATAACATCTGAGGTATTGACAGAACGTCGGTATGTTATATTGAATATTTAATACAAATTAAGAAAATCGTGTAATAGCAATAAATAAGTTATGTACTGTATTTATTTGCAGCCATTTTTATACTCAGGTAACTTCTCAATATTCGCATTACAGCATGTGATTTAGGTAGAGCATATCCAAAATCGCATCGTGGTTCAAGACAAAAAACTAGCTAGCCCCAAACTGTCATGTAAGAAATTCATGAATCGCAAAGGTAACGTGAATAGATTGAGAGCGGTAATGCCTTAATCGCTTTCTCTTATCTGTATTTATACATATAAAACAGTATGTATTTATGTGTATGTATGTATATTCCAACATAACTCGTATATGCCTAGAGCAAGGTTTCTCAACCTGAGGGTCGCGGCCCCTAGTGAGTCGCGAGAGGGTTTAATGGGGGTCACGAAGGTAAGCGGAAGAGATAAATATAGTTAGAATCTAGTACTGGAAATTATTTTTAAATATCATTTTGAATTTTGTTCTGATAGACATACTTTTATTTTTATACATACTGTAAACAACAACAAAAAATAAGTCTACTAAACATTTTCAAAAGGTGCAGAGTTGTTTAAAAATGAATTTAAGTGAAAGAGGTATGATATGAAGCTAATGAGAAATGTATATTGAAATAGCAGAAAAATACACATGCAACAAAATCTTCATATTGAAATACAATTAAAATTGAAACCTACTCAGATAAACATGGTGTATTTCACCAGTGCAGCAATGCCCGGTTAATTCTTAATGATGAACATTATCAAACCATTTTCAAGTGATAAGCGATTTCTTGTCTTTGTTTTAATGTTTACCATGAAAAAAACTACTTTCACACAGGTACGATAAAGCAAATGGAATTATTACTTTTAAGCACCAGATACCAGACCAGGATATACTTCTCTCCTCATCAGGCAGAACTTGTCCAAGTCTTCGTTATAGAAAACCAGTTGCAAGGATTTGTTGCACGATAATTCTATAAGTTGGTCATGAAGTTGTGGGCTTAGATCAGATACGTTAATGGCCACTTCAATGAAGGAGTTTAACATCCATCTTGAACCAGCACCTTTATCGTAGCGAATATAGATACAGTAAAACCTGTCTTCAACGGACCCTTTATTAAACGGAAAACTGTCTTAAACGGAAATATTTCACGGTCCCATGAATTTTGGAGAACAAAACGTGTAAAAAGTCGCTTCATTAAGCGGAAACTGTGTTACGCGGACAACGGAAAGAAAAATAAACATTTAACGGAAAATTCTGAGTTCCGGACTACAGCGTTTAAAAGATGTTTAGACATTTTGTGAGATATATACATTACACTGTCTGCGACAAAATGTTCCTTCTTTTGTTAAATATGTCTGGAAAGTGTTGGCCTTCCCCAACCACTACTCATATTCAACCTCACAAATTGTCCTTAATCCCCGCAACTTAATTAAGAATCATATGGAATGTTGGATAGAAGAAAACGAGATAGAGGAAGAGGAAGAATACGATACCGAGTTTGGAGAAGAGTGTAGAATAAATACATATCAAGATGCTCTCAGAACTTTAAAGGAACTGCAAAAATTTGCATTACGGAAAAATGATTCTGATTCACTTAGTATAATTTCACAGTTAAAGTGTATGCGGAAAGTCAAGCATCAATGTACACAGAAAACCCTGTTTGGCTATTAGAAAAATAAAGAAAACGTGTGCATAGCAAATTTTGTATTCATTTTGTATTTTTTAAATTTTTTGTGCATTTATTCGTAGAAGAAAGAAGTACTGTAATCGGACAATGTACGTACAGCAATATAAATGGGCATACTCAGAAAATATAAGCATGTATTTAAATAAAGAAAGAAAGAAAGGAAAGGTCTACCTCCACTAAGAGGAAACCTGACTTTAACGGAAATTTTTGCAAGTCCCGCTCGATTCCGCTAAAGACAGGTTTCACTGTATTACTGTAACTGTATCCACTATCAGTGCCTGCCGCGGAGGCGAAGCGCAGGGCGCCGAAAAAAGGGGGCACAAAATTCGGAGGAAATGTGTTACTTATGTTAGGAAAATGCATGTGCACATGTATAAAATAGAAGGAAAAACGTAATAAAAGTGCTCAATATCAAGGTAAAGCAGAGATTCCTTTTGAAAATTTTGCGCTTCTTGCCAACCGTGGTGGCGATTCGTAGCTAGTGTGTCAACCTCACTCATATGTACGGGGACATCGTCGTATACTCTCGCCCCGGCCCTGATTTTCTATGGCACGGCACTGTTCACTATAAACAAGAAATGGATCCTACTATTATAGAAATAGGTATGTTTAAAATCCCACACAAGTTTATTATAAAACAAATTATAACAGGGTCGCTGGCAAGAGAATGTGATAAAAGGGGAACGTGATAGGAATTAGGTTGAGAACCTCTGGCGTAGAGTAATTTTAACCATATTTCTTATAGTCTGAAAAAGAGTGCTCTCGGGTTAGCTATGGTGAATGGGAGAGGGATACATATACAAGATTGCTAGAAAATGATCGATATTAGTGTCGAATTCCTAATTTTCGGGGTCGCATAGATAAATAGTGTGTCTTTCGATTTCGCTTAACTCGGATTAAGCTCTCATTAGTAGGGATGGGCACAAGCGACTTTTCTTTGAAGCTCGACTCGACTCGAAACAGACATCTTTGAGATCTACTTTAGGACTCGGCGCGAGAAATTTCCTCCAACTCGACTCTGATTAGGGTCGAATCGAGCAAAAACGAGCCAAATCCTGTGTAGACCTACCTAGACAATACATAGACAATATAATAATTCTATTATCAATGATACTACTACCACTACAACTTATTTTATTATTATTATTATAACAAGAGCATGTATAAACATGAACTATAGATGGTTAGTATCGGAATACTAAAAACTAGTTGACTGTCGACGTTGATAGTCATGAAGTCTACAAGGCAAAAGCATCGTTCAGTGCCCTAAGCTGTAAGCGTCGGTGGACTACAGATGGTCAACTATGGATCTCTCGCCTAAAATTGGTGGCCCCGCAGCGACGATCCGCGATGGCCTAGTTCCATTTTGAAAATTTTACCACCAGCTGCAGAGACGCGACGAAACGCCAACGAACCACAAAATCACTCTCCCAAAATATGTTACATTACCGATTTGTGATTTGTTTATATTTAGGTGAGTCAAAAAAAACAAACACTAAAACAAATACCCCGGGATGGGCGCGAACTGTCAACGTTACGAATACTAGGCACGTGTTATTCTGACTTCCATACGGAAACGATGATAAAAAGCTTGCTTGTTGAAGTATAAATCATTAAAATCTTAATTTAGCCTATTAGACAAACCCCTATATCTCGAATTGTATGAGATGGTACCGTGAACCGTTTCAGATTTATTGCTTTCTGTTGGGGTACTATCTATATGCAATATTTGAGCATAATCGCCGACGTATACCTTCGGTGCCTCTTCTCTTTAGTACAATTTTAACCAGAGATGGTGTGAGTCAATGAAAATTTGATCCACGACCCACTATTACTCACCAGCCAAATGACCCATTACCCACTCTGATCCACCACCAACTATGGACCACTCTGAACAATTGTGACCAACTCCGACCCACCAAAACCCATCGTCACCTACTTTCACCCATGATCCAGGGTGAAATTTGAAAGTCTCACATCAAGATAAAGTAGACCAATGTAAAAAAGGAAAACTAATTTTCTATATAATTAAACACAAACTAAATATAACTTTCTTACGAGGCTGTGTATAATCTTTATTATAAATTAACTAGAAATGTTACAGTTTCGGAAGTATATCACTTCCTTATTCAGACTTGTAATGTAAGAACAAATGATGTAATGCTATTTATGATTTCAGTTGGAGTTGTACGAGTCTGAAGAAGGAAGTGATATACTTCCGAAACTGTAACATTTCTTGTTAATTTATGATAAAGATTATAGACAGCCTTGTAAGAAAGTTGTATTTAGTTTGTGTTTAAGATGGACACAAGGCCTTTTTATCATAATATCCGTATATAATTAAGCATGCAGTATTAATTATGCATTAAAATGCCCATGTAATTAAGCTTGGAATAGAAATTTTATGGCCATTTTCTCACAACTTTATGGCTTAATTGCCTTATGCTCTGAACGCTCCATATATTAAACGCAAGCTTCAGCAATTATTATATTAGAAGGCAGTGGGTATAAAATGCGAAGAACTGTAGTTTTCATTTCTTAATATGTTTCTCAACTAATATCCATCGTTTTCGATTATTTTTACAAATCACTACCAATTTCCAATATATAAAAAATGCACCCACACACACATCGCTCATAAAAGAAAATTTTTAAAAATGCCAAGACATGTTCTGTTTATTTTTAATAAAGAGTTATATACTCAATTTCAGCTCTAAGTTGAGCGGCTTCTGAGATACTCAATTCTTCGCAAAAAGAATTCCCATATTCTCACCTAAGGATATGTATTATAATGAAAGTGATACGCGTATGATAACTTCCCAGTTGGGATTGGGACCTGATTATATACCAAATGTTATTTCATTTCACTTTGCAATTTGACTATGATGATCACGCAGACATAGTTACTTTCAATTTTTATATAATAATTCATATATTACAGGTGATTCAAAAATACTTTTCCAGCAGTTAGCTCCTCTAAAAGCTCACAGGCTGTATTTCAAAATCCAATTCATATTCCTATTGTCACTCTTACAATTGCAAATATCAAAATCCAAAAGTGACTGAACTTTTTTCATTAGAAACGAATGAAAAAGAATAAAATTGGAAGTCTTGAAAGTAAAACGTAAACAAGCTCACCAGTGTTCAGAAGATGCTGTCTACAATGCACTGAACAGAATGGGTCGGTGGGTCAGTGTGAGTCACAGTGAGTGGTGTTTCGCTGTAGGTCACGTCCTTTTGCCCCACGATCCACTGCCCACTCACAAATCTTGATCCATTTCACCCACTTACCAACCGACCCATTGACCCACTCCATCGGTGATTTTAACATGTCTTATTTTATTTAAAAGACGAAACATCCACACAATTTTTTCCTCGATTGCGAATGTTGGCTTGATATAATATAGTTGAAATGGTCATTTTTTCTTACGGTGAAAAATTGATATGATTAAAAAGCCCATCTTGAAGTGGGTACAGACCACCTTCCGAAGTTATTAGAAACGCATTCTTAACCCTGAAAACCATGAATTCGACAAATATGTCAGTAATTTTTTAGATTCTATTTTTAGCTCTCCCAGGTCATCATCCTGTGAAGATGGGGATGAATTTGGATGTAAACTCCATTGGGAACATCACTATCCATCTCAACGACCGAGAAAATTATGGATAAAACACTAAGATCAGTCGTTTTACATTATTTTTACATGTCACACCTCCCAACTTCCATAACTTCATACTACCACAATATTTTCTCCTTAGATTGAAATATGTCCCCCAAGTTTGGTAAAGGTTGCCCCAGACATTCCAGAGTTACGCTGGAATATACCTTTATACAGAAACATTAAAATACTTAGAGCTGTGCGAGCAATGCCTTCGATGCTGCCCCTGTAAATTCAAAATCCAGCTGACATGTTCGTTCAGAAGTATTGCTATTTATCTCAGTGATAACAGAGCTATGGACCTTACACTAATATCGGTCATTTTGAATCATTTTATATGTTACTCCCTTCGACTCCCCTTATTAGATGTCCTAGAGGATCTTACTCCTACTGGAAATTGAACTTGAATTTAAAGGTCATCAGAACTGCTCCCAATGAACTTGGGGCCCTCAAGAGAAATGGATTCGACAATAACATTGGTCATTTTCAATTACTTCTACATGTCAAAATTTCACACACCCCTTAAAGATACTAATGGGGGCTTAACTTACATGGTACCTGAAGTGCCACTCTTTATCTAAGCGACCTCCGAAATTATGGATTCGACACTAATGTCGGACTTTTTTATAATTGTGATGTCAGCCCCTTTCATTCCTTCTAGGAGAGCAAACGGATACTGCCACCGCTAGAACTAAATTTGGTCTTAAATGGCATTAAAATTTCTACCAATTAATTTAGCGACCAGTGTTGCATTTAGAAGTTTGGCGTCCATACGCACTTTTGCTCTCGGCGCCCCTAATAATTACATATTTTTCCGCCCCTTCATCCCTAACTTAAAAATAAAACTTAATTTGAATATGCTTAATTAGTGAATTTATAAGTTAAATACCACTCACTAGATGCTACAGCTACAACCACGTAACAAAAAATAACAAATGTGAAACATGTTCTGAATCATTTTTAGATTTCTTACGCTATCATTAAACATATTAGAATAGTAAAAGTGGATTGTTCATGAAATAGTGTATTTGCTCTTGATTTTTTAACTTTTTCATACGAAAAAAAATTAAAATATTATTCAATTTTCAAACTTTGCACTCTGCAAATATGTTGTACTCTAGGCAGGGGCCTAGTTGGACTAATGGGAAATGCGGTACTGTTAGCGGCGCTGAAAACTTACGACTCGATTCTAATATCGGTTGATTTCGGTACTTTTATGTCGCTACGTAACCACCCTGGGTGCTAATGGGAGCTTAATTGGACTTGAATTGAAAGTAAAACTATTTACTTAAGCGACCACGAAACTATAGATTCGATACTAATATCGATCCTTTTCTAGCATTTTTGATATGTCTCCCGACAGTACTCTTTTCCAGACTGTAAGAAATATGGTTAGAATTGCTCTAGACATATCAGAATGACGTTGAAACACACAGATACATCCACCTTTATACATATAAATACAGAATGAGCGAGCGAGAGGAAGAGAGAGAGCGACCAAGGTATCACCACTTCCACATTCCAAAACCATACATCAGGTATTGAGTTGAAAATCTATATAAAGACTTTCTGCTGTGGCATGCTTCATAAGGACAGTTTCAGTCTGCTCACGTAACCTTTGGGGTTCATGAATTTCTTCCGAGCGTTCCGACTTTGGATTCTCTGTTTATACCCTCTCTTTATGCCTCGGATAATTTTTCAAGAACTTAAATGACATGCTGTAATATGAATGTTGAGAAGTAACCTCTATATGATCAATAGCTGAAAATAAATACACTACATAATTATTTATTTATTGCTATTAAACGATTTTCTCAACTTGTATTTAACATTCTCATATATAATACCGACATACGGTGAACACCTATCTCAGATGTTATATTTTAAACATAATAATTACTATGTTCTTCAATGATTATGTTATATATAAAACTATATATAACATAATCTACTATATATAACATAAAACTATATATAATATAAAACTATATATAAAACTACATGAGCTGACATAAATTATTGAGCACTTCCTGTAGGGCTAGAATGATTAAATTTGGCATGATTGTAGCTTTCCGGAACTCACCGACAGAAAAATTGCCAAAAGTGAATAGTTTTAAATTTTAGGGGATCTAAAGAGGGGATGAATAATTTTCCCATGTTATTTAAATGAGCCTTTTTTGGACCTATAATCTCATGTGTTAGGGACTTAGAATTGGAATAAAAAGTTGAAATTCGGCATACTTGTACGTTTTCGTTAGGACTATCTAGGTAAATCAGTTAAAATAAAAAAATCCAACTTTACAGTGGTTTTATAGAGAACTGAAAAATCTTTCCCATGTTATTTATATGGGACACTTTTACAGCCCCAAATTATTGAGCACTTCCTGTAGGGCTACAATGATTAAATTTGACATGATTATAGGTTTTCGGGACAAACTCACAGGTAGAGGGTCTAAAGAGGGGATGAAGAATTTCCTCATGTTATTTAAATGGGCCTTTTTCTGGACTTATAATCTCATTTTTAAGTACTTAGAATTGGAATGAAAACTTGAAATTCGGTATGCTTGTACGTTTTCGTTAGCGTTACTTGAGTGAATAATCAGAAATAAAAATTTTCAACCATAGAGTGGTTTTATGGGGAACTGAAAAATCTTTTTCATGTTATTTATATGGGACGTCTTCTACACCCCAAAATGTTTAGGTACTTCCGGCAGGATTAGAATCATGAAATATGACGATTGTAGCCTTCTAGGACTAACCAACAGGAAAATGGCCAAAAGTGAATATTTTTAATTTTTTAGGGGTCTAAAGGGGAATGAAGAAATTCCCATGCTATTTAAATGGGCATTTTCTTGGGACACAAAATCTTATCTTTTAGATAGTTGAAATAGGAAAAGAAACGATAGAATTATGGGTTCAAGAGGCGCGAGGCCATAGGCCGATCAAAGACAGTGTGTGAGGGCGAAGCCCCCGGATGGGCAATTTCAGGAAATATGAAGAGTAAGTTCACGAAATTCACTGTTGATGCAAAGGCCGATAGATAAGAACGCAAGCCCGTAGGCCGAGCAAACTTAGGAGTCTGGTGGCGGAGCCCCCAGCTAGCCAAAGGCTAGTGTATATATATATATATATATATATATATATATATATATATATATATATATATATATATATATATATATATATATATATATATATATACATATACAACTGATGTATTTTAATGTAATTATTTTATATAATTTTTCATGCATTGCGGAAAATAGAATTTCATTTAAAAAAAAAGCACTGATCCAGATGGGAATCAAACTCACAACCTTGCGATTTGAAACATGCTTCTAGCGATGTATAACGGTCTCAAATAGTTATGACATTCATATCCACTGCAAGCGCTGTTTTTGTTCTACTTTGACTTGTATTTTAATACTCAGATGATAATTATGTTCTATGTCTTAACTTCCTTTACGTATCTAATGCATATGGAGAGCTAAATGACAAACAAGCATGTGCCGACATTAATACAAGGTTTCGAAATATTGTATCATTAAGTATTGAAATCAATGTTACTTTTTTCTACACTTGGTAACAAGTTTTATTATATTTAAAAGAAGAAAAACACACGTGCAAAATTCTTCCCGATTGCAGAGATTGGCTTGGAGGTTCGAACCTGGTTTACTTGTTTCCGAAGATGCCCGAAGTTGGACTTGCGAAGTTTGGAAGATACCCGAAACTTTTTGCCTCAAAATAGCAATAAAGAGCGCGGCCAGTCTTTATGAGACAAGGTGTACGTTGGAGAAAACGTATCTACTACTTTCGACAGCTCAGGAGGTTTGCTTTCTTTTTTTTCTATCGCTAGAACAGCCAAATGTGTTAAAATGATATTCAGCATACTATTGCGAGCAAGTGTCTTAATTTGCCTGAAAAGAAAACGTTCATTCATATGCAGTGCTGGAGACTGGGATTGTCAGAGAAATGCTTGTCAGTTTGTGTACTTCACGAAATGCCAATCTATATTTTGTCTAGCGGGTGAGATCCAATAAATGGACCACTTTGGTATCATCTTCATCGCATCGTTTTAAAGTTTTAGATAATATTTGCATTTCAGCTTTCGATGATTTGAGGTCACATGAATATAATTTAGCGAATGGATGAGCTACATCATAATTCAGAAAAGTGTCTGATTGTGGCAAAAATGCGCACACAGTAAGATCAGAATACACATTTCCTTTTTCACCAAAGGTTGTAATTTAAAGACACCACCATGTAAAAGTAGTCTTCATTATAGCACATACCAAAAATTTCACGAAAAGATTTCTTCGTTACAGAGATACAACGAGATAACGCCTCAAACAATGCAAAAATGAGCTGCTTACTTCATGACATCAAAACTCAGAGTTTTGACGTGACATCATCTCTCGGTATCCATCTCTGAGCAGTATTGAAAGCTTCAGGGAATCTTTTCATATTGTAATTTCTTACTGTAAAGTACAAATAAGTTTAGGACTTAAAAGCATCCCAAGATACGTAAACAATTTTTAATAGCCCCTATCAGTACCAAGACCTCAAGGATCTCTCCAGCGTTTGTGGACATATTTCGTCATAACTACTGACTACCAAGTTGTCTAAATCAGCATTTTATCCTAGCTTGCGAGCTTCTTCGTGGCTAAGCGGTTAGCGTACGCGTCTTTGGCGTGGGAGACCCGGGTTCGATTCCCGGCGGGAGCTCATGTTGTTCGGATTCCACGTTAATCAGTATGCCTTGTCTCATATAGCCTCGCTCCTGAAAGGGACGTTAAACTCAAAATCAACTTTTCTGGATAGTGGTTTCTGACCTCTTGATGTCGATAATGCAATTATCTTTATTCTTGTCTTGTTGTCCTTTGCTATAACCTATTCCTACAATGTTATTTATATTACACTTGAATATAACATATTCTTGCACTCTGTATTTCATATGTGAAATAAGTTTGTTAAGATCTACCATCACTCAAAATTTGGTCAAGATCTGTTAAATTCCTTTGTGATTGAGTTTCCTTTATTCTTTTATCTTGAAATATTAGCAGGACGAAAATAGAACTAAATGACAGAATTAGTTCTCTTCCTGTATAAATTATGTTATTTTTCAGTAAAAATAATTTCAATTAATGTAAGACATCGTAAGATTTTTATTCTAAATTTGTATGAAGAATTTGCGCATAAATACATTTTTTGTTCACAGACGTATAATTTTAAAACAACATTTAAAATCACACACGATAGAAGAATGTATCAAAATATTAGAGAAAATTTGAAGAAACGTATGACACACACACACAAGAAAAATTTTGTGATATGTACTGCAAGTGTCAAGTCAGGAATTTAATTTATAATTATTGATTTTTGTTCTTGTTAAAACTTATTATCAGGTTCTTCAGCATCTGTATCATCATCATCATCATCATCATCGTCGTCGTCGTCGTCATCATCATCATCATCATCATCATCGTCGTCGTCGTCGTCATCATCATCATCATCAAATTGGTGTTGATCTTGGGCTGGCTCGTCTTCGTTATCACTAGTGTCATCATTATCATCGTCATCATCATTATAGTTAACATTGCTGTTGGCTGCATGGATGTTATTCGATGTATTAAAACGCTGGCTTCCTTGTATTTTACTTCGCTTAGTTGGCGGTTTCTGGCATCTTGATACCGATAATGCAAGTCGTGGATTGTTTTCTTTTTCGTTTGACCTTTCACGCTTGACACCTTTTCCCTGAGATGTACTTGGAGCACCATCAAGAAATCTTTGTTCAATTCCTGTCGGACTAAAACCACCATGTTCTGCACATGCAGCAGACAAGGATGGAAATTTTGAGTCTGTATCTTCAGGCTGTTCGTTGTTAGAATTGGGAAGTAAAGATAATCCTTCTTCAGTATCTGCTAATACAACAGCCAACTTCTTTCCTTCGATGAGAAGACCATTAAATCCCACAGCAATCAATGCGTGTGGTTTGTGCAAAAATGTTACATCGGCCTTTCCTAATGATTTTCCCTCATCATCGTGGTGAATAGTGACTGATGACACTGGACCCAGTAATCCACATATTAAATTAAGTTGTTCTGATGTTACGCTCGAAGTGAAATTCGACATCACAACTTTCGTTGGGCAATCTTCCCCATGTGCCATTTTGTTTGCAAAACTTAATACTTCATCAAGAGATACTCCCGAAATGCTATTGCCGTTATTATAACCATAATTATCAAGGAATGCAGGATAGGTTCCATTATCACCATCTTCTCTTTCACTTTCACTTTCAGTTTCATCGTGAACATCAGAATAATCATCACCATCATCACCATGGAATGCAGGTTGTTTGAGCTTTAGTAAATTTAGTGAAGGTGGATTTGTGTCACGTTTATCCTCGCGTGTTCTAGCGACTCCATTATTCAGCAATACTTTATTATTGGCACCTCGTCCTATATGCACACTTTCTGAAGGGAAAGGAGCAGCAGATACGTTCTGGTAGTCGATGTTCAAACTCTGGTGGGCAATTTTCAAGAGCCTCTGGCGAATGGTAGAAGCCTCGTCACCGTTAGAGCTATGAGCACTCCCTTGAATTCTCTGTAAACCATTTGGAAATTCCTTATCTCTTTCGTTATGTTGTGCTTGATCTTTTGAGGCATTCATTGGTCTAGTTTTATGTTTTACTTCACCGCGACCTGATCCTTTTCCTCTGGATAAACCTCTACCTGCGCGGTGTCCTCCAAAACCACGACGCTCCATATTTTTTCTTTTCTTCCTAGCTGGATTTCAAGAGACGTACGTAACAACGGTAGTTGAATGAATGTTATAACAGCTGCAATTCACCACAGCTTCCAATCGACCTATTTTAATTAAATGAAACGATAGTCACGAATTGTAAGTCGTTTCTAGGATAATTTCAACAGAAACTAACAATTGTTATCTATATTGATACTACTTTTTTTTATTGTCAAATGAAAATGAGTGAAATTCGTAAAATTAATGCAAATACGCCCATCAATAATCTTATTAATTAATTATTATTTTGTTCTTTAATTATGCGTACTTAGGGGTGGACTGGCTCTTGGATAACCAAGAAAATGCCCGGTACGCTTTCTCCTTTATGTGGCCCCTTAATCTATTCAATAGCCAAGATAAAGTTAATATTTTTTTGTGAAATATTTACATTTCTGGAATAATGCACAAACTAGTTGTGAATCTTTGATTTGGAAATGATTTGTCAAGCCGCGGATAACATTAGCCATCCTGAAGTTGAAGCGAAATTACCGATACTGTCCGTCTTCTATAATCAAACATCAAACTAAAACAGTACTTTTGTTTGAACTAGATTTACTTCAAAATTACACACACACACACACACATAAAAATGTATGTCTTATAGCTAAAATCATACTTGGTTATAATCAAAGTATGAGATATCTATAGCTAAAGACATCTATAAACGACGATATATTCTTCAAGTAATTGGCATGACGCCTCTCAGGATTTCTACCACTGCCCTTTCCTTGGAGTCAGTTCATCCTCTGCGTATTGCTGTCTTTCTTCGAGTTTTCTATATAGTCTGATCTTCATCAACTGTTACAGTCTTAGTGCTTCATGGTACAGTAGACCTACTTTTAACAGACATTTCTCCATAACCGACAACATAATATGGACATTTCATGTCTCAGCAAAAAATAATGTATTATTACATGACAGAAGCTTCTTTTCTACAAACACTCTTAGATACGAATACTCGTACAGTCAGGTGTTCTTTTCGTCCTAATGTTGCAGTAGCCTCTTCAAAACAGGAATTATTCTTGGTTCATATGTATTTAGCACAGGAAATATGTAATGCAATTTGAAAATAAATATGAAAAAAAAAATGTTTTTGTCATAAGTTAATGACCTAGTGAATCACCACACAGAACAATAAATGCTGAACTAGAATTTTTTCGTTTCTCTGTCTACGCCTTATGATGAGCTACTTCTAAAATGCAGTCCATATGCAAATTAAGTGCTTTTACAAGACGACGCCATGTAATTGAGAAAAAAAGTATCAAGCATGCAGTATATTTTGCAGTATACGTCCGTATAAATGGGTCTCTCAGTCATACTTAAATGTTTTTTTTTTTTTTTATAGAGGAGAATTTCGGGTTAAGTTTCAAAGTTGGTCGTCCGTTTCTACCAAAGTTTGCAAATTTACCGGGAAGGAATGGATAATTTGCTGGTTTGTGTGCTTGCTAATATGTAAGGAGAGCGAAAGTTGTTTACTTTTCTTTATAAACAGTTATAAACATGAATCATTTGGCAAACGGAGGGAACTGTTTCGCGCAAGGTTACCGCATGGTTGGATTACGGGAAAGTTAACGAGTATTTGTATTCTGAACATGGCTGCAAGTGTACACTGACGCTCCAGTTGGTATCCTTACGCAGAGACAAGAAATTAAACTCTATTAATTTTTTAAAAAATAGGTCTGAACTTCCCAAACCCTAAGCTAGTCCGATCCTCCACTACCTTACTTAGCCTTACCTTACTGTACTCTATTACATCCCTTTTAAGCGGTCCTACAAATTGATGATTTTAAAAATTTCTTAGCTGTTATTATGCTTTTTGTCGAAAACCAGGCAGCTGACCAACTTCGGAATAAATGCCAGGATTTCTCCTGAAGTCTCGGTAAATCCATATCAAATCAACCAATGGTGATTGCAGACAAAATTTGTTACTTTTTAATTTTTGTACACAGAGTTCTACTTTATATAGAGTTAAAACGAAGCATTCATTCATTTCTTTAAATGTTCATTTTCCTTTAGAGCGGCAATTTTGTAAAGGCATGTAAGCCTATTTTGTACTTTACGTAGGTTTGTAGTAAACGCTATATTTTATTTTCTAAATATTGTATAGGTTTTGTAGTAGGCTTACTACTTTCTTTTAAAAAAATAATACCTTGGAGTCTCTTCTTTTCTTGTTATGGGTTTTCGAAAATGGATTATGTCCAACAGGGCCGTAACTTGTGGGGCCCAAGGGGCAATTGACCCCCCAGGGAAGCTTTCCGCTGTTCGTGTGGGCCCCATTTTAAGACAAAATTTTCTTACTCCATATACGATACAAACATGAAATTATAAATGAAGCATCAAACAGGTTCACTACATTAGGCTACATAAACTAACAGCACACAATAGGTCAATAAAACACATATGAGTCGTGAGCCCACTTCAGAAAAAAAATGTCTACTATTAGGGGCCCTAGAAATACTCGTAATATTTATTCGTATGGCTTTGAGATTTGTCAATGTTGTCCTTTAATTAATTTGTCACGTATGGAACGGGCCCAGGGGCGTAACTAACGGCCCCGCAGACCTTGCCGTGCGGGAAGACCCACAGGCTCCAGGACACATAAAGGGTAAGAGAGATGGAAAGAAGGGGCCTAAAAATTAGAAAAACAACTTTTCTAGGGCCCTAATACCGTATTCATGCTTGCTTCCCGAAAAAATCCAAGTTACGGCGCTGGTGTCCAACTTGAATATCTTAAAAGGAAAACACTTGAAAATTTTAATTTTCACAAAACAATCATTATTCACTTACAAAGATAAGTGGTTCAAATTTGATCACTAACACTTCACTTGTTTCTCATTGCGATTTTGTTTTATGTGGCGAAATTCGGTTTATTAGCAACGAAAGTGATACTTCGCTCTACAGCTAAACTATTTATGGTAGGTATTAAAACATGTAACTCAGTTTCATTGTGACGTATTTCACTAGGACAAACTAATAGTTAATCACGCTTTGAAGAAAATAATTATAAAAATATAAACGTTATTTTGTCTTACGTAGTTTTTGAGCTTACGCAATTCATATAGAAGTTGAGGCCACTTAATTACTAGAATGTCCTATTTAGTGTACTGTTTAAGCAAAATACAAAAGATTACAAACAAACATCTTTAAAGTAGCTGCAGCCAACTGTCCACAACCAACTGCTTTTGCATTGAGCCTAACTAGGTACAACTGTGAGCAAAATAAATGACGCGTCTCTTTATTTTGAAGTTTTTTGAAAATATCTCCGTTTTCTTTATATGTTCGAAATTTCGGAAGGTTTCCTCAGCAGGAAGCGTTAATAACAAACCCGTTTTTAATATTTGTGTTAGGTATTAGCTTAAAATAAATAAATTAGAAGCAAAAAACATTAAATCGACCGAAATTACGAGAATTACCAACTCTGCTAAAGTGGGAAATTTTCAAGAACGCGAGGGAATTCTGCAGTTCAACACGAAGCAGCGACATCTATGTCATTGAGAGAAATGTGGATTAAATCTACAAACGAAAATTTTAACGAAACATTTCTAATATGTCTTATTACATGCATTATCTGCGAACTCCAAATATATGAATCTATACTAAGTATCAAAGTATAGATAGAGCAAAAAGTGGAAATTACCGATGGAAAAGGACGAATTGGCAGCACGATCGTAATGAAAAATCGTCTTTACCGTAGAACAGGTTTAGTTGACGTAAGAAAGCAAATAGCTCAGTTAGTTAAAACATCAAATCTGTATGTTGGAGTTAGATGGTTCGAATCCCATAGAAGTGCAATTGTCATTTTTTACTATGGTTATTTTTTTTTATGTGGGAAAGAATCAAATTGTAACATATGTGTAAAACTCATGACGATACCAAAAAAAGAAAAAGTGTCGTTGTCGCACTTGCATTAGTGTCCCTAATTTTTGTTTGCAAACAATTACGTAATTATTTCCCCTGTGCTCACTGGTGCATAACGAATATTTTCCAGTAAATGTTAATTCTAATTTGGAGAATTTTATAAAGTTTCACAATGTTTATTACTAGATAGTCTTCTATCTACTTTTTTGGACACTTTGATAACAGATTTCCCTATTAAATGTTTAATTTTCCTTATATATATTTAATTACGGAAAAGTTTTACAATGTATTTGTTTTAAATTGAAATTGTTTTGAATTTACCACATGAGGTAAGTAGCCCGAACGAGGAGAACTGAAGTAGCTGATATTCTACGTAAAAGCAACCAATTATAGATTGATGATGCTTCTTACCTTTAGCACATAATTTTTACGTTAGAGAGTCAGACAGAATAGTCCTGGTTTTTCCACTCATCTTAAAGCTCTACATGTAATGATTCGTGTCACATAATTTTGGCTCTCCAAAGACATTCATATTTAATAATAATAATAATAATAATAATAATAATAATAATAATAATAATAATTATTATTATTATTATTATTATTATTATTATTATTATTATTATTATTATTATTATTATTATTCCTGAATATGGCACCCTTACATAATGTAGTAACCTTAGACATCTTAAAGTGCTTTCTTTAGAATAATTTCAGCAACCACGTAACAAAATTTAAAATGTAGGAGGGGCACGACGTTTTATTTTGCCCCTCTATTTACAGCACCCTCCCAAAAGAAAGTATTTAATTTCTGACAAGCAGGGCAGACAAAATGAATAAGAAATATATTTAGAGAATCCTTTCCTCCGTGAGTGGAATATCACGTAGCATTTTTTATTCTACCGAAGATGACTCTAGACGGTTATGGTTAGGTAACAAAAGAAATACGTAATATATTTATAGCGCCCCTTGGCTGTAATATTACCGCTTCTTTATTTGTTCGAGAGCGCCCTACACAACCAAGGGTGACAAAAAGAATATTAAAAGTGTCTAAAGATTACAAAACACTTTATATTTTGTCAAAACCATGGCAGTGTATACACAGCATTGCTTTCGCTAACAAGTGTTTCACCCTTGAGTCGCTTATAAAATTAGCCAGAATAAACTTTTGCCGATCGTTGCTCTAGAGGGATTTGTCCAGGATGGATTGGTGTCGGGCTAATAACGATGAGTATCTTTATTTACATCACCGTTAAAGAAATAGCAAACTTTCTGAAAGGAACTTTAGGAAACATCAGATCCTCCTTATACTTAGCCAGAGCCCATTCTGAAATAATACATCTGGTGTTCTGGGTAAAGTTCTGTGGGACTATTAGAAAAATATATATTCCAGTTTCCACGCTGATGGTAGAATTTCTGAAACAGTTATTGAATTATGTTCGAAGCATTGGCGTAAATAGCGCCCCCACAACCCTGTGGCGTGGGGACCGCACAAGCTGCAAAGTCAAAAAATATATAGAAAGTACGCAGGGGCGGACCAGGCCAAATTTTCACCTGGGCAAAGTGACTTTTTGGCTCCCTCCCCCTAGTACTAGCCTATATTTTACATTTTATCCTAGTGTTTTTAATAGTTTAAACCCACTTTTCAAAAAGACAAAGGAAAACTTCACAAAGAATATGGCCTGCTATAAACAATACGAACACCGCCCCCTTCCCCAGTTTAGTCTAGTGGCTAGCACGCCTGCCTTCTGTGGTCCCGGGTCCAATTCCCGGTGGGTTACTGTTGAACGATAAACGTGGTTCGGATTTCACTATAATCAGTATCCACATCTCCTTTGGCTATTAAGACATAACCGTGGAACGCTAAACTCAAGCAAACAAACAATACTTATTCCCCCTCCACTCTTTATTCTACATGCCATCTCTCCATTTGTCGATACAGTCCCCTTAGTGCTATGAAACTCTCTTCTTCAATGGTGAAATGGAAAAAGATTATGTAATTGCCGCTACTTTACAAGAATATAAACCAAAAAAGTCAGTAGGAAACACATTATAAAATTTACTTTTTGAGGCTCGTTTTGGCGCCCCTCTGACTCTGGCGACTGCCCGGGTTGCCCGGCCTTTGGTCCGCCCCTGAAAGTATAGACGCATAACTAAGGGCTGCGGACGTGAGGTTAACCTTCATGTTATGCCACTGGTTTGACGTGTTTGAAATGTTCAGTAACTAATCGGTTAGTGAAATAATTTCGACGGTTACTGATATTTAAAGCTTAGCTAAGACAAAGTTACCTAACCAAATACATTTGATATCGCGATGTCACAATTTGATTTTTCCTCACATAAAAAAAGAGAAAAACAATAGTAATAAAAACCCTTACTCGTATTAGGCTCGAACTAACAACCTAATTCGTACAGACTAGTTGCTCTGACCAACTGAGTTTCGATTTCTTACGCGAAAGAAGTCTGTTATATTACGAGGCATGCTTTTCATTATGATGGTGCTGTTAATTTATTCTTTCGATAGGTAATTTCCACTGTTTGCTTTATCTATATAAATAATGTATAGATTCATATATTAAGAGTCTTTGGGTAATGTGTATAATAATTTCGCGACAAATATACTTGCTTAAATGTATTGTATGCTATGATTTGCCCTGGTTGTCTGTTCATGTGGTGGTTGGAAAACACACGTCAAAACTGTTCGAAGTAATACGAACATGGCTTAAGAACAGAGACTGAACTGAGTTATCACTCGGTTGACCTTGAGGGCAAATCACCAAAGGGTAGCTATAAACAAAAGTTCAGCATGCATTTCTGTGGAGCTCTGTTCAATATCACGGTTCTCTGGCAAACACGTTTGTTCTTAGGAGTATATTTTACAAACCTAACCTTTCGATAGAGAGCAATGGCAGAGAACCAAACGGAAGGAATTCTTGCTCTTGTTAAGGTGGGGTACCACCATGTGCAATAAAAATGTCGCGTCTCCTTCAAGTGATACTTTATCGAAAATAACTTATTTTCCTTTATATATTCGAAGTTTCTGACGGTTTCAAAATGAGAAAACATTACTGACAAACAAGGACGCATTTAGGGGTGGGTTCAGGGGGTCCGGACCCCCTCTGAAATCCGAACTTTTCTGTAAATTTAACCTAATTTTGGGGGTTATTTTTTAAAATTTTATTATAATTTATCCTAATATTGAAGTCGGAACCCCAGATAGCTTTGGACCCCTCCCTAAATACGTGCATACGTGCCTGCTGACAAATATATTTTCAATATTTTCGTTAAATAATAAAGTAAAAAAACTAAATTAGGAGCAAATAGCTTCAACACGGTCTAACTTTTGTCCACTGCCAATATTGTTAGAAGGGATATTAATAGCAAAAACTCCTAGTCAATGCTGAACCTTGGAACTTCATCCCGAACACAAGCATATTTTCGAAACACACTAAGGCCTAGCCAGAAGGCATTGTAAGCGAGTTACGTTTGGCAACATCGCATGGAAACAAATGAATGCTGATTTGCATTCTAACCCGTTACTACTACTATTACTACTACTACTACTACTTTTACTACTAACTTTTGCTATGGATCTGTATAGTACAAGGGCAAACTTATTTTAATGAAAATTTTAAAAAATAATCGTTAAATCACTTTTTGAATGTTATTTTTAATCTTTTTTAACGAAAGAAGTGTTATAAACTTTTCTAAAAATAGCTCTCCTTAGGCAGGGTTTGAACCCGCACCGAAACTAACCTTCCTTACTAGAATGCTGCGCTAGCTCACTCAGCTACGAGAGCCGACAGCATTTGGCGTTTACTTTGTGCTATATTTACGTCATGACTCGTGATGTCACCAACAGGATCACGATATAGATGTCATTATTTTTCCTACATTGCAGAGTCCCCCGAGATTTGATCATTGTCTACTTGGACTGGAATTGTTTGGAACAAACACTTTAATATGAAGCCAAAAATTCCTTTAAAATAGACGAAAACTTCGAAAGTTTTAAGAATTTTAATAGTTTTCCCTTTTTCCATTAGGGGGTCATAGCCTGTACACCGAAGAGCCCCCCTTAACCACTCGGACTGAAATTCTCATTTGGAACCAAAATTTTAATATGAAGTAAAAAATTCAACTTTTACATCAATTTGAACTGACTGGGTTCTGGTTAACCACACTATTATGTTTAGTTTAGTTAAGTGGCAATTTGTGACAGCTTCACATCCTCAAAAGAATCCTTCACTTCACCGCCCCCCCCCCCAGGAGTCCGTGCTGGATCAGCCACTAGAATCAATAGACACTTTTCCTATTCTTTTTGTCACCCTTGGTTGTGTAGGAGCTCCTTCGAACAAATAAAGAAGCGGTAATATTACAATCAAGGGGCGCTATGTATTAGGTATCTCTTTAATTACCTACCCCTAAACGCACAGGGCCATCTTCGGTAGAATAAAAAATGTTACGTGATATTCCAATCATGAAGGGAGAGGATGCTATAAATATATTTCTTATTCATTTTGTCTGCCCTGCTTATCAGAAATTACGTAACGTTGTCCCTGTTTGTCAGTAACGTTGTCCTTGTCTGTTAGGAGGGTACTGAAATGAGAGGCTCAAAAAAACGTCGTGCCGCTTCCCACATGGTTGCTCAAGTTATTACTAAAGAAAGCACTTTAAATTAAGATGTCTCAGGTTACTACATTAGGTAACGATGGCATATTCATTATTATTATTATTATTATTATTATTATTATTATTATTATTATTATTATTATTATATGAATGCCTTTGGAGCACCGAAATCGTGTAAGACGAACCATTGTATGTAGAGGTTTAAGATGGGTGATCATAGGAAAGGAAAAACCAGGATTTTTCTCCATCTGACTCTCTAACGTAAAGACTATGTGCTAAAGGTAAGAAGCATCATCATTCTACAATAGGTTGCTTTTACGTAGAATATCAGCTACTTCAGTTCTCCTCCTTCGGGCTACTTACCTCATGTGGTAAATTCAAAACAATTTCAATTTAAAACAAATACATTGTAAAACTTTTCCGTAATTAAATATATATAAGGAAAATTAAACATTTAATAGGGAAATCTGTTATCAAAATGTCCAAACAAGTAGATAGAAGACTATTTAATTATAAACATTATGAAACTTTATAAAATTCTCCAAATTAGAATTAACGTTTACTGGAAAACATTCGTTATACACCAGCGAGCATATTGTGAGCAGTGAGCACAGGAAAAATAATTACGCAACTGTTTGCAAACAAAAATTAGGGACACTAATGCAAGTGCGACAACGACACTTTTTTTCTTTTTTGGTATTGTCATGAGTTTTACACATATGTTACAATTTGATTCTTTCCCACATAAAAAAATAAATAAAATAACCATAGTAACAAAAATGACAATTGCACTTCTATGGGGGTTCGAATCAGCTACCTGAGGTTTACAGGCTTGTTACTTTAACTAACTGAGCTATATGTTTTCTTGCATTAACTAAACCTGTTCTACGGTAAAGATGATTTTTCATTACGATCGTGCTACCAATTCGTCCTTTTCCATAGGTAGTTTCAACTATTTGCTCCATCTATACGTTAATACTTGGCATAGATTCATATATTTGGAGTTTGCAGATAATGCACGTAATAAGACATATTAGAAATGTTTCGTTAAAAGTTTCGTTTGTAGATTTAATCCACATTTCTCTCAATGATATAGATGTCGTTGCTTCGTGTTGAACTGCAGAATTCCCTCGCGTTCTTGAAAATTTCCCACTTTAGCAGAGTTGGTAATTCTCGTAATTTCGGTCGATTTAATGTTTTTTGCTTCTAATTTATTTATTTTAAGCTAATACCTAACACAAATATTAAAAACGGGTTTGTTATTAACGTTTCCTGCTGGGGAAACCTTCCGAAATTTCGAACATATAAAGAAAACGGAAATATTTTCAAAAAACTTCAAAATAAAGAGACGCGTCATTTATTTTGCTCATAGTAGTATATTCGCAAAGTGTCCCCTCGAGATTCGTGTAAAATTGATTCAATTGCAAAGTTCTGCGCGGCCCAATGTGTATTATACTAATTTTAGCGGCCCATATGGGTAATTTGTATATTTATGGGCCCTCATATAACCGAAATGCAATTATACACTACTCTAACGCTCGGACACAAAATTGTTTTTTTTTTTTTTTTTTTTTTTTTTTAGATTGACTGGACACGAATATGGGCATATGTAAAACAAATTGGATTAAGTACTGCTTCTCTCGCGGCAATAGTAGAGCGAATACGGCAATAGTGACTGAAATTCAGTCACCACCTAGAACACATTGCAACAGTCTGACGCAATTTACGTACCTGAATACTGTAGTCGGGTTGAAATTAGCAAGCCTCTGATTATTACTATCAACAACGCTTTAACACAAAAATAGTGTCGAGAACATGCAAAGTGAATGCCGATGGTTGGAAATAAATGATATAGTCCGATGATACCTCTTTCACCTTGTTTCCTACGACAGGTTGTGTTTACGTATGGTGCCGGCCCAGTGATAACTGTTTACAGCCAAATCTTAGTATCCTGCGGACCCCGTGATTAATAATGCTTAAAGGCACCTTAGTGCCAGTGATTATGTAGACATTTAGGTGACCGTGTGCACAATTTGGTCCAGATGTCCTTTCCAGCCAGTGACATATTCTTAAAGATGACAATGCTCCAATTCACACAACTATGTCTGTTAAGGAGTGGTTTAATGAATATCGGCATAAACAAAACACCTTCCCAGACCCGACGAATTCTCAGGTCTCAACATTTTGAACACCTATGGTTAGTTCTGGAGCTCTAACTCCAGGACGGATATCCTGCTCCATTCTTGCTATCTGAACAGTTCTACATTGTGTGAGGAATGATATAACATTCCTATAGAAATCATTTATGATTTAGTACATACCTCCATTCCTCGACGAATCATAGCTGTTCTGCAAGCTAACATTGGTCCACACTATATTAATCAGGCATTTTACTCATTACTTTGATAACCATCTGCATAACCTCGGTGCGAAAGACACTTAGACCAAAGTCAACCAACCAACCAGATAGGAATTGGATGGGGAATCGAACCCAGTTACAACACTTATCCTTCTAATATACCACGCATTACTCAACTTACGGCACCCATTTACCATTCGCTAATAAGAAGTGCAATATATCCACATAAATAGCATCTAAAACAATACTCACTTTCCTTGTTTAACTTAGAAATAAATTAGAGTCATTGGGGGTGAACTGGGTTATGCTAAGGTTACGAAGATGTGACAACATCGTAATGACATGAAAGAAGGAACCAGGTACTGTCAGCGCTGCAGTCATTCAAGAAGTACCTACTGCACGAGTGAATCACGAAAACAACGCGCTAGAGATGTGTCAGAAGGCACGTATTTGTTTCAAGGTAACTAAAACACACACAGATTTTTCGTTCTTATAAATTTTAAGCATGAGAACTTAAGCTGTATATCATGTTAACCACGCATCTTTGGATTGCACCTTATCGTACCGTAAGGTTTCATTGTGCATATGAAAAACATATTGATGTGGATCCTGTATAGGATAGTAAGAAAGTGGTAACGACACAAAAAAGCGTAAAATGGGGTGTAGTGGGTACGTTCAACAGTGATGTGCAATTTATCATTAGTATATAACACGATTTATAGAGTGTTGAATTGGACTGGATTTATTTACGCCTTTAATCTAAGGCTCAGGCAGGGATAGGGGAGGAGTAAGGATGTGAGAACGTGACGCTGATTGCTTGCTGGAATGCTGTGGACATGTACCTTTCCCCCTTTGTTACATTCAAAGGTTTACCATCAGATTCGCACTATGACTGATTCCGATTACGTTAATGAGGCTACATTATTAATTGGCTGACACTTCGCTCAACTAAAGCCACAGGGATCTTGCATACTTGTCATGAATGGCCCTCCAGCTCATTTGAAGTCATTGGAAGTGCTTAAATACTGCATTCAACAAGAAATGTCACATGACTCACGCATTGCAGTCTTTGGACAAGGTTTTCTTCCGACCTCTGACTGTATTCTTTAAACACGTATGCAACCAGTGGCTTTTCTCACATCCAGATAGTTATTAGCTAAAGTTCAGTTTGGTCACCTACTAAATGAAGCATGGGGAAAGGCTGCGACAGCTGCTTACGACGTTGGAGGCTTTACAACAACTGCCATATTTCCACTAAACAGACTGGCTATATCCGATGATAAACTTGTTACAATTCAGTCAACGGATGCGCCTGATCAAGAAGCGGTAAGTGCTGTTCAGGAGCTCGACATACAAGAATCACCACCAACAGAAGCACGAGATTTTATCTTCACCTCGCAAGGGGCCGTCAGTGAAGAGGAGGAAGAGAGCAAGGCAAGTATCTAAGATTTTGACGTCTCCAGACCATATTGCAAAACTGAAAGGGACTTCAGTCTGAACGTCCACACAATAGCATTATGAAATTGAGTACGAAAAATTAGAGGAAGTCTCTTCACTATGAATCCTCGCGTACAGAAAATACTTTTATAGAAGACACAGGGTTCTGCGGAAAATCTTTCACCAGTGCGACGTCTAAGAAATTTCTCGATTGAATGCACTGCCATAAATGTGGTGTTTGGTATCATGAATATTATGTTGGTGCTTCTAATAAGTTGCAGTTTGTGTGTGGCAAATGACTGTTGTTTTATTCCGTACTAACCCCTTGTCTCAACAAACAATACTTTAAGGTTTGTTTTGCTTCCACTTTAGCGATGCAAAACGCTACGCTACCCAAAAATACATGGCTTCGTTTCAAGCTCAACTTGAAGGGACGTCATCACCTTATATTTTGGAACGCAAAGAGCGGAAAAGTAACGTCATACCATCTGCACATACAATAAAAGTATCATTTTGAAGCAAACCAACATGTTGTAGAGGGTAATTGATTGTGTGTGTGCGTGACACAGCGTTTGTGCCAAAAGGGTTAACAAAGTAGTTTTCTTTCACCTCTGGTCCCTGACTTGAGATACTATCCCAGTATATGCCTGACCTGTTTTGAGGGAAGTTAAAGAAATCTTCAGTCTCTGAATCGACTAATAGGGGAATTCATTCCTATTCAATTTTATATAGAATTACCCACCCCTTTTGATACTCTACAGAATTGTCTACTTTCTTCTTTCCAGAAATCGAAATATACATGAGTGCCAAATGCAAAGTGTTCCACGAAACGTGGATGGGGTTTCGACAAAGGAATTCCATATTTCATTCCAAATACGTTACGATTTTAAATGTACGCACAAATTTAACAAGACCCAATTTTGCCAAATAAAACTCAATTTTACCAATTAAAACTCATTTTTTAAACTGGGTTTCCACAACCCTGATAATCTTACATAAAGCAATCCCGTATGCTGTGTTCCAGATGGCATCCTTCAGCGTGTCGATGTACGTCGCACAGTGGGGCGAAAACGCAAAAAGCTGGCCAAAAGTACAAAAAAACGAAAGTTAGTAATATAGGAATTTTTTTTTTATGTAGTTGGCTAGAGTGATGTTAGAAGGGCTCAAATCCATAAATAGAATAGGGTTTTTACTTTACTCCGACTACCTGAGCCATTCTTAAATAGACCCTTCAGCAGGTCAAATGCGTAGAGAACAATAGAAGAATTGTGACGCGTCCGTTTAAACGGTTGTAACTTTCGAACGCGTTCATAGTTTTTAAATCTGTAAAGTTTTCCTATATCGTACTGGTAAGTAGAATAAGTGTATGAGGTGAAAAATTAATAATAATGATGTAATAATTTATAATTTGAATAGCAAGTCAGGCAAAATTTTCACATTGTTTATATTGAATAGCAAGTCAGGCAAAATTTTCACATTGTTTATATATTTTATTAACTTCAAGCGTTGAAAACATTATGTGCACCCTCGTGCACCACGTTCATATTTTGTAGAATGGTAGTCTGAAAATTAATTAATGCTGTCGACAAAAACGTAAATTAGCTGCCAAAACGTGCCAATTACGAAGCGTGTTGATGTTAATTATTGTTCATTTAACCCTCCAGTAGTCGCGCCGCGGTCAAAAGCACCGCAGGGAAATTATTTTCGATCGTGTGTCCATTCTGTTCGTCCAACAGACTTCTCCGTCTAGCTAATCTTCCCCCTCACCTTCCCGAACTTTCCTGCTCAATCACTCCGTTATCCGTTGTTTAGTTTAACAACTAGTGATTGTTTAGTGATTATGCGGTCCTTTCCACCGCGCGCGACTAACCGTGTAATGTTTTTTCTCAGTGTTTCGCTCTGCACGTGACCTTTGCTTTGGAGATGTTTTAAGCTTTATAAACATAAATATTATTTTAATGGACGGAAGAGAGGTCGACAGAGTTAACAAACTGATACCAAGTATGGAAAAAGAGAAAATTAGAAATGAACAGCTTAGAATACGGAGGGAAATGTTAGGAATAGACTATTTGGATAAATTAGCCGAGACGATCTCGTGGAAGCTTTGCCTGAGGAAGATCATAACAAATATATATATATATATATATATATATATATATATATATATGAGTGAACACGAAAGCTGAAGTGAGGAGTCTGCGAGCGAATCTGAAGATCTTACATCCAGAAATGACCAGCGATTCCCCGAATGTAGTCAGAGCAGGAGAGAACGAAATAAGCGACGACGAAGTGTAGAACAGTGTAAATTTGAAGATAACCTAAAATAATTCAATGTACTGCTGTATAGGTGAACTTTCAAAACAACCGTAAAATAATTCAATGTAAATTTGATTTGATTTCAATTTAGCGCCCTTTTCAGCATCAAGGTTATGTAAGACGTGGACCTACTGCTTAACGAAGGATCCAAACCACATGAGGTCCCAGCGGGAATCGAAGCCGGAAATCCCACGCCAAAGGCGTGTATTTTAACCGCTTAGCTACGAGTGAGCTTGAATTCAATATAAAATGCGCTGTGAAGCTTTGTTTTAGTGTTATGTTTATATAGTGTATTTTTAACTAATTTACTATTGCATTTCTAATTTTAGACGAACCAGAATGAACAAAAACAAAAGATCGTCATCAGATTTAGAATTTTCAATAAAACCAGTGCGTAGCTATTGTAACTATCTGTCTAAAGAAAATTGTAACGAAAAAAAACGTTTTATTCCAAATGAGAAATAAAAAAGGGCATGTCTAATTGTAGGTTTCTCTAATAGCTATTAGCGTAAAACTTATTATAATAATAAAAATGTTATTCCGTCTTAATCAGAAAATATACAAAATTACGTTTCTAATACAAGAAAAATATTTAAAACGATATTTGCAACACATTACGTTCGTGCGGTCTTTTTGACCGCGCGCGACTACTCGCGTTACTTTTTCAGCGCGACTTCTCGAGGGTTAATGTTATAGTGAAAAGCCGTTGCAGTTATCATAACCGAATCAAATACCAATAATTTGTGTCATTTAAGTAATAATACATTTCTAATTAACAAGAACGTTAAGTAACAAGTAATTGTTCATCAAAATATGTGAAAAAAAGGTGAATGTTGTTAAAGATACATTGTGAAAATTACGAAGTATGTTGACATTCTTCTTATTCCGCCATTTTTTTTTCCACCTTTAGTTGCAGAATCGTAATCAGCAACCTCGATAATCCCTTTATCGCCACTTTTGAGAACATTTCTACGACTTTTTCGACTTTTGCAAATTTTATTCCGCCATTTTGTTTTTTTCAACGTTAGTTGCAGAATCGTAATCAGCAAACTCAATAACCACTTAATACTAAATTTCATTCAATTTGAATATAGTTATCATATTTTGGCCAGCATTTTGCGTTTTCGCCCCACTGTGCGTCGGGTAGGCTTAGAAGATCCCATTTTTCATGCGATCACACGTGTTCAAATTGAGGGATTTTGAAGGCTTATTTAATGTCTCCGCAATGTTAGATCTCTCTTTTTTCGGAACATACTGCGAAGTAGTCATGGACTGAATAGACGTATGGGCCGTAGCACCAATTTAAGATACCAAAGTATCTGAGGATCATAACCACATCGACGCAACTTAGGTTTGAAGAAAGTGCTTAACATGTTACTCTATCGCTCTGAATTTACTATCAGGGGGTTACCCTAATAATTTGACGAAGTACAGACCAATAATACCAAACACAGAAACATCACACAACACAATAACCTTTGGACTGTGCAGAAGTCTTCATGTAACTGGCGAGATTTTCTTGGGCACACTACCGGCAGTTTTATATACAGAAGGCTGTTTCAGTCTTATGGTAGTGAAGTACAGACTCGTGCCCTAAGGCGTAAAACCCCGTTTCCACCAGCGATCATGTTCGATGTGAGCCCCCCGTTGGTGAACGATTACACGACATCGTAGTTTCCACTGAAGGAGAGCTCTATTGAGCACTGCCAGATCCAATTTCGCCCACTTCTCCTTGCACACTTTCCAAAGGCCACCAAGTGTGGTCGGACGACTCTTATTGATGTTCCGTTTGAGAAGGCCGAAAGCACAGAAGTCAATAGGGGATGCATCTGGTGACTTGACGGGGATGTCTCGAAGTGGGATAGCCTTTACACCTGTATCCTGTTCCATACGTGTCATGTAGGCCACCGTTCGTTTGGCAGTATGGCTGCTGGCCTTGTCCTGGTGGATGAACACACTGTCAGTCTCATTGCCATACGAAGCCGGGGCATGTTGGCGATAGATGGGTTCCAATACATGCTCGATATAATACACTGCATTCACCTTGACATTTGATGACACCCGGTGTATCGGAAGCTTTCCTTTTGTACAGAAACCCGTCACTACCATAAATCCCTTTGGGAAACTCTCCTTGCAGGAGCGAACCCATTTTGCATGATCGGTTCCATCACTGCGGCGGTAGTAAATTGCATGCATCTGCTGGGATCCTGTCAAATAGACCCATGCTTCATCTGAGGTGATTTGCCACCTGCCAGGTAACCTTCATACAGTCATTTCCATGCCACCCGCCGATCTGCGATGTGCGTTGGGTTCAGAACATGGACCTGCCGCTTGTGTGCACTTCTGAGTCCCAAATTGTCGCGTATGATTCGGTGTACAGTTGCAGTTGACCGTCCAACACGCCGCGCTATGTCACGTTGGGTGGTGGATTCTCCTGGGTCACAAACCGGCGGACCTTGGCAATGACGTCTTGACTGCGTTGTGGAGCCGGTTGCTTCTTTTGCCCCTTTTAACGACGCATGGCAATGGCTTGCTCTGGGTTTGCATTGCGATGGAAGGCTGCACTAATTCCCTTATCAGACACTGTGAAACCTTTCTTCTTGCACTGTGTTCTTATTCGGCTCTAGCTGTAGCCTATATCAGAGAGCTACGATGTAGCCCTCCCAAAAAGGGTCGATTTTCGGCGGCATTCTGCTTACACACGTCTCTCCTCTGCACGGTTTGTACACAAGTGTCTGGCTACTTCGTACTGCGAGCGTCACGTTGCTGACGCGAAACTAGCGCCTCTGGCGGCGATTGCAAATTGCTACCATAAGGATGAAGCATCACCATGCAGAAAAAAATGCTTCTCTGTCACAAGGGGGGAAAAGTTCATACGGAGAGATAAAGAAAAAAAGAAAGTATGATGTTCCCCCCTTTTTTGTCGGTTATAATTTTTTCATTTTCTCGGGGTTCTCCCGTTTCTTCCCACTTTCAAAAAAAGAGGAAATACAACTTCTTTGTTTTCTTTCCTATTGAAAATAAGTATTTCTTTAAAAAAATAATTTTCAAACCCTTCCCACCTCCACCTCCGCTTCCCAAAAGATGACTTAAGACATCATGTATCACAACTGTCACTAAGCGTAAACAATGCTTTCTCCAGCACAGGAAGGTGGAACGGCAAATCCATATCCAATATTCGATGACACGAACTACCTGTCAACTGCGGGTCTATAGCATGTTTCCCTGCAGATTGTCAAGGACTCCTCATAACAGACTAACGAACTCGTTTAGTCTTCTCCAAAAGTCTAAACCGTACACTGTTCACCTGTGGTGCTTTGATAATGAATCCCATCCCACAAAAATTATTGACTCACAGCGAAATGACATTTCGTGCAGAACGCGTCAATTAAGGTAAATATGAAAGTGTTACCGAAAAGCACACTGTATAGCAATCACAGATCCTTAACTTTTGAAAAGTGCCTCTATTACAAAACCACGGTGTTCTCCCGATAATTGGCGGGTGCGTGTGTAAAGTGTGTCAAGTCAAAAAACTAGTGTTTTAGAGAAATCGCATTTGAAAGTTCAGACATAAATCCAAATTCCGGTTTTGAGAAAATGATTAGCTGTTGTAGCTCTTCATGTTAGTAAGACTGTTTTTTGGACTAAAGTCTGAAATCCAAAACCGGATTTTTGGATTTATATCTGAACTTTCACACGCGATTTCTCTAAAACACTAACTTTTGACTTAACACACTTTACACACCCATCCGCCACTTGTTCCATGTTGCCTGAAATGCCTTCGTCAGAGATGTATCCTTACTAATAACATTAACCTTACTATTAAGTTGCTTATTTTTCACTTAGTTTTGCCAGTATCTGCAATGAAAAAGTCAAGATTTCCTTGCAATGCTCTGTATATCATTGTATTTATATGCACCTCTACGTAGGTATTTATCTAGAAACCTTGCAAAGTGTTGCTATATATCAACTGAAAGAAGAAAATTTTATCAGAATACACAGTTATCAGAATTATCTTACACAGTTACGTTTATCTATAACAATGGAAAATATTGAACAAACTGTGTAAAACTAAACGAAAATTATCCTACGATAATGTATTTTACGGCAAATCTAGAAAAGACTTCTCAGGTCTGGGCTGAACTAAGCAAACATGACCAATTTGCCCTCTATTCTCGTCGTGCACATCTTCGTGCTCATGCATTTGGAGTGCTGAAAGGCATAAATACTCATTCAAAAATTGCAACAGATGTAAAGTTCAGGTAAAAATCCATAAAAACCAATTTAAAGGCGCATTTCGTGAGATACTGTTTGTTCTTGTGAAGCATAAACATAGGAAAAATATGAGAACGCCAAGGGAAAGTCGGTAAAACTGCAACATTGAATGAGTGGCAATCCAATGCTTAAATCGCTGGGGTTGTTGGTGTGCATTGAAATACATTTTGGTAGACAAGTTGGCTAGAATTCGTAAAGTGGAGTGCATACTACATAGATGAGTTGGTAGTAATCTAGACCAGTGGTTCTCAAACTTTCCGATACCGTGGAACCCCTATTCATTCGGAAAGTAATCTGAGGAGCCCTTTGCAATGCTATCTGAAATTTCACATGGTATTAAAAATATACTAATTAGAATTACCATTGACAAGAAAAAGATCAAGAAAAGTAATACAATAAATAATAAATTCTAAAGATACATGATAGTCTCCTAGTGAACGAAATTTCAATTGAAAATACAGTAACTTTCAAGGCTGGAAATCTATGTCCTTTTCTAAAGGAAATCCACTTGATAAACAATGTTCTCAAATATGGGGTCACTAATGTGAGGAATGAAATTCTTTGTGTTTTTCCATAATTGCACTGAAATCCGGAATAAGTTTTGTTACCATCAATCTTACAGTTAGATCCGATTCCACATTAAGGCGATTTCACTTTAAGGTTTTAATAGTGCAAAGAGCAGAAAGGTCTGCTCACATAAGTAAGTGGTAGAGAAAGGCATCAAATGTTGCAATGTCTTTTTAGACAACTTTTCATACCCACAGCGTGCACACAACCAAAAGCTACGAAGTTCATTTTCTTTGGAAACGTTTTTCCATGACGTATCGCAACATTGTTCCAATAGCTGTTCTTGTTCTGTTTTAGAGAGATTCATACCTTGTATGTCATGGATTTCTACATTACCAGGTTGTGGGACAGGGAAATATTGAAAACTTGCAGCTAATGCTTTCAAGTGTCCTACAAGTGTTTTGTGCATTTCAGCAGAGAGTTTTTAATCTGAAGAATCAATGAAATCCTTGAGCACTGGAAATGATGAATAGTTATTGTTTTGTACTCGTACTGTCCACAGCTGCAGTTTCTTAATCTTAAAAGTACTTCTTGCGTTTTATTACATCACATTTCAAATTTTAGGCGTCGCGGAACCCCTGGGTAGGTTCCGCGGACCCCACTTTGAGAACCACTGACCTAGACTAAACGGTGCATCGTGATGGTTATGTCTAATATATCGATTTCATCATTAAGAGTTTCAAAAGTGACTAACTAACTAACTCTATGGCCTATGGAACCCGGAGGTTCAATGCCGCGTTCACAAAAACTCTCCACTGACTTCTATCCTTAGCTAACTGCATCCAGTTTCTACTTTGTATTCCAATCTCTGCGAGATCCATCTTAATATTGTCCTCCCATCTGCGCCTAGGTCTTCCTAATGGTCGTTTTCCGATTGGTCTTCCAGTCAAGACTTTGAAAGCGTTTCTACTTTCTTCCATTCTAGCTACATGACCCGCCCACCTAAGCCTTCTAGACTTGACGACTCTAACAATGTTGGGTAAACCGTATAAATTATGTAGTTCCTCGTTACGAAGTTTCCGCCATTCCCGTTTCTCTTGGGTCCGAATATTCGTCTCAGGATCTTGTTCTCAAATACTTTCAGTCTATGTTCTTCCCTCAGATACTTTCAAATACTTTCAGTAAGTGACCATGTTTCGCATCCATACAAAACAACAGGCATGATTATCGTTTTGTATATTTTAAGCTTCAAATTCCTCGACAGAATTCGCGACGACAAGAGATTTTGAACCGAATAGTAACACGAATTCCCTGCTTTTAGTCGACATTTAATTTCTTCGTGGATATGATTTTCCTCTGTTAATATTGATCCTAGATATTTGAAAGCATCCACTTTATCAAAAGTATTATTTAATATTTTAACGCATCTATAATTTGCTGTATTACGGTTCCGACGCACTTCCATGTATTTAGTTTTTTCTGCATTTACTTCTAAACCCAAGTCACTGCAAGCGTTTATTAAGATATCTGCATTCCTCTCTATTGTTCTCCTATCATCCCCTATTAAATTTACATCATCAGCATATGCCATAACCTGGTGAATACCGTTCAACTCTAGGCCCTAGTTGCTATCTTTGATTTTCCTTATAGCGTATTCCAGAACAAAGTTAAATAATAATGGCGACAACGCATCTCTTTGGTTCAGGCCATTTTCGACGTGAAAGCTCGTGGACAAAAATCTTCCTACCCGGACTTTACTTTGGGATTCATTTAAACATATCTTAATTAATCTAATTAGCTTTCTCGGTATTCCAAGTTCTGTAAGAACGTTGTATAAATTTTCTCTCCTAACCGAGTCGTACGCCTTTCTAAAATCAATAAATAGTTGATGTACCGGGGTATTGTATTCCCACTTTTTTTCGAGTATTTGGCGAATGGTAAATATTTGGTCGATAGTTGATCGATTTCGTCTAAATTCGCACTGATAATCTCCAATAATTTCATCTGCGTATGGCGTCAGTCTTGCTAATAGAATATTTGAAAGGATTTTATAGGATGTTGACAGAAGAGAAATGCCTCGATAATTATTAGTCAGTTTTGTCGCCTTTCTTGTGAATTGGAACAGTGATTGATTCTTTCCACTCTCGTGGCAATTCTTCCTTGTTCCAGATAAGGAGGATGAGTTTGTGTATCTTGTTCCACAATTTTTCGCCTCCAGCTAAAATTAACTCAGCCGGAATTTCATCTACAACCGGAGATTTGTGTTTCTTTAATTTCTTTATAGCGGTTTCTACTTCTATTCGGTTGGGTTCTGGAATATACGGTTCTGCGGTGTGTATCTCCTTTTCTCCACGTACACTAGTTTTTGGTTGAGTGTTAAGCAAGTCGTCAAAGAAATCTTTCCATCTATTTAAGATGCTATCCGTGCCAGTGAGAACTGTACCGTCAGATTTCTTTAATATATAAGCACGAGGTTGATAGCCTTTCTTAAATTCGTTGATTCCCTTATACATGATATTTTTATTTTTACTATTATCTTCAAGTTCAATAATTTTAGCTTTCAGAAAATCGCGTTTCTTTGTTCTAAAAGTTTTTGAAGTTTCCCGCCTGATATCTGCGAAATTTTGTGTAGTTATTTCATTCGGATTTTGTAGCCAGCGTAATTTTGCCTGTTTTCTCTTCTCTGGTAGTTTTATGCATTCCTGGTCGAACCATGGTTTGTTCCTACGTATTTCCGCGTGTCCCAATTTTTCTTTTGCTGAAATTTTAATGCTATCTCTAATTTCAATCCAGGTATCCTCAACACTAGTGCATTGCGAATCTTCTAAAGCCGAGAATCTATTCGAAACTTCAATCTGGTATTTCTCTCTTACCTGGCTCTCTTCTAATTTCTTTAAATTGAATCTTTCCGTTTTCGGACAATGAATATTACCTTTATTCAACGATAACCTCTCTCGTATTTGGTCTAGGAATTAATTCGTGCGGTTGGTACGCACACATTGAAACGGTAATACAAACACAAAATACATAAATACCTTAAGAAAAATATTGTCCATCGCTAGCCACCACTTTCGCCCATCTGTCAGGCAATGTACGGATTCCGTGGCGAAAGAAGTCCTCATCCTTGGAAGCGATCCAGTCAGAGACCCATGTTTCGATATCTTCTGAAGAAGTAAACCGCTGTCCAATCAAATCGTTGTTCATGCAATCGAACAAGTAGTAGTCCGAAGGAGCAACGTCTGGTGAATACGGCGGGTGGGGTAAAACTTCCCATCCGACATTTTCTAAATAGGTTTTGACCGGTTTTGCGACATGTGGGCGAGCGTTATCATGTTGAACAATAAGTTTATCATGTCTGTTCTCCCATTCTGGTCGTGTTCTGGCCAGAGCTTGCTTCAAACGCATTAATTGTCGTCGATAACGTTCTCCATTCATAGTTTCACCCGGTTGCAGCAGCTCATAGTACACCACACCTTTCATATCCCACCATATGCACAGCATAACCTTTGCACAGTGAATATCTCGTTTTGGTTGTGATGGACCTGGTTCACCTGGTTTCACCCAGGCCTTTTTTCGTTTAGGGTTCTCGTAATGGATCCACTTCTCATCACCCGTAATAATTCGATGCAGAAACCCCTTTCTGCTCTGTCGTTGAAGCAGCAATTCGCAAATGGTTTTTCGTCTTTCAACGTCTCTGTCTTTCAATTCATGTGGAACCCAATGTGACATCTTTTGAATCATTCGCATGGCTTTCAAGCGTTTGGAGACTGTTGTTTGATCAACGCCTAATGCTGCTGCAAGTTGTTCCTGCGTTTGACACGAATCCTGCTCGAGCAATGCTGTCAATTCTTCGTCTTGAAATTTTTTTGGCTGTCCAGCTCGCTCTTGGTCTGCCAAGCCGAAATCACCACTTCTAAACCGTGCAAACCACTTCTGACACGTTCGCTCAGCTAGAGCATGGTCACCATACACTTCCACCAAAATACGATGACTTTCAGTCGCACTTTTCTGCATGTTAAAGTAATGCAGCAGGACACCCCGCCAAAACACTTTATCAGGCACAAATTGCGCCATGTTCACTTAACTACAAACTGGTGTTGTTGACGCTTTAATCCACTGCCCTATACTACGAACGATACGCGATGACAGGGGTTTGCAACACATGTGTGGATACACGGAACTGTGGGACGCTTCGTTCGTTGCGCCATCTCTTGTCCACCCGCACGAATTAATTCCTAGACCAAATATTATCGCTGCTACCAGGTAGTGGTCAGTGTCACAATCAGCCCCTCTAAACGACCGAACATCAATTATGCTAGATTGCCTTCTTCTATCTACTAAAACATGATCAATTTGATTGTGTTTTCCCATCTGGTGATGTCCACGTGTATTTATGAATGTCGCGATGTGGGAATTTTGTACTCTTCACGACTAGGTTTTTGGATGTTGCAAAGTTCACGAGTCTAACACCGTTGTCATTACTTTCTTTATGCAGACTTTCGTTCCCTATAATCGGTTTGAAAATATCCTCTCGTCCTACCTTCGCGTTGAAATCCCCTAATAGAATTTTCATATGGTATCGCGGGAGTTGGTCAAATATCCGTTCCACTTCTTTGTAAAAACTGTCTTTTATATCGTCATCCTTATCTTCAGTTGGGGCATGTACATTTAAAACAATAATATCACACCACCGTCCCTTAAGAGTAATAAAAGAAAGTCTGTCAGTAACAAATTCAACCCGTTTAATTGGTGGTAATATACGTTTATGAACGAAAAACCCTGTTCTTAACTGGTGATTTTTATTTCCTTCCCCGTAAAAGAACGTAAAATTTCCGGAATTTGCAGATCCATTCCCATCCCACCTAACTTCCTGAACTCTTTACTACGTCCATCCTATATTTCTCTAACTCACTCGTAACGGATTTTAACGCGCCTGCCCTATAAAGACTCCTAATATTCCATGTTCCAAATCTCATGTCCATTTTCTTTTGCTGAGGTCGTGCCAAGTTATCAGTCCTTGTCCGAGGCTTTTGTGAATATTTCCTTTCAAAAGTGACAGGAAACTAATATTAACGTTTTATCACGTATAATGAGAAACAGATTGAAATCGTTGGATTTGACTTCGTACAGGGCTCTCATGTCATTTCTCCCAGCTATACAACATAGAAAAACTGTAGAATGAGCCAAAGGCAACGAAGATTGAACTGCTGATCAATACCATAAAGTATAGGACGACACTAGGATTCCCCCCTCTTTTCCCAATGTCCCAGTTTCTTTAACAAAAATTACATAAATTAACTCATAACTTGCGAAGTACTTGCATTTTTGGCATCCAGTACTGAAACAATCACCCTGGTTTATTCAGCGATGAGAAAAAAATCAACATTTATGGAAAAATTCAAGTGTGCCAGAATGTATTGCATGTCCGTAAGCACTTAGTTCTGCATGTACTGTTAAAACCTCGTAGTACCTAATAAGTGTTGTTAATGAGTGTATATAATGTTTTGCTAATGCTCAAACGTAAATCCATCTTGAAGATGAAAATACCTTCGGGAAGAGGTATATTCAACGTAGGAAAGTTAGTTTTTCAGGACGACTTTGATCCTGCCACCGACAAAATCATAAAGACGAATAAGCAAAAGTTATATTACATAAATTCCTCGGCCTGGTAATTCCTCATGTTGAAATCCAATCGCCGATTTTGAAATGTTTTGAAAAGCATGGTTCGTAAAAAAGAAAAGTACAACAAAAATAGAACTTATTGATGAAGTAACTAATGTTTGGCAACACTTAGTTCCTTATGGTTTCTGCATAACTTAGTCAAGCCCATGTAAAAGCACTGCGCTTAATGAATGAAGTCGCGTGGCCACCCAATCAAGAACTACTACTGAATATACAACGTACCTCAACTTCATTTTATTTAACAGTGCGTGACACCTTGCGTAAACTATCTTCCAGTTGTTGATATATTTAACTTCTGAAATTTGATTTGTATACTGAATAGAATTTTCTTATATATATATTAAATCATTGCACTTACTTCGACATTTCACGCGTGTAAAATTGCCAAGTATTAATTTTTCGTTCACTGCATATTTCATTTTCTTTCATAAATATGGTATAATGCCGGCCAAAAAGTCAGACATCCGAAGCTGGATGTGCAAAGAATTGAACTTCGGTTTGCTACTTCGGACGTACGCTTTACTACTGTGTTTTCTGCTACAAAATGAGTTTCTGTGCTGTATTATTTGTTCTTCAAGCCTGAACTAACAATTGGCAATTATTTTGTAGTAGCAATCCCCTATTTAGAGGATATTTTGAATGACGGAAAACGAGCAGTACGTATAAAGCAACATATATCAAGAACTTCTGTTTCTTTGAATTGTTCAACAGATTAAATCCTATGTGGAAACGAATACTTTATAGAAATCATGTAATTTAAACTTAGACTAGGACATCAGTGTTACTACTCTGATGTCATCACTTCAGTACAATCATGGCTTATTTTTATATTTTTCTATAATTTATACATGCACAAATTACAAAGTAAAATTAAAAACAGAAAACTTCTGTTAATACGCACGTAAGCCATATATCCTACAATTAAAAAATGCCGAAATACATGAAACTTCATTTATTCTGGAATATAACTTGGTTACAATGTACAATTAAAAATTCCCTCTTGATGAATCTACAAAACATGTATAATCTCTATTGTTTTTATACTTTCTTTTTCTTTTCTTTTTTTTTTTTAGCAATGGCAATAAATTGTTAGAAGATATGATGGCGACCAACGAGAGGTACGAATAACTAATTTAACTCGGATCTTGCAGCTCATATTGAGGGATCCAAGCTAAATTTGAGCCCCAAGTTACTTTTCCCTCTCATAATACTTACAGGGAGTTAAGGAAGTGTTATATACTATACATGATTTTAACAGAAAGGACACTTAAGAGAATGGCTAAAAACGGATACCGAAACAATTGCTGGAATTTATAATAGAGGACATGGCATACAAAAAGTAATTTTAGGTTGCTTATAAGACCCAATATTGCCTCACTTAAGAACAGCAAAGTTAAGACACGAGACCTTTCCGTAACTCCCTATAAAATGATGATGATGATGTGGATGATGATGATAGACTATGACAGCTAATGTTCTGTGTTTATCGCACAGATGTTTGTTAAATCAGCCCACAAAGAATAGACAGGCCAAACAAGAAGCAAGGGAAATTTATAATACACACATACACAGAGCACAATAACAAGGGGCAACATGTATTTCAATACACAATATCAGAAAGAATAGGTTATGCAAATATATCGAATAAAAGGCAATGAGGACATATTGTGTGATTCAGATTAACTCAAAGAAAATCATATATCTATACTTTATTGTATCTGCGTTTTTCCCAAAAAGGAAAGCTATTTTTGTGCAAACTGATGAGCAAGAACAGAATATCTGCTCAGCTTTGGTCAACAGCTTGTACCTGGGAGAGAACAGGGTATACAAAACTTGGCCCTCAATGTACTTAGATTAAAAACCATATAGTTCTGTTTTCAAAGAGTTCCATATCATTTTATGCCCTCATATCGTACTTTGTTTAAAATGAAAGTTTATGAACACAAGTTCTTTGCTATTTTCCTTTTTCTTTAAAAAAATGTTGTATCACAAAGAAAGAAAACTTAAAATCTCTTCTTCAAGACAGTCCACTCTGTTTTGCCCATCAGACTCCATCTGTTACACTTTCTGAACTCAACAATACTGAAACAGTAGCATAGCCAGAGGACAAGCCCTCTACCTAGCAGGACAGAAATACACAACATTAATTTAGGAACAAGTCAAAATATCCAATGGATATCTTTCCTTTTCTTCTATACATTTTTTTTTTTTTTTTAACAAAATGTTCAAGACAGCAAAAATTTCTATAACTCTACAGTACAAACCCATCGCCCTAATTACTGAGTTTACTATACAAACCTAAGTCAGGTTCCATAGGGATAACTCCCTTCTCTTACTTCTTGTCACAGTCCAACCCCTTTTTACTTTTCACAGCCCTGGCTGTAAAAGGTCTTTCTCTCCTGCTGACAACAAATTGTAGTCATACTACTAGAGCTCTGACACATTTTTTTTTTCAGTCGTTCACTAGTTTAATTTGCGAAGTCACTATGCTCCCTGATAAATCCTCCACTTCTTATTAAATAAACTGCCTATCAAGTATAGGCATTCATATATCCTACCAGTCTTCAAGGCCGATAACGCGCCCGTAAAGTTCTCCATGAAGGAAGAAACAATCACACAATAAAGGCCTTTTGATATAATATATATATATATATCTATATTTATATATTTATATTTTGTAACCGTGTCCCACATCACAACTCGAAACTACATACTTCTATTATCCGCTCTCATGTACACGCGCACACACACACAAACATACATCACACACACTCGTCCGTTTAATAATCCAATTTATTATATCTGTTCTTCTTTGCCGTCAATTGTTTGAAAAAATACACGAATTTCCACACAATAGGTATTACCAAACCTGGTAACAGATGCTCTTGTAACATGAGGAAGGACTCATGAACTACATTCGCTATGTGTTCAACTCTTCAACCCATACATACAATACTACTACTATCTTTTTTATTATTATTTTTTTTATCTTCCTGCCTGCAGGACCTTTGTTCAGCACATCCACCACCAGAAATATTTCGTTTTCTCTTTAACAACTGGCTTGTAAAAAGCGAGTGATGAAAGATGCTGTAGAACACATGATGCAGTCCAACTTCTTAGCAGACCCAGAAGACAATTCCTGTCATGTGGAAAAACTCTAATACCTCTTTCGATCAGCATAATGTACTTCCTTTCACTCACTTCCTCAACTGTTGGTGAAAATGATGAGTGATATGTGAACACCAGCGTGTGGCAGTGCTGTATTGGCAGCCTGGACTTTGGTTGACTTTTATCTCCAGACTACTGCGGAGAAAAAAAAATGGTCAGCTGGAGAGTTAACAACGCAATATTAATTTCTCCTACAACCCAATATCTTCTGCTTTGAAGCAGTTTCTTCCTCACTGTTTTCACTTATTTAATCCAGACCACCTTGCGCTTGATGTTTTTCTTTTCACTTTTAAAATAATGGTTGTTCCAAATCACACTGGCACAAAGTAGAACTTGTCACGAAAAATTACATCCTGCCATCACAAAATCACTTAATTTCAACACATACACTCATAACATTCACACAACATACACACCCAAACGTGCACCAATGACTATGTTTTCACATTATGCATCAGAAGAATTTCCACTATCCTTGGGCCTGACTGATGAGATAAAAAAATGATCATACATGCAAACTTGTTCAGGGACTATGTTAGTCTTGCTCTTTTAGGAGTTGGAGCGAGAACTTCTCCATCTTCTTCCTCTTCCTCTTCGTCTGAATCGCCTTCATAGTCCACAAGAGCCTTAAAAGAAAAAAGAAAAAATGTAAAGATTTTTTCCTACGGATCTTTTATACTACTTTACCACACTACGCAATGTGACACTTCTACAGTGCGACATCCATCAACCTAAAACATCTAATAATTTCAGTGATACTTCGAACGTAATTGTACGATTATTGTACTGTTCTTAGCCACTAAACCCTGTTTGTTACCCTACCTAACGAAATCCTGCAAAAACTAGTGTAGTCCAAATTATGTCCCACTTTATGATTCACTGTAATAATGATGTAAGATCAATTGCAACACTATTATACTATTGCCAAGACTAACCATCAGGTATTCAATGTCCTAATGTCACAGGAGAGAATACACCTGATACTACTATATTGTTTGTAGGATGTCAAGGAAATATCTCCAACATCAGCGTGAAGAATCCCAATTAAAAAAGATTTAAAAGAACAAGATACAATATTATGTAATCGCATGTGTGCCATGTGGATGGATTCGTCGATTGCCTTAAATGGGCCCCAAGAACAGAAAATTCGATTTTACGATTAGTTAAAAATTACAATCAAAACCCTCAATCAACATATGGTGATTTGCGACTATGATCATCTTGGCCTGTGCATTCTCCATGATACGATGAATGGCCAAAGGTACGTGCACTTCACACACGGCGGGACTACAGCACTTCGCACTATCGCAGTCATGGCATCACAATACTTTTCCTAGTGACTAGTGTTAAGTGACCAAAGCCCAGACTTTGACCCACTGAACTTAAAATATTTTAAGGAGAGGCATAATTAAGAAAGTGTATGTGAGAAGACCGCGTGATGTCGAAACGTGGGACTTATTTTGGCGGAACATACTACGCAGAATATCCAACTCCGTCTGAAAAATATGTTGCAATGGTCATTCTCGCACAACATTTGAAATGCGCACAGTATTCTAAAATTGTAAAGTCCACGGCATACTTTACAAATGAAATAAATAATTTAACATCATTAGTGATGGGATAATACTGTAACAAAAATGGGACACTAACTATGGGTCACAGAAGTAAGACAACGTAATAATTACAAAAACACATTTAAGTTATAAAATCTGTCTAAGTGGCTATTGATGTAGAAGTAGTGAGAACATGCGTTAGTGATGTTAAGCTTGCTATAAGTATTAAGGTCGATTCAAAAAATTAAGTTTCTGGGACGGATTTCTGACAGCAGCAAAAAATCTCCTTTTGTGCCTGGTCTCAAAAAATAAATAAATAAACAATAAAAAATAAATAAATAATAAAAAAGTAATATAGCGTGAGGCATCTAAAAGTACCATCTAAAATACCGAAAAAACGAGAAGTTAGTGATACATGGTTTGCAGTAAACAACAATATCAAATGGGGCTCGTCAAACGGAAGCATAATGTGGTAGGAAAAATATCACCAAATGGGGCATCAGGAACGAAGTGAACTTTGTGGTACTTTTAGATGCTTTACACGCTGTGTATATGTATATATACGAGGTGGTATCAAAAAGTTTCGAGACTAGTTCTGTAACACCCGAACACACGACAGCGGAAGGCTGCACACAGGCACAGGAAGCACCGACCTTCATAAGTAAGTTACCAAGACACAAAGTCCTGTGTACCTAGGGAATTGTGTAGCTGGTGCTATTCTGATCACGTGTGTTACCACATCTGCGAATTCGTCATGGACAGCAAGTTAGAACGTCGAGCGAACGTGACATTCTGTATGAAACTGGGAAAATCCGTTACCGAGATGCTTAACATGATTTCGCAAGTGTACAACGATGCTGCAATGAGTCGTTCGAGATGTTTTGAGCGGCACGGACACTTCAAGAGCCGAATAACATTACTGGAAGAAAAAATGGGATCAGAAAAAACACCCGAAAATGTTGAAACCAATCGGCAAATTGTGCATGAGGATCGTCGGAGAACAATCCACAACATTGCTGCCATTGTCGGTGTGTGAAACAGTAAAGGCAATCCTCACGTATAATTTGAACATGCACAGTATTGCTAAGTTCATCCCCAGGCTGCTGACCCAGAAGCAGAAGGAATACAAAAGTTTGAATAGAAAAGAATACGAACACACACAGGGTAGATGAGAAGATTACGAGATATTCTATAACTATGGATCCCAAAGAGCAATGCACTAAAAGATAAAGGAATGATCATAAAGTCGTGAGCATGAAATATTTCAGGGCTTTGAAATATTTCAAAATGAAACATTTGTTAGCGAATATTGTAGATCCAAGTTACAGGGGCAAGAATTTGACCACCGAAGAACAAACGGACGCTCTAGAATATCTGAGACAGATTTCAAGGCTTTATTCAGATGTTGATGAGGTAGAAGTTCTGGCCTAATTTGCACATTGTCTCCTCTAACTTGGTGGAATGGTCCCTTCTTGTGAGCTCACAAAATTTCCAAGCAAAGTCCTTGGCCTTCCTGTCACATCTGCACCTTGTAAAGGGATCTTTATCACATAGGGGAATATCCATACGAAGAAATACAACCGTTTAACAAATGAACGTGTTGCTAAACTGACTTTTGTAAAGAATAACCTTAAGTACACATCAATATTTAAAAAGACATCTGTTGGAGATGAAAAGCCATCTTCCCTTTCTACGAGGAGTCGACCGAGTCCGAGTAGTAACCAAAATGAGCCTACAGCAAGAACAAGTAGATATTTAGTGAAGAAAAGGAAGAAGCAGCTTCAAGGACGAATGGACCCAACGTGTGAAGAAGAAACATTTTTACACCTACAGAATCTGATGATGGTGACACTGATGTTAATGTGCCATATCCAGACTGGTGAAGCTGATATCACTGAGAACAGTGACAGTGTTCATTCTGATGTTTCTGACGCAGAAACATATTACCAAGTCAATTAAACATGGGAACTATCGAGTCTGTCGTATACTCGTACAACGAAAGTCTTACATACATACATCCTGTTTGGTAACTTAGCCTACTTTAATAATAATAAAAAAGGAGACTGTATTCGCTGTTAATAGCTGCGATTTTTATTTCCACAATACAAGTGACATATCTGTATTAAACAACCACAAAAACGAAAAAAATATTTTTCTGAAATTTCAATGAAATATTTCAGATGAAAAATTTAAACTAAATATTTCAATTTCAAAAATTTCATGAAATTATCCATCCTAAATGTTCATGATCGCGTCGAAGTCTGGCAAGAACTCCGTCAGCGTGTTATGGATAACCCGTCCTTTATGTCGAGGATCATTACCAGTGAAGGAATTTAGGTACGATCCTGAGACAAAGCAACAGTCTTCACAGCGGAACAGCCCATCATCTCCACGATCGAAAATAGCGAGGCAGGTCCGCAGCTCAACGAAGTGCATGTTCATCATTTTTTCTTTCTTTCTTTCGACATTCATGGCATTGTCCATCACGAATTCGTACCCAGGGGTCAGACTGTCAATAGCAAGTTCTACTGCCAGCTTTTAAGGCGTATGAGGGAATACATTCGGCGAAAGGGACCAGATCTGCAGCGCGCGAAAAAACTCACTGCTCCACGACGACAATGCATCCTGTTATCGTGCTCTTCTCACACGTGAGTTTTTACCAGAAGCAAGATGATTGCACTTGCGCACCCACCCTACTCGTCAGACGTGGTTCCTGCAGACTTCGCCATCTTTTCGAAGATTAAGATTCATCCAGCTCAAAGATTGCTGTTTGAACACCATTGCGAAGATCCAACGCGAATTGCAGAAGATACTTGGCACATTTCTGAAAAAAAGACATCCACAGTGGAAGAAACGCTGGCAGCTGTACAAGGTGACTATTTTGAAGGTGTAAGTGTAAACGTAGATAAGTAAAGTACTTCCTTGTGAAAAATCTCGAGAAATTTTTTGATACCATCTCGTATATACAAGGTATTTTCATGACCTGGAGATAAACTCAAGAGTGGTGACAGACGATGACAAAGAACGCAATTTGAGAATAGGAACAAGAACAAGTATCCGGAAGTGGGTCGTTTCGGAGATAGACGCTACAGAAAATTTGTCGAACGTAACAAAAATTGCCATAACTCGAGAACGAGATGTCGAATTAAGATCTAGTCAAAGACAACATGCATTATTCGCACCTGCGATTGCATTTTTGTTAAAATGGATTGGAAATAGGAACGGCGCAAGGATAATTCCAAAAGAAAAGTAGGATGATATGTACATCTGAAACAAGAAATGTAGATTAGGTACTACGACTCAGACATGCGACAGTCAAACATGCGGTTAGAATTACAAGGTATAAATGTTTACGAGAGCAGTAGTGCAGCATGTCAATATGTACAAACATCTCGCAGAAGAACAAAGATGATTTTGGAAACATCCTGGTTTCATACAGGAAGATGTACGTGACAAGGGAAAAAGAAAAAACTAGTCGACAAAGAAAGCTAGTTGTGTAATCCAGTGGACATCGTAAACGAATGAGAAAATATCTTCAAGAGACAGCACAGAACGTAGCTACGCACCAGCTAAACACAACGACGAGTAAACTCTTACCATGTAAACCAGTTAATACAATGGTATGATACGTAATGTACTTATAGCTTCACAGATATTCAAAATGACGTCCCGTGACGTTGATACAAGTATAACAGAGTCGTCGGAAGCTTTGTAGCACACGCTTAAATATTTCTGTCATCATTGGCAGTGAGGGTCCGTACAAGGAGTTTCTCTTCACTCTCTATGGGAGTTTCACACACTATGCTTTTGAGGTAACCCCACACGAAAAAATCAGATAGCGTGAGATCCAGTGAACAAGCTGGCCAGAAACTGGACTCCCTCGACCGATCCACCTATTTGGGGAAGTCTGATCGAGATACGCACGAGAAACAGAAGCAAAGTGGGCTGGCACTCATCATGTTGAAACCACATTTGCTGACGAACACCATCTGCTAATAATTCTGGAAGCCTATGCTGCAAAAACACAGCGTACACTGATGCAGATAAAACAGGTCCCTATAGACCAACGTTGCCTGCCCACGTTTACTGCAAATGTCTATTGATGGCTTTTGACAATTATGGCGTAAGGGTTTTCGCCGGCCCACATGTGATATTCCGACTATTAAATAAATCTGTCTCTAGTAAAACAGGCCTCATCGGTGAACACTATCGAGGCACGAAACTGACGATTGGCCGCACAGCGCTGAGTCCTGTTATTTCGTTATCCCTATAGGTCGTGAAGATGTCGCAAATGTCCCGTATCCCGCAAACAGAACAGGAGCGCAAACATGGCGCGCCTGGAATGCTTCGGATAACTCTTTTGTGAATATCACGATATAACCTAGCCTCTTCATAACAGTTTCCATTAGCCATTTCGTAAGTAAACACCATATCTGAAAGCTCGACAACCACGAACTTCATTGCACTGCTAAAGCACTTAATGTAACACAAACGAGAACACGGAGTAACTTCACTACATTTGACCATCAGCACTAATCAGACAATTGCAAACAAGCCTTCGCAACGGCATGAAACGGAACACATCACACAGTCAAGTGATAGCTGTATAGTAAGCTAGTGATTCCTATGAACTGCTCTACTGTAGCAGTGAGGGTTTTCCTATCATTAGTTTCGACTGGTACTCCGTCTACTTGCTGTTTCCTGGCACTCCGTGTGTTTGTCATGTTTCAAATAGAAAACGTGTTCACGGCTATGGAACGAAGCTGTTGTACACATCTTTGGCTTGGAACCTTATTGAGATGAGATGAAACTCTACATCTACAAAACGAGAAGAGAAAACCTTACTTTTGGTCTCATATAGAAAACTGTAACTTCTTCATGTGTATTTTCCTTGACCGGACTATGTTCCAACATTTTCTTTTCAGTTATTGTGTATTACCATCACTTTTCGGCAGGTCATACTCGGACATAAAACATTTTGGGACGCAGATTCGTTCTTTCATGACTGCCCATCATCTCTATCAATGTTTCCCACAGTCGCAGTTCCCATCCTACTCGTAGCTCATGCTTTTGCAAACACACGTTTTCTTCTCATTTGGTTCAGATACTGGACATCTTTCTACCCGAAACAACTTTATTGCGTACAACTAACGATTTCTCGTTCCACTTTATTTCAAATGTACGAATTATCTACTCTCCTTTTGTGGTTACTCTTGTGCTGCTATTGCTTCTAATTTATTCCTACAATAACGCAATCCAAGGTGTAAATAATAAATATTGCCTTTAACTGGATCTTAATCCGACATTTCGTTTTCGAGTTATGGCTCTTTTGTTCCACTGTGACACATTTTGTTCCTATTCTCAAATTATTCTATTTTCATTGTCTAATTATTCTTTTTATAAGTAGAAACCGCTGTAAAGAAATTCAAGAAACACAAATCCCCAGATGTAGACGTCATTCGGCTGACTTAATTTTAGCTGGAGGCGAGAAATTGTGGAATAAGATACACAAACTCATTCTCCTTATCTGGAACAAGGAAAAATTGCCACAAGAGTGGAAAGAATCAATCGTTCCAATTCACAAGAAAGGCGACAAAAGTGAATGTAATAATTATCGAGGCATTTCTCTTCTGTCAACATCCTATAAGATTCTTTCAAATATTCTATTAGCAAGATTGGCCCCATACGCAGATGAAATTATTGGAGATTATCAGTGCGGATTTAGACAAAATCAATCAACTGTCGACCAAATATTTACTATTCGCCATATACTCGAAAAGGAGTGGGAATACAATACCCCGGTACATCAACTATTTATTGATTTTAGAAAAGCTTACGACTCAGTTAGGAGAGAAACATTATACAACGTTCTTACAGAACTTGGAATACCGAGAAAGCTAATTAGATTAATTAAGATATGTTTAAATGAATCCCAAAGTAAAGTACGGGTAGGAAAATCTTTGTGCACGAGCTTTCACGTCGAAAATGGCCTGAAACAAGGAGATGCGTTGTCGCCATTATTATTCAATTTTGTTCTGGAATACGCTATAGGGAAAATTAAAAGATAGCAACCAGGGCCTAGAGTTGAACGGTATTCACCAGGTTATGGCATATGCTGATGATGTAAATTTAATAGGGGATGACAGAAGAACAATAGAAAGAAATGCAGAGGCCATATTAAACGCTTGCAGTGACTTGGGTTTAGAAGTAAATGCAGAGAAAACTAAATAGATGGAAATGCGTCGGGGCCGTAATACGGCAAATTATGGATGTGTTAAAATATCAAACGGTACTTTAGATAAAGTGGGTGCTTTCAAATATCTAGGATCAATATTAATAGACGAAAACCATATTCATGAAGAAATTAAATGTCGACTAAAAGCAGGGAATTTGTTATTATTATTCAGTCCAAAATCTCTTGTCGTCGCGAATTTTGTCGAGGAATTTGAAGCTTAAAATATATAAAACGATAATCTGTATGGTTGCGAAATATGGTCGCTTACTTTGAGAAGAACATAGACTGAAAGTATTTGATAACAAGATCCTGAGACGAATATTCGGACCCAAGAGGAACGGGAATGGGGAATGGCGAAAATTTCATAACGAGGAACAACATAATTTATACGATTCACCAAACATTGTTAGGGTCATCAAGTCTAGAAGGCTCAGGTGGGCAGGTCATGTAGAAATGAAAGAAAGTGGAAATGCTTTCAGTCACTGGGAGACCAATCGGAAAACGACCATTAGGAAAACCTAATGGAAATGCTTTCACTGGGAGACCAATCGGAAAACGGCCATTAGGAAAACCTCGGCGCAGATGGGAGGACAATATTAAGATGGATCTCGAAGAGATAGGACTACAAAGTAGAAACTGGATCCAATTGACTAAGGATAGAAATCAGTGGAGCTTTTGTGAACGCGGCATTGAACCTCCGGGATCCATAAGCCATAGAGTTAGTTAGTTTAATTGTTCTTCATAAAATTTTGAGAGCCGAAGGAAATAAACTTCTTATATTTACACCAAATGTCATTATTTGTAAGGCAACAATCATTCTAACGATATAATGAAGTAAATATGCAACAAGGCTCGAGTTCATGTCAGAACACTATTTCAGAGCAGCCTGTCTTAACCTTTGAATTCCAGCCCGACTGATGATAGCATCAAGTGTTATCACACCAATCACGGTAGTAAAAGAGCACACTTCGTATTAAATCACATTGAAACGGAAAAGCCATTATTCGTTTATGTTATCAATTGCCGCATTGACTCCCAATAGGAATAAAAGGAAGCCTTCCAGAAACTACAAGAAAACTTAGTGAAAGAATTATCAGACGTAAATTGTTTGACGTGGGCTTTAAATTATGCGTCCCTTCTCGGAGCAGAAACTATTACAGAAAAAGCCTCAAGTATTGTTTTGCATTTCAACATTGATATTAAAACTAAACAACACAACTGGAATTCAGTAATGCTTTCCCGTAAAAAGATGACATTTACGCAGCCCTTCCATTACATTCGACAGGAAACAAGATACATGCTTCTCGTTGTTGTCATTCCAACTGTAAGAAATGCACAAAAAGTTATGTTACGAGCATCAATTGCAGCCGAAGTGCGCGCTACACTTTTATGTCCGAGAATAGAATCATTAGTAGGTCAGCTTGAATCTTCCAGAATTCATGGAAATCTATAACTGTCCATATTTTCAACAAAAACGAGCTCCCTGCCATGGTAGTAAACCAATAGTCATGGCTTCCTTTGTGACTATCTACTGTAAACCAAACACGATAGGCCGTCACAGATTGAACATACACACTCAAAAATACTTCCTTAATTGCAGGATATATTACAGGAAGACAAATGTGGTATAAGAAAATAATTAACGACCAAAAAATCGATTTTTTTTTCTCCAAAAATCACGCCTTCAAATAAACAAAGGAAACTTTTTTGCATCTCTACAAAAATTAAATATCCCGCTATGCATGAGAAAGCAAGCTTAGAATCTCCTGAGCTAGTAAAAGCACTTTCAGAACAGGAAACCTTTTGTCTCACATCATTGCATGCATGTCAACCATCAGCTATAAAGTCCCTACAAAATTATTGTAAACCCACAATTAAGAGTCGTTTTTTTGTCCTACTACAATAGAGGAACGAAGTAGAGAAATATGACTGTTCCGAGTGCTTTTATAGTCTGGGAATCGAATACTTTGAAAAGATCATTATCTCACCAATGTGTGCAATTAAAAAGTAGTACACGTACAAACAGCAGCAGTTAGAATAAATCATTTCAAAGGAGAGACGAGAACACAGATGAACTATTCTCATGGGATAGAGCAGAACATACGTAGCACTTAAATATCCAGCATAATAATCTTAATGAATTAACATGAACTTATGGAACTAAATAACTGAAAAACAGATATATTAAAAAAAAAAAAGTTTTTCGGAAACGAGAGCACGTCGTGATTTAAATATATCAGAATTATTTAACTAAATATCCCAGGACTATTGTTGTTTCGAATGGAACGATATACACAACAATGAGTTTCACGGGCAGAAGAAGTTATTTGAAATATTTTCTTATAAATTCTGAAATAATTTAATAGAGTAAGGGAAAAGGAGAGTAGCTCAAGTGAACGGTATTTGTTCACCATATTAGGCACTAAATAAAGCTTCGACCGTCTACCACTGTTAGTCGAGTCAAATTAGACAAAAAGGCTAAACCCGGAAAAAATCAGACGTGAAATTTTGTACATACCTTTGGGAAGGTGTATATAACACCATACTAAAAATCCGGAAATATCCGGTGACGGATTCGGCCGACAAAGTGTGGTTTTACAACGTAATGACTGATTCTCAATTTAATAGCTATAATTCACTTTGTATTTCCACTATTGGTGTTATTTTTACTTCATTCGAATAACAAAGGACTTTTCTTACAGATCACGTATTACACTTACAAGTTTACTTCATATGTGGGAAGTAACGGAGAGATTTCTTTTCAAAAATCCCCAAAAATTTTCCTTCTTCCAAATAGTTTTCTTATATATTAGTCCAGAAAAGATCATAACAAGCTAAAATTTTGCACATACCTTAGAGAGCATGTATATAACCACATACTAAAAGTCCTGAAGTATCTGACGACGGGTTTGGACGCCATATTGGAAAATGGCCGCCGAATTGTGTCTTTTTAAAGGTAATAACTGTTTCTGACTTTGATAGCTATAACTCACGTAGTATTTGCATTATTGATGTTATTTTCACTTCATTCGAATAACAAAGGGCTACGCTTACAGACCACGTATTACACTTACTAGTTTACTCGACACGCAGGAAGTAACGGAGGAGTTTCTTTTTAAATGAAATGAAATTTTTGAGTTTTACGTCCCATGGTTATGCCGGTTAGGCTAAAGGAGACTGTGATGATGAGTAATGAATGAAATGGTGACGGGAAAACCCCGAGAAAACCCACGCACACGGTGTTTGTCCACCACAAAGTTCACTTGGCGGGAGCAGGGTTTGAACCCGAGACCCCTAGCACCAGAGGTGAACGCTCTACCACTGAGCCACCGCGGCCCGGTTTCTTTTTAAAAATCGCCAAAATTTCCCTTCTGAACATTAGTTTTCTTATATATTAACCCAGAAAAAAAATCATAACAAGGTGAAATTTTGCACATACCTTTGGGAATGTGTGTATAACAACATACTAAAGGTCCTGAAATATTCAGTAACGGAACTTTTCTTCTTCAGATTCCTTTTGCTTAATCAGTTAACAATCTCGTCCTCTGAGACTAGCAATTAACACCATAATACATACAATATAACATCCAAGTTTCATTCAAATCATAGTGACAGAATCGGAATGACAATAAAACTTCGTTAAGTACTTACTACACCTTGACTACTCATAGAGCGAATAAGGCATTCTATCAAGCTACATTCGACAACTGTTATGTTTACTTCTTCAACGCTACCTGTCACATCTCTAGAGAAGTTCTTTGTGAATCTGAAGAGCAAATCTCGATTTATTGGAATACTTTCTAATCATCTCACGGCTGCTAGCACCAGTGTTCTTCAAGCCTCTGGAGATGCACATACCCAGATTTTCGTACAACAATAGAATTCTCTCTCAAACAGCCACATCCAGTATCAATTATTGGGGAAGATATTGATCTGCTTGTACTTTGGCCTCATTAGCAAGTAACCAAGAAAGTTCTGTCGCTTTTTCACCCAACACCTAACATCGATATGTCACCTAAGACGTACCTGAAAGATCAAAAATAGTCCCCATCAGCATTGACGATCTTCTGCCAACGTTATGGAAGACTATGGATCCCATCGCTTGGATAGAACTTGGTGAGTCGTGAGGCAAAGTGCATTTTGCACCTCTACTTGGGATTTGAACTGGGGAACTCTAAGGTGATTGTCCAAGGAATGGAACAAGTGATAAGTGGACATTGTGATGTCCAGGGAGTAAGGCGGATGCAATATGTTTCCCATCTAAGGCGTAGAATGGTGTCCCGCGTCATCCTAGCCACGTGGGACTTAGCGTCGTCCTGTAACAGGAGGACCCCTTTGTAATTCAGAATAGCTAGCTCCAGAGTTTTGAGTTTTTTCTTGAACACGGCTCAACTGCTGACAGTATACAGCTGCATTGATACTCTGACCAGCTGGTAGTAGTTCCCGATGCACGATGCCGCGAGCAGTCCACCAAACACACAGGAGGACCTTCTTCTGATGCAGTGTTGGCTTCGGATGTTTTGGAATCAGTTCATGGGATGCTAACTGATGATGACGGCGCCGTGGAGCTTCGTATAGGACCCGCTTCTCATCACATGTCAACACCTGTCCAGAAATAGCTCCTTCTTCAGACGAGACAGCAAATAAACACAGGTGACTGCCCACGTTGCCTTCTGGCCAGAGTCAAAACATGTGGGACCCATAGACTCAACTTGTAGTGCATCCCAAGTTGATGGTTGTGCCGAATGGTTTCTCCACTCACACTGAATTGTAGTCCCAGTTCCTCACATATCTGGCCACTGTTTGCATCAATTGCTGCCTGTAGATCATTTTGTACATGTGTTGGTATTCCGGCACGTGGTGCGTCTTCGAGTGTTTCGTCACCGTCCTCAAAACTTGTTAAATCACCTCTGCACTGTTCGGGTAATCACGACACACTCATTAAAGGCCTAGCGTATCTTCCGCCCAGGTGCAGCGACATTAGACCTCAGTTTCAACTTGAACATCATACACGCCTTATGACGCTCTGTAGAGGTCTCATGTTCACTCTGTTCTTATGCAAGTTCACGGTGTAACTGAACTTCCACAATCACGTAGTACGTTGGATATACATACAACAACAACTGACCTTCGCCTTATCTCCATTCGCATTCAACTCACGGTGTGAGGGCCAATTGAACACAGACCTCCACAAACAGTGACAGAACTTCCTTGGTTACTTTTATATTTCCTCACTTGCTAATGAGGCCAAAGTACAAGCAGATCAATATCTTCCCCAATAATTGATACTGGATGTGGCTGTTTGAGAGAGAGTTCTATTGTTGTACGAAAATCTGGGTATGTGCATCTCCAGAGGCTTGAAGAACACTGGTGCCAGCAGCCGTGAAATGATTAGAAAGTATTCCAATAAATCTAGATTTGCTCTTCAGATTCACAAAGAACTTCTCTGGAGATGTAGTAACTAGCGTTAAAGAAGTAAACATAACAGTTGGTGAATGTAGCTCGACAGAATGCCTTATTCGCTCTATGCGTAGTCAAGGAGTAGTACTTAACGAAGTTTTATTTGTTATTCCGATTCTATCACTATGATTTGAATGAAACTTGGATGTTATATTGTGTGTATTATGGTGTTAATTGCTAGTCTCAGAGGACGAAATTGTTAACTAATTAAGAAAAAGGAATCTGAAGAAGAAAAGTTTAGGGATTTAAAAAAAAAAAAAATCCTCCGTAACTTCCCTCATGTGTGTAGTAGACTGGTAAGTGTCTGTAACCGTAGTCCTTTGTTATTCGAATGAACAAAAATTAACACCAATAGTGCAAATACAATGTGAGTTATAGCTATTAAAGTGAGAACCTGTTATTACCTTTAAAAAACACTATTTCCAATATAGCGACCAAACCCGTCACCGGATATTTCCGGACTTTTAGTATGTTGTCATATACACCTACCCAAAGGTATGTATAAAATTTCAGCTTATGATTTTTTTCGGGTTAATGTATATATTCACTGGACTATGTATAGTTTGAGATATTTCTTCTGTTTAATGGAATTGACTTTTAGCAGTTTAACTTTTATCGATATAGCAGATTGCTGTCCACTGTAATCAATGAAAATAATAATAAAAATTAATCTTACCTTTTTAAATAACCCTGTTGATTTAACTTCACCGGTTGTTTGATTTGGAGGAGAACCAACAGAAGCATTATTTGTAAGATTATTATTAAGGATTCCTGCCTTTGTAGTACTATTGAGCATCTTTGGACTGTTGCTTTCAGTTTTCTTATCTATGATTTTACCTGAAACAATATTACAAAATAAATATTTGATCTGAAACTAGTCCATCCACAAAATTAGCAATCGCAAGTGCTTGTACATATTCGGTCATAAATAAAAACAATATTGATCATTTTAATTGAACGTAATAACTGTATTATTTTATAGAGAGCAAGATTTTAAAAAAAATAGTCATACACATAAATAATACACAATTTATTCCAAATGTATTCATAATTTCCAACACTTGTCATTATATTATAACACCTAAAATAATGTATGCTATTTCTTATCAGTAGGTTTCGAAATCAATAGTTCTACAGTATTGATTGATTGCTGCTATAATGCATTTGAAAAGAAATAAATAATTACTTTTTTTTAATGAAAATTCAGACAAAACTACAATATGAATCTTCTAATTCGTATGTATTTGTAGACTTGTTTTTAGCTCCTATGTGGGTTTTCTGTAAACGTGATCTCTCGAAGTTTAACCAACTCCTCATTTATTATATCCAGGTCTATGAATCAGTTTCAGCAATTTTCAATAAATTTATTCAACAAAGAGTTTTTTGAGAATTTTTACATTCCAAAGATAACTGAAGTAGTTTATATAAACAAAGACACATAGGAGAAAACGTATGTTTCGAGTAAACGCAAAAAGAAAGTGGTAATACTGCATTGCTGTCAACAAAATAGTGGTTACTGAGTTGGCAACAGACTACATCCTTTGCAAAATGTAATTTCCCGATAACACTGTATTGCACTTGTATAGTAATGAGTAATACATACAAATGTGCAGTAATTTTTTTTTTTTTTTTTTTTTTTTACGCAAAAGACTTTTGTAGTACAAAACGGATAATTGAAGGTCATATTAAAGCTTCAGAAACTACCTTTATTTCTCAAAATTTATTGAAACTAAACTTACGGAAATGCTGAAATCGTATGTTCGATAAAATGAATATCGTCCTGCTGTAAAAACCGATCCAGACTTTTAACTCATTGACCTTTACCTGATTCACTTCGGGTTCTTACGTTGCAAAAATTTCCAATTTCCTGAATAGGTTGCCTACAACTGTCATACTGTTGAAAATAAATTTTAGAACACTGCAACACATCATTATGTAATGATTTGATGACAGCATATGTCATTAAAGTAAAGGGAACATTCGTTTTTGAGTTGTTTTTTTTTTAAGGCTCCCAATCACGTAAAAGCTCTGTATTCATAACAACTTCAAAAGGTGATGGGTTTTCTTTATACAACACCATTATAATTAGATAACACTCTGGATTACCAATTACTCCCTTCTGTAAAATTTTCTTTCTTATCAAACAAAGGTTTCGGTCACACTAGGAGAAACTATGCCTTCTGACCGGAAAAAGTTTAAGCACATCCTTTTTATAAACTCCTGCAAACTAAAGAGTAAGCTGTCATCAGAAAATTTCTATTCTGACAACCTGTGGGATCAGAAAGCAAAACAACTGTGGAAATATCAGGTAACTTCTAAAGTTGTTTTTGCAGAAAGTACTATAACAAACAAATAACAGAATTTGGATTTCTTTAAACCATCACATTTAGTAAACGTGTAGTAGTAACTCGAGTCGCCATACATGTATATTAATGCAATAAGGCTACAACATCCATTTATAAAATTGGTTATTCACATGTAGTTTGGGGATGGGGTAGTTTTTGAAGTAGCCAAATTCTAATTTGAGTACTTCACAGTTATGACCTTTACTTTTGGTAATATAATCGTTATGAATTCCCTTTTTTGTGCTGCCTTTCTCTCATGTAGGTCTTGCAAGGGTCATGAGTATCAGTTTTTAATTTATTTTTGCATTATTCACAAAAATCACAAACATCTGTTTTTTGGTTTTCGTATACAGTGCTGGAAATTGGTATAAAGGCAGAGGGACATTTGAAAATAGCAGGAGGTAAGAATGCCGAGGATGGATGTAAGTGATATATTTACAAAGTAATATTGTATACTGTACAAAATCAAAAGGCATATCGTTTGCTAATACGTCACTGGCACACGTAATTTACACAAAAAGAGAAATGAGACGATTGTCGGGTGGAAATTGGTATAAAGGCACCCATGGTTACTTGTCGATTGGCACCCTGTACACGTTCAGCACTACCCCTGATACGCCTTTGAGAATCAGCTGACACAGTGCGATAAGAGATGCGCGGGTGTGAACGTCTGTGAGCTTTGTGTGGGCCATGCCTCGTTTAAAATTGTTGTCGAGTGAGGAACAAGCATGTGTCTGTGCGTACAAGGACATGGGCCTGTCAAATCGGCAAATTGCAAAACGGTTAAATCGTTCAAGTTGTGTAGTTGATAATTACGTTCGGTTGGGTGCACAATATGGAAAAAAAGGGAAGTATGGTAGAACGAGAAAACTCTCGGAGTCCACGAAACGATTAATTGTGCGCAAGGCAAGGGCCGGAAATATGTCGTCTTCCCAAATTGTTGCTGCTTGCAAGTTACCTGTCACATCCAGAAGAGTGCGTCAAATTTTGAATCAAGATCCACATCTTACATTCAAGAAACGGAAGTGTAAACCACCCTTAAGTGCGACGCACAAGCAGGCGCGACTCCAGTTTGCGCAAATACATATGTCGTGGACATCCGAATGGAATCACGTTGTGTTTAATGATGAGAAGAAGTTCAATTTAGATGGTCCGGATGGTTTTCAATACTATTGGCATGACCTTAGGGAAAAAGAGCAAGTGCAAATGAGCAGAAATTTTGGTGGAGGAAGTGTTATGATTTGGGCAGCGTTTTGTGTTAAAGGTACAACCAACATTGCATGGCTCAACACCAAGATGAATTCATCGACGTACACTGAGATGTTAGAAATAGAATTGCTGCGGATGTATGAGGAGCTGGACGATCAAAACCTGATTTTCCAGCAGAACAACGCTGCTATCCACAGGGAAGCAGCAACTAACTCTACAGTGGTTTCAAGACAAAGGCATTTATGTCGTGGAGTGGCCAGCGAGAAGCCCTGATCTTAACCCGATAGAAAACCTATGGGGTATCCTTGCCCGCAATGTTTATCGCAATGGACGGCAATTTGGGTCCATTGCTGAGTTGAAAAACGCGATACGAGAAGAGTGGTCAGCGATTCCACAGCAACAACTAACAGATCTCATAAAAACAATGCCGAAGCGCATATTCCAACTCATTCAGAAGAAGGGAGGGACAATCAAGTACTGAACACTCATTTTCCATTCTGCACTTTAAATTATACTTTCATTTCTGTCAAAGACAGTGGGTGCCTTTATACTAATTTCCACCCGAAAATCGTCTAATTTATCATTTTGTGTATACTACATGTGCCAGTGACGTATTAGCAAACGACATGCCTTAGATTTTGTACAGTATACAATGTTACTTTGTAAATAGATCACCTTTATCCATCCTCGGCATTCTTGCCTTCTTCTATTTTCAAATGTCTTTCTGTCTTTATACCAATTTCCAGCACTGTATTAAGTTCATATTTTGTCTTGAAGTATTCATAGTAGGTTTTGAAAGACAATTTTAAGTTCTTGTCAGTTTTTTCTTTGTAGTACTCCTTAAACATAGAATGCAAGGTTTTAATATTCAACATGCAGTTATTAAAAATACTATAGGTTACTTCTGACTTTACAATAGTCACTTCCTTCATGTGGGACAGACAAATTATTCGCCCATTAGAATCAGTACATTTTCCGAAATATTTCTAGGTCTGTTTACATGAGATCCACGTTTCTCTTCAAGACTGATTCAAAAACAGACTACTCTGAACAAAAATACGCGATCGTTTCACTGAAATCTAAAACTAACTGAGCAGAAATTTTCTACAGACAAACTTTTAAGAGACCAATATGAATGCTGTATATTCAAACATTTTCTCTTCGCTTTTTAGGGTGAACAATTGTTTTGTTTGGATCTTCCACTTTTTCCATGCATCGTGCCACTCAGGCATCTCGGAGGCTTTTTGATTGACCGTATAAAATGTGTCAAATGCTCTAATTTGGATTTAAAATTATAACTTTATGAAGCATTTATTATGACAGCATTCAGCATTAATAGCATGTGTTTTCGCAGCAACAGTCTTACCTTTACATTACGTATAATCACGATCTAGAACACGGTTTGCCTCTGACTTCTTCATGACGTTTGTTTTTCTGTTTTGGCATTATTTTCCTAGTTCTCTTCTTTCTCACGAAGTGAATACGTCCATCACTACTATTATTACTACTTTCAGAACTATCACTCATTTTCAAGTAAATATATCACACACCCAACCTAAATAAAGAGCAAGCACTCGTAACTATTGTACTGTAGTACGAATACCAGCTGTGTGTCAGAGATGAAACAACAGATAACTTGGTATAATTCATAAGGTAACTGAATCAAAGAACAACCTCCACTCCCAGGTGTGGATTGGTCTCAATATGCGCCACCCTAAGTGCCTGTTGTCTGCTTTGGTGTGTTTTGTGCGCACTGCTCACCCAAAATTAAAGTATTGACATGTCGCTGGGCGAGTAGCTAGTGACTAAGTTTTGGTATGGTTCTCAGCGAGTTCGACCACACTGAAGAATAACGTAGTGCAAAGTCAACTGCTTCAATTTGCAGGTCAGGTTCAAGAAACACATTTCGTTATAACAGATCTCTGCATACGGCACTGTCGTCTTCAAACAGGTGTACTACCCTCATTTTTTGCGATATTGACATGAAACTGACACCACTGAACTTTTAGACATAGGCAGGCATCGGAGCATCTAATTGCATTGAAAATAGCTACTTTGTGACCACATGAACCACAAAAGGAGACTTCGTAGACTAAATAAAGCAAAAAAGGAGACTTTGAAGACCAACCCGCCTCTGATAAGGAACTTCACAAATCAACTTTCAGTCATAAGTTAGAAAATGTAACATTTTTTATAGTGATTTACCCCTACCAAGATGCCGGTTAAGACCAGAAATGAAAAATATTTATCTATTTTCCAATCTTCCCAAATGATTAAAGACCTTTTTAATTTTCGAACATACATAAAGTAAGCTGAGGGACAACTCAGCTGTAAAGTCTTCAACAGAACAAAGCTTTTATTTCTGGTCCTGGATGGGTATTGGCGTTTTTTAAAGATACAATTACATCATTCTGATTTGACATCTCGGTGTTTTTTTAAAGATACAATTACATCATTATGATTTGACATCTCAGGAACATTATATATAATGTATGTAACAGAACATACAAAATATGCCAACAAAAGGACTGTTTTAGAATCTTCCTATTTGTTAGAACTCCATTGAGGTAATATAAGAACTCACATACATCGAATAGATCCGCCATTTTAAGGGTGGCAAAAAGCTAATTGTTTCGTATAAGCCCCCTTACTAATCTTTTAGGATACACTGTTTAATTGTTTAAAAACCTGCGAAAATTATAAATTTAAAACATTCAACGGCATTTGTAACAAAATATTCTGAAAGCAAAGTGATTTCCCCAATTCTGTTACACTATAATAGTCAACAATATCATGTTGATGTCGTCGTTATTTCGTAACATTGAGGTAATATATGCATGCACAGTCACGAAAGAAAGTATTCTTCAGTTGACACAATTTCTTATCATAATAACTCAACAACAAATTAACCTATTAGAGTACCAACTTTGGTAAGTTATCAAGTTATAACCATTTTAAGGATAGCAACAAAAAGATTCAAATTAATTCATTTATTCTCAAGTTACTGGCAAAAGAAAATTTGTCAACTGTCAAATACTTTCTTTCCCGTACAAGTCAGGGACAAAAATCGAGCACTCCCCATATAACTTATACGAGGAGTGCCCAACGTTTTTGTCCCTGACTGTACTTATATTTGACACTCGTGTATCATTGTAATCACGGAGACTCAATAGATGTACTTCATTTGTTTATTCATGAAGACCGGAGATATGGGTTTTATTTGCTCGTATGCATCAGTTAATTGAAATTTACGAAATGCATAACCTTAGAGAGGAAATTCTCGAATCGAAGGCTACAATGAGACCATGTTCGAATTTACACTGCGACATAGCGAAAGGCATATCTAGTTCTTATATTACCTCAATTTACAACCAATTTAATTAGGATTCCCACTTATTTTGCAAGTACAAATTCTCTTACTTTTCCAGATCATGATTTACAAAATTTCCGGTTCTACATATAACGTAAAAAGGCATCTATATATTCCTCTTGCTACGGGCTAACTGCACGAACATTTATATAGTCGTTAAACCGTAACATTATTTTTAATGTCGGAATGTTAAACCAGGGCTATAGCGAAATAAAGGTTTAGAAACTGAATCTGAGAAGTATAAATCCATACTTAAAATTCTTTTACTTTTCCAGGTTTTTAAAGGTTTCTATGATCGAATTCTATGACTTTTGAGTTAGATGAATTCCATCACTTTCCCGGTTTACCAGGTCGATGGGAACCCTGTTAAATAAATAAAATAAAATAAAATAAAAAAGGTGGTAACCTGTTGCAAATTCCCTTGTAGTTAACAAAAAAGGAGATAAACACAGAAAGGTCTCCCTGGCAACCTCCCTCTAGGGAGACAAAAATCCCTCCAACCTCCCACACGAACACACACACACTGACTATATTTATTATCTTGTATTTGTCATTTTCTATTCATCATCATGTATTATTTTCTTTTATTTAATTACTGACATTTTCTAGTACATTGGCCACAATCCAAACAATATGACTAAGTATGTATTAAAAAAGAGAGAGAGAGAGACTTAGTAGACCAATGTTTCAAAAATAGAGACTGACAGAGACTTTGGCCAAAAAAAGATACTTTTAGATGAAAAAGAGACTCGCTCCGATGCCTGCATAGGAGACAAGAATACGCAATCTCTGTAATAATAATAATAATAATAATAATAATAATAATAATAATAATAATAATAATAATAATAATAATAAAGCACATAATGTGTCCTTTTACGTAGGTCACCTCAATTATGATCACTTACTACTATCCTATACTTTCAAGCATGCAATGTTTGTTTACACGAACGTTACTTTGTCATTAAAACAATCTAATATTTTCAGCAATCCCCACCGGTCTACCGGCTGGCTCATGTGTCTGGTACCCGTGATCCCGCGTTCGTTGCTGATGGGAGACCAAAAAAAAAAAAAAAAAAAAATTAATGTCACAATCATTCACTTTCATTAACCATCCGTCTCCTTTAGCCTAAAAGGCATAAATGTGGGATGTTAAACTAAAAATTTTTATTTCATTGTCAATCTAATACTTTTATGAAATAAGACGTATCTACCCTTCTTTGGTGCAAAAACGCAATTTTGGTAGGATATGAATCTGAAAACCAATTTACGGCGACTGTACGGAATTCATTTTGAGGATTGTGCTCTTTGGCTACGTGGCTAATGCAAGTACTTTGTGTGTGCTTTTGTGTAAACCTATCTCTTGGCTCGACTCCCGTTGGGAATGCTTGCCTGAAATAGAAGCTTGAGATCCACTTTAATTAGAAGGTATCTTCTAACAGAGCTTTGTGCTGAAAAGGGATGCTAAATTTTAAATAATAAGCGCTTGTAGAGCTCATAGTGGTCTGGTCTCCTGTAAATACTTGAAAAGTGAAAAGAAGCACACGAAAGTGACCAAAATCTCATCATGCCCCTTTTTTCCTTTGTCAATTTCTCCATCACCTCTCTCTTTGTTGTTTTGTTTCATTTTTCCTTCTTTACTTCTTCTTTTTGAGCTTCCTCCTTTCTTAGGTTTTCTAAGTATGCTCTGTAGTTACAGTAAGCAGACTCAGCAGATGTAAGAAGCTTCTGAGTAAGTTGAACCAGTTCTGGCCTATTTCCGAATTTCTTCATCCCAGACATTATATTTAACTTAGCATTGAGAGTTTTCAAAGTCATGAAATATTCAAATTCATCACCTACTCCTAAGAAGAACATACAAGAAGCATAACACAAGATGAACATGATGAACCACACAAACACACACGGAGCGTTAACTATTACGAGAGAAAACTAAAAGACTATTATGATAGACGAAAGAATAGACACAGAACGGTTCTCAACCGCACCTTGAGAGCTCAAGCATCCACCAACCATCCACTGTGCTTCAGGAAGAATAAAGCTGACTGTTTCACATGTGGCAGCTTTCAGAAGAGTAATGAGTAACAAGTTTCTGCCTTTTTCCATTTATTTTTATATTTTTCTTAGAAAACTGCCAATGCAAAGCATAAATCACACGAAAAAGTCACTTTACCTCCCAAAAAAGTAACTTCTAGTGACAAATTTGAAAAAAAGTACTTTTAGTGACCAACTTGAAAGAAAAAGTAACTTTTAGTTTAAAAAAAAAAAGTGACTCGCTATGAGCCCTGCGCTTGGGGAAGACGGGAACATTTTCCACGAAGTAATACTACAATTTTTGGGTACGAGAAAGCAATAGAAAAATATACATATAAGGATGACTTAACAGAAAATAGTGAAAGCATTATCACAAATATTGTAACCTCTTTTGATGGAGTTTTATCACACGAGGAATGTAATATGTAAAAAGATAAAAAGAAATCCCATTGCTGGCAATACTTTTATTTTTTTTTTTTTTAAAAAAAGTTTTTAAATCAAATTTTATATTTTCGAATTGTTATACTTATACTGTTCTTTCTTTTCTCTTTTTTCACATACATATACACGTATGAATTTCTCTCTTCATTTATTATTCCCACTATCATGTATCTCATCCAATATGGCACCAACCTGGACGCTACATATGTAGCTACTTATCTGTTCTTTAGTTTTGTGTTCTCCTTTCTTCCTACTTCTTTCCTTAAAAAGAAACAGCGAAAACACTTATAGTGCACCTTTCTCAAATGTCGGTTGATACTGTATTTATCACTTTCTGGTACTTGCTGCTTTCGAATATACGTAGTAGTTCCTTATATAATATCTGAAAAGTCAGTTCCCAATTTTAAATGTTAATAACCCCTCCATTTGTTAGCTGACTTGACTAAAATTGAAGCAGTACACAACATATTCCTTGAAGTTTTATTTCACATCCTTTTAAATTTCCTCGCTGTCGCTTCATTATTCTTAAACGATCTGGTACGTATGCAACTGCCGACTGCAAAATGTTGTGCGAAACGTTATTGACTTCCTTCTCCCATTTGTCTATGTATTGTAGTTTTCCGGTACCTCTACCTTTGCCCATTCTCGAAGGCAAAAGTTTTAAGAAGTCTGATGGTGACTGTAGGTAGGTTATTTGTGTGAACCATGTCTGGCAACCTATCGACTGAGGAAAACAACTACGCAAACACTTGTGAATATCATTTGAAAAATGCGAGTGCACCATCCTGCATAACCGGAAAGTTGTGGAAAGTTCCATTAAGAAATTACTGGCAATTGACGATTTTACATTTATAGATATTTTTCGGCATTCACTGTGGTTTAAAAAATCATGAGATGCAGCACTACACAATTACCTTTGATCCTACGCTAACTATACCATTGATCTAGCTCGACACCTTTCTTACCACGTTATGCTGCATGGAACATTCGTTGTAGTCTTAAAGAATTTCTCCCTTCTTCTTTTATAGAATCTTTATTAAATCATTCCTTTTAAATATATATATATATATATATATATATATTTCACCTGTAAACAAGTGATTATTCCCAATGCATTCTTTTTTTTACTCCAAAAGGAAGGGAGGAATAAGTATTTATTTTCCCTTCTTCCTCCTTTTCAACAGACTCAAAATGAGCTACAGGCGATCGAAAATATAGGGTTTTTTCTCTTTCTTTGCTTATTATACTGTTTGTCATATCTGAAGCTCTAGAGTATTAATTACTCATACCACTCCCATCTAATTTCCACATCTTTGGTATATCAGATTAAATTAGAAAACGACAAAATCTACTTCTTGACCATCAACAGGGTCTCTCGTTATTCTGACACTGACAGAGAAGATGAACCCACCAATATTCGCAAATATCAACATATTGATAACCATATCAATATGAGAGAAATGTACTGTGCAGTCTTGCTAAATCTGATACGTCTTCTTCGTTTAAAAACACTTGTGAATATCATTTGAAAAATGCGAGTGCACCATCCTGCATAACCGGAAAGTTGTGGAAAGTTCCATTAAGAAATTACTGGCAATTGACGATTTTACATTTATAGATATTTTTCGGCATTCACTGTGGTTTAAAAAATCATGAGATGCAGCACTACACAATTACCTTTGATCCTACGCTAACTATACCATTGATCTAGCTCTACACCTTTCTTACCACGTTATGCTGCATGGAACATTCGTTGTAGTCTTAAAGAATTTCTCCCTTCTTCTTTTATAGAAAATTCACCTCTAATTCTACTATTACTTGAAATTAACATGTTTCGCCAGCTTAACACATCCCCAAAGTATTAACACTGCGACATAAGATTTCAATAAAAGTAAAATTAGTGGAGACCCAATATATAATTAATTTTTACTGTTTAGCTCAGCGAAAAAACGAGAAGTGTAGGACCCCCACAAGAGAATGACAAAATGAAATAATGTATTTACCATATATATATATATATATACAGTGAAACGTTAATCGTTCCCATAATGATGAAAGCATTACACATGCGAAGAGAAGGGAGTAGGTAAAAAAAAAAAAAAAAAAAATACGGACTTCCCTCGTGGATTTTTGTTAAAATGTTGAAAGATAACACATACCAATAGAATCGAGGTCAGAATCGAGCTTCTTTCCAAGGAGATCATTAGTTGCAGGCACTACAGCTTCACCATCTTCGAAGTCGTCTTCTTCACTAAACCAAATTTCTTCTTCTTCCTCCAACTGTCTCTGGTCCCGACGATATCGACTATTCCTCAATATAGAAGGAACGCTGGAACATATTGAACTGTTGTATATTAAATATGCAAATATCAGCACGAAAAACTCCGGAAATACAATACATACACGTCAAATTGTAAAACAAAGAACCTACATGGCGAACAAGCAAGGAACACAATCAGACACAAAGAAGAACCAGATATTGTTACATAAGAGACACGATAAATAGTACCTACAGACAACCATTATTATTTCTGTCACTTTCCGCTACTTTACAATGCGTTTTCTTTCTGTTCAGTTGACTAGGTCTAGTCCATGCTAACCACTGTGATAACTTTGTTTTTTTAATTATTTTCTTAGACATTCCATATCAATATCGCAATATACTTTTTAATCAATATCAATCTTTTCAAACTGAAACAGATCAAAGCCACATATGTCTACAAATGTGAACTTTCCAATTTTCTTCAAAAATGATCTCTGTCACTTTTTTATTATTCTCAAAAAGTTGGAGAGCTCCTTCGTGGCTAAGCGGTTAGCGTACGCGCCTTTGGTGTGGGAGACCCGGCTTCGATTCCCGGAGCTCACGTGGTTCGGATTCCACAATAATCAGTAGCTCTCGTCTCATATAGCCTCGCTGCTGAAAAGGGACGTTAAACTCAAAATCAACTCAACTCAAAAAGTTGGAAAGGGACTATTTCATTCCATTTACTTATTTTAACTAGTTCATTTATTTAATTAACAATTACCTTACGCATTTCTTGTGTCAATTTTTAATTTTGAAGAATCACCTCTTACTTACTTCCTCTCTTTAGTCATTTCATATTTACTATACTACTCACGTAACGGAATAAGACATACTAGAAAAACATATTTAGTGGAACACCTTCGCATCTTATGTTAAGACTAGCGCGCAATCAGACCAGAAATGTTGAATCCTAAATCACCTATCCACAAATCAGTATCAACAGTTGATCTTATTCTGTAGACAAATTAAATACTTAGTCAAAATGTGCAACTTCCGTATGTTGTAAATGCTATGAAAAGTATTTACTTAAAATGAGACAGGAACAAATACTTATTAGATAAACCTGAACTTTGAGATTTTTCTGTCAGCACAAATAGTGATACTGTACCATACGATAAAAATTCAGTTCACTGCGAGTATCTCAGATCAACTAGAATATGACTACGCAAACAAGAACTTAGAGAAATGTTATCACCAGTGGGATATAACACAAACGGACAGCGCTCCACAATGCTTTACAAGCTAACCCATAAGAATCGATAGATACAACAAAGTGCCCATTCATATTATATATATAATTAAATGATTAAGGGACACAAGAAACACAAATTCCATTTCAAGGGTTAAAAAGCTGGTATGACACAGAATTCGCGATTTATAAGGGTCTATCTAGGACCATTATAAAAATCTTACATCAATCGTGTGAGCAATAACAGGACTATACTATACAATTATTGGATGTACTCTTTAACACGCTAAGCTTGGAAGAGTAATACTATTACTGTAGGTTCAGTAGAATTCTCGATTTCACTGTATAAAAATTATCTGCTAAGAACTATAAAAGGTACCAAAAAAAGTAAATATACGCCACCACATTGTGGCGATTTAAATGATGCCGGGCATAAAGTATTATACAACAGAAATAAGACCCAATGCGAATAATGTGCAAGTAATCACTCACGCTTAAGAAAAATAAAATCTTGCAAGATGATTAATACTGTGAACCATGACTCAGTTTTTTGCATCCCCAGCATTAGTTTTAACTCATATATTTTATGAACACATAAATCTTTGTAACAAATGACGATGAATGTATCTATAAAGATACATATATATCTTGTTAGTACTTTAAAAAAAATGCTCATACACCTTTATCTGAATAGTCCTATACATTCAACTACAACTGAAGCAATACAATCTTGTTTATTCACAATTTTAATTGGATATTTGTAAATTGATGCAGAGAGACCGGAAAAAGAAACTTATTTGAATCTACAAGCAACTATTCATGTACTACATTACCTAACTGTAATCGACAGGCGTAATTCGGTGTTTATTTTGCATTCATACGGTCCTGGATAAAGCATGCCTGTTTGTGATCAGTTTAGAAGACCGTTATATACTGTATATCAAGAAAAGATAAAACAACCGAAACCTGTTGAAGTCGATATTGCTTGATCTATATGGTCACAAAACACTTCCGTCAGTATAATTTAATATATTTCCTTAAGTTTAATTTTCATCAAATCTCAGGATCTTGAATTTTTCATATTTATGATACATATTCCAATGAGAATAGTGATTCTAATGTACTAATGTTTCACTGTAACTTTTCTAAACGAACCTCTTATTTTATTTCAATCAAGCACTTTACATAGATTATATATAATTATGACTGTATTGTTACCGAAATGAAAACATCACAAAAAATTCGTTAAAATAAGCCAACCTGTATTTGAAAACGTACATGTCACTTTACATCGTTTGGAAAAATTAGATACAAAAGTATAAGTTTAATATGTATAAGCACATTTACCTATCTAATGCTGATCGTTCCCTGTCTTTTAACTTGTCTTGATGCTGATCGTACCTTGACTTCAATGCTTTAAATGTTTGTACATATTCTACTTCATCCAGAACTTTACTGAAGTTTTCAACTACATGCGTACATAGGGATTTAATATCCTCCTGCAAAAGAAAGAAAACATTGAAATGGTTGAATATATTCGACAGATATGGTTTACGTTCTACGTTTCAAATACTCACATGGTTTTAGATGTCCAAAGTTGCATCGTCACAGAAATAGAAATCGCAAAGACATATATCTTATTTTGTACTATTGCCAGCAGAATAACATATTTGACAACCTTTTATTATTATTATTATTATTATTATTATTATTATTATTATTATTATTATTATTATTATTATTATTAAATCAATAACATCAAAACGAATGCCTAGAAATTAACCTATCTTCAGAAATAAATAACGCATAGAGAATTAACATATCTTTGTATCAAAGAAAACATACTCAAATTGGGTCTGTTCTACTGGGAAATGTACTGAGCTAGATTGTCACAACTTGTCTTCCTAAATTCCACGTTTATGTGGTTCACTGTTTATTTGTATCCGGCTTTGAACGCGGAAGAGAACTGAACGAAGAAAGAATAAAATAAATAAACCATTATATACGATAGTAGTATGAACAGATTTTTAAACTTAGTATATACTTTGCATTGTGCTATCATAGGATTATGATTCTTTTCATACAGTATTAACTTGCAAAACTGTTTATTTTTCTATCTTCTTCATTTCAAGTGTTTGCTCCGTTCTTCCATCTGTGTTTTACATAAAACAAAACGTCGAATGAACAGACAGTGCTTATAACGAACATTCTGCCTTTCAATGATACAGGTGGAATAAAGAATCTTGTTATGCAGAACGAATAAGGAACCTTGTCTAGATTGATATTTGAGTTCAGGGCGTGTGTGTGTGTGATTGTTTGCACACGTCTCTTGTTTCAGACAATACATTTGTTTGGTCGAGTGTTTGTGTATGTTGCAGAGCTGTTTAAAAAAAAAAAAAAAAAAAAAGTCGCTTCGTAATCTCAGTATAAGTAACAGTGGTCATTTGAATATTTGAGTAAATATAGTAGTAAAGTAAGAAGATTGATATCGAGGTTTTTTTAAGTATGCGTCTGAAGTAAAAAAAAAAAAAAAAAAAAAAAACTTACTTTTGTAGAACTGAGATCGAGGCATCTTCTTTAAGTGTATCAACTGTTTCACGCATATTATGTAAGGGAGTGAAAACAACAACTGAACAGAGTGGATCAAAATTGTCTCACCTAGAAACCATACGAATACACCTAAAAGAGTCACAAACCTAGACGATTTGTACAAAGGTCTTTCCACTGTACAATTTTCAATTTCTATGATAAAAGCGAATTTCCCCATAGTGAAATATATATACTGTATATGTAATATCTTACAGTGGTTCCATTTCCGTCACACGAAGATTGTTAAAAAAAAAAAAAAAAAAAAAAGTTATGTTTACGTTACAGAAAAACTCACGATGGAATGTTTCTCATGGAACTTGAAGACATCGTGGCGGCTAGGCTGCGTTTTCTGCGTAATAGACTGAAATAGTGAAGTCGTCATTTCCTCTCCGTTACCATGGTGATCGACATGTTTTCTTCTATACAAACGCGTGAAGCGAATGGCGTATTTTAAAGTCTAGTACAAACAAGGACAATGGTTATAAATTTATTTACAATTATAGAATGTTTTAACGACTAATAACGTTGGTGGGAAAGGGTACAGATTTAGAATATGGAAATGCATTTAGGAAACTACGAATAAAATCAGGAAAATTCATAGAGAAAAAGTAATATCTAAGGAACTTATTTCTAAAAGCGCCACAGCTCTAAGTGATACAATAGAAAAATCTTTGAGTTTTACGTCTTACGGATATGCAGGTTAGGCTAAAGGAGACGGTGATGATGAGTGATGAATGAAATGGTGGAATGAAGAAAGTGGGAGGAAACGGGAGAACCCCGAGGAAACCCACGCACGGTTTGTCCACCATAAAGTTCACTTGGCTGGGACTGGGATCGAACCTGGGACCCCAAACACAAGAGGTGAACGCTCTACCACCGCGGTCTCAGTTATAAAATAGAAATCAAATAATTAATGTAAACGTCAGTATCATATAATCCACCTTAACAGGCCTGCCCAGGAATTGGCTCCCGGAGCCGAAGCGTGAGCGACAACGAGTGGAGATAAGAACAGGTGAGCACAGGTGTTGGTAGCTCCGCCCCTTCCACTGCATCCGATAAGTGTTGCCAACCACACATGATGGTAAAAAACCTACGGCCAAGCCTGGTCACAAATTCGCACGATGTTGAAGCATTGAGCAGTCGCAAGCGTGAAATGTTCAGGTGTGCTCTCCCCCTCCCCATTTCGAAAGCAGTGACGCGAAAACACTGCAGGAAATAAAATTGGTACGTTTTTTGATTCAGGAAGACGCATGATAGAGGTTACAGTTAGCGTTGAAGTAACTAACAAATGAAAAAGAAAGAAAGAAACTAATATTAAACATGTCAGCTTACAGACGTAAAAACGACTGCAAAAATCGAAAACGAATTGTTTCAGGCCTTTTTTAGCTTGCTTACACAATTCGTGACATTGTATTACATTAGCACTCGGTCTGTAACTTGTCACTCGCTTCATGTTTGCTAAGTTGTGAACGCCTTTCGTTGCTAGATTGATAGCAGAACAACGGGAGGTTGAAAATAATAATAATAATAATAATAATAATAATAATAATAATAATAATAATAATAATAATAATAATAATAATAATGCGTATTATTATTATTATTATTATTAGTAGTAGTAGTAGTAGTAGTATTCGGACCAAAGGCGGATGTAAATGGGGATTGGAGGAAATTCATAACGAGGAATTGCATAGTTTATACCGCTCACTTAACATTGTTAGGGTCATTAAGTGTAGAAGGCTCAGGTGGCCATTCCGTGTAGCCAGAATGGAAGAAATTAGAAACGCTTTCATAATTTTAACTGAAAACCCAATTGGAAGAAGACCACTAGGAAGACCTAGACGTAGATGGGAAGACAATATTAAGATGGATCTTGCAGAAATAAGAGTACAGAGTAGAAACTGGATCCAGTTGGCTAAGGACAGAAGTTAGTGGAAATATGTTGTAAACGCCGCATTGAACCTTCGGGTTCCATAGGCCATAGAGTTAGTTAGATATTATTATCTAAAAGAAATGTTCAAATGTTGTTAAGAGACAATTACACAGAAGAACTGAGTTCCGACCAAACACTAATTTGCCGGAAGGAAATTCCAGTGCAGTCCAGCCCACTTTAAGCGTTATCCGTGCAATCCACGTTTCATGTTCAAGACATTGGGAATAATTGTTCGTATCATTCAGTTGGAACGTTCCCTTCCAAGTTTACGCTGTTACAGTAGGCCTACAACATCGTGACTTTCAAAACCAGTCAGTAACTATCGAAGAAAGACAAGCGTGTAGCTTCAGTCGTTGATATGATTTAACATTCTTTTTCACTTTTAACAAGCTACCGGCAAGCAACCAGCCAGGGACAATATATTTTTCCTTATTAAAAAGACACCTTTTGTTAAAAAAAAAAAAAAACTAATGGTACCCACTAATGGTCACTCTTAAAAATGGAAAATCTCTTTGGCTCTCTTAATATTTTGTTTGATTCTTTGCGATCAAAGTAACATTAAAAGTGGAAAAAATGAAATGAAATCTTTGGGTTTTACGTCCCACGGTTATACCGGTTAGGCTAAAGGAGACGGTGATGATGAGTAATGAATGAAATGATAGAACGAAGAAAGTGGGAGGAAATGGGAGAACCCCGAGAAAACCCACGCACACGGTGTTTGTCCACCGCAAAGTTCACTTGGCGGGGGCTGGGATCGAACCCGGGACCCCAAGCACCAGATGTGAACGTTCTACCACTGAGCCACCGCGGCCCCACTTTAAAAGTGGAGTAAGAAATACTATTCTTCCTATTGATAGTGGCTTCTAATCTCCACAACCAACCCCTTGCTAAGCCTATTCGTACACACATACATGCATAAGCTAATTTTCTGGAGATAATACTTAGATAATTACAAACAAGTGCTACAGTATTTTTTTTTTTCGTATCAACAGATTATCTGTTTTCCTAAAAAGCGAAACAACATACCCACACTCGGATTAATTGAGTTGATTTTAGTTTAGCGTCCCTTTCAGCAGCGAGGCTATATGAGACGTGGACCTACTGATTAACGTGGAATCCGAACCACATGAGCTCCCGCCGGGAATCGAACCCGGGTCTCCCACGCCAAAGGCGCGTAACACTCGGATTAAGAACTTGATTATATATATATATATATATATATATTGAAAACTGGTTTTCCATTGGGCAAACTGGCAAATTTTTATAAATGTAAGCGATGGTTTGGTTCCACCACATCCTTCTTTAACAAAAGGAAAGAAAAAAGAAGAAAAGGAACGTACATAGTTTATCATTTGATTGCTGTTACCAGTTTGTGTTGTCTATAGTTAACGGTTACCACATTGTAAAAAACACTATACACTAAATGGCAATCAGTTACTATACATACTTTTTTTTTTTTTATTTGGTAAGCTAGTGATTACCGCCAAGGTTGACAACACTTCCGCTCCTCTAAGGACAAAACCCGAAGATTCACGAAGCACGAACAAGGGTATTTGCTCGTAGAATGCTCGTGAGCGTTCACGAGGAGAGTTTCCACTATCTGCTCGCCGTGGCCAGGGCTGCACCTTAAGAAGAATTATGCACAATATAAACTCCCTAACGTGCAGATTGACAACTGTCGGGACAAGAAAAACTGTAAACATATTTGATTTTTAAAAAGAAAATATCTTTTAGAACAATGTTATTTCTATTGGGACATTTACTTTTCTTATATCCACTCTTGATAATGGAAGTGCACGATATTATTGTCTACAATATTACAAAAGAAAGGGGGGAAAAGCAAGCCTTCGGAAGTTTTCAATCCGAACCATCAGTGGATATAGGTAAGATCTTTTCTTATATTCCCTATCAACATTTTTTTAAAGCATCTAGAAACAGTACAATAAGAAAACATCCAATTATGAAAGGTTCAGCATATATTCTAAACAACTGTTAAACATTAATCTTGTTCACGTATGCAGTGTTGTGATACTTGTATTAACGAATCAAGAATTTTCCAGAATTATTTAAGGTTAATATCTGATTATGAACAAGATGCGTATATTTGTTTTTTCTTTTTCCATATCTCAGTTTTTTAGTTTCATTGATTAGAAATATTTAAAAAGAAACATAAATGCTTCATTCACTCTGTTTGCAATTCCGAAATATTTCATCACTGTTTTCGCTTTGCATTTAGGTCCTTTAGGTATTTAGACTACTTGTTGTTTAGAAAATAAAATGGCGATCACCATGGCAACGAAAAGGATATGACGTCACACTACTTCAGTCTATATGCCCAACACTAGAATATCAGGGAATGCTCGGCTCATACAATACAGTACGTTTGGCAGGATTCGTCTAGAAATAGAGGACTCAAATACCCACAAGAGAAAAAGGCAGACTCATTATTTGCCATACCGGGACTGTTAAAACACGTTTTATCCCATAAGTAAATGGGTATTTAGATCAAAGGTAACTGGTGACTATAACCAAGAAATGAACTCAGATTCGTTTCACGACTTGTTTATCAATAAGTTTTTGAATTATTTCAAGAGAGAAGTACAATTAATTTACATAATGTTCCGTATCATTCTATTTGCGCAAAATTAAATTCCAAATAATCTGACTACAAACCAAGGTATTATACATTGGTTAGAACTGAACGACATTACCACCAATCTGAACGAAAACTGAGCTTTTACAAAGTGCGTTACCTTATAAAACTGGCCGAAAATACACAAATTTCATTAACTTGCCGACGAAAAAGGTCATGAAATCATTAGACTTCCTCCATTCTGTCAGTATAATGTGATTGAGCTGATACGGACTTAAGTGAAACGAGACGTTGCGAATAAAAACACCACTTTTAACATTACGAACGTCGAAAAAAGACTAGTTCATGAAGAGCTAAATGCAGGACATATGCAGACTAGGACGCTTACGTGTCGGTGAAAAAAAAAAGAAGAAGAAGAAAAATAAAAACTGCAACACGACGAGAGAAATAGGGCAAGAGGAAACTTTAGAACAGATAGATTAATTTACAGGACGAAAGTGATACTGATACTAACAGTAATATCGAGGAAGACAAGGAAGAGTATGAACTAACTAACTAACTAACTAATAGTATGAATTAACTCTATGACTTATGGAACCCGGAACTATGACTCTACTGCGTTCACAAAACCTCTCCACTGACTTCGGTCCTTAGCCAACCTGGATAAAGTTTCTACTTTGTATTCCTATTTCTGCAAGATCCATCTTAATATTGTCCTCCTATCGACCCTTCCTAATGCTCATTTTCCGATTGAGGAAGAGTGTGAGGAGTCATTAAATTTGACCCTGAACTAGAGAAATTTGGCTTTGTCTCTGGGTTAGGAGAAAGTAATTTCAAAGGTATGCTCTTACTATATATATCATTATAGGGTTATAAATTTGTACGATCCAAATTATTTTCTATATCTTTGTCTCTCGCGTTAATGTGTCACGTTATGCTTGTATACGAAAGGAAACGAAGTCCAGCAACAGCGCATTTGCACGCCATTGGATTTACAGGATTCCTACTGATCTGGAGAAATGTATTTCCCTGACCTTTGGTAGGAAATTTCCTGACTTTCAAGACAGGTGTCGGGTGACGCTGAGATATAAATAAGAAATAAATAACGGCGAATATTTATGTGAGAACATTTATTCTATAGAGACAAATAATAATGAATTGCTCATACGTACATTCCACTTAACACCCATAAAAATCTGAGCAACGTTTCATACTGTGATCATTAATGGTTGGCTAAGCTGAAATTGGTATACAATTAATGTTAGAAAAAATATATTTTATAAAATTTCCCTGATTTCCAGTCTTTTCCCCTGAGTTTCCCTGACCTGCACCGTTTTCCCTGACCTCCCTGACTTCCCTAACCAGTAGGAACCCTGCTTTAGTCAGACTTCAGAGGTTTGAGATGAATGTACGCACTCGCAATGTCAAGATAGCATAATAGTACTTTTATTTAAGACATATTTGAACACATTTTATATCTACATTTATATCTATTATAACACTAATGATACGTGTTATTATCAGTATCAGTATAAAATAATGATACTACATTATTTTAGGACCAAACCTATTCTAGAATAACGATGCATTATACAGGGTGGCCCAAAAGTAGGTGTCAGTACCGTACTGATCAGCTCATTACATTTTATACCATTTCTTATTGTTATCCATCAGGTAGATTTAATTTCATTATCATTTATCCTTAATGTGTTTTTACTTATATCTTAAGCTCGAAAGAGTCGAAGCAAATAAACCCATAAACTAGAATGTTATACTAGATCAATGCAGGGGTATATACCTACTTTTGGGCCACCCTGTATAATAAATTTCCTAACAAAGTAAGAATGATAGCACACAACTGGCTTGTGATGATATATAAGATTCACGAAAGTGCATTGGCTTACATGTACTATAATGCTTCTAAGTTTCCATGAAAAAAAAAAAAAAAAATCGCTGGATGAAAGTGATGAAGGGAAAAGGACATTTTCAAAATAAATAACTCTGAGTTTTCTGAAACTTAAAAGTAACTTTTGGATTAATAACCACACACTATTTTCTTGTGGAATTTAGGTTTTATTTACTTAGACTCCCTGCCCCATAAAATTCAACTAATGGTCGGAGAATATTGGTGTTATGTTGAAACCGAATTTTTGCTCTCTTATTACCACTTTCACTTTGTGCAAAACAATACAATAGACTCTATACGATCTCCACAAAGTGCGAACACATTCTTCCTGAATTTAATGATATACCAAGAGTTAAAATATGCACGACTGGACTGAAATCGAATCTAGGTCTCCAGTTTAACCTGACGATGCGCTAGTCAGTACGCTTAATGATATACCAAGTGTTAAAATATGCACGACTGGACTGAAATCGAATCTAGGTCTCCAGTTTAACCTGACGATGCGCTAGTCAGTACGCTTAATGATATACCAAGTGTTAAAATATGCACGACTGGACTAAAATCGAATCTAGGTCTCCAGTTTAACCTGACGATGCGCTAGTCAGTACGCTTAATGATATACCAAGAGTTAAAATATGCACGACTGGACTGAAATCGAATCTAGTTCTCCAGTTTAACCTGGCGATGCGCTAGTCAGTACGCTTCCTAAGTCCACTTCCTGAGCAACAGTTGTTTAAGAAATGGACTGGGTGAAGTAGTGGGTCTGAAAAAAATATTTTTTAAAAAAAGTGGGAAAATGAGGAAGATAAAAAAAATGTTTCGTAGTAAATACACTTCACTTTAGAACTAAACTATCTAGTTCAGTTTTTGACGTGAAGTGTATATCTACTTCGAATCATTTTTTTTTCTTCTTCTTTCTTTATCCTTTTCACCTTCCCACATGCTTTTACCTCTATATCCATTTTCAGACATAAGTAAGCAGATGATGAGGGCCGTTTCTTCGCGAGTAATACTTGATTTTTGAGATTTTTGCGGTGCGTATGACATTTTCTATTTTATTTTTTGTTTACGAATGTCATTCACTCGTACAGCAATAAAACTCGGGTGAGTTAACTGGTTTAGCAAATGAATTGCTTTCTACAGTTATGCTAGAAAACACTGTAATCCCTATTTAAATACTGATAAATCATATTAAAATTTGTCTTTATTGTTCTAACATTTTGAATTGCATTCGTTTAGACGTAAACCCAAGTCATCTGAAAGATAAGGAAATATGCTACTTTTCTATCATCCACCATTCTAAAAAATTGAATCAAAATTACGATCATAAGGATTTTTCGTTACTACTGAGGTTAAGATGTATATGTTCAACATTTTCGAAGTGCACGTTTGGTTTTCACAATATACTAATTTTTCTATAATATACTGAGTCTGGTATCGTCACACTATATATACACAAGTAGAATATGTAGTCGGTGTGACTTGGCTACATTAAGCACACAACTCTTGGGCAGTGATTACGATAGGGATGAAAATAACCCCTCGCCCGGGTCGAGTGGTTCATCCGTTCGGATAACTACTTAATATCATACCGTTTACATCCCTTGATTTTATTTATATATATACGTATATAACTGAGAACAGCACAGCAAATGACCATCAACTCTGATAAAATTCCAGCAGTAAACGAGTAATTCGTTACATGAAATTTGTTAATATACGCCTAAGGATTGGCAAGTGAAACAGTGCTTACACGAGGTTAATAAATTCACACATACACAAACTTTATCCTCCCTTTTGTAAAGTTCTGTGAATCATTAAATATTCTTAATACATCAACGAGCATTAGTTATTGGAAGTAATTTTTTCTTGTATTACATACTTTAGTGCTCTGGACCTACTTATTGCACTGTATCTTTCAATTAAGTTACAAAATATAATAATAACAGTAATAAAGGGTGTTACCTATATGTGACACTGGGTATTTATTTTGAAAAAATATTATAATAATAGTAAGATAGGAGTGTCACCTGTAGACGACACTGGGCATTGTAAAAACAATTTCGAACGATATACATTTCGAAAGATATATATTTTGTATTTGGTACACTGTAGCAATGGACATTTCTTATTTGCAATACACCAATGTGTAAGTTCATAGTATTTTATGTACACATTAGAAAATCAAATCTCATTAGTGCTTACACAGGCGCTCCTAGTTTTTATACATGATACACAAACCAGTGCATTACTTGCACATTTATCTTGTACGTTTATGACAATTACCGTATCGTCGATGCTCAGAGCTCTTCCGTTTATATTTATTTCTGTCCAAGTTAGTCTTAAGTTCCTGGAAAACGCGTACTTCCATTGGACTTCCACACGCACTTCACGTACTGAAGGTTGTGGGTACATGTTACAATATGTTTGAACCACGCATCTTCGAAATTCACAGTAGGTATAAATACATTTTCTCCCTCAGTTTCCTTCATAAGCAGCCATGTATTTTGACATGTGGCATCAATCTCGAATGCAAGAAGTGGGTACCAGCATTTCTTAAGCGAACTGATATTCCCAATGAAGCAACATTTTTGTCGAACCGGTTGACATCTAGTACAAATGAGTTATACTTCAGTACAATGGAGGACAGTCCACTCTTTTTTTTTTTTTTCTTTCTTTTCTTTCCACTGATAGTGCCAATCTCTTTTCAGAAATTTTCAGTTTTCTTAAGGATATTTCTACGAACTATTTTCTTTTATTGTTCCTGTATCTCCAATGTTTTCTCACCAAGTAGTGACTGTATGACGCAAGTGATTCTGGTAAACAGTTTGCCCTTTTCAAAATTACAGATAGAGCTATCTCGATTTCACTGTACTGAGACAGTTGTGAATATTTAATACCTTGGTATGGTTCGAAAGAAATCAAATGACCAAAATAAATAGCCATTAACCACGTCTTATAATAGAATCGCAACTGTTTTCCACGGATATGCTCCGTGATGTCCATAATAAGGCACAACTAAAAACCTATGAATTTATAATCGTACAATGCCCAGGGTCACTTGTACGTGACATTCAAATTAGAAATACAGCGTGAGCACAGAAACAGTACCTGATTTTAAAGTGCCATATAATTAACATTTAATTGAATATTTACATGAAATTTTGTAGAGCTCAGTAAACTCAAAGTATTTTCCCATCTATCTTTCTAGTTCTGACCAGGGCAGCTAGAGGGCAGTAACATCGAAAATGGCGTTCACCCCACAGCAACGAAGCTGGTGCGTTTTACGATTTGCAAAAACAAGCAGTTTTGTGAGAGTGCAGCGTGATTTCAAACAACAATTTAATGCTGATCCACCAACACACAAATCCATTGTGAAGTGGTATAGAACGTTTATTGAGACGGGGTGCATTTGTGATCAAAGAAAAGGACATTCAGGGCGACGTCCAGTCTCCGAGGAAACTGTGGAGCGCGTACGAGCAGCCTTCGTACACAGTCCGCAGAAGTTTACATGTAAAGCTAGCAGAGAGTTGCAGATGTCACAAACAACAGTAAGCAAGATACGCAAGCGTTTGCGGTGTTACCCGTACCGACTGCAGTTGGTTCAGAAGTTATACCCACAAGACAAGGTAAAGCGCAGTGAGTTCTGTGAGACTATGCAAAATTTCATGGAGGACGACGAAAACTTTCTGACGAAGATCATTTTCAGCGATGAGGCAACATTTCACTTAAGTGGAAAGGTGAATAGACACAATGTAAGGATATGGGGAACCCAGAATCCTCATGCAACTGTAAATGTGGAACGTGACTCACCGAAAATCAATGTTTTTTGTGCAGTATCAGAGCGTCGGGTGCATGGTCCGTTCTTATTTCAGGAACAAACAATTACAGGTGAAAGTTACTTAGCATTGCTATGTAACTGGTTGATTCCGCAACTTAGTAATGCAGAGATAGACGACTCCGTTCTACAAGATGGAGCGCCGCCACACTGGCATCGTGCTGTACGCAGGTTTCTAAACGAGAACCTCCCAAACCGATGGATAGGGCGCTCTGGAGTCAATGATCAAGTTCTTTGCAAGTGGCCTCCAAGATCCCCTGACCCCACTGTTTGTGACTTCTTTCTGTGGGGATTTGTGAAGGACAAAGTGTATGCACCTCCACTACCCGGAACTCTGAACGATCTCCAAGAACGCATCAGTGATGCTGTCAACTCCATCACACCGGATATGCTTCACAACGTGTGGTTCGAGCTAGATTACCGCCTCGATATTTCCCGCGTTACAGGTGGCGCGCACATCGAGTGTTTGTGATTTCAATTATTGCTACAAAAACTTTTTGAGTTTATGTATCACTGTTCAAAATTTTAGCAAAATATTCCTTCGCATATTAAATTTACACTAATTTGGAACCTGGGACTGTTTCTGTGCTCACCCTGTAGTTTTTGAATCCAATATTGTAACTAATGAACAAAAATTGGATTGTAATTCATTGTGTTTCTATATTATATATACAAAATAAAGGGTATGTACATAGTTTTCACACACCATTCTAGCCTCTTACGTGCACGTAAGTGCAAACTTCTGCATCATAATCAGGTGAAGGGGGGTGCAGACTAAAATTCCCGGCGTCTACTAAACTTCCAAAATGAAATTTCGTGATCTTTTATTTACCAAACCATAAAATTTCGTAACATTCTCAAAAGGAAATTTGGGTGCGAATTAGGCCGAGTTTTAATGCATGTGATAGAAGCGTACTTTGCTAGCGATTTGGTAGCGTCTAAAGCCGACCACAGACATTTTTGGTGGTGAATTTTGATGTTTTATAGAACAAAATTTTCCAGTCTGTACTTATATTTGCTTATATTTGTACAGGAAAAAAAAAAACACTAAATTTCTTGACTTTCATGACGGTTTTCTGATTTTGTGACTTTTTTCGTGACATTCGTGACTTTCGTGACCGATAGACATCCTGATAATGCAATATAGGCGGAAACTATACTTCACCGACACTACCTGAGGGTTCTAGTTCAATACAGTAGCACCGAGTACTAACCTATGTAGGTTTTATCATTACACAGAAAAAGTTTCCACGTCACCTAGTCAAGTATTATACACACAACGAGTTACCTGTAGACCGGTAAAATGGTGTTACTTGTAGGTGACCAGGGGGTTGTCAATATAAAGTATAAATGAGAGTCGTGTAGTGTGATTTTAGACAAGTTATTTTCCACCATGTAATACATACTTTACTTTTCAAATTAATTGGGACAATGAGTTGGTATGTGATTACCAGTGATGTCCCGAACCGTCTCAAACCGGTTACATCTTCTTAGAGGTAGTGTGACTGATCGACCGTGACTATAATTTACTCGTTTTGACCTGTTTTAGTATAGTGGTAGTTTAGTTGTGAGCCTTTCAGTGTGGTAGCTGGTGGTCATAATGTTGCGTTCCGTGTAACACGTGTTAGTTTTGCTTGTTCAAAGATAGATATTATTCCGAGGAAGCGTTCGAAAATAAACGCTCTTAATAAACACATTTCTATGAATGTGAGAGAGAGAATCACGGCAGTTGGTGTGGGCAAATCAAGTGTTTCAAGAATTTTAAGAACGTTTCAAGATTCTGGATCATCGTCCCCAAAAAGAAAAAGAAAATGTGGGCGCAAAAAACGGAAAACTCCACCAAGAACTGATAAAATTCTAACAAGAAATAGCAAAATAAATCCAAGAAGGACAAGCACAGACCTTCGAAGGGATTTATTGGATTATTGTATTGAAGTGAGTACCTCAACTGTACGGAAAAGGCTTCTGGAAGTTGGCCGTAAGGCAACAAAACCGAGGGAAAAAAAAAATTCTAACTTAGACAATGATGAAAAACGTTTAGCATGGGCCAAAAAATACAGATCATGAAGACTGTTAACGACTGGCAGTGTTGAAACACATTTACTTGTACAGGAATACAAATCAAGTGTAGTTAGACGAAGTGGTGGTGAATCTCTGCGACCAGATCATATCTAACAGACTGTAAAACACCCTTCTAAACGGATGTTTTGGGATTTTTTCGCAACAAACGGCACTGGAAGCTTAGTTCCTCTTAAAGGCATGATGAATTCTGTCAAATACATAGAAATATTACGGAGTAGGATTGTTCCATTCATGGAAACATTTCAACATGACTTGGTCCCTTGTCACAACTCTAAATTGGTCCAGACTTTTATGCGGGAAAATAAAATAAAAGTGCTTGATTGGCCTCGTAATTCACCAGACCTAAATCCCATTGAGAACTATGCCATATTATCAAGAATCGTTTAGCTAAGATGAATTGCACAACAACAGAATGCATGATAAACAATGTTATACAAGTGTGGTTCCACGATGATGAAGTCAAGAACATGTGCGCTACATAGTGGAGTCAATGCCAAGACGGGTTGAGGAGGTCATTTCTGCTAAAGGAGGACATACTTAGTATTAATATAGAGATTTATCTGTGTACTTAAGGTATGTAATGATTAAAAGCTAAGGTTGTAGAGAAAATATATATATATTTTTTTTTAATTTATTTGTCCCAATTAATTCGAACACTTCAGTATATATGATAGAATTTCCCTGAAAGTTATTTCATAGTCACTGTAGGATTCACACCGTAAAAAATTGATTTATGTATGTGATTCATTTATATGAAAGAACACTTGTTGAAAAGTTGTTTTGTTCTATTCATCGTCGCTGAAACAAATCTTACGGCACTAGGTCTGAATCAATTATGTTGCTACAGAATGTTTCCAGTCTAATATTCGTCCCATCTGTATGGAGTCTAGGAGTATTAGAACTTCATAACCATCATACTGAGGTACTGCTAAGAATAAAGAATCGGTACAGATAATCTTTGAAATCATTATATTTCCGGCCAGATCTTTATTCGGGAAGCAATGAAAGTGTCAATTCCTTACGAGAGATAACGCTTATTGACAGTTTTGAATTTACTGTCATTTCCTTACTTAATTAAACTGACCATTGTCTTTAAACTAGCAATTTCAAGGTGATAAATTAGAAACTACACTACCTATAAATAACACAAACTCATCACGTAGTTGCGGAGAGAATTATGCATTTCCTGGCTTTAATTATGAAATCATTATCGGGACTATGTACACAAAAGACGAGTATGGTGTTCCTCAAGGGTATTATACATAAATCCTATACGCTTCCGTAGTTGCATGTACTGAATTTTCTCACGAACTTTTCTCACGATATATATACAACTAAAGGAATTTTCCCTTATCATGTATGTTCTTTGGGAATTTTCCCTTATCATGTATCTTCTTTAAAGCAGATTCTATAAAGGACATAATAAAGATATTTTCTTCTTAGACAGAGAGAGAGAGAGAGAGAGTAAAGGCATTACTTACCAATTTTATGAACTCGAACATCTCTAAAATAGCCGAATCTAGAAGATTATATCTTCCATTATTTCTGACAAATGCATCTATCACTGGTGCAAAGAGATTACCCTTAATGATGTACCTATTATAAAATTCATCTTTCAAGGCAATAATTTTCCTCATAAACCTCAACGCACCTGAAAAAATAAGTATGTTTTGAAAATAGTTCCTGATTATTTACATAAGTTATGTTCCACTAACATGCTAAATATGATTGTTATACAATAATTCTTTATCACTTACTCAACTGAACAAGCAGTTTTTCTTGCACAATATACATCAGTTTACGAAGATATTGAATACGATCTATTAAGGATATACTCTTACAAAACAACCAAAGAAGTTCTTGCCATTGTAGAGCAGTGATAAACAAAGTGCAATACAGTGGACAATACTACCTTTAGGTTTCGAAGTAATCTCCATCAGCAACCAACAATAAAACTCAGCGGTCGACAGAGTTTTCCCAAGTGGGCGCAGCCCGAAAAAACCCACCGGGTTTTTTCGGGTTGGACCCACCTAAAAAATAAAACTTTAACACCCACCTGGGTTTTTGAGCTCTTTGTTAGTATATTATCGGTACAACTAAGGTGATCACATTGAAAGTGACTTTTATCAGATTTTGGACTTCCCTTGGGCGTATTTGATGCTTTCATGTTAGAGTATACAACAACATTCAATGTTAGACCTATATAAAGTTCTGAATGCACTGAATGAATAAAAAAGCTTACCTTAGTTTGAGATAATTATAGAACAAATTAATGTATGGATTGTGTTTATAGCCTATTTGACGTAAAATATGCAATTTTATATTTTAGAAAACACTTTAAGTGAACAGTGTGCTTCGCGACGCCATGGGACGTCATCCCTCGTACATCTGACGAGTTTAAGGCCATAGGTGCCTGTACTACCAGTAAATATGTAAATACATTAGTAAATACTAATAGTATTATTTCACACATTAAATGGTAACACAAGTATTCTTCAGTAAAATTTGGTTTTCCAACATCAGTTTAGTTCAGTCATTAGTTGCTACTCTTCAAATAAGCATTCTGGAGAATCAACATCAGCATTAGCGTAAAAATTCTTGTCACATTTAAGAAGCTTAATACTCGGAGTTCCGAAGACTATGTAACCCTACTATTTCAGGTGCTGAATTTAAACCTCCGTACTAGTGGAAGTGTCGATGTACAGTAAAGAAAGTTGCATTTTCTGGAAAACCCCGTCATGAAAATAGTGCTCGGGAAATTACCGCAATTGAACGCACAAAGCAATGGAAGTAAATACTTCAACAATAAAACGATTTATTTTAAGCTAGAAGATATTTAATTTCATTTGAGACATTTACCTTATAAAATAGGAATTATCTCTGTTAATTGTTTTAAATTCATTTTCGGGAAAGAGCCGTCTTCCTAGTGCTAGGAAAATTCCCGTAATTGAACCCGCAAAGTATCGAAAGTTAACTTCAACACACTGGAAAATATTTGCCATATAAGATATTTTGAAACATTTATTTTATAATTCATGAATTATATCTTTGTTTTAAATTAATATATTTGGTATTTATACTGTATTTGGCGAATGTTACTGAGGCTCCTGGAACGATTCGATCTACATTTTGTTCGTTTGTCTGCCTGTACCACACACATATTACAGGGTACAACTTTCGGTCTTTTAAGTTTAAATTTTTAGGATACAAGCACGAGACACACTAAATTTCCTGCATAGATTTTAGCGACATACCAACGTAAAATTTCAAAATGGCGGTTTTTTTTTTTTTAATAGCAAGTATCCACGCTATAAAGAGCAATTTTCGGCCTTTTTTTAAAAAAAAATTCAGAGTAAAGCACGAGATACTCTAAATTAGCTGTATATGTATTTTGGCGGCGATCCAACGTAAAATTTCAAAATGGTGGCCATTTTTCAATTAGCATGTCAATTTTCGGACTTTTAAGTTGGAATTTTGAGGGTAGAAGCAAGAGACATTCTAAATTTGCTGTACAGATTTTCTCGGCGATTCAATATAAAATTTTAAAATGGCGCTCATTTTTTTCAGAACAGTAGTGAACAGAAAATTGTTGCAAGTTGCGACAATGACAATCTTGAAATATAAACCACATTTTAACACTTATACCCCAGACATTGAAATATTTCGAAAAAACCCAATAAAACCCGAAAAAACTCATATGGGCCCAGGTGGATTGGATTTTTTTTTAAAAAAAATACAATGTCTCCCAATCAAGTTGCTGAAGGGTCTTCCGGGTCCTGTGGCTTGGTACTGTCGTGCAGGAACAGTACACCCTTGCAATTCGCCAATGCCGGCTAGTTTTACCGCAATGCACGGTGTACTCTACGCAACTGCTGAGAGTAGAGGTCAGCAGTAATGATCTAATCAGGTGGAAGGAGCTCGTACTGCACCATGCTGACAATTCCACCATAGAGAGAACATAATCTTTCGTGCGTGCAGAGGTGGTCTTGAGATGTGAGAAACAATCACATGACGATAACCAATGTCTAATACGCTTTGGGGTGTCATAGAGGACACACCCTTCGTGGATAAGCGATCAAAGATGGGTATGTTCAGGTGCTGAGTGAGCAAGGACAAACAGGTTGTCACTCGTTGTTCCTTGTTGGCTGCCGACAATTTGTGGGGTACCCACTTGCTTGTGTGATTCCCTATCCCATGCAGGTGCAGTCTTTGACTGTTTAAGCGGAAACATGGAATCTTTCTGCAAGTTCATTACACGTTAAACCACTGTTCTCCTTGATGGCTGCTTTCAGGGTCTCGTCATGCAACACATGTCTCGCTCACTGCAAGGTTCATGCGAAAAGCTCACATCTCCCGAACGGAATTTCTGGAACCAATGTCTGGCGGTACGTTCGTTTATGGCATTCTCTCCAAATGCTTGGCAAATACGGCCAATTGATGCGGTAGCTGACAGGCCGATTTTAAAGTCATACAAGTAACATACACCAACAAGCTTCTTTGATACTTTCACTTTTCTTTGATACCGGAGGAGTTCTGACTGCTGTCTGCATTACTGAAGGTCGATGATCAGCCTAGCTCCCGATCGCTTGGTAGGCACGTGCAACTCATTTCCTTTCTGTGACCGCCATGATTAATGGGACGTCCAAAGCAGGAAGAACTTTTTTTTTTTTTTGTTCACCTTATACCATTGTGCTGCTTCTTTTCTAATTGATAATGACATTAAAGGTGTCAATAATAATATTCAAACTTTTATTTCAAGTGGATGTTGAAATTTAATTCTGATTCTTTTATTCAAATGTTAAAGATTTTGTATCACACGAGATCTTTGTCTTTCAATAAATAATGATTTTCTGGTGACTTCCACTGTATCAATGTTGTATTTTGTATATTTTAGGTGTTTTGAAAGACCTGACGATGGAGTGGAAAACCCGTATGGAAATCTCAGATGCTGTTTACAAGCAATAATACGTTAGTAAATAATTATTACGAGAGTAGTCAATTACCGAACAGTCCCTTTTTCTTATCTGTCCTGACAATGCTGACAGGAGTTTAAAAAAAAAAAAAAAAAATCGAACGAATACGTTAACAGAATAAAAAGCAAAGTGAGTACATTTACTGTTTATTTACAGAGTTATTAGTGACATTATAACTCGTATAGACAATAGTTTTGAGAACAAAACAAATCATAATTTTACGACGAAACATATTGGCATCATTATCATAGTTAGCTTGTAAAATTGAATTATTCTTAGCTGTTAACTTTTCTCCTATGTTTTAGACTTAATTGATACATTAGCTAATTACACAGAGATCAGCCAGAACATTATGACCATCTACCCACTATCGATATAAACCCATCCAGATGATAGCAGCGGCACCTGACGTGAAATGCCTGACACACGTAAGGTGCATGTAGTATCAGTGAGCGTGCTGGCCATGTGTAGAATGGGGAAGGCGCGCGATCTATCTGGGTTAGACCGAGAGTAGATTGTAATAGCCCGGAAGCCCGGCACGCGCATTTCGGAAACTGCACGATTTGTTGGGTGTTCGAGGAGTGCTCTCGTAAGTGTCTTCAACGTGAGGCGAAACCAAGGTGAAACGAGATGTGTAACAAGAATATAGATTGGCTATTTGTAGGAACTGAAGAAACTGTATGAACTAGCTGTCTGATTTTTTTTTTTTTTTTTTTTTTTAATATCTTATTAACAAAATTGAAACTAACGATATTTCTCACACGGTTATAATACATGTAAGATAAAAATAAGTAGTACACTAGTATATGAACACATTAAATTCATACATTAGCTAATTGTATATCAAAACATTTTTTCAAGAATTATTCTGTATTAAAATAAAGTAAAATAAATCAACATATATTGTAGCCTTTTCATGCAAGTTTTAATAGATAAGTCAAAACTTACGATGGAACATTTAACACTATACAGCATTGTCTTAATAAGTGACAAGATACTTTGCCTATGAGAGAATTGGATTGATTTGAGTTTAATGTTCCTTTTCTAAACTGAGACTATATGAGACGCGACACAGTTTAAATTAGGATCCGAAACTTAGTTGGGTTTCTATGTGAGACACGTATCCTCACCGAAGAAAGAAAGAAAGAGGAAAAAAAAAACGGAATAACGCTCAAGGATTAGGAATAACATTTACGTAGGGTAATGAAATGACAACACTAAAAGAATGCGAACAAAGCAAATTAGTTCATACTCAAAACACAGGAAAAGCTAGAAAGTCTTACAACCAGATATTCTTCTTATTTAATCTCTTTCATCAAAGGCGTAAGACGAAAGTGGAACTATCTATAAAACAGTGCAAGCTAATATAATTTACTATGTTGCTTTCCCTAATGTCTCTCTTTCTATATACATACATATATATACAGGGTGACTTGTAATTCGATGCATTCCTTGCAAGTACTTTACAACATTTTCACCTATATGAACCGGGGGACGCAAATTAATAGTTTCTGAGTAATTTGCACATGTGTGGTTTCTTTGATATTTGAGAGGTGCGTAAGAAAGTTTTACCCTGACTCACTTCTACATACTGTAGAGCGCTGAAATTTTGCATGTGTAATCCTTCATGCCTATATAAATCATTTGGTAATGTACAGCTCGTAACTCTACGCCATTGCTGTGTTATAGGTCCGAACGTGAAGTACGGTGCGGTCCAAAATCCATTACTGCACCTCAAAAAAGCATCATCACAGAATTACTTGCCCTAAGAATGACTGCAAGTTTGGAAGAGGTGGAATGAAGATGGTGTGCGGTCAAGAGAAAACGCGAACTATGACGGATTTCATACCCAGGATCATGCATCTGTCTGGCCCACATTCGAACATTCAACGGGTGTGTTGTTTTCCAAGTGGCGGACACATTTTGTCTGCATGCCACACTCTGGGGTTTCACAGAATCCCGCAACGCACGCAGCAGTGTGGCATATTATATCCTGGTAATTGTGGTACCCTTTGCCTGGAAAGCAAGTAGTAATATCCCAAATAAACGTGATCATCACTTTGGTCGCTCAGAGTTGAACACGGACTAATGTTTTCATTAGTGATCATTAAGGGGAGAAAAGAACACTTTTAAATATTGTTAAGAGGAAGAGAAACTGGTTGGGACATTGCCTACGAAGAGATTGTATCATGAGGGACGTCATAGAGGGTATGCTGGCGGGAAAGAGAGGGAGAGAGCGAAGGAGACTACAATTAATGGATGATATAAAAACAGAAAGATCATACGTGAAGACGAAGAGGTTAGCGGAGGACCGTGGAGCATGGAAGCTTCTCTCCTGCTGCAAGTGACCTGCCAGTAAGGGCAGAATACCTATGATGATGATGAGTGATCTTGTATTAGTATAAATCTTAGCCGCTAGAGTTGGTAAAGCGTGTAGCGCCAATGGTGGCGAGTTTGGAAATTATTGCGATCGTGATTTTGAAGTTCCATTATAGGCGTCAGTTGCTAACTAGTATACAATCGATCAAGAAAAACATTCTAAAGTTCCTATAATTGTTATATAATTATTGGATGCCTACAGGTTCTAGTCGAAATTATTGTAAAATATCTGGTGAGTTAAGAATTACTATATTTATTATATCGTAGAGATTAATGTTTATTATATATGAAAATTGAAATATAAGACGAGCTTAAATTTTCGGTCAAATGCTTATAGGATTGAATGTATTGTATCATTGTTGAGCCATTTATAGGGCTAATATAAATATATGTATTCAATTTTGTTTACAGATTGATTTCAGTCAATTCAATTATTGTTAAATTGTTATTATCAAGTTTGGATATTTTTATAAAGGATATTTTTGGAAGTCAGATTTTCCTTTATCCCAGATTGCCTTTATTTTGTTGCTAAACTTTTGTGTATTTAATAAATTACCATTATTATTAGGTGGGTTCAACTATCCGCATTTCAATTAACTGAATTTAAATGTGGAGAATGTTATGCATTCCTGACCGGTAACAGTGGAGTTATTCTTATTAAGGGGCAGATTCATGTTACATCACCTATATATATTATATATATATAGGGCCCCAGGAGGGACAGGCAATACTTTAGGAAATGGTAGTATGGGTGATTATAAACAAAAAGTTGATATGGACATGGGTCCTACTCTCAACGGTTTGAGAGTTACAGGTTGTGAACCATTTTTAATTCATGTTGCTTACTGCTTACCCTGTATTTATTCTACAGAGGTATGACATAGCGAATTTGAAAGGTAATGGAATGGTTTTTCCAAAGGTATGCAACATGTAGCAGTGTTATCTTTGGAAGGGAAGTTATTGAGGGGAATTTGGGAAAGTTAAGAATTAAAGAAATTGGATGGCAACACTGATTCTCAAATATCCCTGAGTAACTTATCTTCTAAAGACAACACTGCCACATATTGCATACCGTTGGAAAGGCCATTCCATCACCTTTCAAATCCGCTATGTCATACCTCTGTAGAATAAATACAGGGTACGCAATAAGCAACATAAAGTAAAAATGGTTCACAACCTGTAGATCTCAAACCGTTAAGATTAGGACCCATGTTCATATGAACTTTTTTGCTTACAATCATCCATACTACCATTTCTCAAAGTACTGCCCCGACACCCTATATATATATACTCCCTGAACGCTAGTAACAGGAACATTAGTATGATGTTTATTCGTATCAAATACTTCGAAGTTGTTGAAAATGACTATCACTGGCAGCAATATATCGAGTGCAACACTGTCAGAAAGATTGACAAATACCAAATATGGTCTCAACAGGATGGGAAGATTTGCTTTATTTTCAGTTTAACGTCCCTTTCAGCAGCGAGGCTGTATGGGACGGGACCTGCTTATTAACATGGAATAAGAACCATATGAGCTCCCGCCGGGAATCAAACCCGGGTCTCTCACGCCGAAGGCGAGTACGCTAACCACTTAACTATGAAGGAGCTCTAGGATAGGAAGAACAGGTAGTTTCAATCACATCTCATGTCACGTAGTGTCATGGCATTGTAGCATTACATACTATTCTAGAATTCCTTGACTACTCACGGGATAAATCTAACAGTGGTAAATTAAGATCTGTGTGGATATTCTTCGTGACCTACCCACCTACAAAATATTTAATCCAGGGATGTTGCACTTTCGATGGTAATTTTGTGGTGCACCATCTTGTAGAAAATTATCTTCCTCTGGGTAGAGATAGTAAGTAGTAGATACAATCCTTTCTTGCAATATGGTGATGTGCTTTTCACCTACTGCTCTTCCTTCAAAAAATGGTTTTACAAGTTCTCTGATAGACATATGTATCATACCGTAAACTCACGAAAATTAACTGCTCATTCTTACATTTGTTTCTTTACATTGTCTTCTGTTCTGAAGAATCATACGCCACAAATTATAATAGATAGTTTATTCGGTTATAGTGGTTGGGTCTGCATTGGAAATTTATATGAGATTGTCAAGAGAAAAATCAGAAAAAGTCTAATCTAAATTCCTGTAGGAATTATCGAGACAGTTGAGAAAAAGTTTATTGTAACTTCATGTTATGGTTTTATAATTTATTACCATCATAGGTTACATAAAATATTTCAAGTTTCCGCCACGGAATTTATCATTGTACAATACGGGGCATGTTCGTTAGTTCAGTACGCAGTCTCGCGAAGTTCGTTGTACGGATTTCGGGAATCTTGAGAAGTCTCCATATGCCAGTATCTTCCTGCTGCACAATATGGTATTCTTTCAGTACAGCTTTCAGTACATCATCCATTACTATCAAATTGTCCTCCATCGTCTTTGCACCTCACACATGTTCTCAGTTTTACGATCATATTTTAAAAGCCACTAACACTGGACTACTTATTTTAACATTTCGTGTGCATTAATTGCCTGCGGCCAGCAACAGAACTAAGAACAGAATGACTATATGCCCTCACACATCCAAAATCCAGCATGCGTCTATACTTCTGCACACTTTGCTCGATACTACCTTCCAGCACCACAGCACTCGTCCCCATATGGCCACGTCAACCTAAGATGCTCTATTCGGTACTTCATAACCTCTCGGAATTCTTGAAATAATCATCATTTTAACATCAGGATGGATAGATGAATTAATTTTGCGTCCCTTTCAGCAGCGACACTATATGAGAAGTGGATTTATAGTTAACGTGAAATATGAATCACGAGCTCCCGTCAGGAATCGAACGTGCATCTCCTGCGCCAAAGACGCATACGCTAACCACATAACCACGACAGAGACTTTTACATCAAAAGGCCTACAATAGATACAGTTACGATTCTTACATACTGACCTACTTCTCGGACGTTTGAAACAATACTATGTTTATCACTACTTCAGCCTTTACTCTGGCTTTAATTCAATATAGACTTACAACAAACCAGAACAGAAACAATTAATAAAGTCCATAAACAGCAAATGTTTCGTCAAATTTAACAAGTGCTTCTTCAACCATACAATCAGCTTAATTTCCTCCTTATCGCATGAAGCGTTTTAGCAAGTATGTTCCTAGTATACTTTTTCAGTGATGTGGCTGTTTTCACTATTATCTGGGGAGTAATTCATTTTCGATTTCCGAATCAGAATTCCTTAGTATGAGTCGTTTTTGTCATCACGTTCTATTGCTTACCTGTTACGCAGCGGCGAAGTAAAATAAAAATAAATCTCTGTAGAATTATAGAGAAAGGGAACAGCAATATAAAAGGAAAGAGTGAATTTCGCTTGTCAAATTCTATTTTCCTCAACTTCTTCGAAACTTTCTTATCTATTCTGAAGGACAATTTTAGACAGTTTAATTATTCGAATACAAACTTTCTCAATTAATGTGTCATAAACTAATTTAATTACACAACTACTGGATCTCTTCTACGCTAGATGTGGTTCCATGTAGCGTAGTCACTAACGCGAAGATCCTGGGCTTGATTCCCGGTGGGGACATTCGGTCGAAAAGGTGTAACAGCTCTCTTAGGTCAACCATCCTGAGTGAGAGCTTTCTGGGCTTTCCTCATTCACAACAGGAAATGCCAGGATGATACCTAACATTCAGGTCCCAGATAGTGTGCTCGCTGAGGGACGTCATACCTCATACTGACAGCCTGACGGTCACAGACGACGGCAAAATATTTCTATGCTAACTACTTGTTCAGGTAGTTTATTTATTTAACTTTCTTTTCTTCCAGTTTCTTTCATTTCTGGTATGCTCTTCTTTCCAACAACCGAAAATTTCCCGTGACCCTGTGAATTATGTCGATTAAAAAAAAAAAAAAAAAAAAGTATGTACTAAAATCCATTAATTGTTTTTATTGATAACTCTACAATGGCAAATGTAATATACAAGATAAATAATTACATTAGTTTAACCCATATTAAAACTCATATTCCCACTCTGCAGTCCAGCCTCTTAGCTAACTTTATTGTCTTAGGCATTTACTGAGATAATCCTGAGCATAGGCGTATCTACGGAGTGTGCCCAGGCACACACTAATGGGCTGCTTTATCAAAGAGAATTAAAGACAGATATTTTAATAAGATTTTTTTTAAAGGGTAAAATTATTAAAAGTACAGATTATTCGCAATATTGAACTGGCTGAGTATACTCCCGAATTCCACCACACTTCCTCAATATTGGTTTAAAACTTATCGACTAGTTTACTTTGTTGTAACGTGGTTGTATTTGTTTTCTCGTATTCTATTACAAACTCATATCTCGGAATGATTAAAGGAGTCATTATTTAATGAAAATTGCCGCTTGTTGAATGTAATATTTCGTTCGTGTAAACTTACCGTACTTTTTTCTTAAATAGTAAGTTTATGCTTTAAAAGAAAATAGACCGTTTTGTCGTGAAACTCAACAGAAAAGAAGGTTATCCCTATCGAAAGCAGACAATTGAAAGTTCAAATGCCTTTGGTAATGCCAGTTCCGACGTCTGACGCTGAACAAACACAAGGTAAACCTGTTGACATTTTAGTACGGTATATGCTTGTGACCCTGTGAATACATTACCACATAACAGAACAGAATTTGATGTAAGGGTGAAATTTGTACAGTACGAACCGAACTTAGCCGTTTTCCCTAGAAGTCGATAGGTAGGAAAGAAATGGCTTTTCAATGTAGCTGGTTTCAAAGTTACAAATGGTTGGAATATAGTATAACTGTTAATTCTGCATTTTGTTTTTACTGCAGAGTTTTTGCTTCAAACAATGCATGTGTGAGAGAACAAATTGATCAAGCATTTATTACATGAGGTTTTAGAAACAGTGGCAGCTTTAGCGGGTAGGCACTTGAAAAATATATGAACGGTAAAAGATATAATAAAGAGTAAATAATGGTAGATAATTATTTAACAAATAGCATCAACCACTACTGTAAAAATAATTTCCTTCTGTCCTTAAACAATCAAATGTATATATGTATCCATAAGCAAGGGAGAGGGCCTACCCAAAATTAAAACCCTAAAGCAGGCCCTATTTAGAAACTGGCAGAAAGCAAACAAATGCTTTCGATTTAGAAACTGGCAGAAAGAAAACAAATGCTTTCGATTTAGAAACTGGCAGAAAGCAAACAAATGCTTTTGAAGTCATGAAAAATCTAAAGGACACCAGTAAAGTTCTTCAACACACTACAATAAAAATTAACAAAATGACGCCCAATTAGATGAGTGTAAGAAGGCTTTTATTTCCAAGCAAGAACAAACAAAACTGCAAAATGGACAAATCATGGAAAGGCCATGCAAAAAAAGGCTGCCCATTGAAAGGTCATACTGAGAATAAAGAAGCATACGACAGGGGGTTATTTCTAGATGTACTTGATTTAATTTCCAAAAACGACGTTTTGAAGGAACACGTAACTAATGGGCCAAAAATTGCAGTTACTTAAGCCCACAAATTCAGAATGATATAATCCGCATTTTGATAATTGTACTTGTAAGGAAGTTGAAAATGCCATTACTTGGTGTAAAAGTGTGCATTATCGCTGGTAAAACGAGTAATTGTAGTCATCATGAACAGATGTAGTTTTTCAAGTTTTTGATACCAATAACAGGAAACAAACGTTTTCATGGTTTGTACATCACCTGTTAAGCATTTATTTGTTATTCGTAAGTTATCTTCTGTAGATGCACAAACAATTCTTAATGCGTTAGCACTAGTAGGGTCAAAGTTCGGGATTGATTGGTAAAATGTTCTTTCAGTTTGCTTCGATAGAGCGTCAATAATGTCTGGGACACTACCTTGGATGCAAATGAAGTGTAAAGAAAACAGCAGTTCTATAATGTACGTTCACTGCTATGCTCATTTTTTCAATCTTGGACTTAAGGACTCATGTACCTCGCAACCTGAAACTAGATTAGTTTCACATTTTTCCGGAACAATTCAATTCATTTACTCTTTCACTGAAGGTAATTTGTCAAGTCATGCAGTTTTTGACAAAGTGTATGCCAGGAAATAGGTCTAAGTTTGAGAACACTGAAGTTTTTGTCAACAACGAGATGGCCGTGCCGTGCAGAAGCTGCCTCTGCAATAAAAAGGAACTATAAATACTCTGCATTTATTTTGGCTTCGGAAGAAATCACTCAAAACAGTCATCAGGGTGATGTGAGAGCTAATGGAAATGAACTATAACAAGTCAGATCGTTTGAGTTCGTCTTTTGTCTCACAATGCTACATCCATTCCTACACATGATCGTGAAGGTTAGCAAGTTACTCCTAAGTCCAAATGTAAATCTACTTTCGGCTGTCTGTATCCAGTGTCAGATCACTTTGCAGTGCTGTGCAATCCATGACAAACTCATCTCCATTCATGAAATTTTACAACGAAGCTATTAAGATCTGTGATAGTGTGGAGATTTCAATTCCTCCAATGAAGAGGCGCAAAACTGCAGAGTCTTGACGAATCAGTCAGCTCGCAGTATTTGTGCAAAACAAAAGAATAGGAGACGAGCATTTCTTATTATCCTCATTTAAACTCAGTTGTTTGTGGTACTGCTGAGAGATTTTGTCAAGAAACTATTGGCACATGCGAAATCTGGTAGACTTGAATGTAAAGGATGAAGAAATAACCCTCTTAGCTAGAACGTTCAAACTGTCAAGACTACGAGTTGGCAGCAGAAGTAAGACTTCTGAAAGGAAAATCGTCAGTACCTAAGGGAAGTTTATCTGTTACGCTACAGGAGTGGTTTCAGTGGTTGGAGAAAGAAGATATTTACTGCATTCTACTCTGTAATACATCGGTTCTCTTCTATATCTGTCACAAGCTGCACGTGTGAGAGAGCTTTCTCCAGATTACTCAAAAGTAAATTAAGAGCAACTTAGAAGCAGGATAGATTAGAGTCCCTGCTGTTGTTGTTTGTGGAACAGGAAAGAGCTTCGTCTATTGACGTAGATGAAGTTATTGATGAATTTGAGAACATTGTGCCTTTTGACATATGTCTCTTGTTATAGAATATGTGCATTTTGATGTAGTTGTTTGCAACATTTATAAACATTTTGTGTCTGTGTAATTTCTATGTAATTTGATTTTTTCTACTACATAACTATATCCGAAATTTTCAACAGTCATTTAGTGAATTTATATTCCTTTAAAACATTAGTGCAGTTAAAAAACCAAGTACATAGATGCAAAGCTACATAGATACGAAAAGGCACAGGACGTAATTTGTTTCCTTTGTGCACACCCAAATATAAAGTTCTAGCTACGCCTATGATCCTGAGCCAATATTATTTTTTTCCTCACGTTCTCTATCGCTAGTCTTTAATACCCTTTTCCAGTACATTAAGTAATGATTAAGCTGTAAAGGCGAGTTGCAATATTCAACTTTATCTTAAAATATGAAACTTTACACGCTAAAAAGTATTTCTATTGTAATCAAAACTCATCCATAAATAGTAAACAAATTTTCGACGAAAACGATATTATTTCTACAAATCATAAGACACTAATATCCGGTATTACAGTCGGCGTTACAAGGCCATGCGAAGCCTAAATTAACCCTATCATCAAATATTCTTAGTAACCTTTTTGTTTGACCTTATTTTACACGTAATTTGGTGACTGTCCTCTAAGTTAGCATATTGATATTACACTAGTGATATATTTTAAAACAAATACCGGTTTCTACTTTCAGGGTTCGCATTGAGTACACTAAATGAAAATTAATTTATCGTAATAGATATTTGTAATTGTGTTTATTTAATTTTTTTAATAAAAGAGTAAGTGTTGGTTCATTTTTATATTTAGTTGTAATACTTGAATTTGACCACAATTATTTAAAACAAGCAATAACTTTGGCAATTTTCAAAATGTGTCAAATATGATTCCGAAAGCATTTTGTCTCAATATTTAATTTAGGAGGTCTTGTGAAAATTAAAAACAACATAAATATAGTTACGTGGAAGTTACGGTGTATTTCAAGGAACAAATATTAAAAATATTTCTATTTTCCTTATGCGAGAACAAGACGAGCTTGAGGAAAGTTTAGCTATTCCTCTCTCAATGTCTGTTCAAGCTATAAGTAAGTAAGTAAGTAAGTAAGTAAGTAAAAAAAAAAAAAAAACGAAATTATTGCTTTACTCAAGAACTGCGTGCAACTACTATCTGCACATCTTTGGGAACTCTTGATACCATTTTCGTCTCCCTTAGTCTACAAGGCGTAATCGCAGACATTAAACTGAAGGATTTCATTTCTTGATACCTTTTGTATGTAACCTGTGATGATGATAAATTACAAATACATAACAAGAAGTTACAGCAACGATTTCCCAACTTTTTCGGTAACTCCGATAGGAATTTATTTTACTTTCTCTGACAATTTCCAATGGAGACATAAGCAGGTTATCACCGAGTAAACTATCCATAATTTGTAGCTAATAATCTTCTGAACAAGAGACTATATACAAAAACAAAGTAAATATAACGGCACCACATAGAATTGGGTTGCAAGAAAATGAGTCCTGCATATTTTTGAAACTACAAATAACTATCCAATTCTTTAAATAAAAAAAAAATTAAAAAGTAAATGCAGTTGCTGTACGCTTATCAAATAAAACTTCAACGAGAATAACAAATTACGTGACGAGATCTGAATTAAACAAGATACTTACAAAGTACAAGGAATGTGTGTTTGGACTTCATGAGAACTAGAATCCGCCTCAGGAGATCCTTGTGAAGAATGTAATTTTTAACATGATACGTATGATGTTCCACGCAAAACGACAGAAGTTCAAGAATGAGACCAAGTAGTTGTACCGTTTGATAATCCTCTTTGGCAGGATGATCTTCCGCTGTGTTGGCCAGAAGTGGTGCTAGAAGAAAATCCAAAGTTTGAGTACTTATTACAAATAATACACAGTGGGTTAGAAGTAATTCTTAATTTTTCTAAATATGCTATATCTGGTAGGTATGTAGGGGTTATAAAAAAACTCATGTGTTTATAATATGTTTGTGTTCATTTCATTGTTTCCGAGTCCATTCCATTCCACAGATCAGAATGACGGACCTATTTCACACTAAGGAAGAGTTAAATAATGCTGCAAAATATGAAGTCTGACAGTCTATTACCCAGACGCAGCAGAGGTGGAGATGTATATAATAAAGTACGTCCAAAAATCACAAAGTACTGTTACAGAAGTTAATGACTACCGACAATGTAGTGAACAGCAACAATGCTGTTGACTTCGAATGAGTCTCTACCCGTACTGCTGTGTGTTATTCTCCAAAACTGGTCCATTAACAACAATGGAAGATTCATTATCCAATAGTTGCTTGCAAGTGATTGGTGTTTTGAATTTTGCAAAATGATGTCATATTAATGCATTTTAGAAGCAACAACGGGATGTGTTTCATAAAGAGGATTTGCTACTCACGTTATTACTCAAAAGAGTTTTCTAGGGCAATGTATAAGCCCGACGGCCAGGGAGAGCTTGTACACATTATAAACCTAAACCTGACAATCTTCTATCAATTTCCTTGGATGAGCCAGAAAGAAATGTACTAAAGTAAACATACTAAGTTGTATCTTGAGGAAGGCTAATGACAAGATGTAAACTATAAATTTAAAAAATGTTAATTAGTATATTTTAAAAATTACATATTTTGAACCTCTTTTTGCCCATCTTGTAGTACTATATTTTATAAATGCACATATGTATATAGCACATATGCCTTTATGTATATAGCACATATGCCTTTATGTATATAGCATGTATACATTTAAAAAATTCAAATGAATATTTTCTACATCAAAGCAATATTAAATCATACAGAATTCTATGTTTACACTATGTAATTTAAAGGCCTATTTGGAAACAGCACTTAAGTTAAATGTGTTCATATTTTTAAGTAAATAAATATGTCCAAATAAGAAAAATAGCTTAGAATAGTTATACGTGTGCACGACGAAAATTAGAGACTGGCATACAATGGAAAGCGTACCCTGCCAGTCCTTACAAAATGACATACATTATTTTATCAGCTCAGATGCACGGCTTGACGCATTTGTGTATCTTATCACCATTTTTATATTTCCTTTTAGTCATACTCTTGTAGTTACACTTTGTCGCGACTTCAAGTATTATGAACGCCTGATGAAGTGTCCGAATCTACGAAACAATATCAAAATATCCATTTACCTGGTAAGTGAAACAATGATTCTCTTTTGAGTACTCACCTATAAGAACATGCATACTATGTTTGTAGAAAAAATTTAAAAAATCTGTCTTTTCTGACTTGTTCACTGAGGCCAACATGTTCTCAGGATCTAACAATATCCTTAAAATGCCCATGAGCTGCACTGCACCCCCAAGTTCTGGGTCATTATCACAGATCATCTGCTCCAAAACAATATTAATTAACATTTGGTCCTGAAAAAAAAATGGCAAGGTAATCCAATTAAAATATAATCGAGAACATACAATCTACTACAGTAAACAGGTTAAGTAGTATTTGATATAAATCGTACAAATACAACTGAAGACAAACATTTTATTATCCATATTGATTATTTCCATACAATACAGTATTTGTATAACATAATGGTTACTTCTGGTTTCTTGAAAAAAAAAAAAAAAAAAAATGCGACCCTATTTAAAAGGATTTAAAAGGCAGAAATAAATGCCATTCCTAATTAATCATGACTAAAAACGAAGAAAGAAAAAGCCACATAAAATGAATACTGTACGTGCAGAACACTCATTGAATAAGTTGGCGACTGGGGAAAATTAAGTATTACTCTACCTCAATCATTACATCCTTGAGACTTCTCCAGAAGACACTACCGCAGAACCTCGAGGAAATGCTTGTCTTTGGTTGTTTAACAATCAACTCATATGAACAAAATTTTCATTTCTCTGCTCCAGAATCCTAGGACACCACACACATCATCTGGAAGAATGACCTCAATTCACCAATACAACGTTTCCCACCGTAAACATGCTAGTTATCCCGGAAGACTGACTGCAACGTTTGCAACCCAATTTGGTATGATTTTCTTCAACACTGGCTGTAAGTGGGTTAGTGATAATCTCTTAAATCCAGAATTCATTGTTATATCAGGTAACATACGTCACTCCTAAAACTCGAATCAGATACCACATTGTATTACCATGAGATATTCAAATAACACTATCGAAATACTTACTTCATCAGTATTTGTAGCTTGCTGCAACGTATAATCTCGTACCATGGACGGAGAGAACTCCACTATATACGTAAGAATGTCTATGGATGCTGTTTTGGTCTGTGGATCATCCATTGCAAGGGTTATCTCCAACGCTGGGAGAATACCAAGAGTGGAGAGTGTCTGAAAAAATTACAACACATTTAACTCAGTATACGGCACAAAAAACCTCAGAGAGTTGCATAATCAGCAGAAATTAAAACACATTCAATATAATATTTTGTAATGCATGTTAGGATATATGATTAAAAATAAATACTGATCAACTATTAATGTGATTATAATGCCTTCCGATTTAAAGAAAAAATGTTACTTCAAAGAAGTGCTATTTATTAACTAGAAACAGCACTTGAAACTGATTGAGACTGACTATTTATGTGTGACACTATGCACATATAAAACGACAATGTCGCACTGCAGAGATGACTATGAAGAGAAACCTGACGGAGTTAGCAATCGCTCCGTAACGCCACATGACAGCCGGTTATATAGGGTGGCGCACGAAAACAGGAAAATTTTAATTGACGTAAAATACACTAATCAACACAGGAAAGAATACATTTAATGATTGATCTAAGTTGCATGGAGAGAGTATGCCATCGACAATAACATTAGCTATGGCACTTACATGTCACTTTCTTTCTTAAAGACGACATTGGAAAGATGTGCCCTATCGGTATACAGATTATGATACGAGTATGTTCTGGAAATTCGCTGGAATGCTCAGTGTATTACATCTTGAGGAACGCCATGAGTCCTTTTAAACCCTCAGTAACGATGTTTGTAGAACGTGTACTACACTCTTTGCTTTCGAGATGTCCCCATAGATTCGCCACAGAGAGAAATTGCACACACTGAGTTCAGGGGATCTCAGAGGCCATAGAATGTCACTATTTTCATCAAATGCTTCCACAGCGAACAGACGTCCCGCAAAACTTCAATGTTTCATTATTACTAAATGGTAAAGTCTTCTCAATGTTGTCTTATAAATCCCAAACAAATTATGCTCATCCAGTGTTGCTAATTCTAGATTCAAAATTTCCCGTTTCCCTGCGCCACCCTACGTGGTAGTGAAGTGCATGAAGATCTTGCGAATTTTATTATTGTCACATTTTTCTTTAAAAAGCTCTTCTTTCTATATTATTTCTTACAATTCCATCTTTTTCTTCATATTCGTAATTCTATTGGAATTTTTCTTTACCGATTTTTACTTTCATTTATTTTTTACACACATGAATTCGTATCTTCATTTATAATGTTATTACGAATGATCTTCCCGAATAAAAACCTAAACAAACCTCGCTTAACATCACTCAGACACGTCCTTCGTAAACGGTTAGCGTACGCGCCTTAGGCGCGGGAGACCCGGATTCAATTCCCGGCGGGAGCTTATGTGGTTCGGATTCCACGTTAATCAGTACGCCCATGTCTCATATAGCCTCGCTGCTGAACGGGACGTTAAACTCAAAATCAACTCAACTCACTCAAGACACGTAAAAGTGCTATCAATGGAAACAGAAACTCAAAATTCTCAGCAGCTGATTAAACTGTCGTGTAGTTATTGTTTTTGCCGCTAAACGATAGGAAAGAAAATGACTGCCAATAACAACAGGAAGATGTGTGGGTTACATTTTCACGTGATTTTAGGAGGTGGTTTGATGAAGATGCACCCAAAGGCCACATTATCCGTAACTGGTATTCTGAATTTAAAGCAAATGGATGCATTTGAAAGCGAAAATAAATCGGCTGCCCACCGATAAGCGAGACAACTGCGGAACATTTCAATAGAGATTCCTATGAAGTCCACAGGAATCCACCACCGCAGCCAGCAGAGAATTAAGATGTTTTGCTTCCAACTCTGCGGAAGATTTTACGCAAACGTTTGCACTTCCACCCTTACTGTTTTTAATTTTTGCAGGTCCTGAAACCGGATAACGAAGACAAGAGACTATCTTCTGCCAGGACATGCAAATCGAAAGGGAAACTGATAATTTTACAGGAATTATTCGTGCTCAGTAATGAAGCCATCTGCCACCCATCAGGCAAAGTGCACAAACACAGTGTCAGGATCTGGAGTCGGGGACTACCCCAAGGTGAATGTTTATTGTGCTATCAGGCATAAAAAAGTGTGTGGCCCTTTCATCTTCATACCACCATATGTTACGGCCATGGCTTTTTCCATAACTTGAATAGGATAATCCCGGCTTCATTTATTGACATGATGGAGCATCACCCCGTTTTCACTCGATGTCAGACGTGAACTGAATAAGCGACTACCAAATAGATGGATTAGGTGTGCTAGTAGAGGACAATAGGTAAAGTTTGCGTTGATCTGCACATTCCGCTAACCTTATGCCCTGCGACTTCTTTTCCAGGGGTTTCATCGAACAACACGTATATTATCTACTTTTACCAACTACCATTCAGGCTCTTCATGTTTACCATTGCATTAGTGAATCGCCCTATGTTACAAAGTGCATGGCAAGAAATGTACAACAGGTTAGTGTGCCGCATGATAAGAGAACTTACCCTCCATTCCAAAAGAAACCGAACGTTTTTAAAAAACAAAAAAGCAATGTACATTTTGGAACAAATCATTTTTATTAATCAATGTATTCCCCTTCTGCATCGATACACATATTTGCACGCTCCAACAAGTTGTCAAACGACTTCTCCATGTCCTTTATTGGAATGGTCTTTAGGACGGCGGTCATCGCCTTCTCAATGGCATCAATCGATGCGTGCCACTTTCCTTTCATCGCCAAATGCAGTTTCGGGAACAGATAGAAATCGCATGGAGCGAGATCTGGTGAATAGAGCGGATGATGCAACCGAATAATGTGATTTTTGACCAAAAATTCAGTTACAAGTCGCGAACGATGTGATGTGCATTATCGTCCAAAAGAGTCCAACTGCCGATTTCGCAATATTCGGGCCGAATACGACGAATTCTTGCCAGCAAACGCTTCATGACGCCCAAGTAAAACTCTCCAGTGACTGTCTGGCCGGGCTGAACAAATTCTTTGTGGATAATTCCTTTTGAATCGTAAAAACAAATCAGCATCAGCTTAACTTTTGACTACACCAAGGGACTTTTTTTGGGTGTTCCTTCATCCGGCGCTCTCCATTCAGCACTTTGCCGCTTTGTTTCGGGCTCATATTCAAAATACCACGTCTCGTCACCAGTTACAATCGATTTCAAGAAGTTTCGATCCTGCCGAGCACTTTTAACGATGTCTTTGCAATGCGCAATTCGATCAACTTTTTGGTCTTCGGTGAGTTTGTGTGGTACAAACCGCGAATTAACCTTCTTAAGGCCCAAAACTTCGGTCAAAATGCGGTATGCGGTTGTTTGAGGAATGCCTAATTCCATTTCAATAACTTTCACCGACGATGTTTTGTTATGTTTGATGAATTCACGCACTTTTTCGATGTTTTCTTCCGATAATCCGGTTCTGGGACGGCCTGATCTTTCGTCATCATCCAGCGTCTCTCTACCCGATTTGAATCGCCTGAACCACTCGTAAACTTGCGTACGGGATAGACACTCATCACCATATGCATTTTGTAGCATTTGGTGCGTTTCACTAAAAGTTTTACCCAGTTTAACACAAAACTCAATTGCAGCTCGTTGTTTGAAACTCATTTTCCGACCGATGTACACAACACACTGACAGTTGAAACGCAATAACTTTGTTGCCGTGCATTCAAATGTCATGACATTTATACCAGTTGTCAATGAGGGACTACGCCATCTACCGGTGAAATATTACAACAGATGGCACTAGTGGTACTATTTGTTTTCAAAAGTTCGGTTTCTTTTGGAATGGAGGGTGTATATTGAGCATAATACGTTATATGACCAGAACCAAACGAAACGCTGAGTTTCCGTTTTCATTGATACCATTTCCACTTGCCTGGGTGTTGTTAGGTGAGATTTGCTTCTGGTTTGTAATCGAGATAATAACACTGTATTGGTTTCCCTCTTTCTCCACTACCATTACCGAACTACCCGCCTCATTAATTTTATCTTTTTCACTGAGAACATACACTATTTACAACCTTACAACATCTAATGGTTATATACCATGATTGCACCCATCTGGACGCTTCACAGCTTATCCTACATTGATTGTGTGTTTTCCAACTATTTCCTGCTATCAGAAATTAAATGTAATTTGTAAAAAAATTGAACATTATCTCCGAAAAATTATCATTACTTGGATTGTTACCTTCAACAATCACTAGTACGCAATATTAAAAATATATATGTAAAATACCTTATAAAAAGATTCTTTTCCTTGAGGTTGAAGATTTTGTGAAAAATTGCAAAATTCTTTGAGAAAAAGTACTAGGTCCCTACGTTTATCGTCGTCCGTTGCTTCATCCGTGAGTTGTGCAAATAACTCGTTCAAGAATTTTTCATCATCCTGCAAAAATGTCGAAAAACATTAGATTACTGAATATATACCTATACATAAAATATGGCACAATTATACTAACATGTTCATGCAATTTTGATCAGGAATATACGAGATTAAAATAAATTGTAACCTGTTATATTAAATTTTATAACTCGTTCTTTTATTAAATTTTAATCAGGAACTTCTGGAATAAACCAAGATAATGGAAATTATTAATAATAATTTCACTTACGATCTCCTCTAAATGAAAGATCACCTACAACAATTTTATGAACACTAATTATCAAACCTACAAAGAATACAACAATCACAAGCGAACATCACAAAATTAAAATAAAGCTCCTAAGAGAGTACATTATATTTTCAACACTATAATTTATATGTCTTACACTGAAACTTTTTATTATAATCATGTTCTACGTTTTTATAGGTGCTGGTCGCAAGAGAGCTGTTCGTAAAACATTTCTTAACACACGTGAATCACCATATTTGAAGCAACCTGCTTTCTAGTTCCCTCATAGATCTTGGTGGGCTACCATTTTCTAGGCAATCTTGTTAGTAATGAAGTACTTTTGCGTAGACTTGGGTTAAAACTGGAATCAATAAGTATCTAATAAAACTTACTGAAGCTCAATATACAGTAGCTCCCGAGTATCTGGCCTAATGTGGCGGAAGGGCATGCCGGATAAGCCAGAGCTCTATGAACCCATTTCCAATGAACATTAAGCACACCCCAGGAACAATTTACGAATAGAGTATTGTACGTACTGTACAGTTATAATCAGGAACAGCGGCAAGCGTACTGTATTGAGGTCCGTTACACACTGACGAAACAATGAACAAGGAGCAGAACGCTGCTCTTTTCCGGTCACAATTTATATTTTGCACACACACGTAGGAGGATCATAGCAGACGTCCGCTTCCAATGCCTAGGTAATGTTGCCAATGAAACGCCTTGCCTTCTTCATTTAATTACGATAAAAGAAAACTACGCTGGATAGTCGCGAGCCGGATACTTGGGAGTCTACTGTAGTTTTATCAAGACTCTCTGCAGCCAGTCATGTTACTATAATTTCAATCCATTGTTATTTTTATTTTCCATGCAACTAACGGATCTGTAGACTGTCTATGAATCCACATCAAGAATTACCACGTCAATTTAAATTAAACAAGTGAGTTTCGTTTGACAATGTGGAAACTATTCAAATTCAATACTGAAACTGGAAGCAGTACATCTATAACTCCTGATTACAAAAGCCGTTATTCGTCGGACGCTGAAGCCATACTCACTAACTCTGTTACTGTTGTTCGTGAAACCGGATGAGGTTTATGTCCATCACTTCCGGCTGCAATACTCGAATCAAGTCAATACTTGCGGTACTAAATCCATATCAGAAAAGTGCTTGTCGCTATCTATTCCCTTTTTCACTATAGCGATCAATGTTGAAATCCGAAAGTTGTTATTTCCATTACTTAGATAGAGTAGATACAACACTAGATAAAAATAGATAAAACTCATTCTTCAGACGCTGGTTCATGTTAAAAAGCCACTTCTTGCTATTTCTTACCATTTTTTCTCTACAGAGATCAATTATTGAAACCGAAACTTGTAGTAAATTTCTATTATCACATTTGATTTTAGTAGAGAGATGTGAATGGAGATAGTATGTATTCTTCAGATGCTGAATCGATTACGAAAAACCCGTTGTCGTTATCTATTAGCGTATTTGCTCTGTAGCAATTCACGTTGAGACTGGGAATGGTTAATTTCTGCCCTTCAGTTCTGAATACATATTTAACGGATTGAGATTAAACCTATTCTTTGCACGCTGAGTCGATACCAAATAAAGGATAGGAGGCAATGCACTATACTTTCTCACTTCAATTCATTAAACAGATCATTCCCAAAAGTAAATTACTCCGTGTAGATTCCTTTTCATAAAAAAATATTTATATGTTAGGGCTGTTAATGAATTATTTTGTATATAAAATATCAACAAAACTGCAGGAGTCGTATTTACAAATATATATATATATATATATATATATATATATTTGCGAATATTCTTATGGAAGTGGTTTACGTAATACTATAGGAATATTAATGAAATATGAACAAAATCTCCTGAGTTGCTTTTGAGAAAATCGTCCGAAAAGAGCCCACTCCCAAAAATAAACTACCCCTTGTAATTAAGAACGATTGGGTTATGCCATAATTGTCTGGTTATTAATGAAATGTTTGTGAAATACGAACAAAATCGCCTGAGTTGTTTTTGTGAAAATCGTCCGCAAGAAATCCATCCCCAAGAATAAACTATCCCCTCGTAGATTTCTTCAAGAAAATAAGTTTGCCATATTGTCAGGTTATTAATGGAATACTTATTTATGAAATATAACAAAATCTCCTGAGTCGTTTTTGAGAAAATCGTCTGAAAAATTCATTCCCACGAGTGAACTATCCCTTCTCGATTCACTACTTTTATTTTTAAAGGTAGAGAGAAAGCATAAATAACTACCCTAGAGAATCACATGAAAACCTTAAATCTACGGAGTTGAAAATCTGGCTCAGATACGTTGAATAGTACGGCCTTTCGGCGCATACATCAGGTCGAACGGACAATGTCAAAAAATCACTTTCTCGGTATCTATGAGACATGAAACGTGTAAATCCGTTGAAATCTTGTCTCTTCTTTCGTCGTTCGTAAGTAAAAACTGCTTTTCAACAGGTATCTCTTACTGTTTTTGCTCTGATACCTGTCAACAGACTGAAGGACATAGCCGTTCTGTAAGACTTCCGATACTTATGAATAGCATTGTTAGGAAGCCTTTAACGAAAATATTCCGAAACTAACTTCTAAAATCAACTTAAATTATAGGACATTGAAATAATTATCTTTAATATTTAATCTCTTTTATCTTCGTGAAGAAACACAATACCTAAATTTTAAAAAAAAAAAAAATGCTTATGGATGCAATGAGATGCTTATGAAAGCTCGTAATTTCACGATCTTTGGGACTAAATCTATCGTCAAGCAAAAGAAACAAAAATTCGTAAGACTACAGAGATATTGCCTTTCGTTTAGCTTCTTCTGCGCGATAATTGCAAACTTTCATTCGTCTGTTAGAAAATTGTTTGTATTTCTCTGCAAGTGTAACTCCTTCACAAATTTGGAGCATTCTGACAGGAACATTGTCAGTCAAAAGGGTTTAATTTATTACACACTGAATCCGTTTTGCTAAACTTTAAGATCCTGTCGAGTCATCTACTACAAATATAACATATTTATAGCAAAGACTAAATGTAAGTGTATGGGCACTTCGAGGTGTCACGCAATGTTTATCCATCGTGCATCATCATTTGTTCCAGTTTATCAATTTTGACCAGCTTGTTTGCAGTTCAAAGGAGGACCGAAGTGAAAAAATTTACACATAAACAACCGTTCAATGTTGCCCATCAACTACTATCTTGTTCGCTAACTGAAAAGTAGCTCAAGATTAACTTCGTCAATGATGTATGTTATAAATCGAAGATTTGAGCATCATATAATTTTTAAGTTACTCAAACGACACTTAGTATTAAAAAAACAAATAATAATCAGAGCTTTTTTTTTTTTTTTTTTTTTTTTTAATAAAAATGCCTTATTTTGACATACTGCTCCCAACTTCAGTCATTAAACTTCAAGCTGTTCGTTATTAATATTTATCTGTGCTTTCTACCTACAAACATACTCATAATACATATGTATCACTACACAATAGATGTTTCAATGGAAGGGACGTACCTGTATTAACGATACTATTTCCACTTTGTTAAAGAAAATAAAACTTGAAAGTGTTGAAAGCATATTATCTTCAAACACAGAAGGTGTCGGCAGTACTACATCTTGAATATACTGTACCCGGTATGTTTGATGAATTTTTGATAGAAGCTCTGCATTTGTTATGGGTATTACCTCCCTAAACCTAAAGAATGAAAAAATAAATACATAAAATACTAACATTTAAAAATATAAACCAACATGTCAATTAATAGAATAAAATCTAATGAAATATATATATATATATATATATATATATTTACCTATTAAAAATGAGCTTAATTTTCGGACAATGAACAGCAATCCTATTGGAATTGTAAAATAACTGAAAAACTTCAGTGTTATCATTTGTCCTTTTCATACTTTGTTCCCTAACCTAAAGTATTCGTCGAAGATTCCTGCAAGAACCTTAACTTAATCCATATAATGTTCGATATATGTATGATAAATTAGATGATACAGAATAATCTAAAGCTTAAAAGATAAAAACACATCTGTGGCGTAAATAATTGTTCTCAGGAAAAAAATCTAAAAAAATAATGACTAATGTATAGATAATACATACAAAATATAGAATACGGAACAAAACACAGGTAAAAAAAGAAAAATCCACGAATTGTATCATATTAAATAACACCTACCTGGCCATTTGTTTCAGGTACTGTCTATGTCGTTTTGGTGCGGGCGAGGAGGGATCGTATTCGAGGCAGCCAACAACATCAAATATAGTATCCTCTGAAACAATGAAGTGAAATTTAACAACAGGAAGTAAAAGACGAGATTTCTCTCTTCTGAATTTTAAAAAGACGAATATGACATAAGGGGCATACAACACAAAAGAAATTAAGTGACAAATAACAAACTGAGGAGACATTAATAAACCTAAATCATGTAAGAAGCTAATTTCACTTTCATCTGAGCGAGTTGTGCAAGAATGTCAGTAGTGAATCGGTATGAACGAAAGCCACACTGAAATTTACTTAAGTGCGAGTTTCACTGGAAATACTACACTACTCGCTTGTTGCCCACGCGCTCAAAGAGCTTACAAACGCAACTCGTGACAGGAATGAGTCTGTAGCTTCTGCAGTCGTTACGGATATCTGCTTAAAGATTCGAAGAACCAGACACACACGTCATCAAGACAGGAAAATCTTTTCAATTTAAATACGATTAAACAGCTGCAATAACGTGAGTTGTGTATTACGAGAAACATTGTGTAACAAATTATAAAATATAGATCAAGCCCTGGCGCGGTATTGGATGGCTCGTGGAGTGCTCTGAATGGACATTACAATTCTCGGTATTAGATCTACGAAAATTTAGCGGATTCCGCACGACACAAGTACGAAAAGTGATTAAACTTGTCAGAATAGTGTGCTGATTCAGAGATAGGAGAAAAGTGTCAGCCCAAAATATTGGCTATCTCTGTAGGGTTAAGCCTTGAGAGCCCCACCTACTTTTAGAGTAGGCACATTAGTAATAGTACTTTTTCCATTGATTGAGCGAACCCGACGCCAAACAGAAGTCAAAGGTGTCCGAGTACTCAGGGACAATATGTAGTCTTTCCAGCGTTGGCAATTCGGTCATTTAATAAAGTAACATGCACGCAAATGCGAAACTGTTAAAGAAATTCTCAGCAGTGGGGCCTGTTAAAAGAAGTACTCTGGCAGGGAGATGAGCAAGGATAGCCTAGCTGTCGTAGACCATCGCTTTCGTGTCCGCGAGTAGAATCACGCACAGAATTTATTACATTTTGTTCAAACAGATTTACACAATCAGCATCCTCGAGGGAATACTACGAGGATGAAAGTCACTCAACTTCCGAAATGTCGGTCAATCAGCACGCTTCAAACTGAAGTGTTTAATATGATTCACACTGGCAACAGGCAAATCTATAATCAATATCGGGAAATGATTACTGTCACAGGATCTGGGTGCACTTTCCAAGTTAACAAACCAGCGAATGTGACACTGCACAGAGAAAGTATGTGAAGGATGGAACGCATTAAGAATTTGTAGATTGCTGCACATTCTCTGAAGATATTCCCGAATAAATTAATGCAGTTATTTATATTGCGACATATTATATAATATAAATTTCTCCCCACGAAAAACATATAGTTTACTCGTTAACTGTCCCAATATAACTCGTTACGTAAAGGAATTTGGGCGTTTTAATCTCTGTATTAATAAATTCGGGAAGATAACAATACATTTACAGCCAACTCTGAAGAAAGAAAGAAAAAAAGTGAAACATAATGTTTTAGTATCTAAGCTCTTCAGACCTTTTCTTTTCGTATATGTTCTCATATTTACCTATATGATGCGCCAACTCCGAAGAAAGAAAGAAGAAAAGAAAGTGAAACATAATGTTTTAGTATCTAAGCTCTTCAGACCTTTTCTTTTCGTAAATGTTCTCATATTTATCTATACGATGCATTTTTTTAACAGCAGAAAGACGACTTTTTAGCCAGTAAACATAAATATTCTTCTGTTACTTCACATTCTCAGTGAGTTGTGTTAGTCTACAATCTACACACCACAGAATGTGTGGATTATCAATATTTCCAATTCTTCACTTTCCGTTATTTTTCAGTTCCCATTGCTTCTAAAGCAATGTTAAGTTTACCCATAAATAAAAGCCTCTTTTTCTTGAAGGTCACGATCTAAGGGTGACAATATTCAAGAGAAAAACAAGTCAATCATCTTGAACCACCTTACTGATAATGGAAAGTGGCTGACTCTCTGCGACAGTGGTAAACGTGTACGTGGTCCTGATGTCCTTTTCACAAGTTGTACTGCTAATAAAGAAAAGTTGGTTTGGTTTGTAATTTTACCATATTATTAATTATCGAAGTTTATTTAACACTAGAACGCCTAATATCTTTGACGCCCTAGTCCGCCCGCGAGGTCATTTTGACACCGCTTACTTTCGTATAAGGAAACAAAATTTAAAATACAGGGTGAGTCAAAAGTCCTTGGACACCTGCATAAGTTTGAAAATCGACGGGAAAAGTAAAAAGTGATGATGGGAACAGAGGTTTGATGAGAGGCCGCAACTTTTGGAGTGTATGTCATTCATGGCCGCCATCTTCAAATCCGCTATTTTGGATTCAAGTCATTCTTTTTAAATGGGATGGGGGGTGTATGACACATCAAATAACACTAGCTTGAGCTCAAGAATTTAGTGGTGTATATATATATATATATATATATATATATATATATATATTGTACAGTTTAAATGTTACTAATGTTCAAGATCGAAATCATCCTTATATCAGGGGAACGCAGCTACCGAACAATAGCAGCTGACTACAACAGACGGCACCCAGACAGAGAACCGGTATCGCACAGCACGGTGGCTCACGTGATCATCAAATTCCGGGTTCAAGATAGGGCACGTAGTAGGCAACCAAAGACTGCCACCAATGAGGAAACTGCAACAGCGGTTGTTGCGTCGTTTGGGAAAAGTCATAAACAAAGTACCCGTCGTGTGTCCCTAGCATGTGCAATAAGCCAATTCTCCGTTGTCCGAATATTGCACGCCCATCAGTAGCATTCTTACAAGCTGCACATGCAACATAAACTGAACGAGGATGACCCTGATCGCCGGTTGGAGTTCTACATGTGGGCTACTGAACAACACGAACTGGATCCTGCGTTTGCCAAGGGCATACTGTTCAGCGACGAGGCGTATTTCACTTTGAACGGGGAGGTTAATCGACATAATTGTCGATACTGGTGTGACGCAAATCCGAACTGGGTTGACCCGAGCCGAGAACATAGTCCAGCGAAGGTGATGGTGTGGTGTGGCATATGGGACACCTGCATCATTGGGCCATTTTTCATTTACAACACCTTAACTGCACCACAGTATCTGATGCTGCTGCAGGACCTTGTATTTCCTGCCACAATGAACGCTGACGGCATTTTCCCATCTTATTTTCAGCACGATGGAGCCCCTCCACACTATGGACTTGGTGTCCGTGAATGGTTGAATGAACATGAACAACTGCCAGGGAAGTGGATTGGTCGCTGTGGTCCCGTGGAGTGGCCGCCCAGATTCCCTTACTTAACGCCCCTTGAATTTTATCTATGGGGACATCTTAAGCAGATAATGTATGCTGAGACAATCCGTGATTTGACACACCTGGAGGAACGCATCCAACAAGTCTGTGACCAAATTTCAGGAGGCATTCTCCTTCATGTGCAGTCAGAGTGGTTGCGGCGACTACAGTTGTGCATTGCACGGGATGGACAACAAGTAGAACATGTGTTGTATCATTCAGTATCCAGGTAATTTCCCACCTTTGAACATTAATAACTTCTAAACTGTACAAGATAGAAAAAAAAAAAAAAAAAAACAAACAAAAAAAAATTACACCACTAAATTCCTGAGCTCAAGCTAGTGTTATTTGATGAGTGATACACATCCCATTAATTAAAAAAAAAAAGAATTCAAAATAGCGGATTTCAAGATGGCGGCCATGAATGACATACACTCCAAAAGTTGCGGCCCCTCATCAAACCTCTGTCCCCATCATCACTTTTTACTTTTCCCGTCGATTTTCAAACTTATGCAGGTGCCCAAGGACTTTTGACTCACCCTGTATTATATTGAATGGTGTTCGAATACACTCTCCTAATAAATATATTTAAAAAAACAAAAATTGATATCTCCTATTTAAAAAAACAAAAATTGATATTCAATATATATGTTGTAATAAATAAAAACAGGAAAATACTAATAGATGGAATCACTGTTTCTTCAGTATTTTATAGTAACATCTTAGTGAACAAACTAGTTTTACATATCTTTCAATATACTTTGTTACAGAGAAACGTAAATGAAAAAAAAAATGACACAAGAAAAGTTCTGCAACTTCGACTGCTCACTTTTCGTCGCAATTGATGCAAGTATAGCGAACCTGAGAAGCACAGTTCCCACACACCAGTTTCAAGCTGGTAAAGCACCTTTTGGTCGTCACATTTCCCTTGCGTTTTTTGATATGTCATTTCATCCGTTTCTTAGTATCCTCTGACGCCGAATTTGCCGCAACCACTGCAACATTCTTGGAGATAGTTAGGGCTCCATGCTTCCTCGTCTGTGCATAAGTTTATCCCAGTTCTTCAACCAAAGGCTGGATAAACTTTGTTCGGAATACTTTCTTCCCTAGTCTCCCTATGGACAATCCAAGCATTGATGTCTGAAAAGTCGATAACATTATAGAAGCTCTGAACAGGCCATCGTCGAGACAATGCCTTGACCAAATACTTCTGGACATCTGGTCAATACTATCAACTCCGTATTTAGTAATGTTGTAGAAAGAAACACTTTCTGGAGTTTTCTTGTTATTGCCGCTAATTTGGACGCCACCAAGATGAAGAGAACAGAGAAGCAGAATGTTCTTTCTTTTCTTGCAATGGTAAACTGTAAGAGTTATTCCCTCGTGATTGTAAATTTTCGAATCATACGTTGAGACGTTCTAATGGCATCACGCATTTCTCTTCTCAAATTATTCAAGGTACAAACAATACTTATTTTCTTCTCCCGGAATTCCTTTGCAAGTTTGAATGAGGTGAAAAAGTTGTCGCAGGTAACATTACGTCTTGTGTTGAAGATAGATTCTATTAATTTCATAACACCATAATCTGCAAGCAAATGATTTTATGGTCTCTGTTCATCCTTACCTAAGTATGGAGATGCGTTTACCATATACTTTGAATTCACATCCATAAGGTTCCAAAATTTCTGGCCGTATTTGGCTGGCTTTGACGCCATTGGCACAACAAAGAGACTGACGTACTTACAAAGGATTGGTCACGTGTTACAACAAAAGTCCAAAGCGATTAACACAAACACAACTTCAAACAACTTTTGTAGTGGAAACTAGCTCACAACATTAAATATGATCACAGAATACAAAGCGAAAGGTCAACGTTTCTTAATTTAAGATAGTGTCAATTTGACACTTTCGGGCGTTTTTAGCAAATCTGATCATACTTTCGTTAATACACAAATTAATTGGACACACACTCTTTCCCGTGTTCATATTAATATTTTGGAAAAAGTCAAAAAGTTTCGAACATCTAGTCTAAGCAATAAATACTTTATTCGTGGTTTTACGACGAGAAGTGTCAAAATGACACCTTACGGGCGTTCTAGTGTTAAAAACAGAATTCACGTTTCACTGTCTCTTTTCGATTTCATACAGTAATCTTTTAGAAGGCTTTTTGGCTCTCAGTACAGAATTCCTTTTAATTATTCTAATAAGATTTAAATTAAGTATTTTTTTTCTATACTGAAAGACAAAACCATGTTGTACTGAATTTGTTGTATATGCATGCTACATGTTGTAAATGTATATAACGTTTTAACTCGTATCCTCGGGCACATACACACCAAGAAAGTCCAATATCAGCATTAAAATGAAATGAAGAAACCTGTGGCACTTTTTTTCTTAACTAAATAATATAGTAACTAACACTACCATATTTCATTTAAATAATCACGCTAAAGTATATGTGCTTGAATTTCGATATGTGTGTGCCATAAGATTGTTTCTTACCCAACTTCTTATCATTTACGTAATTAAGAATTGAGAAATATTTGAATTCTGCGTATTCTGCGCACTCGGAAGCACCAAGGATGAGAACAGTAGTACCTCTCGAAACGATATAACCGGGATAAACACACTGACACTTTAAGGTTACTCATCCTTCTTTTTAGTAGCAACATTAAAATTTGGATTGAACTGATAGTTATTCTTCTTAATCATACATACACATAATAATGAAAGTCTTTATTACAATTCTGCTTCGAAAGGAAGTAATAATCATTAACTTACCTGCAAACATGACTTCAAAAAGGCCATTCTTGTTTAACAAGAAAATATTCTTAAAAATATCGTATAAATGATGTAAGCCTTCAATATTTTCTAGGTCTTCGCACATATGAAACAAATTCAAAAGCTTCTTTATGTAGCATTCACTCTCTATTGCAGCTGCCAACTTTTCTTTTCTTGCTGGTGAGGTCAAACAACTGCTCATAAGCTGAAAATTATTATTAAAAAATTAATCTTCCTCAACCATATTATCTATATATAATTAACTAAAGTTCTTCAATATTTCGACTGAAAACTTTACTTTGCTAACGAAGATTAAAACCATAATAAGTTTTACACACATACTATAAAAATAATATATGTACGATCTCTAGTAAATGAGCAGTGGTTAAATATTCAGTGTGTCTTATTTTCTGCTTATTTCTACTTTATATGTTGCAATGAAACCCAAAGTAAAGTCCAGGTAGGAAAATTTTTGTCCACAAGCTTTCACGTCGAGAATGGCCTGAAACAAGGAGATGCGTTGTCGCAATTATTATTCAACTTTGTCCTGGAATACGCTATAAGGAAAATCAAACATAGTAACCAGGGCCTAGAGTTGAACGGTGTTCACCAGGTTATAGCGTATGCTGATGATTTTAATTTAATAGGGGATGACAGAAGAACAACAGAAAGAAATGCAGAGGTCTTATTAAATGTTTGCAGGGACACGGGTTTAGAAGTAAAAGTAGAGAAAACTAAATACATGGAAGTTCGTCGAGATCGTAATACGGCAAATTATGGATGTGTTAAAATATCAAACGGTACTTTAGATAAAGTGGATACTTTCAAATATCTACGATCAATATTAATAGACGAAAACCATATTCATGAAGAAATTAAATGTCGACTAAAAGCAGGGAATTCGTGTTATTATTCAGTTCAAAATCTCTTTGTTAGGGTATCGGAGAAAGTATGGATTATGAACAATCTGACAAGGTGTTAGGAAGTTGTACTAACAAAAGAAAGGCGTTCCTATGAATATAAATAATGTGCAATTGAGTCGTAGAAAAAGAGCCTTAAGTGGCTGTAGTTGTTTATGTGTTGTAATGGAGCCATAAGTGGCTGAAGAGTTTGATAATTAGGTTGGTGAGCCAAAAGTGGCTGTTTATAATTTAAATATATGAGCCAAGTGTGGCAAGTGATATTTTAGTTACATCCAAGTGTGGCTGGTTGTAGTTGTAAGGCAATAAAGGTTGATAGTGAATAGAAAGAGTTATCTACATTCTTAAGTTGACTTGGGTACATGTGAAATCTAGTTGAAGTAATATTTAACTCACTTAAAAATATACCCTAACACTCTTGTCGTCGCGAATTCTGTCGAGGAATTTGAAGCTTAAAATATATAAGTGGTAATCATGCCTGTTATTCTGTATGCCTGAGAAACATGGTCGCTTACCCTGAAGGAAGAACATTGACTTAAAAGTATTTGAGAACAAGATCATGAGACAAATATTTGAATCCAAGAGGAACGGGAAGGGAAATGGCGGAAGCTTCATAACGAGGAACTACATAATTTATACGGTTTACCAAACATTATTAGGGTCATCAAGTCTAGGGGGTACAGGTGAACAGGTCATGTCAGTTCAAGATGGAAGAAAGTAGGAACGCTTTCAAAGTCTTAACTGGAAGACCAATCGGAAAACGACCATTCGGAAGACCTAGGCACATGGGAAGACAATTAAGATGGATCTCGCGAAAATAGGAATACAAGGTAGAAACTGGATCCAGTTGCCTAAGGATAGAAGTCAGTGGAAAGCTTTTGTGAACGTGGCATTGAACCTCCGGGTTCCATAGGCCACAGAGTTAGTTATGTTACAATTACTCCATAACGGCATATTTTCCGGAAATTCTCCATTTGCAACAATTACTCATGCAAGTGACAGGACGTTAGCAACTACAGATTTTGAAATTCTATTCAATGACACGACGATGCAACATTTGTCTGCTTGTCATACGGTAGTTCAACAAGTTTCTAACTAAACATCTTTACATCCGTCCGTCACAAATAAAAAAATTGGCATGTTCGATCTTGAGATAGATGACGATATGGTATATATCAGGATGCCTAAAAAGTACTGAGCCTTTGGAGGTCAAACTGACAATACATTTATTATGATTTACAAATAACACCACATAAGCAACATTTTTTTTTTTTTTTCATGATCTATCATTTTTCCGTGACAACATAATCCTGCCGCAATTTTTTTTAAGTGACTCATGGTCTTTAAGGTCTCTTTTGAAACTAACTTAGCATCATTCAGGGAGGTCTAAAAAAGACCGAAACAAATTATATAGTCTGACGATGCCACGTTCGGGCTACGCGGTGGATGTATTAAAATCTCTCAGTAAAAGATGTATGCGGTCTGGCGCCGTCAGTGTGATGTACGACATCATTTCTATTGACCAGTTCCGGTCGTTTCTTTTCCATTTGCGCTTATTATCAATAGTACAGGTCCGAGTCCATTGTTCTGCCCAACGGCAGCAGCTCGTAGCGCATGACGCCTTTCCAATCCCACTAAATGAACAGCATAGTCTTCCTGAGTGTCAGTGTGGGCTTAGCCACAGACTGTGGAGCTTCTCGCTTCAGCCATGATCATCTTCGCACATTGTTATCGTAGATTATCCACTTTTCGTTACCTGTGATCAACTGCTTCAAAAATATCTCGAGTTCGTTATGTTCGAGCTTCGTAACGAACTTCTTTTTATACAGGGTGTCCAATATACAGTAAAAACTGTGAACTTGGCCATCTGCTTATGTTGGCCTGGTTCGTCTTGAACCTGCATTTTCCCATAAGATATTCGTTACTTATTACTCTGTAAGTTGGACACCTATCTATCTTGTAAGTTGGCCGCATTGAAGCAACGTTTACCCTATAATGATGATAATAAATTTACCTGCGTATCTTGGCCACGCAAAATATCGTCTTGTTATTTTCATTAACTTTTTCGTATTCAGATTTGAGAGGCAGATGTTCTGTATTTGTGACTAGAGACAAGAAGCATGGATTCCCACGATTTGTTCTTGGAGGTCAATGGCCAGGACACTACCCTGATAACGGGGTGGTAAAGGAAGATGTGAGTAAGAAAAAGCACGTACAGGAATTCAGGAATGGTTGTACGTATTTGTTTACCCCTTCTGTTTTGGTATAACCATTAGCTATATCGGCTCCTGTCGGAGCTTTAGTAATTCCGGAAAATTCTCAAGGTTAAATCTAACCAAGTCAATTGTCAACTACTGTCACCTGACGGCTTGTCGAAAGGTATTGGAGGTTTTGAGATATGAATTTCCTTACTATCCTTCTCAAAACATCTTTTGCTCCGAGGGAAACACTTACAGCTCATTAAGAAAAGGTAGTTAACTACAAAATTAGAATGTGCACATGTACCAAAAAGAATAAAAGAAATACGTTTAGAATGAACCACCATGAATAAATTTGTATAATAAATGATTTGCTATTTTTTCGAAAGATATCTAAAGAAAATATTTGTCACTGTCGAAAAAACAAAAAGTAATATACACTGCATATAAATTGTTCAATTTATAATTTTGCTTTTCTTACTTTCAATCTGAACAACTCAGTGTGCTACAATATCAATTTCAATAAACTGCGTACTGTGTTAATGTGTTTTCAATACGAATAATTCAGTGTATCAGACTAGAACATATATTAAACATACTGTGGTATTTTTTTTTTTTCCTAGTACTGTATATTGTTATGATTACTCAATATACATTATTTAAAAGTAGCTGTTGTGCCATTGCTTATTAAAATTTTGCAATCAAGTATTACTAGAAATCCTATTCTAAAAATACAACAATCACACTTATTTTCTGTAAGTTGGCCACTTTTTAATGGAACCTACGGCGGCCAATATAGGCAGGTTTCACTTTACAATGCAACCCGGAATTTGGGATAGTAGAATTTTTGAACCTGAAGCGATACACACATAATGGTTATACCAAAATGAAGCTTTGTTCATGCATATATTTTTAAACTAGGAAGCAACGATTGAAGTACACTAGGAACCACACAGTGTTGCCAGATGTAACTGAAGGTTTTTTTGGGGGGTGGGGGGACATGTAAATTGACTCGTAACTCATACATATGGATGTTCTGTCGTTAACTTTCAGTTTGTTTAGTTGGAGTAGCTTGTAAACTTTGGAGCAGAAGAAAGAATTTTTCATTTCCAACGATAACTAATTGGATAAGGCCTCTGTAAGGGGGAACAAGGGAAATCGTGGTTTTCATAAATTAACACGCTGAATTCGCAGCCCTGCTGATTTTCAGTGCATCAAAAGGTGTGTTAAGGATCTGTCTACATTATGGAATTCCTGAAAACAACGAAAAAGAAACTTTGAAATTATCATGATAAAACGTTTACTTACAAGCACCCGGCAACACTGCTATTCATTTCTATGGTTCTACTTAAAGCAAGAGGTATACAAGAACAATTCTCGAACTATATAAGACCTGGAAACGAACATTCTCAGTGCCATTGAGAATATTAACACTTCTACTCTTCTTAAAGTTGCTGCCAACATGGTGAAACATGTGAACAAGTGTTTGAATCAAAACAGGGGGCACTTCCAGCGTCGCTGTAGAGCTGGCAACTCGTTTCGTGATAGTAAGTTTTCCAGATCCTTACGTGAACTCAGGCCCGGACCAGAAGGGCGGAAACATTTTGATTTTTTTTTTCGAAAAAACTCCAGGTTTTCCCTGATTTTCCCGTTTCTGGTGTATAATACGTACAAGCAAGTGGTACTGTTGGAAAGGATGCGCTATTCTGAAAAACACGAGGTATGAACCATGATCCTACGATACATAGTAAGGAACCAGTAGCTGTTCAACATGAAGTTTAAAATTTACCTTAAAAGTGTAAATCTTTAAAGGGTAAAAGTGTAAATCTTTAAAGGGTTAAGGAAGTGAAAAATGCAGTCTAACTGGCCATTTCATTCAGAAGTTGAGAAAAGAAATGTGTACAGTTACACCACCTATGGAGAGAACTATACATGAATGATGGAATAATTGATGAATGAATGAGTAGGAGAATCCTATGTTCGCTGAAAAAACTCATGGACATGTCCGCCTCCATTAACCTCATTTTAAGTAACTGCTGTTGAACGGATACACACATTGTAATAGTTTGACAATAATTTCATTATTACGTATGTATTTTCAATTGCTGCTGCAGAATAAAGCTAGTGAATGTGCATGTAACTGTCGCACATGAAATGTAATTAACTCATGATTAAATCAAATATTAACATTATCAGATTAACACATACCTCACTAATTTCTTCCAATCGACTGATTTCGCATGGTGGAAATTCGATAGGTGGGGTCACATCGGACATATCATCAAAGCGTTCATCTTCGGATTCTTCAACGATATCCTGGGTGATATCCACTGATGGGTCTTTTCCTTGTACCTATAACAGGTTTCTATCAATACTTCTTTCATATTAATTATACATATCAAAATAAATGCAGACCCTTAGGTTCTTCTGCCTTAATAGCAATTTAATAATGATTAATAATATTCTGGAAGTTTCCTAATATGTCATACGTGCACATAAGTAACAGTTTAAATATCTTGAATGTATGAACATATCTTCGCGTCGTACCTTGAATGAATACCTTCTTATCCAAGGTATCGTAAATTTACCTCTAGTAAAATTTGAACGAAGTGGAGCAAACAAACTTCTTAAACAGCCATGTCTTCTAAAATCAATTTTCCCTGACTTTTCACATGTTTCCTAAACACTTTCCTGCTGTTTTACCAAATCATAGAGCAACAAAAATTATATCAATATACATTAATTCAACCTCAACTTAAGTAGGGTCACACTACAACCCGTAATAATCAAAGGCATCTATCATGAATTTAGCGCATTACTCTTTCTTTCTTCTGAGTAGTAACATTTTTTAAAAATTTCCTTCGAAGAAATAAATTTTTTTCGTTCCACACGAAAAAATCATGAAAACTGTATTAACATCACAAATGTATACTTCGATGTCACTTTTTAACTAATTAACTAATATTTTTGAACTATTACAATTTACTCCAAAAATGAATGAATTAAAATAATAATAGGGATTAACCATTCAACTCCGAAAATAAAATATGCTTGTTATTTTATTTTTGGCATCTGTCTATGTGTATGTTATTCTAGTTCTTAACATGAAATCATAAATCATCAAACTGTGTGCAATAAAACAAAAATATGATATATATTAATATAGCTGTAAAAAATTAAATAAGTAAAACTTTACTGTATATATTTGTGTGTGGGAGTCGGAATGGAGGGTCACTATTGTTATCTATGTTTCCTTTCCAGGGACCTTTACGCGATGATTACGGGAATAATGAAAGACAGCAGAAAAAAACCTTCTAGAGCTCAAGTTTGAGACAATCAAAACTTTATTAAGAATAATACCTTATATACTTGAATTTAAAATGTAAATTTCTGTAGTAGTAACTATAATTGATGATAAATCTTATCAAAAGGGAATTTTCTGATATTAGCACACTGCTCAAGAAATTGCCTTCATATCGTCTTTGTTTCAGTAAGTATATATAATTCTTGTTTGTCACCAGGCAAACCGGCACAAAAAAATGGACATGTTTATTAATCTGCTACCGCTACACTATAGGCTTATATATATATATATATATAACTAACTAACTCTATGGCCTATGGAACCCGGAGGTTCAGTGCCGCGTTCACAAAAGCTCTCCACTGACTTCTATCCTTAGCTAATTGGATCCAGTTTCTACTTTGTATTCCAATCTCTGCGAGATCCATCTTAATATTATCCTCCCATCTGCGCCTAGGTCTTCCTAATGGTCGTTTTCCTATGGGTCTACCAGTCAAGACTTTGAAAGCGTCTCTACTTTCTTCCATTCTAGCTACATGACCTGCCCACCTAAGCCTCCTAGACTTGACGACCCTAACAATGTTGGGTAAACCGTATAAACTATGTAGTTCCTCGTTATGAAGCTTCCGCCATTCCCCATTCTCGTTCCTCTTGGGTCCGAATATTCTTCTCAGGATCCTGTTCTCAAATACTTTCAGTCTATGTTCTTCCCTCAGAGTAAGCGACCATGTTTCGCAACCATACAGAACAACAGGCATGATTATCGTTTTATATATTTTAAGCTTCAAATTCCTCGACAGAATTCGCGACGACAAGAGATTTTGAACCGAATAGTAACACGAATTCCCTGCTTTTAGTCGACATTTAATTTCTTCGTGAATATGATTTTCGTCTGTTAATATTGATCCTAAATATTTGAAAGTATCCACTTTATCAAAAGTATTATTTAATATTTTAACGCCTCCACAATTTGCCGTATTACGGTCCCGACGCACTTCCATGTATTTAGTTTTCTCTGCATTTACTTCTAAACCCATGTCCCTGCAAGCGTTTAATAATATCTCTGCATTTATTTCTACTGTTCTCCTATCATCCCCTATTAAATTTACATCATCAGCATATGCCATAACCTGGTGAATGCCGTTCAACTCTAGGCCCTGGTTGCTATCTTTGATTTTCCTTATGGCGTATTCCAGCACAAAGTTAAATAATAATGGCGACAACGCATCTCCTTGTTTCAGGCCATTTTCGACGTGGAAGCTCGTGGACAAAAATTTTCCTACCCGGACTTTACTTTGGGATTCACTTAAACATATCTTAATTAATCTAATTAGCTTTCTCGGTATTCCAAGCTCTGTAAGAACGTTGTATAATGTTTCTCTCCTAACCGAGTCGTAAGCCTTTCTAAAATCAATAAATAGTTGATGTACCGGGGTATTGTATTCCCACTTCTTTTCGAGTATTTGGCGAATGGTAAATATTTGGTCGATAGTTGATCGATTTCGTCTAAATCCGCACTGATAATCTCCAATAATTTCATCTGCGTATGGGGTCAATCTTGCTAACAGAATATTTGAAAGGATTTTATAGGATGTTGACAGAAGAGAAATGCCTCGATAATTATTACAGTCAGTTTTGTCGCCTTTCTTGTGAATTGGAACAATGATTGACTCTTTCCACTCTTGTGGCAATTCTTCCTTGTTCCAGATAAGGAGAATGAGTTTGTGTATCTTGTTCCACAATTTTTCGCCTCCAGCTAAAATTAACTCAGCCGGAATTTCATCTACACCCGGAGATTTGTGTTTCTTTAATTTCTTTATAGCGGCTTCCACTTCTATTCGATTGGGTTCTGGAATATACGGTTCTGCGGTGTGTATCTCCTTTTCTCCACACACATTAGTTTTTGGCTGCGTGTTCAGCAAATCGTCAAAGAAATCTTTCCATCTATTTAAGAGGCTATCCGTATCAGTGAGAACTGTTCCGTCCGATTTCTTTAATATATAAGCACGAGGTTGATAGCCTTTCTTAAATTCGCTGATCCCCTTATACATGTCCCGAATATTTTTATTTTTACTATTATCTTCAAGTTCCTTAATTTTAGCTTTCAAAAAATCCCGTTTCTTTGTTCTAAAAGTTTTGGAAGTTTCCCGTCTGATATCTGCGAAATTTTGTGTAGTTATTTCATTCGAATTTTGTAGCCACCGTAATTTTGCCTGTTTTCTCTTCTCTACTAGTTTAATGCATTCTTGGTCGAACCATGGTTTGTTCCTACGTATTTCCGCGTGTCCCAGTTTTTCTATTGCTGAACTTTTAATGCTATCTCTAATTTCAATCCACGTATCCTCAACACTAGTGCACTCCGAGTCTTCTAAAACCGCGAATCTATTCGAAACTTCAATCTGGTATTCCTCTCTTACCTGGCTCTCTTCTAATTTCTTTAAATTAAATCTCTCCGTTTTCGAACATTGAGTATTACCTTTATTCAACGATAATCTCTCCCGTATTATCGCTGCTACCAGGTAGTGATCAGTGTCACAATCAGCCCCTCTAAACGACCGGACGTCAATTATGCTAGATTGTCTTCTTCTATCTACTAAAACGTGATCAATTTGATTATGTGTTTTTCCGTCTGGTGATGTCCAAGTGTATTTATGAACGTCGCGATGTGGGAATTTTGTACTCTTCACGATTAGGTTTTTGGATGTTGCAAAGTTCACGAGTCTAACACCGTTGTCATTACTTTCCTTATGCAAACTTTCGTTCCCTATAATCGGTTTGAAAATATCCTCTCGTCCTACCTTCGCATTGAAATCCCCTAATAGAATCTTCATATGGTATCGCGGGAGTTGGTCAAATATCCGTTCCACTTCTTCGTAAAAACTATCTTTTATATCGTCACCCTTATCTTCAGTTGGAGCATGTACATTTAAAACAATAATATCACACCACCGTCCCTTAAGAGTAATAAAAGAAAGTCTGTCAGTAACAAATTCAACCCGTTTAATTGCTGGTAATATTCGTTTGTGAACGAAAAACCCTGTTCCTAACTGGTGATTTTTATTTCCTTCCCCGTAAAAGAACGTAAAATTTCCGGAATTCTCAGATCCATTTCCTTCCCACCTAACTTCCTGAACTCCTACTAAGTCCATCCTGTATTTCTCTAACTCCCTCGTTACAGATTTTAACGCGCCTGCCCTATAAAGACTTCTAATATTCCATGTTCCAAATCTCATGTCCATTTTCTTTTGCTGATGTCGTGCCAAGTTATCAGTCCTTGTCCGAGGCTTTTGTGAATGTTTCTGAACAAGTACCTTTTTTTACAGGATGAGGGTGTTAGCCTTACCCAAACCCCCAAGCTGGAGGACCACTCCTAGTCGTCTGTCCGCGACTGCTTATTCAGTATATTCGCAGCTAACCTCTATATCTAGAGGCCTTCTCCTCGATCCGCAACCTGAGGACGCGCCATGCCGTGGTGACAGGAACCCACGTTATATATATATATATATATATATATATATATATATATATATATATATATATATATATATATAATCATAAACATATACTCATACAAGTACTATACAGTCGTATCAGTAGATGTGTTATATAAACGAACTACATAAGACTTCATATTACAGCTGTGTTTCCATTGTTGCTGTTCATAACACGTACACTGCTAGCTGTGCGGGTTCGGTTCAAACATACTTGAAATTTTTTCTTCTAAATCTTTCAAACAGTTTCACAGAAGTAAACAATAGTAATAAAATATGATCAACCCGCAAACCGGATATATATTAGTAATATGTTATCTTTACAACGGGATTTCGACATCCTCCGAAGGTATTCGAGTAGTTCTAACTTTAGGACCAGCTTTCTCAGTGGAATATAGATACTGAGGAAGTTCATGACAAGTTCAGAGAAACGATCGTCGGTTCTAAAATTATACTTCGCCAAATTTGAGAAATCTAATTTTTGTTGACAACAATTTCAAATACAATCGTCAATTTCTTGAGAAACTCCGACCGACGGAAAATGCATAGTAAGAATGAAACTCGCACTCGTCATACGAGTTAACATAACGCAAGTTTTTATCTACGCAGAATTCGATTTATAGTTAAAGAACATCTTTCTTACCTGACAAATTTTCTCCCAGATTTCATCACAACCAGCTTTCTCTTGAAAACTAAGCGCCAAATCAAAATTGTCTCCTTCCGACCAAACTATCAAAGTGTCCTACAAAAACAAGAACATATTTTTCTGTAAGAATAAATTTCTATTGTTTTTATTTTTTTTATCGAACAAAAGATAATCCTCCTAAGGAAAATAAGCTAGTTCTCTAGCTGTGGCAAACATCAATGTAAACGTCCGAATAATGGCCCAAATTTAGATGCTCACAACACAAACTAAAATTTCACTCTTCTTAGTTTATGCTGAAATTCGTGTATATTTGCAATTACTGTTTAACTATAGTACTTATCTATATAACTTGCGTTAATGCAATGAAGATAGTGCAATGAAGATAACATCTACGGTGAAAAATATATAAAGCACAAACTTCAGCTTTTTCAATTCATGAAGATTGGCCAAGAAGGCACATATTCAGTTATTTTATTTTCAACCTGCTACTTTCCAAGTGTCTCGTTCTTTTTATTAATTTCTACACAAAATTGTATTTTATTTATTTTTTAATATTTAAATTACTGTTGTTTTGTTTGTTGAAATTTAGCGCCCCTTTTCAGCACCACGGCAATATGGGACGTGGATCTACTACTTGTGGTCGAATCCGAACCCCTGTAATGTTTGTTACTGACTTTAAGGCTTCAAATGTAGTTATGTTTTTCTCATAGATTAATTTTCAAGACTTCTAGTTTCTTAAAGTCCTTGAATAAAGAAATGGGATATTTCTCTGAAAATATTTAATTAGATCCATTAAGTTTCTAAGGCACTGTTACGATGCTACGGAATGCAAGATTTATTGTGCTGAAAATTACGATACATTCTACGTAACATGGTTAATACGTAGAATAATTTAGAACTGACGACGCAGTCCTCAACTCGATAACATCAAATCGTGCCATGTACCATGAACGCGAAAAGCCTTTCTTGTGTGTAAAATAAAATAATTATATTTTTTTTTTAAATGTCTATTTAACAAATGGGTACTTGAAAGTCACATTTCGATATTTACGTATGGAAGGAAACAAGTCATCAAAAATTGTTTTAGCAGTTAAATGTTTACAATGAAGTAATCTTTAACATATAGAAGGAACATTTTCTCATCTGTATTGAATGACTTCCCGGCCAAACCAGAAAAATAAAATGGTTATATTAAAAAGAAAATTCTAGTTATTTAAAATATCACAGCGTAAGACTGAAGATCTAAATTTACATTTTATATAGATGTTTGAAGTAAAAAATATACGATACTGAAGCAATAGGGTAGGCTCTTCTATAAACAAGGATCTACTTTTCAGTTGGTCAAGGTTAAATTTTAAGAATAATTTGTAAAGAAAATAAATGTCATACGTATTGTGATGCTAATTACTCGTAATGCTAATTATAAAATAATTTGGTCTGAAAAATCTACACAGTTAATTTCTTACCTGTTGCTTCTGATAAGCTGTGTCGGGTTGGATTTTTGACTCCAGCAAAAGAGACCCTAAAAAAACAGAAATGATACTTAAGAGTGGGAGTAAAATAATGAAATCTGCGTACAGTAGACTATCTATTTGTTTACTGTGACTATTTGTTTACTACGAGTTTAAGATCCTGCTTAACCACAATTTTACACGAAAATAACAGCTATTATACTTCCATTTATACTGAAGTGAATCCTTTCATCTATTCGAGATTAAATAGTTTAGAAGAAATCTTTGCAAAACGATGTTTTCAAATTGCATATATTCCAAAAAACGTATCAAAAGCTCTCCTATTAAGTGCGACGATTTACTACAACAGTAAAAGCAGACTTTTGAGGGATGGTTTTGCTTCAATACGTAACAGCAATCAGAGCTTAGATACTGAAGTTGATACAACCGTGACAGGAAAAAGGAAATTTCAGAAATTTTGCAATTGAACTAGTTTTATGACGAATAATTTACAATAGATTGCCTGACCTACAGAATCAACTGCATAGCCTATATATTAGCCAAATTAATAGTAATAGGAACAATTACGCATTGTTATCTTACTATAAAGTACATTAGTAATATACAACAACAATTAATTTGTATTATGCCTTAATATTTAACATGATAATATTTATTTCGATAGCTCTTACTCTCTTCATAGATCACATTTAGAAAAACAGAGCATCTAGTAGAATGAATTTTAATATACTGCAGTATTAGAAAAGGGAAAAGTGTGACCGATGGAAACAGTGAGTCTCGTCATCTTAATATTACGGAATAATACTTTCTTATGTTAACAAAATGTACCATATACTTTCTTTACTACACTAATGATATTTTGTTGGAACAACGCCTTTAAATGCTATCGAAGTTCTAGTTTCAATTAACGCAATTACCTACATAAATATTTTCCAAAGACTGCATACAACTTTAACAGTGACTTCACAATTAAACTCATTATCCGCAGAAAAACTATTGAGAATAAATATTACATATACAGTACGAGGTCATTCCACGTCAATTCAACCAAAATTTGGGGAAATTTAACCCACCTCAAATTTGGATGAAATTTGGTAGTGCTATAAAACTTTTTATGCTGATTACAATTGTGTAAATTTTATTGCAATAGCATCAGTGGTTCAGAAGTTATTGCATTTCAAAAAGTCGCCTCACGATATTTCCCCGTTTTGAAAGAACACTAAAACAATCATATTTCGGTTTCCGTTAATGCCAGAAACATGATTCTTTTTTTATTCAGATTGTCTTTAAGTTGTTTACCATTAAAAGCATGAAAACTTTCCTAAGAGCTGATAGAAAGTTCATAAAAGCATTTGGAAGGTAACATTTTGAGAAAAAACTAGAACGCCATTTTGTAAACTTCAAAAATTTATTTCTCAAAATCCCCATCATGGATTTCAATGAATTTGCTTTTGTTTGAAGGCTTATTACATCTAGTTTCACATATACAAAAATTGTGATGGACCATCCAAGCACTGAGGAGATATCCCAGTCAGTGTAGCCAACTGATTGCGAAATGAACATTTTTCAATAACTTCCATACGATTTAACATATCCACCCCAACATTGGTATAAGTACTCTTCGGTATCCTAGAAACACGTCTGTGAGCATTACCACTCCTCCCAAGCAACCCATTGTCAGGGTTGCCTGTCAGCGTTAGATGTATCTGTGCCACATTTTGCAGTAACCTTATTACATCTATTTTCACTATACAAAAATTGTGATGGGCCATCCAAGTATTGAGGAAATATCCCAGTCAGTGTTGTCAACTGATTGAGAAAAACTTTCCAATAACTTCCATACCCCCTCCCAAAAAAATGTTGGTAATAGTACTCTTCGGTATCCTGCAAATACGTCTGTAAGCATTACCACTCCTCGCAAGCAACCCAGTTATCAGGGTTGCCTCTCACAGCGTTAGACGTATCTGTGCTACATTTTGCAGTAACCTTATTACATGTATTTTCACTATACAGAAATTGTGATGGGCCATCCAAGCACGGAGGAGAAATAGAGAGTTTCGAAAATCTATAGGTAAGGGAAAAAATACAATAATCTGAACACTAAATGGGCATTAGCATTTTTAAATATTAATCAGAATAAGTACCAAAGAAGCAAATATAATAAAGCTTGATAGTATTATAGGTCTACATGTTATGGCACATAAAATAAATATTCGGTTTTGCTGTAATTAGATATTAATATCAGGTGCTTTTTGTAAACGTTTCCCCACATTGAAGCAACTACTTTTAGAGACTTTGGGGATAACTGGTATGTTCTTCCAGTAGCAGTTGTTATATCCACTTTACATAAGATGTGAGTAAACAAAACACAAAAGGAATCATTTTCAGCCCAATAAAATTAGGGACCATGGGGAAGTAGGAAATTTACTGATGCATCACCAATCACTAACTAAAATCTTTTTTTTTTTTTTTTTTTCAAAGCAATGCATTGCACATGAATAGTTTCTGCTCTCAGAAATCTTTGTTGAAGTGTGGCACCAGCAACAGCCATTTCTTCTTTATACACAAAGAAAAACATGGTGCTAATGATGTTTTCTCCACAGAAATGAAACATAAGGGCACATGTATTTATTGGATTAGACAATGGTCTCTGAAGGCTTGCTTTTGTCACAACCCGGTTAAAATCCCCACCAATTCCATCGCATGGGGACTTTCCAACGCTGGTAGCAAAAAAAGACCATTTTGCCACCATGCCATGGAAATCACTTGCGTGGATGTAAAGATTTAAGAAAGAAGCTTTGCAGTTTTTATATTGGGCTCCACACCCATCAGTGAAATATTCTACTTTTGTTACGCGAGGAAAATTTTTTTTTTAAATCATTACCAGTTTCTGTGTTTGAAAGACTGTTGGTACGTCATGTTCCATATTATCTGAAAGAATGCAGTAACTTCTGTGTTGAATAGTCATAATTAGTTGGGGAATCACATTGAGATACAGTAGTTCCCTTAATTCTAACAATAACTATACTACATTAGAACAGCAGTATAAGACATTACTTGTTATAGATAAACTAGCTGATATGCCCTCCGTTATGCGGGATAAGCAATATTTGGAAGATCTTCAAATACATTCACTAACTCTGACTTTCGGAAAGATTTAAAGCGTTGAACCATGTAGCATTTTTTTCGTGTCATGGACATTTTCAAAGAGAGAGAGAAAAAAAACGAATTTCGCTATTGTTTGGAAATGATAGCAGAGTGAATATACAAAATTGGTACGGTAGATCAGTAATTAGGGGCATTTGGTCCACACGATTCCGTATATTTGTAATGTCGCACGTAATAATGCAAAGTGTGGGCACAGATACGTCTAACGCTGTGAGAGGCAACCCTGATAACTGGGTTGCTTGCGAGGAGTGGTAATGCTTACAGACGTATTTGCAGGATACCGAAAAGTACTATTACCAACATTTTTTTGGGAGGGGGTATGGAAGTTATTGGAAAGTTTTTCTCAATCAGTTGACAACACTGACTGGGATATTTCCTCAATACTTGGATGGCCCATCACAATTTTTGTATAGTGAAAATAGATGTAATAAGGTTACTGCAAAATGTGGCACAGATACATCTAACGCTGACAGGCAACCCTGACAATGGGTTGCTTGGGAGGAGTGGTAATGCTCACAGACGTGTTTCTAGGATACCGAAGAGTACTTATACCAATTTTGGGGTGGATATGTTAAATCGTATGGAAGTTATTGGAAAATGTTCATTTCACAATCAGTTGGCTACAGTGACTGGGATATCTCCTCAGTGCTTGGATGGCCCATCACAATTTTTGTATATGTGAAACTAGATGTAATAAGCCTTCAAACAAAAGCAAATTCATTGAAATCCATGATGGGGATTTTGAGAAATAAAGGTTTGAAGTTTACAAAATGGCTTTCTATACATTGTTCGGCGTAAACTCTAAACTGCGATAAACAAAGCCACATGAAACTAAATCATGCTGATTTGCTGTCGTCCTACCGGCGCTTGTACTCTTCCGCAAAATAGTTCATGTGATTGCATTATTACTTTTACTATGAAGCTTTATATAAAACTGCTATATTATTATAAATGACAAACATATAATACGGGTTATCCAAAATTACTGCAATCGAGTGTGGTTAATGAAATAATAGAAATAAACACTAAGCATGCGCAGTAATTATGGCGCCAACTCAACTGTGGACGGGTGTTCTGCTTTTAAAGTCTGAAAGATGGCTGTAATGAATCCCGGTTCCGCGAGTGTTGTGGTGAAACACCAACAAGGCAAACCTCACTAAGCAACAATTGTTTATGAGCAAAATTCAAATACTTTTTTTTTTTTTTTTTAAATCTTTCGAGTTTCTTTTCTTTCTTTTCTGCTGCTGCTGTAAGTATCTGGACAACACGAGACAGTATTGTCAAAATGCACGTGTATAATTTGCTCCTCCCCGTGGGGAGTGGGAGTGATACATCACTAGCTAATCGTATTTGTGACAAGCGGAAGGATACAAATATTTTGTTTATCGGAATTTAGAGCTTACGCTGAACAATGTTTAGTTCTTTCTTTCTTAAAATGTTACCTTTCAAATGACTATAAATTTTCTATCAGCTCTAAGGAAAGTTTTCATGCTTTTAATGGTAAACAACTTAAAGACAATCTGAATAAAGAAAGAATATGTTTCTGGCATTAATAGAAACCGAAATATGATTGTTTTAGTGTTCTTTCAAAACGGGGAAATATCGTGTGGCGACTGTTAAAAGTGGATTTTCTTCTCATTTTTGAAATGCAATAACTACTGAACCACTAATGCTATTGCAATAAAATTTACACATTTGTAATCAGCATAAAAAGTTTTATAACACTACCAAATTTTATCTAAATCTGAGATAGTGGGTTAAAAGCCTTTGTTGAACTGACGTGGAATGGCCCTACAGTAATTAGGAAATGAGACTCATTTTTGCTGCATTATTAGTTTTGGCATAGAAGTTTTTCATAGTGATGAATCTTGAAGTGTCTCGTCTTGGTAATACATGCAGAAATTTCCAGCTAGGACGTCAAAAGTGTGGCACGTGATGTGGCTAATTACAAATTAGTGTTATGATACCTCGTCACAACTTAAATAATGAAATAAAATATAAATATCAAGTTCGCTTATGAAAACTCCAATATCTGATACATTGAAAAGGGTTTATGGGGACAATTGTCTTTCTCATTGCCTTGCCGTGTATTAAAATGGAATAAGAAGTTCAACGCTGGAAGGGTATCTGTGGAAGATGACGTTCTGATCCAAGATCTGTCAAAATAAGTGAAATGATTGAGAACATTTGAAATGATTAATAAAGTTCTGTATATCATTTTAATTAACTGAAATGCAAGTCTAACATATCAGACCTCGTGGGTATGAATAAGGAAACTGTTCACCAAATAATACGCAGGATTTTAAAAAACGGAAGCTGTGTGTACGTTTCCTGTCTCAATCTTAACAGAGGACAAGAACCTGAAAAGATTGCATCACTCCCAGAAACTGACGGCCGCTTCTGAAAGTGAGCAAAAATTTCTTCCAGAATATCACTGCAGAGAAGGAAACATGGGTTTTCCTTTTTTTTTTTTTTTTTTTTTTAAATACAGCAAAGAAACACCAGCAATTTGTATCCAGCGACCAAACCATCACTGTAGCCTTTTATGTGAAATTTCTGAAACATCTACTGTAACGAATCACACATGTGAGTCTGAATTATCGGAGTGGCCGGAAGATGCTGCATGGCTCAAAGGAGTGTGTGTAACCACATCTTACTCTCCAGAACTGTCACTCCGTGATTACTTTCTTTTCCCCAAATTAAAATTACCATTGAAAGGTATTTTTGATGACGTTTTCACCATCCAGATAACAGTAACAAGAAGACCTTGAACACCTTTGTCGTCCAAAGCTGAGTGAAGACAAAAAGAAGATTCCTATTTCAATAAACCAAAATATGTTGATTCCACTTTTTAATCATTTATTTTTAACAGACCCAGTCTAGTTTCTTAATTGCTACATCGAGTATGTTCATTAATTACCATACACTGTATATATTCGTTAATTAGGGCAAAGCTGACATTAATAAAAGAATTCTACTGATTCAGAATGCTGTGTTCCTTGAAGAAATAGCTCATTCAACCATACATACGGACAGATACAGGATACTTCATTATACTGAAAATCAAATACTTCATTATACTGAAAACCAAACTGACCGTATTTGGTAAATCTTTGTTTCATTTTACCCTACTGAAACTAATGGGTATTCGTATCAAATACAGATGACGTTACCTTTGAAATAACCGTCACATTAAATTAACTGACAAGAAAATATCGAATTTTTAAGGGAAAACTATTTTCTTTATCTCTTAGCCAATATCAGGGTTATGAAAGTGGGAGTACTATGGGAGGGCGGTCACCTACTATTTGCGAACTCCAAACTACACCACAACTTGAAATCAATGAAGCTGGCGGATACACAAGATCACCTATCACAGAACAGTCACTCCACCACAGTACGTCGCTTCCAGATCTGGCTGGATTACAGAACAATCGATCCCGTCTTGACATATTTTCTGAAAAACTACTGACAAATTTAACATACGATAGTTTACTATGCTGCAAACCAGCTTATCACACATTTTCTTCTTCCAAACTACCGGAGAAAAGAGTGAAAGAAAAAAGAAACTACAACGGATTACATCTGCAATTTACCCACTAACATACACAATACTGGCAATACCGTATGGTGTATCGGTAACTAGAATACAATAAACTTTATTTTAATCGATGGTATCATACACCTTCAATTTTCCTATTTTATGTATTTCTGAAAAGAAAACAAGTTACGACATCATCCTCAGTTCAGAACTGTCAACCATAACTTCTAAAACTTACCATCTGACTCAGCTCTAACTAGAAGAGAAATTCCTTTCAGTCTGTCAACATAGGATGATGATACGTGGCCAGTTCCTCGATCGTCCCACTGTCTGTCAGCATTCAGGGCGTATAACTTGACACGTCTTCTTGTGTCCGTCATGGCCAAAGTCAATTGTTACTTGGCACACGCTTCTTCCCTTACATCCCTGAGCAATTTTTCCTGTAGGGAAAGAAATATATAATTATTATTAATGCTTTAGCACGTCGTGTAAAAAATTCAACTGATTCCTCTATTTTTCCATGTACTTTTATGTTATTTATAATACTTTTCAACAAAGGCAAATGTACTTCAAACATTTATTCGGTCATAATACTAACGATAAAACAATGTTGTCAGGTACACAACCATACATTTATGCAGTTTTCTTTTGCTTTAAGAACAGTAATGAACGTCATTTCTTTCGTACAAATTATAGGAATAGAAATTCTAAGTACGGATCTTAAATATTTCCTCTCTAATTATATGTAAATGGTTTTCATATTAATGGAAAATGGTTGTTGGTCTAAAATAAAAATGTATTGAAAACATCAAGCAAATTTAAATAAATCTAGCAACCGCAGGCGAACACAATACTGTTACAAGGAAAAAAAAAAACTTTTCCATATTAAATGGTTCTCGTGATTCACTTGTCTGCGTAAATAACAGAATTACAATAGAAAGCATAGAAGTGAAATGCATGAAATTCACCTGTTTGATTTTTTTCTTCTGATAGACAATCTAGTCATTTACGGGAGCCTCCTGGTCAGAAGGTATAATACTATCGTCATTTTATTCTCGAAATATTCAAATGTCTCTTCGTGTTCGAATGCGTGCTTTCTGTGCATATGGTTCTGGGCTCAATTCCCAGTGGAGGTATTTGACTAGAATACCTAACTAATCGTTCCGATCCCCTATCTAACTAACCCTTCTCCTATGGCTTGGGTGCTGAAAACGGACGCTAAATTTCAATCACCCAATCGAAATATTGAATACTCAGATACGACAGTGCAATGAATAATACGTGTGTTCCACGTGTTAATTTTCACATAGATGTATTTTTAAAAAGGAGCAGACAGGACACTATTTTTTAAATGTAATATGTTTAAAAAATGCAATCATTATCTTATTTTTCAGACTGGTTAGCATAACGGTTGCCACAAAATATTGAAAACAATTTTCCTGGCATTCACTTAAAAAATAAATAAATAAATAAATTTAAAAAAATACAAAATTTACTTCAAGAAGTTTAAGAAATAAATCAAGAAATCATGGGATGAGCCCTTTTCGCCCACTTTCAAGATGTCAAGCCAAGTGTAAAACGCCTTTGCAAAAGTAAAGTAACAAGAAAAAGGGTACTATTGTAGAAATGTAAAATCTTTTGGTAAACCTAACGTTAGAGAAATTATTCATCATTTCTGGAATAATCAATTCTTTACTAAACAGTTTATGTACCATAACGGAATTTGGCTACTGATAATGCTTGAATTTTGTAAGCTCTCTCTACTATACACATACATAATTAAGCTTACTTCTTAACTTTACCTGTCAAAAGTGATTTACTGCTACCTATTCCACGGTATATCAGAATATTACTTTATAAAAAATAGTTACGGGAATTAAAATTGGTCATTACGGAAATTAAGATCATGGGATGAAGTCAACTCCCAACAAGTTCGTGCAAACTGAGACACCAAGCGAATCCCTTCACCGGTTCGGTAATCATCTATTTAAGAGTTTACAAATGAACTATTAAGTTGTCATCATTACGGAGTGAAAAAAAAAAATCACTACCCCGCATCTTTTCGAGTTCCTGAAGTGTAATTCACGTAGAAACGGATTTTTTTTTTTTTTTTTCATCACAGAGAAATTTACAAATCGCTCTAAATAAATATTAAGTAATATAATGATACTTTACAGAGTTATATTAGGTTTCAAGGTAACTAACAAAACACCAACTTAAGTTATTTATTGTACTTTAAAGTGAAACCTCACGGCAGTAGTACGTACTTCGCATCTACTGAAAAGACGCAGCAGAGTTACCACTAATGTTCTAACACAGACGTTACTTTTAAATGTACGCTGGGTACATTTTCAGGAAATCAAAAAGAAAAAACTCAATTGTGCTGTTATAGCAAATTCCATTGAAATTAAATTTCAAACTTCACACGTCCCGCGGTTAAGCCCTTTAGATAACAACAGACAGATTATTAATGAAAGTGAATGATTATGAAATAATCGGCGGAATAAGGATGTGAAAGGAAACGGAAGAACCGCGAGATAACACACGGACACAATGTCATTCACCAAAAGCTCGCGTGGCTGGAGATAGACACAGGGAACCCCCACACCAAAGGAGAGTCCTAGCAAATTCTGTTACAATACCATCTATGTAGCTGATGGGGCGGAATACACCTTATTGTTTTGTTTATGTTGATATCTATTCTAAACGTAGACACGATATAGCTACATTCGTATGACAGATCACAATATGTTTGATTGTATTGATTGTTTCTGAAAGCTAATATACGGCGGAAAATGTTGTGAATCTGATTTCCAATAGGCAGGAAATAACAGAAAACATTTACCAAGAATCAGCAGTTCTCTATAGAAGAAAGTGTAACACAAAAAGTGGTCATCAGGCTAAATTTAGTGGACCGAACTTAGTTCAAGTAACATCTATGATAAATCCATTTTAAAGATAAGAGCAAAGAAAGTTGTTACAAGTATTATTTCTAATGTTATTCTCCTATTTTGCCACAAAACTCCCTTAAAATGATAAAAGTTATCATATTGCTTGTAAATACTCGTATATAGTAAATTTTAAAAATATTTAGCGTAGTGAGTTTTTATTTATTTATTTCTTAATCAATAACCATAACTTAAAAATGTTCTGAAGTCTTCGTCGAAGCTAACTGTATCGAAAGAAAATCTGAACTGCTTATGTGGATTACGTACCTTCATGTTAACCTTAAACTACATTTTAGCGTGGATCTGAAGAAGCAAACTTAAGTCTTATAGTTTTCTTTCTACATTTGTAGGCTTTGAGAATATATGAGTAAAGACAAATAGTTGAACATATGGACCTTCTTGAATATTGGAAATAGGTGTTAGCAAGTTCATAAAATTATTTTTTTCTCAGTATAATACCTTTCGAACTCTACAGATTTAGGACACAACACAGGATAAAACGTTGCTTCGAATACTAAGGAATGTGATTCAGAGAAGCAGATCGGATTTTTCTTCTGATACAATTAGCAGTGACAAAGATCTTACTACAATATTAAACTGAAATTATTGCTTAAGGAATAAAGAGAAATGCACTAAGGTAAATAAATTTCTTTTACTATTATTATACACAAAAGTCCGTGCTATTTTTCAATTACATTTCGAGTTCCCTCATGACCCGTTAGGTTTTCAACTTTAGTCACACAAGAAACCAAGTTTCAATGGCCAATGGGAATTAACGTGTTGTGCGCGTCTCTCATTGGGCTCTATACTTACATCCTACATCAGTTCAATGCTTGAAAACAAAATTAAACTGCGTAAGAGTGAATAAGCATACTATGTAACGCGATTTTGTACCTGGATTATAAGTAAACTACGATGCACACAAACAAAAATACTTAGAACAGAGCTAGAATAATCTGAAGTCATTATTATTATTATTATTATGTAACAGTAGATCTCATTTATACGCTCTTGGATGGGTTAAAAAATTATAATGAATTCGTTATAAACTTCGAAATTCCCAATTTAACTTGAACCTCACATATATGTAATACAATTGACTCACGAGTACTATTATATCGCTTCAGACTATTCTATGCGTGCCTATGGTTTTGCTTCACAGGAAAATTTCATTACTTCCACATTGTTCAAGGAACGTGCGGCATCGAACACCCAAACAAAACATTTGAAGTAATTTCAATTGATAAATAGTTTTAGCATGGCAGTGGAAAAAACATGAAAAAAATGTTCACGTATTCAGTCGTATGTGAAGCAAGAGTGAAATGTTACAATCGAACAACGTTATTGTTTCAATTGTACTTTTTATATACTAGTGACCATAATTAAGACCGTAACACGTAGACCTGTTATTTATAAAAAAAAAAAAAAAAAAAAAATGCACCGAGACTAAGGGATGATGATGATGGAATGAAAGAAGTAGGAGGAAACGGAAACGGCAGAACCCCGATAAAAACCACATTCTGTCCACCAAAAAGCCCACTTGGCGGGAACCAGGGACTCCTCACACGCTTTAACACTGACCCTTCCGTGCCCCCATATGTCTAATTAAAATCGGTTGGGGCAAAAGAATAATTATGATTTAATAGAGGCGTCAGCAGCGGAGCCATTCGATCCCTCACGAAATCGGTTTTCAGAACCAGCGCTTAGGTTGCAAGAAAATATTTGAGCCCTGGTCTTAAATTAGCAAAATAAATTGTGCGACTGTACTGTAAATCACCCGACGGCTCCTAAATTAGTCTCTCTTGTTTCTCCACAATTATTTTCGTTACGCGCTCTTTGACAGCGGTATTCAAAGTTTCGGTATTTTGGTGAAGCTGTGCTCACCCAGTTCTTCTGAACATGCTATGCTGTTCATTAATTTATCACGATATGCGATATTATCAACCTTCAGCATTCTCCTCCAGTTTAATTTGCCATAGATCTTTACTTAAGACTAAACTAGTTCCTGACAATTTTCGGCCTTATGATTAACACTGAACCATTATATCAAAAAACTATCGTTGCTGAATACTTTTGGAGAATGGCAATGCCCCCTCTGGTCAAATCAGATGTGTTCAAGTAGATCGACAGAACTATATTTAGTAATTACTGTAACATTATACCTAAGCCAGTACGACACAGTTTCTTCTAAGCTTTCCACAAACATAAGGGAACATATGACTACTCTTCGTCTTGCTGACGTCACTGAATTCGCAAACAACGCAGAACTGTAAAATATGATGGACGAGCATAATTTGAAGTACAAGCAAGCTGGTTTGGAAATAACGGACGAGCATAATTTGAAATACAAGCAAACTGGTTTGGAAATAACACAGAATAAACGAAAAGGGTTTTCAACAACTTCGTAAGGAAGTCAAGAATACAAATTCATGGATAGTTGAATTAAAGAGAAAAAACAAAACATGATTGAACACGACAGGCACATATTCTATAATATCTGAACAGTCACCTGAAATGTGACTAGAATCCGATAATTAATTTCAATGTCTGGCTGGCACCCTGATTACACTGAAGTAGTTGTGAGTGAGGTGCCTTCTATATTCTTTGCGTTTATTGTAAAAAGTACTCCATTACGTAAAAAATATACCGCTAACAACCGTATATAATGTACAAAGGCATAAAGTATCATGTTTGTGAATTTAAGTTACTCATTTTTTCTGAATATTGAGCTATTACGTTGCGTTTCGCTAGTATAATACACTTTGCGTGAATCTTATATTGTACGAATTTCAGGAGTGAAATTTCGTGTTACCAACTGAACTATGGTAAGGTTAAATTCTTGATAATGTAAATTCCTTCTATTCGAATCACAAGTCTTCCTGCCCTTACGATGTTTTATAAGACCTTTATTTCTCCGATCATTGAATATTGTTCACCTGTATGGAATATGACAGTAACTATTAATCTATGACGCATTGATTTGGTCTCGAAATTCTTTACCGCCATAGATTTAGAATTCCTGAATTACGTGACCAGTCGAGATAAGAAATAATGTCTTTAATGAATTTATGTACTCCAAACAAACAACGCCGAGTTGCAGATCTACTTTACTTATATAAGATTATCAATGGTAAAATCGATTTTGAATTTTTACTCTATCACAGATTAACTTTCAAATTCCTTCCTGGCGAACCTGTTTTCTTAATTTGCTAACTTACGGGACACCTAGGTTATCAACTGTAAAACGCTCCTTGTTTTACAGAGTATTTCATGATTACAATACGTTGTTAACATGATATATTTTTACACCTAAACAAAACTTTAGAACGCAGCTAAAGAGAACGTTACAAATTTAGAGGCGAACCTCTTGTGTTTGTATTTATTTAATTTTATTCATTTATTTGTTTTGTTTATTATTACGTTGTTCAGTTTCTGTCTTAGTGTTGTATGAAACTCTGTGAATAAATAAATAAATCTTTTAAATTATATTTTTCCTCCTCCTCCTTGCTATTTTAACTAAGAGAAATGTTTCAACGAGTTACCGACGATATAAATCGAAGTTAAAAAAACGATGCTTGAGATAATTGTCTCATGCACTGTTTTCACCATTAATGCAAAACTCGTTTCGCCACATATATATCAATTAACATTACTTGCGAAATGACGCAACAACATGTAAGGTTACACAGAAATTAACTATTCTATCAGACCTTGTTTCTATTTTGTACTAAAACACAATAATACACTGAGCAAGGCTATGTGATAATATGTAATAAAACACACAATCACGTAACAGTTTCGACACAATAACTGTGTCTCAGAAGCCAGAGATTATAAAGACAGGAAACAAGGAGGATTCTCGATAAATAAAGAGTGGGATAAGATTGTGCTTAAAGAAAAAAAAAAAACGAAAAGGAAGAAGAAAGAGAACAAACTAAAAAGAAAAAGAAAAATAATTAAAGGCAGAATGCATCCAGAGAGAAAATGAAAGTAAACTTTTAACTGGACACGTGTGCAGCTAAAAAGTGAACATTAAAACCACACAAGTGTTACTCTTAATGAAGGGGTGGAGCCTAATTAAAAGTTGATCTCCGGAGAGTATATTAAGAGGTGACCAACTCCCAAGCAGCCAGAAGGAGTGGAAGTCTGATGAAGACACAGTTATTGTGTCGAAACTGTTACGTGATTGTGTATTTTGTTACATATTGATCACATAGCCTTGCTCAGAAATTAACTCTAGATGTAACACACACTACATCATATTTTCGGAACGACTACCTCCCCAACGACGTTGAATCGACTGCTACGTGTTTTCAGAATATCGTATTGTCTGATACTTATATAAACTTGCTATTACTCACAAAACCAAACATTGTATTTAGATCAACTTAATGTTTGTATAGTCGTTTACACCGACTTGGCTATGCATAAGGTTAATACCTGAACAAAAATTCACACGGCATTCATTTTGAATAGGTCTGCATGATCAATTTTCGAAAGAAATGTTTTAAAATATTACAATAACTTATCTCGGTGTATGGTAAATAAAACAGTAAAGTGACGAATTTTACTACTTTCAGCAAAACTTGCCTAGGCTGATCCTTCAAAAACTATAGGCCTATTTGGCAAGGTTCTAGAACACAGGTCCCCCTTCCCACTTAGCTGTAATAAAGACTGAAAACAACGTGCCCTGCAGGGCTCTAACCCGCCTTCACTCGCTAACGCTCGCTCGGCAATACTATTTGAATTAAATAATAAACTTTGGTACAGAAAAGAACCAACCTAGCTACTAACCTGTGTTCTAGAACCTTCCCGGCCTATTTGGATTGGATTGAGTTTAGCGCCTCGTTCAGCAGTGAAATTATATGAGACGTGGACCTACAGCTTAACGTGGGATCCGAACCACGATGATTGGCAAAAATCTTGGTTTTCATTGAAAAAAAAAAAAAACGTTTTTTTTGGTTTAAACTTTTTTTTTTTTTTTTTTTTTTTTATTTGCTCTATGTATTTAAATTACATATGATCAGAAGTAAGTTTGTTTCGTCTTGGTGTTATTATGCAACAACAGGGTTATGCTGGAAGGGGTCACATAAGCTTAAAGCGGAATTCAAACCGCTTGTCGGCTTACATCCCAGAGAAATTGTCATCCATTTGGACTCGAAACCGGGACTAATTGGCCACAAATATGATGAGTCTGCCGACTAACTCACGAAGCACTCCTGATAAAAATACGTTGTACTGATCTTTACATACTTGTTAACAAGGTGGTTTAAACCAGCTGGTTTAAAAAAAAAACGGTTTAAACCAAAAAAAAAAGAACGAACAATGCTTTAAATCATGTGAACTTCATAGTGACGTCTCCACATATGAAACCATCTGCGTTACGTTTATCTACTTTTCACCTTTTAATCAAGGGGCCCCGTGTTCAATTCTCGGACGAACCACAATCCATCTTTCAAGTGTAAACCAAGTAGCGATTCGAGGTGTCCCTTTAAGCGAATGTCTTCTCCGTGATAACCTTGGTATTTCATAAGGATGTTAAGGCTAAACATACGAAACGAAACCAAATTATATATTTCTACTTGCCTGAATGCCTGTTGTTTCACAAAGAAGCCAAGGTTGCTTAAATATATTGATAGACATTGGCAAAATTTATCAACTGCCTACGCAGCTTCCAACATCAGCTTGAATTTGACTCTGTTTTAATTTTATTGAATGATATCTACATACCCAATTTGTAATTTAATACCTGTTTTAGCGTAGTGATTATGATACATTGACCTTAAAATTTTATATACAAATACATTTAAAGTAATACCAGGATTTCCCCAATGGCTAAGGAGGGAGGATTAGTTTTACGTAATTGTATATTTTTACTTGTGTAACTGTTTATCTTTTTGTCCTTCTGAAATGACTCTTGACAATTATATTAACAACTAGGCCTATGTAAAGATCAGTACAACGTATTTTTATCAGGTGTCCTTCGTGAGTGTGTCGGCAATCGCATTTGTGACCAATTAGTCTCGATTTCGTGTCGAAATGGACAATTTTTCTTGGATGAAACCGAGAAGCGGTTTGAATTCCGCTTTAAGTTTATGTGATCTCTTCCAGCATAACCTTGCATAATAACACCAAGGCGAAACAAACTAATTTCTGTCCATATGTAATATAAATACATAGAGTAAATTATTTAAACCAAGAAAACTTTTCTTTTTTTTTTCAATAAGAACCATGGTTTTTGCCAACCCTGCCTGTTAATATAATTGTCAAGAGTCATTTCAGGACAAAAAGATAAAGTTGAACAAGTGAAACCATTATACAGAATTACATATAAATCGGGGAACTCCCGCCTTAGCCATTGGGAAAATCTTGTTAGTACTTTAAATGCAAAGTAAATCCCGTTATAACTTTGCATATAAAATTTTAAGGTCAACGTATTATAATCAGTAAGCTAAAACTGAGCTAACAAATTACAAATTTAATATGTAGATACCAATTCAAAAAAATGAAAGCGAAGTCCAATCCAAGCTATTGCTGGAAGCTACGTAGGCAGTCGATCAATTTTGCCAATGTCTTTCAATATATTCAAGTAACATTTGCCTCTCTATAAAACCTCTCTATAAAACAACAGGCATTCAGGCAAGCCGAAATATACAATTTGGTTTCGTTTCCTACGTTTAGGCTTAACATCCTTAAATAATACCAAGATCATCAAAGAGAATACTTTCGCCTAAAATGACATCAGAACTGCTACTTTGTTTACACTTTAAAGAAGGGTTGTGGATCGACCGAGAATTGAATATGGGACACTTTGATTAAAGGTGAAAAGGAGAGAAAACTGATGCAGATTGATTGATATATAGAAACGTCACCATGAAGTTCACACGATTTAAAGCATTTCTTTGTTCTTTTTTGGTTTAAACCAGTTTTTTTTTTTAACAGCTGCTTTAAACCAGTCAACTCTGCGAACCACTTCAGCCGTGAATCGAACTCGGGTCTGTCAAGACAAAGAAGCGTACGCTATTCACATAGCCACGAAGGAGCTATTGGAAAAGTTAAAATAAATAAGTAAATACGGAGAAATCAACAATATTTCCCCATAAAAACTATAAACGATGTGTTCAGCTACACTGTCAAAAGTAATTGGCGGACTAACTTCTTAACTCAAACCTTCTAGATCATATACTAGGAGAGAAAAAAGTTAAACGTAAAATCTGCGTTCGTTTTTCTCTAACAGTCCACCAACTTTATCTGCTTACTTATCTGGAAACTATGTAGATAAAGACAGGGCTTGAAAAATTCACTCGCCTCTCGCTAGTGGCGAGTACTTTTTTTAATCTGACGAGTGAAGTCACGCTAAATAGAGTACACTTATGTTCAAAATGATTGTCGCATATCTATAACTGTCTTCTTGTAAGAATATTATTTGATAATGATTTTGCAGGGTACTTTTAATACTGATACTAAGTGTATAATCGGGAAATGTATATTTCTGGTAAATTTCATAGGAAAAGAATTAGTTATAAATATGAAAATTAGAATCTGTAAAACAAAATGTTGTTAAATGGACACGAATGATTTATTTTCGTTTTACTGTTCTTATTTATTGATCTTTTGATATGAAATTTGCCACATAGATGTCTTTGCCGATTGTACACATACTAACATTATAAGAAATACTGGGCGATTTCGTCATCAAATTATACCCCTGCAACATATTCATAGACATGTGACAATAATTTTGAACATGAGTGTACATTTGGCGAGTATAAACACTGTGATTGCAAATGGTCTGGTTAGTACTCGCAAGCAAGATTTTTTAAGCCGTGGATATAAACATCAAAATTCCCTGCTAAATGGCAACACAGACACATTTCCAGTAAAATATTCCACGTGAACGGTGTCGCACTGAAATTACACACGCCTAATCTGGTGAAACTAAAAAAATATGCAAATAGTACGTTGTATATCCATAAGAAAAGATAAATATAAATAAGCAAAGATTCAGTATGCCATCCCATACCGTACTTTTCATATGATGAATTACAGCTTCAGCCAGAACTCAAAAAACATTGCGCAACTCTTGAATAGTATCTGCCCTTGTATAAAGTGACTACAAGAACTAACCTGATGGTCCAAAACTGTGACTACTAAACTTTCACCAAAAATACGCATACACAGATCTAAAATAAGTTCTACAATTTGTCTTAGTGAACTCAATTCTAAATATTCGTTTGTTAAGAATTTTAGTATTCAAGCCTGTAATAATCCTCAAGCCCACCAAAAATATATTAAAACCAGTCTTGTTTACATTTGTGAACTCTACTTTCTGGATTAGTTTATGTTTACTTTTCATCTCTTTCTCAAAATCCAATACTTATATAGGCCTAAAATATAATCTACTAAATATTTCATATACATTCATGGAACTCAACATCAGCAATCTGAATAACACAAATACAAAACTAAGCTTTCATATAGTCACACATCATCCACACATATACATGCATGCCTCTTAGAACAGTTATATCTACATTTGAGTAATTTTAATTACTACAGTATGAAAGCCAGATTATTTGCGAACTCCTTACATAAGTATTGTTCTGGCACTCCGTACTCAACAGCTTGGTAGGACTGCTCTTCGATACGCAGGCACACAATGCAAACAAAAATACACACAAATGTTTACCATGTTATTCGCACAATTGAATTCGCTGTTCACTACGCATTAATGGGAACACTTTTCGACTGTTCTTGATTCAATTTTAAGAGCAGTATCTTCATTAAACAAAATTAGCTGCCGTCATTCGTCAGTCATAGGCATCATTCGAACGGAAATACGAACGCTAGGTCATATTCCAGAATTATCTTCCAGTGATGAAAAAGAACTGTACCACATTATCATATATATATCATCTAAGATAATCACTGACTACATTCACTAGTCACTTATATACAATAACTTTGCACGTTTATTGTTTTTACCTAATGAACTGACGTACTCTCCCCTGTTTTAACAACATTATGCGCCATGTTGGATTCACAACAACGCTCTACGGGGTTCACAGAAGAAAAAGAACGGATTCCCGCGTAATATGAAGTCACCTAATGTAATGTAAGTCAGCTACAATAAAAATGAAATCTGGCTCAAATCAGGCTCAAGCTGCTTCAAATATGAAACTTATTGTGTATAACTATAATTTGTTACACTTGCTTAAAGATGTTTATGGAAAATAATGAATAGTTTCAGCTTTCTACGAAAATCTATGATCAATAGAAAACATTTGAGCATCACCGAGCGTAAACGGTGATGCTTAAAAGGTATGAAATGTCATGCACGTACATGAAAGTTCTTAATTAAAGTGAATTACTGTATAAATCAGACAATTCTATTTATTTATGTTTAACTAATAGACCTGAAGTAATATATGCGACGACAACTCATTACAGCATAATCCACATTTTATAGTTGATTTTTCAGTCTTTAGTTGTGGAACGGTCATAAGACTTTTTTTTTTTTTAATGTAGCTTTATCTTAAGAATGTGCATCTTCAATTCAAGATGTAGTTAAAATTAGGATATTAGATTGACACAAATGGTTAGGGGCACATCCGCGGAGGGATCTACCGTGTCTGGACCCCTCAAAACTTCTGAACTCTTTTGAATACTTGTGTTTGGTCTGTACCAGATGTGCACTTACGGAGGATCTATTCAATCCGACCCCGCAACCCGGACCCTATCCAACATAAGTAACCCGAAAGACATTTGCATACTTTCCTAATAAAATTATACTTGCTTTAACAGGTAAATGATTGATTTGGCCTAAATATTTTATTGTACACTACATCTGCATTCTTTCTTACACAAATAATTTAGTTACATCACTTTTTCTCCCTTTGAATATAATTTTAAGTACTTGCAAATTACTTATCGTTTTTTCGGATGTAGAATTACATCGGTTCAATACTACATAGACGTAGTGTCCTGTAGTATTGTAACCCCCTCCCAACTTACGACCTTCTCTAATAAAAATTTCTAGGTGCGCGCCTGCATGTGATTGATAGGTTATATTGTTGTTCATTGGCGTCTCTGGCATGTAAAATTTGGGGGGGACATCAAAGGAAATGATCTAACTGCTAGTGAGTATCTAAATAAATTAAATTAAAATAAAATATTGAATATTTCGTATTTCAAAATATTGGGGGGACGCGTCCCCCTCGTCCCCCCCCCCCCGTCAGAGACGCCCATGTTGTTGTTACTCTAGTGTTCACTATAAGGGATGTTGTCGAATGCTTGTTGTAAGATTTACGAGGTTAATAGGCAGGGTGCGAAATCGCGGGGGGACGGGGGAACTTCCCCCCACCAAAAAATGTTATACTTGCACTCCCCCCCCCCCCACCAAAATCTGTAGGTGGGGGAAGGACAGATGGAAAGCAAATGTTATAAATTAATATAAATGTGGTGTACGGGGTCACGAGTTCGATTCCTGGTGGGAGCGCCTCACAAAAATTTGAACGATTACGGTGGTTCGGATTCTACCTTAAACTGTAAGTCCACATCTCATAGCCTCGCTGCTGAAGAGAAATGTTAAACTTAAATCACCAAATCAATCGTATTATTGTGCTTGTGCTTTCATTTTAAAAGTTTAGCGTCCTACAAATATCCACCAAGGCTAAGGAAGGCGGTCATGATGAGATAGATGATAATGGTGGATTAAGAAACTGGAACGAAAGGGTAGGACTCCGAGAAAAAACCCATGCACAGTGTTTATATACCACAAGCAGAATTTGCCGCGAGTTAGGATCCCATGCACCTGAGGTGAACGCTCTACCACTGAGATAACGCGGCTTTCGTTGTGCCTTCAAGTACTTGTGTTGAAATCATATGTTAGTTATAATAATACATTCTTCCTAATAATAGGTCTACGATAAGATACATAGTATTATTTACACTCTTATAGGTGGTCGGATATCTGAACGACCAAACTAAAACACTAAATACAGTGAAGAAACGTGAATTTCACAAATAATAATAAAAGCTATACTCTGACTCTTCAGTTCATAAGACTCTATGACTGGTCAGGTGGAACGCTTTACCTTCGTATGTTTAATGCTTGGTTAGCACATCGGTTCTCACGCGTTATTATTTCTGACTTCTAGATCTCACACCACTATTTTCGTGAAACTAGTCCTCCTTATGATGGTAAACACAAGGGGACTGTGCTCCCATGGGAGTCTATCCCTGGACCATACGCACCGAATTGTATATTAAATGCAGTAGCGTATTATTATTATTATTATTATTATTATTATTATTATTATTATTATTATTATTATTATTATTATTATTATTATTATTATTATTATTATTATTATTACATTAATATTTTAACTTTTTGGAGCCCCACTTCATGTGTGAAGCACAATGAGAACCGCTGAACTTCTTCCCCCGACAAGGTAACCAGACGTCCCGTATTGGCCAGGACAGTCCCTTTTTCTCAACCGCTGTCCCGTTTTTTCTGATTCTCAGAAAACGACTAAATGTCCCGTTTTTAAGCAAAAGTGACCCAGGTGTCCCTTAATTATTATTCGAAATATAAATGGTCAATGTAAATTCTACACTCTTTCGTACCAACACTCATTGGGAAGGTTCAGCTGTGTCTGGAACTTTTGAATGTTCCAAGCGTGACTACTTCATCAGCCATCAACTTTCCATTCCGCAGTAGAAAAAATACAAGGTCAACCATTTACAGTTTTTGAGGTGATTTTTGTTTTATATGATTTAAAAAATATTTAGCTTCAAAATCTCAAGATTGCTTCATTTCAGTAGCTGCGCGGAAAACTCTTGAGAATTTGGATAGGGAGAGTTTTATTTCTGAAGGAGCTAAGATTCGCCAGTATGTTCACACTTTCTATCAAACTGCAGTTGAATGTTTAGATAAGTGAATAAAAGCCCTTGAAACTTTTGAAGCAATTTAGTTAGATTACGCTTAAAGGTGTACCATGTTGGCAGGATATACAAAAACAATAGACTTTATTCAGGAAAATAGTCCTTTCGTTCAGATTGATGCTACTGCTTTTTACGACAACTGCATGTATTTAAAAGAATACTTGACACCAGAATTATTGACTAAGTGGAACTCAAATAGAGTATCTCTTGACAAGTTCTGGGTAGAAGTATTTTCCCATTTTTGTTCTAACGTACCGTACTCAAATCTTCTAAAAAATGTGGAGTTCTTTCTCTGCTTACCCGGGACTAATGATCCAACGGAACGTGTATTCTCGCACATAAATGTTTTGTGGACAAGTGAGAAAACCCAACTGTCCATAGATGCATTGAAAGCTGTGCTGATCAGTAAGATTAATTTTGATCAGTATTGTATTAATTTCTACAAACTGTTGAATGCAAACAAAGAACTGTTAAAGAGGATCCAGTCATCCCCCCCCCAAAAAAAAACACTGAAAGCTACGCTAGATGATATAGTAAAGAATAACGGATGTTCAATAATGAGGTAAGTAGTTTATTAGTAGTTAAAAGTACTGTTGGATAGTACTTAAGTTAGAAACGATACTCTTATTTGTGTATTTTATAATTGAAAACACTAGTGAGTCCCAAAATCCAACCTGGATGTCAGATATTTACCCCCCATCGCCGATTCGTATGCGTCCCGTTTCTGCAAGTAAAAATTCTGGTCACCTTGTCCCCCGACCATTTTCAAATGATTTCGCACCCTGTTAATAGGTCTATTGTATTAACAATTAATGCTCAGAAAATTTGTCAAGGGTTTGTTTAGTTACCACTGAAGCTATAGGATGAGATTCTTGCTTTGTGGTCTAGGAGGAATAACACACTTATGAATCTGATCTAATGAACTGTCTAATTCGTCAATTGCTTCATTTTGTTTCCTTATAACTTCTCCAAAAGACATACCATTCATCTAAGAACATTAATAAAAATAAAAGAGCGTTCACCTCCGGTACTTGGGGTTCCGGGTTCGATCCCAGCTCGGGGACTTTGTGGTGGACAAACACCGTGCTCGTGGGTTTTCTCGGGGTTCTCCCACTTTCTTCATTTCCCTCATTTCTCATCATCACCGTCTCCTTTAGCCTAACTGGCATAAGCGTGAGACGTAAAACTTAAAGATTTCATTTCATTTACATTTTTTGTTTGAAAATGGTAAAATAGCCATAATTAGAGTACGAATTATCGAATCGAAGTCGAGTAAAAGGTAATGTCCAGTGGCGGCAGGTGGACGTTAAAAGTGGGGGGGGGGGGTAAGACATGATCTGAACAATTGTAGTATATCAATGTTAGATTTCCTGGTTTCTAACACTGTTTGATGAAAGGTTGTATAACTAATAGGATAATATTTTTTTTCACTTAAAATACCATATATCGTATTTCTATTTTATTAAGTAAATTCATAAGAGCAATACAGCTAGGTACTAGTCCTTTATACTCTTAAACAACGAAAGTGTAAGGAGAGATTCGAGTTCTTGCTCATGAACATCTTAAAATTCTGTTTGGAAGATTGTTTGATCAGATTATTTAATAAATTTGCAAAACAAATAAATAGAAGGGATAATATTAATCATAGTAATGGATAATGTCGCTTGTTTTACAGAAGTTATATTTAAACTGGGAATTAATGAACAACTTATACATTTAATTCCACACATGCCATTAAATGAATGTTTTTACTATTAGAAAATGAAATACAGTAAGTACTGCAAGCATATGCTATGATATTTAAAGAAATATGCAATTGCAATATTAATTTCTTTGAATTGCAATTAAAACGCAATTACTGTAGCTTTCTTAACTCCACGGGAAGAAAAATAACCAATGCGTACTCACGCAACGGAAAATATCATATGGCACCATTTTTTTTTCTATGAAACAGTAATATACATACAAAATCTTTACCAAAGTGTCCACATTCTGGAAAATAAGTGAAAGTCATGGAAAGGTCAGGGAAGTAAAAATGTATCAGGAGAAGTCAGGGGAATGACAGATTGGTCAGGGAAAGTCGGGGAAAAATCGATTGAGGTCCATTGTTCACTGAATTTATGAAATAGGGTTGATTTCTTTACTGTTACTGGATGCAAAATGTGGTGTTCTCAATGATGATATTGAGAGAGTCAGTGTTCTCTGATATAGTTGTTAAAACTAATTTTCCGCGAGAAACACATCTAACTGCATCCTGGCATATTTGTTCAAAAGGGTAGACGCTCTTCTAGAAGAATTGCATGGTGCCAAGAGGATATCTGGACAAGTGACTGAGAATGCGAAGAAATAGTATCTCTAGCCCACACTGAAAAATCAGATTGAAGAATATAAGGAACACTCGAATGAATGTATTCATAGCCAATAACAGAGATGGTATTGGACTTGATGATTTTTTTACTTGCCTTAGGAAATGGGAAGAACTTTGTTGACTTATGGTCAGTTATGAAATTGTGTTATATCTTCTTTCACGGAAACGCATTTTTTGATAGTGGTTTCACAATAAATAAAATTCTCATTGTTGAGAACTTACAAGAATTTCTGGTGGCTCAACGGATCATATATGATTCTGTGATAAGAATAGGTTGGTCATCAGGATTAATAATTACAAGATGTATGATACATTTCAGTGAGAAATTCAATGATACAATATCAGGTGTATTTGGAAAAGAAAAGAGAAATAAATGCTAGAGACGAGAAGAGGAGAGAGAAACGGAAGATTCAGCAACAACTAAAGGAGCTGGAGGAAAAAGACAAGAAAATTAAACTGAGAGGACAACAAGGATATTCAGATCAATGAGAAAAAACTATGCGAGAAAATATGAAAACAAATTTCTAAATGGGTTGCTTTTAACAAGTGCACCAGCAAAAGTATGCGTTATATAATGTGTGTTTATATATATATATATATATATATATATATATATATATAATCAGTAAAATCATACATGAACTGTTTATTACTATAGGCAATATTATAATGCTGTATAATTGGTATTATAATGTATAAGAATATTATAATGTGTATTTTTTTATATATCTTAAGTACTCTGTATACTGCACACTTTCTTTTGTAATTTTACATTTTGTGTAATATGTAGGCCTAATCAATATCGGCCTAATGCACATGTTTGTAAATTTACATTCTTTTGGAAAGAAAATTGAAAAAAGAAAGAAATAGAAGCGAAAGAGAACAATGCCAACTATGGGGAGTGTGGAGGCTGGGGTTTCTTTCTTTTTTCTATATTTTTAAGTTATTCAGGTGTCAGGGAAATCTGGAACTTTCATCATGGAAAGTCATGGAAAAGTCAGAGATTTTTTCTCCAAATTGTGTGGACACCCTGTTTACATTTCCAAAGGGAAATATATAAATTAGGGCGTCATTTCAAAAAAGTGGGGTCAACTGACCCCTCTTGTCCCCCTAATCGCTGCCCATAGCAATGTCCATTATTTTCAGTCGTAAGTTCTATTAATGCACAGGCGGATGTGGTGCAGTGGCGGCACTATCAAGAGTTGAATGGGGAAAATAAAGACTACACGTCTCCAAGCACAATATTTCAACGACCAAAAATCATGACACATTGTTCAAGTTAGATAGAGTTCGAGGGAAGGAGATAATACGCATATTTGATTGATCTACTTTGTCTCAGTACGGAATGAACTCTTGGAGGAAGAACTGAAACGAAAGGCACATCTCATGGTTATGCCTTTTACTGTAATGGAAACGAATGATTAAAGCAAATTTTTCTAAAAGAATTTGTGAAATGGGAGTGTGGGAGAAAATGAAAAAACTTGAGAAAAAACTCATTGACACGGTGTTGTGCACCATAAACTTTCATCGTCTGGGATTGATGCAGGGACCCTTGGACCAGAAGTAAGTACTCTATCACTGCCCCACTTCACGGGAAGATCTATGGTTCCGATAGATGTATCGGTCGATTAAATACTGTACTATGCATAATAAACCAATGTACAAAAGAGTAAGTTACTGACTCTCAAAATGAGAATTTCGTAAGTTTTCTACGTTCAGAAACTGTCAGTACGTTTTTCTAGGTCAGTTATTCTCAACTAGTGGGTCACGACTCTCCAGTAGTCACTGACAGATTGTCTGTGGATCTCCACCAAGGTGGATTTCAATACATTTTTATTATTGTAGTTATTATTTGTAAAAAAGACGGATCTTAATGCTTAAAAGACTAAGAACAGCTAACCGTTTTAGGTTAGCTATAAGAAAATGAAAATTTCATGAATTGTGTATAAAGACACCATGTACTTAGCTTCGATTTATAAGTCTTAAGCATTATTAGTCATATCACAGATAACGAAGTGATTCACGCAATTCTCTAATGGTGGAGGGACAGGCAAATAGAATTCTACGCTTGCGAAGTAAAGAAGCTCATAGCCTGGTGGCAAAAATATGTTGCAGTGGCAGGCCTACATCGAGAAATGTCACAGGTAACTTCAATTCATACCTGATAAGGTCCTGACATTAACTTGTGAGGATACTTACTGGACACTCCTCGTATTAGTGTGTTTCACATTACAATGTACAGCATATAAGAGGCGTTTTAAGATCCATGTAGTCAATAATAGTGAACTAATTTGTATTGACTGCTTCATCGAATCACATTAACTTTTGTTAACCTATAAGCATTCAGTAAAAATATTGTAAATTCGGGAGAAATTGATGTAGGAACTTCTGAATAATTCTTTCTTTTACATAAGGGTCTAATTGAACGCATCGCAAATTTATGAAGGCATAAAAATTAGGACGCCGCAGAGGAAACGCCGCTACGAAACATAACTTTGGTGATCTTGAAGAGTAAGGAGGATAAAGACAGTCAGAAACAAATGTAATAGAGAAGACAAAAATGTCGTATAATAGAAAGTTTAATATTACATGAGTTTAGGAACATGAGCACACCAAGGATAGATTTTACAACAAAATACGAGAACAGATTAATTAATAAAAATAGTGGATTGTTCGCATAATACAAGATATTCTTAAAAATTACACGTACAAAATCTGCGAACTCTCACTTAACACTTTAACCCTTTTAGTATTTCCACTTTTTGAGGTAAATTTTAGACTTTCACTCAAACAGCTACTACTTCCTTACTATTTATCATAGAATCATGGTTCATACCTAATTATTTTTCAGGATAGATCATACTTTTCAACGATACCACTCGCTTGTCTGTATTTTACACCAGAAATGGGAAAATCGAAAAAAAAAATCTTTTGAAAAAAATCGAAATTTTTGTGCCCCTCTGGCCCGGGTCTGGGTTCACGTAGGGATCTTATTTTTTTTTTTAAAAAAAAAAAACGTTGTTATGTATAAACATAATCCATGTGCAAAATTTCATACTCGTATCTTGAAAACTGAGGTCGGGATAATTTTTTGAAAGTCTGAAGATAACCCATTTTTTCATATATATGTATAAAACTTCATATAGATAGATAGATAGATAGATAGATAGATAGATAGATAGATAGATAGATAGATAGATAGATATAAAACTTGAAAAATGCATTGCGTCATTTCTACTTGACTAAGAGCCATGGTTCAAACGCCATTTTCTTCAGTATAACGAGCCCTTTCCAACGTCATCACTCACATGTCCATATCGTACACCTAAACCGGAAAATTAGGGAATAATTCTGAAGTTTTTTTTTTTGAAAATCCCACCAAAATACTTTGCCCCTCTGGCCCAGACCTGTGTTGACATAGGGATCTGAATTTTTTTTCTAAAAATTCATTGTTATGTACATAATATGTGTGCAAAATTTCAATCTTGTATCTTAAAAACAAAGGGCGGAAAAATTGTTGAAAGTCTGAATTTAGGCTCTCTGTATATATACATACATACACACACACACACACACACACACACACACACACACATATGTCATGGTTCAAACATTATTTCCTTCTATAACAAGCCCTTTTCAACAGTACCAATCACATGTCTGTATCATATATATGAACCGAAAAATTTGGGAGAAACCGGAATGTTTTCTGAAAAAATCACCCCCTCGGAACACTTATGCCCCTCAGGCCCGGTCCCAGTTTCACGTAGCGACCACAGAAAAAATTGAGAAATATCCAAAGGTACTCACAATCCATATACAAAGTTTCAATCTGTTATCGTGAAAACTAAAGGCGTGGAAAATTTTTGAAATTTGCCTTAAGAAAAAACAAAAAGGCACGCCCCTCCGCCCCCACTTGACGCCGCCAAGTTGGCCATCCGGTTCCAAAATGCATCTGGGGTGTTCTTTGGTCTATCCTTGACTTGCCAAAAACCGGCTTAAATACCTGTTATATAACCTAAATAAGCTATCAAAGGCGATACTACGCCATGGTAACAAAAGTTACCAAAAATCCTAAAAGGGTTAAGCCACATGTGCAGTGGTATCATTCAGTTGATTAGCCCGAATCAGTTGTTAAAATTTCTCATATTATTGGGACAGGTTGCTAAAATTGTTAGAATTATAATTAAAAAGAAAAAAATCTCTAATAGACCTACTGCTAGGGATTAGGAATTGGATTTCTGGACTTTCGGCATCTATGGCCATGGTAGCCCGTCACGTATGAGGGATGACGTCCCTCGGCGATCGTACTATCCGTTAGGGAAAGGAAGGAAGCAATCTGGGACCATTATGTTAGGTACCATTCCGGCATTTGCCTGGTGTGGATGAGAAAAACACAGGAAAACCTCACTCAGGTGGTTGGCCTGAAAAGTTGTTACGCTTTTATGACCGAGTGTCCCCAATGAGAATCAAACCCGGGACCGCTCACATCAAAGATGAGAGCGTTAGCGGCTACCTACGCGGAGCCACTCTAGTACTGTTGTTGAGAATCTTATATATATGTTTTTACTTTTTAAAATTTAGAGAGACAATGGAGGTTTCAACTATGGAATATAATTCTATCGACGAGCAGACGCAGTTCGTTTCTGTTACTTTCCTATTAGAAACGCAAATTTCGCATTACTCTGACGCAAACCGATACGAAATGAAGCCCCTGATGTTTTGTTCTGTTTCTCCTCTCGCAGAGCTATCGATGCTGTTTCAATGACCAGGCCAAATATACTACATTTTCGTTGGCAAGAAAATTCGAGAATCGAGAATTTTATGCACTCATTTCCAGAATAACATTCTAGTATACATCTAACTAGTCTCATTGGAATCAATAATCCTAATTATAAAAGAGAAACATGTTAGCCTGTGGGCAGGCCCGTATTTATATATTGTAGGGATGGCCTTTTTCGAAAAATCTGTTTTTCGATTTTCGGAAATTTCACTTTTCGTTTTTTCGTTTTTCGCTTTTTCGAAAAATGTTTCGTTTTTGTTTTTCGAAATTTTTTCGTTTTTCGTTTTTTCGAAAAAAATTTTCGTTTTTCGTTTTTCGAAAAAAATCGTTTTTTCGTTTTTCGTTTTTCGTTTTCGAAAAAGTATTTTTCGAAAAAATGTGGCCATCCCTAATATATTGTGCGCTCCTGTGCTCTAAATAATTTACCACCTCCACCCAAATATGTCACAAACAAGGAAACAAGCCGTGATTTTGCAAACATACCAGCTCTTGTTGAGTAGCAATTTAGTTGTTACAAAAGTTACAACGTAATTTTAAGTGGCCTAATTCTTTCAATGATGATTATGATGTGGTGCTCTGGCCGAAGGTTCCTGGACAAGGTGAACCCATGGTAATTTGCTATTGCCTTCCAAGAGATGATGATGGCGTACTAAGGAGGGACCTACAGCTTAACTTGGAATCCGAACTACTTGTGTCTCCATCGGGAATCGAACTCTGGACCCCCTGATTACTAGGCAACAGGCTTGACCTCTCATCCATTGGGACACATTCTCTCAATACTGGTATGCAATTTATTCATGTAGGTTTTAATTTACTGTTCGGAGAAAATATATTCTATTAATTCCTAATCAACCGTTATGTCATTTTTATATTTCATAATTTCACTTGAATTATGATTAAATTTCTTAAATATTTACTATCATTGTAATATTAAAAAAAGGGAATTAAAAAAAAACTAGGCAGTGGTTTCGACATTCTTTATTTTGAACTTGTTACATAGTAATAAGTTTATAGTAAGTTTAGTAAAAAGCATTTTATAAATCTTTATATGTAAAAATTATATTAGTTTACATAATGAGTGTGGATTCATACATTTTTAAGCTACTAGTACAAATAAGAAAAAACTCTTTCCAAAGTATTTGCAAATAAACTTTCTCCTTTGTATGCATTTTCCTTTCTCGTTTCAGGTTACTTGAATAATAAAAATACTTTCCAAAATATTTGTAAGAAAAATGTTTTTTTTTTCTCTATGCGTTATCTCATGTTAAATTACCCAAATAATATTTTTTTAAAAAACGTCCCCTAAAGTATTTGTAAAGAAACTTCTTTTCCTGTATGTGCTTTCTTGTGTTTTAGGTTACTCAAATAAAAAAGCTTTTCTCAAAGTATTTGCAAAGACCTGGGTCACACCTGAGTTGAGATATGGGAGGTGCAAAGTCCCCATAAGAATAACATGGGGGCATTTTTAAAATAATCGAAAACGACCAATATTAGAGTTGAATTCATAGTTTTTGGGGTTGATAAGATGAACAGAACAGTTTTAATCCAATTTAACTTCATGGTCATACTTCACTCCCCAGGGAGGGGGCGAAATTTTAAAAGAATCGAAAATGACATACATTAGTGTTGAATTCCTAGTTTTCAAGGTCGCTGGGTTTAACGGTATCAGTTTTCATGATGTTCAAGTTCATCCTCAATACTTGGGGTGCGGGTGGGAGGGGTGACTTTTAAAAATAATCAAATAGCTAACTAATTAGTAACTACTGTAATTAGAGCGAATTAAACACATTAACACATTTTCTCGCACTTGCGCGAGACTCTGTGGATTGCTAGTTTTAAATATTACTTTATTGTGAATCTTTAAAAAATCCAAAATTTTGCCGCCCCCTAAATTTTGGCGCCGTGTACTCGAGCACTTACCTAAATACGGACCTGCCTGTGGGCCCCCGAACGTTATACATCCTTGCTTAATGTTAGCAATGTTAGTTGCAGCAAAATAAGGAGCACAATGTGAATTCTTTATTACAAATGACCAGAGATAAAACTTTTTCGCAACAATTTTGATATTTTGTAATATTAATTATCACAATTTTCGTATTTATATCACATTTATTTTTTTAAACGTAGCACAAGTCCTTTTTTTTTAAAATATGGTACTTGTAAACAGTATATTTTTGGTAGTAAGGTGTATCTAATACAAAAATCAGGATATACCTTAATTAGGTGCACATTCTAGTTAATGTATTCACTGAAATACAGAAATTAAAGGAAAATTTTAAACACTTCCTCTAAGCTCATCCTTAGTTAAGGGATAACATGCAGCAAGACATTATCAATTCTTCTTTTAAGTTTGTTCTCCTGTCAGTAAAATCATATTATACTTGGATAAGAATCTCTCGGCACCAACACTCGAGACTGGCAACCATATTAAACGTAACGAGCTGACAGCAAATGACCTGCGATTAACTTTTAAACTGTTTAACAATGATAGAATGTCAACTTCCTTATCCTCACTGTTGAGAACTTCAATAAACGTACTTTTAAATTCACCGTAAGTAGCCCACAAATCATGAACATTTTTACCACAAAATACAGTCAACGGCTTAAACAACAGTTCAGTTTTATTGATGTCTACACCTTTATAAAGTGAAACAGTTTCTGGAGCAAATAACTCGCAGAGCTTTTCGTACTCTCCACACAGAATTGTTGTCACTTGCTTGCGTGTAATTTTGCAGCTTCATCAATACTTTTGACGCGCAGTTTCCAAGTTTACTTCAACTTCAGCCTGGTGAGAAGCACTACCCTTTTTAATTAACTCTGCAATAGCAGAGCCAAATTTTCCTGCTTGAGCTAAGTCTAATTTATTTTGCAAGTTTTCGTTTTCCCGACAATATGGTGAGCGTAAGGGCCCCGACTGACTTTACTGACGCACAAAGAGGCGTTGAAAATCCCAAAAAGTGATATCACACCATGCAAGCTTACGGATTTTATGATTTAATTTAGCGTCGTGCACGGTTTTGGTAAAAATGGAACGATTTTTAAGTTAAATAATATTGGAAATGCGCTTTTTAGTTATTATTAGCAATAATTAGGAAGAATTCCATTTTTCGCTTTTATTCGCATTTATCGCAAGTAATGTCGAATTTCGCAAAAATTCGCTATAACATAAACGTGATTTCTGGCTCTGAAACGAAAAGTTTGAGGTTTCCTGATACATATATGCGTTTCTTTAGCGTTTCGTACATATCGAATTTACGAAAAAATTTCGTCTCTACAAATGACGAATGTTTTAGCTGAGCGTGAAATGCAACTTAGCAGTGAGAAGAAATGTTAGGAACCAGAGATGAATAGAATTCGACAGATAATACCTTCGCCTCGCCAAAAGATATACTAGAGGGTAAAATGAGACAATATAGACAGATATTAGAAATATTAACTTCTCTTGATCATGTTGCGAGATTGAGAACATGAAAAGACAACAATCTCTAGTTGAAATCACGTACCGAAGATACTTCAGAAATAGAAAACATGTGCGGGTTTTATAGGAGGTCATTTGCAACGCCACGACAAATTTCTCAAATGGATACAGTGCCAGAGTTGTTGCGTTTGGTATCCTGAATACTGCGTAGGTACTACAAATAACTTGCAGTTGATGCATGGAAGATATGAAGTTACCAAGAGTTACAGTTTGTGTGTGAAAGATTTTGAGTTAACCAACAGTTACATATTTGATGTGGAAAATGTTATCACGTACGAATTGAGACAACACGAATTTGTGTCTACAATTAAATGCATCTAATATAACATAATTCAAATATTGTTCATTCATCCTGTGCATAGTTGATTAAATTGGGTATTACTAGTAAACTATGTAAAATATGTGAGAAAAGAGAGTTATTTTTCGAGCAACTGTACACACCCACTTCACTCCATGTATTATTATTATTATTATTATTATTATTATTATTATTATTTAACATATCATATATGTATGAGAATATAAAGGATGGACCATCCATTTATCTTGATACGCCCTTGTAACTTTTAAACTAAGAGACAAAAAACGCTGAAATGTTGTACCACGCAAATATTGGCAGGGAGACATTGTTTGACATACTCTGATAACATAAGGTTAACAATGTTGCCAACCCAACATATTTTTTTTCAAATGGCACTACGTGATTTTATAGCAAGTTTCAAATCTACATGTAAAACGAAAACATACAATACCAGACTTGTTATGCAGTGGTGCAAACCAAGGACGCTACAGTATCACAAACATCCAAATATTGGTGGTCTTTACAGTAGTAATAACGCAAATCAGACAAATGATGCAATGCACATTCAAAGTACTTTAGAGTCTAATACCATGATCATGATATGACGGATTTCGAATCAATACGAACAAAGTTAGAAGGGATTGAAAATTTGATTTTTTCCAAAAGTTTTATTTTGAGCAACTGCTGGGAAAGTATCTCATCCAAGTGCATATATGATTTTCAATAGATGTAAAAATCACAGCGCTGTTTACAGCAACTATATATTTCAAACCGTTCTAGAGATATGGTAAAAACTGTTAAAGTTCGCAACACTGTTTAAAATTACGTAATTCTGGGAATTTATTGTAATTACAATGTCAAAAAGTATTGATTTAATATTATAGAAGCAAAATAAATCAAAAATTGTTTTAAAAGTTCTCATAAATACGTTATTTTGAGCAATACACTAATTTACATTTTTTTTAAATATCTCCCGAATGGCTTGAGGTATTGAATTGCTGCAAACGACATTATGATATTTATGATCTATTGGAAATTATGTACGTAATTCGATGTGTTACTTATCTAACACTTTTTCGAAAAAGAAAAGTCTTTTGTAAAAAGAAAATTTCCAGTTCCTTATAACTTCGTTTTTACTTATTCCAGTACCTCATATGATGACCGTAGAATTCGACATTAAGATACTTCGGAGGTGCACTACCCTGTTCATGTCACTTGTAGAACCCTTCAAAATTTTGTTGTTTCCTATGTTTATGATACTGTATTCTAGTTAGTTTGCAATACTGCGAAACAAGTGTGGTATTGTACGTTTTGTTTTATATGTAGATTGGAAATACGTAATGACTTGACATAGTTTCATTTAAAACAAAATACACTTTTATATTAGGTTGACAACATTGTTAACCTTGTGATATCAAAAGCGTGCCAAAAAAAATGCCCCCCTGGTGATATTTGCATGGTACAAAATTTGAGCGTTTTTTTCTATTAGTTTAAAAGTTACAAAGGGTGTTCAAAAAGTTTTGCACAGTGGTCTCTAATTTTCTTATTTGTTGCAGGAGGAGAATGAATTTTTTTTTGTGAACATACTTGAAACATTTAGCTATAAGTTGGTACATAAAAGTATTTTCTTTTATTTACAGGTGAGCCATAATGAACCGTGAAATAGATGTCAGGTTGCGACAACGGTCGGTGATGGAGTTCCTCTTCAAGACCGGCGATGACTGTGCCACATCGATTCACAGGAAGTTGCTCCCTGTTTATGGGGAGGACACATTGGATCGCAGCAGTATCCAGCGGTGGTTGCAGAGGTTTAAAGAAGGCGATTTCTCTCTACTGGACAATCCACGATGCGGTAGACCATCGACGGTAGTGAGTGATGTGAATAAAGAGACCATTAATCAAATCATCCAAAATGACAAATGTGTGACGATGACGACACGACAGCTTGCTGAAATGACTGGTTTGTCATTGGGTAGTGTGGTATCAGCGGTACAGTCACTAGGGTACAGAGCCGTGCCGTGGAAAATCAGCGCCCGGGGCGAGAGTATACGACGGCGCCCCCATACATATATTCCATCTTTTTTCCTTTTTTCTCCCGAATTTTTCGCCCTCTTACTTCGGAGCCCGGGGCCGTTGCCCCGCTCGCCCCCCCCCCCCCCCCCGACGGCACGGTCCTGCTAGGGTACAGAAAAATCTGTGCACGTTGGGTGCCAAGATTATTGACAAGAGAAATGAAAAAGATGAGGAAGGATGTGTGCAAGGGTCTCATGAAGTCCTTTACTGAAGAGTGGAAACAGTGCTTTGACGGCGTCATTACTAGACTTCGGATTTTTGCATATTTGCGTGTTTTTTTCCTGATGTGATATTGATATGCTCTTTAAACAGAAATTCGTTTCAGCTGTTTTGGGATAAAATAGTAGAGTTTTATAGTGCATATATTTGCATATTTCGGATGTTAGTGCATGTTTATGTCGTTATTGCATATAAATGCATATTTAAAGAAACGACAAAATTGAGAATTTTTAATGTGCAATAACTTTAGTCATAAATGGAATTCCAAGTTTCTAATATAAGTAGACTCAAGACCTTGAAATGGTTCATTGTTATCGGCTTCGAATATCTTCTAAGGTCATGTAAAAGGAGAATAAGAAAGGGGTGAGTGATTCATCCTCCCGGCAATGATGCATGATTGTTACCTTTTTTTTAAATGTAAGATTGTGTCAAATCACCTACAACAAAATCTCCACGTCACCCATCTCGGAAGTTAAAGTTGCTACTGTTGTGTGCGTGTGGATTTGAAATTGTGTGGTCTTGTGGCAGGATAAAAATACCGAAGGAAAATCTTCTAGAATTTACTTCCTGAAACAGGGCCCATTCAGTTGTAGTGCGACATCTTCAAATTGAATTTTAACTAGCTCAGAATTTTGTCCAATTTTTGTCCATTTTTGTCCAATCTAGAACAAATTTTGTACGATTCAAATTAACAAAGGGGGAACATTTCAAAATCTGGGCCACTTTGATCACCTGTAGTGCGACATCTTCAAATCTGCAATTTAACTACCTCAGAATTTTGTTAATGTTTATCAACCCAAGATTTTTTTTTTTTTTTTTTTTGAAAATCCAAGTAAACGACGGAAGGCCATTAAAAAAATATGGAAACTTTGATGAACTGTAGTGCGAGATTTTCAAATTCGAAATTTAACTACCTCACAATTTTGTCCAATTTTCGTTCATTTTTGTCCACCCAAGAAAAAATTAAAAGTTTAAATAAACGAGTGAGGGCCATTTAAAAATTTGGCCATTTTGATGACCTTTGTGCGACATCTTCAAATCTGAAATTTAACTACCTCAGAATTTTGTCCAATTTTTGTCCATTTTTGTCCACCCAGAAAACATTTTGGAAAATTCAAGTAAAAGAGGGAGGGTCATTTCAAAATGTGGCCACTTCGATCACCTCTAGTGAGAGATCTTCAAATTTGAAATTTAACTAGCTCACAATTTTGTCCAATTTTCGTCTATTTTTGTTCACCCAAGAAAAATTTATGTACCATTCAAATAAACGAGGGAGAACTACTTCAAGATTTGGCCACTTAAATCACACATGTTCAAAATCTGAATTTTAAATAGCTCATAATATTGTCCGATTTTTGTACATTTTTGTACCACCAAGAAAAATTATGTACCATTGAAAGAAACGAGGGAGGGCCATTTGAAACTTTGGCCACATCGATCAGTGTGACATGCTCAAATTTTCATTTTAACAAGCTTAGTATTTTGTCCAATCCTTGTACCACAAACAAAACATTTTGTATCATCTAAATAAACGAGGAAAGTCGTTTCAAAGTTTTACTACTTCGATCACCTGTAGTGTGACATTTGCAAATTGGAATTTTAATTAGCTCAGGATTTTGTTGATTTTTGTACATTTTTGTACCACCAAGAAAAATTTTAAACGCTCAAATTAACAAAGGAGGGACATTTTAAAATTTTGGCCACTTAGTTCACCAGTAGTGTAACATCTTTAAATTCTAATTAGCTTAGAATTTTCACTTTTTTTGTAGAGTTTTGTACCATCAAGCTAGTTAAAATTCAAATTTGAAATGTCTTACTGCAGGTGAACGAAGTGGCCAAATTTTAAATGCCCGTCCCTAGTTTATTTGAATGCTCCGAATTTATTTCCTGGTGGTAGAACATGTTCAAATATTTAACAAAATTCTGAGCTAATTAAAATTCGAGTTTGAAGATGTCTCACTACAGGAGATCGAAGTGGCCAAATTTTTAAGTGAACCTCCCTCGTTCATTTGGATGGTATATATCTTTTTGTTGGTGGTTCAAGAATATAAAAAGTTGGACAAAATTCTAAGCTTGTTAAAATTCAAATTTGAAGATGTCGCACTACAGGTGACGGATGTGGCCAAAAATTTCAAATGGCCCTCTCTCGTTTATTTCAATTGTTAAAAAAAATCTTCGCGGTTCACCAATGTACAAAAAACCGGACAAAATTCTGAGCTAGTTAAAATTCGAATTTGGAGATGTCGCACGACAGGTGATCGAAGTGGCCCAAATTTTGAAATGGCCTTCCGTCGTTTATTTAAATGGTACACAATTTTTCTTGGATGGACAAAAATGGACAAAATTATGAGCTAGTTAAAATTTAAATTTGAAGGTGTAGCACTACAATTAATGGACCCTCTGAAACAATGGATTGAAGTCGAGAGACGTTAACAATTCAAGGAGAAAACATATTTTGCAAAGTGTATGCTAAACAAGTAATATTTTCAAACTAAGTGTGCTTGTTTTCAGAAGAGGACATTTCCATTTTGTTCGACAGCAAAAGCTGATACTTCAGCAGCGCCCTATTTTTTGGCCTTCTTATATAGCAGCTTTAAGTCTGGTAAGGAGTTCTACAAGTATAAAACAACTTTTTTTTTTTTTTTTTTTTTTTGCATACTCGACAGAGATCATCCCAAAGAAACCCTTTAAAAATGTATTTCGGGAAGAAATGAACAACCTTTTGAAAATAAGCTCTACAATTAATTAAAATATTTGCTTTACAAAATCTAAAACTTGTCGCAGCAGTTACTTTTTGAGATAAGTTTTCGAATTTTCCTTTAAGGAGTTTATGAGATTATTTAAATATAAGTAGGGTGCGCACGAGACAAGATTTGTGACTATCTCGTCTCGAAAATGTGCTGTAAAAGTCATGTCTCGACTCGAAATAAGTATATTTCTCTATTGGAAGAGCCGTGTCTCGACTCGAATTTGGCAGCAAAATCCTGTCTCGACTCGACTCGTGCGCATCCCTAAATATAAGCTTGTGTTGCTTCGATATGAACCTCAGTCTCTCGAAACGTAACTTTCCTACTAAGTCTTCTGTTATGTTTTCGATAACTTTACCTTGTTCCCATTCATGCTCCATGTCTCGCTCAAATCAGTTTATTCAGTTTAAAGTATCAATATTATACATTGTAAATTCTTACTGTTTTAAACGGACATGTTACGCTAGAAGAAAATATTCTAAGATTAACACATAATTGGATACAAAAAGTAATTTAAAGTGGATTTACTTTCTTTTAAACAAGAACATAAAGTTTTTAATACAGTGAAAATTGCCTTCAATTGCCTTCTAGGTCCCTTATTAAACGGAAATATTTCACGCTCCATGAATTTAAAGGTAAAAATAAATAAATAAATAAATTGTCTCGATTAGTCGGAATCTGTGTTGCGAACAACGGATGTTAAAATATACTTTTTAACGGAAATTTTCAAGTTCCGGAATGCAGAGTTTAGAAAATTTTTAGACATTCTGTGAGAGGTTAGGTATATAAACTACGTTGTCTGTAAAGGTCTTCGTTTACTGGTTACCCTACACATTTAATATAAGTCAACCGCCATATAAGGCCCTGGATACGGTGCAACTTTTTGAAGAAAGTGCAATTTATATAATAATTTCCAAACCAGTAACCATTTCTCTAGCTGATTTAGAGACATGGAACAAGGAGCATAATATACACAATAAATCAAAGGGAGCCAAAAGTAGAGGGAGGAGCGCTGGAAAGGGCATAGCATCTACTTTTTGTCTTGGCCTTGGAAAATGTATGTAGTCTTTTTTTGTTTGTTTACTGTAAGTTTTATGTGTATGAATTTGTTGCATAACTAAATACTGTAATTTAATATAGTATGTATAGCATTTTATCTTATCTCCCTATGTCCATTATTTATTTATTTATTTATTTATGCATAGATCTATCTCCGTTAACTTTAAAAACTTTAAGGGAAATTTTTACGAGCGCTAGTCATGCTTTACTATATGCTTATGCCTGAAATGTTTATTTACTTCTCTAAGTATATTTATTCATAAATACTTGGCGCAATCTATTTTTTATTTGCAAATATATATATATGGGGGGGGGGGGTAGATGTATTTGAATTACACATACTGAGCTGTTTGACCGGAGAAACCAAATGTATTCAAGAAGCCGTGTATACTTGCGGAGCTGAAAACATTCAAAGCGAACTTGCGTTTATCAATACTCATTTCAGTTCAATTTCAAAGATCATAACGGGATTAGAAGAGCGATTATTAGGACTTTGTAGTACATTTGAGCTGTTTGATTCAATAACAAAACAGGCTCCGCCAAGACCAATAGGACAAACATCTTTTCGAAAGGCACAGTCAATAGACGCAAAAAAACCTGGAATAAAATTCTTGTCTAATGCAAATAAGGTGTTCCTGGGAACAACGACGCGCGAATTACAGATTTATCGGCAAGTAACATTGCTTCTTTGAAATACTGTCTCTTAACGATTCGTGACACGGAAGGAACATTTTCGATATACAGTAATGTTCTGTCTAACAAATGCAGGCTTTTGCCAGAAAATGCCGAAAACTACATAATTGTCTAATGTAGCATGAATGCATCATGGATGTACACCAAGTATACGTAGTTCAAGTAATAAAACTTTTTTCTCTAAAGGTAATAAAATTTCTCATTTAAATTTAGCTTTTAATTGGTGCATATTTATCCTTTTTAGTGCATATTTGCATATTTTCAGTGCATATTTTCGTGATTTTTAGCGCATATTTGCATGCATATTTTGCCGTTTTTTAGTGCATATCGATCCGAAGTCTAGTCATTACCCAGGATGAAACATGGTTGTTTTTTCCTCTTTGGTCGTCTGAAGCCCACCTGCGCAGTAACACATTTGATAGTGAGAACGACCTTATTTCCTGTGTCAAGCGATGGTGTAAAAGTCAATCCCCAGAATTTTACCAAAGTGCTATTACATCATGGAAAGAACGTTGGACCAGATGCGTCACAGCTGATGGAGGCTGTATTAAGTAGGCTCAGTTTATAGTTAATTGTTCCAAGTATGCTCACAAAAAAATCCATTCTCCTCCTGCAACAAATAAAAAAAATAGAGACCACTGTGAAAAACTTTTTGAACACCCTTTGTACAAGGGAGTGTCAAGACGAAGGCTCACCCTATATAAGTTTATTTTGTGCTCGAAGTTTCGAAGTTCACGACGTTGCCATTAAGTTTCAAAATATATACATAAATTAGAATTCAAATTCCTTGAGGCCGACCTACGTCACTCTCAATGAGTCTATGTTGCATAACGTTTCACGCGATTATGCACCAGTTTCATTTTCATTCCTTCAGACATGTTTGATTTTCAGTCTTAATTACGTAAATGGCTTGTATATTTAGTTCCAAAGGAAGAACTGACGTGAATAAGTTATGGAATAGACTTTGTAACATTTTCCACACGCAGTGGCGGCGATTGAACATTAAAAGTTGGGGGTAACAGGGTTTGAGAAAAGGTTGTATAACTAATAGGATAAAAACTAGGACTAATAGGATAGGATTCTTTTTTAGTTAAAATGCCGTATATCGTATTTCATATTTTATTAAGTAAATTGACTAGAGCAACGTAAGTAGGTACTAGCCCTTTGTACTCTTAAACAACGAAAGTGTAAGAAGAGATTCGATTCCTTGCTCATGAATATTTTAAAATTCTGTCTGGAAAATTGTGTGATCAGATTATTTAACAACAAATTTGCAAAACAAATAACTAGAAATGATAACATTAATCATAGTAATGAATAATGATGCTTGTTTTGTAAAGTTATATTAAAACTTGGGATTAATGAACAACTTATATTTTTAATTCCACACATGCCATTAAATGTATGTTATTACTCATAGAAAATGAAAGATAGTGAATACTACAAGCATATGCTACGACATTTAAAGAAATATGCAATTGCAATATTAATTTCTTTGAATTGCAATTAAAACGCAATTCCTGTGGCTTTCTTTACTCCACGAGAAGAAAAATAACCAATACGTACTTACGCAATGGCAAATATTATATGGCATCATTTTTTCTATGAACCAGTAATACATACAAAAACTTTACATTTCCAAATGAACCTATATACTTTAAAGGATCACTTCAAAAACGTGGGACAACTCCCCTACCTTGCCTCCCCTAATCGCAGTCCCTGTTCACACACATATGCAGCATAGCATCACTTGATATCTATTTCAAAACGAGAAACTTCTTCCTATTTATCTCAATAGAGTTTTATTCTCAAAGCAATATTGGGTTACTTCTCTAGTTTTTATGTAGCAGACATACTCCTCCAAACTTTCTAATCCTTATTTAAATAAACAAGCGTTCTTCTGTGGCAGAGTGTAAAACATGCATTTGTAGTATATACAATTCATGTTTAATACTTGGTGGGAGCTTGAAATCTTAGGTAGAATTTAACAGTGTTTCTCATAGATAATGTTCCTTGTGGTCTCTAGGTTACACAAAACACTACAAAGAACCTCCTTCGTGGCTAAGCGGTTAGCGTAAACGCCTTTGGCATGGGAAACCCGGGTTCTATTCCCGGAGGGCGCTCATGTGGTTTGGATTCCACGTTAATCAGTAGGTCCCGTCTCATACAGCCTCGCTGCTGAAAGTGACGTTAAACTCAAAACCAACTCAACTCAACAAAACACAACAAATAATGATCAGGTAAATAAATGAGGTATGAAGAGGAAAAGTAGGATCATGTGATGTATTCCTAAGTGTACTATAGTAACACCCGCCCTTACGATAGATTATAAAAGTTAGGTTACGTGGTTATTCTTATATATGCTATTATGAAGCCTAAAATATTGGAAGTGGCTGACTCGTCATCGCCCAGACAATACTACTACAGGTAGAAAAGTGAAATTGGTCAGAATACTCTTTATCAGGGGAGCCAACTTCGGGGTTGCACTGATGCTCGAGCACTCCTTAGAATTTTTGGGAAGTACTCAGCACCAACACAAAAGTGACTAAAGAAAAATAAGTGAGAAAAAGAAGAGACAAGAAATAATGAAAAGGAAAGAGAAACAAAAGAAAAAAGATATTCTCTCACCGTATTCTTAAATAATAGTTGGATCCGATTTTTTCATAGAGGAGAGAGAAGGGGCATAAAGTTTGGGCAGAGATTTTATCAGAGATAAAAACATAACATTTCGAAATTGTGGCCTTGAGAATCAAAAGTTGCAAAATCCTTTTCACTGTAGTCTTTTTCTTTCAAAATGTCAAATTGATTCAGCTAATATTTTCACACTTCTTAAATCACAAATAGTCGGCGTTCAGAATGGGATAACAAGTACTTAGATCAAAGGTTAAAACCTCAGAACCCTAGAACCTACTTGGGTACCCCGCCGTGTTCTCACTCAATCATATATATTTTATGGTGGACAAACACAGTGCTCGTAGGTTTTCTCGGGGTTCTCTTGTTTCCTCCCACTTTCTTCATTCGGTCATTTCATTCATTTCTCATTATCACCGTCTCCTTTAGCCTAGCCGACATTATCGTGGGACGTAAAACTGAAAGATTTCATTTCTAGAGTATATATTGTCAAATGTTTTTAAAAAAAAACATGAAGAAACTCCATTTTTGTTTAAAAATATGTAAAATCGCCTTTTCAGGGGGAATTTTTTCAAAATTTTCTGGGGTAAGGCCCTCGGACACCCAGCTAAGTCGATGGTATTACATACTCCGAAATATAATATCACTCACACTGATTTTCAAATTCAGATTTTAGTTTGAATTAAGTTGTATTATTATGCAGTTACTAATGAAACATTTTCTTGTAAAATACGAACAAACTTATAAGGTGTTATTGGAAAACTTCGCCCGAAGAAAATTCATTCAAACTAACCCTTTGTGGATTTTATCATAAGAAATAACTTATGCTATATACTCTGTATTAGGGTTATTAATGAACTAATTGTTTATAAAATAACAAAATCGTATGTACTGTATTTGAGAAAATTGAAATAAAAAATAAAGAACACTCCAAGACTAAACTGTACCTTACGAATTTTTTTCACAGAAGTGATTTACGGAACATTATATAGAGTTATTAATTAAATATTTATTTATGAAATATGAACAAAATCACAAATCTCTACTCAAAATAGGAAGTAGTTCAAATTAGTCATTTCTGGTTTAAACACTTATTGCCATAGAGGAAAAATGGCGATAGTGGCAGGTGGGTTTCTGCAATCGATTCAGGGTTTCAGTAGAACATATTGCTAAAGCCCGCAACACTTTACCGAAACCAGAAGTAGTTGAAATTGACCACTACTTCCTATTTCAATACAGATTTTCATAGAGCAAAAATGATTAGAGATATCGAGATGCGGTTTAATGCAATTGATTCAGCGTTCCAGGAATAGGTTATATCTCATTAGTTAATCCTATATTCAACCCGGAAGTGGTTCAAATTAGCGATTTCCCGTTTCAACATTTATCACCATACATCAAAATGGTAATATAGCGACAGGCGGTTTTCTGAAATCAATTCAGGGTGTCAAAAATACATACAATCACAATCCGCAACATTACTAAACCAGAAGTGGTTGAAATTTACTACTACTTTCGGTTTAAACACTCATTCCAGAAGAGTAAAGACTACAAGACACACCGAGATGCAGTTTTACTATAATCGGTTCAGCTTCCCAAGAGTAGGATTCATCTTCTCCCTTAACCATCTACTCAATTCGGAATTGGAAATTAACGATTTTGGATTTGGTGAACAAATTATTTTTTCTAATGGGTTCAAAATTTCCAGAAATTTTACACAGCACAAGGAAGATATCTTTATAATATATTTGTTTGATTTAACATATTAACTAAAATGATTCTGGCTCCGTTATTTTAACACTTAAGAATTACCTGCCATCCAGTGGGAACTTCATAAGATTGCTTAAGATAATTTAAATGCGTCTATACTAATCAAGCTACCTAGGATTATGTTTTAGTTTCTTTTGTAGACTTAACTCCATTCTATCACGGTGCTAACTTTAAAGTATTTGGATGAGTGGAGCACATATATTTGTGGACACAAAATTTCCCTATTCTAATACAAGAAATACAAGTACTCAATGATCTTAATTCTAAAGTAGTAAATATAAAACAGTTTTCATTTTGAAAGCATAATATAGTAAAATATTCGAAGATTTCAACTTTTTCCAAACTTTCCGTTATTTTCCAAGCTCGGGGAAAAAACGTATAAAACTGTTTTTTTTTTTTTTTTTACCGAAAATTTCCAAGGCCTTCACAACATAGATTAATCAAATTAATTGAGCTGAGCGAAGCGAAGCTCTTATACTCGGGTTAGCCGTTTGGTTGTCCGCGAACTCCTCCTAGACCGTTTGGCCGATCTCAACCAAACTTAGCACGCTGATAGAGTATGTCATGCTGAGTGACAACATAGGTCGAAATCAAAAATCCGATGTACCATCGAGGAATAATCACCGAAAAACGCTTCCTCCTAGACCGTTTGGCCGATCTCAACCAAACTTAGCACGCTGATAGAGTATGTCGTGCTGAGTGACAACATAGGTCGAAATCAAAAATCCGATGTACCATCGAGGAATAATCACCGAAAAACGCTTCCTCCTAGATCGTTTGGCCGATCTCAACCAAACTTAGCACGCTGATAGAGTATGTCGTGCTGAGTGAATACTATCAAAGACAAATGTTTGAAAAAGTCAGAATAAACTGATTACGTACTTTAAGCTCGACTCGGGTTAGCCGTTTGGTTGTCCGCGAACTCCTCCTAGACCGTTTGGCCGATCTCAACCAAACTTAGCACGCTGATAGAGTATGTCGTGCTGAGTGACAACATAGGTCGAAATCAAAAATCCGATGTACCATCGAGGAATAATCACCGAAAAACGCTTCCTCCTAGACCGTTTGGCCGATCTCAAACAAACTTAGCACGCTAATAGAGTATGTCGTGCTGAGTGACAACATAGGTCGAAATCAAAAATCCGATGTACCATCGAGGAATAATCACCGAAAAACGCTTCCTTCTAGACCGTTTGGCCGATCTCAACCAAACTTAGCACGCTGATAGAGTATGTCGTGCTGAGTGACAACATAGGTCGAAATCAAAAATCCGATGTACCATCGAGGAATAATCACCGAAAAACGCTTCCTGATTACGTAGTTTAAGCTCGCTCAGCTCATTTCATTGCAATCGGGTATATCCATTGCATTCCTAGTATATAGTACATTAAATATGTACTTTTTCATAATATCTTACTCAAAGGTGAGTTTAAACCGCGAAATTCCAGTGTGCACACCGCTGACCTTTAGTACATAAAATAGTATGCACTTCAAGAAATGCAGTAAATTTGTTCTTTGGCACACTTTCAATCACTGCAAATGTTTTAATGCATTGTTCTTATAGAACGTTTTGTAGTGAAAATTTCATGATTTTACCAGGATTTTGTCACTAGAATCAGTAATATACAAATTTGCTGCTATCATAATTCCATAATATGTGTTGGATAACAGAGTTAATCCTTTTTAATAAGTAAAGCTCCTACCATTCCACTCAATATGCATTTGTATGACTGCCAATCCGTTTGTCCATCTTCACGCGCAAAACTTATCCAATTCTAATAAAACATAGTATGTGCCTTCCGTCAAGTTGTAAAAGTAACTCTACTGTTTGGAGTTGTAATCCATCTAGAAAAATGAATAAATGAAGTTGAAATCTATCACTGCATTGAAGGTTTGCGCACTTAGGTGCAGAACAATTTTTCAATATAAACCACGTAAAAATTGCCTCCTCCCTTCCCGGTATTTTAAAAAATAGTTTCACGATAATTGCCGTGAAAGTCATTCGGTTTTGATACATTTTAGTAATTATATATTTTCTTTTTTGACTTTGCCATAATCTCTTGTGTTTGGAGTTAAAATTAGTCAAGAATGACAGAGTGAATTTAGTTCTCTACTGTGCGATGGATTAACCTCCCATTTGATTTAAAACATCTGATCCACAACATTTTTCATTAAAAAAATTTTAGATATTGATATTGATATTAAATATTGATTTTTTGAGGCTTCACAATTATTCCCACTACTCACAAGGAAAGTTCGGGAGAAAGCGCTCTCCTGCAAAGAAAGTAAGTATGCCATTTGAAAGACCAACTCATGCTGATTACAGCAAGCTAATAAAATTCTTGTACGGTTGAGAACTTTTCGAGAGATTCAACGTTAAATGCAGGATTGCACCTCCTAGCGACCTACCGTTATTATGCAGCCTGATGGTTTGAACTTGCTACTGCTTGATCTCTGGGCTCCATTCAAAAGCAAATTATCCATTGCAAAATGGATAACGGATGGCAAAGGCGTAGTGGTTGAGAATATACAAAAAAAAAAAAAAAAAAAAAAAAAAGCACATGATTTGTACAACCATTTGATGTGTTTGGATTCCAACCAATCAAAGATTATGGCAGGAGACTTCTACATAGTATGACACTTCTTCATCTGGACGTTGTGATGTACAGCCACCAGCAAAAGTATGAAGTGCACTAATTCCATTACTTGGGGTCCAGGTCATTTGCAGTTCTGAGAACGCCTGCAAAGATGCAACCCAACTTACACGAAACTTTTCTCGACACTGACAGCAGTTAGTAGCCCTGACCCAGCTGTTATGCAGCTAAAATTGTAAAGTGGGTGACTAACGAAACAGTTCTCCATTCTGAGATGAATCTCTATGGTTCAGAGCGTATTGTCCAATGAACACCATATATTATTCTCAATATTGCTGTGTATGTAATGTATTATTTCGTTACATACTGTATGTTCAGAGAAATAATACTGACCATGCATGAATCAAAAAATGCTTAAAAGTAGATGAAAATATCAAATCTAGAACAACTGCTGGAAATAAATTCGTAAATCACTGTTTCCATTGACATACCTTCTCAAACTCTCCTCATTACAACATCTTTTTCTTTCTGGAGAGGAGAAGACCTTACTTGTCACACTGAGTATGCATTGGAATTAAAATACTTGAAAAAGTTTCAACCGGCCGGGATTTGAACCCGGGTCCGCCGAATAAAAATTCAATGTACTAACCAGTTAACTAGTTAAAATCGTTGCATGTAAGGCTATACACAAGATACTAATGCCCGAGACGTTGCTTATGTATCATAATGACTTACTCGAGATTTTCATCTTTAACTCAAAAACAAGTTATATAGACCCTCGTCAATGAGGAAAATATCAAAAACGTTCTTCACGTTGAGGCTATCTCATTGTTTTTAACGATGGTCCAGATTTACATTACTATTCTTGCTCAACTTAACTTGTAATTTCAAAAGAAGAAAATATGGCAGACATTATTTTGTCTTCCTTGGAATTGTATCAACACGTGTAGAAATAGAAAATTCTATTTTTAACTTCCATAACTACTCATTTATTTTCTTATCTTTGTAGGAGGAATTTGTAGAAGAGTAGTAAAGTGTGGAACTCCTAAGGCAGAGACCCGAGTTCGAATCCCGTTGTGGCAATTATTTTTTCTTTATAGAAGGTATTGTTTACGTAATTGATATTGTAATTCAGTTATTTCTGTATTATTATTATTATTATTATTATTATTATTATTATTATTATTATTATTATTATTATTATTATTATTATTATTATTATTATTATTATTATTATTATTATTATTAGAAAGTCGAGACTTCCCTCCATATTTTATACTATATGAAGTTTTTGATTGAATTTTAAGTCTCTTTGTTGGTATGGAATGTATATGGAACGTATCTAAAATGCTGAATTACTTAAAACATTAACATTTCTAGCAGTAGTAGTGGAAATTTATAAGCAACTGCTGAGAAACAATAACGTTTGTGTTTAATCAGTCGTATTTTTGACACCTACTAACGATATGCTTTACATGTTCATCAATTGTTAACTAAATACGTTACGCTCCCAAACAGTTAGAATCAAGGTTAATACCGCTGACGTCATTTTATAGTTGTGTTTCGAAGTTCACTTTTCTATTGCGAGTGCACTGAAGAAAGTCTCAAGACTACGACCGAGAGAAACTGAATATTTTTCATGTCATCTTACATTGGAAGTTTCAAAACTACAAGTGATAAAAATTACCTTTAATTATCCAATGGGAATCGAACCCAGGACCTGCGGGATGTGAACCCAACGCTTATCCCACTACTCTAAGACATCGCTGTTAATTAAGGAATTTAAAACTTGGCGTGAAGTGTCTTCAGGAAGTCTTACACTTTTACAATTCCAATGTTGTAAAACTCTTATTTACGTCATAAGAAAATACAAAGTATTATGTAGAAACAATAGTCAAGAGAATTCAAATCTAAATTTTCAAACTAAATTGTTGAAAATGAATGATAAAAGTAGTATTTGTGGATGTTATTGCAGCATTTAGATATGAGGAACTTGAACGCCCTACTTAAGCATCGAAGCTAAATGTTACGTGAAACTATAGTTTAAATATATCTCTTCGGAAATGAAATGAAATTAAACCTTTAAGTTTTAGTCTCATAGTTATGCTGGGTAGGCTAAGGGAGAGGGTTATATATATATATCTTCGAGTATTTCTTTATAATTATATTCTTTCACGAGCCATTAATGTACATTGCAGATTGTCGAATTCAACATTTTATCAGTCTACTCGATATTGGGACAATCAAAATCTCTAACCTTTGTCCCGCGAAGACGTGATGTGTAGCCCGCGCACTCAAACGCAGTTTTTATACATATTTTCTGTTTATTGCGTTATTTCGTATGAACGTTTTATTACGTAAACAACCTGAAACTCAAGTTATCCCATGCCAAGAGCGTCGGTGGACCAACGATGGGCAACTAGCGAGCTCTCGGCAAAAATTGGATGCCCTGCAGCTACGATCCTCTGTGGACCCACTCAGGCCCGTATCCAGGGGGGTCTAGGGCGGGCCGGGCCCCCCTAAATTTTTGCGGGCCCCCTCTAAAATTTTCACGGTAGGCTTGCAAATGAACTATAATATAGTGAACTATAATATGGGTGGATCGCCCCCCCTAACTTCAGCCGGGCACCCCTTACATTTTTGGGCTGGCTACCGGCCTGGCCCCAATTTCCGTTTCAAAAATTATACCACCAGCGGCAGAGGTGTGACGAAACGCCAATGAATCACAAATACTCACCCAAAATATTTAAATCGCCTACATGCGTGATTCCTTTACATCAAAGTTAGTCTTTAAAAAAACACTAAAAAAGTACTTCGGAGTGGGCGCGAACCACCGCACCAACCTCGTGATCAATAGGCGGGAGTTTTTCCGACTTAACCACTAGGGTGATGAAGGAGACTTACATGTAGGGGGATAAATCGCTGAGGTATTTTTAATTTAGCCAATCAGAGTGCTCCTTAATGTAAACAGCCTGAAACTCAAGCCATTGGCTTTTACAATCCAAGGAAATCTAAAATATATTTGATATAATTTTGTATATTAATAATTATGGAAAAAAGTTAAAACAAGGATATTTTCAAATTTGACACTTTTTCATATAAATTCCAACAGAGTAAAATTTTAAATTCATATTAGCAACTTTTTAAAAATTGATACAACTACTAAACCTCAGATTTTGATATTTAACTCTTACAATAAGGTTGACACGTTTTTAAGAAAGTCATTTCTGGAAGGACACGGCTTTCATTCTTTTAATTGTTGCCCGCAACATGATACGCAATTGCTCAAGTGGACCGATGGATTCGAAATAACAATATGCAATAGAAAGACTAACTAGAGTCTATCCACTAGAAATGCTCCAAAACATTGTTTAATCGGTTACCCGGTTTGGTACGGTTTAAGTTTCAAATCGAATGTGTCAGTTTATTTCAGAAACCAAACCATAATTGGGTCTCTTCGATTTGAAACAGACACTGTATTGAACTTTTTGAGAATATCCTTATATATCTTGAAACAAAGCCCGAACTATATGAAATGATCTCTTTTTAGATTAAGAAATTGTGAATCTGCTATTTTAATTTTGAAGGAAATTGCGATTCTCCATGTCTTTCTCTTACTAAATTACATGCAACATTTCCCAAGTGTAACACTCCGATTTTGATAAAATTTGGCAGATAGATACTACATATGAAGTAAACGAATATGTGTTTCTTTTTCTGCGGGAAAACGGTTTTAGGGGCAAAATCTCCCCACACAAAATTTTGAAAGTTGATGCACGAAAGGCAAGAAGAAGTGAACCAAAGTGAATGAAATTGTGCACAGATATTGTAAACGTAAAATAAGAGAATACGTGTTTCGTATTTTCCTGGGGAAAACTTCTGGGTGGAGCACGGACCCCTCCAACCCTTTGATCACGAAATATTAAAAGTGTTACTAACAGTATCTCAGAAGTGACTCAATGACATGAAGAATTGCAACGAAATTTTGTGTATGGATAAGACGCAAAAAATAAACGAATACGTTTTTTTTATTTTCTGCGGAAAAACGGTTTTAGGGGCAAAAGCCCCCACACAATATTTTGAAAGTTGACGTACGAAAGGCAAGAAGTGAACCAAAGGGAATGAAATTGTGCACAGATATTGTAGATGTAAAAAAGAGAATACGTGTTTCATATTTTTCTGGGGAAAACGGTTGGGTGGGGCACGGACCCCTTCAAACCTTTGATCACGAAATATCAAAATTGCTAATAACAGTATTTCAGAAGTGACTAAAGGACATGGAAAATTGCAACGAAACTGTGTTTAGAGACAATACACATGAAATAAGGGAACAAGTATTTTTTTGTTTGTTTGTTTGTTTGTTTATGCGGGAAAACTTGGAACAAAGGCCCCCTCCGAAAGAATAAATATTACCGTAGAAGCACAGGAAAAATTGGACCGAAGCGAATGAAATTGTGCATAGATATATTTTATATATAAAATAGAGAATGCGTGTTTCACAAGTGCCCCCATCCCAATTTCCTTCAAATTTGACACATCAACAGTAAGCACAAAAAGTACATCATATTTTGTACTATTTCGGGAGACGCCTTTAACCTTTACAATATTTTCCCGCATAAACAAAAACACGTGTCGATTTATTTTCTTTCTTTGTTAATGTGCCAAATTTCAAGCAAATCCGATGGCGACACTTTGGAAATACGAATTGCCTTATTTTGAATATACAATATCCACACACAATTGTATTCATGCGGTCCACTGCTTCCTGCGCTACTACTAAAATATTTCCTTCTTTTTTCGGAGGAACTCTTGGCTCCAACACTGTTTTTCCGCAGAAACTAAAAACACGTGTTCGCTATTTTTTGAGTATATTCCTTAAACAGAGTTTCGTTGCAATTCTCCACATCCTTTAGGAACTTCTGAAGAATACTTATTTGCTCTTTTGATATTTCGTAATTAACGGTTTGGAAAGATCTATGCCCCACCTAACCAGATTTTTTTTGGGGGGGGGAATACGAAACATATTCCCTCATTTTACATCTACAATATCTCTGTACAATTTCATTCACTTCCGTCCACTTCTTGCCTTTCGGGCGTCAACTTTCAAATATTGGGTGTTTTTTTTTTTTTTTGCCACTAAAACCGTTTTTCCGTAGAAAATAAAAAAAATGTTCGTTTATTTTTTGTAGGCCTATATTGTTTTTACACAATGTTTCGTTGTAATTCTTCATGTGCTGTGCTTTAGGCACTTCTGACATACTGTTAGTAGCACTTTTGATATTTTATCAAAATCTGAATGTTCCACTTGGAAAATGTTACATGTTAGTTTGAAAGAACACGTTAATGGTCAATAGAAAATAGAACCATTTTTCTGTTCGGTTTGGTTTCGCTTAGCCGTTTCAAAACCGGTTTGTATTACAAACCGAAACTACGGTTTACGATACTTCTAAACGTGCAGGTTTACCAGCCTTGACAGTACCGTGGATCCACGCATATATATATATATATATATATATATATATATATATATATATATATATATATATATATATATATATATTTGTGTGTGTGTGTGTGTCGGGTGTTTCAAAACAACACCAACAACGTTTAGGAGGTGATTCCGGACATCATGATATGAAGAAAAGTATATTCATATTCATATTCATATTCATATTTATTTGCCTGTTTATAGCTTACAAATGAGGACAATCCTCAATTAAGCATTACAGTTGTCAGATATGATTTACATTCTCTATATATTATCAGTAAGATAAGTTTCCACAGAGTAATAGCTTTTTTCCAACAATAATTCTAACAGAGTATTTCTGAATATCCGTTTTTCATTAATGTTCTTATACTTTGCTGGTAATTTGTTATATAATTTTATACAATTCATATACACAGTTTTGCTAAAATTTGCATAATTCTGTTGGATAGTATACATATTACAATTCTGCCTAGTATTGTATGAGTGAATCGTATTAGCTAAAGTAAATAAATCCTTGTGCTCGATTACATACATAATTGTGCGATATATATATAAACTAGGTAATGTCAATAATTTATACTTTTTAAAAATATTTTTACATGAGGATCGTTCAGGCATACTTAACATTATTCTAATAATTTTTTTCTGTATTCGGAATGTACTAGCACTTATTCTCGAATTCCCCCAAAATATAACACCATAGTTTATTATTGAAAAAACTTTGCTATAGTATAAGGACATGACAGCTTCCTTGCACAAACTACCTTGCAACCTACGGAATGCAAAGCAGAGTGAACTGAGTTTAGTATTAATGTATTCAACATGAGTATTCCATGTTAAATCTTCATTAACATATACTCCTAGAAATTTAATAGATGGTGTTTGACATAATTCTACAGTGCCTACAGTTATTGGTACAAGTTCATTTCTTTGGCCCGGGAATCGAAATTTGACAATGTTAGTTTTTCCTAAATTCATAGTTAATTTATTTATGTTTAACCAACTAATAATTTTTGTTAGCGTCTTTGTAGTGAGCCTTTCTGCTTCATTTACTGAGTCTCCACTGACAAGAACATTTATGTCATCAGCATACAATGTTGACTTCACACAGCCTAGACTATTAACCAAATCATTAATATATACAACAAACAAAAGAGGTCCCAATATTGATCCTTGTGGTACTCCTTTTGTTACTTTCATTAAAGAGGATTTAAACATTGTTCTTCTGCCATTTACCTCTTTACAGATGCCAACAGTTTGACTACGTTCAGATAAATACGACTTTATCCAATTGTTTGCCACACCTCTGATGCCATAAGAATACAATTTTTCTAGCAAAATACCATGGTCTATAGAATCGAACGCCTTAGATAAATCAACAAAAATACCAATTACATGCTTTCCTTTATTTATATCCATTGCTACATCAGAGATGAAATTAAAGATTGCAGTGTTGGTTGACTTCTGGCTTTGAAACCCGTGTTGACTTGTGGATATTATATTATTTAAAAGGAAAAAGTTATTTAGTCGTGCTTTCATTGCTAACTCAAATATTTTAGAAAAGCACGACAAAACTGAAATAGGACGATAATTATTTAACTCCAATTTACTTCCCTTTTTATACACAGGTGTAACTCTAGCTAACTTAAGCCGCGTAGGAAAAATTCCTGTCAAAAATGAATGATTTATTATATGACAGAGTTGATGTGCAATAAGAAGAGAACTTTCCTTTACAATCATGGATGGCACTTCATCCCAACCTGGAGAGCTGGAGCTTTTTAAGCTTTTTATTATTTGTAAGATTTCCTCTGGTGTAGCTGGTTTCAGGAAAAGCGACTTAGTTATTCCGCTCTGTAGCTTAGAGTTATTTTCTTGATGAGCTATTTTGATTGGGTTAAATGTTTCTAAAGTTAAGAAATATTTATTAAAATGATTTGCAATCTTATCTGGGTTACATACTACTTGAGAGTTTACTTTTATTGCATCAATTCCTGTTGTTTTTACCTTATTCATCTTACCATTAATTAATTTCCACATAGCTTTACTTTTGTTTCTCGCTGCTAAGATGTAATTTGTACTGTGTAAAAGTTTTGCTGTTCGTATGACTCTTTTGTATGTCTTCCTATAGTATTTTACATATTCAATAAATTGAGGTGTTACATCTTTACACGTTTTTAGTTTATCTGATAACTCAAGTAGTTTGAGTTTAGAAGTCCTAATTCCTATAGTGACCCATGGTTTCCCCAACCTAACCTTACTGTAGTTCTTTCTGGGAAACGCAATATTGAAGTGAAAGAGAAATGTATCTAGAAAAAAGTTAAATTTACCATCCGTATCACCAATTTCATATATTTTGTGCCAGGTTTCTTGTGCTAGCAAGTGTAGAAAGTAATTAATATTAGTTTTTGAGAAACATCTTTTTGTTATAACTTCTGATTGAGTAGGTACGAATATTTGAGATGTGTATATTTGCCCTATTATTGCATCATGGTCAGAAAAGCCTGGCTTAAAGATATTCAAAGAGGTAACTGACTCTGTGTATTGTTTACTTATTATTATTTGATCTAACGCAGTTTTCCCTCTAGTTGGTTCTCTGATAAGAGGCTGCAACCCAAACATATCTAATATATTTTGACATTTTGTTTTTTCTCTTGATTGAACCAGCCAGTCAATGTTAGTATCACCACAAATTATTACCGTACTATATTTCTTACACAGAGACTCAAGAGCAGTTTCAAGACTCCTAAAGAATACATTAATATTTCCTGCTGATGACCTATAAATGCAAATTATACACATGTTTTCAATTGAAATAGCAACTATTTCAAAATGCAATTCAACAACGAATTGACTTACATTTATTTCCTTAAAACGTAAATGGTCACCTACAAATATACATACCCCACCATGTTGCCTACTAGCGCGTGAATAGTTTGTAGCCAACTGATAGTTATTTAAGTGTACCATATTCATCTGATTAGCAGATAACCAATGTTCACTAAAGCAAATGACATGCATACCTTTAAGATCCTCTTCAACTAATACATCAAAAAAATCAAGTTTACTAGCTAAACCTTGCACGTTCTGGTAATATACATTTATTACATTGTAGTCACTGTTACCTCTATTGGCTAAGTGCTTGGAATTTTTATAGAGCAACCTGGGTGCACAAATGCTTCCTTTCGGAGTTATAGGCTGCCGAAAACATGAAAAAATGTATTTTAGAGGTCCATAGCTCCGAAACTAGGGATGCGCACGAGACGAGTCGAGACAAGATTTTCCTGACAAAATTCGAGTCGAGACACGGCTCTTCCAATAGAGAAATATCCATTTTTTCGAGTCGAGACAAATTTTACAGCACATTTTGGAGATGAGACAACCACAAATCTTGTCTCGTGTGCATCCGTATCCGAAGCCATGGGACCTACCGTATTCGGGTTAACACTTCACTTAGGAACTAATATGTGCCCTGTCCAAAAATCCATGTTTCAGAATCCTAAGGTACTCACGCAACAATTTTTATAGAGGTAGTTGATGAGTATTTCAAATTATATGCCCGTAGCCAAACTCCCTCTATAAAGTTTATTAAATGAGTACTTTAGGATTCTGAAATATGGATTTTTGGATAGGGCACATATTAGATCCTAAGTGGAGTCTTGACCCGACTACGGTAGGTCCCATAGTTTTGAAGCTATGGACCTTTAAAATACATTTTATTTATGTTTTCGGCAGCCTATAACTCCGAAAGGAAACATTTGTGCAACCAGGTTGGTCTATACTTTTCGTCTTATCTTGGTGTCAGGAATCACCTCCTAAACGTTGTCGGTGGTGTTTTGAAACACCCTGTATATATGTAATTTGCATGATAATTTGCCCCCAGCTATGATATTTTGTTCAGTTGGATTTGATCTATCCATTCATTTAAGCTTATGTCTTATGGTTGGAGAATATTATAGTTAAACAAAAATTAAAGTTTAAGAGTATCGTATACCTTTGTGCTATATCTCATTAGCCGACGTACACTAAGTAGATTAAAAAATGTCCACATTTTTATTAGGATAAGAACTTTTATGGATATTTGTTTAGTATTAAGTCATAACTCATCTTTTTTGTCAAAAATAATACACATTTTATTTTCTGTCATTCAATACTTTAAATTTCTAGAAAAGAAAACAAAAGTTTAAAAAAATCGCGGTGGATGTAAACGCGGTGTAACGTGTTACCATAATGTGCATGAGGTTATTTCCGGTTAAAATTGAAGTTTCTGACACTAGGCGTTGCTATGGGAACAACTGACGCAAAGCGTTGTACACCCAAACGGAAAAGACCTGCGGGTTTCGAAGTGATGATATTAAAAGTCTAAACCCTATGTACACCAAGAGATTACGCGTAACACTGCACACCAGGGAGCGTTAAAAAATGTCCAGCATATAAGTCATTATTGTCTGTCCCAGAAAATGTAATATTCTTCTCGATGTTATAGCTTCAGTTCTCTTAGTTTATAGATAGTACAAAATAAAGAAGAATATTACATTCTCTGGGACAGACAATAATGATTTATATGGTGGATATTTTCACCCTCTCTTGGTGTGTGGTATTACCCGTAATCCTTTGCTATATCTACGTAGGGTTAACTATACCGTATACTGACACCTTGCTAGTAACATTATAAAAAGACTGATTAACTTTGTGTATATATTCCATGATCACTTTGTTCTTAATAGGTGGCTTCATTATCGTACACAATCGATTTTAACATTTACACACACACACACACACACACACACACATATATATATATATATATATATATATATATATATATATATATATATATATATATATATATATATATATATATATATATATATATATATAGGTCTATATAATTTCTGATACAATCACGATAGAGCTATACGTTTGTTATCGGACAAGAACAAATCAAGTGGGTCCAAGTATCGTAATCGCTCAAGAGATCCTACGTGGACAGTCGATCGAAAAAGTTGTAAAATCTTTTCAGGCCAACCATCCTGAGTGAGTTTTCACTGAGTGTTCCTCATTCACATTAGGTAAATGATGGGATGGTACCTAACATAATTGTCGTAAGCCGATTCCTTCCTTCCTCTCCACTTCCCCGGGTAGTGTGATCGCCAAGGAACATCATCCCTCATATGTAATTGGGCTAACATGGCCAGAAATGCCCATGGAACAGAAATCTAATTCCTAATCCTAGTCCTAAGAACAAAATCAATTATTAGAGGAGTCTACCCAAATATTCAAATCTAAGTTGTTTCTTTTTAATTTAATTATAACCAGAAATCTAATAGTATACTATAAGCTCTTTAGCACAAGAAATTGCAAATTACTATGCCTGGCCGGATGGAATTAAGTATGATCATGTGCGGTCAACACACCAGTTGTCATAGCTGTTATTATCTACGTTAGATTTAAGCAATTTTCAACTGCTTCAACATCCAGGATCAACAACGAAAGAAAAATTCGTTGATATTTTGGGAATTTTGTTAGAAATATTTTATTTTCATTTTCCATTGTTTAAATAATTGATTTCCTAAATAACCTATCCAATTGCAGTTTTTTTTTTTTTTTTTTTTTTAGAAAATAGTGAAAATATTTCTGTTCGAACTCATATCCCTCGCCCTATTCATAGACGCTCTAAATTAAATCGTCGTCACTAACGTTGTTTCGAGCACAGTGCCGGCTAATGTTAGTGTTGCAGCGTTGCGCAACGACCAAAGTATTTTTTAAAAAAATATTATTATCAATAGTAGTAAAGAACAGAAAAAATACTTTTTAATACTTGCATATATACACTTTAAATAACATATTTTTTTACTTCTGTAACTGTCCGTTCCGTTAATCCGTTTTAAAAAGCGAAAAATAATCCGTCACAGAGTCTTTGATTTAGTGTTGCAGAGAGCATACAACGACCAGATTCCGTCAGCGCGGCAATTGGAGCAAATGTTAAGTCTCCTTTCCCCTATATCAGAAGTTAAAGGGACTGGTCGTTGCAGTGCTTCTGCAACACAGCACGGTTTCCAGTGAACGAGAAGGTTTTTCACGCTAAATAAATTTCTGAATTTTCTTTCACTAGCAATTAACAAATGGAATTTGTTTTTATGAATTCATTATTTTAAAATTATGGGACCATACTGAAGCAAATCAATATAATGACAATTAAAAAAAGTGATTGCAGAATTACAAAATAAGAAAGAAAATATCTAGTAGAGGAGAAAACAAATGGAAGTAGGACCCGCATTTACAAGTTAATTCTTAGCTTATATTGATAATGAAGGGTTCTTCTACAGTAATTTGTGAATCAAATATTAATAAGTCAGTACGTAGAATCGCTCCCCCCCTCTGTGGATAGTATTTTAGTATAAACATATTTCTTTTATAAAATAAGTATATTTTATACTCTTGATAATTTCCACATAAAACTGTATGATGGGGAACGCCACATTAAATTTGGGACAAATTAGCAATGCTCAGTGGCGTAGCCACGAGGGGGGTCCACCGGCTCCGGACCTCCCCAAAATTTTGAAACGACTAATATTTGTAAACTTTCTTAACGAACTATACTTGTTTAACAGAGAAACGATTGATGTAGGCTAAATATTTTATTTTACGTCTCATCATGTACTCTTCTTTTCTTATAAAAATAATCGTTCTATCATTTTTTCTAAAAATATAGATTACAGTAAGTAAGAATTACTTATCGTCTTTTCGGGTGCAGTATAAGACAGGTTCCATATGATGTAGACGTATTGGACCTCCCTCAAATACTTTGGACCCCTCCCAGTTAACATTTCTGGGTGTAGAACTGGCAGTGCTGTTTGTTTTGATGTTCTTTGGTTTTTTTGGCTTCTGTTACATGCTGATCCTTCATCTGGCGGGCTTAGAGGTTTCCTTTCCAGAACATATCACATTGGTAAGCATTGTTTCGCCTCATGTGGAAGTATATTGTGTTCATCGTGCACTGCGTAACAAGCAAGACGGATGATTTGGAATGTAGTTTTTTCTTTTACGCACATGTGTGTGTGTTGATGTATGAATATGTGACATTCGGAATTAATATACCAGTACCTATTTTGTATCAGCTGTTTTGGTTTTCAACTGAGGAAAAATTTGCAATTAAGGCTTAGACAAAATAAGCAAAGAGCAATTCAGGAGAGTGTTCGAAAAAAAAATCCAGTTTAAATTTACAGGATATCTTATGGCAGTAGTGTTGTTTGCACCAAATACATTTTCTCAATTTATTTTAAATTTTCCTGGATAAACTGTGAATAAAGTATGTTCAATGTACATTTTTTTATAACACTAATCTCTGCTACGAACTCTCTTCAGTCAACGCTGAAGAGGAATTCGGATTACTGTCAGGGACTGAGTTTGCTAGAATGAATCGTTCGCAATAGTCTAGAAAAAATATTTAGTGAATCTACAAAGCTTCTGAAATTAATATTAACTGTACCTATAGCGTCAGCAAAAAACGAAAAGTTTTTTTCCACATGAGAAAGAATTGACACTTTCAAGAAATTGAATGTCTCAAGAAAGGTTATCACCATTGGTTATGCTTTCCATCGAAAAAGACCTGACAATAAGAATACCAGAGTTCAACCAGCATGTATTAGACAGATTTGCTCCAATCAAAGAGAGGAAAATGAACTTACTAATTAATTAAGGTGATTAATCGGATAAAATGTTCTGCATTTTTTTATTTTTTAAAAACATAATTTTATTTAATTTAACATGTCACATAGCATTTGCATCTAAAGTTATGCTGATTAGTCAATGAGTCAACTTTATATCTTCTGCCTCTAATCGTTCGTTCTGCAACACCCAAAACCACAATCCACCGGCCGCCACTGTTCGAGCAACGGTATGTTGCAAGTCATGAATGATTGACTTCAGTGAGTTTCAGTGATTATCTTTCTATGAGTACACTGTAAAAAAAAATCGTTGTGTTATTTCAACGACATGCGTATGTGTTAACACAATTGTATTAAATTATAACACAAACAGGTGGTTTGAACAACTCACTCTCCATTTGGAGTTGTGTGTCAAATGCTGGTAGTTGAAATGACACACAGCCTGTATGTTAAATTAACACAAGTGTAGAATCTTCGGTGTTGTTTTCTGCGTGATCGCCAAATATGTTGGCCATCTAACTATAAAGGCTTATGTACTGAAGCTACAGTCAAACACAGTAGAAAGAAATACTTAAACACAGTGTTCGAAGTGGAAAAAAAGCAGAGGCGGTATGTTTTATCACGATTTTGACTCGTCATACCGGCTATCTGAATGTTAAAATGCAGTGAGGGTATGTTGCCTAAAAGATGGCATTTCTACTTACATAATGACTGGAAACCTTGGAGAGCTTCTCTGTAGTAACGAGGGGAGGGGGATATGGAGAGACTTTGATCCTCTACCAACAACTTTCTGGAAAAAAAAATCTCCTTGTATTTTAGATAATTATACACGAAAATACTCAAAAATCTAACGAGGATATTATTTTTTTTGCGGGAAAACTCCTGGTCCCCCCCCCCACTCGACTGTTGAATATTCCAAAAAACCTGAAGGTCAGACCCATAGCAGACAACCCTAAATCCGCCCATGCTCAAAACACGTCAACAAAGAAACAATTCAATATGGGACATTAAAATATAAACTATATAAACTTCTTTGAAGACACCTCACTTTAAAAACAAAAGGTAGGAAAAAGATAACAAAAATGTCAACTTAGAAATTATTTCTACGTAAAAAATAAAATATTTTTATGTTCAAAGCCATTCGTCAATTACTGTGTATACAAATTGATTTATTAAAGGTATTTAGCGTCTACTTTCCAGTATTGGTATGTTTTAATCATTGTAAACACAGAGGTGGTATGCCTTCATCACTGAAAAACCAGAGGCGGTATGGCATACCACCGCATACCGCCTTACTTAGACCACTGCTTAAACAAATCCAGGTGTTCACAAAATTTCAACGTGCAAATCGCGCGATGTGTTCTCAATTGTTTTACATAATGTTTCTGGAAAAATATGTCAACAGCAAGAAACAACATCGTATTACCGTGTCACTTCTACACTGCACTAGAGCTCACAAGTCAACATCGGGAACCATGTTTCAAAGATGGCGGAAAACCGGTTGAAACACGATTAAGAGGCAAACATACTATAAGGATATAGGTAAGAGTTTTCTATCATTCTTGAAGAAGTTGTTGGTGAAGGTTGTGTTTCGAACCATTAAGAAATACTTCACAACATGTGTGAAGTATTTCATAAAGCTTACGAAGACAGCTTTATGAAAATTTTCTAAACGAAGTGTTCTGTAGTTTACTATTCTTATTTTAAAAGTAGAATCTTTGATAATCGTAAGCATTTCAACACCGAAATAGGTGTCGTACTAACACAGAACTCGAGTCGAACTAACACCAAAAACGGTATTAATCTGATGGTCTGACCTTGAATTTTAACACAGGGAGTGTTGAATTAACACCAAAACGGTGTTACTTATGCGGCTTTAACCTTGAATTATGACACGGATTATGTGTTGAAATAACAAGAAAATGATGTTGGAATAACACAGGGACTGTGTTATATTAATACTTCACATGGTGTAATATTAACACAAAATAATTAACAAACTACACACTGTGTTACTTTCTTCGTGTTGGTGCAACACCACTACAAGTAATACTCAATACTTTTCCCCACACTACCGACCCTGACATGGTGTCGAATCAACACCGAAAATACTAACACAGATCTGAATTTAACACCGCTCAACATCGGTTGTGTGTTAAAAACGTAACACACCGCCAATTGCTCTCAGAAAATTTCATTCCGATATTTGCATGTTGTTGCTTATATTTTTCTACCACACTCCTTTTTTTTTTACTTATGCCAGTTCCAATCAAAACAAACATGTCGGAAGTGACTCTACGTGGCCGAGCGTAGTAGTGAGTTCGGTTTCCAGTAGTGATTATTTGCCTCGGATACAATAGCCAGTAGCAATTTGAATCACACTTTAAGCAGTCGATTCCATCCGGTGCTAAAAACAGGGCACAAACTCCAATCAACCAACTTTTCAACTTATTGTCCAAATTAATTATTTACGTAAATTAATTAACTGCAGTATGCAACACATGCGAAGAGTACTGAAGAAATTACAACTACTAGCAGCCTTTCAGTTTATGTGGATGGTATTGTAATATAAGTTATGTACTGACTAAGAAGATTGTTTTAAATCAGACAGATTATTAACCAACAAGAGGTCCGGACGAAGCAACAGAGTTCCATTATTATTGCCAATTCCCTCTTTTCCTTTTTTTCATGATAATAATTTGGAATCAATTCACCCTTTCTGCCTGAAAGAAAAAAAATCTGAGAAAGGGTATGATCGATCTGTAAAGGAGTTGGCGAGAGACGTTGCTCAATGTGTGAAATCTGTTTAGGGCAAAGTTTCCATCCCTACTTTGTCGTTAGAACGTGTGGTTCAGTTTCTACTTGCTTTGCATGGAAAGTATATAAGAAGTTTTTTAATGTTAGAAGAAAACGAAAGCTTCTGCTAGCTTCCAGAAAAACTGGATAAATTTAAACAAGGTTACACGAAGTCTTTTGATATATGTTCCTGAACCTTCCATGTGCTCATGTGAATTAAGAAAGAAAATACCTAGGAAGGAGTGAACATTTCTGCAAGATCAGAGAATAACACGAGTAGCCAGAACAGAGGAAGTTGACAACGAGGAGAATTTAAAACTAATCATACTCACTAAAAGTAAATCACGAGAGACGACCTGGCAATAGTCTTCTTACACATTGCAAACGAGTACTTATAATGAACTCCAGACATCATCTTCTGATGGCGATGAGTAAGGTGTTGATGATTACTTTGCAAAACAACAGAATATTAGAGAGAAAAGAAGCAAGCAGCAACGACATGTCCTTAGACTTCTCAGTATGCTGGCAGACCGATTTCGAACATCTGATCGTGCAACTGCTTTGATAGCAACAGCTACATTGCAATCTTTTGGAATAATTGATCCACAAAATGCTGGCCAGATGACAGACTGCCTAAAAGTCTGGCGGGAAAGGGAAAATATAGGACAAAAGGAAGTGCTAATGGCCAAAGGAAAGGATCTTAGAGGCTTGTACTTTGATGGTCTTAAAGATCAAACTCTATGCAGGAAAGAGACTGGAAGTCACTGATTTTCAGTAAAGAGATACGCTACTTGTAAAGATGGAGCTAATCACGTGTGGTTAACGAGAACTTCTTCAAGGTACATACCACAAAAGGAGCGGCAATTGGTTCATGAAGTGCGTAATCCAAAATAATTGCTATTTCGCACACCCGGAGAATATATTGCCTTCTATGGTTGACGATTAAAGACTTCACGTCAGAAAAGAGGCATAGAGAAAGATAGTCAACGTAATGGGAATAGCTAGGAATGAGAAGAGTAGATATTATGACAGTAGTATCAGTATGGAGACGAAACAAGGAAGACCAGCTAAAGAAGACAATGAGTCACTTGTAAAAAAAAATGTATGCTACCAAAGCTCAATTTCAATGCAAACGATTACACAGACCTTACTAATTGGGAATCAGTTGAAGTGAGGCATCCTCCAGCGTTGTCTTGTTTTCCAACAAAGAACTTGAAATCTACAATAATAACCGTGAACATCCAGTCATAAAAAGAGCTTTAAAATATTTCTGTCACTTACGAGTACAGAACGCTGCGTGAAACCTTTAACAGAAGCATCTGCAGCAGTTTGTGGCAGAGATGGTTTTATCAGACTCAAACTAAAAATACTGATTTGTAAACACAAAAGTAGAAACAAAGGCAAACTATGCTCTGCAAATAACCAAAGATCTAAATTTGAACATACGTGTATGAATGGTAGGGTGGGCATGGGAGGGACCTGACCGGCACCCACGTCCTCGTCGTGGGTCCTCGGTCGTTTCGCTGAAACAAGCAGAGAAGTGCAGAAAAAATATGTATTTTTTATTAAGTAGATTGTTATTTTGATCAAATTGACTAGTGTGTGATCCAAAATGCGCCTAAATCATGCAGAAAACAGTTCTTAAATTTTATATATTACTTAACTTAAGAAATGTAGGTTATACTTTTGTTCATTTACCGTAGAAACGCAAAAGAGTGATGTATACGGCGGGTTTGCATACTCTATAAAGACATTTTTTTTATTTTTTTATTTTGGCGATTCGCCATCTGAAGATATTCGATTTCAGCGACGAATTTTTTACAGTATTTTATCAACATCAATTGACAACTTTTTCGCACTATTGCGTTTTCGATATATAAAAAAGTGATTTTTCGCTCCGCCCTAGTGTCTATAATTCAACTAGTGATCAGTGTATATTGTCTTCCTTTTTATAACTACAAGACTTTTAAGTTCAGCAGTTTAATAGATGCGCAAAAGAATCCAAGCACAAGCACAAGTGAAATTGTGAAAATCATGAAACAGGATATGATGGTATTTACCGTAAATAGGATACAAAACGCACCTCAAATAATTCCGGTAAGTATATTTTCCTTCATTTTTAATAGTTAATCCCTTGTTTCAATTACCATTTTTATATTTTCCTAAATTCATATTTTCAATCATTAATAGATAAAACTTTAAGGTACGTGAACTTTTGGTAACGCCAACGCGGAGAAAGTGATCGCTTATTACATAACCTAAAATATTAGAAGTATAATAAAGAAAGAATTATACATTTACGTTTATTGGCATAGGAGTCATAAGGCAAAAACTAAATGCTGGGAAAAGTTTTAAGATGGCGTACTGCTTATTTAAAATGGCGGGAAACCAACAACTAAAGTTTTCTGACTGTTTTAGTGTAATATCAATACATATAACATATTCTAACAGGTTTAATCTTTAAAAAAAATTTTAAGATTGATCGATTTTTATCGTAATTGCACTGGGCTAGGGCTATTTATTCAAAAAGGCGGAAAACCCGCAACTGGATTTTTTTTTTTTTTTTTTTTTGCAGGATAACAACATCAGTAAAACATATTTCAATAGATTTCATCTTCTTTTTGAAACGTTTATCTCAAACACTAATTTCAATGGACATATAGGCTTACATACAGAAAGATAGTGCGAAAGTCTACTTTCAGAGTTCTTGCGCACCCCCTGCCGACGCCACTGTTTACGAACTATTTATTAAACTAACCGGACTTCCAAATTTATTGATACTTACCGGAAATTGAAATGAAAAGTCATCTCAAATCACTAAATAGTCTCTCTTTTTCTTCATGTTAAATGATTCATTCATATGTTTCAACAGAAATTGTGCGTAGTTCAATGACGTTTGAAGCTTCATTGTGTATCTCTGATATTGTATATAGTGACAATATATACATTGTTTAAAACTTATGAAATTCCTAACAACTTTTATTCGAGCACTTTTTTCATATTTCTACTCTGTTAAGTTGTATGAGGCAATGAAAAGATTATGTCCCCTAATACAGATCCCAATTTTTCACTTTATCCTAAAGTTATGCAAAAATGGTTACTCGGAGAAAAGTGATATTAATTTGTTACATTGCCTATAATATTAGAAGTATAATACAGAAAGAATGATCCTTCTACGTTAATTAGTTTAGGAATTGTATGGCATAAACTAAGTGCATGTGAGAAATCCAATATTGCAGACTATTTATTCAAAATGGCGGAAAACCTGCAACTGGATTTTTTGGGATTTTCTGGAGGTTAATGAGGAAGAGATCACGAACAAATTCCAGAAGGTCCCATCTTTTTATTCTAAATGTCTACCTCAAACCTTATTTTGACTCTACTAAAAACTAATTTTCTTCTGAAGAGATGTTGAGTATAAAGTATTTTTAAAACACAATAGAGGAGTCGGAAGACTCTTTTAAATGGGGGGGGGGCACGGTGGCTCAGTGGTAGAGCGTTCACCTCTGGTGCATGGGGTCCCGGGTTCAAACCCTGCTCCCGCCAAGTGAACTTTGTGGTGGACAAACACCGTGTGCGTGGGTTTTCTCGGGGTTCTCCCGTTTCCTCCCACTTTCTTCATTCCACCACTTCATTCATTTCTCATAATCACCGTCTCCTTTAGCCTAACCGGCATAACCGTGGGACGTAAAACTCAAAGATTTCATTTCATTTCATTTTCTTTTAAATGGGTCGCACATCCCCACAAAGTGATTTGAAGAAAATAAAATATAGGATTGTGATATTTATTAAAGTATGCATACAGAATGAAAACTCTGTACTTCGAAAAGTGTTAATTTGAATTATCAAAATCTGTTAAAGTAAGTAGCTATATTCTAAGTTGAGTAATATCTTGTAAAAATTGACATTCGTGTGTTAAATTTGTAATTTTTGTTGCAAATTTCAACATTATCCTCAGATAAGCATAATGAGAAGGGGATTTCTTCAGCTAAAATGGCGAGGAGAGGAAAGGTTTAATGTTTAAAAATATAATAATAATAATAATAATAATAATAATAATAATAATAATAATAATAATAATAATAATAATAATAATAATAATAATAATAATAATAATAATAATAATGTGTTCTTCACGAGACAAGATGAGATACAATTTTCGCGTCGACATACAAAATTAGACACAACTCTTCAAATAGAAACAGATATTATTTCGAGACGAGACTGTACTTTCAGCAGACTTTCTCAAGACAAGACAGCTCCAAATTTTGTCTCGTTAGCAACATTAATAATAAAGAAGAATAAATGGATTGATTAGTTACATATAACCAAAATGACAGCACGTATACTTTTAGTCTCTCCACACTACTCAAAGCTGAACCCCTGGTGAATCCCCTGCAATATTACAGACTTCTTAATACTATAAACGAAAAAACCGTACTGTGATACTCACCCTGGAATACGTTGAAGATGTAAAACCTTCCCTGTTAATCACATTCACCCACTTCGTTTTTAGGCTTTCTTTATCAGGTAACTTAAAAATGAATGTTTGGTTCGATGTTATAATTTCCCTTACAATAAGGTTCTATGCATTGATGAAGCATATTCAGTTAATAAAATATCATTCCTCACACAAATACATAAACACTATACTTTTAAATCTTCAACATATTATACCTAGGCAGTTACAATTGATACAGACAATATTACAGCACATATTACCACATGAAGGTAAAAGAAAGTCCATATTACAAAGATCGAAAATACAAACTGATTAATAACTAAAAGAGACCTTAGACAGAAATGGAATTATCTTTGGAAAGACATACAATAAATAACTTTACAACACATCCCACAGGGTGACAGTGAAGTTAAAATTTTTGGACCAGACTATTTGTGATGACCTCAGAGGTCTTTCAGAATCCAGCACTCTGGCTTTGTCTCTAGGTGGTGTTGGTATGGTTGACTTAATCGACAGATCACTGTTGAACTCGACACAGAATTTTCTTTTACTCCTTTTAATGATCTTCCCTTCAAGCAATATTATTTTGCGATGAATACCTGCCTTTTTCATCATAGGCATTTTCGTGTCTATGTTGATGGTTGGCTTTACCTCGACTATTCTTCCTTTACAGCTGCAACTCGTGTTTCTCCTCTCTCCGTTCGAGACCAATATGCTTCGTTTACAGTTTGCTACGTAGAATACGAGACATTATTGTATGTTGCTAAGTCGAATACACTAACGCTTTTCGGCCTCTCATTTCTCATCTTAAGTTCAGTTTATTTTGACCCACTCAGTATAACTAGAACCTTTCTATTTCAAGTGTGCCCCTTCTGGCGCTGCTGTCGATGTGTATTTTCCTGTACCTTCCTCGAAAGAGGAGGGAAAAGATGCTGTTTCCGAGATCCTTTAATGGTTGGATGCGGACAGGATTGCTACATTGAATTAGTTCGCGGGCTTCGCTGTGCACTGTCTTATTATCCATTCTAAGTAGTCTACGATCTTCACTCGTCAAGACCAAACGATTGAATGGCAAATTGGCAACAGAGCAGAGGTCATTCACCTCTTTCCCCAAAGCAAAGGGATGGTTTCAACCATAAGAGGGCGGTTGGGGTGAGGCAGAAGTATATTTCACATATTTTCCGAGTTCACACTTAAAATAGAAGGCTCTACTTAGTAATAATAAATTAGTGCATTAATTTACCTTTTGCCTGCTTCAATATAACATAACTGGTTGCAACTCATTTACTTCCTGTAAATTTTTATTAAATATATATTTAGGAGGTCAGAAAATTATCTTTGTAGGAAAGTCAGCATAGTTATTGTTACACCATCGGTGAAATCTCAAAATCTCTAGTATTCTTCAAATGGCCCCCACAGACTACAGAAAACTATTCTACAGATCAAAATAAAATAAAAATATTATTCAACGTATATTGAAATACCCTTTGAGGCCTATTTCAGGTACTGGGGCCATCCAAAAATGTCACAATATGACAACTTTGTAGATGCAATTTGAACCATTGAATGAATTAGTAGCATTGTATTACGAACCCATCAAGTAATTACATCTATTCTTAGATGGCAGATGAAGTCTGTAACTTTGATACTAACCACCTAGATGGTTGAATGGCAACTGAAGAGAAATTGCAAAAATCTCAAAAAATGTATGGAGTTATACGAAATGCTAGCCATTCTAAGTAGCCTACGATCTTCAGTCGTCAAGACCAAACGATTGAATGGCAAATTGGCAATACAGCCGAGGCCATTCACCTCTTTCCCCAAAGCAGAGGGATGGTTTCAACCATAAGAGGGCGGTTGGGGTGAGGCAGAAGTATATTTCACATATTTTCCGAGTTCACACTTAAAATAGAAAAGTGCATTAGAAAAAGCAATGCTTCTAGTATATATTTGTGTATTACTTTGCCCACTGTTGTTATTAACTATTCCTACAAACGTGAAAAAGTAATGGTAAATGGTTGAGCTCAATTACACTAATGGAAGGGTAATGGCACTTAGCAACCTCCATAATAGTAAATTAATATCAATTTTTGTACCTTGCAGAAGTCATATTTTTCACTCATATTTACTAATAATCATGTATATAGATAAAAAATAGACAAACGTTTGGTCACAAATGTAAATACTGGACGCTTATTAACTGAAGCAACTTTGTATTCTTCATCTGTCCATCACAAACAATTCTTAGAGTAACGAACCTTGCAATTATTACAGATTTTATAGCGGATATATTAGATGTAGGTAACTAAGTCGATGTAATTTATATCGACTTTGAAAAGGTCTTTGATAAAGTTAATCACAACATAGCCTATTACTAGAAAAGTTAAAGTTTTTTCACTTTTTCCCGCCTTTGATTAAATTCTTCTGGTCATGCCTATCTAATTGTAGACAATCCGTTCTTTTAATGCATACAAATCTAAAGATTATATTGCTTCCTCAGGGTTCAAACCTAGGACCATTGTTATTTCTCTTTAATGACTTATCTGACTGCATTCCTGATAATAAAAAATTACTATATGCGGATGATCTGAAGATATTTGCTAACATCAATTCTCTGAACGATAACATAAAACTGCAGCAAAGTCAAGATCATATTAGTAACTGGTGTTCTTCTAATATCAACTTGGAGTCAATGCAAGCAAGTGCAAAGTGTTGTCGTTCACTAGAAGCAAATCACCTCGTAACTTTGATTATGTAATTACGATCGTAATAACTATGTATAGTAAATAGACATGATCAGTTAAGGATCTAGGTGTTAATTTTAATTTATTTATTTATTCATTTATTTATTTTGCCGGTTTTGACTTACAATATGGAGAGTATCTCCTATAAGTTCTACAGTTGTCATATGTATATAAATGCAAATTGTAATTACAACTTATTACACCATTTGTAGTACAAAATTATAAACAAACATCACATGTTAAATTTGTTACATCATTACATCATATTCATACATCATTATCATTTGTAAATTCCTGAACTGAATAATAATGTTAAGTTAATGTTTGACAGTCACATTGTAAATACTTCTGTATAACAAGTGAAGCATTCAAGCTGTTAAGATTCGTAATTAGAACAGGAAAAGAATTTAAGAGCTGTTCAGCATTAGGAAAGTTGTATATACAATGTATATGTTCGTTCAAAGTTAGAGTATGCTTCTACTATTTGGAATCCGCCTCAATTAAAAAATCGTAAGCAATTAGAAAGAACACAGAGAAATTTTTGAAACTTCTAACCTACAAAGAAACGCACATTTATCCTACTTACAACAGCTATAAAACCACCCTTTGAGAACTTTCATCTTCCAACGCTAGAACAAAGACGTCTTACGATTGATTTATTATTCATTCAGAAAATAACTCAAAATATTTTGGGCTCCCCTGACTTAGTTTCATCATTGAATTTACATGTTCCCAGGGGTGTAGCTTGTGGGGTGTAACTATCCCCAGGGAAGCTCCCCGCTGTTCGAGGGGGGCCCATTTTAAGACAAAATTTTCTTAGTCCATATACGATACGAGCACGAAATTATAAATGGAGCATCAAACAGATTCACTACATTATATAAACAAAACAGCACACGAAAGGTAAATAAAACAAAAATGAGCCGTTGGCCCATTTCAGTAAAACATGTCTAATATTAGGGACCCTAGAAACAATATTTATTCGTATGGCTCAGAGATTCGTCAATATTGTTCCCTTCATTAATATGTCATGTATGGAATGTGCCCAGGGGCGTAACTAACGGCCCCGCAGACCTTGCCGTGCGGGGGGCATAAAGAGTAAGAGAAAGATGGAAAAAGATTGCCCAAGGATTGGAAAAACAATTTTTTCTAGGGGTCCTAAATATGCGTATTAATGCTTGCCCCCCAGAAAAAAATCTAAGCTACGGCTCTGCATGTTCCTTCATTAAAAACACGTAAAAATACTTTTCTCTATTACTGTAAAAAGTCAAAAACTAATATATTGATGAAATCACCAATCTGGAGAACAACAGCTTTGTATGATGAATGTATGTAAATAACAATGAATTGGATAGCTATATGTAATATGTCTCCTAAGAAATTTAGAGATGCCGTTATCAAGAGTTCCGAATATATGATTATGTAATCTTCAACACTGTAATTGCGTTATAGCTTGTTGTGTTGAAAATAAATAAAACATCTTATTCGATGTCCTTATCTTTCTAATCAATTACAGTTTTACAGTCAGCTTCAAAAGCTTCTGTATTGTGGTAACATATCTTTGGCATTTCGCACATAATATCTTAATAATAAAGTAGCTGGGAAATACATCTCAGACTGAGTGTCGTCATATTTTGTTCTGTTTTTTCATAAACATTAAACAGTTTGCCTTGTAATAATTACGAAATAATGAGCAGATACTACCATTATATCTGTAGAAATTGCAAAACTCTAGTTGAAAGTCCACTTATCTTACAGTTTTTGATTGTGGATTAATTCGGATGTAGCTGACATTTGCATGCGAGAACAATCCACAAACATATTTAACTAATATATATATATATATATATATATATATATATATATATATATATATATATATATATATATATATATATATATATATATATATATATATATATATATATATATATATATATATATATATATATATATATATATATATATATATATATATATATATATATTAAGTTTCAGATGTATTTAATTTTGATTTTGATTGATATGATATTTTTTTCTCATTAGTCAATATGATAAAGACAAATAAACGGAGGGCAAAGTGACAAAACTGGAGAAGCAGGTAAACTTTAAACTTAGAGATTGAACCAGACTCTGTCTTACAATAGAGTACTTTTTTCGCTGTTACTGTTGCAACCCTAAAGACCCATCAAAGATTTCTTTTAGGTGTTGGCACGTGGGGATTTGCACATTCCTAATTTTTTCGAAGATGTCATACTTTTGCAGTGAAATATGATTTTCTCAAAATGATTACTTATGTTATCTCTTAATAAAGTAAGAAAATTTTATCCTGAACACTTAAGTATTTTACTTCAACCCAGTGGCGTAGGCAGAATTTCATCAAAAGGCGAGTTCAAGGACTCAATCTCATATCCTTTCAGGACAATTGTAATATTAATCTTAATATTTTTTTGCTTTCTCATAAAGTATTGTTTGTAATTTGAAATCCTTATAACAGATATCATACATGCGGCAACATATGGTGAGGTTACAACCCAACCGTTCACCTGAGCTAGGCAGCATTTAATGAGACGTAATGTGTGTAACGTGTTGTGTGATCCATGTCAAGTTGCCAAATGGGTAATCGAAAAGAACAGCGAACCTATGTTAAATTTTGTTTTAAATTTGGAAAAGCGGCTACAGAGATGTACGAAATATTGTAAGTAATACTCGATGTATCAGTGAATCACATAACGACTTTTCAGTGGTTTGGACGTTCCAAGCTGGCAGAATGTCCGTGGGTGATGATTCCAATTCTGGTCGGACGTCTATGAAACGAAATGAGGAGAAAATTGACCAAGCCAGTGTACTTGTAAGATCAGTGTCTGTGAAATTCCTGGGGAGTTAAAATATTTATATCGGCTCAAGTCACCAAATCATGTACGAGAATCAAGGATTCCTATACGTACCTGCGAAATTGTGCCGAAGTCTCTCTCACAAGACCAGAAGGAAACTTGTGTCACAATCAGCAGATGACTGGAGGAAATAGCTGCCAATGGTCCGACATTCCTGGCCATTCTCATCACAGGGGATAAACGATGGGTTTACGGGTACAACTCTGAAATCAAGTTAATGTCATTCCAATGGATTCTTCAGATCCAAAAAAGGCAGACTTTTTTTTTCATTTTCGTGATCTTGCATCACGAATTTACTCTGCATGACCAAATCGTCAATAAGAACGTCTATACAGATGTATTACAAGAGTTATGCGATTCCGCTCATTGTGAATGGCTGGACAAGTAGGCATCTGAACAGTGACGTTTGCACCATGACAATACTCCGCGTCTCACTTTAGGAATGGCGTTTGAGTTCTTGATCAAAGTCAACATCCCCGACGAACATCATTCCTCAACTCACCTGATCTACTTCCGTGTGAGATTTGCCAGTTCACTACACCGAACTCTACCTAGAAAGGGAAACAATGTGACAGTTCAGGACATCTAAGGTAGCACGACAAGAAAACTCCGACGCATTCCAGAACAGGCGTTCCAGAATTGCTTCGAGCAATGTTGACAACGTCTGAATCAGATGTAAATGCAACAGGAAACTACATTAAAGAGGACAATAGGTGGAATGTCGTCCCCATCGTCGTTTCTGGCATGTAAAATTTGGAGGAACATCAAATGAAGTTATTTAAATGCTAGTACCTCAGCGGAATTTTAGATTATGTCACGTCAATTTTTTTTATTTATTTAGTAAACAGATGTCCGTAATAGACTGAACAAAATTAAATTATCTCCCAGCTATTCATAATATATTGAACAATAAAATTTAAAATAATTCAACACGAAAAAGCAAATTCACACATACAATGACGTAAGGAATATAAAATCATCTTGATGCACTTTAGATACCTATTTTTTAATGGTGATTGGATCAAAGATCGTCGTGCGACGATCACTACTTGCAATAAATCTGTCTGCTCACTCGTCTAGGCTGAAAAGGTCAGTAAATCACGATGTAACAGATGATAACACAATTCAATCTCTCTTGTGTCATTGTGCTTCTAGTCTTCGAATGGAGCTAAAGCTCCATTCAGCTTCACATGAAGAAACTGGCACCACAATCAAAAGACGCAATAAGTTTTCAACGTTTTTAAACATAGCCTGAACTTTTGGTTCCATTTCTCGTAGTACTTTGCAAGCATGACTGACACAAGACACACCAGTCTTCTGCTAAAACATTTTCATCTAAAGAGAAAATGACGCTACATCTATTTCTGGATAATTTTCAAGTATGTCAGCTTGTTCGACCACACCTGATATCAACGAATCTTCTAGTTGCCGAACGCGCAGGAAATCCGGCTGAGTAAATCTTGATTCTAGACCTTTCACAGCTGCATCAATGATGGCATAATTTTCTTTTCTAATGATGCATTGACATCTTCAGGAACCCAATCTTCTACCGGCCCTGTGTACTTCCTTGGTACTCTCTTCATTCTTACCAATGAAATGGGATTCAAATTATTTTTTTCTACTTTCTTGATTAGCTTCTTGCATTATTTTATCAAAACATTCTTCGTTGTGGAGGTTCTGAATATTTCCTGACACGATTTCAACACCTTTAATCAAGCCTGTTACGGTTTGTTTCCGACTATGGAATGACTTATTCAGAAGTTCCAGGATGACAATTATTTTCTGTCTAAATAATAGACCCAATAGCATTATGCCAGTTTCGAAATGGGTTAGAAGACCTGGAGATCTTGTAAGCTCTATTTCGGTTTCAGAAATATCCTGCAGAGTTTTTGGTATAACATCATACTTATCTAGAATTTCTCGAATCTAGAACCTCTGCATAACCATCTTATATAAATAGGACAAAGTGGTTAGATTCAAGTACAGCAATAAAATTTCCTCGTGCTATAACTGATTGAGAAAATAAGACACCTAACTTATGAACACATTGCATTGCATTCATGAGCTACCAAATATTACCCTGAAGGACTATTACTCGACTAATGAAGGAGGATAAAACTATTAGGCCTACATTGACATTGTGTTATAATCCAATGGTACTTAACCTTCTTCTAGTCACTTTCCCCTTTGAGACTATGATTGGAGCTTTGAACCTTCTTTCAAGAAATATGGACTTAAGTATAAGTTTTCGTATACTTTATTTTACAGCAACTTGATCGTATCATACATAATAAATTACTACTCTGCTATTTAATACTAATAATACTCAAGCAGCACTGTAACCTAGTCCAACCTGTGTATTATCTTCAATTCAATTTGTTACCTTTCATCTTATCTTCATGGACCCCCTGAGACACATCAAGAACTCTGTTATGATCGTTTCACAGCCTGAATATTATATTCCAAATAAATACAATAATTATTATTTATATGTTATTCTGTGGTTAGAAAATAAATTAAATTATAATAAAATATTGAATATTTCGTACTTCAAAATATTGGGGGGACGCGTCCCTCCCCGCCAGAGACGCCTGTGGTCGTTCCTATGATTTTTACACCAACAGTCCAAGAAATAAAAATTAATATACCTTGTATGATACCTTTTGCTTTTGAAAGGAACGTTAATTTGAATTTAATGCGATGTCTCTTTGAGAATGTATGTGTACTACAGTTTTATTTATTTTTTGAAATAATGTTTTTAGTTAGTGAGAGAAATGAAAAAGAAAAGGTAGCATTTTAATGGCATGTCTCTGCAGTCTCAGAATTGCTTATATAAAGTTTTACTGATCTCTTTTACAAAGTCAATAAACATTTAACATTTGCAAAGTTAAATATTCGTGCAATAAGTCAAAAGGTATGAACAAGAATTAATATTGCTTAAAATTATATTAAATAATTATCTTTCATTTGGAGAAGGAAATCCCGTCTCTATGTCTTGTTATCTGAATGATACTTGTATAAGATAAGATTATGTTTTACTCGCGACACGTTGCTTTAACTATAATATTATATACTACTAGTAAATTTCCCTAGGGAAAAATCGTTCTCTGATGTTTTAAAGCAAATCTTGATCATATACAAACACTGCACTTACTTCTCGTAACAAATTTGTGAAGTCTCCAATCACTCGGGAACTAAAGGTTTCCACTCATAGGCGACCCCCGATGCGCACGAGACAAGATTTGAGACTGTCTCGACTCGAAAATGTGCTGTAAAAGTGATGTCTCGACTCGAAAAATATATATTTTTCTATTGGAAGAGCTGTGTCTCGACTCGAATTTTGTCAGGAAAATTCTGTCTCGACTCGACTCGAACGCATCCCTAGGCGACCGCATAGTGCATGCATGGGTGCAGCTACACCAATATTAACTCCAATCTTCATTTTTCCTACAATTCATTCAGTTTTAAATTGGATCATGTTGCTCAATATTGAAAAGTCGATTTTGAAAGACCTCATTGAAACATTTAAGGCCACGGTTCCATTCAATAGAAGAATGTCGTTATAAAATCTCATCTACTAAGTAATAAACGCTTATACCTTGTTCCGAGAGATCATATGTTTACTACCTGTAACTGTAAGAATTTCTAAACACAAAGATAGTTAAACTAAAATTTACTGTTCCTGTATAACTGAAAAAAAAAACTTACAGTTATGTCTGGATATAACAAACGGTTCTGCAAACTCGACGTATTTTAACAATTGATTCTAGCAAACCGATGTGAACCGTCTGAATGGCACCACTGTAATGCACTGGAGGAAACATGAGAACCTCGAGAAAACTCAGGTACATAGTGTTGTCCATCACAAAGTCCACTTGTCGCGAGCTGGAATCGAAGCAGAGACCTTGCACACTCTTCGTTATACAATAACAGAGAATTAACAGTTCAATTTACATTTGATATTTAATTATATGTAGACTTAAGCTTCACTTATATATGGGAACATTTGACATTAGGCGTAAGCCGAATGTTAAGAACTGATAGAAATTACATTTAACCCATTTGAAATTAATTTGTCGTCTGTCAGAACTTACCTAAAAATCAATACTTTAAGATAATGTCTGTTAGAACAGTTCTTTTTCCTATTTGATCTTGGTCTCCATCCACACATTTTCATTTTATTTTCTAATTGTGAATAAAGTTTCAAATAGTTCCAGTGCATGATTAGAGAAAACATATTGTTCAAGTTCTTCGAAACATTCAACAGCTCTCATGGATGACTACTTTTCGTGTAACGATTTCAAAATTATTCTCTCTCTTTTCTTTTCTTTTTCTTTTTTTTTTCGTTCTTCCCCTTGAGATAAATCTTCATTTTTCGGCGTTGACTTTTTTTTTTTTGGTCAGACCTACTACTCCACCTCTCTGCACAGGTTATAATTCCTTCACATTCTCACTCACTCTATCTCGACAAGAAAAATAGGAGAAATAGCTGTCCACATTTCTCAGAAATGGGTGTTGAATATCCAAAATAGCGAAGTGAAAAAATGAAATCTTTGAGTTTTACGTCCCACTTTTATGCCGGCTAGGCTAAAGGAGACGATGATGATGAAGAATGAATGAAATTATAGAATGAAGAAAGTGGGAGGAAACGGGAGAACCCCGAGGAAACCCATGCACATGGTGTTTGTCCAACACGAAGTTCACTTGGCGCGAGCTGGGATCGAACCAGGGAGCCCATGCACCAGAGGTGAACGCTCAACCACTGAGCCACTATTAAACTTACAGAGAATGCTTTCGAAAAAATGTAAAAATAAATAAATAATAATACACTAGAATATTTTAGAACGTACACAAAAATTAATAAAAACACTCTTGGAGTTCCAGCAGGACCCCGCTTGATATCGGTGACGACACCAGAGGGAACAAGGGAGCGGCAGATTCCAAGATGCTAACACTGCCCCCCTTCCCCTTCCCAGCCGTGGTGTATTTAATGTAAATCAAGTATATAAAACTATTCTTTTAGGTACACAAAAGTAGCTGCCCTCAGAAAATGTTTTTGCCTTTCCCTTCACAACAAGTAAAGCTGACGTCGTCATTGCTTCATATATCTACTAAGTTCCAAATCTGGAATGTTAAGTTGTTGTTGTTGTTGTTGTTTTAACATGCTTAGAACACTGAAAATTGTTGAACAAAATAAGCCGAAATATAGTTTCAAACACCCAGAAAAACTAATTTGAGTAATGTACCGCAACAAACAATTCAGAAAGGGAAGAAAAATCATGGGATATTTCGAGAAGCTCAGATTAGTAAACAATGTTGACAATCTTAGTTTGACATGTTATGGGTTAATTCCATATTAATTACTCGAATATAAACACCCCTCAAGTATATGCGCTCCGTAAAAATTTGTCAGTTTTGAGAACCCGTTCAGTGTGCGAAAACAAGCACCTTCCTATAAAATGACTAGAGAAAATGAACGCAATTACCAAACCAACGACTCATCGTTGGCTACAATTTTTAAAAGTATTTTTTCGGATAAAGGTACTAGTAGTGTCTACAGTATATCCATCCTGAAAAGTATTATACTTCAAATATGCATACTAGATGAAAAACAAAATAAGCTATCAATTATATCTCATCATCATTATCATCATAGCTATTCTGTCATCATTGGCAGACCACTTGCTGCAACTGAGAAACTTCCATATACCACGGTATTCAGTTAACTCTTTATTTTCACGTAGGCTTTTTCTGTTTTAATACTGTTCATCAACTATAGTTTCATTCGCCCCTCCCTCATTTGCCTGCTACCATACCAGCTAGCACTTCATATTGCAAAAATTCTCATATCATTGTTATTGTTTACAATTTATTATGAAACCAAATTAAAGAGCATCTTCTCATATTTCCCGTTGTTTCTACCATTTGTCCAAAAAAGTATTATGCCAGCTTCTTCACTGATCTTTTCTGCTGATGTATCACCATAATTAATAGAGCAACCCACGTGCTTTATTTTTTTCCAAATTATGCTTTATTGTTAATTTCAATCATTGTTTTACATTAATCGTGTATAATGTATAATATTTACTATATATACATTGCGATATATAGTGAATATACTATATATTACTATACTATACATTATATTAGTATACATTACTATATATACTATATTTACTATATATATTCTAAATATCTCGATCTATTTATTAATATTTTATGCAACCAGTTTCTATCATATTTAATGAACTTTCCATTTAATGCACTGTAAAGAGATATACTTGAGTCGAGTCAGTTTTTGTATCACTTGTGTGTGCCTTAGAGGTAGATATATACAGAAAGGGAAAGTAAAAGATGCCACCAAAAAGTACAGAAAGTGCTCAAGTTCAAGATGTACACATAACAATATAGTGTGTAATTCTTGTGCACTTTTTGTACATTTCGAATCATCTTACATAACTGCACATTTGCACTTAGAAGAAACCTATTGATTATTCATTGTTGGCGGAAAGTTTTCTTCTTCTTTTCCATGTTTCTTTTCTCCACTTTAAAGAATTACACCGAAAAGTTTACAGAAATGAAAAGAAGCTTTTCATTGTTGCATTGTTATGTTCTCAAAGATTTTGCATCGTAAATATTGGTTTTAAGAAATATTAATACAGTATGCTAAACTAGCAGTTGAGCAGAATTTTCCAAGAACTATCTTAATAGAATTTTCCAAGAATTGTGCTATACAGGGTAGCCCATTTTAATCTTTCCACGGAAATATTTCGAAAACGGTTGGACACAAACGAACTGAACAAAAACTCAAATAGGAAATACCATGGGGAAATCGAATGGTGATGTCGCGGTGCCCTTAGGGCCGCTCTTTAAGGAGGTCCGGGGCCAAACTTTAAAATTTTAAATGGAAACATGGGGCGAGTAACACCTTGTTCGATAGATTTTTAAAAACTAAAAAGTGATGTGGCAAAAGATTTTTCATAACGGTCATCGTATTCAAAATGGCCACCAAGATATGCTACCTGTATCAGATAAACATCCAGTACCACTAATATGAAAACGGTTATACATAAATGAACCAAACATAACCTCAAATAAAATAGCTATGGGGCAAATCGAATGATGTTGTCGCGGTGTCCCCCAGAGCCGCCTTTCAAGGGAGCCCAGGCCCAACTTAGAAATTTTAAACGAAAACATGGGTCAAGTGATGGCTTGTTCGATAGATCTTCATACACTAAACAGCGTTGTGGCAAAAGATTGTTCATATGGGTCGCCGTTTCAAAATGGCCGCCAAGACATGATGCCTGTATCAGATAAAACGCCCAGTACCACTAATATGAAAACAGCTGGAGATAAATGAACAGGATAAAACTCGTATAGGAAATCACAGAGGGTATTTATCATTTCACGAGTCGAGAATAATCCAATGGAGAAAAAGATTATTAGAGTATAAGTGACATAATGCTAAAGAGGAAATCTAATTCTTAGAAAATTATGTTTCCGATCTCCCTCCGTAAGTGGGTGAAGCGGGGTAAAAGCTCAAATGAGAACCCCACTTTTACTTGCAATAGGTATGGTTTGTCTGAAACATTTGGGTGTACAAGTGACTGGTACTTAAATGAGCCAATATTGTGTAGACGACTTTTCAGCAATATCCTCTGTGATTTCCTATAGGAGTTTTATTATGTTCATCCGTTATTATCTTCAACCGTTTTCATATTAGTGGTACTGGACATTTTATCTGGTACAGACACCATGTCTTGGCGGTCATTTTGAAAACGGTGACCCATATGAACAATCTTTTGCTACAATGCTGTTTATTGTATGAAGATCTATCGAACGAGGTATCACTTGACCCATATTTTCGTTTAAAATTTCTAATTTGAGCCTGGACCCTTTTGAAAGGCGGCCCTGGGGGACACCGCGACAACATCATTCGATTTGCCCCATAGCTATTTTATTTAAGGTTATATTTGGTTCATTTATGTTCAACCGTTTTCATATTAGTGGTACTGGACGTTTATCTGATACAGGTAGCATATCTTGGCGGCCATTTTGAATACGGTGACAAATATGAAAAATATTTTGCCACATCGCTCTTTAGTTTATAAAGATCTATCGAGCGAGGAGTTACTCGCCCCATGTTTCCATTTAAAATTTTAAAGTTGGGCCCCGGGCCTCCTTAAAGAGCGGCCCTGGGGGCACCGCGACATCACTATTTGATTTGCCCCATGGTATTTCCTATTTGAACTTTTGTTCAGTTCATTTATGTTCAACCGTTTTCGAGATATTTCCGTGGAAAGATTAAAATGGGCCACCCTGTGTATTTTAAATTCTGCTTTATGCTTTATTTTCTAAAATTATGTTTTTAAAATTAGTTTCTTCCGGACCCTTAGACAACCACAACAATGTTCAAGGTACCAGCCATATGTGTAAATTGCTATTATGCTTTTTATGCTTTTGGGTTGCCCTAATAATTAATTTAGAATGTATGATTTCTTTGACTGAGGGGCACATATTAACATTTTATAACTAAATTACTATCTATTTATTTAAAAAAAGGAAGATATATTTGATAAATCAACTATTCATTGAATCTGCCCAATGAATTCTTTGATAAAATATACAAAGTTTTAAAACTTAAAATAACTTTATCACATTTATTTCTTATTATAGTATTTCAGTTCTGAAATAAACTTAGTCCGGATAATGAATGAATGTAAAAAACAAATATTATAAAATTTAATTTTTTTCAATGTAAAGGCTATTCTTATTTGGCTAAACAAGGCTTCTTAATGTCTAGTTTCAATTAACTTAATATGAGTCTTAAAACGGGTTCAATATTCAATTTATTCTTGTATATATCCTTGACATACATCAGAGAAGACAATCCACATTCAAAAGAAAAGCAAGAGAATATTTTCGCATAACTATACACAGGGCCGGCCTTTAGCCGATTGGACCGATTTCTCCCAATCGGGCCCCGCGCCTAAGGGGGCCCCGCGCTAGTGCCCTCTACTCTGCTGTCAAGTTTAATCTATTTTCCAGTGCCGTTTTAACAGCATATTAGGTTCCAGAGCAAACAAGTGTGTTGTGGTCTCTATTACTAAATTTTGCTCCCAATACACGTAATTAATACATGCCATTATGCTCGTGGAACCTCCAATGCTTGTGGGGCCCCCAGCCAAGAGCTATTATACCGTTAAGATGGCTCTGCTACTCTCAGTTGTTAAGTACATACAACAGCATATTACAATACAAATACATCCATAGACTCCACAAGGGAGGGTATGGCCTCTCCCTAACAAGGAAATGAATAGTTTGTATTAAGTTTCCAGGCATAAGCAAAACTTTTCTGAATTTATTGCTGCAGTAGTTTATTTTTATACAACTTCTGTTGTAGAAATAGATATTACGTCCAGGGAGTATTGTGCAAACCCCCAACACCCCACAAATTTCCTTATATGCACCCCTGTGCATAAAAATATTGTTTACTTTGAGTTTGTGCAAAAATGTATATCATTATACTGGGTGCACACCCTCTTTTATTTTGAACACCCCACTAAGTAAAAGTTCCTGGCGTTCTTACTGATTAAGTAATGTGATACTACCGCAAATACCGAGATGGTATAAAAAAAAATCAGCCTCAGTACGACTTCTTTGCATATCCTTTCTCTTATTTCAGCGGCGCAAATCTGTCTCCAACATTGAGGGAGACGGGTAAGACCGTTCCGCTTTTTTTTTTTTTTTTTTTTTAAGCGATGTTCAAAATATTTATGAAGTTGAAAAACAATGCTGTGCGTGATTAGGGAAGCAGAGTTGTCTTCAACATTGAGAGGCTGGCAGAGGCTTATTCTGGGGGGACATCAAATTCAAATTCATCTCACTTTCCTTTATGGCAGTCAGACACAAATTATCACATTTCTGCACAAAAAAAAAAAAAACATTTCAAATCGGATTATTGGGCAGGACAGTCCCCCCAGTTCCAAGATTGAGGGGGACATGTCCTCCTCATCCCCCCGGGATTTGCGCCAGTGCTTATTATAGCTATATTAAAAACATAAAACCAGAGGACAAACTTTGCCCTCTCCTGCGAAAAATCCCCTGATTTTATTTTTTTTTTAAATCAAGTCAGGAAAACCGAATGTATACTATTTTTTTTTAGTAGACCTAGTGCATAATGAATAGCTAGCTGCTTATGAAGGTTTGTCTTCTAGCTCGAATAATACAATGGAAAATATGTCATTCATCTTCAATCAGTTCCTTAAGGTTTGTGATCGTCTCATCACCATTTCATGCTGTCTGCGTTAGATAACGATTTCAAGCTGATTATACTTTTCATAAGTAGCTACCTACGGTATTCTCACTAGCGTACATTAGGTTTTAATGACTTGAATTCTTTTCAAAAAGATCTTCAAAGATTTGAAACATTACGTGACCCTCTCCCTATTTTAAAAGTCGAGAGAGAGACAAGATGGCCAACTTCAAGATGGTGACCATGATAAGCATACCCTCAAATGGATGTCTACTTCCTCCCGGTGTCAGTTAACGTGTTTTTGTTTCTCATCCCTTTACCCGTTTTACAAATAAAATGAAATTTTCAAATCTTCAAATGTCTTCTGACTCAAGAACAAGAACGCACTCGGTACCTCCTATCCGTGGACAATTTGAAACTATTAGAAAGTGATGTGGACGACTTTCTCTGTCGATTCGTCACTATGGGCGAGTGTTGGGTACACCATTACAGCTAGAAACAAAACAACAATCCAAACAATGGAAACACTCCTCCTGTCCTATCCCAAAAAAGGCAAAGGTGATCCCCTTCGCTAGCAAAGTGATGACCTCTGTTCTTTGGGATTCCCAAGGGATGATATGCATTGATTACCTGCAAACGAGTCATACCATCACAGAACAATACTATAGTGACCTTCGAAAAAACTTCGAGTGCAAATTCAAGAAAAAGAGCCGCAAATGCTCTCCAGAGGCGTTCTCTACTTTCATGACAATGCTTCCGGCCACACATCAGCAGTTGACATGGTTACTATTTATGAATGCGATTTTGAACTCGTTCCTTATCCACTCTATTCTCCAGAGCTGGCCCCTCAGACTTCCACTTGTTCCTTAATCTAAAATAGGCTCTTGCACGACGACGTTTTGCAAGCGATAATGACGTCATGACAGCCGTGGAGGAGTTTATGTGGTCACAACCTAAGGAACTTTTTTCTACTGGGATAAGAGCACTGCAGCGCAGTTGGAGAGAGTGTGTTGCTGTCCAATGGAATTATGTTGAAAAGTAAAGGTATTACCTAATCTGTAGTTCTTATAGTTTCCTCAAAACTCAAAACTTTTCAGTTACCCCTCATATATATATATAGTTGTAAACCTGGGGCCCCGCAAAATGTTCCCAATCGGGCCCCGCACTACCTAAGGCCGGCACTGACTATACAGAAGTCGTGCGTAGGCCTACTATTAGTGGTACGCGTAAGACACGTGTATCACAAGTTGAGAAACCATGTATTATGCTATTTATAAACGCTTTTCTCAGACCCCACAGGAGTTATGCAGAGTCGTTTTGACGTATGATTAGTTCCATACTAAAGGCCTGACTATTGCAGGAAACATATGTTAGCCGAACTCTTTAGTATGGCACTAATCACACGTCTGACCGACTCTGCATAAAACCCCACATATTTTGTGACCCTTAACTACTCGGTGAAACTGCAAATAGTTACTGCCATGAGGCCTGACAAACTACAATTGTTTCGTTAGCGAATATAGACTTCGTTGTTGTTGTTGTTGTTGTTTCTAATTCCACGTCTAAGCGATTATTGTTCTTTTTTTTTCGTATTACAGTGTAATGTATTGTATAAAGAGATGTGATTTCGTTCCCATTTGAAACAACTGGAGTAGAAAATTTATATAAGTAAAAGGCCTATATACAAGCAAAATGTCTATACCTAGGTATAAAGGCCTGTATAAATACAGTTTACCATTCGCGACGTTCAATAAAAAATACCAACGTTTATTTACTATCTCAGACCCAAAGCAAGTTATTGCGAAAAGCCACAGCACTCGTTTTTATTTCTATCAACACAATGGTAGTTCATGTCAAACTATAAGGGTAGACCTGAACCAGCGTCATCTATTGAGCAGTTTTAAAGGGCCTTTGACACATCCATAAGGTGTCTGGTACACAACAACCAATTTTGATGAAATTTGGTAGACTAATAGGACACCTTGCAAAACTAATGTAACTAGCAGGAATTTGTCGAATAGACTGTAGTTTCTGAGATGCAGTCGATTCATTAAAGATTACATTTGTCGTGATACCTCGAGAACGGCTTCACCGAGATCAAGCAAACTTTGCAAGCCGTAGTATATACATGATAGCTTTAAAACGAAATTAAAACGAATTGTCTGCACCTGCGCATATCTCGAAAACGTGAAGACTGCGATATATTTTTCTCTTGTTTAGTTTGAACTACATGACGAGTATAACATAATGCAAGAAAAAAAAACTAGACTCAAAGGTGAGCATTTTCAAGCAACTGAGATGAGAAGATGTTAGGGCTGGTCTGCCCCTGGATATCACTCTCTAGTTACGGCACTCTGTCTGGCTTCTTAGTCGTACATTTGCGTTACACCTGTGTAGGAGTCATATAGTTAACGTTAATAGTCGCCATATTCGGGTCGTAGTGATATCAAGTACTGTAAGTCATCAATGTTGCACAGCAGTAACACAATATTAAGAGAGCGTAAGGATAAACTATGAGGCCTATTATCGCGTCTATTGGAACACATTAGTGTGATGCAGGGGCAGGCATCTATGCTTCAAAGAAACTTGCAAAATCATAGGCCATAGGGTTACCTATATATAAATAGTGTGGCAATGAGACGAAACCTTTAGGATTGTCTCATCTCGTCGCGTGAAACAGTGTCATCACAAAAGGTATAGCCTGGTTTCAATTAGGGATGGGCAAAACCGTTGTTTTTATAAAAACCGGAAACCGGTTTCTAGAAAAACCGAAACTTGAAAAACCAACATTTCGGTTTTCTCCAAAAACCGTCCAGTTTTCACCTAAACGGTTGAATTTTTCACATAAACCGGTTCGGTTTGTCACCGAAACCGGTTTCATTTCCTCCAAAACCGGTTCGTTTTCCCACCGAAACCGGGTTCGTTTTCCCCAACACCAGTTCGGTTTTTTCACCGAAACCGGTTTCGGTTTTCCTAAACACCGAAAACCGGAAAACCAGTTTTTGTGGCTACCACTAGTTTCAATAGATAGCCACTATAGGCCTCATAGTTTGTCCTTACCTCTCTTAATACTGTGTTACTCTTGTGCAACATTGATGATTTACAGTACGGTGCTTGATATCACTAAGACCCAAATATGGCGACTATTAACGTTAACTATATGACTCCTACACAGGTGTAATGCAAATGTACGACTGAGAAGCCAGACAGTTTGCCTTAACTAAAGGGGGTATATGGGGGCAGACCACCCACAACATCTTCTCACCTCAGTTGCTTGAAAACGCTCACCTTTGAGTCTAGTTTTTTTCTTGCATTATGTTATACTCGTCATATAGTTCAAACTAAACAAGAGAAAAATATATCGCAGTCTTCACGTTTTCGAGATATGCGCAGGTGCAGACAATTCGTTTTAATTTCGGTTTAAAGCTATCATGCATCTACTATGGATTGCAAAGTTTGCTTGATCTCGGTGAAGCCGTTCTCGAGGTATCACGACAAATGTAATCTTTAATGAATGGACTGTATCTCAGAAACTATAGTTTTTTCGACAAATTTCTGCTAGTTACATTAGTTTTGCAAGGTGTCCTATTAGTCTACCAAGTTTCATCAAAATCGGTTGTTGGGCCCAGACACTTTATGGATGTGTCACAAGCCCTTTAGAGAAAAAAATATGATAGCTGTAGTCTGTGGGATTCCACCAGAGTAGTTTTAAAAGTTTTTTTTAAAAAGAATCGCTTATATTCGAGTAAATACGGTGTATTCATGAAGCTTCCATCGGTACAGCTGCACTAACGGATCTTTTTTTTTTTTTTTTTTAAAAAAAAGAAAAACTTCATTGACAAGATATGCATAGGTATAATTTGATTTGATTTCTGGTTTAGCGTCCGTTTGAGCACCGAGGCTACATGAGACGTGGACCTACAGCTTAACGCGGAATCCAAAACAAGTATTTATACCAGGGGCGCACATACGTGGTAGGTCAACTGAGCCCGGCCCCGCCCCAAACTTGCTAAGTCGATTAACTTGGTACACTTCATGTTTAAGAAAAAAATTACTGATGCAACCTAAATATTTGATTTTACACTTCATCTGTACTCTTTCTATTCTTTTAAAAATAAATTTAGTTTTATAATTTTCTCTAAGAATATAGGTGGAAGTAATTAACAATTACTTATCGTCTTTTCGGGTGCAAAATAACACAGATTCAATACTGAGCTCCTTCATGGCTAAACGGTTAGCGTACGTGCCTTTGGCGTGGGAGACCCGGATTGGATTCTCGGAGCTCATTCCGTTAATCAGTAGGTCTAGTCTCATATAGCCTCGCTGCTGAAAGTGACATTTAACTCAAATTCAAGTCAACTGAACAGATTCAATAATACACAGGTGTATTGGACTCCCGCCAAACCTTCGACCCCTCCCAACAAGAAATTCTGGGTGCACGCCTGATTTATATCCCATGTTAATTGAAGCTTTTAATCCAAACTAATTGTACCACTTCCTGCTTTCTGTCAAGGGAAATAAAATAATTTTCACATTTTGGAGTTTTTAAAACTTTGCTCATTTCTACAGTTATTTAATATGCAGTACTAGTCGTGCCACACAAATAGGGATGCACACGAGTCGTGGTATGTCTCGAATCTCGATTCGACTCGACTCGAATTCGAGTCGAGACACACTTTGTAGAATTCGAGACAAGTCGAAACGAACTTATTTCTCGACTCGATTTTTCGAACCAAGACAAGAGTCGAGTCGAGACTGCTCGTAAAGGTCTCGGCTCGACACGAATGTGTCGAAAATTTTTCTATAGTTTTTAAGAAAGTATTCACTCAGAAACAGCCTTGAAACCAATTCCAGTATTTATTATTTTAGAGAGGTGAGGTGATTTTAGTTTAGCGTTCCGTTCAGCAGCGAGGCTATATGAGACATGGACCTACTATTTAATGTAGAATCCGAACCATATGAGCTCCCGCCGGGAACCGAATCCGGGTCTCCCACGCCAAAGGCGCGTACCCTAACCGCTTAGCCACGAGGGAGCTCTTACTTTAGAAAGTGCAGAACTCATAAACTTAATACCGTAGTTAATCTTTCGAGATCAAGATTTAATTTTCAGCTCAATCCTGTTAATTAAAACTAATAATTAATGTTGTGATATTTGATTGTAATTGAAATATAATAATAATATTTGATTATCTAGTTTGTATAAAGCTATTATCCGTAGCCTATATCTAGTTTGTATAAAACTATTGCTATAAAGTGACCTTCATAAATTCTCTGAATGAGCAATTGACAGTCCATAGTAATGTAGCATAGTTATAATTATTGTGTTTTAGTTCCCATGAACGCAATAGGACTAACAACTTTTGGATTATTCGCTTTCCCAAACTATTTTGGGCTTTAATGTGTTGCAGCATATTACGAGTTAATATATATATTACGGATAATATATAATATATATTATACGGATAATATATAATATAACATTTGTTGTAGATCACATATTATGATACGAGACTATTTTACATAATATATTGCAATAAATGGACTGCTTGGATGCCAAGAACTAGTACAGATAGATACCTTAGGGAATTTACTTGAATTAGATGACCTGTGTGTACATGTGGTGCCAGCGAGCTCTCCAGCGACCTACCAAGGATTATTGCGTCCATACCAAGACGCATCGTTGATGTTATCCGTGCCAAAGGTGGACATACTGACAATTAGATAGGTAGTCATAATGTTCTGGCTGATTTGTGTGTATATTTTAACTTGTATATTTTGTCCCGACCCAAATTTCGAGACATCTCGTCTCGAATTCGAGTCGAGTCGAGACAGAAACATATTTTTGAGTCGAGACATTTTCTCGAGACGAGTCGAGACAGGCTTAAATGTCGACTCGACTCAACTCGTGCGCATCCTACACACAAATCTATACGCATCTTATTAGTGAAAGAAGTCTTAGCAATAAACAATTTTTGAAACTAGTAAATTATTTAGTACATTAACGGTAATTAATTTTCAATTACTCAGTAAAGTACTTGTCACAAATGCTTCATATGTTTATTCATAATAATATTCTTTACAAAGCTAGTAATTTAATTAAATATCCAGAAGAAAAAAACGGAAGTGTGCTTTCCACACTTGAAATGACATTATACCAGATTTATTTTAGTTCAAGGTTCAATGTGTTATCTTCTCTTTACGTGTATGATGTGTGTATATTCAGCACACAACCCATACACATAGCGTCACGTGTGGACACGTAAAATATTATCTTATCAATAAAGAAAAACATGTGTTTATTTATCTTCGATATTTACGTAATAAGGAAAAATTTATCTGAAACATCGTCGAATATTGTAGCTTTGTTGACTTTGTTCTTTTGCTCTGTTTCTTTTGAAAGAAAAACTCAACGGGTGATGATGGTTCAATAACGCTCGTCAGCTGATAACTTATTTTGTTTATTTAGTCTTACAGTGTATTTCCATGTTCCATTTGTGATGCCCGATGTTACTTGCTTTAAAAATATTTTTCGCAAGTACAACTATTATACAGTCATGTTCAAGAAATCTTAGTTCCAAGAAGCTCTGTACGCTCTATTTACTTCTATGTAAGATTTCGTCAAATTAAATATAATTGTGCTGCATTTATCATTTCTTTACAGCTGTTTCTCGCTGCATATACAGTGGAGTCCCGATTATCCGAGTTTCGATTAACCGAGCTTCTGTGTTATCCGAGCGTAATCCAAATAAACAAACGGAAATTTAAAAACTAATCCGATTACACCGATAAGCAATCTACAGCCTTTTGTTTCAGCAACAAAACAAACATAAAGCTGGCGTAAAAATAACGACTCCGTTCGACATTGCCACAATTAAGCTAGTGAGCTTTAATTATTGCGCGTCTTGAGTTTCAGTTTGAGAATTCAGTGTTCTAGTCGAACAGCAAGATGAGAAGGCACCAGCTGACTTTATGGTGTTGTTACATCTGTGCAATATAGCGGCCAAAAACGAGACAGCTTAATGAAGCAGAAGACTATGAAAGACATTTTTTTTATATATAAAAATATACGTATGCTAAACAATAGATACCTTATCTGTGTTGTGTTTTGTATTGTGTTTAACCTATATACGTGTTAACATCAAACGCATTTTATTTACTGTATTATGGCTAATTCCTTATGTATGTACGTATGTATAGTTATATGTACTATACTGCATGTCCAATAAAAATAATAACTACAATAATAATGAATAATCCAATAAGGAGAAACAACCAATAAAGAATATACAAAATTTTCTATGTGGCCATTCGTGTTAACCGAGTTTTTGCTTATCCAAGTTAGATCCGGTCCACATTAGCTCATATGATCGAACTCTACTGTACATGAGTATTTATTGTCTGCAGGTGCAATAGCGCAAGCTAAACAATCATTTAATAGAAAAAGAGGAGTGCAAACATTAAAAAATATGTCGTTGGACGTTATTAAGATATATTTAGACGATTTATTAAGACATTAACAGTATGGAACGTGGTGCTTTACGGATCAGAGACGTAGACATTGAGAAAAGCTGAAATATCCAAAATGGAAGCATTTGAAATGTGGTGTTGGGGCAGGATGTTGCGCGTATCATGGACAGAAAGGAAAAGGAATGAAGACACATTAAACAAGTTAATAAAGAACGACAGATCGTGAATATAATAGGAAGAAGAAGAAACAGCATGAGTGGCCATCTTATTCAGCACTCCGATTATATCACCGTGTTAGAGGGAAAGGCAGAAGGAAAACCAGGAAGAGGAAGACCAATAGGGATGCGCACGAGACAAGATTTGAGGCTGTCTCGTCTCGAAAACATGGTGCAAAAATGATGTCTCAACTCGAAAAATGTATGTTTCTTTATTGGAAGAGTTGTCTCGACTCGAATTTCGTCACGAAAATTCTGTCTCGTCTCACCTATTGCGCATCCCTAAAGACCAAGAATAGAATGAGAAAAGTTTTAAAATTTGCTTGTTGCCCAGCAACCTATGGTTGAGGTGAGAAAGAAGAAGGTGCAAATAGAAAACATTTAAAAAAGAAAATCGATGTTCTTTTTTTCCTCTTTTATAATATTAATGAGCTCCTGCTTAGGAAAATTGTTAACGCGTGCTATGTGTGCGTATTCCCTTTTTCTACTCCCGTTGAGAGCATTAAAATTTTCCGATGTTCGATTCAGCATCATGAGGCAATTTGGTAGTTGATTGATTTAAGAGGAATTGAACTCCGGCCAGAAAGTCAGATATATATAATGGTCCCTGAAAACTGTTGCACTGACCACACATCATCCAGTCGAACGGTTATGTGGCCGGTCATAACGAAAGAGAGTTTAGTTTAGTTCTTCTTTCTGTTATTCAATAGATAATCAATATTTCAAGATCAGTAAAGAAAACTGTAAAGAATGTGACATAGGCCGACAATGTATGTATCAATACTTATTTCCATAGAGCAAAAACCGTAAGAGATATTAAAAAGCGGTTTTTAGGCTTCCAAACTATCCTATGCATACGTGTCAGAAATCTTATAGAAGAGCTATGCCGGTATCAGTCTGTTGACAGTTATCAGAGCAGTAATGGCAAGGGCGCCGATTTCTCTGTAACTTTGAGGGGGAGGGGCTCAGATGTTGGTTTGTATATTCATAGAAAAATACATATAAAAATGCATATTCATAAGAATACATGGGGGCTCAGATGAGCTTTGGGGGGTCCCGGCCTCAAAGTATTGGCGCCCTTGAGTAATGGTAAGATATTTCGAAAAGCTGTTTTCTGCAATCAATACAGCGTTCCAAGAACAGGGTGCTTCTTATCCGATAACGCTCTTTTTAAATTGGGTGTGGTGAAAATTATTCATTTCCGGTTTCAACGTTTTACGCCGTAGAATGGAAAATGTAACAAATAGTGAGGAGCGGTTTCTTGCAATAGTTTCAGCGTCTCAAGAGTATGTGTCATTACCACCCGCAATACTCTACCAAAAGCTAAAAATAGTGAAATTTACTAGTAATTCAGGCTTCAATGCTTATTTCTATAGAGCAAAAACGGTAAGAGATATCGGAAAGCGTTTTTTTTTTTTTTTTTTTTTTTTTTTTTTTTTTACACAAATTCTATAGTCTACCCCAAGAACGACTTTTGTCTCGATGTTTATCTATCTGTTCAAGCCGAAAGTGGTGAAAATGTACGATTTCTGGTTACAGTACTGATCATATAATGGATAAAACGGGATTAAATATCGACAAGCAGTTTTTGATATTGATTCAGTACCAAAGAATGTTTCACCTCGTTTTATTTCTCTATTGCAACCAAAGTGATAGATATCAATTAGCACTTCCGGTTTCAAGTATTAATGTGGATAGAACAATAACAGTAAAAGATAGCAAGTAATGGCTTTAAAATATTGATTCAGGAGGAATTGCTTTTATATTTGAGCTTATTCCTCTATTGTAACGAACAGTTATGGAAATACTACTTGAAGTTTGAGTATTAAATTCGCATAGTCCACCGTTATTTCACACATTGAAACGAAACACGCTTGTTTTAAAGGAAAACTCTAATTACCTAAATTTCATATATCTCTAACCTTAATATATTCCGAGATATGAAGATTTTAATTTAGTGATTGTCGTCCCTATTTCTCCTCTTGCACGCCAAATGTTCTTCATTAGTGGTACCTTATGTCACAAGTCCCATGTATTGTCCAAATTTGAATTTTCTAGCTTAAGCGGTTTGATCTGGGCGTTGATCAGTCAGTCAGTCATTCAGGACTTCCTTTACATATCAGGATTCCTTGATCCAAGGATCAAAATAGAAGTCTGAGTAGATATTATCAATAGAATCCATTCCATCCAAAAATTCCTTTGATTGTCCTGTGGAACAATTCCTAGCAGTGTTTTACATGGCCTTCTTACAACATAACATGAATCTGATATCAGGTGATCTATTTAACAGACCAAACTTTTAGTAAAGCGCGGGTCACAATAGGCTGATTTATTCTGAATATTAACACTTTGTTGATCACTGTACATTTTGTTCTTTTGCGACAATATCAATTCAGTAGCGACAATCCGATAAAATACGTAGAATTGTCTATGCAATTATAAGTGTCAATTTCAAGTTCACATAAGGATGTGTCAGAAAGAATAAAGAATCATTTCTAAAGGCTATAAGTAGTTTTTAACAAATAAACATAAAATTGTAGGGCAAGTTTAAAATAAGTGTCTGAATATAAAGTTTTACCTACATGATTTTTACAAATACACAATAGACCCACTTTTGGATATATAACATTCACTACTCGATAGGCAAGTTCATCTTATACTTGAGCAAGTAAACCTGGCCTTACAGCAGTTACTGCTGTATGCGGTTTTGCAGCTCTTCTTCTGTTCTTGGAAAGGGGGTATAGCCCTAAACAGAGTTTTCTATTTAAATATAAAAACACAGACAGTGAAGTCGGGCGACCTCGGTGGTCTGTAGTTTAAAGCCAAATTGATAAACCCATTATGGTCGAACCGTCCTTGAAGAAGTTAGTTGTTAAGAAATGAATGCACTTCGCGATACCTTTCCAATAGTGCTCCTTTCTGTTGGAAAGTAAAATCAGCCCGATCTACCTGAAATCGCGAGGAAAAAAAAGAACGATCTTGCAGCATTTCGAGAAACGAAATTCACACAAAGTATCTGAAAAAAAAAAGTAGTACTATTATTATGTAGACCATGTCAAGGACTTTGGTTTCTATGGTATGACATTTTCTAAATTATTATTATTGAAACCGGAAGTGGTAGTAGACTCCTACCAGTTCCGGTTTTAGTTGAGATATTAGAGTGGAAACGGAATATATTCTTGGGACTCTTAATTGATTAGAGAAAACCGGTTTTCTTTGTATATTACCGTTTTTATACTATAGTGATCACCGTTAAAACTGGAAGGGGTTGATTTCTGCTACTTCCGGTTTTAATAGAGAGTGGAGATGAAATATAGTTTTTGAGACGTTTAATTGATTACAGAAAACCACTTTTTGGCTTCTGTTACCGTTTTCACTCTATAACAATCAAATATAAAACAAGAGTAATTTATTTCTACCATTTCTGGTTTTTAATATGGGGCTAAGAAAGAATATGGTACTTATTTTTAGAACATTAAATCGATTTAAGAAAAAGCACTCTCGCTAGTTTTTAAATAGTTTTGCTCTATGAGGATCAATATTGAAACCGGAAGTTGTAGTACATTTCTACTACCTCTGGTTTTAATAGAGTTAAGGATTAAATATCTTGATCGGTAACAGAAAACCGCTTTTCTCTACTACCGTTTTTGTTCTATAACAATCAACGTTAAAACCGGAAATTACTTTATACCACTTCCGGTTTTAATATTGGATCTCAAAACGAATTCTATTCCTAACTTTTGACCTCTATATGCTGACCAAATTAGGTGATAATTAACAATCTAGCTTTAGAGATTTTTTTGTCTCCCGGATGGACAGACATTTTATGTACATATATAAAGAGTTTTGATAAACCAAACTTCTTTTTTTAAAAAAAAGAAAAAAACGGACTGTAAACTTTTTATCGGCAAACTCTGCAAAACACATTCAGTCTTAAGGAATCTCTCTCACGTTTGGCTATTGAATGTGGCTTCTCTAATCCTTTGTTTATTCTCGGGGCACTCCCGTTTCCTTCGACATTATCATTCCACCAATTCTTCCATTTACATTCTCTTGCCTTATCATTTTCTCCCTTAGCCTAAAGGGCATAATCATGAGACGTTGAACTCAAAGAAAGATTTTAATCCCCATATTCCAACATTGCGGCGGTTCATTTCTCCACTGACAACTGAGATAAAACTAAGCATGAAGGAAACATCTCGTCGCCCACTTGCACACCTAGAATTATGGTAAATTGCAAAACTCCACGTCCTTGATTATCGCTTTCGCGAAGGACGTTTGTCCATCGAATAGAACATGGTCTGGATAATAGACGTCGCTGCCAATTACGCTAGACTGTTATTATATCATTAACTCTGTATTGGCACGACGAGTCGCCTTTTTAATTGCCTACATATAAAACTTTATCTGGTAATTTCAACATATTTATCGGAAACTCGGGGGGTTACCTGTGGATTTCTGTTCACATAAACAACCAAATTATTAACTGATTGTGCCAATGTCGAATGCTGCAAGCAGTAGGCAGTCCAGTGCAGTATTATCATCGAAAATCATGCTCCAAAGTTGTAACAGAATCACACTCCTTGTAGCGAACACAGAATGTTTTATGTTTCTGATCTCGTTAAGTTGATGCAACAAAAAGACATTCATAAAATTTACTCTACCGTTCTAAGCTAATTTGTTTAAAGATTCAGGCCTTTTGAAATTTGATTATTCTCTGTGATACACCTTATATACGATATATAGACACGAGGGACTTAACGATATATTTATTACTCAATCATTGTTAATTCACCATTGGTCCAACTCTTCTCTACAACCATATATCGTGAGAAATTTTCTTCCACATTACTCCGTTGTGTTTCTTAATTTCAATACACTAACTTCCATGAGAATGTTTCCTATGGTAGTTGAAAAATGTCTTTTTACATCGATCATATGTTACATCATCATTCCTCTTGGACTATATCCAGTCCATTGCCACTTCAATACATTTGTTTTCATGAAAGTGTCCGTCACTCCTATCATCTTTATAATCCATTGGATTATTTTTCTATCTTTGCGGTTGATTCGAAACATATGCCCACCATGTTTCGCTGTCTGACCCGCAGATGGTGAATATCTTATTTTATTGGTCTCCGATCTGCATGTAAAACAAACAGAATATATTCATTGAAAATTTTACGCTTTAAACACAATGATATTTTGTTTTTCAATGTGAAGTTGTTCCTTACAAATGCACTACAGCCTAGTTTAATATGCCTGTTAATTTTTTCTTTATCGTTACCATTCATGAATATGTATATACCGTCTTAGGCAGATATATGTATTCACTTTCTCTAATTTTAAATTCTTAGCTTCAACCGTTGACTACTTTGTGAAGTTACTGAAAATCACTGTCGTCTTTTCCATACTATTTTCAACCTGACTTCCAAGATATTCTACAGTATGTTTTGCCTTTCTCCCTATAAACGGAATTTTCAAAAACGCTGGGGCACTTGAACACTTACGTTATTTTTAATGAGTTTATACACGGGATCTCACTTCCTTAACTTGAGAGTCTTCTGCGATACTCTCTTTCTTACTCCCCTTTCCTCACTTCGGATAAGCATTTTAATAAAAATGACCTGATAAATTTCAAGCCAAGCTAAGTGCTAACTATGTTCAAAACTTCATTTCAAATAGTATTCCGTGATGGTGATGGTGAGACAAACAAAATCAGATTAAGTGTGGAGAATTAAATCATAGAAATTATCCCCTTAAAAGTGGAAGTTTCGAAAACGTATCCACTTATTGTTAATGAGGAGATTATATACCGAGTTTGATATCCGTAACTTAAGGAGCTTCTAAGATATTCTATTTTCACATACGTTTAGAGCTCAACATAGTCTCCCCTCTCGATTGACATATTTTAATCAAAATGACATGAAGATACAGTTCAAGATTGGCACAAGACATATTAAAATTTTCATTTCAAACTGTTAGCCACTTTTTCGTTATGGTATAACAAACAGGGCCATAATCAACATTTTTGATACCTTGAGCTATAAAAAATGCCGCCTCATCATTATTAATAAATATTGATGAAGAAACTTTGAGACAGTTTAGTGAGTGATCAATATCTAAAAAAGTGACTATATACAGGATGACTGGTAATTCGATGTATTCCTTGAAGGGGGATATTCTACAAGGAACATTTTCACCTATATGAACCGGGGGTCGCAAATCAATAGTTTCTGAGTAGTTTGCACATGTGTGATATCTTTCAAATTTACAGGCTAACGAGAGATGCGCGAGGAAGTTTTATCCTGACGCATTTCCACATACCGTAGAACGATGAAATTTTACATTTGAAATCCTGCATACCTATGTAGGTCACGTGGTAATGTACAACTCGTAACTCTGTACTGTTGCTGTGTTATAGGTCCGGACGTGAAGTAAGGGGTAGTGGTACAAAATGCATTACTGCACCTCAGAAGGCAGCGTGGCAATATTGCAGAACTACTTGCCCCTAGGAAATGATTGCATGGGTGGGAAGAGGTGTAATGAAGATGGTGTGCGGTGTAGAGAAAACGCGAACTATAACGTATTTCATACCCAGGGTCGTGCATTAGTCTGGTCAAGATTCGGGCAGTGAACGGGTGCGTTGTTTTCCAGAAGGCGGACACCTTTGTCAACATGGCACATGGGACTGTGTCAACATGCCGATGTCTTATCTATATAATGTATTTACGCATGCATAATAAATTTCAGAAATTTCTAGATTTGGAATGGATGAAGAAAACTGGTCCTAGAAAATTTGTCGTCATCGCCGTAACAGATAACAAAGTCGACTTCATTCTTATTACCAGTGGCGTATTTAGGGGGGGCTTCCGGGCTTAAGCCCCCCTGAAATCTTATTTACTATAGTAAAGTATATGAAATATCTTTCAGAATTTTCACATTTTGAGGCAAAGCCCCCCCCGAAAGTTAGTAAAGCCCACCCCGAAACAAAATCGTATATACGCCACTGCTTATTGCGTATATATACACACATTAGCAAATGCCGCACGTGTTATTGTGGACATGTAGACATCTCATTGTTGCACCCACGAACACCGATGTGGGAAGCCAAGGGAGCCCGCCCCCTAAAGTTTCCTTGGGCATCTTAGGATATGGAATATTTGTTTCGATCATTGCTTCATTACTTGGAAATCTAACAAGAAAACATAGATATCTGACTGAACTCCGAAACTTAAAAAGAAATCGGCGCAATAGCAAGCACCCTCACCCTTATTTCTCCCATTTTAAGTCAAATATCTAAAAACTCTGAAATACTTGTTTAATTGTTTTAGATGAAAAGTCCAAACAGAAAATTTCATGTCTGTATCCTTTAGGAACTCTAAAACCTGGATATATTATAATACTAATTGCAACCACCTTCTTTTTCTCTTTTCACCTCTTTTCTTCTCTTCCATGACAAATATCAAAAAAGAATGAGACAGTATTTATTTATTTTAAAGAACTGTCAAAATACCAAATTTCATGTCTTTAACTGTAGTAAGAAGAGGAAGTTCATTTTTGACTATCACCCAAGAGAATGTTGGGAAGATTAGAAGTGAGGAAAATTTTCGGACAAGTTGTTGTTTGAGTTTTGGTGGATATTCTGTGGTTATCTTTAAAACAATTAAAGTATAATATGGTGATTATTTATTGAATGTTTTATAGAGATCATTTTGTGTAAGTTTTAAATTATTTTATACATACCAATTATGTTTACATATGCTACATTTGGATATATGTTTTGAGACAATAAAAGTTAAATACTGGACAGAAGTGTTTGAAAGTTTCTGGAATAAAGTTTAAAAGGTAATTTAGATATAATTTGGCCACGATTTGGTTTTCTAAGCGCTATCACTAACCTTAAGAGATTACGAGCACCGGTCTTTCTTTCACATCTTTTTTCCCTAAACAATGAAACTTTGTTAAATTATTTTAAATAAGAAGTTCAACCAAGTTATATGTTTAAAAATATATATTTAAAAAATTTGAAACACGTGTCTTACTATCATTTTAAATCAGAAGTCTTAATACCAAATATTATGCTTCTAATTTTAAGAGATTCTGAGTTATGAACTCTCATTACAATCATTGTAATCCTCGCCCCTTTTGTTTTATATTCGCTTTTCTTCTTTCCGAGACCAAATGAAAAAAAAAAATATATGAAACACATATCTAATTATTTTAAATGAGAAGTCCATATTCCAAATTTCATGTAGACCTATTTAACTGTCAGAGTTCGTGATTGAACATTTTAATACAATAATTGTCACCCCTATTTCCCCTCTTCCACTCTAAATTTTCAAGGGTTCTTAATTAATGGCACCTTACGTCACAAATCCTATGTACTGTTCAAATTTCAAGTTTCTAGCTTAAGCGGCTTGTTCGAGGCGTTGATCAATCGACCAGTCATTCACTCGGACTTGTTTTATATAGGGGGCCGCGGTGGCTCAGTGGTAGAGCGTTCACCTCTGGTGTTAGGTCTCCCGGGTTCGATCCCAGCCCCCGCCAAGTGAACTTTGTGGTGGACAAACACCGTGTGCGTGGGTTTTCTCGGGGTTCTCCCGTTTCCTCCCACTTTCTTCATTCCACCATTTCATTCATTACTCATCATCACCGTCTCCTTTAGCCTAACCGGCATAACCGTGGGACGTAAAACTCAAAGATTTCATTTCATTTTTTGTTTTATATAATACTGTATCACTGTAAAAGCATGAAAAATATTCAAGTTATAAATAAAGGTTCTTTTATACAAAAATAAAAACTAATTAAGCGGCCCTGCAAAGCGTAGTTGCTAACGCTCTCTCCTTCTGTGCAAGCGGTCCAGGGTTCGAATCCCGGTGATGACAATGGAAAAAATGTAAAAAGCTTTTTCAGGCCAGTCATCCTGATTGAAGTTTTTTTCATTCCCACCAGGCAAATACCGGGGTGGTACTGTACTTAACTTATAGGTCCCAGCTTTTTTCTTTCCCCAATCCTTCCGTCTTTCCCTTTCCCTAGATTGTATGATCGCCGAGGGACATCATTCCTCATACTCGACAGGCTTAAATGCCCATAGATGACGAAAGTCCAGAAATCTAAATACTGAATTCCTAGAAAAACTTATTAGCCTGATGTTTCATACTGCAGTGGATGAGAAAGACTGAGGAGTCACGAATACGTTACGAATTGACGTAAGTTAGGAAATTACTGTAATCTTCCAAAAGTTTGGGAAAATGTATAATCCTGTCTAATCTCTTTCTCTATTCTTTTTGTCTGCGTACTGCCAAATAATTGAATATTTGCACTAGTTCGTTTATATGTGTTATCTATAACTTCGTATGTGCTTTTTCGATACCACTTAAGGGAAAACGTTGACAACTCGCCGAAATCTCCACCGAATCGAAAGCATTTCGTAGCTTTTCGCATACTCGCATGACTTTTGTAACTGTTCCCTCACTACTTGAATATGATTTGATGTACTGAGCCACTCCTGTATGAACGTTACTTGGGTAAGGTCTAACTGTTTTATCTTATCGAAGCCTCAATACTTTGTAAACTGCAGGAAGAAAGTTTATAGGTCCATATTTGCATAGATCTTTTATGTGTCCTCTCCTATGTAGCAGTAAAATAATAGCTCTTTTTTTTCAGGTACATGATAACTTCGTAGATATTTATTATAAACCAGCGTTAGAATTTTTCCTCCTTATCTTTCCTTAGTATATATCTAGTATTACTCTCTGTTTTCCTGAAGATCCTTATGAGTAGCGTATACACCGTCGGCCCGGGATACCCAGGTTCGATTGCCGGCGGGAAATCATGTAGTTAAGATTCTACGTTAAGCTGTAGATTCGTGTCTCATACAGCCTCGACATTAAAAAGTACGCTAAACTCTACTCCATCCATTTATCTATCTATGTTTGCAAGGCGCAGCTACTGTTTTTGATTGTATAGTTGTGCAACCGCCCATGTTTCCAATTCCATACAATTATTAAAGATACTATTTGAGGAAAATAATACCATTGGTCTTTGGGACAGAACAATCTAGATACAGATTTCAACATTTATTAGTTAGATATTTAAAAACGGAAAGCAAGAGATTGATTTAGTCTACGATTGTATGGACAACACAAGCGATCCTAAAATTGAACAACAAATTAGCTACACCCTAACCAAGGATGGGCACTTATAACTCCCTTGCTCCAACTCTATTCAATTCAACTTCAATCCAACCAACCATCCTATCTTCTTGTGGTCCCTTCCACTGTTTCATGCTCCCTACAGAGTATGCGACCTCTTCTGCAGCAGGGAGATATCATCACTTCATCTGTGCTTTCTTTCCCTCCCATTTTCATAAAACTTGCTGTAAAACAGTTGAATCTTTTTAAGTATTTCTTGGGTGTATCATTCCCTTTTTGAACACTGCGATCTGCTTCCGTCCCTTGCTTAGTCTACGATTTATTTGTCTTCTTAAGAAGCAAGTTTTCAACTGCGTTCCTTAGGATGTTGATGTTCAATTTTCTTATACCTTCTGTCATGTATTTTCGTATTGTCTTGGAAATATTCACATTATCTATTTTAGAATTTGCATATTCGTTCTTCATTTGCTTCTTTTTTCTGAAAAATTGCCTTATATACCACGTCAAGTTGACACGATAGCAGATCTTGACGTGGTATATAAGTGTATGAAATACTATTACGTTATCCAGGCTCTTGGTTCCCGAGTTATGAGCAGTCAAATTTTGGGTCATAATTTCTGAAACAAAAGTACATATAGGTCTATGTAATTAATTCGTTCGGATCCAAATTTTGCATAGTGGTAGACATTGATCTGTTTTATTAGCGTGTGAAGTAGGTTGTATGTACAGGTTTTAGGTTTCCCACTTTTCCACAATTGAATTTCTAAATCAATTCATTGTAAATACATGATTTAAAAAATCATAGGTATTGTTCAAATAACATTTAAAGTTCACTCTTGGACCGAAAAACTAATGGTCAATTTTTACAACTTTGCGTATTTCACCTGTTATCATTAATGTTATTCTCTTCTTTTTACTATCAGATGGCGTATTTCTTCGGAGTTTCCTTGCGTAATTCTTTTTCTCCTAATACTTCATATCTTTGTAGTACTGTATTTGTGTGATCTCTCTATCAGATTCTGAAATGTCCATATTTTCCACGAGTGCGATAAAACAGTTTCTCAATACCAGTTAAAATGCACTACACTTTTCTTAGAGAAACTTCGTTTCTACATGTTCCTTTCGTCCCACTAGCTTTAATATCCAAATACAGTTTACACTTTACCACCTGACGTACACTTCTTACGTTGAACCTCTTCAGAACATTGCTGTCTTCAATCACGACTATTCTGTATTTCTGTATTTCTGTAATGAATTTGGCTTGTCCTTCCATTTAAGTTCACCATGTCCATTTTCTTGGGTTCTTTTCTTGAAGAAGGAATTCATCCGGCTTCGAATTCTACTAACGAATTTTGTCGATTAGCAAATTCCGATTTTAAAAAACAGATATAAAAGTTATTTTTTTCATATTGCTCAACAATCCCTTACAAATTAAAGACAAATATTTTTCTTAAATTGTTTTACTTTATTCTTTAATGCATGGTAAGTGCTTTCTTGAGTTATTGTTGCTTTACTAATCCTTCATTAATATTCTAATTTTGGTTTCTACAATATGCCTTCTTTTGGTTTACCATGTATGAATATTGTAAAAAATTTTTTATAGGTAGAGCTAGGTTAATGAAATCAGAGTCCGGAATCGATTCCTATTACGGGCTTATTTATAAAATCCTCCAATAACAATAGTATTTACAGAAATACTTTAGTACTATTTTTTCCATTGTGAGTTAGAAATTAGGTAGCCCAAGATCATGCGGACGTGGACAGGGTCTCTACAGAGCCCCGAAGCAGGCTAAGCAGAGTGGCGGAGGAAAATGAAAATGAAATGAAATCTGTGAGTTTTACGTCCCACGGTTATGCCGGTTAGGTTAAAGGATACGGTGATGATTAGTGATGAATGAAATGGTGGAATGAAGAAAGTGGGAGGAAACGGGAGAACCCCGAGAAAACCCACGCACACGGTGTTTGTCCACCACAAAGTTCACTTGGCTGGTGAACGCTCTACCACTGAGCCACCGCGGCCCCCTAGAGTGGCGGCGGAATCCCCAATGCTCTGCAGCAAGCAATGAGGGCGATAAAAGTCATAGAGCCCCGAAGCAGGCTAAGCAACTGAGGTTAGGTTCCCGACAGAGCTCCGAAGCAGGCTGTCAGAAGGAAAGGAACAGCGAAGAGCCCACAACAGACTAGAGGCTTTGAGTTTAGGTTCTTATAGTGCTCGAGGCAAGCAAGAGGAGTGAGACCAGAAGACTAGTGCCTCTTCGCTGGTTACTTTCCAATATATAGGCGTCCCGGCGTTGGTGGCGCTGCTGTTGCCATGTCGTTATGTGACTTTAGAAGGTGCAGGTGGTCCGTCGTCTGCTTCTAGTACTAATCCCACGCTGTGTATAGTACTCCGATGTAAATACATATGACGATGTTTACAAACAGGAACATATGACATTGTTTGTACACAAAAGCACGTGGTACATTAGAATATTAATAGCGATAATTTATACACACAAGCTTCAATCAATGTTCGTAATCGTAAAGTCCACTATCCTTTATTTTCAATTTAAAATGAAGAATTACTCTATTTTATTAATTTATTATTCTTTTTAACAGAGTTTAAAAAGGAGGTTTTCAGTTTCACCTCTATGTATGTATGTATGCACTGTATGTTTGTCGGATATTCGCTATTATAGTGGGAACCATTAGTTATATTTCGATGCGATTTTCACTGATCGAATAAGCTATTCCCAAGAAAGATTTTTGTGTATAAATATTTTAAAAAAACAGTAATTAATCTATCTATTAAAATACTACGATACCAATTACGAGCGACTTTTTTTTTGTTCGTCGTCCCGTTTAAAGGGTTGTGCCCTTTCTTCGGGTAAGTGCTGTAATGTAGATCAATTGTCTTCATGGAAATGTACTACGAGCGTTTTTTTTTAGTGCTAGCTTGATGGCTAGCTCCACCAAAGGGTTATGCCCTTTATATGGGGAGAGAAGGAAGAGGATTGTGGATAGAAGGAATATGGTGCTGGTCTATGAGTACAATCTTTATTTATTAGCTTCAATAACAAACAAACAAAAAAAAATAAACAACAGGTATATTACGAAGATAAATATAGAAATAGATGTGAATGTATGATACAACAGCAGACATTATAGCATTATGCTATAATCATAAGGATGGGGAGTAGGTAGTATTGCAAGCGATGGCATTGCCTTTATTTGGTTATGGGATCATATGAAGGACATTATAGCTTTAATGCTAGAATCATAAATGAGGGGAATATATGAGATGAAAATGAAGTGCATCGGACATCACAACACGTGGGATATGTTAGTGGACGAATGAGCTTATCTTCCGGTCCTGGGGTGGCTCAGGACCATGATGAAGACAGTGGGAACCCTGTTAGAACAAAAGGACTACTGTGCAACATAGGATGGAAAGATGAGAGGTGAAGAATAGTCGGTTTTATAAGCAGCAACGGCATGAAGATCGGGATGATCAGGGGGTAAAGTGTAATGATATAATGAAAAGAGAAGGGAAAGTGAAGTATAATGAAGGGGGTGAGAAGGGGTATAAGCTATATCAAATTTCATAGTATCTAAGAGGAAGGCATGTCGTTCCTCGAGCCGTTTAGTAATATACTTCAGTCGGAGGGTTTCGAGGTGGTATAAAATATGGGGAAAAGTTAGGCGTTCATAAAGTTCATGTGTAGGGCTGGGTAATTTAATGCGGAATGCAATGCGTAAGGCATGACGTTCAAGAATTTTTAGTTTCTCGTAATAAAAGGGAGAGGCGTTAATCCAAGCCACGAACCCATACGTTAGTATTGGCCGGAGAAAAACCTTGTATGTGTTTAGGACGATAGATGATTTGAGGCCCCAAGTCGTTCCAGTGGGGACGCGGCAGAAGTCCTAAATGGCAGAAGTCCTAAAATGCAGAAGTCCTAAACGGCATTAGACCTAAAATGCACAAGTCCTAAAAATTATTTCGCGGCACAAGTCCTAAATGGCAGAAGTCCTAAAGTGCAGAAGTCCTAAAGTGCAGAAGTCCTAAAATGCAGAAGTCCTAAAGTGCAGAAGTCCTAAAATGCAGAAGTCCTAAAAGGCAGAAGTCCTAAAAATCATACCGAGGCAGAAGTCCTAAAGTGCAGAAGTCCTAAAAATCTCTTGTGGCGCTACCATCGCGTCCGTAAGAAGAATACTGTCAATCTGTTAGTCAAGTTTTAGATATATTGTTTCATATTACAGAGCCTTAGTTCTTACAAGTTATTTGTATAAATACATATTCTATCGTTCTGAAATAATAAATAAATAAATAAATAAATAAAGCCTATTGTCCTTTCTTACTCTTTCCATGATATATTTCTATGTTGACAAAATTTTAACTTTCTACCAAATGTGATTCCCAGATCTTTCATAATGTCTGTTTTTCTCTATTTCCACACCATTGACTTCATATTAGTAACATAATATTGTGTTTTAGTTATGTACGTCATAAATTTTGCTTTCCTTGTGTTGTTTTGAAGTAAATTATTTTTACACATATATTTCTTGTACAGAAGTCTTTCTGTAGCAAATAATTGTCATATTCGTAATTAACTACTCCTCGGATACGGCTGTTTCGGTGTAGGACGTTTTGGTGCAGGGCGTTTCGGTGTACGGATTGCTCGGTGTAAGGACGTTTAGGTGTGAGGCTGGTTCGGTGTAAAAGTTCTAATGTTTCCACCGAAACGTCCACTCTTCAAAATGAAAATTATTCGTTAGGGAGAAATAAATTCACGAAGTGGAATATATAAATTAATAAATAAAATAAAAATTAAATGTTTCTGTAATTGGCAAGGGTTACTTATTTATAGTGAGTCCCCTCGCTTCACTCTGTCAGAACTTCTTATATCCTCAAATGTTATAATTATTAATTGATTGGGAAAACGTTTTACGGTAATGATATATAGTAAAAAAGTGTGTGATGCATAAACATTGTGTACACCACACACACCTTATTACGGCAATAACTGTGCACAAATCGCAAAATGCTGCACAATCTTTGAAAGAAAATTTTCAAACACAGATGGTTTTTCTTCCAATAACCGCTTTTATATCATGCATACCCAATAAAATTAGCAAATCTAGGAAAAGAAAACTGATTATAAATCAGTGATGAGATCTTAATTATATTATTACGGAGATGTAAATTCATGTTATAGTTGTAGAGAAGGACAGTGTCAGAAAAATGTCTCAAGAAAATTTTTAACGGCCTAAAGAACACAACAAGAGGCTGAATCCTACCAGTTGTTCCTGCAGAAATTGTTTCTATTATGAGTTACTCTTTTGTTCTTAAAATAGGTCAAAGTTGAATTGTGACCACTCCACGAAACTAATAACAAAATGGACTTTGCATTAGACGCTTGAAGAAAAATCTCTTGGAACCATGATCTCACAAGACTTGATGTTAATTTTTCCGGATTTGATGCTTTTACAAGGATATCTTCAAATTTAAAGAGGTTGTGTTGGACTATAAGACCAAATGTTCCATTGTTTTCCTACAAAACAATTAAAAGTGGTGATAACAAAACACTATTTGCAGAAATTGAATTCTGTATGATATAGCTACGAGTCATAGAATTTACTGACTGTACCACCCTTTCTACTATTTGTGTCCCTGCAAACACTAGAGTACGTCCCGTCTGCATTTAAAAATTAAACATATTGATCAGAGTTATAAATATTTAATTTTCCAATATGTGTTGCTTCACATTCGCGACAAGTGCATTGGCATTGGCTTCTAGCTTTTTGGCTATAGATTTAATCAAACGTCCTGTTAAAATAAGTACAAAAAGGGGTTTCAAATCAGTCTGCACCTTTTCTCAGTAGCCCCTGCCAATTATAATTGTTCTTGGCTAAATGCAGAACATTTCAAACCAGAAGACTTTGTAATTGTAATCATCATATTGGATCCGCCAATTTGAATTTTGTAATTTCAACGTCAGGTTCTGAATCACCTGTCCTAAAACCTCCTTGACAGTAAGCTGGTCGTATCATTTAATCTTCTATTTTAATGATTGCTTTCTGTTTATGCTTTGAGGCAGGCACGTAGCCAGGATTTCGTGAAGGGGGGGGTCCGTGACATGAAATACTGTGGTCATCACAAAAGGGGCTCGATCATTCTAAACTATTTTACTGGAACATATATTGGTTCGTTTAGCCAGGATTTCGTAACGGGGGGGGGGGGGTAACATGAAATAATGAAGGCCCAGGAGCTCGATCAATCTAAACTACTTTACTATCAACATATATTGGTTTGTTAGGACAATAAAATGAAGATATGTTGGCAAGTATTTTAATAAACTATGAAGAAATTTCGAGCAAAATAATAAAAAATAGTATTGAAAAAGATTTTACAATATTTACGTCCTTCTCCTGTTCATTTAAATATAACAATTTTCCTTTCGTTATGACCTCAATTATTATAAAAAGTACATACTCAATACTGTCTTGTAAACTATCTTCTAATATAAATAAAATAAAAAGTTTGTTTGTGTGTTTGTCTGTCTGTGTGCGGCCTGGAGACCAGACGAGTGGACCGAGAGTTACCAAATTTTGGTCAGGGGTACCTTGGCCCAGGCCCCAGGTCAAGACGAAGTGTTTTTTTTTTAATTTCGAAACAGGGGGGTCTCAGGGGGGCGTTTACCGGAACCGGCTTGGGAACCAGAAAAATTGACCGAGAGTTACCAAATTTTAGCCACGAATACCTTGGTCCAGGCTCCAGACCAGAGTTAATCGTTTTTGTCGAAATTCGAATCAGGGGGGTCTCAGGGGGGCGTTTACCGGGACATGTAAAAGTAGTTGAAACTGACCGATATTTATTTATTTATTTAACATCACCAGATGCAGCTCAGAGGTCATTTTACACTGGATATCCAACAACATTAACAATGGAAAGGATTTGGGAAGGTATCGGCCAGGGCCTGTTTAGTAGGTGCCATGCCGGCATTTGCCTGGTAGGACTGAGAGAAACCCTGGAAAACCTCAGTCAGGATGGTCGGCAGCGGGATACGAAGCCACGACCTCCCGAATACGAAGCCAACGCTCTACCACTTGAGCTATTTTGTCGAATTCATATTTACGCGGTCGCTGAAATCAATGGTGAAACTCGGATTGCATTAACTTCCAAATTCACGCTATTCGGCTCCGGGTCGGGGGGTCACCGAAGGGGGCTGAGATACCAAGACATATAAAAGTAATCCAAAATGACGGATATTAGTGTCAAATCCATAGTTTTCGCGCTCGCTGAAATCAATGGTGACACTTCCATTAGCGATGACTTGCAAATTTAGTTACAATTGTATGCGGGCCGGGAGTCAGCGGAGGTTGCATACCGAGACATATAAAAAATAGCCCAAAATGACCGATATTAGTATCAAATCCATAGTTTTCGCCGTCGCTGAAATCCATGATGATACTCCCACAGGCGTTGACTTCCAAATACAGCCCCTGTGCGAAGCATGTGTATGTTCAACTAGTTTTACAATATATGCGTTCCTTTCTCTGTTGAATCAAATGCTAACAGAACTTTCTTTCAACATAAATTTTTGTTTTTATTATTCCGTCAACTATTGTCGGTTCCAAATGACAGGTTGAAAAAGCAATAGAAAATTGTCCTTGAAACAGCATGTTTGATACTGCAAGGATGCGATGACGAAAAACTATGATTTAAAATGTTCACGCTGTTACACAACGGCACTATGATTTCGAAAGCTTGAAATCTCCCTGACTAGTAGCGGAAATTCTGAGAATTCCATAACTTTTCTTGAAGTTTCACATTCCGCGACTCTTCCAGAATATCTCGCTTACCTCGCCATCATATTGCAAGTAATACAAAATCTCCTCATAAGAAAGAGTAAGCAAAAGCTTCCTGTAGTTTTCTTTTTAATTTTTAACGCTGATCCTTCTTTTTGTCATTTCATTTTATTTTATCCTTCCTTATTTTTTTTCATTTCTGGTCTCGAAGGGGGGGGTCCGGACCCCCCGGACCCCCCCCTTGGCTACGTGCCTGTTTGAGGCCACCTCTAACGTTCAAAGAGTGGTTTCTACCCTTAAACCCGCACCATTGCCAAAAATAAAATTTAAAAAAATTACGATTATTTTTTGATATTCTACAAGTATGCAAAGTTTCATTCAAATCAGTAAATTACACTTCCATAAGTCTCCTTGTTAGTGCTGTTCAAATGGAAAAAATAAGTTAATTGGCGGATATGAAGTCAGAACAAAGAAAAAATACGCCGGTGTTACGAAGAGACTGAACAACGTTTGTGAAAATTACAAATCTGACGATGTGATTACAGTCTTAAAAGGAATTGTGTACAATTTTAGATTCTTAGTTGAGTGATTCTATGTAATTATATTTTTTTTCAACAAAATTCCTTTGAGTTGAGATGAAGTGATTCTGAGTTTAACGTCCCGTTCAGGAGTGAGGCTATATGAGACGTCCATATACTGATTAACGTGGAATCCGAACCACATGAGCTCTCACCGGAAATCGAACCCCGGTCTCCCACGCCAAAAATTCCTTTGAGGTATTATTCAGTTTGTATATATTATTACTGTGTCTCAGGAACTTTGTACAATATATTTATTTCAATTTACAAATAATGCTGAATATTTTGCAGTAAATTTGATTATTATTCTATAAAACTCGCCTATGGACATCTCTGAATAGAAATTATTGTTGCGAATGGATTGGTGTTGTATTATCATCCTGTCTCAATAACAATGAGACTCAATAACAATGTTAATCAGTTTACACTATTCCAGAGTGGCTACACTATGACACTTCATGCCTGTTCATTACAAGCATATGATTAATGCAATCAAATATTAGGCTATACACCGAAACGTCCTTTACAGCAAGTGTCCTTACACCAAACCGTCCTTACACCGTAGCGTCCGTACACCGAAACATCCGTACACCGAAACGTCCGTACACCGAAACGTCCTACACCGAAACATCCTACAGCGAAACATCTTACACCGAAACGTCCTACACCGAAATATCCTAAACTCTTACTCGTTATCTTCTAAATTCTTTCTTATGTCTTGCTTTCATAAGAAAATTATATTTTATAATTAAAATTTAACGACTCTACTTGTAGTAGTATGCCCAAAAAATCACTCATCTTTACTCTTTTATATAAGAGTACAGAAGATAAATACAGTCAAACAAATGGATTTCCATGAACAGTTTCCGATTTCTTATAACTACCTTCGTACATTCGTACATTTCCCACAAGCTGTGATTTTAAATTTACGCTCTGTCAAGGTCCAGGTTTCAAAAAGGAACTAACTAGAAATATAATAATATTATGTATTTGTGTACATATGTAATATGTATAAATTTATTGTCTTATTGAAGCTTTCGTAATCTGGAAATAAACTTTTGATTTGCTTTTAATATATAAAAATCATGCTCCCCTAGAAAAATTTGCAGGCTACACCCCTAAATGACTATGTAGCAATTTCTGCAAAAATGGCACAGGACCTAAAATTTAGGTCTAATGCCTATATTTTTAGGACTTGTGCCATTTATGACTTATTAATGTCACCCACTGTATTGCATAATAAATGTTCTTTGCTCAATTTTAAATTTACTGCATTCTTTATGTATACAGTTGGTATTTAATGTTCACTCGTGAAATGTCTAGTGAGCTTTTGTCCTAATTAAGTAAACTTTGGTGGATTTTTGTCCTACTCTTAATAAAATACGCTCCGCACAGTATATATTGCAATTCTGAATGTTTGCTTGGTTTCAGAAGTCTGGTAAAATATGCTTTTTAAACATTTTTTTATTATTTATTTATTTATTTATTTTTGTTTTAGGAATTTGTCTTGGGATTCTCGTATCTCCATTCGAAAGAAACGAATTTCTTAACAAATTATGTAATTAATTCTTAGAATGAAATAGGTTGTATTATGTAATTCGTGTATAAGTGCAGAACAGATAGTGATAATAACGATCTTAGTAGTACAAATATAGCTGTTACTGTTGGAATTAGATACGTTCGTAACATTATTGCCAACTAGTTGCTGCATCGTCCCAATTTCGTGTGGTGGTGGCGAATTTCAGAACTAAATCAAGTGAATGATAAAGGCACAAGTCCTAAATGGCAGAAGTCCTAAAAGGCACAAGTCCTAAAAATCATATCGCGGCAGAAGTCCTAAATGGCAGAAGTCCTAAAAGGCAGAAGTCCTAAAGTGCAGAAGTCCTAAAATGCAGAAGTCCTAAAATGCAGAAGTCCTAAAATGCAGAAGTCCTAAAGTGCAGAAGTCCTAAAATTTAGGTCTAGTGCCCATATTTTTAGGACTTCTGCCTTTTAGGACTTCTGCACTTTAGGACTTCTGGATGTCACCCGTTCCAGTTAAGCGTCGTAATAGATTCAATCTATTATAAGCTTTAGCGACAACCGTCTTTAAATGAGGACGCCAGGTAAGGTGTTTGTCGATGGTGAGACCAAGATATTTAACGTAATTAGCGGGTTTCAGGCGAGTGTCGTCGACGGTTAAATTGAGATAAGATGGATTTTTCTGAATTTTACTACGTTTTCTGGGAGGAAGAAGAAATAATGTTTGTGTTTTATCTGGATTTATCTTGAGCCTCCACTGGTTGCACCAGCTGACGAAGGAGTTGATAGCAGACTGCATAGCGGTATTAATTTGCTGTACTGTGTTCCCTAAGGCTAGAAAGGCTGTATCGTCTGCGTATTGAAAAAGTTGGATGTTGTCTGGAAGTGGCGGTAAATCTGCAACATATAGAAGGTATAATAAAGGAGAAAGTGCTGAACCCTGAGGCACGCCGGAATGTAGAAAGATGGGATGTGAAAGAGCACTGTTGATTGAGATATAAGCCAATCTGCAAGAGAGAAAATTATAAATAAAACGGACGTAGGCGAGAGGAAGTTTGAAATTCAACAATTTAGCAATGAGACCTTGGTGCCAAACTTTATCAAATGCTTTCTCAAGATCAAATAATACTAAGCAGGATGGTTTGATGGTATTGTAATGATCAGTTATGATAGTGAGCATTCGTAAAAGTTGGTCGTTGATACAGTAATTTGGACGAAAGCCTGCTTGATGATTCGGGAGAAGGTTTTTAACAGAGAGGTGTTGGTGGAGCCTGTAAACGAGAATACGTTCAAGAATTTTGCTGTAGATGGATGTTAATTGAATTGGTCTGTAAGAAGCAACGCTATTGGCAGGTTTGTCCGGCTTTTGAAACATTAAAACTTTCGAGGTTTTCCAGTGAGACGGTATGTAACCTGTTCTGAGTATAAATGTAAAAATGAGAGCTAAGAGGTGTAGGAGAATATACGGTCCTTCTTTGATATGGCGATGTGATCTCATCTAGTCCAGGGGCAGTATTGCGTTTTCGTGCTATGGTGTCTTGAATTTCGACTGTGGTGATAGGAGCTGTAAGTGGATGGTTAGCGGGAAGAGAGTGGGATGGGTTTGGTTGAAGGTGAGGGGACTGAAAATTAACTTTTTCGACTGGATGAGTTTTTGACTGATTAGTAGGTGGTAGAGGAGTGAAAATGGTTTGTAGATAATCGGCAAAAGCGTCCGCTTTATCTTTATCGGTATGAAGAGCTTTGTCATGGTTGATTAATGGATATGGCGTATGTGTCTTTTTACCTGTTAGGATATTGAATCTTTTCCAAAATTTCGTGGGGTGAGCAGTATCTGAAAGTTTATTGCAAGTGTCTATCCAACGCCGTTGTTTATATGCCCGTATGTAATTTCGGACTGTCCGTTGAAATTGTCTATGAAGCCTTAAGGATTCGACATTGCCGGTGCGTTGATAATCTCTATAGAGTTCTCTAGAACGACGAATAAGTGGAAGGTAATGGGGTGGGAGTTGAGGATGATGAGGAGAAATAGTTGACTTGGGAATATGGGAGTTTGCGGATGCCTGAATAGATGATGTGATAACGTCAAGCGCATGATATAAACCTTCTTCTGTAGTAGGGGTTTCTAAGTGTTCAAGACTGCGTGCAAGAGAAATGCGGTATGCTTCCCAGTCTGCTTTATCAAAACGTGGGACTTCACGTGATGGAATAGAATTGGATGGGTTGGAGACTCGGCGTGTGATAGAAAGTTTAATTGGAAGGTGCCCATAATATCGGATCGAGTACGTGCACAGTGCATCGGTCTATGAGATTATGCGAAACTATGACTACATCTGGTGTAGTGTTGGAAACATGTCGAGTTGGTTTGGGTAGTTGCAGAATAGTGCCGGTAGTGTGAGTGGTGATGAAATCCTGGAAGTGGCGTTTCTGACGATCGGTACGGCTGTGAAAATTGATATCAGCCATGATTACAAACATTCTGAAGTTATTGGAAATATATTGAAAAAACCCATAAGGAAGCTCATGACCAGGGCGAATGTAGATTGTGGCAATGGTTACATAAAGGTTTGAAAAATAGAGCGTAACAACCAAGTTTTCAGACAGATTTTGTATTGGAGAATGAAAGATGCGATATGGTAAGCTTCGAGGGAAACCAATAGCTACCCCACCATTTGCTCTGCGGGCTGGTATGGCGTTGTCATGGCGAAGAACATGATAATTTGAAACTTTGCTAGAGCGTGCAGCTGTAAGGTGAGTTTCGTTTAGTAAGAATACATGAATGGTTTCCTCCAAAAGAAGTTGTTCAAACAAAGTCCTGTGTTCCTGTAAGGAGCTGATATTCAGAAACAATAAACTAATATGAGAGTCCATGTCTGAAAACTCAATGTGTATCAGTTGCAAGGTCAGTGTTGAGAATAGAAGAGTGAAAATATACATTTTGACCAGAGTAAGTAGCTTGGAAGTTAACATTGAGGATTCTTTTGGCTGCCAGTTGAATTTGTTGGAAGACGTGTTGCCGTTGAAAGGGAAGAATATTTTGAAGTGCTGTGGTGAGAAAAGAAAGAAACTGGTTGATTTGAATTGGTTGAAAAACAGAAGTTGGCGTATCCATAGGATTGTCGGTAGGTGCCGTAACCTTTAAGGGCACGACTAGTTCTGGCTTGCTTGGTTCAGGACGGGGCCGTGCTTTGCACCTGTAACTACGAGCGACCGAGCTCCAACCTATAACTTTAGCTTTCAAATCTTTGATTTACGGTTATTTGTGATTTCACGTTTATAACAAAAACAAATATTTTTAAAAAGGTACTTTAAATAAATTACTTAAAGATATATTTTTCGCAAAGTCTATCTTTCAAAATTATTGTTCAAAGTCTTCGCATTTTAATAAGCCTCTCCGAAATAAATTCAAGTGAATTGTGCTGTCATCTTCCGAGTTCTTTTAAACTATGTTTATATGTTTTTGGTCAATCCTTTCGACAATGAGATCTCGGAAACTACAGGCTCTAGAAAGATGACGTTTTTACTGATCGATTGGAAATTTTGCGTAGATTGTCCAGTTCTAATTAAATATTAAAACAAAACATAGCCATTATTTCTTTATTACATTTTTTTTGGGTACACTGGAAGCGTTGAAATTAAGAAAAAAACTAAAGCATCATATCGTATGCGTTATACATTCCAACACCATAATGTTGTATATTGGGGTTGTATATGTCTCAGGCGTTTGTTCCATGGCCAAATAATAGTGAAAAAGGAAAGATAACCATTTCTCGAGTCTAAGATAAATCTTTATTTTTCGAATGTTTTGTCCAATGAACACCATATATAACTGGCATAATTAATTGTATATGTAATGTATTTGCTTATTACATACTGCATGCAAGAAGAAAGAAAACACTGGTCATACATGAATTAGAAACTCCAACCGGAAGTAGGTTCAAATCTAGCAAACGATGCGAGATATTGAGGAAAAATAATCGAAAAAATGACCCCTTTATGATACTCCTTGCCAATTTTTTAAATCAAGACGTCTTTAACTTGTGTCTGTAAAGGGACATGTACATATGTTGTGAGGAATGAGAAGGAGATTTATGCACATATGCGAATGATGCGCTGTGTAGAGAGCGCAGGTTGAGCTAGTCTATATATTAAAATGCTAGGTTTATATGTTTGTCTCCAATCCTTTCGTTAATGAGATCTCGAAAACCACAACTGTTAGGAACGTGCCGTTTTCGCTGGTCGATTCCAAATTTTGTGTAGATTGTCCAGTTCTAATTGAACATTTGAAAATCGTGGATGTTATTTCTTTATTGCATTTTTAGGGGTACACTGAAAGCGTTGAAACTTTTAAAAAGTAGCGCATCCTAAGAGTTATACATTCCAACACAATATAGTTGTATACAGGAGTTGTATATCTCTCAGGCCAAATGGAAATGAAAAACGAAGGATAACCATATCTCTAGTCTAAGATGGATCTTAATTGTTTGGAGTGTTTTGCACATTGAACACCATATATCACTGACATTATAATTAATCGTGTGTGTAATATATTTGTTTATTATGTACTGCATGCAAAAAGAAAGAAAACACTGATCATACATGAATTAGAAACTCCAACCGGAAGTAGGGTCAATCTTGCAAACGGTGCGAGATATTGAAAAAATCATGGAAAAATCTCCCCTTTATGGTACCCCTTGCTGAATTTTATCAAGACATCTTTCATTTATCCCTGTAAAGGAAGATGTATAGATGTTGTGATGAATGACAAGCAGTTTCATGCTCATATGTGAATAATGCGCTGTGTAGAGAGCGTAAGTTCAGCTACCTAATTATTTTAAAAGAATCAAATAATTTCTGCAACTTCTGAGAAAAACTTATCGTAAAAACATATCGCAACCAGAAAGTCAACAAATGAAAATGGGCTACATATATCCAAAGGTTGAAAAGATCTTTGGAGTCGGTTTGCTCCAAATGTTTTAAAACTATTTGGTGATGGGATGGATATTTAAGTCATTGGCGCCGTAATGTCTGTTTACATGCCAGTCTTCTTCAACTTTTGCAAGATTATCTTTCTCTTTTCAATTACATCTAAAATTGTCATTTTCTTCCCCATCATTTCTAAGACTCTCTCATTCGTTTTTCGCTCGACTCAACTAATTCTCTTCTTTCTTCTCCACACCCACATTTCCAAAGTTGCCAGTTATTTTTCATCACTTTTGCGTCATGTCCATGTTTTTGCTCTATAGAGTGCAATATTCCACACGAAATATTTTTCGAGATTTTTCTCTATTCTTTATTCGAGGACCCACACAATAGATTTTTCTTCCTCCAAACGCTTCTTTCGCCAATTCTATCCTTGCTTTTGTTTTAGTTCGCACTTCATGTCACGACTAATACATTCTTCTACTTCTATATTTGGCACAGAGTGTTTCTTTCAATCACCATGGTGTTTGTCTTTCTAAGATCTATTTTCATTTCACATTCTTGACGGCTCTTTCTCAAGTTTTCTAACATCTTGTTGATTTTCTCTTCAGATTCTGCAAAAGCACCATATTATCTGCAAACCGTATATATCTAATCATTTTACCTCCTACTAAAATGCCGTCCTCATTTTATAGGCTCTTTTTCACTATCTTTTCTAGATAGATATTTAAAATATTGCTGGCGAGGGACTGCATCCCTGTTGAAGTGCCCTTCCAATTGCACTCTAATTTGTCATTTCCTCCCCCATTCTAACACTTACTTGTTGATTCATATGTTAATTTCTTATGAATTTTCCATCTTTCCATTCCAACTCAACCTTCTTCAGAACTCCCAATTCCCAATTCATAATTCATGCGATCAAAACTTTTCTAGATAGTACAACATACTTCTTTTCTTTTTCTATAAACCTTTCGTTGACCTTCCTTAATAATCCAATTGTAACTCTTGTGTCCATATCTCCTGAACTCGAACTGTTTCTCTTGAACTGTTTCATTTGTTCTTCCATACATAATTCTGTTCAATATTCGAAGCAAAGTTTTTGCTGAGTGCATCATGAAACTAATAGTTCTATAATCTTCATATCTCTCTGGGTTCGATTTCTTAGCCATCGGTATCATGATCATCTTCAGGAAACCTTCTGGCCACTCTCTTGTTTCATATATTCCATTACAGACAAGGAAAATATCTTTCTTGTCCTTGTTTTCCATATTCTTAATGAATTCGTTTGGCATACGATATTACCTACCGTGGTTGTCTTTTAGTTCTTAATCTCGAATATAGTTTTTTTTTTAATTCATCCTGAAGAATACTAAACTCCTTATCATCCTCACTTCATTTTCTACTTCAGCTTCATTTTTTACTTCAACATCTAGGCCACACTTTCTATTTCTACATATCCTCAACATATTCTTTATTATCTTCCTAAAATTTCACTTCTCTCACTGACTTTCCCATTCTTATTTTCTACTGCCATCGTAATTCCTCTTTGCCCGTTGCCAATGCCATCTCTTAGCAGGACAACTCTCCTGTCATAAGGCTCAGTACTTCAGTGGTTAGGGGAACAGTGGTGAATTTCAATTGCTGCAATAGCCCCCAAATTTACCCAATCTTAACCCAATTGAACACCTTACGAAGTCATTGAACGTCAAATCAAAGCTCATCGTCTCCTTCCGCGAAATTTACTGGAATTAAGTGACTTGTGTGTGCAGATGTGGAGCGTCATCTACCAAAGAATAATTGTTTTCATGACAAACCGCATTCCTGTTGTCCTGCACCCCAGAAGGTGTTCATACTAGATATTATGTAGGTAGTTATCATGTTTTTACTGGTTAGTGTATATTTTCAACACATTTAAAGCGACATTGTCTGTTGTTTGTGATCGCATCATGGGAAAACAGTTGAACAGTTTAGAATTAATTTTGGAACATTGTGAATTCATACCTCGAGTTAGGTTTCCGTCGTATCATTTTGATTCGAAGGCATATTCTAAGAATGTGTAGAGGGGTCCAAAATTATGTGATAAATAGAGTATATTGCGAGCCCCTCAAGATAGGAACATGCAACTCTGGATATAAACTCTGAAATCTTCCGTTTCAAGGAGACTTTCTATATATACTTTTCGCCGCGTTGAAGGCAACGTTGCCAGTTTTTTTGTGATGGCATCGTGAGAAAACAATTGAAAGATTTGGGATGAATTTTGGAACATACAAGACGCATGACAAAAAAGGCCAATATTTAAAGAAAAAAGAAGAAGAAAATTATAGGAGAAGAAATTTAATGTGATTGATATACAAGCATATACCTTTGTTTTTTGGCGTAGTCACCATTTACCTTCAGAACATTTCTGCTAGCGTAGCACAAGTTTCCGTATATCTTCCGTTTAAAAATCTGCCTCCTGAGTGCAGCCAGTCCAGAGCAGATATCTTGAGCACTTCACTGTCGTTGGAACGCTTCAATGCAAGCCACTTTTTCAGACAAAGAAAAAGGGCAAGATCGGGGCTGCTGTAGATGGATGATTAAATAGCTCTCATCGAAATCTTTGAATTGTCTCAACAGTACGAGCAGCTGTGTGAGAATAGGCATTGTCTTCTTTGCTCTTTGTAAGCATCTGTCAGAAGTTTTGGCACCATCAGGCAACACAGTTTCTGATACTCAGTTTGTCAGTCACAATTCGATGCACTGTTTTCGCAGACACTTCTCGAAACCCTTTCCAAACTTCAGTTATTGTAAACCGGCGATCGAATTGCACTTTCTCATTAATGCGTTCCAGCAGACCGTCCGTTTGAACACTAGGCCTTTCGCTACGTTCATCGTCATGAACATTTGAACGCTCTATCCGAAACTCTCTGCACAATTGCCCTGCGGTTTCCATCGCTCACTATTGTCGTTCCGTAAATAGTACACAAATCTTAATGGATGTCAGCTTCATTGCGTCTTTTGTCGTTCAGAAATCATATGAGAGATCTCACTTCATACTTAATGAAATTTTGTATTACGGTAGCCATTTTATCTTACTGCTACTAGTACTACGCAACTCCACTCGGATGATTCTATCTGTGTTGCAAGCACAAAAAAAGCAGGATACGCTCCTGTGTATGCTCAACGTTATCAGTGTTACTAACATTGCTTTTGGGGGACGGCATACGCCTTGTAGTTAACTTGAACTATATTTTGATTATCTCGAATTATTTCATCAGTATATCCTAAGAGGAGTGCGGGGATCTAAATTTCAGCCAAAAATAGAGCGTTTTACAAATTCCTCAAGCTAGGATTCGATTTGAAGTTAGAGTCCTGTCCAACAGTGATACTATATGAGACGTGAACCTACAGCTTAACGTGCAATCCGAACCACATGAGCTCCCACTAGGATCCTCTCAAGTCAGGAAGATGAAACTGGGTAAATAAACTTCTAATTAAAAATAAGTTGATGAACGTCCCAGTGCTTCCGAATTCCAGTTTTAAGGTGATAAAGGGACACGTTCTACAATTGTTCCCGCCACATTGAAACCAACACAACGGTATCTACACACAGTGATGGTTTCAGAACATTTTCCTCGGGGGGGAGGGAAATATTAATACACAGGAGGGAAACAAAAGTGCAAACCATAAATGTCCTACAGCAGTTCCCGTTATAATTCTTACTTGAAGAAGGGGCATAAATATTTATCGACCCTGGAAAAAACGACAAAAATTGTGAAAAAATATTAAAATATTTTACAGTTAAGGTTTATTAATAGATTTTTAAATTTTAGAAAGTTGGGTTGTCGATATCCTATATATTTGAACTGACAATTCAAAGGCACACAAATACTCGAATCATGCAATAATATGTGTAGATTTGCTATACATTTTTGCTTCCGCTACAATCAGTATAGATAATGACAGGTTGGCCGTTTTTTCATTCCAAGCTTAAGTTGCTACTCGATAGATCAAAGTCTTATTTTATGTTCAACACCCATACGCATAATGATAGTATAGAATGGATTAATTGAAATAATTCTTTAGTAATCATAGTTTTCTTTTTAATTTACAAATATTTATCTACTAAGCCCAAGTAGACAACAGGTTCTCACGAAATAATTATAAGGAGAAGCATGAAGCACCCGGGGAGAATCCCCCCGGGCCACCCCGTGAATCATTACTGCACAACGCGAGAAAATGGTTGACCTGTTTGAAATTAAGCATGGAATATGGTTACCCACCTCAAGCTGAGTTCTCATTATGTCATCTTTCTTAAAGGGCATATTGTACGAGAATAGTAGGTTCAAAATTTAAGCCCAAAAAAGAGTACGCTATGGGTTTTATCATTTCACTCTCGTTGAAATGCATATCCTAAGAGAAGTGAAAAAAAAAAAAAAAAAAAGAGCTTTGAAAAATTTTCCACAAATCTGTTCTCCCCGTGTGAAGAGTAGACATTTCAGCTAGTAATACAGTTTGAAATGAATATTTAAACATACGTAGTTGGTTTCTGGGAAGCTTCATTATAATGGCCCTAAGAAGGAAAAAGGGTTCAAATTCTGTGGTATAAATAGAATAGCTGAAGTACTGAAGAATAGCTCAAGTTAGAAAGATGAAACTTGTATGCAAACTCTTCATCAAATTAACTGAATACTTCTACAAGATTCTCAAAAGTTCCCCCTTCTAAAGAGGAAAAGACGGCAATTTCTTTAATACCGAATTTTGAAATTTGTATGTCGCCTTTTCACGAAGAAAACAGCTGAACCATTTAATTTTGATTTTCGAACACAGTTAGCACTTGATTTCTGCTCGATATCTACGTATAAATTCACTTTGATCGAAAAAAAATCACCCTAAAGGAAGATATGTGTTTTAAGAGGGAGAAAAGAGGTTTAAATGATACATTTAAGCTAGTTTCTACTAAATATCATAATAGGCCTATCATGCAATAGTTCAGATTCTTTCTTTTTTCTTTCATTTCTCTCTCTCTCTCTCTCTCTCTCTCTCTCTCTATATATATATATATATATATATATATATATATATATATATATATATATATCGTCTATTTTATTTATTTTTTACGGCAGATGACTGAACATCCTTGTATCTATGATGGAACATTTTACTATTTTTTTCCCCGCTCTACTTAATACTTTCTCATTACTTGCGTAGCATTAATATTACTATAATTTGAAATAAAATGTTATAAGCAAGAATTAGGCCTACCTTAATGAATTATTTGTGGAAACTGATTTTCAAATATGTACTATACCTATATTGTATTATTTAAATTGATTTATTTTCATAAATACAATTTTATCTAAAACTAGGTGGGAGATCCGCCCGCAGACCCCGAGTCTATCGGTCTTTACATCATAGTTCAGTGCAATTAGACCAAAAAAGGGCAAAACCCGGACATTCAGAAACACAAGCCGAAACCTTTTCTAAAATGATCATGATATTGTGTATAGTAACTCACAGAAAGTCTCAAAAAATACCGCGTCGGGTTTGGTCAATATGGCCGCCATATTGGATAACCTAATTCCAATGTCCAACGGTTGCGTGAGTCTGACACTCAATTTAACTGACTGTAACCCGGGTTGTAAACACAGCAGAGATATGAACCATACCTGTTGTTCTCATTGTGTGAAAATTGAGGAAACTTAGTTTTTCCCGAAAGGGAAATAAGGAAAAGTCTACAAAATTTCTCAGAACAGAAGTGAAAAATTGAGTTTTTGGATTTTTATTACAACATTGTAGGGAGAACAAAAAAAAAAAAAAAAAAAAAAAAACAATCCGCAACCTTTTCTAAAATGATTATGATACTCTATTCAGTAACTGAGAGAAAATCCCAAAACAATCCCGTGTCGGGTTTGGTCACTATGGCTGCCATGTTGGATAGTCTATTTCCAATGGCAAAAGTTTTCGGCAAATGGCAAATTATTGGCTACACCGTAATTAAATTACTGGCTACACCCTAATATTAATATCTTGTAAAACTGAGATTTTGAAGATTCATATAATTAATTAAATTCCCTTTTGATCCATATTGTAAGATTTTCACCTCTGCATCCACAAATTTTGAGTGAAGTTATTAGTGGGTAGGTATTTGCATAGGCTTCAATAACCTCTAGAAACCTAAATATTGGCTTCTTTTGTGCATGGAAGAACGCGAAATTTCTTATAAATTGAGGGAAATTTTAATATATATGAGTGAGAAAGTCAATCCAATTCCCAGGTTGAAACTTTTTCTAGTGGTTGTAATATTGATTAAATTTTTAAATAGCTCATACTTATTCATCCACTTAGTCATCATCATACTATGGAAGGAAATGGCAAACAATCATGCCGTAGAACCTTCAGGTCAAAGACTTGCATTCAGGCAGAACATTACATCATCATTATCATCAATTAAGCTAATGATCCTGTAAAACTAAAATCTAGTTTACTAAAACAACAAATCCCAAAGTTTGTAAAACAAAGCTACTTAATAGTTAGACAAAGTGAGAAGTTTTGGTGCGGAATTTGATGTGGCCTGATAATTAAACAGGCTTTGATGAGAGCTATGAAAAGTAATGGTAGCTCCACCTGGGGACGAGGAATTTTGCCTCAACTATTAGTACATGGGTTCATTCCATGCCTGCATAATCAAGAATAGTGGAAACTGTGGTGAAATCCAGTGATGTTTTCTCCGAACATGTTCACTTGCGAGAGTCTCGTCAAACTTGTGACGTCGAAGATGTTTCTGTTTCATCAACTGGCTCCAAGAAATAAACCATTTGAGAGATCATCGCAACTTACATCAATATCTACTGATTTGCTACTTGATGAAAATGTCAATTGTGATAAAACATTAGAAGTTAGACTTGCTGTGATGAAGAAGATTGAGGGAAAGCAATTGAATGAAATTCATCTGAAACGCAAGTCAAGTGTGAAGTCTTTAGGTAGCTTAACAAGATCAGTAACTGTGTGTAATGAAGCAATCTGTGTAAACCCAAACTATCTTCTGAACTGCATGGTATGCACAGTTAGCTGTAAAGAACAGTTATTTGAGATCTTCGAATATGAACCATCTGTGTATCCTCCCTCCTTATTTCATGAAGGAGGTCTAATGAGGAAAGGTACAAAATCATCAGCAATATCCGTTTTGTCCTCAATTTCGACCCAGAAAACAACAAGTAGTGCCACAAAACAGGGTGTATCCTACATAGTTGATGATCGGTATCTCTTCATCATGTTGTATGGTAGCGTCCTGCCACGTTCAAAGAAATATTTCAGCAATATACTGCATACAGTTCACAGATGACGAGAAGAACTCTAAAACAGGGGAAGCGGGGAAAGGTCAATGACACGATCAAGTCCCATTTTCGGTTTTTGAGGTGTGGTCTATACTTAGATGTCGTCTGCCACTCCGGGTAAATTTATATGTGTGCTATTCCGTGGTGTCATTTAAAACCCCCGTGCGAAAAGTGGGTGAGCCCATACCTACGTCACACTACTTCTGCTAGGGTTCTTCTCGTCATCTGTCAGCTGTACGTTGTTACACATTGCGGAAAAACTATCGTCGTTTTTGATGGAAATAACGAAGATATAAGGACAAAAGATGAGGAGCATCTGCCACATGCAGGAAAGATTTGCCACGTAGACATAGAATTAGAAGATAATATTACTGTTGCTGTAGGGCAGACTGAATTTCTCTTAATCACAGCAACAAAATGATATTCAGCCATCTTTAGAGTAAGCATCTTCAGAAATCAGGATGCAAGATACTTCAGGAAAAGGCAGATGTTGATATGCTGATTGCAACCACGGCTATTACAGAGGCCAAGAAAGGCCTTAGAGTTATTTCGACTGGTGAAAACAAGGATTTATTCGTTCTTCTAGTTGCCCTTGCTCCACTAGACACATCTTTGAAAACGATGATGCCAGGAACGAAGACTTGCTAAGACAACATTCATCATATTGGAACAATTCAAGATGGTATATTGATATGAAGCACTTTCTTCTAGTACACGGCTTCACAGGATGTAATTCATTTCGTCAATTTATCAAAAAGGTAAAATCTCTGCTTACAAAAAGTTAGAGTTATAAGGAACCTAGAGAGTTTATTCAATAATTCTCGAGTGCCAGCTGAAGCTGTGGATTGAGCTAGTAAATCTTTCTTTCTGTCACTGTAAGGGTCAAAAGATATCGGAAACTTGGACATTGTATGTCACCAACTATATGAGAAGACAATTGCCAAATAGCCTATACATTTACAGTTTAACTTCCTCCTATAACAGGAGCCGCTCGTGAACATTCACTCCGAGTCTTTTATCAAGTGCAGCAATGGCGTGGTGTTAACATGGGCACTTTATGCTAGGGTTTGAAGATAGTCAGTAGTTATCTATGTCCCACACCAACTTCGAAGTCCGCTGTTTCTGAAGACTTACATCTTATCTCTTGTTCTTGCACCGACGACTGTGAAGGAAGTTCTGAATGCCGGAGAGGTATGTTAAAATGCTCAATCATGTGTATGTACTGAGTATGACATGGACGTAAGAACAGGAACATAGAAGATGAAGTAGAAGGGGATGGAGATTTGCTAGTTCCCGAAAACGATATTGAAGAAGAGACATTCCAAGATGCCAAACATCCTCGTCGGGAAAAGATTCAAGTAAACGTAAGTTGCTTTCAAATAAAAATTATCTAAGTTCGAAACCTTTACATAATAAAGAATTACTTTTTAGGCCTTTTCCAGCTCAAACATTACGAATTCTTATACGTTACTAAACATGATTTTTTTCAACAATTTTGTATACATGTCAAATTCCTCCGACTAATCTGGCTTGCTAAGAATAGAACATTTTTCCAAACATTCCTAAAATTTTGGAATTTTTCCTTTCCCAAAAACAGTCAACATCGGGGTTTGTAAGAGATATTGAAGCCTTTTCAAATCCCTATCCATTGATAACTTCAGTCAAAACTGTGGATGCTGTAAAGAGCATAGGTAGAGAGGTAGAGGTCTCACGCTGGACGGCTGAAGGCCGAAATAATTTACATAAGAAGATATATGCAAAATAAAAGACTATTTTAAATACTATGTAAATGAAATTAATTAAATAAACAAATGCGGTAGAGCAAAATTGTTCAGTAGAGCAAAATGACAAATTGATTATTTGAACAAAATAAATTTACTATAATTTTGATAATGGAACTGAGACTCTAAGTTTCAGGCACTGTGTGGTTTTAAATTCAGGTTTCTTGCCAATGATACCACTCACACACAACCAACACATATGTCAGCTGTAATCATGCCGTGATGGCTTACTGCAACTCCAGACAGCTGGAAAGAAAACATGTTACTGAAAATTTCATTACGTACCTTAGAGGACCTCCTGGTGAAGAATGTGACACCATATCCATTGGAATAAATAAATTTTAATTCGCACACACACGAAAAGTAGTGGTACACTTTTTTCACTTTACAAACGAGAGGAAAGATATATATATATATATATATATATATATATATATATATATATATATATATATATATATATATATATATATATATATATATATATATTAGAATTTCTACTATTTTAGGTCTTTTAACTTGTGTCAATGTTTGTGCACTTTCTTTTCTAAAATCCCACCAAGGTGATTTCTGGTCCTTAGCCGGTTCCTGGGTGTTCCAGGGGTTATTCCATGTGATGTTGATCCCACGGAGGTCTCGTCTCTTCCGTTTGACGAGACGGCTGATTGGTATGTTGAAGACAGTTGTCTCGAAGATCTCGAATAAAACACTGCTGCTCAGTCATCTTGCTGCGGGTTGCAAATCCTTCTTGCAACAAGAGGCTGTGGATTGGGAATATGTTTGTGATCCCGAACTTTATTCTTCTGCGTAGATCTCTCTCATTTGTGTCGTTTTCAAAGATCGCGAGATTTGTCGTTTTCAAAGATCGCAAGATTCCCTTTCTAACGCGATCCAGCCAGGGGTTAATTGGCTAATATTCGACTAGCTAACTTTCATCCCCTTTATAATGCAAAGGAAGATGACACTTGTTTGGTCAACGAAACGGAACACTGACGTAAATGTCTAAGGTGTTGATCATCTCGTTTTCGTAGTCGTTTCGCATTTACCACAGAGGAAAATGTTTTGTTTCACTAAAACCTATATAATTACGTAGTGTGGACTAGTCTTGCCTTGTAGGCCATCAACACTGACTTTACTTGGGAAACTAAACAAAGTTAATTTATCTCGTTGTATTTCTTATATATACACAGTACATCTTGACTGTTTTTACAGGCACAACGCGCTCCGTATTTCGCTTTAACCGCAGCTCGATGCGTACAGCTTCAAGACTAAACACCGAGTTACCTCACTCTTCCTCAGTCCTTGTTTTAAAAACGACCCTTGTTGTTGGGAATTGTCAGGCTCGCTTCAAAGCTAGCTGAAGTTTTATGGTGCGGAAGTTGAGGTGAGGGGGGGGGGGTTGTGACCACAGGTCCTTGCCCCGCCTGACCTAATTACAGCACTCCACTAGTTTTCAGGCTGATCACACTCATATGTGAGATTTGATTTAAATTTCACCACTTTCACTGTCTTCTCACAAATTTAATCTTTCGAACGATATATTACATGATGTATCATTTTCTATTTAAGCACTGAAATCGTCATAAAACACTAAACATAGATCTTCAATTTTGGCTACCAGCACTTTACTTCCTTGTCCTACCAAGTGCTACCTCTTGATGTGGGTATACCAAAGGTTTTCCACCTTGCATGATTGTCTGTTTTTATTTATTATTTTGACAGTTTTGCTGTTTAATAATAAACTAAGCATCAGATTACTTATAACACGAAATTAAAATCAACTATATACATATTTACACACTTGATAATGAGCAGAAGCGCTGTCATTGTATATTTAAATGGATTTCAGTAAAATTTTGATATATTGTGTCTGTTTTTCAGTCAAGACCCCCTCTGCTAGGGGCGGCCATCTTTCCGCTGTTACTTGTAACACGGTTACTCTCCACAGAGACTGCTGGAGATACTGCCACTATTTGAAATAAGCCTTTTTCATTTGTAATATTAATATACTACAAGATACGGCCTAACCTAAACTACATATTACGATTACGACTGATTCAAGAAAATTTGTACATATATAAAGAATTACTTGTGGAAGCTTATTTACAAAACAGGGATGAAGGCATCTGAGAATACTAGTTCCCTCTCCCATGGTTTCAAACCAAGCATCTGTGTTGTTCAAAAGTAGAGGCTCGTTTTTCTTGGCGGTTAAAATCGTTGCTAAGGGACGCTATCCCCTTTATACATGTGAAAACGTCATTCCCCTCAGAAGTCGCAATTCATTGTTTTCTGTGTTTTCGCATGTAGCTCTGAACTTTTCTACTACACTTTCAACAATAGCTATATGCGACACGAAGACTCCTTCTAACATTGTGTCCTCCTATGGTGATATTATCGACTATATTCCTTCGTTACCTCTGTAAACAGGATGCAGAAACAAACACCCGTAAGTTGCTCATATACTACGCTGCTCCATATACTCCACTACAAGAGTACAGCTATCATACGAAACAAAGACTGTCTTTAAAAACTCCCAGCTCCTACGCTGTGACTTTCTGAGCGAATTTGAAGCTTCATATGAATCTATATAATAATTAATAAGCAAAGTAACTCTCCATTATTCCATCCGTATTGCAGCTAAGATATATGATTAATTAAGCAATACAATACCTAAGTCCTTCCCCAATTTCAAGATATATAAAATAAATAAAATTACACATCCATAATACTAACTAAATATAGAATTATGTTTGCACAACTAACACTTTATTATATATATATATATATATATATATATATATATATATATATATATATATATATATATATATAATATATATATATATATATAATTAAAATATCGATATGCAAATCATGATCATTTCCATATATGCAACTTAGCAAAAAGTTGATATGCAAATTATATATATATATAGTATGCATCATAGAATGCACAGGTGAAAATTTTACAATATTTTGACAAAAGGGAATTTAACGTATTACTTGAATCTAGGTTTAAAACCCCAGCTTTAGAAAGTATTAATATTGTCTATTTTAAACATTTTACTGAGAAAGGTTTAGCCAACAATTTGCACATATTTTATGATTCTTATCCCTACAATATTTATAAAGGATCAAAAAACAAAAATGTTCACTTCTGTTCTGAGAAAGTTTGTGGAATTTCCCTTTTTCTCTCAAGGGAAAGTCAAAATTTCCTCAATTTTCATACAATAAGAACAACTAGTTAAATATCTTTACAATGAGGTATAGTTTATATCTCTGCTGTTTACAACCTGCATTGTCAGTTAATATGAATGCTATGGTTTCCACGAAAACTTTTGGCATTGGAAATAGGCTATCCAATATGGCGGCCATAGTGACCAAACCCGACGCGGATTTTTTTTTTTTTTTTTTTTTTTTTTTTTTTTTTAGTTACCGAATAGAGTATCATGATTATTTTAGAAAAGGTTTCGGATTGTTTAATAAAAATCTCATAACTCAATTTTTCACTTCTGTTCTGAGTAATTTTATGGATTTTTTTCCCTTTCAGGAAAATGTAATTTTCCTCAGTTTTTACACAATAAGAACAGCTAATTAAGTATCTGTTCAATGAGGTGTGGTTTATATCTCTGCTGTGTTTACAACCTGTATTATAGTCAGTTAAAGTGAATGCTAGGTCTGTCCGAAAACTTCTGGCGTTGGCAATGGGCTAAACAAAATGGTGGCCATAGTGACCAAACCCGACGCGGGATTTTTTGGGACTTTCTCTGAGTTACCGAATAGAGTATCGTGATCATTTTAGAAAAGGTTTCAGCTTGTTTTTTCAATGTCCGGGTTCAAACCTAATTGCACTGTACTATCATCAGTGAATTTCGTGAACTTGCTCTTCACATTTCGTGAATCTGCCCATCCGAAGGCTTCGCTCTACACACTGTCTTTGCTCGGCCTACGGCCTTGCACCTCTTGAATCCATAATTCTATAATTTCTTTTCCTATTTCAACTATCTAAAAGATAAGATTTTGTATCCTAAGAATACGCCCACTTAAAAAGCATGGAAATTTCTACATCCTCTTTTAGACCACTAAAAAATTGAGAATATTCACTTTTGGCAATTTTTCTGTCTGTTACTACTGGAAGGCTACAATCATGCCAAATTTCATCATTCTAATCTTGCCGGAAGTGCCTAAACATTTCTGAGTGTAGAAGACGCCCCATATAAATAACATGGGAAAGATTTATAAGTTCCCCATAAAACCACTCTACGGTTGGAAATGTTTATTTCTGATGATTCACTTAGGTAACACTAACGAATACGTACAAGCATATCGAATTTTAAGTTTTTATTCCAATTCTATGTACCTAAAACATGAGATTATATGACCGAAAGAAAGGTCCATTTAAATAACATGGAGAAATTCTTCATACCCTGTTTAGACTCCCTAAAATTAAAAACATTCACTTTTGGTAATTTTCCTGTGGGTTTTGTCCCGAAAAGCTACAATTTTGCTAAATTTAATTATTGTAGCCCTACAGGAAGTGCTTAATAATTTGGGGGTGTAAAAGATGTTCCATATAAATAACATGGGAAAGATTTTTCAGTTCCTTATAAAACCACTCTAAAGTTGGAATTTTAAAAAATTTGACTGATTTATTTAGGTAGTGCCAGTGGCGTATTTAGAGGTGGCCACATACGAAATCCTCCCCGGAATTTTATTTATTATATTAAAGTAAATGAAATATCTTGCAGAACTTTCACATTTCCAGGACTAAAGTTAGTGAAGCCCCCCGAAACAAAATCGTAAATACGCCACTGGGTAGTGCTAACGGAAACGTACCGAATTTCAACTTTTTATTCCAATTCTAAGCACCTAAAACATGAGATTATCTATAGCTCAAAAAATGCCCATTTAAATAACATAGGGAAATTCTTCGTCCGCCCTTTAGAGCCCCTAAAAATTAAAAATATTCACTTTTGGCGATTTTCCTGTGGGTTAGTTCCGGAAAGCTACAATCGTGCCAATTTAATCATTGTAGCCCTACAGGAAGTGCTCAATAATTTGTCAGCTCATGTATTTTTGTATATACTGTAGTTAGGATTTATATAGAATTTATTTACAATTTATATAGATATATCAGGAAATAATAGGGTCATAATGGAATTTTCAAAGATGAGTGCTTGGTGAATTTAATAGTGTAATGTATTAACAACTTTACTATGGAATTCCAAGAATGTAATATCTTAATGTATACTCTATAAATAGGAAATATCTTGAAAATAAATTGAAAATTATACATTAGATAGAAAATTTTGATTATTCAAAATATTTAGTATTGTTTAAAATAGCCATTAATAAACTCCTGTTTAAAACTCAACAATCAAACCGTTACTAAGAGTTAAGTTTCTGTTATTTGTGTGAAAAAAATCCGTGTGTGAGTTAGTGCAGGTAAGTCATTTTTCCCCACTTTTTTTTTCTAGTGGCGTTGAGGTTAAAAACGTTGCTAGGAATGAAGGAGTGGCTATGTATAAGAACTAGCATGAATGTTAAATCAATATGCTAGTTTGTAACTTGGCTGTTAAGATTACTTAGGGGCAACAGAGGGAAGGGGAACAGCGCCCTGGAAGAAATCCCTCTATGAAAAGGAAACTTCGATGGTTGTTTACCTTAATGGTATCTTCCTCAGGTTCCTTTCCCCTTTGTAATTTGCAGGCCATGGGCGCTGAGGGCCTTTATACAATCATTTGGCATCTTATCAGGCCCGGCAAATTCCCGAAAGATGCCATATTTTGTAAAATCAGAATCATATTACTATAATAATAAAGTTACATTATATTATTATTATTATTATTATTATTATTATTATTATTATTATTATTATTATTATTATTATTATTATTATTATTATTATGTTAACCAAAGTTGCAACATGACATTGGAAAGTAATGGAACAGGAATACATTTTCTAATTTAATGGATAAAGAAAAAATTGTTTAACAATGAAGTACTATATAGCTTTTTATGTATTTATTTAGATAGAAATTAAGATCATCTTTGAATTCTACAACTATGAAAATAATTTGTAATTACTGAATAGAGAAAATTATGTATCTGGAAAATAATAAGCAAAACTTGAAAATTCACCGATTGAAAATTTAGGGATACAGAAAAAAAAGATACTATGAACCTTCAACTCTCCAGGCAACTGTGCTAAATATGTAACAAAGATTACAACGTTGCATTTAAATGAATAATAGGATCTCTAGAACAGGATGCCTAACTACATTGCAAATATTGGGATTATACCTCAAAGTACACTCCGCATAGAAATTAAGAACATTTTCAGCACTTCTATTACTTAGTAAAACAATGTTTTTAGTGTTGCCACGAGACGAGACTTTTCTCGTGTCTCGTCTCGTCTCGTCTCGTAAACGAGACGAGACACGAGACGGGACAGAATGCTTTTAGACGAGACACGAGACGAGACTGGACGTCTCGTGAAATGCCTCGTCTCGTCTTGTGTCTCGAAAATGAAAATGCTGGCGGGAATGGCCAAGATTGAAATTGCTAGTGGTCATATAGATTGCTAAAGGAAAATCCCCTTTGTGAGAAAACATGTTGAAAAGCCTTCATAGAAAAGTGTCCTCTGTCTATTGAATGAAACAATCTTGATACATGAGCTTCCAGGAATATCATCCTTAATGTCTTGTCCCCAATTCCCCTTGCTGTAAACTGAGGAATTCTTATTTTTTTCATTTCTGGCTGGAATGATGACAAACAAAATCAAAGACAGGAAGATTTTTTACAAGGTCAAGAAACCGAACTACCACCACCATCTATTCAATTTGAAAACTGGGTAAGGTCTATACTCATTACAGGTTGTAGTTGAAAGTTCTGGCTGAGATGGCGGAAGAGAACAGAACAGACTACACTTGTCTTTATTCTCTGGTGGCGGTATTCTTTTTGCTATATGAACCGAAAACGGCAATTGAAGTACGTCATCTTGCAACTAAAATTTCTCTCCCTCTCTCTCTCACACACACACATACACACATAAAAACACACTTTTACCATTTTACCAATCGCTCGCTTATTATACAGCAGTCATGTTGTAAAATTCACCTCTTCGTTTGGAAGGCGGACGAAGGACAAAGAAAGCAAAGATATTATTGACGAACCCTTCAAATTGTTTGCTTTCAGCAAATTTATGATACTAACAATAACACTGGAAGTGAAGAGGTTTTACAGGGGGCCCTTCGTTTTGTTACGCGGAAATGTTTGATCTGACCAGAGTGCGAAATTGCCCTCTGCTTCCATGTTGTGAGGATGGGAATACTTCCCTTTCCTAGTGAATAATATTCATTAGGACCTGAATTATCTTCAGAAAAGGTTTCTTATAGAGTGTAAAGAACATTTGGTATAATATTCATGGAACTCCGTTGAAAGCAGAAAATATCATGAGAATGATCAAACTTCGAACATTGAAGAACATAATTAACAGAAAAGAAATAGGATACCCAAACCATATTTTTAAACTTGCCATAAAATGTATATCCTATATTTTTACTAATTCCTTACTCCCATGAAAGTATCCTGGGGAGGATATTCTCTCCAATTTTTTCAGACTGAAATCCTTTTATCCCGTGCGATTTCGCCCCCTGACATAATACGAAAAAACAAATGCTGTTAAAATCCATACACATGACCCTTCCACGACTCAACCCGGGTCCTTCAAGACGATGGTCTATCGCCGCAGACCGCTCGGCTTGGTGTGAAGATGTACGTTGTATGATTGCGAATAGATCACGACAATATAAAAAACTTTAATCCAAAATGGCCACCCAAAAATCGACTTTTTTAAGACCACTAGCTAATCTGGGTGTACTGTCATGAGTTTGTTACACAAACGGGGCAACCACCATATAGTGGCACACAACCCCGCTGTTATGGGAACAGATTTGTACCATGGAGGTGAAGACTGGTCCCAAGCATTCTTTCGTCCGATGTGTCGTTCAACTCCCATTACTATGGCACTTTAAGTAGAGCTTATTGTGCAGTAACATAAAGTTTCAATCAAATACTTTCCATTATTCAATAAAATTATTTGGTTCCGAGCTTTTTTTTAAAAAAAAAATAATTGCAATAAATCTAAACATGCTAAAATGGAAAGTAGTTTTTGGATTGGTGTGGTTAACACTGTGAAGCCTAAAGGCTGGAATATATGAAATCAAAGTGTACATACTTATCTATCTCTCTATTTATCTATATATCTTTCCATCTCTCTCTCTCTCTCTCTCTCTCTATATATATATATATATATATATATATATATATATATATATATATATATATATATATATACAGACACTATAAAGCAAGTGGGCTGATAGTATACGATAGTGTCGGGGATGGTGACACCTTTAGATCGAACTTTGCTTGTTGTCGTGTAAACATTATTTGACATTAGTGTCTTCATCTTCGACGTACCTATGAGCAATTTACTGTATATTCGTGTATTGAAACTGGTGAAACAAATTTCAATGTTTCAGAATGTAAAAAAAAAAAAAAAAAAAAAAAAAAAGTCGAGAAGCCTCAGACAACTAACAGCAGAGATATATTATCTTATAAACTATTTGTCCTTGCCTTGTGAGTTTATTTGATTTTATTTTTAAGACCTTTATGCAACTTTTGCCCATCCCGAATAGATGATGATGGGAAAATTAGTGGAATGAAGAAAGTGGTAGGATATTAGACAACTTCGAGAAAACACACACATTCGAAAAATGAAAGGAAATGAAATCTTTGAGTTTTACGTCCCACGCTTATGCCGGTTAGGCTAAAGGAGACGGTGATAGAATGTGCCCCCCTCCTCCATAAAGGAGAATTTTGAAAACTGCTAGGATGTTTATTTTCAATAAACAGTTAATACACTGAATTTCAGCTCCGTAAGTTTAACGGCTTGCGAAATACTCATTTTGTTTCGCAAAAATTCGGATTCTCACTACCTCCTTAGGATATTATGCATTATAATGAAAGCAATATAACATCCCAGTTTGGATTAAGGTCTAACTATATATCAAAAGGAATTTCATTTGACTTTGCAATTTGACCGTGATGATTAGGCACACATAGTTACATTCCTTTTTTCATATAATAATTTATATATTACAGTGATTCAAAAATGTATTTTTTCCAGTAGTTAGCTCCTCTAAAAACCACAGGTCTCGAAAGCCAAGTAGTAGTATAAGCCCTATTGCTATTATTACAATTAAAAATATCAATATCCAAAAGTGCCTGAAGTTCTTTTTTCACTTGGTTAGATTTACTCATCTTAGGTAAGTAGACAGAAATAAATGGAAAAGGAAGGGAAATGAAGGTCTTGAAAGTAAAACGAAGAAAAATTTACATTCTTCAGAATATTCTGTCTACCATGCAGTGAACAGAGAGGGTCGGTAGATCATACTGAGTCGGTGGGCCGCAGTGGGTCATGGTGGGAGGTAGATCGCAGTGGGTCATGGTGGGTGGTAGATCGCAGTGGGTCACGGTGGGTGGTGAGTCGCAGTGGGTCAAGATGGGTGGTGGGTCACAGTGAGTCACATGCTGTTGACCCACGACCCACTCAGAAAACTTGACCTACTTGACCCACCGACCCACTGACCCACTCCATCTCTGTTCTTGTCTTGTGTGTTCAGGGTAATAACTTAGTTGTATCTTGATTAGCATGGTGCAGCCTGCTAGATTTTACTTTCGTTCCCATGGTATGCTGCTATATTTTTTACGAGACAATACGAGACAAAACGAGACAAACGAGACGAGAAGAGACGGGACGGGACAGAACCTCTCGAGACGAGACACGAGACGGGACATGCTTTGCACGAGACGAGACAGCCTGAAGTCTCGTCTCGTCTCGTCTCCTGGCAACACTAAAAGTTTTAGAAATAACATACGATTTGTCATATTTTTAAAATGTATAATGCTGGCATTTTGATAGTTCTAACAAATCCTCTGGTTTAATTTGATGTTCTTCCCCTTTATCCAACTATGAAATTCTGGTGCCTTCTCTCCCAATCTGAAAATTTTTACCCTCAGTTTCAGTGAAAAGTCGATACGATACTTATACGAACAGTTATAGAACGAAAAACAACAACAAAGTTTTAAACATGCCTTTCCCTGGATAAATGCTGAACTGTGTGGGGAAAATAATGTTGAGAAATTGATACATTATGTGTCTGTTTTATAAAATTATGTTTCAGAATATGTTGGCAACATGCTCTTTGCGCAATTAAAATAACTGGAGAAAAAGATTTATTGAAATTTATTGAATCCCAATTCAAAGTCATGTGCAATATACAAATATAGCAAAAGACCGGAGGTAACGTTTGCCCCAATTTCCACTTCTCCCGTGTATAATGCGGGTATCCAAGAGCAAATGTTCCATTATCTTACATGGGGCATTCAGATCGCAGTGGAATCGAATCCAAACACCATATTTGTAAGAGAAAAGTCATAAAGTTTATTCGGTACGCTTAAGTAATGAAAAAGTTAAGAATATTTTTTACATTATAAAGGTTATTTACACATGAATCTTTACATGAATCTTTCAAGGAGCTTCAGATAGAGATCTTAAAAATTATGAATATCCAAAATGACCAAAAGGTGGACTTGATTCACTTGTACACCCCTGTTCACATAAACTTCGAAACTAGTTCAAAGACTAAGTCCAGAAATGTGAACAAAAGACTATTACGTATATGTTCTCTTTCCGCTGTCAGCAAATCAGCAAACTAGGAAGAAATAAAGTGGTGGTTTTCGATTGTCTTCCACCAAACAGTAACCCAGCCGTTCAAGTCACCCTGACCATGCATGGGTGTAACGTCCAAGTTGCCGTAGCTATCGGTACGATTACCGCAAACCTGGCTGGTTTCTCCCAGATCACTCTTCGTCTGGCTACTTCCTTTAGACTAATTAGGTAAGGGTGGCTCTTCTAGTAGCTAACTACCGCCGACATACCTCTAAATTTCATTGTAGCACGCAATCCTCCCTACTCTAAACATAGGGTCTTGGTAAACGTGGTGTTTGTCAGAGTGGGATATACAGTAGATTCCAGGAATTGGAAACTGATGTTCACAAATTTAAATTTAAAATCCAGAAATATTTACTTCTACTCAAACCGATGACGTAAGAGCAGATACCTGCTTAGTAGTGATGTACCGCTCGCGAGTGAGCCAACTCTTCTGACTAACTCTCTTGGATGAGTGAGTGAGTCGTTGTACACTAGAAATGAGCAACGATTCTTCGAGAGTCGTTACTCTTCGAGAGTTGTTGTTCTTCGGGAGTCGTTGTTTTTCGGGAATCGTTGTTCTTTGGGAGTCGTTGCTGTTTGGGAATCATGATTCTTCGGGAGTCGTGGTCCGTCATTGTTCTTCGGGAGTCGTGGTTCTTCAGGAGTCATAGTTCTTTCTGAACCACTGTTCTCTGGAAGGGACGATTCTTTAGGAGTGACAATGTTTGGAGAACGTAAATCTTGTACGTCGCTCACTCGCGAAACACCCTCTTGCTGTTTAATCTTGTTGGTTGGTTCAGTCAGTTGTTGTTTTGGAGGGGCAGTTTCGCTGGTTCTCACTATGGCGAGCGCCCTCTTCAGTCGAGTTCGGCAAATGTTCGTTGCCTTAGTGTATTTGTACCTCTGGCATGAATAAATTAAAAAGAGTACCAACAATGTAAATGTTTAGCATTTTGATGTGGCAGTTGGACTTACATTGATATTTTACATATAAAGCGTAAACTTTTAACTATCAATTAAAAACGAATCTGCAGAATGGGGGAGTAGGTCAAGTACGTAAAAACCCGAAAGAGCCGGTTCTTTCCTGTTCCCTGGATCCGCTCTTGCAATCGCACATAGACAATTAAATATTCAGTTGAGAAATTAATGAAAACGAGAGCGCACCAGCAGTAGAGATAAGAACTGATTAGTCACTCTGCGTTTGTTCGTACATCAATATTGTGCAACTGTTAGTTTTAAACAAAAGTATGTGTTATACAGTTCTCTAGGGAATGGTATGTTAAAATGAGCATATGTAATTCAAATAAATTCGTATTTATTACAGTAAATTTTAAATATATTTTATAATAGGAGAGAATTGATCCTGACTGTCTTAGTTCATTATTTTCGTTGCAAAAGGTAATTTCAGCTTAAATAACGAAGGGCTACTTAAGGGTATTTTAATATACTTTTATAATATAGGCCTATACGGAAATTCTTAAGACTGTGATGTACAAAATTCAAAACGTATTTCCCGTCAGTTGTACCTACAACATAACTGAATTCTATGGAAGCACACTGGGTTGGGATGGGTGGGCCTTATGCCCTTGTTAAGGTTTTCTTTACTTACAACAGTTCTTAAACCGCAATGTTATGTTATTGGCATAATACGTCTATTATATAAAATGACAAGAATCTTGAAATCACGCCAAGGGAAAACAGTTGAACCGTTTAAAATTATTTTTTTTTTAAATATAATTATTAACACCTACTTCGAATTCATTTTTTACCATGTTACTTTTTTTTGATTCAGGTCCGTATCCACGGGGGGCCGGGGGCCGGGCCACTTCTAAATTTTTACTGTCTCCCATAAAAATTTCACGGTAGGCTTGCAGATGACCTATAATATGGTGATGAACTATAATATGGTTGGATCGCCCTCCCGAACATCCACTGGGCCCCCTACATTTTTGGGCTTGATACGGGCCTGATTTGATTTGGTTTTGAGTCTAGTGTTCTTTTCAGTAGCGAGGCACTGTAGCTCAATGGTAAATCGCTTACCTCTGGTGCGTGGGGTCCCTGGTTCGATCCCCGTCCAAGTAAGTTTGTGGTGGACATCATCTCCGTGGGTTTTCTCAATTACTCCGTTTCCTCCCACTTTCTCATTCCACCAATTCTTCCATCATCATTCAGTTGCTTTAATCATTGTCTTCCTTGGCCTACAGGGCTTAATCGTTTGCCATTAAACTAAAATATTTCATTTTATTTCAGCAGCGAGGCTATAGAGACGTGGACCTACTGATTAACGTGGAACCCGAACCACATGAGCTCCCGGGAATCGAACGCGGGTCTCCCACGCCAAAGGCGCGTACACTAACCGCTTAGCCACGGGGGAACTTGTTACTTTGATTAAAATGTGTATTCTAAAGGGGATGTTGTGGTTAACATTTTTAGGAAAAATTTAGTTTCTCACGATGTTTGTAATAAAATTATAATATTTTTGGCATTGAATTTAAAGTTGTAACACTTTTGCAATAGTTCTAAAACTGTATTGCTATAGCATTGAGTCTAAAGTTGTAATAGTTTGCATTGCGTATTTTGATTCGTTTAGGCTGTAATTTGCATATAGCTTTTTTTTTTTTTTTTTTTTTTTAGCATTTGTGATGTATTTTCACACTTATTAATAGTAATTTTATTTAGTCTAATCTGCATGTGTATTTTGTATCTGAATTGCATTTTTGCATGTTACATCTGTTAATTGTAATTTGCATTAGTTTAAAAGTGTAACTTCCTGTGATTTTTTAAAGTTTGTTAATAGCAGTATGCTTGTAATCTAAAATTGGAATTATACCTTTTAAATTAATGTTATGTTATGCATTTAGTCTGATAATACAATTTTAGTTTTTAACTTCCGCCTCTCCCCGTTGTAAAAATATAAGTGAGTCACTGACAAGCAATGTACAGAACAAGGCACGATCAGATCTGACTTAAACTTCGCCCAGAGAACACATAATAGAAAAGAAGAAGAAATGCCAAATTAGAGCTGCCTCCATCCAGAAACACTAGAGATATGCTCCGCAACATAACGCACCACGCGACAATATGACATAAGGTAAACATCGCAAGATACCAGTTTATGTTGGAAACGGAAAGGATGGGCAGCACCAGGATATCAAGATATTTGATAAGCTATAACACTGACTTGGCGGCCATCTTGAAAGCCGCCATCTTGGATATAGCGTAAGGTATTGAAATGAGAAGCGGGGTGTATGATATATCAATGTAAGGTAAAATGCAAAAGGAAAACCAATGATGTAACCGCGAAAAACATATGTTGAATGGTATGGACGGGACGAAGTGTAGAAGACTCGGGCAAAACAAACGTGTATTCGAAGGGCAGAATAATAGGGCAAGACTCCACGATAAATGGTACGCGACAAGTAACTGCAATAGTGTATGTGCATGGAAGTGCATCCGCCTTGACAGATTATGCCTTCCGAGGATATTGGTGCCTTTCTCTGATATTGTGACTGTTTGGGACCGTCGTGAAACAGTGTAGCAAACCGTGCAAAGGAAAAGATACATTCGTAAAGAAATGTAAGCAAGAACAGGGCCGGCCTTTCCCATCCGTACGCACTTTGTTTCAGATAGTGTTGTTTAAACAAACGTGGGCCGAAATGTCTCTTGTTCACACGAAACAACAAGAAAATTGAACAAGAAACGTACAAAACGGTGTCCAGGAGTGGGCTTCAATCACAGGTAGGCAGAGTTGGCGTGGGTCAATGAAAACTTGACCCACGACCCACTGACCCACCACCCACATTGACCCACGACCCACTGACTCACCACCCACCGTGACCCACTCTGACCCACCACCCATTGTGACCCACCGTGACCCACTCTGACCCACCATGACCCACCATCCACCATGAACCACTCTCATCCACTATAACCTATTCTGACTCACCAAAATCCATCGTCATCAACTCTGGACACGATACCCGGCCTCTTCTCTACTGACTAAACAGTTTACACTTGTAATAAAACAAGACTGAAATTGTCACTAATCGGAGTTTGAATTTCTAGTCAATCGCTCAAGCACCACTCTGTTACAATAACGATGGATCTGACCTTTACAATATCAAATGGTAAAGTGTTTGTCAGTGAGGAAATTGAAACACTTCGAGGTGGGGCTAAATTAGTGTGTGCCTAAGATATACTTGTACTAAGAGAGTATTCTTGCGAGTGTTAATTTCTGAACGCATTCCAAAAGAAACATCTATTCGCATGAAAATACCCCTGTACAATATGGAAAAGATTATGGTTTCTCAGTTCACAGTATTTTCTCACAAAAAAACTTGAAAAATCAGTTTTTCATAGTTTATAAAGGTGCTCGGGTACCCTATGTGAGAGCATCTCCATAAAGTATGCTTATAATTGTAATTTGTGTAATCACTAAAACACCACGTTAAATTTAAATTACAAATATGCATAATTGCAATTATTATGAATATTTATTCAAAGTAGTTTACCTAAAGCATAGAAGAGACTTACTAAAAAATAGGTACAAAGTTGAATAACACAAATAAGCCATTATTAATACAAGTATACATCCACCTTGAAACAAACCTGAAATCGGGTTTATTTCCTGTTGGTAACTTTTTCGTGGTAAATCATCCGCAGCGGAATGATGTCCATCCTTCAGCCAAGAAATAACTAGCTCGTCTACTTTGAGCTTGTCTAGCGGTAGGCCTTAACATTGATGAACAACAAGTTAGACAATGTTTGAGCACTTAGTCTATTTCTAATATCAGCCATCTGTAAATTCATAAGGGGAAATTCCCGTTCGCACTCTGTCGTGGAAATTGATAATACTTCTACCCGATTTCTGCAACTCCTCATCGACAATCTGCTTGTTAGACTCAAGTCAACGATTTTTCTTAGTCAATTTTGAAATACTCAGCAAGAAGTATAATCTCTCTATCACCATACAACATCTTTTCCATATCGACCGTGTCAGTTGGCAATGTCGACTCATGGAGAACAGAAACTTCATCTACCACGCCTTCGATAGGGAGTCTAGTGAATAAATTATCAATTAAAGCCTGAAAAATTGATGATTTTTTATTTGTTTATAAATTTAATTTTTGCAATTACACATGAAGGTTTGATGCTATTACCAAGTTTCTTACCCCGTCTAGAAAGCGAAAGGGAACGAGGTTCCTTGAAAGTGTTCAGAGGTGAATGGGAATTTCCCTCCTTCTTCCGCTTCAATTACCACACTGCTGTTTGCCATGTGCCAACGATGAATTTCAATTAAATTATCATAGTATAATTATTTCCTTGTTGAATTATCAATACTTTTCAGTGGAAAAAAGGATGAAATTTGAAAGTTCCAAATCAAGGTAAGTAGACCAACGTAAAAGGAAAAAAGTGTAAAATTTTCCATATAATTATGCGTACAATCCAAACTTAAAATTTCCGTGTAATTAAGCTTACAGTACAAATTTTATGCCTATTTTAGTCACAAGTTTTTTGGATTGATTGCAGTGTGCTGTAAGCGCTCCATATAATAAACATAAGCTTCAGCAATTATTATAGTAGAAAGCAATGGATATATAACGCCATGCACTGTATTTTTTGTTTCTGATTTTTTTTCTTAAATAACATCGATCGTTTTCGATCATTTTTACAAACCAACTCACTACCAATTTTTCATATATAGAAAGTGCCCCTCTCCCACATAAAGGAGAATTTAAAAAAATGCTAGGACACATTCTGTTTATTTTCAATAAAGAGTTAATACATTGAATTTCAGCTCCGTAAGTTTAACGGTTTGCGAGATACTCAATTTTTTTCGCAAAAATTCGGATCCTCACTACCTCCTTAGGATATTATGCATTATAATGAAAGCAATATAACATCCCAGTTTGGATTAAGGCCTAACTATATACCAAAAGTAATTTCATTTGACTTTGCAATTTGACCGTGATGATCAGGCACACATAGTTACGTTCAATTTTGTATATAATAATTTATATATTACAGTGATTTAAAAATGTATTTTTTCCAGTAGTTAGCTCCTCTAAAAACTCACAGATCTCGAAAGCCAAGTAGTAGTATAAGTTCTATTGCTATTATTACAATTAAAAATATCAATATCCAAAAGTGCCTGAAGTTCTTTTTTCACTTGGTTAGATATACTCACCTCAGGTAAGTAGACAGAAACAAGTGGAAAAGTAAGGGAAATGTAGGTCTTGAAAGTAAAACGAAGACAAATTTACCAGTCTTCAGAAGATACTGTCTACAATGCAGTGAGCAGAGAGGGTCGGTAGATCATACTGAGTCGGTGGGTCGCAGTGGGTCATGGTGGGTGGTGGGTCACAGTGGGTCACGTGTTGTCGACCCACGACCCACTGACCCACTCAGAAAACCTGACCCACTTGACCCACTTGACCCACTGACCCACTCCATCTCTGCAGGTAGGTCGCGCTTTTGATCACCAATCCAAGATGATATGTCCTACACTCCGGAGAGTGATTGCTGTTCCATAAGAGGTAGTCCTTTGTAGATTAGGTAGTCTCCAAACGAGTGATCTTATCGCGGGTTGCAATTGTGGATTTCACTGTTCCAAACGGAATCCTAATATCCTCGGAAGGCATAATCTGTCAAGGCTGATGCACTTCCATGCACATACACTGTTGCAGTTACTTGTCGCGTACCTACGTCATTTTCAGCAGTACAGGGTTTTCATAAAGTCTGGACGGATTTAATTTGCTTATAATTTTCATAAAAATAATGCTCATAATGAAATCAAATAAAGTGCAAACGGTAGCGGAAGGATTAAATTTTTAGTTGGCAACACTGTTAGATAAGCGGCAACTCTGAACACGTTGAGAGAGGGAGAGGGAGTGCAAGGGTCAGTTTCTTACCAAGCTAAAATCACCAATTCTGGTGTGTCGAAAGTTCACCAAAGAGTTCAAAAAGCCGGCACCGACTGAGAGTGCAATCCGAAAGTGGCATGCTAAGTTCTTGCAGACTGGAAGCGTCCTGCATGACGAAGATTTGGACATCCGGTTCAACTTCTGTGACGCCATGCTCAAGCAGTTGGAACATGGCGACGTTCTCCTTTCAGCCATGTGTGTACGTAAATGGCGCCCAGTTGGAGGTGTGGTGGTGAATGAACTGAGCTGGTGCAGATTACAGGTAAAAATTTAATCCTTCCGCTACCGTTTGCACTTTATTTGATTTCATTATAAGCATTTTTATGAAAATTATAAGCAAATTAAATCTCTGACTTTATGAAAACCCTGTATAGCAGCCTGTATTATACGTTATTAAGTTTTATTATTATTATTATTATTATTATTATTATTATTATTATTATTATTATTATTATTATTATTATTATTATTATTATTATTATTATTATTATTCATATGTTTGAAGAGGTTTGCAGTACCAGATTTTAGGAAACGTCATTATGATCTTGACTTCTTAAGAATCATCCATGTAATTGAATGTTACTCACGTAAACAGTTTTTCGAAATAAAAACGTTTGAAAAAATCAAATATTTAACCTCTTGTAAGTTTGTTCCTGTTTATTTGATAAGTACTTTGTATTTTGCCGCGAGTTTCACTTGGGTTCTTAGCACTTAATCCGTCTGTTATTGCGCACTTAGATTGAAACACTGGATAATAAATATGCTGTAAGTTTTCGTAAACATATAGATTTGAAATCTATATTATAAAATTGAAAGTGACTATGTTTGTGACTCTTAATCTCTTGAACCTTCCGACCGATCTCAATCAAATTTTTAACGTAGATGCGGTTCTGACCTGGGAGTGTTTTTAGCTATTTGAGGGGACAAATAAAAAATAAATAAAACTTAATAACTCTTGAATACCCGACCGATCTTGATCAAATTTTCAATGTAGATGAGGTTCGGAACTGGGATGATTTTTATCATTTCACTTTGACGGAGCAACGTAGGAAAGGGGATAGAGGGGGAGATATACAAAATCAATAAATATAAAAATAAAAGTGACTATGTACGTGAATTAATTACTTTTGAACCACCCGATCGATCTCAATCAAATTTTCAACATATATGAAGTTCAAACCTGGGAAGTTTCTTATCATTTCATTTTGACAGTAGATCTTAGGGGAGGGAGAAGGGAGGAGGGGAAATATATGAAAATAAATAAAACTTCATAACTCTTATAACTCTTGAACCACCTGACGATCTCGATCAAACTTTGAACATAGATAAGGTTCGGGCCTGGGATGTTTTCTTCATTTCACTTTTACAATGCGACGAAGGGGAAGAGGAGGAGGGGGATATATGTCAAAAAAGTAAAAATAAAACTTTCACCACCCGACCGATCTTAACCAAATTTTCAGCATAGATGAGGTTCAGATATCAGGTGTTTTTTTATCATATCACTTTAACTGTAGAACTTAGGGGAGGGGAGAAATCTTAAATAAAACTTAATAACTTAAATAAATAAAACTTAATAACTCTTGACCCACCTGACCGATCTCGATCAAACTTTCAACATAGATAAGGTTCGGGCCTGGGGTGTTTTCGTTATTTCACTTTTAGGCCTACCGCTCACTGGCAACATTTTGTCGGGCAACTATCTTGTTGCTCTGGCTAAATGCATTGAGTCTTATGGGAGTCCGCTCACTGAGGCGACGGCGACAGAAAAGTTGCCGAGGTGTCGCCAAGCAGGGCGACAGCAGGGCAACAGCTCGGCGACGGAACAGTTGCGCAACATCTAAAAATGCATTGAGTCTTATGGGAGTCCGCTCACTGAGGCGACGGCGACAGAAAAGTTGCCGAGGTGTCGCCAAGCAGGGCAACAGCTCGGCGACGGAACAGTTGCGCAACATCTAAAAATGCATTGAGTCTTATGGGAGTCCGCTCACTGAGGCGACGGCGACAGATAAGTTGCCGAGGTACCGCCAAGTAGAAAGGTAAAAAAAAAAAAAATAAATGTTTTCTACAAGTTTTTTCACGTAACAGTTCGTTCCGTGTGTAGCGCGTGAAAAAGAAGTGTTCGCAAAGGAAACTAACACATTCTTTGATTAGTAACTAGCATGTCTTTAATTAGTGATAAAGACTATGAAAAATTAATTGAGGAAATAGAGAAACGCCCAGCGTTAAAGAAGAAATATATATAAAGAAGAAATTGTTGAAGGAAGTGTGTTTTACTATTGTGAGAAACTAGAATGGCCTCTCCAGCCAAGAAAAAACACAGGTAGGTACACTCATGTCCAAAAATTATTGTCGCATGTCTATAAATATGTTTTTTGTAGGAATATAATTTGATAACGAATTCGACCGGTATTTCTTATAATGTTAGTATGTGTATAATCAGCAAAGAATATATGTGCAAAATTTCATGTGAAAAGAGTGAGAACAATAAAACGAAAATAAAACTTTCTTGTCCATTTAGCAGCATTTTGTTTTACTCATTCTAATTTTCGTATTTATTATTCCTTTCCTATGAAATTTACCACAAATATACATTTCCCGATTATACACGTAGTATCAGTATTAAAAGTACCCTGCAAAATCATTATCAAATTATACTCTTACAAGAAGACAGTTATAGATATGCGACAATCATTTTCGACATGAGTGTACATTATTTGATAATGATATATCCCTGTCATTATCATTACACACTACTACTTCCGTTAATTTCCCACACCTAGAAGAAATAAAGTTAAAATTATCATTCTCAATTTTCTTTCCATTTCAAATATAAAAATGAAAAAAAAAACTGTACAGTATAAAAATGGCCGGTTTTAAAACTTGAAGAATACGCGGAAAGAACAAAGAAAGTAAATTTTTATTTTATGGCTATACGTAGAACATCTGAGAGTACAGTTACGGTTCAGTGTTGTCGGATTGCCGCTTTGGTTAGTTTCGTTCTGTTAGTTATTTCCAGTCGTTTTATATTTTCTTTATTATTATTATATCTTTTGATTCGAATAATTGTTCCCGTTCGTATTAGCTTACATAATGCTGTTATTTTTGTCACTCATTGACGCTCAGGGACGTCATTTAGGGGGGAAGGAGGGGGCAATTTCCCCCAAGAATTTTATATATATATATATATATATATATATATATATATATATATATATATATATATATATATATATATATATATATATATATATACTCTAATCTATTGTCTATTAATATACTAGTACAAAACGTGAAAGTCTTATGTCGGTAGTACTCTTGTCCCCCTCAAGTGAAGTTTGAAATGACGCCCCTGTTGACGCTACCTTCCAAAATTTGATAGCATTGGTGTAATTAGGACAATTTGCTAGAGAGCCATGGCCCCTTACTTCTAAACATTGCAAGAACATTTTAGAAGATCTTGTTATAATAATGTTATGTCGCCCAAGTCCATCCCCCGTCCTCATTGTTAATTTTTTCAAATTATTTAGTTCCGCAATGTTAGTTCTACTCATGACTTTTTTGAACTTATACACCTTTAACACGCCCGAAAACCTGTGCACGCTAATTCCGAGTGTGAATTGATTAGGAAAAAAAAAAAAAAAAAAAATGTAAATGGTAAGGATGCCCACGATAGGGTACATGTCTAATAGACCTTTCGTACTAATTTAAGGACGCTCAATCCACCCAATTTTGAGATTATTTTTCTCGAGACCCCAGAGAGGGACATGTTAAGAATATAGTTCTATTGGATTGAACGTCTTGAAATTAGTAGAAAAGGAAGATTTTGAAATTTATCCAAGCAGGTCTTATTTCATTTGTTTAAATTTGTTTATTTAACCATTCTAATAAATTTTCATAGTGAATTCTAATAAATAGCTGTAGTTTTTTTAAATGCCCGAAACCAGCGATTATATGAACTGTTCCAGTTGCCGATTATGTAAATTGTGAACGCGTGTCAAGTTAGACCAACCACTAACACCAAAACGACCGGAACATATCTCAGAATTATGGGCTATTTATGGGCTAATTAGTTGCTCTAATCCCAATTTTTGGGCTCCTACTGTTTAGCGGGAAATCGGATTCAAAGTGGGCGAGTCCAGCTTGATATCAAGCTAGAACCCCCCATATGGTTAGAATGGTCCGATCGAAAAAATTCAAACGCCAGAATTATGGGCTATTTATGGGCTAATTAGTTGCTCTAATCCCAATTTTTGGGCTCCTACTGTTTAGCGGGAAATCGGATTCAAAGTGGGCGAGTCCAGCTTGATATCAAGCTAGAACCCCCATATGGTTAGAATGGTCCGATCGAAAAAATTCAAACGCCAGAATTATGGGCTATTTATGGGCTAATTAGTTGCTCTAATCCCAATTTTTGGGCTCCTACTGTTTAGCGGGAAATCGGATTCAAAGTGGGCGAGTCCAGCTTGATATCAAGCTAGAACCCCCCATATGGTTAGAATGGTCCGATCGAAAAAATTCAAACGCCAGAATTATGGGCTATTTATGGGCTAATTAGTTGCTCTAATCCCAATTTTTGGGCTCCTACTGTTTAGCGGGAAATCGGATTCAAAGTGGGCGAGTCCAGCTTGATATCAAGCCAGAACCCCCATATGGTTAGAATGGTCCGATCGAAAAAATTCAAACGCCAGAATTATGGGCTATTTATGGGCTAATTAGTTGCTCTAATCCCAATTTTTGGGCTCCTACTGTTTAGCGGGAAATCGGATTCAAAGTGGGCGAGTCCAGCTTGATATCAAGCTAGAACCCCCCATATGGTTAGAATGGTCCGATCGAAAAAATTCAAACGCCAGAATTATGAGCTATTTATGGGCTAATTAGTTGCTCTAATCCCAATTTTTGGGCTCCTACTGTTTAGCGGGAAATCGGATTCAAAGTGGGCGAGTCCAGCTTGATATCAAGCTAGAATCCCCCATATGGTTAGAATGGTCCGATCGAAAAAATTCAAACGCTAGAATTATGGGCTATTTATGGGCTAATTAGTTGCTCTAATCCCAATTTTTGGGCTCCTACTGTTTAGCGGGAAATCGGATTCAAAGTGGGCGAGTCCAGCTTGATATCAAGCTAGAACCAACCCATATGGTTAGAATGGTCCGATCGAAAAAATTCAAACGCCAGAATTATAGGCTATTAATGGGCTACATATTTGCTTTAATCCCAATTCTTGGGTTCCTATTGTTTAGTGGGAAATCGGAATTAAAAAGGGCGAGTCTAACTTGATATCAACCTAGAAGCAACAATATGGTTATGGTTAGAATGATCCGATCGAAAAAATTCAAACGCCAGAATCGTAGGCTATTTATGGGCTAATTACTTGCTCTAATAGCAATTTTTGGGCTCTTACTGTTCAGCGGGAAATCGGATACAAAATAGGCGAGTCTAGCTTGATATCAAGCTAGAACCTCCCTTACGGTTACGGTTATAATGGTCCGATTGAAAAAATTCAAACGCCAGAATTATGGGCTAATTAGTTGCTCTAATCCCAATTTTTGGGCTCCTATTGTTTAGTGGGAAATCTGATTTAAAATGGGGGGGTCTAACTTGATATTAATCTAGAACCTCCCATACGGTTAAGATGATCCGATCGAAAAAAATTCAAACCCCAGAATTATGGGCTATATATGGGCTACTTATTTGCTCTAATACCAATTTTTGGGCTAGAACCAATCCAAAAAATTCTAACGCCAGAATTATGAACTATTTATGGGCTAATTAGTTGCTCTATCCCAATTTTTGGGCTCCTATTGTTTAGTGGGAAATCGGATTTAAAATGCGCGAGTTTAACTTGATATCAAGCTAGAACCCCTAATATGGTTAGGGTTAGAATGGTCCGATCAAAAAAATTCAAAAGCCAGAATTATGGGCCTTAATGGGCTAATTAGTTGCTCTAATCCCAAATTTTGGGCTCATACTGTTTAGCGGGAAATCGGATTCAAAATGGGCGAGTCTAACTTGATATCAAGGCACAACCCCCATATAGTTAGGGTTAGAATGGTCCGATTGAAAAAATTCAAACGCCAGAATTATGGGCTATTTATTTGTTAATGAGTTGCTGTTATTCTATTTCTTGGCTCCTAATGTTTACCGGGAATTCGTAAACAAAACAGGCGAGTCTAGCTTGACATCAAGCTAGAACCTCCGATTCGGTAACAATGGTCCAACCCAAAAAACTCAAACGCCGGAATTATGGGCTATTTTTGGGTTAATTGGTGCTTTAATTCCGAGTTTGGGGCTGCTACCGTTTAGCAGGAGTTCATCAAATTGTGGGATTTGGCTAGCTATAAATCTTGTGCTATAAATAATCAAATAATTAAAATGCCGGAATTATGGTTTATTTGTTTTCTAATTAGTTCCTCTAATGTCGATTTGGTTCTTCTATCGTTCGCAAGAAATATCGTGCAAGATTGGTATTGATTTCTAGATAACGTGGGATGATAGTTGCAAAGTTGCAGTGAGAAAACGTCGATATCTATTAACTGAAAATTGATTTCTTTGCATTCTCCGCGAATGCAAATATATATATATCTACTAGTAAATTTATGAATTGTCTTTTCACGTTTATATGTTCAGTATGTTTGGAAGTTAGTAGTGTATATATAGAATTTATATAGTGAAATATCATATTGTTTTTTTAATATTTTTTAATTTATAGGTAATGCCTCTTCATCGTTGATGGGCCCGCAATAGCACAGCGGTAGAATGCCGATAAAATCCAAGTACATGGTGTTTGTCAACCACAAAGATCAATTGGCGCGATCGCGGATCGAACCAGGAATCACACGCACAAGAGGTAAACGCTCTACCACTGTGCCACTGCAGCCCCCAGCAACGGCAAAGAGGCATTTCCTTAGAAAAAAAATGATTTAAAAAATAATGATATTTCACTATATAAATTCTATATATACACTATTTACTTCAAAACATAATGAATATGAACACGTGAAAAAAGAATTCATGGATTTACTAGTAGAGATATAGATTTACATTTGCGGAGAGTGCAAATAGATCAATTTTCAGTTAATAAACATCGATGTTTTCTCACTGCAACTTTGAAAGTATCATCCCAACTTATCTAAAAATCAATACCAAACTTGCTTGAGATTTCTTGCTAACGATAGAAGAAAAAACTCGACATTAGACCAACAATTTAGCAATAAAAATAACCCATAATTCCGACATTTTAATTATTTTGATCGGAGTGTTATAGCCCTAGGTTTATAGCGAGAAGTTAAGCCAAATCTCACAATTTGATAAGGAATTCCTGCTAAAATGTAGCAGCCCCAAACTCAGAATTACAGCATTAATTAGAACATAAATAGCCCATATTTCTGCCGTTTGATTTTCTTCGATTCGAGATGTCTAGCCTTATGGACAGTTTTTACTCGATGTCAAGCTAGACTCGCAGAATTTGATTCCGATTTCCCACTAAAAGGTAGGAGCCCAAAAATTGGGATTACAGCAACTAATTATCCCATAAATAGCCCATAATTCTAGCGTTTGAAATTTTTCGATCGGACGATTGTAACCGTATGGGGGGTTCTAGTTTGATATCAAGCTGGACTCGCCCATTTTGAATCAGATTTCCCGATAAAACAGTAGGAGCCAAAAATTGAGATTAGAACAACTAATTAGCCCATAAATAACCCATAATTCTGGCGTTTGAATTTTTTCGATCGGACCATTCTAACCATATGGGGGGTTCTAGCTTGATATCAAGCTGGACTCGCCCACTTTGAATCCGATTTCCCGCTAAACAGTAGGAGCCCAAAAATTGGAATTAGAGCAACTAATTAGCCCATAATTCTGGCGTTTGAATCTTTTCGATCGGATCATTCTAACCGTAACCGTATGGGGGGTTCTAGCTTGATATCAAGCTAGACTCGCTCATTTTGAATCCAATTTCCCGCTAACCAGTAGGAGCCCAAAAATTGGGATTAGAGCAACTAATTAGCCCATAAATAGCTCATAATTCTGGTCTTTGAATTTTTTCGATCGGACCATTCTAACCATATGGGGGGTTCTAGCTTGATATCAAGCTGGACTCGCCCACTTTGAATCCGATTTCCCGCTAAACAGTAGGAGCCCAAAAATTGGGATTAGAGCAACTAATTAGCCCATAATTCTGGCGTTTGAATCTTTTCGATCGGATCATTCTAACCGTAACCGTATGGGGGGTTCTAGCTTGATATCAAGCTAGACTCGCTCATTTTGAATCCAATTTCCCGCTAACCAGTAGGAGCCCAAAAATTGGGATTAGAGCAACTAATTAGCCCGTAAATAGCTCATAATTCTGGTCTTTGAATTTTTTCGATCGGACCATTCTAACCATATGGGGGGTTCTAGCTTGATATCAAGCTGGACTCGCCCACTTTGAATCCGATTTCCCGCTAAACAGTAGGAGCCCAAAAATTGGGATTAGAGCAACTAATTAGCCCATAAATAGCCCATAATTCTGGCGTTTGAATTTTTTCGATCGGACCATTCTAACCATATGGGGGGTTCTAGTTTGATATCAAGCTGGACTCGCCCATTTTGAATCAGATTTCCCGATAAAACAGTAGGAGCCAAAAATTGAGATTAGAACAACTAATTAGCCCATAAATAACCCATAATTCTGGCGTTTGAATCTTTTCGATCGGATCATTCTAACCGTAACCGTATGGGGGGTTCTAGCTTGATATCAAGCTAGACTCGCTCATTTTGAATCCAATTTCCCGCTAACCAGTAGGAGCCCAAAAATTGGGATTAGAGCAACTAATTAGCCCATAAATAGCTCATAATTCTGGTCTTTGAATTTTTTCGATCGGACCATTCTAACCATATGGGGGGTTCTAGCTTGATATCAAGCTGGACTCGCCCACTTTGAATCCGATTTCCCGCTAAACAGTAGGAGCCCAAAAATTGGGATTAGAGCAACTAATTAGCCCATAATTCTGGCGTTTGAATCTTTTCGATCGGATCATTCTAACCGTAACCGTATGGGGGGTTCTAGCTTGATATCAAGCTAGACTCGCTCATTTTGAATCCAATTTCCCGCTAACCAGTAGGAGCCCAAAAATTGGGATTAGAGCAACTAATTAGCCCGTAAATAGCTCATAATTCTGGTCTTTGAATTTTTTCGATCGGACCATTCTAACCATATGGGGGGTTCTAGCTTGATATCAAGCTGGACTCGCCCACTTTGAATCCGATTTCCCGCTAAACAGTAGGAGCCCAAAAATTGGGATTAGAGCAACTAATTAGCCCATAAATAGCCCATAATTCTGGCGTTTGAATTTTTTCGATCGGACCATTCTAACCATATGGGGGGTTCTAGCTTGATATCAAGCTGGACTCGCCCACTTTGAATCCGATTTCCCGCTAAACAGTAGGAGCCCAAAAATTGGGATTAGAGCAACTAATTAGCCCATAAATAGCCCATAATTCTGAGATATGTTCCGGTCGTTTTGGTGTTGGTGGTTGTTCTAACTTGACACGCGTAAATTGTGATAGCAAATGCTCGGCAACTTTTCTGTTGCCGTCGCCAGTGAGCGAGGGTATGGCAACAAAACTGTTTTGTCTCCGTAAAGTTGCTCACTGCAGGCGACAGCGACGAGATAGTTGCGCAACTGTTTTGTCGCCAGTGAGCGGTAGGCCTTACGGTGGAACCAAGGGGAGGGGAGTTATATATATGTAAAAAGAATAAAAATAAAAGTGACCGTTTTGTGACGTCATCACGCTTTAACCACAGGACCGTTCTTAATCAAATTTTCAATATGGATGAAGTTCGAACCTAAGATGGTTTTTATCATATCACTTTGACGGTAAACTTTAGGGGAGGGAAGGGGGCAAATATATAAAAATAAATAAAACTTAATAACTCTTGAACCACCCAACCGATCTCGATCAAATTTTCAAGATAGATGTCGTTCGGGCTTGGGATAATTTTTATCATTTAACTTTGAAGTGCAACGTAGGGGAGAAGGAGGCGGAGATATATGTAAAAAAAAAAAAAAACAGAAAGTGACTGTCTATGTGACTTTACTCTTGAACCACCTGACCGATCTCGATCAAATTTTCAACATAGATTATTAGCTTTGGGCCTGGGATGGTATTTATCTATTCACTTTGACGATAGACCTTAGGGGAGGAGGTAGGAGGGGGAGATAAATAAAACTTAATAACTCTTGAACCATCGAACCGATCTCGATCAAATTTTCAATCTAGATGAAGTTCGAACGTGAGATGATTTTTGTCATATCACTTTGACAATGTAACATAGAGGAGGGGAAAGACTTTACAAATGATCGAAAATGACCCATATTAGGGTCGAATGTATAGTTTTTGAGGTCACTGAGATGAACAGTGACACTTCTGATGCAATTTAAATCCAAATTGAGTCCCGCAAAAATTGTGGGAGGGTTGGGGGATTACATAATCAAAATTACCAATATCAGTGTCGAATTCATACTTTTCGGAGTCGCTGAGATGAACAATGACACTTCCGATGCCATGGCCCACAACATGGGGAGGAGAGGGGATATATAAAGATCATCGAAAATGACCGATATGAAGGAGCGCTTTAGTAATAGTAAAAAGTGACTGACTAACGAAACATATTACTATTTTTTTCCTTAATTTAACCCAGCGAAGCGGATAATTGATGCTAGTATATAATAATTTGACATAGTGGCATCTGAAACAAAAGAACTTTTGTGGATTGTCAACAATGTTAATTTGGCGATATTACAGAGTATCACACTTTTTTTTTTAAATTATTTCTGACGTAGAAAATTTCAACGTTTTTTATCTGGTAGTTTGAAAGACAGAGGTGCTTCGTGGAAAGTGATTCATATATTACGTATTTTCTTAAGGGAATTAAATAATAATTATCCCTATTGGGGTGAACAATTAATTATACCTCTCATTAAAATTGCTTTATTTTTTGAAGACATGGCATGCGTTTTCTTTTCGAAGCTTACTGCTTCCTGCTGAAATTACTTACGGACAAGATGTTAGTTAGCCCACCCCAACTTTAAGAAAACATGTCAACTGTTGTATAAGAAAATTCATTTTTATGATACGTAGTGTGTTCCTTCGGGATATAGTGCTTATATTTGATATCGGTCAAGGAATGATGGTTACACCCCCAAAATCAAATGTAATATACGTATAGGTACTTGTTAATTTAATAGAAATATATGTAGTTGGAAACATGCCAAATGTGCACAATTTCAATCTTCTAGGTGCAAAAATAAGCCCGCAAAAAAAAAATAATAATACCGAAAATGTCCAAAATTCTCCTATACAGAAGTATATTTTGATAAAAATTCCCTGACACTTCCCTAATTACCGTAGGGTCATGTGTCGCACATCATTCTCTTCAGAATAGAACTGCCTTTCAGGCGGTACTATTTCCTTGTCTCCATCATGTATCTTAGGCGGGAAAATCGCGAAGAAAGGGATTTTTTGGTAAAATATCCCTTTTTTCAACTTTTTGCCCCTCTGAATCCCCCCTGTTTTAACGCAGAAATCTGGAAAAAATCTGGTAAATACTACTTGGTGGACTGAATGTTTATGGAAAATTTCAATCTTCTACGTGCAAAAATAAGCCCGCCAAAAAATAATGAACATAGACCGGCCCCGCAATATTAAAAGAAAATATATATTTTAGAATTATGACGTCATCACCTCCTATGTCTCGACGCAGGAAGGTGTGAAACCATACGTAAGGTCTTCTACAATGCCTCTGGACTTGAAAAACAAACAAAAAATAAAAAAACCGTACGAAAAAGCTCAAATGGGAGAGTTATAACGCAATGTACCATGAAACACCCCGTATGGTACAAATTGTACCATGGGATCCCCAAAGGGTTAATAGAAATATATGTAGTTGGAAACATGCTAAATGTGTCAGATGGCAATGGTCAGGCGGCGACTGTGGATAACGCCGGGCTACTGATGGAAGTGAAAATGAAATGAAATCTTTGAGTTTTACGTCCCACGGTTATGCCGGTTAGGCTAAAGGAGACGGTGATGATGAGTAATGAATGAAATGGTGGAATGAAGAAAGTGGGAGGATACGGGAGAACCCCGAGAAAACCCACACACACGGTGTTTGTCCACCACAAAGTCCACTTGGCGGGGGCTGGGATCGAACCCGGAACCCCATACTGATGGTAGTGTTAGGATAAATTTCGTACTCCGTGAGAAGCAATAAAATGGCAGCTTGAGCAGACAGTGATAGTATCAAATGAACGACTTATCTGATTTCCAAAGAAGACTAATTGTTGGCAGTCGCTTATGTGGTGCGAGGTTAACGAAATAAGCGAGTCTCCAAGCTGATTATGGCCTAAAAACCACGTCGAAACCACACCGGCAAAGAGGAACAGTGATCAGAAGAAACATCTCAGTGACAGACCTCGCTGAGCATTAAAGTGGATTTTCACTCAGAATCGTTGTGTGACTGGGGTGCAAGACACGGAGGAACACTTACCACAACCTATGTCGATAATCACAGTCTGCTGCGAGTTACATGGCATTGACATATAGGATCGGTGTGTACGTACTAAATTGCTTATAAGGGACTATGACGTTTCAGCACGACACCAATGGTGCCGTGACCATGCAACTAGGACCACTGATGACTGAAAACGTGTGATATGATCAAATGAACCGTTATTCACTTTCCTTCAAACCACGGTCCACGTTTATGTGCATCGGACGTTCAAGGAAGCCGTATGATTCGCAGTTCTCCGACCAACTCTGGATCATGGCAGTTGCTCTGTGATGTTGTGGGCCGCAACATCCCTTTTTTCAGGTGTTTTCAGTAAATTGAACAATATCTGTATATTTTTCTCGCTTCAACAATGCACGACAACATTAGTGCATTGGCTTTTGATTCATATCTAAAATTTGATTCTTATGTTTACTCCTAAAGAACGAAGGATCTCTGCTTTTCCAAATCAAAAGACAAACTTTGGAAACAGTGATTAGAAATATCAAATCGGAAAGGTGAATATCTAATCTTATCTTCATTGTTTGCTAACGAACTAATATTCTTCTGCAAATAACTGTAAAAGGCTAAGTCTTAAAATGCGAGAGCAAATAATTTTGTTATATCTCATTTAAAAATTGCATAGTATTTACATATTTATGAAGAGATACTAAACTGTTTTTTTTTCTGATTTTAATATAATGAGAAAATTCTCAGCCTTTATTTTTCCTAGAACTGAAGAAAAGTGTGTATATTTTATAAGTTTTCTACTTCGGAAACTTCTGCAAGTTTCAGAAGGAGTCTGGGTGTTTATAACATTGTACTAACAGTTTAACTGTGGAGAATTTCTTCGGCAGAAAGCCATTTCTATTTACTCATGGATCTTTATCTCATCTTGTAGTACTCTATTGCTTGTAAATGATGCCATTAATAAGGGATATCACTTGAGAATGTAATATGTAAATTCAAGACAATATTATTTCATTTTGTTTGCGATCATAAAATTTATCCCTTTCCGGATCCTGGCATTTTGGGCTATTTTTTAGACTTTCAGTCAAGCAGCTACTGCATCGTCACTATTTAGCCTAGGATCATGGTTCATACCTCATTCTCTTCAGAATAGAGCAGGCTTTCAAATGGTATCACTTCCATGCCCGTACCATATACCAGGAGAGGGAAAATTGATGTCAAAGGGAAAATTTTGATGGGAAAATTTTTTTGGTCCAACTTTAGGCCCCGCTGCCTTCCCCCCTGTGTGAACGTAGAGACCTCCAAAAAATCTGATGAATAGTACTTGGTAAACTAAATGTGTGTACCAAATTTCAAGTTTCTATCTTGAATAGTAAGAGCGGGAGAAGTTTTATCAGCAATTCCCACCATGCCCAAAACGACCGCAAAACACCATGATCTCAGGGAAAAAAATTCCTGAGACATCCCTAATTACCCTAGGGTCATGTTTCGCCCATCATTCTCTTCAGAACAGAACTGCCTTTCAGACGGTATGACTCATGCGTCTCTATCATGTATGTAAAGGGGGAAAATCCCGAAGAAAGGGATTTTTTGGGTCTAAAATCCCTTTTTTCAACTTTTGCCCCTCTGGACCCCCCTGTTTTTACGCAGAAATCGGAAAAATAACTTCTGGTAAATACTACTCGGTGGACTGAATGTTTGTGTAAAATTTCAATCTTCTACGTGAAAAATTAGGCCCGCCAGAAAAAATTTCCCTACCATGCCCCACTTTTACCCTATACAGAAGTATATTTTGATAAAAATTCACTGAGACGGCCCTAATTACCCTAGAATAATAATTCGACCGTCGTTCTCTTCAGAATGGAACTGCCTTTCAGATGGTATGACTCACGTGGTCCTATCATGTATGTAAGGCGGGAAAATGACGAAAAACGGGATTTTGGGGGTAAAAAATCCCTTTTTTTACCACTTTGCCCCTCTGGTTCCCCCTCTGTTTTAGCACTGACATCGAAACAAAAAATCTGGTAAATACTACTCGGTAGACTTAATGTTTGTGCAAAATTTCAATCTTCTACGTAGAAAAATAAGCCCGCCAAAAAATATTGAACATAGGATTAGAAAATGAGAAAAGAAATTTTTGACTTATGACGTCATCACCTTCTATGTCTGGACGCAGGACGGTCTGAAATCATACGTAATGTCTTCTACAAGGCCTGTGGACTTGAAAAAAAAACGGACGAAAAAGCTCAAATAGAAGAGAAATAACGCAATGTACCATGAAAAACGCGTATGGTACAAAATTGCACCATAGGATCCCCAAAGGGTAAAACATATCAGATGTAGGTCTTGTCTAATAAAACCTGCAAACCTTTCTCGCAAAGTCTCTGTAAAAAGCCATTTATTGTTACCCATAGAAACAATAAAAAAGGACCAGTGTTAATTATAGAAAAGTGACCAATTTTATGTCCGGTGTACTTACTTGGATAATGCCTACAAATAATATAAGCTATAGACACCTTGTGCTTCCAGGCTAAAGTCGGTACCTTCAAGTCAATTGACAATGTCATTAACAGATGTTCAACAGAACAATGTGTTAGCCTCATACTACTATATCTAGAAAGACAGATACAAAAGTGACATTGGGGTCCCAAATTTCAAAATTACACTGTATGTCAAAACAGTTAGTAGAATTAATTTTAAGTTATCTGAGTGCTAGAGCCAGAGATAAATTCAGAGGGGAAAATCTGTCAGAGATAAATTCAGTCCAAGGGAAATTTCTGTCCTCATAAATAAAAGTTGTGAATTTATTATATACTGAAGCAATGATGCTTCCACTTATACCATTCATGTGCTCATGTTTTGTCAAATACTTTTATTCCAACTCTACTAGAGAGCTAGATTTCGATAATGATATTAAAAGAAAGTAGCATTCTAATCAAATTTTAGAAATCAATCCCGAAAGGAAAGCTATCAATCCCATAATCCTTTAATACAGTGGTTCTCAAACTTTCCGATAACGCAGACCCTCTGTTCATTCGGGAAGTGATCTGCGGACTCCCTGTTCATTCGGGAAGCAATCTGCGGGCCCCCTTCCAATACTATCTGAAATTTCATATGGTATTTAAACATATACAAATTAGAATTATCACTGACAAGAAAAAGGTAAGAAAAATAATGCAATAAGTAATTTATTCTAAAGATACATTATTGTTTCCTAGTGAACGAAATTCTAATCAAAAATATCGTAACTTTCAAGACTATTTAAAAAAAATCACTTGATGAACAACATTCTCAAATGTGGGGTCACTAATCGGAAGAATGAAATTCTTTGTTTTTCCATAATTGTATTGAAATCTGGAATAATTTCAGATCTGGAATAATTCATCATCAATCTTACTGTAGGTCCGATTCCACATTAAGACGATTTGGCTTTAAGGTTTTAATACTGCTAAGAGCAGAAAAGGTCTGCTCACAAAGTATATGGTAGGGAAAAGCATCAAATGTTGCAATGCCTTTTTAGACAACTCTTCATACTTACAGAGCACACGCAAACCAATTTGAGTCAAGAGTTACTCGCAGTGGATCTAGGAACATATTTTGAAAGCGGTTTCTTATCGTTTTTTTTTTTTTCAGAAATCCCAGAATTGGGATTGGGGGGGGGGGCTTGATGTTCATAAGCACAGGAATGACTAACATTTACTTCTTTTTTTTTTAAAAAATATCTGGAATTGGTGGTAGTGGTGGAACAACTGTTTTTGAAAAAATGCCCTAACAAAAAAGAAATTTCTCTCATTTGAAGTAGTCCTATACTACGGTTGACCAACTTCAGGGCAGAAATTTAGTAAAGTAGGAGACATTTGAATTTACAAACGTAGGTATAATTTCTAATTTCTTTCTTTTTAGTAACTGAAAAAATACTTCTTGCGTAACAGCTGAGAGTTCCATTTTATTACAACACATTTCAATTTTTAGGCGTCGCGGACCCCACTTTGAGAACTACTGCTTTAAAAAATGCAGGGAAGTTTTCCTTTTCTCTTCATCTTCCATTCATTCCATAGGATTGACATTTCTCGAAATAATTAAATAAGTTTTTAGTTTAACATCCCATGGTTATGACCTTTACGCTAAAGGAGACGGGTGGTTAATGAAAGTAAATTATTTTCAATGATTTTTTGTGCTCTTCCACTGGGAATGGAACTCGGGATCGCAGGCACCAATTGCACACACCATTATACCAGCGAAGAGATATTTCACATTATTCGAGTGAAAATGTATCTGCATTCTCTCCTGGCTGAAAACGCGAGAAAATAATTTGTCAACCGACAAACATACATTAAAAAGCAAACACATTCATCGTAAAATTTGTTGAACATTAACCTTAACTAGATTTAAATTTCACTTATAAGATATCGCTCAACTCTCTCAATTATCAACCGTAGATTAATCTATTACTCATTGATATAATCATTCCTACCTTTTACAAATTACTCCTGCTTTATAAGAAAATCGAAAAAAAAAAAACTTTTTAAATAAATATCTGCTTATTGCTTAGTAGAAACTCACTGAATTGTCGATTGTGTATTTTCTTGCATTGGTAATTTTAACTCATATATTGCTATCCATAATACGACTTCATTACTGCAGAAACAATGACCCATTTCTAGATTCAATAACAACTATATAATTTATGGTGTTCTTTATTAAGCACAAACAGAAATGCTACTTATATCATAATATCTAAACTGTAACTTTGAAAAACAGTTGGATACACTATGGCAATGAAATTTTACACTCCCCTCTCCCAATGGGCTCACCTAGTAACTATGGCAAACACAACATTAGCGCCTTCAGCCAAAATTGGCATTGCTATCCTGGTCAGGTAATACTAGGATTAATGAATAAATACGATTTCTCACCGTTTTTCCAATTTTGAGATTGGCAAAATAGTTAAAATTCCGAACTAATGTGCAACTATTTTAGTGTAAAATCAGGGTTGTTGATCTTCACTTCGCGGTCTTTGTTTTAAAAACATTTAGTTATCTTGTCCTGTTATTATTAGGTTTCGGATAGTTATGCAGTAAAAAAGTTCAAAATATACATGCAAATATGTCCTTAAAATCGCCATAATATGTATCCAAACATGCACGTAAATTTCCCTAAATATGTCCTTCGAAACTAAACACTACAATGTAAGAGATATAACAGAAATGGCTTTGAATAACGTGTTTTAAAAACACTTGTTTATTATTCTTAATCAAAAAGTACACTGACACACAATCGTATTCATACGTCTTGCACATAAAATCAGAAAAATAAACACACTTGTTCAGCAGTGTGTTTATTTTCCAAAAAGTACACATTTAAAGTTTTATGTTTACCTTACCTGATTGTTCGTACACCTTTAAGAACAATTATTTTACTAGCAGTTTTTCATTTTTAGTCCAGTGCATTTAGGCTTGAACCTGGATAATAATAATAACAAAGCGAAACCACTTCGGTTATGTTCAGTATGCTTTCCACAACATATCCTGAAAATTCCCATCTTCTCCCACGTTGGGAAAATCCGCCATTTTGGATTCAATATGGCGACCAGACCGAGACATTGATTTACCTTTAAATGACAATATCTACTCACAGAATTAAGGCAGAAACTTGGTTCTTGTGTCAGTTTCAAGAAAATAGCTTAGGTTAGCGAATGCAAGTTTGTATCGTTCTATATATTGCTTCAATATTGAAAAATAGCGGACATTATGTAAAAATTATAATTGTTCTCAATTTACAATAATGATTTATTAGCATATTACTCGGGAACTAACCGAGATATTAAAAAATGTCTCGAAATAAACCTGATACAGCATAATCGTAGCTTTCAAACCATGTAACTTATGTCGGTCCATCTTTAAAAGTAAGGGAACTAATCGAATTTTTGTGACACTGGGTGTGCAATTTTCCATAACATTATCTTCAGGTGCCTACTATAGGCCTAATGGTTTTATGTGCTCTCACATGTCTCCTCTATATGACTTGTGATACTTGCTTAATGTTCTTAGAGCATAAAAATAATTAGTCAGATAACCTGAATATGGCCGATAAGGCTGCCATTTTTAATTCAATATGGCGTCTAGATGAAGAAACTAATTAAAACCTAGACAGCAATATCTTATTAAAGAAATAAGTTGGAAACTTCATTCTATTTGTCAATTTCTAGATAATTGTTATTTCCTTCTTACATATTGTTACCATATTAAAATATGGCCGTTAATCTAAGCTATTTTCTTGAAACTGACACAAGAATCAAGTTCCTAGCTTAATTCTGTCATTTAAATGTAAGTCAATGTCTCGATCTGGTCGCCATATTGAATCCAAGATGGCAGGTTTTCCCAAAGTGGGAGAAGGTGGGAATTTTCAGGATATATTGTGGAAAGCATACTGAACCTAACCCAAGTGGTTTCGCTTTGTTATTATGTTTGTCCAGGTTTGCTTCAAAATCCTGTCTAAATGCACTGGGCTAAATTTACAGCTATAGTTTTCTGTTACACTTACTACAATGGTTTCACTTGCAGTTTTTTTCAGGGGAGGGGGAATAGGGAGGATCACTGCTTATGGTTCCACTTGATAACAATGTACTGCTTCAAATGTTCAAAAGTGAACCTATGTTTATTATCTTGAAGAATATGTACATAATCCGAAAATATTTTTCACCTCGCACGAAACAATACGTGCATGTTGTAATTTTGTAACATCGGACACGCACATTTGTTCGGAATATTACCCACATTTATCCTGCCGCTGTGAACTGAATCAATTTGCTGTAGAAGGTTGTAGCCGGAATTCTTTCGAAGCACATATTCGAACTTTTTCGACACCTCTGTTCTTCCAATGCCTGCTAAAAGTTGCTCGACTTTCTTCACTTCTGCGAGGCTCTCCTTCAAAAGTAATTCCCTTTTTTCAAGCTTTTAAATTATCTTTGAGATGCATATTAAATTAAAATGACTGCAAGCAAGTTACTCTCTAATGCCGTTAGCTTAGCACTAACATAAGAAATATTTGCACTTTTTCGATGCAAATTGAGTCGTTTGCATAAAATTCTTTGAGAACATTACTTACTATTTCAATAGAGGACGCGGCAGAAGACCTGAACGACATAAGATCTAAAGCTAATTTTGCGGCACAAGGCCTAAACGGCACAAGACCTAAAAATCTCTTGTGGCGCTATCATCGCGTTCATACCAAGAATACTGTCAACTTGTAAGTCAAAGATTTAGATAAATTGTTCCATACTACAGAATCAAATTGCAGCACAGGTTTTACAAGTAATTTGTATAAGATTATTTTCTACCGTTCTGAAATTTAATAAATACATAAATAAATAAACATAAAGCCTATTCTCTTTTCTTGCTCTTTGCATTATTACATATTACTACATCGTCGAATAAATGTTTCAAAGGAAGAATCATACAAAATACTAGTATTTAGATGCCAAAAAAGTATTATCGTAGATCTTGTGTTACTGGTAAATTAGTAGTTAAAAAAACGGCGTGATTAGAAAAACAAATAGGCAAAAACAAGCTCAATCTCCTGGACAAAGAGAATCAAAGATTCAGAGTTGTAAAAAGAATCGATGCGAGATGCTTCCTGAGAATGAATATACGTATAACCCGGGTCGTGAGAGTGAAAATGACATCAAACATCCACGAGTCTAAATTGAGTAATAACTAAGGCCGGGATTTATAAGTAAAATCATATTTTTTTTTCCATACACGTACAAGCCCAAAACAAAGTTTATTATACAAATTAAGAGTCTGCAAGTATAAATTACAAATTTTATTTCATATAAAAATACGTATTTTCTGAAAATAGTTATGTAAATAAATATTTTGAACATTTTGGTAATAAATACATATTTTTAATAATTTTGCGTTATTTTATTCTAAATTTCACAATGAATTGTTTCTTTTTTCTTTTTTTTACTTTCGAAAAAAAATGAACATAGGTAAAAGAGTAGGCTTCATATATCTATCCATTGTATTTATAAACAATTTCCCACCTGCAGAAACAGCGTCATCATAAATTATGCTAATAAAGGCTGGGTAACTTCTGCCAAAGAGCTTCTGAAGGAGCGCTTTGTACTAAAGTGCACAAGTACTGCATTATGCCAGGTACCCCAATGGGTGACTGCGGGTGTTGGAGGAAGTGAAAGGTTGGCATTTGTTTCTTTGAAAAGTTCAATTCTAGCTGGCAATTTTACGATTTTTTTCCCATTTTACACTAACTTGTTCACTGTAGTACAAAGCGCTTCTTCAGAAGCTCTTTGGCAAAAGTTACCCAGCGTTTATAAGCAGAATTTATGACGACGCTGTTTCTGCAGGTGGGAAATTGCTTATAAATACAATGGATAAATTTATGGAGTCTACTCTTTTCCGTATATTAATTTCTTTCGCGAGAAAGTTAAAAAAAAAGAAACAATTCGTTGTGAAATTTAGAATAAAACAACGGAAAATTATTAAAAATATATGTTTTTTACCAAAATGTCCAAAATATTTATTTACATAACTATTTTCAGAAAATATGTATTCTTATGTGAAATAAAATTTGTAATTTACGTCACCATTTTCTTTGATTCTTTTGTGTGCAAACACTGTTTTTTAAACACTTTACCTTATACATTATTTTTTCGAGACCATGTCCTAATGAAAAATATATATATAATTATGTGTGTTTACGTAAGCTGCATATACAAAAATTATTTTCACATGAAAATTGAGGCCGATGGGAAAATTCTGCAAATAGATCTGGTTCAGGGACGAATTATCTCCAGACAGTTTGTTTTGACCTTGTGTCAGAAAAAATGTATACCAGTGAATCTTTGTTAGGTAGGCCTATCATGGTTGACGCGTAAGCACAATGTTCAGCGCAAAACAATCTCACCGTACAATAACACCAGCGCATGCATAAAGAAGAAGAAGGAAAATCAAGATTTTTTCTTGTGTGTGCATATTCGTTGCACAGTTATGACCAAGGATGTTGTAGAATAGAGGATCTGCCTATAGGTCTACAATAAAATCGTGAAGTCATACGTCACAGTTTCACCACCCCCACTCTGCCTACTCCGCCCAATAAGATCGCAAACGAGAGTAGCCAATCAGATTCGGATGTTGTACCAATGCTCGTTTTTTTTGGGGGGGGGGGCTCTATTGAGATAATAGCATGAAGATACATATGCCAGTGATGCCAACCTGTGGAAAAAATCCCATATCGTGGGAGTTTTTTGACCTTGTTTTCTCGAAAAGGGATAAAAAGCAGCATATATGGGATTTTTCGAGAAGATCGAAATTTACAGCTTATTCATTTAGATATTGTAAAAAGTGACTAACACAAAGAAATTTGATTTTTAATGTTACAACATACTTTTAATTAGTATAACGTGGGAAATTCACACGTAAAATGGGACTTTTGGCCTCTCGACATGGGATTTCATATTGTTTCAGGTTGGAATCACTGACATATGCGCAGATTCTCTTATTTTATAACAGCCTTGGTTATGACACCAGCTCGGTGAATTCAAGATCATGCATGTTACGTCCAGATAAATTCATCCTCCTTCCCTTACAAATTAAATCAATACTTCCACTTTGTAATTATGATATTAATGTTCCTTGACCTGATTCCAAAAAGCAACTAGGGAAAATTATTTTCTCTCCATCTTCCAATGTCACACACCCTTTCTTTTCATACACAATTATTTTATTCTGCAAGGCACATCAATTTCCAAATCACCTAATTTCGTAAACGATACTAACGACGGAGTGTTAAATTTTGCTTATAGATTTGGAGATGATGTATTATTATTATTATTATTATTATTATTATTATCAGGAAAGTGCCGTGGGGGGCGAGCGGAGCGACGGCCCCAGGCGCCAAAGTAAGGGAGTGAAAATTCGAGAGGAAAAAGGAAAAAAGATAGCAAAAATTGCTTGGAATATATGTATGGGGGCGCCGTCGTATACACTCGCCCCGGGCGCTAATTTTCCATGGCACGGCCCTGATTATTATTATTATTATTATTATTATTATTATTATTATTATTATTATTATTATTATTATTATTACAGTTACCTTCACAGTACCTGCTGGCAGAATCCTCTACTTCTACACAGACACAGACGCGCCTAAAATCCAACCTAAGATCCAACCTACATTACATGACATAGCTCTGCTGTAGAAGGCCGAGTTCCTTCTCCTTCATCTGCATATCAAAATGCAGATGATGTGCACATTTGCATATCATTATTTAAATATATATTAATTTGTGGTAAAATTTATTGCTTCTTAATTTGCATTCATGTTAAAAATTATCTTATTACTATGAATATTAATGGGTAAACACCGAGCGTAATACGAGAGTATTAATACAATATTGTCGTATATTGTATGTAATTGTGTATGTTATTTCCTTTATAGGCCAATGATTCATTTATTTCTTGCGTGCATCTCATTACTGGGACATTATGTTGTATATATTACATATGTTAATGAAGTTAAACAGTTATCATACTATTCTACATACGATTAATTAATGGAGAAATCATATCATTTACTATGGATTCATGTATAGAAGTTTGAACTTTGGGGCTACAGAGCTACGTGGACAGAGATTTTTTTTCCTCTGGCGACACTTGTCTGCATCGAGAACTGCATGTGAGGTCTATGACAACTCACGAAGGAAGAAATCACTAGATGAGCAAGAGAAGATGACTCATTAAGGATAGGAAGTACCCTGTTCACTTCCTCTTGTATAGCAATGATGGTATGGATACATTGCTGACTGACGCTCAACATGCTTTGTTGAAAAAGTCGTAAAATTTTTAGCGTCAACATGATATATTCTGAATTTGTAAAGGTGAGATTTTCACACCTTTTAAAAGAATTTCTCGAGTAGGAAGCTCGTAGCGTCACCCCACCCCAAGTTCGTTGGCCGTCTGCGAGCGGACCTTAGTATTTCTCCCAGGATGCATTGCAGTTTTGAAAATTTGTATTTTATTTTAATTCATTTTATGTGTAAAATATTAATATTAACGTATTACGCTCACTAGTTCTTGGAAAGACCGTTTAAAATTCATAACTATATTTGTCAACGTGTTTCCCTTCGTTCAAGACATTTGGATCTTGTATATTTTCAAAATTAATAGTAAACTAAAATGTTTCTCTCTCTCTGTCTCTTGCAAACATGGCTACTGGGGTTGGTAGCAGACAGTTTTGAGGGAAGCCATAGGAAAAGAGACTTCCTTCTAATACCCAGAGAGATGACAGTTTTGTATATATTTACCAATGTAATCTATATATATTTTTCTTTATTTTTGTATATATTATCATGTGTATCAATAATGCAAAGTGTTGTTTTTAAGTGAAAATAGTAAATGTTTACATGCTAGTGTTATGGACTTCTGCTTGGTACAGAAGCTTTTTAAAGTGACCGCTCAAAAACGTGAGGGCAGCACCTCTCAAGAGGTGTCTGGCAAAATGTGCAGGCAGGAGCTAGTTTCTGTGGGCTTGATAGAGGAGACCACCCACGATATCTTGCCTGGGGCATCAAACCCTTTGTGGGAAAATTCCGAGAAGAGCGAGTCCACAATTTTCTGAGAATAGTTGAGTTTAATAACCTTGTTCGTGTGCTGAGCAAGGTTGAGTTGTTGCATAGACACGGAAGAGTACACTTCGAACTATCGTGTGTGAAGTTTTAAAATCAACCCAGGACGGTGTGAGAATCGCTCCCCAGGTTGTTCTGTGCCTAATATACATGTACCGACATGTATCGGTTAAATATTCTTATTAGTGGACAGTGTTCATAAATATCTTTTATTGGTGGAATTATTTCAAGTGTATTGAACAGTGTTTTCATCAAAAATTGAAACTTCCGCTATGTTTGTGTGTTTCCACCAGAACATAATTACTTGACATAAAGTCTGAATTATGGTTATTTGGCTAGGTCTAGGCTAGCATTACAACGTAGCAGTCAATCTGCCTACATCTTTAGTAAGAGTGCAGTGGCACTATTATCAAATTCCTGACATGGAATAGTAATTCACTGTCAAATCTCTATATGAGATTTAACTAGGCCTGTCAAGCTATTACGGCAGTGCCATCCTTGGACTTTAGAACAAGGAGACAAGCAGTTGCTTCATTTTACTATTATGCTGACATTCCTTACGTCAGTTCTAGCGTCATTGTGACTATCCAACTAGTCAGCATCGTCATGAACATTTTCCAGTTTAGTGGAATGAGAATGTGGAGACTATATTTGTGATTTCCATCAGGGACTGTGCGTCAACCTTTTCCGTATGAACAGTGCGTCGTACATATATATTGATAATTAACAATTCTCACATATAAATTGTGTATAACCATTATTATTGCTAATATCAGCCTCCTCTGTGAAAGACGGTCAGAGACAGTGAACTTGAAATTATGAGGAGTGTGTATTAATGTTGTGTATCTGATTATCAGATCATTTAAGAGATCAGACAGATCTCCAGTTTTAATCATCATTTTGTTTTTTTTTCTTTCCTATAAAATTTCAGTGTGGAAATTGTGAGTATTTTGTTTAGTGTGTGGTGCACCAAATTTACAAGTAAATTCAATATAAGTGTGTATAATTACAATGGAAGTGTTACGTGCTTCTACTTTCATCCATGGTTCACTTATTCAAGAATAAATCTTCATCTATCCAAAGTATTTCCAGGGTGTCTGTTTTCCTGTACGGTGAGTACCTGAATACTAATTCCTATGTTTTGTTTTCAGGAGTGAGAGTCAAGGAAACATTTTTCCTTGTCTTGTGTACATCTGACCATCTTCCTGAATGGGGCCCAGGGAGAATTACGCCCAAAGAACTAAAAGGACACAGTTATGAGTATAGAGAGTAATTAACAGGCTGCTACCTGTTTGTTTGAATTTTTTTTTATTTAACCTTTTGTTTATTCTGAAACTCTCTATAAGTGGCTTCAGACCATAACTGATGTCAGAGAATACCCTGAGATTCTTGTTTGTTTTTATTCATTTACTTATGCTCTACCGACTATTAAGTGTGGCAGTGGCGGCTTTCACAGGAGATCACCATTATCTCCAATCAGGGATTTACTTATGCTAATTCATTATATTTGCATTTATTTCAAATTACATTATTAATTAAAATATCCCTAACCACTCCACATAATATTATCATCTTTATTGTGGTGGTGTCCTTGTGATGTGCATAGAATTCGTCTATAGCTAACCTGCACCTCACACTGCCCTCCTGTACTGCAAAATGAAATGAAATCTTGTAAGATTTACGTCCCACGGTTATGCCGGTTAGGCTAAAGGAGACGGTGAGGATGAGAAATGAAGAAAGTGAGAGGAAACGGGAGAACCCCGAGAAAACCCATGAGCACTTGGGATCGAACCAAGGACCCCAAGCACCGGAGGGGAACTCTCTACCACTGAGCCAGCGCGCCCTCCTGTACTGCGTCACATTACGTCACCATCATGTGATGTCCCATCCCCCTCCACTCTTCATGCAATATCAATTATTCCTATATTGTATTATTATTATTATCCTGCTGCTGACTTAGCGATAGCGTAATTTGATAGATTGAAAGTTAGGTACAAAGTCAACTTCTTGTTCTTTCTGTGGTCTATTGTATTTACTCACGGGTTATCGTACTTTCTCGCTCAACTGCAATAGATTTCAGATTCTGTCACAGCACGACCAGAATTTTGTATGTGCAATGTGTACTAAAACCATATATACTGGGCTGTAGATACTACAAATAAGTTCAATTTCAAGTGGACTCATGATTTTTGTACGATTAGTGAAACTTTACTGTGCTTACAAAACGAGAAGAGTATTTCTAAAAACAAACTGTTTAAGAAAACTCATTCTCACCATTAAAACATTCTTTCTGAATTTTGCGAGAGAGTGTTGCTATTTACTACAAGCTTGTTAAGTATGAACAAAATCGTCATAGATGATTTCGGAAAACTATCTGGGAGGGTTATTACAACAATGAAATATATAAATATATTATTTGTAGAAATGAAATTCGATCTCCGATTATCCCGATTCGCAAAGAAAGCTGTCTGATCAAAACTTACCAAGCAGCAAACTATCCTTTCTGATGCTAGAGAAACTAAAACGTTCGAGAAATAGAGCGCGCTTTAAAACAAGGGTGTCTGTGATGACACCTATCGGTTGAATCAAGATTGACCAGTGCGGAGTGAGGAAGCGAGAGTGGAGTGAAGGAAGACGTGACAGTTAGTGGAGTGTAAACAAGGACATGAATCATGCGTCAAATGAGGACTTTGCGAAGAGAGTAGTGCAGTATTACACGAATGTCAGTTGTCGTAATCAAAGAAACATTTTAGCACACTTTTCGATGGAAGGGAAAGTACCACAAGCGATACGTAAAATACTCGGACGTTTTCGAGCAACAGGAACGGCCGAATATAAAGCGATTACAAAACGACCCACTGTCAAATGAACTCCAGCAGTTGTGAATAAGGTGCGCCGAAAATTCACAACAGATTTAATCATTTCTATAAACAGTTACAAGATATCTGGTATTAGCCAAATCCACTCTTAGTGACATTGGACTGCTCAAATTGAATACTAGGACAAGAACACAAAAAACTATCCCAAAGCAAACAGTAGACCAAGAACAACATGCAAAAACAGCGTGTCGTGGAATTTACAGGATGTGTTTCAGAAAAGTAATTGTCATTGATGATGAAACCTACGTTCCAAGGGAATCTTCAGTTATCACTCGACGGACATTTTAGCACCCCTCAGACCTTATGTCATTTGATTACAAACGTCACAAAAAGACAAAGTTTTCAAAGCGATACCTTGTGTGGGAAGTCAGTGACGCAGATGGGATTCTCTCCAAATCCTTCATTTCGGAAGTTACTATCAATCCTCAAACCTGAACGTTTGATGAGTCCCTGATTCCTTTTATTACTCAGCATCATAATCCAAGTGACGTTTAATTCTGGCCAGATATGGCAATGGCACATTATGCGTGTGTTGTTACAGAATATCTTCGCGATCAAGGCATTAATTTCATGGAAAAACAAGACAATGTTCCAAATGTACCAGAAATCAGAGAGATTGAGAAGTTTTGCATTCTATACAGGAGAACCAAACACACAAACTTTTCGTGGGTTCAAATGTGTGGTACAACATCAGCAAACACATTGCTGCCAAGCATTGGAGTAACTAGGATATTTTCCTAGGGGGGGGAGCATGGCCTCTTAGTTCTGAAAATTGGAAGAATCTTTTAGAAGACCTTGTTATAATGTTGTTTTTTAAATTTCCTTCTGAGCCCCCTTATCCCGCACTTATTATCATCTCTTCAAGTTATTTAGTTCTCCTAATACTACACTGTAATGTAACAGTTCAGTGAAAATTTACATTACATCAGAAATTTGTTTAAAATTGTACATTTCCTATATTCTATTGCTACTAAATAACTACCTAAAATCTACTCTAATTATGAGAGCTCATATTTTTTTTTATTATTATTATTAGTGCTTTACTCGTGCAATTCTGAGCGAAATCACATTATTCGTAAACGTTAATAATCATGTTCTCAGTTTACTCTTACACCGGTTAATATTTATTCATTTCTTTATTTACAGTAAAATGTAAAATCTTTTAAGTTTTACAATAAATCATTGTCGTTTACTACTTGCAGCTTAATTACACAAACCTTTGCGAACAAAGAAATACAGTCATTTTAATACACAAAACATTTTTAACTAAAAATAATAATAGTATGTAAAACTACCGAATCGGAGAAACATAATTGGCTAACTTCCCGTACAACTAAAATGTTTTTAAAAAATGCAACTAAAAGAGAAGCAGGTCAACAATACGGGAGAAGACTTGTAGACGGACAGCAATAGCAATCATATTAAATTCGTAGTGAAAGCATCACGTTTATCAAAAGCAACATTTCTAACAAGTAACACTTCCGAAGTGTAACACTCCGATTTTGATAACATTTGACAGGTAGATACTACACATAAAATAATCGAATACATATTTTTTTATTTTCTGCGGAAAAACGGTTTTAGAGGGCAAAACCCCCTACCCAAAATTTTTAAAGTTGAGCCCGAAAGGCCAGAGGAAGTGAACCGAAGTGAAAGAGATTATGCACAGATATAGTAGCCATAAAATGAAGGAATATGGGTTTCTTATCTTCCTGAAAAAAAAAAAAAAAAAAGTTTAGATGTGATACAGAACCCTCCAAAACTTTGGTCGTGAAATATCAAAAGTGCTAATAACAGTAAGTGAGAAGTGCTTAAAGGACATGAAGAATTGGAACGACACATTGTGTAGGAACAATACGCAAAAAATAAACGAATACGTTTTTTTGTTTTCTGCGGAAAAACGGTTTTAGGGGGGCATAAGCCCCTCACCGAAAATTTTGAAATTTGAGGCCCAAAAGGCAAGAAGTGCACCGAATTGAGTGACGTTGTGCACAGATATTGTAGACGTAAAATGAGATAATTGGGTTTCGAATTTTTCTGGACAAAAGCGGTTGAGTGAGGCACGAACCTCCTAAACAGTTGATTATCTAATGTCAAAAGTGCAAATATGCATACGTCAGAAGTACCTAAAGAATATGGAGAATTGCAACGAAACTTCGTATAGGGGCAATTTGCAAAACAATAAATGAAGCGTGTTTTAATTTGTGCAGAAAAACAGTGTTGGGGCCTAGGCCCCATCCGAAAAGAAGTAAATATTACCTTAATATCGCAGGAAAAAGTGGACCGAAGCAAATGAAATTGTGCGTATATATTATATAGACCCTTTATAAGATAAAGCCTTTCGTGTTTCTCAAGTGTCCCTATCGGTTTTGCTTCAAATTTGGCACATCAACAGCAAATTAGAAATAAATCGATACGCGTTTTTGTTTATGCAGAAAAACATTGTAAGGGTTAAAGGTGCCTCCTGAAATACTATAAAATACGCTATATTGTTTGTGCTTGTAGTTGATCTGCCAAATTTGAAGAAATCGGATGGAGACACTTGTGAAACACCAAAGGCCATATTTTACATATCCAATATCTGCATACAATTTCATTCGCACGGTGTTGACCCACGACCACGAACTATTCTTATTTTTATAAAACACCGTGTGCGTGGGTTTTCTCGGGGTTCTCCCATTTCCTCCCACTTTCTTTATTCCACCATTTCATTCATTACTCATCATCACCGTCTCCTTTAGCCTAACCGGCATAACCGTGGGACGTAAAACAAAGATTTCATTTCATTTCATTTTCTTATTTTTATATTTGTTTGTATATTTTGTTAAAAATATCAATATAACGCTACATAATCCAATGTCTTTTACCCAAAGAAAGGGTGTGAACTATGTATCGTGATGAAGACAAATCCTACTTAGTTTCTGTTAAGGCATCCGAAGGTTCGATTTTCATATTGTCCAGTAGCTGGCACCTTCTTTTTCCTCCTCTTTTCCTTCCAAAGTATCTCATATAAGGCAATTCATCCTTATAGAGGGTCTAACAATTTCTTTTATTTTTCTTAACTTCAGTATGCTTATTTGCATTGCAATAGGACGTAATATTGAGCTCTCAAACATTCAGTAATAATAATAATAATAATAATAATAATAATAATAATAATAATAATAATAATAATAATAATAATAATAATAATAATAATAATAATAATAATAATAATATAGAAGACAAATTCCATATGGGGACACATTGTATTAAAATCTTGAAAAACTTATGAAAGTGGTTTTGTTATTCAAATACATATTCGCTCTAATCAATTTTAGAAGTAACATTAATCTTAGAGTAACGTAATGGCTGTAAGAGTTACCCTGAAAATTTATTTTGTATGTTTTCTTTTTTACGTAATTCAGAGATTTTGTCTGAATTTTACTGGAGTTATAAGGAACCTTCAATTATCAGGCACCCTATTTTAATCGCTCCCCCTCCGCCGTCAATGCAACACTTCTAACCGTCTCCCCAGGAGTCCTGGGTCCACCCCTGATTGAGATGGTACATAACAATAACTTTGTCTAATCTCTGTCATTATTTAGCATGGTTTAGTATTTAAAAAAAAAACGATATTTCTGCCACATTTAGAAAACTTTATTTGAAAGTTTTCAAAATGTGGCAGAAATATATATATATATATATATATATTTTAAAATTACTAAACCATGCTAAAAAAAATGACAGAGATTAGACAAAATTATGTACCATCTCAATCAGGGGGTGGACCCAGGACCCCTGGGGAGACGGTTAGGAGTGTGGCGGTGAAAGATTATCAGTTCTCTCTCTCACCAAACTTTCGAAGTACATCCGAATATGATATTAATGCAAAAGAATTTTCTTACTCAAGAACCCCGATCGTTCCGCCCCTGACTTGGGCATATGCGTGAAGTGGTTTATTACGAACAAGACAGAAAGAACTGTGATAGATTGATTACAAGTAGTCCGGTTAGAAACACTACTGCTTGCATTTTAGTTCCAAAACCGGCCGCCCGCACTCGTTCGCTGGTTGTGTTATATAAGTTAATAAACTTCGGCAAAGTTTATATTAATAACATGAGTTTTTCTTAAACCTTTGGTTCATAAGTTTGTTTCTTCTCCACACGAAACTACAGATATGACAGATTTAATTCTCATATTCTGCATTTGTTTCAAAGCAGTCGCCATTACCTGGTCAAAGACTTATGTCCGCCACGATACATCGAAAGGTAGGATAATCGCTAAAGGTTAATGCTTTCTTAGTGCTCAAAAAAATACTAAGCATTGACGATAGTGCTATCATAGTTAGGAATTATCAGTGAATAAATCGGACGGAATTAAAATTTATCGAACTTTACACTAATTGTGTAAAACTTGAAATACCTGAAGTTAGCCCCGCTCGAGTTATTTATTAAAACTCCTAAACTGTGATGGCACTGACGTTCAGTGATTACTGTTTCATGGAGCACTAACAGTGCACTAATCTTAGGTGGTTATCCTACCTTTGTGGGACAATTAGTGTAAAATTGTTTAAGTTGAAAAATCTAAACTTATACCGGGTTGATTTATTCACGGTAAATAAACTCCTAAAATATGATAGCACTAACATTAGTACTTATTATTTTTTGGAATGTTAAGGATGCACTAACCTTTAGCGTTTGTCCTACCTTTGTGAGAAAATTAGTGTAAATTCGATAATTTTAAATTCTGTCTCGTCCGAGTTATTCATTAGTAATTCCCAAACTATGATTTCACTGGTAGAGTTAGAGTGACGTTAGAGCTAAGGTAGCACTAACGTTAGAGCTTTTTGGAGTATTAACGCTGTACTAACCTTTGATGTTTATTCCACCTTTGTGAGACAATTATTGTAAACTTCGATAAATTCAAATGTAGCCCCGAGTGTGTTATTCACTTATAACTCCTAAACTATGATAGCACTAACCTTAGGGCTTAATGTTTTATAGAGCTCTATTAATGCCCTAACCACTGGTGTTAGTCCCACTTTTGTGGCACAATTATTATAAAATTGTATAAAAGTTGAAAAATCTAAAGTTAGCCCCGCCCGAGTTATTCATTAATAACTTCTAAAGTATGATAGTACTAACGTTAGTGATTAGTGCACTGATGTGCAATAACGAAGCACAAAATATATAAGAAGTTTAAGTAGCACTTGAGAAGCGTGCTGGTCTAAATTTAGATACATAGCATTTTTCATTTTCATAAAATTCTCCCAAATTTAAAAGCACTAATAACCACATATAGTGTAATGGTTATAGTATAGTATAGTGTTAGTAGGTCTTATTGCAGAACTAACATTAGTGCTTCAACAGTATGGACGGTAGAAAATAAAACTTAGGGGAAGCTAACTATACGCCAGCCACTCCCCATAAAAAGTATTCACGATGAGAAGCATTAATGTTCGGTCTTGGTGCACTAGCAAGCAATAACGAAACACTAACGATGGTAATAGAAGAGACCACTACTGCTTTTGAATTTTGTGAGAATTTGACCTAATGAAAAAATCCCCATGTTTTTCTTATGGGAGTTTCGTGACACATAATTGGGTTTATCTAAACTAATATTGAAGCACTAACAATGTACTATCGATTGATCGTTAGTGCTTTCTTGGGAGACTAACAATTTTTGCTTTCAGCGTTCAATCTATAAAAACACTAATATTGGGAGTTAGTGCTATAAGAAGCATTAACGATTGCAGTAGAAGAGATCATTAGTGTTTCTGAATTTGACGGAAATTTGACGCAATGAAAAATTCACCATGTATTTCTTACAGTAGTTTCACGATATAATTTGCCATAACCACAATAATAGTGAAGCATTAAAGAAACTATTAGTGTTTTCTAGAAGCAGTTACGATGCACTAATGAATTGCACTAATTCTTTCGTTAGTGCTTAAGGTGAAGGACCAGCATGCATCATTGTTTTGGCTCTAGAGCAAACACTAATGAAGCACAAACGTTAGAGGTTGATGCATTAAGAAGTACTAAGAATGCATTAACAAATGGCACTAATTTTTTCGTTAGTGATTGAAGTAGGAGCCATGTTCACTCTTTGTCTCGAAAGTTTTGCACCTATACTAATGAAGCACTAACCTTAGATATAGGTGCACTAAGACAATGAAATAACAATTGCACTAGAAGAGATCATTAGCGCTTTTAAATTTGGCGGGAATTAGATGCAAAAAACAAGTCTCCATGTATTTCTTATCGGAGTTTCGTGACATGTAATTGGCCATAACTACACTAATAGTGAATCACTAACGAAACTATTAGTATTTTCTAGAAGCACTAACGATGCACTAACGAATGACACTAATCTTTTCGTTAGTGCTTAAAGTGGGGTGGGCCAGGTTCATGGAGGCCCCAAAAGGTTTTTTTACTTGTAATACCTACAGTAATGAAGCACTAACGTTAGCGGTTGGTGCACTAATAAGCACTAATAATGCACTAACGATTGTACTAGAAGAGATCATTAGTGCTTTTGAATTTGGTGGTAATTTGACGCAATGAAAAATTCCCCATGCATTTCTTATGGGAGTTTCATGACTTATAATTGGCTATATCTACTGGTACATTAATAGTGAAGCACTAGCGAAACTATTAGTATTTTCTAGAAGCACTAACGATGCACAAACGAATGACACTAGTTATTTTGTCAGTGCTTATAAGTGAGGGGCCAAGTTCACGCTAGGCCCAAAGGTTTTTTAACTTGTAGTACCTACACTAGTGAAGCACTAATGCTAGGGTAAGTCAAGGTGACCAGACGTCCCGTTTTAGCCGGGACAGTCCCTTATTTTCAACCGTTGTTCCGTTTTTTCTGACTCTCAAACGGGACGCCTAAATGTCCCGTTTTTAAGCAAACATGACCCAGGTGTCCCGTAATTATTATTCAAAATATAAATGGTCAATGCTAACTCTACACTCTTCCGTACCAACACGCATTGGGAAGGTTCAGCGTGCCTAGAACTTCTGAATATTCAAATGAGAATTGAGTGTTCTGTGGTTCAAGTGGGAATTGAGTGGGAATTCTGAGTGTTGAAGTAGTTAAAAGTATAGTTGGGTAGTACTTAAGTTAGAAACGCTGTGTTATCATTCTTACTTGTGTATTTTGTAAATTGAAAACGCTGCTGAGTCCCAAAATGCAATGTGGAAGTCACCCCCCCCCCCGTCGCCGATTCGTATGCGTCCCGTTTTTGAAAGTAAAAGTTCTGGTCACCTTGGGGTTAGTGCGCTATGAAGCATTAACAATTACACTAGAAGAGATCATTAGTGCTTTTGAATTTGGCGGGAATTTAACCCAATGAAAAATTACTCATGAATTTCTTATGGGAGTTTCATAACTTATAATTGCCTAAAGTGGGTGGGGGGAAGATGCAATACTTTTTAATAATAAGACAATAGCAAACAGAAAAATATGAGTTGAAGACTGAAACTTACAGGATAAGTAGTTTAGTTCTTCCGCTAGACCGTGTGTGACGGTCGTGAAAGAACTAGTTACGATAAGAGATAGAGGGGCCGATAAGTAAATATTTCCAAATAGGCATCTTTGTCGCAGTGTCAGTGTAAGATGCCTATTTCTTGAGAGTAAGATGCCACACCTTTTTGGCATGACTATTACCGTAAGATTGGGAAATAGAACGATTTTTGTTTATTGTGATGTCTAATAAATTATGTACCGATAGAATACTGAAGTGGTTTAGTTTATGTAGACAAATAAATTATATGGAATGCGTATAAATTATACAACAGTCAACACACCGTAGGGAAAACCATCGAACATCAAGAAAATCGTATCTTTACTACGAAAACAAAGTAATTTTGATACACTTATAATAGGTTAAGTAAACATTAAGGCAATACCAGAGAGTACAGTAAACATTTGGACAATGAATACAATGTCAGAAATGTTAAACCGTTAGGCACTAAAAATGTTTAGAAAACTATAACATACAAACAGACACTTATAAACGTAATGTGGTGTATTACATAGCACGTGCAGAAAGTAAGTTCCATTTCAATTTATCTCCGCTGCAGCGCTGCAATCGCAGTTCCGCACATGCGCGTTAGACGCTCTGTATCAAGAAGAAACGTGCGCCATTTGAAGATTGCTGTCAGTCACGTACGCTTTGTTGTGCTTGTTTACAATGTCGGTGTTGATTGAAACTCCCGCCGCTTGCGAAATCAGAGCGATGATTCGTTTTCTGAATGCGAGGAAAGTGAAACCAAGTGAAATTTATCTGCAAATTTGCGATGTTTACGGACAAAATGCGATGAGTGATTCAATGGTGAGAAGATGGGTCCGGCAATTCAATGAAGGACGCAGTGACGTGCACGATGAAGAACGAAGTGGGCGTCCATCTTTGGTTACAGAAGAACTGGTTCACGCGATTGATGACAGCCCTGACCTCGCTCCTAGTGACTTTCATCTGTTCTTACATCTCAAGTCTTTCCTTGGCGGTCAACACTTCAACAATGACGACGACCTGAAAGAAACTGTTTCCAACTGGTTGAAGACACAGGGGGCAAACATCTATGAAGAAGGTATACAAAACCTTGTGCCACGCTGACAAATGCCTGCAAAATTTCGGCAGTTATGTGGAAAAGTAGTTTAAGAGTTGTAGAATTTTGTGCAATAAATAATTTTTCTGTATCTGTACACAATTTAATTTTATTACCAAACGGAACTTACTTTCTGGACGTGCCTCGTATTTTGCAACATAGTGTGACATGAGCACAACCTTATATGCTCGTTAACCTGTAAGCAAAAACACGTAGGGTCTAAGATTTCCATAGCCTGTACGATTGCAAACAACTAGAGCACTTAGCAGGATCTTCAGAACATGCAGCATGAAACCATTTCTGACAGGCAATTCACCTTATCCAATCCTCTTTAGGACTATCTGGGTCAACATAATACAACCCACAAACACTACAATAGTTATCCGATTGTGCAGCTTAAGTACGGTACTTTTCCTTCTTTCCCTGGTGTTGATGGTTTTGGTGGAAAATTGTTTCGCAGACGTGTTTAGTACATCCTAATTCAATACAGACACCTCTCACTTACATCGGACGTTTCTTGGTAGGAGAACTGATACAGGACAAATATCATTGAAAGATACTTGCGAAGACGTTTGAATTGCAGCGGTCAACTCTACATTGGTGGAAGACCGGGCAGAAGAAGCACAATTTGTTGGCGTATCTTCATGTGAAAGTTGGTAAGGAGGTCTTCAGCATGAGTAGAGGGGAGATTTTTTAAAAAGCATATCTGGGTTTGTACAGTGGGAAGCGTGGCCGTCAAGAATGAGTAATACCTTCCCGGTCTGCGCAGGTCTAAGTGGAATGAAGTGCTGCTGTAACCAGGTCATGAAAATGTCAAAATTGAGGCACGCAGAGTTTTGATTCGTTATTATGTTTGCACCATTGGGCATAGAGTCTGCCCACTCCTGCTTTTTGTTCTTACCTTTAAAAATGCATGTAGGAGGCAGAAAGACATCTTCTGCTCTGCAACACATGATGAGGTGCAAAAGTAAGCCCTGCAAAAAGTAATAAAAAAGTCATAACAAAAAATATTTTTAAGTTATGACGTCATCACACTCTATGTCTCGACGCAGAAAGGCGTGGAAGCATATGTAATGTGTTCTACAATGCCTCCAGGCTTGAGAAAAAAAAATAGAAGTAAAAAGCTTTTTTGGTACTTTTCTAAATCGAATAATTAAGATTCTAGCCTATCACCAAAAAACAGATGATATAATTTAAAAGAGTTAAGTGGTCACTTCAAAAAGTGGGAGGGCAACTGCCCCGTCTTGCCCCCCCTAATCGCCGCCCATGATTGCACCACCTGATGTGAAACATGATATGTCCAACATGCCAAACATTGGTTTACAAGAATACCAAAAATTTGTTAGTGAACGAATTATTGGAACAAAGAATTTCTGGGATCTATTTTCACACAGAAAACTAAAATTGTGGAAAACAATGTTAAAAAAACTGAAAGTTCCAAGTAAAGAAGGTATTCTAGAAATAAAGGATCACAAAAAGCTGTTTAATCTTCTTGTCGTTTTATGTCGTTCGTGTTCTGATATAAATTTCAAAGAAATTATCAGAAAGTATGAGTTAACAGCAGTCCCAAGATCCATGTTTACAAGTGATGGAACAACGTACACAACTCAAGCCAAAAGTAAGCTGATGCACCATTTGGAAGAACTTTGCACAAAGGAAGTAACACCACAGATTCCCAACCCTTCTTCAGTAACCATCAAAGCTGCAAACCAAGTAGAATCTACTGACTCTGGGACTGCAATTATAGATGGTATGGCAGAATTATATACATACCGTCAAAAGATACGCAAACTGATTTGGCAGATCAGTTCGGCAATAAAATATTAGACAAGTAAAACAAATACTCAGAAATTCATATCGTACTCGATATAGTCCAGGAAATCTAGAGCAATTATACCCTTAACCTGGGCAAAATTGCAATAGAAGCTTTTAAAACAGTTTTTGATTCAGGAATCATTATTGAATAACATATTCAAAATCCGACAAAATCGGACCACGGGAACACCCCCAAAAACGGTTTTCAAAATGGCGGACCATGATTTAAAAACCTTGCGTCTATCTTGTAATTTTTCTCTGTATCTCGGTTTCCTGTAATCCGATTTTGACGATTGTTTTTTTTAAATCAAAGGTCGTTTTAAGTACTATATTTTTTATTAGGAGCATTGATATCCTATCTCGTACAGTTTCTTGTGAAAAACAACATTTAATTTCAAAAATCATAATTTCTTACATATACACCTTAAATAATTGTCTGTATCTCGGGAATCTGCAATCGGATTTACATGAAACATTTTTTAAATAAAAGCTATATATAAATGCTAAAGTTTTTAATAACAACACTTTTCTCCTATCTTACACCGTTTCGTGTAAAAAACTATTAATTTACAATCAACGTATTTTTTATTTATTTATTTAATCATTTGATAAAGCTCAATAAATTAAAACATTATTGCCACTTCACTGTGTTTTATATGTGTGAGAATGCTAACATTGTAATTAGTTTAAAAAATCGTGTAACTCGTTTGTGCTTATCCTTTTGTATGCATAAAGTAAAACTTTTAAACTTAATTCAGCTTTCGTTTATACCCAATAGTATTTTAAATAAAACTACATATATCAACACTATTCTACAGCAACTGTGTTTCAGGTAACAATGATTAACAGAGTTCACATATCAACTTTTAAATTAAATAAATTTACTTCAAATTATGTATGTTTGCGTTAAAAAATTGAAGTTCGTAAAATACAAACACTTTCATGTGAATCATCCTCATCATTGTAATATTCATTATCAGTACGAGTTTCAATATTATCACATCCAGTGACTTAACAGTCTCTACAAGCAGCTGAACATGGCAATCCTTTACGCCTGCATCCACGTCGAAAAGTTGCGCATCTACTTGTACAAGAACACCGTATCATGTTAAGTATATGCTCTGGAGCTGGTGGCATATCACAAAGTATGGGATAGTAGGAATTATCCTTTATATACCAACCCCACTCTTCAGCCGTCATTGCCACTTCTGTAGATTTCCAGATTCTTATTTGAAAGTATGTACGAAAGCTTTGTAGACGAATCAGTAGGTGGTAAACGTTCAGGTGTAACAAATGATGTAGCTGCAACTACCTTCTCAAGTAACATTCGATGGCGTAGTACATTTGTGTATTCCAATGACCTGAAGTCATATAACAGAAGCATTGCTTTTCTTCCAGCAGCTTCAATTTCAGACTCTTGACAGGAGTCAGAACAAAATAGATTTGCAACTGAACTGAGGTCGCTATTCTTGAGCAGCATGTTAAATGCTGAGGAGTTTCCAATTGAAAAAATTCGGGAAGTTGTCACAGCCTGTGAAAGCATGCACAAATACCAGGAACTCGCATATATCATAACCCAATAATGATTTGAGATACTGATTTGAGATAATGCTCCAGACAGCTCCATGTCCTCAACATGTTGTTTGCCATTTATGACGTTATCAAGTAAGTTACAAGCTTATTTAACTAGATGATGAGGGGATCCATCTTCATTGCGAGGGAAAACATCTGAAAGCAATAAGGTACTAAGAGCTACATCTACTATCATATGCCTTCGCATTGCTCGAGAAACAGCTTTTCCAGACATCATATGCAGCACAGCATTTGGTCCATAGATTTCTTGAAGTACTTCGGATAATCCTGAACCATTCATCAAAGTGCCAATTGAACCCAAAAAGTTGATCAGAGTATGAAATGTTCCCATCATTAAAACAATATCTTTGAGATCTTGTTGCTCATGGATAATTTGGGAAGCTTTCCAAAATAAAGGTTGATCAAAAGTAATGATACAAGGGATACTTGATCATGTGCTAACTTGTTCAGGTATTGCAATGTTGAGTCACTAGCTGCCATATCTATGATAGGAAGAAATGTGATTGATGCCACACCAGGATGTGAAACATTTGTTCCAGAATGAATTGTTTACATAACTCCTGGCCAACTTGGACCTGATCTTTCGGCTGCACATATTTGCCACGGAAGATTTAACCTACTTATAGAGGAAATGGGCAATATTGGAAGTTTGCTGAATGAAATCTCCCTGAGCATGATTATTGAATGTCTGTATTCCACAATATCAACTGTTGCAACATTCTTAATGTTATTTTCAGCAACCTTACAGCATTGAATAATTGGATGGATCTTGTTCTTTGGGATTGTAGCTGCAATCATACCCATCCCATGAAAGGTGTTCTTTCCATCCAAAGTACATTATCAGCTGCTAGAAGAATTGCAGTGTTGTTGGCAGTATTTAACGAGATATGGCTACCTGATACTGCAGCATTTCTTTCAAATCTAATTACTTCGGAATATGATGAACAATAACCAAGACTGTGAAGCAAATCAACAAGGTACCTTGATCTAAAGTTGTGGTGCAGCTGAATAGCTAAACCAATCTGCAATGGACATAGTAATACTCCAGGACGTATACCTTGCATAATGCTCTGACCAACTGAACCAATTTTTATGGATGGATCCTTTCCCACAAATAGATTTGACAACAGTAATTTCGAACTCTTAGGTACGTATTGCAAAGTACTTTCTTCAATAAGGTCACTTGGAGATGGGTACACATCCACATTAGAAACGTTGAGGGATTTCATCTCAGTTCTGGTTATTTTGGCTGCTGCTTCTATTAAGTATATCTTCTGTAATTCAATATCAAATTCTTTTGACTTTTGGTGATAACTTTGAAGAATTTCAGTGGCTATATCAAGTAAAGTGACTACATCTGGCTTTCCACTTCCACCAGAAATAATTTTCTCTCCATAATACTCCAAAAGTTTCCTCTTCATATGTCTGCGATCATAGGCATAACTTCGACTCCCTTCAAGATATTCTTCCATTTTTTAAATCAGGTCTCCCATCAGCAGCTGTTCTTCATCATTATTTTTCAAGTACGAACATATCTGAAGGAATGCAAGGTACTATTTTTCATTACTGAGCCGACCTCTCTTTATGTACTTATTGGAGGAAGAGTATTCACGGGAATGTTCTTACCAGTTCGAAAATTGACACTACAAGTGTTATGGTAGACGCAGTCCGCTGCATGAAGGTCACCAAGATAGTACTCTAAACGTCCTCGTACCTTAAGTGACCATTCATCACAACGATTTTCACAACATTTTTTTAAACACTTTCAACAAATTCTGACATACGTACTTTTACATGCTCTGATGACGGTTTATGCTTCGAAGAAAAGTCCACAAATGTATCGCAAAACAAGCAATGAGTGGCACTACGAATTGGGTCTTCATTTAAACGTGCACTTTTTCTTGGTTTTGTTTCATCACTAGTCTGCCGTTTATTGACACCAATATCCTTTGAATCTGTAAATGGCTTCCGACATGAAACATGGACAATAATACCAGGAAAAGCAACAACATCACTTCCACGCCTGTGGCTTGCTTCATTTATGCCATCTGCTCCTTTCTGTTTAATTTTAACTACCTCTTGTCTACTGTCCATTTTTCCTTACATATCACACAATATTCAGACATCTCTATTTTTAAATGTGTAATTTAATTTGAAAACAAAACAGAAAAAAAAGCAAATCATAAATAGTTACTTTTTAAAATATTAAAACCGTAAAAACAAAAATTAATAATAAAAACAAATTAAGAAAACAGGCAACTAACATACACAAATTAAACATTATTTAGAAATACAGGGTGACCCAAACGTAGGTATACACCCCTGCATTGATCAAGTATAACATTCTAGCTTATGGGTTTATTTGCTTCGGCTGTTCCGGGCTTAAGGAATAAGTACAAATACATTAAGAACAAATAATAAAGAAGCTAGGTGATAACAATAAGAAATGATATGAAATACAGGAGATCAGTACGGAACTGTATGCCTACTTTTTGGCCACCCTGTATATTAGAACATTTGGAATAAATTTATACTATTTTTGGGAGGGTTATATTTTTTCCCCTTATGATTTAGGAAACCTTATTTAGTTATATAATGTCCCCGATGGATGAGTGGTTACGCTCGTCGCCTTGTGGTGAGGAGGTCCCGGGTTCGATTCTCGGTGGGGTCATGAGGTTCCGATCCCACATTAAACTGTAGGAACCATCTTCAGACGTCATGATAAACAAAACCATGAAAATCGGACAAAATGAACCCGAGATACAGAAGAAAATTGCAAGATAGTCGCAAGATTCTTTAACTATGATCCGCCATTTTGAAAACCGTTTTTGGGTGTGTTCCCGTGGTCCGATTTTGTCGGATTTTGAATATGTTATTCAGTGATGATTCCTGAGTCAAAAACTGCTTAAAACGCTTCTATTGCAATTTTGCCCAGGTCCAACTGTAAATTGCCTGGACTAATACTTCGAGAATTTCCTAGAAAATGCGGCAGCAGAGAGAAAAACGGCAGCATGGTAACCCATCTGTTATGTACAAGGTTGAAGAAAAAAGAATATGAAACATGTCACCATGAAAAAAACACTTTTATCTCATTATAAAAATAAAGATTTACTCACTGTTGTATTAAGTCAGAATTTGCTCATAAAGTCTAGTCATTTAGAAAAAACTGTTATTCTTTCTTTCCGTAACGAAGTTTAGTCAAACAAATCGCTGGCAGAAGATCTCAGCACTTCACAAGAATAAGCTGATACAAAGTTAATCCTCCACGCATTTCTTGCAACCCAAAGAGGAGCTAAAAAATTAACAGTTTTTTCACCGATGTTCTTGTACTGGTTGTTCTTGTTTCCACCAGATACTGATCCAGCTCGTCATTATCAAGCGATGATATGGCGAAGAGCTCACATTCCATAATCTAATATTCCACCTCCAACTTCTAATTTTGGCTGGATGGTAAAGGAAAATGAATACCTATCTGTCATGCGTAACATACTTTGTGCTCCTCAAGGACTACTTTCATCAGTACGCTGTTCCTGTGTCAAATTACGGTGTCTAACATCCTGCAAGTGTGTGCAAAATGATGTACCATGTACTGAAATGTACTCATGCTCGGCTGGGACTAATAAATGTGAGATTGTTGCAAACCTTGATAAAATGGATTATGATGCCAGTGACATCGAAGACTCTATGCTATTCTGAAGTTGAACTTTTCATTCAGTTTCAAGTTTGACAATTTTTAACATTTGAGTACTATATAGTAATTATCACAGATGATAATGATAATTTTGCGCTAACATATATATCATTTAGTAATAAGTTTCCCTTGTCCTGTCTTAACTCAATAAATCTTTTTTTTTTTTTTTTTGTATTCCTGTACTAATAGATTTTCAAAATGTTAACTGCATACTACAGTTTTATATAGTGTATACTTCTTTTATTTTATTTTGGATACAATTAAATCAGATAGTAGAAAAATTGTAGCAAACAGAAGAGTAGAATTGCTAAAAAATTTCGTTTAAAAAATTATAATCGAAAACGGATGAAAAATAAGTGAGACCGAGATGGGCTTAAATTTCGTTCTTCCGCCATCTTGAAATGGCCATCATGTTTGCAAGTGGAGAGTCTTGGAATGGCCACCATCACATCTCGTACATCTTAAGTATCCAATAAAACTGATTTCCCCATATTCGCAGTTAGTTTAATCTCATCCCAAACTTCTCTTGCAACAATATGGAAAAAAAGTACAAAAATGACCAAAAACGATTTTGTATTTTGGGAAAAAAAACTAAAGTAGATAGCAGAAATTTCGTAATAAATAAAAGAATAGAGCTACTAAAGACTTTTCATTTTTTAAAAAAGATTATCGAAATCGGATGAAAAAAACTGAGATAGAGACAAATAAATGTCATTCGTCCGCCATCTTGGGACGACCGTCATATTTGCCAGTCGCGGGTCCTAGATGTTCATCATCGCTTTTCTTATTCTACACTGCATAAGGAAATAAATGAGACCACTCACAATATTTAATCATCAAATTGCACACGGAATGTAGTTACGAAAAACACTAATATTTTCTTAGGCCACTCCAGTGGGTCTGATCGGACTCACATGGCAGTTAATGTGTTAAATCGCTATTGAGAATGGACTAAATAATACTGGAACAGAGCTTAATCCTTCCACGTTGCCCATCAATCTTTATAGTAAGTAACAACATATATATATATATATATATATATATATATATATATATATATATATATATATATATATATATATATATATATATATATATATATATATATATATATATATATATATATATATATATATATATATATATATATATACAGTGAAACCTGTCAACTTGGCCACCTCTTTAAGTTGGCCACCTGCTTATCTTGGCCTAGTTCGTCTTGAACCTGCATTTTCCCATAAGACATTCATTACTTACTACTCTATAAGTTGGCCACCTGTCTATCTTGGAAGTTGGCCACACTGACGCAATGTTTACCCTATGATGATAATGATAAATTTACCTGCGTATCTTGGCCACGAAAAATACAGTTTTGTTATTTTTCTTAACTCTTTCGAATTCCCATATGAGAGGCAGATGTTCTGTATTTGTGACTGGACACAAAGAGGCATAGATTCGCACGATTTGTTCTTGGAGGTCAATGGCCAGAACACAACCCTCATAAAAGGGTAAATGAAGGAAGATGTGAATAAGAAAAAGCACGTACAGGAATTCAGGAAATGGTTGTACCTATTTGTTTACCCTGTCTATTTTGGTAAAACCATTAACTATATCAACTTCTCTCATCAGTGGGGAGCTTTAGTAATTCCGAAAAATTCTCAAGGTTAAAACTAACCATCTCAGTTGTCAACTATTGGAACCTGTCGGCTTGTCAAAAGATACCGGAGTTTTTGAGATATGAATTCCCTCAAGATTTTCTCAAAACATCTTTTGATCCGAGGGAAACACTTTTAGCTCATTAACAAGAGATAGTTAACTACAATATTAGAATGTGCATATCTGCCAAAAAGAAGAAAGCAAATATGTCTAGAATGAACCACTATTCAGTAACAACTGAAAAGAAGTCATATATATTGCATATGAATTTCTCAATTTATAACTTAGCTTTTCTTGTTTTCAATCTGAATAACTCAGTGCGCTATATCAATTTCAATAAACTGCGTACACACACTTCTATTTCACGGTTGTTTGTGTTATTTTGTTTTCAATCCGAATAATCCAATGTACCAGACTAGTTTTCAGGAAGAGAAAGGTATGCACATATATTAAACATACTACCAAGAGCACCGATCCTGGGGGGACCGAGGAGGCCCGGGCCCCCCAAAGCTCATGTGGCCCCTATTTTATTTATGAGTATACAATATTTGGTATAATTTGAGAGCAATTTGTCTTAAAATCTTCATATATATACCTTCTGCATCTGAATGCCCCCCCCCCCAGATTTACAGAGAAATCGGCGCTCTTGCATACTATAGTAATATTTTCTAGTACTGTATATTTTTATGATTACTCTATATACATTATTTATAAGTAGCTGTCGTGCCACTGCTTATTAAAATTTTACAATCGAGTAATACTAGAAATCCTATTCTAAAAATACACAAATCACACTTATTTTCTGTAAGTTGGCCACCTGTCTAAGTTGGCCACTTTTCGATGGAACCGATGGTGGCCAACATAGACAGGTTTCACTGTATATATATATATATATATATATATATATATATATATATATATATATATATATATATTTATATATATAGATATAGATATATATATAGATATAGATATAGATATATATAGATATATATATATATATATATATATATATATATATATAGATATAGATAGATAGATAGATAGATAGATAGATAGATAGATAGATAGATAGATAGATAGATAGATAGATAGATAGATAGGTAGGCAGGTAGATATTGTATGTATATAAATTAAAAAGATAACACTAGTTAACAAAGGTTTTGTTACATAAAAGGAAATACCTGTTCTTAAAGGAACTTTTTGCGCTGAATTCGAATATGCACTCGGTTTTTCTCCATCACGTACGATTTTCCCGTAACAGAGGGATTTTCGGGAAAATCCCTCAAAAATTTAACTTTTCGTTTATTTTACACCCCAACATCTTGTCCCCTTGCATATACTAACATAGAAATTATACCTAAGTATACTTTGATTCATATTTAACAAACCCTCCAAGTTTCGTAATAATCGCTTTATTCTTTCTAGAGAAATAAATATGTTTGTATGTATACTGTGTATACTGTTTATTGCACCTTATAGTAATGCTTTCAGATCTCTTAAGTTGAGGTAAAACGTTTTGCTTTATTACCACAAACACATATATAAAATATAATACAATATAATTTACAAGTGTGACAATTTACAATAAACAATAATACAAATGTACCAAAAGGTCATGAAAAGACAATCAAAACTATCACAATATATGAAACTTCCATTGGGTTACAAAAACGTACACTACTTCCTTCTTTTGTAAGAAATGTTGCATTCTCTAACAAGACCCCAACAATAGTCCCCCATCATTGAAGGATCCCATCGTCCCTTGTACCTTTTCTCCATTGCCATTATATCTTGGTGGAATCTTTCCCCCTGTTCGTCGCTGAGAGCACCTAGGTTAGCAGGAAAGAAGCTGAGGTGGGAGTGCAAAAAGTGGATTTTTAAAGACATCCTACAACCCAACTCTTTGTATTTCTGTATCATGTCCTGTACGGTTTCTGTGTAACTCTCAGCTTTGTTATTGCCCAGAAAGTTGCGCACAGCACACTTAAATGCTGTCCAGGCAGCTAGCTCAGCACTGTTTAACTTGCTGTCAAGCTATCATGAAGCATTAATTTCCTAATTTGGGGACCAATAAACACTCCCGCTGAAATCTTAGCATCACTCAGGTTAGGGAACTTATCTCGCAAATACTTGAAACCTTCACCAGATGTGTCCATGGCTTTGACAAAGTTTTTCATAAGTCCTAACTTGATATGAAGTGGCGGTAGTAATATCTTATTAGGATCTACCAAAGGAGCGTATTTGACGTTGCATTCTCCAGGTACGTAATTCACTCTAGGTTCCCATTCCTTCACTTCATAATGTTTGTCATCAGCTCGGCTATCCCATAAACATAAAAAACATTGGTACTTCGTGTAACCGCACTGCAGTCCTAATAAAATACCAACTACCTTGAGATCACAACATATTTCCCAACAATGGTCCTTGTAATTATAAGATTTAGCAAAGTTGACATGGTGTCATAGGATTCCTTAATCTTCACTGAGTGCGCAAGTGGTATAGAAGGTTTTTTATTTCCATTATGTAAAAGGACAGCTTTAAGGCTGACCTTTGACGCGTCGATAAATAACCTCCATTCTTCTGGAACGTAAGGAATTCCTAGCTCCGCCATCAACCCATTTATATCCGTACATACGCACACATTATCTTGCATTGAGAAATAGCTTGAAAATTGAACATGCCTTTTCCTGTACACTGATATGTTCGTTTCTGCATCCAATAATTTCCATTGCTGGAGCCTTGATCCCAGAAGTTCCGCCTCTTGTTTTGTCAGGTGCAAATCACGGACTAGGTCATTAAGTTCACATTGCCAGATGAAATGTGGCTCCCGAACACAGTCAGGGATGAACGTTGGATCCTTGGATGTACATGTTGATGTCGATGGTTCATCAAGGTCATGATCATCATCAGAGTCTTTTGGCCATATCTCTTCCCAGTTGGTAGGGGGCTCGGGAAGTAGAAGTTCTTTTGCATTCTGTTACATTTGATAACAAATATTGATAACCATTTCATGAACAAAACGAAAAAACTTGGAGAATTGTATATATACATATACTGTACGTTTAAAAAAAATATACGTTGGAAGTACATTCTATTTTTATACACGTTTCTAATTTACAGAGAGCAATACAAGTGTGTTGTTGACTATTGTAAATATTCATTTTTATGTCTGTGTTTGTAGTAATAAAGCAAATCGTTTTTACCCCAACTCAAGAAATCTGAAAGCATTACTATCAGATGCAATAAACAGTGCACACAGTATACATACAAATATATTTATCTCTCTAGAAAGAACAAAGCGATTTTTACGAAACTTTTAGGGTTTATTAAATATAAATCAAGGTATACTTAGGTATAATTTTTATGTTACTATATGTAAGGGGACAGGAGCTAGGGGAATAAAATATCTGAAAAAGGGAAATTTTTGAGGGAATTTCCCGAAAATCCCTCTGTTACGGGAAAACTGTACGTGATGGAGAGAAACCGAGTGCATATTCGAATTCAGCGCAAGAAGTTCCTTTAAGATCAGGTGATTTTTCTCATGTAACAAACAAAAAGTTTAAATTTGTTAACTAGTGAATTAACAGCTAATTTATTTCATATTTGCTGCTAATTCCTGTCTCCATAATGAGGAAATACTAGTTCCTAATCTGGGAATTGTTCTCAACGATAAATTTGTATATAATTTTTGAATCAAAAAATCCAATATATCTCAATCAAAAATTTTCTTGTACATTCAGTATGATGTGCTTATTCCGTAGAAAATACGAAAACTCGATTTATGAACCGTTGAAAAACTAATTATTGGCCAAGATCGCGATCTTTTCATCCATTTTTGGTTTTCCTAATTTTGTTGTTTGTGGTATTTCTAACATTATTATTGGAAGAAATTTGCTGCAACATCTGTTTTCACTAAAACACTACTCATTTAAATAAACATTGCAATAAACTTGCCAGTAGTCTAGAAATAACATTGGATATGAGAGGTGTAACGGATTTCTATAGTAATTATATTAGGAGATAAATTAAATTAATTACTTTTAAAATGCGTAACACTTTATTTTGTCGTTGTAAGTAAATCTAATCAGTTATAATACTTAGAACTACTGGTAGTCGTATTCATAGCAAGAACACAAATCAAACTTTTTAAATTTTTAATTTTAAAAATATTGAGAACGAAAAATTAAAAGAAATAGATTAGTAATTAAGAACATCGGTCTATTAGTAATTGTTTGTCCTGAGTTTAAAACTTCGACTTTAGCAGTGGGAAATAACCTTCCCAACGTCTTGGTTTCACAGGAAGCATTGGTGCAAATTCCTGCGCGACCATGTACTACACATACTGAATTTAATCCCCATATTCTAAAATATACGTTTATACAATTATCATTATCCATACAGTAAACTTTCTTAACAGTTATAATCTCAGAGTCTGTCAGCAATGAAGAAAATCTGGTCTCATTTAATTCTGATGCTTCCAACATTTTTACTTTGAAGTGATTAGCGTCGTATTTATTGGGAGCTGAGAGAAGTTTGTCTCTGGTCTCATTGCTGATTTTACCGTCATCCTCAACCAAGCGATCGGTTAGTTCTAATGCCGACATACATTCGCCGTTCTCCGATGTGCAACAGGTGGTACAGTAGTGCGCATTTGACCTACTACACGTGCATTCCGTTAAGCCTAAACGTGTGCACTCAACGCTTTGACAATTTCCCTTCCAGCATGTGTTATGGCCTTTTCCCAACACTCCACACGTTGGATTGGGTTCCCCTGGTCGCAGCTGGCTGTTAGAACATGCACTCACATACCGTGTACTGCAATCCTGGATCGAAAATGAATCGAACATGAAATTAGTATAAAGGAACATTTTAAAAAGCATTTGAGTTTACGGCTGGAAGTTATTGACAAATAAAACTAATGATAGCAGAAACCATTTAAGCTGTCTACCACTTAATAAAATACTTCAAATGCAAGTATCAAATACGTACCTATTAAAAAGAATAATAATATTGACAAAACTAGCAGAGATAATATTGTGACCTTGGAAATTCCAAATTAAATATCATCAGAAAATGTAAAATGGCCTTTCATTACCTTATGATTATATGAAATAAATAAACATTGGTATAGAAGAATTTACATCTACTACGTATATTTATTCACTCTGTGGTTCATACGAGATCATTGTTATTATAATTCAAGGGTATAGAAGCAAAACCTGTTAAATCCATTTTTCAATTTTGTCATGGAACGAAGTAAAACTAACGCCCCCATGTTTCAGAATTGTTGAACAATTTTTTGTTTAGTAGTAATGTCACTCATCTGCATTAAGTAGTTACCACTAAACAAAAAAAAAAAAAAAAAAAATCAACAATTCTAAAACATAAGGGAGTAACTTTTTATTCGTATTCTCACGACAGTGGCGGATCTAGAAGGTAAAAACTGGGGCGGCCAGCCAGAACCCAGACTATGATAGGTATATCATGTGTTTACTATAAACTTTCAAAAATATATAAATAATAGCTTAAATTATTTTTGTCACTCAAAAAACTGGGGGTCTAGGCTCCCCGGCCCTGGTCTAGGTCCTCCACTGCTTCACGAAACTGAAAAATGGATTCAGCAGGTTTTGCTTCTATACTCCTGAATTTTAGTAACTCAAAAGATCCGAATTAAAATCTGTTACACGTCACCATAGAAAAAGAAACGAAATGTTTCAGTTTTATGTTCCATGGTAGTCATGCAGACTAAAGGAGGCAGCGATGATGAGAATAAACGAAACTGTGAACTAAAGAAAGTGAAAGGAAACGGGAGAACCCGAGAAGACCCCCACACACGATGTTTGTCTACCATAAAGCTCACCTAACGCGACGTCAAAATAAAATACCAGAGACAGTGGCGGCTCCAGAGTTCAGCACAAAGAATTAAAGAAGTTATAAACAATCGATGTTCCAACACTACTTAACTTATTTCTTCAACTGAATTTTCTCAATTGATTCTGTAAATGAAATGAAATTTCTTGTTGTACGTCTCATGTTACTGCTCATTAGGCTAAAGGAGACGAATCTAATATAGGGTATAAATAAAATAAAGTTTGCTTGTCTGTGCATCTGTGTGTGTGTCTGACTGTCTGTGTGCGGCCTGGGAACCAGACAAGCGGACCGAGAGTTACCAAATTTGGGTCACGGGTACCTTGATCCAGGCCCCAGACCAAGACGAAGCGTTTTCTTTTATTTCGAACCAGTGTGCCTCAGGGTGGACGTTTACCGGGACATGTAATAGTAGTAGAAAATGACGGATATTAGTATGGAATTCATAGTTTGGTCGCTGAGGTCGCTGAGGTCGCTGAGATCAATGGTGGAACTGCGATCGCATTAACTCCCAAATTCACCCTATTTTGTCGGATGTCACCAGGGGGATACCAAGACATGTAAAAATAATCCAAAATGACCGATATTAGTGTAAAATCCAAAATGACCGATTCTGTAAAAATCATTTGGTCACATACCCATTATTATATATACTTAAGAGTGTAATTTCAAACGAATACAAAAACTAAGTAACAATGAAAAGTTATTTAGACTCGTTTATCGCAGACCTATATACATTTATTTACGTCTAAAATAGACACAAGATAAATTTTCATAATGCATTGAAAAATATATATATTCAATTTTAAATGTTTCTAAAGCAAATAAGTAACTAACTCATTCGTTTATTCATTTTCAGCGCCAAGACGTTTAATGTAAACTATGAATCACACGTGATCCTATTGAGAATCGAACTCTAGTATCCCATGTCGAAAACATGTTTGCGAACTATAAACGCATGAGGAAGCATTAAAATATGCATTAAGTTCCCTATGTCTATCGGGGATCGAATTAACTGACCCCTCCATGAGTGTTACCCGTCTTACACTTATCCTACATGACTTTAGAATTGACTACTCTTTACCTATTTATATTTTATAATTTGAATTACAAGTATAACACTTATATATTTGTATGTGGCTTCGCATATTTGCCTTTACAGTATCATTCCATAGTAAATCAATTTAAAATGAAGTTCAAGAATATTTATTTGTTCCCTAAGCGCTTGCAAAAAGAAAAAAAAATCCGAAGTTGTAAACTAAGAAAGTGTTCTTTTTTTTTCCATAACAATGTGAATATGAGTGCCATCACAAACAAGCTATTCGAAATTCTACTTTGGATTCTTGTCATCTTTGATATAACAAGTCCATCCTAGTTCGCTCGGGTTGAGTATGTCGACATAGTTACCGTATAGAGCTTAGGTTCACCATATTTCCTCTTCTACGCCGGAAACGGCTGTCGACCGAAACATTTTTTTAAGTCATGAAAAATGTGTGATTACATTGTACGTAAGGTCAACCCTTTTAAAAGATGTTCTATGAGACAAGCGATCGCTAGATAGAGCCAAGCCAGAACACGTAAACAGAGAGCAGCATCAAGAATTGTGACTTACACTATGTTGCCAAATGTCTCCTAGACATTAATCAGGGCTGCAAACTCCATATTAATATAATTATTTTTTTTTCTTCACTTATTCCTAATTCATATACAGGAACAAATGTATATACAGTATTTTTCATAATTACTTCTCTTCATATTAATTGGTAAGACACATGACTTTATGACTACATTATAAAGCCATCCTTGACCACAGATCAAGTATTTAAGTGAGAAATGTTATATTTTACGCTCGGAAATTCAGTGTTGTGTTAATGTGAAAGTAGACATTAATAGTTTCTTTATATTAAAGAATATCAAGCAAATTGTCTAAAAAGTGGAAAATGAGTTTAAGGTTTCGACCTCAAAATTGTTATGAAAGTCGAGGGAGTAAAGAAAAAATCTCAGGCTAAATACTAGATAAATTTCAGTCAGACTAAAGAAATAATTCATTTCTAGTTGTGACGAAAAGTTGCAAGTATGGCGTATTTAATAAGAATTCACAGGTCGCTAGTTAACTGACTACAATTTTTCAGTTACGACTGTACAGCTTCAGTTACGATTGTAGCAGTTATGGGCTGAAAGGTATGGCGTTTAGTTTGGGAATATTTAAATGGAATGCATTACACCTAGTCCCCATTAATTTATGCGTGTTTCTAAATTATAAAGTAATAATAATAATAATAATAATAATAATAATAATAATAATAATAATAATAATAATAATAATAATAATAATAATAATAAGGAGGAGGAGGGGGCGTTCAAATTTAACTTCCTTCTCAGAAACAACAACAAAAAAAAAAGATTTCAGTAACTTAATTTACCATTTAATATTATCAGTATTTACAAAGTATGACATCATATTCATCATCGATGTGTTCAGGAAATGAATTTATGTTTACTCGTAAAAATAAATAAATTTAATAGTGATTTCAATCATGGTCCAGTAAAATTTATCTTGAACCAATTTTACGAAATTAATATCCCAAATATGCCTAATTTCGTAGTATCTTCAGTTACGCAGTACCTCATAAAATGAAATACTACGAACTTATGAAGGCTGCGGAACTAGTTCTCATCACTGATAAAACACACATATTCTGTTATATGGACTAATGTTTTCCTTCTCTGTTATCTGGAGCGTTTCTAAGAAACTATATGAAATATAAAATGTATGTGATTTTTTTTTTCGTGTGTTAGGAGCTTAAATGCAGCTCCCCATTGTACCAAGGTTTGGAAAATAAGTTCGCGTTTCATTAAATGTACTACGTGCATTATTGTTACATTCTGGTGTGATCGCCTTGAAAAAACTCTCTTTCAGAAGCTATATAGTGAGGCCATCGCCTACTCAACCCTTCGAAGCATTTTTGGAATTCTATTTATGGAGTAGCTTTCAAAGCTGCCGTTCTAATGTCTTAATGGCATCAAAATGCCTTTCTTTCAACACTGCTTTGATCTTTAAGTAAAGAAAAAAGTCATTGGGAACGAGATCAGGCGAGGACGGCAGATAGTCTACCACACTTATTTGTTTCTTCGTCAAAAATTCCCGTATGGACAGTGTCGTGTGTGCAGGTGCATTGGCATGTTGAAGAAGCCATGAGTGTCTCGCAAAAAGTTCTGGCCGTTTGCGTCTTACCTCCACGTAATCTTTGCAGCATTCCCAAATAATATACATGGTTGACTTCACCTCGTGGTGTATGATCTCACGAATATAAAAAAATGTTATCAATATCGCTTTGATTTGTAATTTTAATTGTGAGAACTTTTTCGGTCGTGTAGAATCAGTTGTCTTTCATTGGACACTTTGTCGCTTTCTTTCAGGGTCAAACGTGAAGACCCAGGTATCATCACCCATGATTATTAGAATCAAAACTTGGTCCTGCCCCTCCAAGAGATCAGTGCACACTTACATCCTCCTTTGCTTTTGTTCATAGGTGAGATCTATTGGGACCATTTTGGCACACACTTTGCGCATGTCAAAATATTCGCTTAAAGTTTTGCGCACAGTTTCTCTATCAATTTTCACTTCATCTGCTATGAATCGTACAGTGATTCGTAGATTCCCACTCACAATTTGACGAACTCCAGTGATATTTTCATCTGTTGGACTCTTATTGGCCGCCCCCCTCTCGTAATCAGTCCCCTCCGAAAATCGTTTAACCTACTTGTATAGTACTGTTTTCTTCATGGCATTCTCGCCGCACACGTGCTCTAACATTTCATGTATTTCGTTGCCCTTTCCAAGCTTAACCAAAAATTTGACATTTGTTCGTTTCTCCAATTCTAGCTCTGGGATTTTGACGTCATAACACATTCACAACAGTGCAGACACCGTCAGCATGAAACTGTCACGTTCAACGCAAACACTGCTATATGATTCTGAAATCTGGGAAAATACAAAACTGCTTGTATAGTGCTGCCCTCCGTCACACATGGTGGCGAGTACGCTGACTTAATTGTCAGCCCTCGTATGGAGTGGCGGATCTAGAAGGAAAAAAGTGGGAGCAGCTAGAATCCAGACTATGATAAGTACCGGTATATCATGAGTTTACTGTAAACTTAAAAATATATACAGATGGTGATCAGAAAAATGGAAACACCTGTAGTTGGCAACACGTCAGATGTATGAGTTGGCAGTGGAGTCGTGGTGCCCGCAGCGCCGGACCGCTGGTGGTGGTGTGTTAGGTCGGTCTCCATACTACGTCAGGCGCAGTGGAACAGCAGTGTTCAGTGGCTGCAGCAGACGGAGGTAGTGTAAAATGAGAGACCTCTTAGATTTTCAAAGAGGGCAAATTGTTGGTGCGCGGTTATGTGGAGTGAGTGTGACGGCAGTGGCTACTGTGTTAGGTGTGTCGCGTGGGACAGTGTCGAAGGTGATGACGGCCTACACAACCCACGGGAAAACCACATTGGGGAAGCGGAACAGTGGGCGGAAGAAAATCATGACTGACAGGTCACGGCGGGTATTAAAGCGCATTGTCACGCAGAACCGTCGTGCCACTGCGGAACAAGTGACGGAGGAACTCAATCAGCACCTCCCCCACCCTGTTTGGACAATCACAGTCCGCCGCGAATTACATGACAAGAACTTACGTGGCCGTTTTGCACGGGCCAAATCGCTCATCACATCAGGGACCATAACGCTTTCACACGCCGCAAGTGGTGCCGCGACAATGCCACTTGGACCTTGGAGGTTTGGAAACGTGTGATATTGTCGGATGAGTCATCCTTCACCCTATTCCCAACCACGGGCCATGTTTATGTGTGGAGAACGCCCAAAGAAGCTTATGATCTGCAGTGTCTCCGCCCAACTGTGAAACATGGCGGCGGCTCGGTGATGCTGCGGGCCGCCATATCATGGTTTCATTGGGTCCTGTGGTCACACTTAGCGGACGAATCACTGCCAACGATTATGTCACAATTTTAGGAGACGATTTGCATCCTATGATCCGGATGTAGTTCCCGGACAATGACGCTATCTTCCAGGATGATAATGCACCCATTCACACAGCTGGCGTTGTTGCAGCGTAGTTTGAGGAACATCGGGATGAAGTTCAACACCTCCCCTGGCCCGCCCAATCCCCAGATCTCAACATAATTGAACATATGTGGTCAGTCTTGGAAACACGACTCCGGCGACGATTTCCACCTCCATCCTCTCTCACAAAACTGACCGATGCCCTGCACGAGGAATTGTGTAAAATTCCACTTGCTACCATTCACGACCTCTGTGCCTCCATCCCACCTCGCATCAAGGCTGTTCTGAAGGCGAAAGGTGGCCCGACACCATATTAATCTGGTAAGTTGCAATTTCGTTCAGGTGTTTCCATTTTTCTGACCACCATCTGTATAAGTAATAGTTTAAATTATGTCATTTAAAAAACTGGGGCCCTAGAGCCCCCGGCCCCGAGCTTCATTCGCCACTGAGCATAAATTTATATATTTGTAAATGTAGAGGAGAAATGGGAAAGTTCCACTAGTATACTCAAAGTTTCTGTAGCCACACTTGGAAGCTCATTACAGGCTTAATTTCGATGATACGTTTATTTTTGAGCCCCGATACGAGTAAAAATATGCAGAGAATTTTGGTAATAAAAAGCTCTTTCTCAGTAACGTTCTCAAATTTAGTACATGAGCTTCCTCATGGCTAAAAGGCTAGTGTACGCTCCTTTGGATTGGGATACCCAGGTTTGATTCCCAGCAAGGGTAAAAGTGGATCTGGAAAGGTAGGGAGACGCATGATGTCACACCGTCCCCCATGCCTATCTTTGCCCATTGTAATTTTTTTTAGAAAGTGTGGGGACGGTACAGATAATTTCTGGAAGTGGGAGGGGGACGTTCCCCCGCGTTCCCCCCACACTTTTACCCCTGATTCCCAGTAGATCTAATGTGGTTTGGATCTCATGGTAAACTGTAAGTCTACGTCTCATATAGTCTCACTGCTGAAAGGAACGCAAAACTCTAAATCAAATTTAGCATTTACCATTGTTGGATGTTTTGTTAATGAAATACAAACTGAATAAACGCTTTTCAACATTTAAAATTATTATTGGAAATTTTACAATTTCCCTACGTAAAGGAATGGACATCGTCTTGGGAAGCCTGGTGGTGATCATTAAATGCTCACGTCGAGTGGCGGATCGAGGATATGATCAAGGGAGGGGCTAAACCATAGTTTGCCGCTTTATCCAGTGTAAAACAGGATTGAAGTCCATTTTCTCCAGTGTATACCTGAGGGTCAAGTGGGGGGCTATAGCCCCTATGAGCCCCCTTGGATCCGTCCTTGCTCACGTCACCGAACTTTAATAAACAGTTCTTGGATTTACCGTGTAAATCTTGGACGTAACCTTTATGTAGCCTATTTATAGATACAACTATGACATTTTTTGTGATAGGGAGACTGTGAAGAAGATAATTGGTTAAATTCTCATTTGAAATACCAGAATTAATTAAATAATAATTAAACACTCACAAAAGTGACTGAAAGATTATTCCTATTAGCATCGATGACTAACAAAAGCGGTAGTTTTTACATGTTGCATGAACATTAACATATGTGTTGAAATAAAACCGAGACAACCGGAATCTTGCACAATTTCGGAGGGGACAGAGGATTTAAATCTGGACTCTCCCGGCTAAAGCAATGCATATAATAAATTAATTAGATACTAACTATATACTACAGGGTGTTCCGGAAGTAGGCGTACGTCCCTTTAGTTTCAACAGCATAGTGTTAGTTATGGTAGAATGTCTGCACACAGTTACTTTGAAGTATCAAGAGTCATAAACATCAGTATGATCACCATCCATGTCATAACACAGCTGAATTCTGCGCGAAGTTCTCGCAGATGTTCTGCGGAGATATTCCGGAGTCACGAGGGTGAAGGCGTGTTGTAATTCTTGCGTTGTGTGATATCGAGTACTTCTTACTTGTTGCTTTATGAAACCCCAGAGAGCATTGACTGGTGTCGGTAGATCAGGACTTCTTGGAGGCCAGCTAAAGGGAGCTGGTGAAGATGCACAACCTCTTCCAATCCAGCGGGCAGGAAACATCTGATTCAGGTAATTGCGCACGTGAATCGCGAAGTGCGCTGGTATTCTATCCTGCTGTATCACAACAGTGTCTTTGATACCATTTTCTTCCAGTTGAGCCAAGCAATGTTACTAAACAAATATGGGTAAAACCTAAAACCGTCAGAAAACACCAATTAGGGGTACGCTCACTTCCGGACCACCCTATATATATATATTGAAAATTAGGCAGGTCTATTGCGAAATGAGGACCAATCGTAGTCTCAGCTTCAAGGAAAAATTACTAAATTTCTAAAAGCAAAAAGATCATAAAACATGTATCTGTTTATGTTAGAATGGACCTATCAAATAATCTAGTATGTTATTATTTGTTAATTTTTAATTGATAATATATATCCAAACCAGAAAATATACTGCGAAATTGAGCATGGTTGCGATATATTTGGTTGGAGATACTAGTATATCCTACTTAATTAATAACAAAAATGATCGCACCCAGAGAAAATGCAATCTTGGGATTAATACTGTCCGAAAATCATTTCCCTATTACCAGTGATGATTCCATTACCAATGTACCACCAAATGGCTTAAATCGTTAAAAATGTTATGTTTAAGATCACAAGGCTCGTTATAAACTATACACTGCATATGCTTATGAACTACCTGCTTCACTTTTTAAGTTTAAGAAGTCACAGTTGTAACAGCCGCGCGTACATGTCTTTCAACATGCATCACAGTGCTCCCTTGCAGTTAATTCCATTTCACCAATTGAGACATGCACAATGTTTCTTTCAAGAATACTTCTGGGACACTTTCGCCCGAAGTTTGCCATCCCTCTTCCAGGTCCGTATCCAGGTGCTCTAGGGGGGCCGATCCCCCTAAAATTTTCACGATAGACTTGCAAATGAACTATAATATAGCGATGAACTATAATGTGGTTGGATCGGGCTCCCTTACATCTTTGGGCTGGCTACCGGCCTGCCCCCTTCCCTGCAATTGAGCCAATAAACTACGGTTTAAGCAGCATATGGTGTAGTCACATATATAGAGAGAAAAAGAACGAAATGCCGCTTTGAACGAGAAAAAAATGATTTATATGTAAAACAAAAGCAAGAAGAATTTGCCACCTACTTTTTATTTTCTTTCTTCAATCTTTTTTTATTTAATTGTATTTCTGTAATTCGTGCTTCATAACCAATTCTATCTTTATTTTCTTTCTTTAATTGTCTCAAGTAATCACACTCTGTAGCTCGTTTTCGCAATTTCCCGATTAATTTGAAATACATATGTTACATATCAAAATTGAGTTCCTGTATCATATCTACATTTTAATTTTATTCCTTTAAATAAAATGCTATGAAAAAAAGCCGGAGTAAGAATTATCCCATTTGCTGAGTGATCGTGTTTTAAAAATATTATACTCTTAGGTTTAGAAGTCATTATGGGGCAAATAGACTTGGTGTTGCCGTCTATTTGCAAAATCAATCATTCATAGCTCTAAGACCTAATGATATACAATGTCCTCTCCCCATGCAAGATGTTGCTTCATGTCCGATCCTAGCTGAAAGAAAGAAAATACTGCGCGTTATCTAAGACCATACATCCCAATTTAGAAAGAACAGTTTCTTTTCTTGCTTTCAAAATCTTTGTTTAAGTTAGAAGTCTGTTCTTTCACTTGGGTGGTCATTCCGTGCCAGCCTTAGCAAGAAATCTGCGTACACCAACGCAACGCAAAAGATTGAAAAAGTCATTCATTATAACTGCTATGCCGATTCTCACAATCGAAATCGCAAAGTTTGCATTGCGTTGACGCAAATCGTTACGAATTGTGCCCGTTGGACTTCGCATCAATTCAATTCGATTCCAAAAATATGTTGCCCCAGTCATATTTCAATAGAAAAAGACTATTATTTTCCATTTAATCTCTTGATAGTTAGACCCTAAGTTTCGATCTAAAAACTTTTAATATTAATTGGTTCATGTAGTGAATTCCGATTAACAACGTTTATTGTTTTTCTCACCACTATTACCAGCATTACGAGCGAGTCATTATAGGCCTATACGTAATATAATTATTTTTGGAACAATATTGCTGCATTCGGTTCGTTAGGACAGATAATCTAAGAAGGGGATATAAAATATGTAATGAGTAGTTAATTTATTTGCTAAAATACGTAAATTTGAAAATAATTTTTAAAAAGTTCTTCAAAACTCCTTCTCAGATAAAATTATTTGAGTTAGTGTCGGATCCAGGAAGGACTCCTGGGGGCAGTATATTGACTTACTTTAGTTTTATTTATTAACAAATCCAGATTTTTCCAACATTAGTGCCTGTGACGCTAGGGGCAAGCGACCTTTCGCCCGCCTGAATTTGCCTATGATTTGAATTCAATATATTTGGTGTGCACAGTCACGGGTATTGTACTGTCATTGACAACATAAAAATAGCATATTTCATACACAAACTGCATGTATACGCAAAATGGAGATTAATACTGAAACTCTGGAGCTAGGGATGCGCACGAGATAGGATTTTCCTGACAAAATTCGAGTCGAGACACGGCTCTTCCAATAGAGAAATGTACATTTTTGGAGTCGAGACATCCCTTTTACAGCACATTTTCGAGACGAGACAGCCACAAATCTTGTCTCGTGCGCATCCCTATCTGGGGTTCAACTTTTCAGGGAACCAAAGAGTTCGTAAAAAACTGTGTATGCCGAAGAAGTATAAATTAGTGGGGAAACATGATGAAACAGACACTGTTAAGTCGTGTATTCTGATGACACTGTGGAAGGACTCTTTGTCATGGTCTTTTGAAATGTGGAGGAAGGTCACATTGTCGATACGCCGGAATCCTAGATGAAAAATTTGAGGAAATGAGCGCCGAAATAGTAGTGTGGAATCGCGATTGGTGTGTAGATTTTGAAGAGAGTAATGAACAAAATAGTGTGAATCGAGTGAAATTATACCATAGAAGACCGTTATGGTGTTGTTAGAAACCAGCAGAAGTGACTCGAAATAGCGAAAACATTGAACATAATGGAGACAGTGATAATGTCTAGGAAGAGACAAATACAGGGAAAAAAGTAGTAATTGAACCAGTTTTAATAACCAGAAAGCGTGGATAGAAAGAAATATGTCTTAGCTTGTGATGTAAGAATAGCTGTGATTCAGATGAAACGAGATGTAGCAAATCTTAGAACAGAAATGAAAGGAGAATTTAAGGAGACAGTCGCGCATTTAGAAGGCTCTGTCAGTGATCTGCAAACTCATAATTAAGGGATCATGAATAAATAGCGTGGGTGTAGAAATACGTGGGCTTTTTTTCTTTCTTCTTTCCGGAGACTGAACACTTCTTTGGATAACTCTTTGGGACTCCTTTCCTTTCAAATCCTTTTCCTTGGATTAAAAAGGAACATTATACGAATTGCAAATCTAAAGCCCCCTAGCTAAAAACAAAATATAATATGTGCAGGTCCCCCAGAGATCATCCCTTGAAATCAACACTGTTTAAAAAGTTATCTTAACAAATATAATATTACATGTATTTCTTGTTCTAATTTTGAAATGGAAAAATCATAACTTATACAGAATTATAATAAAGGCATAAAAATTATAACACTAATTACGTAAATATTATCGTGTAAGTTCCGAATTTCTGGTCATTTTAACACTCAATATTATTTTTGATTGCACTTTAAAGTAAGTCCTCTCTATATAAATCTGACTAGAAAGACATGTTTAACTTCAAGTAATTAATCAATATTTTTACTAATGTAGAAATTAGTGGAAATCATACCATTGTGATGCATCATTTTAAAAGTAAATTCTCGTAGAAATTGAATATCGTTATTATTTTTGCTCTAGCTCTAACTATTATGAAGTTATGCTTTCTATAGTACCCTGCAAAGAAGCCATATCTTGAAACATGTCTTGAGTAGTGCATGGACTAGGATCACGCACTGCTCAAAACATGTTCAATGTGCCCATTCCTGTTGGTTGCAAATGCATTCTAATTTCCTAGTCACCAAAACATTGAGAAAATTGTAGACTGTGATATTGGAACATGCGCCCACAATTTGTTATTTTAGTTGATGAATATCTTTAATTTTCTAAATATACGCAACTGACTTCACGTGACTTCACAGGTAGTAGTCCAATGGCGTGAGGTCAGAAGAGCGAGGCATTCGACAGTACCTCGTCTACATATCCCGTCATGAGGAAAATAGTGATTGAGGTACTCACGGGCACAGTTACCATAATAGGGTGGGGCAACTCCATGCTAGCGACATGTAAAAGTTTGTATCATCAGTTGACAATTATCAGAAGCGAATGTGAGGTTTTGTCGTAGTTGTTCTTTACCCAGTCCATACGACTATTTGTATCATCTTCTGTAAAGTATTAATAATGTTCGAGCTCATAAGAGTGTCATTGGCATAATGCTTATGATTGAGGTACGACTAACACCACTTTTACGGCAGTGACGACGCCAGCTTTAAGTTCTTAGGGGGGCAAAGGAGGGGCAGATACATTTTCGGGGGGGGGGGCGGCTTTTTTCCACACCAAAAATGACATTTATTATCTTTTGATGTACTTTACATTACATAGTATATTTCGTTGTTGTTTTTATATTAGACCTATATGATTTCAAGTAAAATTTGTAACTAAGAAATAAGTAACGTCTGCACAACTAGTGCAACTTTTGAAGCCTAAACAAATTGAATTACTTTCGCGTATGCTACAAGTAACACATTCGTCTAGTACTATATATTGGGTGCGGTAGAACCGACTAAGCAGTTTCTATCCATTACCGCGAGAGCTGTGGTGGGGGTAGGCAGTTGCACGTGGTCTGCCTTTGTTCAGTCGTTGACCCCATTTCAGTAGCTAATATGGTCTGGACCGGTGCACATCGTGGGTTTGCCGTTCGCGCTTATTATGAAAACAACAGATCTGTGATCGCTACACAACGATCTTTGAGGGGTGATGTCGAGTGGCCTGCGCGGTCACCAGATTTGGTCATCTGTGACTACTTTCTTTGGGGACATCTGAAGGAAAAGGTTTTCAAAAGCCGCCCTCACACCCTACCAGAGTTAAAACAGCGGATTATTGACGAAGTAAATGCCATACCCCGCGATATGTGTGCAAGAGCTGCTCGAAACTTCATGGATCGTCTACAACAATGTATTGATGCTAACGGCCGCCATCTTGAGGACATTATTTTCAAAACTAAATGAATGTAAAATGGTATATTGTACTAATTTAGAAAATAAAAATATTTTTTATCTATATATCCAGATTTACTTTTTATTGCTCCTTAAAACTGCTTAGTTGGTTCTGCCGCATCCTGTATAATTTACGAGGGGCTGCTGCTGAAAATTTCGTTGTCCAACCCAGAAGGAATGTAGGTACTAGGTACAAAGATGAAACTGTAGTTTTGAAAAATATATCTCTGTATGTACAAATACAAATTTTCATATTAATAATAAAACTTTTATTGCTTTCTCAGGTCTCTGAAGTGATTATGTGTGCCCAAACAACGAATTTCACGAACATCCAGATCACAACTGTTATAACGTTTTTGTCGAAAAAGTGTAAAACGCTTTTTCAAGCCAGCCACCCTGAATGAGGTTTTCCTGGGTTTTCCTCATTGCTACTACTCGGAGAAAAATACATAATCCAGTCGGCATGTAAATGCTGTTTTTACCAGGTTACGCGCGTCACAACATTACGTAATGTTGTTTCATCCGTAGTACGTTCTACGAAACCGTCCAGCGAAAATTTTGTATTGTGGGACCACCATTTCAAATCTAGTATTAGCGCCATAGCCATTCCGACTGTGGTAACTTACGTACATAATGTTGTTACCACCTTTCTACGACTGTTCCCTCTTGGTTCTTTCTAAAGCTGTGATTCCCTACGTTACGAGAGTAATAAGACGTCATATTATTCTGTGACAAGGAAAGAGAGGAAATATGTTTTTAACATGAAATCCAGCCCCCGAACTCCAGACTTGGCATGGTGTTCCCACCTGCTGTACTTTTATACATAAAATTACATTACTTAAGGAGCGCACCCTCGTAAATACGATGTATCCACACGGAAATCCTAGTTCTTTTTTTCTCAGTGTAGGCAAATGCCAGGGTGGTACCTAACTTATAGGTCCCAGGCTGCTTCCTTCCTTTCCCAATCCTTTCTTCCTTCCCTTTCCCCGGATAGTGTGCTCGCTGAGGGAGTCATCCCTCAAAACGTGACGGGCTAAATTGTCTTAGATGCCGAAAGCCCTGAAATCAAAATCCTAAATCCTTCCTTTGTTCCACCAAGGATAGTCACCGAAGTAAACTAATGAGGAAATCAGTGAAGCACTACGATACTCTCCTCCGTTAAATAAGTGGTGAAGAAGTGAGTGGCTTAATTTAAACGTGATGATTTCTCAACAAATTATGCTTTACATACAGGATGTCTAAAAGCAGTGACTGTTCCCGAAATCATGGATGCAATTTGTGACTTATTCTTTAGAATTTCAGCATTTCAACCAGTGATGGATATAGCTCGGGGCCGGGGGGCCTAGGCCACCCCAGATTTTGAGTGACAAAAATAATTTAAACTATTGTTTATATACTTTTTAAAGTGTATAGTAAACTCACGATATACTTATTATAATCTGAGGTCTGGCTGCAACCCCCTTCCATAGTTTTTACCGTCTCAGCAAAACTTCTGTCAGAGATTGTGGTCATTTCTTTGGAACGCGTCGGTATCATAGTTCAGAATGGCTTGGGTATGTGCGAGTTCTCGACATAATGGGTTCCCAAAAAATCTGTCAGGAGAATAAAAAAGTGACGGCATTAAGAGAAGTATTCTTCCAATTTGACTGTAATGCTGATCATTTCGCTCACAAATAGTAACCATGGACGAAATATGGTTGTACCACTATGATCCTGAAACGAAACAACAGTCAATGGAGTAGTAGCACTCTTTTCTTCCTCGCCCCACGAAGTTCAAGACAGACGTAGGTTGCGAAACTGCAACATTCTTCTGAGATAAGTAGAAATATGGAGTCGTACTCATAGACTGCCTCCGCAACGGTCAGATATTCAATCCAGAATCTCTATATTACTCACAAAACTAAAAAAAAAAAAAAAAAAAAATCGAAGTTCAACACAGCGGAAAATGAAAAGAAAGAAATTATGTTCCTTCAGGAGAATACACCTGTCCGTCAAGTCCCTGCGAACACAATTGGCACTGCATAATCTAGGATTTCAATGTCTAGATCATCATCCTTATTCCCCAGATTTCGCTCCGTCTAAATATTGCCTGTACTTATTTTCCAACTTAAATAACACTTGAAAGGACGCTATTTTAGATCTGATAAGGGTAGTGCTACGGACAGTAGTGCGAGGAAGTCTCCAGATTTTTTTTTAAACTTTTCTGCAAAAACTGGAACACTATAGACCCCTATAAGGTAGTATATTGACTCTCGGGGGAAGTGTAGAAGACCACGTGCACTCCTTCAAGGTTGGGCTACGAATTTTTCAGCAGCTCCTCGTACATTACTAGTCAATATGGTAAACGTCACATCAGTACTTTGAAACAAAATAAGTAAGGGAGCAGTAGTGCATACCAATTACTAACTAAAGATCAGCACTCTGACAATACCTTTTTTGGGAGCTAAATAAATAATCAATTTAATTCCTACATTTATTATTATTATCATTTGCAGGAAGGGAAAATACAACTCTTTTTATCCTCTTCAAAAAATAAGCCCTGGTAGTCGCAAATGAAGCTGTTATAAGCCCATCCTCTGAATATTGAAAGCCGAGAATAATGTTTCAGGAAATAGAAGTATAGGGCCTTTAAATAAAGCAAAATATGAAACTGAAAACTTCAAATCTCGATAAATACAAACAAGTTATGTAATTGGTTTTACCTTTCTTTTGTTTCTAACCGAAGTTGATCTAATGAGAAGAAAACAAATGGACCAAATCTGCTATTGTTCGCTAGGCACAATAATTAAAATTCATAAGAAAGAACTATAACTAAAATTTACCGGAAAAGGCGCAAAATTAGAAAACAAAAATATGCGTGCATACCCAGACGCTCAAAGAAGAAAGCTTGAGGACTAATTTGCCACATAGTAAATGCATGAAAAATAGACTACAATTTGACAATGAGATTGGTTAAGATACTGATATAAAATACTATATGTAAAATGTTTTATGATTGTAGGAGTCAGGGGGGGCAGTCTGGATGGCAGTCAGGGGGGCAGAAATAGCCACCAGGAGGGCGCTCGTCCCCCTTGCCCCCCCTCTGGCGTCGTCACTGTTTTACGGACTACACTACATGTGCTTCTCTTCGGACTTTTACTCAATGATGCCAACAATGCCACAGTTATTGCCTCATCTGTTGTCGTGCGTGGTCTATCACTCTTGGGTCGATCTACCACATATCAAGTTTCTTGGAATTTCTTCAACACTTTGAAGGCAGTACCGTTGCTGATCGGAGTCTTTTCCGGTTGACAGCCGCTAAAATCGTCTGTAATCTCTCTGGTGCTTCTTTCTCTAGAAATGAGCACGATCTGAATGCGCTATGCATGTATCAAGGCCATCTCCTGCTTTTAAGTCGCCTGTACCGATATAAATAAACAGTTATAACTTCGTAATGTTTAAAACTAGAGCAAAAATAACATTGTCATTCAATTTCTACAAAAAATGCTATTAAAATGACATATCATACATTGTGATTTCCATTTGAGACAATTGCATAAAATTCAAGATGGAAGATGTCATAGTGATGTGTCCTCAAACATTTTCCTGTTATTAGGTGTTTCCACCATTCTGGACCGCCCATATATTCAAATTTACAATACTAACTTAAATGGTCGGTGTATGGGCTTTCAATTATAATTAATTTCATTATTAATTTCTTTGTTAATACATTTTGAAATACAGTTTCTACGTCATTCTACACTGTAAGTATAATTAATATAGACCTAGACTTTATCTGTAAGAGATAAGAAAAAATCATTGACTCCTTAAGGACGTTCAAACCCTGTATTCAAGCTCGGGTCTTTATAGTTATAAAGTAGAACTGTTAACGTTTATCTTTTTCTAGATGGGTTTAAATAAATTATTATTCAAACCACACTTAGAAATTTTGTATTTAGAGTTATATTTAATTAATACTACTTTCAAATAATAACAAAAAATCCTAATTATATAGATCTGCTTCCATCTGTGTTCCTATTTCGCATAAAAGAATTCAAACTGGTTTTTCACTCTCAGCGTTGCCAAGTTTCGAAGAACAGAAAAATAATCCAATGCATGTATTCTTGTTTCAAAGAATTAAAGATTTTATTTTTTATATTAGTTTGTGGAGAGATTACTGCACCAGAAATACGCCGATATTTGTATTACATGTTGAGAAATTGATTCTATCGTAATGTTACAATCACGTATACAAATTGGAAGTAACAAACAGGTTATTTCATATATTACTGAGAAAGTCAAGATGGTTGGTATATCAATACACCGTAAAGTGAAAGGAAACTGTAAAGTGAAAGGAAAGAAAAAGTAGTGATGGATGGAACTGTTAAAATTTGTCCACGTCTATTTTCACAGTTAAATGCATTGCACGCAAAGTATTTCGGACATTTTTCCATTCCTCTTCTGCTTATTACAAAGCAAAAGTCAGTCATTGTAAACCCTGCATCAGAAAATCAATTAAAAAGCTGAAGATTGTTGCTTCCAGTTTCGTGTGCAAGAATTTATGACACTTTGAACAAGCGCAATAAATGCTACAAGAGAAACATTCCAGCAAGCGACATTACGCATTTGTTTGATTCATTTTACCCATCTATATGGAGAAAGGTACAAAATATTGGGTTGGTTCCACTTTATAACGCTGATAATTATATGAGGAAATGGGTTAGACCAGATGCCTTCCATTAGTTCCTCTTAAGACATTCCTGATGCACTTCCATATATACAAAACGATGCACCGACCTCGCAGAGCCATAAGTTTTACTAGACTACTTGGTGGACACTTATGCTGACAAACTCAATGCAACCTTCCACCCGTAAATACAGCAATATTTGAAAATTTACTTTTTTATTGGATTGTTATTTGACTAGTTACGTTGTACTAATTATATTTTTATTAATGTTTCATAGCAATACGAATCAAATTTGATAACAATAGCGAAAAAAAGCATGAACAATGCCGAGGTTTAACATTTCAATTTTAATAGGAAGTAGACATAAATCATATATACAGATTCATTCTACTTTTGAAGCAAGAACAGTGCGAGAATGAGGCTGTTGGAAGTAGGCAATTTAGCTTTGCGGAGAAGATTGTGGGGACGCTTAGACAGTCGTATTCGAGTTTGTTAGTGTAGGTTTAGGTATGACGAGGTTGGTCTTATTCCGTACTTTAATGCAGTATCTCATTGCATTCATTTGGATGGTTGAAATTACAGTCCAATGAAGACAAAGTGTATTAAGAGCCGCAAGTGTGCACTAAATTTATAAAGGTTCATGCCATTATTGTTCAATGCAATTTTTTAAAATTATTATTTATGTGCCTGGGTGTTTGTAATTTGTTCTTGTTGCAGTAAATCACGACTGGACTTCTGCAACGAGGCTCTATTGCGAGCTGCACCTCTTTAAGTTTATGTTGGTGCTTTGTTTCTTTCGCCAAATATTTCTAATATTGAGGTGCTACCAAAATTTTTATGCAATTCTGCGAAACATGAATGGGTAAACTTGGCAATATTGCACACTGACAAGGTATTCTGCGAAACAAGAAGGAACCATGTTTCCTATTGCTAATCAAGATTTCAACGAATCACTCCTAATTAATGATGATTTCATAAGATTTTTCTCCAGGAGAAATTTGAGTAAATGGTAGCTGAAAGACGTACTATGAAAATACTGGTAACGAAGGTACAGCACGATCAGGAAAAAGCTCCGGGAAAACATCCGCCGGGCCACCTCCTTCAATCATCACTGCTCCTAATGATTTATGTGGTATCAATATCGCTATTTATACTACCCTTCAAATATTCCAAATCGTTTAGGAGAGAATACTTACAATGGCCAAATGAGAAAAATTGTTGAATGTACAATCGCTATTACAACAGGAACCCTGAGCTGGATGGCATTGATATCCACGCTGCCGGTACACCTGACACTGTTGCTGTTTTCCTCGGGGAACGCAGCAGGCATCACGCTCCTCACATTCGGATATGTGACCACAGTCGCACTCTTCTCCCTCTTCTACAAGACCTATAACAATTGAAGAATGAATATCGCAGCTGTTCTTGAGGAATAGTAATGTAAACCAGTAGAACATTATCAGTTAAAAAGTTTATTTTTAACAAAATTATTAATTTTCTCGCATCACGTGCGGGAAACAAAAGTCGATGTGCAATGGGAGGCCTTACCGGGCAGTTGAGGGTTGCAATTCTATTTTTTGAACTCACTTTTGCAAGCCTACAGAGGTTTTCTCGGTCAAGTGTGTTATTGGAGTCAGGTTATCTATAACTCATATCTCACATATGTAACTTAAGAAAATTTCTGAATTCTGTTTTTGCAATAGATTTCTAGAACAATTGTATCGGACCAGTTTTTTAATGGAATCAATTCGTTAATATCTTAATGGGTAACGAGAACTTTAATTGTGATTATCTTTATCCCATATCCACAGATGTAAGCAAAATTTGGAATATTTTAATAGATATCTAGAGCGATTATTCTGTCCGAGTTCGTTAATGGAATCACTCTCTTACCGCCATCGCCGCCGCCATCAAGGCAACATGGCCGCCATCAAGGCAACTCTTACCATAGACCTAATATTTATCCACCTGCTTTTTATTTAATTATTATCATGAACACAAAATTTACAAAGTGGGGTAAAGGACTAATACATATGCTGCAACAATATTTAATTTCCCTGTAACTTTTTACCAATTGCACGTAAATCAAAATTAACGTCACCATTGTTCTTCTGATTAAATTTGCGCCTTAAATCATGTATCACATGACCCTATTCCTATTTTAAAAACTTAACCTTAATTCAAAATGGCGGATTTCAAGATGGCCGCCGTCAGGTATACCCTTACTATACGACTTCACCCTAGTCCTAATATGTACCCATATATTTGTTATTCACCTTTTGTCGTTACAAGAGGTCTTACAGAGCTTTTACCTCCAACTGTATGAAGACTATTCTGTACTTCCATTTGATGTTCTGGTAGCTGTATCTCCTAAATCTCTGGAGCTTCGCACCTACAACTTCACTGAAATACTGACCACATTTAGTACTACTTTCTCATATGTGTCTCAGTCAGCAACTCGATTCACCCAAACGTAAGGTTTACTTGTGAGCTTGTTGCCGGGACTCCAACTCCTTGATTCTTGGTCGAATCTTCAAGAGGACGAGAATCAGAGCTGATTTTGGATTCAAGCAATTTCTGTGCTTCATCTTTATTGATGTTAACGCAGAGAAACCATTGGAAAGAAAAAAACTTTTCCAAACTATGATAATTCAATAAATATTGGGAAAATGTTTATTTTAGGATTAGGTACCCCCAGAAACATCTTCGCGTACCCCCGGTTGAATAGCACTGCTATAGACTATCCCATACATCTAAGTTTCATGTCATCCAGAGTTTATTTTAGCTGACGTTTCAAACACAATGACTACATTTGTCATCAGAATTGTACAATACACCAAAATTAATTTATTTAATTACATATTTCTTCATGAAAGTTATATAGAATAATTTCTATATAAATGTGAGACTTCTTTGGCCAATTGAAATTTTAGTTGAAGCCGCCGTATTATTTATTTCCTACAGTGTAGGAAAAATTCATTTACTCATATACAAAATCACATCACCACACTTCAGTAAACTATATTTTAACTATCCACAAAAACATAATAATAATAATAATAATAATAATAATAATAATAATAATAATAATAATAATAATAATAATAATAATAATGGGTGAACTATTGCTAATATCATACAATAGTGTCACCAACCTGATCCCTTGAAAGTATCACTTAGCACATAATGTATTTCTAAATAGCAGGGTAGGGTATTTAAATGGGAAAGGGTATTTTAACACATTTCTAATGTGCATTATACATTTGCATTTGAATAGCGCATTTGTGAATTATTCATTTATTATTACGTAAATAATCGTTTCACAGGATAAACATATTGAAAACCTACAGATTAAAAAGGCAGAAACGGATCTCCAAATCGCAATCAAGTACACTTTTTTTAAATTTATAGAATTAGAATTGCTTGTATGACTCTGCCTATAACTTTAATAAAATTTGAAGTATCTCTATACATAATGTAAAATATTGCTAATATCATACAATATTGCTAATATCATACATAAAGGAAAACATTTCATAACAAAGGGAAGATTTCATAGTATATTTCGATTTTATGCAGGGAAATGGGTCACTTAAGTCAGAAATGTCAGCGCGTACTATGTACAGAGTTTGAAAGACTACTGAAAGTAATTTCATTTCATTGTTCAACTAATCGTGAAAAATGAAATGGTAGCTATATGAAATGCAAATGAACTAAGCTAAACTGACTACTGTTAAAATTTGTCAACAGCTGTTACATATCACATAGACCAAACTACCGCTAGTCCTATTTTAGTCACACCAAAAAAATATCGATTTTTCGATAATAGAAGTCACAATTCTAAAGAAAGAATTTACCGAGAACCCCTGGTTATTTCTAATCAAATGTTAAAGAAATTATTAACCCACGTCAGTGGCGTGGCAGAAAATCATCAAGGGGGCTCACATACACAAGTAATATATACGTAGAATATATAGTCTACTAAGCCTTTGGCTAAATGGACACTTCGACCCCAAATTCCCGTATTTGCAACCTGCAGACTCGTACTTGTCATATCTCTAACATGTGTCTAATATTGGGGAATTTCGAGATATGGTCATCCTATTATAATTGCAACCGCCACCCTCTTTCTCTTTTCTTCTAAGGAAAACATTTTTTAAAATGCTGAAACACGTCTTTAAACAATGTCTACTCTTAAGGGATTTCAACATATGATCATGCTATTTTAACAATTGCAACTTCCAACCTTTTTCTTTTCCTTCTAAAGCAAACGCCAAAAAACGCTGAAACACGTATATTATTTTAAATGAAGAGTCTAAATTCCAAATTCCATGTCTCTAGTTTTAACGAATTTCGAGATATAACCATCTAATTACAATTGTAGCCGAGATGTGGACATCTTATAATAACTGAAATTCCCACTCCTTTTCCCTTCTCATCCTTTTTCTCCCCTTCTATATCAAATATCAGAAAACATTGAATGACATTTCTAATTATTTTAATTGAGAAGTTCATAAACCAAATTTCATGTCTCTAACATTAAGAGATTCCGAGATATGGCCAGGTTCCAATTCATTCCTACGTTAATGAAATCTAAGATAGTAATAATACACATTGCCTTTGACCAAACCTTAATTCGACATCTCGTTGTCGAGTTATGAGTTGCGACAAACTTTCGGCCTCATTTCCGAAACGACGCAGTTCTGGACATTTATTCCGATTCTCAAATTGATTCTTTTGTCATCGTTTATTACCACTCAGAGTTTGTCCCCACGTCACAGAACCAGCCTATATACAAAATTTAAATATCCTTTTTCTTATTTAATGCTTTCTATTTCTAACCACAGATAATCGATTTTGATATATATACCTTAGAGAAAGAGATTAAAAATATGAAGAATACTTCATATAAAAAATATATTTAAATCTTATGTATTTCTTTAACATAACAATGTAATTCTTTTTTAGATAGATTATAACAAAGGGAACATAATGGATGAACCGAACTCGGAAGCTCCCTGAATGAAAGATGTGTAACACAGCCTCTGTTGCCGAGCCGAGCCGAGTCTATTAACTGTCCAAATTCGAACACCAAATACAGTGACCTTTATTCTTAGACGATCAGATACTTGCTCACCAAATTTTGTTCAGATCTGCCCAGTAGTTATCGAGAAATAAAGTACCGCATACAAGCAGAACAGAGCCAAGCCGAGTTGAGTGTGACCCTATCCGAGCTAAGCCACCAAATATAGCAATTCTTTTCCTTAGATGATGGACTATGCTCACAAAATTTCGTTGAGATCCAGCCAGTAATTAACGAGAAGTAAAGTACTATATACAAGCAGAGCGGAACCGAGCCGCCTGCCGTGGCCGAATTCGCCAAATATAACGACTTTTATTTCTTAGGCGATGAGCTAATAGCTCACCAAATTTCCTTCAGATCTGGCCAAGGGATACTGAGAAATGAAGCAGAACTACAAATATGAGCTGAATTAAGCCGAGCCTGTCCCTGGCCGAGCTCGGACATTAAATAAAGCAGTCTATAGATTCCTTAGATGATTGGCTACTTTTCCACTAAACTTGGTTTAGATCCGACCAATAGTTACTGAGAAATAAAGTATAACATACAAGTAGAGCCGAGCCAAGTCGACTCTGTCTCTGGCAGAGCTAAACCATTTATTATTTATTTATTTATTTATTTATTTATTTATTTATTTATTTATTTATTTATTAGACCACGGTTTTTCAACCTGGGGATTGCGATACCTAGGGGGTCGCGAGAGTGTTTCATGGGGTCGCGAAGATAAGCGGTAAAGATTGATTGAAATCTAATACCGGAAAATATTTTTAAATATTATTTTTGATCTAATAGGCATACATTTTATTTTTATAGATGATGTTAAGAACAATTAAAAATAGGTCTACTAAACATTTTTAACAGGTGCAGAGTTGTTTAAAAATCAATTTAAATGAAAGAGGTACTAATATGAAACTAATGAGAACTGCATATTGAAATAAAATTAAGATTGAAAATACTAATCAGCAATAGCAGTGTTGAGATTATTTGATAAATCAACAATGGATAAATTGTACACGCACATATGCGTGTGAGCGAATAGTTTTTTCTCCAGAAAGCTGGTCACAATGAAGGTCGATTTTTGGTGTGGGATTTTATTTGTTTCCCAAATTTTAAATGTAAACAAGTTGTTTTAACAGTTTTTGGTGATACAGAATACATATACAATAGGAATAACCAATTCATGAATTTTTACTTTCCGGAATCCGGAAAGTAAAATCGGAAAAATTACAGATTTCGGAAAAATTCCGGAATTTTCTGAATTCCGGAAAATATGTCACTATCCTTGAACATTGAAACATTAAACATTCTTGTCGTTCATTATACTTGTGCGGCCATTTTGAATTTTGCAATTCATTCGTAGACACACCGTTGCCACAAGACACTGTTCCCGTATTTTGCCGAAAAGTCTTTGATGGATTGCGGCCCCTTATACATCTTCCGACAGAAAGAAGAAAACCGGATCACAGTTCCCTATTCCTCTTTGTTGTAAATTTCTAATGAAGCGGCCATGATTTATCTACAACAAAAGGAAGATGAATGGAGTAATTAGGATCAAACTTTCATAGCATGACCACAACAGCATAACAATAAAATAAACGAGGAGTGAGGTCAGTATCAGGGCCGAATTAAGGGAGGGACTTAGGGGTGCTGTAGTCTCCTGGGCCTCCAGGTGGACGGGTCCTTCACTCGGATCAAAATCTCACCTGGCTGTTTAAAAAGGGTCATATAAGATACAGTCTCTTTTTCTCATGCGTCGATTTATCCGACTGAGTCTGCTGCTGAACCCCCGGCGTCATAATCATAAGATAAAATAAGTAAAAAATATGAAACATAGTCCCTTAACATTCCTACTGTACTTTCACAGAAATGTATTAGGCGAAGTCAGCAGGGGCCATATATTTTTTCAGCCCCGGATGAGTTAATCCGGCCTTGGTCAGTATGAACAATGTAAGAAAAGTTACAGCTGCATTCCGGATTATTTTAGACTTATCCTCGTATAAGCTCACGTATGCTTACGCCAGGAACTGAAAAAAAAAAGTCACATGTAGATCACAAATAGAACACACTGAATGTAAGCAGAATCCACTTTTAATATCACTACACAAGTAGAGGGTGAGCCACACCAGCTTTTCCCTAGATATACGCCACTGATTCACAGCATTATATATCTAATTCATCTTTATATATATCCTTCCAGTCATCTGTTTATTTATTGGCATATAGACTTCCTGTTAGATTGTGGAATTCAACTTTTTTTTTGTCTACTATTGGATAGGTAGAATAAAATTGAAACAGCTTTTACTTTCTCTGCTTTCACTTTCAACGGAACGATTTCCGATAAATTCCGTAACCACTACAAACTGATATTTTCAGAGATACTGAAAAAAATAAATAAAAAAAAGGATTCTTATGGAAAAGCATCTTGAGATTCACTAAAATTGTTAAAGTTATCCAGAAGACACACGATAGCGTAAAAATACTACTGATATGCTTACAATGTACCAGTTGAAAAATAGGAGAGAAAAATTTTAAAACTACAATAATTTTTTTAAACTTACTTGCCATCTTAAGTTAACATGAGAATTCTTAATATTATTTCTTTATTCTAGGTCAAAGTTTAGCTAAATTGTAGACAACATATACTGATAATATGTGGAAATGTACTAATTGAATGTTTTATTACAGATATTATCCTACGATATAAGCACGCAAAATTTGTGAAATTATGATAAATGCACTTTTCTTCTTCAATAACAATACGGTCTATATATATAAGCAATATTTTTGCAATAAAATCATAGTTATCAGCATCTTTATACATATTATTCCTTATCTCAATTTTGACTTTATTTCTTTATTTTAGGTCCCCAATTTTCACTTTTCCACGTACCTTTTACAACCAGAGAAAAAGAGTTTTGTCCACCCTACCACTGATCTACTTGCTGTCTCATCTAAGTTATAAATTCCTTGCATTTCTTCCTTGCCATGAAAATATTTCTCCCACTTCATATACGAGTACATCATTGTGTAATATATATATATTAGGGATATGACTTTTTAACTTTTTACAAAATTTTAATTTTCCTGATATTGTAATTAATGAACTTTTGCCTATACGTTAGTTCTCTGGCGTTATTTTCGTTCGGGGTTGGAAAAACGTCCCGCACCTAATCTATTGTCATATGCGAGGCAAGTTTAAAAAAACGATATATGATAAGAATTTTATATTCGCAAAACATGATAGTGAAAAGAAGCCTGGCATCTAGGAAAGGTTTAATAGACATTGGTATAATATAACTTGTGGTAAGATAATCTATTTATCGTATATTTAGAATCAAAATGTACAGATCTTTGTCTTCACATCACCCATCTGGCAGGCAGAAATTCAAAGATTACTATGTAAATAACACATTGTGTTTTGTTGTAAGTTATAAGTAAGCAACCTAGATACAAGTTATTTTCCAAATTTTAATTTATACTATTATATGCACATTAAACACTTTTGCAAATCAGTTTTATTGGTGTTAAGAGCCTAGTAGGTTGATTTGCCGGTGATAAAACTTTAGTATTCTTTGCTTTTATATGTATTTGCAACAATGCTTCCCTCAATTGTCTTTCTGATTGCGATCTCCTCTGTTTTTAGATTTAAAAATATCATTCAAAACCAAAAGATCAAAATCAGCAGTTGAATCAGCTGGAAAAAAGTGAACACAGAATTTAGCGACATATAGAAAACGCCGTCCCAGCATACCAGAAATGAAAACGAACGTGAGTGAAATATGTGTAAAATGCCTACAAACAGAGACATGGTAGATATTTGGGGTTGTACGATGAACTGAAAGGGTTAGTCGGATAGAATAAAGATAATCTCTTAAGAACTGTGTAGACTTTGGGAAAAGCTGAATTTTCTTTTGCTTACTATGCAGCAAATTTCAGCAAAAGTTGCCAAGCTGATACAGTTTTTCGCAAAATATAGAAAAAGGAGGAATGAGGTATTTGAAAAATCTCTCACTAGTGTCTTCGATATTACAAAAGAAAAAGGAAACTGGATTTGCAGTGAAGACAAAGAATTGCATAGAAAACAACTTGAATCTGGTGGCCGAGTCGGATACACTACCGCGAAAGTTGCCTCTATATCAACGATCCATCCTTCAAAAAGGCGAAGTAGCTCAGTTGGTGGGTGTACAAGCCAAGTGCAACATGTGAGTATCAGTGATACTCAAGAACGTAAGAATTTTCAGAAGAGCGTAATGAAACGTAAGTATGAAATGTATCATACTGCTTCCCCCTATGAAACGTAAGTATCAAGCAACAAAATCTGCAGCCAAACTCGTGTCAAAACTGTATCTGCCTACAAGATAAGCAGCGAAAGTTCTTCAGAACTTGGCTGAGGAAGAAATAAATCTACCCACACCTTCGCAATTGGGGATTTTGCGTCGAGTGATCAAGGAAGCTGAAACAATGAAGAACCGACTTAAAGAAATTTTCGGTGAACAGGAACTCTGCTTGCATTTTGATGGGACCAGAATAGGAAGAAAAGATTATCAAGTGCAGAATTGTGAAGGAAGTCTTCGCCTTGGAGTTTTGGTTTGTAAAAGCAGATCCGCCGAGAACATCTATATCTTACTGCAAGCCTTGTTGGATGAGTATAATGCATGGATGAATATTAAAATGATCATTTCTGACTTAACAGCATTGAAAATAGGGCACAAAAGTGATGTTGTTGTTAGACTCCAGAGACATTTTAAACAAATGGATTTCGATGAGCCTCAGTTTATAGGATGTCAGCATTATATTTTTGATCTGGTTCTGCGACACTGGATGGATTCAGTATTCCCAATAAAATCACGGTCATCCAGCTTCAACTATCAATTCATTGAAGATGTTTTGGCTGGGTATGAGGATTTACAAGAAAACTATTCTAGCACAGGAAAGGTACCGCCACGTGAAAACCCAGAATGGAGAAATGATTTTCGCTTTCTATTTCAACTTCGTGAAGGATATAATTTTTACCGGAAGGAGAACAAGTAGCCTCAGTTGAACTGGCAGAAGCTACCTTCCTCAACAATGATAGATGGAAGTCACTTGCAATCTATGCATGGTTGCCTTTTTTCTCCTTCCAAAATGGAGAGATCAGCTACAACGTACTTGCGACTTCATCGCAACTAGATGGACAAAGCTACGGTTTTCAATTCAGCACTATACATATGACATATACAATGAATTGCATGCTGCTATCTCCGACCTAATGTGTCCTAAAGATTTAAAGTGTTTTTCTGCTCACTTGGAAAAAGAACGTTCTATGCTGGATGTGCCTCGCTCAAATATGGTGGCCGAGCGAGCTGAGAAATGATGCAAGAGCACCACAACAATTGCAAAAGTGACAAATATCTCAACAGCAAGTTCATTAACAGTAATTCACAAATTTAAAACCATTTTACTAATGTACTGTATAGAATATTCAGTGCCAATGCAGACTGTATAAGTGGCGAATTTTCTTCTAATGCTAAAATAGCATCAATGTAGGTGCGGGAGCTTTTTCTACAATTGAACAAAATCAAAGACATTTTCGAGGTTTGCAGCCAAATGTTCATTGTTTGCCACCCCAGGCTTTTCAATTTGAAAAAAGTCATATACCTAATATATATGGTCTAGGAATTAATTCGTGCGGTTGGTACGCACACATTGAAGCTGTAGTACAAACACAAAATACATAAATACCTTAAGAAAAATATTGTCCATCGCTAGCCACCACTTTCGCCCATCTGTCAGGCAATGTACGGATTCCATGGCGAAAGAAGTCCTCATCCTTGGAAGCGATCCAGTCAGAGACCCATGTTTCGATATCTTATGAAGAAGTAAACCGCTGTCCAATCAAATCATTGTTCATGCAATCGAACAAGTAGTAGTCCGAAGGAGCAACGTCTGGTGAATACGGCGGGTGGGGTAAAACTTCCCATCCGACATTTTCTAAATAGGTTTTGACCGGTTTTGCGACATGTGGGCGAGCGTTATCATGTTGAACAATAAGTTTATCATGTCTGTTCTCCCATTCTGGTCGTGTTCTGGCCAGAGCTTGCTTCAAACGCATTAATTGTCGTCGATAACGTTCTCCATTCATAGTTTCACCCGGTTGCATCAACTCATAGTACACCACACCTTTCATATCCCACCATATGCACAGCATAACCTTTGCACAGTGAATATCTCGTTTTGGTTGTGATGGACCTGGTTCACCTGGTTTCACCCAGGCCTTTTTTCGTTTAGGGTTCTCGTAATGGATCCATTTCTCATCACCCGTAATAATTTGATGCAGAAACCCCTTTCTGCTCTGTCGTTGAAGCAGCAATTCGCAAATGTTTTTTCGTCTTTCAACGTCTCTGTCTTTCAATTCATGTGGAACCCAATGTGACATCTTTTGAATCATTCCCATGGCTTTCAAGCGTTTGGAGACTGTTGTTTGATCAACGCCTAATGCTGCTGCAAGTTGTTCCTGCGTTTGACACGAATCCTGCTCGAGCAATGCTGTCAATTCTTCGTCTTGAAATTTTTTGGCTGTCCAGCTCGCTCTTGGTCTGCCAAGCCGAAATCACCACTTCTAAACCGTGCAAACCACTTCTGACACGTTCGCTCAACTAGAGCATGGTCACCATACACTTCCACCAAACTACGATGACTTTCAGTCGCACTTTTCTGCATGTTAAAGTAATGCAGCAGGACACCCCGCAAAAACACTTTATCAGGCACAAATTGCGCCATGTTCACTTAACTACAAACTGGTGTTGTTGACGCTTTAATCCACTGCCCTATACTACGAACGATACGCGATGACAGGGGTTTGCAACACATGTGTGGATACACGGAACTGTGGGACGCTCCGTTCGTTGCGCCATCTCTTGTCCACCCGCACGAATTAATTCCTAGACCAAATATATATATATATATATACTATGTATGTATGTATGGAAAACTTTCAATCCCTCGTAAAATATCTTGGTTCGAACCTTGGTTAGACTGTGCCTTCAGGCAGAAAACCACTCAATTTTTTTTTAAAAAAAGTTAAAATCGCTCTATTTAGTTTTAGCGTTTACTTCCAAATTGTATGAAATATGGGTCTAGAACAATATACACCCTACACAAATTAAACCCAGAATCACACGCACAACTTTTAATAATAACTTACAAATGGAAATTATCTATTTTGGAAAATGTATTTTTGACATATATTTTCCCTAATAGCACTAAAAAAATTTACTTCATTAATTTTATGTATCATGTAACACTTGTTCTTGTTTTGAAAATTATGAATTTATTATGTATATGAGTTCTAATACTTCATATTTTAATATGAAGTTATTCAATATACTGAAATATAAGCTAAGCTTAGGAATTATCAATAAATCAAATATATTTTGATTCAACGGCAAATAAGAAATAATCAACAAGAACGAAAAAAAGAAGAAGAAATAAGGTGGCTATTGACCTGTTGTTTGTGTAAGCAGGTCGAATAATGATGGTTGATTTTCCTTTTTGTCCCATAAACACCCAGCATTAAGTTTAGTTGCTTCAGTGCATTCTATGGTTACGTTTTTCCACGTTTCGTGTTGAATAGACACACACAGATAGATAAATTCATAGATAAGTTACATACGTATAACTCTGGAAAAATACATTTAAGAGACTGTAGGTGTCAAACGACGTATATATATATATATCTATATCTATATATATATATCTATATATATATATATATATATATATATATATATATATATATATATATATATATATATATATATATATATATATATATATATATATATTTGGTCTAGGAATTAATTCGTGCGGTTGGTACGCACACATTGAAGCTGTAGTACAAACACAAAATACATAAATACCTTAAGAAAAATATTGTCCATCGCTAGCCACCACTTTCGCCCATCTGTCAGGCAATGTACGGATTCCGTGGCGAAAGAAGTCCTCATCCTTGGAAGCCAGTCAGAGACCCATGTTTCCATATCTTCTGAAGAAGTAAACCGCTGTCCAATCAAATCGTTGTTCATGCAATCGAACAAGTAGTAGTCCGAAGGAGCAACGTCTGGTGAATACGGCGGGTGGGGTAAAACTTCCCATCCGACATTTTCTAAATAGGTTTTGACCGGTTTTGCGACATGTGGGCGAGCGTTATCATGTTGAACAATAAGTTTATCATGTCTGTTCTCCCATTCTGGTCGTGTTCTGGCCAGAGCTTGCTTCAAACGCATTAATTGTCGTCGATAACGTTCTCCATTCATAGTTTCACCCGGTTGCATCAACTCATAGTACACCACACCTTTCATATCCCACCATATGCACAGCATAACCTTTGCACAGTGAATATCTCGTTTTGGTTGTGATGGACCTGGTTCACCTGGTTTCACCCAGGCCTTTTTTCGTTTAGGGTTCTCGTAATGGATCCACTTCTCATCACCCGTAATAATTTGATGCAGAAACCCCTTTCTGCTCTGTCGTTGAAGCAGCAATTCGCAAATGTTTTTTCGTCTTTCAACGTCTCTGTCTTTCAATTCATGTGGAACCCAATGTGACATCTTTTGAATCATTCCCATGGCTTTCAAGCGTTTGGAGACTGTTGTTTGATCAACGCCTAATGCTGCTGCAAGTTGTTCCTGCGTTTGACACGAATCCTGCTCGAGCAATGCTGTCAATTCTTCGTCTTGAAATTTTTTTGGCTGTCCAGCTCGCTCTTGGTCTGCCAAGCCGAAATCACCACTTCTAAACCGTGCAAACCACTTCTGACACGTTCGCTCAGCTAGAGCATGGTCACCATACACTTCCACCAAACTACGATGACTTTCAGTCGCACTTTTCTGCATGTTAAAGTAATGCAGCAGGACACCCCGCAAAAACACTTTATCAGGCACAAATTGCGCCATGTTCACTTAACTACAAACTGGTGTTGTTGACGCTTTAATCCACTGCCCTATACTACGAACGATACGCGATGACAGGGGTTTGCAACACATGTGTGGATACACGGAACTGTGGGACGCTCCGTTCGTTGCGCTATCTCTTGTCCACCCGCACGAATTAATTCCTAGACCAAATATATATATGGAACTGCCCGTTCTCCGTACATGAGAATAAGGTTTAACGAATATATAACAGAAAATTAGAATATTACTTAAGTTCCGTTTGCCCGTCTAAGAGCGGAATGTTCGAAAAAGCTTAAACACGAGCTGCCTTTTTTTAAATTTCAAGTTTATATATCGAGTTTTTACATCTCCGATTTAAGCGAATTCTCACATTAAGCACTTTATGAATGAAAAACTTGAAATTAGAACATTATAGAAATTACCTTTCTATATTCGTTTAGGAGAGGAGATTTCTAGAGCAAAGGAATACATATTCTTGTATGAAATTTTATGTGCCGAATTTCACAACTGCAATTTTAGTGTATTCTCAGATTAATCACTTTGCCTACAAAGAAAAGGAAATTTGAATATTATATTTGCTTTTTCCTCTCTAAGAACGGAATTTCGAATCTATTAAGGCATGTTTTCATTTATTTTTAGTGAGTAGTTTACGCACTGACTCTCACCTCTCTAACTTCAGGGATTTGTTATATACTCTATTTTTGAAAAGAAAAAGAAAGAAAAATAAGAAAAAAAAAACAAAGTAAAAGTGAATCCTCCTTAACCGCTTTTAGATTATGCATTCCAACAAATCTTTTTTACCTTTTGCCTTATGTCCAAATTTTAAGTTTCTATCCCTTGCCTTATGGTCAATAATATAGTAGTATTGTCCGGACGTAGATGCATAAGTAACTTTTATTCTTATACGAGAATAAAGTACGTCCTTTTAACTTTATGCTCTATTTTGCCGTTGTGAAACATATAGGACCTATAAGGCTTATATATTGCTTCCTGGGTAGCTAAGAAAAATGTTACTACGTATTTTCAATGTCATTTTCCGTAGTTCGTTTTATGTTCGTGGTTATACTTCGAAGGAGAAAGTTTGTGACGTAAACAATGAGAAACTTGGAAGAGGAAGAAGAAGCGTGAAAGACAGCGAAGGGGTGAGAGAAATTGTCCCAGATTGTCGTGATGTGGTATCAAAGACATGTGAGAAGTTACCCCGCTCGCTGTCTGTCGTGTCGTGTGTTTTAAGTCAGTTACGAATGATGGGTGGGTTTAGGTGGGTACCCTCTTCTCTACTATCGACAAACAGCCAGACCCCAATCGATTTCTGAGGAACTGAGGCAAGCTTGCCTGCCTGCCTGCCTGGTCCGTGACGAGCCTCGCTGCCACCGTAGGAGACAAACGAAACCCCTTTGCGGACACCCGACGAGATCCTAATACACTCACTCACTCTTCTCAAAGAACGTGAAAGATGACACAAGCCGTGACATAAGATCAAGTTGTAGGAAACCACATATAAACATTAAGACGTCTTCTTTACTACTAAATAAATGATCTCAGCATATACGAATTTCATATCTCGAACGTAAGAAATCAGTTTAATACGTAGTAGAGTATGTAGATTTAAGTAAATAAAAATGAGTTTACCCAGAGAGTGGGGTGAAAATAAATCTATTTTTAATTATAATTATCAGTATTTTATCTATGACAGTGGAGAAAGATCTGTAAAGCCACTTTGATACACGAATTCCTTAGTTTAAAAAAATCCAAATTCAGGCCTAGTTATTAATAAATTAAAATATCTGTTCTACTCTGTTAAATTTCGAAGAAACAAATTTGAAATTTGGTCAGTTATTTGAGTCAGTTGGGTTTTCCAACATTTTTCAGCATTTGTAAAACAATATTTCAAAGCGATTTTTTCAGTTCTACGTCCCATGATTGTGTATTATAGATATGCTGGATGAGGTACGAGTAGTGAGAAATGAACATAGATGATGAATTGTAAAATAACAGTAAATAAACATAAATAACAAATGAGAACTTAACCTGTGTGTCTTGTGCTCGACAGCCTAGCGTCACAGATCACTTACTTGGTTATGATAGTCGGTATATTTTTTTCATTGAATATACAGTATATCTCTTTCCTGTGGCGTAAGAAATCGGGTTCGACTACGGATGGAAACTGGTTTGATTCGAATTTCACTTTTAGCTGCAAGTCAACGTCTCTCACAGACTCACTGCTTGAAAAGGGCCCTGAACTACAAATCAGTTTACCAACCCATTTCGTCTAACTTGAAATAGAAGCAACAACTTTGGAGTCCCTTTTAGAATAGCGTGGGTCTCTAATCGCTCATTCCATACTCAGCTTTCTCCAGAAGAAAGTCTGTGTTACATTTGTGGGAGATGTTTACAATTTTGTCCAAATTATACGATTTTTTTTCCTTTTCTTATTTCAGTAATAACAAAATTACCTCGTATAACAGATGCGGATTCAAAAGTAGAACTTCTGCTTGCTTAGACTAAGAATATACTGAAACTTTAAATATCAATTTTCGTCAGATTTTACAACAGAATTTCATTAGACAATATGAAATTTATTTTTATATTTTGACTATCTTCTTCGAGGAACATGACAATCAAAGAAACTTTAACAAAATACTATATTGTTCTTAGTTCAAAAAATGAAGTATAGTCTTTAACGTCCGAAAATTATGCCCTTTGGAATAAAAGAGACGGATGATTAATAAAATTGAAAGATTATGAAAGAACTAGTGGAATGAAAATGTAAAAGAAAACGAGAGAAGCACGAGAAAATCCATGGACATGTTGTTCAATTGAAATTCACTTTGTTTGGAATCAAACCAAGGATCCCTCATATTATAGGTGAACGTTTCGCCCTAAGTCAACGTGTTCCTTTTCTTGGTTTAAGTAAATCATACATTTTATATACTCAAAAGTTGTCTACTTCTTAAAGTGATGTACGAAGATGGTAAATAATTGATCTAACTTTAACCTTCACACTATATTACGATAAAGGTCTGTGCGCTTTTGAAGGATACTTCGGGTTGGTATTGAGAATATTCTACTTTTCAGTTTTTACTAGAAATCTACTACCATGACCTTTAGCCTGAATTGTTTTTCTAATTATCTTTTCAAGAGATTAAATTACGAACTAAAGTTCCTCATATAAACATGTAGATAACGCATAAGTCTACCAAGGGATGAGAAAATATACAGATACAGATATAACAATAGTCGCTAGTGAATTCATGTCACACTTGACAATTTGACATGCTATTCATCAAAACATATTATGAGAAGCATATAGTGCGTAAACTACTCATTTGATGCATTTACTATAACTCTATAAATCTAATTAGGAGAAACGAAATAAAAATTTGATGCGTATGCAAAAATTCAGAATGATCATAATTTCTAAATGCAGTTCCTAGTGTATAATGAAAGTATTGAATAGTAATTGCCTTAGTGAGTTCGTTCTTCGAGTTTTCATGTAAGAAAGTAGAAATTGAGATCGCATTGACTGAAGAATTAAATAGCCTTGATTGAAGTTTATTACTTCTGGAAATTCAAATTCACTTTGGAGATTGGCACAGAGATAACCTGCTTGGGCGAAATTTTACAGAGTGCCGCAATATTTCAAACATGGTATTTTGCATCCTGCGGAATAGGGCAATACCCTTACTTTTTATGTTTTGATGCTGGTGGAGCTAATGTTGAACTTACATTGCAACTCATCTTGAAAAGAAATGAAATCTTTCAGTTTGATGTCCCACGATTATGCTCTTGAGGCTAAGGGAGATGACGATTAGAGCAAGTAAATGATAATGGAAGAATTAATAGAATGAGAAAGTGAGAGGAAACGGTTGTACCCCGAGAGAAACTCACGGACATGATGTTGTCCACCACAAATTTACTTGGCTGGGGATCGAACCAAGGGCCCTACACAGCAGAAGTAAGTGCTCTACTACTGAGCAACCGTGCTCCCTACATATTTCTTTTGAACCATTCTGTATATACATAAAGATATTTATTCTGTTGTCAGGTAATATATATATACCTTCCTCTCAGTGCACTTCATTAACACCTACTATAAACTATTAAGCTAGATTAGCTAGATTCCGCTTGTCTGCAAGGTATACTCCAAAATTTTTACTTCGTTTTCTTTCTTTGCCCAAATGATGAGAAAACTCGACTTCATACCCTAACCAACATTCAAGGTTATCTTTATTTTCTCCTTGCTGTTGTTGTCTGCCCCGAGGAGTAGGAAGCTGCTGATTAGCATTGAATTAGGTCAAATTAGCTAAGTTGATTAGTTTCCCTTCACCGTTTTACGGAAAGGAGTCAAATCCCACATCAATTAATTTTCATGAGCTAGCGAAGATCTCGCACTTAAACAATCTCGTGAAAAGTTGTTGGGGGACCCAAGAAGTTTCACTGAAGGAATTGCAAGATAATGGCCTTGAGCACAACGTACGCAATCAAGATTTTGGTTGCAATTAGTTCTGTAAACAAACTTCTGTTTCTTCCTTTCATTTATGTCCAAAATTACTTAATAAGTTTGGATCATATTTCTAATAAATGCAATGGGTTTGTAGTAAATAAATTTGATGGAAATATAGCCTAATTTTTCACATGTGTTCTTAAAACACATTTTTCTGGTAAATTATTTTCATCACTCTACTATAAGATTAATACTGAGTCCAAGAAGAACTTCTACTGTGCACAACAATTTCGACAAAGATCATGGGGCATTCAGAGCAGAATGGAAAACCAAATCACTTTTGAAAAATCACATACAGTTTGTACGACACGCTTAAGTATATGAAATAGTTAACACTGCATTTACATTGTAAGAGTTATTTATAACATCTTGATATGATTTTTTAAGCTCTAGAAGGAGCTTCAGATAGAGATCTTAAAGATGAAATGTGTCCAAAATAACAACAACAAAAAAAGGACTTGATTCCCTTGAGCGCTGATGCTCTATATGATACTATTTCCCTCACACAATCGAAAAAAAGTTGTGAAATATGTCGGTATAGCTTTAATCCAGGGACGCCCGCAGAATTTTTTCTAAAGAGGGCAAAAGAACGATTCCAAGGGGGGACAAAAGACGAACATATAAAGCACAATCGCGAATACACACACACTCTGATGCATATAATACATCATATAAACAAAATTCTTCATGCACATATTCTTATTAACTACATTAAATAAACAATATACTGAAAATAAACGTGTTAAGTACTATAGTATGTGAGAGTATATTAGTATGTTTCGACATATTTCCAACTTCAAACATACAGGGTGCATCTGCCCCCTTACATCCGCTTTGGGCGGCCATACTTTAACCTACATTATTTTAAGTATGATGGCTAAGAAAACTATTAGCGGCAGATCCAATTGAAAATCTACTATAGCTAATATATATCAAGAAAAATATAAGTTAAAAATATCAATGGAAGTATGGTTATTCTAGCTATATTCTTCATGAGGATGAAATGAAAGTATCCAGTAAGAAAATCTTATAGAAGATAATTGGAACAAAAATTGACTAAGAAATAAGTGAATGGGAAGGGTTATGAAACGCTAAACAAAACAACAGATACAACTTAAGTACCTAGTTAAGAATAAAATCTGACCGAAGTAAACACTTATTGTTACTAATCTGTGTTACATTTTCGGCAGTATGCCATTGTCTTAATCAGATCTTACCAGAGAAGTAAAGTAAACTGTAATACAGATTATTATTACCCTCATCACACACGCTATCAAAGAGATAACTTAAGTTGTAATACAGATTATCATTGTCTTTATCAGAGAAGTAAATTAAACTGTAATACAAATTATTATTGGCTTCATCAGGCTCGTTATCAGTGAAGTAAATTGAACTGTAATACAGATTATTATTGCCTCCTTTAATATTCGTTATCAAAGAAATAACTTAAACTGTAATACAGGTTATCATTGCCTTCATCAGGCAGTTATCAGAGAAGTAAATTAAACTATGATACAGATCATTAATGCCTTCATCAGACACGTTATCGAAGAAATAATTTAAACTGTAATAAAGATTATCATTGCCTTCATCAGACAGTTATCAGAGATGTAAATTAAACTGTAATACAGATTATTACTGGCTTCATTAGACACGTTATAAGAGAAGTAAATTAAACTGTAATACAGATTATTATTCCCTTCATCAGATATGTTATCAAAGAAGTAAGTTAACCTCTAATACATATTATTAATGATAAGTGTTTCCTTTGGTCGGGTTTTATTTTATTTAAGTTTCACGTATTTCGAAAGCTGGAACGAACAGTATTTACACAGATACAGGTCCACATAAGTAATGAAATGGAAACATTCATAGTAACATGAGTTAGAAAGCTGACTTGTGCATAAAATACGAGTTACATAGAGTTTTAATTGTAATATATTTGGAAAGACGGTTTTGTGTAGATCCAAAGAAAACGAGAAGATCTTGCGGCAATATAAATATGGATCTTCAGAAAATGGATGAAAGTAACAATCCTGACCGGATTCGAATAGAATAGTATTCAATGTAAATTTTGTTCCTTCGGGAGATGCCTTTCAGTTACCTTTCGGCACAAAATTAATTACGTATTTATATATACACTCTTGTGCAAATTAATAGAAATAAAGACAATTTGTGCTGTAGATCATGTATATACACATTTAAAAAATTACATCCGCATAACTGAGTTTTACCATTAAGTTTGTGCACCATTGACATGAGTTAACATTTGCATTCCTTGTGGCATTGAGTCCACATCTTTTTTACACTTACACCCTTTTTTACACCTTATGGAACGACACTTTATCTAGAACGGAAACAATATTGTCTTTTGTTGTTCAATCCTTGCTCCTGATTTTATTTTTGCAGACCACCAGTTTTTGATCGAATTTATATCAGGTAAGTTTCCAGACCATTCCAAAACGTTTACCTAATATTCTTCAAAATTATTTGACTTGGTGCCAAATGGCATGCTGGAAAATGACAGATAAATCCCATTGAAGCTGTTGAGTTCCGAAACCAGTCTAGAATGTGGCACATAGATGTATTTGTTATTGTTTATAATCCCTTCAATACGGACAAGTTCTCCTGGCGCTTGTATGAAAGCATCTCCAAAATATCGACTGTACTACATGTTTCACTACTTGGTAAAAATATTTCGGTGAAATCCGTTCGCCAGTCGCCCGACGAGTGTGTTGAATCTGCACTCTTGGACTCCGGCATATTAACGGCCCTTTCTAATCGAATTGGAGACGTAGCAATTTTATTAGCTATTGCTTGAAAAGCGACTCTCATCAGAGAAACGGTGTTCATTTGTCCAATTTCTGTAATCTTTTGCCCATTGGAAACTTTTCTTCATCATATCCTTTGTCAATAAGTATATATCTTTCTTTCTCTCTCTCATATATATATATATAGTAGGTCAGTTTACTTTTCCGTAACAAGTAAAAGTCATTCTTAGGAGTTGCTGGGGTAGAGAAATATAACTCGCTTCGTTCTTGACCCTAACAATTTTGCTTAGAGTACTTCGGGTAATAGCACACTTAGCAGTAATCTCTCTTTGGATTAGGGAAGTGTTCAGCGCCGTACTGCAACTCAAGGGCCCACCGGGAAAGTACTTTCTAGGGGTCCACTCACATGTACGTATTGTTCCCTCCCCCGACGATAAAATGAGTCAGGGAGTGTTACTCGGATCAAGTATGCTGAAAAGTCTTAAAACGCAGTTTTAAAACTTTTTAAGGCAATAATTTCTCCCCTGACACTGACTGATCTGACGTAATGCTCAATCCTCCATTCTTTTCTTGCAACTGTACAATCATCTGCACAAGTTCGACTACTTTATATCCCTGACTAAAATAACAATACCACACTTGTGCCATAAACCTTTCATAGAGGCCCCTGGTGCGTATACAAATACATATGTGTGTAATTTATAATTTATACAAATACAACACTCCTCCATTGTCCTGTATTAACAGCAGATTCGTAGCTAGGGGTTGGGAGACCGTGGCCCCGGATGCTGATAGCAAGAGGGTGCCGAATAAGCAAAAAAGAAAAACTGTAGGAAATGAATAAACGATGCGTCGCCCAGAAAAAGTATTTACGCCTTATTATATTTTCTAAATCAATATTGTTGTGGAAGCAAAGAAATAGATTTGTTAAAAAAAATCTTCCTCGCAACCTAAAGGTTTCATTAAGAGTCACAAGTTTTTACTTATTACTTAAAGAAAATTATTATATATGATTTGTTACTGACGATGTGATACTACAAAAGGCCGCAAACTGCTGTTTGCGTAAGAATATTACGAATGAACGTAAACAAGGGGAATAATAATATTTTCGAACTTGAAGCAAGTGTAGAATAGGGGCTTAAGAAGTCAGAAATTAACCTAACGAATTTCGCCTTTTTCGAAGACATCACTAACAGTGATTTTTTTTTTTTTTATTCCATTCACATAAAATCCTTCCAATATGAAGGAATTTATTGGGATAATTTCACCATCAACTACCGGTACTCGTTATCGCCAAACTTTTTTTGGCGTACGTATCAAGTTGTGTGATATTTTTACCTATCTACATACATACAATCGTATACACATATTATATATACCTAGGTATATATGTGTGTAGTGTATGTGTGTCAGTGTATTTTCAATATATTAATTAATAATAAGAAGCCTTAAATTCAGAACTTTCATTCATTAAGAAATTAAGTAATTACTATAATTTTAAACATATGTAGTAGCTAAATTGTATTTTGGATTTTAAATGCAAACGTTAAACATATTCTTCACATTCATTGATCAATATTGAGAAATTCTTAAAGAAGACTCCTTCTGAATTTCCGTTACAATTCACAAAATATTATTTACCGCAAAATAATCGAAATTAAAAGATTTTGTGGTCACATAAAGAATAAAATTTCAAAAGTTTACAATTATTACTGGATATTGAAGGTGTCACCCATTTGGAACAGTTTAAAACCACATAGTTTCTAATGTATTGAAATTTTATTTATTATACATAGTATGAAACGTAAATAGTCGTAAATTTTCATAACTGTTCTCCAAGTAAATTTGTATACAACCAAAGGTAGTTTTGTCAAGTTTAACAGAACCAAAATAAGCTTCTTGAAAAAAGCCCTTAGTACAAGTATTTGTAAAAGAATACTAATGATCGTTTTTGGCTGTTGCAATGGTCTGTCCAAGCAGTTTGATAAAAATTTACCGTAGCAAAAACCACAAAAGCTGCTTCTCTTATATGTAAAAAAGAAAAGAAAACGAAAAGGAAAAAGTGTGACGAGGTGAGTGTAGGGGATGGGAGCGCCCTATTTTACTTCGTCCCTAGCGCCGAAATCTCTAGCTATGGCTCTTATTGCCAGCGACCAAGGGGGCCCCAAAATTTTAAAAATTGCTGAAAACGTTTTCACCATATAAGTTTTTTAAAAAAAGCATGACATGAGTCACTCCTATATAATTCATGGACCCTTTTAAACATGTTGAAAGAGGGCCCAACATAAAAGTTTTGGTGGGGGCCTCCCATTATTTTCCCGCTCCAGGGCCCCAATGGTCTTAATCCGGCCCTGTATATTTCCTATACAGTAAACAACGGTGCTGTAAAATATAAATTATCATTACGTACCGCAACAGGTACATGTGTTACCTTCTACAACCCCAGCTACAGCGGATACATCGCTAACATAATGGAAATGAGGAGAATGAGGGAGTTTATATTGTGCACATAACATGAAATAAGGAGAACAATCTGCATTGGAGAATGAATCTCATTGCTCTCTGTGACAAGGACATATTTTGGTGTAATTTAATACTTTTACTATGTAAATAAAGACTATGTTTTTAAATAAAAATTTAATGAAAATTATTATTTAATTTGAAGTTATGGCATCATTTGATTTCAATTTAGCTGAATACTTCAATATTAGCAAAAGTATACATAGTCCAGTGCATTTAGACAGATTTTGAATAACACCTGGACAAAAATAATAACAAAACGAAACCACTTGGGTTAGGTTCAGTATGCTTTCCACAAATATCCTCAAAATCTCCACCTTCTCCCTCTTTGGGAAAATCCTTCATCTTGGATTCAATATGATCGAGACATCGACTTACATTTAAATGACAATATCTACTCACAGAATTAAGCTAGAAACTTGGTTCTTGTGTCAGTTTCAAGAAAATAGCTTAAATTAACGAATGCAAGTTTGTATCATTTTGTGTATTGCATCAATACTGAAAAATGGCGAACGTTATATAAAAGTTATAATTAGTCTCATTTTACAATAATGTTTTATTGGCATATAACTCTGGAAACTAACTGATATATTTAAAAAATGCCTCTAAATAAACGTGATAGAGGATAACCGTAGCTTTCAAAAGATGCAACTTATGTCGGTCTATCTAAAAATACGGGAGCTAGTCAAATTTTGTGCAGTTTTCGATAAGATGATATTATCTACAGGTACCTGCTATAATGGTTTCGTGAGCACTTACATGTCTCCTCTATTTGATTTGTGATGCTTGCTTAAGGTTCTTAGAGTATTAAAAATATTTAGTCGGATGATCTGAATATTGTCGATAAGGCCGCCATTTTGGATTCAATATGGCGCGCACATGGAGGCCAATATAACACTTAGACAGTAATATCTTATTACGGACGTAAGCTGGAAACTTTGTTCTTTTCGTCAATTTCTAGATAATAGTTATTCCACCTTCTAATGGGGGGATTTCACCTTTTAATGTCTTTTCTGGGTTCAGTCAGCACGATTATGGGAGGAATTGGCTTAGAAGACCTTCTAAACACAGTGTATGAAAATAACAGTATAGTTCCAGTGATGAGCTGTCGCCATTACTCAAGAGCCTTATGTGCACATTTTCTCACACAGCAAGCTTTTGTTGAACTAAGTTTTGAGCTAGTAACGGAAGGAGACGTTATCAAGCGTTAGTTGGAGCGCAGGCTATATTTTGTTGTTGTTATAGATGTATAAATGGTTCCAAGTTCTGTCAGTGAAAACACAAATATTCAGACAGCTCTTACTGTGTTTCATCAAAATTAGATCAACTGGCAACTCAGTCGAACTATAAAATTGTAGGTCCAATATTACCAACTTCAGAAACTGTGCGACTTTATATTATTGCAGAACGTACTGGTAATTGGAATCTTTACTTGCATTGCATTCAAATGATGTTGCGTTTTTTCCATGCTGCAGAACATTTGAACTATCCAAAACCAGCACATATTTATTTACAGCGCAGAGTAACTCTAGAACACAAAGGCCTCCCAATGAATATATGAAATTTGTAAGGAGTTCCTATTTTACAATAAGAAGAACAAATAAATATTGGACTGAAACTCGGTCGGACGTAATCATTGAGCAGTTTCTTACGCACTCGGTGAAATCCATTGGACTAACCCATTGACGAAGGTTAAGTATGTTACATACGTTACAAGTTATTACGGTATGATGTGACAGTTGTGTTTGATGATTACAATAAAGTGTACTAAGGATAGTGAACGCACTCGTCGTGGAACATCCTCCGAAGTATTTGTAGAGGAAAATAATATGCTGTGTCTTCTCGTGAGTGTTCCTTACAATTTTTTTTTAAAGACACGGCTTACACCATCACTTTCAAAACGTCTACAGTTAACAGGTGTATTAAAATAAATGTGCTGCAAGCAGAAGCCGATGCCAATACATTAATTGTGACGGCTGCAATTGATACCGCATAAAACGAAAAAAGATACAGAGATAACGGAGAAGATACAGGCCTCTTAGTTTTACTAATTGCGCATGCCCTTTCTCAGGATGATATTTACATGCTCGTCCGAAGCAAAGAGAAATATCCTCAGAGAATATACAATAGCAAAGCACCTTAATAATCTTTGAGTCAAATGAAGGACTCGTGTTTCTTCATGCTGCTACTGATACTACGTACTTCGGCTCTGTATGGAAGAGGAAAAGCCAGTTTTCATAACCTTAGAATGATTCAGAACTACGTACGAAAGTTACTCTTTTTAATGAAGAACAATCGTCGCCGGATGATAGAGGATGGAGAAAATTTTCTTTGTGTAGTATACGTACACTGGAAAAGTTACTGATAATCTGAAGCAGTTGCGGTGCGAGCTCTACTTGAAAATTGAAGTGAAACAGAGTATTATTAGAAATTTCAATCGAGCTACTTTTCCACCTACCTCAGGCGCAGCAAGGCAACTTTATTAAGAATTTTCTTACAAGTTCAACAGTGGAAGGGAGTAAATCTACATTCCACTCAATGGAGATGAAAATATTACATAAAAGTAATAAAGATAAAGGGGGTAATAAAGTTAATTTCAATACCAATTGCGAAAGAACCTGGTCCACGAAATCTTATCCGCCTTTTATCTTGTAACTTTAAAAAAGGACGTAATAATAATAATTGTGAATGCGGAAAAAGTGGACTTCAATGCTCTAACATGTGTGAATTCTGTACAAGATATGGTTGCAGTAACCGTTTGATTCCAGTAAATGAAGACGATATAGAACATCCTTTCACTGTATATTAATTTTCATAATTCGCAAGATCATATGCATATTTCTTTACAAAAATTTACACTCAATGTTCCATATTTATTCCAACAACTCGGTTGTATGTTGTAATCAACAAACATAATTTCCACAAAATATGTTTGTGTAGCCTAGTGTAGTTGCTCTGTTATTATTATGCAAAAAAGTTATATTTTCCATTAAATTTAAAGTTATCAAATGTGTAATTAAAAATTTGGGTTTATTTTCAGGAATGTTCCTTAATCATTGTACAGGGTGTCCAGTATACAATGCAGCCCGGAGTTTGGGATAGAACTTTTGAACCCGAAGTGATACACAAATAATGATTATACCAAAATGAAGCCTTGTTCATGCATATATTTTTAAACTAGGAATTAACGATTGAAGTATACTAGGAACCACACAGTGTTGCCAGATGTAACAGAAGGTGTAAACCATTTTTGTTGTTGTTGTTGCAAAACATGTAAATTGAATCATAGCTCATGCGTATGGATGTTCTGTCGTTAATTTTCAGTTTGTTTAGTTGAAGTGGCTTGGAAACTATGGAGAAGAAAAAATAATTTTTCATTTCCACCGATAACTAATCGGATAAGGCCTCTGTAAGGGGGACCTGGGGAAATCGTAGTTTTCATAAATTAACACTCTGAATTGGCAACTTTGTTGATGTTTCAGTGCATCAAGAAGTGTGTTAAGATTCTGTCTACATTATGAAATTCCTGAAAACAATGAAAAACAAGCTTTGAAATTATCATGATAAAACGTTTACTTACATGCACGCGGCAGCACTGCTACTATCAGAAATGAGTTACCAGCTCTACAGCGGATGCTGGGAGTGTTCTCTGTTTTGATTCAAACACGGGTTCACACACGTTTCATCAGGTTGGCAGCAACTTTACGAAGATTAGGAGTGTTAATGTTCTCAATGGCACTGAGAATGTTCGTTTCCAGGTTTTGAATAGTTCGAGAATTGTTCTTGTATACCTCTTGCTTTAAGTAGCCCCGCAGAAATGAATATCAATGTTGCCGGGTACATGTAACTAAAAATATTATCATGATAATTTCAACGTTTGTTTTTCGTTGTTTTCAGGAATTGCATAATATAGACAGTCCCTTAACACACCTTTTGACGCACTGAAACAACAGCAAAGTTGCCAATTCAGAGTGTTAATTTATGAAAACTACTATTTCCCTAGTTACCCCTTACAAAGGCCTTATCCGATTAGTTATCGGTGGAAATGATTTTTTTTTTCGCTCCATAGCTTCCAAGTTACTCCAACTAAACAAACTGAAAATTAACGACAGAACATCCATACGTATGAGTTATGAGTCAATTTACATGTTTTGCAAAAAAATAATTTACACCTTCTGTTACATCTGGCAACACTGTGTGTTCCTAGTGTACTACAATCGTTGCTTCCTAGTTTAAAACTATATGCATGAACAAGGCTTCATTTTGGTATAACCATTATTTGTGTATCACTTGAGGTTCAAAACTTCTACTATTACAAACTCCGAGTTGTATTCCGAGACAAGCCATTTTTGTTGAAGTTAGAAATTAATATGACCATGTCTAACGTACACATAGTATCGACACTAAAAGAGGGGCAAGAGAACAGGTGGCCCCGCAGGGAAGACATATATTTTGATGTATGTCAAGTAATATTAAATTATCCTTTTCCGTATGGCCATGCCTAAAGTACACATAGTATTGACACTAAAAGAGGGGCAAAAGAGCTGGCGCCCGCGGAGGGAAGATATGTATTTTGATGTATGTCAAGTAATGTAAAATTATCCTTTTTCGTATGATCATGCCTCGACACTAAAAGAGGGGCAAGAGGGCAGGCACCCCCGGAGGGAAGACATGTATTTGATGTATGTCAAGTAATATAAAATTATCCTTTTCCGTATACAAAATATGTCTCTATCTCTCCGTTTGCCCCCCCCCCTTCCCCAGAAGTACCTTCGTAAATTAGCTCAAGTAAATGGAATTTAGACGTCTTTATCCTGAAAATGAAAATGAAATAAAATTTTTCAGTTTTACGTCCCAGGGTTATGCCGGTTCTGGGCTAAAGGAGACGGTGATGATGAGAAGTGGTGGAATGAAGAAAGTGGGGAGGAAACGGGAGAGCCCCGAGAAAACCCACGAGCACGGTGTTTGTCCACCACAAAGTCCACACGGCGCGAGCTGGGATCAAACCAGAGACCCTAAGCTCCGGAGGTGAACGCTCTACCACTGAGCCACCGCACACCCGTTATAATAATTCTAACAAATAGCATGTCACGTGTTCATCATTTGACGGAATTTCGTTTGTATGGCGTAATATTTTCTGAACTAATACTGAAACAGGAAGAGGTAACAAATTTATACCATTTCTGGTTTTAGTAGAAATATTAGAGTGGAGATAGAATATATTATTGAAACTGTTAATTGATTGGAGGGAAGAGTTTGTCTCTATTTCCAGTTTTACTTTATAGTGATCACTGTTAAACTTACTAGATCTAATGATAAGTATGTTTCATATTTATATTCGTCCCTCCTCTCTCTCTTTCTTGACGTTTCCCTATCCCGTCTTTGCATCTTTCACTTCTCCCCTCCTCTCTCTCTCACACACACGCACTTCATGTGCGTGTGCGTGTTCCAAAGTTAAAACGGAGCAAGAGCCCGATATACCTGATCTGGAAAATTTAATTAACTGGGAACTTGGGCGTCGTGTTTAACGTGCTCTGGGGATAACATCTCCAGTCCTGATCATCACTGACAGAAATACTGTTAAACGCAAGGGAATAAGTGAAATCTCTTTTTTATCCTCTGGGTTACCGAGTCTCAGTCGAATTACCGGGTCACTACGGGTTTGAATCCTCGACCCAGTGGTGGTCTATAACCTAACCAACATCATCCGACTGACACGATGATCCGTTTGAGCTCTTAGCGTGTTCATTCTATCTGTGCAAATTACGTTATATCCCCAAGAGAGGAAATCGATGCTGGATGTTCGGAACAGATAAATCTTCGGAAAAGACTAAAAAATGGTAACCTCTTTGGTTATTTCAAAACAAAATTTTATTTATACTAGTTCGACACAAAATTTGTTCCCATCCTATAATTCAATGTGATTTATTCATGTTGAAATTTGAAATATGCTACATCTATGAGGAACATAAACTTTTCCTTTCGAACATTTGTAACTTTTCATCACGATACATTTTGGAGTTTTAACATATGCTATTTCTGATAGAAATTTAACAATAAAATAACACTCATTCAATTTCTCTTTCTTTCATTTTCTTTTTTCTTTTTTTTCCTTTTTTTTGTTCAGTTTGCATTAGTAGTCTGAAATAGAGGATATGACCAACGCTGCCTATTGGGTTTATTAGAATGAGTTTTGAATCAGTTCGTCCAATGAACAGTACCGAATTTGCAATCGAACCACTCGGAAACAAAGTATGTGTGTTAAACTTTTGACCTTATCCTAAATGTGATCTACAGTTCTACTGGAAATTGAGTATGCTATCCTTTATGAAAGTGACTTAATGAGTAAAAAATAAACGTGCCGTGTAACGTGGGTTCGTGTCTCACCGGCATGGCGCGTCATCAGGTTGCGGATCGAGGAGAAGGCCTCTAGATATAGAGGTTAGCTGCGAATATACTGAATAAGCAGTCGCCGAAAGACGACTAGGAGTGGTCCTCCAGCATGGGGGTTTGGGAAGGCTAACAACCTCAACCTGTAAAAAAAAAATGTTCAGAAACATTCCCAAAACCCTCGGACAAGGAATGATAACTTGGCACGAATTAGCAAAAGAAAATGGATATGAGATTTGGAACATGGAATATTAGAAGTCTTTATAGGGCAGGCGCGTTAAAATCCGTAACGAGTGAGTTAGAGAAATACAGGATGGACCTAGTAGGAGTTCAGGAAGTTAGGTGGGAAGGAAATGCATCTTTGAATTCAGGAAATTTTACGTTCTTTTACGGGGAAGGAAATAAAAATCACCAGTTAGGAACAGGCTTTTTCGTTCACGTTCACAAACGAATATTACCAGCAATTAAACGGGTTGAATTTGTTACTGACAGACTTTCTTTTATTACTCTTAAGGGATGGTGGTGTGATATTGTTTTAAATGTACATGCTCCAACTGAAGATAAGGATGACGACGTAAAAGACAGTTTTTACGAAGAAGTGGAACGGATATTTGACCAAATCCCGCGATACCATATGAAAATTCTATTAGGGGATTTCAATGCGAAGGTAGGACGAGAGGATATTTTCAAACCGATTATAGGGAACCGTGTGAGACTCGTGAACTTTGCAACATCCAAAAATCTAATCGTGAAGAGTACAAAATTCCCAATTCGCGACGTTCATAAATACAATTGGACATCACCAGACGGAAAAACATATAATCAAATTGATCACGTTTTAGTAGATAGAAGGCAATCTAGCATAATTGATGTCCGGCCGTTTAGAGAGGCTGATTATGACACTGATCACTACCTGGTAGTAACGATTATACGAGAGAGATTATCGTTGAATAAAGGTAATATTCAATGTCCGAAAACGGAGAGATATAATTTAAAGAAATTAGAAGAGAGCCAGGTAAGAGAGGAATACCAGATTGAAGTTTCGAATAGATTCTCGGTTATAGAAGATTCTGAGTGCACTAATGTTGAGGATACTTGGATTGAAATTAGAGATAGCATTAAAAGTTCAGCAATAGAAAAATTGGGACATGAGGAAATATGTAGGAACAAACCATGGTTCGACGAGGAATGCATTAAACTAGTAGAGAAGAGAAAACAGGCAAAATTACGCTGGCTACAAACTCCGAATGAAAGAACTACACAAAATTTCGCAGATATCAGGCGGGAAACTTCCAAAGCTTTTACAACAAAGAAACGCGATTTTTTGAAAACTAAAATTAAGGAACTCGAAAATAATAGTAAAAAATAAAAATATTCGGGACATGTATACGGGGATCAGCGAATTTAAGAAAGGCTATCAACCTCGTGCTTGTATATTAAAGAAGCTGATGAAACAGTTCTCACTGATACGGATAGCATCTTAAACAGATGGAAAGATTTCTTTGACGAATTGCTTAACACGCAGTCAAAAGCTAATATGCGTGGAGAAAAGGAGATACACACCGCAGAACCGTATATTCCAGAACCCAACCGAATAGAAGTAGAAACCGCTATAAAGAAATAAAAAAAAAACACAACTCTCCGGGTGTAGATGAAATTCCGACTGAGTTAATTTTAGCTGGAGGCGAAAAATTGTAGAACAAGATACACAAACTCATTCTCCTTATCTGGAACAAGGAAGAATTACCACAAGAGTGGAAAGAATCAATCATTGTTCCAATTCACAAGAAAGGCGACAAAACTGACTGTAATAATTATCGAGGCATTTCTCTTCTGTCAACATCCTATAAAATCCTTTCAAATATTCTATTAGCAAGATTGCCCCCATACGCAGATGAAATTATTGAAGATTATCAGTGCGGATTTAGACGAAATCGTTCACCTATCGACCAAATATTTACAATTCGCCAAATACTCGAAAAAAGTGGGAATACAATATCCCGGTACATCAATTATTTATTGGTTTTAGAAAGGCGTACGACTCGGTTAGGAGAGAAACTTTATACAACGTTCTTACAGAACTTCTAATACCGAGAAATCTAATTAGATTAATTAAGATATGTTTAAATGAATCCCAAAGTAAAGTCCGGGTAGGAAAATTTTTGTCCACGAGCTTTCACGTCGAAAATGGCCTGAAACAAGGAGATGCGTTGTCGCCATTATTATTTAACTTTGTGCTGGAATACGCTATAAGGAAAATGAAGGATAGCAACCAGGGCCTAGAGTTGAACGGTATTCACCAGGTTATGTCATATGCTGATGATGTAAATTTAATAGGTGATGATAGGAGAACAATAGAAAGAAATGCAGAGATCTTATTAAACGCTTGCAGGGACATGGGTTTAGAAGTAAATGCAGAGAAAACTAAATACATGGAAGTGCGTCGGGACCGTAATACAGCAAATTATGGATGCGTTAAAATATTAAATAATACTTTTGATAAAGTGGATAGTTTCAAATATTTAGGATCAATATTAACAGACGAAAATCGTATTCATGAATAAATTAAATGTCGACTAAAAGTAGGGAATTCGTGTTACTATTCGGTTCAAAATCTCTTGTCGTCGCGAATTCTGTCAAGGAATTTGAAGCTTAAAATATATAAAACGACAATCATGCCTGTTGCTCTGTATGGCTGCGAAACATGGTCGTTTACTAGGAAGGAAGACTAAAAGTATTTGAGAACAAGATCCTGAGACGAATGTTCGGACTCAAGAGGAACGGGAATGGGGAATGGCGGAAACTTGATAACGAAGAACTACTTAATTTATTCAGTTTACCGAACATTGTTAGGGTCGTCAAAACTAGGAGGCTTAGGTGGGCAGGTCATGTAGCCAGAATGGAAAAAGTAGAAACGCTTTCAAAATCTTGACTGGAAGACCAATCGGAAAACGATCATTAGGAAGGCCTAGGCGCAGATGTTAGGACAATATCAAGATGGATCTCGCAGAGATAGGAATAGAAAGTAGAAACTGGATCCAAACGGCTAAGGATAGAAGTCAGTGGATAGCTTTTGTGAACGCGGCATTGAACCTCCGGGTTCCATAGGCCATAGAGTTAGTTAGTTGGTTAGTTAAAAAATAAACGTTATTTCTATATTACTATTGGATTTCTGGAAACGGAACTTTATAATGTTAGAGTCTTTTCTTACTACGTTTGAATTCCACATTTTTATGTTCTCCATTTTCGTTTCCTTCTTCTCTCCTCTTCTCTCAATCTCTCTCTCTCTGCCTCATTTCTGAATCTCTGTGTATTAGACATCCATTAGTTTCAAGTTTTCATTGTTTGTGTTTCAGTTTCTCCCTACATCAACTTAGGAATCTTGTTTCGTCTCGGTTTTGTTATTTCATTTTATCGAAACTAATACATGTGTAGTTTGAAATTAGAATTGCGCTCATGTTGTTAGCTAATTTCAGTATGAGAGAGAAGAAAGGATGAGAGAGAGGGGGTCTCTTTACCTGACACGATTATGGGATAAGAAGGTGTGTATTGGTTGGCCTAACTGCAAGGCGATAGCTGTCGCAATCTTTTTGATACGGAGTGTACCACTCGTTTGTAGACATATTGAAAAGTATTGGAAACACAGAAACTTAGACTCGATATAATTACAGTAGTAAACTACTTTCAAGTAGTGGAAAACAGAGGTTGACGTAGCTGTAAGAAAATAAAGTAACCTTTTCTTCACAAAGATATACCTACATATGTTCCCATTATAGATCTTAATTTGTTTTGTATTCTTAACTAGGGCACCATATTTAAAGAAAAACACCAATGAAAGAAAATATGCAATTCTCTATTAAAGGTCGCTTCTCTTAACGACCGATTTTCAGTAGTCCCAGGTATCCCTTAACAGAAATTTCACTGTTTATTAATGCTAGTTGTTTCATCCGAGTCTTATCAACCTTAAGGTTAAATTCATCCTTAATTGAAAGTTCTAATAGTTTATATATATTATAAGTTCTAATAGTTCCTTATTTATATGGCGAAAAATAAATTTAGGAATTTCCTTGGACTCACCCCCTAAAATGGTTCCATATGGGACAAAATTAAGCCAGGAGAAAAATTAGATCCATTGAATAATTTTAAATGGTGCCCCAAACGATCTAAAATTTTGAATGCGTTTACAATACATAGTATATGGGAAAGATGGAATAAACTCTTGTAATTTACAAACGGCTTAAGGGAATGGAAAGATATCTTGGATAATGGAACTAGAGAAAATGAACAACTTAATTTTGTATAGCATTATTATGGCAGCCATCTTGAAGTCCGCCATCTTGAATTCAGGTCAAAATTTTCGAACAGGAAGAAGGTCATGTCACATATCATTTTGAGGTGGCGTTTTCCCAGAAGAACAAATCTTGTATTATTTTCAAGCTACCAATAACCTTGTAAGAGTTATTACGTGTGAAAAACGAAATGCTTCGATGTAATGTTATTTTATTGTAGTTATGGACCACAGATTTGTAAGAATTTTGGAAGTATTTTACATAAACTGGAAACAAACTGCTAGAGCAAGTTAAATCTTTGTTTCCCCATGAACTACCAATAAGTTTTTCCATCAAGATGATTCATAGACCATTATGAGGAAAAAGAAAAAATATAACATGGAAGAAATTGAAATATCGTTATTTATGTAGTACTGTAGCTTTGGGGTAAGTTTTCAATAGGTTTTCAATCTTATATACTACACAGTTCACTTTTGTCACATCGAGGAAAAGATTATCTATGAGAATTCACTATGTGCAAAAGAAACTGTTTCTGATACTCATTTTTCGTAAAAACGATTTTGTAATCTTCTGTTAGTTTCACTCCCCTTTCTGCTGCATCGTTTATTACGGAGATGAATTTAACTATTGTCTTTCCTTGAAGATAGTCATTATCTGACCATGAAATCGGATCACACTCAAGAAACCTTTGGGTATTTTAAATCTCACGAGAAAAAATTGTTTGTTGTATCAAAATCACTGATTTCTCTTTTCGCAAGAATTTTTATGGTATTATCCTTGCGTCAAGCCTCTTTGCTGCTCCACGGTATCTCCTTATAGTTTTAATTCTTTCAACCAATTTTGTTTTTCCAATATGTTAACTTCATCATCAAAAACTCCAATGCTACGTATTCCTCCTTCAAGTACCAGAGATGCCGAGAAAATTTAGAAAGAGCCACTTCAGATAATTATCTATCTATTTGCCTATAACTGTACAAAGCTTTCAAAAATTGCAGGTCTTGTAATGATGAATGGGATACTTGATCACATTTAAATCAAGCTTGGACATATAGTCGTATCAGAAAAATTCATGCTCTCCGAAGACCCGTTTCTATTTGCTTCGTTAAACGAAAATGTTGGCGAAAGAGAAATATTTTTAAACAGTATATTGCTTTTCCCATCTACCTTGCATGGTGAATTGCTCCAGGCAAACGAAAGAAAATTCTTCGAGGAGATGTCCAAGAATGTCAGTTCTAAAAATTTACTGTGGTCTTCTCTGCGGTGTCCTGCTTCTACAAGTTTGATAGCAAAATTAAATACTTCATTTCTTACATCTGAAATTTTGTTCCTTACGTCATTATCATCATCAATTCGGGAATAAAGTTTGTACAATCTATTTTAGACCAATCGTTCTGAAAATGCTTAAATAGGGGAACGTCCGGTCCAGATGCAAACGAAACACAACACTTGTCAAATACACATTTTAAAACCAATTCATAAATGTAATGTCTACAAGGAAGGTATAGAAGATCATTTTGGAGCATCTGCTCTAGCAGAATGAAAGCACCGTTCACATGACACATATTGCAGGGAATAGTGTGAGTGACAACAAACTACCTGCACGAACGTTACCAAGTTCCTTTCTTCAAGCTAATGAACTGTAGTAGAAATAATATGTTCGTTCTCCTCTTCATGATGACAAACTGAGAACACCAATTAGCCTCTCATGAGCATCTCCTGTAATAAATATTGATAACCGGTCGATATTCTCTCTACCAGTCAAATTCGGCAGTAGTTTTCCGTCTCATTGCACAACTAACGCACTTGATGCACTACGAAATTGTTTTTGTGGTCTTATGCAACTTCGCTATGGATTTTCTCTCAGCATCGATGCATATTTATTACTAGTTCCTTTACATTATGGCCTAATGTTTCTGACGTCGCTGTCAGAATATGTATTCTCGTTCTATCAGTGGACTTGTATCGATCAAGAGCAGCAACCTGTCTTGGAGTTTTAAAATTAGTTTTTCCCCTTTTACATCTCTTGCAGGTCCGGGCGCACACAGGCACATATTTACATTTTATCTTACATACTCAACTGGGTTTTCCTCTTCATTTCTTGAAATGCTTACCTCCGTGTATTTTGGTGTAAAATTCATACAATTCATTTTCAGAAGTGCATTTTTCTTTTGCGTTCCTCTTTCTAATGAAGCCGCGCATATCCCTCTTGTTCTTTTCGAGCCAAACTCATGTCTTTACATTTAGTTGTGTAAGAGTTATTACTTGTGAAAAAGAGAAATATTTTCACAGGTAATAATTCTTAGACGACTAAGGTTATCTTTAAATAGTGCCAGATTTGTGTTTCTGGTAAAACGATATGTCACATGACCCTCGTCCTATTTGAAAATTTTGATCTAAATCCAAGATGGTGGATTTCAAGATGGCCGCTGTGACAATACTATACAACATTAGATGTGTTTCTTCCTCTAGTTCCATTATCCAGGGTATTTTTAAGTTCCCTTAAGCCGTTTCACAAGATTTTATTCCAGATTTTCCCCATATATTATGTACTGTAATCGGATTCAAAATTTTAGGTCGCTTGGGGCACCATTTAATATTATTCAATGGATCTAATTTTTCTCCTGGCTTAATTTTGTCCCATATGGAACCATTTTAGGGGGTGAGTCCAAAGAAATTAGGAAATAAAAATTAAGGACCACCCTAATATATATATAGGAAAGAGACTATATTTGACTATATTTGTGACTTCGCACCTCTTGAACTACCCGACCGATCTCGATCAAATTTTCAATTCGGGCTTGGGAGTGATTTTATCGTTTTACTTTGACGGTACAACGTAAGAGAGGGGAGGAGGGATATATATATATATATATAAATATGTATATGTATATATATATATATACAGTGGCGTATTTACGATTTTGTTTCGGGAGGGGCTTTGCTAACTTTCGGGGGGGGGGGGGCTTTGCCTAAAAATGTGAAAATTCTGCAAGATACTTCATATACTTTACTATAGTAAGTAAGATTTCGGGGGGAGGGCTTAAGCCCGGAAGCCACCCCCCTAAATACGCCACTGTATATATATATAAGTAAAACGTAATAACTCTTGAACCACGAGACGCATCTTGATCAAATTTGCCACATAAATGAAGGTCGGGGCTGAGATGGTTTTCATTATTTCCCTTTGACGATACAAGTTGAGGGAGCGAGATATACAGACACACACACACACACACACATACATATATATATATATATATATATATATATATATATATATATATATATATATATATATATATATATATATATATATATATTCAGGGTGTCCACATGAAACCTCCCTGATTACAAATATTAATTGCATGGAAACTACTAGTGCCAGAGAATAACGGTTTGTGGCATCTTGAAGAGCAATTCAAACAGTTTTTTTTGTTGGTGATTGTTAATTGCTGTTATTTGTTGCAGGTGTTCAGTAACAAAGTTTACATAAATCATTGTTATTAATAGTTTCCATTAATAATTACAGTCCTTTGAGCGAGATGTGAACTTGCAATCTGAGAATACGATTCTTGTTGACCATTGCTGGATGCTTGCTGACAAGTTTGCGGTTTCATGGAGGTGTGCTCTGTAATGATTCTCAGTGATATTTCCGCCTTTGAGACAAGTATGGTGGATCACTCCCACCATACATACCACCGTAACACGTTCTGTAGCTATGGAATCGTCCTAAACGTTGATCACGATCGAACCACTGTCCTGACCGTTTACGATTGGCATAGAGGATCCCTTTTTCATCTGAAGTGACAATCTGTGTAGGAAACTTTACCAGTTATTCTTTACATACACAGAACTGGACATCTTCAGCTGGCGATTCTTGTAGCCTTCATCAACTCATGTAGGATCCATGACTCCAGCGTATTCCCCTTACTGATTAGATAGACTCCAGAACAACAATGGTGTGCTTACTCTTCCAAGGGTGTATTCCACGGTGTTCGTAATCACCGGTGTTCACACCAATCTATAATACGCACTAAACATGAAATGTCGAGAGCGAATAACGAACAAAGAGTTATGTAAGAAAAAAGCAATAACTAATACGAAATACAATCTGTGCAAGGAAATGGATATGACATACTACCAGAACACACAATAAGGAAAGATCTGAAATATGTAATTAAACAAGCTCTAGAATGGAATTCTACAGGAAAATGGTGTAAGAAATTTTCTTATGTAATGTAAACAAAAGATTACAAATAAATTTAAAGTAAAAGCAAACTTAAAACTGCAGAAAATTGTAGAACTAAAAGCAGTACTATGCGGAGGAATTTTGTAAATGAAGTTATAAGGAGTCTCTTAGCATTCTTTCGTAGAGCAATGTAATTATTCATTATCTAGCAATGAAACTATTAATGTAAGTTAATCCTCTTCAGGTAATCGTTTTCAAATTAAATTAAGTCTGAAAGAAAAGGAAGAAGGAAGATCAACGCCAATATTATATGCTAGCGTAGGAGAAATTTTGGAGAATTGTGGGACATATGATAAGCTTCGGCTGCAAAATTACCGAGGTAAAATTTTAGTGAAGATTAATCATGAAAATAGAAGGTTAACTTGTTTTGTAAAATAGGTTTCTATACAGGTTAATGGATGTTACAAAACTTAACTTTCTTAAAACAAAGTTTAAACAGAGAATTTATCTAATCAGTCATATTGCAAGAATGTACAACTACAAAAATAATAAATACATCTTCTAATTAGTTACGCGCCCGCCTTTGGTGCATTAGATTCCCAGTTTGATTCCCGGAAAGAGATCATCGAATATATTACAGTGGTTGAAATTCCAATCTACATTCTATATCTTGTCCTATACAATCTCATAATCAATCAGTTAACCAAACTATTTTTTATTGTTATTTGCATTTGTTTGTTTATTTGCTATTAGTTAAGTGGAAAAGAAGAAGGAAAACTTACTGTTCTTATTTATACTTGTTTCTCGCACAGGGAGAATATTTGAACCTCCTTCCCCCCTGAGGATAGGATTTCAATGAAAATGTAGTTGTAAAATCTTATAACATACTCTTTCTCTCTCTTTTTTTTCATAAATTTTGAATTCCTCTGCTCTCTTAGGACACGACTTTTAACCAAAGTGACATGATAAAAACCCTTGAAATTGGTACTTCCAAGAATGTTTAAAACGGGAAGTCGTTTTCTGTGATTTGATAACAAACAACATTGATTCGAACATAGCAAAACCATATTAAGAATTGTCACTTTCCCCCTCTTTCAAATCGGAATTTCGGAAAATGCTGATTCATGTATCCGTTTATTTGTATTGAGGAGATCTTCCTAGCTTGTGGGGTTTGTGAGACACTACATTTCTCAAATTAATTCTGAACCTTCTACTCCTTTACGATATGCCAATTAATCAAAGTGATGATTGAAACCCAGTCGTGGTAGGTATTAAGTATGATCCAAAGTTCATTTCGAAGTTTATTCATTTTCCCATGATGCAACCACAAACAACAGCCAATGTCGCTTTCAGTGTGGAGACAAAAAGTATAGAAAATGACCTCTTCCTCTTCAAACGAAAATTTTCAAAACGCTGAAATAAGTATTCTGTTATTCTTAATTAAGAGTTTTTGTAATGGCACTTTGTAAATAAAAAAGGGGAAATTTCAATATTAGTAGTCCTTTTCCCCTCTTAGAAGCAGAATTTCGAAAACGATGAAATGTATTCCATTACTTTTTGAGAGAATATTTTCCCAATTTCACATATTCAAATATAAGTGAATCACACTGGACTTTCTCAACAAAGAAAGGGAAATTGGATATTAAAGAAATGACTCCCTCTTTCCCCTTGATATCCGAATTTTCGAAAACACCGAAACAAGTAGTACATTATTTTTATTTAAGAGTTTATATACCAAATTTTCTGTTTCCAATTCAAACGAATCCCAATATCTGACATTTTGTCAGTAAATAAAAGGAAATTTCAATATTACAGAATTTGTCCCCTTGCAGCGATCTACAAGAAGTTAGCCGTCGAACATCATTACACACGTTTTAATTTATATAAGTTCAGAGTTTTTGCCTATACTGTCCGGGAAATCCAATGGTCATCCATATTATATCCAATACCTTTATTTCATTTTCGTGCTTATTTCCGGCGGAAAATCGATGTCCAATGTTTATTTTACAGACATCCAATTGACATAATGCTCATTACCATCCAGTGGACCTTCAGTATCGGTACGTTCTGGTGTGACATCCAGTGGATGTCCATGAGACATTCTTATGCTTTGTGTTTATTTTTATTAGGTAAAGCTACAATGATTGGATAGAGTTTTATGCCAATTGTTTGAAATTTATGGTATACTTACTGTTAGAAGGTAGAAAATTTTAATGTACCGAGCCATTTGATTAAACCGATAATTTTTAACAACGTAAACTAAATAATAACACCTGTAATAAAAGAAACAGAAAAGGTGTTCACCCTACTTGTTCACAATAACAATTCTAACAACATGCATCAATAGTTAAGTAAAAGTAAAGGGCAATATGCACCATGAGGGAGTTACGGCAGGACTTCACGCTTCCAGTATGATTACATAGGGGATTGAATGTGGTCGGCATCACACTCTCGGACCCGTAACTCCTAGATTCTCCCAGATACCTATTCGACAGAGGCTTGGTAAACCACTGAAGCGCATTTGGACGAGGAAAAGCGAGAGGACAAATCCCACTTTTACTGAAGATCGAACACGAGCAGTCCTATTCGTAGCTAGATGCCTTATTGACTACACCATCACGGTTAAGGATCAACAGTCAACTAGGTAAATGTGGAATGTAATGTATATCACCTCTTCCAACTTGAATTACAGTGCGGCTCATCTTTTAAGATTGTTTCTTTCTTCAGTGTTTTTGCTAGCTTTGTGGGTCGCGTATACTGGACTTTTATCGTCATTTTTGTAAAAAGATGATAAAATATTCGGTACACTTTGCAACTACCTCTAACGTAGACACACATTTCTCATCTTTCGTTTGCGTACGTAAATACTGAAATGTAGAGATGGGAGCTGAAATCCCGTCTCTTATGGCCTCGGTGCTGGAAAGGAACGTTAACTCCAACAAATCAATCAATGAGTCGGAATTTACGAACTGGTATATTCAAAGCACCTAGTAAATTATATTTTATTTGTATTTTTTCATTAACTTTCAATTTCAAACTTTCTAACCTTCGTTATGCTACATATTTTATTATTAAACGTGCAGTCTTCACTTCGAAGCCTACAGCTTGCAGCGTAGAGATTCAAGCATAACTGATTTCACGAAAAGAAATCAAATCCTATGTTTAGTGTCTCAACATAATGCCCTGTAGGTAAAGGAGATCAATGTTAAAATTTTGCAGTGAAGATTGAGAACGAGACAGAGGAACCCAAGGGAAACTCACAGACAAACTTCAGAAAGACACATGATTATGAACTCAAATTGAAACCTGAACTACTTCGCACCACTAGCAAATTCAAACCCGGATAGGTTCAATGACCACTTAAATAGTATATTCCGTCCTTAATAAGTTTTGCATAAAACTGTAATCCAAAAGTCAATCATTATTTAGAAGATTATGAAAACAGATACGTTTTGCTAAGGAGAAGGAAAATGAACTATAAATAGTGTATTAACTATAAATAGTGAATATATATATATATTCTATGATGTTATGCAGGAATAATAAACTGAAAAAATGGAAAAAAGGAAGGAAAGAAAAGGAAATTTTACCATTGCCGCAAAATGTGTTTTTTTCACGTTCAAGACAAAATCCTTTTCGTTTCATAACTTCAGCCATTTTGGATTTACTGCAGTTTGAAAACATAAAGTTTGTATTATGATCTCCCCAGAGAGTGTAAGGCATCATGATAAAAGGCGTCTTATAATAGCAAGGCTCTCCAACCTCTTCGTGATCATGGTCACTGCCAAAACTGTGCCCTAACTCGTGGAGTATGTTAATAATGGCCATTGGGATAGGAACCGTATCTGTAGTGCTAAGCTTTGTGGACACAAACAAAGTGTTGAAGTAGAATATCTGGAGATTGTTTTCATCATCATACATGTAAACTGGATTTTGGCATATTCCACCTGGGGGCTCGTCAGCAATAAAGCTCATCCAGGAAGCTCCTACAGTTCCATCACTGAATGTTCTATGAGTGAATCCAAATGTGAGACAAGCATGGTTGTTCATGTACCATATTTGTGAAAACCTCTTCAAATAATCACTTGAAGACATACCACTGAATCTGAGAAAGGGCAAGTCAATTGCATGGATCATGATGATTTTAATATAGAAACCAATATTATCGGGTTTACCATTATTATTAAAATCAGTTAATCGAAACAAGAAATTGACTTCACTAAGAAGCAGCAGCATTTCTCTGAGAGTCACTCGAATGTCATCTCCACCAACTTCCTTGAAGAATGAGTAATCAGCCACCAAAATCATTGAACACAGCAACGAAGATTGCCCCCTGGAAGAAGGGAAACAATTATAATGAATTCTGGATAAAATAGATTAGTGTTCGTAACGAGAGGAGACTGACTAAGGAGAAAGTACAAACTAAGTTTTGTCCAGTAAACTACACAATATACCTGATACACCTAAAAGATTTGATAGCTATTAATTAATATATTAGGTTCATTTTAGAATCTATAAGGATGAAAGGATATTTGGAACTTCATGAGGTTTACTTACAATGAGATACAGATATACTTCTTTAACATCAATTCTTAATTAGTTCTGAAGCCAAGTACGTTAAACATTTGGCTCAGGGGCATCATTTAAAAGGGATAGTGATAGGTGGTCTCCTCATATACATATATAATTGTGTAATCAATAGTATAGAATTCATTGATTGTGAACTCATTTTATTCAATAGTAATGGAAAACATGAAACTAAGCGTGTCGGCGGAGAAACTATGCTTCCCCTAATCAAACTCTAAAATGACGCTATTGATTTAGCTATAGGAAAAACAAAATTATAGAATAAGATAATAAAAAGTAATGCTTGTATATGGAAATTGTGAAACCAGATTTTTCAAATGCTTCCGTTGTTTCTGTCGAGGTTACTACCTTTTAGAATGGGTTTGGAGCAAAATTAATGAAAAATAATGTTGAAAACAATAATTTTAATGTACGAATCGTTTTCAGTTTCTAAAAAATGTCATTTTGCATTACATATAACATCACCAAACTGACTTCATCCTACAAGCTAGTAGTAAAAGCTTTCAAAGTTTCTTTTTCCTCTAAGAAATTTGTTTTCTCACTTTATGTAATTTGTTTGTCATTAGTAATACATTAAAGTTGTAGCCAAGTTGTTAAGTTACTACGATATTATTAGTTTATTATCTTCCCATTATTCGAAAACATTACAAAGTACGATTTAGCCTAATCTAGTACTTTATTGCTTGTGTTCTAGTAAAACTATATAACATCCCAATAAATTAATGGACCATTATGCTTAGTGATTAAACACGCAGATTCCAGATTTCGAACTCTGGTCACACACGTGAAATTTGATGGTCAAAATTCTTGCATGCTAGTTTCCTTGGAAAATGTTCATTGTCTTTTTACTTTTTCATTCCATTCATTATTTCATTCAGTGGCGTATTTACGATTTTGTTTCGGGCGGGATTTGCCTGGAAATGTAAAAATTCTGCAAGAAATTTCATTTACTTTACTATAGTAAGATTTCGGGGGGAGGGTTAAGCCCGGAAACCCTCCCCTTAAATACGCCACTAATTTCATTATAATCCATTTTCCATTATCGTTCGTTTCAGTTATTTTAAGGGATTATAACCACCAAATATTAATCTCAATTTAATATTTAATGTATCTTCTTAAAAAATTCCTTCAAGGTTTTCAATCACTACATATGAAACTTCAAGTCTTAACTGTTAAAAGAAAGAAAAAAAGAGGTTACGCGCAAATGTTGAATAAATCATGAGACCACATCCATCTTTATTTCTTGTTGCTGCAAGATAAGTGTTGCTCCATTATAAAGACATGAAGAAGACGAGATTTTTCTCGAGCGAGATCATTACTTGAAGCAAATGGGATGATTTCTTCAACGTATGACAGGTGTAAGAAACGAGCGGGGACATAGCCGGGCAGAGCAGAATTCACAATGGAGAACGTAAGAGTACTCGTGAAGGGAGCGTGGGGGCCACTTTACGTTTGTCGCGGGAAGAATCAAATGATTCACAAACTCTGCGGAACCATCGCGAATTTTCCCTCTTTCGCTATATGAACGACGCAGTGACTTTGTGTCGATCAATATTCTCATCGCTTGGGTCGGGTGTGAGGGGGCTTCGGATGAATACCATGCTTCTTGTTAAATAGGGACAATTTGAGAATGGAAGAGAGAAAACTCAATCGGATACGAAGGTATCGCAAGGGAACTCTTTACTAGATCGGCGTTTTCCCGTACTAGCGATATTCCTGTACACAAGAGATAGCAATACTCATACGTCTGATTCACTTGAAGTTTCATATAAGAATTCCCGTTAATGAGAAGCAACACGTACTAAATATTTATTCTATATTTTAAAGAACAGTAATCTCTTATAATCACGAATCTCAAAGAAAAATATAAAGAAAATAGACATAAAACATATCCTGATCTTATATGGTATCTTCCGTATTCACATGAGCATGCACAATCCACAGTATGAATAACAGAATTTATATTTATTTAATAAAATAATGTAATTTAAAAACTGAAACAGATACTGTAAAAGTTGAACGATGGTTTGCAGGCCTCAAACGCACCTTACGAGATAAGTGACAACGTACAAGTGTGAACAATGTAAAGAAACTGTTTATAATATCAAGCAATCAGAAATGAACTATATGTTGTATCGCATCAGGAGGATTTACTAAATAGAACCGAATATTTTAAATGTAGTTTTCGTCACAGTATTTACTAGTATTTTCTTTGTAGTTTTATGTTTATTACAGGGGTAAAAGTGAGGGGGAACGTGGGAGGACGGCGTCCCCCACCTCCAAAAAATATGTACGACGTCTCCCCAGTTCCTAAAAGATTACAATGGGCAAATATAAACAGGGGAACGGCGTGACGTCATACCGATACATACTCTCCCATTTTTACCTCTGGTTTATTATACTAATATTTCTGATTAGTATTTTTCCTTCTTTTTCTTCGTTTTGATGTGTTTGGTTATTGACACTTTCAAAGTAATATTTAACATTTACAAGTCTGAATGTAGATTAACGCAAATAGTGCGAGCTTTCGATAAATTAAAGAGATAAAAGTACAATGAATATATTCATTTTTGCAACATAAACTTTATTTTTTTATTATTTTTTGGCTGCCTTAATCGGTAATTTATTTTGCCACAACTGTCGGTTTTTAGTCTTCAAGCCGCACTTTTCTGTCTTAATATCGTTCAGCAACTAGTGTTGTTTACGAGACGAGAAATTTATCGTTTCGTCTCGGAAACGAGAGTCGAGTTGAGAAGTACTATTTAAAATTTCGAGACGAGACAAAAAAACATGGCATTCTCATCTCAATTTCGAGACGAGACAAAAATTTGCACGAGTCTCGTGGGTAACATTAATTCACCAAGATCTTAGAACTTAGATTGTTCAGCATAGTATGACTATTATTAATACATAGAATGTGATTGTGAAAACATAATGAAGAACATATATTAACGTTTAAAGACGCAAGTCATTACACAATATACTTCAATAATAAATATGGCTTGAATGTTATACCCCACCTTTTGTGGACCTCTCGCCACGCAGAAGGATTCTAACAACTTTTAGAGGAACTTAAGAACAAAATCGAAGCATAAATTTTGCACATAAGTTTACAAAACAGAAAACTTTCGAGACGAGACGGGAAAAGCTTTTCCACAATCGAGAAAAGACGAGAAAGAATTATTCCAGGATTGAGACGAGACTTCATCAAAATTTATGAGATGAGCAACACTACCATCAACTGTGGCCTATTTCGATCCCTCCGTCTTTTTCCTTACACCGTAGAGTGTATTACGTCACCCAGAACACACTTGCTTTTCAGGCTATATCCCAACCAGTTTTCTCTTCCTTTTCCTAATTGCACCTAACATTTTCTTTTCTTTAATATTTTTACAACTAACTGGTTCATATTAGCTTTGCTTTCTTAAATAACTTGAACTAAAAAAACAAATCACTAAACAAAACTAACTAACTAACATTATGGCTTGGGGAACCCGCAGGTTCAATGCTGCGTTCACAAAAGTTCTCCACTGACTTCTATCATTTGCCAAATGGATCCAGTTTCTATTTTGTATTCTTATTTCTGTGAGATTCATCTTAATATTGCCCTCCCATCTGCGCCTAGGTCTTCCTAATGGTCGTTTTCCGATTGGTCTTACCGCTAACACTTTGAAAGCGTTCCTACTTTCTTCCATCCTGGCAACATGAACTGCCCATCTGAGCCTCTTAGATTTGATGACCCTAACAATGTTTGGTAAAGCGTATAAATTATGTAGTTCCTTGTTATGAAGTTTCCGCCATTCCCGTTCCTCTTGGGTCCGAATACTCGTCTCAGGATCTTGTTTTCAAATACTTTCAGTCTATGTTCTTCCTTCCGAGTAAGCGACCATGTTACTCAACCATACAGACCTACAGACATGATTATCGTTTTATATATTTTAAGCTTCAAACTCCTCGACAGAATTCACCACAAGAAGAGATTTTGTACTGAATAATAACTCGAATTCCCTGCTTTTAGTCGACATTTAATTTCTTCGTGAATATGTTTTTCGTCTGTTAATATTAATCCTAAATATTTGAAAGTATCCACTTTATCAAAAGTATTATTTGATATTTTAACGCATCCATAATTAGCCGCATTACGATCCACGAACTCCTATGTATTTTGTTTCCTCTGCATTTACTTCTAAACCCATCTCCCTGAAGCGTTTAATAAGACCTCTGTATGTCTTTCTATTGTTCTCCTTTCACCCCCTATTAAATTTACATCATCAGTATACTCCATAAAATGGTGAATAACATTCAACTCTAGACCTTGGTTGTTTCTCTTTGATTTTCCTTATAGCGTATTCCAGGTCAAAGTTGAATAACAATGGTGAAAACGCATCTCCTTGTTTCAGGCTACTTTCGACGTGAAAGCTCTGGACAGAAATTTTCCTACCCGGACTTTACTTTGGGATTCATCTAAACATGTCTTAATTGATCTAATTAGCTTTTTCAGTTTTTCAAATTCTGTAACAACGTTTCTCTCCTAACCGAGTCGTAAGCCTTTCGAAAATCAATTAATAATTGATTTGCCGGGATATTATATTGCCATTTTTTCGAGTTTAATGGCAAATATTTAGTCGATAGTTGATCGATTTTGTTTAAATCCGCACTGATATTCTTCAATAATTTCATCTGTGTAAGGAGTCAATCTTGCTAATAGAATTTTTGAAAGGATTTTATAGGATGTTGACAGAAATGCCTCGATAATTTATTACAATCAATTTTGTCGCCTTTCCTGTGAATTGGAACAATGATTGATTCTTTCCACTCTTGTGACACTTCTTCCTTGTTCCAGATAAGGAGAATAATTTGTGTATCTTCTTACGCAACTTTTCACCTTCAACTAAAATTAACTCAGCCGGAATTTCGCCTACACACGGAGATTTGTGTTTTTTTTAATTTCTTTATAGCAACTTCTATTCGATTAGGTTCAGGAATATACGGTTCTGCGGTGTGCATTTCTCTTTCTCCCCAAACGTTAGCTTTTGGCTGCGTGTTAAGCAATTCGCCAAATAAATCTTTCCGCCTATTAAGATGCTATCTGTATTAGTGAGAACTGTTCCGTCGGTTTTCTTTGATATATGAGCACGCGGTTGATAGTCTTTCTTAAATTCGTTGATCCCCTTATACATGTCTCGAATATTTTTGTTTTTACAATTATCTTCAAGTTTCTTAATTTTAGGTTTCAAACAATCGCGTTTCTTTGTTTTAAAAGTTTTGGAAGTTTCCCGCCTGATGTCTACGAAATTCTGTGTAGTTATTTCATTTGGATTTTGTAGCCAACTTAATTTTGCCTGTTTTCTCTTCTCTGATAGTTTAATGCATTCCTGATCGAACCAGGGTTTGTTTCTACGTATTTCCGCGTGTCCTAGTTTTTCTTTTGCTAAAACTTTAATGCAATCTCTGATTTTAATCCAAGTATCCTGAACACCAGTGCACTCCGAATCTTCTAAAGCCGAGAATTTATTCGAAACTTCAATCTGGTATCCCTCTTTTACCCGACTCTCTTCTAATTTCTTTAAAGATATTGAATGCGCGTTTTCAGATATTGAGTACTTCCTTTATTCAACGATAATATCTCTCTTGTTATCGCTGCTACCAGGTAGTTATCAGTGTCACAATCAGGGGCGGATCCAGGACGGACTTCTAGGGGCTGTAATACTGCTTCTTAGAGCTACTTTTAAGAGCTCCAAACTATGGAATGGGTTTTATTTATATATATAAAATAAGAAATTTTTCTCTTCTGGGGAAAGGGCGATCGCTCCCCCCCTGGATCCGCCCCTGGTCACAATCAGCCACTCTGAATGAACGAACATCAATAATGCTAGATTGTCTTCTTCATCTACTGAAACGTGATCAATTTGAGGTCTAGGTGTATTTATGCCGACACAAAGAAACACAGGAGATACAGAGGAAAGAAGGATATAGAATCATGTGAAGATAGCAATGCAAAAGGTACACTGACACAGAAAGATCTTCAAAATGATTAAAGTAATTAAATGATATTTACACAGCAGTATAGTAAACATACATTGTATCCACAGACATGCTCAATAGCATAATGCAGTGTTGCCAACTGAGCACAAAATGAAGTTTTCTTAAATGGCACGGAACACAAATTATAACATCTAGAAAATCTAATTAGAGGTAGAACCATACCTGTGACGTCGTGATGTACAGTATTGCCAACGTTTGAAGATAGGCCTATATGAATTTCTATATGAATATCGGATGTAGAAGAGAACATACAGTACATGATTCTAACTAGTTAAAACCAATATATGAGACCACAAACAATAATATAATCACTGAAGCATGAAAATAAGGGACGAAGCACAGTGTCGAAGCAGGTTTGTCCACGTGGAAAATCAGAATAGTATCAAACACAACACACAAAACTGAAATGATGCATGCTCTTGGATAGACAATTGATTAGCAGGCTCATGTTTCTGATGCACGTAATATTGTGTCATCTCACACATTATTGGTAGTCAATTTTTCAGTGTTGCTGTTGATAATGCGTTTCGCGGTCTATTGGTAATGTATGTACTCTTCTACATCCGAAATTCATATAGGAATTCGTATAGGCCTATCTTCAAATGTTGGCAACACGGTATATCATAACTTCACAGGTATGGTTTTAATCATAATTAGATTTTCTACATGCTATAATATGTGTTCCGTTCCATTTAACAAAACTTCATTTTGTGCTCAGTTTTCAACACTGCATTACATATGATGTTATTGAGCATGTCTGTGGGTACGATGTTTGCTTACTATACTGTTGTGTAATACCAACTAGATTACTTTAATCATTTTGAAGTTCTTTCTGTGTCAGTGTATCTTTTGCATTGCTATCTTCACATGATTCTAGATTCTTCTTTCCTCTGTATCTCCTGTGTTTTTGGGTGTCGGCCCGTAAAACTTTGGATTTCTCATTTTTCTTCACTCCTCTATCGATTGCACATTGTTTGATTGGACAATGCTACTATCAATATAAGATGTCTCCTTGTAAGTCTAGTGCTGACCTCTGATCGTTTCTCACTATTCCACAACTTAGCGCTTGCTTCTGCTGTATGCTGTACGCTTTAGAACCGATTTTCACAAACTGTCTGTGGCTCCCTCCTCTTATACTTTGATCTTGCATATCTGGGTAACTACACATCAGCATGTGATGAGACCAACTGTGAAACACTCCTTAGGTCCTACTGAATCGATTGATACCTTAATTGTCCCTCTTAGACAATTTCTGACAAAACCCGCCCTTACACTTTAATCTTAAATATGCCGGCAACTAATCATCAGCAAATGACGAGCCCAACTGTGAAACACTCCTTAGGTCCTGCTGAATCGATTGACACCTTAATTGCCCCTCTCAGACAATTTCCGACATAACCCGCTCTTACACTTTAATCTTAAATATGTCGGCAACTACGCATCAGCAAGTGATGAGACCAATTTTAAAACACCCCTTAGACCCTACTGAACCGATTGACACCTTAATTGTACCTCTCAGACAATTTCAGACCTAGTGATGGGTAAATTCCCGGGAAAATATTGTTCGAGAGTATTCCCAGGGAAAATTCCCGGGAAGATTCCCAATAATGAGAATATTCCTGGAATTTATGTACAAACAAACAAAAATTGAATTCTATTACTATATTATGGTTTCAAAGGTAAATTCGTTTCTTATCATTGTATATATTATAAGTGTTATGTCCAGAGGATTCTTTAAAATGTATATTCTGAACGGTATTATGTTATTTTATTAATATTTTATTATATTTAGAGAGAACGCATAAATGTATATTTACTTACAATATGTTCTATGCAAGTAAATATGTGGAAAAATGGTATAGTAAGTGCATATACTTTTACACCGCTAAATAGTTTAAATTTATATGTAAGTGGATTTTCTAAACTTGTCTCTACTACTGATATTATAAACATATTAAATTTTTAAATGTTATAAACAAATTACGTTGGGTAACTGTCAGAAGACACATGTCTCACCATGTCAGAAGACACATTTGCGCGTGCATATTTATGTTCACAATATTTGCAAGTTACTGACTTAGTTTATAATTTTGCACGTAACATTGCCATACACGACCTTTCTTCCTACCTATTTCTTGAAATTTCATGTGTTAATTCACATGTAAGAGAAGTCCTAGCACTTCTTCAGAAATTCGAGTCAGAGACAGGAGACACACCGGCGTCTATTACTAATGGTGGTTCGGGGTGTATTAATAATATTTCATATCTATTTCTACATAATTTCTACATTACTTTAAAAACTGGTTTCTTTTCATTATTTGTAAACTAGCAGCGTTCACCCCGCTTCGCTGGGGTCACCCCGGAACGCAATAAACTTTGTTACTTAGATAATTTTTACTTTTTCGCTTTCAAGTGATATGATAAAAACCATAGAAGATTGCAGTAAATGTTAACATTATATCGCCTGTCATTTATGTTAACCCGCCGAGTGACACGGTCATGTGGGTTGCATATAAATACGGTTAGATTTAGCTATGATGAGCTAACAAAGGATTTCTACGTTATGGACACTTGAATGGTCAATTATCTCAAGACACTGGTAATTGAAAATTAAAGTGATATGATAAAAACCATCTAGGGTCCAAATCTTAATAACCCCCCAAAAATGAAAGAAATTGGTTCAGCCGTATTAGCGTGATGAGCTAACAAAGGATTTGTACGTTCTCTTTTATATATATAGATTAGTACTTTGCTACTTTTTAGTGCAAATGGAAATGGAACTTAAAATATCATATTATTAGTTATATAAAGTACTGTCAACGAATTTTATTTTTTTAACCTCCAAATTATTTAAAACCTAGAAGTAAATAATAATAAATGAAAATAAAGCAATTAGTCACATGGTTCTTATAATTTGGAAGATAAAGTAAATAAATGGAAATAAATTCCTTCCCGGGAATTTATGTGCCAGGGAAAAAACCCAGGAATATACACATTTTTATTTTCCTTCCCACCGGGAATACCGCCCTTACACTTTAATCTTAAATATGTCGGCAACTACCCATCAGCAAGTGATGCAACCAACTTTAAAACACTCCTTAGACCCTACTGAATCGATTGACACCTTAATTGTCCCTCTGAGACAATTTCCAACATAACCCGTCTGCTACCGATTATTATTAATAGAACAACATTTTGGTGTTAAACTTCATTATATCATACAAATAATGCATTTCGTTTTATGTGAAATGAAAATGATTGCAGATTAAAACTGGGATTACTCAAGAAGTAGTATCCAAAGCTAATTTAACTCCTTACCGCATGCCCTGCCATATATGGCACATACTCTTTTTTCACTTTAGCTTTTTTGTGATTTATCAAAGGCATCAAATGCCTGTTTTGTCTGTTGTGTGAAATATTGACGTGTATGAATAAGAGATTTTGGTGTCATCTGGCATGTCCTTTGTGAGTCGTAAGTGTGTCATATATGGCACTTACTTATTTCCCGTCGGAATTAAGTGAAAAATCTAAATTCAAGTTCTAATTCATTTTTCAAGTTCCCATATGAGGATTTCCAATACTGATTAGTTTTTTCGCTAAAAGAAAAAAAAAATCATGCAGAAAGGGGTTAAGTAACATTTGATTTTTCTGATTGATTCTTAGTAAAATAATTGTTCCACATATAATTTTAAAATGATACTGATTAGTGTTTCGTTTCTTTTTCTTTAATTGTCGTTATGATTTATTGCAATCTTTGTTTTATCCCTTGATATATAAATTGTTCTTTCTAATCTTCGAACAACTCCTCCCGAATGAAAAGAACATCCTTATGTAGTACTGTAACTTGTAATAGCTCAGATATATATATATATATATATATATATATATATATATACAGTGGAGTCTCGTTAATTCGAACTTGGATAATTCGAACAGAAGTCCATTCCCCTTGAAAACTGTATTGAAAACAATAGTAAAAAATCGTGGATAAATCGAACTTATGAACCCATGTTTTGGATAATTCGAAGTAAATACAGTTGAAATTTTTTTAATGTTGGACAGATGTAAACAGAGAAATACAGTTTTAACGTGTTTTCAGTTATCCAGATGCAGCCATAGGGAAGAGTAATACAAAAGATAAATAGAAAATCTATGTAATGATAAAGATGAAGGTAAGTTGGGGAAGAAGTAAAGATAGAGAACGTGTGCCAGTCTCATCTTGTTTCAGAATTGGTTGAAAATTTAAGATGAATTATTGATAAAGTCAACCAAATGTTATTAATATCGTATTCCACGCAATACATGAAATTCAAGATTTGTTGACCGTACAAAAACAATCAAATTTAAGCAAATGAGGTTTACGACTTCTTAAAACAGGAGAACAGAATATTTAAATTGTTACTGGCGTTTAATTGTTTGGGCTATTTAATGTATGTTGTAGTGTACGTAAATACATTTTCCATTGTACACGTAGTTTGAATTATGTGGAGTCAATGTCGTTTGTTAGTTTGCGGTATTCGATCACGCAAATAATAAGCTGCTTTAAAGGTAAAGTCTATACCATATGAATATGTTTCTGATGCACAGTACTTTGGTTTGTTTGTTGTTATATATGTGAAAATGAATGTTGTTGGATAGTTCGAATTTTGGATAATTCGAAGTTTTTTCGTGTCCCCTTGGACTTCGAATTAAAAAGACTCCACTGTATATATATATTCTATCCTGAAATAATAACTAAAGTGTCAAATTTGAAAATGCCCTATTTCGTCGTTATTTGAGTAAATATAAGAAATTATTGTGAAAAGGAATATAATAAAATGAAATATTAAAATAAATGTGTAAAATGAATGATGTTAATGAATTTGTAATATAAGGGCAGTTCAAAAAGTAATGCGACTATATTGTATGTACGTATGTCATAGAAAGTAATGTACAGGATTCTCCCCTAAATTCTAAATGATTTGATTCCCATTGGTTCAGGAGCGGGATACAACGACAACGTTGTATATTTTATATATTCCTTCGTAATCAGAGCAGCAGTGCTCGAGCATTTTGTAGAAGAAGAATATATAATGTAAGCAATATCTGTTGATTGATCTAGATATATTTCTGTTTGTAAGTTGCTATAATGACGGGAGATGTTTTTATAATAAGTGTGTGAGTCTCCATGACAGTTAAAATGAATGAGTTTAAACTGTGATGTAAAATCAGTCATTTGTCATTACATATAGTGATTTAGAGTCTGAGATTAGTTTATATTTCTTGAAGTTATCGCTAACATGTCTAATAGTTAAAATATATGTGCAAACTGAGACAGAGTATGGTTATAAGTTAGATCCGATGAGTAAAAGGGATTATGTACGATGAGAATGTTTTTACCCTCGAAGTCGGACACTATTCATGAAGAGTGACGCGGAACATGGTCATAGTCTAAACGTCACTCTACAGATGTCTACTTTCCGGCCGTTTAAACAGAAAAACATCTCGACATAGCTGTGTAGACTTTCTTATTGATCATCACTGTATTGCGAGTGGTGATAGTAATTAGTAGAGCAACCCACATTATGCTTTATATTTTGCTTAATTATGCTTTATATTTTTCCAAATTATGCTTTATTGTTAATTTCAATCATTGTTTAACATAAATCGTGTATAATGTATAATATTTACTATACGTTAAATATTCTAAATATCTTGATCTATTGATTAATATTTTATGCAACCAGTTTCTTTCATATTTAATGAACTTTCTACTTACTGCACTTATAAAGAGATATGCTTTACTCGAGTCAGTCTTTTTATCACTTGTGTGTCCGTTAGAGGTGCATATATGCAAAAAGGGAAAGTAGAAGATGCCACCAAAAGTACTCAAGTTCAAGAGGTACACATCTGGAGTTCTTGTGCACTTTCTGTACATTTCGAATCACAATACCTAACTGTGCAGTTACATTTAGAATAAAACTATTGTTTATTCATTGTTGGCGGAAAGTTTTCTTCTTGTTTTCCTTTTTTCTTTTCCCCACTTCAAAGGCTTACACCGAAAAGTTTACAGAAATAAAAAATAAGCATTTCATTGTTGCATTGTTATGTTCACAAAGGTTTTGCACTGTAAATATTGGTTAAAAATATTAATACAGTATGTTAAACTTGCAGTTAAATAGAATTTTCCAAGAATTGTGCTATATATTTTAAATTATGCTTTATTTTTCAAAATTATGCTTTATTATTGTTTTAAAATTAGTTCCTTCTGGACCCTTAGACAACCACAACCATGTTGAACTTACCAACCATATGTGTAAATTGCTGTTATGCTTTTGGGTTGCCCTAGTGATTAAAATAACGTAAGTAAAAGGCTAATAGTCACCGGAAGAAACAAACCACATCACTAGGAAGTACTTTCGAAGGACATCGTCTTCATCTTCAGCTTATCCGTAATTCCTTTGCTATGGTTTAAATCCTTTCCGAAGTGTTCCTAGGCTGAAGATGAAGACGATGTTCTTTGAAAGTATTTCCTAGTGATGTGGTTTGTTTCTTGCAGTGACTATTAGCCTTTTACTTATGTTATTTCTTATTGATCGTCTGACCACGTGAGACAAATTCGTCACGTTGCATCCCGAACTTGCCAAAAAAAGAAAGAAAAAAAGAAAGAAAATATAATCAGTAGAACGTTTACCCGGAATCAGACTTGTTTGTCTCTTTTATGTGTCGTGGATGCAGGTGATTTCCAATGAGACGACATTACCTTGGTTTTAAGGTCATACCTGTAAGTCTATGATTTGTCCTCTACTGTGATGATACTATCCAGGAATGTTGGATTGTTTGTTGCTGTCCTCCACTTTCTTGTTGATAGTCACACAAATCTCCTTCTGGTCCGAATTCTTGGCACAAATTTTGCCTATACACGCCATATCCTTACATCTTCGTATAAGATTTGATGGCATAAGCCCATGGAAATGTTTAGTTATCAGCAATTTCACGGACAGTCAGTCAACGATCGAATCTCTCAAATGCACTGATCTGTCAGTTTTCTCTTCATACCGACTTACGGACGGACAACCAGAAGGATGATCCTCCATGGAGATTCTTGGAACTCGGAAATGTGCAAACGACTGACGGGTTGTCGCGCTAATCAATGATGCATCACAGAATACTACTTCTCTATAGCCATTTTTCTAATTTATAAACAAAACACAAACTTGTTGATCCTTTGGACCACCTATTTCATAATGTGGCACGAATTACACAACGTACCGAACGCGATCACGTTTGACTTAAATCTGCTAGGGTTCAGTTGAGTAGTAACACAGTGATACCATCATAAGATACCTGCAGTGACTATACATACCTGCAGTGACTATTCGGAGCTACGAACAACGAACAATATTTTTTAAGAAAATAAGAAGGATTAAATAAACTGCCCTTTTATTTATATCCCATATTCTTCGCAGTTTTCTGAAATCTTATTGATTTTGTTTTCACATTTCAGAACAAACACCACGTTATCTGCGAACCGTACACACCTAATTCTTATATCTCCTACCGAAATGCCGTGTAAGGCCGCAGGGTTCAGTACGCTCTGGAGTGTGGGGTCACTGGCTCGATTCCATCTTTCTCCAAGTGGGCCTTGCGGTGGACAAACACCGTATGCAATGTGCCTATTGACGGTAGGATCCCACGGATTTCTCCATGACGAAAATTTACCCTCCTGTAGAAGAAATTTCTAATCCCTGACAGGGATAAATTTTCTCCCTCTAAGGGAACATCAAAAAAGACTGAAACGCGTCTTTAATTAACATGTCTCTACTTTTCAGGGATTTCGTTGAGTTGAGTTTGGATTGAGTTTAGCGTCTCTTTCAGCGATGATACGTGAGACATGGATTTACTGATTAACGTGGAATCTGAACCACATGAGCTCCCACCGGGATCTCCCGTGCCAAAGATGAAAAATCTAAATATCAAATTCCATGTCTCTAACTTTAACGAATTCCGAAATATGGTCATCCAATTATAACAATTGTAACCCTACTCTTTTCTTCCACCTTTTTTCTTCCCTTCTAGGATAAATATCGAAAAACGGTGAAGCACGTGTCTAATTATTTTTAAATACAGAATTTCATGTCTCTAACCATAATAAATTCGGAGATATGGATATATTATAATAATTGTAATTTCCGCCCCCAACTATCCCAAAAAAATTCCTTACTGGGATTTTACATCACATATCCTATGCTTTGTCCAAATTTCAAGTTCTAGCTTAAGCGGCTTGGCCTGGGTGTTGATCAATTAATCAGTCAGAATGGAGTTCTTCATATGTATTTATATTCAGCGTGAGGCATCTAAAAGGAACCATCTGCAATACCTAAGAAACGAGAAACTAGCGATAGAAGGTTTGCGGTAACCAGCAATATCAAATGGGGCTCGTCAAACGAAGGTTGGTGTGGTAGAAAAAATATCAACAAATAGTGCATCAGGAGTGAAGTGAATGCTTTCTAATAGAATGATACACGAAAACATGAATAACGTGAAAAGGCACACACGGAGAATACAACGCCGTTTGTCTCATGCTTCTACTGCACACAATAACGGAGATACGAACATGGAGATGGTTGTAAACAGACAAGTGACCTACTTGACGCCAGTACAATGGTATGTATTAGTTGTCAGAAGTCGTGGTCATACCTCCGTTAGTATATGCAGTAGAAGCATTAAACAATCGACTATGTATTTCTCCCTGACGTATGTCCTTTTATACCGTTCATGTTCTTCATGTTTTCGTCTATCGTTCCGTTATAAAACATTCACTTCGTTCCTGATGCCCCATTTGTCGATATTTTTTCCTATCTCCGTTTGACTAGCCGCATTTAATATTGCTGTTTACCGCAAACCTTATATCGCTAGCGTTTCTCGCTTCTTCGGTATTACAGGCGGTACTCTCAAGATGCCTCACGCTGTACATATACAAGGTGTTTCGAAACAACACCGACAAAGGTGATTCCTGATAGCAAAATAAGACAAAAAGTATAGACCAACCTGGGTGCACAAATGCTTCCTTTCGGACGTCAAACGCTTATAGGCTGCCGAAAACATGATAAAATGAACTTTAAAGGCCTATAGCTCCGAAACTATGGGACCTACCGTAGTTGGGTCAAAACTTCACTTAGGAACTAATATATATGCCCTATTCAAAATATCCAAGTTTCAGAATCCTGTGGTACTTCCGCAACAATTTTTATAGAGCTAATTGGTGAGTACTCCACATTATATGCCCGTAGACAAACCCCCTCTATAAAAATTGTTGCGGAAGTATCACAGGATTCTGAAACTTGGATATTTGAATAGGGCATATATATTAGTTCCGAAGTGAAGTCTTGACCCGACTACGGTAGGTCCAATAGTTTCAGAGCTATGGACCTTTAAATTTCATTTTTCTCAAGTTTTCGGTAACCTATAACTCCTAAAGGAAGCATTTGTGCACCCAGGTTGGTCTATCCTTTTTGTCTTATCTTGGTGTCAGGAATCACCTCCCAAACGTTGTTGGTGTTGTTTTGAAACACCTATATATATATATATATATATATATATATATATATATATATATATATATATATATATATAGAGAGAGAGAGAGAGAGAGAGAGAGAGAGAGAGAGAAAGAGAGAGAGAGAGAGAGATCACAATCAAACGATCTAGCTGAATTACGATTAATTTTTCTTTCATGAGATGAAAGGGGTAACTTGTTAGTCCCTTACAAAATTATGCGTATTACGTCGTTACAGTTACCGATCAAATGGAACTAATCGATAATGAAATGATTTGGTACATTTTTTATCAATTTTTTCTCAATTATGGGGAAGAGCTAATTTGTTAACTTTTTAGCACCCTACTAAATAGTGGGTATTACGTCACTAAGTGTGACGATCAAACGATGATTGTTGACTATAAAACAAAATCAAGTGATCTTTATTAATTTCGATCAATTTTGATTCCGTTGAGATTTACTGGTTAGCTTGTTAGCCCCCTATAAATTTATGTTTATTACGTCACTATGCGTCACGTATCAAGCGACGATTCTCGGCAATCGAACGTGATCAAACGACGATTTAACAATCGGTCCTGGTTCAATTTCAATCAATTACGCGTAAATGGAGGGTTATATTAACTTGTTAAATTTCAAAAATTATGAGTTTTACGTCACTACCGTGACGATCAAACGATCTGTCTTAATTCCGATTAATTTTGTTTCCATAGGGCGAGGGGCAAAAAAGGGCTCTGGTACAGTTTAAAGGGGTGATGTTTCTTGTACACATCTTTTCAAGATAGTATGATAAATTTGTTATTTATCGGCCAAGAGAGCCAAATACTCAAACCAAAGATTCACAACTGACCAACGTGAACAGAAGCATTGAAATATCTGGTGTTGAAGATTCAGTGGATAATATTCAGAGTAAGTTGTCAAATGCAAAAGCTACAACCTCGAATTTGCATTGCACGAGCGACGGATTTTGGAAACAAAAGATCTGCTCATCCCAAACTACGTGTGAGTGCCTTAAAACAAAGTTCGGTGAAAAAGAACGTAGCTTCCAAAGCCAGTGGTGTCACTAAAGGCCTTGGCCAGAATATTCTGTTTCAAGGGACCAGGTACTCTGTTATCATTGTAGGAAGGTTTTACGGAACAGTATACGGGATCATACTTTTACTCTGGCAGAATTTTGCATTGGAAGTCAGGATTGGAGCAGGGAAAATTATTTAATGAACATGCTTCCTTTAAAAGTCACATACTAGCAATTCAAATTTGGAAATAACTTAAATAAAGATATTGCAAAGGGAAATGTTACTATAATTCTAGGTGCATAACAGTTAGCGAGAAACAAGTACCATGTTAAGTGTGTAGCTGAAGTAGTGCAGTTCCTTGCAGTAAATGAACTACCATATCGTGGCAATTGAGGGTGTGAACTTAAAGATCTTCAAGAATTAAATATTTATGAACTAATTTCTACTGAATTTTTACAGCACTGTTCAAGTACACAATGGAAAAAAGATTCTAAACTGAATTCCATAGTTATACATATTCCTCAGAACACTCAATATACGACACCTGAAGTTTAGAAAGAAATAATAGATGTATTGACAGAGATAGTACTGGACAAAATAAGAACAGACTATGATGAAAGTGAAACATACAGAAGTTTCTTTGCTTGAAAGCATATGAAAAACGAGACTCCTCTGTTGTGAAAAATTTGTGCGTGGTTGAGAGATTTGGAAAAGAAGGAAAGGTGCGTGAACATTTCGTGGATCTTTTCCAATTATCACATTTATCATCTAAAGGCATAATAGAAAATGCTTATGAAGCTGTTTATAAAGCAAGATTTCGAAAAGGAAATAATTTGTCAGGTCGTGACGGTGTTAGTGTGATGGCAGGATGTAAGGGAGATATTCAAAAACTACAACTTCTAAAACCAGTCTCTTATATTTATTGTTTTAATTCATACTTGTTCAGCGATCCCTAAGTATTTTGAATTAGCCAAGTTGCTGTACAGGGTTTTCAGAAAATGTCGAGCTTCACAGATGTACAAGGACCAGAATCTTAAGAGGTAGATGAATCAACGACTAAATGGACATTTGGAAACAGTGAAAAGTATTGAAGAGAATGTTGATATAATATCTGTTCTGATTTATTTCCGAAGGACAATTAGGTTATGTATTGAAGCTACAGGACTTTTAAGAAAGTGTTTCATATAAAAATTCTGTTTCATTGCCCCTTTAATGTTACAAATCCTATCAACATTTGAGTCAAGTAACGGTGCATTATAAGACAGAGAAGTGCATCTTGAAAAAGCAGATCAAGTTGTGAGATCTTGTCTCTCAGTTTTGGAACTGAAAAGACAATTTGGATTTGATACGTTTAATACAGCCAAAAACAAATTACAGAAGATTTGCACTAAAATACCATATCCTGAGTTCCATTCGTTAAAGCAAACTTGGAATATTCTCCCATCTTTAAAATATAGTTTTTTAAGTAGCTGTCTTTTGTAGTCTACCTTCAATTTCCTGGTCTGTCCTAAATGACGTTTGGTTGCCGTCTTCCGTCATTTATTCTTGTTGGATGTTAACTTCTTGTAGGTCTTCCTCTACATAAACTATTGGCGTATTTTTTGTTAATGTTATAGGGCGTGTCGGTGGATTTGAGACCAATAAAGTAAGATTATTTTTCGGAATGTTGACCGTCATTTCCTCAAGACCACATCTGTCCAGTAAATTTTATAATGGTGATACAATAAAACATGCATCTGCTTTGTTTTACTTCTTGGCATTGACAGGAAGGCAAATGTGTTCTCACTGGGATGGTAATTTTGCAAGTTGTAAATATGTCTGCCGAGACATTCTGACGCATTGAATTAATAGCCTTTACAAATAACTCTTCTGTCTACATTGATGCGTACGCTGCTAAATAGCTCATTCTATAGTGTGTTTAAATTTATACACTCCCTTCAATCAGTGAGGTCTAAAGTGTGAATTCCTGGCGATTTCCTGTTACTATCTAAGATACTAACATATCTAAGACCGGACAGAAGAAGTGAAAAAGACGTAAATTCCAGAATAGTGCAGACTAAACAAGCATTCAATAGGAAAAGAGGACTACTCGTAACATCAAGAAATGTGTCGTTGCACGTTCGTAAGTGATTTATTAAGACTCAGGTATGCAGCATGGCGCTTTACGGATCAAAGATGTGGGCATTGAGAAAAGCTGAAATATCCAGGCTGGAAGCATTTGAAATATGGTGTTGGCGTAGAATGCTGCGCATATCATGGACCGAAAGGAAAAGGCATGAAGACGTACTAAAGGAAGCTAATGTAGTACGACAGATCATGAAGATAATAGGAAAAAGAAGAAACAGCATGCTTGGCCATCTTATTCGGCACTCCGATTGAGTCAACGTGCTAATAAAGGAAAAAGCAGAAGGAAAACCAGGAAGAGGAAGACCAAGGATAGAATATCTAGATGTAGTTACGAAGAAGAGGCCTTATCAAAATATAAAACAGTTGTTCCAAACGAGAGAAAAGTTTTAAAATTTGCATGTTGCCCACCAACCTATGGCTGAGGTGAACAAGAAGATCTAAGATACTATATCGGATTGTTTATTTGTCTCCTGTGCAGCGGCCCGCAGAACGGTGAGTGGCCTTTCTTCAGACACGTCTCACATATTGATACCGTTTCTGATCCAAGCTTTTTGTTGGTTTTGATTGAATTACTATTATTGTTGTTGTTGTTTCTTCCATTACCATTATTTTCCTCATTATTTCTTCTTTGTTGGTTGTTAGTACGGCCGCTCCTATTTCTTTTAAATTGAGATCTCCTCATAGCATCTTGTAGCACTAATAAAGCAAGTTCTATCATCTGATTGGCAATCCATTCAATATCTGCCGTGCTTTCGTTGCAGATTGGCTAGAGCTGGGTAGGATGGGAGGGGATTGTGATGAATTAGTATGCTGGGGGAGCAGGTTGGTGTATGGTTTTGAGAAGCACCATGTAGTGGGAGTGTGGAAGGAAGTATTTGTGTTGGTAGCATTTGTCGGTAGAAGTTTGCTAATTAGGAGGTTGATTATGAGGAACTAGCCACATTAGTCACTAATAGGAATTGGTAGAAGATTGGAAGACCGTCTACAAAGGGAATAAATAGCTTGTGATAATTCTACGTAGTCTCGTTTTGGACGAGATCCTGCCCGGTCTCCAATGGGTGAAAATGCTTTTGTAATGGGGGCAAAGGTGGAATCTACGGAGCATTGCGGGGCTTCTAACTCCCTTCGCTCGCTCAGCTATGTTTCCTAACGTCATAAATCACTCTTTTTATCAATAAAGTTGTATGTGCAATGTGGACTAATTACCACGTGATATTACGTCACGACTGAATAGTGCAACTTTGCTGTAAATTTAACCACACCCTTTTGTAACGCACAATTTCGGAAGGTTCTAGTGATATTTTTTGCCTAAATTTTCCTTTAATCCTAACAATAAGTAGTGAATTTTCTGATCTTCTGTTGCTTAATACATTACGTTTCTAATCACTTTTAATTTCTTAAAACATAACCGTCAATGGGTTCATTTTCTCCTTGCTGTATTAGAAAAATTTCGAACTCCTCCCTGTAAGCCGGTAATTTGGGTCGACTATATTCTATTTATTTTATTCCTGCAAATACATAGGAAATAGTTCCTTTTTTTCTACTGACCAAGACTGAAGTAAAGCTAAGTGGTCGAACAACATAGAAAACTATCGAGATTGTCAGTAATGTGTATAGAATATTCAGTTAAGTGTTGAATGTTAAAAGATGGTCTAGAACCTTGTTCAGCCATATTTTTAATACTGTCTGTAAAATTGTTTTTGCCTAATCTAGTTTGAGGTTAATGGTTGAAGAAAAAAGAAACACTAGCACAGTTTATTCCACGTACACTCATGTACAAAATTATTGTCGCATGTCTATAAATATGTTATTGTAGGAATATTTAATAACGAATTCGCCCGGTATTTCTTATAATAATAGTATGTGATATAATCGGCAAAGACATGTATGTGGCAAATTTCATGTCAAAAGAGCAGTAAATAAGAACAACAAAACGAAAATAGAACTTTCTTGTCCATTTAGCAACATTTTGTTTTACTCAGTCTAATCTTCGTATTTATTATTATTTTCCTATGAAATTTACCACAAATATACATTTTCCGATTATTCACATAGTATCAGTATTAAAAGTACCTTGCAAAATCATTATGAAATTATATTCTTACAGGAAGACAGTTATAGATATGCGACAATCATTTTGGACATGAGTGTACCTAAAATCTTCAAACTTCCTTTCCGGTTAATAAAAATATCACCCGGTGGGGGAGTATTTAGTTCAATCTGTTCAGATCGAGTCCGAGGCTCCTACCATGTAAAGTTCTGCCTAATGCAGCTGGTAGGTAGAGCAAATCACACACGGGAATTGTTTTCTTCCATTACCAATTTTATTACAAAATTTTCTGTTATAAACAGTATGATATTATAAACAATATGATACAATATCACTATAGTAAGTATAAAATTCTCTAATAACTAGGATAAATAGGTGTCCCAAGGCCAGGCAATCTAAGGAACGATTCCCACAGAATTCCACACAAACTGCAGTAAGTGGGGTTTATTTAGGATTCTCAATGCTCACACAAGCAGAGAGAGGTTAGAAAGCCACAAAGCTCCACACAAGCTGGGTGGCTGGGGTTAGAAATTCCACAATGCTCCAGACAAGCTGAATTGGGTTTATTAGGAGGCCTTAGATCTCCAAGCAAGCTAGAAGGCTTGGATTAGGTACCCCTCAAAGCTCTATTCAAGCTGAGAGTGGAGTTTGATCAGTCAAAGACTGATTCCAGATGTGGAGGTCCTCTTAGTTTTATAATTGCTCCAGTGTAGTGGTGGCGCTGGTGCTCTTGTTGCCTGCCACTGTAGTAGCTTGTAGTAGAACGCCCGTTGTGTTGTTTATAAATACAAGCACGTGTTGATTGTTTGTAAACAGAGACCAAGCGCGGGACATTACAATATTCTTCCTACGAGGCTTATCCAGAAAGTTACGCTTTGGAATAAAAAGAAGACAGGCGAAAGTAGACATTTTTATTATACACGTTTTGAAGCACTTCTCGATATAGTAGCCATATAAGTTTAAGCACTTATCACAGAGAAGTTTAAAATGTCCATTGTTTAAAAAGTTGCTATCTGTGATTCAATCATTCCTACCTGCCAACCTGAAGGTCTGCGTTGTCATCAAAGCACTGCTTTGCTAGCCAGGTCTTCATGTGCGGAAACAAGTGGTACTTACTTCGTGCGAGGCTCCAGATATATGGTGGATGGTTGAGAACCTCCCAATGAAATGCCTATAGGAGTTTCTAAGTCCAGTTGGGTAAAAGTGCCGTAAACAAGAAGGGCCTTCACGGACTCTCCTGTGCCAATAATGTGGGCAGACATTCACGCCACTCCAGTGTGAACGACATTATCATGAGGACACTGATTTCAGCAGGCGTTCCTTCTATACGCGAACCGTTGGGATGCAGTCGTGCACACGGTAAGAGGCCAGATGGTATGACCCTAATACCGTGGAAGAAAGGAAAAGCACTTCTATGGGATTTTACTTGTTCCGATACCTTCGCCACATCAAATCTACATTCTTCTTCAGCACAAGCTGGCAACGCGGCTGCTCGCCGTGAAACAGAAAAACGCAAAAAGTACAGCAATTTACTTGACAAATATCATTTTGTCACTATAGCTATCGAATCAAGTGGTTCCTGGGGTCCCGAAGGTCTTAACTTTATAAAAGAAGTGGACACCGCATTTATTTATCGTCAGGAGATACTAGAGCAATCTCTTTTCTACTGCAACACATCAGTATGGCAGTACAAAGAGGGAGCGTTGCATCAGTTTTGGGGACGCTACGCTCTGGTAAGGAACTGGAGGAGATCTTTTTTCTGTAATCATCTCGGCGAAAGTTTGAAAGTGCTGTTGTTTTAAAGTTTCTCGACAATTGTTAATCATTTTAAATTAACCTATATATGTTTTTTCTTGTACTTATGTTCATTTCCTTATTCTTTTATATATCGCAACAATTGTTCCGCAGGTGTTGTCAATTTCCAATATTATTATTCTCATAGTCTGTTTCTACACATATATTGTTAAATTGTCTTGCATTGTTAAATTTGTCTACATGCTTGTTGAGTTCCTTTTTCTAGTATAAACATTCTATAATCTCTTGAATTCTAATTAAACATTACTCTTTGTCAATTAATTAATTAGCTTAATTTTTAAAAAATACATTGTTAATACATGTTAATTGTCAATGCAATTTTATAATTATATTGATCTTTATATAAAATAATATAACAGATGCTTGTCTTCTAGGCGCCGCTCTCACAAAGGAAGTATTTACCTGTCCTGTTAAGCAAAATATCGAAGTTAGAATTTTTTTGTCTCGTCTCGTCTCGTCTCGATTTCTGTCCATGCAGCTTTCTTTCTTCTACGTGCCTTTTTGCCGATCCCTCGTTTAAATTACTTCTTAAGATGCTTTCCATCTTGGAATGAGACTCCACTACTAGAAAAATATGGGTCTGGAGTCAATTTTGAACTGCTTCTTGAGTGACGACTCTTGGATGCAAGCATCCTTACCTGTTGGATTAGGAGGTCTTGGTATTCGACGAACCTTGATATGGCGATTCCTACCTTTTTAGCGTCCTACCACGGATCTCTTCGTTTAATCGAGGCTCTCCTTCCACAAGGTTACCTCTTGGACCCAGATGAAATAGTTCAAGAAGGCTCAAGTAAATGGATAAACATAACAGATACGGACCTTCCAGAAATCAGCAAAAGAGGTTTTCAGGCATCTTGGTACACACCAATAGCAGCACATTTTCATGAACTTCTTTTACAATCCGTTGCTGTTCCAGAGGATAAAGCCAGACTTCTTGCTGCGTCATTTCCCCATGCTGGGGCATGGTTAAATGCATTACCTTCCTCCCAATTAGGTCTTCACATATCTAATGAAACCTTTCTAATGAAACCTAATGCAGCCTCAAGACTAAGTTTAGATGTTTGTAAGCCACATTGCTGTCCAGCTTGCGGTGATCAAGTTACCCAACGCGGACTGCATGGCCTTTCATGCATGAAGAGCATTGGCAGGAACACCAGACATTCATCTGTTAATGACATCATTTTGCGAGCCCTCACAACGGCAGGAATTCCTTCCATTCGTGAACCGTCAGGCTGTTGTCGTTCTGATGATAAACGACCTGACGGCATGACATTAATAGCTTGGATGAGAGGCAAATCACTAGTATGGGATTTTACATGTTCGGACACATTTGCCCATTCAAGCCTCCCATTGACTGTTATGAATGCTGGAGAAATTGCTAGACGTAGAGAGGCAGAAAAGGAAAGGAAATACAACAATCTCCTCGACAAATTTATTTTTGCTCCAATAGCCATCGAGACCAGTGGGGCATGGGGCTCAGGAAGCCTTGATTTTATCAGAGAGGCAGGCAAACGGATATCTATCGTTTCTGCGAGATGTTCGTTCAGCATCCTTCTTAATACAACGTATATCCATTGCGGTCCAACGTGGCAACGTTTCGTCAGTAGTGATGAGCGCAAGAGTCTTGGTCTTGCAGTTTTTGCAAGAGTCTTGCATGCAAGACCAAGACCAAGACCAGGAATCCCGATGCAAGACCAAGACCAAGACCAAGACCATACCTGCAAGACCAAGACCAAGACCAAGACTCTTGCGCAAGAGTCTTGCACAAGTACCGGCACTACTTGATTTTTTTTATATAATGTAAAAAAGAAGGAGATGGGTTCTTTGGCTTCAGTAAAAATGCTGCTGGAGTGAATGTGTTCCCAGTAGTTTATGCAATCCGTGTGAGTCGATCTGCCCCTGTAGCTTATAGCAACAGTATGTCGTTTCCTGAATTGGTTGTCCGCGTTTTCTGTAGATATAACTCGTTTTCAGCCACACAGGTGTCACCTCGCACTATGTGAGTTTTTTGGTGGACAAACACCGTGTGCGCGGGTTTTCTTGGTATTTTTTCGTTTCCTCCTACTTTCTTCATTCCACCATTTCAGTCATTTCTCATAATCACTGTTTCCCTTAGCCTTGGTGCATAAACGTGGGACGTTAAACTCGATGCTTCATTTCATTTCTTTAAGTTTTTGACTTAATAACTCTTGAACCGATCTCAATCAAATTTTTAACATTATGAGGTTCGGTACTGGAAAGTTTTTTAGAGTTTGTTTCATTTTCATGGTAGAACCTAGGGGAGGAGGAGATGAGGTTCGGACCTGAGGTGGTTTCTGTCATATCACTTTGACGGTGCAGTTTAGAGGGTAGGGAATGAAAGATATTTAAAAATGATCGAAAATGACCGATATTAAAATGGAGTCTATAGTTTTAGGGGTCGCTGAGATGCACAGTGACATTTCCGATGCTATTTAAATCCAAGTTCAGCCCCGTATCTTGGTGGAGGGAAGAGAAGATATATATATAAAAACGATCGAAAATGACAAATATTATTGTCGAATCCATAGTTTTCCAGTTCGCTAAGTTGAATACTAACACTTTCGATACTGTTTACGACCAAATTCAGCCTCGTAACTTGGGGAGGGAGAGATACATAATAATGATCAAAAATGACCAAATATTAGTGTCGAATCCATAGTTTTCGGCGTCGTTAAGGTGAACAGTGATACTTCCGATCCCGTTTAAATGCAAATTCAGCACCGCAACTTGGAGGAGGAACAAGATATATAAAATTATCAAAAATTACCATTATCAATGTCGAACTCATGGTTTTCGAGATCATTGAGATGAACAATGACACTTCCGATGCCGTACCTCGCAACATGGGGGAGGAGGAGATATATAAGTTTATTGAAAATGACCGATATTAGTGCCGAATCTTTAGTTTTTGGGGTCTTTGAGACGAACAGTGACACTTCTGATGCCGTTTAAATTCAAATTCAGCCCCGCAGCTTGGGGAGGAGGAGAAGAAAGAAATATAAAAATAATCGAAAATGACCAATAATCAGAGAGTGCTTTACCAATATTAAAAAGTGACTGACTAACGAAATATATTATTTTTATTATTTTAAGTTTAACCCAACGAAGTGGGTAATTGATACTAGTAATCCATATTCACAAGTGAGACTTCAAATAACTTAGAGTTTTATGCCGTAATTTTGTATTTCCAATACAGGTCAGAAGTATTTATATAGATTGAATTTACACAAAAGACATAGACAGTTGAAACTTTTTCAGTTTTCACTCAAATTATTCTAAAATATTAAGAGCTTTGATTATAATTATTATTATTTTAATTTTCTCTCTCTCTTTTTTTTGGTCAATGTTGCTAAACATGTCATCATCATCATCATAACTATTCTACCATTATTGGCAGGTTACTTGCTGCAACTGAGAAGCTTCGACGTTCGGTGGTCCTCAGCTGGTCTCTTCGTCTTGAAGTAGCAATTTTCTGCTTTAATACCTTACTTCAACTAGTCTCTTTCGCTTCCTCCCTCTCTTTCCTTCCACAATACCCTCCAGCACGTCGCTTATAATATAGTTCCTCCTCAGTGAATATCCTAACCAGTTCCTCTTCCTCCTCTTAACAATATCTAAATTTTTTCCTACTGCTAATGTTTTTAAATACCTTCTCATTCGCTGTCCGTTCAACACAGCTAATTCTCTGCTTTTTTCTCCATGCCCATGTACCGAAAGCCTGCAATTTTTCATCACTTTTGCGTAATGTCAATGTTTCTGCCCCATAGAGTACATATTGGAAACTGTAAAACAAAATCTCAATATTTAATTGGAAGTTTGATTAACACCAGTACAAGAATTAGCTAATCGTGGTTGAAAAGAAAAATCTGACGCCTTTAGAGTGTAAAAATAATTTTGCGAACCAGTGGAGTGTTGGATCTGTTAAAAAATATAAACAGATTACGAAACGTTGTGATTTAGGCATATCTTACAAGTAGTGAAGCGTGGGCAGCCATTAAAAAGGGAAAGGTCATCACCTATGTTGTACACTGTCATGATACTTACACAAAGTTAAACTATATTACATTTAGAAACATGCATTGTATTTCCGTTACTATTGGCGCATTGTAGAGTTTATTACCCCTTATATCCATAGTAAAATTTACCTATGAAAAGCTTAAGATTTCTTAAATGCAAGACTTGCAAGACTCTTGCATACAAGACCAAGACCAAGACCAAGACTGGGTATGCAAGACCAAGACCAAGACCAAGACCAAGGGTTCCAGTGCAAGACCAAGACCAAGACTGGATGTGCAAGACCAAGACCAAGACCAAGACCACCCTGGTCTTGGTCTTGGTCTTGCATTTGCTCATCACTATTCGTCAGTTCTTGGTACGTTACCGCCTGGAAGGGAATGGGAGGAGATATTTCTTCTCTAGTAGAGTAAAGCGGGGCAAAAGGCTGCACTTAATGTTCAGCATGCTATTGCTGCTATACCAAAAACAATATTGAGATGATCCATACCAGTTAACAAACCTTATTCTTTTGCCTATGAAACAGACTGGGTAGATGACAACTTGATTCCATAATATATGTTCTAGACAGTGATAAAGTAACAAACTCAGTGTGTGACTTTTATCCCATATAGGGGGGGGGGGAAGTCCTTCAGTTAATGGGTAAAGGGACGCATACCCACAAAAGAGAAATTTAAGTTGATAAACTTTTTATTTCACAGTTATATAGTTTGTATTAAATTATTCTTAATATTTCAACTTCTGTACGAGGAAATGTTGATTGAATTACTATTTTGCATATGGTACAAATAGAACGAAACATTATTGTTGATTACATGTTTCGCAGAAAACAATATTTTTTTCGATTTACAAAAAAGAAATAAATTTTATTGCATACAAAAAATAACAGAAATTTGGAATTGCACAAATTGCACTAATATCCTTTATGTACTTTTCTTTTTACTTTTCTATACTAATAATTTCTCCCATTGCTCATGTATATATATACCACATGTCCAGTTCATTAAGTTCTCTTATTCTTTCTTTATTCTTCTCGCTTCCTTCCACTTCCTAATAATCTTTCTTTTTTCTCTTTCTAAACCTCTAGCCCCTTTCCAATCTATCCTATGTCCCGTTTCTTTTACATGTTTGTAAATAGCGTTATTTTCTCTTTTCATTCGAACATCATCTTTATGTCGTTTTAATCTGTCCATAAGTCTTTTGCAGGTATGTAGATGATTGTTTAGGCATATGGACAGGGAGTAAAGATCAACTGGAGAAATATATTGAAGCCATAGAAGACGAAGAAAAAGGTATAAGGTTAGAATTAGAAGTAGAAGAAAAGAAATCTATAAATTTTATGGATATGAAGATAGAGAAGCAATGTGAGAAAGTAATTACCAGTTGGTATCAAAAAACTTGTTGGGCAGGTATTTATTGTCACCGGAGAAGTGATGTAGACAAAGCAACTAGAAAGAACTTCATTAGGAACATGGAAAGGAGGATAGATAACATCAATAGTGAAGAAGAGGGAAGGAAGAAAGATTTGGAAAAGTTCTATAACCAACTTAAAAGTAATGGATGTAAGATAGAACAGATAAAAGGAAAGAGAAAAGAAGAAATTATAAAAAAGAAAGAAGAAGAAGAAAATAAGAAGTGGTATGGAATTCAGAGCATAGGAGAAAAGACGGAAGTAATAAAGAAGTTATTAAGAGAAGGAAGTATTAAGACATATAGAAAAGGAGGAGAAACGTTGTTGAAGTGTATAAGGAAGAAAAAGAAAAGGAGGCAAAGCAATATAGAGGAGGAAGAAGAAGGAGTTATCTATGAAGTGAAATGTAGTGTGTGTGACATGAAATATATAGGGGAGACGGGAAAAAGACTTATGGACAGATTAAAACAACATAAAGATGACGTTCGAATAAAAAGAGAAAATAACGCTATTTACAAACATGTGAAAGAAACGGGACATAGGATAAATTGGGAAGGAGCTAGAGGTTTAGAAAGAGAAAAAAAGAAAGATTATTAGAAGTGGAAGGAAGCGAGAAGAATAAAGAAAGAACAAGAGGAGAATGCACTTAATGAACTGCACATGTGGTATAAATATACATGAGCAATGGGAGAAATTATTAGAAGTTATAGAAAAGTAAAAAGAAAAGTACATAAAAGATATTAGTGCAATTTGAATAATTCCAAATTTCTGTTATATTATTTTATATAAAGATCGATATAATTATAAAATTGCATTGACAATTAACATGTATTAACAATGTATTTATATGATATTGTTACATATTACAAATTTAAATTTATATATTTTATTAAATATAAATAAAATAAAAACAACAATATAAATGAATATGCTAACTGACGGCTGAGTAAGATATAAGATTTGCTGTCATCTGTCTTTTCTAAATGTCTGATGAAGAGGACGTTAGGTCCTTGAAACTGTACCAAAAAACGTATAGTTATTAATATAATTAATTTTGTTCTGGTAAGAACTGTGATTTAAATGTTATAATGATTACCCAGAACCATGGAGTTTGTTTATATATATATATATATATATATATATATATATATATATATATATATATATATATATATATATATATATATATATATATATATATATATGTGTGTGTGTGTGTGTGTGTGTGTGTGAGAGAGAGAGAGAGAGAGAGAGAGAGAGAGGCGGAAAATTTTCCGTTCTAAAAGAATATCAGTAATCAAGTAACAATTCCTCAGTAGTCATAAAATTGATTGAATTCATCCATAGAAATGTTAAAAAGTGAAAGATCATTTAAAGAATCTGAAAATTTTCATGGCTCAGACATTTTTCAGTACTATGTAGGAACAAGTGAAACAATTTTTCATGAATTGAATTATTTTCTGTCTTCTATGGAAAAATTCAAGAACCTTTTATGAGTCGCAAAATTTTCATCATTTTGTAGCAAAAAATAAAACAACTTTTTGTGAATCGGATAGTTTTATTGCTCTGGAGAAACAAGTGAAAGGAATTTTCATAGATCGGAAAATTTTCATTACTATGTAGAAACAAGTGGAAAAAACTTTCCACAAGCCGGACAATTTTGGATATTATGTATAATGATGTTAGGTGGAAAATTTTCCACGACACTTAACTGCAAAATTGAGCTACAAAATTGAATTTTTGTAGAGGAAAGTTAGTCAACAACAAATTATAATTTTCCAATTAGCTTTCGGGAACCGGAAAATTTTCTATTTCAAGTTGGGAAGTAAAAAATTTACACAGTGTTTCTCTCTCTGTGTACCTCTGCAAGGTCATTCGTTGCTAAGCGGTTAGCATATGCGCCTTTGGCATGGGAGACCTGGCTTCGATTCCTGGCGGGAGCTCATGTAGTTCGGACTCCACGTTAATGAGTTGGTTCCGTCTCATATAGCTTCGCTGCTGAAAGAGACGATAAACTCAAAATCAACTCAATTCAACTCTGTGTGTGTGTGTGTGTGTGTGTGTGTGTGTGTGTGTGTGTGTGTGTGTGTGTGTGTGTGTGTGTGTGTGTGTGTGTGTGTGTGTGTGTGTGTGTAAAATGCAGAGAACATACCTCGAATTCACAGAGTACAAATATTGCGTTCTATTATTTAAAATTTAAATTTATTAAAAGCGATGAATATTTTCCGATTCACAACAACATACTCCACTTATTCATTCATCGTTGTTTAGCCGTAAATTTTTTTGTAATAAATATTGTCTTAGAAAGTTTCATGAAATGAAAATCTAACGATTCTTCATTTCTTCAAAAATGTTCCAAAAACTTCAATGCGTTTTTCCCTCAGAATCCACATTTGATCTCAAAATTATATTTCGTCAGTTTAATATGCGTAAGACGAAGTTTTCTCATAGCTTTACTACTTTTCTAGATTTACATACTGCAACATTTATAAATAAGTAGAGATTATATAAAATGCCTACTGTAAATTTTTGACTATCCAAAATTCGAGTTTAAGCAACTCATGAAAACAAATACTGACTATTTTCTGGAAATAAACATTTATTTATTCATATATTCACTCAGAAGAGAAAGTGAAATATAACTAATAAGGAAGCTGATTTGTGTAGTTGTTCTTCCAATAAAACAATAAACGAAAGGTGAAAAGCTGCATTATTAGCGCTGCGTTCTAAAAGCAACAAGTAATTTCATTTTAATTTACAAAATAAAAAACATATTTCTTTTTTATATACAGGGTTATTAAAAAAGAAAGAACAAATTTCAAACATTTATTTCTTCCAAACTACGAAAGATAGAAACATGATTCGAACGTTACTTGATTAAGAAAAGTTTACAATTTATTGTTAGCAATTATGGTATGTATTCAATATGAGCACCGTGTGTTACACGACAAATGTCAAAACGGTGGCTCATTTCTTGCCACACACGAATCAGCTGGTCTCTAGTTATCGAATTCACAGCTTCAACAATTCGGTGTCGTAGACTTTCAAGAGTGTCAGGCATAGGAGTAATAAAACACGGTTTTTTACGTAACCCCATAGATAAAAATCACACGGAGTGAGATCTGGAGACCTGGAAGGCCACCGGCGATAAAAGTTGATCTTCTGCTCCTCCTCTTCCAATCCAACGTCCTGGAATGGTGTCATTCAAGTAACGTCGAACGTGGTTAGAGAAACGAGGCGGGGCACCATCTTGCATGATGATGAAGTCATCTGAATCATCTTCAAGTTGGGGAAATAACCAGTTTTGAAGCATGTCTAGATAGGTTAATTCTGTCACAGTTTTCTCCATGAAGAAGTAAGGCCCATAAACTTTGCTTACAGATATCGCACAAAAGACGTTCATCTTTGGTGAATCTCTTTCATGTTGAATACCTGCCGCAGGATTTTGACTTGTCCAAATTCTAACGTTATGGCGATTAACTTTACCAGAAAGATGAAAAATGGATTCATCGGAAAAAATTAATCGTTGAGCAAAATTGTCTTCTTCCATATCATCTAACATGCTAATGCAAAATTCGTAACTTTTGTTGTGGTCGTCAGGATGCAATGCTTGTAATAACTTCAGTTTGTATGGCTTCATGTGCAGACGATGTTTTAGAACTCGCCATACCGTTGGTTGAGGAATGTTAAGTTCTTTGCTTGCTCGTGATGTGGATTTCTTTGGGTTCCTTTCGTACGAATACGCTCGACATTCTCGTTCGATGTGCGTGGACGTCCCGTGCTTCTCCCTTTGCAAATGCAACCATCTACGAATTTTCGATGCCACTCGTAAATTTGCTTATGATGCGGCGGTTGTTTATTAAATTGACGGCGAAATGCTCGCTGAACTGCAACAATGGACTCAAGTTTTGCCAATTGTAACACACAAAAAGACTTCTCTTGTGGTGAAGAAGCCATTCCACTACAGACAAACAACAACAGCGCCAATGCGGCAGTGATTGGAACTTCTATCCGGGCTGTTTAAATTGTAAACTTTTCTTAATCAAGTAACGTTCGAATCATGTTTCTATCTTTTGTAGTTTGGAAGAAATAAATGTTTGAAATCTGTTCTTTCTTTTTGAATAACTCTGTATATATGTACTTGTTCTATCGAATAGTTATTATTTCTAATACATTTTTATACATAATAATGGAAGTTTTACACTACAAATATCTGCTCTAAGATATTGATTAAACAAAATTCCAATATTGAAATTATGATTTACGAGTGTTAAACACAATAAAATCAAAGCATTGCTTCTTATTTTCTGTTATAAAAATAATCTCCATAAGTAACTTTTATGTAGTTATTTCATTACATAGGCAGGCATCTACCTGAAGAAATAGTGGAATTTTCTGTTTTTGAAATAATTGATAAATTCACAAAGGTTCCTTTTCGATTTCTTGTTACATTTTAAATATTGGAATGGGATATTTGTTCTCTACAAACTCGATGTATGTTCCCTTCATTTTACACTCACACACACACGCGCACAGAGAGAGAGAGAGAGAGAGAGAGAGAGAGAGAGAGAAAGAGAAATAGAAAGAGAGAAAGAGACAGAGAGAGAGTGAGAGAAACTGTGTGATTTTTTACTTCCCAACTTGAAATATTAGAAAATTTTCTGGTTCCCGAAAACTAATTGGAAAATTATAATTTGTTGCTGACTAACTTACCTCTACAGGAATTGAATTTTATAGCTCAATGTGCAGTTAAATATAGTGGAAAATTTTCCACCTAACATCACTATACATAATATCCAAAATTGTCCGGCTTATGAAGAGTTCTTTCCAATTGTTTCTACATCGCAATGAAAACTTTCCGATCCGTGAAAATTCCTTTCACTTGTTTCTCCAGAGCAATAAAACTTTCCGATTCACAAAAAGTTGTTTTATTTTTTGCTTCAAAATTATGAATGTTTTCCGACTCATAAAAAGTTTTTCAATTTTTCCATACAGGACAGACAATTTTTCGATTCATGAAAAATTGTTTCACTTGTTCCTACATAGTACTGAAAATTGTCTGAGCCTTGAAAATTTTCAGATTCTTTAAACGATCTTTCACTTTTTTTTTAACATTTCTATACATAAATTCAATCAATTTTATGATTACTGAGGAATTGTTATTTGATCACTGATATTTGTTTAGAACGGAAAATTTTCCGGAAGAATATAGAATAAAATTTTCCACCTCACATCACGGCTAAACAACGATGCAGGAATAAGTAGAGTATGTTTTTATGAATCGGGAAATTTTCCGGAAAATTTTCATTACTGCCTGGGACCCAGCAAGATGTTCCCAATCGGGCCCCGTACCATCTAAGGCCGGCCCTGTGTACTCTTTACCTGTTTTCTGTCAATAGCAACTGTATGAATGCATAATACAAAACTGGTATCAGATTTTTTTTTAAAATTATAACGTGATACTTCGCAGGCTGCATTTTATAAGGGCGCACTCTACCCTTCACAGGTTGTTTACCAACAGCCACTGTATGAATTTACTAGACCTATACGTAACTGGTATACAGAAATAACAACTAAAACCACTTATCCATAATGTGATGTTTCGCAGGGCGCACTGTACTCTTCACAGGCTCAATATCAATAGTAACAGTGCATATTTATTGTACAGAAGTGTGCTATACAAAACATAGGCGGCGCCAGGATTTTGGTAATGTGGGTGCAGGCTAGGATGGGACAACACATCCTAACATTGTTGCCAGAACACTCTGCACTATTGAGCCTTAAGGTCTCAAAAGCAATCCCTAAGTTTTACTTTTAAAAAACTAGGAAAACACGGTATGATAGCAAATAACTTATAAGAGACTTAAGAAGTCACTCAAATATATCCAAAAATAGGAAACAAGAAATATACAAAATAGAAAGGAGTACTGTAGGAAATCTGAAGATCGAAGTTAACGTGGGTGCAGCTGCACCCACTGCATCCACTGTGGCGCCGCCTATGATACAGAAGAATAAACAAAACTGTTTATCTGTTTTACAAATGCGCATGGTAAAGAGTTCTTTACCAATAACCCTGTAAGAATTTATTAAAAAATACTCGTACCTGTTTTTTAAATGTGATGTTTCAGAGGGCGCAACGGAAAATGTCCCAGTGTACTCATCATGCCTGAGAGGTGAAACAAAACTTTTCCGCGCTTGACATACGTAAGACGACATGATGCTTAGAATTTTTGAGAATTTCTTCATTCATAGTCATAAATAATTATTACTGTCCTAATTTAAGGAAAATGTAGGTTTCTCCTTTCTGTGTTCTGTGGTGCCGCCAAACAAACATAATCTCCCGTGCTTTAATAATGTGTAACACTGACATCATCTGCCTCCATCTGTTGACTGAGTGTGGTTATATTTTGTTTGTCCTTGACCAGAAAACCCGGCTTTCTACCTACAAGTGCTGCTATCTGTTAGACATAACAACAACTACGTCAAAAAGGTTTCTTTAAATTTCCCGTTTTCTGTTGCTTCCTCACTACACTATCAAGCAAATTACTTTTTTAAGTAGGTGGAGTGGAATGGTACCGTACAATTACTTCAACTCTGACATAACCATTCAAGATAACGAAAAATTCGGTGGAAGATATTAAACAGGTGACATGATTTTGCTGAAAACTTTACTAGGATTTTACACTTTTAATATTTCATGGTTTTAAGGTTGCCAACTCTGGAAAATAAAAAACCGGCACCCCTCAAAATTCCCTATGATATAGGTCTAAGTGTAAAGTATCTCTGTTCGGGCCCATCCATGGGAAGGAAATGTACTGTTTTAAACAAAAGTGCAATAGCAACTGTATTTTGCATATCCTTAGTACATTCACTAACAAGCTAAATAGATAGAGCTCCGTCGTGGCTAAGCGGTTGACGTACGCGCCTTTGGCGTGGGAGACCCGGGTTCAATTCCCGGCGGGAGCTTATGTGGTTCGGATTCCACGTTAATCAGTAGGTCCACGTCTCATATAGCCTCGCTGCTGAAAGGGACGCTAAACTAAAAATCAATCAATCAATCAAGCTAAATAGATAGGCCTATACATGTACATTGTGCTATAAATGAGAGACTGAAATCAGCATTGATAATTTTATTGTATTTACCAGTAACTGCCACTTCTTTAAAATTAGCGAGACAGATGAATAAAAATGTATTAATCTTTACGTGACAATATTGGATTTGGAAAATTAAATTTATTCTCTAAACTTATACTTCAACTACAGGAAATTGCTTTAAGAAGTCCTTTTTCACTCTCAATAAATGTATAAAATTCCTTACAAGTAAATTTCAAAGTTTCCCTGATACAGTTCCAGTCATCTCTTTAAAATTATCTAAACAGTTGAACAAAATATATTAATCGTTAGATAGATGGTGAAAGGTGACAGTTTTGGATTTACAGAATGAAAGTTACTTTTTAAATCTATACATCGAACTAGATGAAATTGTTTCGAAGTAGATACGAATTTGAAAAAAAAAAAAAAAACGGTCATAAAGGGGCTAGTAAGAAGTTTGTGCCGGTCACCGACTTTAACCAAAATAGCAGCAATATTTCCGGCGAGGCCAGTGAAAAAACGGTCAGTTGGCAATCCTACATGGTTTCGATGGTCCTAAGATTGTGTTCACCCATTTTGCATATTTTGTTGGCTGTATTTAATTAAAATAAATGGTTCTATAAGTGACTTAACATTTGGTAACCAAAGAAATTATCAGCAGTACCCAAGATAAATCGTTGATGCTTTGGGATCGAGGAAATATAAAATTCGTATAATATATACAAGCTTCGTCTCTTTCAGTAGCGATGCTATATGAGACGTGGACCTACAGCATAACGTGGGATCCGAACCACATAAGCTCCGCCAAGAATCATACCCGGGTCTCCCGCACCGAAAACGCGTACGCTAACCATATAGCCACGACGGAGCTGAATGTATATAAGAGCAACATGTTTCAAGCTAGACCACGGGAGATGAGGGTTTCGGATTTTATTGAGCCCGGAAAAATATAGTTTTCTTTTAATCAATCAATCTACGTATATCGGGATCTATCTATCTAGCTTACGAAGCTTGATCGAAAAGTAAGGCCTCCATGGTTTCAACTCCCTTATTTGTTAACCAATTTACAAATTTCTTTTTGTATATATATATATATATATATATATATATATATATATATATCTACATTTGTTTTCTATGAAATGCACTTGTTTTCTGTTTTACAAATGTTTCGTGTGCTGATAAATGAAGAAGATGTCGACTAGCACTAGAAATGAAGTTGAAGCAGATGCCGTTATTGACTTTCTGACACCTGAGGGTTGCTTGCCTATCCAAATTCATCACAGAATGACCGCTGTTTGCGCTACCGTTGACGTCAGTACAGTAAAACGGTAGGATAGGCAGTTGAAAGATGCAAATCTGGATATTTCTATTGTACTTGATCAAACCCGTAGTGCACGACCCCTCACCGTATCCGATCAGCAATATTGACATCGTGAAGACGAAATGATTCGCAATAATCGTCGTCGATCAAACAGCGACAGAATTCAACATTTTCCAAGAAAGTGTGCACTTTATCAAACCGAGCTGCTGGGGTACCACAAAATGTGTGCTCGTTGGATCCCACAAGAGCACAAAGTGCAGACGAAACAAATTTTGCAGGATTTGTTGGCCTTGTACGAGCGTGAGGGTGATACTTTTTCCCACCACATTCTCACGGGGGATGTCATAAGTGCATCTTTTTGACCACGAGAAGAAGACACAACCGTTGGAATACTGCCATAGCATATCTCTATGACCTAAGACGTTCAAGGTAGTCCGATCTCGGTAGAAAGTTATAGCGACAATTTTGGGGGGAGGGATTTCCAAACTATCGTGCTCATTGACTTAACATATTGAAAGAGGGAACCACGATAAAATCTCATTTCTCTCAACGCTTTCTGAAAACGCTGGAAAAGTCCATGCATGGTCGTTCCACGTTCGAAAGGGTTTGGTTCTTATTCTGCGGCACGATAACGCTCGCCAACACACAAGAGGGGTTGCAGAGTCTGAAGTTCAAGAAGGTTCTACCACGCTTGCCGTACAACCCGTACGTTTCGAAGCAGCTTTCCAATGTGTGGCTTTCATAGCTTCCAAACAGCGTTGACAGACTCACAGCTCGGAATTATTCCAAAACCTGATCGAAATTAGGCTAGATTCGGTAAAAATATGCTAGATCCTGATAATTACTAATTCAGGAATTTTCTAAAGAAAAACGCCGAAGTTGAGATACGATAACGTAATTTAAAATACACAGAGCACAAGAATGCGAGGATAGAACACAATACTTCACGCACCAAATCTTTAACTCAATTAAACTAATGCAGTCGTTTTCAGAATTACAGCTTGGAATTATTCTGAATAATCTTTCATTTTAAGAGGAGGAACAGCTTGGCTTCTAAGAAGAATAAAGAGAGCAAGTCCAGTAAGTATGTCGTATAAATGAATGCAAAGTGTTTGATTACATATTTTGAAAGAAAATGACCTCGCAGTCAAAGAATTAGAAAACGCTGGGTGGAGCTTTAAAAAAATGCATCTGTGTGGTGGACTAGGTCAACCACATGGCGAAAGGCCTTTGAGTCACCTGCATTTGTGTGCTATATGTTTCATCTTAACTTCAAGAAGCTACCGTCTCAAATAAAACTCGTTTTCTAACTCATTTTCAGAAACACTAAATTGTTTTTACTCCCACGACCCTTCTCTAAAGGCATCGGTAAAGGGATGACCTCCCGCCGTTTCAAACTTATTTCGAAAAATAAGACTGCCTGTATGATTTACCGACTGTATGAATCAATAGAAGAGTATACATTTCTGCCATTCTTTCTCTTCCCACGATCAACTTCTTTCTCATCTCCAGATTTTGCGACTTTTTGATAAACTTGCTGAAATTATGCTAGATTTGAGCAGGATGCTAAAAGCAAGGTGCTAGATGCTAAAGACATGCAAATTATGCTACATCTAGCATCATTCATCATTATGCTAGATCTGGCATCGCTGCTTCCCAAAGAGGAAAGGGCATCCTAGGACATCAATTACGCTCTGAAGAGGGTGTGATAGATGCATTCAATCCTGGTGCCGACAACCACAGACAGTGCCGACAACAACCACCGAAATTATTCTTCGACTGGTTTGCCAGACTAGTCACGTGTTGCCGCAAGTTCGTGGAAAGGGATGAGGAATATATAGGAGAATGAACATTGCATTACGGCATTATGTAAAGGACAAGAGTGAAATCACGTGCAAAAAGAAGTTTGAAATTCGGTTAATAAAGAAATGTTGTAGCCACTGAAACACTACTTTCTACTTATATATACAGATGGTGATCAGAAAAATGGAAACACCTGAACGAAATTGCAATTTACCAGATTAATATGGTGTCGGCTCACCTTTCGCCTTCAGAACAGCCTTGATGCGTAGTGGGATGGAGGCATAGAGGTCGTGAATGGTAGCAAGTGGAATTTTACACCATTCCTCGTGCAGGACATCGGCAAGTTCTGTGAGAGAGGATGGAGGTGGAAATCGTCGCCGGAGTCGTGTTTCCAAGACGGACCACAGATGTTCAATTATGTTGAGATCTGGGGATTGGGCGGGCCAGGGGAGGTGTTGAATTTCATCCCGATGTTCCTCAAACCATGCTGCAACAACGCCAGCTGTGTGAATGGGTGCATTATCATCCTGGAAGATGGCGTCATTGTCCGGGAACAACATCCGGACCATAGGATGCAAGTAGTCTCCTAAAATTGCGACATAATCTTTGGCAGTGATTCGTCCGCTAAGTGTGACCACAGGACTCAATGAAAACCATGATATGGCGGCTCACAGCATCACCCAGCCGCCACCATGTTTCACAGTTGGGCGGAGACACTGCAGATCATAAGCATCTTTGGGCGTTCTCCACACATAATCACGGCCCGTGGTTGGGAATAGAGTGAAGGATGGCTCTTCCGACCATATAACACGTTTCCAGTCCTCAACGGTACAAGTTGCATGGTCGCGGCACCATTTGCGGTGTGCGAAAGCATTATGGTCCCTGATGAGCGGTTTGGCCCGTGCAACACGACCCCGTAAGTTCATGTCATGTAATTCGCGGCGGACTGTGATTGTCGAAACAGGGTGGGGAAGGTGCTGATTGAGTTCCTCCGTCACTTGCTACGCAATGCAGTTCTGCGTGACAATGCGCTTTAATACCCGGCGTGACCTGTCACTCATGATTTTCTTCCGCCCACTGTTCCGCTTCCCCGATGTGGTTTTCCCGTGTGTTGTGTAGGCCGTCATCACCTTCGACACTGTCCCACGCGACACACCTAACACAGTAGCCACTGCCGTCACACTCACTCCACATAACCGCGCACCAACAATTTGCCCTCTTCGAAAATCTGAGAGGTCTCCCATTTCACACTACCTCCGTCTGCTGCAGCCACTGGATACTGCTGTTCCACTGCGCCTGACGTAGTATGGACCAACCTAACACACCACCACCAGCGGTCCGGCGCTGCGGGCGCCACGACAGCACTGCCAACCCATACATCTGACGTGTTGCCAACTACAGGTGTTTCCATTTTTCTGATCACCATATATATATATATATATATATACGTGTGTGTGTTTCATACAGGACCTGACTTTATATGTATTTTTAGTCGCCGCTTAATAACTAGTCCTGTCCAACCAAAGAATCATTGTTCAGAATTAAAGAATGGAACTTTGTTAACAATACCTCTGGGTTTTTTCATGGCAGCCATTCTGAGTAAGGTTTTCCTCATTCAGTCCAGGTAGGTCCGTATCCACGGGGGGCTAGGGGAGTCGCCCCCTAAATTTTTACTGGCTTCCTAAAATGTTTACGGTAGGCTTGCAAATGAACTATACTATGGTGATGAACTATAATATGGTTTGATCCCCCCTGGCTATGTGTCTGACTCCAGGCAAATGCCTTTATGGTACGGTACCTCACATAATCGCTTCAGGCCCCTTCCTTCTTTCCCAGTTCCTTTCTTCCTTCCCACTTCACCTGACAGTGTGATCGCCAAGGGACATCACCCCTCAGACCCTCATAGGTAATGGACTAGGTGCCGAAAGTCCTGAAATCTAATTTATAAACATAGCTCTTTGTCACGAACAGGAACGGGTACACTTCGTAACGCAATACTTTGTGTCAACACAATGCAAAACGTTGCAATTTAGTTTGCGATAATCGCCATGACAGTTAACGCTTCTTTCACATTGAGTTGGCGATCTGCCGTCGTCGCCCGCGGCAGTTTGCCGTGTGAGAAGTGTACCCTTTCATATTACGCAGCGTTTTGCCGCGAATGAAAAATATGCGACCAGGGTTGCTGTACAACTGAAGAAACAAAAAAGCTTGTGGTGGTTGCAATGGAGAGACGCAAAAAGTGTCTTCTACTCGCCTTGTTAAGACAGAGAGAAATAAATAAATAAATAAATAAATAAATAAATAAATAAAAACAGTAAGAGAAACTTATGGGTTCACTTTATATATATATATATATATATATATATATATATATATATATATATAGAAGTGGTACCTTGAAAGAGATTTTTCTATACTGTTTCTACAATTGATAGACTTGAGCAAAATAGCGGCAAGGTTCTGGATATTTAAAATACCATCCCGATATTCACCTGTTGTGACTGGGAAAACGAGAATAAAGTCCTTTCGGGATAGTCGGTGGTTGAGATCTATCCCAAAAACCATAGGTCAGTACTCAACCACTGAACCCAAGGCTGGTCTGTTGGTATTATATTATTATTATTATTATTATTATTATTATTATTATTATTATTATTATTATTATTATTATTATTATTATTATTATTATTATTATTATTATTATAGTATTTCGGGTTTATTCGTTTGTTTTAAGCGTTCCGACTATTTACCCAAGTCTCTTTAAAGCACTGCTCTAGTTCCTGAATTCAAAGGACTATTCAAGAAATTACAAAAATAGAAGTGTTAAGATAGTTATAAAATATATAAAATACGGTACATTTATCAAATATCACGTAATGAATTCTCTCTTGCTTTGCTAAGGTACATCACAGTATTATTACTAAAATCCGGATTACGAATTTTTATGTTTCAAAAGTCCGGGAACACTTTTAATATTTTATTGTAGGCAAACTAGTAACAGTGGAAAGTAACGAATAGCATAATTGTAAAGGGTAAACTGTAAAGTTTGTTTTGAGCAATGATTATTTCACAGACACTCTATGTGGGAACCACGTGTGATCCTACAAATGTCTACGCGATAATCCAACTCTTGCCACACACGACCCAACATGTCTTCCGAGACTGTTGCTGTTGCTTGCTCAATTTTCCTTTTCAATTCCCTAACATCACATGTCAAAGGAGGGACGTATACAAGATCCTTCACGTACCCCCACAAAAAGAAATCGCAAGGGGTGATATCTGGAGACCTCCCATCCTCTTTGTCCTGCAATGCACAACAAAACTGGGATCACTCCTCTTTGTCTTTTGGATATAACTTTTGAACTAACTGTAGTCTGTATGGTTTCGTGTTTAATTTTTTACGCAAAACACGCCACACAGACGTTGTTGACATTTGCGACTTAAGTGAAGCACTGCGTAACGATTTTGTCGGGCTCCTTGTGAAAGCTTCTCTCACTTGTTCAACGTCATTTGCACTCACGCTTGGCCTACCACTTCTCTTCTTGGTACACAGACACCCTGTTTCAACGAACTTCTCATGCCAATTGTAGATTGCCTTTCTTGTTGGTGCTCCTTTACCGTACTTCAACCTTCGTTGGACATCTGTTGCACTCTTTGTTTTGTCAAATTGTAGGACGCAGAAAGCCTTCTCACCTCCAGAAAGCGCCATCTAGATTTTGGTACCACCTAGTGGCGATACATGGAACTACACGGTACACTTCCAATGAAAAAAATGAGAACTTCAATGTCTCAAATTATTTACTTCGTTAGTTTATAAAGCTACTAGTTTGGCTACAATATATTTTTTAAAGTGTTCCCAGACTTTTGAAACAAACTATATATATATATATATATGGCAAAATAATACATATATATATATAGCAAAAGACTGTAAAATATGTAATATTGTTGAAATATTTGATAGTACATATTTCAATTTTGGGGTACCAGAAATTTATAAAATTAGAAGCTCGTTTGCCAAGCGCTGCCTGCACATTTATCCCAATCTTCTATTACATAGAAAAAATAATTTGTATTGATTTGGATTCTTTTTAATCAACGACCTCCGGATTCGACACTTCGGTAGTAGGGTCTATCGGTCGTTTTCGATTATTTTTACATGTCATCTTTTCCCATATATTGTATGTAAGAAGTTTGGTTAAAAGTACTCGAGGTGTCCTAGGCTAGAACATAAAAACATACATAAATACACAAACACACACACACACATATATATATATATATATATACGTAAAACACACACAGATACAAATTATCGCAACCACTCTCTACTCTTTCCTGGCAACATTTGCTCCCTCCTCCAACACCCAAGCGGCAGATCGCCGCCTATATGTAAAGAGCTCCATTACTTGCGATGTCCCGCTTGGCTGTGGGCGTCAATCTGTGGCGCGGCTTTCTAGTAGGGAGAGGCGGCTGTTTTTCCTCGCCGCGTAAATTTGCGGTGACCGCCGCGCATATATGAAAAGCTCCATTGCTTGCAATGTCTTTCTACCCTACACGGCAACTCGACGCCGCCGCGCGCGGCAGGACGCCGCCAAATGAGAAAGGGCTGTAAGTTCTAACGGCTTTTTTTGAAAAATTTTGCGTTGCGTTACTGTATGCAGAAGTTTGCGAACACTGGTACGGAATGACATCCCAAGTCATTTGGAAGTCATAGCTATCTTCGCGATATTAGTCGAGTTTCATCTTGTCTTACATCGTCGTGCTTGCAGGTTAAATGAGACAGATTCTTACTTTAAATAAAATAAAATAAAATAAAATGCTTTTCTAAAAAAAATATTTTCATTGATACTAATTTCTCTTTCGTACCAGTGAAGTCTTGGCCATAGCTTGTTTGAGCACCGACCATACTCGTAGTTCTTCTCTCTGGTTTAGTAGCTAGCACATGCGCCTTTGGAGCGCGAGAACAAGGGTTCGATTCTGATAGGAGAGCATCGAACACATTACAATGGTTCAAATCCCACTTTAAGCTATCTTTCAAAATTACTGTTGTTTCGTAGGTAACTATATCAGTAATTCTTCAGCAGAAAAGGCAGTTATTTAAGCTTGCAATGATCCATTCCTCCTAAATTTGTGAAACAGGTAAAACTTATTGACTACTTTATGAAAATTTAAACAAGAATTTACCGTTTCCACAGAAAGAGTCAAAGGATGACTGTAAACAATGCCCTTTGTTTCTAAGTACATATAATATATTCTTCTTACTGCATGGTGAAAATTGAAAATTATTGTTTTCTTTACCGAGTGAAAGATTTCCATCCATAAGAAATTTGCCGTGGCTTTTGTCAACTTGACATTCCTCAGTATCATGATTAGCACCAAATGCATGACCTAATTCATGAGCTAAGTTTAGTATTCGTAGCATTGGTGTCATGATCATTCCGTTTGGTAGCACCCAAGTCACTGCTAATGAATTGAGATATTCATTTTCACTTCTTTTCTGACAAATGCCTCCAATACCGTTTCTACTCTCTAGTGCAACATGTGAAACACCTACTGTATTTTCTAGAGGTGAAAAATAGGTGAATAAAATTGCTATACAAGCCTCTTCAAAATTATAGAGGCTAAACCTTCGCAGATATTTGACGAAATCCGTCGTATTCACTGATAACATGTTATGGGTATCATTGTCAGATGCAATAACAACGGTTTTAAAAACTGTGAAACCAATATTGTCCGGAACTCCATCAGAATTAAAATCAGCTGGGCGAAAAATGGCTTCTGCACCTTGAAGAGTCTCTCTCATTAGACGAATGGCGCGATTCACACATCCTGCTGCTATATGTTTGAAGAATGAGTAATCAGCCACAAGCATTGCCGAGCACAGAAGCGATCTCGTCCTGCAAGGTAAGCAGGAAAGCCGGGATATAAGAATTGTGATGACTGGTTGAAAACATACTTTTCTACGAAAAATGTACATGTATTATTTTATAACACAGTAACTTTATCACTACATCATTACATAAAGTAACACTAAAAAGTATTTAGTTGCTTTAGAATTTTCTTTTAGAACTTAGATGGAAATCTATAGGTTAACTAACAATCCAAACCAAGCATAACTGCAATCAATGATCGAGAACATTTGACTTATTTTAGAACCATTAGCCTCGCATACAATGTAGCAAACATTAAAACCTACATTTCGAATATTGAACAACAAGTTGTATGGAGGAACAAATGGCGAAATTGAAGGACAGTTTTGATTTAGGAAGAAAAAGGGCAAGTTATCTTATTATCTTATCTTATTAAGCTTGTTAAGTGTATGTGCAAAAAGTTTATAGAAAAAGGCCAGAAACTGTGCTATGCTTATTGACCTACCTGTGCTATCTTTTAACAGAGTGATCTTAAAATGATGAGAATGCCGAAAAAGTGGGTTGGAATAAAAGGATTGCAGACTCAAGAAGCTTGTCCATGAACCAAGAAGTGAGAGTTAGAATAGGGGAATAAATGACACGGAAAAGTGTAATTGCAGAAATCCTACAAGGATATCACAGTATTCAAACTCTTTAAAATAAATAACAAAGAAGAAGCTAAATGGAAAACGGTACTTCAGTAGAGATAAAAGGGATCAAGGAATATCTACAATTTGTAGATGATGTGGCTCTTGTGAAATTGTAACAAAAAGTAGCGTAATAGATACTTGAACACCTGTAAAAATGAAAATGAAATGAAATTTTTGAGTTTTACGTCCCACGTTTATGCCGGTTAGGTTTAAGAAGACTTGTTGAACACCTGTGAAGAACATGGGATGAAGATATGGGAGAAAACACTTCTGGAAAAGAGGGTGTAAAACGAGATTTTAAACTTTGTCCAAAGTATACATATGCAACATGTCAGTAGGGATTCAGGAAGTTGCATAACTTAACACGAATTGATCAACGTTGACTATTGTATTTTCTAACTTAATGAAGTACGGTATATATATATATATATATATATATATATATATATATATATATATATATATATATGCCTACCAGAATGGTCCAGAATGTTCTACTTATATGATTAAGTTCTTCGAGTTAGTATTTTCATGAACACTATTCATAAAATTTCGAAACATCATACGAGAGAACCGTAATTTACATACACCTACGTGTATACTGATCGAATAAATTTAAAATCTGTAAAATACTCGTATAATAATAAATAAGTTATAACAGAGTGACACTAGTTGAAATCTCTCTGAATAATGAAACAGTTAACAACATAGTAGCAAGGCTCTTTCTGAAATTTCATGGAATATTCTTATCGAATTATTTGACTCGTTTTCATTATACTTGTAGAAAGTGAAACTGACTCATTGTCACAGGGGATATGGACTGGGTTTCATTCCTGTAAAATAAGAAATAAGGCATGTCCCAGAAGCCAGGCGCACAGTTACCAGAATCACCTGTGACTCCAGTAAGCAGGTACGAAACTGTGCGTGCCATATCAGAGCTCTTCTCATAATACTTGAGCGGAATTACTGTCAGTGTGAGACAGCAAGAGGGAAACCAGTGAAAATGGGACGAGAGCAAATGAAGAGTTCGCGACGCGAGTGCTGCATTCCTGTGACCTTGAGTGACAGGGTCAAAATAATACTAATTACTGTCCAAATTGTGCAGGCAGACAGGTAGCTGCAGGTCATATGAAAAATATTAGAAAGGTATCGAACAACTGGAATATTGGTATATAGGCTTTACCGGACACCCTTGAGCGATAGGTGCAGCAGCACAAATTGCAACCAACTACTGCAAACAAGGAAAGAAATAGAAAGAGACACTTGTTGTTCCAATATGCAAATACTAAATACATTAGTACACAAACGGAACACGTATATTGCCGATAGGTGTATCCTTAATTTATTATCTTTCGAACAAGCGCTGGGGAAGCGAGAAGATTAGTTTTTTCAAACACAGAATCTGTCATTACACAAGAGCTGCTCAAGAGCAGGATAAATCCATCTGGAGGCCCGTGGCTAGAAAAAATATGTGGCTCCTGCTGACTTCGTCTAATAGATTTCTGTGAAACTATAGTAGGAAAGTTAAGAGAATATACGCAGTTCTACATCAACCATGCAATGCAATAGATGATATTATACCTAATGGAACTTTTGAAATGCATAAAAAACACAAAGTTATCCTATTATATAAATGTAATAAATAAAATAATGAGTACCTCAAAAATTTCTTTTTCTAGCTTTCGTTCTAGCTAAGTTTTCTATCATATCCTGAAAGTCAGGAGAACTGGTCAACAAGAAATTTGTTTCATATTTTGGTCATATTTTATCCTATGATGATGATTGTATCTTGTAGGGCTATGATTCTTTTTAGAATCCAGTTGAGATTTTGATCACAGTAGAGGACCCTGCCCACCTGGAGGCCCGGAGCAACAGCCTCCGTAAGACCTTCCCCTTAATCCAGCCCTGGGCTGGATAAAAAGTGATAGCAACATTATTATAATTCGTGGTTGGCTTTATGGACAGAAGAACCCCTGTTACATTCTTCCTATATAACCGCCTCCAATCTTTATAACTTTTTGTCACACCTGTGGAAGGCGTCATGCACCATCAGCGCCACAGTCGTCTTTCAATATACATTATGTATTGTTAGTAATAATCAACTTCATATGGTAAACGTAAGTTGTTGAGGTATTAATGTTGATAATTACGTGTTTTATTCGTTAGTGACTAACTAAACTTTGCATTTGTAAGAACAATAACTTAGCGAGAGTATCATAGCCACCTCAAAATCTACTGGACTAGTGGCTAATGCTTTGCTTTTAGTGCACGTGGTTCCAGGTTCAATTCCAGGTGGGTGAGCACAAAAATTTAATTTTACAATAATTCACTTTCATTAGTTATCCATCTCCTTTAGCCTAACTAAAGGACGTTAAACTTTAAAAACTGTCAATTTATTTTCAAATTTTCTGTATCAATTAGATAGGGTTTACAGCTATACCGTAATTTTTAGCGTGCTCATCATCTTACAGATATATCCTAAATATCTCAGTAGCTGAAATAACGTATTATATTTTCTGTAATCCTTCACGAAAAAGTTGAACGTATGAATTTTCTGACAAAATTTACATTAGCAAAAGTGCTCCCATTTGTATTCAGTGTTCTTAGACATGTTTGCAGTGTATTTCTCTTCGTCTACTTTTCGTTTCTCGTAACTACTTATAAAAAAAACTCATGATACATATTATTATCCCTCATGATAGTCATATACATTTAATAAATAAGAAAATGCTTTATCTAAACGTAGATGTTATGGCAGTTTTATACAAAACAAAACCACTAGTGTTACTAAAATGACTCTATACTATCGGTCAGTGTGTCAGGTAATTTATTTAACGACTACTATTTTAACAATTTACTCCAAAATACGATGAAGTTGAAATAGCACCAAACATTTGAAAATTTATCACAATTACGGTAACACAGTGGCATTGTGTTGAATTAACAAAGTCAAAATGGTGTGTTTGGGTGTTACCGTGTATGAAACCTAGCTTACTACAAATTTGAATGCAGTCTCGTTTAATGTGGATAAACTATGCTTAATACCATGCTTGAAAGACTTAACGGAGAAATAAATCAAGAGTGTCTACTAGGAGAAGCAATGTGCCAAAGTGTGCCATTGAAGCTTTAGTGGAGTTGAAAAAGGAATAGGAGAGAAAGGGCTTAATTGCGTACAATAAGAAAAAAGTAGATTTTTTCTGAAAACTAGCGCAACAGAGGCTAGCGCTCATGATGTCCAAATATTAAATAATCATACTTCAGTACATATAAAAGAAAAAAAATAGTATAAAACTGAGTCAGAAAAAAATAATAAAGTGAAAATGGCAGAAAATTAATCTTGCAAAATAATAATAATAATAATAATAATAATAATAATAATAATAATAATAATAATAATAATAATAATAATAATAATAATAATAATAATAATAATAATAATAAATAAAAATAAGCGAGAAAATTTGGGTCTCTGAAAGAGCTTTGAATCATTACTGTACTGTACTTTTACTTTATTTTATTTTATAAAATACTGCATATCTATACTATTACTAATGAAAACCACATGAGAGTAGTTATTCTAGAGATTGGTGTAATATCCAAATTAGAAGTTTTTACGAAACAGTAACTAAAAAATGAAAATTATCCTATAAAAGTAATTAACCAACAGAGTTTAAAAATGGTTAAAGAAGCATTCACTTCAAAATCACTTGCCGCCTTCGAATTGTTTTCTACCCAGTGGCGTATTTTAGGAGATGGCTATCGGGCTGAAACCCCTCTCCCCCCCGAAATAAATTTGTTATATGCACAACTTCATTGATATTTGTCGGCACCCAAAAAGAAAAATATAAGTGCTTTTCACTTGTTGTGCATAGCCCCTCCCCCTGAAACAAAATCTTAAATACGCCATTGTTTCTACCGAAGCTTTTAAACATATATTAGAATTTAGATTTCAGTCATGTATGAGAGATGACATCTCTCGGCGAGCACACTATCCGGGGAAAGGGATGAAAGGAAACGGCCTGGGACCTATAAGTTAGATATCACCCCGGCATTTGCTTGGTGTGAATGAGGAAAGCCCAGGAAAACCTCATTCACGATGGCTGGGCAAAAAAATCTTTTCAAGCTTTTTCGACAGAGTGCCCCCAGTGGGAATCGAACCACTCACACTGAAGGCGAGAGCGTTAGCCACTACGCTACGCAAGGCCACTTTACACATATATCATGATAACATGGTTTACATGGTTGGCAGCGAATCTAATCATATTTTCTGACATTCATCAGACATATTCCCAGGTATTAACTGTCATAGTTCATATGACACTTTTTTTTAGATTCATTTACATCGTCACATTCGTCGTGGCTATTATTGGTTGATACAGGTCGTTTTGAGATTTATTATGTCTTCGAGGTAGTCTTTCTGTTCTTTCCAATATAATATGAAGTGTTTTTTTTTTAAAAAAAATCCAACGATATTCTATTGCCGCTCGTCTTACAAGTAAATTCCTTGTTAATCTTGTGAAAATGTTTCGTAGCATCTTGATAACTATATTTTTCCTTTTTTAAAAAACCGCTCAGTTCATTGTTTTGATCGTGGGGACTGTGATGATAAATACAAAATTTCAATCTGATAGTTCTCTCAAAATTCATTGATTCAAATAGCCGATTTATTTGCTTTCGCAAATAAGGAAATGTTACTCACAGAAGTGATGGATGAAGGGTGCAAAACGGCGTCCGAATTATTCAAACATTGTATGTTCCGCTCATACAAACGGTTTTAGTAAATATATGCTGTCACAGATATTTGGTACCTTACTTGATGTACACGTAACTTGAGTTCAGATCGATATGTACTAGAAAACGTCAAAATATATACAGCTATACACTAAAAATTGCAAAAATATTCACTAAAATATGCAGTAAAGTGGTAAATGTGCAGTACAGAAGTGAATATAAAATAATCCTGCTCAACCCTTTATTGAACAACTTTATTATACAGTATCTACTAATTTAAATGAGCATGTTCAATGTGGATGAGTTACAGTATAAAAAATTGGTGAATATGTACTGTACTGGCAGTGTAGGACTGGCCAAGTTGATAACCCTTGGCGTGGGTTCCTAAAGGCTCCCGTGTTGTCCGGAAAGTAGTATGACTGTTTTTTTATTATTCACAATTTTGACATATCGATTTAACAGTTTTCAAAACATGCTCCTTCTGCACCACCAGGGTTTCCAGCGACTCTGTCAGTCACTGAAGGCTTGCTGGAACGCAGAAACTGGAAAATTTGGTCAGCTCCTTCGTTACGGCCTTTTCAATGGCCTGGAACGAGCCCTGGTACCGTCATTTCATGACGGTAGACAAGAGAAAGAAGTGTGATGGATCGACACCCAGGCTGTAGGGTGGCTGGGAAAGCTGTGTGATGCTATGTTTGGTCATGAAGCTTCCGTGATCGTGATGAAGTTTCCATAATCCAGCGATTGCTGGACGGACGCGGGCGACTCGTATTCTGAGTCTTTCAAGTACTTCAAAGTAGAATGCAGTGTTCTAGGCGTTACAAACTCTCTGTGAACCACTCCTTTGTGGAGATGTCAAGGCACCTTGAAAGGGGTTCACCTTAAAATCGACCTACACTCCATGAGGGCTTGGAGACGACTCCCGACTGGTGCGCTGGTACCTAAGACCTCAATCATCCAACCAACGTAGTAACTTCTACCTCCTTCACTACGTATTGGCAAGAAACCATCAGTCCTACTACTCCCCGGACAAATCCTGTACATATATGCAGTACAAAACAGATCGCAAAAAAGTTACAATGATACTGAGACAATGAAACGTAATCGTAAAGTTACTGATGTGAGCAAAGGTGGCTCGAGAAGACTTTTATCGGAAAGATGAACTTAGGCTTTCGCAATCTTTTAACTAGGAAGACTCAAGAAAGCATTTAGGATAGCGAAATTTCTACCAAGGTCTACAGGTCCTTCGCCTCATTATCCTTGCGAGGCCCCTCGAACGTCGGGCCCTTGGCGATCTCCAAGTAGCCAATGTGGCCAGTCCGGCACTGTGTATTTGTGGAAGAAACTAAAGCAAATGGCGTACCTTTGCGCGTATTTCCAAAAAAGTTAAATTCAACAAATCAAAAGGTCAGTAAATATGAGCAAAGATACGACATTTGCTTTAGTTTCTTCCACCACCACGTATACGCCAGTTTCTTATACTGCACTATAACTCATTCACATTCAACACACACTCAATCCTGCTTTATACTAGATAAAGCTGCAAAGTATGGTTTAGCCCCTCCCTTGATCATATCCTGTTCCGCTACTATTAAATATATATATATAGGGTGTTTCAAAACAACGCCGTCAACGTTTGGGAGGCGATTCCTCATATCAAGATAAGACGAAAAGTATAGACCAACCTGAGTGCACAAGTGCCTCTTTTCGGAGTTATAGGCTTCCGAACACATGAAAAATGAATTTTAAAGGTCCATAGCTCCAAGAGTATGGGACCTACCGTAGTCGGGTCAAGACTTCACTTAGGAACTAGTATGTGCCGTATCCAAATATCCATGTTTCAGAATCCTTAGGTACTCACGCAACAATTTTTATGGAGGGAGTTTGGCTACAGACATATAATTTGAAGTACCCACCAACTAACTCTATAAAAATTGTTGCGTGAGTACCTTACGATTTTGAAACATGGACTTTTGGAGAGGGCACATATTTGTTCATAAGTGAAGTCATGACCCGACTACGGTAGGTCCCATAGTATTGGAGCTATGGATCTTTAAAGTTCATTTTATCATATTTTCGACAGCCTATACTCCGACAGGAAGTATTGTGCATCCAGGTTGGTCTATACTTTTTGTCTTATCTTGGTGTCAGGAATCAATTTACAAACGTTGTTGGTGTTCTTTTGAAACACCCTGTTTATATATATAGGTAGGTAGTGGACATTGAAACTGAAACACGTGCTAGAAAGCTATAATTTGTATTTAATAAGGTATTGGGGCCCATTGGCGGCCAGTACAGCAGCAACACGACTTGGAGAGGATTGATAGAAGTTATGGACTGTTGGCAGAGATTTTCAGTCATTCCTCTTGTCACGCGGTGACAAATTCAGCACGTGCAAGGAAACGTCTCCTCACTTGATCCTCTAACAAACCATATACATGCTCAATCAGCTTGAGATCCGGAGATTGAACGGGCCATGGAAGATGTTCAACCACACTGTCATGCTCATCGCTGTCATACTCAACGAACTGTGATAAGCTTAGCAGCATGAATGGGGCAGTTATAATCCTGTAGCACTGCACCATGCTGCGGGAAGAGTGTTCGAACCATGCGGTGTATATGGTCCTCCAGAATGGTCCTATAGTCCTTAGAGATCAAGCAAGGCCGAGACCGACAATATAAAAGATTAGAAGCGGAAATAATAGAGATGACAGAAAGCAGGCATGAAATCAAGCAACAACTTCAAGAAACATCCAGAAAGCTAAGAAAAACAAAAGAGGACTACAAACTTTTGGAAAGGAAACACGGAAAGTTGAAAAAAGCTGATCCAAACCCAGCAACAACTTGGTAGGTCAGAAATCGCCTGGAAAAAACAACTTCATATCCTACAAGAAAAACTATACTAATTGAAAAATAAGCAAGATACGGATACCGAAGTTGTAGTAAAAGAAATACAGGTGCTTTCTAAGAAGATAGAAGACACGCACGAACAAATGGAACAGGATGAAAACCTAACATGGACGGAATTGGTTAAGGGAAGAAAAATAGCGGAAAGAGAAAAGAAAATAATGGAAGCCACGGCAAGAACAAAACCTGCGTTGATAATTAGAACAAACGAGGGAGAGGCCACAAAACAAACAGTAAGAAGACTGGCAGAGACAATAGACCCTAGGAAGGAGAAACTAAAAATCACAGGAATGAGAACAACAAAAGAGTTGGTAGTTTTAGAAACAGCTACCAAGGAAGATTTGAATAAAATCGTCTCCAAAGAACAAATAAAGAAGGATTTTAAAGTCGAAGAAGAGAAACTCTTTAATGATAGTTTATGGCATACCATCAGATGTCAAAGACAATGAAATTGTAGCTGCTATGATAGAACAGAATTTTGAAGAGGAAGAAATGGGAGAGGCAAAGAAGATTAAAGACAGATTTCGTGCAGGCACGAAAGGACAAAAGAAATGTCATCTGGTGATTGAAGTAATGCCAGGTATAAGGAAGGCATTAATAAACAAGGACAGAGTATACGGGGACTATGAGTCACACAAAGTTAAAGATTTCATCGTAGTATCACAGTGCTACGCTTGCCAAGATTTCGGCCATGTAATGAAGTACTGTGATGCTAGGATAGAAAAGTGTGTAGATACTGTGGCTCAAAGAAACATAACAGCGATGGTGTGATGATAAGAATAAAAACATATGCGTACCGTGCAGACTGAGACTTAAGGAATGTCAAACATCCAACACAGAAGAATGTGTATCGTACAGGATGACAAGAGAACGGATAATAAGATAAATTATGGATAAAAGACCACAACAAAAAATAAACACAATAAACCACCCAGTAAGAAAAGAAGGGATAAACAAAGACTAGAAGATTTCTTAAACAGAAAGAGAAAACAAAATACATCAACCAAGAACAAATATATTCAAACTGAGATAAAAGAAGAAAAAGAATTAATGGGGTCAATTAGGAAGACTAATTTGGAAATGGAACTGAAGGCAGAACAAGGAACACAGACATCACGCCAATTGAGAAAGGATATACAGAGAAGAAAACGTTAATCTCATTCACACAGAGAGAACAGAAATATCTCTTTCCACCAAAAGAAGAACGGATACAAGACAACATGATAACATCTTCTGTAGAAGAAGAGAAAACAATTTTTAAGGAACCCAAAATGTTGTACCCCAATATGAACCATTTATACAGATTAGCCAAACTTGAAGATAAAAATATACTGAACATAGCATTTAGACAGCTAGTAAGAGACATCCATGAAAAAGGAAGAACGATTACATATCCAGTTTTGGAAGAAATAGATAGATTGGAATTAAGAACGTTTGATCTGCCAGCTAATGGATGGGAGTTATATCTAATAGATGAAGTATACGAAAGAAGACGCATCCACTGGGATCTGGAGAATGTTTATAAACAACTGGTAAATGTGCATGGCTGGATTTGTTTCGACTACAGTAAAACGGGGATGGATGCCAACGTTTATACCAAATATGCATAACACGTTAATAGCAATTAGAATAGCACAAAACAATTCGCAGAAATCAAAAATAGCAACTATGGAATTACGAAGATTTATAGAAACAAACAACATAGATATCTTAGCCATACAGGAGCCATACTTGCATAACAACAAGTTAACAACTTTCCCTGTAACAAGTAAAATCATATGCGGAGGTGAAGAACCCCAAGCAGCTACAGTAATAATGAACAGGAACATTGAAGCTTTAAAACATTCACAATATTGTGACAACTGAATAATCTGTGTAGAAATAGCGAAAAGAACACACACCTTTCGGATAGTTAATTCATATTTCCAGTATAGCAAAGATATTGAAATATTTATAGATAGACTTCAACAAATCATTTGGTAAAATTCTGAAAAGAAAATATTGTTTGTTCTAGACTCGAATGCTAAGAGCACAGCTTGGGGATCGCCCTCTACAGATACAAGAGGAGAAATTATGGAAGACTTCATAACCCAGAATGAATTAGTAATAGTAAATACTGGAAACAAATGCTATCGACAGCGGGACGCTTGTCAAAGCAAGAAAATTAAAACTTTCACTTTATTAGTTTTTCTCACCCAATTCTAGTGAGAAGGACATAAGTTAGCAACATTTAATATTATCATTTTCGACTCAGAGGCACCAAAATTAGTTTTGTATTCGTATGTGTGTGTGTGCCTAAAACAATGACTCTTTGTTCGAAAAGTTGTTGGGAGACTTTCTCTGCGTCGGTTCTCACGAGAGCAAAAAGTCGCAAGTCACCCCAGTTGCCCAAAAGATATCTAAACCAGTTTCTGATTGGACATCTTTTGGTAATTAACCAATGGTGGACATTGTTACATTAAGTGGGTAGTTGCTGGTCATGTGACCCATGGTGAGCAGAAGAAGCGCAAATTATTCGGGACGTGGCGATTGAACCTTCTACCACGGAAAAGTCGTGTGCGGAGCGGCCCGACGAGCGACCGATAGAAGACTATGTCTATTTTCCACTGTATTTTGTTCATAAGCTATTTGTGGTCATGTCAGTGGAGAACACCGTTGTTGGACATTGAGTAGTGGTAGAGAAAGAACATTTACTAATTACCCTAGCGTGCGAGAAGTTTGTGGGAAATTTACAAAATCGTCAGAGGATTGTTTAACTGCACGTCTCAATAGGACACGTTACGCTACGGATCTCCATCTGGAAGAAGCTGTAAGTAGAGTGTTAAACTTGTCCTAAGTCAGCGGCTGAGAAGTTCAATGAGTTATTTACTGAAGAATTGCATTCCTCCAAAGACGTGTTAAAAAGGAAGCTTATATATTCAGCGAGCATACCGATCGCGAATTCGTAAACTTAAAAAAAAGACATAGATCAATTATATGCAAATTATCTTCGCAAAAGCCACTTTCATAACAGGTTATCACTTTTATAGAAAGAAAAAAAAAGGATTAATTAGCTAGAATAATAAGGTTGATATTTGATATTTAATTTGTACGACCGTATAATAATCACGTATTATAAAATATTGTTAATGTTTGTCTTGTGTTTTCCATACGTATTCAGTAATATCAAACCATAGTAATTGTAGTGAGATGTAATGTAAGTAATCCCAGAACTGAAAATACGATAGTTTAAATATAGTTATTGCGTGTGTAATTATTTTGTCGTTGAATTTAAAGATCTCTCATACTGCGAGGACGTAAGTTATGGTATGTGCTTCAGGTAATTAATAGAAGCAGTGAGCTATCCCTCGCATCGAGTGCAAAAAGGAAACTGAATAACGTTAATTTTTGCATTTAGATAGCTCAGACGCAATTGAACACGTTGCGTACCAATTCTCATCTAAATACTCCCAAGTTTAGGTGACAATTGGCAAAGCATGGTTTTTATCCTGATGGGGGAGATGATTGGGAGCTTTATACCTTTTATCGCGTCTTAATTTCAAGTGCAAAGGTCAATAGACACAGCCTCCCATGCCAGCGATAACACAAACCAACGTTTGTAGGTTCCCGAGGAGAATCTTATATTGATATAACATGGTGTACCCCAAACTTAGTTGATAGCATTACAGATTGGCATACATGGGATCGAGAGACAACAAGCGCTCACGACATAATAACATTTAACATGGAATTAAACACACTCAGTAAGAATAAAGAAAGGCTAAACATTAAAAAGATAAAGTGGGAAAATTTTAAAAAGAAGCTTACCCTACCACAATTGGACATAGATACAAGCAGTGACGAATTGGTACAAAAATTGAACAGGCTACTAAGTTGGCAATAGAGACGTCCACCTCTAAAACCATGCAGAAAGTAGGATACGACTATTTTTGGTCACCTAAATTGGAAAGATTAAAAAAAAATCGTGCGACCAAAACGAAAAAGTTACCAAGCCACAATAATTTCAGATTTGAAAGGAAGAAGACTCTTAGCCTATAGAAATGCCAAAGAAGAGTGTGAGACAGAAATCAAAGAAGCAAAGAAAAGAAGCTGGGAACTATTCTTAGCTAAAACCATACAGCTTGATCAGTGGGGATTTCCATACAAATTAATAATGAAAAAAATAAACCCCTTAACACTATGCACGTTAAGAAAAATGATGGATCTTATACAGTAACTAGAAAGGAAACGATTGAAAATTTAACACAAGTTTTTCGCGAAGGATATAATGGAAAATGAAACAGAAGATCAGAAACGAATAAGAAAACAATTCGAAGAGCCAAGACAAGTAGAAGAGGTAAATAATGAAGACATGACAACAAATGAAGAAATCGAAAACATCATTAGGAAACTAAAAACAGGAAAATCACCAGGATTAGATGAAATCCCAAATGAAGTCTACACGAAAAATAGAGAAGTATGGATCCCGTATCTAACAAGATTTTGCAATATACTACTACAAAGACAAGAGTTTCCGGACTAATGGAAAATGTCAAAATTAATAATTCTGCTAAAAAAAAAAACGAAGACAGAGATCCAACTGATGTAAGCTAATATCGCCCAATTTGCCTGCTAAAAAACATAAGTAAAATATACGAAAAGGTTATAGCAAACAGGATTAATAAACACAGGAATATGAAAGAAGATACACTACAGGTTGGCTTCAGAGCGAGCAGATCAACAGAAGACGCTCTGAATGCGTACATAGAACAAATACGAGTGAGTAATTCAGACAGTAAATATGTCCTGTCGCTCTACGTAGATATAGAGGGAGCATTTGACAACCCATGGGTCCTATCATTGGTCGATAAATTAGTTAAACTAGAAATGCCAACCTACTTGATAAATATCATTAAACACTATTTTCGGAATAGAAGGATCTCAGAACATATGGAGCAAGAGGAGTTGCAAATTCGTAATGAAAAAGGCTGCCCACAGGGCTCAATACTAGGGCCCTTAATGTGGGACATTATGATACAACCCTGACTGGAAAAATTAAATACTAACAATTTAACAGACAGAATAATAGCCTTTGCAGATGATATTGCGATAATACTATCAGCCAATTCAAGAAGAGAAATAGAAATGAAAACAAATGCAATAGTTGAAGAGTTAAACAATTGGTGTCAAGAAAATAAACTAAAATTATCGGTCAAAAATACGTGCTTTTTGGTAGAAAATTGAATAGAGGCCCACAAATAAAACTAGGCAATCATAAATTAGACAGAGTTAAAGAATTTAGATACCTATTAGTAATAATTGATGAAAATCTGAACTATTGTAAACATATACAAGAAACCGTTACGAGAGAAAACAAGGTGACAAATAAATTGATAACCCTAGGTAAAAATAGATGTAAATTGCCTAACAAAGTATTAAAGTTGTATCACGAAGCCCTGCTATGCGCTACAATGACCTACGGATCTAGCATATGGGTGCACAGATTGCTTCAAAACAAGAGAATAAAAGAAAACTTTACCAGATCATAAAGAAACCTTCTGATGAGATTAAGTGGTTCATATAGCACCATCCCCAACAATGCCCTATGTTTGTTACTTGCTGTCAAGCCTTTGAACTTAATAGCAGTACAGAGAGCGGCAAATTATTATTGGATGAAAAGGAATAATAAAGAAGAGGTAAGGGCACTGTTGGGTGATGTTTCTGAAAGCGCCTAAGAGATTGAAGAAAGAATATAAAAATGTGGAATATTGAATGGACACGCTCCGCTAAGTCACAAAGACTTAGAAATATACCAACGGTAGAAATCAGAGAACAAATAAAGTTTCTTGACCCAAGTCCAAAACTCATTCATTTTCTAATGGGACATAGTCCATATGAAACCTATTTACAAAAAATACAGACCAAAGAAGATTCAATTTGTGAATGTGGTGAAACGGGAACACCAGAGCATCATATTCTCTGGTGCCCCTTGCTCGAGGAGTTATTTAAGGAAAGAGTTTACGTAAGACAGAAGACGATAGCTGATATAATGAGAAGCGAGAAAGATTACAATATCCTAAAGAAAATAGCAAACCTTTACTCGAAACTAAAGAAAGAACAATTCTATAGACAAAACACATAAGGAAAACAAGAGCAGAATGAATGAGGAAGGACGAATGGAATCCAGTTTCTCCTCTGGACCGGAGACCTCAGGATGTCTTGTGGAAGATACAGGAACTCCGTATCTGCCGGGGAGGACGAATGTGATTGTGCTAGTGCGTCCCCAGGCGTAGGTGCCTTGGAGTGGAACTCCGGACGCACTAGAGTGTGTCCTTGGAAGTGTCTTTCCTTCGGGTGGCGGGTTCATCTGTTGTGACCATGTGCATGTTGGCTGTGACATATTAGACAAGTTTGACTTCGTGAATGGCTCAATTACAATGTGTTAATAGAGACTGATCCCTACATTGGCACATCTGGAAGGATACCTCGGACCAGGGTCCACTCTAAGTACTCCGAATGGGCCCTGGACATCAAACCTGTGTTAATGGGAGAAATTCTATTGCAACCAAGAGAATATTCAATAAACGAAGACTCAAGGGACTGTCAAGGGGAATGCGGTATGGATTAGTATAGACTAGCGTGGTTTACTGTGTTGGTGAATGTGTTTAAGTGTCAAGTTAGTGTTCTTAGTGCTTTTAGTGTGTAAAATGGGCAAAATTATACAAAACACACAGGGAAAAACCAGTGTATAAATAGTGAAAGAATTAAATATGATCACAGGAGAGAAACCTGAAATAGCAGGTGAAAACTAAGCTCACACAGGGAAAACCTGAAGATAGAAGAATCCAGCAAAATAAATAAATAAATAAATAAATAAATAAATAAATAAATAAAATTATATATATATATATAAGGATTAAACAAATAAAAATAGCAAACAGAGGTAGAAAATGATAGCGCAGATCAGAAAGAATTCGGAAAAATTTTATTTGATTAGCAAACAATTAGTATTAGAATATGTTAGTGTCAAGATAAATGGCTAAATACCTTGGAAATCGTATTAGCCGATAGTTGAGTTTTGCATCGTTTAGTATTAGAATATGTTAGGGTCAAAGTTACTGTTATAGTACTTTGAAATTTCAATGTCAATAGTTGAGGTTTTTGCATAGTTTATTCTTTGTTCATTTTTTTATGTTGTTTCGTTTTGTTTTTGTCTTTTTGTTTCTTGTTTGTGGTTTCCTTTCCCTCCCTTCAACCAAATCCCCTTTCACCTACTCCAAAATGCAAAACAAAATAAATTAAAGAAATAAAAGGCAATTATGATAACCCATGCCAGTTTTCATTTTCAGATACCGGTTCTGAAAGACGAGCCTGAGCCTAATAAAAAAGATGTCCTTAGCAGTGACACGAGGCTCTAGAACAATTTGGTGGCCCAAAGTTTGCCACGATATTGCATCCCAACCATCACGGACCCGCCTCCATGTTTAACTGTGGGTACCAAGCTGTCTGGATTGCACGCATCAGAGAGGAATGCTTCAGATTAATACTCTCCCTGTTGTTTGGAAAACAGTGTAGCTAGACTTATTCGAGAATATGACACATTTTACGTCATTCAACGTCCAGGTTTTATGCTTCTGGTATCACTGAATCTACTTTGCGGCATTTGTGTTACTGATGAAAGGTTTCGGTATCGCAACCCTGCCATAGATATTGGCCTTATCCAGGTATCGACAGACTGTTTTCATGCACATGGGTTCTGTGAGGTGTGTATTCACTTCTGCGGTGTTGGCCGATGCGGTGGTTTACCATTTCCGTGCAACAATCCTAGTCAATATCCTGACGTCCGTTTCTGACAACTTACGTTTTCGCCTACCTTTGCTCCTCCTGGATGTATTTCGTTCTTCCTGTTCATATGCACACAACACCCTGGATACTGTAGCTCGTGAGACGTCACAAAATGTTGCAGTTTTGGAACAAATGCACTTGCTAGACGCATCCCTACGATCTGCCCTCTTTTGAAGTCGGTTATGCCCCCTGTTACACGTTCTACACACACGATTTGACGTTCACTGAAGAACCTTTTTTGCTGGAGTGTCTACCAAGGACTCTCTTGTAGTTAATAAACTTGCACCCGACATTCTAAGCTGAATGTAGTAATACAATGTGAACCTGGCATATTGTAATCTTTGTACTTTCACATACCAGGTAATTTCATATTAAATTAGAAGATAATCTTACTTCGACTGAAGCCGTTCTTAATATTTTACCGCCCGGGCCACTAAAAATATGCGGTCTCCTCAATATCAATATCAATAAATAGTATACTAGTGTAGAAAAAATTGCGACAGTGAAGTGAATAATCAATATTTAAATACAAGTGAAAAAATAAAATACATACTATAATATATAACTTTCAGTTTCAGCAAATAAGATTGTGGTTGATTTGGTGTAATGAAAGAAAAACTTGTCCAAAAATAGTTGTCGAGGCCCAACACATGCCGCCCCGAGCCATGCTCCACATAGGCCCACGTATAAATACAGCCCTGCTTCGACTGAAGTATGAGCTTTCTGCATAAGGCACTTCTTACCAGATAGCTTTTCACCGTTTATAATATCCGAAATGAACTTCCAACATCCAATAGTGTATCTTCTTGTTTGTTTCGTTTTCTTTAGCTCGCGATGAAAGCATACGGAACCTTGTAGTTTCAGTTCAGGTGTGTGTATAGCCTATATATTACGATTTTGTTTCGCGAGGAGCTTTGCTAACTTAATTCCTGGAAATGTGAAAATTTTCCAAGATACTTCGTTTACTTTAAAATAGTAAATAAAATTTTGATATACATTGTATATAAGTCCGGATTTAGGAGGTGCACTGCTGCACGTGCAAACCCCTTCGTTATAAATATGCATGATCTAAAGTGAGAAGCTACAGTGAAAATAGTATCTTAAGAAACTTTCTGCCGTTATGTTTTCGTTTGGGGCTTAAAAGAAAGCGGACTTTGGCAAAAACAATGGTTTAAGTCGATTTTCTGAAGACTGAATGGAAAGGATCACCAAACAAAGCAATATAACATTTGAAAAGTAAGGAAGAAAACAGAAGCCAGGAAGAGAAAAGATCAATGTTTCCTGCACATCACTTGCGATCCTCTCTAAAATACTTCCCCCCTCCGTTCTATGTATCAGCGTTGTCAGGGGGTAAAAAATATTGTCACTTTGAAGAGTTTCAATGAGACTGGTTATTTTGGTAGTTATAGTGCAACCCCTTCAGAAAATCCTGAATCCGACCCTACACACACACACACACACACACACATATATATATATATATATATATATATATATATATATATATATATATATATATATATAGAGAGAGAGAGAGAGAGAGAGAGAGAGAGAGATACGGTATGTTCCTATAAGAGTACGCATTTAGTGTTAGAAGTCATATTACGGGAACTAAACCAAACAACAACAACAAAAAAAAAAAAAAAAACCAACTACTCCTACTTCTTAAGTTGTATCTTTACTTTCGTATACAACGAAAAATAATATGAATGTAAACCCAACATAGGGTATATACTTCTTATCCTAAATAGATGCTAAATAGTACTCTTAGGGGACAGGTCCTTAAAGAGTAAGCAATGCGTCCTTAAAGAGTACGCACTTGAAAGTGTCTATGGAGATGAAGAACAAGCTTCATGCTACCATTGCTCGCAACCTCCACATTTATTCCAGTCTTCCGTAATTGGATCCTCGTAGATTTCATAGCATCCTGGGCAGATCACATCTTCTTGAAGGTCTTTATATGTGGAAGGTACAGAAGCATCAAATTTTAAGCGCTTTCTTTCTTTGCAACGCTTTCTTTCTTTACTTGGTTCCTTGCTTTTGGATGCTGCACAGTCCACAGTTGCTTTATATGGTGAAGATGTCATTATTTCGGATTTCTTTCCACGTCTATTGAGCTTCAACTCATGCTTGGCTTTGGGCAGGGAAAACAAATCAGAAGGAGATATTTGTATATTGCATTATGACTGTTCATTGCTGACATTGTCACTTCGAACGTCTGTATTTTTAGCCGTTGCACTTTTATTGGAACTCCTTGGATGCTGAACATCATCCTCATGAGACTCAGATAAAATATCTCAACATTGATTAGTTTTCTCCTGGTGTATTGGTCTTCTGTAAATAAATAAAAGCAAAAACAACTATTGTTACAAAATTGATCTTTTACGTATGCATTTATGTGCATAGGATACTGTACTTTCATTTTATTTGTAATTCAAAATATGTACTGTACATTCTTATAATTTTACAGAAAATTATGAAAAAATTGTGATCTGAGACATCTTGAAACAAATATAATAGATTCGAGGAATTTTACTACATAGAAACTACAGTGTCCCTGAAGAGTACGCATGCAAACTCTTTGGTACTGGTCAATGCGTACTCTTTGAGGAAAATGCCATTTTTAATGTTCGGTCACCAAATGGCAGAAGCAATCAGACTAGACATTTGAAATGCACACCTTTATTTTCTCGAGGCATGAAAATATATTTACGATAAAAGTCATTGTCTTTCAGTCATAGCGTTATTGGGAATACATTATATTCTACAAGTGTAATATTACGATGGAGTGATATAAAAAGTACTTACCTGCTAATTACTTAGTTCTTGTCAGCTGCTTGTTACTTCTTTTATGTTCATACACAACCTTCCATCCTGCTGCTTGCTAATGTCTAGACGTTACCATCCCACAATGCTGTCAACTTTGGAAATGGGCACTGCGTACTCTTTCAAGACCGCGTACTCTTATAGGAACCTATCCTTGTCTAATATACAATGCAACAGGAGTTTGGGACAGTAGAACTTTTGAACCTGAAGCGATACACAAATAATGGATATGCCAAATGAAGTTTTATTCATGCATATATTTTTAAACTAGGAAGCAACGATTGAAGTATGCTAGGAACCACACAGTGTTGCCAGATGTAACCTAAGATGTAAATCTTTTTTTTTTTTTTTTTTTTTTTGCAAAACATAAATTGACTCATAACTCATACGTATGGATTTGCTGTCGTTAATTTTCAGTCTGTTTAGTTGGAGTAGCTTGGAGACTATGGAGCAGAAAAAAAGATTTTTTCCTTTTCACCGATCACTAATCGGATGAGGTCTCTGTAAGGGGGAACTAGGGAAATCATAGTTTTCATAAATTAACACTCTGAATTTGCAACATTGCTTATGTTTCGGTGCACCAAAGGTGTGTTAAGGGGTGTCACGTCAGAAGGGCCCGGACAAAAGGACGAGGACAGAAAGGCCCGAGTCAAAAGGGCCCCGCGTCAAAACGACCCAGTCAAAAAGGCCCCGTATGAAAAGGGCCCGATTCAAAAGGGCCCCGCTTCAAAAGGACCCCGGTCAAAACGGCTCCGCGACAAAAAGGCCCCACGTCAAGAAACCTGAGATATAGCCTGAAAAACCTCAGAAATATAAAAATACTTATTAGATGGAAAATAGTCTGTGGACAGTACCTGATTTATTTGTGTTGAAAGAACATACATGTGGAAAAAACATAGGGCTAGTAAAAAATATTACGACAGACCAGCAATAATGATACGCGTGGACAGAGGGAAAGTAAATATTACAGATATGTATTGATGGGGAAACTGCATTGAATGGGGTATGGACGTCATGGCAAATACTTTGGATTCCGCAATATTTGATATTACACAATATTTTTGAATGGAAAGGGGTAGGTTTGACACATCAATTTAGGCTAAAATCTTCCCACAGATGAGAAAAAGAACTCATTTTTTAAAAAATCTATCTTCATTCGTTTGCGAGATAGGGTGCTACGTTTGACATTTGTATCTAGTAGACGAAAATATGTGGACATGCAACGAGACACGTAGACGCAGAAAAAAAGGTTGAGGTGTGTGTTATGCGAAATCTTCACTGAGTGAGGGCGTGGACATAATGGCATCTATCTTGGATTTCCCATATTGGATATCACACAATATTTTAAAGTGGAAAAGAGTATGTTTGGTACATCAATTTAGGCTTGAATTTTCTCACAAACGAGAATATGGTTCACTTTCTACCAATCCTCATTCTTTTACGAGGTAAGTGTGCTCTGTTTGACATTTGTGTGTAATAGACGAAAATATCAGGACAATCTAGTAATAATGTGGCGGAGGGAAAAGCAAATATTTCAAGTGTTTTTTTTTGAAAAACTGTATTAAATGGGGATGTGTACATTTTTGATCACATATTCAGATATTATTAAACAAACTACTATAAAATGTCCTCTAAAATTATTTTATCCCTCCAACTTAATAAGTTAGTATTTAATAGCAAACACACAATGATTTATAACTTTCTTTAAGCATTTCGGCATGGTTGTTACAATTTTCCCGGTATAGTGTGGGGAAATATTGTCCCACGCTGTACGTAATGCTTTTCTCAAACCTTCTTTTACCGTATCTCGTACATATTGACCTTACGTTGCAATTCGTTCCAAAGATTCTCAATGGGGTTAAAGCAAGTACTGTGGGGGTGGGGTTTCGCGCACTTTTGGACAGTTTTAAAACAATCACTTCTTTACAGCATACTTTGTTTGGGATCAATATCTAGATAAAATTAGAAAAAATGAAAAAATGAAATCTTTAAGTTTTACGTCTCACGATTATGCCGGTTAGGCTAAAGGAGACGGTGATGATGAGTGATGAATGAAATGGTGGAATGAAGAAAGTGGGAGGAAACGGGAGAACCCCGAGAAAACCCACGCACACGGTGTTTGTCAACCACAAAGTTCACTTGGCGGGGGCTGGGATAAAATTAGAAGTCCTCCTAAGAACGTTAAGATATATTTCTTTTATCAGAATCTCATCAATACAGACTAACAATCCAACGTCTGGTGCACATATACAACCCAAACCATTACACTTCCTTCTCCGTACTTTACAGTAGGCTGGAAGATCTTGACATTTATCTCTGTATTTACTTGGCAAATACTATAATTCTACCATCATATTCATGCAGTATTTTTGTCTGTTGTTCTAGTATAAAGAAGCATGAAATCTAAGATTTTTTCCTCCGAAAATGAATAATAATAATAATAATAATAATAATAATAATAATAATAATAATAATAATAATAATAATAATAATAATAATTTAACATTCCAGCAATTTAGACTAAAGAAGACAGATGAGTATTGAAAGTGAATGATTTGAAATTAACTTTTCATGCTTTCCGCCGGAAATCGAACACGGGATCATGTGCACGAAAGATACAGAGCTAGGAATTAAACCAGTGGTAAGACATTTTCTTCTTCGTGGCTAGATCGCCTCCCCCCAAAATAGGATACTTTTTATTTTAAAAATAAAACCTATCCCAAGAGTTTTTACCTTTGTATTATAAATGTAAAATAAAACCTATTGACTTCGAACGACTGACCCCCAAACATTCAGCCTGGATCCGCCCTTGTTACCACTAGACGCGTACTTGTTCTTTGCGAGTTTGTGTTTTGTGATTAACTCCTTTCTTCCAAGCGTCTGTATCTTAGTCATCCTATCAACTGAGTCAAGCGCTGCCAAGCGGAGGAATTCGTAACTATTACAGAAGCTGACTATAATACCAGTTGCAGAGTGTGGCGCAACTGGAAGAGAACTATGCGGGAAGATACCAGCGATGCAAGAATAAATCCACTACCCCATGTTGAGATAGGAGCTCGCAGCCATACGCTCAATGTTACTGCTTCCAGTGACAACGGTCGCTCCAACTGGAAATGTAAATCTCTCTTTTTCTTTCAGTTTTTTAAATTGAATTTATTAGAAATGCATCAGTACTGTTTTGCGCTCAAGAGCAAAGGTTTATTTTTTACTGATACACTACTTTAATACTGAAAAATATCTTTAGTATTAAAAAAATATCCAGTTGCACAACCATGCAACGTATAGTACCAGCTGCCGCTGCTACATAGAGTCACTACTTCAGAAAAACTTATCAATTACAATTTATAATTGTTATTGTTAATTAAAAATCTAGTAAGTACGTCGCGATGCCGTGAGTGCTCAGTTAAATGTGTCGTCAATCAAGAAAGCTTAGGAACCAATGTCTAAGAAAATAAAGATTGCTATATTTAGTACTCGAGCTCAGTCAGAGAAAAGCTCGGCTCGGCTCAACTCGACTTTTATGTGGCACTTTATTTCGCGGTAACTACTGGGTAGAAGTGAACGAAATTTAGTGGGCAAGTAGCCCATCATCTGAGGAATATAGATTGCTATGCTCGGTGGTGGAGTTCCGCCATGAACTGGCTCGGAGACTGTGCTCCACAGTTTTGCAAGCCGAGAGCTTCTGAGATTTCATTTCGGCTTGTAATAAAGTTAACAGTATTCATATCTTATTAATCAGTGCTTAATCCAGAATTGAAAAATATTTAAAACTATGTATTCGGCGCAGTTGGTGCCAAACATTCATTTTCCCTTGAATATATTGGCAATAGCTCAGAAGGGACAAGTTCAGAAACTTAGTGAAAGGAGCATAATGTCGCAGTTTATTTAGTTATTTTTTTATAAATAATTATTTTTGTAACCGAGATATAAATGACTGATAGTCTTCTTAAGGAATGGAGACTGTTGACCTCTCCCAAAGTTTTACAATTAAGTAACTCATTTTCAGAATTGCTCGTACTTTGCTGGTAAGCTCAATTTACTTCATATTTGAAATGCCATTACCTAATATTGTACGATATAACTTAAAAATTAATATCCTCAAGTAGCAAGATAAGGTTTACAAGATAAATAAATGTATATTGTGTCCATAAAACAAAATTTAAAAAATTACCGTTTCCACAATAAGTGTCAAAGGATTCTTTCAAACAGTGTGATTTACGCTTGAGAAACAAAACGATATCCCTCTTACTGCATTTGGAAAATTTGAAGTTGTTGGGCCTGCTTCCATCCAAAGATTTTTCATACATAAGGTAGTAACCTCCTTTTTTCGTATCGCATTCTTTAGTATCATGATCTGCTCCAAACATGTGACCTAATTCATGAGCCAAATTTAAAACTTGCGTGTTTTTTGACATCAAATGTCCATGTGATGACATCCATGTTAAAGCTAAAATATTTCTATATCTTTTCCCTACTGATTCTTGGCAGATACCACCTAAAGCCATTGGAGAAGGTTTTCCCATGAAGGAAACACCTGCAATATTTTTGCTAGGGGACTGATACGTGAAAACAGCTCCTGCACACACGTCCTCGAAATTATATTGACTTATGGTGGAAAGATATTCTGCAAAATCGTTGATAGTGGATGGTAATTTGTTGTGAGTATCTGTCTTGGTGGTTATTACAATAGATTTGTAGATGGTAAAGCCTATATTGTCAGGAATACCATCTTCGTCAAAGTCTGTTGGACGAAAAATTGCTTCCGTTTCTTGCAAGCTCTGACTCATAAGAGAAATTGCGCAGCTTACATTACCTTTAGCCACGTGCTCGAAGAACGAGAAGTCAGCCACTAGTACCACCGAGCATAAAAGGGACCTCGTCCTGCAAAACAAGCAGGAAAAGTAACATTTGAAGCAATTAGTATTCTTTGGCGACACACATCTAAGCTTACCCACCCCAATAGATACTAAATACGCTGTCTCTCATGGCATTCTTAGGAAGAATGTAGTTAATTGTTTATTTTCTTTTTTTTTAACCGAATGAAACAATATGAGTTCAATTTAGTGTTGTCTTAAAATTGTTTATAAAATCGCACAACTGGCTAAAACAACACACACTATACATTCTTATGTAAACGCTTCAAAGTAAGAAGATGGTTTAAATGCAGTATGACAGCTCTTCAGGGAAGTCACATAGATAAAAAAATTAAATTTCCTCACTACAAGCTGAGGGAAGAAATATTTCATTCTTGTATACAGCTTGGTGAAGCTGTATGAAACTTTCTTCCCATACCTTGTAGCGATAACATATTATTTATTTATTTCCATTCAGGTATTTCTGGAGACACAAAAAAATTACCTAGGTAAACTAATAATCAATTATTTCAGAAATTAACAAAATTTGAGATAGGAATATGTACTTTTAGAGATCATTTATGAAAGATATTGCAATAAAGAACAAGAATGCAGCAATTATATTATTCTTTAAACAAAATAAATTGTGTAGCTTGTTAAAAATTCTAACTAAGGTACTGCTGATTAAACACAATTGATCAGATAGTAAGATCTAATAAAATGAAAATGAAATCTTTAAGTTTTACATCCCATGTTATGACAGCTAGGCTAAAGGAGACGATGATGATGAGAAATGAATGCAATGGTGGAAAGAATAAAGTTGGAGGAAACGGAGCAACACCGAGAAAACCCACGCACACAATGTTTGTCCACCACAAAGTCCACTTGGCAAGAGCTGTGATCGAATCAGGAACCCCATGCACCAGAGGTGAACGCTCTACCACTGACAAGGCAGGGTACCCAGGTGTAACAGCCCGATTGTGATAAGATTGCACAGACATAAAGAACATCGAAAAAGAAGCGACACGTATTTTTTTATATCGGCCAACAAGCACATTGAAAGGGTCAAATAGGGGCATAAAAATGGGGTCAAAATGAGATTATGTGGAATATAGCGAGAACGAGAAGAGATATCGGAAAAGTTTAAATGTACGAAATACTACCCATAGTCGACGCAATTCAATGAGGTAGAACGCACCCATGAGAAGAGAGCAGAATATCCGAAAATGGACCAATCAAGTGTACAACATTGTCACAATGTGTTACGGAAATGAGCAAAAAGGGTGATAAGGAGCAGGAAGAAAGAAGAAACGAAAACAGAAAATACGTGTTTTTGCTTTGGGTGCATATGTTGACCGTATGCGAAAGAGACGCAGATTTATCTCAATGCACGAAGATGGGATAACACGCAGGAAGGATGCAAATGCCGTTCATATAGACAGCCAGCGAGACAGCACTGCGCGGTGGGTTGCATATATCGCGTAATGAGAACAACGATGAGATGGATGTTCTAAACAAAAATGTGTGTAGGCAGTAGTAACACAAAAACAAAATTGTTACTATTACTGTTATGTTCTACGCGTATTTTCGTAGTGATATAATGTTGATACTCATGTGTGGTACTGATATTAATGTTGCTGTTTATCTTATGTATGTGGACCACCTGCTATTACATTCTACTGTGCTATGAATTTTTGTTCCCATTATCCGATATATGCAACCCACTGCGCGGTACTATTTCGCTGGCTGCCTATACGAACGGCGTTTGCATCCTTTCTGCGTGTTATCCCATCTTCGTGCATTGAGATAAATCTGTTTTTTCTTTTTTTTGTTTTTTCGCATATGGGTGATGTATGCACCCAAAGCAAAAACACGTATTTTCTGTTTTCGTTTCTTCTTTCTTCCTGCTCCTTGTCACCCTTTTCGCTCTTTTCCGTAACACATTGTGACAATGTTGTACACGTGATTGGTCCATTTCCGGATGTTCTGCTCTCTTCTCATGGGTGCGTTCTACCTCATTGAATTGCGTCGACCATGGGTAGTATTTCGTACATTCAAACTTTTCTGATATCTCTTCTCGTTCTCGCTATATTTCACATAATCTCATTTTGACCCCATTTTTATGCCCCTATTTGACCCTTTCAATGTGCTTGTTGGCCGATATAAAAAAATACGTGTCGCTTCTTTTTTCAATATTCTTTATATCTGTGCAATCTTATCACAATCGGTGTGTTACACCTGGGTACCCTGCCTTGTGAGTCATCGAGGCCCCCTGAGATCTAATATATATTTTTCTCTTCACACATATGTATCTGTTAGTATGAATATAATTCTTATACAGAGTGTGATGGGGTCCATGTAGATGAAATGCAAAGGGCCTGGCGCACAAACATGAAGGTTGCACCACAGAGGCAATAGTGAGTGGTGTGTCTGCTACCAAAGTAGTTGTGGTGCTTCGATCTCAGCTCGCCCTGAGTGGATTTTGTGGTAGACAAACATCGTGTATGTGGGTTTTCTCCGAGTTCTCCAGTTTTTACTCACTTTCCTCATTCCATCACTTCATTCATTATTATAATCATCGTCTCGTTTAACCTACACGGCATAATCATGGGACGAAAAATTGGAAGATTTCATTTTTTTATTTCAAATTAGTAGTCTTTTCCAAAGTCTAATGATGCCAAAAATTCATCGATTCTAGGACAAATCGACCTTTCCTGGTGTTCATTCAGTTCTTCCAGCATAGTTAAATAGTGCTACGAACATGAATGTGGTGCTTGTGAACGCCTTAACGCGATGGTATGTACCGTGACTGACACGGCGTTGGAGAATCCACGGGTATAGTATGCTGTGGTTACACAGTTCCGTATCTCCCAACCAACCATCCCCAAAAAATATACATAAAAAGTTAGGTCTCAAAGTTCATGCGATGAAAGCCAGCTTTGTCGTGAAACGGAAAACAAACTGCCGAGAGTCACACGAGCGCTGCCTGGCGGGAAATCGATGAAATATTGTAGCTATTGTAGACGAGGCGTGGATATATCTGACCAATTTTGGACAGATTCAAGCAAATACGTTCAGAAGTATCGAAGAACAAAACTAAGTAATTTCGTTTGTCAGCACACCGAAAGTAATTTACGTGGTTTAAAAGCTATGCTATAGGGAAAAGTTACAGCTACGTGGCCAGGCCCGAAACCAGCCACAGAGGTTTGGGGAGGGGGGGGGGCATAAATATGTTAGGGAAGCTAAGTTATTAAAAATTCTCTCACAAATATCTAAATTGTGTTTTTTGAATTAATAATAGCATTTTGTATTGAGGTCTGGAAGGGCCACGAAGAGTTTAGGGGGAGCAGGCCCTCCCTAGCCCCCTCTGGTTGCAGATCTGTACATGGCACTACCAATGATGTGCAAGTCAACGCTTCGTCTTATAAGTAACATTTTTGGCAGATATTTATAATAACAAAGTCATCGTGAAGTACAAAGTTGACACCATCGATTGTGACTACATGAAGACACAATCATTCATGACATTCTATACTCGGATGGAAGCTAGGTCAAGGGTTTGTGCCATTTTCTGTAAGTCGTTATTCGACGTACCAGTGAAGAGTACTGATGCCAGCCCAATAGACTACTGTGCCTTTGGACTTCCTAAACACCACGTTTCTACTCGTAAGGTGTGCATAAGTTCCGGCCTCGGAAAGCTTTCAAACAGGAGTGGGATAACTCTTGTAAACCTGGAAAAAAAAAAAAAAAAGGTTTCCTCTATTGAAAAGTGCGCTGCCAGCGAATTGCCAAAATTGCTGGTCGTTATATAGAATATAACTGGTGGTAAAAAGGTGATCGGTCTGTCATAGGTGAGTCAACACTTCAAAGTCATCTATATGGAAGTCTATATCCAGTCTCTGTAATCTGCTTCTTTGATATAAGCTTAAAATTGGAGAACAATAAAAATGCTCCCAACACTTCCAGTGTAAGAAAATAAATACATAAATAAAACAAACTATGGATAAAATACAGTACATATTTAGTCCGTTATGCACAGCCAGTTCTAGATAAGTCATATAGAGTTTTTCATCTACACTGATATCATTTGTAAACCAAGTTAGGCCGTAGGACTTCTCAAGCAATTTAATAATTGAAAAATTTGCCTACATTATGATGCTAAGTACAGAGCAGGAGTAAACGTCACAGTTTCTTATCATATCAATTTATAAAGATGTGGCACCTGTGAACGATATCAACTTAATCCTGAAGTTCTTTGTAACGAGCAACTTGCATCAGGTTGGTGAAAAGTTGTATTTGCGAATGAAACGTCAAACAACAGAAATTCATTGAAAAAAAATGATCTTTTATTAATATACCTATAGTGATACCTATATCCTATATACTTTTCCCAATAGTGTTTTAAAGTCTCAATATTGTAATAGTATTTTATTGTTACATTCATAGAAATTGGAAGTTGTGGGGCGAAGAAAATCCTCAAAGGCATTTTTGGCAGCTACTTCATTTTGAAACTTTTTTTCTCGTAAAAAGAAATAAAGAAAGCAAGAAAGAAAGAAAAAGAAAATAACGAAAGGATTTAAAATATGGCAGTCGATTTGGAAAGGTCTGGTGAGTATGATGGATGCGGAAATCTTATAGTGTGAACTTTATAGATAGCTTCTACTATCTTGTTCTTGTTGCACAGGGCTTACGATATCATTTCTAGAAGTTCTAGCAAGTACAAGGAAACTGTGTATAATGTACACCGAATGTCACTGTCATGCCTTTTATAGTTTGACTAAAATCAGACTCCACTATTGCTTGCAGTTCATTATTGTCGATGGATGCTGAAGTATGTCCACATGTTAATTTTCAAGGGCTATACCGCCGAATCGGAATTATTTGAATGATTCGTATGTAGTTCGTTCATGACCTTTCAGAGATCAAAATGTTCTTTTGATAATCGTGGACATTTTTGCTGCTTGTAGTTAAGTATAAACTCATTAAAAAAAAATAGTGAGTCACGTACACATTGTGTCCATACTATCACAAGGCATGTTAGCACTCAAGTGATTCGTTGCTCATATACACGTATATGTACTTGTCACTTTCTGATATACTGATAGCATCTGGCAGCGTTTGAGGATATCCTACATACGACATCCAAAAGTGAAACATTTCATATGTAGCGTCATGATATATATTTAGTTTTCATTGTGTTGTATATGTAACAATGTATTTTGATATAATAAATGTCTCTTAATGAGTTTCTAATGAATTTATTCGAAATACACCACTTCCCTCAGATAAGTCCTACATATCACAGATTCAACAGCCTTCAATTATGTTATGATCACGTACTAGTAGCTTGTGCAAAACTGATCCTCGTACATCAGAGTCAATAAATCATTTTAATTAAACTATTTTTTTAATAATAAACAAAAGCACTAAGCTAGTTAAATAAAATGCATAAACTCTGATTATAGTCTGAAAATATCGTTACATGAATGATATTCATGGATGATTACATGACTGATACATGAATAATATATATAGGGCTATATCAAATTCTAAGGGCTTCGGACATAATCAGCAGTGATGAAATTCGATTATCTTAATCTAATCCGCTGTAAAATGAGCAAGAATCAAGTGAGCTCGACGCACATTGGTAGCTCGATCTTAATAGGTGTCCATTATTCTTTTATTTTCTACTGTTTTATTCACAGTTACATACAAATGGTGATCAGAAAAATGGAAACACCTGTAGTTGGCAACACGTCAGATATATGGGTTGGCAGTGGTGTCGTGGCGCTCGCAGCGCCGGACCGCTGGTGGTGGTGTGTTAGGTGGATCTCCATACTACGTCAGGCGCAGTGGAACAGCAGTGTCCAGTGGCTGGAGCAGACGGAGGTAGTGTAAAATGGAAGACCTCTCAGATATTCAAAGAGGACAAATTGTTGGTGCGCGGTTATGTGGAGTGAGTGTGACGGCAGTGGCTACTGTGTTAGGTGTGTCGCGTGGGACAGTGTCGAAGGTGATGACGGCCTACACAACACACGGGAAAACCACATCGGGGAAGCGGAACAGTGGGCGGGAGAAAATCATGAGTGACAGGTCACGCCGGGTATTAAAGCGCATTGTCACGCAGAACCGTCGTGCCACTGCGAAGCAAGTGACGGAGGAACTCAATCAGCACCTCCCCCACCCTGTTTCGACAATCACAGTCCGCCGCGAATTACATGACATGAACTTACGGGGTCGTGTTGCACGGGCCAAACCGCTCATCAGTCTGAATGTTTTGTTAAATACTGTGACCAAGTTCCCCCAACATAATATAAATAAAGTAAACAACACGTAAACAGCGCAAAAATGGTCTTAAACTAATATATTGTATTGCGCTTCGTGTTCATCGACCTTGCAAGAGGACAGTCTAAAAGTTTAGATAATTAGGTCCAGCGTATGAACCTATCAATTCATAAAGGAGTGTACGTGTTAGAATGAATAATTTTGTTGTTGCATATAGCTTAAGTTTCATGTCTTGAGGGTGGAAAATACTATACAAGAAATTGACTTGATGTGGTTTGTTTATCGTTTTTAGGGTGTTTGCCACATAAATATTTGTCAGGTGCTGTAAAATAATGAAATTTATAATATTGAATCTAGATTAAGTACGTATTTATGGTGATATGGTCTAACATAATATAACGAGCTGGAGGCGATTTATACAGTATTGCAATTATGAAAGTGGCATGTGAAATAAAATGACAGCTAATTAGTTTACGATACAGTATCAGACTTGACGAAGTCTTAAGGTTCTACATCTTAGCAACGTGATTCAATATTGCAATCTGTGTATCAACTATGTTTTCCAGATTTTACATTGCTGCCTCCATATGCATGAGAGAGATTTACCCCATATTTACTCCAACAAAATCGGCGCAACTTGACACTAGTAATCTAGCTCATATATCGGACCAGACAAGACAATCAAAGGCTTATGTTAATCAATATAGAAGACAGACGAACCCATTGAAGAACTTTACTAGCTCTATTGGATGGTCCAGTCTGAAGATCAGTCAATTATGAAGTACGGCCTAAACTTTAAAAAGAAAAATGGTCTTATTCTTCAACTGTCTTCATTACTCCAATCAAATGTTGTCGAGCTAGTTAGACGTTGCAAGGACGTACTTTTGAGATCAGAAATGATGTTGTAAAGAAACAAATGCTAACAACAAAAGTTACTTTTTAAGATGTTTTTGTTACCGCAATTTCTTTGGAGCAGCCAGAGACAGATGTGAATATTTCACAATTTCAGCCTAGAATTTTTAGACATGGAATATTGATTAATTAGACACCATCAGCTAGACAAATAATAGACAAAGAGAGACTAATAATAGCCAGGAAAAAATAGACATCAATCGAAAGATAATAAATTGTGATTATTTTCTTGTACGCAGTTAATGTACTGATTATGGGATATGTGCTTCAAATGTGGTCGTTACAATAATTTATCTCCTGCTTGTGATCGTACGGAAGTTCAGCGAATTCAAAATATCTCTTCTGAAGAAGATTTGAAGGTTGATGAACTTTAAGCATTCAAACTAGTGACTGTCGAAAACGTTTTCTCAGTTACAAGACACAATACAAATATTTCCATGTGAAGATGCGCCGGAAGAAATGTATTTTACACACTCAAGTTCCGAAGAAGTTAATGAAATTTCTTGACATTGCATTAATGTTTCTATATAATCTGTTGCACAGCACTTCGCTGATTTATTAATTTTTAATATTGTAGGGGAAAGCACAGATCATTTATTAAATCACTACATTTTGAATATTATTAGCACGATGAAAGTTCAGTTAAGTAGTGTATGTCAGTAGTAAGGAAACGATCAATGAAGGAGGAAGCAAAAGGAGATGTAGTTGGAGCAGAGAGAGTAGGAATCGAGTAGAATGACATGGTGCACTGTTAAAAATGGTTTCTTAAATTCGAGAAAAATTTCCTCGTATTTGAAAACATTCGTTTCTTAGCTGTGCACCAAGTAATACTTTCTTAAAAGTGAGATTTCGATTTTCTCAAATCATTTTGAGAAATAATGGCTCAAATGTGAGGAATTATGTCTCGTTTCTGAGGGTACAAATGCTTTCTCAAATTTGAGAAAAAAAGTATTTTTTCTTAAAATTGAGGAAGTAACATTTGAAGAAAAAATTGAGAAATGTCTTTTGCAAAAGCGAGAAACGGTGCACAGAAACGTGGTTCTCAAATACGAGAAGGAGAAGGGAAAGAACATAAACAATATAAACATGAAGAAAAAAATCAGACTATTATAGTGTGCCACAGATGACAAGATAGACGGACAAGATAGAACTAAAAACAGTGTTGTAAATTTATGAACTCTAGTAGTTACTGTTGTGATAAGAATTATATTGTGCTATTAATGCAGAAAGAAAAAAATAATTTTCTTGTGTTCATGTTATTCCTTTTCCTTTCATTGTCGAGTCGTACTCGAGAAATATATCCTTTTCTTTGTCGGCTGAACAATGAGATCTATATATAATGAATATAAATACAATTGGTTATGATATGATTTATTTTAAATTTAAGTCTAGCGTCCGTTTCAGTAGCAAGAGTATGTGGGACGTAGACCTACAGCTTAACTTGGGATCCGAACCACATAAGCTCCTGCCGGGATTCGAACCAGGGTCTCCCGCGCCACAGGCGTGTACACTATCCACACAGACACGAGGGTGTTCTACAGTGAGTTATGAATAAAACTGATTCCTAAACTTTTTAAACCCTCTTAATCTATAGGTAAATTTTATGTTCATTTAGTATGCTTCAACAAGATGTTTTTTAGCTACAGAAGGAATGAGCGAGCGTTATAGCAAGGGAAGGCAAGCTAGTATTATCAGGCAGCTTAACTTAGAATTGAAAACATAAGCTCCCTTAAGGAGTCAACCCATTATCTATTAAAACAATGTGAAAAGACAATCATTTAGCCACGATGGAGTATATTGCTTCTCTGGAATAGTTATTTAAGTAAGTGCATGATATTACTCAATAATTGAATGATTTTGCGAACAATAGGATTCTGTTATGTCAAAATAAAGACGCTGTGTTCATACTAATTTAAGATTTAACTTGATTTGAATTTCGTGTTTCTGTGTAGTTACCTATCTTCCACTCTGTGTTTTATTGTTTTTGTAAGATAAAATGAAAGAATGCCCTACATGATAAAGGATTACCCACAATCTGCACTCACAACGAAAATATGATTTTTCATTAAAATTATATATATATATATATATATATATATATATATATACAGGGCCGCCCACAGGGGGAATCAATGGCGCAAGCTGCGCCATCGAGAAAAATTTTGGGGGGGATTTTACTCTACTTTCGAACTAGCAATTTTACTGTCGGAATAGCACTAAAACACGATTTTGACAAGCTAATTTTCAAAAATTTTCCGGGGTGAACCCCCGTACCCCCTGCTTCGATACTCGATGAATGAAGTACCGCGCAAGTAGCCGTATGAAAGGGAAGGTTGGTTTGTTTTAACAGAGAAGGGCCGCCCACAGGAGGGATGAATGGCGCAAGTTGTGCCATCGAGAAAAAAATTGGGGGAAATAAAAAAAATGGGGAAGAATTTTACTCTAATGTCGAATAAGTAATTTTGCTGTCGTCAGAATAACATTGGAACACGATGTGATTTTTTTTTTTTTTAATCTCGAGAATGAATCCCCCTACCCCCTGCTTAGAAACTCTATGAATGAAGTACCGCGCAAGTTGCTATATGAAAGGATGGCGCCAAGTTCTGGTGAACAACAGTTACAAACACTCAAGGAATCACTTTCAAATTTAGATTTGAAACTTGCCTATGGTGTCTGTTGAAAATTATAAAGTAGTTTGACATAATTGTGAGCTAATGGTAACCATACAGACAACAGCCAAGTTTCAAATCTAAATTTGAAAATGATTCCTTGAGTGTTTGTAACTGTTGTCCACCAGAACTTGGCGCCTATTTTTGTGATTTCAATTCTTTTTAAGGCCACTCGTACTTGGCTCTTTTACAGGAATGTTTTTTGTTGGATATCACTTCTTTTTGTAGGCTAATTTCGAGGACCACATTTTCTTTTGGTATCAAACTCAATAACTTGTAACTTGCGTCTTACTTTTCATGTACAAGGGAATTATATCAATATTTTGTAAAGAAAAAAAAATACTACTAATTGTAAAAAAAAGAATACCTGTGCCATACACAGTGTGTAGAAGTTTTTATACCCTTCAATATCCTTATAGAACATATGTAGTATTGTACACTACCAAGACTACTAATAAAAGTAATGCCATTTTTATAATTACTACTGCCCCTACTACTACTACAAGCATTCTATAATACTACAACAGGAAATAAAAACAACAACAAAAATAACAATTACTAGTACTATAAAAACTACTGCTACACTGGGCAATTGTTTTTACAGGACTTGAGTTTTGAGGAGGGAAGAGATTAGAAATATTAGTTTTTGGGGGGAGTGCGCCATCAGCTTTGGGGGGGATGGGCACCCCTGTATATATATATAGGATGACTGGTAATTCGATGCATTCCTTGCAAGTACTTTGGGACATTTTCACCTATATGAACTGGGGTTCGGAAATCAATAGTTTCTGAGTAATTTACACATGTGTGATTTCTTTGAAATTTGCCGGCTAACGAGAGGTGCTCGAGAAAGTTTTAGCTTGACCCACTTCCACATACCGTAAAGAGATGAAATTTGACGTGTGTAATCCGGCATATCTATGTAGGTGATGCGGTAATGTACAGCTTGTAACTCTGCACTGTTGCTGTGTTATAGATCCGAACGTGAAGTAAGGTGTAGTGGTCCAAAATCCATTCCTGCACCTCACAAAGTAGCATGGCAACATCGCAGAAGTACTTGCAACTAGGAAATGACTGCATGATTTGGAAGAGGTGGAATGAAGATGGTGTTCGGTCAAGAGAAAACGCGAACAATGACGGATTTCATACCCAGGGTCGTGCATCTGTTGGACCAAAATTCGAGCAGTGAATAGGTGCGTTGTTTTCCAGGAGGCCGACACCTTTTGTGCACATGTCACGCTCTGTTTCTATTGGGGCCCATACACGTAAACACATGCCTGAAGAAACAGCCCGACTTGCATGAAAAATGATAAAACCACAGGCAAGTTGATCGTGTATGGCCTCGTTCATTCATGTTGAAAGTTTTCAAAATCTTCTGAAAACATGCTTGATGTTTTTGTCGTTCTGCATGCATGTTTACCGTGTATGGGCTCGTTCATGCAAGGTGGCTGTTTTATATTTAGGTCCGCCAATCACGACAGCGGAAGAAATCACGTGACTCTCTCCTCCGTCGCATGCCAAGGTCGTGCAGTTGCAGAAAGAAAAAGCACGCGTTTCCTCGTCCTCCACATTTCTCAAACTACTTTCAGTAAGTTGGACAGCATGTTGATACGTGTATGGGCAAAAAATTCTTTCAAGATGCATGATGAAAGAAACCTTTCATACATGTTGGTCATGCAAGTGCGTGCGTCTATGGCGCGTTTATCTTTCACAAGCTTTTGTTAGTGCTACAGTGCTAAATGTGATATTTTGTTATGACTTTCCAAGGTAACATTTTTACCTTTATAGAAAACTTGTAACATTAGGTTATCATTGTAGCAATTGGTACGACAATTGTCGTAATTTTGTTTTGAATTATTAAAGCGATGTTTTCTATTGCTAATTCTTTCTTTATGTATTTATGTGAAGGAATGACTCAAGGAAAGGTTCGGACTTCCAACTCCGGGGTCACATCGGTCTTTTAGGCAAGCCTAGGGTTTGGGAAGAAACTGGCTCTGACTTTCAAGAAGATACCATCCTTGTCTTCGCCTACTGGCAGTGAAGAAAACCAGGGAAGATCTAGTCAAACCAAAAAAAAAAAAGCGTGCCGACGTGTCACCACCAAGGGAAGTCCGTGTGCAACTCTGAGCGACCGAAGTGATGATCATCTTATTTGGGATCAGCATGGAATATTACTACTTGCTTTCCCCCACTTCGTAAAAAAAAAGAAAAGAAAAAGGAGAAGATAGGCAAGGGGGACGGCGTGACGTCATCCATCCCCATACCTTTTCAGATCCACTTTTACCACTGATTAACAAATTTGTTTAGTAACATCAATAGCTAAACTGTGAAAATGTCTTTATTACAGAAACACTTTTTAGTTCTTGTAATAAACTTTTTGTCATACAAAATGAAGCTAAATATATAGACCCTACCAATAAATTAATATAGCTATATTTTAAAAATACAATAGGTACTGAATATTCGAACACTTCTCTAAAACACACAGGAACAGTCAAATTTGTAAATAAAGAGCTTTAAAAAAACTTGAATTGTTTAAACTACATTATATCGATTACTCTCAGCTTCTGAAAGTTTTTTTTTTTTTTTTTTTTTTTTTTTTTGCTAACAAATGAATAGTAGCACGAAAACCTTGTATATTATCTTATCAAATAGACCTACATGTTAATTTCTTTACTGGCTTTATACATATTTTTGAAAAGTGGTTGCACTGTTTACCTGTTCTCTGACAATAGGAACTGTATGAGTGTATAATACAAAGGATATACAGAAGATTTTTTTAAAAAACATATATTTATAATATTAACTAACTAACTAACGATATGGCCTATGTAACCCGGAGGTTCAATGCCATGTTCACAAAAGCTCTTCACTGACTTCTATCCTTAGCTAATTGGATCCAATTTCTACTTTGCATTTCTAACTTTGCGAGATCCATCTTAATATTGTCCTCCCATCTGCGCCTAGGTCTTCCTAGTGGTCGTTTTTCGATTTGTCTTCCAGTCAAGACTTTGAAAGTGTTTCTACTTTCTTCCATTCTAGCTACATGTCCTGCCCACCTAAGCCTCCTAGACTTGATGACCCTAACAATGTTGGGTAAACCGTATAAATTATGTAGTTCCTCATTATAAAGTTTCCGCCTTCCCCATTCCCGTTCCTCTTGGGTCCGAATATTCGTCTCAGGATCTTGTTCTCAAATACTTTCAGTCTATGTTCTTCCCTCAGAGTAAGTGACCATGTTTCGCATTCATACAGAACAACAGGTATGATTATCGTTTTATATATTTTAAGTTTCAAATTCCCCGACAGATTTCGCGACGACAAGAGATTTTAAACCGAATAGTAACACGAATTCCCTGCTTTTAGTCGACATTTAATTTCTTCGTGAATATGATTTTCGTCCGTTAATATTGATCCTAGATATTTGAAACTATCCACTTTATCAAAAGTATTATTTAATATTTTAATGCATCCATAATTTGCAGTATTACGGTCTCGACGAACTTCCATGTATTTAGTTTTCTCTATATTTACTTCTAAACCAATGTCCCTGCAAGCGTTTAATAAGATTTCTGTATTTCTTTCTATTGTTCTCCTATCATCCCCTATTAAATTTACATCATCAGCATATGCCATAACCTGGTGAATACCGTTCAACTTTAGGCCCTGGTTAAGATCTTTGATTTTCCTTATACCGTATTCCAGAACAAAGTTGAATAATAATGGCGACAAAGCATCTCCTTGTTTCAGGCCATTTTCGAGGTGAAAGCTTGTGGACAAAAAATTTCCAACCCGGACTTTACTTTGGGATTCTTCTTCTTCTTCTTCTTTTTTTTAACATATCTTAGTTAATCTAATAAGCTTTCTCGGTATTCCAAGTTCTGTATGAACGTTGTATAATGTTTCTCTCCTAATCGAGTCGTAGGCCTTTCTAAAATCAATAAATAGTTGATGTACTGGGGTATTGTATTCCCACTTCTTTTTGAGTAATTGTCGAATATTTATAATATTTATAATATGATATATAAATTATTTATAATGATTTTTATAAGGGCGCACTGTACCCTTCACGGGTTCTTTACCAACAGTAACAGTATGTATTTAGTGTACCGAACTGTGCCATACAGATGAATAAATAAAACTTTTTATATTTGATGGGGTTTTGCAAAGACGCCTTAGGTAAAGGGCGCACTGTACCCTTCACGGGTCCTTTATCAACAGTAACAGTATGTATTCATTGTATCAAACTGTGCCACACAGAAGAATAAAGAAAACCGTTTATCTTTGATGTGGTTTCGCAAGGGCGCCTTATGTAAAAAGTTCGCTTAAAAAAACTTGTACCTTTATTTATAATGTGATGTTTTGGAGAGCGCACCGGGACATGTCCCGGTGTCCCGGTGGGCATCACGGGCCTGACAGGGCCGTGCTAGGATACTAATGAGGGCGGTGGACAAGTCTACCAAAAGGGCGCCCATACAAACGGAAATATACGGAAATATATATATATCAAGGATTTTTACATTATAACAGACGCACGTGTCAATTCAACACGTGCTATTATTTATAAACAATATAGCAAACAGCAAGCCAACGCGGAAGGACACTAAAAACGCCAAAAGCAGACGGACCTTATAGAAGGACCCGAGGAGAACAAACAAAAATAGGAACACCGAGGGACCCAGCATTAGTTGTTTAACTAATTTAATTATTTACACCGCTTTGAGGTTGCATTGAATCAGGGGTATACCCATTTTTTCCAAGATCACACTAAACTAAAAATTTTTTTAAATAACAAAGCCTTGCAAAGCTGCTTTGAGTTGAGGGGGCTATTTTTTTAAATTTACCGAACCGGCAGGTACCTTAAAAATTGCTTTAAAAGAAGGGGCACCGTACAAAACACGTATACTCCTCTACTTAACCATTAACAAAAAAACAGCATTATTCTCTTTATAATGAAAAACGTTTTGTATTTATGAAATTTTATAATAAAATTGGTGAAGGGATAAATCTCAAACCATTATTAACTCTACCAAAATCATTACATGGTGATAGGTACCGGAGTTTTCTACGGGACGCTCTTTTTATTAACTTTTTTAACAGGCACAAGGTCAGTATCAGAATCTATTTTATCTAAGTTTTACTATCAAAATTTTATCTAAGTTTTACCAAAAAACGCCAAAAGCAGACGGACCTCACGGAAGGACCCGAGGAGAATAAATAAAAAAAGGAACACCGAGGGACCCAGCATCAGTCGTCCAACTAATCAAATCACCTACACCGCCCTGAGGTCGCACTGAACTAGGGGTACACCCATCCTTCCCAAGATCGCACTAAACTAAAAATGCTCTCAACAACAAAGCCTTGCAAAGCTGCCTTGAGCTGAGGTGGCTATCCTTCCAAATTCACCGAACCGGCAGGTACCTTAAAAACTGCTTTAAAAGAAGGGGCACCGTGCAAAACACCTATACTCCTCTACTTAAACATTAACAAATAAACAGCATTATTCTCTTTATAATCAAAAACTTTTTATATTTATCAAATTTTATAATAAAATTGGTGAAGGGATAAATCTCAAACCATTATTAACTCTACCAAAATCATTACAATATATATATATATATATATATATATATATATATATATATATATATATATATATAGAGAGAGAGAGAGAGAGAGAGAGAGAGAGAGAGAGAGAGAGAGAGAAACTTTGGAAGAAAGTATGGGTGCCATTTTATATCAAAATCACCGCCAAATTTGTTTTAGTGTTAACATAAAAAGCTAACCTCGAATCGAAATCCTCTTTACTAGAGAAAAACTTATTAGTTCCTGTAATAACTAGAGACCGGATGTTAGGCAAAATGCCTATTCTTTAATATTAAAGATATGATCAAAAATAACGTTTCAAAGTTTATGTGAGGGGTTATAGTTTCGATTTAAGCCAATTTTATTTTGCCTATTTTGCCTATTTCGAGCTTTACTGCCTAAATAATTGCTTTAGTGCCTAATGTTGCCTATTTTATGCATTTTCTTTAAAATAAGCCTTCATTGGGAAAATATATAATTTATACAACATAAATAAAGATGCATATATACGTATAATAAATATTTGTAAATACAAGCACGTGCTACGTTACGATGTACATACAGGGTGAACTTCAAAGATGTGCATATACTTTGGGAGGTGATTAAAGAAGACAAAAAGTCCTCTTGTATTTTGTCGAATTCTGTGTCGTGTACGAGTGACAGTGGTGCCACTTTGAATCGAAAATCAAATCTTGGCAATTGGAACGGATCAGATAGGTGTGCACATACGTTGGGAGGTGATTCGTGACATGAAAAGAAGACAAAAAGTCCTGTTGCATGTTGTCGAATTCCTCGTCGTGTACGAGTGACAGATGTGCCAACTTGGAATCGAAAATCGTACAGATACTTCGACAGATGATTCGTGACATGTAAAGAAGACAAAAAGTCCTCTTGAATGTCAGGAAACACCTCCCGAACTATGTGCACACTTTTATGTCTCGTTCCAATCGTCAGGATACGATTTTCAATTTTAAGATGGCACCCCTGTCACTTGTACACGACGCAGAATTCCACAACATGCAACAGGACTTTTTGCCTTCTTTTGATATGCATCATGCAACATGTCTTCTTTTGATATCACGAATCACCTCCCGAAGTATGTGCAGATCTTTTAGGTTCACCCAGTATGTATAAATGCATAACAAGCTTCGTTTTTATATGTACAATAAAAGAAGATATTAACAAACAGGTATGTTTCTATATTCTTTGAACATTATCTATGACCTGAACCTATTTTTTAATGGTATTGAGTATTTATCTTCATTATTTCGAGTTACATTTTAGTGCCTATTTTACTGCCTATTTTTAAAATTTTTAGTGCCTATTTGCCTGCCTATTTTACAGGTTTTTAGTGCCTAAACATCCGGTCTCTAGTAATAACATTTCTTCAAATAAAAAGAAGCTAAATGTATCAACAACTTAATATAGTTCTATGGCCTATGAACACAGGAGGTTCAGTGCCGCGTTTACAAAAGCTTTCCATTGATTTCTGCCCTTAGCCAACTGGACCCAGTTTCTTCTTTATATTTCAATTTCTGCGAGAACCATTTTAATATTGTCCTCCCATCTGCTTCTAGGTCTTCCTAACGGTCGTTTTCCTATTTGGATTTCCAGTTACAACTTTGAAATCGTTTCTAATTTCTTCCATTCTGGCTACATAACCTGCCCATTTGAGCCTTCTACAATTGATGATCCTAACAATGTTTGGTAAACGGTATAAAATTATACATTTTCTCCTTATGAAGTTTCCGCCTTTCCCCATTCCCATTCCTCTTGGAGTTCAAATATTGGATTAAGAATCTTGTTTTCAAATACTTTCAGTCTGCGATTTTCCTTCAGAGTCAGTGACCATGTTTCGCAACCGTACAGCACAATAGCCATTATTATTCTTTATATTTTGAGCTACAAAATCCTCAACAGAATTATCGACAACAAAAGATTTTTAACTGAATAATAACACGAAATCCCTGCTTCCAGTTGACATCAAACTTTTTAGTGATTATGGTTTTGGTCTGTTAATAATGATCCTAGATATTTGAAAGTGTCCACTTTGTCGAAAGAAAATATTATTTGGTATTTTAACGCATCCATAAAATGCAGTATTACCAGTGTTCGAAGTGTGAAAAAAAGCAGGGGCGGTATGTTTAATTACAATTTTGCCTCGACATACCGGCTATCTAACTGTTGAAACGCAGTGAGGGTATGTTGCCTAAAAATTGCATTTCTATTTACATAATGACTCAAATGCATTGGAGAGCTTCTCTGTAGTAACGAGGGGGGGGGGATATGGAAAGACTTTGATCCCCACTAACAACTTTCTGAAAAAATAAAAAATATTCCCTCTATGTTATTTTATAGAGAATTATCCACGAAAATGCTGAAAAATCGAATGAGGTTATTAACAATTTCCTGCGGGAAAACTGGTCTCCTCTCGACTGTGAGTTATTCCAAACCCCTGGAAGGTCCGCTCCCACAGCAGACAACCCCCTAAATCCACCAATGCTCAAAACACAACATTTATATGCATTAAGGGAAGAAGACACACACACACACATATATAACAAATAAACAATTCAATATGACACATCAAAATATAAATTAGGCGAATTTCTTCGAAGACGCCTTATTTTAAACACAAAAATAGGGATGGTATCGAGACGAGACGAGACGAGACTTCATACAGTCTCGGTCTCGTCTCGGTTGATAAGTAGCGGTCTCGGTCTCGATCTCGTCTCGAGTCAAAAATCGCCGTCTCGGTCTCGTCTCGGTCAACAGATGCCTGTCTCGATCTCGGTCTCGGTCTCGAAGGCCAAGTCTCGGTCTCGTCTCGAAAGTCTCGAAGGTACAGTCTGTCGTTTCCGCTTCTTATTTTTTGCCTTCATTCTTGACATAGAATTATGGTATGATGCACCTCTTCGTAGCTAATTTGCTAGCGCTAATGCTTTCCATGTATGTGTTCCAGGTTCAATCATCAGTGGGTATAACCTACCCGGGATAAAACCCTAATAGTATCTCATATTTCACTTTCAGCAATAGACTTTGCCTCAAATAGCTTTAGTACTGCCTATACAATTAAACTCTATTAAATTAACCCCAGTACTATACAGTAGTATATTTCCTTCCTTTGAATCAGAATTGTTCAATACCTCCAAACGAATAACGCAACACATAGCAGCACGAATGTATTTAATCATACCGAAATTGAAATTTTTCAATTTCTCAGTTATTATCCAATACATTCTGCTTTGACTGTTATATTCATTACCTTAACAAATAAAGTAAATTATTACTACAATATATTTTGTTTCAAAATAATCAAATGATTTATTACCGTTTCACATCTCAGTGTTTAATTGACACTCTAAAATAGAAACTTCTTTAACCTTGTGGTGGGAGCTACGGCACTCATCTTTGCTATCTGAGGTCTAGGGTTGGATCATCAAACAAGTTAGATTCAAAGTCCGATGTTTCGTACAGTTCGCGTCTTACTTTAAGTACATTCTGTTTGTTATACAAGTTCATAAGGTCGTAATGTATTACAAGCATATATCCAGTGCCGTAACATAGGTTAAGCTTATTCCTGAGCTCTCAGCGGTGCATGTGATCTTTATTCGAGAAAACTAATTGTGCGTTCATTATGCTGAAATTTTATATTGGATGATAATTACTGTACTTGCAAAACATGGACATACATATTATATAAGTATATAGGTAATTCGAGCTACATGTATCTATTTTCTCTGTCCCGGCAATGTGAGTGATTTTTAACTTTCTAGTTTTCTTTTCTATTAATTTTCGTAGTTTTGCTGCAATATGAAGAGTCAAAAATATTTTTTTTTCTGTACGAATTTCGTTAAATTTTGGGTCCGTACCGTTTTTACCCTACCTTACCCAGTAAAAGTTATATATATATATATATATATATATATATATATATATATATATATATATATATATATATATATATATATATATATGAACTTTAGTAGTAGACTATGCTAAGTCACTTTTTGGTCGAAATTTATTTAACAATACTTTTTTAGACTATGTTCTTTCTAGTGGTGTAATAATATGTCTAAAAGCATCCCATTACTTTGTAACTACTTAGTATAGTTTGAAAAACAGTACTATAGGTCTTACTTAAGGAACCGGTTTTTCGCTTCTCCTGTAAAATTACGAAATTATAACTTGGTTTAGTTTATCTCTGAGGTCCAGATATAATAAAATCATAACCATAATCATAATCAACCATTATCAACCCACTGCTGGATGAAGGTCTTTCCAAGTCTTCTCTACAACTAAGCTTGAGCAATTCTTTCTCATGTTACTCCCCAGTTGTTTCTAGACTGTTTCTACGTTTTCTAGGCTGTTTTTATCTCGTGGTATCCTGTCTAGAATTGTTTTTGTTCATCGGTCATAATTTCTTGCAATATGTCCAGCACATTTTTCAGTCGATATTAAAAATCATTTCATTAGTACCAGTCATTAGTTGCCAAATAATTCATTTCTACTGTATATATTTGTCCTACAAATTGTTCAAATCCGCTACTTTTGGAGCACAGTTACGCTAGTTTTTGATCTTCGAATCTGACAACACTTACTCAATGATTTAAATCAACACAATGTGAGGACTCCATTTGGTCTAGTGGCTAGCACGCTTGACTTCGGTTCGAGTGGTCCCGAATTCGATCTCCGGTGGGAGTACAGTTCAACGACCGAAGTGGTTCGGATTCCATTATAATCATTAGCTCCACGTCTCCTTTAGAGGCCCAGCATAATCGTGGGACATTAAACTAAAACAAACCAAACCAAAAATGAACACAATGTGTATTACTAACTGTAAGTCCTTGAATAACTGCATACAGCTATGGTATGGATCGAGTTTGAGGTGGTCGGTGGTCAAACTAAAACAAGTGAAATGTAACTAGGGTGTAATTAGAACTTTTGATTATCCATGGGTTTGTGTACATCACGATTAAGGCTTAAGGAAACAACTAGGGTTACTGAAAAGTTATCAGTTACATTTAATTTCAGTTACAATTTGCATTTACATGTATTGCTGGAACCAAAACTTTGACATTAACATTATAAAGATTACGAAAAACATCGTCTTTTAAAAACATTCTTGCACCATAAAACAAATTACGAATAATTTTAAAATATTTTGCAGTTTAGCTACGTTATTTGCACTATATTTAGAATAAAATTTACCAATTTATTTAAGTTGGCAACACTACTTAAAATAATGGAACTGCAACTTGTAATTAAAACCACTAAAAACTATTGCTGTAATGTTAAAGCAAACTAAAGCAACAATCATTATAAAAAAAGTTAACACAAATACGTTATTTTAAGCAGTACAACAATCACTATCCATGTGTTTGGTATCTCTGAAACGGTTTGAAATAACAATTGTTGTAAGTGAAATTATGACCACTTAAGTCTTTTGGGACCATTGTACATGATGAGACGTGATATGTCAGCACGTTTTTGAAGTGAAGACTTTAGAGAAAGTTAAATTTTTCATTTCTTGTAACTTTGATCATTCATTCATTCGCAATACATTATACTAGGGATGGCCAGAACCGGTTCCTAGTGGAACCGGTTTTCGGGTCTGAACGGATCCGGTTCTAGAAGATCCGGTTTTTCGGATCCAGGTCTGGAACCGGTTCTTCGGATCCAGGTCTGGAACCGGTTTTTCGGATCCAGGTCTAGAACCGGTTCTTCGGATCCAGGTCTGGAACCGGTTCTGAAACAGAACCGGTTCCTCGCAGAACCGGTTCCGCTGGAACCGAAACTTTGTGACCATCCCTACGCTAAACCCGAGCTGCTGGCAAGCTGTGAACAGTAAGCTAGATGAAATGGTGGAAGCGACAGGCAGGCGCCCAGGCGGCGGCAGCTTGTCTCATTTGGCTAAATAAACTGGGTAACTGGCAAACTCATTGGTTAAACAGGCAAACTGGCCAACTCATTTGGCTAAACACCCACTGGTGGACCAAAATTTTTTTCTGGGGGCACAAGCGGGTCTGGGCGAGGAAGGCACAAGCGCATGGTCCTCTTTGCATTATATTTGAAGGTGAACTTTATGCCTCCTTTACGGGTCTTTGGGGGCTTTCGGATCCAGGTCTGGAACCGGTTCCTAAGATCCGGTTCTGGAACCGGGTTTTCAGATCCAGATCTGGAACCGGTTCCTAAGATCCGGTTCTGGAACCGGTTCCTAAGATCCGGTTCTGGAACCGGGTTTTCGGATCCAGGTCCGGAACCGGTTCCAGAACCGGTTCTGAAAACCGGATCTCCAAGAACCGGTTCCTCGCGGAACCGGTTCCGCCGGAACCGGAACTTTGTGGCCATCCCTACATTATACCATGATCATAGTATTTGACGCGAAGATACAAATGATGCGCATTGCACCGTCTATGCCATTTGAGTTATTAGATATCTCCAAAATGTTGATGTTGGTGATACTGTATTGTTCTTTGTTCTTTGTCACTGAATAATGTATGTGGTATTGTGGTTTTATTTAATATCTAAATTAGAAATAGGTAATACCTTACATAGCGCAATTTGTGAAAATACAACTTTATTTTGCGTTGGCAACACTGCTTGTTTATCTAGTGGTATTGTAGAGTATCTAGAAGAGTTTTCCCTTCAATTTTTCACACAATATGGTGAAAATTTTCAGCATATATATATATATATATATATATATATATATATATATATATAGAGAGAGAGAGAGAGAGAGAGAGAGAGAGAGAGAGAGAGGATTATATACAACAGCAGTGGATTTTGTTTCGGGAGAAGCTTGAGGAACGGGTAAGAAACATTTGTGTTGTACGTGCAATGCGAAAAATTGATCATAAATTTATTTCGGGAGGGGCTTGAACCCGACATCTACCCCCTAAATACGCCAGTGTACATCAGTCAACCCTTCCCATATTATCTCACACAGCAGCGAAACAAATTTTGAGTAAAGGCAAAATAGCTGTCAATATTCGAGACGAGACCGAGACTTTCGAGACTGACCAAGGTCTCGTCTCGATTTATAGAGGTCTGTCTCGGTCTCGGTCTCGGTCTCGTCTCGGTATGCAAATGTCCGTCTCGATCTCGGTCTCGTCTCGGTATATAAAAGTCCGTCTCGGTCTCGGTCTCGTCTCGATAATTCGAGACAAGACCGAGACGATACCGAGACTAGTCTCGGTCTCGGTACCATCCCTACACAAAAGGTAGGAAAACGATAACAAAAATGTCGATGTTGCCAACTTAGAATTTTTTTATACATAAGAAATACAATCTTTTTACGTGCAAAGCTATTCGTCTATAAAAATGGATTTATTAAAGGTGTTTAGCATCTACTTTCCAGTGACGGTATGTTTTAATCATTAAAAAACCAGAGACGGTATGTCTTAATCACTGAAAAACCAGAGACGGTATGGCATACCACCGCATACCGTCTCACTTCAACCACTGAGTATTACGATCTCGACAAATTTCCATTTATTTAGTTTTCTCTGCATTTACTTTTAAGGCTATATCCCTGCCAGCGTTAATTAAGATTTCTGCATTCCTTTCTATTGTTCTATCATTTCCTATTACATTTACATCATCAGCATACGCCATAACCTGGCAAATACAATTTAGCTCTAGTACCTGATTGCTGTCTTTGATTTTCCTTATAGTGTTCTCCAGAACAAAATTAAATAATAATGGCGACAACGCATTTCCTTGCTTCAGGCCATTCTCAACGTGAAAGCTCGTGAACAAGAATTTGTCTACTCGAACCTTACTTTGGGATTCATTTAAACATATCTTAATTAATCTACCTTTTTCGGTATTGCAAATTCTGTAAACATGTTGTACAATGTTTCTTTCCTACTCGAATCTACAGTCAATAGGCTAATTGATGTGCCACGATATTGTATTCTCATTTCTTTTCAAGTATTAGTCGAATGGTAAATATCTGGTCGATAGTCGATCGATTTTACTTACATCCACTCTGATAATCTCCAATAATTTCATCTGCGTATGGGGTTAATCTTGCTAATAGAATGTTTAAGAGAATTTATTGTATCTTGACAGAAGAGAAATGCCTCAATAATTATTAAATCTGTTTTGTTGCTTTTCTTCTGAACTGGAACAATGATTGATTCTTCTCACTCTTGTGGTAATTCCTCCTTGTTCCAGATAAGGAGAATGAGTTTGTGTATCTTGCTCTGCAATTTTTCCCCTCCAGCTAAAATTAAGTCAACCAGAATTTCGTCTACACCCGGAGATGTGTGTTTCTTTAATTTTTTAAATAGCGTCTTCTATTTCTGTCTGGTTATGTTCTCGAATATACGGTTATGCTGTATGGATTTCACTTTTTCTACGCGCATTAGTTTATGTGTTAAGCAAATCGTCAAAGAAATCTTTCCTTCTATTTGAGATGTTGTCCTGATCAGTGAGAACTGTTCGGTTAGCTTTCTTTAATATACAAGCACGAGGTTGATAGCCTTTCTTAAGTTCGTTGATGCATTTATACATGTCCCGAATGTTTTTGTTTTCACTATTGTCTTCAAGTAAATTAATTTTAACTTTCAAAAGTCGCGTTTCTTTGTTCTAAAAGTTTTGGAAGTTTTCTTCCAGGTGACAATGAAATTTTATGTAGTTATTTTGTTCGGATTTTGTTGCCAAAGCTGTTTCTTCTGTTTTCTCTTCTCTGCTACTTTAGTGCATTCCTAATTGAACCATGGTTTGTTCCTACGTATTTATGCGTGTCCCAATATTTCTTCTGCTGAAATTTTAATGTTATCTCTAATTTCAACCAAGTATCCTGAACACTAGTGCACTCCGAACCTTCTAAAACCGAGAATCTATTCGACATTTCAATCTGGCTCCCCTCTCACCTGACTCTCCTCTACTTTTTTAAATAAATTAAACCGCTCCGTTTTCAGATATTAAATATTTCCTTTATTCAACGATAGTCTTTCTCGTACTATCACAATCAACTCCTCTGAACAACCGAACATCAGTTGTGCTAAACTGTTTTCTTCTGTCTACTAAAACATGATCAGTTTGATTATGTGTTTTTCCATCTGATGAAGTCCAAGTATATTTATGAATGTCGCGATGTTGGAATTAGAGGTGCAAGGGCTCGGGAAAAAACGGCTTGTTTGAAAAAAAACTCGGTTTTTTTGCTTCGCTTTTTTGCTTGGGAAATTTTGGGCTTTTTTGAAAACTTTGCTTTAAACTGATAAAGCAGACTTTGTTTCGCTTCGCTACAACAAAAAAAACTCATTTAATTAGTGGTTTATGCAGATAATAATGTGAAATCTCGAAAATAAACCATGAATTTCAAAAATATTTTTTAAAATTCTTAACATATTTACATTATGAATTCCAAAGGATTAACCAATATATGTGATAATATTTTAACCTCGTATATATAATAATTAAGTACTTTAAACAATGATACACAAATAACTAGCAAAATTGTATGTAGTATTTTTACTTCAAAATATAACACACCCTCTTTTTGAAGCAAAATAAAGAAAAACATGAGAGAAATCTGCACATCAAGAGTTTCGTTTCGGGTGGTTCTGTACATTCTTGAAATTTTTCAGTTAAGTTTTAACTTTCATATACATTGTATGAATATTTCGAACAAATTTTTTACTGATTGATTACATACGTAATAATCTGTTACAACCTATCAGGTGCTTCGGATCTGCAAAATCGGTAAAGCTCCGAATTCTGTAATGCACTGACTGTTCCTTAAGCTTGTTCAGAATCGGGAAAGTATCGAATTTTCTGTTCATGGATCATATATGTAATAGACGGTTCATCTGAGTGTATGGTTTCCTAGGCTGCAGAATATATAACCACCATCACGGTTTACCCAGTCCTGAAGGTTTCTGAATTTTTAACAAGAAAATTCAACATATCGTTACGATTTTTTTAACAAAAAAGAAAAACTTTGGAATACATTTTAAAAAAGTGGAAGAATCAATCACTGTTCCAATTCACAATAAAGATGACAAAATTGATTGTAATAATTATCGAGCATTGCTTTTAACATTCTATTACTAAGATTGACCCCATACGCAGATGAAATTATTAGAGATTATCAGTGTGGATTTAGTCGAAATCGACCAGATATTTACCATTCGACAAATATTCGAAAAGAAAAGGGAATATATTACCCAGTACATCAACTATTTATTGATTTTAGAAAGGCTTACAACTCGGTTAGTAGGGAACCATTGTATACAAGACTCCAAAAGTGCATTACCACCTGCAATTCTCCTTTTCCTGCAATAGCAGGCAACCCAAAAAGTTCGGCGGTTGGTTGCAAATTCGAAAGGCGTTGGACTAAACCTCAATTTTGTCACAAATATATCAGTGTGGCAAACTGCAAATAAGGGAATAAAACAAATTGTTAAGAATAACAATTTTATTATTGTGACGGAGTTGGATGACATCAAAAGTTACAAAATGACTTACTTAAGCAGTTCAAACAAGATGAATGGTAAGAAACAGATATCAGAAGAAAGCATTTCTCTTTCCCCCCCACCCAACCCAAAAAAAGAAAAAGTTACATAATATAAAAGTTTCATATAAAAGCCTAACAGCACAAAAACAAATATCTACACGAAACGAAAAAGAGACAAGCACAGAATAGGGGACACCAGTGGCGTAGCAGACTTGCGGCCCTGCCATGCAAGATAAAGAGACGGGACCCTAGTTGTAAACCCCATTGTTATAATAATAATATTTAATAGTATTAATAATAATAATAATAATAATAATTATTATTATTATTATTATTATTATTATTATTATTATTATTAAAAAGTCGTTTCCTTTTCAAAATCTCTGCCTCAGAACATGAATGCATATAGTGATCATGTGTGCACCTTTTGTCAATTAGCGGTCCCAAAAGCCAAAAGGGATGAAAATCTCCAAGAGAAACAAAAAACTTTCTTATGGTAAATTCTAGTTCAAAGTTCGAAGTACTTGCTTTTGCACGTGATTTTTTGTTTCTTTTTTCAGGGAACAAAAAAGTTCTGGCGCCTAAGAAATTACATCATATAATATTGCAAATTTGCAACTGGGTGTATTTACGTTGCAATGTTTGGTAATAAAGATATTATGATTAGAAAACAATCTTGCAAAAAGTAAGTTTAATTTCTTCATCCATCGCAAGTCTTAGGGGACCTTTATACCTCGCCTCCCCACTCCCCGAATATCGATATCGAAAATTTAGATTGATATATTCATGTCCATATATTTGCGATATCGAATGTTGATATATGATAATATAGATATCGATGATAGCGATATATCGACATATAACAGGCCGAGATTCCGAGAAGTTATGCTTGAAATATACTGGAATCAACAAATTCTAATTAAGTTTTCTATTTCCGTATCCAATGTTGAGGGGGAAGGGCGGAGTCTACTTAGCTACACAGGCCATATCAATTGTGTTCTTAAATCAGCCATTACACCCACTACTATAAAAGTGTTAGTCAGCCATTGTCTGTGAGTTACCCCAGTTCCATTTGAAGTTTGAATTGTGACCTGAATTGCAAAACATCCCAAGTCCACTCTTCTTCGTATTTTTCGTTTTCTGTTTTTTATGTTAGCATCTATGTTTCAGGGCTATTCACTTGCATAATACGTAAGTCCAAATGAAAACTTTTTAAAAAAAATCAAAATAATTTCAGCTAAACAGAATAGCATTCCAAGTATAACCTTCTTGTCTTTCTTCTAAAAACAAGAATAATACTCCGGTGGACTTCGGATGTTCTGAAATTCAGATCTTCAATTTTATTTACGGTCTTTAACCATCTTTAACTCGCAGGCTCCTTGCTTTCGTAAAAAGCATTTGTTGTGTAGATTAAAATCAAAAATGAATTAATCTATATTCTTGGGAACTTACTGTTGCACCAACACACATATATACAGGGTGTAAAAAAATGTACGGCAAAATTTCAGGGGTGGATTCCTTATGGGTAGACAAGCAAAATCGTTCATATGACCATATGTCGGGAAATGTATCATTACAGAGTTACGGCCATTGAGCCGCCTAATGGTGGAAATAGTCATATTCTGGTCGCTCCTTAATGTGACTCAATTTAAATCTCAATAACTCAGACTCTAATTAACCTAGGAAGATATTTTTGGTATCTATGTATTTCTAAAAGACGATGCTTTCCGCCTATATATACAGGGTGAGTCAAAAGTCTTTGGACACCTGTATAAGTTTTAAAATCGACGGGAAAAGTAAAAAGTGATTATGGGAAAAGAGGTTTGATGAGGGGCTGAAACTTTTGGAGTACATGTCATTCATGGCCGCCATCTCGAAATCCGCCATTTTATATTCAAGTCATTTCTAAAATGGGAAGGGGGTGTATGTCACATCAAATAACACTAGCTTGAGCTCAGAAATTTAGTGATGTAATTTGTTTTTTCCTATCTTTTACAGTTTAAAAGTTATTAATGTTCAAAAGTGGGAAATTACCTTGATACTGACCCAGTTCTCTCTGTTCCAGGAGTTCTCTCTGTTCCAGGTGATCTAAAATAGGTCTGACATGTGAACAGAAGATCGAAATCATCCTTATATCAGTGGAACGCAGCTACCGAATAATAGCAGCTGGTTACAGCCGACGGCACTCAGACAGAGAACCGGTATCGCACAGCACGGTGGCTCACGTGATCGTCAAATTCCGAGAGACGGGCTCTGTTCAAGATAGGGCACGTAGTGGGCGACCAAAGACTGCCACCAATGAGGAAACTGCAACGGCGGTTGTTGCGTCGTTTGTGAAAAGTCCTAAAGGAAGTACCCGTCGTGTGTCCCTAGCATGTGCAATAAGCCAATCCTCTGTTGTCCGGATATTGCACGCCAATCAGTGGCATCCTTAAAAGCTGCACATGCAACATAAACTGAACGAGGATGATCCTGATCGCCAGTTGGAGTTCTGTATGTGGGCTACTGAACAACACAACTAGATCTTGCGTTTGCCAAGGGCATACTGTTCAGCGACGAGGCGTATTTCACTTTGAACGGGGAGGTTAATCGACATAATTGTCGATACTGGTGTGACGCAAATCCGAACTGGGTTGACCCGAGTGGAGAACATAGTCCAGCGAAGGTGATAGTGTGGTGTGGCATATAGGACACCCGCATCATTGGGCCATTTTTTAATTACAACACCTTAACTGCACCACAGTATCTGATGCTGTTGCAGGACTTTGTGTTCCCTGCCACACTGAAAGCTGACGGCATTTTCCCATCTTATTTTCAGCACGATGGAACCCCTCCACACTATAGACTTGGTGTCCGTCAATGGTTGGAAGAACAACTGCCAGGGAAGTGAATTGGTCACCGTGGTCCCGTGGAGTGGCCACCCAGATCCCCTGACTTAACGCCCCTTGATTTTTATCTATGGGGACATCTTAAGCAGATACTGTATGCTGAGACAATCCGTGATTTGAGACACCTGAAGGAACGCTTCCAACAAGCCTGTGACCTAATTTCAGGAGACATCTCCTCCGTATGCAGTCAGAGTGGTTGAGGCGACTACAGTTGTGCATTGCACGGGATGGACAACACGTAGAACATGTGTTGTAGCATTCAGTATCAAGGTAATTTCCCACCTTTGAACATTAATAACTTCTAAACTGTACTAGATAGGAAAAACAAATTACACCACTAAATTCCAGAGCTCAAGCTAGTGTTATTTGATGGGTCATACACCCCCTTCCCATTTAAAAAAATGACTTGAATCCAAAATGGCGGATTTCAAGATGGCGGACATGAATGACATACACTTCAAAAGTTGCGGCCCCTCATCAAACCTCTGTCCCCATCATCACTTACTTTTCCCGTCGATTTTCAAACTTACGCAGGTGTCCAAGGGCTTTTGACTCACCCTGTATATTTTATGTATGTGTGAGAGTACCACGGTGGACATGAGAGGGTAATTACTTGTTTTTTGTTTGTATTTTGCATCAGTATTTTGGGGATGGCATTCCTTGGGGATACACTCATAAAATGCATATCAGCGGAAAGCTTAATTTTTGCAGAACACATTGCTACTAAAATTATCTTCCTATCTTAAACAGAGTTTGATATATTGAGGTTTAAATTGAGACACATTAAGGAACGACCAGAATGTGACTATTTCACACCATTAGTCGGATCAAAGGCCATAACTCTGGAACGAAGCATTTCCCGACATATGGTCATCTGAACTTTTTTGCTTGTCTACCCATAAGGAATCCACCCATGAAGTTTTGCCGTACCTTTTAGTTACACCCTCCATATACAAGATCCGTTTTGTAGATTTACGAAATCACTCATTTTTCCTCAATCAATTTACAAAATGGGTCTTGAATGAGGTGGTCGCAATAGTAATGACATCCCGTAGCGTCGTTACGTAACACATACAGTATAAATAAAGCTTCGAAAACACAAATTGCAAGTTCTGCCGCAAATAATTCGGTAAGGTGTCTACTTGTTGAGTGGGCAACCCAGAATTCATATCACGGCTGGTACGGTTTGCTTTTTTTCCCTTTCAAAATACATTTGTATATGTTTATATTTCTTTTTAATAATTACTTTCTTATACATGTATGACTACTTTATCCGTGTGTGTGTACTCATATATGTATCTTTACATATTTGTTTCTTTCTTGGGGCCGCGGTGGCTCAGTGGTAGAGCGTTCAACTGTGGTGCTTGGGGTCCCGGGTTGGATCCCAGTCCCCGACAAGTGAACTTTGTGATGGACAAGCACCGTGTGCTTGGGTTTTCTCGGGGTTCTCCCACTTTGTTCATTCCACCATTTCATTCATTACTCATCATCACCGCCTCCTTTAGCCTAACCGGCATAAACGTGGGACGTAAAACTCAAACATTTCATTTGTTTCTTTATTTCAACTAGTGTTGCCACGAGACGAGACAGAAACCTTTGATACGAGACAAGAGACGAGACAGACTACTTTTTTCGTCTCGTTTCCGAGACGAGACGAGACGTCTCTTGAAATGCCTCCTATCGTCTCATGTCTCAAAAATGCAAAGACAGCTTTTGAAATTGTTTAAAAATTTATTAACTCGGAATAAATTACTGCCTTCGAAAGTATACCAGCGTTTATTATTTCAAATGAGGACTATCCTAAAAGAACAAGGAAGACCTAAAGTTTTTTCTTAAATGATTCTTAGAAACAGATTTCATTTCCATTTTCCAACCGATTCAAGTTAAATATTTAGTGATACTGTTCCAGATTCAAGTAAAATGTTAAACCATTCTTTGAGATCAGTGTGTCATAAGATTTCATTCCAAGGGTTGGTGGTTATATCTATGTATAAAAATCCTTTATAGAAATACAAGTTCTCTTAATCCCAGTTTCATCAGCAACTAACCATTGTTTCATGAGTTTTCTCGTTCCGAAGAAAGACAGAAACGTGTAGGCCTTTTTCTGTACTGAGGTTGAAAGGATGCTGGTTTGACAATATAATTTAGTTTCTTTTTATTGTTTTATGATGTTATTCGAACCAAAGTCACTTTTGAAATCAGAAAGTCACATAGGTCTTCATATTTTTTGAAGTGGCGCCAGAGGTTTTGAAAAAAGGATTTCAGAATAAGTGGGGAAGGCTTTCCTTTCGACTGTACCGACGATATTGACAAATATTCCTGTCGTAATAATTCATTACTGGAAACCATTGGCGCCCGAACAAATTTTTAAGGGGGTCATCTCCTTGATTGCTATTTTACGTCTGGTATTTAATATACGTAGTTTGCTATATTACGCATACATTTTCGAGGGCACGGGGGCCGGGCCCCTTCCCCCTCCCTTCGGGCGCCCGTGGTCGAAACTAAGTAGTCGTTGTTTTAAGCAGTGTTTCTTCCAGACATGTTTTTGGGGTGCTGCCCCCTGGAACTCTAAGAGTGCACTTCACGGAGAGACCAAAATAATACATCTATAATATAATAATAAATAGAATAATACCAGCAGTACCCCGGAATCCTAAATGTAATCCCCATGAACATTTTTTCTGAAAGAAACACTGATTGGAAGATTGTAGTCGTGTTGTGTGTTGTGCTCATAACCAATCGAAAGTGGTTAAAAGCGGTAATTTTAACCACTTTGTATAACAGCTCATTTTTGTGGGCCTCATCCGCTCTAGAGTTGCCACGAGACGAGACATTTCTCGTGTCTCATCTCACAAGACGATATTTGGGACGAGACGAGTCAGCTTGAAGTCTCCTCTCGTCTCATCTCGTGGAAACACTATTTTCGACCATGTAATTTCGGCCCCGATCTTGGAAATGTCCTCGAAGGGATTGTGCTACGAATAACAGATTTTATTCGAACTAATTGACTGACTCCGATGCAACATTGTTCCAATTTCGACTATTCGCAATGTAATGGAATAGACAAACATACGTTTATATGTTTACATGAAGGCGGTCCCGTGTTCGATTCCTGGTGGGGCACTCGGTCGAAAAATTTAAAAGTTTTTCAGACCAGCCACCCTGAATGAGATTTTTCTTGGTTTTCCACATTCACACCAGGCAGATGCCAGGGTGATACCTTAGGTTTCAGATCGCTTCCTTTCTTCCCCAATCCTTTCGTCGTTCCCTTTCCCCGGAAAATGTGTTCGCCTAGAGACGCCATCCCTCGAATGTGACGGGCTAAATGGTCTCAGATGCCGAAAGCCCAGAGGTCGATGTCGGCGGGAGCTCATGTGGTTCGGATTCCACGTTAATCAGTAGGTCCACGTCTCATATAGCCTCGCTGCTGAAAGGGACGCTAAACTAAAATCAACAACTACCCCGACTCGCAACTAAGTGGGTTTAATTTGGAAGTTAATGCAATCGGAGTTTCACCATTGATCTCACTGACCGCCAAAACTTTGAATTCGACACTAATATCGGTTATCTTCTACTACTTTTACATGTCCCTGTAAATGTCTCCTGTGACACCCCTGGTTCAATTTAAAAAAACGCTTCGTCTTGATCTGGAACCTGGGCCAAGGTACCAAAGATCAAAATTTGGTAACTCTCGGTCCTCTCGTCTGGTCTCCAGGCAACACACAGATACATACATACATACAGACAGACACACAAACTTTTTTATATTATTTATATTAGATTAGGTGTATTTCAAACAGAGTTTCTTCCAGAAGTGTTTTTAGGGGGTACTGCCCGCCCGGAGCTCTGGGAGTGCCCCCCGGAAGAGATCAAAATAATACGTCTATAATATAATAAAAAATAGAAATTATCAATAGTGCCCCCGGAATACGAAGTGTGCCCCCCCCCGGAACATAGTATCAGAAAGAAACACTGATTCCAAAAACAACAGATAGAACTAACGGCGCCGACTTTCCAAAATGTATGTGGGTGTATATAAATGGCGGGACGTGTTATAGGTTTTCAGGGGAGTCTCGATTTTTTTGATTGATTTCTTTTTAGTTAAAATCTTTTATGAACACTATCATAAAGGGCTGTGCTGTGATAAAGTAAAATATACCGGTAATATAATGATAAGTTGGGACTGTCATAGCTCAGTCGGTAACACGGCTAACTTAAACGTAAAGAAACAGGTTTAAACCCGGGTTCAAGTTTAATTACTGTAATGCATATTCCCAACATATATAATCGTGGTATTTACTGTATATTTTCAACAACTTACATGATGCACAATGAGTGCAAGAGGCAGTGATATTATCAACACGTTACTAAAAGAAAATACTACATTCATACAAATTAAAATGAAAATATCATCATAAAAGAAAATAATTTTAATGGTATTGCAAAGAACTTGCAAGGATTTTGTTGTGGACATAAAGTATAAACCGCCTTATGCAGAGTCGTTTTGACAAATGATTAGCGTCATGCTAAACGCCCGACTTCTGCAGGAAGCAAATGTAAGTCGAACGCTTTAGTATGGCACTAATCACACGTCAGAAGGACTCTGCATATGGCCCAAAGTGACTAACTTAGTGTGTTCCTTGGTTGCCTTTGCACAAACACATTTGAAACAAACAACTATGTTTTAGAGGTTAGAAATTTTAACTCCCATCTCTATGCTTTAATTGTTTATTTTTTGATAGTTTCAAGCGAGAAATATTTATTTTGTCATGTTTATTAGGTTTTAAACTAAAAATCTTGCCTGACAAGATTATTTGTGTGAGTGCTGAAACCAGGGAACATCAAGGAGGCGGCGCACATGGACAGAACAACCCTAGCATTTCTTACACAGCACAACGTTGTTTGACATAGAACGTTGCTACTGTACTAGCGAGTTCCAGCTAGTTAAGCCTTTTATTAACGGCCGGAGGCAGCATTCTGTTATATCGTTGTAGTGAGTGGCGTGTTAAAATACTCCTAGTATCAGTTTTTTCATTGTTCGATTGACCTTGAAGGACCAACAAATGCCTTTCGAGGAATACAAGTTCCCTTTAATTCATGAAGTTAATATAGAAATGACCTTGAAACCTATTCTGTGCATAAATGCTGGAAGTCTTATAGAACGGTTTTATCCGTGTGTCTGTAGACCAGAGCCCTGCAAAGCCAGGCCCGAAAATGGCCCGGATGGATCTGTATTTTGTGTCCGGCTCGACCCGATCCGGCCCGAATCTCGAGCCGGGCAGAGAATGGGCCGGGCTCTAACCGGGCCGGGCACAAACGAGCCGGACCCTAAACTGGCCGGGCACAAACGGGCCGGGCGTAACCGGCCTGAGAACAACTAAGTTGATAAGTCAAGTCAATCCTTCAATATGCATTGGAAAATTAGAAATATGTCGTCATAATATTGCAATGTCTATTTGTCCTTCTCAAATGGGAAAATCGTGTGAAAAGTTACCCAAGGTTTGTTTTCTATATCCCTATACTGTCTGTCTATTTGTTATTTGTGCTTGCTCTGTCCAGTCATGTTTATTATACAATAATACAGCTCATGGACGTAAAACTCTTATACTACACTCATTAGTGCATTACGAGTAACAGAGAAGATATGTAAAACTTCTACACCGTATGTGATACTAATACTACAACTACTACTGCTAATACTATTATTACTATTACGATTACGAATGCTAGTGCTAATTCCACCATTGCTGTCACTGCTACTACTGTTAATATTACCAGTACTGTTACTACTTATTCTGTACTAATACGACAGCGAATACCACTACTGCTATTACTAGTAATACGAAAACAAAACAATGCAAATTAAATCTGAGTTTTACGTCCCACAGTTATGGCGGCTAGGCTAAAGGAGACGGTGATGATGAGAAATAAATGAAATGGTGGAAATAATAAAGTGGGAGGAAACGGGAGAACGTCGAGAACCCCCACACACGGTGTTTGCCCACCACAAATTTCATTTGGCGAGACCTGGGATCGAACCAGCGACCCCATCCACCAGAGGTGAACCCTCAATCACTGAGCCACCGTTCCAGGAACACCTAATCGACCCTGGCGTCTTGGTGATTCATTTCATCATAATATTTTGTTATATTTGTAGTATCATACTATGATATAAAGAATACAGGAACATGTAACATCATTTAGTATTTGGCTTGCTAATTGAACATAACTACGAATTGCACTGATCTTATGAGCACGCCAGTTCACAGTTTTGGCCTCCGTGGTCTAAAGGTAGCGTACCAAATTCTACTTAGTAGGTCAAGTACTTGACTTTGTCATATGTTCTTCAGGTAACTACGGCTCAGGCCGTATGGATGATGATGGGATGAATTGATGGAATGAAAACAGTGGGAGGAAGCGGTACCACCCCGGGAACTCCCACGCACACGGTATTTGTCCACCACAAAGCTCACATAGCATCTGGGTGGTAGTTCTGTACGGATCCAATGAACTACGGAATAACGTAGCAGAAACTCCCTACTCTGTGAATATATACTGCTAATATTCGTAAGTTTCAAGCTTGTAAAAGAACGTAGCTGTTTTGTCTTTCTATTAAGGTTTACGATTAAGGTAAAAATAAAAATATTCGGGACATGTATAAGGGGATCAGCGAATTTAAGAAAGGCTATCAACCTCGCGCTTATATATTAAAGAAATCTGACGGAACAGTTCTCACTGATACGGATAGCCTCTTAAATAGATGGAAAGATTTCTTTGACGATTTGCTGAACACGCAGCCAAAAATTAATGTGCGTGGAGAAAAGGAGATACACACCGCAGAACCGTATATTCCAGAACCCAATCGAATGGAAGTGGAAGCCGCTATAAAGAAATTAAAGAAACACAAATCTCCGGGTGTAGATGAAATTCCGGCTGAGTTAATTTTAGCTGGAGGCGAAAATTTGTGGAACAAGATACACAAACTCATTCTCCTTATCTGGAACAAGGAAGAATTGCCACAAGAGTGGAAAGAGTCAATCATTGTTCCAATTCACAAGAAAGGCGACAAAACTGACTAATAATTATCGAGGCATTTCTCTTCTGTCAACATCCTATAAAATCCTTTCAAATATTCTGTTAGCAAGATTGACCCCAAACGCAGATGAAATTATTGGAGATTATCAGTGCGGATTTAGACGAAATCGATCAACTATCGACCAAATATTTACCATTCGCCAAATACTCGAAAAGAAGTGGGAATACAATACCCCGGTACATCAACTATTTATTGATTTTAGAAAGGCTTATGACTCGGTTAGGAGAGAAACATTATACAACGTTCTTACAGAGCTTGGAATACCGAAAAAGCTAATTAGATTAATTAAGATATGTTTAAGTGAATCCCAAAGTAAAGTCCGGGTAGGAAAATTTTTGTCCACGAGCTTCCACGTCGAAAATGGCCTGAAACAAGGAGATGCGTTGTCGCCATTATTATTTAACTTTGTGCTGGAATACGCCATAAGGAAAATCAAAGATAGCAACCAGGGCCTAGAGTTGAACGGCATTCACCAGGTTATGGCATATGCTGATGATGTAAATTTAATAGGGGATGATAGGAGAACAGTAGAAATAAATGCAGAGATATTATTAAACGCTTGCAGGGACATGGGTTTAGAAGTAAATGCAGAGAAAACTAAATACATGGAAGTGCGTCGGGACCGTAATACGGCAAATTGTGGAGGCGTTAAAATATTAAATAATACTTTTGATAAAGCGGATACTTTCAAATATTTAGGATCAATATTAACAGACGAAAATCATATTCACGAAGAAATTAAATGTCGACTAAAAGCAGGGAATTCGTGTTACTATTCGGTTTAAAATCTCTTGTCGTCGCGAATTCTGTCGAGGAATTTGAAGCTTAAAATATATAAAACGATAATCATGCCTGTTGTTCTGTATGGTTGCGAAACATGGTCGCTTACTCTGAGGGAAGAACATGGACTGAAAGCATTTGAGAACAGGATCCTGAGAAGAATATTCGGACCCAAGAGGAACGAGAATGGGGAATGGCGGAAGCTTCATAACGAGGAACTATATAGTTTATACGGTTTACCCAACATTGTTAGGGTCGTCAAGTCTAGGAGGCTTAGGTGGGCAGGTCATGTAGCTAGAATGGAAGAAAGTAGAAACGCTTTCAAAGTCTTGACTGGTAGACCGATAGGAAAACGACCATTAGGAAGACCTAGGCGCAGATGGGAGGATAATATTAAGATGGATCTCGCAGAGATAGGAATACAAAGTAGAAACTGGATCCAATTAGCTAAGGATAGAAATCAGTGGAGAGCTTTTGTGAACGCGGCACTGAACCTCCGGGTTCCATAGGCCATAGAGTTAGTTAGTTAGTTATTAAGGTTTACGATATTTCTATCGTATCTTGTCTGAGCTGCAAAACTAGAGGTAATACACTTATCGATTTATGGTTAGGGATTGGTCCTTTAAAACATTTAATTAAATCGAGAGGTGATAGAAAGATACTATCCCGCGGAAAACGTGCATTTTCTTTTGTGACAGTTGATAACACTACTTCAAGCTTCACTATTGAATTCATATAGTTTGGAAATCTTCGTTTCACACTGTGAAACGATACTCACTTCTTTTATTTTTGTATTGGTACTGGTAACTCGTCTAATATATGGAACAAGTTGACACTCTTAGTCATAGATTAGAAACTTGTAGCAATACACGTTGAAACCGAACTTGTCTAACTTCAGCTACTTCTGGTTTGAATAGGGATTGGTAGAAAATATTCTTGGGATGCTGAATTCTTGGAGGAATATTTCCTTACGACCCTGAGTTGATTTTAAAAAGCCGTATCTTGATATCTCCTATTGTTTTGATTCCTGGAAACAAGAATTGAAATAGGAAATGATAGTTAATTTGAACCACTTCCTGTTGATCGTAAAAAAAAAGCCGTATCCTGATATCTCCTATTGTTTTGATCTATGGAAAAAAGAATTGAAATAGGATGTAATAGCTAATTTGAACCACTTTCTGTTCCGGTAAGGTGTTGATAATAATTATGGTATGTTGCCTTGAGACGCTAAATCGTTTGGACAAAGATGTTCTCGCTATCTGTTATTGTTTTCGTTCTATGACGAGGAAAGTTGAAACAGAATATGGCTAATTTTAACAAATTCTGCTTTAATCAAAGCTGCCACGGAGATGAAGGAGGCTATTCTTGAGACGATGAATCGATTGCAAAAAGCCACTTTTTAATATCTTTTACCATTTATGCTCTACGGAAATCAGTATTGGAACAGGAAGTACTAGTAAATTTGAACAATTTCCAGTTTTAGTAGAGTTATATGGATAGTAGCGATATGTTTGTTGAGAGGCTGAATCGTTTGCTTAAAACTGTTTCTAGCTATCTGCTGCCGTTTTCATTCTATAGCGATAAACGTTGAAACCGCTATTGAAACCAGAAGTTATAATAAATTCTAACTACAGCCGAATTTAGTATTGTAAATATTTGTCTTTAGACTCTAAACCGTTTGCAGAAACCACTTCTCACTATCCGTTATCATTTTCTTTATATATCGGCAAACGTTGAAATCGGAAATGGCTAATTTGAAGCAATTCCGGTTTGAGTAGAAGGTTAACGGAGGAAATAAAATATATTCTTTGGATACTGAATTAATTGCAAAAGACCACTTCTTGAAGCATTTACTATTTCTATTAAGCGGAAATTGGAAATTGAATCCGGAAGTAATAGTAAATTTCAACCATTTATAATTTCGGTAGAATAATTTGTGTACCCATGATGTTGTCTCTATATGGTAACTCGTTTTCAAAAATCAGTTCTCGCTATGTTACCGTTTTATACTATGACGATAAAGTTGAAGCTGTTGTTGAAACCGGAAGTAATAATAAATTTAAACCATTTTCAATTTTAGTATAGATTGTGAATGACCATGATATGTTGCCTATACACGCGCAACCGTTTACAAAAAAAAAGAAAAAGAAAAAAGAAAAGAAAACGTTTTCATGTATGTTACCGTTTTCATCTATGGGTTAAATGTTAGAACCGGAAATTGCTAATTTGAACCACTTCTAGGTTCAATATAGAGTTAACGGATGAGATGGAACCTATTCTATTCATTGGATGAAGAATCAATAGCAGAAAACCATTTCTCTATATCACTTTCTGTCTTTGCTTTAGTATCTGTCAACAGACACACGGATGAAACCATTCTATAAGATTTACGACTTTTATGCACAGCACAGTTTGGAAGTTTAAAACTTGTCTTTGGTTCCATAAATATTATTAACACTAACATATCAATGATACTCTTGTGTATGATTCAAAAAGTTAGCCGTGAAATTTAATCTAGATTGGAAGTAGTTGTGGAAAGGCCTATTGCTATAACAGATTTCTGGGTGTTCAGATAAAATCAACATAATCTTTCTATTTCCCAACGGGTTAGTAATGCATAGGTCATTTCTACTGTATATCAACTTCTTCACGGACCAAAGCGACTTGTGACTTCATGAGAAACCATTGTTAGTTCTTCAAGGTCAATAAAAACAAAATAGCTAATACTAGGACTACACGCGACCCATTACTTCGATAGAAGAGACAGATTCAATAGACGTGTTTACGTATAAAAGAAGCCCTCCGGCACTTAGGCTGGATGGAAACAACAACATTCTATGCGAAAGAACGCTGTTTGTTCTATCTGTTCGAGTTTGCTTGTGTGTCTGTCTGTGTGCAGCCTGGATATCAGACGAGTTGACAAAAAGTTACTAAATTTTAATAACGGATACTTTTGTCCAGGCCCCAGACCAGGACCAAGCGGTTTTTATTTTTTTTAATCGAACCAGGGAGGGGTCTCAGGGGAGGTGGGCGTTTACCGAGACATGTAATAATACTAGAAAATGGCCGATATTTGTGTCGAATTCATAGTTTTCACGGTCACTGAGATCAATGGTGACACTTCCATTAGCGATGACTTTCAAAATCAGCTACCATTGCGTGCGGGCCGGGGTCACCGGGGGAGGAAGATGTACCGAAACATGTAAAAAATAATCCAAAATGACCTATATTAGTGTCAAATCCTTAGTTTTCACGGTCGCTGAGATGAATGGTGATTCTTCCAGAGGCGTTGACTTCTAAATACAACTCCCATCGCTTGGGAGCCAGAGGCGTTCTTTTTAAATTTCGAACCAGGGGGTCTCTAGGGGTGTTTCCCTCGATGTGTAAAAGTAGTAGAAAATTACCGATATATTTTCGCTTCGTTGTTCAGTTTGTTTACATAGATATTTTATCCGACCCATGCGAAAAGTGGTTATTTTCAGCAAGTTATTATTAAATGCAAGAAATAAATTATTAATAATATACAGGGTTGCCCAAAAGTACGTATACAGTACCGTACTAATCAGCTCATTGCATTTTATATTTCTTATTTTTATCCATCAGGTAGACTTAGCTTGTTTATTATTTGTTGTTAATATGTTTTTACTTACATCTTAAGCTCAGAAGAGCCGAAGCAAATAAACTCATAAACTAGAATGTTATAGTTGATCAATATAGAGGTGTATGCCTGTTTTTGGACTACGTGAACAGATAGGAATGTATTTTGAAAGAAAGAAACGAAAGTGTAAACATACATAACCGTATTTGACTTTACATAATCTACCCTAAACCGCGGTCACTAATCTAAGATAATGTAGGAAAAAATGCAATAAAGTAATTAATAATAATAATAAATATGAACATATAAAAAATATTTTGAAAGAAAAAAAGTCCCCCTGGCAGAACTTGTTTACAGCAGACGCTGAAGCGTTAACCAGAGTTGAAGTGGGTCGGTGGGTCAAGTGAGTCGAGTTTTCTGAGTGGGACTTGCGTCAACAGCATGTGACCCACTGTGACCCACCACCCTCCGTGACCCACTGAGACTCATTACCCCACCATGACCCACTCTGCTCACTGCATTGTAAACAGCATCTTCTAAACAGCATATTTTTTCACCCTCGACTCTAGCCATAGAAACTAAAAACTAAAAGGAAGAAGATTGAAGAAGCAGTTGAAGTTAAATTTATATCATGGCAGCCAAGGTGGTTCATATCAAGGACTGCCTAATATCAATATTAGGCAGTCAACTAATATCGATCCTTTTCGATTATTTTTAGAAATCAATCCTATATAGAGAAAATGACCTCCCAACAAAAGGGAGTTTTAACAATGATATTGAGATTAGGGCCTAACTATGTATATGCCAAATGTCATTTCAGCTGACTTGATCATGATGATCACACATACATAGTTGTATTCAATTTTTATATAGGGGCCGCGGTGGCTCAGTGGTAGAGCGTTCACCTCTGGTGCATGGGGTCCCGGGTTCAAACCCTGCTCCCGCCAAGTGAACTTTGTGGTGGACAAACACCGTGTGCGTGGGTTTTCTCGGGGTTCTCCCGTTTCCTCCCACTTTCTTCATTCCACCATTTCATTCATTTCTCATAATCACCGTCTCCTTTAGCCTAACCGGCATAACCGTGGGACGTAAAACTCAAAGATTTCATTTCATTTCAATTCAATTTTTATATAATTCATACATTATAGGTGATTCAAAAAAAATTCCAGTAGTTAGCTCCTCTAAAAACTCTTAGGCTGTGTCTGAAAAGTCAAGAAGTAAGTCCTATTGCTATTATTACAATTGCAAATATGATCAATTTCCTGAAGTTCTGCAAGAGTGCCTGAAGTTCTTTCTTCAATAGAAACAAATGAAAAAGAAGAAAAAAAGAAGGCCTTGAAAGTAAAACGTAGACAAATTCACCAGAGCTCAGAAGAAGCTGTCTACAATGCATTGAGTAGAAAGGGTTGGTGAGTCAGAGTGGTTCGGTGGGTCAGCGTGGGTCAGAATGGATTGTTGGGTCATAGTGGGTCACGGTGGGTTGTGTGTCGCAGTGAGTCATATCCTGTTGACCCACAACCTACTTAAAAATCTAATCCAATTGACCCACTGACTCACTCCAACTCTGGATTGCACACACGGAAAAAGCAGACATATATTTATCTGAACCTTCCTGACTTTATTTAACCTCCACTAATTTAAGTTAATCTACAAAAAATACAATAAAGCAATTATTAATAACAATTACAAACATAGAGAATTGTATTTTGAAAAAAATCAAAGTGAATCAGAAGAAAATTTGAACCCGGGTTGCTCCACTCAACAAGCAGACATCTTACCGACTTACCCACGCCAGAACTTGTGATTTTAAAGCTGTATTTATATTGCGTGTGTTACGTATCAACGCTACGAGATGTCATTACTGTAGCAACGACCTCCTTCAAACACGTTTCTTAAATTTACGAAATAACTCTTTTAATCCTCAATAAATCCGATATATATCCGTGTGTGTGTGTGTATGTGTGTGTGTGTGTGTGTGTGTTGGTGCACCAGTAAGCTCCTAAGAGTATAGATTAATTCATTCTTCATTTTAATCTAGAGAAAAAATGTTTTAATGAAAACAAGAAGCCTGTTGCCGTAGATGGCTAAAGGCCGTAAATAAAATTCAGACTAGAAGTGTAACTGGGGTAACTCACCGACAATGGCTGATTTAACACGTTCGATAACAACGCGTGTAATAGATGATTTATAAACGCAATTTATATATCCTGTATAGATAAGTGGATAGCGTGTGTGACTGCTATTTAAGGATTCTGTGTTCGAGTCTCACCCTAGACTGAGTTAAATCCTTTGCAAGGAATTAAACATTATAAATGATGTTCCCGTATGATCCTGAAATAGATTTATCCTATGAAGTGAGAAAAACCAAGACAGATGCAGGGGGCAGGGGGAAAGGCGCAGACTGTTTATCCTTAGGTGTTAAAATTTAATTTATTCCCATGTCTTTTGTTCTTTCCTTTCCCTCTTTCGTTCTTTTCTCATTTTGTTTAGCTTTCTATACTTTTTCGGTCTCTGTATGATGCATATTATTATTTTCGTTTTCTTTGCATTAATTCCTATCTCTTAGAACTTAACGTGAATGGAATTTCTGCAGATTTATCTCGTGGTTGCTTCTCTAAGTGATGCTCTCAGATAGTAATACCTTTCCCTCCAAGTGGAGGAATATCCTGGCATGTTATGTTTTCGGGATGTATTTGCTGTCATATTGGTTGTCCAACTATCAGACATACAGTGAAACTATGCTGCTACAGGAAAAACTTATCATTTCTTACATATTCAACCTCCAGGTTTTAAAGTTCCTGGGTGTATCTGGAAGATCTAACATAGTCCCTATCAGGATCGACGAAATTCTGTCAACGTTCTAAAAGGCCATGGATTACTTCGCGGTAGAACTTGGTTTGCCGTGAAGCGAAGAAGGTATCAAGTGCATTTTGCACCTCTATTAAAGATTTGAGCTGGCGTACTCTAGGGTGATTGTCCAAGGAACAGTCCTACTAGGTTAATTATAATGTATTTCGGATCAGTACGTTTCATGAACACTACCGAATTTGTAACCGAACCACGCTAAAAGAAAGGGTGTGTGTTAAACTTTTGGCATGATCCTAGATGTGTCTCGAAACCCTACAGTGTCACTGGAAATTGAGTAATTAATTTGACCACCAAGTTTACTATTCATTTTGAAAGTGACTTAATGAATCTTTCAAGCATTTTCTATATATTCCAATAGTTCTGAAAAAATATTAAAAAAACAAACGCTATTTCCATATTACTGACGGACTTCTGGAAGCGGAACTTTATAATGTTAAGTTCTTTTACTACCTCGAATATTTTTATCTGCGGTCACTTTTCTTTCTCTTCTTCTCTCCTTTTCTCTATCTGCCTCACTTCTGTGCTTCTAGCAGATATCTATTCGTTTCAATTTTTCATTGAGAAGTGTTTAAGTTCTCTCTACATTAATTATGAATCTCATTCGTCTCATTTTTATTCTTTCACTTTATTGATACTAATACATGTATGTTTTGAAATTAGAATTGTGCTTATGTTGTTGTTGATTTTAATACGGCAGAAAGGAAACGAGAAGAGAGAGGGGTGGTCTTTTTACCAGATACGATTATGGGATAAGAAAGGATATATTGGATGGTCTAGCTGCACGGTGTTAGCTGTCACACTTTCTTGTTGTGTATAAGTTCAATAATTCACGATGAATACAATCAACCAGAAGTGTTTTTGTAATGAAGAAATAACAACATGAAATGTGAAATCTCTTTTAACAAACTGTTGAGATTTGAGAGTCGACAAATTAACACTTTTGGGTACCGATTACCTTGAAACCTCAGTAGCCTCAACTATCCCGAGATAGGAGCTTATATTTAGAGGAATGAAATTCTCAGCAAAATGCAGAAGTCTTTTAGTCTGAGAGAAAAGAAAGAATAAAATCTTTCATTTCCAGTTCTATTAGTCTTGTAGCTCTGAGTCTGTGGCAAAAGCATTGATAGAAATAAGGACAATGAATTATGAATATTTTGTAGAACATTCCACTTTAATATCACAAGAGTTTCGTCTTCCGGTTTGCTTAGTTCTGAAAAAAATATAGAGTATATTGCTAAACTATGTAAACTACTAGTACTGTCGCTGATTTGCTATGACAATCAGAAACAGAAGTAAAAGGTAAATTATAGTAATGGTTTTCTATTAATAGCTTTCTATCAAGGGGGAAGAATAACTAGTTTTATTTTAACAAATTTTTTGCCTTAAAATGCTTGTCCAGGTTCATCCTCCTCCACTTCAACCTTGAGTATGGAAATAGAAGAACATAATTAGATTTTGATTGATTCTGGTATATATCAAGCATAATTTCTCGGATCTAGGCCTCTACGATATGTCGATATATCGATATCGTCGATATCGATATTAACACATATCAATGTTCGATATCTTAAATATATCGACATCAATATATCATAATCTTGAATTCTTGATATCGATCTTCGGAGAGGCGAGGTACAGGGAGCCCATAAGACTAGCGATGGATGAAGAAATAGAACTTAATTTTTACGATAATGACTTCTAATGACAATTGAAGACTTTGGTGCAAAAAACCGTCAATTCTAAAAATTGAAAGTATAAGGGAGATATCTTCACAAAGGTTTCTCTTCATCCGATTTCTTTCGTACTTGGCACATATATAGAAGACCGAAAATAAATCGACAGGTATTTTTTGCTTCTTTAGGAAAATAGGTAATGGGGGCAAAGGGTCCCTTTTCAAAACGAGGCCCCTTGATTAAAAGGACCACATTAAAGAAACGAAACTCTGCCGATGCACAGATGACTTCAAAGTAGAAAATGTGGGTTTTGTCGTTTATGCGAGTAAATGCTTCGAAATACCAAAAACCCCGCACAATCCTGACGGAAATTGGATTTAGGCGGAACTGCTTGAAACCGTGGTATGTTGTAGATATGGTGTTCCTGAGAAGAAGTCTCAATGGGCACAACAACAAATCACTGACCGTTTGGCAACTACAGGGACACATTTTTGCAAACAGCAGAAGGTAACGTTATTTTGGATTTCGGTGGAATTGCTTGACACCGTGATATGTTGTAGATATTATGATCGTGAGAGACAGACACAATTTGCCCGAAAACTAGAAGATCGCTATCTTCGACTCGGCTGCTTTCAAAAAAGATGTTTCGAAGTGACCAAACGGTCACTGATTAGTGGATGTGCCTATTAAGACCTTTTCTCAGAATCACCATATCTACAACATAGCACAATTTCAGTCATTTTTACCGAAATCCACATCACCATTTTCGGTTACTTTCAAAAACTGGCCTGGTAGTGGCCAAACGGTCAGCGATTAGTGGTTGTGCCCATTAAGTCCTTTCTCAGAAGCACAATATCTACAACATATCACAGCTTCAGTCATTTTTATCGAAATCCAGAACATCAACATTTTCGATTACTTTCCAAAAAGTGGCCCTGTAGTGGCGAAACGGTGAGTGATTAGTGGTTGTGCCTATGAAATCCTTTTCTCAGAATCACAATATCTACAACATATCACAGTTTCAGTCATTTTTATCGAAATCCAGAACATCAACATTTTCGATCACTTTCCAAAAAGTGACCCTGTAGTGGCCAAACAGTCAGTGATTAGTGGTTGTGCCCTTTTCTCAGAATCACAAGATCTACAACATATCAGTTTCAGTCATTTTTACCGAAATCCAGAACATTACCATGTTCCGTTACTTTCAAAAAAGTGACCCTGTAGTGGCCAAACGGTCAGTAATTATTGGTTGTGCCCATTAGGACATTTTCCCAGAATCACAATATCTACAACATATCACAGTTTCAGTCATTTTACCGGAATCGAGAACATGGCCATCTTCGGTTACTTTCAAGAAAATAGCCTTGTTGTGGCCAAACGGTCATTGATTAGTGTTTGTGCCCATTAAGACCTTTTCTCAGAATCACAATATCTACAACATATCACAGTTTTAGTCATTTTTACCGAAATCAAGAACATCGCCATCTTCGGTTACTTTCAAAACAGTGGCCTCGTAGTGGCCAAACGATCAGTGATTAGTGGTTGTGCTCATTAAGACCTTTTTCAGAATCACAATATCTACAACATATCACCATTTCAAGCAATTGTTATGAAATCCAAAATAACGTTAAGTTGTGCTGTTTGCAAAAATGTGACTCTGTAGTTACCAAACCGTCAGTGATTGGTGGTTGTGCTTATTAAGACTTTTTCTCAGGATCACAACATCTGCAACACATCATAGTTTTACAGATTTTCATTGAAATCCAGAATATCATTATGTTTGGCTGTTTTCAAAAAAGTGGCCCTGTAGTGGCCACATATCAGTGATTGGTGGTTATGGCCATTAAGACTTTTTCGGAATCACAATATCTACAACATCACGGTTTTAGTCATTTTGTCCAAAATCTCGAATGTCGTTTCCTTCGGCTTTTTTTTAAGAAAGTGGCCTCGTGGTGGCCAAACTGCGAACGATTTGTGGTTGTGCAAATTGAGACTTTTTCTCAGGAACATCATATCTACAACATAACACGGTTTCAAGCAATTCCACCGAAATCCCATTTGTATAAAGATTGTGCGGGGTCCTTTCTCATTTCGAAGGAGCATTGCCTCTGCAAAACTTCTCTCTGAAAAACTTCAAACCTCGCATTTTGTATTTGAAATCATCTTTGCATCGGCAGAGTTTCGCTTCTTTAATTTGGTCCTTTTAAATCAAAGATACCATTTTTTTAAAAGGGACCCTTTGCCTCCTTTAACCTGTTCTCCGAAAGAAACAAAAAAAAACATGTGTGCATTTATTTTCGGCCTAGTATATATGTGCCAAGTTTGAAGAAAATCGGATGAAGAGAAATTCTTGTGAAGCTATCTCCTTTATACTTTCACTTTTTGGACTTGACAGGTCGTTTGCCCCGATGTCTTCAATTTCTTTATTACCTCAAATTGCATTGTAAATAAATGCACTTGCAAATTTGCAATATTATATACTGTAATTTCTTAGCCGATACAATTTTCTGTCCCCGAAAAACAAGGAAGCACATGTCAAAAGCAATTCTTCGAACTTTCTCCTAGAATTTATCATAAGAAAGTTTTTTGTTCCTCTCTCTCAGAGATTTGCATCCCTTTTGACCTTTAGGGCTACTCATTGACAAAAGGTACACACACGACCGCTATATGCAGACATGCTCTTAGGTAGGTCAGAGATTGGGCAATTAGGCGATTTTTTAATAATAATAATAATAATAATAGTTATTATTATTATTGTTATTATTAATAATATTATTATTCTTATAACAATTAGGTTTACAACTAGGTCCCATCTCTTTATCTTGTATGAGAGGCCCACTAGTCAGCTAAGTCACTGGTGTTCCTTATTCTGTGTTTCTCTCTCTTTCTGTGTCGTGTGGATGCTTGTTTTGGAGTTGTTAGGCTTTTATATTAAATCTTTACATTATATAATCTTTTTTGTACGAGATTTCCTTTTGGAAAAAGGAAAGAAACTGGTTTCCTCTTATGTCTGTTTCTTGTCATTCACCTAATTTGAACTGCTTAGGTAAGATGATTTTGTAACTTTTATGTCATCCATTGCCATCACGATAATAAAATGGTAAGTCTTAACAATTTATTTTATTCTCTTATTCGCAGTTTGCCACACTGATATATTTGTAACAAAATTGAGATTTGGTCCAACGCCTTTCGAATTCGCAACCAACCCAACCGCTGAGCTTTTTGGCTTGCCTGCTATTGCAGGAAAGGGAGTATCGCAGGTGGTAATGCACTTTTGAAGTCGTGTATACAACATTCTTACAGCATTTGGAATACCGAAAAAGCTAGATTTATTAAGTGTTTAAATGAATCCCAGAGTAAAGCTCAAGTATAAAAATGCGAGCTTCCACGTCGAGATTGGCCTGAAACAAGTATATGCGTTATCACCTTTATTATTCAGCTGTATTCCGGAGTACGCTATAAGAAAAATCAAAGATAGGAACCAGGGTCTAGAAGATGAAATGAAATGAAATCTTTGAGTTTTACGTCCCACGGTTATGCCGGTTAGGCTAAAGGAGACGGTGATGATGAGTAATGAATGAAATGGTGGAATGAAGAAAGTGGGAGGAAACCGGAGAACCCCGAGGAAACCCACGCACACGAACCAGGGCCTAGAGTTGAATGGTATTAACCAGGTTATGGTATATGCTGATGATGTAAATCTGATAGGAGAAAAACTGAAAGAAATGCAGAGGCCTTATTAAACGCTTGCAGGGACATGAGTAAATGCATAGAAATCTAAATACAAGGAAGTTCACAAAGATCGTGATACGGCAAATTATGAATGAGTTAAAATATCAATTAATACTCTCAACACAGTGGATACTTTCAAATATCTTGAAACAGTATTACCAAACCAAAATCATACCCACAAAGAAATATTATTATTCAGTTCAAAATATTTTGTCGTCGCAAATTCTGTCAAGGAATTTAAAGCTTAAAATATATAAAATGATAACCATGCCTGTTATGCTTTATGGTTGTGAAACATGGTCGCTTACGCTGAGGGAAGAACGCAGACTGAAATTATTTGAGAATAAAATTCTGAGACGAATATTTGGACCCAAGAGGAACGGGAATGAGGAATGGTGGAAACTTATAAGGAGGAACTACATAATTTATACGGTTTACCAAACATCGTTAGAGTCATCAAGTCTATTAGGCTCAGGTGGGCAGGTCATGTAGCCAGAATGGAAGAAAGTAGAAACGCTTTCAAAGTTTTAACTGGAAATCCAATCGGGAAACGTCCATTAGGAAAACCTAGGCCCAGATGGGAGGACAACATCAAGATGGATCTAGCAGAAATAGGAATACAGAGTAGAAACTGGATTGAATTGGATAAGGACAGAAGTCAATGGAGAGCTTTTCTGGCCATAGAGGAAGAGAGAGAGAGAGAGAAGATATTTAAGTTAAGCACAACTGCACAACAAACATGAGTGAGTGGTTAGCTTTCACGCTTCTAACGTAAAGTCCGGGATTCAACCCCGCATTCAACCATTTTGACAAAAGTTTTTCTTAATTTCATCTGTGAATGTAGAGATAGGGCGTGTACTGTGAATCCTGACTGACTTGCTTTCTAATCGTTTTTAAATCGTTGTTATTACTAATTACCAGCAGTGATGGATTTGCGAAGAGGGTTAGAGTGGGGGTATCTTTCGAATTGAAGCCTCTACTCCGAAGTTACGGAATTTCTATAACAAACTAAATATTAGTTTTACCTTTACTCATAAACTTCAAGCTGTCCTCAAATAATAAAAAAAATTAGGAATTTTTAGAAAAACTAAGCATTAATAAGAAAAGCCCCTCCCAAAATACTTCTCTAAATCCGCCACTGATTATCAGTATAAAATGGTCTTCAAGGTTGTATCTGGAAAATTATAGCTGAATATACATACGAAACGAAATATTTGTTACGCCTGTACTCATAAACTTAAGCTGCTCTTAAATAAATGTTAGGAATTTTTAGAAAAAACACATTATTCAGAAAAACCACTCCCAAATATTTTTCTAAATCTGATACTGATTATTTCTGTCAAATGGTATTCAAGGTTGTGTCCGGAAGATTATTGTTAAATCATTGCACAGCTACAGTATAACGGAAATGTGGAAGTACGCTCTGACAGATATATTGAAAAACGTACGCTCTGATAGACATATTGAAAAACATAAGTTTAATTATGTGCTAGAAGCTAGAGTACTAAGCTCTAAGAAGTGAAACAAGGATGACTAAAAAGAAATGATCTAGAGAAGAAAAAATGTCGATAATTCAGAAGTTAAAATAAAGTTAAATAGCTTCTAAAATTACCCTCAAATACTACGTACTTTATGTTTATTTTAATTCATGAATCATGCGCTCCATCCATCATGATGGTGAATTCCAGAGCGAAATATGGCATTTAGGTCATGGAATTTTATTTAACTTTAGAGTATACTATAAGAAAGCTATTTAAACAGAAAAATCATGAAAATGAAAAAAAGCCAAAATTTCCAAAATTCTCGTTTTTTTCCCAAAAAAGCCGGCTTTTTATGTGCAAAAAACCATCGATTCAAAAAAGCCGGCTTTTTTGCATCTCTAGTTGGAATCTTGTAATCTTCACGATAAGGCTTCTGGATGTTGCACAGTTCACGAGTCTAACGCTGTTGTCACAACCTTCCTTATGCAAACATTTATTCCCTATAATCGGTTTGAAAATACCCTCTCGTCCTACCTTCACATTGAAACCGCCTAACAGCATTTTCATATGGTATTGCAGGAGATGATAAATACCCGTTCTATTCTTTCGTAAAAACTGTAATTTTTTTTATCGCCATCCTTATTTTCTGTCGGGGCATGTGTATTTAAAACAATAATATTACACCACAGACCCTTAAGAAAAGATAAAGAAAATCTGTCATTAACAAATTCAACCCATGCAATTGCTGATATTACGTATTCGTTTGTGAAAAGCCCTGATCCTAGTTGGTAATTTTTAATTAGTTCCCCAGAAAAGAACGTAAAATTTCCCGACTTGACTCCTCCATTTCCTTCTCATCTAACTTCCTGATATCCCACTAGGTCCATCCGCTATTTCTAAATTCATTCTTTACAAATTTTAACGCGCCTGCCCTATACAGACTTCTTATATTCCATGTTCCAAATCTCATGTCGATTTTACTTTGCTGAGTTCGTGCCAAGTTATCAGTTCTGATCCGAGGATTCTGCGAACTTATCTGAACAATCCTTTTTTACAGGATGAGGTTGTTAGCCCCATACCAAATCCCCAAGTTGGAGGATCAGCCCTTGTCTGTCCGCAGCTGCTTATTCAGTATATTCGCAGCTAACCTCTATATCCCAGAGGCCTTCTCCTCGATCCACAACCTGAGGAGGCGCTGTGCAGTGGTGACAGGAAAACCATATTTTACGGAAATTAATATAGCTATACTTCAGAAATACAGTAGGTACTGATTATCCGAACACTGCTTTAAAATACACAGGAACAATCAATATGTTCGGATATATGGATGCATATTAAGACTGTAAAAGCTTAAAGTCGTAAATTAGAGACTAGTGACAGTGAAGTAATACATAAATGCATCGTACGTTTAACTATCCGAACTATTCTTGATGTATTACATTGTTTCGTTTTATAGCTAGATAATTTTATAATATTTTTATAAGTGATTATACTCTTTACCTGTTCTCTGCCAATAACAACTGTATGAATTTATAATACAAAACTGAAATACAGAAGAATAAAATTATATACATACATATATATATATATATATATATATATATATATATATATATATATATATATATATATATATATATATATATATATATATATATATAATGTGATATTTCGCAGGGTATCTTATGTAAAGGGCGCCTTGTATTCTTCACAGGTTCTGTACTACCAGTCAGTATTTGAATTTATTATACAAAGCTGGTATACAGCATAACTAAAACCACTTATCTATAATGTGATGTTTCGTATTGCGCCTTATATTAAGGGAGCACTGTACCTTTCACGGGTTCTTTACCAACAGTAACTGTATGTATTTATTGTACAGAACTGTGCTATACAGAAAAGTAAATAAAATCGTTCATCTTTGATGTGGTCTCGCAAGGGCGCACTGCACCTTTCACGGGTTCTTTACCAATAAAACTGTAAGAATTTATTACTAAAAACTCGTACCTTCATTTATACTGTGATATTTCGGAGGGCGCACCGGGACACGTCCGGTTTCCCGGTGGGCCAGCACGGGCCTGGTGTCAAGTTATTTTAGCAGAAATGGACGAGCAGGTGAATAAGCAATATAATTTCGATTGAGTTGGACTACAATCTAATCGCAATAGAAAATTGTGATAAGCACCCCAAGTGCGGTAGGAAAGTGCTCGAAGCAAGTTCATAGCTTAGAGACAAGATTCCAAAAGTGTGGTACACAGCTTAAGCTACAATCGAAAATCAAACCAAAATATTGGACAATGTTAACAAGTGACAGATGTGTGCCACCGACATATAAGTACAGTTTTTTTTTTGGTCAGAAAACTGAAAGTTTGCCTCGTTCAAGCAGTGAACAAGACGATGTATTATGAGTTGAAGATGACGAGTAGTACTGTTGGGATATCTGAAGCTGCAATAAATAACAACAGACCTGTTATAGGAGCCTGGATCTGAGATAAGAAAGTATTCAGAGCATCAGCAAATGGCGTGACACTAAGAACAATATCTTGTGGAACACCATTTTGCTGTAGGAATGGCTCTGAGAAACAAGAACTCACTTGCACCCTAAGATAACGTTCATATTTTAACTAAACATTGTGCAATATGCCCACGAAGAACCCAGTCACGAAGACGTTTTAAAATTTCATAGAGCCAAGTTGTGTCTTAAGCCTTTCCCAGATCGAAAAATATAGCAACAAAGTGAGTATACAAAATCTGAATACAAAACTCATGCTTTAACGTATTAGGTCTAATACATAAGAACAGTAATGGACATTTTAACATATGCAGAAACATTTTCATATGTTTTAGAGAACCATATTTTTTTTATATGAAGTGCACTAATGAATTATGTATTAAATGAGCAGTCTTAGAGATCTGAAATATTAAAAGTATGATGGGTGCTATACATGGGCTCCCGAAGGGGAGGGCAGGGTAGGGCCCGGGCCCCTCTCTGGCTCACGAAAATGTATTCATTATATAGTAAACCATTGTACATTAAATATCAGAAATACCAGACGTAATATAGTAACCAAGGAAATGGGCCTCCTTCTAAAAAATTTTCTTCGGGCGCCCCTAGTGCTATACCAAAAAGTAAACGTAAAACCGTTATAGACATATGGTACTTACTTTTTGCACGTGATAAATGCTAGCACAAATGAAAAATGAAATGAAATTTTTGAGTTTTACGTCCCACGTTTATGCCGGTTAGGCTTAAGGAGACGGTGATGATGAGAGGTGAATGAAATGGTGGAATGAAGAAAGTGGGAGGAAACGAGAGAACCCCGAGAAAACCCACGAACACGGTGTTTGTCCACCACAAGGTTCATTTGGCGGGAGCAGGGTTTGAACACGAGACCCCAAGCACCAGAAGTGAACGCTCTACCACTGAGCCACGGCGGCCCCGTTAGGACAAATGTGTTCGTACAATGTACATATATCTACTGTTAATTTAAAACATGGAACAAAAGTAACATATGCGTACCCATTTTTCGGCCACTCCTTGTCATATGGAGAAGTATTAGTTGATTTCTTGAATCTGGATGTGAATAAAGGCTCCTTTGCATCTGATACAAGATTCATTCGAGAATTCAAACTACGAAGATTTCTTGCAGTTACTGATGAACTGAAATTTGTATCCTTTGTTTCATACAACACTGCCAAATTATCTGCATAATACATTCGTTCAATGTGAGATTTTTTCATTAAAGTTGGAAATTTGCTCAACCGTTCAACATAATATGTATTCTTTTTAATATAAAGTCTTCCATAGAATCGATTCTTTTCAACTATTCCAAAAGCAGCACTTGAATAAGGATAATTGACTTCATATCCAACAGCCATGAACATTTCAAGTTCATTCATTGAATATATTTTGCGTTCTGGTAAATCGATTACTGCAACTTTTGTATCTTTATTCACTATATCCATATCGGTAATTGGTTTCTTAATAATACAAAATTTGTATGGTATAGACTTGATCTTGATTGATAAATATAAACACGTTTGTGATTGTGAAGTTGCTTTATTATTATCGTTTCTTGTTTGAGAATCGATAGCTAAATCAGTTGTCACTATACTATAATCTTGTATCACTTCAAAAGCTGTTTCCGCAGTTTTATCACCGAGTGAATGCAAACTTGCTAAGTCAACCACAAACTTGAACTGAATCAAACTAATTATATATTTACTGTTCGTTATGTACATAGCTTCAGTTGGAAAATTTGCAGAGTAAATTTAGGTGGATCTAACTTATCGGTGATTGCATTTATTGGTTACTTCTAGGGTATAAAACTTACTATTGTACTTGAAATAGTAACGATTATATAACATCAAAGTAGTAAAAATAAACAAAATATTTCTCTTCTTTTACTTCTTTCTCTTTTGAACTAGAGAGAAAAAAATATTTAGCATTGACATTCGTAGCCATAGAACAATGTTCACTCAGATAGGGCAAAAATAAACTTCCAGTGAGAAGTTCCATGTTGAATATTTCATCCTGAAACTTGCAACATCACTTGTAGCTCTACTTTACCAACTAGGTAATAGTATACATGAGAACGTCGTGATCTGCGTTTCTTCTGTGTTCTATTACCACTTCTATATGAAATACCATAAATTTTCTACGTAGTACAATAGTAAGAAGTATCCATGTGCACAAGACATGCGATATGCGTTAAATTTCCCCTTCCCCTTTACACACACATAGTCATAGATAAAGTACAAGGGCACTACACATGCAGATATGAAGTACAGGTACGTTCTGTTTTATTTTCGTATCAGTCGATAAGTAAATCAAAGTCGCTTTGTTACCCCCTTGGAAAGTTCGTAGATACTCAATGAATAATCCCTGAAAGTATGAGCGTCCAGCTCCTTCGGGAACTGACGCGGCTTTACGTATACTATATCCATCAACGATTTCGATATCATAAAATATTACTTGAAAAATTCCCCTTTATGTGATTTTCTGACGTATTTCCTGGTGAGAAACTTCGTACTAAGTTCATTTAATATAAATTTACTTTATAGGAACTAGAACAAATATTTGCAGAGATTTAAGTGCAGATTTACAATAGTCCATCAAATTAAAAAAAGTTAGTCACTTTTGTTTCAAATGATTCCTTAAGAAATTCTGTACTGTTGCATTCCTGGCAAATTGTCAAATAATTACATACAGATAGATAAAATGTGTTAAAAATGATGTGCCATCCACGAAAAAAGTGTGCTAGGGCAGAGTAGAGCTGAATTGGTTAGGATAGAATTAGGATAGGATAGAAATTGTAGAATTGATGTCAGACGAAAATGGAGACCTAAGAAATGACAGTGAGAGCTGGAAGTGGACTACGGACTATCGCTACTCAATCGACATCCCATTTAAGGCTCTGCAGAGGGCCTTTGAAGACACTATCATCTCAACTTTATCCTCTATCGACTCAAAAATCATTTACAACTCGAATTTCAGTGAATCCTTTTGTAATATTTTACTTTGAGGTTGAATACACAAAAAGTATTTATTTTTTTTTCAAAATATTTGTGTTAGTGGCCTTCTGACGTCATGTAGCGTAGGTGCTACAATGGGTCGTAATGATTATATTTTCATGTGTTTATATATTCTAGTAAATAATAGTGCCGAAATTTTACATCCTTTCATATTGTAATATTTAAATACATCCATTTGTAGTGATACCCTAAGAGCACAATTACATAGCAGGAATATGCCTATCATGTTCCCTCAGGTACATGGGAATGTGTCCAATATGTGCCTTATATACTTCTGACAAAGAAATCACATGGATGGCAAGTGATAATCACAGTCTATGTCCGCCCCTAGGCACATGCTTGACATGTACCTGGGTGAGACGGCCTTTTCCGCTCATTTTTAATGATTAAAATTAATAAAAAATCATAGGAAATTTGAGGACCATTGAGAGTTTGTTTGTAGTCCTCGCAGATTGTGATGGCACTGCCGTATAGGGAGAGAAATAAAAAGTTAAGCAAGAGGACAATCAAAATAAACTTCTAATTGCGAGAAGTATTAATCGTAGGTAAGAGAAAAATATATTTTATTTCTTTACAACAAATTTAGATTAGATAACAAGTTAATGTTAGCACAGAAAGGTATAGAATAGTTAATGTAAATTAAGTAACGATTAATAAAATTTAAAAGTTATCCGGTAGTAATCATTGCACCAATCGGATAAAAGGAGGGCGAAGGGAAGCTATTTTTTGCCGGGAACAAAGAATAGCATTCATTATGCATTGCAATGGCATAGAACTATCAGTTAGACACTCGGCGCAGAAAAGAATTGGACGAAAAGCCACCTAACAGCCGAACAAAATATGTGAACTACTAGCTGAATAGTGTAAAAAACCGGTAGCCAGGTGAGAAGGTCGAGAAAACTGCAATGATGTGAAAGTGTGCGAATTAGAAAATTCTGACAAAATTCCTCTTTCCTGCAACGATGCACTGCTTCACCTGTAATGCATTGGTTGTGCGAAGGAAGTAACAAATTATAAAGTTTGATCCAACTGCTCCTAGGATATCAAGGTAACATCAATTTCTTTTGATTTGGAATGCGGCTGAAGTAAGTTTAGGAGATCAGACTTTCAAACTGGGAAAGCCATGCGACTCGGAAGGTTCCAGGCGTAGGGGAAACTGACTGTTGCTGGTTAAATTTTTGTTTTGGATTAATTGGCTGATGATATTCTAAAAATTGTCATAAACTTTCAAAATTAGAATACAAATCTCCTTTAAAATTTCAGTTTCGGAAGTTCACATGTGAAGAACAGAAAGAAGGGATAAATTTTAACGTAATCATGCCTGCTTCTTGCTAATTTATAAAGTTTGAAGTAAGAATGGTTTAGGTTACCGGTAAATAATGGAACCTAAAAACATGTACGCTTAAAGTAGCTAATTTCCAGTCAAGCATTGGTCCTCAGTCGTCTGGGTGGTAGAATTCGTTCTTCCTCTCCCTTCACTTCCACTTCCACTTGCATCTGTCAGAACTTAAAATGTTGAATTTACGTATAGGTTAGCACCTCTCCATAACAAATCCGTGTTTAAATTTCTTTATTTTTGTGTGAATTTATTTTCTTTGTTTGTTAGTTATAGTGGTTAGGTTAGTTTTAGCATTGTTAATGATTGTGTACAAAGTATTAAAGTTGGTTTTGTCGTTTAATATTATTAGGATCCTCCTAGTAATTTCCACATATAGAAGGACAAATCCGGGGTGATGTTTAGTTCGTTTACTGCTCTCTCTACCCTGCTAACATGTTATTAACATAAAGGCTTTTAGTAAGGGAATTACATGAAGCTTGTCCACTCGCCCTTTAGCATAAAGAAATTATAAATCGGCAGATATACTCACTAGTTGAAAATTGTATTATAACTGAGTGAAACTAGAGAAGTTGCAATTTAATTAGCCATGGGCGAAAATAATTAAACATCTGAAGAATGTGTGTATTCGGAGACGTGTTGCGCCTGAGACAGACAGGTTGCCCGCTCGAAGGAGAACAATATTTCATTTCTTCAGTGTGTTTCTGTAGACCTTACCATTCTCTATCTCCACCGCTGCCACTTTCATAGGGCGCTCCGCCATTAAGAAAGCTGTTGGGTAAAAATTGTATTTATATTTGAGAATCAAAGTAATGTTTATGATGTGAAAGTTTGTAATATTTCCTTTTTCTTTTCTTTTCATACTTATTGTATGTCAGCAGGCCAAGGAATTTTACCATCCCCTTTCCATTTGAGTGATGTAATAAAAGCTTAAAATCAATTGTGAAATTTAATACTAAATTGTGACAAAGTTTAATTTGGGCAACACAATAATTCATTATTATTTATAAATCAAACTGATATAATTGGAATTGTATTTTGTTTTATGTAACTTGAAATCTTCAAAATTTTAAGAATGTACTTGCGCTAAGAATCGGATTAACTAAACAGAGTTCATATTGTACAAAACTAACTAACTCTAACCTTAATAAAATTATTCTTTGGAAATTTAAGAGGTGCATTAAAAATTTGTGCCGTTTGTCTGGAAATTGTTGTGAAAAGTAAGACTGGTGAAGATAAAATTGGAATTGAGAACTAAAATTACGAAAATTTAAATCTATTTTTTATTTTTTTATTACCACTTTCAATGTGTGCTTCAGTCTTTTTCCTTCCCGTGCAGGAAGGGGAGCTCTGTCGTTGTAATTTCTTTTTTCTTTCTTTTGTGACAATAAATTTTAGTTTGTTCTGTATTAAGTAATAGTCATTGCATTATAAGATCAGAATATCCCTTATTTATAAGTTGGATTAATAATGTTTGGCAAGTGGTATATAGAATGAAAGAGATAAACATGAATTCTATTGTTAACAGTGACAGTGCTTCTCGCAGTTGTCTCAACAGCAGAAAGATCCTGATTCATCGAAAGTTTTTTTCTTGTTTTTAATTTTTCCTTTCTTCATTATTGCAGATGTCATTTTTTATTTTTTTTTATATTTTTCCATTGCGCAAATACAATACCAGGTTGGATAGCCGGGAGTACCTTCTGTACCCAGGAGTGTATCCAACCTAGGGCACATTTTGAGGAAAGGAGGAAACCAAATTAGCTGTTACATATTTTTGGTTACCCAGCCTTAGGATGATTCTCTCCTCTGAGTGCTGCTCGAGAAGTAACGTATATTAATAATAATGGATAAGTTAAACAGTTAAACAGGTGATGTGGAGAGATGGGGACGAGTTTTGTTTTTCGGTGCTGGAAGTGGAAGCTTGACTGGAAATATTTCATGAGATTTTTGTATATATACGTAGTGTTTTTGAAGTGAAAATTTAGATTCTTTCTGTTTTTGTTTTATGATAACTGTGTTTACAAAACGATTTTGAAATGGTGTCTCATGGAAGTGGTTCCGATGATTATGGCGTTTGCTCGGGTTGTCAGGAGAAAGAATATGCGTGCTGTAATAATGCACATCAAGTTGTCATTAATGAAAGAGTGGAGAGAGCGAAAGCCGTGATGTGCAAGAGTTGCCTTCGCTGGTTCCATTTTGATTGTGTATGTATGAAGTATACCTCTAGTATGTTTGCTCTAGAAAGCGCGGATTCATACCATTGGGTGTGTGCAGGGTCTGAGGCAGCTAAACAACTTCAGCCTAATAATGGCAATGATGAAGATCTCGAAAGGGGAAACAATTAGTTTACGCTTGACAATGGAATTCATGATAACGCACCTATCGCGACTTCGTCACCTGTCCTACAAGACATTGGTACTGCGTCGTCTGTCTCGCGAGATGACGGTCTTATGCTAATGATGGTACAGATGTTTGAGAATATAAGTAAAATTAGTCATGAGGTAATTAGTAGTAAAAAGGAAGTGAGTAAAGTAAACCAGAAAATAGACGAAGGGTTCCAGAAATTTGGCACTCAAATTACTCAAGTGGAGACTAAAGTTGAGCGAACTGCTATAACGGTGCAGCAACTATCCTCTAAGTTGGAGCAAGTAAAAATACAAGCTTATGAGGAATTGCAAGCAGCAAGCCAGAAATTAGTGGATAATGTTAGGATACTTAATACGAAGGTCAAGAGTAATGAATCACGATTCCAGACACTTGAGCATAACATGAAGGGAATTTTAAGTAGGCTCGAATCTCAGGATACATGTTTGCAACAATTACCTGAGAGGATAGAAGCGCAGAATATTGCTTGACGAGAATTTAAAACTAAGCAGGACGGAGTTGAGAGCGCAGTGAGCGAGCTGAAATCACAGAATTGCGAAACAAATGAAAGATTAGAAAAGTATCAATGCGAAATGGGAAGTGAAGTGTCGGCATTGAAACAGCAAGTAGAAAAGTTATAATTAGCTTTACATGAGGATAGTAAAAGTGACAAGTCGGTAGATCACAAAATTCCCAGGAAAAGAGCACACGTGAACTTTGAATCCGAATTTGTTAGATTAGGTAATCAAGGTAGGAGTATACCGAGTAATAATCCCTTTGTATACAATATGAACGACAGTCATACTCTAGTGTCAACTCCCCCTTTGTTAAGTAGTAATGATAAATATCATTATATGGCAGGTAATTGGCAAAATAAGAATTATGAGAGGACTAACTTAGGAAACTGTGGCGGGTCTTCCTTTATGATGACAACCCCGGTTTTGAAATCCAAATGGCAGAGGCAAAGTCAAACACCTGACGGTCAACCAGTAGCTTCTAACCCGTTTTTCTTTTCATCTAATAGTGGCTTTCAAAATTCCCCTAGTTTCTCATCGTCTATTATAAAACCTAAAGACCTTAAATATTTTCCGGTTTTTAGTGGGGAGGTGACTGCAGGTGCAGGCCGATCTTTCTTGCGAAATTTGCAACGATGTTTGTATATGTATAGATTGTCTGATGCTGAAAAACTTTTAATAGTATCGAAGTGTTTGATGCGGGGGACAGAAGCGTGGCTGCAGTCAGTGGTGCGCGATATTAAATGTTATGAAGATTTTGTGAAACTTTTTAAGAAACAATATCGTTCTGCCAGTATGGAACATATTCACAAGAAAGCTCTGCAAGCTTTAAGATTTGATAAGTCGAAATTTACTACGCTGCTTGAGTTTGCTTGGTACATAGTCGAGGTCTATTTCAATATAACTGAAGTGCCAGACCAGTCCGAATTGATAGATATTTTACTGGGTTGGCTGCCGGCTGATGATTCGCGTTTGTTCCTGGTAAGGCCCTGTTCAGACAGCGATGAATTGATGGCTAAAATTGCTGCTCTGTCGGGTCACACAAACGCGCATGCGAGTGACTTACGGCCTCTTGCGAGACGGTTTTCTGCCAAACAGGCTAAAGTTGTCAAAAATAAAATTCAACAAGTAGAGAGTGGGAGTCAAACCGAATTTCTTAGTTATTTCGATAGTCAACGTACCAACCGAGATAATTCAGGATACGGTACTGATAACAGAAATAATCGGAACGGTCAAAGTGCACAAAACAATCAAGGCTTTGGGTAGTAAAGTGAAAGAAATCGTAACTTCCGACGAAGGTGGCGTGGTAGTCGAAACGGAAATTCAAAATATAAGCATGAATCGTCAGAAAATACTCCCGGTCAAGGCAACGAAACAAATGGAGATAACAGTCTTTACAAGTAATTCGGGAAACGCAAACGGAAATAATGCCATCCAAGACAGACGGGCTCCGGCCTCAAAAAACTAGAAGGGCAGTCACTTTTGAAAATGGGGGAAGCTGGGTGCGGTAAAGATGAAGACCCAATTACAATTGATCAGACGTTAGAAACTATTCCTAAAATTTTAATACCATTGGAAACATACATTTTCTCAGGCTTTTGATGTTAACCAACAATCAGTTTGCTTTAATGTAAATTTTGTAGAAGACGAAATATTAGAGCCAGTTAGTGAACATTATTTTTCGTCTCCGGTAGTAAGTGGTGATATAGGGGGTGTCACGTTAAATTGTACAATTGATAGTGGCTCTGAATTGAACCTGATGGACTGGGATATATGGAGAAAACTTAAGCAGAAATTCCCATCTGCTAAGTTAAGACCATATTCAGGATTGACTTCGGGCGCCTTTGCCGGCAAGGAGAAATTTTCTGTGCACGGTGTTCGAACTTTTAATCTAAACATTCAGAATCGAATTTTTGATGTCCCAATTTTTGTCATAAAATATTTAAGGACTGACTTAATTTTAGGTTGTCCCTTCTTGGACAAGTTCCAAGGAGTGATTGACAGAAGTAGGAAAGAAGTTAGATTGAAGGATAATTCCGGCAAGGAGATCATTATTGAAACTTTAAACCCAAACATACACTCGGTCTCTATTTCAGTGGTTGAAATAGAAGCTATTCCATTTCAAGGCTCAGTGGAGAAGATAGTTGCGATAGTAAGTAAAACTTCCAATAGTATAGTTCGGTCTAAAGTAGATCTATTTACAGATTAGGTTAGGTTAGAGAATATAGCTAGTTCAGTGATATAATTTGAATCTAATCTTAGCGAAGATGAAATTCGAACTTATATTTGCTCTCGAGACGATCTCGACTTTTCTTCAAAACAAAGCTTACAAGATTTACTTATTAAAAATAGAGATCTCTTTTCTGAGTATTCCCGAAGGGTTAGAACACCCCTGTGCAGAATCGAATTGACGGATGAAGAGCCTATTGTCGGTCCATATCCCACAGTCCATGCAGGCAGCATTCGAAGAAGAACTCCAAAAATGGATTAAGTTAGGGATCGCTAAAGAACAACCTTCTCCTTACCGCAACCCGATCCACTGTGTGACAAAAGCTTCTGGTGATTTGTCCAGTCCTGGATTTGAGATATCTCAATAAAAAGGTAGTTTCATCAATAATACAACAGGAGCCGATTGGGGACATCCTCAATCGTGTTATTAAAGCATGCTATCTCAGTAATTTTGATTGCTCGTCAGGCTATTACGGAATAGGACTTTATCCTTCTTCGTATAACTGTACCAGCTTTGTTTATTTAAGCAGACAATATGTAATGACTGCTCTTCCTATGGAAATTAAGAGTGCTCCATCTATTTTTCAAAATGTGATGTATAGTTTTTTCCAAAATTCTAGAAAATCGTATGTAACGGTCTATCTAAATGACGTTCTCGTCTCTAGTATCACTTTAGATCAACATTTTGAACATTTGGAACGTGTTTTTGAAATTTTTAGATCGGCTAACTTTTTTTTGAACTTTAGGAAATGTAGTTTCCTGCAGAAAAAGATCCTCTTCTTAAGACATGTCATAAGTGGCCAGGAAGTTAAGACAGACCCGCGTCACAACAAACCGATAAGGTGTTTTCCTATTCCAAAATCCAAGAAACAGGTTAGACAATTTCTAGGTTTAATGGGTTGAAGACGTAAGTTCATAGCTAACTTTGCTGGTCTAACAGCTCCATTTTTCGATCTTCTTAAAAAGGATAAGAAATTCCAGATGACACCTGAATTGTTAGAACTTTTCTTCAAATTAAGAGAAATCATTAGTCAACCTCCAGCTTTAGGCCAACCCGATTTTTCTCTTACTTATCACATTTATTCGGATGCTTGTGCAGAGAATTTAGCAGGCTATTTGTGACAATATCCTTCTCCGGAAGCAGACCCGGTGATGATAGCTTATGCTAGTCATCATGTTAGGCCACATGAATTATCTTTATCAATCTTCCAACTTGAACTCATAGCTGTATTGTTACTTTGCGAACATTTTTTCAATATGTTTTGAGTCGAACTACGTATATTCATTGTGATAGCGCTGCCGTTACGCATGCGTTCACAACGAAGAACTTGGATCCTCGTACCACCCGTATTTTATTGAAATTGCAACGGTTCGACTTAAGTTTCGAACACTTATCAGGCCAGCCATCAAAACTGGGCGAGAGGTAATACTGAAGGAAGGACATCTTGTGATGGTAAAAACCCATTACCTCACATCTCCAGTTAAGCACGAAACCTACAAATTTATGAAATGCTATGTCAGCCCTTATGTGGTCCAGAAAATTTTAAAGAACAGCGCCATTCTTTATACTTTGAAAGATGAATTTATAGGAACTCAAAATTTCCAAAACCTAAAATTATTTGACTACCAAGGAGAAGCGATTAGAACCTCTTCGTGATTATCCTCATGTTATTCAAGACGTTGCGTAACGATTGAAAGGTGAAAAGAAATAGAAACTAGAAAAGAAACAGAAACCAGGAACAGATTGTAGGATATGTAATTCTTTAAAAAAGGTTCTAGGTTTCTTTCGAAAGATTTTTTAATTGTATATGATTGTTTATACCATGTTTTTTACTGATAAGAAGATATTCTTTAGGAATAGGCATATATAAATTCGATAGCATGTTAATTGTCATATTGAGATTTTTTCTATTTCCCTTCTTTTCTATTCATTGTGTATTCTTGTATTTTTACGAGGATTAGGTATATTTTCATGGCATATTACTTGTCCATGTCATGTTGGTTGTCGTATAGGTAATTTCTAATTGATTGTGTATCTGATATGCTTTAGGATTAGGTATATTTCTATGTCACATTAGTTGTTCTACACGTCATGTTGGTTGTCAGCAAGTGATTTTCATTGGTTGTGTATTCTTGTATTTTTTTGGTTTAGCTGTAATTTAGTGTTTCATTTTCTTTTTCCTTGTTTGCTTATGTCGTTTTTATTAGTAATAGGGATCTATTATTTAGGGTAAGGTGTGTATAAATGTCATGTCTTGTTAATTGTCGTCTACCTGATCCTCATTGACAATTTAGATAGGAGTTAGCTTTGGTGTCATGTGAATTTTAATTAAATAATTGGGAATCAAGATGGAAAAATAATTTTGATCGAGATAATATATTTTTCCTCGGTGGACCCCGAAGATGAGACCTTCAATTCCTCTCATGTATAATGATTAAAATTAATAAAAGATCGCAGGAAATTTGAGGACCCAAAATGGCGCCTTTCTTCGAGTTGGACCCAAAGCAACATTGAGAGTTTGTATATAGTCCTCGCAGATTGCGATGGTACCGGCGTATAGGCAGAGAAATAAAAGTGAAGCAAGAGAACAATCAAAATAATCTAATTTCGAGAAGTATTAATCGTAGGTAAGAGAAAAATATATTTTATTTACACCAAATTTAGATTAGATAACGAGTTAATGTTAGCACGGAAAGGTATAGAATAGCTAACGTAAAATAACGATTAATAAAATGTAAAAGTTATCCGGTAGTAATCATTGCACCAATCGGATAAAGGGGGGGCGAAGGGAAGCTATTTTTTGCCGGGAACAAAGAAGAATAGCGTGCATTATGCGTTGCAATGGCATAGAACTATCAGTTAGACACTCGGCGCAGAAAAGAATTGGACGAAAAGCCACCTAACAACCGAACAAAATATGTGAACTACAAGCTGAATATTGTAAAAAACCGGTAGCCAGGTGAGAAGGTCGAGAAAACTGCAATGATGTGAAAGTGTGCGAATTAGAAAATTCTGACAAAATTCCTCTTTCCTGCAACGATGCACTGCTTCACCTGTAATGCATTGGTTGTGCGGAGGAAGTAACAAATTATAAAGTTTGATCCAACTGCTCCTAGGATATCAAGGTAACATCAATTTCTTTTGATTTGGAATGCGGCTGAAGTAAGTTTAGGAGATCAGACTTTCAAACTGGGAAAGCCATGCGTAGGGGAAACTGACTGTTGCTGGTTAAATTTTTGTTTTGGATTAATTGGCTGATGATATTCTAAAAATTGTCATAAACTTTCAAAATTAGAATACAAATCTCCTTTAAAATTTCAGTTTCGGAAGTTCACATGTGAAGAACAGAAAGAAGGGATAAATTTTAACGTAATCATGCCTGCTTCTTGCTAATTTATAAAGTTTGAAGTAAGAATGGTTTAGGTTACCGGTAAATAATGGAACCTAAAAACATGTACGCTTAAAGTAGCTAATTTCCAGTCAAGCATTGGTCCTCAGTCGTCTGGGTGGTAGAATTCGTTCTTCCTCTCCCTTCACTTCCACTTCCACTTGCATCTGTCAGAACTTAAAATGTTGAATTTACGTATAGGTTAGCACCTCTCCATAACAAATCCGTGTTTAAATTTCTTTATTTTTGTGTGAATTTATTTTCTTTGTTTGTTAGTTATAGTGGTTAGGTTAGTTTTAGCATTGTTAATGATTGCGTACAAAGTATTAAAGTTGGTTTTGTCGTTTAATATTATTAGGATCCTCCTAGTAATTTCCACATATAGAAGGACCAATTCGGGGTGATGTTTAGTTCGTTCACTGCTCTCTCTACCCTGCTAACATGTTATTAACATAAAGGCTTTTAGTAAGGGAATTACATGAAGCTTGTCCACTCGCCCTTTAGCATAAAGAAATTATAAATTGGCAGATATACTCACTAGTTGAAAATTGAATTATAACTGAGTGAAACTAGAGAAGTTGCAATTTAATGAGCCATGGGCGAAAATAATTAAACATCTGAAGAATGTGTGTATTCGGAGACGTGTTGCGCCTGAGACAGACAGGTTGCCCGCTTGAAGGAGAATAATATTTCATTTCTTCAGTGTGTTTCTGTAGACCTTACCATTCTCTATCTCCACCGCTGCCACTTTCATAGGGCGCTCCGCCATTAAGAAAGCTGTTGGGTAAAAATTGTATTTATATTTGTGAATCAAAGTAATTTTTATCATGTGAAAGTTTGTAATATTTCCTTTTTCTTTTCTTTTCATACTTATTGTATGTCAGCAGGCCAAGGAATTTTACCATCCCCTTTCCATTTGAGTGATGTAATAAAAGCTTAAAATCAATTGTGAAATTTAATACTAAATTGTGACAAAGTTTAATTTGGGCAACACAATAATTCATTATTATTTATAAATCAAACTGATATAATTGGAATTGTATTTTGTTTTATGTAACTTGAAATCTTCAAAATTTTAAGAATGTACTTGCGCTAAGAATCGGATTAACTAAACAGAGTTCATATTGTACAAAACTAACTAACTCTAACCTTAATAAAATTATTCTTTGGAAATTTAAGAGGTGCATTAAAAATTTGTGCCGTTTGTCTGGAAATTGTTGTGAAAAGTAAGACTGGTGAAGATAAAATTGGAATTGAGAACTAAAATTACGAAAATTTAAATCTATTTTTTATTTTTTTATTACCACTTTCAATGTGTGCTTCAGTCTTTTCCCTTCCCGTGCAGGAAGGAGAGCTCTGTCGTTGTAGTTTCTTTTTTCTTTCTTTTGTGACAATAAATTTTAGTTTGTCCTGTATTAAGTAATAGTCATTGCATTATAAGATCAGAATACCCCTTATTTATAAGTTGGATTAATAATATTTGGCAAGTGGTATATAGAATGAAAGAGATAAACATGAAGTCTATTGTTAACAGTTAAAGTGCTTCTCGCAGTTGTCTCAACAGCAGAAAGATCCTGATTCATCGAAAGTTTTTTCCTGTTTTTAATTCTTCCTTTCTTCATTATTGCAGATGTCATTTTTTATTTTATTTTTATTTTTTATATTTTTCCATTGCGCAAATACAATACCGGGTTGGATAGCCTGGAGTACCTTCTGTACCCAGGAGTGTATTCAACCTAGGGCAGATTTTGAGGAAAGGAGGAGACGAAATTAGCTTTTACATGGGGAACATGCCTAGTATGTTCTAGGTATGTTCCCCATGCCGTAAGTGTCAATGAACCACAATAATTACTCCCCAAAAATATGTTAAATCGCCTATATGCGTAATGTGTTTACATTAAGGTGAGTCTAAATAACACTTTAAACAAGTAAAAAAACGTATGGCTACCCTAGGGTGGGCACGAACAACCAACCGTTGTATTACTATCCGCTTGCTTTTCCGAATTGGCCACAGACGCGATAAAGAGAACGTTGCTTCTAGAGGGATAAATTATTGGGGTCTTTTACATTCGGCTAATCAGAGTGCTCCTTTATTCGCATATATTTGAATATAACCGTTTGGAATCAGATAAAAGCTGCTGGCCATGTAATTTTATAACAAATTTACAAGTGCCTATTTACTTTATCTTGTGGCTCTTCCATATTCACTTTCAAATGATCAACGACAGTTGCCATCTAATAAAGTTGATGCGTTTATTGTTTCTAGTACGCAATCACTTAGAAAAAGAACAACAAGTACATCAAATGTGGGAGATGAACTTAGAACAACTAAATGGCAAGTGCCTAGCACTCCTGTGCTGTTACGGTGTCTGAAGTAATATGTACTACTATGAGCAAAATAAATGACGCGTCTCTTTATTTTGAAGTTTTTTGAAAATATCTCCGTTTTCTTTATATGTTCGAAATTTCGGAAGGTTTCCCCAGCAGGACAGGTTAATAACAAACCCGTTTTTAATATTTGTGTTAGATATTAGCTTAAAATAAAGAAATTAGAAGCAAAAAACATTAAATCGACAGAAATCTCGAGAATTACCAACTCTGCTAAAGTGGGAAATTTTCAAGAACGCGAGGGAATTCTGCAGTTCAACACGAAGCAGCGACATCTATGTCATTGAAAGAAGCGTGGATTAGATCTACAAACGAAAATTTTAACGAAATATTTCTAGTATGTCTTATTATATGCATTATCAGCGAACTCCAAATATATGAATCTATGCTAAGTATTAACGTATAGATAGTGCAAATAGTGGAAATTACCTATGGAAAAAGACGAATTGTTAGCCCAATCGTAATGAAAAATCGTCTTTACTGTAGAACAGGTTCAGCTTACGTAAGAAAGCAAATAGCTCAGTTAGATAAAGCAACGAGTTTGTATACCGAAAGTAGACGGTTCGAATCCCGTGAAGGACTGTTGTCATTTTTATCACTAAGGTTATTTTATTTATTTTTTATTTGGGAAAGAATCAAATTGTAACATATGTGTAAAACTCATGACGATACCAAAAAAAAAAAAAAAAAAGAGAGAGAGAGAGAAAAAAAATATCGTCGCATTTGCATTAGTGTGTCTAATTTTTGTTTGGAAACAGATTCGTAATTATTTCCCCTGTGCTCACTGATGCATAACGAATGTTTTCCAGTAAATGTTAATTCTAATTTGGAGAATTTTATAGTTTCACAATGTTTCTCACTACATAGTCTTCTATCTACGTCTTTGGATATTTTGATAACAGATTTCCCTATTAAATGTTTAATTTTCTCTATAAATATTTGTCTTAAATTGAAATTGTTTTGAATTTACTACATAAGCAAAGTTGCCCGAAGGAGGAGAGCTCAAGTAATAGATATTCTACGTAAAAGCAACCTATTGTAGAATGATGATGCTTCTTACCTTCATCACATAATCTTAACGTTAGAGAGTCAGAGAGAGAAAAATCCTGTTTTTTTCCTCTCCTATGACCACTCATCTTAAAGCTCTACATGTAATGATTCGTGTCACATAATTTCGGCTCTCCAAAGACATTTATTATTATTATTATTATTATTATTATTATTATTATTATTATTATTATTATTATTATTATTATTATTATTATTCCTGAATATGCCACCCTTACATAATGTAACGTTAGATATCTTGGTTTAAAGTGCTTTCTTTAGTAATAATTTGAGCAACCATGTAACAAAATTTAAAATGTATGAGGGGGCACGAAGTTTTATTCCCCCCCCCCTCTCTTTTCAGCACCGTCCCAACAGAAAATGAATAAGAAATATATTTAAAGTAACCTTTCCTCCTTCGTGAATGGAATATCACGTAACATTTTTTATTCTACTGAAGACGACCCTAGGCCGTTATGGTTAGGTAACAAAAGAAATATCTAATATATTTATTGCGCCCCTTGACTGTAATATTACCTCTTCTTTATTTGTTCGAGGCCACCCTACATAACCAAGGGTGACAAAAAGAATAGGAAAAGTGTCTAAAGATTACAAAACACTTTATATTTTGTCAGAAACAAGGCAGTGTATACACAGCATTGTTTTCGTTAACAAGTGTTTCACCCTTGAGTCGCTTATAAAATTAGGCAGAATAACTTTTGCCGATCATTGTTCTAGAGGGATTTGTCCAGGATAGTTTGGTGTCGAGCTAATAACGATGAGTATGTTTATTTACATCATTGTTAAAGAAATAGCAAACTTTCTGAAAGGAACTTACTTAGGAAACAGATCTTCCTTCTACTTAGCCAGAGCCCACTCTGAAAAATTGCATCTGGCGTTCTGAGTGAAAGTTCTATGGGACTATTAGAAAAATATATTCCCGTTTCCACGCTGATGGTAGAATTTCTTAAACAGTTATTGAATTACGTTCGAAGGGTAGGAGTAAATAGCGCCCCCGCAACAATGTGGCGTGCGGACCGCACAAGCTGCAAGGCCAAAAAATATACAGAAAGTACGGGCAAAGTGACTTTTTGGCGCCCTTCCCCCATATTTTACATTTTATCATAGTGTTTTTAATAGTTTAAACCAGGAGCGTCATTTCAGATTTTGCTTTGGGGGGGGGGGCCAAGACCTCTTGATATAAGTAAAATTTCGCGTTTTTCACTGATTTACTACTATTCTAATGATAAAATCTATATACATCTCAAACTCAGGGGGTCAAATGCCCCTCCCTGCCCTCCCTAAATGACGCCCCTGTTTTAAACCCATTTTCAAAAAGAAATCCATTACCTAGGAAAACTTCACAAAGAATATGGCCCGCTATAAACAATACCAACTCCACCCCCCCTGGTCTAGTGGCTAGCACGCCTGCCTTCTGTGGTGCCGGGTCCAATTCCCGGTGGATTACTGTTGAACGATAAAAGTGGTTCGGATTCCACTATAATTAGTATCCACATCTCCCTTGCCCATTAAGGCATAACCGTGGAACGCTAAACTCAAGCAAACAAACAAACAATACTTAATTCCCGGCACTCTTTATTCTACATGCCATCTCTCAATTTTTCGATACAGCCCCCTTAGTACTATGAAACTCTCTTCTTCCATAGTGAAATAGAAAAAGATCATATAATTGCCACTACTTTACAAGAATATAAACCAAAAACGTCAGTAGAAAGCACATTATAAAATTTACTTTTTGAGGCTCGTTTTGGTGCCCCTCTTTCTCTGGCGCCCCGGGAAGTCGCCCGGCCCTTAGTCCGCCCTTGAAAGTACGGACGCATAACTAAGGATTGCGGAGGAGAGGTTAACCTTCATGTTATGCCACTGGTTTGACGTGTTTGAAATGTTCAGTAAGTGATCGGTTAGTGAAATAATTTCGACGGTTACTGATGTTTAAAGTTTAGCTAAGACAAAGCTACCTAATCAAATACATTTGATATCGCGATGTCACAATTTGATTTTTCCTCACATAAAAAAGATAAAAACAATAGTAATAAAAACCCTTACTCGTACTGGGCTCCTAACTAACTAACAACCTAATTCTTACAGACTAGTTGCTCTGACCAACTGAGTTTCGATTTCTTACGCGAAAGAAGTCTGCTATATTAAGAGGCATGCTTTTCATTATCAAAACTGTTCGAAGTAATATGAACATGGCTTAAGAACAGAGACGGAACTGAATTACCACTCGATTGACCTTGAGGGCAAATCACCAAAGCGTAGCTATAAACGTAAGTTCCAGCATGCATTTCTCTGGAGTTGTGTTCAGTATTCCTATCTGCCAGTCATACTTGTTCGTAGGAGTAATATGTTACAAACCTAACCTTTCGATAGAGCACAATGACAGAGAATCAGAGGAAAGAAATTCTTGCCATTGTGAACGTGGGATACAACACTGTGCAATAAAACTGACGCGTCTCCTTGAAGTGATATTTCATCGAAAATAACTCGTTTTCCTTTATATAGTCTATCCGAAGTTTTTGAGGGTTTCAAAATGAGGAAATGTTACTGACAAACAAGAACGCATTTAGGGGTGGGTCCAGGGGGCCGGACCCCCTCTGAAACCCCAACTTTTCTGTAAATTTAGCCTAATTTTGGGGATTATCTTTTAAAATTTTATTATAATTTATCCTAATATTGAAGTCGGACCCCTCCCGAAATAAATTACTGCATACATGTCTCTGACAATTTTCAATATATTCGTTAAATAATAATATCAAATTCAGATTTCAACGGATTTACATGTTTCATGGCGTCTACATACCGAAAATGTGACTTTTCGACACCCGTCCTTCTGGTCCGTCCGTTCGGCACACTTTTATATGCACTCCCCTAGAGGCCATACCGTTCAACTTATCTACACCAAATTTTAAACTTAGGGTTTACTTAGTATTCTTACAGGAGCTTTTCCATTTTTCCTACCACCTAAAATAAGTGTGGTTTACAAACAGCCGAAAATCGAAAAACGCTATTTTCTCACAAATGGTTTTAACAATTTTGTTTATTTTTCATTAATCAATATTTAATTAACAACCCTATATTGCAGTATCAGATATTTATCTTAGAAAAATTTACAAGGGGTAGTTTATTCTTGGAGGTGACTTTTTCTCGACGATTTTCTCAGAAAAGACCCTGGCGAATTTTGTACACACTTCATAAATAAATATTTGACCTTACAACATGGTATAAGTCAATTGACCTGAAAAATATATGAGTAGTAGTTTATTCTTGGACTTGAATTTATTCTCAGTGAGTTTCTCAAACACGACCAGTTGGCAACCCTGTATCTCGACAACGAAGCTGAATTCGAAAACTGCAAGAGGACCATTTGTCTCCTTTTGATGTCACGAATCACCTCCCGAAGTTTGTGGACATCTTTCAGGTTCATCCTTAATGAGGCTTCTTTTCGAAAAGTTAACTATTAACTTTAGGCATTGTTTATCTTTTTTTAAATCACAAATGTCGTTATTAATTTTAAGGCAGAGAACTACTTCTGAGAGAATAGATCTTGAAAAATAATTCTAAAACTTAGACTTTTGTTTTCGAGACATTCCAGACAAGACGAGACATTTTACAAGCTATCTCGTGTCCAAAACATTTGCCTCGTATTATCTTGGATGTCACAAAGCGCGTCTTGTCTCTTTCTCGAGACATGTCTTATCTCGTGCGCATTCGTTAACACTTGGAAAGGATTATTTTTCTACTCAAAGCATTGTTTTTATAATGGTTGCATATTTATGATAATTGCTGTCCACATAAATTACAGTCCTTTCAGTTGAATTAATTTTTATTATTATTATTATTGAAATTGCAATATCTAGTTTAACGTTGGACGATTATGCACCTACGCTAAGGGAGAATGATGATGAATGAAATGGTGAAATGAAGAAAGTGGGAGGAAAATGGAAAATCTCAAGAAAACACATACCCATGCACACGGTATTTGTCCACCTCAAATTTCACTTGGCACGAAGTGGAATCGAGCCACGGACCCCCTGCACCAAAGGTCCCTGCAATGCTTTATTATTATTAATAATAATAATAATAATAATAATAATAATAATAATAATAATAATAATAATAATAATAATAATAATAATAATAATTGAAGCTAGCTTAACGAGTTTCAACCGTACGACTCAACCAACCTTTGGGTGCCTATTCGTTCGTCGGCTCCATGAGAACTTCTCATAAAAGACATTTCATTTTAATGAAACTAGTAAGTGCCTTCTTTTAGCTCTGCGAAGTAACTATTGCTTGGAATATGAATCTGCAAAACATAAGAGGTAAAATTAACCAAATGGTGCAAGTTTCCACTTATATATACAAAACAATTTTGCAATATGAACTACGTGAATCTTGTCCCATAAAGAAGCCGAAACCCCTACACCGAAGAGCCCTCCGAGATTTGATCATTGTCCACACGGACTGAAATTGTCATTTGAAGCCAAGACTTTAATATGAAGCCAATAATTTCTTTAAAATAGACGGAAAATTCGGAAGTTATAAGCATTTTCATATTTTTGCCTTTTCCCATAAGGGAGCCGTAGCCCCCTATACTGAAGAGCCCCCCCTCCGGAGATCTCGGACTGAATTTGTCATTTGGAACCAACACTTTAATACGAAGCAAAATATTTCTTTAAATTAGACGAAAAATTCGAAAGCTATAAACATGTTAATAATTTTGCCTTTTCTCATAAGGGGGCCGTATTAGCCTACACTGAAGAGCCCCACGAGATTTGATCATTGACCACTTGGACTGAAATTCTCATTTGAAACCAAAACTTTAATATGAAGCCAAAAATTAAACTTTTACATCAATTTAAACTGACTGGGTTTCGGTTCCCCCCACTATTGTTTAGTTTAGTTAAGTGGTAATTTGTGACAGCTTCACATCATCAAAAGAATGTTTCACTTCAACTCCCCTCCCCCAGGAGTTCGTGCTGGATCCACCACTGGAATCAATAGACACTCTTCCTATTCTTTTTGTCACCCTTGATTGTGTAGGGGCTCCCTCGTACAAATAAAGAAGCGGTAATATTACAATCAAGGAGCGCTATATATTAGGTATTTTTTTAGTTACATACCCCTAACCGCACAGGGCCATCTTTCGTAGAATAAAAAATATTACGTGATATTCCAATCATGAAAGGGGAGAGGATGCTGTAAATATATTTCTTATTCATTTTGTCTGTCCTGCTTATCAAAAATTACTTTCTGTTGGAAGGGTACTGAAATGAGAGGGGCAAAATAAAAAGTCGTACCCCCTCCTACATGGTTGCTCAAATAAGTACTAAAGAAAGCATTTTAAACTAAGATATTTAAGATTTAAACTAGGAAACTAAGATATCCTTACATTATGTAAGGATGGCATATTCAGGATTATTATTATTTGAATGTCTTTGGAGAGCCGAAATTATGTGACACGAATCATTATAGGTACAGCTTTAAGATGGGTGGTCATAGAGGAGGAAAAACCAGGATTTTTTCTCTGTCTGACTCTCTAACGTAAAGATTATGTGCTGAAGGTAAGAAGCATCATCATTCTACAATAGGTTGCTTTTACGTAGAATATCAATTACTTGAGTTCTCCTCCTTCGGTCTACTTACCTTATGTAGTAAATTCAAAACAATTTCAATTCAATACAAATACATTGTAAAACTTTTCCGTAATTAAACATCTAGGAAAAATTAAACATTTAATAGGGACATCTGTTATCAAAATATCCAAACACGTAGATAGAAGACTATCTAGTGAGAAATATTGTGAAACTTTATAAAATTCTCCAAATTAGAATTAACATTTACTGGGAAACATTCGTTATGCGCCAGCGAGCATATGGTGAGCAGTGAGCACAGGGGAAATAATTACGAAACTGTTTGCAAACAAAATTAGGGACGCTAATGCAAGTGTGACAACGGCATTTTTTCTTTTTTTGGTATCGTCATGAGTTTTACACATACGTTACAATTTGATTCTTTCCCACATACAAAAATAAATAAAATAACCGTAGTGTAGAGATAAAAAATGACAACGGCACTTCCATGGGATTGAACCCGCTACCTTCAGCATACAGACTCGTAGCTTTAACTAACTGAGCTATTTGTTTTTTTACGAGAACTAAGCCTGTTCCGGTAAAGACGATATTTCATTACGATCGTCCTACCAATTCGTCCTTTTCCATAGATAACTTCCACTATTTGCTCTATCTTTATGTTAATACTTAGCATATATTCATATATTTGGAGTTTGCAGATAATGCATATAATAAGACATACTAGGAATATTCGTTAAAAGTTTAGTTTGTAGATTTAATCCACATTTCTCTCAATGACATAGATGTCGCTGCTTCGTGTTGAAATGCAGATTTCCCTCGTGTTCTTGAAAATTTCCCACTTTAGCAGAGTTGGTAATTCTCGAGATTTCTGTCGATTTAATGTTTTTTGCTTCTAATTTCTTTATTTTAAGCTAATATCTAACACAAATATTAAAAACGGGTTTGTTATTAACCTGTCCTGCTGGGGAAACCTTCCGAAATTTCGAACATATAAAGAAAACGGAGATATTTTCAAAAAACTTCAAAATAAAGAGACGCGTCATTTATTTTGCTCATGGTAGTACCTAAAGGACGTACCTAGAACATGACAGATATATGTCCAAAGTGACGACATAAAACAAATGACTGTTAGAGTGCGAAATTTGTAGTTCATAGTTGCAAATATCAATTAGGTGTAACAAGTACCTCAAACTGTAGGTAGCTGAAGTACATACTTAGCACATGAATATCATATGTGCAAAGTGTCGGGTATCTAAAAAGTAGGTGGGACACCTAAATGGCACATGACTAACACATCTTGTGCTGTTAGAGTAGCTGGCATACAATAAACAGTGTTTTCAGCGTGTGCATTATACTTTATCCATTTAGTGTTTACATTAGGGGTGTTCGGAATTCGATTTCGTATTCCGGAATTCGGAATTCATCCAATTCCGGAATATCTTGAAACTGTGTTCCGACTCCGGAATTGGAATTTCCGTTCCGAAAAATTCCGGAATTAGGAACAGCCCTAAAAAGGTAGTTTTTGAATGATTAACCAAACTAAAGGGAAGAACTAGCTCGAATTCCTAGGTTCCAACTTCTGCACCAAACTCACGGGATTTACGCTGAATCACTTAAGATTGAGACTTTAAGGATATCCAAAGTTCCAAATCTTATGCGCAATCGTTTACAGTGAACGGATCTAGAGAATGAAATAAACCAGTTGCCGTGGACCAAAGCTCCTTCCTTCAGCACAGCGGATCCAATATCCAGTTTCAAAGCTAAGCTTTGCGCACACCTCTCAGTTCGGGGTAACAGCAAAAATTATTTTTTCACTAAGAAGTTCCGGAATGTTCTCATAGAGACAATATCAGGTCTCATAGCGCATGCTCGGCCAACAATGTTTTCCAGAATTTGTTTTCACTCTCTCTCACCTGATGTCGCTAAACAAGGGAAATCTCATAGGATCGTTCAGAACATACGAAATGACATGCGATCTGATGCCATATACGTTAAGATTTTGACTGTAGAAAAAATAATAAGAGAATCTATCCTATAGTGTATAGCTGGGCCTAACTGCTATAACTCCAAGAGATCGGATCCAATACTTTCGCTGGTATCACAAACACCTGGACAAATTGAACGCAACTTATATGTAACTTTTCAAGCAGTTGGTAAGCCTGTGGACTACTGAAACTTGCTTTCACTGTGTAGTTGATGATGAACACAAAGAACTCTCCTCTTTAAGATTATCTATTGTTCGTAGCGTGTCGTTGATGTGTCAAAGACATTATAATTCATTACACACACACACACACACACACACATATATATATATATATATATATATATATATATATATATATATATATATATATATATATATATATATATATATATATATATATATATATATATATATATATGATATATTATTTCATTACGTATTACATATGAGAAGAAAAATAAAGCTCACTGATCATACATGAGTTAGAAAAAACTAAAAACATCAAATCTGGAACAATTGAAGGAAAGATCTCTACTCTGTTTGTGGATCTTTATATCCATTCATGGTCATATTCTAATTTCCCGTCATTCCAACATCCCTTTCCTTGTCTATAGAAGATTAACTTGAGTATCGCACTGAGTATGGATTGATTTTGAAATTGGAGTATGTGTAAAAGTTCGGACCTGCCGAGACAGGAACTCGGATCTTCTTGGATCTTAACTATTCACCGATTCAATCGATTTTACATCAATTATTGTGACATAGTTGTGCTCCATCACGCCTTCAACACACGACAAATATTTTATCATAATAATCTTGTTTTAATCCATTTCATTTATTTGAGAGTTCTGAATCTTATAATTAATCATAAATAATCAATGACATATTGACTTTATTCCTAAGCCTTTCTCAAAACAAGCTTTCGATCTCGCTAAATTATAGTCAAACTTAAAAGCAGTAATGGTTGCACATTTTCTAAAACAAGAACAGCAGTCTCGTAGAACCAAGATGCGTTTTCGCTAACAAGGAGAAAGCAGACTTTGGTAAATAAACTTCGGAACCATTTTTTTGCAAGGTGATAGTGCACATTTAAAGTGTTCATATTACAAACTGGGAGAGCGCAATGGTCTAATATAGCAGAGAAAAAGTGTCTAAAAATTTTCGACTTGCCGCATATATCGTACGATACGCAAAGTTATCAAGTGACGGCGGGGCAGAGTCAGTAGCAGCTCACTCACGTGCCAAGGGTCCTGGTTTCGATTCCGCTGGAGTGAACTTTTTTCTACTTCAACCAATAAAGTAGACATTTGTAGCTACAAGTAAAATGTTAATTCACCATATGTTTATAATGAATTAAAACAATAGAAATATTCAAATCTGTTCTAAAATCTTTCAATGTTCCATGTTAACTATCAACGAAATGTAATCTATTTCTTAAATATTTTGATATCACGAGTTATTTTATGGTAACCACAGTCGCTGTGTAAAAAATGTTCTTGACGCTTCGTGTCTACATCTGTTGATAGTGTGAATTAACAGCACTGGCGCAAATGGCACGGGGGTCGAGGGGAACATGTACCCTCCAATCTTGGAATTGGGGAACTATACCCCAAATAATCCGATTTGAATTTTTTTGGGGGGGGAGAAATGTGATGATTTGTGTCCGATTGGCACAAACGAAAGTGAGATTAAATTGATATCCCCCCAGAATAAGCCTCAAATCTGCCGCCTGCCATTGTTGAAGATAACTCTGCTCCCCTGATCTTGTACAATTGTTTTTCGACTTCATAAATATTTTGAACATCGCTTTAAAAATATGGGAACGGTCTTACCCGTCCGCCCCAATGTTGAAGACAGATTTGCGCCGCTGATTACAAGAAAAATAAAGGGGAAATCTCCTTTGGTTATATCAACATCCAGTATTTCCAAGCGGATTTCCTTCTCATCCCCCTTGTAATTCTCAGACTGTCAACAGATGTAGACACGAAGAGTCAAGAACATTTTTACACAACGACAGTGATAACCAAAATATAACTCGTGATATCAATATATTTACAAAGTAGTTGCTAGTTAACATAGAACATTGAAAGATTGTATAACTGATTTGAATATTTCTATTGTTTTAATTAATTATAAACATATGGGGCCTTATGCAGAGTCGTTTTGACGTCTGATTAAAGCTATATTACGGGGTTGACTAAAGCATGGTTATCAAAACTGTATTCAGAGTCTCAGATTAGGACTTAATATTTGACGAAGTTAATCACTTGTGACTAATTAATCTACAGCAGAGACTAATCTTTTACCCACGGTTCAGCGTGCGACACATTTCGTATTTCATGTATTTTCATTTTTACAGACTACGCATGCGCTCATCTACTTTTCTGTAGTTGCCACATTTATTTTTCTCATCTGATGCATTGCGGTTATATAAGTTAATCATACACAAATCAACTTTTTAGTTGTACTAAAAGTAGACTCTGAATACCAAAAAGTGCACTTTCCTTAGTAGAGAGAGTATTCAACTTAGGGGAAACCATACAGTTATTGGCACTTTAAGGATTTGTTTTCATTCATATCTTTATAACAGACTTATTTTATAACATATACTGGAGATTTTTTAATATATACTTTCTGGGAATCTCTAATTGAATAATTTGTAGAGAAATTACAATACAAATGTAAAGTTTGGCTATAAAAATATATTTTGTAATGTGACAATGATCTTACAGTTATTGGCACTCAAAAAACAGTTATTGGCACCCAATGAGGACAGTTATTGGCACTATTATAAAGCATACAGTAGAAGATACGATTGACAGAAATAAGGCTTGTAGGCCTGACTGGAAGTAATATCAGTTATTATATGTATTAATAGACAAGAAATAGACATTTTAGACCTTGAACATTATGAAGTAAAAACAAATTGAAACCGGGGAATGCGCAACATATTTTTAAAATTAAAGAAATGGGAAATGCACAATCAAAATTGTATGTTTCAATGATTTATGTCAATCCGTTTCATTAATCTCGTCCTCATCTGAGACCACATTCACTGTCATCCTGTAGAACGTAGCACCCTTGACACACAAATCCATCTTCTATGTCTTCTGGTATGTGTTCTTTATGGTACTATGGAATGCAACGACTGTGGCACAACTCGCATTCAAGATCCATCCTTCCCGAAAAGAATGGCTGAAAACAGTGTTTGCAGGATATTACGTTGCTTCTCGCAGCTGATGACGAATCGAAGTTCAGCATCCTTGTGAGCGTTCCATTTTGTAATAATTCCGTCAGCCCTTTGTCTTGTTCAACGTTAGAAGTTGAAGGACCGCTTATCTGCGTTGAATAATCGAGATAGACCTCATGCTTTGATTTCTTTGCAGATGCTTTTCCTCTGCGTTTTAACTGTTGTTTCTTTCTCTCAGACATCTTCCTTGTTTGCTTTCTGATCTTTTCTTGTTCAGCTAATTGCTTTCTTCATTTTTGTCTTGCAAAATAGTTTGAAATTTATGAGACGTTCTTACAAACGGCAGTCTTTCTACATTTTGTTTCCCCTTTCTCTTAGGAGTTTCTTGCCATACTAAAACATCTAGCAGCAATGGGTGTTCGGTCTTTAACTTTTTTGGAGTTGAGCCGGAACCTTTTTGTAAAACATTTGCATCTGTAGTACTGCCATTGGTAGGTGTACTAGGGTTTACTTCACAAAGAGTATGAGCATCACTAGCAGTGTCTGAGTGGTTGAAATCATTGAGTTGGATACATGCAGATGATACAGGTGAATCTTGCTGATTGTTCGCCTGCCCCGACTGAAGATTAACACATCTCTCTACCGAAGACTTAGGCCTACTATTATCTATAAAATGTTGAAATAAGCGATACAGTACATGTAGTTCTTTGTTCTTATTTACAAGGACTTGTTCATTGTCAACTTCCTGAAGTCTTCTCATTACATCAGTTCCTACTATACTTTCAAACTCGGTTCTGATTAATACTACATCCTTAGTTTGCTCATTACCACCGCATATTTCTTGAACTGTTTGTATTGTTTTTGCAAAGCATTTAGTGTATTCTATGTCGTTGGGATCAAATGGGTGTAAACCGCATGCCCTAAATCCATTTTGTATAATAGATGGCGAAATGTAAGTGTCAAGTGCTTGTTTCAACAGAGGAGCAAATTTAGCTTTCGTCAGAGACTGCAATTGATTATAAAGTTGCCACTCTCGTACCACTTGCTTCCACCCATCCTTCAATGGTGTAAATACGGCAACGTCAGCAGGTTGCAATATTCTTGTATAATTGGGATACAGAACAATGAGTTCAATTTGAAGCTTCCAGCAAAGTTCGCTAAGTTGGTAAGTAAGATGAGTTTTATGACCGTCCACAAAATATATAATCGGGAACTTGACATTTTTCGATTTTAATTACGGATACAACATATTACCTATATATCCATAAAGTACTTCGGCTTTCATCCACCCGTTCTCACTGCGACCGATACCCTATCCTGTAGGCACAGATAGAGCCACATCATTAGGCACACGAACATAAGGGAAAACTATCATTGGGGGTGTTACGTCACCTGCAGCACTGAAAGTAAACATAAAAAACTGTTAAAGACTCCTTTGCATTTCCGCTAACACCTTTCCAGTTTTCGGCCAAAGCAAAAAGTTTGTTTCATCACCGTTGTAAACACGTGTTGCATCCTGCAGAACATCTGTAAGGTTATTGGCTTCAAAATACTTCTGTATATTACGAAACCATGATCTTATGTCGTTTTCTGTTACACAAGCACTCGCACCTGTAACAGATTCGCACGTTCTTTCCGCAACCTTACGATTTCTTTGAAAGAACGATTTATACCATCCATCTCCCGGCATGTTATTTGGAAACGGATTAGAACGAGGATGTTTCACGAGAAAGTCCTGAACACTTTTAAGAATATCCTGTTTCTTTCTGGGAAAACTCTTTTCAGCACATTTTATTAACAATTTCACCAACAATGGTTCTTCCTATTTAAAATGGGTCGTGGTCCGGAAGATGATTTCGCATCTTGATTTCTCAGATGGAATTGTAATGTAGACCGAGGAACGCCATACTGCTTCGATCTGTCTTTATTCCTACACTTTTTGATATTGCTTAAAGGGAAGCACTTCTCTGTTATAGTGTATATCTTTTTCTTCCAATCTTTGGCATTGCGTGCCGATTTCTGCAACAATAAGAAAACGTTTTGTAATTAATTTTATATGAAATAATTAAAGTTTGACATTGAGCTAGGCCCTACCATTAAAAAAAAAAAGTAGAAAATAAATGCCCATGTTGCTAAAACCAACAATGTCCATAACCGTCCAGACGTTTGGGACTAACGTTTTGAATCTCACAGCAGACTTTTCTTTACCGGAGTTTCTTTACTCCGTTACTCACATTGACTTAGGCTAGCTCGCTATTGTTAATAACTATGTTTGTGTCTGACCACGCGCACTTTATGGCCGACTAGCTGAGTTTTGAAAAATACTTTCTTGCTGTAACTCAAAGTTCAAACTATTATAATAAATTTTGATGGTGGGCTAACTCTGTAACTCAGCCGGGTGGGCCAAACTTTGCCAGTCTGCCCCTGAACTCGACTAAATGAACAAATAATTTCAATAGGCATATTAGACATATTTCATTACCAGAACCTATTCTGCTGCAAATCCCTACAGTCATTGGCATGGTCATTTATACAGTTCTTGGCACTGTGCCAATAACTGTTACTTATTAGAGTAGGAAACTAAAATTTTGACCAAGAACAGATGTGGAGATGGAAAGCACTATCGGACAGTTTTCAAGCTATTTTATTCTTCAGCATCAGAGACAGTGATTGGCACTATAGTGCCAATAACTGACATTTTATATTTTCATTCGTACAGTTATTGGCACCCCATGCATTCACTCGCAGGACAAACAAATCGGTTGAAAATGTACCATTGGAATGATTAGTAGACCCAATTCCTCTCGTGCAAAAAATATTAGAACATTTTAAACAATAGCAAACTAATTACATTTTTCTTAAGCTGATAGATATCCTTAACAAAAAGTATAAGAATTACCTGCAAAATTGAAAAATCCAAATAGCTTCCACTGTCGACTAGAGCTTGCCTCCAACTGAAAGGTTTCCGGCAAAACAAACAACGGGAACTAGGGCAGAGAGGATCAGAGCTGCCAGCTGCAGGAAATTTTTACCAACACGTATTCATTTTTCCTTAGTAAAGAGAAAAAACTAAGGAAAGTGCCAATAATTGTCAGAGTGCCAACGACTATACGGTTTCCCCTACTAGTCTGTGACTACACATCGATTAACGAATTCTCTCTGAATACCGCCCATGGTGAATTGACATTTTACTTGTAGCTACAAATGGCTACTTTATCGGTTGAAGTGAAAAAAGAAGTTGACTCCAGCAGGAATCAAACCCAGGACCCTTGGCACGTGAGTCACAGCTGCTACTGACTCTGCCACGCCGTCCCTTGATAACTTTGCGCATCGTACGATATATGCAGCGAGTCGAAAACTTTAAGACGCTTTTTTTCTCCGCTATATTAGACCATTGCGCGCTCTCAGTTTGTAATGTGAACACTTTATAATGTGCACTATCATCTTGCAAAAAATGGCCCCGAAGTTCACTTACGAAAGTCTGATTTCTCCTTGTAAGTATTTCTCAAAACATGTTTATGTATAAGAGTTGTCTCAAGACTGCAAATTTACCGAAGATTAGTCTAAACACGTTTTACTCAAAACAAGATGTTCGTAGTGATAAGAAATAGTGTCTGATGAAACCAAAGTGGATAGTTGACGAAACTGTTATACACTGTTAATAATTTTTACAATTAACGTATTGTTCTGCTCAGCGAGTAGTTCAAATCAAATTTCAGATCTTTAGTGAGCATCATCTATGAATACGGCAGTAAGAATGCATTTTCTACTAAACAGAAGTTCAATGATAAAAGTTTCTGAGAACTGTATGTATTTAGAAACATCAACTAACTTCTTTCCATGCAGATGTCTCGCGTTCTTAACAGTTCTCCGATACGACAACACAGCAGTAACCACTTTAGTTGCTGTTCCTGTTCCTGTTGCGCCGAATATGACACAGAGAGGTTGCCTCCGTCTTGTATAAGACCTAGCGGCAATTTACAGAAGTAACAACAAAACAGTAAGATAGGTCAAAGAGGGTAGAGAATAAACTCTCTGAAAGTTAATAGATAAACTGTCGGCAAGAGAGAGCACTATTAACTACAGGAAAACATGCGATTTGTAGAGAGGTAAAAGAGAAAAAAATTGAGAAGAGAAATCGGCGCCGTGAATAGAATGGAATCCAAATCGAAAGGTCCCAAACCATAAGTTGTATACAAGAGAGAGTAGAACTGGGAACGATAAAGGGAGTAAAGAGGACATGAAAAAACAAATGATTACCTGTACCAAGGTCCACCCCACAGTCACAGCAGGGAGAGGGACGTTGACGGAGGCGATAGAGGCGAACGGGAGTAGGTGCGACATCAAGACGGAGTTGGAGTAAGATACGGATTTGAAAGGTGGAGAGGGAGGTGGAAAGAAACCATGGAGGGGAGGGGAGGGGAGAAGGGTGATGCCAATACCAAGTAGCTGTAGGACTTTGAGAGTTATAATGTTTCCAGCGCTGTATATGACGAGAAAGGGAATGGGAGCGGTAAGACGAGGGGGTGAGTTTGAAAGAAATCGGGTGACCAAACAAACTTCCAACACGTGCAACGAGGTCCGCTGATTCATTGCCAACGACACCCACGTGACTTTTCACGAGTAAAAAGAAAGTAGAATAGCCATGAGTGGTACGTAGAGCTACCAACGATTTGATCTCTAAAATAATACGGTCAGATGTAGAAGTCCAAGGGTATGATTGTAATGTGAAAAGAAGGGATTTGGAATCAGTAACGAGACATACTATAGCATAAGAATGGTGAAGAGAGTGGCGGAGGGCAGCAGCTACAGAGTAAGCTTCGGCTTGAAAGATAGTAGTAGAAGGGGGCAATTTGTAACTGAAATGTTGCTTGAGAAAAGAATCGTAAAAACCCGAACCGACACAGTCACGTGATTTAGAGCCATCTGTATATAAATAGCGAGTGTTGGAGGGGAAGTGCGAAAGCCAGGAATGGAAAATAGAAACATAAATACTGGGGAATCGGAGACCAATCGAAGAGGGAGGGTAAGGGGGAAGTTCGATATTGAGATCTAAAGGTGAAAGAAAATAATATACAAATATGGCAAAGGAGTCCGAGATCGGGAAAGTAGAAGAAGGAGAGGGGAAAGAGTGGTATAACTGTAATAAATAAAGAAAAGAGAGGAATGATAGGGACGATGATGAGATGAGGTATGTAGATAGTACAATAGTTGGAGTTTGGGTAGGAAAACAGTGGAGGTACTGGGGAAGCGAGAAAGGCAGAAGGTATCACTAAGGAATTTAACATATATTGTGAGGGGAGGAACACGTGCTTCCGTAAAGAGAGCTATGGCGGCAGTAGTGGGAGGGAGTAAGAGGGAACTACAAAGGGTGCGATATTGGAGGGATTGGAGGGTTTTAATACGTTTAACAGGTTTCGGAGAAAGGAGGAAAAGGCCATAGGTAAGCATAGGGAGGTAAACTTGACGGAATAGGGTAAGAAGGTGACGAATGTCAACACTCCAACGGGGATTACTGATCATTCGGAGAAGATGAGTATAACGGTCAGTTTTAGTTTGTAGGTATCGAAAGTGAGAAGTCCAACGCAAAGAGGAATCCAAGTACATGCCCAAATATTTAACAGATGTGACCTGAGGTATTGAAACGCCACGAATGACTAATTTGAGAGGGGAAGTAGAACTTTTCCGGGTAAATTCCACAAGATGTGTTTTTGTCCAGTTAACTGAAAAATTATATTTATCACACCAAAGGGCGAAGGATGTGAGAGCCGTAGTAAGAAGGTTTGAGGCTAGGGAAGGAGAAGAGGCTGTAGTATATACGACAATATCATCTGCAAAGCACAAAACACGAACAGTATTACTAAGATGACGGATCTGCCGAGCGATATATAAATTGAATAAAAGGGGGGCTAAAACAGAACCTTGAGGAAGGCCTTGGGAAGTAAGTCTGGAGGAAGTATACTGATGACCAATGCGGATGTAAATAGTACGATTGATGAGTAAATTATGTATGACACGAATAAATTTAGGAGGAAGACCTAGTTGCCAGAGTTCGTCTAAAAGAGAATAAAAGGAAACAGTATCGTAGGCACGTTCAAGATCTAAAAACACTGCAAACAGAGATTTACGTTGAGTGAAAGTCAACCAGATATCAGAAACCAAAGTAGTGAGACAGTCATAAGTACATCGCCCCACACGAAATCCAAACTGATATTGGGACAGTAGATTATGATGTTCCACAAACCACTGCAGTCGATTTTTAAGATGCTCAAAGACTTTTAAAAAACAGGAAGAAAGAGCTATAGGACGGTAATGAGTAGATATCCCAGGGGTTTTCTTTGGCTTTAAAATAGGAAGAACGACATATTCCTTCCAGAGGGGAGGAATATGTTCAGTGGTCCAGACGGTGTTGTATAGATGTAAAACTCGGATAGAAGGGGAGGAGGTAGATGTTGAAGGTGACTAAACGAGACGCCATCTTTACCGGGAGCAGTGGATTTAGGTTTTAAAAGGGCTATGGTTGATTCACGTAGAGAAAAGGGTGAATCCAGTGACGTAACAGAAGGATCTTGAAAGAAATGAGAAAACCAAATGGGAGGTAACATAGTCGTAGCAGGGGCTAGTTGGGCATGAAATTGGGAAACCCAAGAGGAAGAAATATGTATCCCAGATGTAAGGGAACGAATCGGACGAGTAAGGGAACGGTAAAAGGACCAAAGTTTAGAAGGTTTAGTACCGGAAGTAAGAGTAGAACAGAAGCGTCCCCAGGCTAATCGACGAGAAAGGTGGATAAGAGCTTTGGTACGTTGGTGAAGAAGAAAATTAGCTGTGGAACGGGTGCGGAGATAGGTTTGCTGAGCATGGAAACGGTGATTTATCCATTTTTGACATTCAGAGGTCCACCACGAGGGAGCGAAACGGCGAGTAGGAGAAGGGGTAATAGAAGGGTGTAGGCGTGATTTACGGGTGCTTATAGCAATTTTATGTCGAAAATGGATTGCTTGGTCGTGGGAAGAGGTAGAAGGCGGTGTGGAGGGTAAATGATGGAGAAGAGTTTGATAGTGGGTCCAGTCTAAAGAGGTGGATAGGCGAGTAAAGAAGGGAGGAGAGGGAGGTAAAGCCGATGACAAAGGCTGAGAAGGAGGGTGGGGGAGGAGGCATGGACAAGAAGTGGGAAATGATCACTGCCCTAAGCGTCAGCGAAGACTTCCCAACGGAGGAGTCGACTGAGAGAAGGAGAGCAGACAGACAGATCAGGAGCGGAAGGAGATTCGGAAGGACGGGGAATACGAGTAGGAGTGCCATCATTTAGAAGATAACAAGAGGAATGAAAGTAAGCATCATAAAATTCATTACCAGCTGTATTGGCGAATGTAGCTCCCCAGAGGGGGTGATTACAATTAAGGTCTCCAAGATACCACGGAGAACGTAAAGATTGAAAAAGAGATATCCAATCAGAGGCTAACAGATGAAAATGAGGAGGTACATACATATTAATGAAGGTGACAGAGCCAACTCGAATAGCCTGACAATGTATCTCGGAGTGTTGAAAGGGAGGGGGAGAAAGAAAATACGGAAGCGATTTACGGATTCCGATGGAACTAACGCCGTAGCCATCAGCACGAATTTCATGAAGCCAATGATAATTAGAAAGGAGACGGGGAGAAGGAGTTTTAAGCCATGTTTCCTGTAGGAATATAATATCAGGGTGAAAATAGGTACAGAGTTTTTGGAGAGCATAAATCTTGGGAGTACAACTACGCAAGTTCCATTGGAATATGGAGGGAAAGGATACAGTTAAGGGTTGCATAATGAAAGTGAAGGTAGGGATTTTAGGACTTGTAAACAGGTATTCAATTCGTGGGAAGTAAACTGTGTCGGACGTGTTTCCAGAACTTGAAGGATAGTCTTAAGAGCACTAGAGAAATGTGGTTGAATACCACTCAATTTGGTAGGAGAAGAGGAAGGAAAAGAGGAGACTCGAAAAGGTGAATGTAGAGTAACATCTGATTTAAGATAAGTGTGCGTGGGCGACGAAGGCCTTGAAACAGGTTGGACCCGATCCTTAGAAGGATTAGAAGGGACGTGAGCAAAGGAGCGTTTCTTTCGGGGTGTGTCAGGAGAAGTAGAACCAACAGTGAAAACGGGAGGAGGTAGTTTTGCAGTATCTGCAAAGGATAACGGGCGGCGAGACGGAGGGGGAGGAGAAGATGAGGAATGTGTAGGAACTTGAGGCGAAGGAACGGAAGAGGTTGAGGTAGTATGCACGCGACGTTTGGTTCGTGAAAAGAGAGGTTTTCCAGGGCCATTAGCTGATGGATTTGGGTTTGGAAGGTCCGTTCGGGACAGGTACGGGATGTGGCAACATGTGCACCAGAACAATGTAGACAGTGAGGTAGTGCTTTACAGACAGATAAAGCTTGCCCTTCTAAGCCACAATTTGCGCAATGGGAGCGCCCTTTACAATTTTAGGAGTAATGACCAAAATAGAAGCACTTGTAACATTACTCCTAAAATTGTAAAGGGCGCTCCCATTGCGCAAATTGTAAAGGACCCCAACTGAAACAATGACCAAAATAGAAGCACTTGTAACATTGTTTCAGTTAGGGTATATAAGTGGCCACCGGAAGGCGCATGTAAAAAAGAGTACAATTGTCGGGTAGAATATTGGTATTAAAGGTTAAAACAACTGTACTAGTCGGTGTTTTTAGAGAGGAAGAAGGGGGTGTAGACGGGGGACGGGGAGGAATCGTGGAGGATGGAGCATCCTCGACCGCTGTAGAGGGAGGGTGAGAACTCGGAATAGGAGAAGAAATGGTAGGAAATATACGCCTCACGTGCGTGATTTTAGCGGAACTTTTGATATGGGACAGAAGATCGGCTTCACTAGGAGACGGGTCCACATTACGGATAACTCCTTTGCGGGAAACTTGATAGTTAGGCACATAGGCTTTCCAGTTGTTTGCCTGTAATAATGGATTTGTACGGAAGTAGTTCGCTGCATAACCAGTACGAAAATAAACTTTAAGTAAACTACGACCTACTTGTTTGAGATCCAAGACGTCAGCAACACCATGTGTATGTAATAAGCGACCCAATTTCATAGGATGTTGTCTACCAATAGTGCCGGAATCCCTAACATGAACAATATAAGGGCCCAAATGATGAGCAGCATAAACATTATTAGAAACAGCAGGTGCAGAAGTTGAATGATTTTCTGTAGAATCGATCACCATAGCATTAGAAGAAGTAGAAGTAGTTGGCGTCAAAGTGGCCTGGTTAGGCACAGAACCGTCGGATGTTGCCGCCATCAAGGCGGAAAAACAAGAATATAAAGAATAGATAAGAACGCTACACAAAAAACTGACAAGGAAACACAAGGCACAGTTACAAATGACACCGAGGTATAGAAAACACAAAGTCAAAAGTCCAGCACTCGTAGCACTAGCACGACAGAAAAATCAAACCGCACTCGAACAAAACTGCTATCAGACCACTTTAGTTGTTCTATTGCAGTAATAATCGTGTAGGTATTCAGCAAATTCCCCTTAGCTGCACCTCCACTCACAGCTACGAAAAGGCTGCAAAGTAACACCAGTGAATTTTGGAGATATCTGCGAATTGTCTCGGTCATCTTGAGCCTCTTTCCATAGCGGTTTGCGTCAACACAGCTGTTACAAAAGGACTAGCTCAGGAGAGTAATGCTCCCGGAAGTAGGAACGAAAAACACAGTTCTGCTTGGTTGGCGTTATCTATGTCTTGCCACGTTGCATTCAAATAACAGAATTCAGACGATTGTTGTTGTCGGTACTCGTCGAGCGGGCTAGCGCTATATGCTATAGTTTATTCAAGGAATGTTCAGTACCTTATGTAAACAAATACACGTGGTGGTTGTTTCATCGTATTGGTTAAAGAGCCTTGGAACATCCATGCTGCAGTAGAAAATAGTCCATCATGAAATAAACTGTTTGTCAATGTTTTTGTTGCTTAAAAGGCTCATTAACAAAAATGCAATTTTCTTACAACTAAATAACACAAACAACACTGTACCTAAGAACTAAATTGAATTAATGCAGTAAAAGAGAATACGCATGCGTAGAAAGTGGCTTTGACCCACTTTATGCGCGAATCACAGTTTACAATATGGCCGCGGGCGGGGATTATGTAAAACACGGAACAGGGTACAAGCACGTGTTTCTCGAAAGAAGCGCTGGCCGATAACCAATCATCCAATGACTGGCGGAGTAATATCATTCTACAATGTTTACATCAGGATCAGAAGGTTCGTTGAATGAACTTTAGTAACGAAAATCTCTTTTGGTGTGAGTTAAAACCCGGCCCGAGGAAAGTTTTTTAAACATTTTTTTACATTTTTATAACACTTTTTAAATTAAAATAATACGAAAATAATACTAAAAAAATGTGATTTACTTACTTTTGTGCAGATAAGTAGTAGTAGTAGTAGGAACGGGTTACAAGCCCCTCAGGGCTCGTTTTGTTGCCCTTGTACTAAATGATATAGATTTTGTGACCAACTTAAAACAACTGACTAGGATAGCGCGTAAAACAGCTGGCTAGAGTAGCGCGCGAAAAAAACGTACTTCCGGAAGTATTACTCTCCCGAACGGGTCGTGTTACAAACACTTGTTTCATTATTTGCGTTTCGTTACGAAAGCTCTTAGAGACTGATGCTCCTTCACTGGCTAATCGCCTATTTCAGAGTTCCTTAGTACTTAGACAACTTCAATTTATTTTGGTGAGTAGGATTAAACTTACGACCTTATGGGGCGTTTACACTTAGTCGATTTGCGTTCGATTCAGTTGAATTGACGTCACTTTCAACTTAATCGACCGTGTAAACGGGAATTCAACTTAATCGCTTGTTGATCGAAAGCGACTAATCGACTGGCAACTGAATTAAAATACGTTCTATTTTCTGTGGTTGAAATAATTGAACACATCCATCGATCTGATTCGGCCTAGTTGCTTCGATTTAGTGGCAAATGCAGCGAGTCGATTTAGTCGTGCGACTAAATCGACCAAGTGTAAACGCCCCATTAGGTCGTAAGTTTTACGTCGTGAATCGCAGCCTTACTTCAGTCCCGTCTGAGACAGGCTTTAATTGCACAGATGCTGGCGCATCAGTCATCATCATCATAGGTATTCTGCCTTTATTGGCAGGTCACTTGCCGCGGCTGAGAAGCTTCCATGCTCCACGGTTCTCCGCTAACTTCTTCGTCTTCGCGTATGATCTTTCTGTTTTTATATCATCCATTAATTGTAATCCCCATCGCCCCCTTCCTCTCTTTCCCGCCACCAAACCCTCCAGGACGTCCCTCATGATACAATCTCTTCTTAGGCAATGCCCCAACCAGTTTCTCTTCCTCTTCCTAATAATATCTAAAAGTGTTCTTTTCTCACCCACCATTTCTAACACTCTCTCATTCGTTTTCCGCTCGACCCAACTAATTCTTCCCATTCTTCTCCACACCCACATTTCGAAGGCTTCCAGTCGATTTTCATCACCTTTACGTAATGTCCACGTTTCCGCCCCATACAGTACAACACTCCACACGAAGCATTTTATGAGTCTTTTTCTCAACTCTTTATTCAAGGTCTCACAAAACAGACTTTTCTTCCTTCTAAAGGCTTCTTTCGCCATTCCTATCCTTGCTTTTATTTCACGTTCGCACTTCATGTTATTATTAAGAATACTACCCAGATATCGAAAACTATTCACTTGTTCTATTTTCTCCCCTCTTACTTTTATATTTGACACAGACCCCTTCGTTCCAATCACCATGGCTTTTGTCTTTCTAACATTTATTTTCAACCCATAGTCTTCAAAGCCCTTTCTCATTTTTTCTAACATTTTATTGATTTTCTTTTCAGATTCTGCTTCAGATTCAGAGGCGCATCAGTAGTGACAGGAAAATATTACTAGATTGAAAACTATAGTTCAATAAAAATATCCTCAAGTTTTATTTGGTCACTACTACAGCCATATTCTAAATTTAATTTTGCAACAAACCACTTCTTCTATTCCAGAATGTCGTATTTCCTTTAAAAACACTATCAGACTTAACTACTCCTTTCTCAGCTCCCCTCAAGAGGTCAGAAAAGTTAAAAAGAAACATTTATAAGTGAAAACTTTCAAAAGTAGCACCAACCAGATGGAATTTTAGATCTTGACTTGTAAATACAATGCTGCGTTCAACATTATCAAACCGAGAATTAAACACGGGGCCACATCCATCAAAGGCACGTGCGCTGGCGACTAGATCAATATTCAGAAGATAGGCATTACTAGAGGAAAACTAGGCCCCCTAGCAATTATTAATTACTCCAAAGGAAGGTAAGCTCGTGTTATTATTAATAATGATAATAATAACAACGTACAAGTGTTATTAAGGTTAGTGGTAGCCCAAGCCATCAAACCAGTATACGCCACTCATAAAATTATAAAAACAGTATGAAAAGAAATTTGATCGATCATTGGTCGCAACCCATCCACTTTTTCCACACATAAGTAACTGGCATCACTGTAAAGGTTAAACATTACGCTTACAGCATTACGTCCAGGGATGCCACTTTTAGTGATTTCGTACTAGATTTAGTGATTTTATCATTGAATTAGTGATCTAGTACGTACTTCGCGTAAATATGTACAATCTAGTGATTTTTGTCATTTCATTTCTCATGGAGTTAAATGACAAGGAAATGATTTTTCAAATAACAAGGAAAACTGTGTTTCGGCTCGGAAAGAATGTTCAAACTTAAAGAGTTAATCTTTTTGTTCCTCTCTGAGAGCAACCCCTGCTGTGAAATGACCATGGGTAAACAGACAGTACTTTTGGCCTCCACCTCTTTATGTTCGCCGACATGGGATGAGATTGTGAGTTACTTATCGTGAGCAGGTAGGTTTCTGAAGCAAGTGGAGAAATAATAATTCTCTGCTTCAACGTTTTGTCACGTACGGAGGCGCTGGCAGTATCATTCCCTTTTCTTTTTTCCCAATGAGTCTAAAGAAGGAGGAAACCATACTAATATATGTATTAATAAAATGTACCAGCAAATAAGCACAGTACCGACGAAAGTTCCATCTGTGACTCAGTTGTTGAGCATAAATCTATTGATATTGTCACGTACAAGCACTCTAAACTTGTCTTACCCTTTCGTATTATCTGTACAATTTTTAACCTCACTAATTTCTCACGAGAAAATTTCTAGCATATGGGATTTGAAATCTGCACACTTGTACTTTCTTCTTTCGCTAATGAGTAAACTAATTTAGGTTTCTAAGAAAGACATCAATAAACAGGAAGGTCAATAATACTAACCGCCGCTGTTTGGTAGATTTTCAAATCAGCTCGTTACTCTTATATTAGTTTAGTTAGTAATTTCGTGCAGTATCTTGTGCAGCGCGAGTCGCTACGTAGGTTGTTCTCGTTGTTCATAATATCCGTAGTGATTTCCACCAGAACTTTCAGTTTGAGGTGTTAATTAATTTCTCGCGAATATCTTTTCTTTTGCTTAAGTTCGGGCTTGTGTTGCAAGTCACTGACCCATAGTGTGTCCCATCGGTGGTGCTGATGAGTTGAGGACATGGGTGATAATCAAAAGTCAACTCTATTAAAGTACTTTAAGAAGGCGTGTGTGCGTGAGGTGTCTTCAAATTGTTCTCAAGTTGGGGGTGAAATTTCTAATAGTACTACTGCGTGTGTGATTACTAATAACCCTGAAGTGAAAAAAAGTGCGCGTAACTGTGTTGGTACTTCCAGTAATTGTAACAATACCGAGATTCAGAATGAACGCGTTTCTAATGATAACAGTAATTTCGACAACATTCGTACAAAAAGAAAAGCTAACGAAAGTGTGACACCAAGTGATATGAATGATGTCGAACACTCAACTAAAAAAATCAAGCATTACCAGCAGAAATATAAAAAAAGTTGGGAAGACAAACCGCAATTTAAAGACTGGCTTACGTGTAGCCCTAAAACCCCTGGGAAAGCATATTGTAAATATTGCGATATAGAGCTTTTAGGAAGTGTATCAGCAATGGAACGCCATTTACATACCTCAAAGCATTTGAAACGCGTCGAAGAAAGGAAAACCACTGTTACTTTGGACAGTGCGTTTCGAATACCTGTTGAAAATAGCTTAGGGGATCAAGTGACATAAGCCGAGGTTAGATTATCTGCATATTTAGCAGAGCAAAATCTACCTATTTCGGTCATGGACACTTTACCTGAACTCTTAAAAGTGTGTTTTCCGGATTCCCAAATTGCGAAACAAATTCGATGTGGTCGTACAAAATCCGCTGCTATTATTAAAAATGTTTTAGCGGAAGAAAACATTGAAGTGATCGCCGAAGAACTGCGAAACAATTATTTTTCAATTATTATTGACGAATCTACAGACATAAGTAATTCCAAAACTCTAGCTGTTGTAGTTCGTTACTTTAGCTCCGGAAAGGGTCAAGTATTGGATAGTCTTTTAGGTTTATTGGAAATTCATAGTGGGAAAAGCAATACAATTTTTGAAGCAATAATTACGCTTTTCCAAGAGAGAAATACCCCAATTTCAAATTTAATTGGATTTGCTGCTGACAACGCCAGTACTATGATGGGAGTTAACGCAGGTGTAAGCGCGAAACTAATGGAATTGAATAGACATCTTTTTGTTGCGCGCTGTATTTGCCATAGCTTTCATATATGTGCATCTGAGGCTTGTAAAGAACTTCCTCAATCACTTGAGAACTTTTGTAGAGATATAACCTCTTTTTTCAATGCAAGTTCTAAACGAGTCTCAGAACTGAAAGAAATTCAAGATTTTTTCAAGATGAAACCCCATAAATTATTAAGTTTAAGCCAGACACGATGGCTCTCACTCCAGCAAGTTATTTCCCGAATTATTGAGCAATGGGATGTATTGCAGGCATACTTCCGATCACTATCACTAGAGGAAAAGCGTGACAGCCGCCCCCAAGATCTGCTACGAGGCCTGGAAAATGTAATAATGAAGGCCTATTTCTATTTTCTAACATTTTTCCTCCCTCATGTGACGGAATTGAACTTAGAATTCCAAAGCGAAAAGTATAGGCTGCACACTCTATTAGAAAATGTAGGAGCAACGCTTAAAACAATTTTAAAATATTACATGGATAGGAGTTACGTAGACAACACTCCTCTAAATCAAATTAACCCTGCAAATTCCAAAGAGTTCTTGAAAATAGAAGATATGTATTTGGGTGCTCGAGTGCAGGCGATTTTTATTAGGAATGAAAATCTCTCGAAAGAATTCATGGAGTTCAGACGTAGATGTCAGCGATTTTATATTGAATTCTGCAGACAATTGTTGAAACGTGTTGAATTTGGGAATCACACGTTGCAATCTCTTCTGATGCTTGACCCTTCAAACGTACAAAAGTATAATTCTGTGATCCCTTTGGCTGTGCGTTTTCCTAATATAGTGGAAGAGAACGAATTTGAAATTATTGATTCCGAGTGGCGTCGATTACAGAACTATAAAATCGATTTCAAGGATAAAGATATGGAGGAATTTTGGTGGCAAGTGTGTAAATTGAAGAACGGAGCAGGAGAAATTGCTTTCCCGACATTGTCAAAATTTGTAAAGGGGATGCTGGCATTACCGCATTCATCGGCCGCTGCAGAACGAATATTCTCAGCGGTCACCTTGAACAAAACTAAAATTAGGAACAAACTTTCGGTTCCAATGTTAAATAGTATTCTCATAACAAAACAAGCTTTGAAGGGACAAAACAGTGCAAGTATGGTTGTTTCAAAGAAACTCATAAAACGCGCTAAATCGTGTTTATCTTCACCAAGGCCCCAAAATTGAAAGACAAAGTGCATCAATGTAAATATGTAAATATGAATATCATACATAATTTCTATCTAGAACAATTACCGAAATTTGATAATTATATAGTGTGAATTGCAACGTAGGAATTAGTGCCTTATTTGAAGACGTCTATGCTGCATGGTAAGTTTATTATTATTATTATTATTATTATTATTATTATTATTATTATTATTATTATTATTATTATTATTATTATTATTATTATTATTATTATTATTATTGTAGACCCCTATTCAATTGTGTTTCACACACATATATTTATTTCAAGTCTTTTAGGTTCAGTTCCTAATGAATTCTTAATTTTGGGAAGTTGCTAAAATCACATTTGTGCTAATCGTTCAGTGTATTTCAAATGATTTGTTTCTACGTAGTACATAATAATAGCGTTTATTTATGTACTAAAAAACTACAGATGTATAGGAGGTCATATGGTAAATATTTAAATTTTATCGCTAAGCTAAGGGAAGAAATACCTAATGTATTTATTCTTGTATACATTATAAGGAATTAGCGCATGGAATAAGCTTTCTTTCCTTAGCTTGTAGCAGTAAAATTGTAATTTAATTTTTTACCAATATGACTTCCCTCTAGAGCCGCCACTGAGTTATTCATCCGAAATCTTTTCGTTCCCCTACTGTCCTGTTCCGGATACGGGGCATACTAGAAAGTAGGAATAGTATCTAGCCATTATAGTTTGATAAAGTTAATTCAGATTTTCTCTCTCCATTACATTATATATATATATATATATATATATATATATATATATATATATATATAGTATGGAGTGTTAACATTTGGTGATTTTTAGTGATTTTCTACTCTCTAATCTAGTACTAAATGTTAATTGTTTGTTGGCAACCCTGATTACGTCAACAGCTATTGCCATTTCTACTTGTTGCTTTCATTTCACTAACCCTCAAGAGGAAATATAAATATGAAATTATCACAATATCCTTGAGAATGAACCTGATTATATTCATTATTTTCACAAATTCAGTTATTTCTAAACAAAACTAATTATTACTTGTAGACGGCGTAATTAGAAATGAAAAATTGACAAGATCGCCAGGCTGAAAGTGAAAGTACTTGTTTCATTCTAGCCTGTGACACATGTCATAAAAAAAAGTCGCATGTCTTTTGTCTACAATCATGCGGTGCGGTGTTTGGAAGTTATCGTCAATGAAATAAACAGTAGGCACACGTGACGGTAAGAGATGCATATAAAATTAATAAATTAAATGTGCATACCTTGTAAAAAATATAAAACTCATCTCTGACCGAGAAAAATATGTATCAATAAAAGCTTTAATGTCTCCCATAAATATGACAAGGTATTAACTGGATATTTTTGGGAAACAACAACCTGGGCGTACACGGAAACAAATTTTCCTTCTGCTATTAAGTTTTTTAAAAATATAATTCGTCCCATTACAGTAAAGATGTAATGTAGAATGATAGAAAGAATTTCTTACAAAAGTAGAAGCGTAGCAAACCATAATCCAACTAAAAGCATAATAGAAGGTTGGGGAGGCCACATCAAACGTTATAATGGAATTTTTATCAATATTTCATGATTGCTAAGGATATTTCCAGAACACCTAATATGCTCGGAATGTAGAAAAACGAATTATTTTAATGTTTAAGTACTTGAGGATACGTATACCGGTATGTTCAAATGATTAATAGATAACTTGACAAGGCTTGATGTGTGCTGTCATCGGTTGAAATCCATTGTGTATGAGTAGCAAATTTTCTGATAGTTCGGTGTTCTAATTGTGTATATCAAAATATGACAAGTAATCAGCTTATCTGCATGCTAACCCAGAGTCGTTACGGTGCCTTCTTTCGTGCTACTCAGTCTATCCCTGCGTGAATTCATATAATGTGTACTTTCATCAGGAATTGCACTCCTTGTATCTTGAGTTATTTCTTGTGGGAGACGTTGCGTTCGTAGATTCCTGAGGTGAAAAGTCCCTTTAGGAGAGCTTAAACGTTATGGATATAAATACAGCATCTGGACATGTGCAAAAATTAGTGCAGAAAAACGAACTCACGTGTGCTAGATAGGCACTAAATCCAAGAAGTGTATCGGGATATATTATTCCGCAGATGTTTTTAGTGTAAGTCTGGCTCCCATCTGAGGATCAAAACTCGGTTTATCTAAGCGAGTCAGGGCAAGACGAAGTTGGTGGGCTCGCACTAGAATATGCCTTTCTCACGTTATTAGGCAAGTCATAGGTAAGATCTTCATATATGTTTATAACTTACGTATTCCCCTTTTGAAATATATTTAGGTATTTCTTCTGTAAATTTTATAAATATATGGATTGGTGAACTCTGAAAGCACTTCTTTATGCGCACATTGCTATAGAATGACACTATTTTATTGAAAGGAACTCATATATAATGTCATCTTTGATTAGATATTGAATTGAGCCTGCTTATTGAGATTGATTTTTTTATGTATATAAAAGGGTGGCGTTTTTAAGAATAACTAAAATTTTGACTTTCTTGACGTTTTCATTTTCTTCCTTTCTTCAAACTTCCAATCTTGCTTTCCTGTAGTAGACACTACTGAGTCCTAGATTCGATCTGCGATTAGCTACTAGTCTTGGATTAGTTTTCAAAGCAGCAGTACATTACCGGTACATTAAATATAAAGTAATCGATTTTATTTGTATATGTTCTCGCGAATTGAATTGTTCACTACAGGGTTCCTACTGGTCAGGGAGAATGGTGCAGGTCAGGAAAACTCAGGGAAATAGACTGGAAATCAGGGAAAGTCAGGGAAATTTTATAAAATGTATATATATATATTTTTTTAAACAGTTGTACACCAATCTTAGCTTAGCCAAGATCACAGTATGGAGCGTTGCACAAATTTTTTATGGATGATAAGTGGAATGTACGTATGAACAATTGGTTACTATTTGTTCTCATATATAAATGTTCACCGTTATTTATTCCTTATTTATGTCAACGTCATCCGACACCTGCCATGAAAGTCACAGAATTTCTTGCCAAAGATCAGGGAAGATTTCTTCAGATCAGTAGGAACCCTGCACCATTTGGCTATATGGTTGAATCATGCAATCCAGCTTAAATGCAGATTTAGAATAACCCTGCATCATAAAAATAGAAAATTAGGGTAAAAATCTCTTACTGCACAAAGAGAGTAATTTCTGAGGAACTACTATAGCTATTTGCTAAATGAGGAAATGACCGATTTTATGTAACACCTATGTAGATATTGAGTCACCTAAGTACGACAGAAGTAGAGTACCTGTGATCTGAGTGACAGAGCACCGACGTAAAACGTGGAAGAATGTGTGATGTTTAGGAAGCTGAGTGGGTAGCATAGTGAGCATCACATCGTCACAATCAGCCGAAAACCATTTTTTTTTTTTTTTTTTTCACTCTGTTTATCGTGTCTCTGAAATTAGTTTGTTAAGAAGTAAATTTGCAATTATAATATTAAGATGGAAATAATATATATCATGTTAGCCTGACTTATATAAGCCTCCATTTAGAATGGAAAAAGTGCTACATTGCTGTTGAAGCTTTTTAAATCTCGTTGACTTCAAATAGCTTCCTTGCCGCCCCAGCTTCGTTACTCATCTACCGTCAGTCTATCTGGCCCGTGAATTTCCCTGTGGGCTACGACAAATCTTATCCTGCAAGCATGCGTAGCAACAGAATAAGTCTTTACAAGACAATAAGATGTTGCTTTTGCTTTTTAAATAAGAAAATATGTATTTTGTGGCACTAATATTACGCAGAGCTATTCACAATTTGCACTTCAACTTTAAGTTGTATTGTTTGGGTTCTCTAATGTCAGCCGTATCGGTGCCGGAAGGTTGTACACTTTGTCATTTGGATAACCTATATAGTATTATTCGGCCAATTTTCCTGAACATAGCTATAAGCAAATATATAAATTAACGGTCACTATAACTAGTAACTTAAGCTAAGGAAAGTGTCTAAACATGAAATTTTCAATGTCTCCGCTATATATATAGTGGTTCACAAGGAAGTGGAAATACTTTGGTAGTGATGGTACCGGTATTAGTGATTTTAAGAAAAAAGAACTTCTTGAACATAGGTATGATTCTCAACGGTTTGCGAGCCACAGGTTACTAACCATCTCGAACACCTGCCTACAGTAAAATACTTTTTATTCTGCATGTAATTGCCGTTCTAGGAAGTATAGCGTGTTGGAAAGGTAAGGAAGTGACCTTATATTAAACTAGTTTCCATTACCACATTCTCACATATTAGTCTCAAGAAATGAAAGTCTAGTCTTATTTGACATAACATTTTAATTCTGCATAAAGATAAGTAATACACACAGCTTTCAAACACTAATGCTTCCAAAATATATGTACAAGTTCCAAAACATAGGCCTACTACAGATTCCAAAGCAGATCACTTTTGTGCACTCTGCCTAGGCTGTAACTGAAATTAGTAATTCAGTGAACGTAAAATGTATTCAACTTTATCAGTATCGTCCTTTGATGTTGAGTGATGTTTTCCTGTTAGAACCAACAGGAACTGGGTTACCCGCAATCTTTGAAGCATCGCGAATTGGAAATGAACACTGGTGGTAATGTTGCTGTCTTGCAAGTACAAATCTATATCCAGTAGCTGGTTCATATGACAGCTTGATGTTCATGATGATTTCGTTTAACTCACAACTAATATCCTTCTCTGCAAATCACCAGTCACAATCATATACGCAAGCCACATCCCTCTTTCTAGGTTGTGAATCTGAATATTCTCGTGCCATTTCTGAGATCTTGGTTGAACAAATGAGATTTCTATTTTGCTTTTGAAAGTTCGTGAGTGGGACGAGTAGCCAAATCGCAGTGACAGGAACATGTGTATGTGCTGCAGCAGAAATATCGCGAGAAGCAGACAAAATAACTTTCCTTTTCACCAATCAGTAAATACTCGTGCTCGCAGTGATACAACATCTAGTTACGCGGTTTGTTTTGGAAGGCTGGAAAGGAATATGAAAATCGCTTTTGAAAACAGTGTTATGTTATTTACAAGGGTTCTGCTGACATTTGTGTAGCTTTTTTCTTTCTTTCTTTCTTTGCTTTTCTTCCTTTCTTCCGTTGTGGTTCTGATAAGGGTATTCGAGATGAAATTTAGTTTGTATGCAGATTCTCTAAAGAACTACTTGATCCAACAGGATGCATATTCTATATTCATTAAAAACTACTTATCCCAAAAGCACCCAAAATTCTCTAATTATAAACGTTTCGGCAGAAAGTTATTGCATTCTTCAGCACATGTCTTTGCAGAAAACTAAGCATGTCTGTTGAACTACATCCCGGTGATTGTCTTCTTTCGAATAGCATTACTTTTCTTCCAGTAATCCTCCTTAAAAATAACCCTTGTACCTAAACATTCTTTTGTATGACCACTAACAAGCATCTTATATAGCTGATTTGTAATAAAAATAATAATAAAAACTCAGTCTCATTAGTTTTACAATATTTTTATTGCACTCCAGTAATAACGTAATCGGTCAAAAAAAAAAAAAAAAAAGTGTTTACACTAATGGATGAGCTAATAAATATGACGTCTTTTCGCTAGTCCTTTCAGCATGATTTGTTTGCGATCGAAGTTAGGAAATTATATTTCTTGGTTTTCGGATTCTATGGACAGTTTAGCCCATGGCATTCCAAGCTGATCATATTACCCGAGGAAGTGGGGAAGGAAGTGGCCTGGGACCTTTATGTTACCATCCCGGGATTTGCCTCGTGTGAATGATGAAAACCACGAAATGCCTCCTCAAGCTGGTTTGCCGGAAAAAGGTTTTACACCTTTCCGACGAGTGTCCCCGCCTGGAATCTAACCTGGGATTGCTCATACCCAAGGCGAGAGCAATTAGCGATTATGCGCGGAGCCATTGTTTTCGGTGGATTCCAAAGCAATGCACTACATATGGAACTTAAAATCGTTATGTTTTGTGTTCACTGATTATATTGTAATGAAGAAGATAATTAAATTGTTATTTAAATTTCTTAAAGAAGGTGATTTAAAGAGGATACAGCTCAAATATTAGGAAAGTAAGGAAAAGTATTTACAAAAATATGTGGTGAAACACACACTGGCCCATAGTTTGTTCACCTAACAAACGTTTTGTTTGTAATCGAAATTATGGCTTTTGCAGCCTTGTATTTAGGTTTGAGAGAGTAAGTGACGAAGCTACTTGACTCATCCATTTGAATCTTTTCAATAGTTCTCAAAAATTTGACTTGTACTTCCTTTTTAATCATTGTATTCTTTTATACTAGGAAGTAATGCGACTTGAATTAAAAACACGTAAGCTGAAGTTTGAAATATATTATTTCACTCAACGCACAATATTTCTTCCCATTTCAAATTTTACATATTATGTTCACGACACTCATGGACCTTCCGCACTGGTGCTAAGTATTCATATAATGGGAGAGGGTTTGCATAATCTGTGTGTTCTGTTTGTGGTAAAAGTTGTGTTCAATTGTTCAAAGAACTTGTGTTCAGAAAAAATGTAACAAGAAACGGACATAAATCTGTCATCCGAATCAAACCTTGTCCATTCGAGAAGCATAACAAAGATATGTTCATGCACAAAAAATTCGGGGCCATGGACAACGGAGTAAATCCCTGGGACCCATTAACCCTGTTAGTATAAAGAAAATCGTAGACTAACAGTGAAATGGCTATTGCTTCAACATTGTTCATTGGAAAATAATGGTTTATAGTTCGTTCTCTTCAGCATGAAACAAGCTTTCCAGAGGTGCTATGTATTGGGGTCCATAGCGTACTTGAACAGGGAAAATCGGGAGAATGTCGGGATAATTCCCTCCAGAAATTCCTCCCATCAATTTTGGACCCCTCTGGAGTGGCCCCGGGCGAAAGCACACAATCCAAATATATCGAAAAATACTGTACTATAGAAAATAAATGTTTGTTCCAAGTTTTGCATTGACAAAAAAAAATAGGTATGAGGGATTGCAGCAAATTTTTGTTCATGAACATATCTTTGTTATGTTTATCAACTGGACTAGGTTTGATTCGGATGTCCGGATGACAGGTTCATGTCTGTTCCTTGTAAGAATTATTATATTTAATTTGATTTACCAGCTGTTAAAAATATCTTATCATTATATATGGAACTAGATCCCGTTTATTATCATCTTCCTTATTAGCATTATTTTTCTTACTTCCCGTAATTTTCTATAAAATCTCCTTTCTTCATGAGTTCTAACCAGTATTTTATGTAGATGATTAATAATAATTAATGAAACTTGCTTTTCAATCTCACTTGTTTCACGTAAGTTTTATTTCACTTCACTAACAAAGTAATTTGTCGAAGAAAGATATTAACACTACACTCTTGAACATTTCTCAAAAGTCAGAATTTGAGTTCGCTGAATACCGACCATAAAATTAAAGACGTGCAAGTGCTTTACACACACGAATTCTGTATACATAGAAGGGAACGTTTTTGAATCATATTACTTTAGAACAAAAAACCCAACATTAAAAATTCAGATATATAGGGGCGATCAACTGAAATCCGTTCAGTGGTCATAATTCATGAAATAAATTTTATTTCGAGCAGAAACTTGTACACTATCTAGAGGCGTCTATGGTTAACGAGCAGTAAAAATATTGTTCAGAAGTCACCATGAGCGTTGAGACACTTGACCCACTATGTCACTAACTTACAAATCTCGTCCATGTAAAATTTGGACGGCTGAGTATCAAACCAATCACGCATAGCGTCCTGAACCTCAGCGTCAGACTGAAATCTCTGACCTTTCAGTGCCTTCTTTAGGAGCCCAAAGATGTGAAAATCACAAGGTGAAAGGTCTATCCGCAGCTATAGGCGCATTCACCTTTTCACGCGTGTCTTCTGTGGCAACATCATGGGTTTGACCAGGACGGGGATAATCAGTGGTTTGTTCACGCCCCTTCCGAAACATTCTGCCACAGTCCACCATTGTTGTTTTGGAGACGCATACATTAGAGACCTGCACGGGCCGGGCTTGGCCCGAGGCCCGAAGCCCGGCCCGGCCCGCGGGCCGGGCTTGGGCGGGCCGACTCTGTTATTTCTTTGGGCCGGGCCGGGCTTGGGCGGGCCGACACTGTTATTTCTTTGGGCCGGGCCGGGCTTGGGCTGGCCGACACTGATTTTTCTTCAGGTCGGGCTGGGTTGGGGCCGATCAATTGCAATTCTTTAATAATCATTGACTTTCGTTAAACGATAATTGGAATAAAGCCAAACGTTGAAGAAGTGTGTCCGTGAAAAATGTTACAAAGAATGCAATAGCTATTTACAGTTTGTGTTGCTTAGCAGCTCCACTTTCACTATAGAGGATTGCAGGCATTATGCGCTAAATTGAGCTCTGACCTTGACCTTCACTGAACTCAAAATATAACAAGAAGGGGTGGGAATGGTTTGCCTGTCCAAAAATCAATTAAGTTAGATTTTTGTTACAGGGAATGGAGTTTTTGTTCTCTCGATGACAGCCAAAGTTCTAGGAGGCAATGGTACCATTCGGGAGGCAAGCGTTAGGTTGTAAACCAGAGTTTAGAAAATGTTTCTAAGGTTAGGTCAAATTTAGTACTAAATTTTGAGAAAGAGTGGGGCTTGAGCTAATTTTTTAAAAAAATTATCGGGCCGGGGTCGGGCCAAAAACTTTTAAAATTTATTGGGCCCGGGCCGGGCTTGGGCCAAGAAATTTAAAAAACTTATCGGGCCGGGCCGGGCTCGGGCCGAAAATCCCCAAAACTTTTCGGGCCCGGGCTGGGCCGGGCCTAGGTACGTTCGGGCTGGATTGGGCTCGGGCCGAAAAATTCGGCCCGTGCAGGTCTCTAGCATACATCACCATACACGTTTTTCATACGCCGGAACACTTCAGCTGGTTGACAACGTTCGGCACTCAGAAACTGGATGACGGCACGCTGGCCCTGTTTGGACGGATTGGGGATCTTGAACGCTATCTTTCACTCGTTATACCTGCAAAACGGAAACACGTATCAACAATATTCCTACACTCAACACAGAGGGACATTAGCCATTACACAGTATTAAACAAATATCCTCCTACACACTACACCAATAATACATGGAACGAACGGGTTTCAGTTGATTGCCCCTTATAATTTTATACGAAGGACCAAATATATCATATCATATATATATATATATATATATATATATATATATATATAGTTGCCATGGTGCCAATTTGCAATGCTATATCAACGTAACGAAATTTGACAAATGAGCGAAGAACTGCGTTCATTCACCACCTGACCCAAATGCTTTTTTTTTTTCTAACTGCAAAAAGGGCCTCAATTTGCAGTGATAAAAAAAAAAAAAAATCACTCGCAATTATTTGTTTTCCATAATCCACTTGTGTACGACTCTGTTCGACAACGCACTGCCTGCTGGCTGACTAGGAATCCCAACCTCTTTCCTGGACGAGTACAGAGTTTGTGAAAATGGAGTCCTTAGTCCAGCCATGTGTTGTGTTGCTGAGATGAGTTTCGTACCAGATGTCAAAACAGACATTTTATTCCCATCAATCTAATAGTTCGCGAAGAAGATAGGAGAATAATATAAAGCACGATTTTAGCGAGGTAATTTTAAACAGTTCTAATTAGATTGACACGCCACACACTAAAATATATTGGAGATCTTCTGTGGCGATAAACCTGTTCTTTAATTCATAAATTTACTTCCTAGTAGAGATGCAAGGGCTCGGAAAAAAGTCTGCTTTTTTGGAAAAAAAACCCTCGGTTTTTTCTCCTCTTTTTTGCTTGGATAATTTTGGGCTTTTTTTTTTTTTTTTTTTCAAAATTTTGCTTTAAATTGATAAAGCATACTTTGTTTCGCTTCTCTACAGCACAAGAACTCATTTGATTAGTGGTTGATGTTGATAATAATGTATAACCTCTAAAATAAACCATGAATTTCGAAAAGATTTTTTTTTTTTAATTCTTAACATATTTACTGTACAGTATGAATTCCAAAGGTATATATATATATAATTTTTTTAACTTCTTATACACAAAAATAAGTACTTTTTTTTTAAAAAAAAAAAAAAAGATACACAAATAACTAGCAAAATTGTATGTAGTATTTTTACTTCGAAATATCACACACCCTCTTTTGGAAACAAAACATAAAACGTGAGAGAAATACATTTATATGATAATCTTAAAAGCTGCACATCAAGAGCTTGGTTTCGGGTGGTTATGCACATTCTTGAAATTTTTAAGTTTTAACTTTCATATACATTGTATGAATATTTCGAACAAATTTTTCATTTATTGATCACATACGTAATAATGTTACCACCTATGAGGTGTTTGGAGTCTGCAAAATCGGTAAAATTCCGAATTCTATAATGCACTGACTGTTTCTTAAGCTTGTTCAGAACCGGGAAAGTACTAAATTTTCTGTTAATGGATCATATGCGTAATAGACTGTTCATCAGATCGTGCGGTTTCCTAGACTTATAATCACCATCACGGTTTACCTAGTCCTGAAGGTTTCTGAATTTTTAACAATTCAACATATCATTATGAAACTTTATTTAAAAAAAAAAAAAAAAAAAAAAAAAAAAAAAAAAAAAAAACCCTATGGAATACTTAAGAAGAGTGGAAAGAATCAATCACTGTTCCAATTCACAAGAAAGGCGACAAAACTGAATGTAATAATTATCGAGGCATTTCTCTTAACGTTCTATTAACAAGATTGATTCCATACACAGATGAAATTATTGGAAATTATCAGTGTGGATTTAGGGAAACCGATCAACTGTCGACCAGATATTTACTATTCGATGAATACTCGAAAAGAAATGGGAATATATTACCCAGTACATCAGCTGTTAATTGGTTTTAAAAAGGTTTACGACTCGGATAGGAGGGAAACATGTACAACATTCTTACGGAATTCGGAATACCGAGAAAGCTAGTTAGATTAATTAAAATGTGTTTAAATGAATCCCAAAGCAAAGCCCGAGCAGAAAAATTCTTGTCCATGAGCTTCCACGTCGAGAATGGCCTGAAACAAGGAGATGCGTTATCGCCGTTATTGTTCAGCTTTATTCCGGAGTACGCTATAAGGAAAATTAAAGATAGCAACCAGGCCCTAGAGCTGAATTCTATACACCAGGTTACAGCGTATGCTGATGATGTAAATTTAATAGGGGATGATAGGAGAACAATAGAAAGAAATGCAGAGATCTTATTAAACGCTTGCAGCGACATTGGTTTAGAAGTAAATGCAGAGAAAACTAAATACATGGAAGTTCGTCGAGACCGTAGTACTGCAAATTATGGATGCATTAAAGTATTAAATAATACTTTTGATAAAGTGGATAGTTTCAAATATATAGGATCAATATTAACAGACGAAAATCATATCCTCAAAGAAATTAAATGTCGACTGAAATAAGGAAATTCGTGTTATTATTCATTTCAAAGTATTTTGTCGTCGCGAATTCTGTCGAGGTATTTAAAGCTTAAAATATATAAAACGATAATCATGCCTGTTGTGTTTTATGGTTGTGAAACATGGTCGCTTGAGGGAAGAACGTAGACTTAAAGTATTTGAAAATAAAATCCTGAGACGAATATTAGGACCCAAGAGGAGCGGGAATGAGGGAAACTTCATAACGAAGAACTGCATACTTTATACGGTTTACCAAACATCGTTACGGTCATCAAGTCTAGGAGGCTCAGGTGGGCAGGTCATGCATCCAGAATGGAAGAAGGTAGGAACGCTTTCAAAATTTTAACTGGAAATCCAATCGGAAAACGTCCATTAGGAAGACTTAGGCGCAGATGGGAGGACAATATTAAAATGGATCTCACAGAAATAGGAATATAAAGTAAAAACTGGATCCAGTTGGCTAAGGATTGAAGTCAGTGGAGAGCTTTTTTGAACGTGGCATTGAACCTTCGGATTCCATAGGCCATAGAGAAAGAGAATATATTTAAGTTAAGCACAACTGCACAACAACCATGAGTGAGTGGTTAGCTTTTGCGCTTCTATCGGGAAGTTGGGGATTCAACCATTTTGACAAAAGTTTTTCTTAATTGTATCTGTGAATGTAGAGATAATGTGTGTACTGAGAGTTCTGGCCGACTTCCTTTCATATCGTTTTTAAATCGTTGTTATTACTAATTACTAGCAGTGATGGATCTGCAAAGGGGGTTAGGGTGGGGATGTTTTACGGGTGAAGCTTGTACCCCTAAATTACAGAATTTCTAAAACAAACGAAATATTTGTTATGCCTGTACTCAAACTTCAAGCTCTTCTCAAATAAAAATTAGGTATTTTTAGAAAAACTAAACATTAATAAGAAAAACCCCTCCCAAAATACTTTTCTAAATCCGCCACTGATTATCAGTATAAATGATTTTCAAGGTTGTATCCGGAAGGTTATAGCTGAATATACAAACAAAACGAAATATTAGTTATGCTTGTACAGCGGGGGACACTTCTAAATGGTACACCTTAGCCGTAAATCTTCATATGGCTGTACCATTTAGAAGTGTCCCCCGCTGTACTCATGAACTCCCAAATTTTAGAAAAAACAAACATTAAGCAGAGAAACGCCTCCCAAAATACTTTTCTGAATCCGCTACTGATTATTTGTATAAAATGATATTTAAGTTTGTATCCGGAAGATTATTGCTAAATCATTGCACAGCTACAGTATAACAAGAATGTGGAAGTACGCTTCAGAGTCCTGCAAACCCAGGCCCGAAGACGGCCCGGATGGATCTGTATTCTGTGCCCGGCTCGAGCCGGGTGGAGAACGGGCCGGGTGTAACCGGCCTGAGAACAACCAAGTCTGATAAGTCAATCCTTCAATATGCAGTGGAAAATGAGAAATGTGTCGTCATAATATTGCAATGTCTATTTGTCCTGGAATGGGAAAATCGTGTGAAAGGTTACACAAGGTTTGATTTCTATATCCCTATTCTGTCTGTCTATGTGTTATCTGTGCTTGCTCTGTCCAGCCATGTTTATTATACCTAGATACAATAATACAGCTCATGGACGTAAAAGTCTTATACTACACTCATTAGTGCATTACGAGTAACAGAGAAGATATGTAAAACTGCTACACCATATGTGATACTAATACTACTATTACTATTACTACTACCACTACTGCTATTACTAGTAATACGAAAACAAAGCAATGAAAATGAAATCTTTGAGCTTTAAGTCCGACAGTTATGCCGGCTAGGCTCAAGGAGAAATGGTAAATGAATAAAGTGGGAGGAAACGGGAGAACGCCGAGAACCCCTCTCCCACACGGTGTTTGTCCACCACAAAGTTCACTTGACGAGAGTTGGGATCGAACCAGGGACCCTATGCACCAGAGGTGAACTCTCAACCACTGAGCCACCGTTCCAGGAACACCTAATCGACCCTGACGTCTTGGTAATTTATTTGATCATTATATTTTGTTCTATTTGTAGTATCATACTATAAAGAATACAGGAACATGTAACACCATTTGGTATTTCCCTTGCTAATTGAACATTACTACAAATTGCGCTAATCTTACGAGCACGCCAGTTTACGGTTTTGGCCTCCGTGGTCTAACGGTAGCGTACCAAATTCTACTTAGTAGGTCAAGTACTTGACTTTATCATAAGTTTTTTAGGTAACTACGGCTCAGGGCGTATGGGTGATGATGGGATGAATTGGTGGAATGAAAAGTGGGAGGAAGCGGTACCACCCCGGAAACTCCCACGCACACGGTGTTTGTCCACCATAAAGCTCACATAGGACGATCAGGGATTGATCTGACGTCCTTTAGCACCAGATGTGAGTGCTTTTCCTAATGAACCACCGTTGTCCCTAGTAGATCAAGCATCGGTTCACATTCGACGCAGACTGGCCATAGTAACTAGTATTTCGCCTTTTTTTCTGTACTTAGAAGGTACCACAAGACATGTCAACTCTGACGCAAAGTCGTAGCAGTTGTAGTAGTAGTATTAGTAGTAGAAGTAGTAATAGTAGTAGTATTACAGTACTTTGCAGTCTTGAATAAAGAGTCAGTTTCCCAAACACATTACGATTAGCATAGGCTAACATTAGTTTCCGATCCGTCTTTCAGAGTGTCCGGGCCAAGCCCGGTCCAGTTTGAAACGGGCAGGCATATTCCGGGCGTGCCCGGCCCGTGCGGAGCTCTGGTACGCTTTGACAGATATACTGACAAACGTACGTTCTGACGGATATATTGAAAAACAAAAGTTTAACTTATGTGCTAGAAGCTAGAGTAGGTCTACTAATCTCTAGTAAATGAAACACGGATGACTAAAAAAAAATTAAGTAGAAAAGAAAAAAATGTCGATAACTCAGAAGTTAAAATAAAGTTATATATCTTCTACAGTTGCCCTCAAATACTACGTACTTTATGTTTACTTTAATTCATAAAACATGTGTTCCATCCATCATGATGGTGAATTCCAGAGCGAAATATAGCATTTAGGTCATGAAATCTTATTTAACTTTAGAGTATACTATAAGAAAGCTATTTAAATAGAAAAATCATAAAAAAATTTTTTTAAAAAAAGCCAAAATTCTCCGTTTTTTTACCAAAAAGCCGGCTTTTTATGTGCAAAAAAGCCGGGTTGTTTTTGCATCTCTACTTCCTAGCGTCATTTTTTATTATTATTTGTTATTTTTGTTTTTATTTTAAGTAATTAAGGCAAAAAGCAAAATTTAAGTTTTGGAGAACATAGCATCTAAATCTTCCTATGAAACGAAATGATGGAAATTGACCATATTGATTGCAGCTGACAAGAGCGCCATGATTTTGTTCTCTGTATTTCAATTTTATAACTATTCTGTATAAACTAAAAATGCGCGAATTTGATTGCGAATGACTCAGTTTATTTCTTTTGCAATAAAAGTTGTCGGAAAATTACGTTTGATTTCCTGCTATAGAATTCTTTCACGAAAAGCATCCTGAAAGATTTTTTATTCATACATTGTACGTGAACCGATGCTTTTGAATGTGTATAGGATTCCTATAGGTTGGCAACTTGACACGATGCTCTTGTGCGTCGCATACTAATCTCTGACCCCATTTCCTGTCCGTGTGTAATTCCAACATTCCCTTCGAGTGTTTTGCGAAACCTATTTTCTGCTAATCACATTCGCACCTTGTCGGTCGCTAGAAGCAAGTCATCGTCGCGCATTGCGTCATATTGTGCACTGCTTTTCGAGAGCTTACATTTGCGTCTGCGCGTTAATGTGTCTTGCAATCATGTATGGTACAGTTGTTTATCAGAATTAATTGCTCCAGAAGGTTACTCATAGTATTTTCTTGCATGTGTCGCTCTATCAACTTAAATTATTGGGAAAAGTTCGTCTAATAAAAGACGTAAGTAAATATAAATTTATGAAGTATAGTCATGAAACTTAAGACGTGAATTGAAAAACAAAATCATTATCATAATTCAATATTGTAAAAGTTTCATATCCCAAGTTGAGAATCTTTTTGTTCTTATTTTTCAGCTGCTCTTTAACTAAAACTTTTCAGTATATTTTTTCTAGTTTAATCTTCACCCGCACTCTCACTATCGGTTACGTCTTACGATTTATTTGTTTATTTATTTGCAACTCTTTTCTGAAATAGCTTGGATTTTTTTTGTCGCCACGTCATTTTCCAAAATGGTGGACTGAACTGAATGGCATTGTTTCCTAACTTTTTTCGTATCTTTTCCCTTTCATTTCCTATGCTCTGATGACTGGTGTATTTGCGATAGAAAAGCTACCAAGTTGGTTTCGTTAGTGTTTTGCAAGTATACAATTTGGAAAATAATGCACGCATGCGCCCACTCCAATTTATTTATTAATATTATAGTTGTAACAGAAGTGCCCGTGTTCACACGGGAAGAGTAATATTTATACACTATATTTGAAAGTAAATCACTGAGTGGAATAAATAACGACGAGCAATGTGGCGGCCGAACAGATAAATATATGAGTGTTAAACTCTCACTTTTTCAATTTTTCACTTTCTAAACAACTTTATTTTAAACTTAGGACAAATTATATATGTCTGGCACCACTCCCCTCATTATTCTTACAACTTTTAGTGTTAACAATTTTATTTAGAACTGGCTATAGGGCCTCAGTACCGGGCCATTTCGGTTACGACTCATGTTATAACTTTTAAATCAATTCCAAGCGTAAAACAATTTTATTTATAAAGTCGACATGGCTTTATAGCTTCAACTATAACAGTAAACACCTGCAAGGGTATAGTATAGAACATTCTGAAAGTATTGCTATCGTTGTAGGTTTTGAACTATATTTATTTTTCGTTGTTTCCAATAAAACTCCATAGACATAATCTTCAGTGAAATCTTGTGAGGCATAATCAAAATAAAAGTACGTTAATTTCGTATAATAACTACTTAGAAATTTTGGAAACCGTGTCACGAATGAAATTGAATAAATTTATTAGAAGTAAAACTTGTGTGCAAAATATGAACATTAGATTTTACTAACTGTTGAATAAAAGTCTAACACCTTCCCCCTCCTCACCAAAGAAAAAGAAAAAGTTTTAATAGTTCGTAAGTAGTTTGGTATGCTTCTCGTAGTAGTTGAATAATTGAAAATTGTATAATTTGTTTAAAGGTGCATGTGGGATTTAGAGTTTTTACTTCTTTTTAAGGTGGCTGAGATCAAGTAAAGAAATAGCCTAATTCTTTAATGGGAGGACTTCTAATGTAAAGTAGCAGAGCTGGAGAACCTTAAGATAGACGAAATAGAAGAGTAAGTTGCCTTGATTTCTTCAGTAACTTTTTTTACTAATTAATAGTAAATGTATTTACGTTAATATTTTTTACTTCTTTTATTAAAGTATTCGTTAGATTTGTAGAAACATTAGAAAAGTAACCCATAATGTATTGTTACCATCTGCGTTGTAGCTCTACTACAATTGATTTTTCTTTTGTTACTTTAGTCTGTTAAAACTCATAGTCTCAAAGAAGGTATTAATTATCTTCGACTTTAAAAGTAAGACTTAAGGTTTTTTTTTTAATTGTTATAATTTACTGTTTTTTTTATATATATACACAAAATTATAAATACGTATATTCTGTTTTTGTTTGTAAACACAGGCACGTAGTACATTATAATATTTACAAAAATTATAATGGTACAAACAATTACCCAAAATAGTTATTGATTAGATGAGTACTTATTTACATTTATCGAAACATAAATAATCAACTTCGATAAAATAATAAATGTTAGAATTTAAAAATAAGTGAATAAATAAAATGACTCGATGCCTAGAGCGACACTTTCACCAACAAATTCTGCGGATTTCTCATGGAAAGCTTCGCACTAAACTCTTCCTAATACATTAAGACTAATGTTTAAGAAAAGGTCAATGGTTCCTCGTAGAGAGACGATGGATAATCCTTCAGTTTGTTCTAGCGTGTCATTCATATCTTTCATGTTAATGTCTTACAGTAGAAATACTTCTTCTAGTTCTTTGCCTTTGGGCATGGTACCCTGTATTGAGGCGACATTGCCTCTTAGAACTGCCATACTTAATCTTTGTATGAGGAAAGTAGTTGCTCTGTCATCGCCAGATAACTGCGTGATACGTCTGCCTATTTCTTTTATAAAGTTAATACCTTCTCTGCCCCATGAACCACTGGATTCAATAGCGATAGTTATAAAATGATATTTTCCCGCAAGATTACTTTATTTTCTCTTTTTTTCCGTTTCATTTCGGCTGGCTATATTTCCCGCTTGAATTAAAGAAAAGGGGAGATTGGAAGGAGCGAACGTATCTGAACATGTAAAGTCCCAAATTAGCGCTTTACCTCTCTTCCACGGTAACAGAGTCATCCCATCTGTTCTGCTATACCCAATAGGTTCTCTTATTGCAGGTATGCCGGCTGAGATTACTGCTCTCATTATAATGTCATTAACATTTGAGTGGCGAGTGTGTCTACCTGCGCTTTTGGAACATGAAGGGTCATGTAAACCTTTTTTATTTACTTCGCTCTTACATGCTTGACATTTGTGGGCTTCACATATATCTGCCACTAGACGTAACGTAATGGCTATTCGGAAACATTCATTACTTAAATGAAGGTCAAGCGTGGGTTTATACTTATTTCTATACAGGATCTAGTTTAGGATTTTTTTTTCATTGTTATATGGCAGTGTACTTTGCTTGTATTTTATAGAACTTCGCGCTTTAAATAGGAGTAATAATAATGAAAATAATAGTAAAATCTATGTAAATAAACTTCTGACTTATTTGTCACCAGATCTCCGAAATTATAGAACCGAAGAACTTAAAAGTTTATACAATTACTTTCCTTAAACCGTAGACCAGTGTTTTCAGTCTTTTTTTCAGTTTTTGGCACACTTACTCCATAATTTAAAATCCTACGGCACATCTATAAAAATGTAACTTTTTCTTTTTTCATAGTTAATGTAAATTACTTTGTACTTTTCATAATAAAGAAATATTATCTATGAAATTAACTGTCTTACTATCAAATAACAAAAATATTGCTACCTTCTTGAAAAAAATTTTTTTCTTCTATAAAGCTTGCATTAAATTCTGTGATGCTCTCCTCTTTTTTTTTTTTTCTTTCTTCTTCATACCAGGAATTTCGTCGCGACAGAATATTATGGCGGGATATATTATTTGACAATGACTTCCTTAGGCTAGATGAGAGGAGGTTTCACGAAATTCGAAACTAAACGGAGAAATGAGGATCTCGCACTACGCCAGAACTTCAAACAACATTAATAGGAGTTTGATTTATATATATATATATATATATATATATATATATATATATATATATATATATATATAATATGCATAAAATTTGGTATGGGTAGAATTCTGTCTATCGAAAATCCTCACATATCAAGTTCCATGTCTTTCAAAAAGACCAACTGCGTCTACCATATTGTATTCATGCATGAAATGATACATTCGTACTCTGTGTGTCCTACTATGTTAAGTTATGCATTTATGTTCAGTGGTTGAAAAGCATTACATAATAATAAAAAAATTCATATGTAGTGATCAGTTTTCCTCTTCACCTTGTTTCTCTTCCTACGCTGCATGTTACTGGGTAGGAAGTCCGTTAGTTGAGTGAGGACTTTTTGATACACTTCTACAAATTTTAGAAAATCTACTGCAAAGTATTAGAGATAGAAATGTTTACTGCTTTTGGACATAAAGTTTTAAAATTTGAATATGAAGGCGTCTTGCTTTACAGAATATAAATCTACCAGTCATTTGCTCGGCTTCCATATAGCTTGACAGGAGGAAGGGAACAATTGTATAGTGCACATTGGTGTATTTACTAATACTAATACGTAATAACGTTGTTTATTATAATTATTATTATTATTGTACACATACACACACCCATATATATAGGGTAGCCCATTTTAATCTTTTCATGGAAATATCTCGAAAATGGTTGAAGATAAATGAACCAAACAAAAACTCAAGCAAGAAATGCCATGGGGCACATTAAATGGTATTGCCGTGGTGCCCACCAGGGCCCAAGGCCCAACTTCAAAAGTTTAAATGGAAACATGGGGCGACTGATATCTCGTTCGATAGATCTTTAAAAACTAAAAAGCACTGTGGCAAAAGATTTTCATATCGGTCACTGTTTTCAAAATGGCCGCAAGACATGATGAATATACCAGATAAAACGTCGAGTACCACTAATATGAAAACGGTTGGAGATAAATGAACAGAACAAAGAGTGAAGCAGGAAAATGGCATGGATCACGCTGAATGATATTGTCTCGGTGCCCCCATGGCCGCCTTCCATGCGGGCTCAGTGCCCAACTTCGAAATTTTAAATGGAAACATGGGTCGAGTGATACCTCGTTCGGTAGATCTACAAACACTAAACAGCGTAGTGGCGAAAGATTTTTCATAGGGATCACCGTTTTTAAAATGGCCGCCAACACATGGTGCCTATTTCAGATAATACGTCCAGTACCACTAATATAAAAACGGTTGGAAACAAATTAACAGAATAAAACTCGTATAGGAAATCACAGAGGGTATTTATCATTCTGCGGCTCGAGAATGATGTAAGAGAAAAAGATAATTAAAGTAAAAGTAACATAATAAAAAGGAGGAAATCTAATTATTAGAAAATTGCCTTTCCGACCTCTCTCCCTCAGTGGGTGTAGCGGGAATGAATTGTAAAAATCGCAAATGAGAACTCCACTTTTTCTTGGCAATAGATATGCTTTGTGTGAAACATTGTTGTGTACAAGTGACTGGTACTATAATTAATAAAAATAAGGTGAAATTCGGTTTGAAGGGTAACACCCATTTTTATTGCAAAGTGTGATTTCATTGGAAAAAAGAAGTAACTGAAATGCGAAGTAAAGGTTTTAATGAGACATTTTGTTAATTATTATGCTGGTTATGTTAATTGTTACTTTTGATATTAGTGGTACCGGACGTTTTATCTGAAATAGACACCATATCTTGGCGGTCATTTTGAAAACGGTGACGGATATAAAAAATGTTTTGCCACAGTATTCTTTAGATTTTAAAGATCAATCGAACGAGATATCACTTGACCCATATTACTATTTAAACTTTTGAAGTTGGGTCTTGGTCCCCCATGAAAGGCGGCCCTGGGGACACCGAGACAACATCATTTGACGCGCTCCAAGTCATTTTCCTGTATCACTTTTTGCTCTGTTCATTTATCTCCAACCGTTTCCATATTAGTGGCGCTAGACGTTTAATCTGATACAGGCACCATGTCTTGGCAGACATTTTGAAAACGGTGACCGATATATATATATATATATATATATATATATATATATATATATATATATATATATATATATATATATAAATCTTTTGCCACAATGGTCTTTAGTTTTTAAAGATCTATCGAATAAGATGTCACTCGATCCATGTTTATATTTAAAGTTTTGAAGTTGGACCTGGGTCTCCATGAAGGGCGGCTCTGGTGGGCACCGCGGCAATATTATTCGATGTGCCCCATTGCATTTCTTACTTGAGCTTTTGTTTGGTTCATTTATCTTCAACCATTTTTGAGATATTTCTATGGAGAGATTAAAATGGGCCACCCTATATATATATATATTCTTGAGGTCAGAGCTCAGACATTGAATCATGTTATTTGAATACATGCGACATATCACAAGAATGGGAAGAGTGTGACTAATCATCGTAAACTCAGATTAGATTCTCGGCTAATAACGTCAAATAACTGTTATTATGCTGTGGATAACGGTAGCGGACTTGGTTTTGGAACGACGGTATTCTATATATATACATAAAGAGAGAAAGAGAGAGAGAGAGGTAGACGATTTCTACTATCTCTCTCTCAAATTTAATAGTAATAATTGATAAAGCATATGTATAATTCAGAAAGGAAGTTTTACATGATTATGGGAAGTTAATGAAACTCTCTTGAATGAAGTACTACAATGTAAAGGGACAGAGATATCATTCACGGTTTTTGACATAGTTACCCAAGATTCTGTAAACAGCGATCCGAACATTCTACAAATCGTTTAATTCTCTGTTGATAAGAACCACACGCAAACAGCTTGAATTTATTCATCGCTAGTAAATTGTTTTTCACATAAATATTTTTTAAGCTTGTTGCAAACATGAAAATCAGATGGTGTCATATCTGGATTGTAGCATGGACGCAGCCATACCTCCTTCCAAATCGTTCAAATAAAGTCTTCGTTGTGTATGCTGTTTGTGGAGTTGCATTTTCTGAACTTGCCACATCTCTTGTTCGTAATAGCAATGCACAGCGATCGTAATGATGGACAACACGAATTAGCATTAGTGATTGTAAACAGTTTTAAACCACTGCTTCACAATTGACAAAAAACAGTAATCATGACTCTTCGTGCTCATGACACGACTTTACTTTTCTTCCGCACATCTAAGGGAGTTCCTTCCATAGAAACTCTGTTTCTGTTGTAAAAATGGTGAAGATATGTCTCATCCCCCCGTAATGACGCGAGACAGTAACTTATTGTTTTCTACAGAATAGTTCTGCAGGAAGTTCAGAGAAACCATAATTCTTGCATTTTTGTGGTCGGATGTCAACACCTGTGTGACCTAGTATGCCCACAATTTCTATTACAGAGGATCTTCGATAATGAAATGAGCACTGCTTACAAAGATAGTCACTGTACGATTGGCTCCAGTCAATCTCCTCCACCTTTCTGATGTGTACTTAACTAGGACTGCCTTCAATTCCGATCAGCACCCTCTAGGCTTGTGCTGCCTAGTTCAAATTAAAAGTACTATTTCACTTTGGCTGGAAGCGATGTTACATTTCGTTCATACACCTTTGAAATTCACCTTGCTGTGAATCTCTGCACAGTTTAGCACTTTGCACACAGAAGGCATCCCGTTCCGTGCACTTCTTATTTGGAGTACATTTTTAGTCACCGCGCCATTTCTTTCTCCCACTACGATACACTTTTGACTAGTACCACATCACGACTGTCCGTGTAAGCAGTGTGACCCAGAACTTTCTTCCCAAAATGCATCATATAGCGCAACGCACTCTGGTTCAGGGAAATGTATGACCTCTTTTTTCAAATCATGTTTGTAAAGCCTCCGATCAACGTAAGTCCAAATCAGTTTATTTTAGCAGAGCCTAGGAACTAGTCTAGCTACCAAACACCAATGATGACATCGGCAGCTAGCATGGAGTCTTTTTATGGGGCAGGGAACTACAACGCTCGGGCAACAGAGCGCCTGTATCATCGCCATGTACTCCATGTATATTTGCTCAACGATGGTGATGCAGAATCGCTTTGTCGATTACCTAGACAGACAGAATCGAGAACGCACAGTGAGAACGGCACAGTTGTACATGTGTTGGCCCAAGTGGAACAAAATCCCTCAACAACTCGAACAAACACCCATACAACTGCTCATAATTTGGATACGATTTATTAATTCATGTGAACATACTGCATGTGCTCCACGAACAGCAATTCCATCAATTATTTCACGTACAGTGTGCGTGAAACCCGACTCATGCCGATTTTTCACTATTCCTGCAATTTGCACGAAGTTACCTGGTGGTCTATCAAATGCAACCACTCCTTCCGTCTTCAGTATTGTTTATCTGCATTACGCGTGACGGAGTGTTTAATACCCATATTACGCATGGGTGGAGTGACATTAACCTTGAATTTACTAGCGACGATTGTAGGAAAATGTGTGGGCGAGTAAGTATTATTAGCAACATACGATCGGTCCGGCGTCACCATCTACTAGTACACCTTTCTAATGGATGTGTTGCCACAGTTGTTGGATGATAAGCACCTCGCCACAAGAGTAGAATTGTGGCTTCAACACGATAGGACGCCAGCACGTATTGATGATCGTGTGCATCCCTAATTTCTGGGACAATAAATTAGCACCGGTGGACCAGTTCTATGACGTTCCCGATCACGGAATTAGTACCGATTAGACTGTCTTAAGGATCGTATGCGCGCTCTCGTGTACGAGACATCCATTATTTAAATATAAGAGGCTCAAGTGTGCTGAATACTTAGAGCGGTAGGGTACATCCAAGACTCTTGATAGCTTTATTCGTGTTGAACAGTCCATGATCAGTGGACGCAAGGTATGCGTAGAATTAAATGTTTGTCATTTTGAACCCTTTTTGTAAATGTCCGTGATATTGATATGTACTATACATGTGTAGTAGTATGCGCAGTTGCCATGGCCATACCTAAATGCATTGCTAAATGCCATGGCTAAATGCATTGGCCATAACTTCGTGGTGTACTAGTTTGTTAATGTCTTATATAAAGTATGACATCCTGTACAACGTTACCTCCTGGCTCTTGATGTTCTCCGTATTGTGTCACAAGAGCTATCAATAACAATGCCTTAGCCGATGTACATTTAGGTCTTTTAAAAGATAATGGGGTATTCGAATTATTAGTAGTACATTAGACAAAGCTGATGACGTCAGAAGTTTTCCCATTACATATACATAATAGCTGATAAATTGCCCACGCCTGTCTCTGCACAACGTTGGATGACTTTGTTTTCATTCCAATTTCTCCTCCTTTGTCGATTTAATTATGTTCCTTCTTCCTCCTCCTCTGTATGTTACCACATCTCAGTTGTTACATTCTTATGTCGTCTTACATCTGTTAAATATATCGATGTGACAACAACTTCGTGTTGTCTGCATTGTAGTTGGCATATTCAGCTTCATTTCGACTAATCTTTATGTTGGAAAATTGCAGGAACTTTCTTAACGTCCTTTAGAGCAGTATTTCTCTTCTTTCTCCCTTCTGCAGTATTTCTTATATGTCTCTATAGTTACTTTTATGAAGATCAGAGATGATGTGATTTAGTGATGTGACAGGAATAACCCTCCAATAAAATATATATACGTATCACAACAAGCTTAGTACACACGCTTGTTAGTAACAATATACTACATGATACAAATGTAAAGGTATGAGTGTCAAACCACTTGTGTGGAACATGTATCAAATAATAGAGCATATAACCCAACATCTGTTTGTTATTTGCAAATAATCTGGATTTTGTAAGGTCTGTTTAAATTACTTAATTTGCTCTTACTTATCGTCAGGGCTCATAGCGAGTTACTTTTTTAACTAAAAGTTACTCTCTTTCAGGTTGGTCACTAAAAGTTACTTTTTTTCAAATGTGTCACTAAAAGTTACTTTTTTGGGGGAGATGAAGTAACTTTTTCATGTGATTTATGTTCTGCATTGGCAGTTTTCTAAGAAAAATATAAAAATAAATGGAAAAGGCAGAAACTTGTTACTCATTACTCTTCTGAAAGTTTCAGTACTTGCTGCCACATGTGAAACAGTCAGCTTTATTCTCACTTCAGCTTTTATTCTTTCTAAAGCATAGTGGTTGGTTGGTGGATGCTTAAGCTCTCAAGGTGGGGTTGATGAGAACCCTTCTGTGTCTATTCTTTCTTCTATCATAATAGTCCTTTAGTTTTCTCTCGAAATAGTTAATGCTCCGCTCAACGTTGTGTGGTGTGTTTGTGTGGTTCATCATGTTAGTCTTGTGTTATGCTTCTTGTATGTTCTTCTTAAGAGTATGTGATGAATTTGAATATTTCACACCTTTGATAACCCTCAATGCTAAGTTATATAATGTCTGGGATGAAGAAATTCGGAAATAGGCCAGAACTGATTCCACTTACTCAAAAGCTTCTTACCGTAACTACAAAGCATACTTCTTCTTCACCTCAACCATAAGTTGGTGGGCAACATGGAAATTTTAAAACTTTTCTCTGGCTTGGGAGAGCTGTTTTATTCTCTGATAAGGCCTCTTCTTTGTAACTGCATCTAGATATTCTATCCTTGGTCTTCCTCTTCCTAGTTTTCCTTCTGCTTTTCCCTCTATCAGCACAGTGATCCAATCAGAGTGTCGAATAAGATGGCCCAGCGTGCTGTTTCTTCTTTTTCCTATTATTTTCATGATCTGTCGTCCTTCATTAGCTTCCTTTTGTACGTCTTCATTCCTTTTCCTTTCGGTTCATGATATGCGCAGCATTTTGCGCTAACACAGAAAACCTAAGCAAGGAGGAAGCTCAAAAAAAAAGAAAAGATGAAACAAAGCAACAAAGAAAGAGGTGATGGAGAAATTGACAAAGGAAAAAAGAAGCATGATGAGATTGTGGTCACTTTTTGGTCACTTTTTCATGTGCTTTTGGTTATTTTTCGTGTGCTTTTGGTCACTTTTCAACTATTTGTAAGAGACCAGATCACTATGAGCCCTGTATATTGCTTTGATCTTTGTTTGTGACGTTTATTGTGACTATAATTAGTCTTGGGTGACCAGATTCTGAAAGCGAAAAGTAGGACACAAGTATAATAATATGTGATAGTTCACAGCGTCGACAATACGCATGTCCTTATTTCATTTAACGTTAACCTTAAGTGAATCATTCATATTTGTTGAAAAGTACTGAACAAAAGTATTCCAGGAATTCAACACAACTACAAATACTTATCAGTGACAAAATGGTTTATTTTTATGAATGTACAGTGAAACTTTGTGTTGGGCTAAATATTTTTTTAAGCGACTTTCGGAGCGTGGTATTATTTTAAGGAATAAGAGAAAATTTAGATCGGCACAAGGGAACTTCTACTGAACTTGGTTAGCATCACTGTCATAAGTTGAAAAATAAACGTTTCCTAGTTTACCGATATCTCAACAAGCCCTTCTCAGTTAAAACAATGTGTTGTAAAACAATGGTTTGTTGATTGTTCTACACCTCTAATCTTTGGAGGATTGTTAAAAAAACAGCAGTTCATCATTCAGGAAAAGAGTGCCTGTGATTCAAAATGCTATGAATAAAGATATTGGAAATAAATTAACTCAGGACATTTCGCAGGACAATTTAAAAAAGAAGGGAATTTCTCGATTTCCTAGGCGTCTTCTTAACACGCAGAACAGCTCTTTGAAAAATAATACTGTACTGCGAAAATCAGTATGTCTGGTCACCCTAAATTAGTCATAGTACAAATGGTATTTCACAGTATTTCCATCCCTTCTAGTATTTCAAGATGAGTGAATACTTTTATTTTGTAGTCAAAATTTAGTTAAAAAAAAAGAAATGCTATTAGTGATTGTAATTTGTTGTTTCGCATTTCTAGCACCCCAATGGATCGTAATACCGAGATGACTAAAGACCAGCAATTGGCGGAGTTGAATGAGAAATTCAAACGTTTCCTCACGGTTCCAGGTAACATTGATATTGCTGCTGAAAATGTTCTAGAAGAATTAATTGACGAAGTTATTTTAGGTTTTGTTTTTGATATTCACCGAGCAGCTAAATTAGGTTATCTTCCTGTGGAAGATGGGATCCTAGAGGAGGAAGATAAGATAGTAGATGATCCGAATCTAGATATTTTTGGTCAGTCTCCAGTTAAGAAACAACACGAGTGTGTGTGTCCAAGTTGTCATCGTAATTTAGCAGCGTCCAGGTTTGCACCCCATCTAGAGAAGTGTATGGGTATGGGTAGAAATAGTTCCCGAATAGCGAGTAGAAGAATAGCAAATAATAGCAAAGAAAATGCGTATGGTGGAATGATGAGTGACGATGATGACGATGCTGATTGGACTGCTGGATCGGATAGACGACGCAAGAAACGAGATCGAAATGGATCGAAAAAATCGAAAAATCAAAAAGTCCGAAATGGCGATGTTTCGTCCCATGATACCAGTGACATCAATAACATGGCACTGAACTACGAGAGCATGTCCAACGAAGATAGGAAGCATTTACTCTCGCAGATCTGCGGTGTTATATCAGAGCATACCAAGAAATTATGCACGAGGTCACAAAGGTGTCCCCAGCATACTGATGATCAGCGTCGCGCTGTACGGCTAACTCTTCTCAGTGACCCTCCAACAATACTTGAGGATGTCAACAATACAAGCATGACTGAAAATGTGCAGGTTGATGTTGATACATACGAAGAAGGGGATGGGCAAGTTGTCCGGGAAACCTTAGGTAAAACGTGGGAACAGGAAAATTCAAATAATTCATCTCCGGCTGATTCAACATCCACAAGCTCTTCGTCTTCGAAGAAACGTGAAAAATCGTCCAAATCGAAGAAAAAGGGTTCACCAAAAGGTTACAAAATGGCAGGGGCGGCATTTCAAGGGAATAGTCTTCAATCAATGGCTGAATAAGAGTTTTCTGTACTGTTTTCGCGTCCAAATGTTCGATGAAGTATGTTGTATGATTGAATGTATTATATTTATTTTCGTTTCATAGTAAAGAAATTGTACATTGTATGGGTGTGGGATTACGTTACAAGTTTAGTTTGAATATTTAATTTATCGTATTTTCGTAAAAACTGTAATGATAAAATCGAACTTTGTTAACTATCTTATAATTAACAAAGATTTAATTAGAAAGACTGAGATGTAATGAACGCTGGTGCTATTATTTAAGTCAGTCATTAATTCGAAGATGTTCGAAGATAACCAGTTAAAACTACTGCTTTTATTAATGATTTGAAGAGTTGTAAATAGATCGAGCAGTCAGAATTGCTTAATGAAATTAAAACTATATAATTCAATAAAAACCAGTAAGATAAGATTTTTTTTTTCAGCACGTTTTGAGATTTTATCGGTACGTACTGAACTTGACCAAAAAATTTAAAAAATGATAATTTATTTATGTTTAAATACAGAGAAGATCAGGTAAAAAAAAATGAATTTTATAGTGTTACGTTTAAACAGCTACAAATATTAAGCTAAGTAGATATGTTTTATATTTTGATTAGTGTCATTCCCTCAATACACTCTTCATATTTTGTACAATATTATATAATGTTATTGTTCCTAAGTTTAAACATTTTCTTTCTTTTTTAGCCTTTAAGACTGTTGTTAATATTCATTATAGTGTAAATTAAAAAGTTAAACCTTGTATAAATGATACTAAAACGATACAACACAGATTTGAAATCTGATTTGAAGCAGTAAGTTGAAAATTGCTACAACTCATATCAACGCTTGTAATTCCTTGTTTTCCAAGAATGGAAACCGGTGCAGAAGCTTGCACTGCTAGAATGAATAAATAAAAGAGTAACGCTTTAATGGATAGGAGAGAAAAGAGGTGGAAAGAAAATAATATTAAAGAAAAGATCAGTAACTGTGGTATGTAATCTTCGGCGCCATGTTGACTCTCAGAGTTCATATGATACGCACTTACGAATGATTAAATTATATTTCACTATACCATATTAATTCCATTTGTAGATAGCAATTTAAGTTAACGTTTCATCATATTCAGGGAAATAGTTAATAATAAATTAAAGCCCTTAATTTCTTCTGCTTTACTATTTCGTAAATTTTGTAATTTATTTTTATATATTTGAATTTTGGTAGGAGGATTGAACCACTGGATCCATTGAAATAAAAACCACAAATAAATTTGTTGGCGAGAAAAGTGAATGGTTAGTTTGTGTTCATGTATTGTGTTCTAAAATGCATAGTTCCTTTACATATTGTTTTGTCAATAACTTAGGAAAAGTTAAACGTACCAATTTCAGCTCGTTCTGTCAGGTTTAGATGTAGAGAGGATATTATTTTGGCTAGATTATTGGAAACTGATTTTTTTTTTTAAACTGGACTTAATAAGTAAAGGTATATACATTTGCTGGCAACTGAATAAACTTAGTAACTGATTAAGCTGTAAGTGGACTTATTTCGTGTTGTTGTGCGTGAGATTGTTGCTAAAGTTTGAGAAGAAAAATATAAATTCAAAATAGTTGTTGTGTAAATGTATATTCAGGATGTCAGTCTGTAAAATGTGATACGGTGAGAAATACCAGCAAATTTCTTGAAAATAAGAAAACAGAAAAAAATAGACCCTTAAATTTGTTCCAGATATTTCTTAGAATGATGTTAATGTACGGGCTATGTCATTGCATTTATTTATGGTCGATTTATAGTATTGTGTTACGTATGTTGAACCAGATCTAGATAGAAAATAATAAATAACATTTTGTCTTTTTGACATTACCATTGCAGGATATAGTAGCAACTTCTGTCCATAAAAGAAAGCACCTGATAAGGTTGGAATTAGTTGATCAGATACTTCCCAATGATGAAATTAATATTTATAATTACGTAATTCTTTCCATTATTTAATTAGTTAAGTAAAAGCACTATTCGTAAGAAATAATTACTTGTACAATCACGTTAAAAAGTAAAATTTTCAGATAAATTTTCTGTGCTCAATAATTTCCAAATCAGTGGTACAATTTGTGCCCTGTTTCCCGCAAATAGAAGAAATAGTGATCTAATTGAAGACATGAAGTAAGTAATTAATAGTTTCTTCAGAAATTATTAACTTAAGAAATACAGAAAAGAAAGTAGATTTGAACGCACCTGTACATTTTACTGTATTTCTTTAATAATGCGAACTATGAATTACTCATCGAGAATAGATATAACCAACAAACCCAATACGGAAAGGTACAAGAGAGAATTAAAATTACTTCTGTAATTTTATAAAGGTTCTGAGATAAATGCATTAGGCTCACGTGTAAGTAATGTATTTATTCATTTAGTTTCGCAGAAAATAAATTTTAATTCGCAGACTTCCTTCTTGCATAAGATTAATTTCTTATTTCGAATCTGGTCTGATTTTTTTTATTTTTAAGGAGAGGGGAAGAAAGAGACGTAGGAATTATTTTTCCTCTCTCTTGTTTGTCTAAACAGCTTAAAATTAAGAAACGGTATCTGTAAAAAGAATGAAAAAATAAAGTGAGAAAGCTTGATCCCTTTTTGTTAAGAAAAATACTCAAAATAAATATAGACTCAGGTACTTTAGTTAACAAGCGTTGTGAATTTGTCATTGTTAACCAAACACTAGTTTCCTTCATCATCAACATTTCTTGCCTTATTACTCCATCATAATTAAGGAACAGTCGTCCTAAGGTAAAAGCAGTGTGAAATTTCGAAATTATGATCCAGGTCAATCACTTGTGATCCATTATAATCATTGTTGAAATAAATTTGAAAAAATGAATAGTTAGAAGATTTAGACGACCTTAAGAATTAAATATAAATGTTGAAAGTGTAGTGTATAATAACATTTTGAATGCATTCTAGCAAAGGTTTCGAAAACATAGAAACAGAATTCCTTAAAAATACATTTATCTTACATTCTTTTTTTATATCAATCTTCGGTTTCTGTTGTTTCAAAGCTACGTGTGCTTCGTTCCCGAAATTACACAGAGTTGAGATAAGAAAATCGGTTATTGATCACAGTATTCTTTAGTTATATATATATATATATATATATATATATATATATATATATATATATATATATATATATATTTTCCAGCGTGCTAATGCCTCTCTGCACTTGTTATAGTCACAGGAAGATTATCATTAGGCCCATCAGTTTTGTTACTTCACAATACTATAGAGTTCAGACTATTTTCTTCTTAAAAGATTACAGGGAATCTAAATCCTCTTCAACTTCGAAAACGTTATGGGGTTCCATTTACAGATTGTTTCTAGCTTAAAAAGGAGTATATTTGCTTTTATTCCTCACCAGTTTATTTTTTACTTCAAAGAATTGTTTGTTGGAGTCCTTTTTAATGGATTATCTTTACGAACTGAAGTCTTGGAAAACCTTCAAATCTGCATTTTGTCTGTACAGTCCATGACTCTAAGATCTCATTTAGTGATCAATGGTCAACTAAGGACTTCTAGCAATGTGGTTATTAGTAACCATGCTTTCTCTACTTTTCCTAATCTTATAATTGCAAAATTTATTTCACTTTGATGTTGTGCTTGCTTGCTTGTTGTTGATTACAGAAACCCGAAACGGGTGTTACTGTAAGCAAAATCAGGCCCAAAAATACCAGCAAGTATTCAAATATTGAGTGATCCATGTACTTCTTGATGTGCCTAAACCATCCGTCACAGTTTAATCATGACACTTCCTATCTTCATCCTCAGTGATTTTATCAAGAACTCATATAATTCATTGAAATGCCTTATGATAGTTGGAACCTGTAGAATGTAAATTTTACCACGCATTACGGGCCTGTAATAATATAAATTCTGTGCTCGTTAAAGACTTGAAAACACATCCATTGACTAAGCGCCATTGAACAGCATCTAATTCAATCCGTAGGCCTAACAGTGAATAAAAAGTGCACGGACGGAATAATGTTTGTCAACCTGTTTTTGATCGGCTTGTAAGTCTGACATGCCACTTTTTGTTTTCCTCGTTCTTGGAACTCCTGATGTATTCGACAAATAAGTAGCAGTGTTGTTTCTTCCTCACGATAAAGGAACCAATGCGTTTTTCGTCAATTTATATTTTTACATCATAACGAAATATTGTACTGAATTGGCTTTAGCATAAGACATCTTAAGATTTATGTGATTGAATTAATATAAAGGGACAGTCCCAAATTTCAGAATTTACATTCTCATTCAGGATATTAGTTGATACTTCGATTAAATTATTTTGAATTTTTTCTTTAAAATAGATGATTATTTCAATAACTTCCGCATAAGAGACTCGCGTAGTGTTACGATGTCTGAGAGGTGTCTAAATATGAGTAATCACTTCTATTACTGACACTTCCAAGTTCTATGTGGATGACGTAAAGTAAATTCCTGTTGGTCAAAATTATTGTTTGAATAAGTCGCCTTAATATGGTATCATTTGATGCAACTATTCATTGTATCATATTGCTTAAAAGTGGGCTATTTCTGAAATGACATGCACAGTGTAAGTTTGTCGTATTCAGATAAATAAAACTCGTAACAGAGCACTATAGTTAAAAAATATATATATATTACTAAGCTGTGTTTCTTATGTCTGATAAAAGCGTTTTTTTAATGTCGAAACAATAGGTCTTCTTTTTGGCTTGTGACAAGTACTGTATGCCAGATTTACTAACTTCTTATATGTCTGTTTTAGTTATTCTTCTCTTAGTCTCCTTCATCCAAAGATCAATTGTGTTGTTAAACTGGTCCGATCACTTGACATGTAATATAAACTTAGATTTAAAGTTCTGGAATTTTCTTCTTCTTTAGTAAATGCCTAATGTTTCTCATTAGTGAACTGATGGGACAAGTCTCGAGCTTCTACATGCTTTTTACTTCGGTGGCTAGTCATTTATTCTTCGACATTTTCCTTTCGTGGGTATTGTGTAGGGTAGATACTGTTGCTAAATCATTAATTTCCAATTTCTTCTCTCTTGCAGTGTAGAGCGCTAGGTATACTCTGTTTGCTTTTATTGTAAAGACCACCTCATCCAAGTACAACTTTAGAACCTATTTTCCAACATATATTTTCTTGTTTTGAATAGAGATGAAAAAGACGCTAATTTTGAGGGGATTAAAAAAAAATAGGAAATCAGCTTCTTTTTCCTAGGAAAATAATGTTCCTTTTAATGATTTTGTTATTGAGTTACCATCTTTGTTATTCTGAAGTAAATTCTGTAATTAAGAAAGTGCCCTTACAACATACAGTACTTATAGGTCCTTTGTGGGCCGGCTAATTGATTGGTTTACAAACTGTTATTGCATTTTTTGCGTGACTGCCGTATCAGTGCGTGCAAGTTTCACATTCTTCCATTTGTCTTTTATTGGTTGCCAAGTTCTAACTTACAGGCAAGTAAACAATACTGTTTAAGTTCAACGAGAGGCACGAAACAGCTAAAACTACATATTTAGTTTAGTATGAATAAAAGAAAACGACCACATCATTTCTTAATTTGAAATACACTTTTCCTTAAACTTCAAATATTCAGTGTGGCCTAATGTGAATTCTATTTGCAGAATTAGAGAAATGAAATGATTTTGGGTATTTAGTAAGTCTATCACATTGTAAGTGTTGTAATGAAACAATGATAAAGTTATTTTCACAAAACATTCCTTTCTTTATTATTCTATTTTGACATTATCATTGAAGTGTAATTCTTGGTAATACTCGTAACATAAAAGTAACTTTTTGCTCTATAGTTTTAAAATCCTCTATTAATTCCAAGTAAAAGTTTGTTCGCTCTATGATCTCGCATAAAATGAGACATAAAAAAATCTTCTAAAACATATGACTATCTAATGTTTAGTGTATACTTGAAGTATAAATGATAATTCCATGGAACAAAATTTGCCCATTACATTTTCAATAGTTATTGCTAACACTATTCAGATTTGCACTAAAACATTTTTTTTACTAAGCATTAACAGTTCTACAAACAATTCGTTGGAACTAAAGAATGCACTGCGTTCACTTATTTGTTCCCTATCTTCCCTAGCGAATGAACGATTTCTTGTTGAATTCGAAATTTTTCATATTTTCTTTTAGAGTAATTGCATGTATTCTGTACGAATTATTGTTTCTTCATTAGCATTAACATGTTTTGGGAAACAAGCCCAAAATTTCCCACGCAGAAAGGCCGTGGGGAAAAGCTTCGTTTCTGCCATTGGTTGTATAAGATGTTGACATGAGGCATTAGGGAATGAAAAAATGAAGTTGAAATTTTCCCTTTGCAAAATTTCAGTATGAGAAATGCTTGGTCGATGGTACTATTATTCAAGTCTGTATTTGGATTGTTTCTACGCAATTAATCGGCTCTTCTCTATATTCATAAACAGTGTTCACACTTCGCAAGTTAAAATTCCATTTTGTTGGAACAGACAGTAGCAACTGCTTTCTTACTATGTCGTCCAATATTGATGTCCGCTGTGAAAAATTTGAGAAGAAAGTACAAATACCGTGTAGATTTGCAAAGAAAATCTTGACGTTTCTATTAGTCGACCCTGCATTTAACATAATCAAATTGAGTTGATGAGCGTGACAGTGAACGTAAGGAACACTTGGTTAATCTCTTTTCACAATAGCCTGTACACCCACTCATTACTGCAGACCGTCGTATGCTTGTGATATCATCTTGTCTTTATTATTTGCCTCGTGGAGACCAACTTCTTCAATAATACAAGAAGCCAAAGTTCGAGCGTCGTATTTAGAGGGAGTGACGAAGTTCCAAAATCATTCTACTGGTTTGCCATTAACAATGTACCTGTAGACAATCACCATTTGAAATACGTTAGCTGCGTCACTTGCTTCGTCTACTATGACAGATAAAAATTCCGCCTCTTGTATTTCCTGAGCGATTTCTTCATGGCATATTTCAAGCATGCAATGGAGAAGCTCATTTTATATGATTTTTGACGTACCCTTAAAAATTGTTGTGCATTCTAAATGACTGTTGAGAGCGTTGTCAAGTTTAGCACTGAAATTAATCCACGAAATACACTTGGAGTAGAAGAAGAGTCTGTTTAATCATGTCCTCTTAAAGCTAGTTCGAAGGCGCCACAAAACCAAATGCAATTGATGATTATATTGAGCACGTACCTGTTTCGCGTCACTGATTGTGATTCTCAATGGCCCGCCTATAACCAGCATCTAGTTGAGCAACAATATTCACATTTCCTAACACAGTAAGATTAAGAATGTGTTTTATATGAACTGACGAATTTTCATATTTTTTGATTTTGTCGTGCAGATGCTGGATATCCACGATACCTTTTTTACTCCATACATCTTCCCCCACCCCCAACAACAAACACAGAAAACAAAACAAATCATTTTTAATTTCACATCCATATAACCACTTATGCTGTTCTTACAAGTTGGGATTAAACTTACTTGTAAATGTTCGTCTGTGACTTCTAATTACTTGCGTTATATTGAGAGTCGGAATCGGCCTTCTGGTGTTTTTCACAAGTAGCTTTGCTTCTAAAGTTCTTTTTTGAAAACGACTCATTCAAAAGAGACGTTACAGAATTCATTGTTACCTCACATATATCAGAGACAGACACGTAATTATGCAATTACAACAACCATATTCCAGTGAACAACAAAGACCTGCACACACACGCACACACACACTCACACACAACACTCAAAGTACGAACAGATTCGACAGTTCGATTTGTCACTAGCAGCTTCGTGAACATACTCCCATCCGACTCCAAATACATGATATTTTTTCCAGTATAATTTATTTTGCGCCAAAAGAAACCATACCCACATCAAAGGCCTTTCAGTAAGAAGGGTGCTAGCCCTTATTTAAGCAGCCAAAAGTGTGGGTAATAGTAGACGGAAGTGAAGAAAGACAAGGGTTTCGTCCCGAATGTTCTCCTACATTGCATTTGCGAGGACATTGGTCAATCGGGTTGAGGACAGGGCTTGCAGTTCACTTTGAAATCTTATCCCCTCCCCAATTAAAACTGCTGTAACTCTCTCATCCGCCCATACATATAAGAAAAGGAAAACATTCTATTTATGCTGCCAAATTTCTACTCATTCAGACACGAGTATATTAAATATTGAACGTTCAATCTGTCTTTACTCTTCACGGGGTCGCCTTTACTGTTCACATAACTGCCTTGACCTTACTTGATTGACAGAACTAATAGTTATGACCACTTGGCAATCTCGCATTTAGGCAAGGCGCAAGATTTTTTTTTTTTCTTCCTGTGTATATGACTTGGTTACTATACGCAACATTGTCACAAAAGGGCAGACCAATCCCCATCAGGCGAGAACCGTGTCAACCAATACTGCAGGGGAGGGACGATGCAGAATTTCCAATTCCAAAGCGTTTTGTTTTGGAAAAGTTGTTTTTCTTTAGTAGACTTGCTTGTAAAAGATCTGCAAACATATGGATCCTTATGAGGCAGTGATAATTCCTGCACCGCGCAACCCCCGCAGTGACCCAGAAACTGTTAAGCTGGGGGAGTTTATCGGAAGTAACTAGCCAGCCCCGTTTCAAACGCATTTGTTTAAGAAAAGATGATGTTGACAATAAAACGAAAAGTGATTTAGCACAAATAAAAATTGAAAATATTGGAAAGAGGTTTGTACAAACATGCAAATATTAAGAGAAACCACCACTGCTATTTAGTACAGAATATTTTATAAAATAAATTAGTTTGTTTTGCAAAATCTCTACCTACACACACACACACACTATACACGTGTACATGCGAATAGATAAGGAATCCCCTGGTCGAGAAAAGTATAGTTGCTTTTTATTATTATAATTATTATTACTATCTGTAAATTGTGACCTGGGAAACTGGAAAAGTCAGGGAATTCGTGCTCGCCTCTTCTTGATTCTTGACATAGGAAAAGTGTGACGTTGTTGTTTGAGGAAAGTTTGTAAAGCAAATTATTATTATTATCATTATTATTATTATTATTATTATTATTATTACGAATAAAACAAATTCATTTTTTTCACTTATAACATAAATGATACTCCAATTAGAATTGTAGATACTATTAAAGATTTAGGTATTGTTTTAGACAGCAAATTGCTTTTCAAACAACATCTTGAGAATATAACTTCCAAAGCGAGAAGGGATCTTGGAATTCTTAAATGGATGTCCAAAGATTTTAAGTCTGTTAAAACATGCCCTATTCTTTATTATCCCAATGTTAGAAGTCATCTTGAATATTGTTCAATCATATGGAATAAAAATATAGATTATATATGTACTACTCTGGAGACAATTAAAAATCTTTTCCTTGCTTGGTTACGCTGGAAGTTTAAGTGTTATGAAGGTATGTCGTTGGAAGAAGTTAGGATGTCCTTAGGTATGTTTAGGTTGTCTGAAAGAAGGATTATTTTGGATCTTAAAATGCTACATTCAATTCTTCACGGTAATTTGAATGTGTTGTCAATAATAACTCTGTATACAACCAGTTATCAATAAGAAATCCGAAAATATTTAAACCCATTCAGTTTCTCAATGATGTTCCTTTGTATAAAATTTTATCAGTAGCCAATGATTTTGCCAGTGTTATTGACATTTTTGATCATAATTTTAGTAACATACAAAGGTAGTTATGTAATCATTTAGTTATCAGCTGGGAGTATTATTTTCTTTTATATAACAGCATGTTGATTTTATGAATGATTTTTTTTCCTTTTCTGTGAATGTATCATTTGTATTTTATAATGTATTATGTTTATTTTTGTTATTTGCATGTTATTTGTGTGGAAATAGTAAGTGTGCAGTTCTGTCTGTAATTTCCAGTATGCAATAGAAATAATAATAATAATAATAATAATAATAATAATAATAATAATAATTATAATTATTATTATTATTATTATTATTATTATTATTATTATTATTATTATTATTATTGTAGTAGTTCTGTTTTTCTTTTTTTTTTTTAAGAAAATAAAATCGTCATACTGTAATACTTATTTATATTTGTTAGTACTTAGATTTATTTCGTATTTTAGCTGAATTTGTACTTAATCATTATTTGACTGAAAAGCATATATATATATATATTGGTGTTACCAATTATATATATTTGTTCCGATAGGTTTCTACTATTATTTTGTATTTGTTTGTTTGTTTAATTTTGTTTTATGGTAATGCATATATTGATTTTACAAATTAATTGTAATGCTGTCGTGTATACTCCTGAAAACCCTTTTTGAATCGGCAAGCGAGATAAATTTATCATGTAAGAAAGATAGACTTTATTATTGTCATGTTTTGGAAATTGTAACTAAGGTTTCTTTTCTAAACAATTCATACTTGATCACTGTCACACCAGGTTATGCTGGTGTCTTTTGAACCGTTCTGGACAAGACTATCTGTCTTAAGATTCAATGTATATTACTGTTCTTGACATTATTAACTATTTCTTTCTCCTGTTTAAGTAACAACACGTTCATTTTTGACATGAATTAGAACTCGTAACTATAATGTTAGCGTACATGCCTTTGGTGTATGAGACCCGAGTTCAATTTCTGGTGGGAGTTCATGTGGTTCCGATCTCACGTTAAGCTGTAAGTCTACGTCTCATATAGCTTGGATGCTGAATGGAATACTGAACTCCAAATCAACCAAACAATCTACTAAATTAATATAGAAAGACAGAACTCCCACATTGTTGTTCTGATTCTACTCTTTTTTTTTTTTTTTTTTTTACCTCGGGTATTCAGATAAACATCAAACGAGGAACGGTGACCTATAATAGAATTAAAAATTAAACCAACTTTTCTTGTCAGTGGAAAACCTGTCAAAAGGGCATTGGGGCCATGCACAATGCCAAAGATTCGATTGCTACCACCGTTACAATTATCACCAAGAGCCACAAAGGAAACTGGCTGGCTCCTTCCTTGTTACGCTTAATTTTGACAATTGAAGGAAAAAGTTCGCTTTTTTATGTGCAAATTATATACTAAAAAGCTTCATAATAACCATTAGGAAAGGAGTTCTACCTTTATCCTATTCAATATAAATTAGAACCACCCTGTTTTACGCACAATAATAAATATGTCATCTTAATTAACTTAGGTCTTCAAAGAAGATACTTTGTAAAAGTAATCGGAAAGAGTTTGGATAAAAAAAAAAAGAAAAAAAACTTTAGCGGAAGAAAATTGTAAGAAGTTTTCACTTTCCAAAAATATTAGGTGCTATTATATCTCCGTACTAAACTTCTTAATGAAATTTCATCTTTTAAAGGTTCGTTTCTCAGTAGAAACGTTATAGTCTGACTTATGCTACTACGTTCCGACCTTAAAATTAGCGTGAACAACAGGTACACCTATTGTAACACACCTTAGTATTGTGTTTGCAGAAGTGATATATATATATATTGGTGTATGATTTCTTTAAATCTTTTCTTAAATATTCCGTAAGAATTTAATTAATCGAACCATCATGTAAATTTCCAGTATTTTTTCTAGTAAAAATGTGTAATAACTTGATGTAGGTATAAACTTGCTGCTGTTCATATTTTTTTCTGCTAACAATAAAATTTAATAAAATTTGATAGAAGTTTCTCTTATTAAAAAAAAAAAAGGAATTCCAAACAGCTGTTTGCGAATATTTTTTGTAAACATGGCATTCTTACATTTGTCACTAGATTTAATACTAACGATCGTATTGTTTCTACGTTTTTTCATACTGACACTTTTTGTGTTAATTTTTATCAAGATATGGAGCTTAAAACATAAAGCTTTGTTATCCTATCTGCACAAACGGATCAGTACTTTAAATATGTATGTAATATTACTTTTTGATAGCAAAATCCAGATGTTATTAATTGATAGTAGTGGAACTGTACATAGTATCCAATGTTGCAAATGTAATTATGATTAAGGTATGTTATTCGTTAGTTAAGAACAACATTTGTTCTTAAGTTATTAAGAAAATGTCTGTGAGAGATCTTGTGCCAGTGGATATGCTACTCCCAGCCAGTAAACTATAGAGGCGATTTAGCTCATATCGTCTCTACTTTTTAGCAAAATATGAGATAAATATTCATTTTATGTTAATATGCTGAGTTATTTCACAATGTTTAATTAGTTTCATCTTTGACCTACATAGAAGTATGTATTAGTATGAAAGTGGTTCCAGGAATTGGTTCCTTCCTCCAAAACCAAAGTCTCATGTTGGCAATTGCATTTTCATCATTGTGCAATATGTGTTAAAGCTATGCCCATTCGAGTTATCATTTAGAGCTGTTTTATATTATTAAAGCTTTTCTAATAAATTAAAAGTATCACTTCGTTCAATTAGTTGTCATTCTCTTCCATTATTACAGAACAAAACAAAATTTTAGCAGCGTTAGTAACTCCATGGCGTTACTGAAGGTGAGTTGTCAGAGAACAGTAACTCAAAAAATTTAATAGCATATAAAAGTAGAAAAAAGAATGTGTATTTCAGTTGGCATAGTTTGTTTCCTTGGTATACATATAGATGGTGTAATTATATCTTTTTTTGAAATATATTTTTTATGTCTTTATTTTGTTTAATAATGAATGTAGTTTTATGTATAACTAGATTGATTTTTTTAAGGTAGCTGTAGAAAATTTGAATATTCTAGAATAGAAATGGAAGGTATTGATAGAAACTTCGTCCTTTCTTGTAAGATGTTAGTCCAAAACATTACTTTGTTACATATTGTCCTACTCAGATATTGATGGTATTTTTAAAAGCTACCTCAGAAGACCATGAAATATATTGTACCTAAAATATGTTAGTGGTGAAAATAGTCATATGTCTTTATTCCATTGGCATCGGTATTAAATATTTGATAATGACGTACTATAAGAGCTTATAGAATGTGATTCAAGACTGTTTCTTCCTAACAAAACTTCGTAATATGTATGTAGAAAATTTTCACTAAGCGTGGTGTGTAAACTTTGCAGAATGCTCAATTTCTGTATATTTATGCTCATTGTAACCATTATAAACATAGATACAGATCGTAGCTGTGATAATTGTATGCGTGTATCGTTCTGTAAGATTGTAAGTAGTAATATTCTCAGAATATTTATTTCTCCCTGATTACAAATAAACATTGCAAACTATAAAACGTTGTTTTCTTTTACTACTACTAACAAAGTTTTCAGAATTTGAACTCCCATCCTGTTCCTTCGTCCCCCTTTTCTTCCATTTTCTCTTCATCCTGATGAATGTTCAGAGTCATTCCAGGGTTCCTACTGATCTGGAAAAATGTATTTCCACTACTTCTCCCTGACCTTTGGCAGGAAATTCTCTGACTTTCATGGTAGGTGTCGGATACCATTGACTATAAATAAGAATAAATACAGTAACAATGAATATTTATATATGAAAACATTTGTTCCATAGAGACAAATAATAATCAATTGTTCATACGTACATTCCACTTACCACCCATAAAAATCTGAGCAACGTTCCATACTGTGATCATTAATGGTTGGCTAAGCTGAAATTGTTGTACAAATAACGTTAGAAAAAAATATATTTTATAAAATTTCCCTGACTTTTTATGATTTCCAGCCTTTTTCCCTGAGTTTTCTCTGACTTCCCTGACCAGTAGGAACCCTGCATTCATATGCGTCATGCATTATTTTTCTACTGCAGCACGTCTGGATCTTGGAAAAGGAAATAGAGTGAAACCTTTCCTAACGGACGCCTCCATAATACGGACAAACTTTTTTTCTTGGCAAAAATATGTATGTTATGAAAGAGAATCCTCTCTTTTACAGACACGAACAGAACATATTCTTAGCAAATACGTATTTAGCACAGAAAATACTTTCTGCAATTTGAAATAAACCTTCCGTTGATCCCTTCAGCTGATCCAGGAGTTACAAGCGAATTCCTATAAGAAACTGTAGTGTTTGGGGGATTACACGACTAACAACTGTTGCAGACTTTTTCTCAAGAAATCCATACACTGTCATAATTGGTTAGATCTTTGTACACTTTCAATATTTAATAAATAATGTTGCATTTTCGTATTACGTTTGCTTTTAATACAATCAGTTAGTGAATTAAGGGATGACATACTTGAGGAGAAAGTTATCACAAACATCATAGTTTGCAATATAAGCCCACGAAAACACATCCCGCAGCTTTTGCTTTCGTATAGAGGGGAATTTCATATTCCCCCAGTAATGTGAATACTGAATTCAGTATTTCGATATTATTATATATTTATAACTTATGTATTGACTGTATACTGATAAAATTACAGCATGAGTTGTTGTTAATATAATTTGTGTAACCTCACTATCGGAAAAAATCGTTACTAAAAGGTTTTATTCTAGTTGAGATGTCATACATGCAGAAATTCTAATTTTACATCCAACTACTTTTAAACTACTGCGAGTAATGAAACCCTGTTGACATCTATGGCATGTGTTACTTCATCTATGTACGTATTTCTATATTGATAATTTAATATATGAGCTTAAACTGAATAAAATTGAAATAATATACAGTGTTGCCATTCGACTGCGAGACGTCAAAGCTAATCAGCTGCAGCTAGGAGAAGTGGTGTGAGAGACGTTGAGCAATCACTGACCAGTCGTGTTCAATCGGCAAGAGATTATGTGAGCGGCTTAAACAGGAAGTGTACGTTGCGTGCCACATGCGATCCTGTTCGAGAGTGTCTTAACTTAAACATAACTAGGTACAACAACTCATTCATGTAACAGTGACTGGTCAAAAATCTGTTAATGTGTATGAGATGCTAGGGCATGGAATCAAGTGACCATACCATAAAGTTCGTTGCCAGATCGGTGTGGCGATGCAGAATGCAGACGTCATCCAGTCAGTTGCCAGTACCATCAGACACGGATGCTGCCATTTTGATGATGTAGCAGGATTTGTCCCGGAAGAGAATGTCGTGTCATTCGGTTTTTAATGCACGACGTTTGCGGCACCTTGCAGCCACATACACCTATACTGTGAAGTCAAAGTACCTACAAATTATTCAAATTTATGTAGAACTTTCAAACAATTAAATACATAAGACAGTTTCTAGGTCATAGCTCACTAGGACTCACATCTGGAGCACCAAATATTCACTTTTAAACGGTGTTATTGAAATGAATTGATTAAATATTGCACATATTTCTCAGTTTTGAAATTTGAAACATTGTATCTGCACTAATTAATAAAATATTGAAACACGAAACACCAACATAACGAAAGTTAATTGTGTCAACAGAGTAATTACTCAGTGATTATGTTTGTAACGCAAGTTTTACTTACAGTGAGTTGCTAAATCAGGACCTAGCCAGTTCCTCATATATCCCTTGTATAAAACGATAACTTCTTACGTACATGATATAGTTTCTAAATAAAAATGTCCATATTTTTGCAACTATAAAAAAAGCTTAGTAAGGTCTAAAGTACGTATCTCATAATATCGTCTTATCAAATGTTCGCTATCCCAAGGAGGTTCTCGATATTATAATTGGAACCTGAAATGTTCATTATATGGCCCCTGTCCAAGTATCTGGAAAGATGAAAGAAGCATAATGTAATTTACAAAATAAATGAACAATCAAATAGCTTATGACTATGAAGGGAATGATAAAAATGAATAAATAATAATATAAAACGATTTGAATAAAATAAAATTAATTCTTTTGAATACAATGGGGATTACCAATAAAATAGATACTTAATATTTAAATTCAAAAATAAAACATTGGTATAAAATGTCCCTTAAATATTTTTCAAGCACTTTTCAATATTTGCAGAATTACAAAATAAGAAAGAAAATATGTAGTAGAGCAGAAATCAAATGAAAGTAGATCCGCATTTACAAGTTAATTCTTAGCTTATATTGATAATGAAGGTTTCTTCTACAGTAATTTGTGAACCAAATATTAATAAGTCAATATGCAGTCCCCCCTCTGTGGATAGTATTTTAGTATATACATATTTCTTTTATAAAATAAGTATATTTTATACTCTTGATAAAACTATGGTGGGGAACGCCACATTGAATTTGGGACTAGTTAGTAATGCTCAGAGGCGTAGCCACGAGGGGGGTCCACCGGGTCCGGACCTCCCCAAAATTTCGGAACTCGACTAGCATTTGTAGACTTTCTTAACGAACTATACTTGTTTAACAGAGAAATGATTGATGTAAGCTAAATATTCTATTTTACGCCTCATCATGTATTCTTTCTTTTCTTATAGAAATAATCGTTCTATCATTTTTCAAAAAATATAGGTAACAGTAATTAAGAATTACTTATCTTTTCGGGTACAGTAAAAGACAGGTTCGTTATTACGTAGACGTATTGGACCTTCCTCAAATACTTTGGACCCCTCCCAGCTAACATGTTGTTCCTATATCTGGCGGGTTTCAAGGTTGCTTTCCAGAACATATGACATTGATAAACATTGTTTCGCCTCATGTGGAAGTATATTGTGTTTATCGAGCATTGCGCAACAACCAAGACGGATGATTTGGAATGTAGTTTCCTCTTTTACGCACACACACACATGTGTGTGAATAGGGTTGCCAACTCTATAAAATAAAAATAAAAACGGCACTTCCTCAAAATTCTCTATAATATAGGTCTCAGCGTGAAGTATCTCTGTTCGGACCTATCCATGGAAAGGAAATGTACTATCGTAAACAAAAGTGCATTAACACATATATTCTGTATGTCCTTAGAACATTCACTAATAAGCTTGATAGATACATTGTGCTATAAATGAGAAACTGAAATTGATCAATTTATTGTATTTACCAGTAACTTCCATTTCTTTAACACTTTAAGCGCCAGGGGTCAAAATCAGAATTTTCCTCTTGGGACCAATTACATATTTTCTATTTTCCCTTATTTAGCCATGTGCATAAATTGTATGCACAAAAAGTTTTTACCTGTGGGCCATGTGCATATATTTTCTGCATGGTTCAATGTACTGATTATAGGCTTGTGTAGAGATTTTCTATAGATTTATCGTTGAAACAGATGTACAAATATTTAGTACTGGCCCCCGGGAACAGCATATAGCGATAGGCCGTTAATTACTCAAACGTTGGTACCACTGCAGGCAGTCAAAGTTCATTGTTGTTAGAAGCTAAATTTTAGTGCATCTCAGTTAATATTAAGCTGTTGTGAGAAGCACCTGCTCCGTGTAACAATTCTTTTTCACCTCAATATGGCAAACGAGGACGCAATAAGAGATATTTTGCAAGGAATGGAAAGTGATATGAGTGACTTGAGTGAAGATTTATTTAGTAACATTACTAATTCTGACGATCCTCCTTTTTCATCACCCAAGACTGTCAGTGATTCTTCTAGCAGTGAAGAATACGAACATATCCTTAAGCCATGCCGAAAAAGAAGACATAGATCAGAGAATGCTGAATCAATATTTATTGGCCATCAAGTGAGTGATTCCGAAACAGACCCAAAGGAAACCGAATCTGGGACTAGTTCCACAAAAGAAATTGTGTGGTATCCAGTGTCTAGAAACTTGCAAGAGTTCGAATGTGATTTCGATAGTGGTGTGACGAGCGAGGTTATTGACATTTTGCAAGGTACAAATTCTAAAATACTATGAGCTATTTGTTGATGACTCAGTATTGGACTTAATTGTAACTGAAACGAACAGATACGCAGAGCAATGTATTATTTCTCATATTGAAAACGAAACGTCAACTGATCATGCACGATTGTCCATGGGGTATGATACAGGTAAGAGTGAAATACTCCAGTTCCTAGGTTTGATTTTATGGATGGGGTTGGATAAAAAAACCAAATATCAGGAAATACTGGTCTAAAAGTCCACTATATGAAAACAATATTAGTAAGTGTATGCCTCGAAACCGGTTTGAATTACTTCTTAGTATGTTTCATTTCTCTGATAACGAATCAGTGGAAAACAAATCTAACCGAATGCATAAGATCAATCCCCTTATTACCATGCTGAATGAAAAATTCAAGACTGTGTACATACCCGAACAAAATGTATTGATGAGACAATGGATTTGTTTCGAGGAAGACTTAGTTTCAAGCAGTACATACCAGGTAAGAGACACAAATACGGACTGAAATTATTCAAGCTTTGTGTCAAGGGTAGATACACTTGGTACGTAAAACTCTACGGAGGAAAGGAGACCAAATCAACAAAGCAAGCTGTGTCAACAAAGATAGTGATGGAAATGATGAGTCCGTTATTGAATGCCGGTAGAACGTTGTTCACAGACAATTTTATACCAGTGTTGCTTTGGCTCACGAACTCAACAGCAATCAAACACATTTGATAGGAACCTTGAGGAAAAAAACGGAAAGGAAATCCAAAACCAGTAGTTTCAGCGAAACTCCAAAAAGGTGAAATGATTGCTCTGCAAAGCAATACCAATGTGATTGTGGGGAAGTGGAGGGATAAGCGTGATGTTTTATTTCTCTCCACCAAAGATGTGCTAACCATAACAGAAGTTACATACAAGCACAACAAAACACAGCAAAAAAAAAAAAAAAAAAAAAAAAAAAACTTCCACGATTTTACAATAAAGCAAAATCGTATATTGATGTATCCGACCAGATGGCTTCTTATGCAACAACAACACGGAAGGGAGTGAAATGGTACCGAAAAGTGGCAATAGAATTACTTACTAACACGGCTGTAGTTAATGCGCACGCAATTTTCAAAAAGGTGACGGGCGAAACTTACCAAATTACTGACTTTCGTGAAAAGCTTTCCCTTGCTTTGATATTTCGTAAGAAGAAAGAAGACACAGTTCATCCCGATGGGCATCCTTCTTCAAGAAAACACATTCTCAAAACATCAGATAAGAAAAGGCGTTGTTGTACAGAATGCTATACCAAGCTGTCTCAGAGCTTTGGAAGAACACATGCAGCGAAACACTCTAAGCAAGTTTTAACCGCGTGTCCCGGGTGTTCAGAGGACAAAGCGATTTGCCAAGATTGCTTTTTTGAAAAACACATTGTAAGTTTGAAAAACTGAAAAAAATTGTGATTTTCCTGCTAACTCTTGAGATAAACTGTCATTTGTTCTTATATTTTCTTATCAGAAAATCTTTGTTATCTCTTGGTTTATGAAAGCTAAGAATGAATATTTAGAAAAAAAATAAGAAAAATGTACTTGTTTGAAATGTTATCTGCAAATACTTTGAAATTTCGAGCATTATAAGAACTTACTTAGCCAAACTTTTGAAATAAATTTATCGTAAATTTCAATAGCATGAAAATTTACTTCTCAATTTTATCCCAGGGGCCATGTGGATATAATTTATGCACACTCGTATTTTCGCAAAAATCAACATAAAGTATAATCAAATGTATAGAACAACAAAAAAAATAATATTTTTTAACAAACAAAGAATAAAAAAGAGAGATCCGAAACAGAAAAAAATGTAATTTATGCATTGGCCTCCAGCAGAAAACAAAAGTGTGCATAAGATATATGCAATGGCCCCCGGGAACAGACCAAGTGTGCATAAAATATATGCACATGGCGCTTAAAGTGTTAAAATTATCGGAACAGATGAACAAAAGTATAATAATCTTTACGTGACAATTTTGGATTTGGAAAATTAAATTCACTCTTTAAACATATAGTCTCTACTTCAACTATAGAAAATTGCTTTAAGAAGTCCTTTTCCACTCTTAATAAATGTATAAAATTCCTTGAAAGTAAGTTTCAAATTTTCCCTGATACAGTCCCTGTCATCTCTCTAAAATTTTCTAAACAGGTGAACAAAATATATTAATCGTTGATAGATGGTGAAAGGTAACAGTTTCGAGTTTACAGAATGACAGCTACTTCTCAATATCTATACTTCGAACTAGATGCAAATTTGAAAAAAAAAAAAAAAGTTATAAAGGGGCTGGTAAGAAGTTTGTACCCGTCACCGGCTTTAATCAAAATAATATTTTTTCCGGCAAGGAAGGTGAAAAACCGGCCAGTTGGCAGCCATATGTATGAATATGTGACATTCGCAATTCATATACCAGTATCTCTTTTGTATAAGCTGTTTTGGTTATTAGTTATTGGATTTAATTTTATTGTGTGTGCTTTAATTCTGTACATAACCTACAAATTCTGAATGAATTGCACACCATGACTTCTGTAAATAACTTACAAAAAAATTGCCCATGTTTCAACTGAGGAAAAACTTACAATTAAGGCTTAGACAAAAGCAAAGTGCAATTCAGGAGAGTGTTTGAAATAAAACGGTTTAAATTTACAGGACATCTTATGGCAGTAATGTTGTATGCACTAGATACATTTCCACAATTTATTTTAAATTTTCCTAGATAAATTGTGAATAAACCGTGTTCAATGTACATTTTTTTTATAACTAATCTCTGCTACGAACTCTTTTCAGTCTACACTGAAGAGGAATTCGGATCACTGTCAGGGACTGAGTTTGCTAGAATGAATTGTTCACAATAATCTAGAAAAAATATTTAGTGAATCCATAAAGCTTCTGAAATTAATATTAACTGTACCTATGGCTTCAGTAAAAGATTTTTTTTTTTCACATCAAAAAGAATTGACACTTTCAAGAAATTGAATGTCCCAAGAAAGGTTATCACCATTGGTTATGCTTTCCATCAGAAAAGACCTGACAATAAGAATACTAGAGTTCAATCAGCATGTATTAGGCAGATTTGTTCCAATCGAAGAGAGAAGAATAAACTTACTAATTAAATAGGGTGATTAATCGGATAAAATGTTCTGCATTTTTTTATTTTTTAAAAACAGAATTTTATTTAATTTCACATGTCACATAGCATTTGCATCTAAAGTCATGCTGATTGTTTATCCAAACAACGGTTTGTTGTTTTAACATATATTTAATAGTAACACATAATAAGGATTACACAAATTAATGGACTGTATTTAGTACACCGAAGATTGATAATTATTCCAATTGAAAAGGAATGTAATTTGGTCCTCCAAGCACGATCGCGGTAGCGCGTTACACACACAAAGCTCTCACTCCCACACACTGACAAAAGATGCTTGGACGCGGCCTAACTGTAAATTTTGAACAATGGGAGGAAAGGAACCAGTATGCGAAACTTCGGGGTAGAGAAAAAGTTACCCCAAGAGCCATCTGTACACAAAAATTGGCACTACATACAGACTGTCAAAAATTGAATATAAGGCTGTTAGAAAAATTAATAATAATTAATTGGCAGAGAACAGAATGGCCCAAACATAGCCCCCACCTTGAAACGCTCAAGTTTCAAAGAAAATAGTAACTTCACAATCCTTGAATCACACAAATCACATACACTGCATAAGACTAATGAATATTAATACGCTGAAACATGAGAACACTATTTACAAATTATAGGACAGCAGCCAGTGCACTTATCACGACACCGCTGCCATGACCTATTTATTTTCGGAATTGAACGGGATCAAACACAGTTTCACAATAGGACGTTTCAGTTCGCCCTGGGCTGTTTTAATTGTAACTAGACGCACTGCTCCATCGCGGCCTGAGTGAACTTCCTTGATCCTCCCAAGCTTCCATTGTAGTGGGGGGAGGTTGGATTCCTTTATTATCACCATGTCGCCCACCTTCAGGTTATCTTGTAGCATAAACCACTTTGCCTTTTGCTGGAGGCAGGACAAATACTCTAATGACCAGCGACGCCAGAAATGCCTTACAAGCTGTTGCACAAGCTGCCATCTTCTAAGGTGAGAGAGGTTAGGGGACGAGCAGTCCTTCTCTGGGAGGGACAAGAGGGATTCCCCAACTAAGAAGTGAGCAGGGGTAAGACAGGAGAGATCATTAGGATTCTCTGACAACGGTGTGAGAGGACGCGAGTTCAGAATAGCTTCTATTTGGGCCAGCACGGTGCACATCTCTTCGTAACACAATGTTACATTTCCCATTATTCTTTTTAAATGGTGCTTTACACTCTTCACGCCGGCCTCCCATAAACCACCAAAGTGAGGGGAAGATGGGGGATTAAAATGCCATGTTATTCCCCTTTCGGAGAGGAATGATGTGGTCAGGTTATTTTCCTTGGAATGCGCACTGGCCTTCAACAGCTGATTTAATTCTTTACTAGCGCCCACAAAATTTAGACCACAGTCACTATAAAAATCACTTGGAACACCCCTGCGGGCTATAAATTGCTTCAAAGCGGCTAGAAATGAATTGGTGCTGGCGTCAGATACCAATTCAAGGTGTAGGGCCTTGGTGGCGAGACACACAAACAGAACAATGTAGCCCTTACCCTTAATACGACTTCTTCCATAACTGTTTTTCAGAACATATGGCCCAGCGTAGTCCACACCAGTTTTGGAAAAGCACTCGCCGGGATTAACCCGGGATGCTGGCAGTGAACCCATAATTTGAGTCTGAGTTTTTGTATTGAAACGCTGACACCGTACACATTTGTGAATGACATCACGCACTAAACTTCTGGCCCCCAGCACCCAAAACTTTGTTCGCAGGGTAGCCAGCACTAATTGAGGCCCACCATGCAAAGTGTTTGCATGCTCACATTCCACCAATAGACGAGTAAGTTTATGCTTTTTGGGCATCAAAATAGGGTGCTTCCTATCCACGGACATCTCGGCATTCTGAATCTTCCACCAACACGTAAAATTCCATCACCATCAATAAAGGGAGTCAAACATAACAAACTGCTCTTACGGGGAAGGGGCTGTTCATTCTGTAGACACTTAAGCTCTGTAGAAAAAACACTTTGTTGCACTACCTTGACCAGGCACAAAAGACTTTCTTCTAATTCTGTCGCGGTCAATGAACCACGAAGCTTCTGGTTGGGGTTTCTGCAATTGTAAATAAACCTCCGACACCAGCTCACCACTCTTTTCAACTTTGACAGGGAGGAGTAGCGGTTCGCAAGGTCATTTTCGGTGTTTACACACATGACTGTGACACATTTTCTTCTTTCTTCCTCAACTACACTTGAGGCAGCCGGAGTACAAAATGACGCTGGCAACACTGCTTCGCGCATCCACGAAGGACCCTCCCACCACAGAGGGTGACCTAAGAGCTCCTGGGGCATGACCCCCCGCGTAGCACAGTCCGCTGGATTGTCCTTACTCTCGACATGTCCCCACTGGGGGGCGGGCAGAATATTTTGTATTTTCGCTACTCTGTTAGCAACGAAGGTTCGCCATTTGTCCGGTGACTGAGCTAACCACGATAACACGACCATAGAATCCGTAAAGGCTCTAGCTTCTTTCACATCAAGATTAATTGCATTAGCAATTGTTTTTAGTAGCTTAGCCAACAATAACGCCGCACACAGCTCCAAGCGGGGGAGAGACACAGCTTTGATGGGCGCAACATTAGTCTTAGCCGCAATGAGGCTTACGACCACACCCCCGTCTGCACATTCTGATCGTAGGTAGGCCACTGCACAATAAGCTCGTTCGCTAGCATCACAATGACCTATCAGCTGACAGCTGACAGCGTCAGATGGCATGATGCATCGCGCTACCTTCACCTCACGTAACAAAAATAATGAGTCACAGTAGGCTTGCCACACTCCACTGGTTTCAAGAGAAAGGGGTTCATCCCAGCCTAAATTTTCCTTCCATAAGGATTGCAATAGTATCTTAGCCTTGATTGTCACTGGGGAAAGAAGACCAAGAGGATCGAAGATTTTGGCCACTTCCGATAGTACCTTCCGTTTTGTCCACACAGCGGCAGGAGGAGGGATGGATACACTGAAACCAAATTCGTCACTTACAGGTGACCACTGCACCCCGAGAGTCTTAAAGTTGCTTTCTTCACTGAAATTGAAGGGCACTTCCATTTCGCGCAAGTGGGGGGGAACGGCCTCAAGCACTTCTGGTTCACTAGATAACCATTTTCGAAGCTCAAAACCGCATTCCCGTAACAGTTGAATTAGCTGCTGCTGCAACTCAATTGCGTCCCTCACACTGCTCGCACCTCCGAGGTAGTCGTCCATGAAAAAATCCCGTTTCACGGCTTCGGCTGCTAGCGGGTATCTCTCCCCTTCATCTTCGACCGCCTGGAGTAGGCATCTCGTGGCAAGGAAGCTAGCAGGAGCGGTACCATAAGTGACGGTGAGTAGGCGGTAGTCCTGTATAGTTTCACTTGGCGAGCTTCTCCAAACAATCCTTTGATAGTCCACATCGTCCTTATGCACTCGTATGGCACGGTACATCTGTTTAATATCAGCACATAATGGCACACGGTGTTCGCGAAAGCGAACTAGAATAGGAAAAATGTCTTCCTGTAATTTCGGGCCCACCATGAGCCTTTGATTTAAGGACACCCCAGAAGTAGTTTCCGCACTTCCATCGAAAACCACTCGTACTTTCGTGGTAGAGCTGGTAGGTTTTAAGACCGCGTGATGCGGCAGATAGCAGCCTTTTTCGGGGGGCACATTTTTCTCACTTGCGGGGATAAGCTCCATATGTCCCAGTTCAAGATATTCGTCCATGAACTCACGATACTGCCGCTGTAACACAGGTTGTTTCGCTAATTTGCGTTCCGTGTTCAATAATCTCTTAATCGCGATCTCGCGTGATTCTCCTAGTTCTGTTGCGCTACCCCTGAAAGGTAGTCTAACCACATAACGTCCCTGTGAGTCACGGTGGTGGGTTTTCAGAAAATGTTGTTCACAATCTTTTTCTTCTTTGGATAAGTGCGTTTGCTGAGGAAGCTCTTCTAGTTCCCAGAACCTTTGAAGGGCAGAATCTATTTCACATGATACACGGCATGATGTCACTGTCACGTTGCTGGCTTTAGAGCCCACACTTCCGGATAACACCCATCCCAGTGTCGTTTCAAGAGCAATAGGTGAGCCTGGAAGCCCGACCCGCTTTCCCCCGAGCATGAGAGACGGAAACACGTCAGCACCGAGAAGAATGTCAATGGGCCCCACCTCATTAAAAGTGGGGTCCGCCAACCTTAAACCTGTCAAATGTGGCCAAAACGTTGCTTCGGGACATGGCTGTTTTGGTAGATTTGAGGTCACCTTGGGCACTACAACAGCCTTGGTTTCGAATGTTTCACAACTTCCGCCTAGAGGTTGAAATTTCAAATTCACCATAGCACTAGCAGTTCCTACCCCTGCTCCCGTTATACCGGAAATCATCACACTGGATCTGATTTTTCGAAGACCAAGTTTCTGCACGCAATTTTCGGTGACAAAACTGCACTCTGATGCGGAATCGAGCATACACCGGAATGGATATGGCACACCATCCTTCCCTAATATTTTCACGATAGCAGTACACAGTAGGACATGGGGAACACTGACTTCGGAAGTCACATGAGAGGCAACACTGGTTTCCTGAGATTGTACTGGGTTCGACGTCGACTCACTTCTATTGAAATGTAATAATGTATGATGTTTCTTATCACACTTTCGACATTTGCTGGATGAGCATTTGTCCTTCCAACATGCTTTGCGCATGCAATTAAAGCATAGTTTTCTCTCCTTCACGAACGCGACACGATCTTCTACTGTTCGTTTGGTAAATTCGGCACATTTGTAAAGAGGGTGGTCAGAACTACACATTTCACATTGAGTTTGAGTTCGTTGAGCGGTACTGACATAAGACGACGCTGATTTCTTTTCGCGGCCTTTCATTGGGTCACTAGTGGCGGGTGGTTGTCTCGGCTTGTCATTGGCTGCAACAGCAAGAGCGCGGGCTCTGTTGTTCAAAAATGCCGCGAGTTGCTCAAAAGATGGCTGCTCACTTGAGTTCAAAGAAAGCTCCCATTGTCTACGTGTCTCGTTGTCTAATTTGTCCGCTGTATGGTACACTAAGAGCGCATCCCAATGTTCGATTGGTTGTTCCAACACCTTAAGAGAACGCGTACACTCCATGGTGGTGTCTATCAATTTTCTTAACGCGGCTGCTGATTCCTGTTTAATGGAAGGTTGTGTAACTAACCGTTTCAAAATCGAGTTTACTATTTCTCGCTTATTATGATAGCGCGCGTTTAACATGACCCATGCTTCCTTATAATTACTATCCGTTATCTGCATAGCTTGTAAAAGCTGTGCCGGCTCCCCTTGCAACGATGTTTTTAAATACTGCATTTTTTGAGCACCTGTCAGTTTCTCGTTATTATGCACAGAGGCCACGAATAAGTCATGGAACGAAAGCCACTCGAAGAGATTTCCTGAGAACACTGGAAGCTGGAGTTTGGGTAACCTAATGTCACTCACTTGTTGCACTTCAGACACAGGGTTTGGGGGAGGGGGTTGTGATACTTGTAATCCAATTAATGACACCCGCAGTTTCACTATCCTGTTGTCCATCTCCGCAATGTCCACTTCTTCCCTTGTGTATTCTTCATCTGTTGCCACCGAAGCACAATCTTCCAACAACGCTGAGCATTCTCGTTCAAGATCCATTACTTTTTCTTTGTGAACAAGAATGGCGTTCACTTCACTTGTCGTCAAAAGCTCAACGGCTTTTTCAGCTCTTGTGATTTTGGACTTTAGGGTCCGTTTCTTCACAGCAAATGTCTCCATCTTAGCACACGAAACACTTTAAACCGAAATAGAATGTTCACACTGTTCGTTTAAAACTGCTCACAACGGTTACGAATCCGGCCCGAAAAGAGGACCATCTATTATGTTTATCCAAACAACGGTTTGTTGTTTTAACATATATTTAATAGTAACACATAATAAGGATTACACAAATTAATGGACTGTATTTAGTACACCGAAGATTGATAATTATTCCAATTGAAAAGGAATGTAATTTGGTCCTCCAAGCACGATCGCGGTAGCGCGTTACACACACAAAGCTCTCACTCCCACACACTGACAAAAGATGCTTGGACGCGGCCTAACTGTAAATTTTGAACAATGGGAGGAAAGGAACCAGTATGCGAAACTTCGGGGTAGAGAAAAAGTTACCCCAAGAGCCATCTGTACACAAAAATTGGCACTACATACAGACTGTCAAAAATTGAATATAAGGCTGTTAGAAAAATTAATAATGATTAATTGGCAGAGAACAGAATGGCCCAAACACTGATTGTTATGAAATAACCCAATACTATTGCCGAGGAGCTCATATTAGTAAGGAAGAAAGCATATTATGGGAATTTCAGTGCAGATAACTAAGTACGACGACTGGTGAATGAATATTTTTCATCTTGAATATATTGTGATAATGGTTAATTCTTATTTGATAATGTCACTTTTTAAAAATAAAATTCTCTTTCGTGTAACTCACTAGTCTACAACTTAAATCTTACACAGTGTGTATTGAAGAGGGAGATTACAACGTACGATGGACTTTCCTTTCTATCCGGTGAACAAAACTTTTTTTTTTTTTTTTTTTTTTTTTTTTTTTTGTAAAGTTCAGTCCGGGCAAAGGTTTTCATCATCCGCCGCCACGATGTATTCGAATCCTTGTAAACTCATTCACAGAACTTACATTGATATCTCAGTATCTCCAATAGATAATAATAATAATAATAATAATAATAACACTTTATTGAGGGCGAGGTTGAAACAAGGCTGCTTTACCATCCTATGAATAATGAAAAATATATGTAGTAACAGAATACGAGCAAAAAACATTATAAAAGGTTGTAATAAGGATGGAGACCGAAAAAATATTGAGTTGAAGAAAAGAAGGCTAAACAATTAAATTTATTGATCATAAGTTCCGTTTTGAACCTTTTGATTCTGCATCAGTAAATGTTGCACTGCATTTTTGAATTTTACAAAGTTAGAAATAGAGACAAGTTTCTCACCAAGTGTATTCCAAGCTCTTGGCGCTGATACTGAAAAGGATGCACGACGTATATTTGTTTTATAATGCGGAAATTTTGAACTACAGTGAAACCTCTACTAACGGACACCTCTGTAAAGCGGACACCTCTCATAACGGACATATTTTGTAATCTCCAAACATTGTAATATGAAAAAAACATGTTGACAAACCTCTCTAAAGCGGACACTCTCTAGTACGGACACGGACAGTCTTTTCTGTCTCTTATAGGTATTATTTACCTCCATATTACGGACACTTTCTCTAGAAACAAGTTGAAAAGTACAGAAAAAATACATTTTCAGAAATGCATACATGTATCACCAAGGAAGCATTGTAATAACATTTTTCCTCGTCAACTGGCTGTTCAGAAACTCAGATGAATCATCTTTGTTTAACAACATCCTCATATCCTTTGCTTGCATTCCACTCCCACCCAACCTGTTTTAGAATCAAAAGTGATTGACAGTTGCCTGCCATTTGGGATAACACGTCATTCTACTATTCCGCTGGAATCAAGCAGAAGACATGTTTGGTATTTTTTGTCCGCGTATTCGCATATTGTCTTAGTGCCTCTATTTGTAGACGGAAATCTTTCTAAGTCATTCTGCATCGAATAAGCAATAAGGTGTAAGTTGTTGTGAGCTTTCGAAATGCCACGAGAAGCGCTAATGTTAAAATCGAATTGATTGAATTTTCGAAGAATACTGAGGTGTGCGAAGGATAGCTGAAATTGTTTGTACCGGTAAAATACAAGCACATGAGATAATATAAAATCAAATTTGAACAAAGTTGGTGTGCAAGTGAATGTTTTTGTAGAGTGCGGAATGAAAAAAATTCCTGTGTTAGGGTCGATGCTAAAAGCTAAGAATTTTGAGGTAGCAACAGAAATGAATGTTTCGGATTTCAAGGTCTCGAAGGAGTGGTTAGAGAAGTTTCGGATTAGACACAAAATTTCTTTCAAAGCGATTTGTGGAGAATCCGCAGATGTCGACATGCCCACAGTCATAGAACGGTTTGATAAATTACCTTCAATAGTTTGTAATTACATATCACCTTATTTACTAATTTACGTAAGAAAATATCGAAACCTCTCTAAGACGGACACCTCTCTATAGCGGACAATTTTTGATTCCCCACGGCTGTCCGCTTTAGAGAGGTTTCACTGTAGTTGAATTTCGTAAGCAAGTTTCATTGGTAATTCGGGACTGTAAAGAGTATCGCGATAATAAAAAAAGTGTCCAAATTAGTGTTTGAACGAGCCGTAATTTACAAGTAGCTGTGAAATCTTCGCGAAATCTGTACAGATTGCGTAATCTCGTATTCCAAATGCCTTTCTGCAATTTGACTGAATATGGTCATCCCAGTTGAAAAAAGTGAAATGAAATCTTTGAGTTTTACGTCCCACGGTTATGCCGGCTAGGCTAAAGGAGACGTGATGATGAGAAATGAATGAAATGGTGGAATGAAGAAAGTGGGAGGAAACAGGAGAACCCAGAGAAAACCCACGCACACGGTGTTTGTCCAGCACAAATCTCACTTGGCGGGAGCTGGGATCGAACCCGGGATCCCGAGCACCAGAAGTAAACGTTCTACCACTGAGCCATCGCGGCCCCCTCATCCTAGTTGTGATATTCATTAAATATTAGTCCTAAATTTGCGATAACGGATACAAGTGGAATTAGGGAGTCATTTACCGCCAGTTTTATATTGCTGTACACAACTGACTTTAACGTTGATCGCGACCCAATTGGCATATACACGGATTTTCCAGGATTTATTTTAAGACCGCTTGAAGTACACCAAAGGCTGATTGCCGCAAGATCACTATTCATCAATGATATATCTCTTTCAAGAGTTTGAAGACTTGTAGGCAGGTAGAGTTGGGTATCATCTGCATAAAAGTGAGGTGTACAGAACTGAATAACTTTCGGTAGATCAGCAATATATAAGGCAAATAACAATGGTCCCAATATAGAACCTTGTTGGACACCAGCATTTAGAAACATCTTTTGTGATAGAAGGGAACTATTACTAGGAAGTACAAGACGCTGACTTCTATCATGTAAGTATGATCTGAACCACTTTCTCGCGATGTGTGAAAAGCAATAGTATTTTAGCTTAGCTAGCAGTAAAGGATGATATACCGTATCAAAAGCCTTGCTTAGATCAAGAAGAGTAAGTAGAACGACCCGCTGCTGATCAGTTTCACACAGGATATCATCAGGAATCTTAATCAATGCAATGACTGTACCCTGCATGAAATCCGGACTATGATTTAGGAAGTAGTTGATTTGAGTCTAAATAATGTAACATTTGTTGATGAACATTTTTTTTCATAACTTTAGATAAAACCGGAAGAAGACTAATTGGCCTAAAGTCATTGAAACCAGAAGTAACTGATGTTTTAGGTAAGGGAGTATCCCTAACCTCTTTCCAAATCTGAGGATATACACCAGTTGATAGGGAATAATTTATAATATGGGTTAAGGGTGATAATATATAAGTCAACGCGGACTTAATCATTTTAATATTAATTCCATCAGCTCCCACGCTGTTAGAACAGATTTTGGCTATCGCATTTCTAACGTCATTGTTAGTAATTTTATAAAAATCAAAATGTTCTTGTATATCGTTGAACGAATTCGTTTCGAAATTTTTAAGTTTTTGAGTTAGCAGGTTGTTAGGTATTTTAATTGCATCAGCCACGCTGCAGAAATGTTTATTTAGTGCAGTGAGAACATCAACACTGTTAAGAAATGATGAAGTGAATGCATTTTCTTGTTTACTTGAAATGCCCCGATGCTTCAGTTCATTTAGTGTTCAATTTTTGCGCGTTAAACAAAAGAAAAATATGCTTTCCGCTCTTGTCTAAGAACTAATGTCGTGAAGTTTCGTATCTCGTTATAATATTACCAGTGTTCGGAATTGCCAGTACGTTTATATTTACGGAGGGCATTGTCTCTGAGAAGCATTAACAGTTTTGTGTTTGAACTCACCCAAGGAGTTCTCTTTCTTGACAGTTTTATAGTCTTAATCGGTGCGTGTATGTTGTATAGATCTTTTTCCGCTCCTCAGTATACTTCATTTTCAACGCTGTACTTCCTATAACGCTTCCTATACAACGGCCCGCTCCTCTTAGCACCATCCTTGTTCCCTCCGTTTCCCATCTTGGTTTATCCAACACCACTTTCCTCCTTCTTACCTCCATTTTCTCCTCCGTAACAGACTTCATATCTTTTCTGTTTCATGATGCTTATTTCTAATTTGGAAACGCACTACTGCTTCTCTGTAATTGTAGTCAGGGTGTCCACCGTTAATCTATCTTGTTCTCCCATCCCCGTAGCGTAGCTAGAATTTTTTTTCAGAGAGGCAATGAAGGGCCCAAGAAAATTTTGAAGGGGTCATCTCCAATGAATGAAAACTTTCATTCATTAATATATATTTAATCTTTTCAAACATGAGAATGACCTTTCACATGTAGCACAAGAAACTGGTATAGTCACAGGGATGATACTTAGCTTGTAGGTTTCTAGGAACGCATTTTTGTAGACGCAAAGATCAACGAAATTAATCAAGGAATTAACTTTGGTTTTCTCTCGTCTTCATACAACATAATTGTGTTTGGGAGGATTTTGAGTTCACATTTGAATGTTTCCAGATCACTTCTGTACTGCTGGACCATAGGCTCCACAATGTTGTAATTTAGAAAGTTTTCACTTTTTGGATGTAGAGTGGTGATTGATCTAATGATTTTGCTACATGATTTCAAAGCGGTTTTCCATTTCAGTGATTGCCTTATGAATAGTAGGCAGAAAAATGTCAGTGTATTACCTTTAAAAATTTCGTTTTTTGCCTCCAGTGAATTAAGAAATTCATCCAAAATAAATTTGTGATATTTCGATCCAAATATCTAGTTCGTTTCCATGAGGAATCTCTATAGTCTACCTGTTTCCAGCTTTGGAATTTCAAGACCGTTTCTTTGCATATCTCTAAACATTCTTGATAAATTTGTTCGAATGTTGTTCGTTGGGAGTCATATTCTCCAGACCTCATCTTCGGCAATGTTTTAACTAGTGAATCTACAACAATCAAACTTTCCGACATGTCTGCATCTGCTTGATATAAGGTGAAGCTCAAAGTTATAGCAAGCATCTCAAATTTTACCAGCCCAAAAATATTTCCTCTTGTACAGATCACACTAATTTGCCGGATGGAATCAATGTTTCTTTCAGAAAAATTGTTCCGAGGGCACACTTAGTATTCGGAGGGGCACAAATTATTTCACACCATGCTTTCCTATTTATTATTATATTATATACATATTATTTTGGTCTCCTCCGGGGGGCACTCTCAGAACTCCAGGGGGCAGTGCCTCCCTAAAACATGTCTGGAAGAAACACTGGATGGAATGATGGAAGTAAATAAATATCACAAGTTCCAGATTTGGTTTAATACCGCATAATAATATAAATAGTTGTTTGGTAGCTAAAGTGTAATAATAATAATAATAATAATAATAATAATAATAATAATAATAATAATAATAATAATAATAATAATAATAATAATAATAATAATAATAATAATAATAAAACTAAAAGGTGACGGACAAGGACAAATGTTCTTAAGACAAATGACGCGCAGAAACAATATCTGAACTCCAACAGGACACTGATTTACCGTCCCAGCCCACTTTAAATTTTAAGATTTGCTTTTGAAGCTTAAGTTTCACTTTAAAGTAAATTGCCAATAATTTTCATGTATTCTTAAAAATTCGGAAAAGTGTCCCGATTTCATGCTCTAAAAATATGGTAGCCTGATCAGTGACGAAACTAGACATTTGGTGCCAGAGCAAATTTTGCAATTAGCTCCCACTTCATCTACATCTACACCAATAAACACTGATTACTTTGCTGGCGCCCGGGGCAATTGCCCCGCTTGCAGCCCTTTGTTTTAGTCTGACCGCAGTTCTATTATTTTTGGTTACTTTTACCCAGGGTGCGAATTACCGGGAGGGATGAGGGGGATTTTCCCCTCAATCACAGTTTGTTTCCCCCCCCAAAGTAATCAACTGAAGTATCCCCACCGGGGATGCTCGCTTTCCCCTCAAACCATGCTTATTACAATGCCAATTTTCATTAATTTTTGTCATTTCTTATAAGTTTAATCTGTTAGGTGCATTTCGAAATGAGCGATGTAAACCATTCAGTTTTGGTCATTTCTAATTTCCCCATTATTTTCGTCGTTGCTTAGTTGAATTATATTATCATGACTACAGTTGTTACTTGCAACCGTATCCTCGTATCGTTCAGTTCGTCATTGTTCGTGAATCTGAATGTACTAATTGAGCATAATAAAATCACATGTGGATTATAAATGTCCTTAGTGGTTGGCCAAGATGAACTAAACAAATAGCTTCTTCCACCATACTTTGCGAAGGTCGGACGTATCATATTCATCCCGTACTTTTGTATCGGTTATAATCTTGTTTTAATTTTTGTTGTATTTCATTTTAGTTTGTAAGTTTGCAAAATATTCATAATATTCAATAAATACAACAAGCAGACTTAATAGAAGTTAAGCGAACTATTATTGCCTGGGCAGCACTGCCTTTCACAGTTTACAGAAATGAACTTTGGAAAGTGTACTCAAAATCTGAGTTATATATTCTCTCTTGGCTAATGTTAACGTACATGCTGGGAATGCGTCCGTAGTGAGGAGACAAGTTTGTGAAGGTAAGCGCATAATTGAAGATTTGTGTCTGCATTTACTGATACGACTTATTCTTCATGTCATTGTCCGTGTCTGTATAAACACTTCAAGTGGAGCGGGCTTTTAAAGTTAACCCTTCAGTTTTCCATCTTCCTTTTCGCTGTACAGTTTGCTGTCCATGCCAATAATGCTGTCTGGAGAACTTCAATGTAATGTTTATATTTCGTTTGATAACGTAGCACATAATGAATCAACTTAGATGTAACCTAACAGTAAAGTAATTGTAAGTGTTGACTTCCTGAGCTCCGTCACGGAATCGATATTTGAAAAAAAAAAAAAAAAAAATCCTGGAGAGTGCAGCTTTAGCGAGGAGTAGAAGCGCAAGTTCGAAATTTGAATTTAGAGTTTTAAATATTAGATCTTCGATTTGACTTTGATGTCAGAAATTGTAACCAGCAACAATCCATTTCTCGTATGATAGGCTATATATTTTTTAATACGTATATTTTTTTAAAGTCCGGTTTAACTGATAATTTAAGTGTTTTCATAATACTAAAATATAGGGTGAGGCATAAGTCGGTTAACACTCCTGTGCACACGAACGGCTTGGCATTCACACTCGGTTCATGGTATATGCTGTTCGGGTGGGTAATGGACCATATTGCACAAGACGGTTGCCATGGCGGCCATCTTGGATCCAACTTTGGGTTTTTAAATGTGAAGGGGTATGTGGGGTATCATTTGACTCGAGCTCAATCTCAGGAAAATAGTGGTGCAGTCCATTTTCACCTACCGCTATTGGTTAATAAGTTGTTGCGTTACAAAGGGTGAACATTTTTCACTACAGCATGTTTTCTCTGTTCTAGGTTATGTAAGATATCTCTAACAATCCCAGAACGAATCGAGATCGTGGAGAAGAATGGTGGACGATGTACCAGGGCGATAGCGGCTGAGTTTAATCCATCCCACCCAGAGAGAGAGAGAGAACAGAACATCTCACACGTTGTGTTCAAGTTGTTGAAGAAGTTCCAAAAGACGGGCTCGGTGCAGGACAACGAATTATCTGGACGCCCACGGACCGCTACTGCCGATGACAAGGTGACAGAAGTGTTGGCTGCTGTTGTGAAAAGCCCAAAACGCAGTTCTGGTCTTGTGGCATCCATAATTGGAATCAGTCAGCTATCAATGGTACGGGTGCTGCATGTGAAAAGTGGCACAAATACAAGCTGCAATTCCAGCAGCGGTTAACAGAGGATGATCCAGACAGGAGAGTGGAGTTTGATGAATGGGCCACAGAAAGGTGTGAGGAACACCCCATGTTTTCACAACGTGTTCTTTTCAATAATAAGCCATTATTTTTCGTCCACGGAGAGGTCAATAAACAAAATCACATATACTGGAGTAACACAAACCCAGGTTGGCACCAAGGCAGTAAAGAGGTGGGTTGGGAAAACTTGATATTTTGGTATCTAATCTGGGGGACGCGCATTATTGGAACGTACTTCATCCTGACTGGTGAGAAATTTCGTGATCTGCTCAAGTATGATGTGTTCCCTGCTCTTTTGAATGAGGACGGTGATTTTTCATCCTTTTTCCAGCAAGACGGGGCTCCACCTCATTATGCGTTCTGTTCACGCCAATGGCTCGATAGACTATTTCCGGGACATTGGGAAGGGCGATGTGGACCGATAAAGTGGCTACCACAATCCCCAGGTCTTCCGCCGCTCGACTTCTTCCTCTGGAGGCATCTGAAGAATCTGTTTTATCAAGAACCCATCTGTGATATCCACAATCTGCTGCAACAAATTCTGCAATGTTGTGAAACCGTTGACCCTGTTGTGAGTCCATGCGGATTGGTAGAGGCGCCGTGCAGTGTGTCTTCCTCAAGAAGGACAGCACATAGCTGCCTGAAATCGAACACGTATCAAATGATACCCCACATGCCCTCCTCCGCATTTAAAAATACAAAGTTGGATCCAAGATGGCGGCTTCCAAGATGGTCGCCATGGCAACCATGTCGTGCAATATGGTCCATTAGCCACCCGAACAACATATACCATGAACCAAGGTGAACATCAAGCCGTTCGTGTGTTACAGGGGTATTAACCGACTTAGGCTTTAGTGTGTATGTTTTCTTCAGCGAGGCTGTATGTAATAATTGCAAAGTGGAAGATTTCAATATGAGCGGAAAAATTAACATATGTTTGTGACTATGGCTATCACTCTGCCGAATTATTAAGTAAACAAACCTTAGAGAGCTACGAGCACAAAGGTGAGTGCACATTTAGAAAGGTTACGTGTGGTGTGTGCATGTCAAAAAATATGCGTACATAGTTATGGTCGGTAGATTTATTGAATTAATAAATCCCTTATTTATTACCGATGCCATATCATATATATGTGTGGGGGTAAGGCATTATTGTCTTATTTTGAATTATTGTACCTTCAGACTCTACGTCCTGTTGGCCTAATTTTATCCCCCCCCCCCAATATAAATTATCTAATTCGCACATTGCTTGAGCTCTAAAAATGAGTAATGAATTTGCCTTTACTTCATTAAAATAATAAAGTGAACACTCTTTGAAGCAAAAAGAGGAAATGAGTGTTTCTTTTCCTAATATCAAACAGTGTTAGGACTGACATTTCAATCGGGACTCCTTACAGCTAAAGAAGTATACGTGGCCCTTTTTCTTTCGTTTGTTTACCATCACTAGTTTTTAGAATTTGACGTGAATTCAAATACACAAACACTTCACACCCACACCGAATAACCAAAGATCAGCTTTAGAACATCAACTTAAGATTCGGCAGATGGTGTGATCGATCCCTCGTGGGTAAATATTTCGACTGAGGAGTTTACCAAGATTCTTCCTCGGTGTCACTAGGGAAATTTTTATGGCCCCATTGACTCATTTCTATCCTCTGAGTCTCGGACATTTCAAAGTTTTAAAATAAATTCAAATGTAGTTGAAATAATTTAACGCTATTCTCCTGTAGTCGATGCTAAATTAATATTGCTAGTTTTGACATTAGGTTTGAAGGAGGGGCATTAATTAGTATATCCTGTTGAAAAATCATGTCACCACTGATTTACTGTTCTGCATAATTAATACAATGTAATTTTCTCAGAAATGCTTGATCTTTAATTTTCTCAGAAATGCATATTTTGGCGAAGAACAAATATAAATCTGCGATAAAATTGGGTATTCACTGACTGAAATTACTAATGGAATATCTGAGGACCAGCCCCAACAAACTCCTGATATCTCTCTAGTTACTAAACATCAGACAACGAGATGATATAACCTGGTCGCGCGAGTAACAACTATTTTTACACAAAATAGCATTACTGCCGCGATCAAGTTGTATCATCTCGGTATCTTACCTGATGGTTAGTAATCAGGAGATTGTAGCACTGGCTCTGTGATAAACTTCGGAATTTCTCTAGTAGTAGTGTTTTTTTTTTGGGGGGGGGGGATTAAGCTAGTTAAAACAGTTTAAAAGAAAATATTTGGTCTAGGAATTAATTCGTGCGGTTGGTACGCACACATTGAAGCTGTAGTACAAACACAAAATACATAAATACCTTAAGAAAAATATTGTCCATCGCTAGCCACCACTTTCGCCCATCTGTCAGGCAATGTACGGATTCCGTGGCGAAAGAAGTCCTCATCCTTGGAAGCGATCCAGTCAGAGACCCATGTTTCGATATCTTCTGAAGAAGTAAACCGCTGTCCAATCAAATCGTTGTTCATGCAATCGAACAAGTAGTAGTCCGAAGGAGCAACATCTGGTGAATACGGCGGGTGGGGTAAAACTTCCCATCCGACATTTTCTAAATAGGTTTTGACCGGTTTTGCGACATGTGGGCGAGCGTTATCATGTTGAACAATAAGTTTATCATGTCTGTTCTCCCATTCTGGTCGTGTTCTGGCCAGAGCTTGCTTCAAACGCATTAACCCTCGAGAAGTCGCACTGAAAAAGTAACGCGAGTAGTCGCGCGCGGTCAAAAGGACCGCACGAACATAAAGTGTTGCAAATATCGTTTTAAACATTTTTCTTGTATTAGAAACGTAATTTTGTACATTTTCTAATTGAGAGGGAATAACATTTTTATTATTATAATAAGTTTTACAGTAATAAATATTAGATAAACCTACAATTAGACATGTCCTTTGTTATTTCTCATTTGAAATAAAATGTTTTTTCGTTACATATTTCTTTAGGTAGATAGCTACGCACTGGTTTTATTGAAAATTCTAAATCTGATGACGATCTTTTGTTTTTGTCAACTATGGTTCGTCTAAAATTAGAAATGCAATAGTAAATTATAGGGATGGCCAGACGGATCCGGATCTCGGATATCCGGATCCTATAATATCCGGATCCGGATCCTATAAGATCCGAATCTCGGATCCGGATCCGAAATTTCGGATCTTGGATCCGGATCCGGATATCCGGTTCCTGTATCCGGATCCGAAGTTTCGGATCTTGGATCCGGATCCGGATATCCGGTTCCTGGATCCGGATCCGAAATTTCGGATCTTGGATCCGGATCCGAAGTTTCGGATCTTGGATCCGGATCCGGAATTTCGGATCTTGGATCCGGATCCGGAATTTTGGATCTTGAATCCGGATCCGAAGTTTCGAATATTGGATCCGGATATTCGGTTACTCTATCCACATCCGAGATTTCGAAGTTCAGATTCGGACTCCTGATTTGAATATTTTAGGCCTTAGATTGAGACCCAGAACTAAAATATCCATATGTATAAAATTGACTAGGTGAATTTTACCTAACTCAGTGGGAAGACAATTCAATTTAAATGACAAAAGATTACATGAAAATCTCATTTTCACATTTTTCGGGGTTAGACCACTGTTGCGCACACCCCATCATTTAGTCTTTAGTATATCTTTAAACGTACTACAAGTATGCCACTTTCATCTCAAGTCAGTAATTGTATAGATCTGCCTTTTGTTATATATTAATCGAGTTAGGATTAAAGCTCGATTGTTTGTGAGACCTATGATAATATTTTCAGAATGAGTTATAACGTTGAAAAACTGCATAGTAATGCTGCATATTTTCTTTGTGCCACATTGGAATTTAATGTAGTCTATCTTATAAAGTTGGCTCTTATGATTAATTCAATGATCTGAACTCCTGCAGCATTACGCTAAAATCATGGATGTCTTTGAATTTTCGTCATTATTTCTATTTTTTATTACGAGCAAAATAAATATCATAAGCGGCATTTTACATAATACATATAGACGCAGTTCAGTCAGTTGATTGCTTAAAGTTTATAGCAAAGCTATTACATTTCTAAGACACTGGCGGCCTTAGGACAAAATCCATGGCTTTCCCATAAAATCTTAAATCTCTCTATATAAAAAGGGCAAAGTCCTGAGTGAGTGAGTGACAGATCACCGTACAGGCCAAATCGCTTAAGCTACAAACGTGAAATTTGGACAGTTTATAGGCTTTGTGACGTAGGATACTACTAAGGAAGGACTTTGGGAAATTCGACGAGGAAGGGGGGAAATGGGGTGGAAAATAATGATGATTCTTGACGTTAGATACTTCAAATTTGGTATTTGGGTTTCTCATTGAAAATAATTTGATACTTGTTAAAGTGCTTTTTGATATTTAAATTAGAAGGGGCAGGGAAGATGTAGAAAGTAAAAGAACGGGTGGTAATTGCAATTATTGCAATTAGTATAATAATATGCCTATATCTTGGAAACTTAAAGGGTTAGAAACATGGAATTTGGTATTTGGACTTCTCACTTAAAATAATTAGATACGTATTTCAACGTTTTTTTGATATGTGGCCCAGAAGGGAAGAAAAAGGGCGAGAAGAAAATTAAGTGGGGATTAGAATTATTGTATTAATATGTTCAATCATTTAAGGTTAGAGACTTGAAATTTGGTATTTGCATTTCTCATTGAAAATAATTTGACATGTGTTTCAGTGTTTTTTGACGTTTTAGTAAAAAGGAAAAGAGAAGAGATGGAAAGGAAAGAGGGTGGGGATTGTAATTATTATAATAACATGTCGATATCTGGGAACCTCTGAAGGTTAGGAGCATAGAATTTGGTATTTGGACTTTACATTTATAATTAGGTATGTACTTAAGCGTTTTTTTATGTATGTCTTAGAGGGGAAGAAAAGGGGCGGGGAGAAAAGACTTTTATATCTCGGAATCCTGGAATGTTAGAGAAATGAAACTTGTTATTTGAACAAAAATTCGTTATGAAATGAAATCTTTGAGTTTTACGTCCCACGTTTATGCCGGTTAGGCTAAAGGAGACGGTGATTATGAGAAATAAATGAAATGAAGAAAGTGGGAGGAAACGGGAAAACCCCGAGAAAACCCACGAGCACGATGTTTGTCCACCACAAAGTCCACACGGCGCGAGCTGGGATCGAATCAGGGACCTCAAGCACCGGAGGTGAATGCTCTACCACTGAGCCCCCCTTAAAAATTCGTTATGTTTGCAGGCGTATGATGTGCAAGGCCGTAGACCGAGCAAATGTGTGGGCTGGGGGAAAAGCCCCCATGTACTCGCACTGAAATTCGGTATGTCTCGGGATACCGGAATGTTATTACATACAATTTGATATTTGAACTGAGATTCGGTATGGTTGTAGGTTTACGAGGTACGAGGTCATAGGCCGATCAAATGAGATATCAGAGGGTCTAAGGGCAAATCCCCAGACATTTCTTTTTAAATTGATTATGGTTAGAGGCTTTAGTGGTGCGAGGCCCTAGTAACGGGGGTCTAGTGGCGAAGCCCCCAACTAGCCGAGGTCTATTAAGTACATAAATGTATTTGCGTAATGACTGGAAATTGCATATGCCTGTGGACAAAATTGCATAAGTAGCCACGAGAAATGACAATCCTTTAAGATAAAAATTTTAAAAAGCTACCAAAATGTACTCTTGAATGAGTTGTATATTATGTTTGCGCAGGGGCTAATCCAGAACGGATTCCTGGAGGGGGCGGATGGATTCTTAGGGGGCGGTTGGGGATGCTAGCAGTGAAAAATTACTTAGATGATCTGAAATTGCCACAAATTACTACTAAAGTACACTGTTAATGGTGGCGCTGGGTAGAGGCGAACGACTTTTCGCCCTCCCCCTGCATCCGCCTATGTGTTTACATGAATGATATAGCTCCTTATACAACCTATGCAGAGTTAATAGTAGTGGATTACTAATTACAAAGATACGTGTTACTGCTCGAGGCTCCATATGGTATTTTGTATACACATACAGTACATTAATACATTGATTTTGATACATTAATTGCCATTTAGAACTTCATCTCTACTACAATTCTTAATTCTAACTGGAGTGGTACGGTCACAGAGAAACGTATTTTTAAAGAAAGAAAAAATCTCATCAAGAGCAAGAAAAGGAAGTTGCTCCTTAATTTGATTTGATCTATATTTTATGGGCTGTTCTATTAGCAATGGCCTAGCCCATCACGACTAGGAAATGGCCTCATTCAGTGACCACAATAACTCAGAAAGAATTAGAAAAGTAAGCAGCCTGAGTCTAATGAAGAAGCTTGGGCTTGAGACTAAGGTTTCATCCCAGCATTTGATTAGTGTTACAGAAAACAAAGGACAAATTTCCATCAGGACGACCGCTTTAAAAAAGATTTACTACCTTTTCGGTCAAGTATTTCTACTAGAATCGAATCTGACAATGAGATTGCTCTCACCTAAGTCGACAGTTTTACTCAATCAAATTTGGAGTAATTGTGACATATTAAGGCACGAAAACCAAATATCAACAGAATGAAGAGAACGCAAGGCTGTCACACGATCAGATACCAAAAGTGTCTTAAAATCTTATTTTAAGCATAGGAATGAAAATCACTTTGCCAATAATTTCGAAAATTTTGCTGATTCGGAACACCCGAATTTTCTGACACGGAGTTTCGAATCCGGATCCAAGATCCGGTTTTTCGGGTCCGGATCCAAGATCCGAAATTTCGGATCCGGATCCAAGATCTGTTTTTTCGGATCCGGATCCAAGGTTTCGAAATTTCGGATCCGGATCCAAGATCCGTTTTTTCGGATCCGGATCCGAGATCCGGATTTTCGGATCCGGATCCAAGATCCGAAATTTCGGATCCGGATCCAAGATCCGTTTTTTCGGATCCGGATCCAAGATCCGAAATTTCGGATCCGGATCCAAGATCCGTTTTTTCGGATCCGGATCCGAGATCCGGATTTTCGGATCCGGATCCAAGATCCGAAATCTCGGATCCGGATATTCGGATACCGGATATCCGGACCCAAGTGGATCCGGATATCCGGATCCAAAAATATCCGGATCTGGCCATCCCTAGTAAATTAGTTGAAGATGTACTCTATAAACATAACACTAAAACAAAGCTTCACAGCGCATTTAGCATTGAATTAGAGCTCACTCGTAGCTAAGCGGTTAGAATACACGTCTTTGGCGTGGGACTGCCGGATTCGATTCCCGATGGGACTTCATGTGGTTCAAATCCTTCGTTAAGCAGTAGGTCCACGTCTTACATAGCCTTGATGCTGAAAAGAGCACTAAATTGAAATCAAATAAGATTTAGATTGAATTATTTTACGGTCGTGTTATTTTGAAACTTCACCTATACAGCACTACATTCAATTATTTTAGGTTATCTTCAAATTTACACTGTTCTACACTTCGTCGTCGCTTATTTCGTCCTCTCCTGCTCTGACTACATTCGGGGAATCGCTGGTCATTTCTGGGTTTAAGATCTTCAGATTCGCTCGCAGACTCCTGACTTAACTTTTCGTGTTCATATATATATATATATATATATATATATATATATATATATATATATATATATATATATATATATATATTTGTTATGATCTTCCTCAGACAAAGCTTCCACGAGATCATCTCGGCTGATTTATCCAAATAGTCCATTCCTAACATTTCCTTCCGTGTTTTAAGCTGTTCATTTCTAATTTTCCCTTCTGTCATACTTGGTATCAGTTTGTTCACTCTCTCGACCTCTCTTCCGTCCATTAAAATAATATTTATGTTTATAAAGCTTAAAACATCTCCAAACCAAAGTCACGTGCAGAGCAAAACACTGAGAAAAAAATATTACACGGTTAGTCGCGCGCGGTGGAAAGCACCGCAGAATCACTGAACAATCACTAGTAATTAAACTAAACAACGGATAACGGAGTGATTGAGCAGGAATATTCGGGAAGGTGAGGGGGAAGATTAGCTAGACGGAGAAGTCTGTCGGACAAACAGAATGGACACACGATCGAAAATAATTTCTCTGCGGTGCTTTTGACCGCGGCGCGACTACTCGAGGGTTAATTGTCGTCGATAACGTTCTCCATTCATAGTTTCACCCGGTTGCAGCAGCTCATAGTACACCACACCTTTCATATTCCACCATACGCACAGCATAACCTTTGCACAGTGAATATCTCGTTTTGGTTGTGATGGACCTGGTTCACCTGGTTTCACCCAGGCCTTTTTTCGTTTAGGGTTCTCGTAATGGATCCACTTCTCATCACCCGTAATAATTCGATGCAGAAACCCCTTTCTGCTCTGTCGTTGAAGCAGCAATTCGCAAATGGTTTTTCGTCTTTCAACGTCTCTGTCTTTCAATTCATGTGGAACCCAATGTAACATCTTTTGAATCATTCCCATGGCTTTCAAGCGTTTGGAGACTGTTGTTTGATCAACGTCTAATGCTGCTGCAAGTTGTTCCTGCGTTTGACACGAATCCTGCTCGAGCAATGCTGTCAATTCTTCGTCTTGAAATTTTTTTGGCTGTCCAGCTCGCTCTTGGTCTGTCAAGCCGAAATCACCACTTCTAAACCGTGCAAACCACTTCTGACACGTTCGCTCAGCTAGAGCATGGTCACCATACACTTCCACCAAAATACGATGACTTTCAGTCGCACTTTTCTGCATGTTAAAGTAATGCAGCAGGACACCCCGCAGAAACACTTTATCAGGCACAAATTGCGCCATGTTCACTTAACTACAAACTGGTGTTGTTGACGCTTTAATCCACTGCCCTATACTACGAACGATACGCGATGACAGGGGTTTGCAACACATGTGTGGATACACGGAACTGTGGGACGCTCCGTTCGTTGCGCCATCTCTTGTCCACCCGCACGAATTAATTCCTAGCCCAAATACTTCTGAACCATTTATTTTTAAAGAGTCACTGATTTTTAGTACATTTCCCAGGTTTTAGTTAGTAGTATAGATCCACCAAGCATTGACTCCATTTTCGTTGGCATTCGCTAGTATCGCTTGTTAACATAGTAGCAGAAGGTTTCTATAGAGTTGCCAACGACCAAGGGCGTTTGGAAACTAGACGTACTAGGGACAAGATCAGATGGCAGTCGAGAGGGAGACCTAGTATCAGTAGCAAATAGTAGGTGTTGGTAGTATTCAGTATCTTAATTTTCTCAAACGATTGGGATACGAACAAGAGAGAGAATGACAAAAATAATAAAAACTTTTGCCCTCTTCTTTTACTGTATATTAAACAAGACGGATCGATATTAAGACTATTTAATAATAATAATAATAATAATAATAATAATAATAATAATAATAATAATAATAATAATAATAATAATAATAATAATAATAATACCAAATTGTTTAATGAATACTATGCATTTGTTCTATGTCACCATAATCAATGAAAGTAAATTACTTAGTGTACGAATTATAATAAATAGTGTAGGAAGACTTCTTTCGTCCAACACAAGTGTAATGTTTTACTGCAGTGCATGCTGTTTGTAAGTAAACATCTCATATTTTAGTATGACTTTCAGCATTGAAGCGAATGAGAATGCCGATTGATTTTGCTTTTTGTTTTCGGGTTCTATGTTGAAAACAAAGAAGATAACCAGATAAGGGACAGAAGGTAAAAGGAACATTCAGATGAGATCAATGCATGCACCTTACAGATTTCAGTGAATTAGATCTTGCTCTACCACAAATAAAAACGAGCCTGGAACTGTTTACTCGGAACGCAGACTATTGCAACATACAGTATTCCGTGCAGTATTCTGCAGTCAGTAACAGTTTTCGAGAGATATTTTGGTAGTAGTTTCACTTGTGGCCACTATCAACACACCGCTTGTTGACCTACAGTAGTGTCACTCTGTTGGGGGGATAGGGGGGACCAAGAATTTGTGCAAGGTAGCCAGCCCAAAAATTTAGGAGGGGCCCGGCTGAAGTTAGGGGGGCCCGATCCAACAATATTATAGTTCATCACCATATTATAGTTCATTTGCAAGCCTACCGTGAAAATTTTAGAGGGGGCCAGCAAAATTTTAGGGGGAGGACCCCCTAGATTCCCCTGGATACGGGCCTGGGCCTGGCCCCCAGGCCTTCCCTTGTCTCCGTCACTGTCCCGTCCTCTTTCCCTGGAACACAGCCTCCCTTTTCTTTCAATTCTGAATAAATATCTTGGTTTTAATCCTTTTAATGTGGATTCTCTAATTTTTTCCTTATCCTCACCTATTCTTAAAGTTTATTACCCACATTTACAACGCTCTACCTTATATTGATCTTAAAATCATGATGTCGTTGCTTCATCTTTGTCTTACTAATTATAAATCCTGTTATAGACGAACAAATATTCCATCATATATTGTATCAAATATTTCATCAAAGTGGAATTTGTATGTGTACGATATCAAGTTATATATAATTTTGGCGTCGAAGAAGAAGAAGGAGAAAATTTTCTAGAAGAAGAAGACGAAGAAACATTTGTAGACTTCTGTTGTGGGTTGTTTTGACGGAAGTTTATGCTTTTTAAAATCAGAAAATGCATTCTAATATTACTGTTAAGTATCTTAAAAAAGAAATTTTATTGAATGTAGAAATACCGATTTCTGCAGAGCATTTGAAGAGAAATTTGTATCAGATAATGGTACGTATGGTAATATGTAAATATTTAATCCTAACAATTCATAGCAAGTAATTACTCAACTATAAAATGGATGCTGCGATTTTTTTCAGTATGTATAAAATGCATTATATTTTATTCAGTTGTCAAGGGCGCGTCTTAAAATCTTTATATATATACCTTCTGCATCTGAACGCCCTATCCGCCCCTCAAATTTAGAGAAATCGGCGCCCTTGCCAGTTGTCTCAATAATAATAATAATAATGTGGATGTGAGCATAAGGTCAAAAGTAATAGTGCTAAATGTACATGAAACCCATGTTTTGTATTAGGGCGTCCAGGTAAAATAGTATGAAGTAATTGTTGAAAAGTAATGATCCTTTCTTTAATTGGCTAAGGTTCCACTGATAGCCCACCTAATCGTTTTCAGTGCGTTATATTTCTAATTGCTTATTGTTATGTAGCTAAATATATCAGGTCGTTTGTTAGTTGATACTCTTGAGGCAGATTGTTAAGAAAGTAGGGCATATGACGGACAGATGGGGGACATTTATTAGCAAAAATTGTTACTTCCTGGTAAATTTTCAGTGATTTTTTAAAACTAAGGTTAATTTTCGTTAGGTTATTTAGGGTACGTCACGTTAGGTTAGGTCATGCCAGATTAGGTTAGGTTACGTTTGCTTCCTTATTTATGTCTTTCCTTACCTTCAGGATCCCGCCAGGGTTCACTCGAGGAGCCGGTTCTACCAAAAACAAAATTTATAAGTAAAATAGGGGGTTAAGTTTAGAGTTACCCCTCCGCTTTTTATAAAAATCAGGAAAATTTACAGGAGAAATGAGGTAAGAAATGATTATTTTGAAGTTTTTATTTGATGTTTAGGAATTTAAGTTCGGCATGAGAGTTATGTTTAATACGAGAAAAAATATGTGGAAGTTGGTACTATTTGCCGGATGCGGAAGCATTCGCGGAAGGTTTCAGCAGCATGGTAGTTGTAAAATATGGCGAATATGGCGAACAGGTGTAATGGATGCTCAAAAATAATGAAGAAAACCTTTTAAATTTTTGTAAAGCCAACGGAGTACTAAAGTTAAGTGAAATGTAATAATTTTTAATACTTTAAGCACTGTTTTTTGTGTGTTGCAAAGTCCAAGGGCACCTACAGACTGGAGGGGCAACTCTAAACTTAAGCCAAAATAGGATTTGAAACACTTTTCATAAACGAAGAAGAATGTGAATATAAGTAATTTCTGTCATTGAATATTGACAAGTTTCTGGAACACAGGTCCCCCTTCCCATTTAGCTGTAATAAAGACAGGGGCCGCAGTGGCTCAGTGGTATAGCGTTCACCTCTGGTGCTTGGGGTCCCGGGTTCGATCCCAGCCCCCGCCAAGTGAACTTTGTGGTGGACAAACACCGTGTGCGTCCACTTTCTTCATTCCACCATTTCATTCATTACTCATCATCACCGTCTCCTTTAGCCTAACCGGAATAACCGTGGTACGTAAAGCTCAAAGATTTCATTTGTTTGTAATAAAGACAGAAAACAACGTGTCCTGCGGGGCTCTAACCCGCCTTCACTCGCTCGGCAATACCATATGAATTTAATATTAAACTTTGATACAGAAAGGAACCAACCTAGCTAACTAACCTATATGGGGGGACTAGTGTTCTAGAACCATCCCTTGAATATTATATTGAAGTACATTTTGAATGGTAGTGAAAGTATTCAAAGTATAACTATTTACTGAAGCGGAAGGCGGAGGAATACAAGAATGCGAAGAAGGTGGAAACACAGTGCGTAAATGTTCTGGTAGTGTTGGATGTATTGCAAACATACGGTTTTGTTACAAAGAATTGTGTGATAAAGAGCGTCATATTATAAAGTTTGTGCAGCATCATGATATGTTGAAACGTAAAATCAATCGTGCGAAGTGTGGAAAAGAAGTAAACATTCAGAACAGACGAATTTCTCCTCGCAGTGGTCCATCCACTATCCTCGTTTATGCGTATGCCACTCGTCGCTGACGTGCCTGCTCCCTACGGACTCACCCCCTAGATCCACTCGGGCTCCCCTGTTGCGCTCCTCTCGTGATTCGGTTAGATAACAATCGTGCTTTTTAGTGGCTAGCATAAGTTGGTTGGTGTTTGTGTGTTATGCACTAGTTCCTCATCTAGTGTATGTTCTGCAAAAAGAAACCGGAAAATGCAGTGCGAAAATTTGGTAGAACCGTCTACTCGAGTAATGCCTCCCGCCATACCTCAGAACGGTCAAACTTCAATTTGTGTATTCCTACACCCTTGTGTATTTCTCCTGTATACTTTTTTTTTTTTTTTTAAAGCTAATTTTGGCCCCCATCTGTTCAACATAATCTGAAAGTAATTCGGTGACGTTTGTGTGTTACATTAAGTGGGAGAGAATAAGTTTAGAAATTAAAAAGAAATACGTAAAATTTACACGAAAGAATAGGCGAATTGGTTATTTTTATTTATTATTATTATTATTATTATTATTATTATTTTGTGAAATTCGTGCTAACAAAAGAAATGTAATGTGGTGTTTTCAAATAGTACAAGCTGTGTTGGTAGTATTCTGAGTGGATTCTTGCTGACATCAAACATTGTGGCACATTGAGAAAATTAATTCCCAGCATTCAAAAATGGCAGTTGCATGTGACTGATTTGACATTTCGATTGTGACTTTTATAACCCATGTTGGTAAAAGGAAAGAAAGAGGGGTAAACTTTACAATACACACTCCAGCTGCGCATCGATAAGTAGGGCCGCTTTGAAAAGATATAGTGTAGAAGTGTAGGTTAGAGTAGAGTAAGATAGGGATAAGTTGGGTAGAGGTAGGAACAGGTTAGCTTAAGGTTAGGGAAGTTTTGATCCATTTTCATAAAATTAATAGAATGTAATGTCTCGATTCTAAGTGAGTATACTAGCTGGAGCGGGCATTGTAAAGTTAACCCGAAAAGAGTTACTACGTTATGTGGAGCGGCACGAATTATTGAAATTGAGCAAAAAGTGTGACAAATGTAGAAAGGCATTAAAAATAAAGAAATGGTGGAATAGTTACATTTTCAAAGGTGAAAATCATGTTGATGGTATGAAATGTCCTTGGAAAAATCCAGCAGTGAAGCCACGTTTTTCGAAGACACAAAGTTGTCGATAGAGAAGGTACCTAATCTAGTGTTTTTTAGCGACATCCTCGTTTATGCGCTTACGCGCCCAATGGTCAACGCAACAGGGATCGACCATCATTCACTTGGGCACATCCCTATTTCATACACGCGCAGATAAATTGCTGCACATATCCTGTATGGTGGTTGGCATCTGTTAGGATAACGCTCGTGATAAAGTCATGTTGCTTCATGTCCATTGCCATCTACACGAACGTACATAAATAGCATGTCAGCTTGTTCGCTGATTGAATAACGCATTATGTTTTAGTCAAGCACTCTACCTGTCGTAACAACACCAGTGATGCTAGTTTGAGGGAAATTTCCCGTAGCGTAGGGAGATTTAGCAAAGATTTTTTTAAGGAGGGGGAAAAAGAGAGATTTTACGTATATGAGATAAAATGTAGGAAAATTTAGCGCTTTAGCAAATGATACTAAACATTGCGGTAGGATGACGAAAGACGGTGGAAATCTTTTCAGCCTCACACACAAAGTGACAAACTTTTTTTTTTCTTTTTTTTTTTCTTCATAAGCCTTCCGCGGCCTGGCTTGAGGATGTCATTACCAAATGTCTGTGAATGAACCAACGCTGCACGTGTTGCTATTGCTTTGGGCGGCATTACTACACTAGAAAGAAATATTTTCAAGCTCATAAATAAATCAAGGGTGCTCCGCCCTGTCGAAAGGTTCAAGCGACTAGGCTTTTTCCATTGGTCCAGGGAAGGGACGAATACTGAGAAAAGAGGGAAAAGACTTAAAACAGAGGATTTCTAGCTTGAAATATCAACAACTGATTGCCGAGTTGCCGAGATCATCAAAAGTTCTCCTTCGAGCGGTTTCAAATTACGTGTCAGGTAGTGCCAAACGATGCTTGCAATTACAGGAGTTACAAGAATGTTTCAACGTAGAAAAAAAGGAAATACTAAAATTAAGTTCCACAGGGTGGTTAACTCTTCATCAATGCGTTGTTCGTCTGCTCGAGAACTGGGACGTGCTTCTTCATTATTTCCAGATTGCTGTATTGAAGATCATCTTAAGAGTGCTGAGTTAATTTGGAAGAACTCAACAACCAGTACACAAAAGCTTATATGTTGTTTCTCAAATATGTTTTAGAATATTTTAACAAATTCAGTGCCCTATTTCAATCCCGAAGTGTACTGATTCATAAAATATCAGAGAATGCAGTCTTATTGTTAAAACAAATATGCCAAAATTTCCTTTTACCAACAGTTTTGAAAGATGCAAATGTCCTAACGTTTCTGAACGTATCAAATCCCCAGCACTTCCTTCCCTTGGATGAAGTATATGTTGGGCCGGAATGTGGAGATATTGTTTGCGAACTTCCTGTTGATGGTGTGAACGATTTTAAGAACAAGTATTTGCAGTTTTATATTGTGGTTGGTGAAGAACTTTTAAAACGTGTACCCTCTACAAATGATTTGTTCGAGGAAATGGCTTTCCTGGATTCCAACATTGCCCTTGTTGAAGGAAGAAGAAAACTTTCAGAGCTAAGAGAACTGGGAAAATTCTTCAGTGATATTGTTGATAGAAACCAAGTAACAATAGAGTGGAGAATTTTACCAGACTCTTTCACTAAAGAACAGAAAGCAGGTATGAGTAAAATGGAAATAAACGAAATGTGGCGTGAAATTTCAGAGACCAAGGATTTCACCGGGGAGATACAATTTCCCAATGTGGGAATATTGTCAAAAGTTGTACTTAGTTTGCCACATTCAGATGCGGAAGCAGAAAGAATATTTTAAATGGTGACAGATGTCAAAAATAAGAAGAGAAATCGGATAGGTGATACGTCTTTAAATGCTGTTTCAATAACAAGGTCATATTTTCAATCTAAGGGCATAGACTGCAGAAATTACAGAGTTCAGAAGTCACATTTGCGGTTGCGTGCAACAAATGTTTTGTATAACAAGTAATTCCGACAGAATTCTGTTGCAGAAAACAATAATAATGTAAGCAACGAGGTGAAAAAACGGAATTGTATAATACTTTTTTTTTTTTTTTTTTTTTTGCAACAATGCAATACGCTACGAACTTTAACTTAATTTTTTTAATAGTGTATATACGTATTTAAATTGTGCTATCGTAAAACTGTATTAACTTGTTTAGTACTTTTAAAATAGTTTAGTTGTATTGTACCTGTGTATCAATCGAAACGAACTTCCAGAGAAGAAATATCAAAACTCATGCTTTGGGCGTTAAACTACATACTCCACAATCGATCGATATTCCTATAATAGTTAGTGTGTAAAAGTAATCGTAAGTGTACATAAGGTGATCATAGGAGCAAATAATAATAATTGGAGGAAGCACTGGCGATTGGTGAAGTAGGATCATTTTGGTAAATAATATTTTTTATTGTAGTCTATTTCCTTCCTCGTTTTCAACTGTTTCAGCTTCCTTAGATTTAACTATTTGTTTTCAGTAACTTGTCATTAATGTTATATTTTTTAAATAGCTCCTCAATATTTTTTAAGGAAAACTATTCAAGGAAACTGAATCCCTTGGATTCGGAAGTCTTTGCTCCTTGCGAGAGGTCGTGAATTCAAATCCCGTAAGCAGAGGTGTCATTAGCCTATTACAAGGGAGTGGGTACACCCCTTATGCTCACTGCCAGTCTTTCATGGAAGGTAACATTGCAGTGATAACAGATGAAAAGCACAAATGTATGTTGTGGGAATATGAGCACAGTATAACAATCCATAGAACGCAATAATCCTCTCTTTAAACGATGATATATACTAAAAGTAGGGACATTTTATCATCATTGAGCAGCACTCGCAGCACAATGACTGAACTCCTGTGCTGTAACGTCTTGAACACAAGCGTCACTTGTGTGTGTGAACTGAATAACTACGTATTGAATAGCAATGCCACCCCCACCTGTAGACTTCTAAGACACTCATCTCTAAATGTATTGGTTTTCGATATCTACCACTTCAAATTTACTCTTCCGACGCTTTCGGCCCTCGCTAACTTTTCTGATGTTGCCCTTATGTTCTATGCTCATAGGACTTTTTTAAGTATCCTAATAATCTTCTGACGTTTGTTACACTAATTAAGGTACACTTTGTGTATATATATATATTCCAAAAAGAGACCGAGAAACTTCGAGAGGTGATTCTGCATGCAGTTTCAGTCTTAGTTTTACATGCAAGATCAAGACTATAATAGTCTTGGTCTTGTTTTGCTCGTCACTATTAATAGTAAGGGAGTCAGTCTTGGTCTTGCAGTTTTGGTCTTCTTTTGCTCAGATTAGTGGATACCAATTTTCGATACTCATTGTTGTTCATAAAGAAAATCAGAATTTTCCCCAAAATGAAAAGAAGCTAATAAAATTCGAAGAAACCACATGGACCCGGATGGGGTTTTTCAAGTCCTACTTAGGACTGTGTGTATTTTTAATCCATCGCTATCTGAAGAAGGGACATTTTTCTCCTAAATATATAGTAGATGATAGCACGAACAAAGTCTGGAAACCTGGAACATAAGGTGAATGTTGAAATTATAATTAAGTTTTCCTTAAATTTAAACTATTCGCTGAGCAAAACAATACGTTTATTGTATATATATATATATATATATATATATATATATATATATATATATATATATATATATATATATATATATTACAATAAAAATATATTGTTTTGCTCAGCGAGTAATTTGTCTACTAAAACAAAGCAAAGTTTCTACAATGGAAAATATGTTTTCCGTACGTTCTTTAACTGTTTATTTACATCCTTTAAAGATGTTACATAACAACAGACAGAAATTTTCGTTTCGTCTTTTAAGATATTAGAAGCCATTAGATCTTATGATGTCGATGATCGTTATATTATTTTGTATATTAATATATCAAACATTTTCTTCTTCTACGCAATGAACATATTTTCAGATTTATTTCTGTATTAGCCTACCTTCTTTGTACATGCCCGTCATTTAGAGAATTACTCTTGGCGATATAAAAAATGATGAATAGAAGCACTAATTTCGTTGTGTCTGTACGCCGTAAAAAATTTTCTACATAAACAACCAGTCTCTTTTTCCACTATGAATCCTTGCACTAAAAGTGCAAATTGTCTTTATAAAGTGATTTGACCTTAATATAAGGAACTTTCCTGGTGAACAAGGCTAAGAACACAACTTAAGTGCCCGAAAGCGTCCAAAAAGAATCGTAGAGACGGAGTCAACGAAATTGGAGTTTCTTCCACTCATCATTTTTAATAATTTGTTTAAAAATGCATCAATTTCAGTTTTTAAGTAAATAACTCTATTATAGTTTTCTAAAGGAATTCGGTATTACAATTTACGGAATACTTTTTTTGTTTTGTTTACTTCGTATATTATATTAGAAACTATACCTACTAATATAGACTACATAGTAATATGATAATGATTGACTGCAAAAATATTTGCCTTGTAACTAGTATTACATAATACACAAAACATTTCGTTGGTTACAAATATCGACTCGAGAGATGACCGTTGCCTCTTCTGGTGTACTATATTTTCAGGGTCCATTCAGTTTTCTTATGTTAGTTAATGGGAAAATTTGCATGGCATTAGCAAGTATTTTATTATTATTATTATTTAGATCATCATTTTTCTTGTAGCGTTTAATTTCACTTACCTTGCAACAATTGTTTCTTTGCTAATTGTAGGGTGAAATCGCAGTTGATTCGTATTTCCTGAGAAACGGGAAACTGATAGGAAGTGAAGATGTCATTTCAGGCGGTGAACTTCATCTTGTGCCACGTCTTGTTGGAGGAAAAGGAGGTAATTACAAAGCTTTTATATATATATATATTGATATGATAAATTGAAATCCTTGACGTAGAACATTAGTTTCGTTACAGATGAGAGTGAGTTAAAGTTGATGTGAGGCACATCATTCAGTTTCCTTTATTGCTGTGTTTACTGGACTGGAGTTTGTTAGAATTAAATTATTATTTTCTAATAACTTACAAGGCATAGGCTGCCACTGTTGATTGTAGTTTTCATTTGAGCGCTCACGCTCAAAATAAAATTGATTTACTATTTCAAACAATATTCTAACACTCTCAGGAATTTTAACAATCATTTTACTTACATGTAATTGTGATTCCTGTAAATACTTTATGCTTCCTGGCTTTCGGCTCTGTTCTAGAGCCTTGTTCGCAGAGGTTAGAAACAGGAGAAAAATAAAAACATCAAGAAAAATAAGAAACGAACTCACCAGGGTAGAATAGTGGGAAGAACTCCTTGTCTTAACTGCTGGTTACATAATCGATATCTTTGTATTTTTCACAGTGTTATTGTTCTTCCTACTGCTATAATCCTCTGTGAACAAGGTTGTAGGGGAGAATCTAGGAAGTGCAAAGCATTTTTCAGAAATCATAATTATAAGTAAAATGATTTATTATTGTTAAGAGCTAAAAACTAACGCAGAAACAGTCAGATAAAGCTTATTCATCACTCCATCATTTAGCTATGTATTTCCAGTTGTCCGAATTAAACCATTTTCCCTCGCTACTGTAAAGAAATTGGATTGTAAAGTACATTTGCGTTAGAGTTCTTAATTTTATTTATATTTCCTATATAATGCTTCTTTTAGTCTAACAATAACGATGAATAACAGATAGCAGTATGAGAAACTATAACGGCAACAGCAGTTATGGGACGAGAAATTACTGTAACTGGCGGGAAACAGTGAATTCTTGTACGATTCTGTGCATAAGACAAGATATGTTTGTGTGGTCTGTTGAAAGAAACGCTGGGCAAAATCATCATATTCTTGACTGTGTCTTCAACAAAAGTTTGGAAATAATACGAATATATTTCAAAAGTTATTGCACGCTACGAAACCTAGATTTTTTTTTTTAAATAAATAGTTTCTAATCTGATGAAAAAAGAAAGAAAGAAGAAGAAGAAGACAGGTCACTAAATTCTAACTTATAGAACTAAATTAAGCAGTGAAGCGAACAAACGTGCTGCTATTTGCGCATTACAGCTCTCAAATTCACATCTTATGATAGATCTGAATACTATGCTGACTTTTCGGGAGACGTCTGTGAGCCACAACCTTAAAGGAAATGCCAAATTGCAATGAAAATGAAAATGTGAAATGACTGTAAATTGAAAAATCGTGGGTTGTATTTGATACAATATATGGAAATTGTATAATATGAATACTATTTGGAAGAATTATGATGTTCTGTCGTAGATTTTAACCAAACTTCATTTTAGCGGAACCACTGTCATAATACAAGATGTGTTTAAAAAGTAATGAGACTAATTTCCTTTTAATGATGGATTTTATTATTTTTACAAATTAAGTTTATATCTTTCAAAACAATCACCTTGGGCAGCTACACAGCGATGGAGACGTTGTTTCCATTCTTCATAACAGTACTGGAAGGCTTCTGCTGGAATTCTTTTCAGCTTGTCGGTTACGCTCCTCTGGATATTATCCAAAATACCAGAATGGTGTCCTTTCATGTTTTTCGAGCAAAGGGAATAAAACGAAGTCACAGGGACTGAGATTCGGCGAGTAGAGAGGCTGAGGAACGACAGGAATGTCTTTTTTTCCCGCCAGAAATTTATTAATGGAGATAACTTAGTCGTGAGGATTTTTTTGGAATCATCACACATTTCTCATGTCTAAATCCTGTGTTAAAATTTGACGGGGGTAAACACGTTCAAATTTAACTTACTGCTGATCGTTTTTACCGGCAATCGACGATCTGACCTCACAAGAGACTTCACTCTTTCCACATTTGTCACCCGTTTTTGAAGCTGAGGGTTTTATCGTACGAAACTCGTCATCCATTTGTTCTTGCCTTCCGATAAGGATTTGTGTAATCTGAACACTTTGTGCCGTAGATAGAGAATGTTCTCCATAAACCCTTTATAACTCGTTATAAGTCACAGTAGCAAATTCGGTAAGCTTTGTTACAATGCTTTGATACACAAACTTTGATACAATGTTGCTCACGTTTTTGCCTTTCGATTTTCGTAACGCACCTCACAAACTCAACTTCACTTCAAACGCTTTCAACAATCGAGTAACAACTGGAATAAGTTCAAACATGTACTGAGTCAACGGCAAAGATTAACTTAACTTCCGTGTGAAGGTGGAGGCAGCAGCATTATCGATTCGTCGACAGTGGTCCAGTCTTACTGCCTGTGCAACACATCTCGTATTTACGTAAGAGAAAGAAGCTCTGAAATTATCATAATCTTTTATTTTTTATTCTATTTATGAATTGTGTTAAGAGATAAACTGTACATATTGTTAATTTTTTAGGTTTTGGGTCTATGCTACGAGCCATTGGTGCACAAATTGAGAAAACAACAAACAGAGAAGCTTGCAGGGATCTGAGTGGTCGAAGACTACGGGATATCAACGAGGAAAAAAGGTAATTAACTGTTTTATTGTGGAAATGCCTTTTTGGTATAAATTTGCTGTAATTAGTAAACTGCTAAATATGATTGCAGAAAAAGATTTCTGTAACAAAATATATAACACTTTAATAGAGAATATCAAACCAATCAGTTTAAATTTTCGTGTTTATGAAAGAGTAACGAACCATGTGCTGAAAATGTGTCGGAATAACCCATTAGCAATGGATATTTCCGTTGACGAACCTTTGGCGTATTATAGATACAGTTATGTTTGTTTCTACCTAGTGGTGCTTATTTCGCCAAAACTTCCTCAACTAAAGGTTTTTTTTTTTTTCTTTTTTTTTTTTTTAATTCCAGAAACAAAATAAAGCGAACGAAGTAAACAAATGATATAATTAAAAAAAAAAAAAAAGTGTTCGGCTTCCCATTAGCCCAGTGGACAGATTTTTCTGTGCGTTTCCATTGTTACTTTGTGACGCTTTATTATTATTTTAGTAGAAATACTGCTCTTTTGCAGAACTCAATGGCAGTTAGTTTTAACGTTTTTTAGTTCTAAATAAAAATCGTGTTGTGACTCTTCAGAGATTCTTATGGATTTTTATCATTACACTTTCACTGAAACGCGTATTCTAAGAAGGAAAGGGACCCAATTATTTTCCATGAAAGTATTCTCTTCGTGCAGAAAGCGGGCATTTCAGCTCGTATGTATACAAAAACAGAGTTCCCTCCCTGCTGTATGATTACCATACTGAGACCTGGTTAATTTTCAACATTGCTAGGGGAACTTTAACATCTCTTTCAGGAGTGAGGCTGTAGGAGACTTGGGTCAGACCTTATGTGGAATCCGAAGCGCATGAGCTCCTACGAGGAATTGAACCCGGGTCCAATATGGTATTCATACAGAAGGGCTACGGCTAGCGCTAGCTCGGGCTACGGTCTCGCACCTTGTAAACATACAAGCATGCCAAATTTCGTCATTATAGCCCTACCGGAAGTACCAACATTTTGGGATGCCACTGAAATAACATGAAAAAGATTTTTCAGTTTTCCATAAAACCCACCTAAAATTAATTTTTTTGTTACTTAGATAACGCTATCAGAAACCCTGGCCTCCCAGCTGTCCTATTTTCCTATTTTTTTCCTATATTTTGGAAATTTGTGTATATTTGTCCTATATTTTATCTTGTCCTTTATTTCCTGTATTTTTCAGTCATTGAATTATTAAAAATACAAGCCAAGGGCAGTTCCAGTGATGGTTTAAATTGCTATATATTAGCAATATGTTAAATGTCTTAGCATTTATTTTTTCTGAGGACTAGTCACTAATTCTCGCTATTTTTTTTTTTAATTTTACTTTTTCCTATTCTCCCATATAAACTCTTTTTTTTTTTTCTTTGTTTCCTATGTGCTTGTTCTTCCCCAGCGAAGCTTAACTGAGGAACCTTGCCATGCTCCAGTTTCTTATAACGCAAGCTGTAACAGCGTTTTCTTTCAGCAGTATTGGCTGGCCATTGAGATGTTGGTATTAAAATTCTCTTATGGTGTGATGACTAAATAATAAAAATAAATAGAAGTGGAAAGGGTGACTGTGAGAGGTGAAGGGAGGCCACTAAAATAGTCATAAATTACAGATAAATGAATTGGTTCGTTTGTACGTTTGTAGAATATTGTATAAGTATATATAAAAAAAAAAAAAAAGATGAAAACACAGTTCACTTTAAAAATAAGTTATTTTTCATGAGTAGAATATAGAAAAAATATAGCGATAGAGCCAGGGAAAAATTATAATTTTGTCAAGGAATTTGATTATGCTTGCTTGGCAGACACCCTGAATAAATTTTGAAATCAAAGTGGCGTGATTAACACCCAGCTAGAGGTGAGTGATAACTGTTCCAAAAGTTATTTCAAACGGATCAGTCGATTTCCGGACCCCGAAAACTTTGGATTCGATACTAACCTTGGCCATTTTGGACATTGTATTTTCACAATTTCTCACCCATCATGTCGATGACGTCTAAACTTGAACTTATACGGCATTTGGAGTGTCGCTATTCATCACAGCGACCCATAAACTATGGACTTGACACTAATATTGGACGTTTTCAAATAATTTTACGTCACACCATCCCACCCATAACCCACTAGGGGTGCTAGGGACGTCTTTTCCCTCAATTAAACTTGAGCTTAAATGAAATGAGAAATGTTACCTATCAGCTTTGCAATTTCAGAAACTATGAATTCGACTCTAATATCGGTAGTTTTCGATTATTTCTATCCATCCACTTTCCACCCTCTAAATGGTCGGTAGGGTGTGTTACCCCCGCATTATTTCTTTTTCCCTGCTGTAAGCCATATGTGTACCAAGTTTGCTTGAAATTGGTCCTGGCGTTCCAGAGTTAACGCTGAAATATACACACCTTCATTTATCCGTTCATATATATGACGTTGCCATTATCTGAAAAAAAAAAGTAAGTTATTGTAGTTCGATCTTAAGTTACTTTATGTTGAATATTGCCAGCCAAGAAAACGCTATATTTATGATTATTAAGGCCCCCATAAAGTAAACTTGCACCGAGGAATATGACGTCGCTTATAAAATACCATTTACGAAGGTATTAAGAGTATATCTTGTCCAAAATGCGGGATACATGTGATTACTTTGTATTGGCATACCTATTATTAATATGCACTGTAGAGGTATCTAGTTGCAGGCATGTTCTCGAAAATTTATTTCACGAGGCATTCAAAGATTTTTGGTGATCTAAAATCAGACTAAAGAAAAGTCGGGATTTTGGGGTGGTCCGAATCCCCAAAACCCACCTCCTGCGTACGTTCCTGTGTAATTGTACGAGTATATTATTTTTAAAGATACTAAGAGTCTATCTTGTCCAAGCGATGGGACATAGGTAATTACTTTGTATTGATATGCCTGTTCTTAATCTGCATCGCAGAAGTAGCTAGTTTCGTTTCGTGAATTGAAGTAATCACTTTTTATTCTAAAATGAAATTAATTAATAGCTTAAAAGCAGACTATGCGGAATAAACAACTATCTGTAGTTTGTATACTGTGCTCATGTTGCTTAGTTACTAAATTATGTTCTGCTTGATATGAAATAAATACTGGTGGATTTTATATGTGTAATTACAAAACTATTTTTCAATTTCATAGTGAGTGTTTATGGTAGTACACTTCAGGTGGGTAGGAATTAGTGTTACACACGGACAAAGTATTGCTGTTTTAAGATGCAACTTTTACAACAATAAACAAAAAACGCTGAAACATTATGTCATGCAAATATCGGCAGTTGTTTGATGTAAATAAATCCGGATTCCGGAAAATTTTGGCACAGGGGTTAAACAAAAAAATCTAAAACGTTTGCAAAAGTGTGAAAATCATACCTAGTATGGTATGGGGCCTTCTTTTGCGTCCCAAAAAGCTTGGATCCGACGTGGAATGGACGTATACAGCTCCTGAATCGTGATGTGTGGAATTTTGTACCATTGTTCCTCCAAAACATGCTCCAGTTCCTTAAGGAATGCTGGTGGAGAGTAACGAGACCGAACACGCCTTTCTAACACTGATCACAATGGCTCAATGATGTTCTGATCCGGTGATTGTAGGATCCAGGGGAAGTGTGATAGCTCCTGGTTTTGCTCCTCAAACCATGATTTCACTGTTTTTGCAGCGTGACGGGTGCCAAATCATTTTGGTAGATCCATCACCATCAGGGAACAAGATTTGGGCCATGGGTAGAACCTGCTCCCCCAAAATGGCCTCATACGCCTTATCATTCATCATTCCATGCAGGGCTATGATGGGACCTGCGGAAAACCACGACATCACTGCTCATACTGTAACAGAACCATTCCCATGCTTTACAGTTGGGAGCAGACAATCTGTATCATACGCCTGCGACGGTGTTCTCCATACGTAAACACTACCGGTTGTTGGAAACAAGGTGAAGATCGATTCATCGGACCACATTACGTGTTTCCACGGCTCATGAGTCCACACCTTATGGTCCTTGCACCACTGGATACGCCTCTTCGCTGTGACCAGGGGTTTGGCGATAGCGGCTCTGCCATAAATTTTCATTTTATGAAGTTCCCGTCGCACTGTTTTCGATCAAACCGAGTTCTGTAGGCCGGAATTGAGTTCAGACATAATTTTCATTGCAGTGGTCTTCTTTTTAGCTGCTACAATCCGTTTTAATGCCCTCCGGTTCCTATCCGACAGGAATGTCTTTCGACCACTGTTGTGTTTTGCAGACGTCGTTTTCTCATGAATTGTGTATGCCCTCGTGACATTGGGCACAGTGCCTTTCGATACCTCCACAATGTTCGCCAGTGTTGTCACTGAAGTTCCAACCAGACGGGCACCAACGATTATGCCTCTTTGGAAGTCTGTCAGGTCGCCCATTTTACCGCACCATTTTCACACCACGACACTCACAGGTGAATGGGTTACTGCTGACGGAAGAGGAAGGTCCACATGTCATATTGAAAAGAAAAAACGATCGGCAACCGCAACACGCGTTGTACAGTGGAGGGCTAAACTTACGTGTCCTCTATGAAGTGTTTTTAGATTTTTTTTGTCGATCCCCTGTATATATATCAGGGATGCAAATAACCACTCGCCCGGGGCGAGTAGTTCATCGGTGCGAGCGAGTTTTTAATATCACTATTAAAATATTGAAGGTATGTAAATGATTTCTGTTGTGGGATGTGGACTAGTAGCTTTTTACTTCGGCTAGTAAAATTTTATAGTTTATTTGCATTCCTGATATATATATATATATATATCACGCCATCGTATGTTTGTATTAGAACGATGGCAACGAGTAAAGAGGTACAGGATTTGTTGAACAAGTCTTTCGCTGAACTAACAGAGGAGGTATTAAGTACATTATGGTATAATTCAGGAAGGTTTCGGAATAGTTTGAAAAATCGAGAAAACTGTCTGAAGCTAATATTTTGTTTCTCAGTAATTATGTATTCGGTGAAGGGAATATTCAACTGGAAAATGTAGCCAAAAGAAAGGTAAGAAACAAGAAATTTATTCAAAGAAATCTACTTGAACTTATTAAAATTAGAAAGGTACTAACAAGCAGTGAGAGCTTGAATTTTGTAGCATCAGGCTCCAGGAGTAGAAGTTGGGTGCCGCGAACCGAAAGAGCAAAGCAAACATGGGTGGTGAAACTAAAGTCTAAAAATAGAAATACACAGAGGAATGCAATGAAACATAAAGTAGTTAAATAAGGAATTGAAGAGTGAAACTGGCAATCAAAGAAGAATTTCTGCTAAAGAAAATCTAAGAATTGAGAGAATGAGGTGGAGCAAATGGGTAAAATAGTCATTGAGTGGATCGTAGCTTTCAAAAATGGAAAGAGATTATTATGAATGTAAATGAAAATACATATAGACAGCGTAATTTCGATAGGTGGTCTGCCGTGTCGTGACAAAACGCTGTAACTTTGTCGGAGAAGTTTTGCGAAAATGAGCCTTAAAGTTTTCATTCGAAAATGTGATCTGTATCGTGTAGAACCAGTGTATCTTGACTTTGGAAACACGTGGTTACATGTAATGTTACGTAAATGCATGTTGTGTGATTAAATTTAATGAAAATTGATTGGTTGACCATTATTGCCTAGTTACACTGATTCTACACGATACAGATCACAGTTTCGAATGAAAACTTTAAGGCTCATTTTCGCAAAACTTCTTCGCCAAAGTTACAGCGTTTTGTCACGACACGGCAGTGGTAAGGTGCTTACGTTTGTTCGGGGCGAGTTTCAAAACGCAATATCTGAGATAATGAATAAATAAAAATAATAATAATAAAAAAAAAAAGTTGTGAAAATAGACAATATTCCGATTGAGTTTATTGTAAATAAGGGGGAAAGTGAAAAAAGAAAGATTCGGTTGTAATGAAATATTTGAGACGGGAGAGTGAGCAAGATCACAGTGGTATTTCTGTTTAAAAGATCGAACCGAGAAATATATTGCGACTACAGAATCATTACTTTTGTGTTGCATACAGCAAAAATTATGAAAGTAATCCATGATAGATTATGTGAACTTGTCTCTTGGTATATAATTCCTTTTTCATTCTCTTTCGTTGTGAAGGTTGAAAAAGTGGATTGCTCAACAAGCAGAAAGAGAACGAGAAGCAGCCGAGCGCAAAAGACAGAAGCTGGAACGTCTTGTAGCGGAACCAAAACATGACTTCCAAGATCCAGACTATGATGAAGCCAGATCGACACTTACAGAAAAGGTGTATGACGCTGTAGAGCAAGGTGAGTGTACGTTACGTTACAATGAACTTAAAACATGACGTGGTTAGAACATACTTACGAATGCAGTCTATGTCTGTGAATTGAATTTTACTTTTTGCATTTACTGTGATATAGGTAGCTTATAAAATTGAATTTAGAGTTATATTGTTAACGTGAAAACAGTAACTTTTAGTTTTGACCGAAAACAAACAAACAAACAAAAAAAATATACATTTTGAAATAAAGCATACAGTCATAAAAATGCATTGGTAAGATACATTTAAGAAAATCGATTACACATAAATTCGAAGAAATTCGCTCCACAGAATATGTCTGTAAAAGGCATGCTAATCGTCGTTTGAATCTCCAAGCATACCGGCTACCGGAGAGGACATGCTGATCACAGTAACCGTAGATGGCATGCTACTAGTAATTTGAAGGTCGTGGCATAATACAACGACTGTAATTGTATGCGTAGATCACAGTTTGTGTCTGCAATGCCAGGAGGACGCTAGCGAACTCCTATTGTACAGCTAAGTGACTTTAAGTGCTCCGTTTGGAGGGATGGTCATTTTGCAGATTTGCCGCTCTTCTGAGTCATGACGATGTCACTGGTCTGTCAGTGGTGTACACGTTGGAAGGAGTGGGTTTCCACAGTACCCCCACCTCGCACCAGGTAGCGGCTGTATTGAAGAATCAAGCTGTTCTCACTAACAGGGCAGCGAAAGTCTGAGCTCCCCTTATATAACCATGCAAACATTATATAATTGAATCGGTGAGTAGAAAAAGGAGAACATTCCAAAAATAAAGGATAACATTCCACGATAACAATTTCTCTATAACTAAATATCCAATCCGATTACGTTTTTGCAGTTTTGGGAAATGAAAGGTCTTAACATACGCTACAAATCTCCCATACAGATATTTTTACGTAAGCAATGGTATTTCTGGTAAACAGTTTTACTTTCCGTTTTTCAAAAGTAACGTGTTGGGGAATATTCTCCTTTTTCTACTCACCGATTCAATTAATTGTTGAAGGGACGTTTACGCTCTTGCATTTTTATCGCATGATTGATTACCAATCACTTTCACTCATTGCTGAGATCGTTTTCATTGGTGTTGGAAAGACTACAGTGACGAGGCAGATGAAAGGAGTTGTTTCTATCTTGAACACAGCAACGACGGTATATGTATCGGTAGACCTGCAAGCGAATGGGAAGATTCAGAGTGGATCTGCATTCGCCATATAGGATTCACACCTGGCATTGAGATATTGAAGGGGGGAAGGAAGCAGTAAGCTATAGATTCCACTCGCCTGTGGTCTTCATCTAGGGACGTTGCTAATGATCAATTCTGTCCTCCGATCTTATCTGCACATTTTACGGGATGATGTGAGTTCTACTGCCAGTTCAACCCGGCGTGTTTTACTCTGTACATGGTATATACTCTGGCCTACCTGGTCTCCGGATCGAAGCCCTGTTGAGCACATGTATGACATTGTGGAACTAAGCCATACTTAGGTAATTATTGTCGTCGAGCTAACCCAAGATCTACAGCGAGCGTGCGATATCACGCTTGAGATATAAATTCAGAAAGAAGTTGACTTGCTGCTTTACAAGCTGCATGTGTAGACACTTGGGATGGTTACACGTGTATTATTAAGGTGAGTACTATTTGTTTTTTGAACAGCCTGTATAGCATGTTGAGAATGCTCCACGGACGCCGTGTTGAGTTCACCATTACTCATAATTCGTACTGGGATTCTTAAATTCGTTTGCACCAATGTATTTTTATTTTTTATTTAATTTATTATTATTAGTAGCGAAAATGCCCGTTCCTCGCACGGAGAAAATAAGTTGTGAGAAATATTTGAATCCCGTTTCCCTTAGAGTATTTATTTCAATGAAAGTTTAATGATAAAAGTGCAGAAGATACTCTACTTTTGGCATAAATATTGAAACACCCTACCCCCACAAAATATGCCTTTAATAAAATCGATATAATTAAAAATTCCAGACAGAAGTGGGTATTATCTATTCTCCAAAAGTCATTTCAAACGGGTTCAGGCGTTTTCCCGGCCTCTAAAAATATGAATTTAGCACAGATGAGTCATTTTTGACATTTTATTTTCCACCTTCCACCCCCCTCTGCCAATGGGAATGAACTTGGACTTAAACTGCATTGGGAGCGTCACCAATCATTTCAGCAGTCCCGAAAACTATGGATTACACACTAATATCAGTCGTTTTGCATTATTTTTACATGTCACTCCTTCCAACTGCCTCTCCTTGTGTTGTCTTACTCCCACAGTATTTATTCCAGATTAAAAGTCTTATGTCGACCAAATTTGGATAAAATTGCTCCAGTCGTTTGAGAGTTAGACTGGAATATACATACATTATATATATATATATATATATATATATCAAGCCCTCGATGTAATCACCAGCATTGTGAGTCACGCGTTCCCGCCGATGTAGAAGCCGCTGAATGCAGTTGGCAGTGTCTAATCTCTGGATAGTGCGGATAGAGCGATCGGTCGCCCGGAGAACATCAACTGTACGGAAGCGTGTCCCACGAAGTGGTATCTTCATCTTCGGGAAAAGGTATCTTCATCTTCATCTTAGTAGCAGAGACTTAAATCTGGAGAATACGGGAGGTGATACAGCACTTCCCAGCCCCAACGATGCAACAAATCAGTGACCGCACCTGCTGAATGTGCCCTTGCATTGTCATGCAGAATGATGGATGGGATCGTTAGGAGGTGGCGTCGTTTTCGTCTTACAGTTGCTCACAGGTTGTTTTGCAAAAAATTGCAGTAGTGCTTTGCACTAAGGATATGTCCTTGGGGGCGGTATGGTTTATGATTACACCATCCCAGTCGTATGCAATGATGAGCATAGCTTTCACATTGGTTGGGATATTCCGAACTGTTGTTTTTCTCGGTGACTCAGGATGACGCCACTCGTTTGATTGCCGTTTCAGCTGTGGTTCATACGCTCTGATCCAGGTCTCATGAATAGCAGTGATCCAACGTAAGAAGGCTTACCTTCACGTTGATAACGATCCAAGTGTGTTCGAGCGGCATCATATCGCAGCCATTCGTGTTGTTCAGTCAGATCATGTGGAACCCACCTTGAGGCGATTTTACGCAATCCCAGGTTCTTCTTCAGAATTTGAGCACAGTCGATTGCGCTAGTCCTGTATCGTTGGCGAATTGGTGAATCGTGGCGTTCCGATCCGCTAGTACTAACGCGTTCACGTTCTGCACATCTTCACCTACAGGAGGATGCCCCGAGCGAGGCATGTCTGTGACATTGTGTCGTCCATCGACCCACCTTGCTACTGTACGGTATGGTAATGCATTTGCACCGCAGACATCTTGCAATACTTCGTAGCACTGTTTTGCATTCCTACCTCTAGCACATTCAATTTCCAATCGGCTCCTCTGATCTTGCTTCGTAAACATGACTGTATTTCGCGAGCACTCACACAGCGTGAGTAGACCATAAGTACTTACTCAGAACTGACTTCTAACTGCTGGCGCTGCGCGCGCATGGAGGGCAGGGCAGGCGAGTTCATGTACTCTGAGGGAGGGTCGGCATCTAACCTACCGCTGGTATGACTTATAATGGATTGCATTGTTCCCAAGTATATGTATAGCAGTGTTGTCATTACTAAAAATCCAACCCTTGTATATATATATATATATATATATAGCGAGAGAGAGAGAGATACGATCAACGCCTTCAGCGCTGCTCCTGTACATTCTCGTTCTAAACTTGGGGTTAAATATCATTGCGATTGGAACATAATAGCTTGCCGAACTCAAAATATGGATTCGACACTAATCTCGGTCATTTGAGACATTTTATTTTTCACCCCTTCTTACTCACCCCCCATCCTGATGGGTGCTAAACTTGGACTTTAAGCTAAAGGGAGTGTCCTCATTAATCTCAGTGACACCGAGAACGTATGGATTCGACAATAACGTGGATCGTTTACGATTATTTTTACATGTCAACCTCTTCCCATCAGCCTAAAGAGTGCTAATGGGGGTTAAATGTAGACTTAAATGATATAGGGTGTGTTACCAATCAATTTAGAGACCTCGAGAACTATGGATTCGATATTAATGTCGGTCGTTTTTTGATTGATTTTTTCATGTCATCATCCCCCCACCAGGTTGAATTTGCAATTCACCTCAGTGACCCCCAAAACAGTGAACTCTATATCGGTCGGTCATTTTCGATCATTTTATATATTTATACAAATATCAATGGTTTTCGATAATGTTATGTTACCCCGTTAACTCGCCCTAAGTGTGCAGTGGTCATACCCTATTGGAGGCTAAATTTGAACTTAAAGGTTATCGGAACTGTCACAAGTCAACTTAGGGACCCAAAAACTTCGGATTCGATATTAATATGTGTAATTTTTAATCATTTGTATATGTCGCCATCCCCCTTCAGGAGTGCTAGTGGGGAATTAATTTGGATTTAAACGGCATCGGAAGTGTCACTGTTTATTCGGTGACCCCGAAAACTACGGATTCGACTAATATTGGCCGTTTTCGATCATTTTTATGTGTCAGCCCCTCCCATTCCCCTTTAGATGTGCTAGGGGAGTCTTACTCCGACAGCACTCTTTTCTAAACTAAGTAATATGTATACCAAGTTTCGATAAAATTGCTCCGGAGGCATTCTAGAGTTAATGCTGGAATATCCATTTTTATGTATATAAAGATTATTATTATGGTTCTGTGTAGCTGGTCTGCAGTGAGGTATGCATGGAGTTACATAGTCATAATGTAGAAAATTCACATGAGTGTTAATTCAAAATATGGATTAGTTTTCTAAATTGTTTATGTTTTGTAAGATCATTGAATGGTCATGGAGTTTAAAATTTAAGGAGTTGAAATGATATAATAGATAGAAAATTCTTAGTTCATAATTGATTTGAAAAACAGTTGAATTAAGAAATTAGTTGAAACCTGGTTACAAAGATATCATAAAAAAGAATTGATATAAAAGTAATAACAGTTATTAATCATATAGAATATATACCGGTTGTATCGGAAGTTTGGGACCATAGGCCAATTTCGTTATGACTAAAAATACGAAAAAATGGGAAAAGGAGAAAGGTAGTTGGATATAGGTGGTTTTCGGTTTAAAATGAGGGAATTTTTCCAATCGTACCAGGCGTTTGGTCTCCACATTCGCAGTGCACCCTATGCAAAATAAAAATAGCAACATTTGCAGTTCAGTGGGCTGTTTGAACGGAACGTAAGGGCTCACAAAAATAACACAAGGAACGTGCACATTGTTATATAAGAGAACCTAGAATACCTTAAACCCGTTTGCCAACAGTGTTGCATTGTTGGTATGATGCGGATCCAAGGGAACAACATGTAAAGTGGCATTATTGCTTTTTGATTTGACGTAGGCCGCCTTCCCAGTGTTGAGTCCAAACGCCATTCCATTTTAGATTGAGTTTTCAACAACTTTCCTCCCTTTTTACTTATTTTGTATCTCTAGATATAACGGAGTTTACTTATGGTCTAGACTTTTGATACACATTGTGTAACAAGAAAAAACAGGAAGCAAGATAAAATTATTATAAAATAAAATAAATGTATGTGAAAAGGAATATATTAAAAATATATATAATTCAGAAGATTTGGTATATGTATACTGCCTTCTGCAAAAACTTAAAGCTGCAAACGGTGTTCAACTGAATAAATATAAAATAATCAACAAACTATTATTATACAAACATTGACGCAATTTTACTTTGATGTAAGTTGGTGCAATGTTCCAGCCTCAAGATTAAATATGGTGTAAAACCAAACCAAAGTGATTAACGAGAATTTTCTTGTCCATACTCTAGGTTGCTTTAGTGATAATTCTCTATAAGTCGTCTATTGACGTAGGTGTATTTTGGCAAGCACACCTTTAGTGTAGTAGATTCTTTGGAAGAACTGGTTATTTATGTATTTATTTTTTAAAATGAAGTACATTTTTTGATACTACCACTGAGCAAAATGTATATGTTGCGAAATACTTTTGGTAATGCATTTCTGTTTGAATGCTTATGAGATATATTCCCAGTATTAATTGTGAGTAATACTACATTATCATGTATTGTGGTATGTTGTAAAGCATATATCACGTTGTTGCGTGGAATATTTTACTAGTTATTGATACTTTTGCGAAAAGCGGTCTTCTTACTGCAGCGTCTTATAGTTTGCAGTGTAAAATGTAAATCAATTTGCTTTAGTTGTATAAATTGATTCGTTTGTTGTAACTACTTTTCTAGGATTTAAAGCCTCAACATCAGGTGCGACAGTAGCAGAGAAACGGAAAGAAACCAATCCAGATGGTCCACCAAAGAAGAAAAAGAAAGGTTGTTTGTGGTAAGTGCATGTCAATTAATGGATAACTCTTGTACTAGAAAGAAAATACAGCTGAAAAGGTGCTTACCTTGCTTTTCTCTATCCTATTACGTATTCACTCAAAAAATGATTAATCATTGAATTTCTGCTGATTATATGTCGGTATTGTCCGTGTGTAGGTAAGAAAAATGGATAAATACGAGAGTGGGCTGATAAGTTCTCGACCCGACCCAGAAGGACTTGAGCTGCAGGCATGAAAGTGTGAGGCTATTCAACATAGTCCCCTCGAAGGTCAACACACTTGGCACTTCAATGCTGCAACTTCTCCAACCCCTCCCCCCCCAAAAAAAACCTCAAGGTCTGCAAAAAACTGTTCCGCAGCTGTTATCACCTCTTCATCACTGTGAAATTTCTGTCCTTTCAGTGCTGTTTTGAGTTTTGGAAACACAATAATCAGTGGCAAGATCTGGCGAGTAAGGTGGGTGGTCAATGCACTGAAACCCTAGGTCCCTCAGAAAATCCATTGTTTTGCCAGCCTTGTGGACGGGAGCATTGTCCTGCAAGAACAAGACACCTCGTGTCAACTTTCACCGGCGCTTTACTTTAATAGCGTCCTTTACCTTAGCCAGCAGACTGCAGTAATACTCTGCAGTTATGGTTTGGCCCTTTGGAAGGTGGTCTGAGAGCAAAACACCATCCTTATCCCAGAATATTGAGGCAAGCACCTTCCACGCGGACTTTTGTGCTTCGAATTTTTTGGGCCTTGGAGATCCTGAGTGGCGCCACTCGCATGACTGCTGTTTGGTTTCCGGATCAAAGTAATGCAACCACGTTTCATCCTGGGTAACAAGCCGATTCAAAAAATCGTCCTTGGAGTTCGCAAAATGCCGTAAAATCACCTGCGATGATCTCACACGTTCGCGTTTTTGATCCGCGTTCAAACATTTCGGAATCCATTTCGCAGAAAGCTTGCGCATGTCCAACTGATCATGGATTATTGACCCAACACGTTCTTTGGATATGTGCACTTTGTCAGCTATCTCCTGAAGCGAAATCCGTCTGTTGCTCAAAATCCGGTCATGAAATCTGGTCCACTTTTTCCGGAGTTGGCACTGACACTGGCCTGCCACACCTGTCACCATCTTCTGTTGAAAATTCACCACGCTTGAAGTTCGCACACCATTTTTTCACAGTGGAGTATGAAGGGCACTGTCCACCCAATGTATCTAGCATGCAACCATGGATTTCCTTGGGCGACTTCTGTTGCAGAAAGAACAACTTCATTACACCTCGCAACTCCTCTTTGGTGAATTTGACATCTGGCTCCGCCATGGTTCATTCAATTACCTGTAAAATAAAAACCGTTCATGGTAGAATCGTGAAATTGGTACTTAAACATATAAAAGATCAACATTTCACATGACATCAGTTACATCAGGGTAGTACATTCGGAAGAGGATCGGGTCGAGAACTTATCAGCCGACCCTCGGACTATTATAAACAGACACATCTTGTTAAAGTAAAACAAATATTTTCATCCTTTTATGAACCCTAGTTACGCTTATATGGTATAATTTCAAAAGCTCCTTCCGATTTCATCTTCAGCGAGCTTCAAAAACATCACCGGTGTCAAGAATTCACATGTATACTCATATTAGTTCACTTGTGCCCCCGTACGGCAGCGTGGTGGCTCAGTGGTAGAGCGTTCACCTCTAGTGCTTGGGGTCCATGGTTCGATCCCAGCTCGCGCCGTGTGGACTTTGTGGTGGACAAACACCGTGCTCGTGGGTTTTCTTGGGGTTGTCCCATTTACTCCCACTTTCTTCATTCCACCATTTCACTCATATCTCATCATCACCGTCTCCTTTAGCCTAACCGGCATAACCATGGGACGTAGAACTTACAGATTTCATTTCATTTCTTGTGCCCGCGCGTAGCATAGTCGCTAACGCTCTTCGGTGCGAGGGGTCCCGGGTTCGATTCCCAGTGGGGGCACTCAGTCGGAAAAGTGTAAAATGCTTTTTCAGGCCAGCCACCCTGAATGTTTTCCTGGGTTTTCCTTATTCACACCAGGCAAATAGGTCCCAGGTCGCTTCCTTCCTTCCCTTTCCCCGGATAGTGTGCTCGCCGAGGGACGTCATCCCTCAAACGTGACGGGCTAAATGGCCTTAGATGGCGAAAGCCCATAAATCTAAATCCTAAACTCCTCATATTAGTCCTCATATAAAATGGATGTTCCAATATTGGAATGTTCTTAGCTGCCAGAAACTGCTTAAGGTCAAAGCAGTATGCGAAGGAGCATTGTCGTGATGCACAATCCATTCATTGGTCTGGACAAGAGGGGGCCTTTTTTCTCTCACGTTCTCACAACAGCACTAACACCACTCGATAGTATTGCTTATTCACTCTGACCTGTGGCACCTATTTAATCAGGAGCAAGCCATTGATATCAAAGAACAAATGAGTACGACCTTCACTTTCGGTTTGTTCTTGTGTGTCTTTTTCATTCGCGATGATGAGGGAGTTTTGCAATGCACGGATTGCCTTTTCGTTTCAGGATCATACTGAAAGATTGACCACCACCAGTGTATGGATTTTCATTAATAAGCGGTTCCTCTTTCAGGCGTTCCATTGTGTCACTGCGCACGTGCTTCCGGAAGTCCTTGTGTTCCTGCGTAAGGATTTTTGGTACCATTTTAGCGCAAACTTTGCGCATGTTCAAGTGATCGTGCAGAACTGCGCGAGCAGACTCTGTATCGTTGCCCACCATGTCTGCTGTCATTCAAATGTGGACCCTGCGATCTTTCCGGGACTTTTACCACATTTTCCTCTATTGTTGCTGTGACAGGACTACCCTGTTTTTCATCATCATCAACGTTCTGTCGTTCCTTACTGAAGCTTTTGTGTCTCAAACGCTCGAGTATGTGACATCGTATTATTACCATATACATCCTGCAGCGATTTTTCTCACTCATTCGCTAATTTATTTAATTTCAAAAGGAATTTCAATTTAATATACTGTTCATTTTCACATTTGCCATTCTTCCTGTGCACCTCTTCAATTTCTGCTCACAGACTAAACCCAACTGAGAGCGGCAACTCGTTTTTTTTTATTCATTTATTTATTTTTTTTATTAAGGCTCAAGGTTGTTCTGCACGCATGCATTCCCCACTGCTCCACGTAAACTACTAACAAGGTTGCCAGTCCCATTTTTTTTTTTTTTTTTTTTTTTTTTTTTTTTTTTTTTTTTTTTGCCAAGCATCGTATATCATTAATAGTTTCATTCAAATATTTAGGTCTCAATGTACCAAAATGATGAATTATTTATACGTTTGGAATTTGGTAACGTTTATTCTTGTATAATCATAAAATTGACAACTTTAAATATTCGTACTTTTTGTAAGTAGTTTAAAATTGTAAATATTTTTTTTGTTTCTGTTTAATATATATTTTGAGTTTTTTATTTTTTTATATATTTGTCATTTTTTATTTTTACTTATTTATTTATTTATTTTGCAAGAATTTGAAAAAGGAACCGAGTAGTAAAACCTGACTCGATTGTACATTTTGTTAGAAAAGAACTAATCTAAGTATAACATGTGAATCCTTATAGCCAGTGTTCTTCATCTTAAATTTGCGTAAATATAAATGCAGAGGGAGCTTTTGAAATCATATGAATCTGTTCAAGAAAAAACTGATTTTTTTCACAACTGTTTATTAATCTGGTTCAGTGTTAACATCGTATTTTTCGTATAATCCCCACCCATCTTTCTATACTTACTACATCGGTTTTTCCTAGTTCTCAAACACGTGGCCATTCACTTTAACAAAATTGAATGTGTTAGTAATGGTATAAGAAAAGTAAAACATGCATCATTTAATGAGAATCGAATCCAAGTCTCCTGTTTATCGTTCCGATACGTTAACCACTACACTACCCTCTCCACGTCTTCTGGAGTTGTAGTCGAAGTGGCTGAGCACCGACCTCAAATGTGATATAATGTACAGCTATTGTAAGTGATCTTCCCGATTTCAAAGTTTAATAACTCACATTTATTTATTCACAATGACATGCAGCTTATATTAGATGAAAGAAAAATTCAACAAGTTTTAATAGCTTGTAATACTGATGTTTAGCTACGCATTGTGCCGTTACGGTGATAGTACATCAAGATGGCAGGAAACTAAGACAGTAGAGCATTTTGCGTTATCGAACTGCATGTAAAACAGTGTATTGTTAGTGTTCAATGAAATTTCAGGACGAAGTTGGGTTAGATCTGGCAAGCAGGCTTTCAGTTTTGAAGTGGTGCAGACAATTTAAAGAAAGTGGGTACAAGAAGAAATCAACAGGCCGTCCAGGAATTGAGGAAATAGTTGAGTGCGTACGACTTTCGCCAGAAACCTAATAAATCAACGGCTCGTGCAAACAAACAATTGAACAACAATGTGAACAATTTTTCAGAAACGTTTGAAATTTCACCCACACCAATTGAAATTGTTTTAGGACCTTAAACCTACTGACAAAGTTTAAAAAACTTAAGAATTCAGCGTTGCAATGCAAAACCGTACGGAAAGGGATGATTTTAGTGAATCTTGTGTGTTTAGTGATGAGACATCCTTCTACCTTTCTGGGAAAGCAAACAAATAAAATGTAAGGGTCTGGACTCCGGAAGATCTCCACGGTTACGAAGAATGTATTCGCGATTCCTCCAAAGTTGAACGTGTTTTGTACAGTTACTAAAAGTTTACTCGTGTTTAGTGCACTCGTGTAAAAGTGTATGGGCCAATGTTTTTCGAGAACGACACTGGAAATGGACTTTCCTACCTTCACATGCTGCAGACATGGCTTTTTGCACAACTGGAAGAAGATATTCAAAATGTTATTTTCCAGCAGGACGGGGCACCCCCTCATTGGCACCGGGATGTCAGAAAAGAACTCAACAGAAGGTTGTCAAATCAATGGATTGGAGAAGCTAGTCGTGAGGATCAGGTTCTGCTTCTTTGGCCCCCTGGTCATCAGATACCACCCCCATGCGATTTTTTTCTTGTGGGGCTATATTAAAAACTAAGTGTATCAACCATCCCTACCTAACAATATACTTGAACTTCGAGGACGCATTCAAGAAACAGTTCTATCTATTGGCTCTGAGATTGAAAATGATGTGGCAAGGATTAGACTATCGAATTGACGTGTGGATTTCAAAAGGCACTCATATTGAGCATCTTTGACGTGCAACATAATAGGTATGAAGTTGGAAACCTAGGTTCGATTGCCGGTCAAAACGTGCATCTTTACTCCCTTTGTATGTCATTAAATTTGCACCTATAAAGGAATTGATGCGATTTAAAATGGATTATTTCCTCCAGTTGTTACGTATCCTTGATAATATCTTTCATAATCGCCTCATACCGCTTTAACGCTGCCTAGAGTTCTCAAAGTGAGGTCCGGCCACGCAATTACTTTATTTTTCGAGAACTGGAAAGAGGAAAAAGTCATTGGGGGCGAGATCAGGGCTATAGGAGGATGTCAACATATGAGATTTTGCGTTGTTACGGTGATGCTTCCATCCATTGCGAAATTAAATCATAAATATAAGCTTATATTACAGGAAAGTAATTGAAGTGTTGTATCCGTGAAGATGATAGTAGAACCAGAAGAGGAAATATACTATGATAAGTTGCAGTTAGGTGTGAGTATAGATTCAAACAGCATTACATTTCTGAAAAATACTGAGTTTCCTTATTGCGGAATAAAATCCTTCTTCATTGATTTTAACAAATCTTTATTTTAAATACACATTTCATTTTCAACAGCTTATCAACCGTCTCATTTACTTCTAAACGTTTACAGCATTACATTTATAACCTCAAATCAACATTTAAACATATTTATTCCATGTGTAGTGATTTTGTTCCTTTCTTCGGAAATTCGACTAAGTTCAAACCCCAACTTTTATGACTCATAACTCAGAAATTGATGTCCTGCACACCATAATATTTTATAAGGAAATACTTACAACATTAAGGTCTACCATCATGCCAAGTTTGGTCAAGATCGGTGAGTTTCATTCATTATATATATATATATATATATATATATATATATATATATATATATATATTAGGATGGGTTGAATTCTGATAACATTTTGGTGAGGCAACGAAACATGGTAAAATTGGTGCTCCGTGGCGTCCTGATAGTGGGGAAACAAAAGAATTTTGCATTTAAGTACTGTCTATTGGAGCCAATTTTACTTTGAACAGGTGGATTTTATGTCAATTACAGCCAGATACGGAGTACACATTCTGGCATTCTAACTGCTACCTGCAGTAGTATAATGGTACAGATTGCAGACAACGTCAGATCGGAGCTCTATCCAGTTACAAACTAAAATATGTTAAAAGTAATTCATTCCAGATCCGTTTGTAGATCACAACGTTAGCTTGCTTTTGTTGTGTTTTCAATTACTACTACAGTGTAGAGTGAAGAGTAAACATTCTCAAATTCTTACATGCTAAAGCAACTGGCAGCACAAACTCTTTTACAAAATTAGACTTTATCTGTACAAAAGGTATTTCTGTTCGAGAATGCTTGGTTTGTAGTATTGCACCATGTCAAGAAGAATCACCAAAGCATTCTCGAACAGAAATACCTTTTGTACAGACAAAGTCTAATTTTGTATAAGAGTTTGTGCTGCCAGTTGCTTTAGCATGTAAGAATTTGAGAATGTTTACTCTTCACTCTACACTGTAGTAGTAATTGAAAACACAACAAAAGCAAGCTAACGTTGTGATCTACAAACGGATCTGGAATGAATTACTTTAACATCTTTTAGTTTGTAACTGGATAGAGCTCCAATCTGACGTTGTCTGCAATCTGTACCATTATACTACTGCAGGTAGCAGTTCAGAATGCGTATACAATATTTACTCCGTATCTGGCTGTAATTGACATAAAATCCTTCTGTTCAAAGTAAAATTGGCTCCAATAGACAGTACTTAAATGCAAAATTCTTTTATTTCTCACTATCAGGACGCCACGGAGCACCAATTTCACCATGTTCCGTTACCCACCAAAATGTTATCAGAATTCAACCCACCCTAAGATATATATATATAATATCCTTGTGATTGATTTTGTATATTTTATTAGAAAAGTCAAATGAAAGATAGAACTTGCTCAAATTAACAATTGTAATGATATCATGGCAGAGAGAAATAAAAATCTACTCCTAACTTACCTGATATCAAGTTGCTAACAATACTGACATAGTTCCTCTCAATTTTCGTATATTCGTATAATACACATATAGTATGCTCGTGAGGTATTTTACAAAAATACTAGCTGAAATTCTCGTTCTTCGCAGGGAAGAAAAGGTTTATGGGAAATATTTTAATCCACTTCATCCTTTAGAAAATTTATTTCAAAGAAAATGTAACTATAAAAATACAGAAGATACTCTACCTTTTCATAAATATTAAAACATCTTACTCCACCCTCAGAATATGTATTTAATCAAATTGATTTAAAAACCCAGCTTGAAGTGGGTACTATTTCAAAAGATCATTTCAAATGGGTCAGACTTTTTTCCAACCGGAAAACTCTGAATTCGACACAAATCTAAGTAATTTTTGACATTTTTCACCTCCCCGACTCCACTCTTTATAAATGGATATGAACTTGGACTTAAACGGAATTGGGGTATCACTATTCATTTCAGCAACCTCGAAAACTATGGATTCGACATTAATATCGATCATTTTCAGTTGCTTTTACATGTTACAGTTTCACCCCCTTCCCGGGTGCTAATGGAGGATCAACTTGAATTTAAACGGCGAGTAGAGTGTCATTCTTTATCTAAGTGACCCCGAAAACTATCGATTCGACACTAATGTCGGTCATTCCTTATTATTTTTATATCTGCCCCTCCCACTCCCTCCTAGTAATGCTTAGGGAATCTTGCCCCCACTGGGAACTAAATTTGAACTTAAACGGAATCAGGACTGCCACCAACTAACTTAGAGACGCAGAAAACTAATGATTCGACACTAATATCAGTCGTTTTCAATCTTTTTACATGTCATCATTTCACTCTCCCCCCTCGCATGCCAATGAAGGTTTAAATCGGGCTTAAATGGCATCGGAGTGTCAGTATGTATCTAAGCGACTCTGAAAACTATGAATTGGACACCAATATTGATCGTTTTCAATCATTTTATATCTCCCCCTCCCCTCCCTTTAGGAGTGCTAGAGGATCTTATCCCGACTGGGAGCTAACCTTTGAATTAAAGGGCGCCAAATTGTCACTAATCAATATACTAACCCCGAAAACTATGGATTCGACAGTAATATCGATCATTTCCAATTATTTTTACATGTCACCGTGCTACCCCCTCAGGAATACAAAGGGAGGCTGAATTTGGATTTAAATGGCATCAGAAGTATCACTGTTGATCTCTGCGATCCCGAAGACTACGGATTCGACACTCGTACCGGTCATTTTCGATTATTTATATGTCACCTCTCCTACTCCCCCGGGTATGCTAAGGATCTTGCCTTCAGTGGAGGGGTAAAATTGGACTTAAAAGGCATTGAAACTTCCATCATTCATCTCGTGGACCTGGAAAACTATGAATTCTACAATAATATCGATCATTTTGATCATTTCTATGCGTTCCTCTTCCTCCTAAATGTGCTAGGGGTCTTATCCCTACAGTATTCTTTTTCTGACTGTAAGTAATGTGTGTACCAAGTTTGGTTAAAATTCCTCCGGGCGTTCCTGAGCTGTGCTGGAACACACACATACATATATAATAATAATAATAATAATAATAATAATAATAATAATAATAATAATAATAATAATAAAGACAAATCTCGAAAATAAAAATTCGAGTGCAACGTAGTGCATTTACAGAGTATAGGGAGAAAAGTCAAGTAAAATAAATGAAAGAGTTTGTATTAGTATTCGCTAGCCCGGAGTAATTTGTTTGATCGGCTTTGCATACAACTCGAATAATAGATGTTTTACACCGTTACCGTTTCCGTACTAAGATGTGCTGTGGTTTTGAAAGTTGTTGCAATAAATCTCTCGGAAATATCAGAGAGCATGTATATGGTTAATTCATTTACATAAAAATTATACATGTCGGAGACATAGATATAGTAAAATGTATTGTTTTTATTGTAATTTAGAGTTAACGTACAGATGTGGATTATTATTATTTTCTCCTATAGGCATATACTGTTCGAACTTTGCTTTTGAAAAATAAAATCTTTAATTTAACGTCTAACGCTTGTGCCCTTTAGGCTAAACGAGACGATTAATTAATGAAAAGGAATGATTTTGAAAGAATTGGGGGAGTGTTATGGTGGTAGAAAACGGGAGAACAATCACAGATATGACGATGAGCTCTACACATTTACATGACCTGGTATGAACCAGGACTTACTGCACCAGAAATGAGTATATTGTACCACTGAGCCATCTTTCTCTTTGTAGGTTTATGACGTGTACTTTTCATTTGGTCTATGTATATCGTTTGTGCTTAAAAACTAAAAGTGTCATCCTTAATATTTATATCAGGCACGTTGTAATGTACATTTGTGTATCTTTTTTTTAGGATCGATGATCTGGATGAAGAAATTAGCAGTTCCGTTGAAGATTCTTCAGATGAGGAGGAGGCACAGCCTATTGCATCTGCAGGAAGTGAGTTGGTCAGTAAGAGTTCATCTGCGAATTTTAGTGACATAGGGACAAATGAAAGCGACTCCCTGCCCAGTACATCGGGTGATGTAAGTGAAAATAATGAAGAAAGCGTTTGCTCAGATGAGAGCCATAAAACACAGAATCAACAAACTGTAGCAAGGTATGGCGCTATTTGTGGTCAATAAGTTATGTAGTTGATATATAAACTTGTATAGTGGTGAAGTGAAAGTTAACTTGATTTTAAGGGATATAGCAAAATTGTTCTGAAGACGAATTGCTGTTTTGTAGTTAGCTTGTCATATGTACAGCATTTCACATTTAAATACGTGTATGTGGTAGAAGAACTTTGTGTTAATTTTTAAAAGATTTTTGCTTATTTTTCTGCTGTTTGTGTACATTGGCTAAAAGATTTACACCCAGGAGATTTTTCTTCAATCAGGTGTGAAAAGGAACATTTTTTATTGAGGTGATATTTTAGGTTAGATAATTGAATATACCTAATAATCTGAACGGATACTTTTTGAAGGACTGCTTCATATGGCGTCTTCTTGTTTTCCCGTCAAGTGAACCAGTGTTGCCAATGTGTGTTTTTCTTCTTATGATCAACTTCGTTCCCGTTCTTTATGTTGCTCTGTTCCAAATTTAGTTTTGGTTTTGCTTTAAGAGTACGGTATACTTCAAAACGAGTTCTTTCAATTGGTATTTTCCCATTGCTCAAACCCTTTACTGTTTTCAATGAGGCATAGTTCTTTCGTACATACATGAAAAGTGTAACAACACTTTCCGGCAGTAAAGTTTGAGTAAGGTTGGATTTCCTTTCCGATTAAATTGAGGCTTCTGTATTTTCGTAATAGTGGGAATTCAGTGCTGATTGATGAGTGTTGCTGAAGAATTCATTACTCATTACTCGAAATGATTTAAGTATGATAAACTTAATTAATAAAAAAACTTCAATTGTAACTTCTAGGAGCAAAGGTTTCAGGTCTGAATTTCTTACATATTTCGTAAGTTATTTCAAGGGGGAAGTGTAATAGAGTAGATATTTCGAGTATAGGCAACATTGATACTCAGCCTTATCGTCTTAAGTTGTGGTGACCTACATATATAACAAGAATATATGTAGAAGATATTAATCCTAAATTAATTTAAAGGATATACTGTTGTTTTCCGCCTTTTAAAAAAGTCAGTACATTGTAGCAGTGATTTTTAATTCACTGTGATATATATTTAAACATTTACCAAAGTCACCATAAAGGCTCGGTATACCGTATTGATTTGATCGAAAGTCGACCTCAGACATCAAAAAACGAAAATAGTAAATAAAGGAAATTAATTAATGAAGAATATAAATCCTAAGGAATAAATTTTCCACCATTTAATTGTTTAGTCAGCCATCATCAGACGATTCAGGTTTATCGACACTGATTTCTCTGTCTTCGTACAAAGCCATCGTCCTATTCGCCGTCAAGCGCATTCGAGATCGCACATCCGCCTATTTCTCTCGAATCTCGATAAATCCAATACAATTAAAATACATTAAAAGTTCGTTGTATATAAGGGATACAAGTCAGCCGAATACTTGCAACTATCTGGTGTTCCACAAGGATCAAATTTGGGTCCTTTACTATTTGTAATATTTATAAATGATCTTTCTAGATGTATATATAACGTATTCCCACAAATTGTTGTATGCCGATGATCTAAAACTTTTTAGATGTATAAATTCCATAAATGACTGTAATCAACTTCAACAAGATATAAATTCAGTAGTGAAATGGTGTCAAAGTAATGTAATTTATTGAATGTAAATATTAGTAAATGTAAAATCGTGAGTATTACAAAACGTAAAAATCCAGTGCAATTTAAATATTCAATTAATGAGACTCAACTACCCGTTGTAAGTACTGTCAATGATTTAGGAGTAATGTATGATACGAAATTTAAATTTGAACCTCATATTGATAGCATAATAAATGAAGCAAACAGAATCTTGGATTTCTTCTAAGAATTAGTAGGGAGTTTCATAAACCTGCCACGCTTCAAAAATTGTATCAAACTTATGTTCGATCCAAACTCGAATATGCGACACTTGTGTGGAACCCAGATACAAAAATTAACTCACTAAAAATAGAAAAAATCCAGTTCAAATATCGTAGATATCTTGTATATAAGGAAACATTTTCCCAAGAACTGAAAACTCTAATTCACTAAATAGGAATTTTGAAACTAACCCTCAAACAAAGAAGAACATTATCTGATGTGATATTTTTGTACAAGATACTTAATAATAAGCTAGACTGCAACGAATTGCTTTCGAGCTTTCAAATAAACGTACCAGGTAGAAAAGCACGTCCAGAAAACCATAACTTCTTTTATTGTGCAAAAGCAAGGACGAATATCCTAAATAAGTCGCCAACATGGAGGATTAGTGCAACCTACAATAGACTTAAAAATGACAAATAATATAGATATTTATGCTGATTGCCTCACAAGGTTTAAAAAGGAAATTGTAAATATATTATTTCATGAAAGATGAACACTGTAATTGGGTATAATACCGGTTGTGTTCTGTTTCAATAAATAAATAAAATCTACTGATTTGACAACAGCATGTCTGCACGATGGCGAAAACTTACTTTTACTGGCTTTTGTCGATAGTTTCCAGTATTTTTACTGTTGTACTGATAAATGGTGTCGTCTACTTTACTGACCATCTTAATGGTACCTATCCTAAGCCGAGGAACATTTTTTGAATCGACAAAATAATAATAATAAAAATAATAAATAAATAAAATAAAAAATGTCGACTTACAATCAGGTAAATATATATAGTTATAAAATTACTTCGTATCTTTACGTCATTCAAAAGGTTTTCATTGCAGTGTGCAAACTTTATTGTATACTCATGAACCAAAACATTATGACCACCCTCTACTTTTTGAATCAAGTCATGGGCTAACGTAAGAGTCACGGGGCACAGCAGAATCACTCGCCAATCGGTAACAGGGATCTCACTCGATCAGTCGATGTGATGCTTGTGCACAGTATGAGAAAGGCCAGCAATATATCAGTTTGGGGCCAGATTGTGAGGATCAAATGGCTGGAAATGAGCATCTCGGAAACTGCGACTTGTCGAGTGTTTACGAGCTGCCATGCTTAGTGTCTTCTAAAGGTTAGAAGAGGACGAAGTTGCAAGAAGTGGGTCGGCCGCACCTCATTATAAACGTAAGATGTTGTTGACTGTAGAGGTTGGTACAACAGGACACGATACGAACAGTGCCACAATTAACAGCAGACCTTAACAATGAACAAAGCACCAGTCTGTTTGAGCACGCAGTTCACTATGGACTGTTAGATATGGGTCTCTGCAACCAGCCGATATCGCACACGTGTATCAATGTTAACCATGTCATCATCGATTATAACTTGAATGGAAACGTGTCCATCGTCATCGGACCGCAGAGCAATGGCACAAGGTTGCATAGTCCATTGAAATAGGATAATGCTTTTATCACATCGATGACAGGGTCGGAATCCGTCGTCTTCCAGGGAAACAGTTGGTTGCGACGTGCACAATAGAATGATGACAGGCATGTAGTGGCTCCAGTATGATTTGGGGAACCTTCACACAGTCATCCATAGTTCCGATAGTGTATGTGAAAAGCATCATGTGGGCTATATTTCCAGCTGCAGTGGCATCTTCAACAGGACAACGCTCCTTGTCACAAGGCCAACGTTGGACTGCAGTGGTTCGAGAAGCACGTGGTAATTTTTTTGAATAGCTGCTAAACTTATACAATCTTAACCCAGTTGAACATTTCTGGGATATCATTGAACGTCAGATCTGAGCTCATTACCTCCCTCCGCGGAACTTACAGGAATTAAATGACTCGTGTTTGGAAATGTGGTAGCCCATTTGTCCAGCCACCTACCAAGGCCTCATTGCTTTCATGCCAAGCCGCATTGTTATTATCCTGCGAGGTGAACATACCAGATATTAGGTAGATATTCATAATGTTTCGGCTAGTCAATGTGTGCGCTAAGCATATTTCATGTGATGCTTACAAAGTTAGTATTTTGTTTTCCTCCTCGGGTGTGGAACATTTCTAGGTCGATTTTTCATTTTGGGTGAATGGCATCACGATAGTTGTCCTGCAACTGCCCCAATGTTAATGATTTTTGTTCTGCACAGCATATAGTTGTGACTTCAGAATTCCTAAATACGAATTCAAAAGTTACAGGTAAAGAAAATTACTGGAAAACTGAATGTCGAGTGATGGTATTTCGTCTGATATATTGTACTCATGTTTACTGGATATCTTTCATTTAATATCTTCCGAATTTGTGAAAAAATTAAGGAAAGTTTCACTGACGTATTTATTAAATAATAATAGTAACTTTAGAAAAAAATGAAACTCAGAAATCCGAAATCCATAGAGCTCCCTCGTATACACGTCCTTGGAGCAGGAAACGCAGGGTCGATTCCTAGTGGGAGTTCAGGTAGCTCGGATTGTATGTGTAATTGTCGTTCCACGTCTCACACGGTCCCAATGTTGAAAGGGACATTAAACTCTAATTAATTAATTTAAAATCCATAATTTGTAACTCAGTGCATCAATATAATCTCTCAGAAATACATAATATTGATAATACTCAAAATTGATAAAAGTGTAATTATGTCAGTGTTAATACATTTGCCAACTGTCCTGCTGATTGCCCCTAAAGCAGAAACGTAAGTGGAGATAGGAGGAAGCATAAAAATCACTAAGTAGGAAAGAAAACACCAAAAATGTATTTAAGTCAAATGTAGGTTTCTCTTCAGGATCACGTTTTCACTTGTTTTGAAAACTAGTTATTCTTTTGCATGAAATGAAAGTGATCCTTGATATCTTCGAACATTAATAACAGAGATTTTTGAAAACATCTTATTATTTCATTTTTTGACTAATGTACTTATATCTGTATTTAAGAATTATTTTGTAAGTTTTATAGGAACCTCTTCAATATAAGTTTTTCAATTAGGGAAGATAAATTTTCTTACTTCTAGGAACTACATTGAGTGTTATATTAAAATTAGAGATGCAAGGGCTCGAAAAAAAACCGGCTTTTTTGGAAAAAAAAACTCGTTTTTTTCTGCTTCGCTTTTTTGCTTGGAAATTTTGGGCTTTTTTGAAAATTTTGCTTTAAACTGATAAAGCAGACTTTGTTTTGCTTCTCTACAACAAAAACACTCATTTAATTAGTGGTAGATGCAGATAATAATATGAAACCTCGAAAATAAACGAATTCCAAAGGATTAACCAATATATGTAATAATATTTTAACCTCTTATACACAGTAAGTACTTTAAAAAATGATACACAAATAACTAGCAAAATTGTATGTAGTATTTTTACTTCAAAATATCACACACCCTCTTTTTGAAGCAAAATAAAGAAAAACATGAGAGAAATCTGCACATCAAGAGCTTCGTTTCGGGTAGTTCTGTACATTCTTGAAATTTTTCAGTTAAGTTTTAACTTTTATATACATTGTATGAATGTTTCGAACAAATTTTTCACTGATTGATCACATATGTAATAATCTGTTACCACCTATCAGGTGCTTCGGATCTGCAAAATCGGTAAAGCTCCAAATTCTGTAATGCAGTGACTGTTCCTTAAGCTTGTTCAGAATCGGGAAAGTATCGAATTTTCTGTTCATGGATCATATTCGTAATAGACGGTTCATCTGAGCGTATGGTTTCCTAGGCTGGAGAATATATAACCACCATCACGGTTTACCCAGCTCTGAGGGGTTCTGAATTTTTAACAAGAAAATTCAACCTATCGTTATGAAACTTTATTTTTTATTTATTTATTTTTTTTTTTTTTTACAAAAAAGAAAAACCTATTGAATACATTTAAAAAGAGTGGAAGAATCAATCACTGTTCCAATTCACAAGAAAAACGACAAAATTGATTGTAATAATTATCGAGGTATTTCTCTTAACATTCTATTAATAAGATTGACCCCATACGCAGATGAAATTATTGGAGATTATCAGTGTGGATTTAGTCGAAATCGACCAGATATTTACCATTTGATAAATACTCGAAAAGAAATTGGAATATATTACCCAGTACATCAACTGTTTATTGATTTTAGAAAGGCTTACAACTCGGTTAGGAGGGAAACGTACAACACTCTTACAGAATTTGGAATACCGAAAAAGCTAGGTTTATTAAGTGTTTAAATGAATCCCAGAGGAAATTCCGAGGAGAAAAATGCGAGCTTCCACGTCGAGATTGGCCTGAAACAAGGATATGCGTTATCGCCGTTATTATTCAGCTTTGTTTCGAAGTACGCTGTAAGAAAAATCAAAGATAGGAACCAGTGTTAAATGGAGCCTAGAGTTGAATGGTATTTACCAGGTTATGGTGTATGCTGATGATGTAAATCTGATAGAACAATCGAAAGAAATGCAGAAGCCTTATTAAATGCTTGCAGGGACATTAATAAATGCAGAAAAATCTAAATACAAGGAAATTTACAAGGATCGTAATACGGCAAATTATGAATGCGTTAAAATATCAATTAATACTTTCGAAACAGTGGATGCTTTCAAATATCTTGGATCAGTATTACCAGACCAAAATCATACCCACAAAGAAATGAAATGTCGGCTAAAATCAGGAAATTATTCTTATTATTATTCAATTCAAAATATTTTGTCGTCGCGAATTCTGTCAAGGAATTTAAAGCTTAAAATATATAAATTGATAATCATGCCTGTTATGCTTCATGGTTGTGAAACATGGTCGCTTACGCTGAGGGAAGAACGTAGACTGAAATTATTTGAGAATAAAATTCTGAGACGAATATTTGGACCCAAAAGGAACTGGAACGGCGGAAACCTCATAAGGAGGAAATACATAATTTATACGGTTTACCAAACATCGTTAGAGTCATCAAGTCTAGGAGGCTCAGGTGGGCAGGTCATGTAGCCAGAATGGAAGAAAGTAGGAACGCTTTCAAAGTTTTAACTGGAAATCCAATCGGAAAACGTCCATTAGGAAAACCTACGCCTAGATGGGAAGACAATATTAAGATGGATCTAGTAGAAATAGGAATACAGAGTAGAAACTGGATTGAATTGGATAAGGACAGAAGTCAATGGAGAGCTTTTGTGGCCATTGAGAAAGAGAGAGAAGTAATACATTTAAGTTAAGCACAAATGCCCAACAAATATGAGTGAGTGGTTAGCTTTCGCACTTCTATCGTGAAGTCCGGGTTTCAACCCCGCATTTGACCAATTTGACAAAAGTTTTTCTTAATTCCATCTGTAAATGTAGAGATTGTGCGTGTACTGTGAGTCCCGGTCGACTTCCTTTCTAATTGTTTTAAATCTTTGTTATTACTAATTACCAGCAGTGATGGATTTGCGAAGAGGGTTAGGGTGGGGATATATTTCGGATTGAATCCTCTACCCCGAAATTAGGGAATTTCTAAAACAAACTAAATATTAGTTTTGCCTTTACTCATAAACTTCAAGCTGTCCTCAAATAAAAAATTAGGAATTTTTAGAAAAACTAAGCATTAATGAGAAAAGCCCCTCCCAAAATACTTTTCTAAATCCGCCACTGATTTTCAGTATAAAATGGTCTTCAAGGTTGTATCTGGAAGATTATAGGTGAATATAGAAACGAAACGAAATATTTGTTATGCCTGTACTCATAGACTTAAGCTCCTCTTAAATAAAATTTGGGAATTTTTAGAAAAAAACAAACATTATTCAGAAAAACCCCTCCCAAATATTTTACTAAATCCGATACTGATTATTTCTATCAAATAGTATTCAAGTTTGTGTCCGGAAGATTATTGTTAAATCATTGCACAGCTACAGTATAACGGAAATGTGGAAGTACGTTGTGACAGATATATTGAAAAACGTACGCTCTGATGGATATATTGAAAAACATAAGTTTAATTATGTGCTAGAAGCTAGAGTACCAAGCTCTAAGAAGTGAAAAACAGATGACTAAAAAGAAATGATCTAGAAAAGAAAAAAATGTCGATAATTCAGAAGTTAAAATAAAGTTAAATAGCTTCTAAAATTGCCCTCAAATACTACGTACTTTATGTTTACTTTAATTCATAAGCCATGTGCTCCAACCATCATGATGGTGAATTCCAGAGCGAAATATGGCATTTAGGTCATGGAATCTTATTTAACTTTAGAGTATACTATAAGAAAGCTATTTAAATAGAAAAATCATGAAAATGAAAAAAGCCAAAATTTCCAAAATTCTCGTTTTTTTCACAAAAAAGCCGGCTTTTTATGTGCAAAAAACGATCGATTCAAAAAAGCCGGCTTTTTTGCATCTCTAATTAAAATCGTCAGATATTGTAAAAAGAATAATCATTGTACTTTACACTCTTCTCGTATTCCTTTCTTCTGTCATACACCGTAAGGTAAAAATCGTTCGTAAGTACAGATGTAAGTAATGAGATAGAATCTGTCAACATCATATTTATTACGTCAACGTCATACGAGGATCACTACGAAAGTTTTGAGATACGCATTGTTGTGGCACAGTATTTCAATTCTAACAATTGCGTTCGGTAGTGGTATCCAGAGCGAAGAAGCGAAGCAAGTTTCAACTCGCCTCGCTTATCGGTGTGGCCGTATCGCCTTCACTTGTTTGTTGATGTGAGCAGTAATCGACTGTCTAGAATGGAGCTCGAAAGGGAACATTTTCGGGCAATGATCCTTTACGATTTCAAAAGTGATTTTTGAACAAGACAGCCTTGACCGTTTGCAGGGGGCATTTGGGGACCTTGCTCCTTCCCGTGCTTCAATTTTTCGGTGGTTTGGTGAATTCAGAAGAGGCCGGACATCGCTTAAAGATGAAGAGAGAGCTGGACGTCCGGCTACAGCTGTGTCAGATGAAAACATTGCCGCTGTGGAACAAATGATTCGAGAAAATTCTCGAACAACTTTCAAGGACATTGAATCTACAGTGAACATTGGATCGCCAGCAGTAACAAAAGTTCTTCATGATCATCTTCGGCTCAGGAAGGTTTCATCTCGTTGGGTGCCTCACACTTTGACTGAACAGCAGAAGCGCATGCGTGTGGAATGGTGTGAAGAAATGCTTGCAAGATTTGATGGAGGCAATTCTTGACGCGTCTCTGACATTATTACTGGTGATGAGACTTGGATCTATCAATTTGACCCTGAAAATAAACGCCAGTCTACACTTTGGATGTTTCCAGACGAAATCCCCCACGAAAGTGAAGCGACCGCGAAGTGTGGGGAAGAAGATGGTCGCAACTTTCTTCTCCAAATCGGGCCATGTTGCAAATGTTCCACTTGAAGAACAAAGGACTGTTACTGCTCAGTGGTACACCACTGTTTGCTTAACAAAAGTGTTCCAGAAGCTTCGGGAACGGCGTCCAAGAACTGGATTGCGTGGGATCTTGCTTCATCATGACAACGCGTCCGCACACACGGTCAACATCACAATTCAGTTTTTAGAATCTACGGAGGTCACTTATGACTCATTCGCTGTATAGCCCTGACCTGGCCCCGTGTGATTTTTTTCTGTTCCCCAGGATCAAAGATCGTATGCATGGGAAGAGATTTTGCAGCCCTGATGAAGCTGTAGTGGCTTACGAGAATTAACTTTCAACAGTTGAAGAAAAAGACTGGCAACACTGCTTCCAAAAGTGGTTTTCGAGGATGCAGTAGTGTGTACAGTGTAATGGTGAATACTTTGAGAAAATGTAAGTGTTAAATTGATTTTAAGTATGTAAGTTATTTCACATCTCAAAACTTTCGTAGTGACCCTCGTAACTATAATTTCCACTGTTAGTATTTGAAAGTATCCGGACACTATGCTAAATGGTAAGATAATAAGCTTGTTTAACAAACATTCAAATAAAACTGGCAACTTTGGAAACCAAGCTTAACAGCAATTGTAAACAATGTTGTAATTTTCATTTCCTCTTCACTTAGTTCTCATTATACGCACTACGTCATTTCCAACCCTTTGTGCTCCAAATGATGCCATCAGGTTTATTGGCGAAAATGTTAGGTTATATACAATTTGACGTCATCTTGTGTGTGGATCAACATTGCTATATTTTTGTGTAATTGAAAATAGAACGTCTGAAATATTTGTATTAATGTGAAAGGGGCCCAAATTGGGTATCGGTTATTTTCGGTCGTTTTTTCCAATCATTGTATACGTAGTAGGAGATAAGTGAGCAGAATCCAAATAAATAATTTTAAAACTTGTCTGTAGTAGAATTTAAATAACTAAAAATAATCTGTGTGGTTTATATGTATATATTGAAAAATAATATTAATAAAAAAGTTTTAAAAATTGTGTAGGCGGATTCAAGTTTGTGCATTACAGTTGAGTGTATCCCTAGCTGAGCAGATTCGTAACGATTCATTGAAGTTTTTAGCGCACGAAACTTTTCGAATTAATTTGTACTTTAGAATATTGATAAATTGTCCAGGTGATTAGTGATTTGTCCACAAGTTTGTTTTGTGTGCTTGTTGAGTTGATCCTAAGTAGATCGTATGTGATTCAAATCTTCAATAACATCAGTGTTGAAAATTGAGTAAATTCGTATCTTCTTGAGTTTGTGGTTAACAAATTGTAATATTTTGGATCTGCGAAAGTGCGATTTAATGACATAGGAAACTTAAACAGATAAAATTGTTCTTTTAACTCAAAATTGTTTGTTTCTAAACAAATGTAGCAACTAAATATATTTAAAACAAACTTATCAAATGCTTTCGTTTTTGTTTTTCAGTACTGCTGTTTGCTGATGAAAGTTGGCGTGATTAATTCGAGGCTTGGACAACATAAACAAATGGTCATTCCAGATATATTTAAATATAAAGAAATATTATTGTGTTCGATGAACGTGTTTAGAACAGACTAAAAGTACATGTAACATAATGTAAGATTTGATAAAATTGTAAATATGTCTTTCTAAGTTTTGAATGTGTACTGTGTATAAAGAATTTTTAGATAAAATTTGTATTTAACTTAAGAAATGTCTACTTCTATTGATCCCCTTATCAAGAAATTACCTGTTTTCTTGAAGGTTGATGAGTTTATAACAGGCAGTAATAAATATATTGTGTCAGACTATTTACCTATATTTCATGTTTTCAGCAGGAACTACATTAAATTTCATTGTTTTTGTGACATGTGAATAACTTAATATATGCGTCCAACCGTGTGCCGTAAAAGGGTTTAAGATGTTTTATTGCCTGATACTAGTATTGAGAGGTGTAAGAGCCATCTTATTATTATAAGATTCCTATGGATTTTAAAAGTAGGAAATTTTGCATATTCTACAATGTTATTAGCATTTAATGGAAACAAAATGGTCCCAAGATAAGAAATATACCAATCAATAGGTCTTATTAAGCTGAACAAAATTATATTAGTGTGATAGTTCTTGAAGAAATTGAGAAAAAAAAATAGATTTGTTGGTGTACGAGAGCATGCCACTTATTGAGGTTACTGTTGCCAACACGTATTGGCAAAATGTCGCTAAATTCAGCTTCGAAAGTCGCTAAAACTAATATTTGTCGGATTTAAACCTGAAAACGATCTTTTTCTCTCCCACTTTTTTTTTCAAACACCATAAAGTAAGCATATATACCATACGTAAACATAAGAAGAGTTCCCTCGTAGCTAAGCGGTTAGCATACGCCCTTTAGGCGTGACAGGTCAGGTTCGATTCTTGGCGGGAACTTGCGGTTCAGATTCCGACCATGTCTAATGTTTCGCTGCTGAAAGAGACACTAAACTCAAAATCAAATCAAAGTAAACATGATCAATAAAAACGGAAACCGTGTAAAATAGTTATCTATTTGCAAAGAAACACTGTCTCCTCTTTGGGGTTTACTGTGCTTAATTTTAAAAATACGGAACTTTTAAGAGGAGAAAAAAATGGGTAACACAATTCAGTCCCTCTAATTTATTAATTACACAGCACTGAACTACATAGTATACACTAAAATTAGATATAGTAAAATAAATTATTCGAAACACCTAGTTCATTGATATGAAAACTACGGCCCGCGGGCCAGATGCTGTCGCCTGAAAGGTCCTATCCGACTCGCGATATGTTATTTAACCTGACGAATGAAATCAAGAATGGGGTTTCTTCGAAAAAGTTGTATTAGAAAGAGAGCAACAGATGAGCAACTAACTTTATTTCTGAGAGTCGCTACATCCCGGTTCGAATGAGATCGAGGAACTAATCCTCAATAGAGAGTAATATTACAAAATTTGTCAAATGTACCATTCTAACTTTCATAAATTATACTATCCCGCCTCCTCTTTTCTTTGCCCCTCTTCTAGAAAAGTTTGCCTATCACTGCCATAGATCGTTTTTATGTTTGGAACATGAACGTGTAGTGATCGCCCGCAAAGAATTTTCTCTTCGCCCAGTCTCGAACTGTTAAGTGTCAGTTGACCTTACGCGGCAGTACCATTGCCAGAAGATTGTGTTGTCCGTTGTAAAAGCAAGGGAAAATTTCGATTTTATCACACATTGAGTATTCAGATGGTGACATCTGAATTACACAGGTTATTTCCGAATTATGCTCAGTAAAACTCGCATAATAATTCGCATTCGTTGTATTCACCAATCTCTTCACAATCGCTCAGTATGTAATATAAAAATTTTGAAAACGCAAAGCACTAAAAGAAGTCGCCAGACAGTTCAAAAATCGTTAATCGCTTTAATTTTGTCGCTAACTGCCTCTCGAAATTCGCTAGATTTAGCGACGTATCGCTAACATTGGCAACACTGATTGAAGTGATACATACTGAAGTGTATTCTCATTAACCCTAGAAAGTCCGTGCTCGCATCTGCTACGTGGACTAAGGGGGTTCAAATTTGCCCGCGTTAGTTTTAAGTAGCTTACAGAGTACATTTGTTCAATTTGAGTTAACGTGTTGAACTAAATTTCAAAAACCAAACTTTTCAAGGAATTGTGCCTTTTATTTGTTAAAAAAAAAAAAGTGCGTAAAACTGCTTATATATTATACCAAATTTCTTATAATACTGTGCAGAAAACCAGTATTATAACTGATACTCGGCTCGCACAACGTGAAATATTATCATTACAAAAAAAAAAAAAAAAAAAAAAATACAATGCTGTGTATTCCAGTTGAAAAAAAGCGAAAATGAACCTTTCATCAAAAGGAACAATAACAAAAAACACAGAATCCTGAATACATAACCCATATAAACTAAATAAAAGAAGAACACGTGGGCAAACTCCCCCCTCCCTGGTCTTTCTAGGGTTAAGCTCTTTGTTATGTTAGTAGCAGAACGACAGTACATGGTGTAGTTAATGAGATATAGTCTAAAATTTTCGTTGACTCGTAATTTCTCTTTAACTGAAGAATTGTCCAAATATAAGTCATATATCTGTAGATAAATTAACAACACGTTGAGAATATGCTTGAGGGTAAATTGAAGTAAGTGTAGTTTTCGAGAAAATTGAACTTTTGCGGCGCTAAAAAAAATATTATTCGTTACCAATAACAGTTAACAGTTTCTATTTTGCTGGAAGAAATTGCTATTCATTTATATATTGTATACGTAGCAGATTGTATCTAGAGATGGGCGAGGGGAAAAAACTCAAAGGAAGGGAAAATATATTTTGGGTTTAAACCTGTATTTTTCGCAAATCGTATTTTCCCACCCAAGAAATGGGTTTATATTAAGAAAGCAAAATTACGTTATTTGTAGTTGACGTTTATTGATTTTAATTTTCAGAATCTAGCGAAAGCGTACACAGCGAAAAGAAATAAATTGGTGGAATGTAAATTCTTCCAAAATACCTACGACTTGCAAATGTGGAGAAAATAGTCCACATATTAGTGATACAGGTGTCCACAAGATGTAAACAAAAAGTACTCCCAACAAGCCGGAATCATAATTCTATTTAGCAACCTATTCAAAACCAAAGGACAGATACAAATACTAGGTGACTTAATTTATACCAAACTGTAGATTCATATATTGTCAACGTGTAGTTTGAGTGGAACTACATCACTACAGTTAACTGAATTAGACTCAGAACAAAGAAATAACTCGCAAGAACATTTGCAACCTACAATCACGCCTTTGTGGGAAGCTGAAATGCGAAGTCAGGAAGACATGAGATTCGTTCTTTTATGGATAGCATGGCTGAGGGAGAAACGGTAAGCGCATATTTTGTCCGTAAGAAAAAGTTCTCAGAATCAATTTAAGGAAGGGTAAACAAAACTGAGTTACTTTACTTACATATTGATTTCAAGTTAGATAAAATTAGTTTACTTTGCCCCTTGTACATAAGAAAAATATAGAATTCTTTCGTTTTATACGTGTGGTGTACCAGTTTTCTTTATACTTGCAAAAGTTTACATCATAATCGGCTGTTCACTAGCTATGCACCGTTAAACAAAACAAACTAACGTAATTCCAATAATCGGAAGTCCAGCTGAGATCTATTTTCCTAATATGTACAAAAATATAATGTATTTATATTAACAAAGTATTTAGGGTATATTGCTGTTTCTTACTAAAATCAGCGTACTTTTAATTGACCTAGAGAGAAGTTACGGGCAGTGTAGGCCACTAACTTCCTAATCTAACCCGAAATTAACTAAATTTGTGGTCAAAGGTCCGTAGCTAGCCTCCATAATTATTATTTAATAGTCATTAAGCAACTTTAGGTTACAATAGACTTCTTCAATCAATACACAATTACAAACTTTACATATAATATACTATTATTAGGATACTTATTATTCTCCTATTTCATACAAAAATCACTTGGCTTAGGTTAAGTTGTTTTGCGTGATACTTAGTTTGTCTTGGACACGTGGCACTCCATAGGGTACTATTTTTGTTTCTTGTATTTATGATTATTTTCAGAAGCGTCGTAAGTGATAAGTGCTGAGATATATTCCTTAATTTTCGTAAAATAATAAAATATACGAGAGATATGTTATCACATTCCGAAAGAACTTGCAAATTTTTTCCATGTCAAGAGAGAGAGACTTATAAATAAATAAAAAAAAGTGTAGATAAAAGATATATAATTTTTTTTCGTTGATATACGAAAAATCCTCAATTTTCCCAAAATGGGGAAAAGACATAAATATTTTCCCGGCTTTTTGCCCATCACTAATAGTATCTGCTGTTGTTGCTCTGTTTCTGACGTGATGTACACACTACTTTTTTTTTAAAAAAAATAATGACATCTGAACAAAGAATTAATGACCATAGCGCTAGTAAAAAGTGCCCACGCATGGATAAATTTCTAATTGCTCTTTTTATACTGATCTGAAGATGCCAAATCCAATGAAACCATTTTTAAACATATCCTTCCATGGGGTCACGAGAAAAAAAATACCTTAAATTTAAGATGTTTGTGTTTATATTTCAAATTTGAAATCGCTTTTCTAGGAACCTCAAAGACGCCTATGTATAAAAATAGCGTCCTCAAGTTAATATAAAAAGGACAATTAGAAATTATCCAAGCGTGAGCACTTTTAACATTGGCTTAAACATTGCTTCAAAGATCCCATATTTAGGATAATTTTTCTCGTGATCCCAGGGACGGATATGTTTAATAGAACTGTTTCATTGGATTAAGCATCCTTAAATTAGTATAAAAAGGGCGATTAGAAATGTATCCAGGCGTGGGCACTTTTCACTAGCGCCATGATCGTTAGTAACATGATTTAAATTACGTTGGACCACTTTTAGCCTGTAGTCAGCTTGTATTGGACGCGGAATTGAGGCAGATAGTCCCAGAATCATTTCCAGAGGAATAGTGACCATTCGTAACGATAAGTCTTGATACAGATTCGGAACGTACGCAATAAACTAATAAACTTGTGTCAAACTCTCCGTTCTTTTCGCCCTTAAAATGACGTCGAAAGAGTGATTGCTACATTTGGACTTCAATGTTCCTTTAAACACAAAAGCTGTGCGAGTCATGGACCTATATCTCCATGTGGAATCCGAACCATGTGATCTCCCAACATGAACCGAATCCACAGTGAAGGTACCTATACTTACTGTGATTTCGATGATTTTGCATCTTACAATGAACAAAACTCTTGCTCTTTACGATGTATTTTTTTTTTTTAATTAAAAATTCGTGGAATACATTCGTTTTTTTTGTTACCAATTTCTGTATATTCTACATTTTGGCATATTTACGTGTTTTTTTTTAAAAGTATTTTTTCATTGTTTTAACTGCATATCTTCTAAACCTCACGAAAACAAGAAAATAACTAAAAGTGAAACAAGTTACAATATTTTGTAAGTAAAACTCACTTCACGTAAGAACATTGTTCAGAGCTGTAATTATTTTATGAATCACATCTACCTCTTCACCTTTGTCCGTTCACCTTCAAATGTGTAAATATATTTTTAGACCATTTGTGAGTTGGATTAAGAATTGAGGTGGGCACTTTTGTACAGCCACCAGCAAAAGTATCCCCCCCATAAATGCTCTACTTCTCACGCTATATCAAACCCAAATTGTGTTAAGTACTTCTGTTATCACTGAGTTTTGTTAACAGTTTGATAGACTGAGTTTACAGCAGATAATTGGATATTAAATGTCTTGCAATTAAATGTATAAACATATTTTTCGTTCATGTCACATTCTCTTTTACGCAGGGGCGGATCCAGGACGGACTTCTGGGGGGGGGGGCGGTCGGCGGTAATACTGCTACTTTTAAGAGCTCCAAACTTGTTATGGATGGGTTTATTTATATATAAAATAAGAAAGTTTCCTCTTGTGGGGGGGGGGCGATCGCCCCGATCGCCCCCCTCTGGATCCGCCCCTGCTTTTACGGCATAATCAGTGGAAAAAGATTAATCTGTGAAATAGGAAAGAGAATTAATTAATTAAACTAATGCCATAGTGGCTCGTCGAGACTTACATGAATGGATTTAAACTACTTAAGGTTTTTTTCTGCGATCTTAAAAATATTGATTATCGTAGGTAAGTGGTTACCGTGTTGGGTTTTTAAGCAGGAGATCAAAATTCGAGACCCCGCTTTTTTTTAAAGATGCTTCAATATCAGTTCATACTCAGTGTGATAAGCTAGGTCTGTGAAGAAGGAGAGGTATGGGAATGACGGAGAACTAGAGTAGGATCATGAATAGAGGCAAAACATTTTACAAACTTATTTCCTTTAATTGGCTCAGTTTTGATACTTTCAGCTAATTTCAATCATTTTGTAATGTATGTATGATTAGTGATTTTTCCTTCTTCTCACATGCAGTATGTACTGAAATAATACATTATACACGAGAATTATATTTTTGATATGTTTCTCTCATTGGACAACACGCTTCAAACAATTCAGATAAATCCTAAAACGGCAAGTTTATATTCGTGCATCAACTGCACAGCAAAAGCCTGTTTCAGTACTTCACATGGTTACCAATTGTAGTCAATGGCTTATCTTGAAATATTACGTGCAAGTTGGGTTGCATCCATCCAGGCGTTTACGATACTAGCAAAAATACTGGACTCGACATAATGGTGTTATAGCAGTTAGAAGTACAATTACATCTGTGAAACGCTATACAATACTCTATACATTTAATCTGTCTTCGTCCTATTTTCCATAAGTTTCGTTAGCCATTCCTATCCTTGCATGTTTTCCGTAATAGACCAACAACGTACTGTAAACAAGGCGCCTGTCTTGTCTTTCCTCCCATCTACTTTATCGTTGATATATAAACCGCTTCTTTTACAACGCTTATCTTATCCCACGTAGTTCACAATTCTTATGAGCTCTCCATCCTTCCATTCAATCTAAAGTTTTTTCAGAATTTCTCAGTTGAATATCAAAAGTCACAAGGTTGAGATTTAGATCAAGAGATGTAATGTTAATATTAAAGCTTTAATTTCATTTTCATTTTGTTTTATATAAATAATAGACGAGCATTGTTAATAATCTGAAATAATGAAGCTTAAATTCATTCTTGCAAGTAGCTCTTGGTTACTGATCTAAAATTGATTAACAATGTTCTATCATCTTTATATCTTCGACGGTAACGCCTTACAAAAGAGGAAACTGAAACATCTGTCTGAAAGGTAAGATTCAATGATTCATGTAACAATTTTTGAAGTCATTTGCTTTCAACCGTTTTCATTCAATATCCAATCCGAGTAAAATGTTACATAATATTCACACATGGCAAATCATGTTCATTTATCTATATGCCTTGTTTACATATAAGTGCTTTTATTTATTTTTTATTAACTTTTGTGTATTTGAGAATTTTGCGTGCGCCTTTGGTGAACGTAGTCCCGGGTTCAATTCCCAGTGGGAGAGCAATATAAAACATTGAACGTATTGTAGTGCTTCATCGGATTCCACCTTCAAATGTAGGTTCACATGTCATAGTCTCGATACTAAAAAAGGAAGCTCAAAAAACAACAACTTATGAGAATATATATATATATATATATATATATATATATATATATATATATATATATATATATATATATATATATATATATATATATATATATATATATATATATATATATATATATATATATATATATAAACATGTTTTTTGCTGTTCAAAACTGTGACACTTTGTTTTACGGGAGTTAAATTTTTAAACCGGCACACTTTGGTGGGAACTTTACACTTCACTCTCTCCATCGGTAGAAAGTACTTAACCAACACAAGAGCTTATTATTTATCTCATTTCGTGGTGGATAAATACCGTGTGCGTGGGTTTTGACGAGGTTCTCCCGTTTTCTCCCTTCATTCCATCATTTTTCATTCATTTCTCATCATCACCGTCCCCTTTAGACTACACTGCATAATCCTGGGATGTAAAACTGAAAGATTTCACTGTATTTCAATTATCTCATTTCGTTCCTGTTGGATGTATGACTAACAGATGCTTACCTAGAAACTTTTGTTGGAATTCGTCCAATCTTTTCGGGGGAGGGCCTAAAACTACAAACCGTTATGTTTGGGGGAGATTGCCCCAGTGCCGGACACTTTTCATTATTTCTCAAAATTCTCTCAGCAAATAAAAACAAATCTTACAGTAAACATAAAGGATAAAATGAATAATGACATACTCTAAAATGAAGTTTAAATCTGTTTTATTTTCTGAATAATTATGAATTTCCAAAGGTATCTTTAATGATGATAAAAAAAAAATCCCAGTACCGGACACACAATTCTTTGTGTGACAGCAGTAAGTAGGATAAACTTACCGAGTTCAGTTAGTTAACGAATATATTCTCAGTCATGGTTTGCAGTGTTCACATACAAAATAATTTACAGTATCGCTATCATCACATGCAATGTGAGCCCAACCACGACAGATGCAACATTGGACTCAGTCCTCTTCAAATGTCTCCCCACAAATAAGGCATGTAATCTCCTTGGATTTATTCTCTCCATCTTCATATTTGTTTCTTCTTTTTTGTCCTTTCCAATGTAATTTCGAAACTGAATTTTTTTCTGGGAAAGATGTGTTGTATTCTTCCCAGGAAGTCTTGCTCCTCTTCCAGACGTTTCTTATAGGGCGTTGATGTCAAAATTGACTTTCTTCTACTTTTCTCTTCCGTATAGCAATCTTCCTCTGCGTATTAGTAGCTACAGGGGACATTGTTCTATGGCATTTTGGAAAGCTTGTGACATTGAAGGAACAACTGGATTGAGGTTCTGATGAGTAGAAGGTGCTAAAGGGTTCACGTTTGATGCATTTGGTTGATTATCCATCACTAATTCTGGCTTTCTCTGACACTTTGTTTTCTGCCCAGTTTCATCCCATTTTCCTTTCTTATCGTCTACCAGTCTGGTGGTGCAGCCTAAAACCAAACATTGGCTTCCATATACTTGGTATCACTTGACAAAGTTTGTCCGGTACCGGGAACCAGTGGCGGATCCAGAATATGATCAAGGGAGGAGCTAAACCATAGTTTGCAGCTTTATCCAGTGTAAAGCAGGATTGAATCCCATTTTATTCAGTGTATACCTAAACGTCAAGGGGGCTATATATCCCCCCCTTGGATCCGTCCCTGCTGTTGGGTGTTTTGACCACATCCAACATACGAAAAATAATGCACCCCTTAAAACCTAGCAAACTGTTCATTTAAATAATATTGTTATTCTACTGTCTGCACTGTCTGCATCTTTACTAAGAACAAGAAGCTTGTTTAACTTAACTCAATTAACCACACAGGAGAATCCAAAATTAATATTGTCACATACCAGTAGCGCAACAAACACTTTACAGCTATTAACTACGTGCTGGTTTGAGCCAGTCTGAACCAATTACAGTCTTTTGTCTGCCTCTAAAAGTAGGTGACAACCAAATGCTGCTGCCTAGCGTGGAAATGACCCAACCTCTAATGTCTGGTACTGGGACTGTGCGGCACTGGGGCAATCTCCCCTATGTAGTATTGAACAGGTATTATTTTATTCTGCACCTGAAAAGACGATAAGTAATTGTAAAATAATTCCATCTATATTTTCAGAAAAAAGAGAACTAGATCGTTTTTATAAGACAAAAAGTACAGATGAAGTGTAAGATCAAATTTCCATGCTACATAAATCGTTTTCCTTTAAACAAGTATGGTTTCAATGAGAAATTGTACAAATGTATGTTGAGTTACAAAGTTTGGAGGTCCAGATCCGGTGGACTTCCTCCCGCCGCAGGTGCGCGGTGAATAATGATTGCATGCATGTTTGATCCAATATGAACTGTATGCAGTAGCGTGGCACTCACTATCAATATTCAAGCGTAATATGTAGCTGTGAGTGGAAAAGTTTGTAATATCCAAAATCATATTTTAGAGTAATATGTATAATGAGGATAGGACACACAAAAAAAGGTGAAAAGATTAACACGGCTGGAAGCCGGGTCAAAATGAAGACTTGCAGGATACCGGAACAAGAGACTCCAACCAGAACTATCTTAGTCAAAATGAGGCATGGTACCGGTAGCTCTACGTATACTACCACCAAACAACAGTGTTGGGTAAGTTACTTGTCAAAATGTAACGCGTTACTTGCCCCCCAAAAGTAACTGTTACCCTACTTCGAAAGTAACGCGTTACTTTATGCCCGAAATATGTAAAAAAAATCTTTTACTTCAATTTTCCGTACTATTATTATTATTATTATTATTATTATTATTATTATTATTATTATTATTATTATTATTATTATTATTATTATTGCTTATTCTGAATTTCTTTATGCAGATGGAAGAACAAATTCTTACTTGACAGCTATATGAACATTTTCATGTAATGTAACACTGACTAAAATGCCATACTGCTTTACTTGTAGGGATGGGCATGAGCGAGTTTTCTTTGAAACTCGACTCGACTCGAACCAAGACATCTTAGAGCTCGGCTCGGAAAAATTACTCCAAGTCGACTCGAATTCGGGTCGAATTTCGAGTCGATTCGAACCAAACCCTGTGTGTAATTTCAAGTACTCTTTTCAAGTATCCTACATAGACAAATAATTATTATCAATGATACTACTACTGCAAATTATTATTATTTATTATGTAACAACACTGTGTATAAACATGAAAGACAGGAGGTTTGTATCTTAATACTGAAGTACTAGTTGATTGCCAACATCGGTAGTTGTGAAGCCTAGAAGTCAAGGATATTGTTCACGAACTTCTGAATTTGGATTGAATGTCTAGGTTGAGTATTCGAGCTCGAGCCAAACATTGTTAAAAAGTTATAGGGCGCTGGCCAAATATGTTAAAAACTGCTCATCCCGGGTTAGAATTGTCAACGACTCGAGCATCTCGACTCACAGCTCACACACTATCGAGCCGAACCGAGAAGTGAGACGAGCCAACAGCTTACCCAACCAAGCCGGCTAGAGCCCTCTCTCAGTTGAGCCAAACCGAGCAGATGGCTCATCCCAACCAAGCCAGCTAGAGCCGATGGTTCACCCCAAACGAGCCGGCTTGAGCCATTGGCTCAGTTGAGCCGACGCGAACTGAGCTCGTTATAAAAAAAAATCTCTTGTGGTCTCGTTTATTGAGACGAGACGAGATGCGAGGAGTGTCCCCTCTCTTGAGCAACACTAAAAGTATTCCATATTACTGCTTACATTTCTCATAGCTTTTGTTTTCCAGTGTTATGAGGCCATGATTTCAAAACGAGTTAAAACGAACTGAACGAGCGAGCCATTTATCAAACTGACTTGACTTGAAACTCGACGTCAAAAACAGTGACTCGGCTCGGAACTCGACTCGAGAAAATTACCTTCGCTTCGACTCGAAACTCGACTTGGATTCGAGTTGAGTTTTAGCTCGTGTCGTGCCCATCCCTATGCGTTAGAAAAATTGGCTGCTTATTATTATTCTGCTAAACTAATTATATAATAATGACAATGTTGTTATATAAAATTAAGAATACAGAATATAGAGAAGCATTACACTAGAACTGATAAAGTGAGAACATATGAACTGGGGATGAATCAAAATTTGCCAGTAACTCTAAAATCGATACATGCTTTTTAAAGCTAATTTCAGTCTATAATCAACGGGACTCTAGGATACGCAAACTGATCTGAAAGAACTCTAATATTACATACCATCAACAAACTATTTTCTAGTTATAAAGTAGTCCTGCTCATCAGAACACAGTTTATTCATATTAACCCCTTACTATATATCGTTAATTATGGAACCCTAGTTGTTGATAAATTTTTTTCCGCCGGGGCACTTCAGACACTTTACTTTTAAATTCTGGTCACCATCATCTTCACCTTTTAAGAAAAAAGTATTCTTTCAAATGTTCGAATGGTAAAATATTTTCGTTCTCCATTTTTATAAAAACAACAGCAATCAATGTAAAATAGACTACCGGTATCATTGCACTCGTAGTTCACTCACTGAATGTATTTATTTGAAGCTGTCAAAATCTACGACAAAATCTTCCAGGTGCTTGCAATCAGTACACGTGATTTTCCTGAGGCTGTCTCCATCTCCCAAAAACAGCAAGTGCATACAATCTTATCTGATTCTCTGTGTATCGGTGACTGTCGGTCACTGACATACGTAGTTCATGCTCCATTAATCCATTCTGAGAAATTCACTTACAGGAAAGAAACATTTGTTTCCGAAAAAAATATATACATATATTGTAGTTACTCATCCGAAATGTAACACGAAAAAAGTAACGCAAATTAGGTACGTTACTTAAAAATTTGTAACGCGTTACCGTTACAGTTACTTTGGAAAAAATGTAACGCGTTGCTAGGAAAAGTTACTTAAAAAGTAACGCGTTACAAGTAATGAGTTACTTCCGTTACATTACTTCCCAAGACTGCCAAACAACGTACGCAATGAGTTCTAAATTTCTATTCTAGCTTCTTTTAATAATAATAATAATAATAATAATAATAATAATAATAATAATAATAATAATAATAATAATATAAATTATTTCATTCCCGGCGGGAGCTCATGTGGTTCGGATTCCACGTTAATCAGTAGGTCCACGTCTCATATAGCCTCGCTGCTGAAAAGGGACGCTAAACTGAAATTCAACTCAACTCAATATAAATTATTTCATTTCTTACGTCCTTTGGGCACATATTCTTAGTTCAACCTTGTACTTTTATTCACTCACCAGTTGTGAGCACCCATCGTTGCCAGGTCTTAATTCAGAACCTAGATAAATAGAGTAAGCATCCGTCATTCCTAGGTCTTGATTCAGGATTTGGATAAAAGAGAGGAAATCCATTGCCAGGTACTTAACCTCTGCTGTTATAAAAGTCGGCATATCCAAAGTGTAATACAATTGCATAAGGCAATGTGTTCTTAGAAACCAACAAACCTGCATAAATTTTCGTATACATTTTTAGTCTCCCCACGCAACCCTTCCGAATCGAAAATTAAAAAAAAAAAAAAAAAGATTCGTACGCGTTTAAGTCTCGTTAAACTTTATCTGTTTAAAATTTGATTACTCTAGATGACTTATTTTAATGCGAAAATCTGATGACAAACATACACGTACATAGACATATATATTATATTTTAATTATTAAAGATTTATTTAATATTCAATGCATGATACAAGGTGATACAATTTTTTTTTAAATAGCATCTTTTTTAAATTTGAGACTATATAAGACGTGGACCTACAATTTAAGGTGGAATCCAAACCACCGTAACGGATTCAGATATTTATCCTCTCCCATCGGAAGTCCAATCTAGGACAATTTGCACCAAATGCACATATGCTATCTTCTTGATCAGCTGGAAGTGCTAAGGTGACAAAATGCATCATCATACAAAGTGATAAAACAGAGATAGTTAACTAACTCAAATAGAATAACATTTACCTAAGTAGTTAATAAGTAAAATAAGTAAGTAAATAAATAAATAAATAAGAGGATAAATAAAAAATATTACTGGAATTTAAAATACGAAGCTAGGATATACTGAGCTAAACAAAGCTTTGATTTTATGCTGCGCTCTGGTTGACAAATTCGTTTCCCACACATTTCCAAAATTAATCTCTGAAAAAAAAATATTTTCTCATTCGTAGATTATAGACCTACATTTTTAATGTAAGTTTGGAAGAGAGGCTTCAGAAAGATGAAGAATATAAGAGCTTCTTCGTGGCTACATGGCTAGCGTATGCGTCTACGGCAAAGGAGACCCGGCTTCGATTTCCTGCAGAAGCTCGTGTGTTTCGGATTCCATATCTCATATAGCCTAGATGCTACAACCAGGCTATAGTAAGAGACCCTAAACCCTAATAATGGGTTTTACGTGTGCAATTTAATGGTAGAGTATTGTGGATGGTATTTTGTTCCTTATAAGATAAGGGATGAGAAAAGTGGTGGTGGACAAGTAAGACCCGCGAATGGGAAGGGAGAGGGGGTGGGGAAATGATGAGTCATCGCTCGCTCAACCCCTTATAACTTAGCTCCTAATCATTCGATTTTAATTTTCTTTTCTTTTTTTTTAAGAAAAAAGAAAGGTCTAAGTACGTTCTACATATGTTATTAGCATTTTTTACGTAAATCTAACCGTTTTGTTTAAAATTATTTAAAAAAGGATTTTCCTAAGAAAAAATCCTTTTTTTTAAAATAATTTTAACCAAAACGGCTAGATTTACATAGGATCATTGCCCGAAAATGTTCGCTTTCGAGCTCCATTCTAGACAGCCGAATACTGCTCACATCAACAAACAAGTGAAGGCGATACGGCCACGCCGATAAGCGAGGCGAGTTGAAACTTGCTTCGCTTCTTCGCTCTGGATACCACTACCGAACGCAATTGTTAGAATTCAAATACTGTGCCACAATAATGCGTACCTTAAAACTTTCGTAGTGACCCTCGTATTCTTTCGTGACTAGTCCGTCCATCTTTCGACCTGCTGACGACCGGTTGAACAGCGTAAAATCTCTGTGACGCGAAGGAACGGAAATCAGGAAGCATTTGTGTGTTTCTTTTGTCCCTCTTTCAAGCATTTCATGTTTTTTTTTCCTTTCTTTCTTAATGCGTTCTGAATATGATGTCAGAGTGTAGTGTAGTGAATATTAGAATATTAAGAAGAATTTGTTATAAAGATTGAAGTAAGAAGGACAACTTAAGACTCTGGAAGTGTCCCGATGACCAACGTGTGGATATACACCAGAAGAAGAGTACTTTTCAGTAAATGAATATAATAAGAAAACACATGAGTGGAGTACTTGTTCCATGGCAATTAAAACATATCTAAAATACTTATGAACATCTACAGAATTAATATTAATATGGATTACATAATATAATAAGTAGTAAGAATAGGTGTAAAGATAATTTAAAAACATTAATTGCTTCTGTATTACATTTTTTTGTAATGTTCTTTTCTTTATGTTTTATATAACAACGATTTTGAAAATAAAATATTCGTATTTCACACTCCTTTTATAAATTTAGCATTATTTATTTTTAGTATTATACTTATATTTATTATTTATTATATTTATTATATATATATATATATAATAACGGTTTTTGCCCTGGAAAAAGAAAAGTGTCTCTTATTATCGTCTTTTATTAAAATATCTGTCTTTAATTCTCTTTAATAAAGCAGCCTATTTGTGTGTGCCTGGGCACACTCAGCACACCCCGTGGTTACGCCTATGATATATATATATATATATATATATATATATATATATATATATATATATATATATATATATATATATATATATATATAAATATAGATAGATAGATAGATAGATAGATATAGATATAGATATGTTCAATTAATGTATTGTTGACAGGCAAGTAATGTAGGTAATTTACATCACATTTAATCCTGTGATGAGTTATCATCACGATTAGGGTTATATAGAGCTTAAATCATGCGATGTAGATATTAAAATTATTAGTGTTCGAAGCTTGTAGTTCCCTTCTAAAAGCGACCTGTATTAACGTCAAACAGTCGACAGCGCAGATAACGACATCTATTAACGTAACAGTTAAATATTAGGATCAGGAAACATTACTTGAGACATGATAGTGTCTATGTCTGTAGGGAATAATTGTTTGCTACGGAATAACATCAGCGCAGGGAGGGATACCCATTTGATGGAGAACTGCTATTTTGAGGTATTAAAAAATATTAGGTGTCGTATGATCTTAAGAAAATCAAATGCAATTATTTAGATTAGCTTCTCTCCTTTAGACATGGGTGATTAAGAAATTGAATGGATGTTAAATTAATTTTTGTTTTCCCACCGGGACTCGAACCCAGGACCACCTCTACCAGAGACGTGAGTACTTTATCAGATGATCATTAGGGAGAGTTTTTACTTTTGTATACGTGAATATTGTAGAAACACATTATAAGTTGAGTTTTTTAATGGATCAGTAAAAATTAAGGTGTCATTTGTGTGGTTATAGTAGACATGTAAAACCAAGATTAATAAAGAATATTATGGAAGTGACAAAGCTAAATATATTAACTACATAGTAGGAGTACATTGTAGTCATATTAGAATACCGAATGTTTGGGAGATGAAGTAATTCTGACGCAGGGAAATGATGGAAAGCAATGCTAAGGTTACTCATGGAATTAATGGAAGACTGGTTAGTTCTGATCATATCACGGATAGTGTTATGACTTAAGAGGGGCCGAACCACAAACTAAAAAGCCAACAATAATGGAGACTCATAAGAAATTGTTATTTACAAGTGAAATAATTTCATTGGCCTTCTATGAACTGTTTGGTAAGAGGTTTAGATTTCTATGACTGAATTTGAGTCATGGAAGTGAACAAAAATTTTTGACGTGTGATAAATGTAAGGAGGTTAAGGTTACTAAAGCACATCTGGAGGATTACATTTTGAAGAAAGAACAATTAGTTTTTTTCATTATATTGTTCGTTGATAGCTTTTTAATATAAGTGTATTTTTCTTATTTCAGTTACAATAATGATGTCTTATTCGAACAACATATTAGTTAGATATATGAATACGTCCTCACAGATTTTAGTTGCAATGTTTGATAGTCAATAACTCGAGAACCAAAGGTTTAAATTTGGTCATATCTAAGATGGTGGTAGACCTTGAAAAGCTTAGTAAGCATATGAAATATTATGCTATGCAAGCTTTTGGTTCCAGATTTAATGGCCATCAAAGTTGAAGTTTGATCTAGTGAAAAAAAAATATCCAAACTCCAACTTTAATGGATAATAATCGGTACCAAAAAGTGTGTACAAAACGTCTCACATGCTTTATAACCTCGTAAAGTTTTACCACCATGCCAATCTTGGTCAAAATCGGATGCGTTCCGTCAATCATTTTTTAGTTATTTTTTTTTATTTCACCTATTACATTACCAATGTTGGGGCTAATAACTTAATAACTAAGGGTCTGCACAACATAATTCGTTATCTCAAGGTCTATCATAATGGCAAAGAACTAAAGATCATGCTATCAGTAAAACGTGTCCACGCTTGGATACATTTCTAATTGCTCTTCTTATACTAATTTGAGGGTGCCGAATCTAATGAAACTATTTTTAAATATAGGTGAATAGTTTTCAATATCTAAGTAGTATTATTAAACAAGAGACGAAATGTGAACAATAAGTAGAAAGCAACGGGAAAATTTATGTAAAAATTATCTTGATTTTCTCCTTAATTTCATCTAGAAGTTATTAGAATCCTTCTGCGCACAAGAGGTCCATGAAGGGTGTGACATAACATTTAAATCATATTTATTACTGGAGTATAATGACTTGCGTATCTTATCCATAAATGCTCTTCATTATGTTTGTATTAATACTTATACTTTACTTTATTTAGAGCAATCAAATTCCAGCTCAACTTTTCTTTTAATTTGGAGCGGAGGGGACACAAGTTCGGATACCATGTTGAACTCTAGGTCCCGTCTCCTTAGGATGTTATGAACATTCATCCCATGGAAGCCAATGACAAACCACCATGGATTCACCTTGCCAAGGGACTTTTAGGTCAAATACCTGCCTTCGGACAGAATATCGCATCATCATTCATTAACAGTCATAGAATAACACATTGCAAAATTTTGACCGAGAATATAAGCGAGACTGCGAGAAAGTCTCGCGCGAGACGCGAGATAAGACTTAAAATTTTATGCGAGACGAGACTTTACATTTACGAGACGAGCTGAGACCAACATTTGACTTTTTCATTTCTCGTCTCGCGTGCATCCCTATATAAAACTATCAGGCCAGGATAGCTTCCCAATTAATACGAAGTTTGTAGCCAAACACAGAACAAGTACACGTGGAATAATGAAATTCTAGTTATTTTACATACTCCTCCCGAAATTCAATTTCCTTTGCACGATGTTTCATTTTTTGCAGACTAGTTAAAAAATTCTAAAGATTGTTTCTCGCACCACTGTTCCATAGCACTAATCACCTCCTATCAGATCCAAAATGACGCCCTTTCAAACGTTGTTTGAGTTTGGGGAATAAGTAATAGTCTGATGGAATTAGATCTGGAGACTAAGGAAGATAATATAGACACTGAACTCCTGGATCATGCATGTCAGTTGTGTTTGCAGTACTCGATGGTGAGGGGTATTGCCCTAAAGAAACAGAATTCCCTTTTGTTTAATTTTCCATGGCATTGCAGTTTCAATTTGTCTTTTAGTTTTGTGACTAATGCAGAATAATACACTGCATTAAATGTATGAGCCTTGGGCACGTAGTGTATGGCCATTTTTATTACAGAAGACTGTTGCAAATGTTTTCCTAGCTGACTTCTGTTTCTTGAATTTCGTGGAGCGAGGGAAACCTGAGTGCTCACTCCATTGACTGTTGTTTCGCTTCAGGATCGTATTGAAACCACTATTTTTCGTCCATAGTTACTATTCGTAACAGAAATTCGTTGACATTGCAGTCAAAATAAGAGATGACTTCCCTTGATGCCCTCACGTTTTCACGCTTTTGATCTGCTGACAGATTTTTGGCAACTCATTTTGCCGAGAGTTTTCTCATGCTCAAGTCTTATGAATTAGGTTTCTGATGCATTCCGAGAAATGCCACAATCTCTGCCACACGTATTGATGATTCTGTGATTTTCCAGAATGATGCCATGAATTTCATCCACAATTTTGGGAGCAGTCACTGTTTTTGGTCTTTCTGCATCATCTGTTGAGAAATTGCCTCGTCTAACGGTGCCATACAGTTCTTCACATGCCGGAGAAGAATCCCATAATGTTCCACTGACTTCCTTCCGAATTTGTTTTGGTGAGTTTTCTTAGTGGAACAAAAAATTGAAGATAGTTCTGATCTCGATGCTCATGAAATTCACTGATTGGACACACATGATCACTTCAGAGGCCTGAAAAACACAAGAATTTCGTTATTAATATGAAAATTTGTATTTGTACATAGAGAGATATATTCTTAAACTGTACAATTTCATCATTCTACCTGCACTCTTTCGGGGTTAAGCTACGAACTAGTTACTCAAGAGGTTTTAACTTCCATTGAGCAAGATATTATGGAAAAATAAACACTTACTATGTAAGTTACGTATATATATATATATATATATATATATATATATATATATATATATATATATATATATATATATATATATATATACACGTATGTATAAACCATACTTCTGAAAGGGTATGGGATTGAATACTTGAATAAAATTCTTCGTACGCCATTATCAATTTTAATACTGCAGAAAGCCCCATGTTCTGTACTTATATACAGTATGTTCCAAGTCTTGTTACCCCTCGTGTTCTACAGGGTGGCCAAGATAAAAGAGGCCCCATGTCTTATAACTCGTCTATTGTAAATACAGATTACAAAATAGTAAATTATTATCATCATTACTAACAGCTGCTAGACATCACGTAACCCCGTTCATGCGTCGCACTAAAGCTAAGTAATAACATTCAGAAACCACTCTGTAGCTTGTTTAGTGATCCAAAACATCAGTATTGACAATATCATTTTCGTGGCACAATATGAGGTGGAGCAATATTCTGTGCGAAATTTTCCGCAGCATGGACTGTGTGATTTCCTTGAGTGTATCTCTAAGAGCTTGCTTTAAATCTTCAGTTGTCTGGTATCGCTGTTTCGAGATATGGTGTTTAACTACTTCCCATAGGGAATTGTTGCACAACCTTATAACGTGATTCCTTTCGTTACACTCCCTAGTTCCCAATATATATTTAGTATTTATAAACTACACAAGATTATGATAAATCACACCACGATTATTCACTTCAGGATATGTATATTTCACAATATATATCGAATTTGACACATTAAAATAATGAACATTCAATTCTTACAATAGGGATCTTCTTTCTATCTTTCTTCGTTACCATATCAACGAGATAAACAGGTTGGCATAGCAACCAAAACAAGAAATATGTTGATACAATACAAATATTTAAATCATTTCCTTTTATATTTTCTTCTTCTTCTTCTTCTTAACAACTTGTGCCCTTTTAAATAGCACTTTTGTCCCCAAATAGAAATAATATTGTGAAGAACATACAAAATATATATTATCGTTAATATATGGCTCCCGAACTATAGGACTTCTTGAATTGGCTACAATTAAAGAAAGAATCCTGGACTGTTAAACATTTCATATACATGGTTACTTTACTTTTTGAATAGCCTTTACATATAAAATTTATAATTCATCAAATAATACAGTATATTACTGTTATCTTATCTCAATACCATTCTTATATTTTTCCAATAATCAATTTTATTTTAATTTTATAAAATTATTAATGACAAAGACATATTCAAAATATGATAAGTTTGTTAATTATTTAGGTCCTAAATAGATTTTTTTAACTCAATATCATTTATGCTTGTTAACAAAAAAGTTGGTGTAAGCTGAAATACAACATATTTCATTAATTCGGACATAATTAGCATAATTTTGATATAAACAATATTCGTATTGATGCATAGATGTGATTGTATAAAATATAGACGAAGTACGAATTACAAAGAAATCATACCAATATTCAAAGCGAAACAAAAAAAAAAAACCTAATTGGATATGTTTTGACGGACGTCATAACTTTAGCTCAAGTGACATTACCAAAAGATTCGATTAAGTTGCATTGAATAGCACAATCTTGAATACAATCCTATATATCATTTACTTCACTAGTTCTTTGATTCCTATTTTGAAAATTTCTGCCACCTATGTAATTACTACGAAATCTGGGAGTACGTGGAAAATTAGATCGGTTGTTTACATTGTTCCTAAAAGCTGTATGATTATTATTTCTGTTTCTCCTCAAATTAGGTTCGGTTGTATTGCCATTACGAGAAAATCCAATTAACTCTTGTATTATGATTACAATCTCCTTTAACATTGATGTTTCAAACAGGTATATGGTCAGCTTGATTTCTGTTAGTATTACCTTACAATCTAAACTGACTCTCATAATTTTGAACTATCATAAGTTATCATAAGTAAATGATTAAAATTAATACACTGCGAAGAGATCAATATTTGCTGTAACTTCAACGGTAATAATATTCGTATTGATGCAATTACGCACGATTCCTGCTGAAATGGATTGATCAGTTTCAAGTGATTATATGCTGAAATCACAAAATCTGTACGACATTTGACCACCTTAGGATCAAAACGTCGGTTTCTAATCTGGACATCCCGGACTCCTAACATAAAATCATTCTCAAAATTTGCTATCAGCACATTTTTTTAAATCTAAATAATTAAGAAGACTACCTCTGATTTCTTTATACCATACCGAACAAGGTGGTAATAAAATATGTGGCAAGATTTTGAGGAAATTAGACTTGTTTACACCAATTAACTCACATTCCTCTTCAATTTTTTCTAAAAGGGTGTTTGCTTGGATATCCTCAGATCTACCGCTAAATTTAGTTGGGAATTTTATTTCATTAAATTTTACGTGGGTATTAGTACTAAAATATCTTAAACGTCTAGGTTTTACGTGCGTATGGTTCCTTTCATGTGGTCGTCTTTCTTCATCCTCGATATTAGAAATGATGTCCTCCTTTTCAAAATAGCCTTCTGATGGATTACTGTTCTCTTCACATGGTCTTGATTCAGCTCTCTTATGTTCCACATACGCTACGTTGATGGCAGGGTCGGGATTACAATTTGCTCTGCTAATTTTCTCTTTGATGATCTGTACTTCTTGTTGCAGTCTCCGAATTTGGTTTGTATTGTCATTAACTTGTGTTTCTACTACTTCAACTGCACTTCTTACCGTTGCAAAACTATGGATAATTTGCTCTATCATATTGTCGGTTAGTTTCAGTTTAGTATTTATCTGTTGTGTTACTTGTTCCATTTTGGAATTCAATTTGGAATCCATCTGCTGTCCCATTTGTGTTACTTTTTCCATTTTGGAATTCATTTGCTGTCCTATTTGTTGGGTTATGGAATTCATTTGCTGTCCTAGCTGTCGTATAAGATCAATCACATCCGTCGATGTCTTAGTTGCTGATATATTGACATCATCAACTCTAATACTGGTTTCTTCGTCCCTTTGAATATTAATTTTAATTCTTCGATATATTTTCCTTTTATTTCGTAATAGAATATAATCCATGGTGTTTGAGTAAATAAGCTAGTTTACTGTAACTTCTAACTAATCTCAAAGGTCCCAAGGTTCCGGCATTATCTATATGTGTAATGTGATTCTTTTCGTTACACTCCCTAGTTCCCAATATATATTTAGTATTTATAAACTACACAAAATTATGATAAATCACACCACGATTATTCACTTTAGGATATGTATATTTCACAATATATATCGAATTTGACACATTAAAATAATGAAGATTCAGTTCTTACAATATGGATCTTCGTTCTATCTTTCTTCGTTACCATATCGAGATAAACAGGTTGGCATAGCAACCAAAACAAGAAATATGTCGATACAATACAAATATTTAAATAATTTCCTTTTATATTTGTTACATAAGGTTTTACGCTATTTTAAATCCTGTGGCTGGAAAGCCAAACTTGAGAAGCGACATAATTTAACGAGTTGCCAAACTTGAAACTGCCCTGAACTGGGTTGTCAAACTTAAGATTAGCGATATTAGTTGTCAACTTGTTTCATTCGTAGCTAATGTCGCATAGAGGAAAGAAAGAGGAAAGAAAAGAAGAAAATTTTTTTTAGATTGGGTCGCCGATACTACTCTCTTTCTTATGCTACGATTATGGGCCAGTAAGCACAACGCTGTTTATTTCCCAGATTCTTGCTACCAATGGTGTCATCGCTACCATGAGAAGGAAAGAAAAAAAAAAGAAAATTCATAAACGTTGCCAAAATAACACCATATAATATGTGTATTATATTTATTTAACGTCTTTTAGCGAACAGCAGATGGTCGCAGGAATTACAACTTGTTAGCAATTATAAAACTTCAGCTAGACTCAAATAACCATTGAAAAGAAAGAAAAAATCATTGGACATATGTATTTCAGTCTCTCAAAATCATAGACCTTCTCACACCAACGCAATGGAATAACCAGTAACAACAGTGTAATAAATGTTATCCTTGATAATACGTTAGACAGCTGTTTACATTTCTCGAACAAACATTTGAAATAGAGAACTTTAGTAAGCTACATTGTAGTAAGTGGAAAGAAGAATACAGAAAGGTACATTACTGCTTACAAGAACATCTCATTACAGAGGGAGTAGTTATGCGGCTGAGTTGACCATTCTCCTTCCCAAAGAACATAACGTTTCCACTCTCTTTTCGCAACCAACTGTATTGAGAGGGCGCCACACCTCAACTCGGCTTACAATTTTAAACAGCGGCGTGGACATAATATATATGTGGTAGAAACATTCATAGGAGGTACTAAACCAGCCAGCAACCTAAACTTCACCCCTGACACCACCACATCTCGGCGTGAACACCAGTATCAATACCCACCGTCTTCGACGCGTCTAACTAGACGTTTGAACGTAGCTTCTTAACTAACGTTTGTGGACATATATAAATACTTCAAGGATTAACATAAACCTTTCCCTTGCGTGGCGAATTCGAATTACAGATCATAAACTATGGAGTATAGCAAACAATACAGAGTGCCCACTAACGGGTCAAACATGAGCTAGCTGTAAAATTAAATGGTATATTTACACATCTGCTCGGCTAAAGTAATTACTTTCTCTTAATGCAAGAAAGAAACGACATTAACATCGGACTACCCCGCCGGCGTGTGGATCGACTTATTGGATGGAGAGCTCACCTTTGCTTTAGACAGTCATGTTAAATACAAAATGCATAGTGTTAAACAACAATTCAGACATCGTAGAGGAATGAAAATAAGTGAAATACACGATATTGATAATTCGTAAATGACTAACCTTATAAACGGAGACAGCTTCAATTCCACTAATTACTTGATGTAATAATAATGAATAGTTCAAATACGAATATTACTTCTTCAAACACAGTTGCGTCAGAAATTCCAACATTAAAAGAGGTTACCTGAATATTGACGATTGAGGTCAGTCCAGCAGCTACTCACAGAATTCCAACTAATAGAATGGGATTAACACCGCAGAAACCAGTCCCAGAAGTGCACGGTCATAGCAGCATACGTGATCGATGGACCAATCTTCACAAATTCCCTCCAGGCTACACTCAACATGACGCAGCAGAACACTCCAAATCAGGGCGCAGAATCACCATGGCGGCACCAAGTAAGAAGAAGTAAATGAAGGACAGAGCACAGTATCTCACTCAGCTTTCACAGCAACAGACGCAAGTCGACAACAATTGCTAAAGTCACTACAGAGAATGATCCACACTGACAAGGTCACAGGAAGGGCATCTTCAGCTTCACTTCGAATGTTGAAGAAGGATAGGTACTTAGTCGGAGCTCGACTAGTAAACTTCCCAAACGAGCAAATCGAAAATATAGTTTGATAAGTTCGTCAATTTAAACTACTTCGACATTTCACAATAATGTGACACTCCTCTCCTCTATCATTACTCGAGTTTAAGTAATCTCATAATTCTGTTGAATGTGTAGTTATTATCTTCCGTTAATTCAGAAGATAGACATTAAGCTACTTCATAGTAACGATTTTCGTTGCGGTGCGGGGAGGGAGAACAGAAAACGCGCTCACAATCCTCCTTGCATCTTGATTGGCTGTTATTAATTACGCAGCATATAACGAAACTAAATGGAAATTATTATATAGAATTTAATATAACAAAATAAAAGTAGATTGAATATAGGTTACTATTTAATTAATATACTCACAAACAATTTATTCAATCTGAATAAAAATGCAAACACTTCAGTTTAAACATTAACGCCATCTCGCGGAAATCGAGAGAATCTAACTCGATGCAGGCCATAGACTAACAAAGAAAATAGCATAATTCAGCTAAACAAACCAGCCCAACTGACGACCATATTGAATCCATCAAAGGGGTCGAGAATTGGAAAAAAGGATTAGAAATAACGCTTAATTAAGAGCTAATTAAGTAATCATATCAAATAATCTCTTTGGGAAAGTGTAACGGTCAAAGAGGATCGTGACATATTTTCTTCTTCTTCTTCTTCTTCTTCTTCTTCTTCTTCTTCTTCTTAACAGCTTGTGCCCTTTTAAATAGCACTTTTGTCTCTAAATAGAAATAATATTGAGAACATACAAAATATACATTATCGTTGTTACCTCAGGTCTGGGCTTCTGGGAGGCCACTCAATCGGTGCTGGCATGTTCATTGATCCTCTCTCTACCCACATCTGGAGTAACACCCCATTCAAGAATTCCTGGACAAGGAGAGCATAGTGGACTGGATCTCCATCCTGTTGGAGCCAACTATCAGCAACAATATTCAGTCTTTGGAACTCTGGATTAAACCAACCCCGCAACATTTGGAGGTAAGAATGTTGATTGACTGTACCGTTAAAAATAGGGATGCGCTCGAGTCGAGACATAATTTGTAAAATTCGAGACGAGTCGAGACAAACGTATTTCTCGACTCGATTTTTCGAGTCTAGTCGAGACTGCTCGTGAAAATCTTGACTCGACTCGAATGTCTCGAAAATCTTTCTATAATTTTTAATATTATTTTGAAGATAGTATTCACTCAGAAACAGCCTTGAAACCAATTGCAGCATTTATTACTTTAGAAAATTATAGAACGCATAAACTTAATAGTTAATCTTTCGAGATCAAGATTTAATTTTCAGCTCAATTCAGTTAATTAAAACTAATGTCGTGATATTGATTGTACTTCAAATATAATACTAATAGTTGATTATCTACTTTGTATAAAACTATTATCCGTAGCCTATATGTAATTTGTATAAAACTATTGCGATAAAGTGAACTTCATCATTTCTCTGAATGAACAATTGGCAGTCTATAGTAATTTAGCATAGTTATAATTATTGTGCTTTCGTTCCCATGAACGCAATAGGACTACATAACTTCTGGATTATTCGCTTTCCTAACTATTTTGGGGCTTTAATGTGTTGCAGCATATCACGAGTTACGATTATTATTATTATTATTATTATTATTATTATTATTATTATTATTATTATTATTATTATTATTATTATTATTATTATTATTATTATTATTATGTATTCTGCCTTTCGGCAGGTCCTGGGACTAATGAGGGTTTTTTTTATTCAATTTTAGATTTTGGCCTGGAAATGTTTCTTCCACTTTTGTCGATCTTCAGCCTCTTCTTTTAACTCCTAATATTTTCTCCTATCTTTCTAATCTTGGATCAGCTGTGTTCTTCTTCTTCCTATTCCTCGCTTTCTTTCCATCTTTCCTTCTATGGCGGTGTTAAGAATCAATTTCTTCGCAAGATGTGTCCAGTGCAATTGGCCTTTCTACGAAGTGTCCTCTTTTCTCCTATCCGTTTTGAAACATTTCCGTTTGTTGCTCTCTCTGTCCATTTTATCTTCTCCATCTTCCTCCAACACCATATTTCGAAGCTCTCCAAATATTTCTTCTCTAACTTCCGTAATCTCCATAATATATAATGTAACATTTGTTGTACATCACATATTATGATATGAGACTATTTTACATGGTATATTACAATAAATGGACTGCTTGGATGCCAAGAACTAGTAGAGATAGGTACCTTTCACCTCTATAGATAGGTATATTTTAAAAGGATTTTTGTAAACACTAAATCATAAAACAATAAACTACATATGAATCACTGATTGGAAAAAGGGAATAAGTGCATCAGACCTAAGTTTTCAATAACACTAAAAAACCTTCTAGAGGCGTTGTTTGTATTTGTTTCAAAAAGTGTATAATTGATTACTTGTAGCAAAACAACTAACAAACACTAAGACAACAAGAATAATCTTGTATTGCAGCCCTGGAATTGGTTAGAAAAGCTTAAACATGGAAAAAATATTCCCTTTTTCCAATCAATTAAAGTTGGGTGCAATTGTAATTGTGTGTAGGGTATGTAATGTGCAGTTTGATAGAAAGCTATGAAAATGTACATGTTGAATGCAATGTTGTATGTTAATCTTAGATATATGTATTCGAACTATCACGCATATTAGGCTTCTAACACTTTTATTGTCACCGTTCGTTTTTCTGTACAGCACATGTTATTCGTACAGCAAGAAAAGTAATACAATAGACAACTGAACAAAATACGTAGCAAAATACCTTGTCACAGTAGAATGGGTTTACATAGGGTCCTATCCGTCTGCATCTTCTTCTTCTACAGTTTCTTGATCAGTGGTTTTCCATGAACAAATCATCCTATAAAACTGTTTGTATTGGTCAGGTATGTATTTGATGATTTGTGAAGAATCGTTGATCTTTTTCTGATTGATCGAGACTTGCCAATCGTATGCCTTTGACGTTGGCAGTGCAACGTTTGTGACATTACTTTTGAGTAATCGAAAAATATCAGTTCTTAGTCCATTGATAAACTTATGAGCTTGGACATAACCTGGAGATTCTGCTTTGTAAACTGTGTCTCTATTTACTTACTTGGAATTTCACTGTTTTGTCCACAATGCTACCTGAAGATTTCTAAAGCGGTTACCACCAATGTTTAAAATCTAAGATTTCTTCATTGACAACTTAGTAAACCTGAAATGGAGGATCAGTATTTGTTGCATTCGTAATCATGTGGTTATACTGTGCTGGTAAATAAATGCGATTGTGTCGTTTGAGTTCTGGTTAGATTACAGCAAAATTTCGGTCACATGGTAAAAACTGTGACCTCTGACAGGCAAATATTGGTGTATAGTGGAAACCATTATGATACGGTCAGGCTGAAAAGCATTCATGTCATTGAATGATTGCAGTTTTGACCACCACTTGTATCACTGAAAACATGTAAATCTGTAACTGATTGGAGCAAAAAGTTCGCCTTCTTTTTGAATTGCACAATCTATGGAGAACTTTTTGCTCCAGCATTGCACAATCTATGGAGAAGTATCGTAACGAAAGCAGAGGGCTCTGGTGGTTGTATACTTACACACAGTCTCACAGTTGTGGTCATGTCCTGTAGTGACTGTAAGAAGGAAATAAGAAACGTAGTTATTCCCTTTTTCTAATCAGCAAGAGATTTTGCCTTCTACATTGGTCACATAGAGTTGCCCAAACATTCCAATTTTCTACTCAACGATGCAACTATCTTAAAGGAACACATCTGCTATCTCAGGTTAAAATCGCAAAAAATTGTACTTATTCCCTTTTTCCAATCAATGGTTCATATAGTAGTTACGGTTTTGGTTCCCAACATACAAGAAACATGGATTGTCCATGAGATATTGAACTTCAACTTCCACTCCTGGAAAATTTCAATTTTGGAGTTAGGCCACTTGGCATCAAAGCAGTTCACTGTAAGAGAAATACACTCCTCACTTCATTCTAGTAACATAGTTGTTCAGGAGCCTGGGATTTCTATCCTCTCAAATGACAGCTGAACGATTGCTTGGTACATAGTAGTAATAGTGTATTAAGTTTTCAAGCTTTGGTGCGTCTCCGTATTTACACACTGATATAACTTTTAATATGAATTTATTTAGCTTTCTTTTGTTATTGACTTAACACCGACTTCTCTCTGTTATTATGGAGGTGTTCATTCGCTAGACATTGATTCTGCACACTGCTGAAGGAGAAATGGCTTTAGTAATTTTTATTTTCCGAAATTCACGTCTGAAATGTATTTCACTTACTAATCTTTTTAAAACACTATTTTTTCTTTCTTTCTTTTCATGACAATTCCAAATAGTTTTGTTTGGTGCTGGGAGTATATTGTATATTCACCTAATAAAATTACGGGTTCATTTTGTAATCAGTTTTAAATTTACAGAAAGTTCACAATCAAATCGCGCTAATTGTTTAATGCATTTCGAAGGCTTTTGTTTTTATGCAGCTCATTAAGGAAAATCTATTTCATAATCGTAACATGCATTACTTTAAATACGGGGGTCGCTGTGACTCAGTGGCACAGCTTTCACCCTTGGTGTGTGAAGACTCTGATTTGATCCCAGCTGGTGCCAAGTGGGCTTTGTGGCACAGAAACACCGTGCGTGTGGACTTTCTTGTGGTTCTTTAGTTTCCTTCCACTTACTTCATTCCACCATTTCATTCATTCTCAACATCACCGTTTTCTTTAGCTTACAAAAGACGGTTTACTTGCCCACTAGTTTTATTATTGTGAACTGAACCTCAAGTGCGCATTTAACTTGGATACTTCTGTCCCTTTTTACTTTACAACTTGAGGTGGGATGAGGGTCAGGATAGATCTAATGATATACCGCTGAAAGAAATGCTTCAGTACAGTGTCGGAAGTAAGTTCTTCCCCATTCTGTTTCTCTCACAAATATCATTTTGGGATGGGCTGCAGTGCTCAGTGGTAGAGCGTTCACCTCTAGTGCATGGGGTCTCTGATTTGATTCCAGCTTTCGCCAAGTGAACTTTGTAGCGAACAAACATCATGTGCGTAGGCTTTCTCTGGGTTCTATGGTTTCTTTCCACTTCCTTTATTCCACCATTATCATAATCCATCTCATTATCACCGTCTCCCTTAGCCTCGGTAGTTAATCACTGGATGTTAAAGACTAAAATAAGTAAATAAAAATAAAAAAGGAATGAAAAATATTGACTGCTCAGAGCATTATGTCAACAATAGAAAGGAACAATAGAAATTCGTTTAAATTATAAAATTTTAAATTTATTTGTTGCAATAATTTAAAAATCAATTACCATGAAAACATTATTTTTTGTTAAGAATATAATGTTATCCCGAAAGTATGGACGTAAGGTGAGTTCATATTAATTTTTCACATTTCTTTGTTTTTCATTCATATATTTTGATTAATTCAGTTGCAAAATTTACGATAAAGTGTTCAGAATTTGGATTCTTGGAGGGAAAAATTACGCATGCGGTATTTTCAATAGGTAATACTTTTTAATAAATAATAATGCATGTGAAGCCTATGTATCTACGACGAGATTTGAATTTAATCTTATAAAACAATAGGCCCATGGAAGAATGAAAATTTCCATATATTGGCCTAGACTATTTGATAAAAACTTATATGCATGTAAGCATGTTATATATTAATAGTGATTATTAGTGTGTCCAGATTCACAACTCTTAACTCCACTAGCACTTGTCTTTCTTGGCGTGCGTTTTTTGCATACAGTGGTGAATACGTTGTGCACAGTCTATCAGGGACGTCATTTTCGAGTTTTGAAAAATACATATTTTTAGTCAATAAATACTAATTACCTAATAAATAAAACGTGAAATTATTATTTCGGTGGAGGATCTTGAATCAAAATCTGAAACGAAGCTACAGCTGCCTATATCTAAAAATAAGGGAAACAAAAATTGACACAATAAACTTGTTTCAACACTCAACATTGAAATAGAGAGCAATGGATAAACACTAAACATTTTATTATATAAAGAAGTGTTTTCTGTTTCTTTAAAACTTATGACAGGTAATGCTTTCAGCATTTGCTCTTTATCATTGGTCAACAGTGTGAAAGACAATACCGTAAATGGGGGTTGAGTGATGCTGTTATATTCCGGAATTTTTGTACACTTTGAATTGATCTAGAGTAAGCTGTTATAATAACTGGTCAAATGTATATGTTTACATATATTTTGCAAGTAATATGGAGAAAACATTGTGTATCAAACCTAACCAAAAGGGATTAAGTGAAATCTTCACGAGTTTTTTTTACGTCCCACGATTAGGTCGGGTAGGCTAAAAGAGACGGTGATGATGAGAAATGAATGAAATGGTGGAATGAAGGAAGTGGGAAACGGGAGAATCCCGAGGAAACCCATTTTCGCGGTATTTGTCCCACCACAAAATTCACTTGGCGCGAACTGGGATCGAACCAGGGACCTCATGCACCAGAGGTGAACGCGCTACCACTGAGCTATCTCGGCCTCAAAAAAGATGAAGTGATACACAGATTTATTTATATGGTTGATCTCATCATTGCAACAAATGAGTGTTGTGGAACAAACTAAGATGTTAGAAAATGCGTAAATGATACAGAGTATTAGCTTATACTGGAAGTACCATGTAATATACATACATATAATTATCAATTTGAGAAAACGTCTTTTGAAGAAGTACAACTTACAAGATTAATATAGCACTGGACCAACTTTCGGCCTCACAACAGCATGGATGGAATGTGGAATGGAGTCATAAAGATCCTGATGGGTAACAAGTGGAATATTACATCATTCTACCAGCGGCGTAGCGTAAGGGAACGCTGGTATGCCCGGCATCCCCTGTTAATAACAAAAAATACGTATTTCATTGTATATAAATTGTTTACTTGTAATTATCTCAATTATTCCCACTACAAATCTTCTGGATGTGCTCTCTCGCCTTACTTTGACAAGCGGAACCTACGCATGCGCGTCACTCAGATACACATTTTCTGTCTTTCCTCTTATCGTATGCTATGTTCCTCGGGCATCCAGGCCTACTGCAGGCAACGGGGTTTTCGTCTGCTTTTTCTTGAATGCGCATGCGCAACTACTTGCTTTCCACTCCTCTACACCCCTTGCAACTCAACATTTTGTTTTAGATATACGCTGGCATATTCAAGTATTTCCAACTCTATATATTTTGAACTAAGTTATAGTTTCTGTACAGAACGTACGAGCGCTAACATCAAGGAGATAGAACAAAACAGAAATGGTTACTTCAATGCCTTTTTGAAGCATGCCGGTTATGTAAATAATAGTATAAAAATAGTTATGCTTTATCGTAATTAAATACATCGTAATTTAATCGTAATTAAAGGCAAACTATTAATCTTCATCATAAATACATAGTATGTCCAGTGGCGTGGCCAGGAACTCTTTGAGGGAGCTCACACACACAAGCATCACGGTCACCGATCTGGTAGACCAAGAGAGCCAGCATTCCCCGCCCCTCGCAAAGATTGCTTGGGCCCTTCAGTCATTGGCACATATCCCGGGGAGATGAGGGGGACATGTTCTCTCCACCCGATTTGAAATTGTGATGATTTGTATCCGAATGCCACAAAGGAAAGTGAGATAAAATTGAGGTCCCTTGACTTGTTTCATTTTTAAAAAAGAATCGTATTCTTTAATATTTCATTGTCATTAATTATTGTTAGCCTATTTTCAACTATTTGTTTAATTCCTGTAACGATTCCTATAATGCTACTGAGATCATCATCATTTTGCTCATATAAGAGTATTGTTGCACCATATATAGTTGATTTTTTTCATAGTTTTTGGGAAGTCATTATTTATATTATTACAAAACAAGTGTCCTAAAATTTTAATGTATATCATTCTGGATGCGTAAATAGAAACATATCAATTATAAATATGCATGTATTCAGATTTCAGAATGTGTTCACGGTACTGATTTGAAATACTGATACGTATCACAATTTCATCGCCTGGTATATAATATACAACAGATTCACCTCAGAAATCAGATTCATCTACCGTAATATGAGTCTCATCTCCCCTCCCCCAGAATAAGTCTCAAATATGCTCTCCTCCCTCAAATCTGCCCTCCTCGAAAATGTTGAAGATAATTCTGTTCTTCTGATCCTCCACAGCATTGTTTTTCAACTTCATGAATATTTTGAACATCGCTTTAAAAAAAATGGAAACGGTCTTACCCGTTCCCCGAATGTTGAAAACAGATTTGCGCCCCTGCCTTCAGTATCTGGATATCTGAGAACGAAATACATACACAGAAACAGGCCCCCAGAGTTGGTTTAAGTGCTTTCTATTTGCATCTTCAAATGATATACGTATACACTCAGGACCATATTCACGAATGGGGGACTGAGTTCCGGACCCAAGATGACAAATTTGTAGGGGCGACTTTTTCAAGAACGAGATTGAAGAATGGTATGGGGAGAAAGAAGCTGCCCATGGGAACTATGCTGGAAACAATGTTTATACAACAGTGGGGCCGAGTTTTCTCGTCAAAACGGTAGTAGCAAGAAGAAGCTGAGATAATTGCTTATTGGCTTCTAACGTAATCCACGCACTTGCTTCTGTATGCCTCACTAGGCCACCAATTAGGGGGCCTCCCTTCTAAATTTTTTATAACCCTATGTTTCCCATCGGTATAGCTATGTATTGCTAAATTTAGTAGTATTGTATCGCACAAGTGACTAACTTTGGCATCCCCATTTCGAAATACCACGCTACGCTACTGCATTCTACCAGGGAAAATCTACGCAGGATTCGTGTCTCCAAAACAGATCATAGATGTTCAATTATGTAAAGATCGGGGAATTGGGTGGGCCATGGGAGATGTTTTAACTTTATCCTAATGTTCTTCAACTGTGTGAAAGGTGCATTATCATCCTATTATTACTTGGAAACAACTTCTGAAACATAGGATACACATGATCTCCTAAATTGGCGACATAATCACCGACAGTCAGGCGACTGATAAGCATCGGCACATTGCTCAATGAAAACCAGAATATTGTGGCCTACAATAACACAGAACATCCGCCATTTCAAGGTTGGGCAAAGACACTGTGGATTATAAGCTTTTACCAGACATAAACACGGGCCCTGGTTTGAAATAAGACGAATGACGAATCATACGATCATATTACCGGTTTTTAACCTTCTGCGATCCATGTTGCGTGTCTATGATCCATGCTGAATGTTCGCTGCAGCGTTGGCGTTGTGCTGAATATTATTTTCCCTTATCAGTGGTTTCGCCTATGGAACCGATTCCGTATGTGCATGTAATGTGGCTTACGGCGAACACTTTTTGTCACCATGAACAGCCTGGCGAACTGGTACCTTTTAACAATAAAGAGAGTGGTTTACTCACTCAAAATGTATGGTGGTGGAAACCAGACCGTGTATCACATCATCCCAAAAAGTTAGCAAAATTACGTCACAGCCTAGTATTTTACACATATTAACCTAACAGATTAACATTATCAGAACAAGTTACATAAGATTATAGTTCACATGTACGAAAAATGCTAATTGCTAATTGCCAATATGTGGGCAGTATAATATACATAATGAACGGTGTGTATTTTTGTATGACTTCAAGTCAACGTATAAGACAACCCATGTTTATGGAACAAACTTTAATTATGAAACCAAGTGATGAGTACATTTTAATGTGTTCCTTTCATTGAGATTATACTTTTCAGGCAGTTATGATGTTAGAAAGTAGACAATAGATTTTAGCTATTAAGAATTTCACGAAAGCAACTAATATATTTCATATGAATAAGCTACGAAGTAGTTACAGTAGAGGCCCTAAAACTTGGCACTCGACAACCCGGCAGTCTGGATACTCGTCACACCCTGGCAGGGAGAAAAAAAAAAAAAAAACGCGCGGAGACCCGTTTAAGGTTATTGCCCGAGTGCGTGTGTCCCCTCTTCGCGCATTCCGTTTTCTCGTATCAGTTCCAACGGGCGGGGGGGGGGATCAGTGGTAGAGCGTTCACCTCCGGTGCTTGGGGTCCCTGGTTCGATCCCAGCTCGCGCCGTGTGGACCTTGTGGTGGACAAACACCGTGCTCGTGGGTTTCCTCGGGGTTCTCCCATTTCCTCCCACTTTCTTCATTCCACCATTGCATTCATTTCTCATAATCACCGTCTCCTTTAGCCTAACCGGCATAATCGTGGGACGTAAAACTCAAAGATTTCATTTCATTTTATTTCGTATTAGTTCCACTCCTCCACCAGATGTCTGATGCCAGTGTGCGCTCAGCTATTCAGACTACTTGCAACCTTTGCCAGGGTTGATCGGTGTCTTAAGGATATTTGGGCAGTTTATTCTCTGTTGTATTCTCAAGCAACTAATACATAAAGTACAGTACTGTATTTTCTGAAGAAACACTCGTACTTATTCTTTCCCATTCCCGACAACCCGGCATTTTCACAAACTCGGCCACCCTTCAATCCACATTAGGCCGAGTTTTCGTGACTTTACTGTATTTTGTATTTAACATTTCAACAGTTTTCTCGAATTTATCATTTTTTTTAATCGAGAGTTTATATTGCCTCAGTGGTAGATTGGCCACTTCTGTTGTACAGTGTTTCTTGGCCGACAACGGGCCAAGTGAGCTATGAAGTTTAAAAGAAGAAAAAAGAGAGGCTACGTGTTTTAAAAAAAAATGTGTGAGTTTTCTAAGGTTTTCCCGACTTCTTCCACCATTTTCACTTGCATTTGTCATACATTTCCTATAGGATCCTTCGAATGTTATGAGCTTGAGACGAAATTAATGTTAGTATGTTTTATTAGACTTCCGAACTATGTTGAACATACATGTAGGTACGAAGAGTTGTATAGAACTTTGTGCTCTATCTCTTAGAGACATCCGAACAGAAACGATAGCAGACAGCGAAAAGTGATTGTGATACGGATTTAGCATAACAAGAATATTCTTAATCTCTACCCTTATCCCCCTTTGATACAAACATTGCTCTCATCCTCTGCTGGCACCAAAAGTGGTAGTTCTTCCGGTTTTTATATTGATCCAGCATAGTTTGGAAGTTTATAGTAGTTTTCAAATGTAAAATGAACCTAACTTGTTTCTTTACATGAATTTAAACATAACCTTACATCTTCACAGATCATATACGGACTTTTCCTTTCCTTACTCTTTTGAAAATGAAATCAATAGTTTAACGTCCCACGCTTATGTCATCGAATGCTAAAGAAGACGAATGATATTGCAAGTAAATAATGAAAGAAATGGTGGAATGACAAGTGTGAGGAAACGGGAGAACCTCGAGAATACCCAAGAACACGATGTCGTCCACCTCGAACTCGCATGGCCTGAGATCGAACTAACGACCCTTTGAACCAGAGGCGAGTGCTCAAGCACTGAGTCACCGTGCCCCCGCCTTATCTCTTTCCTCCGGTAAATTTTCAGTAAAGTATGCTCAGTAAAAAGTAATGTAAAAGTGTGCTCGTCTGGATTCATAGATGACCCATCCGTAGAAAACTATGAGGCGAACACTTCATGAATCTTTAGTAGTCTTTGCAGTGGTAACCTTTGTATTTCATGCCAGTACATAAATATGAAAAAAAAAAAAATGATTAGAAGCTCTAGAGAACAGACACTCTCTTTACGTCTAATAAACTAATTTTATTATGTAGCTACTAAAGAGGCAATGAGTTATAAACTAGGAAAGCTATTAAATGTATTTAAAGATGGAGACAAACGCGAAAACTATAATCGAAACAAACATATAAAACTGGTACGTTTTTGCTTCAGTATTTAAGACATAATTGATCTCATCCTTATAATTCAAACATAAAATTATTTAATTGTTTTCATTTAAAAGTATTATTTCTTCAAAACTATTAATCATTTTTTATATAACACATTCAGACATGTGTACCACGGGGGCGGGCCAACGGGTAATTCCAACCAATCAGAAACGTGTATTTAGTTCCTATGGCTAGGGTCGAGCGCGAAAAAAATATGCGGCTCCTCGTAGGAACATAACCATTTTTTATCAACAGTAAAAATGTCCAAAGGGCATTAACAACAACGAGTGATCTGTCGATAAATCGGATGTTGCCATTATTACAAAGAGTTAGTGGCTTTCTACCATCACCAGGAGAAACAACTAAGACTGGCCTATTCTTCCTTTGAATACTTTTCAGTATTAGAAACCAAAAAAGAAAAAGATTCAAATTACGAATAAAATACAACTCATTCAAAGAAGTAAGTTCCTCTCGTATTATTATTATTATAATTATTATTATTATTATTATTATTATTATCTCTTGTTGATGTTTTTCTGCAACTTAGAATCAATTTCACATAAAGCACTAGACCACGGGTCTCCAAACTACGGCCCACGGGCTAACACCGGCCCGCAAGCACCATCAATCCGGGGCGCCACAGTTAATTTTGATTAAATTGTAAAATTTACTAGGTAAACATACAAACTAATAATCAGATATTTTACTGGACCAATTAATAAACACATTAACTGACATACATAATGAAATTCAACATTAAATATGTGAGATTTGTCCTAAAACTTACAATAAGTATCATACATAGGTAATTCACATAATGAAATTAACCATTATAATTATGATTAATGAGATTTTTACATATAGCTGGAAATTTCAGTTGACAATTGTCCAGTTGTGGATCAAATTTACTAGTGGAAATTATCAACAGTGACTTCAAATCCTCATCAGTTAACTTGGATCTTTAAATATATTTTTTTCTTTTTGAATATTTCATTATGGAGAATGTTCTTTTCATACAAATAAGCAGTTCCGAAAGTAGAAAGAATGCGACGAATAAATTTATGCAACTGCTCAACCTGTGTACGTGGAAGACTGTTATAGAATTCCAGCAATAATGAATTTAATGGTTTTTTCTTTAAAGTATCACTCCTACAAATAAATTATTTTCATTTGAAGTTCTGGAGCAAGGGCTTCCACGTCGCCGTTAAAACGATTTTGAAAAATCTTAATGTCCTTTGCAAATCCATCAAAATTTGAAAAAACGAGACTCAAAATTTACTTTTAAAGCACACAAAGCTTCAATTGCAATGTAGTCTCGGTTTGCTGACTGCTCGGTTTGCTGTTTAAAATGTGTTAAAATGCGTGAAACTTTTTTTTTTTTTTCAATTGGAATTGAAACAAAACATTTTTTTGTCGAAAGAACCGAATGTGAGAGTATAAATCAGAAGACAGAAGCTGGTTTTCTCCTCGTAATTTCAAATTAAACTCATTCATATGTTTAGTTACGTCTGTATAAAATGCTAACTTTCATAACCGTTCATTGTTGAGTAACTCAACCAGAAGACGTTCTTCTCTTTCAAGAAAATTTCGATTATTGTTCAGAGTTCAAAAAATCGTGTTAGAACTTTTCCTCAGCTAAACTAGCGTACTGCAGTATAATATGGTACATGACAAAGGATCTTTGTAAAACACGGCGAAATTTTCATAACATTTCATACTCCACACATATTGTACTTTTTCTTCAATCAGTCATTTTTATTTAATCTATGCCCAGTACCAAATTTACAAATTCACAAAATTACTATTACTTTCGCAAAGTTTAGTTAACCAAAAAGTCCGTTTGTTGAAATGTGTAATAACTATATAAAAGCTGTCAATTACAATTTGAGCACCCTGTATTATTCGGAGTTTTTAAAACAGTAAATAAATACTTTAAACTGCATGCCAATTATTATTTATTTCATTTTATTTCCAGATTATGTTTCCCTGATGTCACTGTGTGACTCTACATATTTAAGGAGTATAATTCCTTCAACTGGCGAAAGAATCTGTCTTGATCCGAGTGGGTCACGTGCGCTGCTTAAGCAGCTTTGGTAAGCTCTTTATCAAGTAGAATAAAATAAATATGTTTCTTCTATTAACCTTTATTTGCAGGTTAGCAGTGATGATGTCAATAGAGAAAAATATTAAAGGCGTCATCTTCACATTAGCATATCGAAAACATGAATACAAAATTTCAATTAATATAATTGTCCATAGTAGAATTAAGCTTTAGCCTCTTTTCAGCATTGAGTCTATGTGAGACATGTACTGACAATTTGATGGGATTCGAATCAGTGTAGAGCTCTGTGACTAAGGTTAGCGTACGCTCTTTGAATCCGAGAGATTCGATCGTAGACTGACTGTCCGTGAAACTACGGGGGGTGGGGGCGTTAAATATTGGCTCCAAATTTTACCAAATCCACATGAAGACCTAGGCATGTATTGGCGAAATTCCTGCCGAGGATTCTCACATAGCTTCAGAAGAACTCTCATGGCACCATCAGCAGGGAATTGAAGAAAACAGCCACCAATGATCCGAAAATTCTGGGCAGTATCGCCACAGAATGAATCATGGGTTTACGGGTACAGGAAACTGAACAAATGTCATCTCATTGAAATTACATAGACCCTCAAGATCCAAAAAAGGCCAGACAAGGCCAATTCTGCTGAAAGTGCTACTGTGTTGTATTTTGTTGACATGTTTGGGATCGAACATTGGAAATTTCTTCCATGTGGCCAAACTTTCTAAAAGAAGATCTACGCAGCTGTGTTACGATGATTAGGCAATTCCGTTCGAAATAAACGTCCGGAAAAATGAGCATCTGGATAGGGGTAATTGCATTATGATAGTGCACTGTGTCACGCTTAAAGAATGTGTTCGACTTCTGGCTCAAAGACAACATTGCCATCGAATACCATTGCTTCTAATCATCGGATCCAATTCCATGCGACTTTTACCTGTTCCCTGCTGTTGGGAATTGTGTTCGAAGGATCCATGGGTTCAATCTTCGTTGATGTCAATTCAAGGAATTATAGTTAATTTTTTTATTTATTATTTTTATAAACGCATTATTGATATAGTCTCAAGCTCTCTGAGCGCTTTTTGTAACTTTCTTTTTTTCCTGATTTTCTCTGCACAATAAACTCAGGTACATTATGCAGACTTCCTTCTTAGCCTACTTCCGCCACTCTTGTCTTTTACAGCAATTCCTTATTTTCTCCAGTTATTGCACCTTTTTGCCTGTATTTTGCTTCCCCATGTATCAGCTTGTGAGAAATACAATGGAATTACCGATGGAGGAGACTAAACAAACAAAGAAAATCTTCTGTAATTTTGATCACCGTCAGGAGTTTCATTCCGCCTTTTAGCAACATCAAGATTCCACAGGGTGCAATGGCATCAAGTGAGGTTTCAAGAAGACGCATGTAACTGAGGTTCACAACCTTCATGGACAACACCCGAGATGACGTCTATCTTCGTCATAATTGTGGGAGGTGTTACACCAAGTACAGTTTCCATATTTGAAATTGGAAGAGACAGAAGGTGGGACCCGGAAGACGAACCAAGAACAGAGCTATCAACCAGAGAAAGGGAAAGGGGATTGGAGAACCAGATTTCGATGGATTCACATCGGCTCAACGACCAGCAAGATAATGGATCTTCACCTGGAAAGCAAGGTCATGTGCGAAACTGAAATTTGGGAACTCTTACGCCAAAGCTCATCCCTAAATTTACTATAAATCTATAACATACCATTTACGTTACGTTTCACTACTCTGAATCACATTTAAAAGGAAACTATTTGACACTATTGAGGATATTTAGGATAATAAAGTAAAGGAACTTCAACGAATTCCACAGTTTTAATAGACCATTACTGAAAGAAGAAAGAATGAATATGCAATTAGACATCTTGGTTCCAAAACTAGCTATATTCATAACATCATTACAAATAACAATAATACTATAGCTATCATTATATCCAAAGCATTGTCCCTTGGTACATCAAGGCGCATGTCGCTTGGTAGCAACCATTGACCTATTCATAAACAAAATCTAATTTAGAAAAGAACTGCATAATAAATTAAAATTATCTAAATGTGGAAACAGCAGATAAACATCTTAAATATATTGGAGTATTTGCTTACCACCTTCATTTATATGTAGCAAGGTAAATAGTTTCAAATATTGACCACAAAAATTACACGAAAAACATAAATGACCTTCCCGCTAACTTGTTTTGTTGCTGCACGCAAATATTTCATTATATGCAAATCACTCTCGGAAAAATGACTTCACTAGAAGAAGAAAGAATTGCCAAGGAAATTTATTCAGGAGGTGCAGGTGCGGCGTCCCTGGTATGTGCTATCCCTGTGGTAAACAGCCTCCTTACACATTGTTCCGTCTGATTCTAATCTTGGAATTTTAGTAACATTTCCATTTTATTATTTGACAAATTACAGACAAAAAGATAATTACAATATCACGTCTCAAATGACAACCTTGTCTAATCGAATTCTCTTCTCAGATTTCGATTGCACTAAGGAATCATTCTGCTACTATGCAGTCTCAAACAGTTATAATTTTTACTGTGGTTCTATTATGATTTTGCTTACGTGACTCATGCATGCAGATAAATCTATACTGTATATAGTACAAAGTAACTAGGAAGCGAATACGTACATTGATGGAAGGAACAATTATTTTATCGGTATGATTAGTTTTTCAACTTTTTCGCACTGTGTAATGGCTCAACTACAACTCTGGGTAGCGTAACTAAAAGAAATTTTACCCAGCAAACAGAATTTTCAAACTTTTTTTTTTTTTTTTTTTTAATTATGAAACTAATATCATATTTGTTTACAATTAGTTACTGTACTTGAGTCGTCCTGGGTTTATTTCTGATTATCATACTTGAATGCGAAAAGTGTTTCGGACAATACAGTAATTAAGAACAGATAAGACTTTGATATGTTGAGCGATTAGTGCATTTTGTCTTTGTCAGAGATTTCGCACAATATTAACTACTAAATAAAAATATTTGTTATTGTTTGTTTTCAGTATATTATTAGCCTGAAAATATTACTATGCAAAATAATAATTTATTCAGATATCAATAAATTTTAATCACTTGAATTTATGAAAGCTTGCTCAAACAGTAACAAGTGTGTTTTCTCTTCAAAAGATATTCTCCACTAGCAAGATATCTGTGTTGCATACTAGTCGACAACGTCAGACTGATATTTTATACTTATTGGTGAGCTATGTAATCTTAAATGCAATAAAGCAAAGAACAATTCTCAGCTAGTTATTAATTCGTTCCAAAATGTGATGATGGTAGCACTAATTGATAGATAATGTAATTAAAATATTAAATGTTTTAAGATGTGTGGGTTCCTTAAAGCGTTTTATCTTTGCAGGCAGATTCTCATTCGCCAGATCAATCAATCAAATGTCTTTCTTTGAATCCAAAAGTACTCCTTAAGGAATCAAACGGATGGAAGAAGTTACATGTGTTTAGAAGGAGTAATGGATCTAAACTTACCTTGGATATAGTAGTAGGCCCCCGCGTATGGCCGAATGACTCATCCTCACTCTCTTTTACGACCGGGATTTTTGAACTTCGTTCCCTTTTACGGCTAAGATGAGTGCTTTGGTACCTCGATTCTGATTGGCTGAGAGAGGTCACGTGACGTTAGGCCCCGCCCACGCGGGAAATTCAAATTTTCAGGTCACGTGGTATGATGACCTGCGGGGAAATCCCTCACTAATTTGTTCCCTTTTACGGGTAAGATGTGTGATTCTGATTGGTTGATAGCTGTCACGTGATTTTAGACCCTGCGATATTTGAAATTCGTTCCCTTTTACGGGTAAGATGAGTGTTTATGATTGGCTGATAGAGGTCACGTGATCTTAGGCCCTAGGATTTTTAAAATTCGTTCCCTTTTATGGGTAAGATGAGTCCTTTGGTACCTCGATTCTGATTGGCCGACAGAGGTTACATGATCTTAGATCCGCCACACGGTGAACAGGTCACATGGTATGACGTCATGTTTTACCCTTGCGGGGAAATCCATCACTAATTCGTTTCCTTTTACGGGTAAGATAAGTGCTTTGGTACCTTGATTCTGATTGGATGATAGAGATCACGTGATTTTAGGTCCTAGGATTTTTGAAATTAGGGTGTCCTTTCTGATGTATACTTTGGTATCTCGATTCTGATTGGCTGAGAGAAGTCACGTGACGTTAGGCCCCGCCCACGCGGGAAATTTAAACTTTCAGGTCACGTGGTATGACGTCATGAGTCACCCCGACCTCACCCTGGATTTTTGAAATTTGTTCCCTTTTACGGGTAAGATGTGTGATTCTGATTGGTTGATAGCTGTCACGTGATTTTAGACCCTGCGATATTTGAAAATTCGTTCCCTTTTACGGGTAAGATGAATCCTTTGGTACCCCAATGCTAGAGGTCACGTGATCTTAAGCCCTGGGATTTTTAAAATTCGTTCCCTTTTTATGGGTAAGATGAGTCCTTTGGTACCTCGATTCTGATTGGCCGACAGAGGTCACATGATCTTAGACCCCCCACACACCCCATGAGTGAAATATAGAGCAATATGTCGGTGATCACCCTAGACCTGGTTTTTTTTTAATGGTTATCCTTAAAGTTCCCATGAAGGGTTCAACCTCCTCCTTAAATAACCCTTTTTTTGGTATCATGATATTGTACTGAAGTTTACCTTAAATATTATCGTTCTCTTTGACAGATAAGATGATTACCAGCTTTCTTACCTTGATGGAGATCCTGTCCTTGAATTAGTAGCCTATGTCTCTGGAAGTAACAATGGTGAAAGAGGGGTGTCGCTTGTAGATTTCTTATAACACATTGTTGTGAGTTTAAGCGATTTATTGCTCAGTAAGCGCTTCAATTATGGAAACAGTGTTGCCAGATTTTTTCTTACCGAATCTGCTCCGGTTCTTTTCGAAACGGTTCCGCAGAGTGCAAGAAATTTTAAACGAAAAAATTTTTCGAACTAAAAAATTTCAAAACTAAAAAATTTTCAAACAAAAAATTTTCGAACTAAAAAATTTTGAAACAAAAATTTCAAAAAAATTCGAACTAAAAAATTTAAACTAAAAACTTTCGAACTAAATTTTCAAATCAAAAAATTTTCGAACAAAAAATTTTCGAACCCAAAAAATCGAACTAAAAAAAATTAAAAATTTTTCGAAAAAATATTTTAAACTAAAAACTTTCGAACTAAATTTTCAAATCAAAATTTTTCGAACTAAAAATTTTAAAAAAAATTCGAACCAATTTTTAAAAATAAGTTTCGTACTAAAGATGTAAACCACATTTGAAAATTTTCAAATTAAAAATTTTTTCGAACTAAATTAAAAATCAAATTTTGGACACTAAAAAAATTCTTTAATTATTTTTCGAACAAAATCATGTAAACCAAATCTTGAATATATTTTTCACCTTAAATTTTCAAGATTACCATGATTTGAAAACAAGTGTTCAGGGTTTCAAGAAATAATAAAACATATTTTTTTTCAACTTGTTGTATTTTAACGAAAAGTATGTGCTCTTCCTATACATGTTTATTAACATAATAAATACAGGATCTAGTTTAATGAATATGTTGGACGCGTCATCATCTTCGAATCTTGTAGCCGTATCCTGGAAAGAAAAAGAAGAAACGATGGATTAATTTAAGAATTTCTTTTTTTCTGAAACAATAAAAATGAGTCAATATTGATAAGAGAGAAATAAAACTTACTCGTAAATGATGGATCTGTTTAGGTTCATCTTCCTCCTCGGGTACAGGATCACTGCATTTTTTTTTTCACCGATGGATGTTTACGAACTTTTTCTGGGTACTGCATTTTTCTTGGTGTTGCAGCTTTATGGTCAAGGTTCCTCCTTGGATACGAGATGACTGCATTTCTTCCACTGATGGTGTTGGTGGTGATTTATGAACTCTTGTGGGTACTTCATTTTCTTCTTGGTGTTGCTGCTTTGTGGTTAAGGAGTGGAAAAAAAGGAAAAGGAAAAAAGAAATGGCGGCCTTATTGGGTATTTACAGTTTTTTCTTCTTCATCTTCTTTTTCCAGTTCCATCTTCTGTTTTTTAACGTACCCGTACGGAACCGTATCATAAGAATTGATTTCTTTAAATCGACGTTTTGTGTACTGGATACTGTACATTTTTTCTTCCTTTCGTGTGACGATGGTATGGTCTTTGGTCCTGCATATCTTATGGGGGATAGTGATGGTGACTTGTCCACGGCATTGATTTGTAATCATTTCTTTTAGCGTATTGAAATTTAATTGTTGTCCTGCATTGTAATTTAATGTAAATCCTCTAATTTTGCATATGTAACTGGTGACGTTGGTATCCGGATTGTATATTTCTAGGCTGTAATTTTTTGGTCCTCCACTGACAAATGTTTTGATGTATGCTCGTGGTCCGTAAGACTCCATCTCATTCGATAAGCATCCCAAGTACGTTGAAGGTTCAATGGTTGGCTCCCCGGGCTTCTCCGTAAATATTACAGAATCCGTGTCGAAATATAAAACACGTTCCTGCAACATTTCCAGGTACTTGTACAGTTCCAGACGTGCCTGACATGTTGTAAATGCACCTAACACGACATTGGTGTTTCGGTTTTGAACAGGCACATGTTCATTGTACTCCCAGAACGCATACAACATCGTATCATTGATGGGTACAATTTGATGGAGTTTAATGTCGGGGGAAGTGAGTTTTTCATAAAATTCTTCCGGCCGATCAATAATTGTGGTCTGGCTAAAGTTTGATCTTTGGCAAAGCTTTCCCCATAATGAGTTCAAACAGAGCTTAGATAAACTTCTTCGTGCAGGATTATTTTCAATTTTGGACCGATCCAATGCAATACCTTCACGCTCCAGGACGGTTTGTATGAATTTTGATTTGTCTTCTTCGGTCACACAGGAACTAGGCCAGCCAGACGCTTCCATTTTCGATTTCAAAAACGTATTGATATATTCCGTGAACAAGCCACCTGTTTTCGTGATGGGATCATATTGTTCAATGTCATAATCCCAAATTTCAAAAATTTCCACTGGTTGATATCCTAATTCTACTGCTTTCTGGATTTCATATGATACCCATGTTCCAGTGAGGCACCGCTCCTGATCGTTGTGCGTACACGTTGCTGTAGGGTCTGGGTTCATTTCTTCGGCACACGCAGCACACAGTGGAAAGAGTAGTTTCTTGTTACATCGGTAAGGCAGGAGACCATGATAAAGATGGCGACTTGGTAATATCGTCATTTTGATTAGACCATTGACTTTATTTATTGGTGGTATATTTTCATCACCCTGTAGATAAATTCGTGGATGGCCTACAGGGTATTTAGCACACTTATTTACATAAGGATAAAGCGAGACAATATCGTAATATTTTATTACTTCCCCCGCTTTTTCATCGACTTGGTGGTACAATTTCACGCAATTGGTCCTTCCTCCAAAAAAGCTATCTCTTGGATTTAATGGTCTGCGGTTCATGTACGGGTGATTCTTCAGATACGTCGCCATTGCAGGATTTTGTTTTAAGAACTGATTAAATTCGCACTCCCACATTTCATGTACAATGTAGCCCAATTCACGCAGTCTTGCATTTTTGCGTTGCGTTCGTTCATAACGGAATTCCATGGTGTCTTCTGGATTGCTGTAGATGGGCTGATTACGGCCTGTAGTAAAACATACTTTACACCCGTGGTAAAAACAGCCGGCATGCTCGTAGACGTGCTCCTCTAACGTCTCAGGATCTTGGTAGTAACCATCAACATGGAATCCCGCAATAAACACTTCTTTTTGTCGGGCCGCATGTAAGATTTGTTTTTCTTCGGTTTTTTCAATGTAGGCCAGCCATTGCATTGCAGCGATCGATTGGGTACTTCTCCATCGATAGCCATGTGCCGGTAGAATTCCTATGGTGTTGGGTTTAAGGAAATTCCGGCGGAATACTAAATTGGAAGCACTGGCAATCGTGATCGTCTCCAAGAAGGGATTCACTTTGGTTTCTGTTTCAAATGACGTCATAAACGAAACGCATGCTTGTCGCAGTACATTGACATCTTGAATACAATACTTGAGAATTTCTTTCTGAAAATCAAACGTGTCATTACGATGATCGTTGTACCACTGCATGAACTTGTTTCTGTCTTCGACGGCCATTTCATCTGCACCATAATACTTTGTTTCTGGAAGTGGTCCAATATACGATTGATTCTCCTTGGTGTTGAAGAAATGCGGGAAGTAGCCTTTGGTTGCGGGTAAATTGAACGCTTTTGACAATTTACTTAATGCCATAGGTAGGAAGTTCAACGAGTCAATGAACGTCAGATTATTCAAGGTTAAACTCAGTATCTTGGTCCCATTTAATATGACGTCAGGTCTCCATTGGCATTGTTCTACCATGGTCTTTAGGATAAAATGTCCATCGTATCCCTTAGAGTTATGAGCGACACAGAAAATCCTATTTATATTGGGACGACGTTCCCGCAAGTACTGGAGAAAATCATAAACTGGATCCTCTCCTTGGAAAATATGTTGGCGCTGACCACACGTACTGCAAGACTGCTGGATATTATTGTTTTCAACACATGCATAACATACTTGTTGTGCAACCAATAAATTTGGAATGTGTACATACGTATTATCGCCAATATTCGTGTCCTGCATAGATTCTATATCATAGAATATCAACAAGGCTTTCTTTGCGTGCATGAGTGAAGGAACACCAGGTTTCAAGCATTGTCGATCAGGAAGCATAAAACATTGATGGGATCCTGGAACAATCTTCTTACAAACATTGCAAAAGATCTCATTGCAATCATGAATGCGTTCTCCACTTCGTACAAAGGAATATACTCTGTAACATCTAGTACATTGCTTCACCATTTTGCATACAGGTTCCCCTTGATGATATGGAGCATTACGATGATTGTTAAAACATTCTTCGCCGTAAAATTGACGATTGCAGTCGTTGCATAATATCGGTGTTTGAGTCTTGTCGCATAGAGGTCTCTGTAAACATTTGGAGCATGTTACAGGACAATTTTTCACATGTTCATTACGTTTACTATACTTTTTATGGCACGCCTCACAGTAGAACTTGGTTGCAAAACAAGCAGTTAAGGATTGGATGATGTCAAAATGACCAGCCAAACAAATCAAATTTATGGGAGTGCGATTTTCGTCGTTGGGCCCCTCGTACATGATATCACGGCCTGTGAAACTGGTATACACAGTAATTTTATATTCTTTAAGGTATGCCTGGAATTGTCGTATTTCATTTACACTGGCACCATGATCCAAATTGACTCTTGCATTTGCACATAGCGCATCGACTTCTTGATCCACAACATATTTCGATTGACGCTTATACTGCTTATAACGTTGCACATCTACATTCTTGTATGCCTTCAGACCAATAGCAATAACAATGGCGTACGCCAGGCACCTTGAGTCTTGATTTTGTACACGTACAATCCCTCGTTTGCAACGTAACAATTCTTCATTTTGAAGTACTCCTTGCCGCAAACCACCACCATAGCCACGTGGAATATCGACACGATGAAAATGCACGGTGAATGGCTCGTGCAGGAGAAATGCATTGTTACTTTGTAACACTCTTTCAAAGGAGGCCCACATCGTTTCCAGTGTCAAGTTTCGGGCTTGGCGAAAACTCACCCAAAATGGTTTATTCGTGTTGCGTGGCGATATTACAGATAAACCAACCATCGCCTCATCGTCGACATTGGCTAACAAATGGTCCAGCATTGCTTGGAAACTGTTATGTACATACTGTATGATATCGGTTCCTACGGGCGGTGCGTTGAATTGAACTTCGAGCATTCTGCCCTCGATGTTAAATCGTCTATAATGACGAGTGATTTCATTGCGAACAGTAAAACCCGATTCGGCCATGGTTAATGAAAGGAGAAAACAAACAAACAGGTACAATTACGGTAAAACAAATATGTAATGGGAAAAAGGAATTGAGCAGCGTGAATTTACTACAAAAGAAAAGAAGAAAGAAAAATCTTAATCACCTGATAAACAGGAAATCATAACGTTTATGATAAATTCTTAACTAAACAATTCATGTAAAGGTCCTGAGTTTGATTCCTGGCGGTGACGTTCAGAATCTCATTATGAAAGCATATGTACTAGAAATCAAAGTTTTTTTAAAAAATAATTATGTTACTGAAATGCGTGTTTTATTGCTGTCAAACTCGAGAGCACTACATCGGCATTTAACTGACCTACCATTCTATAGTGATAAAAAGAATGCATGAAATGAATGAATGTTTCATCAGTGCTGAGATGTGACAAAGCACGCGTCAGCATTTTTTTTTTTCACTCACAACGACCTTTAAATGATGCGTTTGCAAGTTGAAGAGATTCATCGAGCATTAACGATACACATACGTAATTGTCGAAACAAAATCTGTATAGCGTATTTTTTTTATTATTATTGTGACTAAGCGGTTAGCGTACATGGTTCGGACGTGGAAGGTCCTGGTTCAAGCCTCGGTGGGTTTGCTTTCCACGTCAGGGGCATGTCAAGCCTTTTCTGTAATTTAATATTCTCACGCGTTATCATACATTCTTTTCAAAACTAAGCTAAATGGTTGACGTACACCTCATAATACATAAACGTACATAAATCGTCTATAATGTCGAGTGATTTCATTGCGAACAGTAAAACCCGATTGGACCATGATTAAAAAATGAAAACAACAAACAGGTACGGTAAAACAAATATGTAATGGGAAAAAAGGAATTGAGCAGTGTGAATTTGAGTTGATTTTTTTGATTTTTAGTTTAGCGTTCCTTTCAGCAGCGAGGCTATATGAGACGTGGACCTACTGATTAACGTGGAATCCGAACCACATGAGCTCCCGCCGGGAATCGAACCCTGGTCTCCCACGCCAAAGGCGCGTATGCTAACCGCTTAGCCCAGGAAATCATAACATTCATGATAAATTCTTAACTAAGCAATTCATGTAAAGGTCCTGAGTTTGATTCCCCTGGCGGTGACGTTCAGAATCTCATTATGAAAGCACATGTACTAGAAATCAAAGTTTTTTTAAAAATAATTATGTTACTGAAATGTGTGTTTTATTGCTGTAGCATGTAACTGACCTACCATTCTATAGTGATAAAAAAGAATGCATGAATGAATGAATGTTTCAACAGTACTGAGATGTGATAAAGTACGCGTAAGCATTTTTTCTACTCACAACGACCTTTAAATGATGCGTTTGCAAGTTGAAGAGATTCACCAACCGTTAACGTAACACATACGTAATTGTCAAAACAAAATCTGTATAGCGTAAATCTTTTTAACCACATATTCATGCACTCGTGGCTAAGTGGTTAGCGTACATGCTTCTAACGTGGAAGGTCCTGGTTCAATCCTCGGTGGGTTTGCTTTCCCACATCGGATCGCTGTCAAGTCTTTTCTGAAATTTAATATTCTCATGCGTTATCATACATTCTTTTCAAAACTAAGCTAAATGGTTGACGTACACGCCTCTGGCCTTGGTTCAATCCCGGGGCGGTTGCTCGAATATCACGTTAAGCTGAAGGGGTCGCTAATGCTTTTAAAGGGAATCGAACCATATTATTCTCAGACATAGTTTCTAAAATTTTCTAATGCATTCTTTTCAAAACTAAGCGCACACATTTTTCTGGCCATGGTTCAATTCCCGACGGGAGTTCACATTCAACATTAAGCTGAAGGGACGCTAAACCATATCATTTATCGTGCTTACTTTTAATGTGTGGAGGTTCCTGATTCGTACTCCCACTTTCCCATTCCACTAATTTCTTCATAGTCTAAATATTTCGTACTAAAAGTAAAACAGTGTATTCGTGATCCGCCCACAAATGATTTTCGAATCTTGGGTGACAAATAAAATCTCACTGAACTTACCTCAATTCAATGAATAAAAAGTCGGTGCAATGAAGCTTAAATGAAAACACTTTTAAAAGGAGATCTTCTTCACTCGCTAGTTGAGAGCGATGTAGGATTTGAAAAATGAAATTTAGATTTTTATTTAGGTCGCTGCGAAAACGATGTCACCGTCAGCCAATCAGAAACGAGGAAATTTATAAAATGACATCACAACGAACCAATCAAAACGCTCGCTGCTTTTGTCATGAATCACGAACCAAAACGATGTGTAACAATCGATCGTGACGTCATTCACGTTTCTCAATAGTTACAACATCTAGTATCGCAATTTCGATGCCAATTCCCTTCTGCCAGGATCATGTCACTACATGTCGTAACTGTGACGACATTTCATTTTCCTCATATTCCATACGAGAATGTCAATGTTTGCTTTTTTTCCATGAATCATGCTGACACGTTCGTAGTAAAACAAAAAGTAATGCGATCCGCTGACGTTTGCATTTTTTCAATCATATGTGCTTCTATGTCGTCACACAAAGAAGTCTATCAGCATTTTATTTTAATCCACGAACGGAAGCGTTACACTGTCAGATTTATTTTCTTAAAGTATAAGTGTATCCTTTTCAAGAACCATGGTTCGAAACCCACCAAGCATGATTAAATCCGAATTCATTTAAGCGGTTAGGATACACATCTTTGGTTTGAAAGACCTGAGTTCGATTCCTGGAGAAACATTTCTTAGGATTTTTCTAAAACTTGTTTCAATTTCTAGTTCGAAAATTTTAAAAGTTTAGCTCGATAAAAAGTTTGATTTGAGAAGCGTTACAATGTCAGATTTATTTTCTTAAAGTATATGTGTATCCTTTTCAAGGACCATGGTTCGAAACCCACCAAGATCGATTAAAACCGAATTCATTTAAGCGGTTAGCATACACATCTTTGGTTTGAAAGACCTGAGTTCGATTCCTGGAGAAACATTTCTTAGGATTTTTTCTTAAACTTGGTTTAAATTTCTAGTTCGAAAATTTTAAAAGTTTAGCTCGATAAAAAGTTTGATTTGAGAAGCGTTACAATGTCAGATTTATTTTCTTAAAGTATATGTGTATCCTTTTCAAGGACCATGGTTCGAAACCCACCAAGATCGATTAAAATCGAATTCATTTAAGCGGTTAGCATACACATCTTTGGTTTGAAAGATCTGAGTTCGATTCCTGGAAAAACATTTCTTAGGATTTTTCTTAAACTCGGTTTAAATTTCTAGTTCGAAAATTTTAAAAGTTTAGTTCGATAAAAAGTTTGATTTGAAAATTTTTAGATGTGATTTACATCTTTAGTTCGAAACTTTTGTTTTTAAAAAATGTTTTAGTTCGACAAAATTTTGTTTCAATTTTTTTAGTTCGAAATTTTTTTTGGGTTCGAAAATTTTTTTGTTTGAAACTTTTTTGTTTCAAAATTTTTTAGTTCGAAAATTTTTTGTTTGAAAATTTTTGTTTGAAATTTTTTTAGTTCGAAAAAATTTTTAGTTTAAAATTTCTTGCACTCTGCGGAACCGTTTCGAAAAGAACCGGAGCAGTTTAGGTAGAAAAAATCTGGCAACACTGTTTCCATTAATGAAGCGCTTACTGAGCAATAAATCGCTTAAACTCACAACAATGTGTTATAAGAAATCTACAAGCGACACCCCTCTTTCACCATTGTTACTTCCAGAGACATAGGCTACTAATTCAAGGACAGGATCTCCATCAAGGTAAAAAAGCTGGTAATCATCTTATCTGTCAAAGAGAACGATAATATTTAAGGTAAACTTCAGTACAATATCATGATACCAAAAAAGGGTTATTTAAGGAGGAGGTTGAACCCTTCATGGGAACTTTAAGGATAACCATTAAAAAAAAAAAAAAATCCAGGTCTAGGGTGATCACCGACATATTGCTCTATATTTCACTCATGGGGTGTGTGGCGGGTCTAAGATCACGTGACCTCTGTCGGCCAATCAGCATCGAGGTACCAAAACACTCATCTTACTCGTAAAAAAAGGAAACGAATTTCAAAAGTCACAGGGCTTAAGATCACGTGACCTCTAGCATCGTGGTACCAAAGAATTCATCTTACCCGTAAAAGGGAACGAATTTCAAATATCGCAGGGTCTAAGATCACGTGACAGCTATCAACCAATCAAAACACACATCTTATCCGTAAAAGGGAACAAATTTCAAAAATCCAGGGTGAGGTCGGGGTGACTCATGACGTCATACCACGTGACCTGAAAATTTGAATTTCCCGCGTGGGCGGGGCCTAACGTCACGTGACCTCTCTCAGCCAATCAGAATCGAGGTACCAAAGCATTCATCTTAGCCGTAAAAGGGAACGAAGTTCAAAAATCCCGGTCGTAAAAGAGAGTGAGGATGAGTCATTCGGCCATACGCGGGGGCCTACTACTGATATATTCTTCGTAGAAAGGAATTAAGGAAAAGAACTGATATTCTTTGTGCATTGAGTACAAAACCTACAGAGATAACTTGTGATGCAGAGGGAAATTGTGTACATATAGTCCTTAATCACGTCTTCAAGAAATACTTGAGGTGGATGATTATGAGAATAATGTACCGCCTAACGTCAAGTTATAGGAAGAAGTTAGTAAAATATATTGAAAAATCCAGTTCGATAAAGCAGATAGTTTCGACATGATCATGAGTAACACAATTAATACATCTATGAAACAGGTATGATAACTCCTTGCTTTGAATAGAGTGATCTCATATACACCTAATATAACTTATTAAAAAAATATCCATTTTAAGACTGGTTCCGTAACTCTAGTGGTCCATTTATCAGGAGAAGATTGTAATGAAATTAAATTTGAAGAAGAAACCTTCAATATAAAACTATTATTTGCAAGGAACAGTTGTTCTTCTAATTTCAATGGAATTTACCAGATTTTAAATATAAAAGAAACTAAAGCTGTGTAAGTTGATAGTGTATAACACACATAAAGACTTTTTTTTTTTTTTTTTTTTTGCGAAACCAGAATTGCCAATAAATGTCAATGCAAAGTGAAAAACAAGTCAATTCAAATAAACGACCAGAAGAACGTAGAAAAGATTAAGTTGAAAGCATATGCAATTGTATACAACCTTCGTCAGTACAATATTTTTCTTGCTTTCCATGGATATATGTTATTGAAGATGAAAAATATATACTCAGTCAAATACAAACTACATGAACAGGAAGCTTCCAGATGAGATGAAATACTTGGAAAACTTCATAACACACTTAAAATAAGACAACATTTTCTACAAAATATCTTATGACTAGTTGCATGTGAACAATATACACGAAAACTAAGAAATTGCGATTTAGTTTAAGAAGAAACAAAGAAGTGCGAGTTTTAATTAGCAGTGTTCATCCAAAGAAGAATCTACAGTACAAAATTGTTTACTCAATACTTAGTAAATGATTGTAGAGACATCGAACAACTTCCAACGATTATTTTAAGGAAGATGATGCAATGTTTCAGCGCTTATCTTGGTTGTTCAACACTCTTTAAGTACTTCAAGACTTTGCTATTCACTCTTTCTGGTACATCTGAAATTATTACACTCAACATTACATGCAATTAGCAGAAGATTATAATATTACATCTTCAAAGAGCTGAAACATCCAATACCTGCAATAAAGTGTCGCTGTTACTGATTGTGGATTTCGCAACCAGCTTGTACGTTAGACCGCTATCCATGCCTGCTCTAAGTCCAATGGGCGTTAGTAAGTATAATGCTAGATCTAAACATTAATTTACTGTAGCATCTTTCTCTTTATTTTCAGAACAAGAAACAAACCTGTTGAAGAGCCAAATATTGTATTGAATTGTGTTTCAGGAAACTCGCTAAGCAAGTTCAAATTTCCCGCAGTTCCAGGCTCTCACCAAATTTCTTCGAAATGACTTTCCCGAAGTCAAGAGTTAGTTAAATTGCTTTCACTTATCCGAAAGATGTGAATTCATCTTATTCAATGGAAATTGTTAGGATGCAAAAGAAAGAATTCAGAACACACGAGTTAAAAGCTATTAGTCAATTTTACTCACACCTTGCTTTCATCTGTAAAAGTTTTCTTAAAATTGTCCAGTAACACAGCCCAACGTCCTAATTTCTCTGATCTATCGATTTCTGTGTAATCATTGCTGAACTTTGCCAATGCTTAGATGAGGTGGATGGGAAAGCAGATGATGTTGGTAGTGTTGCTTTTATTTAGCGTTTGCCCCTTCCAATGCCGTCGGCCATGGTGCTGATGCAGTTCCATACAATGAATGGCGTCGCCATACAATGTCGTATTTCATCTGTATAAATTAAGGATAGAACATGTTGTTAGAAATAAGCAGCATTAATTTTGACTTGTGTTTCGGCCTTTCCTGTACAGCAGAAGAAAGTAAATATTATAAAACCTTTCGAGAAACCTTGAATTGATGTATCAAGTTACATCGGTCTTTCTGACGAACAGCTCTGTAGGTGATGGCCGACCTCTTCCACAGTTTCTTAGGTAAATCTGTGCTTCCTGCATTGTCACAACAAATTTTCAACGTTTTCAGATAGGTGAAGCTCGTACAGCCTTCTGCCCATGCTCTTTGTCTCCGTAATGTTAACGCATGCAGCTGCCACAGTGTGACCACCGCTAGTACTTTCGTACTAGATCTAATACTTTTATAATATTTTAGTGTTCTAGTACGTTCACCAACAAATCTAATACTTTTCTCCTCCTCTTCTTTTCTCATAAATATATTTGGGAGAGAAAAAGGAATCTCATGAAAATTTGGCAATGTACGAAACTTTCACTTTTTCTGCCTGCTTATTATTATTATTATTATTATTATTATTATTATTATTATTATTATTATTATTATTATTATTATTATTATTATTATTATTATTATTATTATTATTATTATTGTTATTATTATTATTATTATTACTTACAAGAGCGGAAGTGGGACATAAGTGCCGTCCGGTCGCCTCCTCCAACAAGAAGGACTTCTGACAGTGGTTAGTTGATCGCTTGATAATTCATAGGGCTCGGGAAATGGGATGATAGATCTAGTGCTTCTTTATGAATAGCAACAAATGCTTTTGAGGGGAAGAAACTGAACCATATAGCACTACTTACAATCTTGAAAGGCGAAATGTCACCGGTAACAACAGTATGGATATCGGAAGGAAACAGATCCATTTCTATCGATTTTATGCTGTAGCTTATAGTTCAGTCTATTGAAGAAAACATGAAGTACGAAAGCGTAAAAAAAAAAAAAAAAAAAAAAAAAAAGAGAGAGAGAGAGAGTTAAAACTAATAAATGACCACAGTAAACAATATTTTATATTTGGTGATCCATTTAAACAGTAGGCTATTAAGGAATTAAAAACTCGATTCTCTCTATAAGCCCATTTTATGATATTTGTTGTTTTCGCCCGACATCTTCTATATTTGTCCTACTTGCGTTACTTTAGTGGTTTTACAGTGAGTTCTCACACGACAATTAAGGAGGGATTCCGCCAGGATTTTCAGTTTGGGGGTACAAAGCCAAAATTGGGAGGATATAAGTGGTTTGCACGGTTTGTATCGAATTTTGACTGTAAAAGAATTAAAGTCTGGGATACTATCAAGAATGTGGGAGTCACTTCCCCATCCACAGAGAAGGAGGAGCTACCGGAAACCTTCTAATAAGATTTGATTTCGATTTGATTTGATGTATTGATATATAACACAACAGACACAGGCCTAATTACAGTGTTACATAGTATATACGTTATACAGATTATATAGGTTAATAAAACTATTGGTAATAATTACATTCGGCTTACAGAATTAATAGACTTCTTAAAACTACTTACATCCATTGCCAGTACATCAAGAATGAAATTTTCTTTAACTAACCTGTTGTAGGTTGCACTAACTCTCCATATAGGAGATCTGCTTAAGACGTTTGTTTTTGCTGTCATACAAAAAAATGTATTTTTCGAAGCAGTGCGCAATTTAGTGGATGGTACTTGGATACGTATTTGTTCGTTAAGATCAGGACAGTCTATTTTGCCATGAAAGAGTTTGTGTAAAAATAATAAATCAATATCTCTTCTCCTGAGTTCTAATGTTTCAAATTTAAAATTTTCAACAAGGTTAATGTAGCTTTCAAATTTTGCATAGAATTTTGTTTTCTTAAGTGTAAGAAGCCTTAAAAAATTTATTTTGAGTACGCTCAATCAAGAATGACTATTTCTGTATATTAGGGTTCCATATATTACTACAATATTCTAATTTCGACCTGATGTATGCATAATACAGCACGGGGGCGCGGTGGCTCAGTGGTAGAGCGTTCACCTCTGGTGCTTGGGGTCTCGGGTTCGATCCCAGCCCCCGCCAAGTGAACTTTGTGGTGGACAAACACCGTGCTCGTGGGTTTTCTCGGGGTTCTCCCGTTTCCTCCCACTTTATTCATTCCACCATTTCACTCATCTCCCATAATCACCGTCTCCTTTAGCCTAACCGGCATAACCGTGGGACGTAAAACTCAAAGATTTCATTTCATTTCATAATACAGCACAATTGAAGTTTGGTCATTTTGGAAATCTTTACTGACTCGATAAATATATCCAAGATTTTTGTATCGTAAAATATCATAAATACGGTGAAATGGAAGCAGACAAAATTTTAGTACTTGTTCTCCAAATCTAGCTAGTATTTTTTCCTGCATAGGATAGTACAAAATACTTTTTACTGGGTGGTCACACTGCTTGCGGACAGTTTGCAGCCTCAATTTGTGATATATTGCATGACTCACTATGATTGGGCCACATGTAACTGTTTCATCATAACATACTGAGGTAGTTGATTCTCATAGGCAGCCATATCTCGGATCTTCTTAGCACAGATCTTGTAACTTCCACTGATTTCCTATTTGAAAACAGTTCCTTTGGTAATAAGAGTTGTAGAGAAGGATATTGTGCATAACGTTTAATTAAATAACTAACAGTGGTCCGTTTCATGACAAAACCGTTATTTTGACACTGTTCAACTATGAACGATATGCTAAAGTTTCCATGGGTCAGAGCATTTTGCGTACTACAAGACCTTCACTCTACTACATAAGTGAGGGATTGATTCATGTTGCGTACAATTTTCATGCTCTGTAAAACCCAATTTGACAGGTGTCACTGTTTTCAAATTGTTCGGATGGAAAAAGGATCAGCTTCTGTACTGGAGTGGAAGAAGGAGTGAACTCAATGCTTTGAGCTAACTACAAACGTTGTGTTTCTTAGAGATGGTCTTTTAATTATTTATAGTTTACTTCTGTTGTTATTTTTATTAGTTATTCATTTATTGAATTCTATGATACATAATTTTGACTGACAAGATAAAAAGAGCGAGTAAAAACAACTGCAATGAAAAAATGATATAAAAGGGGTTATCCGTTGATTTCTAAATTGTTGATATTGAGAATGTTGAATTCCAATTTAAATCTAATACAGTAAAACCTGTCTTTAGCGGAATCGAGTGGGACTCGTAAAACTTTCTGCCAAAGTCAGGTTTCTTCTTAATGGAGGTAGAATTTTCCTTAAAAAATATATGCTTATAACGGACATACTGGGAAAATACATTGCTGTATGTACATTGTTCAACTACAGTACTTCTTTCTTCTACAAATTAATACACAAAATCTTAAAATGAACACAACACGTTCCCTTTATTTTTTCCAATAGTCAAGTAGGGATTTCTGTATATATTGCTGCTTGGCTGCTCGATTTTCCGCACACGCTTTAGCCTTAGATACTACACTAAGTAAATCAGAGTAATTTTTCCGTTAAGGAAAATTGTTCAGAAAGATTTAACAAAGGAACGAAGAATTTATTGCAGATAGTGTAATGTATATGTTTGCCCCTCACAGGATCTAAAAATTTTCTAAACGCTGTAGTCCGGAACTCAGAATTTTCCGTTAAAGGTTTATTTTGCCTTCCGTTGTACACATTAAACAATTTCCATTTAATGAAGCTTCTTTTACACGGTTTTTTTTTTTTTTACTCCTAAATTCATGACATTATGAAATATTTACGTCTAAGACAGTTTTCCGTTTAATAAAGGGTCCGTTGAAGGCAGGTTTTACTGTGGTAAACAAGTTAAGAACGTAAAACTTCTTAAATATCATTGAATAAAGTGAACAAAACTTTAATATGCTTTATTCTTTTTAGGTTTTAGAAATCTTCAAAGAAACTATAGTTGAATCATCTTAATCTTGTCAACTATCTTGAAATTCTACATAAGAAGAGCAAGATGTATCTCTTCCCTCTCAACAAAGTAAGCTTTCTCTTTAGCTTTGTTTAATTATAGACATTCCTTCTACTCCCATTAAACGTGAAATCTTGGTTTCGATTACAAGGGCTGTAAATTTTAGGTAAAATTTTTAATAATGTTACTCATAGTCTCGCGAATCTCAGCGCTTTATGTTTATTTCTATTAACAGTTTACTAATTTGTCATGCTTCCATCTAACCGAAGGGCCTTCTTGGATGTTTTTCATGAAGTATGGTATCGAACTCGATTTCTCGCGAATGCATAAAATTCTTTTGTTGTCTCGCCATCGTGAGACAATCGGAACCATTGGATTAAGAGGTAACGAACTCCAGTCTATACAGAATGAAACAACGTCGAGGGGCTGACCATTAACCAACCAACCGAAATCCGTCTAATTGGCCATAATACTTCGTGGGTTGAAACCATAGAAAGAAAAAAAATAGTAGTGGTTATTATCCATTTAGCTATATTATTAATTGGTTGGGTTGAGATTTATTGTCCCTCTCAGCATCGAAGCTATATGAGACGTGGACCTAGAATGTGTGATCCGAACCACATGATCTCTAGCCGGGAATAGAACCGGGACTCGAGCATCGAAGATGCATATAGCCACGAGGGAACTCAGCGATATTATTAAAATTACTGATTCTACATAGTATAGGAGTTTGGCAAGAATTTAACCACTTACAAAGAAAGACAGAAAACATTTTTAAAAGAAAGAATAAATGAAATACAATATATTTTCGGTTGGTATGATCGGAATGTTTACACTCTCTTTAATCAAACCAATGGATGAGCCAAGGTCACGCGATCGACGTCGCAAACTCAGTGGATGTTCAGGAAAAGGCTGAGGTGCCCAGTCAGTCAAGAGGAGGTGTATTGTTGAACAGGGGCGTGTGAAGATGTATCATGGAGAGCACACAATTGTAAGTGATCCTTTACGAGTATGAAGTGAACCATTCTACAACGCAATTGTGAGTACGTTTTTCTTAACTGTCCTAGAACGATTGGTCTTCATATTATTATTTTTGAGTACTTGACTAATCATATTAAGCATGACGTTTGCTCATCTGCTAACACAACTATGTCAACGGCAAATCCAAGGAAGTCCAGTTTCTCACCATGTATCCTCACTCCTTTATTTTTATTTATTTATTTATTTTTATTTTCTCTCGTAGTTCGTCCATTGTGTTGAATATATCCATTAAATAGAGTAGATGATAAAGTATAATCCTTCCTTACACCTTGCTTGATAGCATCTTTATAATCGCCACATCTTATCACAACGGTTTCATCTCTAAACAACCGTTGTATTACCTGCCTATTTCTATAATTTACGCTCAAACTTTTCAGCCTTCTAAACATTATTTTCCAATCAACTCTACCAAGTGACTTTTCCACATCGACAAAAGCAATATATGTATCTTTATCTTTTGCATCCTCTTCTTCAAGATTAAATGCAAAACCAATATCTTTTCGTGTTTCCTTTTCCTCTTCTGAATCCAAATTAATCATCTGAATGAGATTCCAGCTTCCTTTCAATTCTTTATAGAACGATGGCCGTTGGTATTTGCGACACATGAATTATTAAGCTCATAGTTCTATATTGTTCACATTTGATGGCCAACGCTGTTTAGCATAATGGTACGATAAGACTTTTTTTTTTTTTAAGCCTTCCAGAAGTTGTCCAGCCACACATCCTTTTGCACCAAGCGAAACAGCTCGTTATGTATTTGGCAATCTACGGCTTTGGTAAGTTCTGTCAGAATGATATCAATACCCCTTTTTCTTCTGTTTCTTTATGGTCTTGTCAAATTCAGCGCGCAGTATATAATCTTGTTTCTCATCTTTAGCAGCCTGATCTTCCTTTTCCAATTCATTCGACCGTAGAACTTTTTGATGTACTATTTCCATGGAATAAACATATAATACAGAGTACATTCTGTGAATCACTTCAGTTAAAAATAAGTATTCTTTGGGTAATATATACATTCTATACTGAATTTAGATATAGAAAAGAATAGAATAAAATATTTGATTGCCGTTAAACCTTACAAACATAGACAACGTTCGATTAGCATATAAATATAACTAAGGTAATTCATCTAATAATCAATCATAATATAGAAAATTCAGTGATAGTTGATGTAATAACAAAATATAGTAAACTTCGTAATATTACAGAGATGATCAACCTTACCCCGAGTTCACACTCACTTTTTTTCTTTCCTTTTAAAAATTATATAGTTAATGTTTATGTACTTACGTGTTCTGTGGTCAAAAGCTGAGATATCATGGGCTCAATTTTATAAAATGTTAATATTGATTTCATTATCATAATCGTAATTTCTCACCATTATCTTTGTTCTAAAGGTTATAGATGTGAAATGTAAAATTTAAATGAATAAAATTCGTTAACATTGAAAAATATCATTTACGCAAAAGAGGTATTAAGAGTAAGAAAGAGATTAAGAAGTGACATGAAACGGAATAATCTATAGACATATTTAATTATTTATTTATTTATTTATTTATTTATTCCACGTGTTCATTCTAAAGTTCAACTATATATTTAGGACTAACTAACTAACTAACTAACTCTATGGAGCCCGGAGGTTCAATGCTGTGTTCACAAAAGCTCTCCACTGACTTCTATCCTTAGCTAACTGCATCCAGTTTCTACTTTGTATTCCAATCTCTGCGAGATTCATCTTAATATTATGTATTTAACATTAGGACATTATTGTTTAATAACTTTTCCAAGAAGAATTACTTGATCTAGCCTGCAGAAAACTGCCTTTTGAACTTATAATATCTGAATCTCTCAAAATTTCAGTCTCTGTTACTAAACGGATTATAATCATAGGGAGCAAGATCTAGTGAATAGAATGGATTGGCAACGCACTGAACCTACAAATCCTTTCAAATATCTAGGATTATAAAATTATCCTAGTATGAACAAGATTTGTTGTTCGTTAAAAAAGTAAACTTACGTTTCATTCTCACTTTTCTTTCAACGCTTCTTAATTTTTTCTAGGACGTTTGAATTATAATCTTCATTAGTTCTTTGGCTCTTCTAATGATATTTTGTATTTGGTAGCCTTACATTGCAGTTAATAAAATAATAATTATTATAACACAGTAAATAACCAAGCAATTATTTACTATTGTTTTACATTTACACTATTTTATTATGTATAGTTTGAATTAAGAGTAGATTCCTATTGTTTCTATTTGTTCCTTATTACAAATGTAATTAGTATTCTCAATATTTGGCACGCTAAATATATTTTTGTCAATTTTCAGATCACTAAGGATTGCAGAATTGACTTTAGGGAACGTAGCTTTGGTTAAATGGGGTGGTTGGATCAATGGGTGGGTGGGGATAGTGTACCATCAATCTTCAGAGACTTCAAAGGGTCAAAGGCGAAGATTGATGGTGACTGGATTGATAGGCAGGGGAACAGGCAGTGGAAGGAGGGCGTTTGGGCCGCTGGGCAGACGGTCGGATGTAGTTACGTCTTTTTTTTTTTTTAATCTGCACTTTACACATTGATCTTTTTTTTTCTTGGGTGGCGTCGGATTGGGTGCGTGGGATGTCTTACAGAGTCAATGCCAGTCAAGTCTAGAGATATCCCAATTAAGAGGCAGAAAGGTTTTACTCTGAACACACACACATCTATACGTAGACATATACACGTACGACACCACTTCCATGCACGCATACACACGTACATACGTATAAATATATTAAATTACACGCACGCCATCTACATTACTAACATTAGATAGATAGATAGATAAATAGATAGATAGATAGATAGATAGATAGATAGATAGATAGATAGATAGATAGATAGATAGATAGATAGATAGATAGATAGATAGATAGATAGATAGATAGATACATATGACACGTTTTGGCGTGGGAGGTCTGGGTCCGATTCTCGGCGGGAGCTGAAGTGATTTAGATCTAATGTTAAACTGTAGTCCACGTCTCATATAGTCTCGTTGCTTAAAGGAAGTTAAACTCAAAAATGTAACACACACACACACACACACACACACATTTGACACTGCGACGCCCAACATCCATCACGTCATTCCTACAAGATACTTGTTAACTGAATCCTGAGGATATCCAAGTAAAGTATCATTTTTTTTTCGATGAGTGTACCTTAAAGTTCTTGCCAACAATCATCAAACATTAATATCATCCCAATCACATCTGTAAATAGTTATGAATTTATCTTTTTAAAAGAAAATCTACTTCTTACAGTTTTTCTCTCCATTCCTAAAACCGTACAACGACACCGTTCAATTTACGTAACACAGAGAAACGGTGTCGTAAATTAGTGTTCACTTCCACCCACCAAATTCCATAAATCACGATATACATGGAAGCCTCTTTTGACCTTAATTTGAAGTTCGAGAACACAATGACAACCCTAAATCCATTCTTTACCAAACATTCAGTATTATTCCTATCATAAAGTTCTTAATATGGATTTAGTGTCCTTTTTTATTCATTATATCCTTTGTAATACGTATAATTGCCTTCTTCATTCTTCTCTCTCTCTACAACTTTTACTTCAAATGAATTCACTAATTAATGTTATCTTCTTTTGTTTCAATTCCTTCGATCTAATCGCTTTTCTATAAGTTGGTTTCCAATTCTTTTACTTCTTCAAGCTTCCATCATATCTTTCTTTTAATAATATTGATTTCTACAGCTTTTATCAAATTTCTATCTCGTTCTTTTTCATTCCCAATATTTTATTCTTTTCTAACTATTCGTTTCATTTACTCCGACATTCATCATAATTCAATAGTTATGTTGGAAATAAAATACTACCCGTATGGTTATATCCATAGATATATCTTTGATATACTTCAATATTACAAAGCTTATTTTTAACTTTTTACAGCTGGTATGAGCTTTTGGCTTTTCAATTAATCGCCAGTGTGCCACACAGACTCATACCGGCTTAATTTAATCACTGCCTCTATCATCTCATATCATAATCTCGACTTAATATATTTCTACTCGTCTACATGTGTACTGCACGTAATGACACTTCTTTCATAAACAAACGTACATGTTATATACATAGAAGCATTTCATTGTTTCGAAGTTTTTTTCTTTCTTTCTTAATGACAGATACTACATGAGACATGGATCTATAGCTTAACATCAAATTGAAACCACATAATCTCCCACGGATAGTGGAACCGGAGACACCTGCAATTTGTAGAGTTTTTTTTTTAATATATATATATATATATATATTTAGTTTAACGTCCCATGATTAAGCATTGAGGTTAAGGGAGACAGCGATGATGAGACAGATGATAATGGTGGAATGACGACAGTGGAAAAAATGGAAAAACAACGAGAAAACCCATGCACACGGTGTTTCTCTACCAAAAGCTTATTTGGCTGGAGCTGGGATTGAACCAGATACTTACGCACCAGAAGTGAACGCTCTACCACTGAACCACCGCGAACCTTTTTCGCATATTTTTACATAAATACTCTACACTACACTGATATTTCCAAATACGCGCACTCTAGCACTTCAGTTCGTAAGTAAGAGGGAATACCCAAACCAACCAGAATTGCAACACAACATGCACGCATTTTGTGGTTACGGAAACCATGTCACTAGCCGAGTGGCGTCACCTCTGTGTGGAGTTGGAATGGTTTATCATTGATATTGCATTGTGTATGTTATTGCTCATAGCGTCCAGTGTGATGTATGACTACAAGGACTGAAGGGTGAGCCTGAAATTTCGTTGTTACTTGACAAGTTCTTAAGGATAATTCTTTTAATAAATCACAAGTTTACATGTGTTTTCCCAGTTCAAGTGTCTTCTCAGTTGACTAAAAATTTGTCAAGACCTGACCCCTTTCGTGCCTGAATGAGTAAGCAAGTCTTACTGATGCAGAAATGTCGTCTACTGTTACACTTTCTTGATAAGTTTATCCACTTTAGCAACATGCTGGTCTGTAACACGCTTCGGTGCACCATCCTGCTTGTTATTCCCGAGCGACGTCCGTTCTTCGCGAAAGCGCTTGTTCTACTCATGAACTTTGGACAGTAATATACGGTTTTGTTTTTTCTTTTACTCTTTCTTTTCCCAATTATGTGGGATCGATGTTTTTGAGGATTTGCTTCCATCTTGCTCAGTCTCAAACACCAGTTTCTATTAACCTGTTTTCTTCTAAGTCAGTAGTTATACAATCTATCCATCCTCCTTTTGGTCTTCCTCTTCCTCTTTTGCTTTCTACTTCCAACTTCCTCAGTATCTTGTCGACATAATCAACATTTCCTCTCAAAATATAACTATACCATTGGAATCGTCTCCCGTACTTTTTTTTTTTAAGATATCTTAGTAATTTAAACGGTATCTGTTATTCTTTCGTTTATGATTTTTGTTCAACATTGATCTTTCAGGAAACACTACAATTCATCTGAGCATTTTCGTGTCGGCCACGTCTAGTTTCTTCCTTTGCATCTTGATTCCCCAAGTTCCTGCTTCGTACAACATTGTGGGTCTTACTACGATCTTGTAGGCTGTTCCTTTCACCTTGAAATCTACTCATTTATTACAAAGTATACCTGAGATATTCTTCCATTTATTCCATCTTAATTCTGTGCTCTATTTCTGCATCTAAATTCCTATTCTTATTCACTGTGAAACGTAGGTATTTAAATGTATTTATTTTCTTTATTTCTCGTCCTTCCATCTGCAGTTTCGTCTCCATCTCCTCCAAAGTTCATATATTCAGTTTTCTTCCTACTGGTTTCTGATCCTCTATCCTCCAAAGCTCTTTTCCACTCTTCCAACTTTTTTCTGTTGGTATTACATAAGACAGCATACTCCAAAGCTGATTGGTCTTTCATACCTTCCTTATACATATTTTGGGGCAGGCGAACATATTTTTCTGGTATATCTCTAATTATGAATCTTTAAAACTCTTGACGCGGTATACAATCATAAGCTTTCTTCAGGTGGAAAAACACTACATGTAGTTCTTTCTTCTTACTTGATATTTTTCCTTTATTTGTCTAATTGCAAAAATCGCATCTGTTGTTCTTTGACACGCATGAATCCGAATTATTCCTCTCCTAGTGATATTCCTTCCCGAAACCATCTCTTAAGGTTTCCTTCCCAAATCTTCATTGTATGGGACAATAACTTAGTTCCTCTATATTGCAGTCTTGAATATCATCCTTCTCCTTGAAAATTGATATTATTATACTCTTCATTCTTTGGGGTATTCTTTCTTCGACAAATGCCGTGCATCAAATTTAACAACAGATTTATTCCTTCTCCGAGGCATATCCATATTTTCACAAATATTTCATTCGGGCTGGTTGCGTTCCTATTCTTTGAGTACAGCTAATATTACTTCTTTTTCCCTTATGTTGTCTGCAACTTCTTGGTTTGGTACATCGTTCTTCAAGATTACCCTCAAGTTTTCTTCATTAACAGCTTTTTATAGTAGTCTCTCATCTTTTGATTTTATTCTTACTGTGGTACTTCCCCTTTTTCGTTCTTAATATGTATAACGTGAGAGAAATCTTCTGTTGCCTTGTCTCGTGCCCTAGCTATCCATAGGAGTTCCCTCTCATTTTGGCTTTTTTCAGGTTTTTCGAGCACTTCTCGTCAGGCTTCTGATTTTACTTTTTCCACTTCTCTTTTAGCTACTGTGTTCAGTTTCCGGAATCGTTGTCGATCCTCGTCAATTCCTAATTTATTCCATTTTACTGTCATACCTCTTTTCTCTTTGATTGCTGTCTGAACATCTTCATCTCACCACCAACTATCTTTATTCACTGGAGCACCTTTCCCTGAAGACTTACCAAATGCTCCTTCCCCTATCTTCTTAATGACAATTTCCATGATCATGACCATTTAATGACCATTTTTAATTATTATAAATAGACCATTCTATTTGTGTCCCACTGTTTGCTGGCTCCTTTCATGGGTTGTAGTCTGGAAATACGTTTTCTTTGAACTCGCATCTTAGATTTGGGTCTTTAAGTTTCCACCACTTAACGTTAGGTGTATTTCTCTTAACGATTCTTTTCCTTCTGCAGGTGAATCACAAACTAGTACTAGGACTCTGCTGTGTTCCAAACTTGTTCCACTTTTATACGTAACTAACTGCTTTGTATTCTCTTGGATTAATGTATTACATATAGTATAATCACATCGCAGCGCAAAATTTAATATTCTCACCCCTTACCCATTCTTTTCTATGACATTCCAACCTTCGTGGATTTTTGAAGATATAACTCCTCCTCTAGTACCAACATACCCGTTTAGATCACCAATTATTCTTTCCTCTTTTGGTATGTTCACTCCAAATCATTCCAGGAAGCGTTATTTTCTTCGTCTTCGCATCCAACTTGCGGGTAGTACACGCTCATACTACTAAACATTTCTATTTTCGTAGGCAATATGTTGGTTTTGGCACGATGTTTTTACATCCAGATGCACTTCCTGACGCTAATCCTCACCATTTATCCGGGCTTTGAATAGGCACTAAGTTGTAGCTACTAGCGTGTGCCTCCAGTGGTTGGTTTGAGAATGATATTCAGTTTTTCCCATAAATCCTTTCCATCCTTTTTATTCCTTGTGGTCATGCATCACAATAATCGCAGAAATTACGAGTAGGGGGACACACAGTGTAGTATCAAGAAGGAACCACTTACATGCTGACGCCACTCCTGACATTGGCTAGGGAATCACAAGCTACAATGTCCAGTGGCACATTCTGTAACTACAAAATACACGCATACTGTGTTGTAATTTCGGTTATTTTTGTGTACCCTCTCCTATCATGATAGTTATATGAACAATTACACTTACACGACACATACCTTATCTGGCTCTCCATATGTTATGTATATTTCTACATAGCTTATGGCATTTTTATCAGCGCCCTAACACTTGGTCTGATGCCTACATTTTCATCCGACCCGATGTCCTATGGCCCAGATGTATTTCCTGAAGTTTTCGTGCTCCTCTGTCTGTCATCCCCCTATCTAGCCATTCTTTCAGCCACCCCATTGAAGCTGGTGAGAGAAAAGTCTTAAGCTGGCCTGATTACTGAAAACAGAAAATATATAACAGAAGAGCGTAGCAAATACTGAAGATGAAAACTTCCCTTCTACCAAGAAGTTATGTTAGAAGATATTCAGGATTCATGATTTAATGTTTACTGATTGGAGCTAAAGAAATACTGAAATGAAGACTAAGCGAGAGAGAAAAGTCAAGTATCAGTGGAAGAAGAAGCTAAAGAAATACTGAAATGAAGACTAAACGAGAGGGAAGAGTCAAGTATCAGTGAAAGAAGAAGCTAAAGAAATACTGAAATGAAGACTAAACGAGAGAGAAGAGTCAAGTATCAGTGAAAGAAGAGTTGTATCGTCAATAGAAACAATAAAAGTCAAAATTGAATAGATTTGCTTGTCAAGAACACCAATTATCTATTATATTTCTATTTTATAAACAAATATAAGTCTTTGCCTTCAATTAAATAGGTTTCTTTTTAATTTCTTCACTTTGTTTCTTAAAATATATATTTTGAGACACGTTTTAAGGGTGTTGAATACCTACGCCATCTTTATTTTTTAGCCCATTGGTTTTTACGGGGAAACATTTTTTCTTTCTTTGAAGTGAAATGGATTTTTTGTTATTTTATTGCGGTAATTAAGTTGTATAATACAATAATTTTAATATTTAATAATAAAATTTAATTTAATTAATATTGTAATGCAAATTGGTTTTGAAAAATCAAGCCACATTTAATTAAACTTAAAAAAGGACTCAGTAAAATAATATAATTAAAATCCCAGTTCATTTTAAAGAAAACACAAAAATATTCCGCAGACACAATAAATCAATGAACTAAGGAATAAGAATGGCGTAGGTTTCAACACGAGTTAACAATGGCCTATTCAGTGACTTTTATAGGAAACTAGCAGCGTTCACCCCGCTTCGCTGGGGTCACCCCGGAACGCAATAAACTTTGTTACTTAGATAATTTTTACTTTTTCGCTTTCAAGTGATATGATAAAAACCATAGAAGATTGGAGTAAATGTTAACATTATATCGCCTGTCATTTATGTTAACCCGCCGAGTGACACGGTCATGTGGGTTGCATATAAATACGGTTAGATTTAGCTATGATGAGCTAACAAAGGATTTGTACGTTATGGACACTTGAATGGTCAATTATCTCAAGACACTGGTAATTGAAAATTAAAGTGATATGATAAAAACCATCTAGGGTCCAAATCTTAATAACCCCCCAAAAATGAAAGAAATTGGTTCAGCCGTATTAGCGTGATGAGCTAACAAAGGATTTGTACGTTCTCTTTTATATATATAGATGAGAAAATTTACCTGAGATCGCGCATCTACATTAATCCTAAGAATAACGCTAAAACATTCATCATCAGCACTACCAATGTTCACTGTTTTACTTCTCCTCTCCAAAAAGGGGAGGAAGCTGCTATTTTGTGTCTTACATTCAATTGGAGTGACTTTGCCCAGTGTTCATCTTAAAAGTTCTATTCTATGACTAAACAAAATATAATAATAAAAAGATCATATCCAGAGAATATTTCTAAAAATGATTTATTATGATCATATTCCTTAAATGAGATCCTTTCTAAACAGGCAAAATGTGGTGATAAAGTTAAAGCAATTAGTTGTGGTTGTACCCTCTCTGTTTTTCAATGTGAACAAACATAAAATTTATTAATTTGCAATATATACCTATTGTGTAGAGAAACGAGCAAGTTGTCATTATTATTATTATTATTATTATTATTATTGCAATCTTAAAATAAATAAATAAATAAATAAATAAATAACTTTCATGAACACCTGGTAAAAATCTTTGCTATAGACTGAAATGGTAATGTTGTCATTTCCTTCTCGTTACCATGGTGATCGCCATGTTTTTTTCTAAACAAATGCATGAATTGAAAGGAATACTGTTAAATTTGCTGTTAATAATGACAGACTGTTAATTAGACAATTGTAAAATATTTTGAAGATAAAGTAAAGTTAGTAAGAAAAGATACAGGTTAAGAATATGGGACCACTATATTGAAAATTTATGAGTGAAATCCAGTAATTCATGAAGTAACATCTAAGGAACCGTTTCCTACAAGGACCACATCTCTACGTAAAGTAATAAGATAGAAATTGCATAATGAACAAAAGCAATTATTCGCAATGTAAAAACTCCGGTTTGTAAAAACGAAGGTACAGACTGACGAGCTGTCGGCACAATGAAAATAGAACAAATATACGATTTATCTGCAAGGAAAAATCACTGTCTAGTGTGAAAATAATGTTAATTATCTTGGCGCATTCAGATTTCTTACACCCACGCTTTAAAATATGAGTGCATAGTTACATTGGCTACAAAATAAAGAAACAAACAATCAAAACAAAAAAGGACACTAAGCTTGTAGCCATATGCGTCCTGAGAATTTTCAATCTGAGCCAAATTCTGATCGGTTAAGTTCTGATCAGTTTAAACACTAATTCTGTAGGTCTACACATATGCAATGTAATGTGTGATACTGATGGTACTAAATAAAGATTTCCCAGAATTACTTAAATTTAATATCCAATAATAAGCAAGCTAAGCATATTTTGACACTTAATGTAAATACACAAAATCTGCAATATCAGGGGAAACATTTCAGTTTCAACGCTTGTCATATTTTATCATATTATTTTCGAAATTACTTGCTTTCCCTATCTTTTCGTAGTTTCATTCATTGGAAATCTTTTTTACATATACAAGTGTTTCTTTTAATCTAATGTTTGCAATCCACAAGTTAATACGTCACTGTTTTCGCTTTGTACTTAGGTTCTTAGACCATGTTGTTTAGAAAATAAAACTGTGATCAGCATGACATCGAGAAGGATGTGACGTCACACTATTTCAGTCTATTCATAAGATAAATTACTAATTCAAAGAGAAAAGAAAGAACGTAAAACTAAACTGTAAAGAATAACAAAAGGAATAATCTTGAGAAATTTGATTTAAATTTTTTATTTTTTTTTTATTTGGTAGAATGCATTTGAAAATTCTATGTTGGGGATGGAATTGCTTCATCAAATCCTTCGTCAGGATTTGTGGAGACATTTAGCGTAATTCAGCTGATAGTATCGTAGTTTGTCCTTACAACTGCTGAACATTATGGCAGGTTTCTAAAAAATCACAAAATTCCTCCAAATTACGAGTCTACTAATCAAACAAACATCTCGATTAATAACATCTTCGAAAAAAAAAAAAAAATAGACTTACGAGTAAGTAGTCAGGAGTTGCCTTTTCTTTTTATTAGGAAGGGGGAGGGAATCGGTCTAACGAGGGAAGGGCGCGATGTCACTCAAAGATAATTGCACCAAATTTGGTGTAGGAGTAGATAATGGAAATATAAAAGAATGGGGGGAATAGAAAAGAACATTCGTTTCGCAAGCGTTCGGAATTAGAAATAATGGGCCCTACAGTTCTGGAGAAGTATGGCCTGCCAATCAGATATTGACGAAACGGAGCCTTTGTTAACTGTTGCGACCAATGCAGAAGAAGTTAAATAAAGCAGAATGAAAACAGAAGAGATGAACTGAACAGAAAATGCGCCAACGTCCCTCTCAGTCCCACCAGGAGAATGCCGGGAAACTAAATCATCAACTGACCCGCCCTTGTTATCAATTGGGTGTGCATCACTAATTAACTTAATGAAATTATATTAAGAAAATAAAGAAAATATATACAGAAATTAATCATGAGCGTCGCCAAAAGTTTTTCCAGAGAAGGGATCGAAATGAAGTTGATGTATTTCTTCACACTATAAGATGCTGTCAGTACGCAGGTGATAAATGTTTGAACCCACCAATATTAACTGAATACATTTGTACAGGCTTTTGATATCTACGACGTACCAAAATTAAAGTAGTGTGTGTTTGTGAGAAATATTTAAATATATATTTCGGGATTAGTGATGTTTAAAATGGGAACGACTGTTGACGGCCATGACAAAAATAACCGTTTGAATACATACAAGACTGTTCATTAACACAACTATGTTAACGCAATGGATAAAGGAAATATTTGAATTTGATCTACTCGCCACTAGAAAGCAGCAAAATGTATTGGACAAAAACAGCCTCGTAACAACAACTTCGTTCAAGACTCCAAATATAACTCACGCATGTTTAACAAATACTCCACTTTAATAGCGTGAACACAAAGTGAACATGAGCGTTTCGTGACATCGATTTATTTCTGTGTATATAATTTCTTTATCTGCTTGAAATCATTTCATTAGGTTAACTAGTGATGCATACCCGATGGACAAGAGATAAGGTGGATAATGGCAAGGCCCGTTGATAGATTTAGCATCCTGGCATTCGCCTGGTGGAACTTAGGGTGGCTATTTTCTATTCAGCTCATTTTTTCTGTTTTCATTCTACTTTATTTAACTTCTTCTGCATTGGTCTCAACGGCGAGCGAAGGCTCCGTTCCATCAATATCTGATTGACAGGCCATACTTCTCCTGAAACTGTAGAGCCCATTATTTATTATTCCCGACGCCTGCGAAACGAATGCTTCCACACGTTCTTTTCTATTCCCATTATCTACTAATACACCAGATTTATCTCTGAGTGACATCGCGCCCTTCCCTCGTAAGTACAGCAAATGTCAAAAAAAAAAAAAAAAAAAAAAAAAAAAAAAAAAAAAAAAAATGTTGATATTTCATAGAAGTGAGCAAAAACATCGCCATAGGGTAAAATTTATTTAAAATACATGCCACTTGACAGTAAATAATTAGGTCGACAATTTTCGAAAAGTGAACAGTATAGTGAGAGATGTCATCTAATTAAAAAGAAAGAACGTGAAGTTACAAATCAAGGCCTCACTGAAAGGGAGATATTTGGTCCAAAACAAATTCCAAAGCTTGAAATTTATGAAATCACTAAAATTCTTGAAGTATGCTTGCTTAATAATTATTTTAAATTCAACGATAATTGTTATGAACAAAAAAATGGGGTAATTATGGGACGCCCACTATCTCTACTATTAGCAAATATAGTAGTCAATACCTTTGGGTCACGCATTCTTGAGATATATCAAATATTAGTTGATTATATTGAAATTAAGATACCTCAAATAGTTTCGTTATGTTGATGACACGCTTATAATTTATGAATGTGACCAATTACAATTTCTAATGGCCCAATTGGAACAAATAAACTCTAAAATTAAATTTACGCTGGATTTGGAAGACTATAACTCCCTCAGGATCTTGAATGTTACTTTCTACAGGCTATACAGTAAACTCCAGGCAAAAATGTATGGGGAATCTACTGCTAGTAGCTGCTACATGCACACAAAATTGATATAGCCTTGGATTAAAGCAAACATCTGGATTAATGTGTTCAGCAGAGTTTATAAATTAGTGACTTCAAGAGTTGATGTAAAAGACGAAAGTGAATACCTGAGAACTAAGAACTGATTTAGGTCATAAGAATGATACAATCGATTTATTAGTGAAAGTTGGCAACAAAAGGGCATTCAATATTGTAGAAAGTTCAAAAATTGATAAAAATAAAATACAGTCGATAAATGGGTTTCTTTTCCGTTATTTCTTCGGTGTTGCCTTCACCACGTCTTCGTTGAAAGTAAAGGAATGAGCGAAATAAATATCGAAGAGCAACATCTTTGGCGTTGCAGTCTCTACACATTTGTTGAAAGTAATGGAATATGCCAAAAAAAATATCGAAGAGCAACAGCTTGAAGGTTGCCATCCCTCTTGATTAAAGGGAAGCTGACATTGAATTGTGACACTGCACTAATGACAAACGTGCTTTTTATTTATCTATTTATTTATTACTTTCGTGTTAACAGTTGCACTCGTAGAAGTTTTTGTACTTCCAGCTACATCTGAAGATAATTTCGAGAGGTGTTTAGTGTCCAACTTGCGATTTGTGTATATTCGACATACAGAACATACTTTGGCATTGATTTGTAAATCATAGTTTACTATTTTTTTATAGCAAACAACACGATAATCACTTTTCGTTTTTAACACTTTTTACACGAGTTGCGCTGGTTTCCAAGCATTAGTTTTCAGTAAGATACAACGAACGCATCAAATAATCAGCACCAAACGTCCACAACACCACACAGCTATCTATATTACGATTTCAACAAAACAGGGTCAAGAAACGGCCGAAGGAGCACGCATCAACTTAGACACCGACTGCCATACAAATTATTTGTTTTGCATACATTACTGTCCTCAATGAACCACACTACACGAATGCTTGTTAATAAGCTCATTAACTTGAAATAAAATCTTTTAAGTTTTACGTCCCACGATTATGTCGGCTAGGCTAAAGGAGACGGTGATGATGAGAAATGAATGAAATGGTGGAATGAAGAAAGTAGGAGGAAACGGGAGAACTCCGAGAAAACCCACGCACACGGTGTTTGTCCACCATAAAGCTCACTTGGCGCGAGCTGGGGTCGAACCAAGGAACCCATGTACCAGAGGTAAGCTCATTAACTTGAGTATTCACAAAATAGGAAATATAATTCATGAAGAACCTCACAATAACATTGTTTCAAGTTCAAAACGTCTAAACTGGCAGAATATTAACAACTTTTTTTTTTGGTCACTTGCTTGCTACAATATTTTTCATATGCATCTTACATATACAATGTTTAATGCATGCATGTGCAAGTTGGAACAGAGTACTTACTGGCCTCGAGGGTCGTATGTATTCAATGGAGAAACTCACTCATCGTACAATAACATCACAGAGACAAAATCTGTTATAACAGTAATCAACATATTTATTTACTAAAGCAAAGCAGAAAAATCTATTTATTTACAATTTTAATGGGAAACTTGACCCTTCATGTTCTGGAGTAGTCTCTCACTGTTCGGTGATTCACTGATCCGGTTTGAAAATATTTTATTAATGGCAGGGGTTTCTCCGAAGATCTCTAGCTTAGCCAAGATATACAAGAAAGATATTTTGCTCCGACTGATTGTCAATGCATGGGAATTCTGTCCCACTCCTCCTGCAAACTTTCTATAGACCATCCAAGGTGCGCGGGCGGCGATGTTAAAGACATCGTTTCAACAGTCCAAATGCGCATAAATCCATTGGCTTAGCATCTGGAATTTTCACAGAAATGTCTTCAAAACAGAATGATACGAATTCTTAATTCCTCAGCTATTTCCTGATTAATTAAAAAAAAAAATGTTCTGGCGGTATAACTCAAAGCCTTTCCATATGGATCATAACCTGGTTCGCGTCCATTCTATACAATTGTGGGATGTCTCTTCAATAGATAGGTGTCAGAATGGATTTTTGGAAGTATCTCGCATTCACCTTCACGTTTTTGTCCACCTTGCGTACCACCAACTTACCTTCATATCCGAATACCTTAACAACTACAAAGCCACAAGGGAAACTTTCCCTGCACTGACGAACAATGTTGCTGCGCCTCTTGCGGTCAGTTTCACGGTATGTGATCGCCCGAATGTGACCACCAGCAATGCGATGAGCATATGATTCATCCACTATGACAACTTTCCGTTTGAAACTCGCCAGGTACTTTTCATACAGTTTCCTGCATTTCGTCTTAGGCACGGCAGTGGGACGCGGTAGCAGGTGGTGTACAAGGGCCTTCCGTACAAACTTCAATCTGAGGCGCTTGCAAATTGATTTGTTCACAATTGACGGTGCGAAGTGGAAATCTGTGGCCCACATCACGTTGCGTCAGGGGACTTTTTTTTAAGCACGTCAATCAACGGATTCCCCTTAGCACTACGGGTGTCGCTTTGCTTGCAGCCTTTCTCCTGGTGATTTTCTTGGGTGAATGTTTCGCAGCTGTCACCTGAGTGTTAATCCATTCTCCCGACACTGTTTCACCTCGTGTACGTACGAAAACTTAGCAATGTGGAAAAGTACCGATCAATACATAACCCTTCCAATATCGGATGATTTTCGGCACTATTTGATAAAACTCACGCACCTACAACGTTAGACACAACACTGCTTTCGCCAGCAAACCCATAGTTCTAGCAAGGTAGGCCAGGTGGCAGCACTGGTCGGATATACAGCGAACAACCTTCTGTATTAGCAAAATCTGACACCTTTTTCAAACTACATTTGGGATTTCAGAACATCACATCAGCAATTTATATCAATTTAACAAGGACTTTTCAAGAAATAAGCCTCTATCCAGAAACATACATGTGAGTTTTGATATCACATCGTTCTTCACGAGGGTGCCTTTGAAGGATTCATTGAAATTGCTGGAAAAAATATTCTCAGCCGATATACTAACATTTTTTAATCGTGTGTTCACAACCATTTACTTCCTTTACAACGCAGATTATTACGAACAGACTGATGGCGTCGCCATGGGTTCACCCCTCTCACCAGTTATTGCAAATTTCTATGTGGAATATTTCGAACGGACAGCGTTGAAGAATGGCCCATACAAAGCACGCTACTGGTTTAGTTACGTTGATGAGTCATTCAAAATGTGGCAACTTGAAAGACAACACATTTAAAAATTTATCAAAAAAACCCAAATTTAATACAAGAAAATATCCAGTTTACCATAGAAAGAGATAATCAACTTCCTTTCCTGGACGTTTTAGTGTACAAATTGAAGAATGGCAAACTAGGACATGAAGTATACAGAAAACCAACGCGCAGAGATTCATATCTCATTGCCACTTCATGTCACCATCTGCCCCACAAACAGGCAGGGTATCGACACTTATCCATAGAACACTAAGGAACTCATATAGAAGACACATCAATGCGGAAATTAGCCTCGTCAAACAAACGTTGCAAAACAACGATTACAGTGCAACACTAATCAATACAACAATTAACAAAACACACTCGATGATGATGATAGCCCGGAACTGAAAAAAAAAAAAAAAAAAAAAAAAATTGTCCAATGGACGAGCGATATAATTGGGAAAGTATTGAAGTACAATATAAAACCAGTTCACAAGCCCAATAACAAAATATGGAGTAAGCTGGAAACAGTAACAGAGCGTACAACTTACAGGGTGCCCAGAGTGTACAAAATAGGTTGTGTATGTGGTAGTGTAAACAAGTAAATTGACAAATAGGACGGATCATACCAGGGTTCCTATTGATCTAGAGAAACCTATTGCCCTGACTTTCCCTGAACTTTGGCAGGAAATTGCCTGACTTCCATGACAGGTGTCGGATGACATTGACATATCAATAAGGAATAAATAACGATGAACATTTATTCTATAGAGACAAATAGTAATTAATGGCTCATACGTACATTCCACTTACCTCTCATAAAAATCTGAGCAAAGTCCCAAACTGTGATCATTAATATCTACCCAGAAACGTTTGATAATCAATTACTCTGAAGATACGATACTTCTTACACATTCAATTATAAAATTTCTCCGACTTTCCCTGATTTCCAATCTTTTTCCCTGAACTTCTCTGACCTGCAAATTTTCAATGACTTCTCTGACCAATAGGAACTCTGCATACAAACCAGGATAAACGAACACATCTTCCATTTAAAGAGACGTGAAAGGTGAAAGATCTCCTGTGGTTGAACATTCCATCCAACACGGCATCAAATACTTCGACAAAAGTATTCCACAAAAGTATTCCAAAAGTGTTCCTAATGCAGAAGTACTCCAGAACTTCAGCAACTATCACGAAAGGATGAATAAAGAAGACACTGAAATCAGAAAGCATCCCAACAACTTCAGTATAGAAACGGGATACCAGCTTAGCTCCAACTCTTGTGAGCACCAAAATGCCAGCAGCCAATCAGACGATGCAACTGTGATTGACCGACAAGTCCAGTCAGTCAGAGAGCAGCGAACTTCGGCAATCACATACAAATATTAGCATCAAGTTATCAATCTTTAGTGTTCTTGAGGAGGCTAGTAACAGGATCAGCGAAACTATCGTGGTTGTAAACTTAGAACACATGACGTATAACCTGAAAACTTAGAGAGAAATTTTATATCAATGTTTTACATTTATTTTTGAATTTAAATATTAAATCCGTATTTTAGTGGAACTCCCCATTGTTCCTGCTGCGTTGTGGTGAATTTAGACATTGCGATTAGGTTTCTGTATTCATTTGTACGAATCTCTTGTTTTCTAACAAGAGTGTGATGAAAATCTTTAAACTGTATAATGAGTTTGTTTATAATTTATTTTTACTATACACTTCCCCACGTAGAGTATAGATACTAGATCTTGTTCAGCAGTAAGTACCTTTTGCTTTGCCATTATAAAAGGACAGTGTTTTATAATTCACAAGTGAAGATTAATTGAAGCACACAAAAGCATAAGTGTTTGCCACGTGGATTAAATATAATACTTTCTTCATTATTGCGAACCTAAGGACGCTACAGGATCACAAACATCCAAATTGTGGTATGATCATGACATGACGGTTCGAATGGATAGGAACAATGTTACAAGGGATTGAGAATTTTAATTTTTTTCAAAGGCCTTAATTAAAAAAAAAAAAAAAAAAATGGTTAGATAAGTACCCCATCCAATCACATAGATGATTTAAAAAAAAAAAAAAACTGGTTAGATAAGTACCTCATCCAATCACACAGATGATTTCCAACAGATGTAAAGATCATAATGTTTGCATCAATTTGATATCTGAAACGTTCTGGAGATACGTTAAACACTGATAAAGTTTTCAACCCCGTTTAAAATTATGTAATTCCGAGAACTTGTCATAATTGCACCTCTCAAAAAGTATTGTTTTAATGTACAAAGAAAGTAAAAATCAAGAATTGTTTTAAAAGTTTCCACAAATTCGCCACTTTAAGCAATACATCAGTCTTCATCATTTTCAGTTCCTTGCAACTTTCTTCCTACTTGCTCGAAATAAGCCATATGATAACCGTAGTATTGATACTTGGATTTGCATTGCTATGTGCGTCTCATTTGCGTTAATACTATTGAACTCTTGAAAAATTTGGTTGTTTTTCGATGTTTATGATAGTGTAGCGTCCTTAGTTTGCAACACCGCGTAACAAGTGTGATTTATAAGTTTTTGTATGCGGGTATTATGTAATCTGAAATATGTAGTAACTTGACGTGGTGCCATTGGGAAAAATAAAACTTCATGTCGTGTTGGTAACACTTAATTTGTTAATCTAGTTGTATTTCTGAGCATGCCAAACAACATCCCAATGTTGATATTTGAATGAATTTTAACATTTTGTACGTAATAGTTTAAAAGTTACAAGGGTATATCAAGACAAATGATCCAGCCTGTATATAGAGCCTCGACTCGACTGTCACTCACCTTTCACTACTTGGAAATGCTTATGAAACAGCAGATTTTCTCCTTTTTCATCAATGTACTTAATAAATACACAAGATTATTGATAATGAAATAAAATATTTATTCACCTTAATTTCAAAACAACATAATAAAACTTTCCTTTTCCATTACAATAACAAAACACAAATCTGACTTAGCTGTATTGATATCACATATTAGTTCGCAACTACTGCAGATGATAATGGATATTGTACATATTACAACAGAATTCTCACTATTTTCCTCTTTAACTTACAATTTAATAATAAATAAATCTGTACAAGAAAGTAAAAACAAATAAATACGACAAGTTTATTTGTGCAGGACATCAGCAGTCATTATTTAAAATTTATGTTAACTTTAATATTTTCTACGAATGTGACCTTTGGACGAACGACAGTTTTTCATTTCTTTTTTTAATTGAATATATTTTGTCTACATATCATGTCTATTTTAATATCATACACAGATACGCACAAACAATCGAATATTATAAATGTAAAAATATAACACTGCATCTGTAGACACAAAATTCACAAACTGATAAAAGATAAAAGTGTTCTTGCTTTATATTTAGTGAAATAAAGAAATATATCACATTACTTGAAAATTTATAAAATATAAACAAATTACACAACCTCTTCTTTGGAATTCTTTCTATTTTATTTTTAGTTTAATTCGATAGGTGTGCGCCAAACTATATTATTTAACATTACAACTATATTGTGGTCCACATTATATAGTATAATAACAATCATAAATAATGTATTCCAAAAAAAATTCTTGGAAGAAGTCTTCGATGACTAGTACGGTCAAGGGTAGAGGAGTTCAAAAATATCTGCAACAGAGAAATTTTCAGGAATTAGGAATATATACAAACTGCCATTATTACATTAACATTTTTCATATCACGCATTCGACTGATTTATCTATTATTGAATTGCATTTTTTCACATTAAAACTGTCCGTATTATTATCTTTCTACATGTTGCATACAAATTTACGTAAATTCTTTCGTGTTGTGTATATGTCTTATGTCTTCTGTCACACAGTGATGATTTCATGCGGTGGCGCACAGGAAAATTTCCCCTTGGGACTGATTGAGCTCAGCGTGGGCTACCAACATTTTCGCAGTACTATTGACTCCCCTGTGTATTGAAAATACCCTCCCCCCGGGAAAAATCTGAAATCAACATTTCATAAACTGAAAACTATTTCCCTTTATCATACGTGACGGTACAACAAGGCATATACTGTGCGTCTTTCCGAAGCTTTTTCCCCACGCCCAGAGGTACAGAAACTCCACCTTGATCAAAAAAGTTCCCGGAATTTACTCACAAAATTAAAAATACAAGTTTATTCCTGAAAATTGATGTTGTCTCCTTCAAAGTTTCCCCATCGACTGCAACGCACTTGATCCAGTTCTCAAAACATTTGTGGTACTCGATTTTCCGTATGTCGATCAGTCGTCTTCGAATTTCGTATTACCTCCTCTCGGCCGCTAAAATGTGTTTCCTGTAATGGTTTCTTGAGTCGATCAAACACAAAAAAGTCGCACGGAGCTAAACCAGTGAATTCAGTGGCTGCCGAATAGTATTCGTTACGTTTTTGGTGAGAAACTTGCGGATAATGATAGCATTGTGAGACGCTGCGTTGTCATGGTGCAAAATCCACGAGTTGTTTGTCCAAAGATTTATTCTTTTTAGGCGAATTACTTTACGCAAACGCTTCATAACACCCAAATAATACTTCTTGTTGACTGACTTTCTGGCAGAAATTCATGATGTACAACACCGTTGTAATCCATGAAAACCGTGGGCATCATTATCTTTTTCGACTGAAAACGATGTGGTTTCTTCGGTCTTGGCTCATTGAGTGCTCACCACTCGCTCGCCCGATGTCTGGATTGCGTGTCATACTCGTAAACCCTCGTCTCGTCTCCACTAATGATGTGTTTGATGAATGTTAAGTCGGATTCAGTCTTGCAAATCATGTCTTTGGCGATATCGATGCGGTCCCTTTTTCGCATGAAATTCAGGTCTTTCGGCACTAACATAGCTGCATCACGGCGCGAACCCACATTATTCGCTATAATGTCTTGAAAGGATCCATAAACAAAGTTCAAGTTTTCTGCCAGTTTTCTGATTCTTAATTTACAGTTTCCGGCCAACATTTCTTTCCCTGTATCGATGTTCTCGTTGGTTTTCGATGTCGATGGCCTACCACTGCGTTCATCATCTTCGACTCACTCACGGCCAAGTATAAAGTATTCGTGCCACTGGCAAACCGTTTATAAATACACATATATATTTTTAGAGGATCATTGCCGAAACACTTTTCCAACATTTCCAAGGTCTTTGCACCATTGTAGCCATTCTTACCGCCATTTGCAACACTCGCTGTTACAAAATTAACTCCATTTCAAAAATCGAAACATAAACCCAAACAGATGTACTCAACACTGCGTCACTTTCACAAACTGCAAATTTAGATGTTTAAATTGGGAGAAAATATCGCTGACAGGTGTGGCAATCCACAGAAAAAGTCAAATCAAGTAACTGAGAGCGCCACACGGTGGTGATTCTGGGAACTTTTTGATCAAGGTAGTATGCTGCCTATGAGTACAAGTTTTAGTTTTCAATTTACTTATTTCTGTTTTAAACATGCCTATAATGAACCTGAAAATACCACTCGAAAGCTAGTCAGTGATTTGAATTCCGTGTTTCTCAGCGTCTCAGCGTAATTTTCTTTTTTTGTTTTAATGGTATTCAGCCAATTGATAAAAACTCATGAGTACGCTTCGAAAGAAGATGGGCCGCTATGGGGAATCAAAATTTCAGAATGTGGCAACGTCACAGATTAACTTGGAGCCATTAGCTTTATTCTACGAATATAACATGCAGTTGAATCGATTGCTACCCTAATAAGTGATACTAGTGTCAATCAATGTTGACTTTAACTACCATCTGGAATGAATCGATATAACTATTTGATAGATTAGTGTATCTAATCTATGGTTCTTTATTTGCAACGTTGCCACACAGTGCAATTTGATTGTCCAGACGAGGTCTCGAAAGGTACACAAATATATATATATATATATATATATGGTGTTTCAAAACAACACCGACAACGTTTGGCTATGGGCATATAATCTGAAGTAATCATCAACTACCTCTATAAAAATTGTTGCGGAAGTACCGCACGATTCTAAAACATAGATATTTGTATAGGGCACATACTAGTTTCTAAATAAAGTCTTGACCCGACTACGGTAGGTCCCATAGTATTGGAGCTATGGAACTTTAAAGTTCATTTTTTCATGTTTTCGGCAGCCTATAACTCCGAAAGGAAGCATTTGTGCACCCAGGTTGGTCTACACTTTTCGTCTTATCTTGGTATCAGGAACCACCTCACACACGTTGTCGGTGTTGTTTTGAAACACCCTGTATATATATATATACATATATATATAATTTTATTGCAAGTAAGAAACCCCTTATATTAAGACGTTACACCCACTTTATACACAGAAAAAAAAAAAAAAACAATTTTGAAAATTCATTCGACCTAACATCGAGAGGAAAACATCCTCTTTATACTTTTCACGGTTATAAATTTAAGAACTTTCTTTTCTTCCTTTTCTTTTAGTGTTAAGATTTTTCTTTCAATTTTCAGCTACTAAAAAGATGAATGAATAGAAATGCGATTGTCACATATTTACACTCTTCCACGCGTAACAGGCAAAAACCTCTCTGTCAACATCTGAAGAAAATTTCTTCAGTAAATATTCGGTTATTCGTTCAGTCCTTGTAGAATAGATCGTAGTGCGAGTAGTGTTGTAAAGGCCTGAAAAAAAAAAGCTGGAAATTTTGGGTAAAAAAATTTTTTTACCGTTTTTTCCCGAGCTTGAAAAAAAACAGAAAAATTGAAATTTTCGAATATTTTACTACAGTATGCTTTCAAAATGAAAACTATTTTATATTTACTAGTTTACAGTTAATATCATTGAGTACTTATGTTTCTTGTATTAGAAAGGGACATTTTGTGGGAACAAATATATTTGTACCACTCCTTTAAAGTTAGCACCGTGATAGAATGAAGTTATGACTACAAAAGATCATAAAATATAATCCTGGTTCGATTAATTAATATAGACGCATTTAAATTATCTTAAGTAATCTTATAAAGTTACAGTTTTATGGCAGCGAAGTGGGCCAGAATAAGAGAGCCAGAACCATTTTAGTTAATAGCAGTATGTTAAAATCAAATATATGTATTTTATGAAGATAAGTATCTTCCTTGTGCTATGTAAAATTTCCGGAAATTTTGAACCCATTAGAAAAAATCTTTTGTTCGGAAATATTGGCTAAATCCGGAAAATATAGTTTAAAAACTATTTCTTCGCCTGATACTTATCTTATTTGCTGAAACGTGTCTGCAGCATATATACTACGTATTTCACTAGCGGGAAAAATACTTAAGCAACAGCTTTTAATTTTACTTTTTAGTTTTCTGGTTTCTGATAAAAATTCTTCTTTATTATTTGTAATTATATTTTTCGAACAACTCATAAAGGGAGATGATCTTATTTACATATACACACATACATCACACAAATGCGTAAATTTGAGCACCGACAAATATATTAAAGAATTTAACGTGAAATTTCCGGTCGTTATTATTAAAGACTGGCAGAATATTCGTTCTTCGCATGTTGAAAATACGTTTCATTTTGGGTATAAAGGGCACCAAACCTGTCACCAATGAACTTAGGGACCCCAAAAGCTATGAATTCGACTCTAGTATCGTCATTTTCAATTAATTTTACATGTCAACCTTCCCTTAGGAGTACTAATGCGGGTTGAATATGGATTTAAACAGCATCGGAAGTGTTCATGTCATGATCCCAAAAGCCATGGATTCGACACTAATATTGGTCATTTCCAATGCCTTTAAATCAAAATTCTTTTTTGTAACTTGGCGGCGCGAGAGAGGGGATATACATATAATGTCCCCTCTCCCGCGCCCCCAAGTTACGAAAAAGAATTTTGATTTAAACAGCATTGGAAACGTTACTATTCATTTCAGCGACCCCAAAAACTATGGATTCGACACTAATATCGGTCATTTTCGATCATATGTATGTATCTCCCCGCCCCCAAGTTGCGTGGATGAATTTGGATATAAACAGTACTAGAAATGTTACTGCTCATCTAAGCGACCCCGAAAACTATGGATTTGACACTAATATCGGTCATTTTCAGCCATTTTTATATATCTCTTCCTATCCAAGTTGCGGGCTTGAATTCGGATTTAAACGGCATCGGAAATGTTACTGTTCATCACAGCAACCCCAAAAACTATGGATTCGACACTAATATTGGTCATTTTCGATCATTTGTATATCTCCCCTCTTCCCCGCCCCCAGGTCATGGAGCTGAATGTGGATTTAAACGGCATTCGAAGTGTCACTGTTCATCTCAGCGACCCCGAAAACTTTGGATTCGACACTAATATCGATCACTTTTTATATATCACCCCTTCTCCCTCCCTAAAGTTTCGACCTTGAATTTTGATTTAAACCGCATCAGAAATGTCACTGTTCACCTCAGACAGTAGCGTACGCATGAATTTATTTTGGGAGGGGCCCAAACTCAATATGAGGATATTTTATATTAAAATTCCTAAAATTGCCCCTAAAATTTGGCTAAATTTACACAAAATATTCGAAATTTAGGGGGGTCCGGACCCCCAGGACCTACCCCTGCGTAAATACCTGACCTCAGCGGCCCTGTAAACTATGAATTCACACTAATATCGATCATTTTGCATCATTTTTATATATCTCCCTTCTTCCTCAAGTTACAGTGCTGTACTGTTCATCTTAGCAACTCCGAAAATTATGGGTTTGACACTAAGATCGGTAATTTTCAATATATATCCGCACTTACTTCCTCCAAGTTGTACTTTCAAAGTGAAATGGTAAAATCCATCCCAGGCCCGAACTTCATCTATGTTGGAAACTTTTATCAAGATCAGTCTGCTGGTTCAAGAGTTGTTAGGTTACAAATATAGTCATTTTCATTTTTATATATGTAGATAATTTGTCGCACTAGAAAACAGGTATTTGTTTACATACAAAATTTTGTACATAAAGTTTATATTAAAGTCTCTATTTGAATATTAAATAATATGTGTCTTAGCGAAATTTGCCTACTGCTCTTTCTTTTAAGAAGTAATTTGGTTAAAATTACCAAAATTTCACCAGATCAAAGAGCACATTAAGAACTCAGTTTCGTTCAAGAGCTCTATTTGTTGCAACACAAACGCTTCATGATGGTAGATGTGTATGCAATTGTAAAAGTTCTGTAATTAATGCACAACCAGGAGTAAACGACTAAAAGACACTTAAAGGAAATGAGTGCAGACTATTAATTTTCAAGAATAATTACAACAGTTTTATTTTTGAATGCTTTTTTTTTTTTTTTTTTTTTTTAATATTCACAATATTGAAATTTCTCAATTTACACATTTACGCGTTCGAAGAAAAAAGAACGGTTCCATTACTAGTAAAACTAACCTAATACAAAGATTTTTGTTATTTTTCCGGAAAAAAAAACGTAAAAAATCGTTTTTTACCAGCCGCTTCAAAATTTCAGGAAATTTTACATCATTAAGTGCGAGATCAGACTGCTAATTGTTACCAATGTTTTTAAAAATCTATCACTGCTTTTATCCGATCAAACTTTCCTGTGATTCTCAGCAAGTGGAGGCTGTAAGAATAGAGTCAAGATTTCAATGGCGACAATAAAAAATAACGTTACTGTCACTGTAACTGATGACTGTGATTCGAGCCATAGCGTCTGTAATGTAGAGATTGTCGTTATAATTCTAGTGTCAGTGGAGACGACAATAATGTTAACAGCCTCGAATCGAATCCGGACCAAGATACTGCAAGTCATATCCAAGATATCCAAGGAAAATGAAAAGGCAAACAACAGGAACTCTCTTTGCAAATAGTCGCAAAAACTCGTGTGCAATACTTTTAGTATGTAACAAAAAATAAATTAGGAAGGGGAACAATCACTGAAACCGCAAAAATTCTAGACCTTCACCGACATACAGTGCGAACGATAGTGCATAGAGGTCCCAAAACCCCACAGAAATCGGCTAATAAAAGAAGGAAACGGTCTAAAATCGATAATTTCATTTGTGATATTGTTAGGCGCAAAATTTATGATTATTTCAGTGAAGGTAGAAGTTCCAATTTGAACGAAATTTTATCCGAACTTCGAAAGGATGGTCACTTCCTATATCAGAGAACTACTTTACGTATGCTACTGCAGAAATTAGGTTTAAGTTCCGTATTTTGAACAAGAGGCAAGTTATTATCAGCGGCGCAAATCTGTCTTCAACATTGGGGGAGGGGGGAGATGGGTAAGATAGTTCCCACAATATTTTTTAAGCGTTGTTCAAAATATTTATAAAGTTGAAAACAATGCTGTGGAGGATCAGGGGAGCAGACTTATCTTCAACATTGGGAGGCGGGCAAATTTGAGGCTTATTCTGGGGGGGGGAGTCAATTTCATCTCACTTTACTTTGTGGCAATCGGAAACAAATCATATTTTCCCCAAAAAACATTTCAAATTGGATTCTTGGGGGGACAGTCCCCCCGTTCCAAGATTACAGAAGGACATGTCCCCCTTATCCCCCAATGTGCCAGTAGTTATTATGGAGTCAGCTAGAATAGTTGCATAGAGGTATAGATTTTTGTCGAGACTCTTATCAGCTTAGGAACAATGGTTGCAAGATTATATAGGTGAAACTTGATTGTGGTGGAAAAAAGTTTGGGAGGACAGTTCTTGCTCTTGCGCCCTCAGAGCTCCTGATCCAGAGTGAAGCGTATCATGATTTTGCACGTGTTGCAATTTGTTTGTTTCTTTCTGTCAGAAACATCGGCGATTCAAAAGCAAATTTTCATGATGATATGAACGCACAGGTTTTTGAAAATTGGTTCGAGCATAGCCTCATAAAAAAAAAAAAAAAAAACTTACCAACTAATAAGAAATGTGTGATAGTGTTGGGCAATGCAAACTACCATTCACGACTTAAACGCCATATACCTACAATGTGTACGAAAATTTCAAAGTAGATTTCATGAATAGTCATCACATTCCTGTTCGACAACCCCTCCCTATTAAAGTTGTGCTAATAGAGGCGATCAGAAACTCGAATATAAAGAAAGAATTCGTTATTGATAATATAGCACAAGAGCAGGTCATGAAGTTCTTTGTTTGCCATCCTACCATTGTTGCCTCAATCTGATAGAGTTGGTTTAGACATGGTTGAAGACGGATGTGAGAAAAAAAAATTCCTTTCCTTAGTACTAGTGTATATGTTATTAGCAGAATGTGTACAAAATATAGATAGTAACTTATGGAAGAACTGTGTTCTTAAAGTTCTTTTATTCACAATCGGAATTCAGAACAACTTATTACTTGTGTTAGAGAATCAAACAGTGAAGAGAATGACATGACATGAAGTCTTATTGAAACAGATATTTAGTTTCTGGTATCGTATGTTCGATTTCTTTTTTGCGTAACATATTATCGAATAGGATATTGATTTATTTGAGCACTATTTGGAAGTTGTGAGTATTGAAGTTATTTTTAAAAAAATATTTATGTACAGTATTTGCTTTCCACCCCTCCCCTCTGGTCTAGTGGTTAGCGCTAACGCCTTTTGTGTACGTGGTTCCGGGTTCCATTGCCATTGGGTGCCTTAAAACTGGAACGCATTACCGTGGTTTGGATTCCACCTTAAACTGTAAGTCCACATCTCATATTGCCTCATTGTTATAATAAAAATAAATAAATAAATAAATAAATAAAAAACGCCGAACTCCGACTTTTCAGTAATTTCCAACTCAAATTGACAGACGCTAACGAATCACTTTTGGTTCATTGGCTGGTTGGAGTTGTGTTTCTCACAGCACCGAAGCCGAGACGTGAAACTATAGTTTCACAAATCACTTGTACATAAAACAGAGCCAGTAAACCCATTCACTAGATTTTATTTCCATTTAACTTTTTTGTGTACTTCTTGTCTCGAATGCAGATCCAGTAATGGTTCAGAACTCCTTTAAATATAAAGTGTCACCTCATTTAGCCCGGTGCTGAAACGGGACTCTTAATATAAATGAATCCAATCTAATAAATCAAACTACATTACTGAAATATACATGTATTCATCCTTAATAATTATTGTAAATAATGTAGTATGTAAATGTGATTACTTACTGCGTCTACAAGATCTGTTATTGTGACCCATCAGCATCAATTAAAGTAGTTCTTCCGAAACTAATTGATTATATTTTAACATCTTTATTCGCAAGGAACTTTAGGTCAGAACTTATTACTTACCGAAACCGGGACCACGAGCACTGGATGAATGAGCGATAGAATTTAGCCCCAAGAGTGACAGAATTCAGAATTTAGCTTCAAGAACAAGTTTCTTGAAGTTTTACATTTCTGTAAGAACTGTGCGAATCCCTTTACGAACTAAACACTCGGGTAAAATTAACAGTATATTGTGTTTCGAATGTGGATTTGCAAAGAAACAATTTAAGCTAATTAATTTTTCACCGAGTACTTTAAATTTTTATCACCAGGAAGAAGTATGCTTACTTTTTTCATATTTTTTCTAGGTATCACACTTGTATCCCATTTATTAGAATGTATAGAAGAGTTTAAGCGTTTTATAATAGCACAACTCATCATTACAATAAGAAGTAGCTTTTCTTCTTTCCATTCGATAATGTATGAAACAGAACTTACGCAATTAGTTTAAAATGCGCAGTGTATTAATAGGGATCTAATAAACAGTTAATTCAGATATAATAAACAGTTTTGCAGCGAAAACACAAAATGTTACGTCACAAGCATAAACGTCTCATTTGAACATTGATTGAATACTATAGCAATAGAATAATAAGTATTACATAAATGGGAACTACTGATTGTCTCAAATTTTGGTAAACCATGAAATCTATTGTGTAACACAGAAGTAATATTATTACCAATAGAATAATAAATGCTTCTAATATAGTGCTGTCCACGAGATAAGACGACAAATAAGGTTTCCTCGTTTCACTTCGTTAATTTTCTAGATCTCGCCTCGTCTTGCTTCTCGAATAACTTTCTTCTCCCGTTTTGATTACTGAAAAAGCTTTCCTCGTTTTGTCTCGAAAATTTTCTCGCCTCGTTTTGAAAAATTTCTGATCATTTCCTTAATTTCACCTAGAAGTTATAAGAATCCTTCAGCGTAACGGAAGGTTTACGAAGAGACTGGCGTAACAACATTCACACCATATTTATCATTAGAGTATAAGGACCTGCGTTTCTTTAAAAGTTGTTCTCCATTGTGTTCGTACAATCACTTTATAAATTTACAGAATGTTTCAAAACAACACCGACAACGTTTGGGAGGTGATTCATGCCACCAAGATAAGACAAAAAGTATAGATCAACTTGGGTGCACAAATGCTTCCTTTCGGATTTATAGGCTGTCGAAATAATGAAAAATTGAACTTTAAAGATCCATAGTTCCAAAACTATGGGACCTACCGAAGTCGGATCAAGACTTCACTTAGGAACTAATACGTGCCCTATTGAAAAATCCATGTTTCAAAATCCTGCGGTACTTCCGCAACAATTTTTATAGAAGGAGTTTGGCTACGGGCATATAATTTGAAGTGCTCACCAATTACCTGTATAAAAATTGTTGCGGAAGTACCGCAGGATTTTGAAACATGGATTTTTCAATAGGGCACGTATTAGTTCCTAAGTGAAGTCTTGATCCGACTTCGGTAGGTCCCATAGTTTTGGAACTATGGATCTTTAAAGTTCAATTTTTCATTATTTCGACAGTCTATAACTCCGAAAGGAAGCATTTGTGCACCTAAGTTGATCTATACTTTTGTCGTATCTTGGTGTCAGGAATCACCTTCCAAACGTTGTCAGTGTTGTTTTGGAATTCCCTATATAGTTTTTATAGTACGATTCATGTATCACAAAAGCAGTATTTGAGAATTAACGCTTAAATAGTGTTGCCCACGAGACCCGTAAATTTTCATGTCGTCTCGATTGTAGTCGCGGAAACGAGACGTGAATTATCATGTTTATCATCTCGCCTCGAATTGCTGATTTCTCTAACTTATAGCAGAACTTAATGTCTGCCCTTTGTTCCATGACAATGGGAGCCAGAGTTTCTTCAATAACCCGTGTTTAGAAGCGCGCATATGCTCTCTTTACCAAATATTTATACGTCCAGCAAAAGAATATCAGAACGCTAATCTTACATGATCAAATATTTATTATATTAGGAGTTACAGAGTACCAGCATCAGTCTTGAAATTTTGTCAAACTATGTTTGAAACACTTTTATTTACGTATTTTAACGTAGAGCCTATTTTCGCAGCTTACTGCAACCCCTTCTTTGTTTTAGTGTAGTTAGTTTATACTATACTATCATTACACTGGCAAGGTCAATAGAATACACGTAAGTCAAATACCTTGTTTAGCTCTGCTATTATTAAATATCTTCTTTGGAGTCTTTCGCCTTGGTGAATGTCTCGGATTATACTGTTCCAAAATATCATCCTTTACAGTTATCTCATCGGGATCCTGAAAAATATATTAAAATCACGTTATATAATGACTATCAATAATAGTAAACATTCATTGCAATTGCACATATACTTGTCCTTCTGATTACTGAAGAAAGTGGATCAACCATCTTTCTTACATAGATAAATAAAATAAACAAATTGTTACGGAAAATCAACTTGTTCTATAACTCACTTACGAACTGAACAATCGAGATCTGTTAGAGTTTCAATTTTATTCTAGCCGAAAAACTTGACAGACCTTTCAGAACCTTCCTCTTATTCTTCCATCACTAATTTTTCATCCACATATAATAACACATTGACAATGTTTGGTCAACTAATGGTACATCGATGACTATGGTCCCTTTACTACAGCTCCTGCATGTAATCACTTTCCAACAGGATAACGTGCGACTGCGTGTAACACGCAATATTATCCACTTCCTGGATAGATACGATACTTCAATGCATCCAGGCAACATTCGACTTCACCCCGTGTACTGTCTAACATCACTAGCACATTCTATGCAATGGATATTGATATCCTTTCAACATTGCAAGGGAAGATACTGGCATTGCATACAGAATGTCTTTCCAGAAAAGAAAGATCAAAGGTAGTAATGTCAGGAGACTGGTGAGACCAAGCTCCGGGAAAAATTGTATCGCCACGAACCTCCACACACCAATGATAAGGGGCACCGTCTTGTTGAAAAATAACTATGGTTATGATCCAACAATTGGGAAACAGCGAACACCTACAACATATTTAGATACACGATTGATATGATGGTATTCTTCACAAAGAAGGAAGATCTGGCAATTTTATCGCGCATGAGTGCACATCAAACATTGCCTCTGGTGTTTAACTAGTATGTTCCAAAAGAGGTGTTTAACTAGTATGTTTCAAAAGATGCCATTTTCAATGAGTAAAAATAATTTAATATGATGGAATGTGAACCTAATCTGTTAAGACATCGCGATACCGGGCACTAGGCTAATAAGGAACTTAGTTTTTGCCATGTAAATAATGTCCTACAATATAGAAGCACCGCCACCTACCTACAGTGTTGACACCATGCACGAGAGCTCGAGCACTTTATGGGAAACACGTTCCAGCTCACCCATGGATTGGAGTAAACACTGTGATACATCAAAAGAGCAAACTTCTTCCAGTTTTCTATCATGCAGTTCGCACGGTCGTTTCATCAGGAGAGATATGGGTGTTCGTGTACCCGAATGAGGAGGCGTCTGCTGAAATAATTCGTACGTGTAAATGTACGGCGTAAGGTTATAAGGGATACGTTTTCGATTTGGCTATAGTTGTACTGGGTTATCAGCTGCTCCACACGCGCTTCGCCTGTGAACTCATACCACTCACTGAAATGTGACTCTCTTCTCAACAATCAATCTTGTGCCATCCTCTGTCGTTTTGTTGATAGTCTGTCATTCGACTGTTGATACCAGTCTTTCACTTTCACTAAAACAAATCCCGAACATCTCACTACCGCATCCTTTCGCGCAATCGAGGCACCAACCTTTCGAAACTCTACAATTTGACCTCTGTCAAATACCGATAAATCTTGAAATTTACCTATCATGTGCAAATCCTCCCTGTTGACTGCTGCCTAGGTCCGAAGCTACGTATTATCGGTTTGCATCTTTACGAAACTACCATGGGAATAAGGTTGAATTCACTATTCGATAAGGTGATCATAATTCAATGATCGTTGGGTATATGCGGAAAAACAATAAACATGTTATAACGTTTCTTCTATTGTTATAGTTTGGTGATTGCTCATTCCTGGCATATCTGTAAAGAGGGTCTGTAAAATCAGCAGAATGAGATAGTAGTATCTTATTACAACTCTAGTGAATCAAGAAGCGCAAGACATTGTGAAAACGAATTTGTTTTATAGAGTGGTTTATTAAACGTAATTTCCTTACTGAAACAGAGAAAACTCCAGCACAAGTGTAGCATCCCTTTAGCAAGAAGGATATATGAAAAGTGAACTGCAACCTAATGTGAGATTTCAACTCCATGAGCTTCCGCCAGGAATCAAAATCTGATCTCTCGCTACTAACCATGCATGCCACGAGAAACCTCTGAGCTGAATTTGCAAGATGCTGCTTCTCCCTATGCTCTGCAGCAGTATGTATCACAAAGCGTTCTCTAGAAAGACAGCGGCAGTGCAGACGGAACTAAACATGAAACGCGTTCGAATATGTTAGTGGTAGCCCATGTAGGGCTGCAAAAAAAATTACGCCATCACGTTTATAGATGTCGGACCGTAGTGAAAGTGAATTTTACATGATGATCTTCATTTCCATCCACACAAAATTTAACATGCGCAACGTCTCGAAAATGAAAATACGCAAGCGCTCGTTGAATTCTGTAACCACCATGTTAATGTAACAACACTACATTCATTACCGATCTTCTGACGAGTGGTGAAACACATCACGTCACAAGAAATGCATAAACCAGAACTTCCTGTACTGAGTTTCCAGTAATCCAGATGAACTCCATGAACGTTTTTTGATTATGACAATGCTTATAGTGCTGTGTGCTGTATCGGACACCAACATAATCAGATCGTATTTCTTCGAATATAACACAGGAGATATGTGTATTTCTGCAGACGTTACACTAACACGATTGCAACACATTTTACACCTGCAATTGAAGCACACGACGATCTACGGTATCAGAAAGGTAGTATTATTGCACTCATTGCAGTCATCAGCATGTAAGGTCTATGAAAAATCGTTTTCAAGTCTCTTCACTCTACGCTTCAATCAGTGCATTCCTCCGACTTGACTTTCTGAGTTCGACCCCGGGACGCGTCTATTTTCAAACAAGCCTCTGTAAGGCAATAATGGCATAAAGCAGGGTACACTATAACACATAGTGCAGTACATGAAGCTCAAATTTTAATGAAGAAAGAAACAAATTAGTAACAAGCTGAAAATTGATACAGATGTTGGAAATGATGTTCTGAACAACATACTAAAAGTCCCCTGAAATCCCATGTGATCTTCGCCGCCATATTGGAAAATGGTCGCTGGAAGTTTCAAATCAACAATACCCAGATAAAAAATAAGAGGCTCATAAGTACAAGCTCGATGTTTACCCTGCAGAATTTCTGATAAGATTAGAGAGCAAAAACAAGTTCAGACAGGTAAAAAGAAGGATCTGTCAGTCCGGAACACACTTGGTCAATTCGGAACACAGTTTAATGTCAGTCCGGAACACAGTTTACTCGGTTATGGAGAAGCTACAGTAAAGTCCTATGGATCATTTGAAAGGCTGTTTAAAGGAGACAGAAAATATGAAATATATATTTTTTTTTTTTAATTAACAAACATGCAGGCAAGCTACATAAAGTTCAACATGGAAAACGTTCCGGACTGACACGAATGTAAATAGTGCTTATTTAATATGGGAGATAATTATATTTTTATACACTATATTCATTTTACTATTTGATTTATGAAATACTGATGACAGTGCATCGGTGAAAAAAAAAAAAAAGGTCAAAATCTTGCTGTCGATCTCTCTGTATATTAGTTTATAACTCAACATACAATTTGCCTGTTTTAATCACTTGGATAATCTATTGTATATTTAGCATTATTTGACAGTGAAATACAAACTATATTTAATTAATCTGTTTTGATCTGGATTCTATATGAAATTAGCTTTCAAATGATGTTTTGCATATGTGCATGACAGCAGTTTCATTTTCCCCCTATCAGGTTGACATTTGTCTGGAAATGCCCTATGTTGTTTAGAACATCATTCCCAACATCTGTACCAATTTTCAGCTTGTTACTAATTTGTTCCTTACATTTTGGTAATTTGACTGCACTAACAGAATGGCAGCCTCCCACCGTCTAACACAACAGTGTATTCGAAGTAATTATGAGCAAATGAAGATGTAATTTTTAAAAGCGGACTTGTGTACTCAAGCCATCTTATATGTAGGCGTGACAATCTTCAAACTGTGCACTTTAATAATAAATACAATAGACCTACCTTCGTACCATGTTATCTTCTTATCAATGAATCATTTCTGTCAACTCTATGATTTCTTACGTGGTACTAAGGTAGGTCTATTATATTTATGTAGTATATACCCTTAGCTTCAACCAGTAAATACGTATTTGCTCATATGAACAAAGTATACGTGTATTGCAGGACTTAGGCAATCCACATTCAAATATGGTCACTCTTTCTGCCGTATTATATATCGATACATAAGTACCAATATATAAAATCCTAGAATTTTAAACCAGAAACCAGAAAGGAAATTAATAAGATATATATATATATATATATATATATATATATATATATATATATATATATATATATATATATATATATTAAAAAACAAAAACTAGACATTGATTTACTACTCTGGAACAACTACTGACTGACTACTAGAATATCTTCGAATTTAGTAATAAAAACTCTACAAAAATACTATCTTAAAAAGGGGATCATTACTAATTAAAGAACCAACTGAAAATATTAATGACATATAATACCACAATTTGTAACTTTTACGGAATGTCGGAATTATGGAAGAATCAATTAAGAAAAGGAGAAACTACAAGGAACATACTTTTTTCTTTATATATATATATATATATATATATATATATATATATATATATATATATATATATATATATATATGTACACTCATGTCCAAAATTATTGTCGTATGTCTATAAATATGTTGTTATGGGAATATAATTTCATAACGAATTTGCCCGTTATTTCTTATAATGTTAGTATGTGTATAATCGGCAAAGACATGTATGTGGCAAATTTCATGTCAAAAGAGCAGTAAATAAGAACAATAAAACGAAAATAAAACTTTCTTGTCCATTTAGCAACATTTTGTTTTACTCATTCTACTTTTCGTATTTATAATTCTATTCCTATGAAATTTACCACAAATATACATTTCCCGATTATACACATGCTTATCAGTATTAAAAGTACCCTGCAAAATCATTATCAAATTATATTCTTACAAGAAGACAGTTATAGATATGCGACAATCATTTTGGACATGAGTGTACATATCCAGGCTAAAAGATGAAGAAGAGATGAGTAGGCCATTGAAATCTACAAAGAACTACGGCTCCTGGTACACAGAAAATCAGAACCTACAACATACCAAGATTATGCTAATAAATGGAAAACATAATATCACTACTGGTGACTTTATTACTCTAAAACATTAAAAGTGGAGAAAAGGTCAAATTAGAGGAAAGAATGTCGCTATGTCTACAAAAAAGCTCAGTCTACTTACTATCGTGAGCCTTCGAAAAAATGTATAAAGAAGGTTATATCAGAAGCCCGAAAACTAGTGAGTACTCTTAGAATAAAACCACGATCCTTCATTTCATCATAAGTACATGCATGCATCGTATCTTAAGGTAAAAAATGGTTTCCCTTACATGTACGATTATCATGATGAGAATTCCATTTATTTTTCTTCCTTCTTCGGCCAGTTTAAAATTGCTATTAATTTTGCATATCTACCCCCAGGAAGAGAGGGTGAACAACACATTTAAACGTTTCAGTGAGTTTCAAATATTTTCCTTAAGGGGGGGATGTCCGTGTTTGGGGTCAAAATTTTCGATTTTTGAAAAGTATCATTTTCAGAATCTACATTCTTTGAAGTTTCATGTTCGTATGACATCAGGTTCCCTTCGAGAAATGCAAATTATCGTGTGTTTCCGTTGTATTTTCATTTTTAAATATACGTATCTTATTTTCATTCCAGATTATTTGATCATTCTACTCTTCTGTAATGATGTAGTAAACATATTTTTGCTTTGTCGTTCGAAAAAGAATAGATAGATCATTTTGCTTACTGTTGTTTACTGTTCTCCGTCCACGTTCTTTGCTTTCTTTATTAGTCTGTGCTAGTAAACTTAGTGCGAAAGACACTGATAGCTTATTGATATATTATGCGAGAGCAATCAGGGAAAACGCTGGCAACCTTCAGGAGATGAAGAAAGCAGTGTGGGCAACTTACTTTCATAAATATTCAACTGACGAGAAACCAACGAATGTGCTTTATCCCAAAGGAGAAAATTTTGGTGTGGGTATAACAGATCCCTAGCAAATGGAGAACATTATGAATATAAGCATTTATTGCCTGCTGCAGTGATGGTTGCTATCAAACTTATCTACAGAACTCTTGCGATCCCGCCCTTTTGGAAAAATGTTTGCATGGGAAAATACAGAACTCCAATAAGAGTTTCAATGTCCTGATATGACAACGATGGCCAAAAGCTACATTTGCAGGTTCTACAATCGTACAAATTGCAGTGTATAATGCTATTCTGTGTTTAAATAGTAGCCGTCAAGCAAGAACTGGTATTCTGGAAAAGATGGTAATTTCAAACGGTGAATACACCTCCAAAATACTGCGAGACATGAACAAAAAGCGTATAACATAACCTGAACAATTAGCAATCCTGAAGTTACTAAGAAATCAAGAATTAAGAAAAGAAGAAGTAGGAAGTATGAAGAAGACACAGCCAAAGACAAAGAATATGTAGTAAACATATTTTTGCTTTGTCGTTCGAAAAAGAATAGATAGATCATTTTGCTTACTGTTGTTTACTGTTCTCCGTCCACGTTCTTTGCTTTCTTTATTAGTCTGTGCTAGTAAACTTAGTGCGAAAGACACTGATAGCTTACTGGTATTACTGACAGCCAAAGACGAAGAATATGGTTATTGTACTTTCTGAATGTTGTGATCCGCCTTACTGATGTAAATTTTAAACTTTTAATTTCTCAAAATTGCGTTTTTGGACATTCATGTACCATTTTCTCACGAACTATTAACGCTAGGGTACCCAAATTTTGCATAAATCTTACTTATATGTACCTCTATCCATTATTTCTCTCAATTACTCTTTGGACAACATAAACAATCACATCAATAAAATTTTTCAAGATTAAAAAAAAAAATAATTATTAGCTTTCTATGTAACCTAGAAAAATGATCCTAGTTCGGTAGCATTACCAGCTAGTGTACGATGCGTAGTATAAAAATAAAACGAATCCCTCCAGTAGTTTTCAAGAAAAAGGTGCAAACAATTCTAGAGCTATGCTAAAAATTTGAGCTCATGCCATATGCGTAAAAGGCAAAATAGAGGGTGGAAAATTAACACAGACATGCTAAACTTCTACACACATATACCTACCAAAAATTGAACTTCTGCAAACAATATCAAAGCATGCAGTGATCAATTTCTCTTACGCGGCCAAAACACGGACATCCCTCCTTAATTTCTTATTCTGAGCCAAGTACGGGCACTTCAACTAATTGACAATATATACATATTTAAGTTTTCTTTCTGGTATTTCTTTATTCTCTACAAAGGTAACTTTTTTCTTCAAAAATATTTCTTGTTTCAACTAAACAGACAGATAATGCAGTTAAATACTACGGCACCAAATTAATAAAGTAATTTACACACACACACACACACACACACACACACACAAAAAAAAAAAATCGCGCAACATGAAGAATAAACAATAACGGCACAAGTAAAATTTAATTAAATCTATAGAGTGTCATTTTAAATTATCGTTTCCAAACGGAATGATAAAAAAACAATAAAGGTTCGGAAATGAAAAACGGAACATTTGATGTATGAGGCAGACATGACAATAAGGGACTAATGAATGTAGTTTTAAAGGAAACTAGATGTAATACCTCTATTTTAAATCTTAATTTGATCTTAGTTTCTGAATGGATTGATTTATTATAACCATGACTACCTCAATTTATAACTACAAATTACCTTAAAAGCGAACAGGCTTACTTACGAGGGATGATCAGAAAAAGAAGTTACAAAGCATATAAATTTTGTATTATTAACTGTAAAATTTTATTTGTAGATTGATAATATATTTGTTTTGTTGCAAGTTTGGGGATTTCGGATTTTGACCATATATACCCGAGAAGTGGACATTTAAAATGGCGACTTGTCTGGAAAATTGGTCAAAAACAGAAGTGAGGTCAGTGGTGCGGTTCCTGTGGGCCAAAAGCACTACATCTGCTCACATTTATAGGCAAATTGTGGAAGGCTTAATTTCAAAGTAACATGTAGCGCCTTCAAAGAAGGATGGACCAGTATTGTTAATGATAACCCCGTACACAGCGGTGGACCAAGTGCCTAAACTATTTACTAACGTGAATTGTGCTTGTGAACAAGAGTATATTCGTGTGGACGGAAGAAAAATATTATGCTGAATATCAGCTGAGCTTGGGCTACCATACAGTTGTGAAGAACATTCTGGTTAATGTCCTTTAGGATAGAAAAGTGTGCGCGAAATAGATACCACGAGCACTATCCGCGAACCACAAGACAACCAAAATGGCGACGTCGCTAAATCTTCTGCAGCGTTACGCAGCGGTGGGGAACAATTTTCTTCACTGGATAGTGAATAGTGATGACACAATACTGCATCTGTCCCTCCATCAAAGAAGCAGACATTCATGGAATGGAAGGATGCATCTTCTCCACGGAAGAAGAAATTCAAAGAGACTGTTTCGCTCAGGAAAGTTTTGTAGACTGTATTCTGTGAGGTATTAGATGTGCTGCAGGACATTTCTGAAGTTGCGGAATGTCATCAGACGAAAACGCTCTTGTCTTCTCCGCCATGGTGTGATTCTCCTGGATGATAATGAGAAAAATCTGTACGGCGCAAAAATCTGTTCAGTGTATTCAGTGTTTACGCTGGTAACGACTAGAGCACATCCTACAGCCCTAGGTCAGGGCTACAGCCCTGACCTAGCAACAAGAGAATTTTATCTTTTCCATGTTCTAAAACAGAACATGGTTGGCCACCATTATCTGACATGTGATGATGTCAAAATTGCTGCCTCACGGTGGCTAAGAAAACTTGACGCGGATTTCTACCCAACCGGTATGGAAAACCTCATCTACCAATAAAGTGCTTCAATAAAAAGAAAAGTGATGGCATCGAGGACTAGTGTTGAGTGCCCTCTATCATTAGTTGTTTTGATCCTCTAGCTATGGCTCACACATAATCATAATAGACTTTGTAATTGTATTTTCCGATTATCCCTCGTATATTCTATTCGTTTTTCGATCGAATATGTACCAACTGAGAACATTTACTTTTTATAAATTAATCTTACCTTGCTCTTAGATACTTTATGTGAAGTAGACATCCTAGTTGTTCTTGTACATATTCTAATTTGAGATTCCTTGATACTATTCACAGTCTGTTTCATCCGAAGATTATATGACTTGCTTCTTCGGGGGCTCTTTGGTGTTAGCTCAGGAAATTCTTTTCTTTTTGGAGATTTCACCTTTTCTTGCTTATTTCTCACGTCTTTTACCACTTTACGAGAATATGGAGTTTTCTTCTGAGGAAATATTTCATTCATCTTCCTAATCACCGACTTTTTTCTACTAGGTAACACTCGTTTTGGCTGTACAACTTTGTGCGGAGATTTCTTTATTTTATTTGGAGCTAAACCACAAGAGATTCGGTTATTCTCATTATTTGTGTCCGTCCCTTCCACGAGTAAGTTTCGGAGATTTCTAGAAAGATATTCCTGAGAATTAGGAAGCGAACCGTGTTTGTGTTCTGCACCTTCCACATTTGCCTCTTTGTCTTCAATATGAAGAAGAGATGATTCAATATTAACACTGGTATCTGGCGATTCATTTCTATGTAAGTCCCTAGAATTTACACATTCACTGTTATTACACGAATCAGAATCAGTCTGAACCGTAGAAGAGTCTACACGAGTTTTATTTCTATGGACAGAAGCATTTCGTGGAAAGATATCATCTGAACAAGAACTAGAGTCCTGCACCGAATTTTCACCTGAATCACACCTTGCTAAGTTTCGTGGTCTATCTTTAGAAGTGCCATCATGCAAACGTTTCCTAGAATGAATTTCATTTGAGCTAATATTATCTTCGTCGTTACCTATAGACCTCCTCTCATTTGCAGGCACCACCTGTGCATCAGAATATTCATCATTATTGCAATTTTCAATAACTCCATTTGGTAATGCCAATTGTGGCTGCCAATCATTTTCCGTACACGCATTTTCCAATTGATGTAGTAATTTAGTAGTATATTCTACCATTTGTTTGCGCGCAGTACTATTATCAATTTGAACCATGTTAACCACTATTTCATCTATTTCCACGACATGATTTTCCCTATCTTCAGTATATTGAGATGTTTTGGTAATTTTTGTCAATTTTGAGGTGATATAATTCACCTGAATATCTTCGTTGTCTAAGTTATCTAATTCATTACAAGTGCAATTATCGGGATTACACGGAGGTGGAACTGCATTCGCTTCCTCATTTACTATAGCATTTTGTAGATATCTTTCCTCAAAGTCAATTTCTGGTATTGGTGATGATGGTGTTGTTAGCGACGATATACTGGATACATCAGACTGTAAAACAGAAAAGAAATATATATTTCCCCTAAAAGAAAATCAACATCGGAAGAAGTTTTTAACGATACAAAGTTAAGTTAAGTTAAGTTACAAAGGCAATATTTAATGGTGTATCTTATGGTATACAAAAGGTCATTATTGAAATCACATACATATTTGCGCAGCCTTATACTTTCGTCTCGAGAAAAATTAGAGGTTTATATACTTTTGCACAGAAGTCAGCGCATACATTGTAATACTGCCATCATCTGATTTTCTAACCTCCTTTTGAGAAAAAGTTACGTTCAACTAAAATACAAGAAATCCAGCTAAGTACCGAAATACAAAATATCATCTTCACGCACTACAAACCATAACATACACAGGAAGTGCCAAAAGTACGAGGATGAGTACAATATGTCAAAAAAGGAAGAAAAAGTCCTGTCGGAAACGCGTAACTTCAAAGCTAGAACTTAATATTATAATAAAGTTGATGTTTACCAATATTAAGTATCAAAAAAGGAGCTAAATATGCACTTAACTTTAGTGCACTAAATATACACTTATGAAATAATTAATAAACCATATAGTAATCCGTTTAGAGTCAACGAGTTGTAAGTGAACATAATAATTTTATTCTTTACTAAATATGACAGGATGCCCCTAGGGTCATTCCACTGACGGCCAATCTTGTGTACATATACAGGCTGGTCCATTTATAACGAGAGTAATAAATACCTCAGAAATCGTAAAAGGAAAAGCGAAATTTTGCACCAAGAAACTTTAGGGAGAGGGCAAAGTCCTAGGTATTTTGTAACATCACCGGATGAACAGTGTTACCAACCCAATATCAAACGGCAGTACGTCAGATTATTACGTATTTCAAATCAACATGTTAAACGAAAATTTAAAATACCACTTAAAATATTCAGTGTTGCAAACTAAGGATGTTATAGTACCACAAACATCCAAAGTTTGGAAATTTCTATCACACATACAGCACAACAGAGACAAACAGGATAATGCATATCCAAAGTATCTTGCGTTGGATACCATGGCCAAGGTATGACTTGTTTCGAATGAACAGGAACGAAGTTACATGGATTGAAAATTTTGAATTTTTTGAAAGGTCTTATTTGAAAAAAAAAAATACTGAAATAAGTATTATATCTAGTTACTTGTACGGTTTGTAATGGATGTGTAAATGATATTTGCCGTTTACAGCACTTCGATATCTCAAATCGTTCCAGAGATATGATAAACTTTGCAGAACTTTGCAACACTGCTTAAATCATGTAACTGCGAGAACTTGTAATGACAACTACTAAAAGCTATTGCTGTAATCCTAAAAAAGAGAAAGAAAACAACAATAATATTCAATAATTTTCACAAACACGCCATTTTCAGCAGTGTTGAGAACTTTGTCAATGTTTATCGTATTTCCGGAACGGTTTGAGATATCGAAGTGCTGTAAACGGCAAAATAATTTGTACATGCGACGCCCGTCTATAGGCTCTACCATTCAACGTATCAAATTTTAAACTTAAGCCATTTACAAGATCTCCCAGGTTCCCCAGGATGATTTTTTAGAATTTTCTTCCTACCCCTGAGAAATAAGGTACTTTACTGAAAGGTGAAAATAAGAAAAATATTATTTTCTTGGAAATGGCTCTAACGATTTTGTTATAATTCACACATCAATACCTCACTAACAACCCTATTGTGGTGTAAGTAAATTTCTCTAGGAAATGTCCAGAAGATGTAGTTTACTCTTGGGGCTGAGTTCTTTTCCGACGATTTTCTCAAAATTGATCCAGGCGATTTTTCATAAATAAGCTCACAATATAGCATAACTCATTTCTACTTGAAAATATCCATAAGGGGTAATTTACTCTTGGAAATTAGTTTCTTCCTTACTCTTGGAAATTTGTTTCTTCCTTACTCTTGGAAATTAGTTTCTTCCACACGATTTTTCAAATATGATTCAGACGATTTTGTTTACGTTTCATAAATAAATATCTCGTTAATAACCTGACAATATTGCCTAACAGCTGTTCTGAAAAAAAATCAGAAGGAAAAGTTTCTGTTGGAGGTGAGTTTTTCCCAGACGGTTTCCTCAAACACGACTCAGTCGTTTTTGTTCATATTTCATAAATAAATATTTCTTCAATAATCCTATAATGATGCATAAACCACTTCTCATACAAATATTCGCAAATAGTAGTTTACTCTTGTGGATGGATGAAATTATTATTTGCAGTTTTCTCAAATACGACTCCCGCGATTTTGTTGATAACTTCAGATTTTTGCATATTTGTATGTTGTTTTTTTTCTGATGTGATATTGATATGCTCTTTAAACAGAAATTTGTTTCAGGTGTTTTGGGGTAAAAGAGCAAAGTTTTATAGCGCATATATTTGCATATTTCGGAGGTTAGCGCATGCTTATGTTGTTACTGCATATAAATGCATATCTAAAGGAACGATCATATTGATAATTTTTAACGTCCAACAACTTACCTTATAAATGGAATTTCAAATTTCTCGGCTCAGAATACCTTCCAAGGTCATGTGAAGGGAGAATAAGAAAGGAATGAGTGATTCATTTTCCCGGCAATAATGCATGACTGTCACCTTTTTGGAAGAAGATATAAATAACGGTGTCAAATTACCTACAACAAAATTTCCATGTCACCTATGTCGGAAGTTAAAGTTGCTCGTGTCGTATGTGTGTGGATTTGAAATTATGTGATCCTGTGGCAGTATAAGAACACTAAAAGAAACATCTGGATTCATTTAGTTGTAGTGCAACATCTTCAAATTTGAATTTTTCCTAGCTCAGAATTTTGTCCAATTTTTGCCCATTTTTGTCCACCTAAGAAAAAATTTTGTACCATTCAAATTAACAAAGGAGGGCCATTTAAAAATTTCGTTCACTTCGATCACCTGTAGTATAACATCTTCAAATTCGAATTTTAGCTAGTTCAGAATTTTGTCCATTTTGTCCAACCCTACAAAAAATTGTAAAATTCAAATAAACGAGGGAGGGCATTTTAAATTTCGGTCACTTTGATCACCTGTAGTGCGACATCTTCAAATTCGAATTTTAACTAGCTCAGAATTTTGTCCGTTTTTGTCCACCCAAGAAAGAAATTTGGACCATTTAAATAAACGAGGGAAGGTCATTTCAAAAATTGTCCACATCAATCACCTATAGTGCGACATCTTCAAATTTGAATTTTAACTAGCTCAGAATTTTGTCCATTTTTGCCCACCCAGGAAAAAAATTGTGTACCAATCAAATAAATGAGGGAGGACCATTTCAAAATTTCGGCCACTTCGATCACCTGTATCGCATCTTTAAATTCGAATTTTAATTAGCACAGAATTGTGTCGAATTTTTAAACATTATTGTACCACCAAGAATAAATTCTGTACCATTGAAATAAACCAGGGACGGTCATTTAAAAATTTGGCCACTTAGATTGCTTGTAGTGAGACATTTTCAAATTCGAATTTCAGCTATCTTGGTCATACAAAAATTTACCAAAAAAAGGAAAATTCTAAACTAGTTAGAATTCGAATTTAAAGATGTCATACTACTGGTGATTGAAGTGGCAGAAAATTTTGAAACGGGCCTCTTTTGTTAATTTGAATGGTACAAATTTTTTTGATGGTACAAACATGTACGGAAATTGGACAAAATTCTGAACTAATTAAAATTCAAATTTGAAAAATGCGCACTACGGGTGACCGAAGTGGCCGAAATTTGAAATGGCCCTCCATCGTTTATTTGAATGGTACAATTTTTTTCCTTGGGTGGACAAACATGGACAAAATTCTGAGCTAGTTAAATTTCAAAGGGCCTGTGACACATCCATAAGGTGTCTGGGCCACAACAACCGTTTTTGATAAAACTTGGTAGAATAATTGGACACCTTGCAAAACTAATGTAACTAGCAGAAATTTGTCGAAAAAGCTGTAGTTTCTGAGATACAATCGATTCATTAAAGATGACATTTGTCGTGATATCTCGAGAACGGCTCCACCGAGATCAAGCAAACTTAGCAAGCCATAGTAGATACATGATAGCTTTAAAACGAAATTAATACGAATTGTCTGCACCTGCGCAGAACTGCGCAACTAATTGTGCGCATGCGCATATCTCGAAAACGTGAAGACTGCGATATATTTTTCTCTTGTTTAGTATGAACTACATGACGAGTATAACATAATGCAAGAAAAAAGTAGACTCAAAGGTGAGCGTTTTCAAGCAATTGAGGTGAGAAGATGTTGGGGTGGTCTGTCCCCGGACACCCGCCTCTAGTTACGCACTCTGTCTCGCTTCTCAGTCATACATTTCCATTACACTTATGTAAAAGTCATATAGTTAACGTTAATAGTCGCCATATTCGGGTCGTAGTGATATCAAGTACTTTAAGTCATCAATGTTGGACAATAGTAACACAGTATTAAGAGAGCGTAAGGATAAACTATGAGGCATATAGTCGCGATCTATTGAAACTAGTGGTAGGCACAGAAACAGGTTTTCCGGTTTTCGGTTTTTAGGAAAACCGAAACCGGGTTCTGAAAAGGTTCAAAACCCCGATTTTTCACTGAAACCGGTTTTAACCTAAATCGGTTCGGTTTTTACCGAAACCGGTTATCCGTTTTCTACAAAGCAGGTTCGGTTTTTCTACGGAAAACCTGTTTTTGTGCCTACCACTAGTTTCAATAGATCACGACAATAGTGCGTAACTAGAGGCGGGTGTCCGGGGGCAGAGCATCCCATCTTCTCACCTCAATTGCTTGAAAATGCTCACCTTTGAGTATAGTTTTTTCTTGCATTATGTTATACTTGTCATATAGTTCAAACTAAGCAAGAGAAAAATATATCGCAGTCTTCACGTTTTCGAGATATGCGCATGCGTACAATTATTTGCGCATTCTGCGCAGGTGCAGACAATTCGTTTTAATTTCGTTTTAAAGCTATTATGTATCTACTATGGCTTGCAAAGTTTGCTTGATCTCGGTGGAGCCGTTCTCGAGATATCACGACAAATATCATCTTTAATGAATCGACTGTATTTCAGAAACTACAGCTTTTTCGACAAATACCGGCTAATTACATTAGTTTTGCAAGATGTCCTATTAGTCTACCAAGTTTAATCAAAATCGGTTGTTTTGGCCCAGACCTTATGGATGTGTCACAGGCCCTTTGAAAATGTCTCACTGCACATGATCAAAATGGTGAAATTTTTAAATGCCCTCCTTTGTTAATTTCGATGGTACAATTTTTTTCTTGGGTGGACAAACATGAAGAAAATTCTGAGCTTGTTAAAATTCAAATTTGATGATGTCGCACTGCAAGTGATCGAAGTGGCCGAAATTTTTAAACAGTCCTAATTTGTTAATTTGAATGGTATAAATTTTTTCTTGGGTGGACAAAAATGTCGCACTACAACTAAATGGGCGCGAAAAATCTTTTTGAAGCAATAGATTGAAGTTGATAGATGTTAACAATTCAAGAAGAAAATATATTTTGCAAAGCAAGTAAGCTTGTTTTCAAAAGAGGACATTTCTATTTTGTTCGACAGCAAAAGCTCAAACTTCAGGAGAGCTCTATTTTTTGACCTCCTTATATTTTCATAGCAGGTTCAAGTCTGGTAAGAAGTTTATTCAACTATGAAACTCCCTAGATGTAGCTTTTATTTATTTATTTATTTATTTATTTATTTATTTTTCATACTTGACAGAGTTCATTCCAAAGAAACCGTTGAAAAATATATTTCGGGAAGAAATGAACAACCCTTTTGAAAATGAGCTCTAAATTAATTAAAATATTTGCTTTACAAAATCTAAAACTTGTCACAGCAGTTACTTTTTTGAGATAAGGAGATAAGTTTCCAAGTTTTCAAAAGAGTTTATGATAGAATATTTAAATATAAGCTTGTATTGCTTTCATACGCACCTCGGTCTCTCGAAATGTAACTTCCCTACTAAGTCTTCAGTTATGTTTTCGATAACCACCTTCTTCCCATTCATGCTCCATGTCTTGTACAAATTACTTTATTCCATTTAAAGTATCAATATTATACATTGTAAATTATTGTTGTTTGAAATGGACAATTTACGCTAGAAGAAAATATTCTAGGATTTACACATAATTGGATACAAAAAGTAATTTAAAGTGGATTTATTTTCTTTTAAACCAGACGTAAGGTTTTTGAATACAGGCTTTTAATGCAGTAAAAACTGTCTTCAACAGGCCACTTATTAAACGGAAATTTTTTAGTCCCATGAATTTAAATGTAGAACAAAATGTGTTAAATTTCTCTTGATTAGGCGGAACCTGTGTTGCGAACGGATGTTAAAATATACTTTTTAACGAAAATTTTCAAGTTCCGGAATGTAGCGTTTAGAAAAATCTTAACATTCTGTGAGAGGTTAGGTATATGAACTACGTTGTCTGTAAAGGTCTTCATTTACTTGTTATCCTACACATTTAACCTTTAGTACACCGCCACATAAGGTCCTAGTTACCGTGTGAGTTTTTGAACGAAGTGCAATTTACATAGTTATTTCCAAATACCAATAACTCGTTCCCTAGCTGCTATAGAGACATGGAACAAGAAGCATAATATACACAATAAATCAAAAGGGAGTCAAAAGTAGAGGGAGGAGCGCTGTGAAGGGCATAACATCAATTTTTTGTCTTGGCCTTTAAAACCGTATGTAGTTTTGTTGTTGTTGTTCACTGTGTTTTATGTGTATTAATTTGTAGCATAAATAAATCATATAACTGAATACGGTAGGCCTATGTACAACATTTTTTTTTTAAAATTTTATCTCACTATGCCCATTATATGTATGTACTTTATTTTTCAACATAGATCTATCTTCGTTAACTTTGAAACTTTTAACGGAAATATTTGCGAGTCCTGTTCAATTTCGCTAGGCAGTTTTTATTATGTGCTTATGCCAGAAATGTTTATTTCTCTGATGCTCAGTTGCACCAACCGAGGATTAATCCGTGGATGGAGATTAAACTAAAATTAATCATGCAAGTGAGGATAATGTGTTGCACCAACACTGATCTGAAGATTATATCGCCAAATCATCAGATTAAGATTAACCATCGAAAACGGGAGATTAATCCTTGTTAACGTCGTGATCAGCTATGAGTAGAGTGAATATGATTGCAAAAGTTTGGATATTTTAGATGAATTTGAAGTACTGGATGAGATGGATATGCTATCCGACCTACAAGAATAATGAGAGACAGGCAAAATCCTTTTCAGTACTTCAACGATAATGAATTATGTATTCGTTTTAGCTTGTCTAACTGTTTTGGATATTTTACGTTTTGTTGCAGGACTGCTTGAGAAGATTACATTAATAATTTGGATGTTTATGTCGTTATGTGGATATAAATGGTGTTACTGTGCTTATTTCAATTGTTTCTAAAGCAAGAAAGAGTGATATTTGTGGCAATAAAAATATGTCATTACTACAATTGACCGATTAAAGTAGCATATTTGCACTAATTCATTATATTATTTATTTTATTAATTGAAGTTATTTACTTACTACAGTCTGTGAATTGAAGAAATTTAGTTTCTAGTGGCCACCTAGTAGAGATGGAATAGTAGGTTGAATTTATCTTACAGTTAAGTTTATTTATCTTTATAAGATTCTACCTTGCTGCAAGACACTCTCCTGGGCTCAGTTATATTTTATGGCATACAATGTTCCATTCGTTCATTTAACAGGCCTACAGGCATTTTAAATCTTTACAGTTTTGCTTTATTTGGATTGAATATGCCCGTGTATATTAAATACTGCATCAATAAGTGTGAAAAGAAAATAATAAACCGAAGCAGAAAATCAGAGCAGTTAACTTTGTATGTCATAAATTAGAATTGTTCCCATTCTTACATTAAATTTATTAGCATGTTCTGCAAATTTTACAATAAAAACTAATGATTGCTGCTACCGTGTTTTTCCCAATAAGTCATGCAGTAACCACCGTAAATAATTAACCTGATATGTATAGATTTTAAAAAATGTAAGCAAATTTTCATTAGAAGCGCCGGTGCACATTTACTGTACGGATTCACAGATTTTTAAAATATACAGAACAAATTTGTAGTACTATTTTAATAGACTAATGTATTACTAACCGAAATATTTTGTCTTCATACCTGTGAGATACGTAACTACATAAAAATGCATTAATGTAAGTCGAACCTGTTATGTACGGATTCCCCTATAATGTAGCTAGTAACCATAGTATGTGAAATGAAGAGAAGTATCTGAAGTCAATGTGCTAACTCTTAACGCGCAACCATACAAATGTCTGAGAGTTAAGAGATCCATATAATTGTGAAATTTACGTCAGTAATGTATTATGTTACTTTGGGCAATTGTGCTGTATCGCCGGTCCACACGAAAATCGAAATATATATATATATATAAATGTACTACATTTCGTTAGATTAGATTTGATAACATTATATTAGGTTAGGTTACAAACCAATTACCTTGAAAACAGAGGCATGTAAACTTTTACAACTTGGAATTAAAATCACTATATGCGTATAAATATGGAGTTCGGACATATGCCATAAAAACTACAGTGCAAAAACATAAACCAACTTGTGCTAGGTGGCGACTAAAAGCGCAAGTCAGAGCAGGGTGAAGCTAGTGGACCCGCACGATAGCGTGAAGGTGCGTCAGAAGGGAGCAGACACGTCAGCGACGGCGTGTGCGCAAGTAGGCGAGGGCAGTGAAAACAGTTGGGTTTTGGTAATGATACGAGTTTCAATAGCACTTGTCATGGTTTCATAGTAATAACTGCCCACTTGTAAACAAAATACACTTTTTGCACTGTTTGCAAAAATACAATGCCGTAGTGACCACCTAGCAAGTTAGGTTGGTTAAGTTGCATTAGGTTAGGTTATAATTCGATAAAACTCAAACACGAGTGTCAGAATCTTGACAAACATGCGCCATTTCCACAGTGCTTTCCCGCCCCTAAATCATAGCAATTGTACCTCTCCGCCAAATAGACTCTTCCACCTCCATATTTAGTGCCGCTTACATAAAAACAACCAAGAACAGACACTTTCTTATTTTTAACTATTCCCATCACATGACTTTCGCTCATTCTTCTCAGATATCAAAATAAATTAACCAATACACCCGTAAATTTCCTAACACTGATCCGGCGATAGAGCATTTAACCCTTAATTTGGAACACAAATATACAAGCAATGAAAATATCGCGATATGACCTATAACGTCTTTAGTAATGTACAAATACATTATTCAACATGTAAGGTATTTGATGTCATATATAGTGTTTGGACTATCCTTATTTATATGTACACTCACCTTCGCTGACGCACACCTTCGCTATCAATCGGGCCACTCCTATGCTCTCCTACCCTAACTCGATTAGATAGCATTTGTGCTTTTTAGTGACCATCTAGCACAAGTTGTTTAGTAACTTTTGAGCAATAGTTCTTATGTGTATACACTCAAATGGATCTGTACAAACGAATGCAAGCCCACACTCCAAGAATGATTATTTAAGATACAAAAAGTCGATATGCTGAAAAAGAAACATAAATGCAAGGAACTTGTTCTTGGATCCGTACATAAAGCTGCACCGAATCGCCAATTTGTAATATTATGCAAACCCGACAGTGAATTACTAAAATAAACTTTGCTTGATTAAGAGGATCATATTTACGTACACCAGTGCTAGTTTCTGGAATGAAGCATAACCAACTAGCGACGCCAATGTAAACTTAATTCTTTGCTATTTTACTGAGCGGAATTGGCGCGGCGATGTAAGTGTATGTCAAAATTTGAGTTTTGAAAGTCTTGTCCGAACAGAGTCGTGGGGTTCCATGCTGACGTAACTGTCAAATAAAGTGTCACGGTGAGACGTAGCAATACGATAAGGTAACCTAACCTAACCTTTCCTACTCTACCCTACATTTCAAAATAATGACTAAATATTGAATGTAAGTAAACCTAACGTAACATAACATAACTTACTCTACTCTACATTTGGAGCGCTTACTCGTGGTGCGTGGGGTCCCTGCTTCGATTACTGGCCGAGAAAATTTGTTTTGGAAACATCGTGTCTGTGGGTTTTATCAGGGTACTCCCATTTCCTTGCACATTCTCATTCCACTAATTCTTCCACCATCACTCACTTGCTTCAATCATCGTCTCCCTTAGCCTAAGGGGCATGATCGTGGGACGTTCAACTTAAAGATTTTATTTCATTTTTCTAGCCTACATTTGAAAATAATGGCAAAGCATTGAGCTAACGTAATGTAACTTAACCTACAATACTCTACGCTACGCTACCGTACGCTACCCTAATATTCTCTACTCTTCCCTATCCTACCCTATACTTGAATGGAAAAACCGAACGTTGGATTTAAGAGAAGACGGTATTTGTGTGTAGCCAAACATTTAAGAAAAAGGGATTACCCACCCTTCCTTGGAAATGTCGCTTAACATGCGGATAAAGAAGCCTGATCCGTTAAAACAGAGCTATTCTTTCTTTCTTTCTTTCTTCTTCTTCTTATTATTATTTGCTTTTATTATTTGGACTTAAGATATCCATATTTGATTTGGTTTGGAGTTTAGCATCCCTTTCAGCGGCGAGGCTATATGAGACCCGGTCCTACAGCTTAAAGTAAGATCCGAACGGTGGATCTCCCACGCCATCCCGCTTGTCCAAAATAATAATAATAATAATAACTATGCGCTCCCATATACATTTTGAAATATCAGGAAGATCTTCCTTTTCAGTATTTGTTTTTTTTAAAGGATATCTTTGTCCACCAGTATTAAACATATTTGCCTTCCCGAGGAGTCAACTTCGCACGCTTTCTTCCCATATCTAGTACGAAAAGTTACCACATACTATGCGAATCAGTTTTCAGTTGTTACTCCTCTTTTAGCCAATCAAACGTATGATATTGTATTACGTTATATTGAAAACATAATACACAACTATGTAGTTTTCGGTGTTTTTTGGCGAAAACTTGCATTTATCAATCAAAACATTACTGTACATCAAAAATGTTCCTTCCGTGTCACGGGTCGTTAAGGGACAGTATTTCAAAGAAGCAATGTTACTTGCCGATAAATCTGAAATTTGTGCGTTTTTGTTCCCAGGAACACTTTATTTATATTAGACACGCGGTGTCTCAGTGGTAGAGCGTTCACCTCTGGTGCTTGGGGTCCCGGGTTCGATCCCAGCCCCCGCCAAGTGAACTTTATGGTGGACAAACACCGCGCTCGTGGGTTTTCTCGGGGTTCTCCCGTTTCCTCCCACTTCATTCATTCCACCATTTTCACTCATCTCTCATTATCACCGTCTCCTTTAGCCTAACCGGCATAACCGTGGGACGTAAAACTCAAAGATTTCATTTCATTTCATTTTACATTATGAGAGCTATTATTGACAATATCTGGACACGATTCTTTTAAGCGCTGAGAAAAAGCTTTACACAGAAATCTAAAAGATGAAATATATATATTCAAAATGAGTAAAAAAAGATCTGGACTTGATTCTGTTGTACTCTGAATGCGCCATGTAACACAATTTAATTTTCATGAAGCAAGGAATTTAAATCAATATTAAGAAGAAATCTATGAAATCAAACATTTAAAATTGTAGTTCGTTTCAAAGAAAAAAAAATATAACTCCCCATATAAATCAATGGGCTAAAAATTAAAGATGGAACACGTATTTAACAACGTTAATACCTACAGATACTTTCTATCTAGAACACTTCTATAAATTTTATGTTTTGAAGTCAGACAATACATGAAATTCGCTTGGCAAACTTTCGATTACTTTGTTTACAAATTATATCAAATGCTACTACTAATACGTGTTGCTAGTGGAGGACATCATTACTTTTCTGTCTATATTGTGTTCGAGTTTACATAGGACATTCACAGCCCATTAATTATACTAATATCATATTTTGATGTCACACAGAAATAATTTGCTATATTTACATTTAGCATAACCTAGCTGAACTGTTAGCAGAACTTTTTACAATTCTATCATGAAAATAACTTATTTTCGCATGCACAGTAACTAAAAAAATTGAATCGTGTATTTCCTCCGAAAATGCTAAATGTATGAGAAGATTGTGGTGGTATATAGCTATATACATATACAGTATGTGTATTCATATTAACCCAAAACGGACGACGTCTTCAAAATTGTAACGTTTCATTGTATTGACAAGAAGCAGTGTTGGAGAAGTTTCTGCTACTGGTAGTAGATCGTAACATATCTGCTACGTTTGGAAACTTGTGTGTAAAAATGGCGACCTGCAGCGGAATCAGGAAGAATTCCAACTCCTACATGCAGTTTCCTGTGACGTCGGACAAGGAATGCCATGTGAATGAAGTACTGGAACGTCGTTTTAGGTTGATTAATTATCTTTTTGATTGTCGTTGACCCCAATTCACATTCATTTTCTTTGCACTGTTTTTGAATCTATGCCATGGAAAATATGGCGTAAAAATATGCCACGACGTAGCTTTTCCAAAACCGGGTCACCTTGAGAACCATGATGCACACATACACACATACGCAAACTTGGCGCGATACTAGAGGCCTTTGGCTTTTTCCAGCTCTTTAAATCATTCGGATCGGTCGATTTTGTTAGCAGGGGTGAAAGTTTAAAATCGGACACATATAGATGGATCAACCTTCTGTAAGTGCATCCACAGACATCATGAAGCTATTACTACTTTTCTGCTTCTTATTAAGAGTAGTTCGAATCCTATTCATTGTTGAAATTGGTCGTCAAACTTCGATCAATTAATACTTTTCTTTCTGTACAATACTTAAACTACCTAATAAAATAAAATAATTCTTAAAATATTTGAACTTACGATTTCAAATTTCACTGGACTTCCAATAGGTGTGCTCGCCATTCCCCAGCTTGGGCTTCTCTCAGCTTCTGTAAGTAAATAACAAAGAACGGAAATATTTAACAAATGGATCTTACATTAGTACTTGCTACCAGCCAAGAAAGAAAGAATAATAAGTAATTAATCCAGTATTTTTATTCGTAACTAACATGTATGTAAGTACCTGTTATTTTGATTACCCCCACGCAGGGATTCCTTTGTTCTAAGCGTATTATATATATATAAATCACAACAAAAGGTACTTATATAATTTTGAATTAAAATGCATTAACGGGATTGTATAGACACTTTTCTTTTTGAGCACTAGCATCACAAAGCACATGATTCACGCGTTCATCAAAGTCGTCTGCCACCACAGATATCCACCTCGGATACTATCACATAGGTCGGTAAACCCTTCTTTAAACTCTCTGCAGCAGTCATAAACACAGTCATCATTTTAAAGTTCCTGCCGATGAACTGACACTATATTACGTCCTTCCGCCTGAAGCAATCGAATTACATTACATACTTCATCAGACTATCCATCGGTGTGGGGGATGGGCGATGTCCAATGGACAGCTTTGTCTTACCCCGCCTTCGTCATTTTACATGCTCTGGGTTAACAAATATTTAAAAAAATCGTCGTTGTCGTATATTTAATACATTCATTTTGTTTCTCTTCAAAATTTTCACGTAAGTACATTTCACTCTGATTAAATTTGTTAACACTAGGATGTTTCACACTAATGGAAGAGCATTTAACAACACCCGTTAAGAATTCACGTATTTCATACGAAGTTGGTACACAAGAAGGTGAAAAGGTAATACTGATCCCAATATAATGCCGTGAAACATCCTGAACATGTGTAGGTTCAAACACATGCATTACTCAACTTAATAGTACGGGTAGTCACTCCGAATTATCACAAAAGCAGTTCTTCGTGCAGAGGTTGAATACCAGTCTGGAGTATGATGGCCCCACGCCTTTAGATCTTGGTACAGATGACGTTGTCGGAGACCAGCTGGCTGTCAGATGCTGCCACATGTGCTAGACAGGTTTAGGTTCGGAAACTTACTACCCCATGATAGAAGACATACGCCGAATAGAGCACGCTGGGTCCTCTGGCGATATAAGAAAGCCTGTTATTCTGCTGGAAAATGGGATGCCGCATAGTGTCCAAATGCAACCGGAAGACAGCACTCACGGTATTATAATAATGGTCGATTACCAGCCATCCTTTCCTGAATGAAAACTACAGGCAAGCGTGATGTACTGCTTATTACTCCCATGTTCCAAATGTTGATTTTGTGTGGTGAGTGCAAACACATGCTTAATTTTTCCGCTCACTTGCAAGTCTATGAACAAACATCAGTTGTCACTGTGTCCGAAGCAAACTGACTCTTAGCACACCACTCGTGTCGTCAATATAAGATCTCTCGACGGTCTCAGCGATAAGCATATATGACGGGTATAGTGCGACAGAAACACGGGAGACAATTGATGGTTAGTGTTCGTGGGGACATATTAAAAGAAGCAGGAACTACACGGTAACTGATTGGACTGACGGAAGGTATCCTATCCAATAGTGTGATCCCAAGATTCTTCTGTTCTGGCGCTGCCCTCTGCTTCCTTCGTGTGAATCATCGAAAGACTACTCACACATCATGACCCATGTAAGCGGTTACCTTTCGTACTTTCAACTATACGGTCATGTTCAAATTCACATAGTTACTTGAAAGGGATTTGTTGGCGTCGTTCTAGTACTGCACACAGACCATAATCCACACACAATACTCGTCGTGTTACATGACAAACTTCAAACTATTAGTAGCATGTCCTTCCAATTAAGACCACCATTTCTCTATAGATGCACATTCGGTGGAGTGAATTTCATTCGAATCGGACAACGTATATGAGGTAGTATTTTTAAATGAGTTTCTACTCGTGTATATTATTATTTGGTGCTTAAAGAATGGATCAATTTATCACCTTGAGTAGGTATTAAGTTACAGTGTTAATAAACCACACTCGAAACACAAAATTTCCGGTGGGAACTTATCTGGTTGAGATGTGTTAAGTTGTAGATTCACATCTCAAATAATCTAGGTGCTGAAAGAGACGCTAAACTAATCAGCCAACCAATCAATCGAAACACCAAATGGCAATGTTGTGTAAAAATAATTCTAGTTAAATGAAAAACTGATAGAACGGTAGTAACTTGGCTCACCGTTGCGTATTGCCGGGAAAAGGTATCACCGCCTATCCGCAAATCCTACCTTTATTTCAGTTCTCTGTAACAACTCCATCAGTTGTTACACCGCTTGCTATATCCTTATATCATTTGTTCTTTTTTTTTTTTTTTTAATTAAAACACTTTCTTATCTTTTATCATTAGTATTTATTACATGTAACTTTGTTTACTCACTTTTAATAAGCGTGTGCAAATTCTCTAGTTTTGTGAAGTTTTCGGAGGCTGTGCTCATGGAAGATAGCCCTGATCTTTCTCCGTCTTTCATTGTTTTTCCATTCTTAAAGTACGAGTGCCATTCAAAATAACTCATATTACACAGTCATATTGACAGAGAACTGCCGAATCATATGAAAGGTCTCTACCGTAGATATTCCTAGCTTTTTGATGTTAGTTTTTTGCTCTAAAATCCTATCGGGTTTCAATGTTAAAAGTGGCTCTGTAGCTTGACCGAAACTGCCTTTGGTATTGACAGCTACGGTAGATGATGAATACTGTGACGCAAAAAGGTTTGAAATATTCCACTGGAAGGTGATCAAAACACGTTGTTCAACATTATTCTGTACAGAAAAAATATTTTTACGGGAATGCCGACAAAACCAAGAGGATAGGTATTAATATATTCTAGCAATATTAATAAAATGCTATTAACAGTATAAAGAATCTTCAACGAGTTAAAAGTTTCTCAACAATACAAATGCAAGGTTTCTATAAAAGAATGACGAGATTCTAAACGCTTGTCATTTGTCTTGTAGATTAACGTATAGATTTTGATTCTTGGAGGCGTCAAGAAACTCATGAAATTTATTCCCTGGAAGGTGAGGCTGTTGTGTCATCAGGTTTCACTTACACTTGACTTTAAATAAAACTTTAGGTGTCAAGATGTCGCCTAGGTAGTGAGATGCCGAATCCAGTTGAGAAAGCACAGCGCATTACTTGGTTAACTGAAACTAAATCAGTGATCATTGTACAACGTAATTTTCGACGCCAGTATGGGAGATCCCGCCAATATGAGAGTATTTGTAAGTGACTGAAACAATTTAAAGAAACAAAAAAGTGTCTTAAAAGGAAAATCACCCAGAGGGGCGGGCGTATCCAAGACGGTTTCCTGGCAAATGGACTGGCAGAGAAGAACCAACTGCTTGGCTTCCTCGTAGCCCTGACCTGACTCCTTTGGACTTTTCCTTTGGGGACATGTAAATGATCTGGTATATGCTTAGAAAAATCAAAGTTTAAATCACCTTAAAGATTGAATAAGAAACACAATCGCATTCATTCCACCAGACATGATGACACGAACATGGCAGGAGATACAATATCGATTGGACATACACGTATGTAAGGCCACCAAAGATGCATATATGGAAATCTACTGGATGTCAGAAAAGCTTTCAGACATATCCTTTCATTCGCATTAGTTCGATAATCCAATGTTTCTCATGTGAGCTGTATGACGATACCAATCGAATGCCTTGTAGTTACCGAATTGCTGATGGGTATAACAGAAGAATGTGAACATTTGTCTAATACAAGTAAAATGGATGCTTATTTGTCTGCAAGATACAATTACATGCAAATCACACTAGATTTTTGTCGAGTTGCAATATATAACGTTTGTATTTTTGACAAACTTTTCAGTCTTGTAAGTTCTCTAATTCAACCTAAACCCTGCACTAAATATCATTCTTCGCTTTGCGGACTAGATTTTCTTCATTAGAGCATAATATTAATTTAAGAAACAAGTAACACTGGTAAGAATACTACTATGTACTTACTGCACGACAATATTTGACTACCTTCCCAATGGAATGTTTCAAAACTCTCTACATCACAACACTACATTTCATTTCTGTCAAGAGGGAATTAATGGCATTTTTAATATTGCAAATGTGCTCAAACTCACCCCCGCAAAACTCTGTAGCAAAATTTTCAACGTACACAGATCATTGTTCAGCACATTAGTTCAGAAAGACCACTGCTCTCTTAGCTGTAAGTACATTTTCGTGCTGCGCATCTTTCTACGTGTTACTCAACTAGTCTCCGAGCCGATTAAGAATGAAACATCTTTACCTAATTAAAAATACATCTCTCTTTTCTCTCATTAAATTTTAGATTTTTCCCTTCTCATTGGGATCAGGAGGGAAAGAGTTTAAATAAAGGAAGCTACAGTTTAAACTTCTTCAGTGTCATATTCGATGTTCTACAAAGATGAACATAGTGTACTACGGGTACGTCAATTCTGCACTCAAACATAGTGTACTACGGGTACGTCAATTCTGCACTCACTACGGCCAATGAAGTAAGCATGGGATTTGCAGAATTTATAAAAAGTAAATAATGTGAAAAAAAAAAAAAAAAAAAAAAAACGAACAGGAACTCATGTATTAACCGTTTAAGAGAATTCTGAAGTTTCATAAAACGAATGACGATTTAAGATGTGAACAGCTCCATATGCTATAGATTTAGGTAAACTTAATTCAGATAGTAACGGATCGTTTTAAAATAAGAATGACATTCTGTAGCACTTCCTATCTAAGAACAAAGGATTCTATGCGTTCTCTCGTTCACTGGTATTGTTTCTCGAAATTGTAAGATCAGATGAGAGGTATGCTTGCATTTTGAAATATCTTCTCAAATTGCGCTTTTCACTGTTTCATACACGGAAGTTCATAAATAAACTTCAACAATAAATAGTTTCTCCTCTACAGAGTATCTCATGATGCCTAATTCACAGAAGAAAACATTACGATACAAACAGTACGTATTCCTTCTGTAGTCACTCCCTTTCTTGTGCATTTATATAGAATACTGTAAGAGACAATCGTACAATATTCTTTCCCTATGGCACTTGCATTTCTTTTCACGGTTCTATGAGGAGTGGTCATTACACATATGTTTTGCCTCTTGACATCGGATCTCGAAAGTTCGAAGAAAAATATCTTTTACGGATATCGTTAATAAGGCATAACTGAAAATGTACTGTATCTTTTTCAGTCCAAGTAGATACCTTCCTACTCTATCTATCCAAAATGAAAATTATCAAAGATAATTCTACACTTTATTATTTCATGATATGCATTATTTCACTTCGTATACGTACTTTTTTATATGTTAACGTTATAGAATTCACAAATAGAAGCTAATGATTTAGAAGTAAGTAACAAGGATTCTTTCTTTTCGTACTGAACATTAATGAATGTTTTGTATATACGTAAGGAATCGGTGGGAGACTCAGGTATTCACCATATACGGTCCAAAAGTCACCCAAGTTTGGGTTGCGTAACTTTAAGCATACTGTATTACACCTCATGGTACAATATGGCATTACTTACCATTTCGTCGAAACTCCAGAGGAAAATAATTTTCCTGTTCATCATTAAGTTCTTGTGGATTATTACACAGCCTGAAAAGTAATAAGTATAAGAAAAACAGTAAACTACAATTATATATATACACACTCTGTTTATATATATATATATATATATATATATATATATATATATATATGAGGTTGGTTTATTTATATTGAGCCGAATTTGAGTGTGTCACTTACCTAGGAAGAGCCATATTTTCGCAACGGTTGTGTTCTATCTGTACGCCACCTCTACTGACTTCTGCCCAACATCGGAATTTTCATTGCAGGAGACTATGGATAATGCATCTCATTCCTCTTTATAGACTTTCCACAGGCTGGAGACGGTGCAGACTTGAGGAATCCGAAAGCACAATAGTCCATTGGACTAGCATCTGGACTCTTGACAGGGATGTCAGAGAAAAAATTGCCGAAATTCCAGTTTCCTGTTCCATATGGCAAACAGAATTTCAGCTATGTTTTCGCCGTGTGGCTAGATGCCTTGTCTTGGTGCAGTTCAGCCTGGTTCACTTCTTGTCCATACAATGCTGGGATTTCATGCTGATACATTTCAGTCAGGACAAAGTCTAGTAGTATGCAGCACTGATTTTGACGTTTTGCTCCACCTTTCAGAGACGAAGTTTGTCATTGTAAGAAAACAAGCCACAGTCATGAAACTCTGCGCACTGGCGGAAGAACGTGTTTCGACCCTTTGCGTCAACAGGTTTGTATGTAATGGCACGAAATTTACCATAGTCTGTGAGGTAAATACATGCCTCATCAAAGATAACAACTAAGTTCCACCGATCACTTAAGATGACGTTTACACAGCCTCCTACATTCCTTTCTCACTCAGCCACATAATATGGTTTCAGAGCGTGCACATTGCTGTTGCAAACAATTGTGAGGTGTAAATCCCAGTGAATCGCGCGGTTGATTGTCGCCTGCAATGTGTGGCATTTGCTCGTCATCGCACGCTGTGTGTGGGTATTTTCGAAGGTCGCCATATGCCAAGCCACACGCGGCGGAGTTCTCTTCACGGAAAGCCGGTTTCTAGCTGCTCGCGTCGGTGTGGTGAGTCCAAGACTGTGCCGCATATTTCCATATAATACGATTTACAGTGGCACGACCTACACCAAAATTACGTACATGACACATTTACGCGACGCCGTGAAGTTAGCGTCGGAAAGGGCCACAATGAACCCCTGCCAGAATGTGTCTAGTTTCGACGCCATCAGACTATCCTCGACCAAAGTGTTCTACTGCGTGACTAACGAGATACCGTTGCTTGCCTCGTGGCAGTCTCATGCTGATGGGTTGAGTATGCGCGGTATGACTTCGGCTCAATATAATGAACCAACCTCTGCTATAGAATATATACAGGGTGCAACATAAATGCATGACCAAAAGTGACGAGGTAATTGCGGACATCCAAATAAGTAAAAATTTCCTATAAACATGGGTCCGATGCTGCTTCGTTTCTGAGATACAGGGTGTTCAAATATCGATTCCCTCCCATTGCTCGAATTATACATGTGTGAATACATTTATACTAACATAGAGAATGAAACTAATCAACATTTTAAGTTATTGGGTTGTCAGTGTTGCCAACCTAGTACGAAGTGTCATGTTTCCAAATAGCACTAGGCGTACACATTACTTTGTGGCTTTTACCTAAATTATTCTGATGTGCATTCATTTGTAACGACATAACCCTTTTATGCAAGAGTTGTGATCTACGAATCGTTGTTTCCTATTGTGTGCCGTTAATTGACTTCACACGTAGACGCCTTATCTTTCGAAAAAGAATTGGAATCTGTCCTATGTTTAGGAACGTTCTGATAACAGCAATCATATGCTAACGTGTGGACGTCTAGTGCTATTTGAAAACATAACACTTTGTACCAGGTTGGCAACACTGACAACCCAATAATCTCAAATGTTCATTAGTTTCATTCTCTATGTTAGTGTAAATGTAATCTGCAGAGGCATAATTCCACTTACCTGTATCATTCTTGTAATATTGAACATTTTCATTCACTTTCCCATAGTAAGCCATTGGAGTCGACATTTGAACACCCTGTATCTCGGAAACGAAGCAGTATCAGACCCATGTTTATAGGAACATTTTTGCTTATTTGGATGTCCGAAATTATCTCGCCACTTTTGGCCATGCATCTATGTTACACCCTATATATATAGAAATGCTATAGAATTCACAAATAGAAGTTATTGATTCAGAAATATGAAACAAGGCTTTACACCGTTATAAAAATGTTAGGAACTACCAAACAACTATAGAAAGCTTTAAAATTAAAACCTTCCCAAACAAAATCTTTATGAATTTGTGTTGTGTTGAGAACATGCCATACTACAGTTAAATTCCGAAGTACATCGATGGTGGGGAACCCTCACTAAATTGAGCGAAATGGAAGAGCCAGAATTTTTTTTTTTCTGGTCCAATAGTTAAGTTAGTGGACGACATCAATTCCAGATGTGGTCAGCGTGATTAACAAGTGAGATACTGTGGTATGGAACGGAGCAGAAAACTACTACATTAATTTTTCTGGCTTTCTGACAAGTGAAAGAGAAAATAGATACAATGATACCTACAAGAAGATAAAATAGTTCCGTAGGTAAAATATACATCATGACATGAATAGGGAGAGGGATGTCTTGGGATAGACTATTAAACGAATGAATATTAATGTGGAAAAGCTTACTGGAGGACAAAACGTTAAGGGGAATGAAACTAGGACAGGAACATGCAAGATATTACCATGTTACGGAGATAAAATAATCTGGATTTGGTAGGAATTTGAGACGTACGAAGGCATGGTAATGTGGGGAATTCGAAGTGAAGGATGTAGAATATTTCATTCAGTAAGTGAGAAAAGAAGTCGGAATGTTGAAGAAGTGATTCTGAGGAAGCGACTCTAAAAGGTAATGAGGTTAGAATTTGTACATGGTACAGTAATGATGGTAAGACTAAAGGATAAGAGGGATCTGATGTTGATACAAACCTACGCATCAATCACTTCATATGCAATGGAAGAATCAGAGCAAAACTACGACGAAGTGGAAAACATGGATAGGAAGAAAAGGCGTACATCTTGTAATAGGTGTGTTAAAGTGGGAGGAGAAATAGAAGGTAATACAATAGGTAGAGATGAGAAAGGAAAGGATTTAATAAATTTTTGCCGACAGGGAAATGATGAGACGGAACACGTGATTCAAGCAGTACTGAAGAAGACATACCTGGAAGTTTCCACTCAATGAAGAGTGGTATCAACAGATTATCTAATGATACAAGACAAGTTTCGAAATAGTTTAAAGATGCGGAAGTCTTTTGTACGCCAGGCGATCTCAGATTACGATCTTATGCTGGCTTAAATGGATATCCAATTGAAAGTAGTTGCTAGAGAAAAGTAAGAAATAAGTTCGAAATCGAAAATTGAAGGATGGGTAAGTGAAAGTAAAGAGCTGGAAAATTTGAAAAGTATTTAAAATAATAATAAAAGACAAAAAAGAGAAATACGAACTAACGAGGGGTGAGAGCATTACATACTTCGCGTACATGAGGCTGCAACGGAAATGACAGGGTATTGTAAAGAGGACAGGGTTAAGAAGCCATCAGTAACAGAACAAATATTAAGGAAAATGAGGAATATAAATAAATAGAATTAAATTTGTACGGTTGAAGAAAAAATAATGTTTAGGAAGTTAAACAACAAACAGAGAAGGAAAACTGACAAAGTCAAAGTAAGTACTACAAACTTAAATGTGATGATATACGTATATGAATAATTAGATGCAGTACGGAAATATGAAATAATGTATGACGAGGAAAAATCAATGGAAATAGGAAGGAAAGACTGTAAACGACAGAAAAGTTTTAGGGATTTGCAAGAGCATTGTACGAAAGTAAAGAGTTGATCGAATAGTCTAAATATTACAGATCAAAAGATGTGAAATTGTAAAATAATAATGATCTTTCTTTGTGGTGCTTCTACTTTGTCAATTGCTACAATGTCATAATGATACGTATATTAAAGATATCTCTGACTGTACTTTACTTTCCTAAGTAACAGCAAGATCATAAAGGACAAGACCTACTATTAAAAAGAACATCTAGATAAACACTTTATTTTGTATTCAATGTGTTGTAGCTCTGGCAGGGTACAAACACGTGATCGAAATTGTGCGTTCCAATCATAAAGTCATGAGCAACCTGGGGTCAAATGATGATGCTAAAGGTCCTGAACTATTAAAGTTATAATATTCAAAAGTGTATAATGGACTAAAAAAATGTTACAAAATTAAATTGCATCAATATAACTTAAGATTTCTCAAAGAAATCTGCTTGAATTCGCCCTTCGCCTAGAATTAGAATCAAATTCATGTTGAATACTTTTACGCGTTTTTGATGAAGTTAATAATTATGTTTATCAGTATAATACACGTACATGGGCAACCAACGATAATACAAAATGTTGCAATCCAAAAATGTCTGTTGCTTATACTTTGTAAAGTATCTTTTTTTTAAAAAACAAAAAAATCTTACCTCTCGAAAGCATCCATGATGCACGGATATGACTGATCTCCTTCATCTTCAAAGGTTGATGCTGAAAAATACACAAAGCTCTGTGTCAGTATAAAGAAATAGACCATACTGTAAAACGAACACATTTCCATAGCATAAAAGGGCAGATAAAGATAGAATTAAGAACTTAGATTCTAATTATTGTATGTGTAAATATGTGTTTCTTTCAATCTCAATAAAGACAGATACATGAGAACTGGAAACAGGCTGTCGCCTTGAATACTAACATCATGTGTTTTTTTTTAGCCAGATGTAATTGTTCTTCGTTCATTGTCTTTTTTTAATTTCAAAGTCGAAAAATGCAAGAAAAATACAGGCATGGAGGATTCGTTAAGAAGCCAAGCAGACATCACTTTCTCAGGACTTAACACGCTATTTCAAGGTCATTCGATGCGAACGATGTGATCGATAGCAGTGTCATGATATATAGCAGTGACTGAGGTCTTGAATCTTGATTTTCGGCCAGTCAGACGTGGAAGAACTGTACGCCTGTGGATATATTTTACAAGACAAAACGCGCCTTCGTTTGAATTTTATTCCAGACATACATATTTGCTGTTTCCATAATTAGATAAAACAAGCAGGATATCCACTCAATTTGGAAGTAACTAAGTTACGAAAAAAATTCACCACCGTTTTCAGGACTCATATCGCAATGAAGAAACATTTCCCAAGATCCGATCAAGACCTACCTCGAAAGTCATAGGAGAACACCACTTCACCAATGGTCAGTAAAACAAGCAAGTGCCACAAAGCTTTGTCTAGGAAATTTCAATTAATTGTGCCTTCGATAAATGAATCTTACATGCAAGTACTTCTCTCTTGGCGTGGGAGACCCGGGTTCGATTCCCGGCGGGAACTCATGTGGTTCGGATTCCACGTTAATCAGTAGGTCCACGTCTCATATAGCCTCACTGCTAAAAGGAACGCTAAAATCAATCAATCAATCAATTACTTCTCTCTTGCACCTTTTCCAAGTCAACGAGAAATGCGCTAATTTTAAACTCGCAAATCGCCTCGATAATTTATCTTTGTGCAGACGATCCGGTTGTGTGTTTCTAGCGTTCATACGTCCTCTCTAAACAGACATAGACACTACGAATTACATTCTTTCCCGTTTTTCTTTGTTCAAAGACAGAAGTGAAAGATTAAACGCAAAGGTAATAGCGAAACAGAGCGATAGAGGCAGAACATGGTGGAAGAGCAACAGTTCTTTTCTAGGGTTTACTCGAATTTTTCTAGCTCTATTTCGTCCTCTCGTTCCCCTTCGCTTTTAGCAGATCATTCTTTTGAGGTTTTTTCTCCTCTCGTTCGATATCCCTCGTAATTTCATTGAACATGTCATAGGCGCTGTGTTTTCTTTGATGCAATCCCAATTTTCTCCTCACTAAGTCATAGAACATCAATGTCTCTGCACATGATACATTTATATAAATACTTTTTTTTTTGTGTGTGTGTGTGTGTGTGTGTATGTGGATTGTCTTTCGCTCCTTCCCTGCCTCAGAAATACCATGTTGATAGGTTTTCCGAGGTTCCCCCTTCTCCTTCCGAGCCTGAATTTCACCGATACCGACATTGCTGATCGCACCGCGTGCATACCAGCGACATGGTTTTCATGGTTTACGGTTTCTTGGTAATGTCCCCACTTCTCTCATTCCCATGGCTGGAAAGAGGAATTCCGGAACTGAAACAGAAAATTAATGCTATCATAGAACAGTAAAGAAGTACACTATAAGCACTTTCGATATCTTCCTTCACTGTACTCTGTCGGCTTACAACTAGTTAATACTATTACGTAAAACCTTTCGCACTTAAATCCAGTTACATATGCTACTGGCATGTAGAGCTACGAAATATTGTTGACATTTGTTTCAACATTTCTTCTATATTTTGATCTAACACAAACAGGAAGTGTTAGGAACAGTAGGGGAAAAATTGGTTTGGCTTGTTTTAACATCCCTTTTCAGAACTGAAATTTTATGAGACTTGGACCTTCGAAGCCAAAATAAAGGAAACTGAACTTCAAATTTTGATTTTCAGTCTTAAGAATATTCTTGAATTTTAAAAGAAAAGAGAGAAAAAAAAGTTGCACATTGAAAAGCAAATAATGTTCACCGTGGAAACGGTTTAGAAAAAAACTACATAAAATGACAATAAGATAACTCAGATACACAGTGCTAAACTTTGTACTTTAATTAGGCACAAACACTTAGTAGAACGAAGCACGACGGTATGTGCATGATCTCTGATGAAATATTAGCAAATAGTTTGTATATTATTAACTGTTATCTTGTCAAAACCTTCTTTCAGTTAACAATTTTAAATCTTCCTAAAAATTTTCTTTTTGTCTAATTTCTCATCACGGAAATAAGAGAATTAAAATTCTAATAATTAGTACACAAAAAGAAGAAAAACAGAATTATGTAATTCTTTTACCGTGTAAAAATCCCATTCAGAAAAAAAATCTTGTTTACAAAAAAAATAATTTCTTTACTACTTTAGGTAAGTATGGGAAAAGCAAGATTAATCTGTTTCTGTAGGAAGGGAGACTGGAATGGTATTATACGGAAATTTGGAAGAGAATTTCATGGTAGTGAGACTTTTTGAACAACAGAATTGTTAGGGAAAATGTTGGCGAGGAAGGGGACTGGGAATGGAGAGTACTATTGAGTGGAATCTTGAAGTAGTGGTTGAAGGATATTGTGATGAAACAGATCGGGTCTCCTAGAAATGTTGGAGAATATGAGGGGAGAGTTTGATATAGCCAAAATCGGAACTCTTGAAGTGGAGACATTGTAAAACGATGGTAGGTTTAATGTATAGGTGAAATGCGAGATTTCGCTCTCAAGTCTCACAATCCCACGCTCCAAATATATTCGTTCCACCATAGTGATGAGATTAATTTACTGATTTTGGAAATGTTAGTGTTCATGTGAAGGACTTCGGCCTAACTACACGTAATCCCACCACGAAACGAGGACAAGTTTTCAACACCATACCGCAATCCTAAGCATATCTCAGTAGAACTTTGCCTCCCTGAGCTCATGCTGTACCCACGTTAATGTTTTTATATAACAGCCTACACTGTTAACAATTGTGGCATTTACTAAGTTTTGAAACGATCCTGTCCCTAACAAGAAAAAAAGTATAAAAAAGAAAAAAAGAAAGAATTCAACATTATACTGAGACATCTAGACACTCATACAAAAAAGGGGTAACAATATGAAAGACTCTCTCACTTACTCCTTCTATCATCTACTATTCTTTTGAATGATTCATATGGACTTTCACGAAAGTTTTCGATTTGAAAGGCATCACCACTGCTAGTAGTCTCACAATATTCATGATTGTTGGATCCACGCACTGAAATGTATCGTCAGTTTGGGAATGTTTGGATCAATTGATCGCTGTTTATGATTTTGTATAGAGTATGTGGGTGGACCTCATGCTAGCAGTGTACCAATAATTAAATACGAGAAGTCAGAAAGTAAGTTTCCTATCTGTAAAGGAAAACATTGTCAAATACGTGTGCAACATTATGAAATTACTATTATATGCCAGGGGTATAATTGTTTCTATTAATATCGCACGTCAAAATAATAAATAATCTTGAGCATGCACTCCGCACATATACTTGTAATAACTGTTTAAAATTAAAACTTGGTACCAGAATTTAAAAATTTCCTGTTTGTTTGTTCCCACAGAATATGACTGATTTCCATTCGTAAGCTAACTCCTCATACACACATAAGACATGAAATATTTAACATGTACATTTTATGGGATTATCTCTCATGGTATTGTATACCTGTACACTCGTTCGAGTGTTGACTAAGTTCTTACTACTGCTACCAGGGTGTCTGATGATATCAAACTTCTACTGTGCTTACTCTCAGAAGCGAGAATATGAAACGTACTAAAAAGTTTACAAGAAGGCTCTTACGATATAATAATATGCACTAACCATCACGAAGAACTTCTGATTCTTCTGATTCTTCAGGCATCAACAATCTTCGTTGAACCTTCATTTTCTTTCCTAAAAGAACAAATATACAGTAAATATTCACTTTCAACATGAAACTTACTAAACATTCATACAGTTTATCAAGAAAGAAAGATGAACTGGAATATTTAATTTAACGTTCAACGATTCTCTTTAAGGCTAAGGAAGACGGACGATTATTGAAAGTAAAAGGATTATGAAAGAATAAGAATGGGAGAAAACCTTGGATACGATGTTGTCTACCATACTCACATAGCCTGGGATCGAACTACAGATCCTCGCGCCAGAGGTGAGTGCTCTATCATGAGCCATAGTGCTCCCAATTATCACAGGTACTCTTTTTTGATTAGCAAATAAGAAATCTACATATACAGTTAGATATGCTCAAGTGCGTTAGTAAATCATTCTTTATTCGACAACTAATTCAAGGACTTCGTTGTCTTTGTCTTCCGATTATTATAAATAGCGTATAATTCATTAACAAAACTACCCACGGAAGATCTTTTAATGCTCTTTTTGATAAGTAAGTGTGTAAAGATATTTTTTATCTTGTAAACAGGATTCACTATGCGCTGTTTTGATGGAGGAATATACTTATTCAAACACTTTTAAATAGTTTTGTAATTCCTATCCGTGGCATACTTCTGTAAATAATTTTCTATACTCTTATTCAGTGGTATTAAAAATTCGATAGAAGGGCGTCAATAAGTGAAGATGTGTGAGGATCTACAAAACTTAAAGGGATGTCGGAAGATCATGTGTTCTAATATTGCACGAAAGTTATCTTTGAGAATAAATTTGAAATGAAATGAAATCTTCAAGTTTTACGTTCCACGGTTATACTGGCTAGGCTAAAGGAGGAATGAAGAAAGCGGGAAGAAACGGGAGAACCCCGAGAAAACCCACGCACACGGTGTTTGGCCACCACTTGGTTTACTTGGCGCAGATGGGATCGAACAAAGGACCCCATGCACCAGAGGTGAACGCTCTACCAGAGAATGAATTCGTAAATGCGGGAGAGGGTGGGGGAGCATCAGGAAAGTTACTTACGAAAGCCCAAGAGAGGATCGAAATGAAATAAAAAGAAATCATTTTTGGATACAAAGTATAATAAGTGTTTGTTTTTTAATTATACAATATATATATATATCGTATAGTGTCCATTAGCAAGTATCACAAGAAGCGTCCATTAGGTAACACAAGAAACGTCCACATCCTATTGATCCGCTTTGGTCCGTAAATGAAACTAGTCATAAAACTGTTTAACAAAGCCGAATTATCTACACTCATATCTATCTGCAGACACTAGCAATGAAATGCTTACTATTTGAAGCATATTTTCACAATCGTGACTCACTCGTTCAACACATTACTAAGTACATTTGAAGAAAACATGTAAGTTTAGTGCTTCAAACATTAATGTTTCTATGTGACTGGATGCGATACTTATCTAAGCAGTTTTTCTAAATAAAGCCTTTTGAAAAATGTAAAAATGTTCAATTTCTTGTAACTTTGAACCTATTCATTCGATATACGTCATATTATGACCACTGTATTCGACAATACGGTACTTTGAATGTGCATTGCCCCGTTCGTTTTATTTGTTATTAACATTGTAGAGGCTCCAAAATTTGGATGTTTTGTGATGCCAGAGTGGTCTTAGTTTGTAACACTGAATAATAAATATGATATTGTGACTTTTCGTTTAAACATGTACATATGTAATAGTCTGGAGTAGTGCCGTGTAAAAAATATAACTTTATGTGGGGTTGGCAATACTGTTAATCTGATGTAATTGCAGAGTATGTTATACAATATCCCCGTGGCGATATTTGCAATGTGTAAAATTTCAGCATCTTCTATCTATTAGTTTACAAAGTCGTTTCAAAATAAATAGTCTATTCTGTATACTGCAAGAAGGAAAACTGTCGATTTTGTGATCTTATGACTAAGATGTTACAGTAAATACTAGTCCTAGATAATTCTGATGTCTCCTTGTGTTTAGAACTTTATGTTTGCACGCCAGTTTTTCATTTTGTCTCTGAAAGTATTGTAAAGACACACAAGAGTGTGATTAAAATATTACAGATACAGGATCAAAAATAAATGTGATTATATATATCTTCTTCCTTGCTACTAATTTAAATCTAGAAACATAAGCTGGGAAGATGATGTACCTATTTCTGTCAAGCAAGCCATGTCCAAATTCAAGACCTGAAGTCTTTCGTTCTCCTAGTAAAAGATACTTCATACATTTGTCATTCTATTTTCAATAAAGATTGTTTAATGATCTATAACATCTATTTCATATGTTGTTTACGTAAGAGACTATGTATTCCACAGTGAACTGTTTAACTGTGCGAAAACATCCATAATTGAAACAGGAGCACAAATAGATTTCATGGGATCCCAGACAAATTTTCTGTAAATTCCCCCCCTCCCTCATTTTGTCTTTTGACAAATGTGGCAAAAACGCTAGACAAAGTAACTTATCAATGAAGTTGGCGACACTTGTGGTCAATCATCACAACTGATTACCGCTGTTTGTGTCAAATTGATTTGATAGTTATAGGGTTAAATTTCTTTGTTTCTTCGATTTATTTTCAATTATTTTAAGTTTTAAAACAGCTTCTGTGGAAAAGTATTGCTGGCAAAGTTGGCTGTACGTGTAACTGCACACAGTAGGAAGTTTGGTGGAAATTTCACAATTGATAAAAAGTCACAACTAAATGAAATGGGGGAAAAAAGAGTGAAAAAGTGATATAGAGGATCTGGTGTGTGAAAAAAAAAGTTATTTCCTCCGTTCATTAGTATAAATAAAAAAAACTTAAATGAAGATATTTTTCACACTTTCTCCGGTATTTGTCCCCCCGAGTCCCCTCTCACGTGCGACCCTGATGGAAATCGAGGTTACTGTTGGAAGTGTGAGGTAAGCAAACTATTCGTAAGTAATACCCCTCCAACGCTGACACAAATCTACATTTATCTTCAATAAAAAAGCTAATATTTATCCTTGTTCGTTTGCAGACCCATACCATCTTCCACCCTAGTTTCAATATGCCAAATTACTGTAATCAGATACGTTATAATAAAATTATCCAAGCAGAAGGTTCACCGGTTAGCCGTGCACAGTCTTTCAGCTTTTATGGTTAGAAATAAATGTTACAACAAATATCGGTGTGGCATTCAACTATCTAAATATGAATTCTAGCTGAAGCACATTGTGTATGTTTACTAATCAAGCAAAAAATGTATTTACGGTGACTGATCGTATTGCGCACGATATTAGTTTTAGCACTTAATATACTAATGTAACTAACCTGGTGCAGCAGGTAAAATTTCCTTCAAACGACCTCTGTATCCTTGGTTTCGCTTATTCCTGAAATAATTAACTATAGTTAACATGCAAATCTGACCTAAAATTAATACTAGTTTACAGCAGTACTATTGTTATTAGTGACAGCTACTTTAGCAGTGTAAATCCCCATACAAAATAAGCATGCATGCAAGCGAAAAAGACCAAAAATTCATGCTGAATAAAATATTCATTTCCAGGTTGCTTCAACTCAAGGAAACTACGCATTTTTCTACATTTCGTTCGGCATTGATTTTTTTTTCTGTTTTTTAAATATGCGCTACAAATTAATAGTGATGACGAGCAATACTGATCAGTGAACAGCAAAATACCTCATAAACTAAGATTAAATGAAGGGAAAAAATGCATGCGGCTACTTTCAGAAAGCCTTTTTTTTTTTTTTTTTTTTTGGGGGGGTAAATCTACAGATATGATACTTTGAATTTTCTGTCACCTGTCAATATTAGAGCTTTCTACGAATTTATCTAATATATACTTTATGGCTATAGAAACACACACAGAGTTGACACTCGAAGTAGAAGAAAGGCAATTAATAGTTTCAAATTGAGTTCGGAAAGCAAATACTGAGAATCGCATACACCTGATCTTTAACTACCATTATTATGGTGTCTATTCTTCATATAATAGTATTGAATATATCAGATAATTAATAGTTACCTAAATAGAAAGAAGTCGGTTGTAAGTTAGCCGTTGATCTTACATTTAACTCACTCGACGACTACAGTGGAAACACCACACACACTGAGATTGCAAACAATTTATTGGAGGATAAATCATGACAGTAGTATCTGGAAAATTAGTACGAGGGCAATTCGTTAAAAAAAAAAAAAAAAAAAAGTTTACATATGTGCGAGAAATGACCGAGAAGAGAGACGTCAGTCCTGTGGCGCTGTATGCAGTGCTCAGTAAACAGTACGTAGTGGAAGAAGGTTGTGTTGCAGTTCACTCGTCCGCTATAACAATTGAAAATGAACGCTGTAATAGAAAAACCCACCAAACGTGAAGTGTGTGCGATAATAGATTTTCGAGTACGAAAAAACTGTTCGGCAGCTGTGCGATTCATCGCGAACTGTGTGGTATTTACGGACAAAACGTGATGAGTGAAGGTGTTGTACGTGAATGGTGTTACATGTTTAAAGATGATCTGACGTGAATGATGCAGCAAGAAGTGGGATAACAATGTTCTTCAGAATGCTGTTAGAAGGTAGTTTCATTCCCAAGCGTTTTTTTTTTTTTTTTTTTTTTGAATGGTGAATATGTTGAAAAGTAACGTAATGTAGTACTTTTCTAATGTGTATAATAAAAGTTCTGTACCTGCGAGTATATGACGTTGATAACCAAACAGCTTTTTTATCTTTTTTTTTTCGAATTGCCCTTGTATCACAAGGAGTAACAGAAGTATTTCTTGGAAAATTATGGAATATCTAAGGCGATAAGTTCAGGAAATTAACCTCTTAGAAGAAGGAGAAAACTAATGAAATGATTGGATAAATGTTGAGAAACTAACATTTAACTTAGAAGCCCAAGCACATATATCACAGAAGAGACGAATAACTGGTGCGACCACGACTTTATTCCGGACAGACATATTAGAATTACGAGAAACGCAGCTGGGCTCAACTTCTATTGTGTTAAATACTGCATTTTCTATTATAAACTGAAGTTGAAAGATGCGTTTCTGACGATGGATGCTGAAGCAACTCTAGCACATAATATTGCCATGCAACCCTTAACAAGTATAACTGAAATGCATGTAATACCAGATTCAAAGATGCAAGCAAGCAAGTATTTCCCAGATTCATATCTACTCTTTGATACGAAAATAATTTAAGAAAACTTCAGCAAAAGAAAAAGTATTAACATTCTTACAGAGAATCTGACTAGTGCCTTCTGATTAGGATGACGTACAGGCCAAGAATTACTGTCATACTGAACTAACTGAAGTTCGTACACATTTTGTAAGCTTATATGATAATGCAAAATTGCACACTTCCTCACGTACTACATGTGAGATACTCGATTATATCCATCTCATTAAAGCGACCAACCAGCAATTTAATCAAATGACTGGAAAAATAAAATAATGGACATTGTGTTTCGACCTTCAACATGCTGTATTGCAATTGACTGAAATAAATTTTCTACTTACTTATCAAGGAATCGAACCCTTAGAGCATAGATACCAAAAATGCATAAACTTTCGAAGTATCAGAATAACTATACGTTTGTATGTATGAAATATATAAATCGTGTGGCATATTTTATTTAATTAAATACTATAGCCTTACACTGCCTATGTACTTATTCCAGCGAGATCATTTCGAAAGCCGGTCCTGATCTCTCTCTGGGTCACTTCAAATGCGAAAATTAATTCATAACTATACTAAATAAAACATAACTTATATGTTGTGCAACGAATGATACTACGCCTCACATATATCGAGGGAAAAAAATAAACGACATACAAAACTAGTAACTTTTGTCAACTACACTTCACAGAATATAACACATGTAGTTTTTACTGTTCTCCCCACTATCTAATGGTTAGCACGCGTACATTTGGTGCACGGAGTTCCGGGTTCGATTCTCGTGAGAGTCTGGGGGCGCGGTGGCTCAGTGGTAGAGCGTTCACCTCTGGTGCTTGGGGTCCCGGGTTCGATCCCAGCCCCCGCCAAGTGAACCTTGTGGTGGACAAACACCGTGCTCATGGTTTTTTTCGGGGTTCTCCCGTTTCCTCCCACTTTCTTCATTCCACCATTTTCACTCATCTCTCATCATCACCGTCTCCTTTAGCCTAACCGGCATAACCGTGGGACGTAAAACTCAAAGATTTCATTTCATTTTTCTCGTGAGAGTCTTGCAATTTTAACCCAGTACTGTGGCTCGGATTTCATTTTCAACTGTAGGTTCACGTCTCATATATGTTTGGTGCTGGAAACGGACGCTACACTCCAACCAATATAGATTTTACCATTTTATTGTCCCATGATCAACTAGTCCACTATCACACCCCATAGATTTATGCATAATGTGAATTAATATGCTTTAAACTTGATAAAACTTAAATTTCTCACTAAACAATTGATAATACATTCCCAATCTTCATAGCAACCACTTTCTTGGATTTCTTCGCTCTCAAATGATAACCGATTCTAATTCTTTTAATATGTAATGTAGTTTTTCTAGATATTATAACTACATAAATACTATCACTGGATACTTCTAAATGTCTAGAAGGACCTGAAATCTAGGAATCCGTATCTTTAGACTCTAAGAGTTTTCACACTAACATGTAGCTTCATATACTCATAACTATCCTTAATAAAATATCTTTTTGTAGTCCGTGAAATGTCACTCCATATCAATCGGAGATTTATAACTTGTATAAACCATGTTTTTGTCATTTTATGTAAGCTGACTGGAAATTTTTGACAAAAAAGGAATAAAAATGTATTTATTATCATGGTTAATTAAAATATTACTGGACATCATATGGATATCCCAAGCTCATTTCCTCATTTTTCTTAAAAGTGTTCCAAGAGTATCTATTTACTTCTAATTCAAAAATAATTTTAATTTCCTCCTCAGTAATATTAATTTATTAACTCTACGGAAAAAGTTCAACAAATTAGCTTTAAATTTGAACGCATATGTGGATTTTCTGTAGACCGAAGATGAATTTCGAGAGTTCCGCTAAAATAAACACATTGACACTATAAGGTTAGTTTATATATACGCGTTCAACATGACAGACCCCGAGGCCAATTTAATACATTCCTCAATTTTGTTTAAAACTTTTGTTATTTTGTTTTTGTTTTATTATTATTGTGCCAGTCTTGTAGGTATGCTTATAATGGACATATGAGAGAGAGTGTACAAAGGAAAGAAGATGGCATATATATATTTTCAGGGACGATTTTAAATTGAACGCTCTGCATTTCATAACTGATTATCCTGCATTTATCGCTTCGTTAAATATATTTGACTCATCCATATATTCACGTTATCTTTGAATAGTCCTACAGGATTATTGACAAAGTTATCCATGCCTGTAGCCAGTTACAATTGGTGAAATATTGCCTTCACTGGAAAGGGGGAGCCACAAAGAAGCAGATTGAATCATCACTAAAGAAATGTTCATAAAATAGATCAATAGCTAACACAAAGCTTTTAAGTCCCAATAAAAGACATCACAGAAGGACCTTCACATTATGATGTTATCAAAATAAGTAACTCACCTTTGGTTCTTTATGAACGGATATCCAGTCTTCCGTGTAGCCCAATGAGCAGGCGAATCTATATGTTTCTTAGATATCACCATTTTATCTCACACCTGCAATTATTTTTAAAAGACAAACAGAGAACAAAATTGTTTAAGTTAACAAATACACACTACATACATCGAAGTACACTAGGCAACATAATCAAAATAGTTTACAAGGAGACATAAAATTGAGTTCCTCAATTAAAAGAAGGATAATGGAACATTGCTGGAATTTTATAGCTAACAAACGTTTGCACAATAGAACTGTTACCTGCTTTAGTTTTACTCCCATATATTCTGCTCTTGGTTAAATATATGTCTACTGTATGAATATCTTCACGAGGAGAGAAAGAGCAAATGAAAATATGCAAACACACACTCAGAGAGTGTTAGTCTCCTTCATGCATACATGGTATGATCTATAGTGAACTTCATGATTCTGCGATCAAAGATTAAGTAGTAATGTTGCTGCGAATGATCTTTGAATGTATCAGCATACAACAATTCCACGAATTATTTATTTTTAAATATATATACTTGTAACTGCCGGATCAGTTGAAGGTTTATTTTTAAATTGTGGAAAATATTTACTGTGCTAAACTCGAATGAACTGATAATAATTCATCTCGATTACGAAAAGCGTCACTGAAATGTTGGGAGTAAAACAGAAAACTGTAAAAGGAAGGGTTCTCTCACACTTTTGACAGAACAGAAAGTTTGTTCGCATTACGAAAGGTTTCACTGTCTACTTTTCTTATGGATCTACTGTTCATTATACGAATAAAAAGAACTTTTTGTTTAAACTTACATCCACATGAAGTTAATTTGACACATAGAGGTTGAATGGTATTTTGCTTTAACAGCTTACGGAAAGAGGCCTTGTGATGGGATAGGAATGTAAGCACAGTCAAAAGGTTAGCAGCCGAGCAAGTTTGCAGCATATATATTATAACACAATTCTTATACCCTGGCAGCCTTTTGACTCGGTAGCGCAAACTTTACTGGAGTGCATTTTATACTCAATCAGCTAGTCAAGAGTTCACTCAATCACCAACATTCCTACAAGATCGCTTCAACAAAGCACAAACGATTTCTGGGGCACAGAAATTTAATGTGTTCATTCCTAGAGCTTCAAACTAATTCCTAGAACTTGTACAAACTTTCTAACAAGGTACTTCCGACTCATCAAATCCATCCAACAACAACCTGGCACTGGTAGGCATATATTTTGAGAAACGATGAAAAGCAAGATAAAGTGAAAGTCACGTTTCACTATCTAGCTGGTCCATCTCCATCTTTTGCATATCCTGGGGGACCGTATGTTCTTTGAATTCGTGAAGTGGATGTAATGTGTAATGTAATCGCTGTGACCCCAACAGGCTGACTATATACTCTGCCTGACAAAGATGTAGCTGCAACCGAAAAAGCCTTTCTAATTCAGTCCAAAGTAAGTTGTAAGCAGTATACACAGAAGACCTGAAGTTTCAAATACGGTCAAAAACCTGGTCAATGGTCTTTTTTGGCACTGTTGTACATTATTAATTTTATTTTAATACGTCCTTATTTCATTCGTTTTTTTTTCTAAACGAAGAACCAAATTTAAAGTGATTTTCAAATCTCTTGTAACAAATGATCCCTCGCTAATTTCAAAATAAAATTTTGGGGATACATTGATAACAGTTCGAATATTTTATTTTATAATATTTTTGAAAACTGTTAAAATATTGCCTTTTAAGAAAATCAGATTCAACATCCTGATTTTTTCGAAATAAAACACTACTTTAAAAAATCTATGTTGTTTTATACAACCTGAAAGCTCTTTTTCATAAGCCTTAAAGTGACATTTTGACCAAAATCCTAGGTCAACCGCAAATTTCAATCCAACAAATGTCACTCTCGCAATATTTCGTAAATCTTGAGAACTTTAGGGTCCTGTAATTTCGAAACCACTTCAAGAAACAGCTTGAGCTTTCCACTTGTTCCATACATTAGTGACAGCAGTTACAATATAACATCTTATTGCAATCTATACGGGTCGAACTGAAACCTCATGTTGATTTGACATGCAATGACCCACATGAGTTGTTATTTCACGACTCAGTTCGTCATAATTCCTTTTTATATGATACCTTTCCCACACGGTCAGGCAAGACCGATAAAAAATTCTGGGTACATTGGAAGATCTCACAAGGAAAGTTCGGGAGAAAGCACTCGCCTGCATGCCAATTAAAAGACCAATTCATGCTGATTATAACAAGCTAATAAAATTCCTGTACGGTTGAGAATTTTTCAAGAGATTCAACGTTAAAGCACGATTGCGCCTCCTAGCAACCTACCGTTATTATGCAGCCTGATGGTTTGAACTTGCTACTGCTTGATCTCTGGGCTCCATTCACAAACAAATTGTCCATTGCAAAGTGGATGACGGATGGGAAAGACGTAATGGTTGAGAATATACCAAAAAATTGCACACGATTTGTACATAGTATGAATCTTCTTCATCCGGACGTTATGATGTACCAACGAAACAATCAAATCAAGTTCGTGTCCATGCTAATGAATCAGTTCCGATCACTGCGATACATTGGACTGTTTCAGTGTGCGTTCCACAAGACAGGTTACTAAACAAATTATACACCTTTTGAATCACATGTCGAATTTGCTTTTCGTCTTGATTATGCGAACTGTTCCCTTGTCGGATCAACGCAATTGCACATATGAAATGTTCATGGTGCAAGGAAGTCTTTTGCCTACGTCATTTCTTTGTAGAAGAGAAGAACAACATGATCAATTTTCATCTCTAACCTATCATTATTGTCAACAGTATAATGACTAATTTTAACTAAGAAACCCGTTGGATATTGCAAAACAGTTTTCCTGTTACCTCCGATAGATTTCAATTTGTATGTCAATATTCGTTGCTAATAATATTGTACTTAACGCGTTTAAATGTGTATATATTCATTTTTTTCATATAAACTTCTAAGTTGAATTTCTCAAACAGTTCTCAACCGTACAAAAATTTTATTAACTTGTTGTAATCAACATGAATTGGTCTTTCAAATGGCATGCTTAGTTTCTCTGCAGGCAAGTGCTTTCTTCCAAACTTCCCTTGTCCGTTTAAGACCTCGGTCATGTCTTTCAGTTTAAAGATGACAAAGTAAGTTGCAAAAACATAGGAAAGAGCACCACAAGAACCCCCACTAACAGTGAGTCAGTATGCAAGGCTGTCCCGTTGATTTGTGGATCAATGATGTTAAGTGGATGGATAACCTTGACCTTTTTTTCATATCAATGATAATGATTCCAGTATAAGCATTTCGCGACATTAATACTTGGTTTAACTGCCGCAGACGGCGGTCACGAAATACAATTTATGGAGTAATGAACAGAATTAGACAAAATGGCAGCGGCCGCCATTTGAGAATAACAAAAAAGCTAATAAGGACCAAAAGTGTATGGTAATTAATTCGGCAGAAAAACGAAATTATTCTGGATTATATGAGTTTACGTATTGATGCAATATTAGGTAAATAGGTAATAGAGCCTAATATGGCAGTGTTTCAAAACTCACTGTTTTATTAACTAACGTAGGACGTGATGTTGAAGTAATGGAAGGGAAAACAGAAATGCTGAGGGGAAAATAATGAAAGGAAGTTGTATCTGAATCAAATGTGGGGAAATGGTGCCAAATTTTAAGTGGTATAAAGTGTTATGGGGGCATACATTCGTAAAATCTACGGAAGAAATATGTTACTGAGTTCACAATAGAATTGTACAAGTAATAAAAATATAGCGGGATTTTACCTCTTACACGTATAGTAACGTAGAAGCTCGAAATGAAAAATGTGCTCTTTATCACGTAATAGCCTACCCCACAAGGAAGACATAAAATTAAATGCTATGTGAAGGCAGTGTACAAAGTGATCACAGAAGTGTAACAAAGCTGTGCCATATGCAGGGCACGTGCTTTCATACTATATAAAGTGTTTCTCTATTATCATTGTTTACGCGAATACCTACCGTCGCTGGCGCGCCTGCTTCTACGGACGCACCGTCTCGTTTCTGCTTGAGTCCACCAGCTGCGCTCCTACTCTGACTCGGCTAGATAGGATTCATGCTTTTTACTACCACGAGTTAGTTTGTGATTGTTTTATACAGTGCAGTTTTATGGTATATATGCACACGTTGCAGTTACACTCAGCTCTCCTAAAGACAATCTGCATCTATTATTACAACTCCTTACTTAAGAAACACTTTCTAAGGCAATAAGAGTGTATTTCCTGCTGAGAGAAGTTCATATTTCACGAAGGTACGTATTCCTTTGTGTGGCAATCTACAGTCGGCGAGAACTATCTTGGCAGTGACGTCAACGCTCTCAGTTGCAAGGCTACCAACTTACGCTATTCACAAATAGTGCTTCGATGCCACACTCAACGCTTCGCACGTCACGTCGTAACTCCAGTTTAAAATAATGCTGGTAGCGAACTAGAGAGAATTTAGATAACAATGTATTTGAATAATACTAGCATATATATATATACAGGGTGCGGCACGAAAAACCGGCCCGTAAAGTGAACACATAAAATGAAAATGTAATGTATTGAATATGACTACTCACCTTCACAGCAGGTGTTGAAAGTGTCCTCCGCCCACTTCAACACACATGTGAGCACGATTGAAGAGATTCATATATACCCTTGTCAGTTCTTGTGTTGTAATGCTATTGGTGACATCCTGGATCCTGGTCTTGAGTTCTTCAATTGTGTGTGGATTTGTTTCGTATACTCTTCCCTTTAACAGTCCCCATAAGTAAAAGTCACACGTGGACAAGTCTGGTGACCGAGGAGGCCACAAGCCGTTGCTGATTGTCCTCTCTGGTATAAACATCTCATGCACAAGGGACAATGATGCAGCTGATGTGTAGCATGTTGCACCGTCCTGCTGAAAGTAACATAACTGACGCTCCTCTTCGGTAAGTGTGTATAAAACTCCTCCAGGATTCCCATATACACGTCACTGTTCACTGTCGTCTCAAAGAATATGGGCCCAATAACGCTTGTGGCGGAAATGGCACACCAAACACCAATCTTCTCATCATGCAAGGGTACCTGGTGGATTGCGTGTGGATTTTCTGTCGACCAATACCGGTTGTTTTGGGAATTTACGTACCCAGACAGGTGGAACTACGCCTCGTCCCTCATGATGAGCATTAGTGGATCCAAGAAACCACTGGCAACATTGCTCAACAGCCATGAACAGAAATGCACCCTCTTCTGCAGGTCAGGCTCCTTCCTGCAGTTCTTGCACAACACTTATCCGGTACGGTTTTAACTTCAGTCCCCTTATAACACGTCTGCAACTTCTCTCACTCGCATGAACCTGTTGACTCAATCTCCTGGTTGACTTTCGAGGACTTCTTGTCATTATCTCCTCCACCTGCATCTTTAATTCAGGTGTGCAGACAGATGGTCGTCTGTTCCTGGGAGCATTTTGAACCGATCCTGTACGCCGCCATTTTTCAATCAATTCCTGAATGGTGCATTTTGCTGGCACAGAACGTCCTGGAAATTTCTCCCGAAACAAATTCTTTGTTTTCACAAAAGATCCAGTGAGAATGAACCCTTCAACAATGGCAACACGCTCGGGTATCGAATACGGCATTATCACACACTGACACTCACCCGGCTTAACACAACGAGGCCTTTTTCTCAACTGGTTTCGACAAGTTTCACTGGCTGCGGCTGCACGTGACTGCTGCAGGTCACGTAAGTCGACCCGACCTCGACACGCCATCTCTTGGTAGGAAGGTAGATTATTTAAGTGTTGCCAAAAACACAATATACCAGAATATTACGACGGACCGGTTTTACGTGCCGCACCCTATATATATATATGCATTGTTACGACAAAGAAAGAAAAAAATAAGATTAGACCCTATATCTTTGTCGTCAAACGACAATATCTTTCCTTTCAAACAGCAGTTTTCTATTTCCAATAGAATTTTTTTCAACCTAAATCCAAACCTGCGCAGTGTTTGTTGTAATGTCCACTCACCGTCAGAACCTTTAGAGTCAATGCTTTTCTTAAGTTCGCACAATAATTTATTTAAGGTGGCGACAATGCTTTCAGCATAGAGATTGTGAATTGTTCTACGAACTACTACTTCATCGAAAGAATCTAAATTTGTTTGTCTTTTCTGTGTATTTGGCCTTGCTTTATAGAGTGTTACGACGGGTTGTCCAGACTTTACTCCTTCTCTTTCACAATTCGCCACACGGATCTCTCACTGACACATGTTGCTCGGGAAATTTCATGAACACTGTCAGATTTATTATTGTTTGCTGCAAGAAAAATTGTAAACATTAAAAACAATGTCTCCTGCATCACAATGCAACGGCTTGCCTTTCTTTAAGGTACTATCACCCATTCTTATACACAAAATTTCGAGAACGAGAATAAAACAAAGGATTGACAACTCTCAACAGTCAGCACAGAAAGAACAGCCCTACAGAAAGAAGACGCGATTTTCAGTTCATTTCATTTCGCTTTTGTTTTTTAATGTGTTTGTGTGTTTTTCCTGGAAGTGCTGTTCTTATGTCCTATTGGTAAATGTTATACTTTTCGAAGCTACATTCACTAACCCCCACGCTCTGTTTCCGCGACCAGGAAACGGGAACACATTCACATATCATCCTCTAACTCAAGGGCCGTGATAGGTAAAGACATGGGGGTTTCTTTAAAATAAACTTTGGACTTCCCATCCCATTTCGTCCACTGCATATCTGTGTATGTCTTCAATAGAACGAAAGTTTGTAGCATGTTGAAATCTGAGTGTTGTTAGAACAGAATAAACATAAATGGCTATCATTAAAAATTATTTTCGACATACTTATAAAATTCAAATATAAAATAACCATATTCTTCATGAAAGTTATGCAAATATAAAAGCAAAAAATGTAGCATTTATGCCTCCTCGAACTCCAGTTATCGTTATACAAAGATGACAAGTATATTTATCAAAAACGAATATCCCATTTCGGTTCATTTTCTTTCGCTTTCCTGTTGTAGAGAACGGAGCGTGCTTTTAAGTTGGTATTTGTGTTCGCGCATTTTCTCTTTCCTGGGATTGGACGTTGAATTGAACGAAGCGTCTGCATTAACCAGTGGGATGGCATTTGAGCAAGAACGAAGTCTACGTCACTGCCAGGATAATTCTCGGGCACTGTAGTACAGGTAAGACGTATTTTCGTATGTATTTTGGAATTTTTGTGTTTCATAAACATGTATTTGATGGACTCTGGCCCCAATTCCTTCTCTAAAAGTTTATTTACATCAGTGGGGTGGTGTTATACTGCTAGTTGGAAATATGAGAAGGTAAGGATTCTGTTTTCGTTATTTCTGAATAGAACGTAGTTTGCAACATTTAACTGTTGGAAGGTGCTAATTTTACGCAGTAATATAACAGATGAACATGTATCTTGTGGAGAGCAAAGGAAACATGAAAATGAGAAATACTTGTGATTAACAGTTAAGAGTAAACGATGAAAATAACAGAGAAGTCATTCTATTTAAAACATATTGATTGGAGTTTCATGGGGACGTCAGCATCTAGGCTATTTGGCCCCGTCCCGATCAACATCACAATCATGATAAAAACAAAGATACCAAAATATACCAAAAACAGCTGTAAAAGACAAATAAAAAAACTACATGAAGAGAAAATAATAAATATATGAGAATAACACATATATAACAATAACAATAAATAGTAAAAAAAAAAAACAATAAAAATTCTGAAATTAACGCTTGAGGCGAACCACAAATCTAAAAGAAGAGATAAAATAATAAATATATTAGAATAACAAACATAACAACGGTAAAAATAAAAATAAATAAATAAATAAAAAAATAAAAGGGCAGAAATCAATATTTAAGACGAACCTTTCCACGCGGGCCAAGTCCTGTCCACTCAGTATCCAACCATGGTTGTCTTCCACCATGCCAGATTCTAAAACACTGCTTACGAACAGGTGGAGATTTTGTTGGTTTAAACAGAAAGAACCGTATCATTGAGTTGGCGGATATTCTGGCTAAGTTTTAGGCCGGCGATATAAGGTGAGCGGCGAAGAGTTGCAGCTCATTGAAGACCAACACAAAACGCTACATGTGGGGTTTGCTAGTCGATGCGACTGGGATCGGAATTTCTGGACTTTGTCGGGAACAAGATCCGTTTGGATGGAAACGCCAGGCGTCTGGGTTATCACAGATTTATAAGAGATAGCTGCAACAGTATCAAAGAGCACAGGAAGCGAGAAAAGAATGTTTTCTCTTAAACGAAGCTTAACATCGGCAGCAGAGATCTTCAACAACTATTAGCTTTCAAAAGATATGTTTCCCACGTTGAAAGAGTGGACAGTCTGGAGACCTAGTAAAATGTTTGCCCTTGCAGTTGACACAAAAGGGCTTGGTCGCTGTATAAGGTTCCATACCATGACTACCCCCGCCACAATTTGCACAAACAGCAGCACTCGCACTACACGACGTGCTGGTGTCCTCGGTGGCATTTAGGAGGTTCCAACATGATATTATACCGTATGAGACGTTCAATAAATGATGGTTTTACCGACACGTTCACTGGTCCAATTGTAGTCAATTTTAGTTTCGTTATTTGCTTCTCGTTGACAGTTTCCACCAATAAAATGCCATTCTGTAATTTCTTGATGTCTTTAAACTGTTCACTATTATAAGTAATTTCTTTATTAACGAGACAAAGGGGCAAGCCCTTAACAGCACTCGCACAGTTAACTTCGGCAAGCCCTTAACAGCACTCGGACAGTTAACTTCAGCATTTTTATTTTTAATTAGAAGATATCGGATTACATGCATCGTGATACTAGTCTTTTCACACTAACAAAAACTTGAGATCTTGTCTCGCTCTAGTTTGGTTTGGGCTTCTTACGACAGGGTGAGCTCGAATCCAATGAAACGCTGATGTTAAATATACATTGATAAATAGAAAATGTATGTGAACAAAGCAATTTTACATCGAGGTTGCTTGCGAGAACTTTCGTTACTCCATTGGCTATCACATAAGCATGCCTTAACCGTAGGATCAGCGGGGGGGGGGGGGGGATAAACGCATCTGAATTCGACAGGTATCCGAATTCGACATACCTGTGCTTAAATGCTATAAAATAAGTGTAAGAGGTCATTCCTCCAATCGTGCATAGAAGTGGCAACACTATGGGGGCGTGTTTTCTCGTGTCAAAAGCGCGGTTACAGTAGATGTCATACGCATGGAGAAAAGAAGTATATTGTTGTTGTGTGTGACGCATTCTACGAGAAAAAGCACATAATCTTAAGGAAATCATAAGACGGTAAGTCATTTTCGTAAGACTTTTATTAAAGTTAGATATGCTTCAAGCAAGTTGTGGTACTTTAATGTTGTAAAGGAGATTCAATCAGTGCATTTTGTTTTCTTCTGCGAGGACAAAGATTGTGATGCAACATGAACGGGAGGTTGTCGAAAACACGAGCTTTTATTTCTAACGTGAACCGGATTTCGACAAGGTTGTCGAATTCATGTTCAGTAGTGCAAATATAATTTTACCTGAAGATCTAAACGTATGTTCAAAGTCTTTCATAAAGCTATTTGTTGCATAATTCGACGATAATTTAACCTCAGTTCGACATGGGATGTCGAAATCAGGTTCCAGCATGTCGAATCGAAGTAAAATAAAATTCTTAGTTTAACCCTTATCCGGGCAAGCGGAGCCTTCCAGGTCCAGTAGATTCATTTTTTTTTTTTTTTTCGAATTTCTCAATAACCATAAATATTTCGATAACATAAAATTCGGAATTCTTCTATCTTTAGTCGAAGTTAAAAATCATGAACATATCGAGTTAGTAAGGCCCCAGTTGCCGTCTATGTTACAAAAATAGCTTGCCCGGATAAGGGTTAACGCCCCGCGGATACGTCATCGGGGCCAAAAGAGACGGATGATTATTTCAAGTGAATGATGATGACAGAAATGGTGGAATGAGAAGTGAGGAAACGGGAGAACTCCGAGAAAACACGAACACGATGTCCATAACGAACTCGCATGACCTGGGATGGCACCATCGAGCCCTGGAACCAAAGGCGAGCACTCTACCACTAAACATTGTTCAGCGTAAGCTCTAAACTCCGATAAACAAAATATTTGTATCCTTCCGCTTGTCACAAATACGATTGGCTAGTGATGTATCACTCCCACTCCCCACGGGGAGGGGCAAATTATACACGTGCATTTTGACAATACTGCCTCATGTTGTCCAGATACTTACAGCAGCAGCAGAAAAGAAAGAAAATAAACTCGAAAGATTTTTAAAAAAAAGTATTTGAATTTCGCTCGCAAACAATTGTTGCTTAGTGTGTAAAGGTTTGCCTTGTTGGTGTTTCACCACAACACTCGCGGAACCGGGATTCATGCCAGTCATCTTTCAGACTTTAAAAGCATAACACCCGTCCACAGTTGAGTTGGCGCCATAATTACTGCGCATCCTTAGTGTTTATTTCTATTGTTTCATTAGCCACACTCGATTGCAGTATTATTAGATAGTCCGTATTATATTTTTGTCATTTATAATAATATAGCAGTTTTATATGAAGCTTCATAGTAAAAGTAATAATGCAATTACATGAACTATTTTGCGGAGGAATACAAGCGTCGGTAGGACAACAGCAAATCAGCGACATTTAGTTTCATGTGGCTTTGTTTATCGCAGTTTAGAGCTTACGCCGAGCAATGTATAAGCCACGTGCCCCTACTCGAACTTTAGTAGTAAGAGTTTATGTTTTTTAGAGCAGTCAGAGTGTCCCACCAGCACCAGGAGAACGAATGTAAGCTACCTGAATAAAGAGAGATGGGAAGAATTAGGTCTAAAAATCTCGAACATCTCTGCACTGAAAAACTTACGTTCTCCTGACTAAAACAATGGAATGAGTGTTCATGATTCTCCAGGGTCTTTTAGAACGTTAAAACTGTATATTGAAATTTATGTTGTAACAACAAGTCTTATATTATTGTTTATTGTTTACATCTCTCTTTCTTTTCAGGAACATGGGCCCTAAAAAAATATTAGCCATATTCTGAACAGTCTCTGACGAAAGCAATAAAAGCAATCAACGAGGGAATGAGATACAATTCTGCTTCCAAGAATCACACTAAAGGATAAATATACGAGTAAAATCCAACTTAGTATGAAATTAGGAGGTGTGGCTGCATTCACAGCGCAACACGAACGTGTGCTAGAAGATTGGGTTATAATGATGGGAAAAAGGGAGTTTCCAATTTCACGGAATACATTTCCGAATTCTATTCGAAAGTCAGCAACTGAGTTGAAGCTTGAGGACAGTAGTGCTTTTCCCAGTAGGAAGTGGTATGAAGGGTTTATGACGAGACACCTCAACATCAGAGAGAGAGAATGTCCCAAACAAAGCAAAGCAAGAAGTTATGAATACTTGTAATACTTGCAGAGTTGGCAAAAACCATGGTTTTTATTGAAAAAAACAAAAACCCAGTTTTTTTCTGATTTAAATAATTTGCTTTATGTTTTTATATCACATAAGGGCAGAAATAAGTTTGATTCACCTTGGTGTTATTATGCAATAACACAGTTATGCTGAAAGGGGTCACATAAGCTTAAAGGGAATCCAAACCGCTTCTCGGCTTACATTCAAGAGGAATTGTCAATTTGGACACGACACCGGGACTAATTGGTCACAAATGCGATGAGTCTGCCGACTTACTCACGAAGGACTCCTGATAAAAAATACGTTGTACTGATCTTTGCATAGGCCTACTTTTATTATAATTGTCAAGAGTCATTTCAGAAGGACAAAAAGATAAACAGTTACACAAGTAAAAACATTATACAGAATTATATATAAATCGGGAAACTCCCGCTTTAGCCATTGGGAAAATCCTATTATTACTTTAAATGTATTTGCATGTAAAATTTTAAGGCCAACGTATCATAATCAGTACGCTAAAACTGAGGTATTAAATTACAAATTAAAACAAAGACAAGTAAACTAAAACAAGTAGATTAAAACAAAGTCCAATCCAAGCTAATGTTGGCTACGTAGGCAGCTGATAAATCTTGCCAATTTTATCAATATATTTAAGCAACCTTGGCTTCTTTATAAAGCAACAGGCAATCAGGCAAGCAGAAATATACAATTTGGTTTCGTTTTGTATGTTTAGGCTTAACACTCTTATGTAATACCGAGGTTATCAAAGAAGACTTTTGATTAAGGTAACATGCGAACCACTACTTGGTTTACACTTGAAAGAACGGTTGTGGTTCGACCGAGAATTGAACACGGGACGCCTTGATTAAAAAGTGAAAAGGAGATAAAACTAATGTAGATGGTTTGATATATGGAAACATCACTATTAAGTTCACACGATTTAAAGCGCTTTTTTTTATTTTATTTTTTTTTAATTTTTTATTTATTTATTTATTTATTTTTTTTAAGAAATTAGCTGGTTTCAACCACCTTGGTTTAAACCAGCCAACCCTGACCACAAGGAAAAGAATCACTTGCACAGAATTCTGCAGTAGAAGGTTTAACACCAGTATCGATTCTTTCGTCCAGCACAGATGATTCGTTGTAGCAATCTATTCACGACTCTTGATAAACTCACCAGAAACTTCAACTACGCCGCCTTCTAAACTTCAAGAAGTGATGGCTAAAGCAACAGCACACATTCGAAAGCCATCAACCAGCATAAATCAGGTGCCTTCACCATTCAAGAGAGCTCTATTCTAGCCATGCGATAATCTATCAACAAAAGTTAAAAGAAAGAAGGTAAAACTTCCAGCTGTGGTAACATCTCCTCAAATGATGGAATATTTTAAGAAGGGAAGAAACGTCAACTAGGAATGAAAATAAATAAATTAAGAAAAAAAAAAAAAAAAAAACACACACAAAGAAACTTGCTGTTCCAAGTAAGGATATAGCGAGAAAAGTTACGCAGAAACGAAAGAAGAAACTGGGAGTGGGTGATTCGGACACTTCAGATGAAGGTGCGATGTCTTTTAAAGACAGTGATTCAGAATGAGAGAATGATGACTCTGATAGTGTATCAACAGACAGTGTCAGTAATAGAAAGATAAAAGAAGGAGATTACATAATTGAAGAATTTATAGGGGGGAACCGAAATACTTGTAAGTTCACCTTCCTTTGTGTTGTTCAAGAGATTCTGGGATAAGTAATCCAAGTGATGGGATTGAAAAAGCATTGATAATAGTAAAAAGGAATTTGTTGTAAATGAAAAAAAAAAAATCGTTTATTACAGGGAGTCAAATAATTGGTTTTGTCCCGACTCCAGACCTCTCCATGACGGGAGAAAGAATTAGATATGTTTTTCAGAAGCCTGGTAATGTGATTGTAATTTAGGTCTTCCAGAAGTATCATCTGTTAAAATGTCTATAATATAAATTGCATTTTTTAGACGTTCAGTACTTACTTTTGTTTTCTTCGTATTTTGTTTGGTTTTCTGGTATTTGTAGATTGGTTCAGTAACTAATCAATTCAGATTTTTTTTTTTTTGTCTGTCTGATGATTTCTGTATAATAAAAAAATAATATTTGAAGCTGAGAAGTGATTACTGTTACTAATAATGCCTATAACAATGCTATCCATGGCTTTGGATTGGATAAGTAAACAAATTATAGTTTATAATAATGCCTACTTAATGTTTTACTTGAACGTAATTGAAGGTGTCGAATTCAGGTACCATAACTGTCGAAACCAGGTGAAGTGTGTCGAATTCGGGTTTCAATTGCAAGTTCCAGTTTCATAAAAATTTTAAACATTAATATTTGAGCCTTCAAGTGACTTTAAGTATTAGTAGGGCCTCTACAGTTCAAGGACAAAAAAGGGCCAACACCGACCAATATTATGGCCAAAATAAGAAATTCATTTTAGAAAAAGTCCTTAACCTGTTGAAATCCCGTGCGTTTCCCTTACAAGAAAAAAATTCCCATCGACAAAAACACATACCCCCGGAAAAGTAAGAATCGGAACTTAACTGTCAAACCAAAAGATTAGGCCCCCACCAACCCAAACGATCAAAAGGTACAGGTTATTTTTTTTTTAAATCCTTTTGTGCTTTATTTTTTTCACTTTTTGGTTAATATTTTTTTAAATTTTTATATTTTCAAAGACTTGGACACTGGAGAACACAAACACCGGACGCACACACGGGTGTACGTCCAAACTAGATGCAGGAAGATGTTTCCGACCATCCACTCCCCAAGACTCCCACCAACCACCCCCGAGTCCAGTAGTGGCATTCGCGGCTGAGAGGGCATGCAAAAACATGCAGATGAGGGTTGATACATAAATAAAAAATAAAGCCATCCGCCCAGCTTTAACCCTTCCCGACGATGACGGTCTGCCACGAGGGGTAAAATAATTTAAAGCAACACAACGTTGAAAATGGGCCATCTGGGTCTAAGCCGGGGCCGCCATCTGCGGAAGAGTAGCCTAACAGTTTAAGCTGGAAAGATGTCTTGCAAAATGTTAGTTCATCTATATACAATTCCAGGAACAACAGAATCTGTTTCTTCCTATGGAGCGAGACCTGAGTGAATTATTCCACTTGCCCCACCCACGGGACGGCTTTGCCAATATGACTTCCTTCAACTTAATGTTCAACAAGACATTACTACCTATGTAACTAGACTATATTTGCGCTTAGTACATAGTTATATAATAAATACTGTCACAAAGTTTGGAGTGGCGCTGTAGGCATCTAGAGAGGTACAGTGCTGCCATCTGTGTATAAAGCGGAAGATGCATGTAGTGTGTGTTTGACTGTTCATGACATACGTTGATATTGTACTGAGTTCTGATAGAGTGGGGCGAGTACGAAAGTCGTGTAGCAGTAATTGCACTACACAAGGTCGGGAAGAGAGCAGGTGAGATTTTCAACCTCCTGAAACCCCTACAAATCAGCAAGATTCGTGTATTGCGCCATACAGCGATACACTGAGACTGGAACGGCAGCTGACCGCGCAAGGAATTGCAGACCACGAACGGTAGGAACCCCGCAGGTCCAGAAAGCACTTGCAGCAAGAATTCGAAGAAATCCTCTTCGAACACAAAGTGTGATGGCTGCTGAGATGAACATCAGCAGTTATTCTATGTCTTGTGTGCTCAAGAATAACCTACATCTACGGGCGTATAAGAGGCGGACTGGTCACTTTCTGACCAAACATCAATGTCGCAGAGGGTCCTTAAATCAAAGAGACTGTTGCGGCGTTACGCCAACGAACTGCACAGAAAGATTCTGTTCACTGACAAAAAGGTGTTCACAATTGAGCAGGCCTACAACGCCCAAAATGACCGTGTGTATGCCAACGTTATCTACTGCAGCAGCTGAGGCAGCTCCAAGGGTTCAGGGGGCACATCATCCTGCCTCAGTGATGGTTTGGTGAAGAGTGAGCTACTCAGGCACAACCCAGCTGCATTTTTGCGAACAAGGTGTTAAAACATCTGCCAAGGTGTACCAGGACACAGTGCTAACACCTATAGCGAAAGCGCTGTCTGCTACCATGTTCCCTGGAGAAAGGTGGACCTTCAAGCAGGATTCCGCTCCAGGCCACAAAGCGAAAGCCACCTAGGACTGGCTGGCACGGAAAGGCCTCCCGACTTCATTTCTACCGCTGATTGGCCTTCTAGCAGCCCGAACTTTAACCCATTGGACTATAAACTTTGGGCAGTCCTTCAGGCAAAAGTCTGCCATAAACGGCATCCAACTGTCGACAGTCTGAAACAATCCTTGATCCGAGCAGTGAACAATTTTCCCATGGACGTAGTGCGTAATGTCATTGACCAGTGGTCGGATAGACTTCGTACCTGCATCAAGGCCAGGGGGAAGGGGGGGGGAAGACATTTCGAAAAATGATTCGTGCGTCAGGTGTACAACATATCAATGTAAAACATGACCAAAATAAATTGCCTTGGTGTTAATACTCTCTGTGTTATTCACATTCTAACTTGTGACGGTATTTATGATATAACTAGGTGTGTGAAACCAATAAGCAATACACTAACTCAAAATGCTTACATTCAAAAATCAAAGAAAATAAGTGCATGTGTAAAAAAATGAAGACAGTGGTTACGAAAAATTACTTTCAAGTTTCTACTACAATAAGAGGTCAATAAATCCAGATACCTACTCCTCATGCAAAGGAATTTTAGAACATCATGTCAACTTTGCTATGATCAATCATTCAATTTTCAGCTCTGAATCTAGAAATTAATAATCGTGCATTTAGCACACACTAGCATGTGATCCTATACAATAAAATGTCCCTACCGGGTTTAATATCATGTTCGTTAACTGTAATTACCAATACTTGCTGACTATCCTATTTTAAACCTAACAATTAAAATAATACATTGTTCCGCTGTGATCCCTACACATCCTACTACTCAACTCCCCAAGACGCCGGCGAACACGTCACGAAATGTTTTTGTTTACAGTATTCAGTGCTGCCAACCCACGCCAGCGTTGCCAGACTCGAAGAATGTGAAAACCGTACGGAGAATGAATCGTTTCATCCTAAGGACCAGTGGCGGTGATTGGACGTTATAGTTGGAGAGGCAAGACATGATCTGAATATTTGGATATCAATGTTAGTTTTCCTGGTTGTTTTTAACACTTAGACGAAAAGTTGTATAACTAATAGGATACTACCATTTTCAGTTAAAAGACTGTATATCATATTTTATTAAGTAAATTGACAAGAGCAACGCAAGTAGGTAGTAGCATTTGTACTCTTAAATAACGGAAGTGAAAGAAGAGACTTGATTCCTTGCTCATCAACATCTTAAAATTCTGTCTGGAAAATTGTCTGATCAGATTATTTAACAACAATTTGCAAAACAAAGGATAATATTGATCATAATAATGAATAATAAGGCTTGTTCGTAGAAGTTATTGAAACTGGGAATTATTGAACAACTTATATTATTAATTCCACATATACCATTTTTTTTTTTACCTTAAATCACCACATATGCCATTAAATGTATGTTATTACTCTTAGAAAATGAAAGACAGTCGATACTACAAGCATATGCTACGACATTTTAAGGAATACGCAATTGCAATATTAATTGCTTTGAATTCCAATTAAAAGGCAATTCCTGTAGTTTTCTTAACTTCACAGAAAAACAAATAACCAATATGTACTCACGCAACGGCAAATATTATATGGTACAATTTTTTTCTATGAACCAGCAATACATACGAAAACTACATTTCCAAATGAAACTATAAACATTAAGAGGTCACTTCTAAAAAGTAGGGCAACTGCCCCCTCTTGCCCTCCTCTAATCGCCGTCCCTGCTAAGAACCATAACAAAAATTCTTTTGAAGGCGCTTTACTTTTTGAAGATGCTCAGGTTCTTTCATACTGAGTCAAATTTGTTTATTGTTTTGGTTTGAAATTATGCACTATAAAGTAAAAGTAATATAACATTATGTCAATTATTTTAAAGTGCTGCCGTAACCGTGGCTTCCTGAGAACTGTAATATATATATATCGGTGAATGAATAAAGTCAGTATTGAATACGTTGAGCTGAGAAGCTTGGATAATTCACTGCCAGTATAGGACGTCGGTGTCAAAACAACACCGACAACGTCTGAGAGGTGATTCCTGACACCAAGATAAGACAAAAGTATAGACCAACATGGGTGCACAAACGCTTCTTTTCGGAGTTATAGGCTGTCGAAAACATGAAAACAATAAACTTTAAAGTTACATAGCTTTAATACTATGAGACCTACCATATTCAGGTCAAAACTTCACTCAGGAACTAATATGTGCGCTATCCATCTACATGTTTCAGAATCCTGTGGTACTCACGCAACAATTTTTATAGAGTGAGGCCGTTTCCAAAAGATACAAGTGCACATTTGAAGTACGCTTATTTCCGGAACTGACGTCACCTAATGTGCGTCGAAAGGTCCAAGTTCACAAGTCTGCGAGTGCATAGTGCGTAGTGTGCGAGGATGTACACTATGTTAGTATACTTGTGTGCTTAACATGGCGATATCTAATAAAATAACCTATTAAAATTTTAAAAGCCATATTTTTAATATTTTTGTTGAGCTGAATTTATTTGTGAGCTGATCTAAAAATAATCTACTTCATAAATATACAATTTAGTGATATTACAAGTGAAATATAAAAATGTTACACAAATAACAAACCTATTTACGTTGTTCTCAGCATCCAAAGGGAAAGCAACCAAATAGTTTCTTTAATAATGCTATAAAGACATTTGTGTTTAAATATTACATGGTTTATGTAGCTTAATTGAGATAATTAGACTATCGGTAATACAGCTATCTGCACGTAAATGACAAATATTAATACCGTATATATTAAGCCGTATGCCGTAAAATATTAAGTTCTAGTATAGAATAACGAATAACTAGACTATTCATTTCCCTATAGCTACAGTTACATCTGTAGCTGCAAATGTTAATTCGTAGATAGATAGGCTTAGTTTTCTAGTTTTGATTCTAAACAAATTCCATTCAAAGCTATCATATTTCCTTGCACTTGAGAGAGACTGATCGTACATTTTGCATTTTTGACAGCTGCCCTAAAGTGAAATACAAATAAAAAATGTATTTCCATACATGTATCAAAGATTTCAAAATTCCTCTTGGAAGTTTTTACTTTAGCCATTTCATTCATTTTTTCGATTCAGTGATTTGATCTTTCGGTACTGGTTTTGAGAACTTGCCTGTTAGCCCATACATATAGGGTAGTAGCTAGGTTGGTTCCTTAGTGTACCAAAGTTTAATATTTAATTCACATAGTATTGCCGAGCGAGCGTTAGCGAGTGAAGACGGGTTAGAGCCCCGGAGGGCACGTTAGTTTCTGTCTTCGTTACGAATCGGTTCATTGAACGATTCATTGAATGAAATGGCCAAAGTAAAGACTAGCCTTCCTCTTAATTCATATAATCCCATTGCTGTACCCACTATGAAACGATTATGAACAAATAATTACTTCCGTATAGTTGAACAATGAGAGCGATTACATAAGACATACTGTATTTTTTCATAAAACTGTCTTTTAATTTTCATAACATCTAAGAGTAGCACATAAGGAACTTCATTACTAGCGCAGCATGGTTGAAATAGTCCAATCAGTATACCTGTAACTGGAGCAATACACTAAAACTACGACAACTATGTGTCATATTCCATACAAGAAGCATTTGTACCCAATATGAACTCTCTCCCATAGTAGTTTTGAGCCATATTGTTATAAATAGCGCTTCCCTCAGTACTTTCGGTGTCCTAACGCTCTTGCAAATTGCCTACTTTCGCTTGCAATAAAATTCCTAAGCTATTTCGCAATAGTGTCGTCAGCGCCCTAACCACCAGTGCTACTGTTCTTCCGGGAATTAATAAATAGAATATCGTCAATAGTTCAGTGGTCTTTATGCTGTTACGAGTTTATTGTGCACATAAGACAATACACACACACACACACACACACACATATATATATATATATATATATATATATATATATATATATATATATATATATATATATATATATATATATATATATATATATATATATATATATATATATATTGCATTTACGCTCCGCTCTTGTTAATCTGCGCGTGAAAGATCCGAAATGACAAATGTTTGCAGGTGCGGCAAAGCTGAAACTTAAGTCATTTTATGGTTACCCCATATTGTCAATCTGTACGATATATTTATATTAAATATAACTGAAAAATCATTCATCTAAAAAAAAAAGCATGTTTATTTTTTCTAGTACGCGAAGTTCACCCTTCTTTTGTTATCTATGTTCCATGTTCCACCACTATGAGGCGTTGGAATCAAGTGCGGATCAAAAGCTAATTTGACGAAGTGTGCACTCCGTTTGTAGACTTCGAGTGTGCATCCTCGAAGTGTGCACTATGTACTTTTGGACACGGCCTGAGTTTGGCTACAGGCATATAATTTGAAGTACTCCACAACTACCTGTATAAAAATTGTTGCGGAAGTACCCCAAATTCTGAAACATGCATATTTGGATAGGGCACATACTAGTTCCTAAATGAAAACTTGATCCGACTACTGTAATTCCCATTGGATCTATGGACCTTTAAAGTTCATTCTTTTCATGTTTTCGGCAGCCTATAGATAACTGAAATGACGGATTTCTGCACACAGATTGGTCTGTACTTCTTGGTCTTATCTTGGTGTCAGGAATCACTTCTCAAACGTTGTCGGTGTTGTTTTGAAACACACTCTTTGCAACAGCAGTAAAATTGTGTTTAGCTTTTTTAAAAACATTAGTCCTAGCCCTTTGAGGATCTTATGGTACATTTTGTACCATACGCGTTTTTCATGGTACATTGCGTTATTTTTCTTCTATTTGAGCTTTTTCGTCCGTTTTTTTTTTTCAAGTCCAGAGACATTGTAGAAGACATTACGTATGGTTTCAGACCGTCCTGCGTCCAGACATAGGAGGTGATGACGTCATAATTTTGAAATAGAAATTTTCCCTTATGAAGCCTATGTTCATTATTTTTGGCGGGCTTATTTTTTCACGTAGAAGATTGAAATTTTGCACAAACATTCAGTCCACAGAGTAGTATTTACCAGATTTTTTCTTCCGATGTCAGTGTTAAAACAGGGGGGAACCAGAGGGGCAAAGGGTTAAAAAAAAAGGATATTTTTACCCCTAAAATCCCATTTTTCAGGATTTTCCCGCCTCACATACATGATGGGGACACGTGAGTCATACCGTCTGAAAGGCAGTTCCATTCTGAAGAGAATAACGGTCAAATCATTATCCTAGGGCAATTAGGGACGTCTCAGGGATTTTTTGAAAAATATACTTCTATATAGGGAAAAATGGGACATGGTCGGTATATTTTTTTGGCGGGCTTACTTTTGCACCTAGAAGATTGAAATTGTGCACAAACATTCAGCCTACGTAGTAGTATTTATCAGATTTTTTCAGATCTCTGCATTAAAACAGGGGGGGGGTCCAGAGGGGGAAAAATTGAAAAAAGGATTTTTAGACAAAAGATCCCGTTTTTCGCGATTTTCCCGCCTCATATACACGATGGAGACACGTGAGTCATACCGTCTGAAAGGCAGTTCCATTCTGAAGAGAATGACGGTCGAATTATTATTCTAGGATAATTAGGGACGTCTCAGTGATTTTTTCAAAATATACTTCTGTATAGGGTAATATGGGGTATTTTCTGAATTTTTTTCTGGCGGGCTTATTTTTGCACCTAGAAGATTGAAATTGTCCACAAACATTCAGTCCACCGAGTAGTATTTAACAGATTTTTTTCAGATTTCTGCGTTTAAACAGGGGGGTCCAGAGGGGCTAAAAGTTGAAAAAAGGGAAATTTAGACCAAAAAATCCCTTTTTTCTGGAATTTCCCGCCTTAGATACATGATGGAGACATGTGAATGGTACCGCCTGAAAGGCAGTTCTATTCAGAAGAGAATATGGGCGACACATGACCCTAGGGTAATTAGGGATGTCTCTGGAATTTTTTCCCTGAGATCATAGTGTTTTGTGGTAATTTGGGGCATTGTGGGAATTTTTGATAAAATTTCTCCCGCCCTTACTATTCAAGATAGAAACTTGAAATTTGGCACACACATTCAGTATACCAAGTACTATTTCTCAGATTTTTTTAGATGGCTACGTTCACACAGGGGGGGCCAGGGGGGGCCAAAGTTCGAGAAAAAAAATTTCCCTCCGAAATTTTCACTTTGACATTTTTCCCGCTTCTGATATATGGTATGAGCATGCAAGTGGTACCATTTGAAAGCCAGCTCTATTCTGAAGAGAATGAGATATGAACCATGATCCTAACGTAAATAGTGACGATGCAGTAGCTGCTTGACTGAAAGTCTAAAAAATAGCCCAAAAAGCCGAGATCCCTAAAGGGCTAGAAGCGACAGGAACTGTTATCAGTCCTATGAGCGACCGATTCATTTACATTGAAATGATGGGGGATTATTGAGCTGAGCGAAGCGAAGCTCTTATACTCGGGTTAGCCGTTTGGTTGTCCGCGAACTCCTCCTACACCGTTTGGCCGATCTCAACCAAACTTAGCACGCCGATAGAGTATGTCGTGCTGAGTGACAACATAGGTCGAAATCAAAAATCCGATGTACCATCGAGGAATAATCACCGAAAAAAGGTTCCTCCTAGACCGTTTGGCCGATCTCAACCAAACTTAGCACGCTGATAGAGTATGTCGTGCTGAGTGACAACATAGGTCGAAATCAAAAATCCGATGTACCATCGAGGAATAATCACCGAAAAACGCTTCCTCCTAGACCGTTTGGCCGATCTCAACCAAACTTAGCACGCTGATAGAGTATGTCGTGCTGAGTGACAGCATAGGTCGAAATCAAAAATCCGATGTACCATCGAGGAATAATCACCGAAAAACGCTTCCTGATTACGTAGTTTAAGCTCGCTCAGCTCATTTCATTGCAATCGGGTATATCCATTGCATTCCTAGTATGATTCCCTCTCGTAAAATATGTTTGCTTCTGGCGTTATTAGCATCCGAACAACCTCGCTATGAAAGATGTATGTGCCAGTGATACTCTTCGCGACATAAAATATATCAAATAACTTAACGAGAAAACAGGGATACTTCCAAGAAAAGTATATTCCTAGGTAATTAATTATTGAAAATCCAATGATAATATCCCATTTCTTCAAAAGCTCTGCTATCTCTATTAATTTAATTTAAATCTAATTACTCACTAAGGAAAACATTATATTTTATTTTGGAAAACTTAAACGTGTAACAGTTTTGCCAACCATCTACTTTTTGACTTCCTAAGACTATGAATAACATGAAAAAAATCAACAATAATGGACAGTTTTTGAGATCCATTACATCTGTTGGCTATTCTCAACGAATTCTACCAATTACAATTAGCCCAGTCAAATTAGGACTTTGGTTTCCAAAAATTAGGGGAAAGCTGGAAATGTTTTTAATTCACTTGGGGCATTCCAAGGAAGAGACAACTGAGTTTGCACCATTTTCTAAGTGGAGCTTCTGACGCTATGGCCGAAATTTTGGCTTTTCAAACTTTTTCTTCAGATTTTTATTTCCATAACTACTGCTTCCACAGTATGTGTCCGAATTTCATGGTTAGTACGTCATTCTCTTCAGAATAAGAAATGCTTTCGAAAACAATATGGAGTCGGTCCGTATCACATGTGAAAAAAGGGAAATTGGTGAAAATTTGAGAAATTTCTCTACAAAAATTCCCTCTTTTAAGTTTGGGGCCCTCTGGACCGGTCCTGGGTCAAAGTATACAAAACTAAAATAGTCTGAAAAATACGCTTAAATATTAGTAATATTTTTGCCAAATATCACTCCAATATCTTTAACCAGGAAAAATATTTCCAAATTTTCTCTAAGTAGTAACTATAAGAATAGTAATAGAGATAACAAGGATCTAAAATTTTTGGACCGAGTAATATTCATACAAATTTGATGATTAGTAGGTTGTTCTCTTTAGAATGATGCAATTTTTAAAATCCAATATTGCTCATGTCCCAATGACGTACCAATAAATGGAAATTTCTGTGAAACATATTTTTTGATATTTGAGGTGCAGTAGAGCGGCCTCAAGTAAAAGTATACGCATCTAATACACATTAGAAACTACGTTGGTAATAGAGCTTAGAAGCTACGGGGTGTTGGTAATGTTTCTATCAAATCGTTCTAATATCTATATAATGTCGTCGCTAAAAAAAATATTTCCCAATTGAAGAGTTTAGAAGAAAAACGATGAGGGTCCACCATTGGCAGCGTTTTGGAAGAGGAAAATAAACTTTCATGTATTCTATATTTACCATTGTAGACCTGTGTCTTCTGCCATGTTATTGAAAAACTGTCATTGTTTTTGTCCTGTTAGTATATGATATAGCGAAAGTAAAAGGCTGAGCTACCACTTGGCATAATATCTAAAAAAATAAAAAAAAAGTTGAACCCTCATCGTTTTTTCTCTGAACACTTCGATTCTGTTTGGAGTGCATCATCTCACATTTTATAACTAATGACTTTGTACGGATTAACGCTGACATCATTGACCACATTGTCGAAGTAGGTCGCTCTATTCTGCTACGCTCCGTCAAAATGCATCTCACATGGTTCACTTTTCAGATGAACGAAGCTAGTAATCGTAAAATTGAAATAAATGTTTGTTTTAAAATGTAAAAGAAAATTTATCTTCATTAAGAAAAAAACAGTTAAATTGACGCAAACACTGGTTTAAAGAATCATATAAAGAACGATAAATACAAGTATGTCAATACAAGAAGCAAGAGCAATCAAATAATTCAATACATGAATGATCAATACAACGATTTTCTATTTTCTTCTTCGTTTGCAACAAGATGGACCGGCACCCGGGACTGTCCTCTTCCAAATTTTTATATGCTGTTTCGTTGTCTGCATCCAACTAGGGCTGTTCCGATAATCGAGTAATCGATAACAATTCGATAAAGTTTCAAAACCGTTTCGTCGATAAAGAATTTTAGAGCTCATTTAGAGTCATTAGGAACGCAAGTACAACGTAAGGAGGTGACATTCTCTGAAACACTAGCCAAGCCAGATCAACATTCATCTTCCCAGCCATTTGGTCAGTTTCTGGAAGAGCTGAACACCCGATCTCGTGATGCTCTCACATGGATACGCTTTCATCACGCAGCTGAAGATCTCAATGCTTTTCTCCCAACTCTTCATTGGGTTAGTGAAGTTTTCCAAACTGTTCAACATCAAGAACAGATCTGCGGCTGGCAAATTCCACCAAATCATCCCTCAAGAGATACACATCATATGCAGCGACACCCTCAGTTGGCTTTCTTACTTAGTGATTTCACAATTCCACATATAAATGGTTTGGTTAACTGTTTGTTCAACGCAATTAGCTTTGCTCTCTTTGGTCATGAGTTTTACGCCTATTTTTTTACGACTCTACACCGTCAAATATATGTGGGAAAATCGAAACTGGATACTCACTCCTCGAGCAGATCCTCAAGATGAACTTCAACGCGTCCAATTCTTTATTGACAACGAAGGAGATCTCCTAACCTATATTATATCATAGCTCTGAGGTAGTTACTAACGAAAATATGAATGAAGGAGGTATAGCTCGAGAAGGCTGGGGAGCAAATATCCATATGGCCATTCTGGCAAGAGCACTTTGCAGACCAATACACTGTTATAGTCCGAGTAGAAGAACAGGATTACCAGCAATTGATCAATGTCAAACTATTCAAGAAAAAGTAGAAGAATTATTGAGGTGCGGGAACCGATATACACTTGATGTTAACAATGAACATGAGCCCTTAAGAATTTGGGTTCTTGACGCACATATTGAACCTCTAATCAAGATTCGAGAAGATTTGAATCCTCATTTTCTTGAGTTGTAAACATTTTGAGACTGGTACTTACTATACATTAAACCTAGCCTATATAATGTAATTTGTTATTCTGTATATTATATCTATGTTGTACCTGCATGCCATTCATCTAATTAAAATGCATAAATTTAGAATACAGAGAGGATGTATGAGCATTTAAACAAGTGCCATTCGTAATTTTCAAATCTATATGTAGGAACATGTGAAGCAACCTATCAAGAACCGCAAAATTATCATTAGTTTACAAAGTGACTGAATGTCTTGCATTAAAAACTGTTGACTCAACGAAAGTTAATACCCATACCCTAAACAAACAACATGCCCGAAAGTAGAATAAATACACGATTGAGTCACAAATTGCTAATCCTAGAATGCCTGTAGTTGTTCTAAAAATCTAAATCAAAAGCAATAATACAGTACTCTGGTAGTGATATACAACAACAACAACAATAGCAATAATAATAATAATAACTTTGAGCCTCCCGAGGAGTTATGGTACTTTCAGATATGTTGTTTGTTCACAGTATAATTTCAGTCGACGACTACTCAAAATGTGTCAATTTAAAAAGACATAAAGAGGCACTTTGTTCACAACTAGCAGCCTCTAGTTATAGCTCCGAAAATTGAAAAAAAAAAAATCCCCAAATGTTAAAAAAAAAAACTCAAAATTAATTCACTTGCGACCATGTAGGCAAAAATGTTCCAAATTAGTTGTAGAATACACCCTCTAATTAATACATCGAATTTCCAGTTACTCTGCATACGAACAGTGAAACCTTTTATGAATCAGAAACAGGAAAAGAACTTCTTTCAAATATTATGCTGAAAATCATCTCCATTATGTCATATTAAATTTCAAATTTGCAAGTATTCAACTTCAAAAGTCTTATCGACAGAGAGTATTGGAATCAATATTCATCGTAGTGTAATTTACGATAATCAAGAAGAAAAAACAAATAAAAAAAACAGTGTGAACCAGTTTGCTACCCTGGTGACTTCAAATTCGAATATCTCGAGTTCCGAAATTCGAATCGTCAAAATTCCTTCAAATTCACGTTTCTCGTGGTCTAATTTACTAGATTCATGAAAAACCAGTGTGAACCAGTTTGCTTCCCTGGTGACTTCAAATTCGAATATCTCGAGTTCCGAAATTCGAATCGTCAAAATTCCTTCAAATTCACGTTTCTCGTGGTCTAATTTACTAGATTCATGAAAAAACAGTGTGAATCAGTTTGCTTCCCTGGTGACTTCAAATTCGAATCTCGAGTTCCGAAATTCGAATCGTCAAAATTCCTTCAAATTCATGTATCTCGTGGTCTAATTTACTAGATTCATGATAAACCAGTGTGAACCAGTTTGCTTCCCTGGTGACTTCAAATTCGAATATCTCGAGTTCCGAAATTCGAATCGTCAAAATTCCTTCAAATTCACGTTTCTCGTGGTCTAATTTACTAGATTCATGAAAAACCAGTGTGAACCAGTTTGCTTCCCTGGTGACTTTAAATTCGAATATCTCGAGTTCCGAAATTCGAATCGTCAAAATTCCTTCAGATTCATGTTTCTCGTGGTCTAATTTACTAGATTCATGAAAAAACAGTGTGAACCAGTTTGCTTCCCTGGTGACTTTAAATTCGAATATCTCGAGTTCCGAAATTCGAATCGTCAAAATTCCTTCAGATTCATGTTTCTCGTGGTCTAATTTACTAGATTCATGAAAAACCAGTGTGAACCAGTTTGCTTCCCTGGTGACTTCAAATTCGAATATCTCGAGTTCCGAAATTCGAATCGTCAAAATTCCTTCAGATTCATGTTTCTCGTGGTCCAATTTACTAGATTCTTGGAAAACCAGTGTGAACCAGTTTGCTTCCCTGCAGCCCACCGTAAATTCACATTGTAAATATAATTATTTTGTTACTACCTCATTTCGTTTTTAGTCGGACCAGATAGCGTTGTGGTCTAGAAGGCTAGACAACCGAAGTATTAGGTATCGCGGGTTCCAATCCCGAATCGGACATGTTTTTGTTGTACTTTTTACCTTACATTTCATTATTATCTTTCTCTTTCATAGTGATTCGAATCGCACTTTGCACTCCAATATAGCTTCGAAGCTGACACAAGACGTAAAAATGGCATCACTCAATTTCGTTTTTCAAATGCATCAATATTTTGTGACACTGCTGACATTTTGCTATGCTATACTATCTGTGTTATGCATTTGAACTAAATTCACAGTATGAGACCCAGATTCCTTTATTACCATCTGTTGCCACATAACAGACTTCTTCATTGTACACATTCAGCACACGTAGCTCCAATAGTGTGCAACACTGTAAAACTACACTTCACTGTTATGCTTAGTGATAATAGTGTATTTTAAATCTGTGCACACTTGTATATGATGCTATTTATAATAAAATATTTTTATGCTGAGTTGGCAACACTGCTTCACCTATGAAAATATTGTTTATGGTTTTCGATAGGGCATTTTGTTCTCATTATACTGTGCAACTTTTGTTTTGGTTGCTTTAACGGTTTTTAAGATACTTTAAACGTACATAATTCCATGATATAAATCTTTGGTTATTTAAATTTTGAAGTCCCCTAGCTCCTATCCTTCTGGTCCATAGTACCTTAAATTTTGTTTATTTTCATTTCTCATAATGCTCTATCAGATGTGCTATGTGGCAATCAGATTTTAGCGACAACTTGTGAGACCCTCCCGTGTAAGGATACCGTGGTTCAATTTGCAATCATTTCTGAATATATAAAGACTAGTTAAACATATAGATTACGTAACAACATAGACTTGTTCAGTTGAACTGGACAGAATGTTATCAAAGAAATACGCACCCATGAAATCATACATTAGTATTCCAGGGTTGAACCAAAATGTGTATGATTATGCCATTTTTTTTTTTTTTTTTTTTTACATTTTTCATTCCCTTTAACTTTCTTTAAAAAATCTCGATTGTATAAAATCTTATCATAAACTTCTATGCATGATGCAGTACGTCTTTCATATTCAGGGGCGGACTGGCAACCATAGGGTCCACCCTGCTAAACTGAAATGAGGGCCCACTGTATAAAAATGTAAAAAATGTACTTGGCATTCTTCATATGTATTACATATAAAAGTCCATCTTCGAACCCATAGATAGTATCCCATATATTCATACAAAAGCAAAACATTAATTACAAAAAACCTGAAGTGGGAACATTTTAATAGTAACTCATACAGTGTGTAATTGGCATTATCATTTTTTATTGTAAACATACACAATACCGGAATTGGTGCTTTCAGTTATTTATATAGTGTTATTGTTTTTTATGTAATGAAGTTAAACCATTTATTTAAACAAATGAATGTCATGTTTTAGAAAACCCAAAATATATATATGTGTAATTTTGACATGATTTTACCCATGTCTGCTGGAAATCCCAAAATAAAGACTGGTGTTTCAGAAAATGCCATCAGAAAAAAAAAAAGCAGTAGAAGAGATATAGACATTTGGGAAACGTTAATTAATTTTGAGGCAATTTTTATTGCGTTTTCATGTAAAATAACATATCTGAAACTTTTTTTTTGAGTAACCAAACCTGCAACCACCCTACTTAACGAAGAACCGTATTTTGGCATAGCTGATCTGGGGCTCCCTTCCCCCTTGATACGTAAAAAAAATACCACTTACTTCAGTCGGGAGTCTGTTCGCGAATGTGCCGCAATCTCTCTCTGTACCTGTCTTTTTGACGAGAAGAAAATGTTGTAACCCACATACATAAATAAACTCGTCTAAATATTGCTGTATAATCTCGAGGAAGTACGCCCCGCTCTTAGCAGACAAAAAAATTCCACCCCCGACCCCCACCCCCAAGCGTGTCAGGTGAGACAACAGACATAGTGTCAGTGTTGGAAACTTGAAAAAGCTGTAACTTTGTGGCCTCAATGCAACACAAAGAATGCGACTGGAGGTAAATTTGCGATAGATTTCGAAACGCAAGATTTTCCTTGACATAAGTAAGTCATAATATCATATATTCATGTCGCAGAAAGATTAGATATCGTCTATCGCCTATTGTAGTCCGCCCATTCCTCGGCTGACCCCAACTTCTCTTTTCATATGAATACCTACTTTGCACATCACAAATAATTTTTACACTTTACTACACTTTTATTTTAAATTAATAACTAAAGGGAAGTTAACATTCACACGATATACACACTGATTTGACTGACAGCATAAGTGTTCAGCACTTTTAGAAGTTACACCAACGCTTACTGAGCCCAGTGCCGGCAGCTAGTGCTCTCAAACGGGTCAGGTCAGGCTTCATCGGGTCAGGGCTCGAGTCGAGCCTCCTTGGGTCACAGGTCGGGTCAGGGCTGCTCTAGCCACGGGTAGGCTCGGGTTAATTTTCTTATGCGTCGTTTCGGCTAAACCTATTCGGGTCATGAGTCGGGTCGGGTCGACGTTCAACTCGACCCGACCCTCTCGACCCGAGAAGGATTTAGCCGAAACGGCGCATAAGAAAGTTGACCCGAGCCGACCCGTGGCTAGAACAGCCCTGACCCTAGCGTAGGTGACCTGACCCGACCCGTGTCTCAAGCAGGCTTGACTCGATCCCTGACCCATGAAAGCCTGATCTGACCCGCTTGAAAGCATTACGCGGCAGCAAACAGTTCAGTTAATTTCGTGTTCGCCTGTTAAAGTTGTGTAATTTCAAGTAAAAATAGCCATAAAAGATAAGCTACAATTGACTGAAATCATCCAAAGACATGGGGTAATTTATAAACACCTTAGACAGAAAAACAAAAAAATACCTGGCAACTGTCCTGCAGTACTCGAATGAGTCACATCACGCTCATTTGTTTCTTGGGGCTTCATAGATTCAAATAGCCTATGTTGTTTTGGGTCAGATGCAGCTTTTTGTAAATCACATCTTCGTTTGTGTTCTCGCTTTTTAGCACCACTTATATATTTTTTCTTTGCAGTAATCTTACAATCACTCCTACCATCCATACTGACACAACCACATCTGTCTTCCACGACAAACGACACATAATTGGTGTTCCAATAATTGAATTGCTGCTATCGGATTTGCTCTTCGATGTAATATACAAATAAAACAGAGCCGAGGGCAGCAACTTCGTAGTAATTGTTTGAGGTTTGTATAAAACAATCGTTGATAGTGGCGACTAATTTCTTTTCGCTTTACCGCACTGAAAAAAAATAACAACAACAACAACAACAACGAAGCCTGATCCGATTTCCTTCTTCGAAGCTTGGTCTGAGGACAATGCAGTTCAAAAGCGTTCCGGCTACACCTCCACTTTCCACAATATCCACGAAACTATTGTTTCTTTAAAACATCGCCACTCGCCGGCTAGTAAAAGGACCGTAGTAGGCAATGGTATCCAAACCCAATAACAGCCTGAAATCTACTGTGTTTCTTATATTTAAAAACGTAGTAATTAACATGCTCGTTTTTAACAGCTGCTGTATCACAAACCCCCCAATGTTTTAGGGCCTGATTGTCTCATAGACTGAACCTTTTCGAGTCGGTAAGCGTGAAGAAGAATAAGGTCTGTTCATGAAAGTTTAACTTTACGTCTTTTTTATGCAAAACACAAGTTTGCGGGAGTTCCCCTGCCATATTTTTGATGCTGGTAGATTTAATTGAGCACATTTTTAAAAAAAATGGTGGAGGGGCCTACCTGTTTGGGGACCTACCCTGCATTTGCAGGGTAGCAGGGTGGGCCAGTCCGCCCCTGTTCATATTGTACAAAACCAGTAGTAATAATTTGACAGTTTCTGCGTTCATCTTGTTTCTGTCATCTGTCCACTCGCGATTGAGATTGACACAGAGATGTAGCGGTTTACGTTGAATATAACAACACTTTATCAATAAAGTCGTCTTAGATTTTTCTCCAATCCAAAAAAGGGAGTGGTTTTTCGTGATTAAGAGATGATTAAGCGGGGGACGAATATAAGACCTGAAAATCTGGTGGTATCCGCTAAAATCAGGTAATATATCAACCCTATGTCAGGAATCGCCCCCCCCCCCCAAACTTTGACGGTGTTATTTTGAAACATTCTGTATAAAATAATGCACCACGTTATTCTGAATTGATGCAAAACTCTTACGTAGCGCTATTTAAAGCCTACATTATTCGTCCACGAAGCAATCTGCCTCCACCAAACGACGCTTCTGGATCCGCTAGTGTGTGGATTCATCATAATGTACAAACCGACTGTATAAAACATATGCTACACTGTATATTCACTGTCGAGGAAATAGATTTATTTCCGTTTTTCATCTTCATTAAGCTTAGTGATGATTTCAAGGTTTCCCCCGGGTAGGCTTACCATACGTCCTAGATTCAAGTCTGTGTCTGGAAAATTATCTGGGATTAACTAATGCCCGAAATTTTAGGGAAAATGGAAGACCGGAAAATTTCGCTGTGTTTGGTCAAGTGCTTGGCTTGCAATTCTGTCTTGTGCTAATATTTATGAAAAAATCAATAGCTATATAGTGTTCTTCGCAAGAATACTTAACTCAGGAAAATAATTAATACAATAATATTAAAATATATTTTAAGTATAGAAAATGAGCATAAGCATTTTTGGAACTTAAGATTAAACTTTTCTTAGCTTCTCAATAAACATACACCATTCTTAAAAATATCCAGAAATTATGGTAATTATACTCTGGGAGATTTTGAATACACGGAGGGTGAAAATAGTAAAAATACTGGTAAGCCACGGTGAACATGATAAGAGATATGTTTGTGGGGGATGTGTTTGTTTGTCCTGAGCAACCCCCTGAAATCACCACTGATTTGACTAACATTTATTTTACTGAAAGTCTAAAGGGAGAGTTTGCGCCCAAAGCATCATATCTGATTGCAGCAATGTGTGAACTAGTGGCCATTAAGAGAAAGCAAACACGACAGAATATAATACATTTGTCTTAAAAATAAAATTTTGCTACATTTTAGCAACACCGTACGTGATTAATATGGATGAGGTGTTGGGCGTATACTATATCGTATGAAGAGCAAATTCCTCCATTGATTGTCAGTACCGCAATTGATCTCGCTGAACAGGGTAGAATTGTTTTCATTGTTGTGGAGGACATCGACCTATTGGTTTTTCTGGTTGTTTTCATTGTTGAGGAGGACATCGACCTATTGGTTCTTCTTGTATTGCAATGATGTTCCTCTTCGGAAGTCCGATATGAATTAGTTAATCCTAAAACATACATACAAAGTAAGAATTCCGAAATTCATTTATTTTATTTCATATTTGGCTGAATTATCAAATTAAAAGATTTCAGTTCAAGTCAGCGACTTTCCCATTCATGATTCTAATACAGTGAAACCTCTCTAAAGCGGACAGCCGTGGGGAATCAAAAATTGTCCGCTATAGAGTGGTGTCCGCCTTACAGAGGTTTCAATATTTTCTTACGTAAATTTATAAACAAGGTAATATGCAATTAGAAAAAATATTTTTGCATGAATTACATACTTATGAATATTACCAAAATGTTACTGTATCTGCATTATCTTGCGTCATCCAATTCCCTATGTTCGAGGCACAACATGGGAATAAGATGTTAGAGTTCTCTGCACTTTACATTTATCGCTACTTACTACGTTTTCGGTGTGTTGCTTTAATTTGTGAGTTAATTGCAGTCCAGTAATGACTTTTTTTTTAACGACAATATGCGTACCCGTGGTCAAAAGTACCAAACTTGTCTTCTGTTTGGTTAGAGATTCCAGCGGGATAGTAGAATGATGTGTCATCCCAAAACGTGGGCAACTGTCAACCACTTTTGTTTCTAAAACAGGTTGAGTGGGAGTGGAATGCAAGCAAAGGATATAAGAGTGTTGTGAAACAGAGACCCTTCCTCAGAGTTGCTGGACAGATAGTTTAGGAGGCAAAATGTCACACCCTCATGTTCTTCATTGGTGACATAGTATGAATTACTAAAAGTGTATTTTTACTGTACTTTTCAACTTGTTTTTAGAGAAAGTGTCCGTAATGGGAGGTAAATAATACCTATAAAAGACAAGAAAGACTGTCCGTGTCCTTACTAGAGAGTGTCCGCTTTAGAGAGGTTTGCCAATATGTTTTTTTTTCCCTATTACGGTGTTCGGGGATTACAAAATATGTCCGTTAGGGGAGGTGTCCGCTTTATAGAAGTGTCCGTTAGTAGAGGTTTCACTGTAATTTCTTCCAACATCAATGCAACTGTGTACTGTCAGCAGTTGAGCTGTGTTCAAGAAAAACTCAGAACTCTGGAACCAGCACTTCTGAATACCAATGGGGTCCTCTTTTTACAGGACAACGCTAAGCCCCACGTGGCTAAGATGACCTGGGGCATGACGCCTTAATAAGAAACATTATTCAATCCACCATACTCCCCGGACATTGCATCGTCCGATTACCAGCTATTCCATTCCTTGGACAATCATCTTCGAGGACGCCAATTCAAATTTTTAATACAGGTGCAAAATGCACTTGATACCTTCTTCGCTTCACGGCCCACCAAGTTCTGCGGCGATGGAATCCATGGCCTTCCAGAACATTGGCAGAAGGTCGTCAATGCTGATGGGGACTATTTTTAATCTTCCAGGTAAGTCTTAGGTAACATATCGATGGTCGAAGGTGATGGGTAAAAAAGGCGACAGAACTTCCTTGGTTACTTTTATGTATTGACAGAGAGCTGTGTGCTAGACAGAAATATAATGTTTGGTCTTTCCTTGGCATGCACGTAACTTACATGTGATCTGTAGACCCTAAGTATTATGATCTCTCTTCTTAAGGATCTACTATACACTCTCCACCACTTTTGTTAATTTTAGTAAGTGAACTTAATGATGTTAAATACTCAAGCCACTGGATTATTTATTTATTTATTTATTTGCAGAATTATTTTTCTGTTTTCTTCGAAATTAAGTGAAACCCAAAAAGTTTGATTAATACTGTTAAATTGACGTATGATGCAAATTCAGTTTTAAAAAGCAAGAAACTTAAGTCAAGACTTTAAGAAATCAATATAATTACATAATTGAAATGCCAAGTCATTAAAAAAAAAACAACAACAACAACAACAACAACAACAGAAAAATAACCCCATATGTAAATAAATGTGCTAAGCAACGAAGATGGCGTAGCTACACACAGTGGCGGAAGTTCGTCTAGGAGGGCCAAACTCATAACTTGATATAATTTTAGGTGTTTGTATATAAATCTTAACATAATAAATGTTTATTTTTGCATAATATCTTGCTCGAGGAGGTTAGAACTCCAAAACCTTCCTTATGCACGCAACTAGGTACACAACATTGTTAAAGATAACACAGAATATCAAACATTTAGACAGCGCGTTACATAGTATATATAAATTACTGTTGACAACTAATTACTGCTTCTAGATCTTTTAACTGATTGATTGGCTTGTATTTATGATCTTTGTCAGTGGGTAGGCCATATTTCATGAGACCTAAAGTTTGAAATATCTGAGTTATTGTAATGCGTTCAATGCTCCTACCAGGAATAAAACTCAGGAACTGCTCTATCAAAGGCACGCTCTCTAGCCACTCGGCCAGTGAAGATGACTAACGTTTCTTTTGCTTTCTTGCAAAATAGGAATTTGAGTGCACAGTTTATAACGACGTAATTGTCAGATATTCAAATTTCTGCATTCTATCAAAGATCATGAAACCAATATAATTAGAAAATTTTAGTACCAATCTGGAAGTATGAAATGATCCACTTTTCAGAATTATATAATCAGAGTGTATGTTGTTACGTAGTCGTTTGCTTAAAAAAAAAAATCAGAAAAAGTGGAGAGAAACATACTGAAAGTACTTAACAAAATATATGATTCTTGTAAATGTGACTGCAAACTTTAACTATAAAAGAATATTGTTTATATATAAATAAGCTGTTTTGCAGCTATAATTGAACTACTAATATTTTATATATGTTTGACAATATTTAATTTGCTTTCAACGAATATTTACACTAAAAATCGTTCTTCACACTTGTTTCAATGATTATTTACAATAATAGGTATACATAGTTGCAATTTAGATAGGAGTTCATCAACATGTTCTTGAAGTAAGACGAATTAATGCTTCCAAGTGCGTAACGAAAATACAAAACTGATTGCTTTTGTACACTAGCTCATAAATACATATAATTTTTCAACGAACTTTGCGTATTTTATATTTAATATATATTTATGTAAACTTGTAAACAACTGGGAGTTTCCTTAAGGGAAATGCTTCATTAAAACAAGGAAGTCTTTTGTAAACATAACCACTTCACCAAGAAGAAAGTTAGTCCTTTCTAACAAGTAGAATGATTATAACCACCGTCTTTTTATATAGAAGTATGATCCTAGCACTACTGCACTCACTGCTATAACCAATCTCGGAATCTTCTTATGGGTTCTTTCTATAACAGCATAGTTCCTGACAACCACTTCACCATCCACTTCAACTTCTCTATCTACAGAAGTTTCTGAAACAGAATAGTCTTCTAATGGTTCATGGTTGTTTCTGAAATGCTCACTGCAGGCAACAGATGTTAGAAGACTGTATATACCAAAACATAAACTCCTTCCACTAGCTATAGAGCACGACATCAAAGCACTAATTCCAAGTGTTATCGATGTCCAATGGTAGCGATCTCCGACAAAAATTGTTTCTATCAGAAGATTTCTCGGAGTTTCGGGATTTACGTACAAAATGCGTCTTCTGCGTTCAAATGCATCTCTAATTACAGGCCAATATACATCTAGTTGATCTGAAGGATTTACATCTATGTCCATTCCAACATACAATGGATCTTCATCATTAGTATTGTTAATAGAGGCTCGTGTCCTAGCTTCAACTAAGTTCATTACACTCGAAAGTACCAGCATTCCAACTGTACTCATAACGGCAGAAGGACCAGCCAATCCCTCCTGCATGTTAGCAACAGCTCTTGCTGCTTCTGCTCCTGTCAGGGTAGCCACAGTTCCAAGTACGTTTACCATATCTGTAGGAGTTACTGGAACATTTTGTACACTACGAAGGATACATTGCGGAAACGACGTGTAGTCGAATTCCTGTAATACTTCCTCTTCGCTTGGAACTTCATGTACGTGTGGAATGTCTGGCTCTGGGTTACGTTCATCAGGCGACTGCTGACGATGTCTCTCGGTCCTTCGTCCCAATCCTGATGGACCAGGGAGGTCTTCAGGGTCACTTTCTCGGTCCATTATCAATCAGTGGCACTATGTGAACTGACAAGTAGAGGCCACAATTGTGGCTGTAAATAAATTCAATTGCAGTCTTTTTATTTACTTAGTCTTTTCTTTATATATAAAACACTTGATATGTTTAAAATAAACGTATCAGCTTGCTTATATCACCTTGTATTCGCTTTTTTATATTTTCTCGCTTGCGCACACACAACTTATCTTCTTTCTTCGCCCCATTGGGCAAATTCAACAATACATTTATATCCATGGTTAATAGAACGCCGACCGCGTAGTAAACTTCGAATAATAATTAGGGCAATGAATACTGTACAACAATAAGAAACAAAGTTTAGTCTTGGTGCAATAAACTGAATTCGCAATAGGAGGAAATGTGCAGTGCATGTTTCACTATAGGCTGTTTTTATTATCCAACAATAACAGGCACTCATTTTTTTACGTTATTATACTATGCAATAACAAATCTAACACACAGCAACAGTAAAACATCCATTTTGGAATTTCCTGAGTAGTGTTGCCCATGAGACGAGACGAGAAATAAGGTTGTCTCGTCTCGTATTTTTGTCAGATTCTTGTCTCGATTCAAGAAGAATTCTTTCTCGTCTCGTTTTGTAAATTTATGTAAAAAAAAATATGGCCTTATTTTCTTCTTAATTTCACCCAGAATAGTGGTTCCCAATTTTGTTTACGTGGCACATACTTCACATACCCTCTCCTTCCAGCTTGTTGGTCATACGCGTTTTATGTCTTAACCCTTTTGCAACTTCAGATGAGGCATTCAATTCTCAATTCTTTTAATAATAATAATAATAATAATAATATACTGACTGACAAAAAGAAGTTAAGCATGTGAAAGAACACAATCATAGTCATCCGTCTTGCGAATAAAATCAGAAAAACACACTGCTGAACAAGACTGTACGTATTTAATATAAAAACAAATTTACACGTGACGTTTCGATCTTCTAGCCAAGATCCTCATCAGACATACACTTAGTGATACAAGTCAAGTCAAGTTATCGTCTTTTTACCATCTCATAAGAGATGGAAGGATATTCTAGTTTCAGCTACTTCATCCAGTGTTAAGCTTTGATGAATGTATGTGGCAAATTGGCAGAAGTGATGATGAGCTCAACAACTGGTCGAAACAAGTCTTAACAAGTTGGCTTCTGTTCTTGGGTCTTCTACTGTGTGGGATGCCGAAGTGGAGCGAAGCCGATGTGTAAGATCTTCCATCAGGTAGATGGTCCTGTACGTGGTCCTGTACCAGGCCGGTATAGAATCTTCTTGTGTCATTGACTGAATGATACAAAAAAACTACTCAAGTATAAATTAACAATTCATATCCCTATCTGCTCTCTCATTGGCCCGTTCAAACAGCCAATCAGAAGCGTGGAAATCTATCTGAATTGTCCAATAGGAAAACATAACATTCTACCAGAAAGAAACACCAAGGAGCAAGCAACCATTGAATACATTAATTCACATACATTTTTCTGTATTTATCAATAATATTTCTCCATTCTTTATTAATGCTGATACCTTTGGTCCAATTCATTAAGTTTACATCCCCTTCCTTTTCTATCCACCAGGCCTCTTTCCACTTTCTGGGCCACAATACAGAAACATGTACAGGGTTTGTCCGGAAAGTAATAGGACTGAGTCGATTTAAAAAAAAATATTGAGCCAATCGTTACAATTCTTTAAAAACTTTCAAAATAGGCTCCTTCTGCGTCGATGCAGCGCTGCCAGCGCAATTTCCAAGCATTGAAGGCGTCACGGAAGTCACTCTCCGGAATAGCCTTGAGAGCCGCGGTGCAAGCTGCTTGGATCCCCTCTGTCGTCTCAAAATGCTTGCCTTTCATCGAGCGTTTCAGGTGAGGAAACAAAAAGAAGTCCGGGGGGGGGGCACATCTGGGCTGTAGGGCGGCTCCGGAAGCGTTGGGATGCCGGCCTTGGTCAGGTAGCTGTTCACAAGAAAGGCGGTGTGAGCCGGGGCGTTGTCGTGGTGCAGCTTCCAGTCGGCTCCGATGACTGGTCGGACCCGATTGACCCTTCGTTTGAGTGTCTTGAGCACTTCCACGTAAAACTTGGCGTTGACGGTTTGTCCAGGAGGAACAAATTCATGGTGGACGATGCCTTTGATGTCAAAAAAGACAATGAGCATCGTTTTCAATTTGAATTTGCTCATTCTTCCCTTTTATGGGCGAGGAGACGCCGGCGTGTACCATGCCACTCGGAAGATTGCCTCTTTGTCTCGGGATCATACTCAAAGATCCATGATTCGTCACATGTGATTACGTTATTCAAAAATTGGGGGTCACTTTCACACATGTTCAAATTTTCTTGGCACAATTCCACTCGCCGCAATTTCTGGTCGTCAGTGAGCACTTTTGGAACAATCTTCGCGCACACCTTGCGCATGTTCAAATGCCCCGTCACAATTTCATGAACCACAGTTTTTGGTAAATTTAACATCTGGGCAATTAAACGAATACTTAGTCGACGGTCTGAGTTCAAAACTTCGCGCACACGAGTCACATTGTCGGTGTTTGTCGAAGTCGAAGGTCTTCCAGCACGGTCTTCATCGGCGACCTCTTCCCGGCCCTCCGAAAAGGCCTTGTGCCACCGAAACACACCACTTCTTGCTAAAGCATCATCTGGGTAAGCCTGCTTGATCATATCAAACATCTCTGTCGCAGATTTACCGAGTTTAACACAGAATTTAATCGCGTACCTCTGCTCTAACGAACGCTGCATTTTCGGCTTGCATCACTCACAGAAACACGTCGCGCAAAAAAGCCTGACCTGACTCTCCGTGTGCTCGGAGACAACTGACCAGCCGCTCGTTCGTTAGCTTGGAACGCCCTCTACCGGATCCAGTTGGTGCGCGCACGCTCCGAAGTACAGTCATGGCGGAATAAAATCAGTCCTATTACTTCCCGGACAAACCCTGTATGTGAATTAATGTATTCAATGGTTGCTTGTTCCTTGTTTTTTTTCTGAAAGAATGTTATGTTTTCCCATTGGTCAGTTCAGATATATTTCCACGCTTCTGATTGGCTGTTTGAACGGGCCAATTAGAGAGCAGATAGGGAGATGAATTGTGTATTTATACTTGAGTAGTTTTTTGTATCACTCAGTGTACGTCTGATGAGGATCTTGGCTAGAAGATCGAAACGTCACGTGTAAATGTGTTTTTATGTTAAATACATACAGTCTTGTTCAGCAGTGTGTTTTTCTATGTGAAAGCAATAGTGCAATGTCAACATAATTTCACACACATGCATATACGAAGGACATCTAAAAGAAGGCAAATATCTTTCACATGGGGTTGAGGGTAACACTGATAAACTTGAGTATGTACAGGAGCGTGCCTTAGTATTAGGTGCTTACAAAAGAGAATCACCCGAGTGGAGTTTCGTACGTGCAAGTACCAGTAAGGTAAAATAGCAGCCGTAATACAAAATTCCGCCAAATGTGAAGTGAAATATGTCATACTTTTCTGAACGCCAAAAAAACACAATACAGCTAACATTCACCAAGAGTTGCGTATCATTTACGGATCGACAATATTGAAGAGAAGGTTTTGTCTGGAAATGTGCAGAGAGTTTCGGGAAGGGCATTCAAGTGTTCATGACGATGAGAATAGTGGAAGGCCTAGTGTTCAGACGGACTATCTGGTGAAAGTGCGTTGATGTTAACGACAAAAGTGCGATCCAATTGCCGGTTCACAATAACTGAACCTATTGCCAAAGAGTTTCCAGAAGTGTATACAAAAAGAGTGCATCAAAAAGTGCGTTATCATAAGGTGTGTGCGAGGTGGTTGCCAAAAATGCTGACAGATGCTTACAAGAAACAAAAAATGACATCTGCACGTGAATTTTTGGCCCGCTGGGGAGAGGAAAGATGAGGATGTCCTCCTTTCTCACATAGGGACAGAAGGATGAAATCTGAATATTCTACGTCACTTGGGACTCAAAGCAGCAGTGAATGCAAAGGCGGCACTTTGGTTTTCTAAAGCGAACGAATTCAAACAAACACCATCTATTCACAAAATCATGGCAACTGTGTTTTGGGACCAAAAGGGTGTGATTCTTTTGGAATTCTTGGAACCAGGACGAACTATTTCAGCAGATATGTATTACCAAAGACTGAATAATCTGAGATGTGCTATCCGAAATTGGCAGAGGAGATTGCAACACTCTGGAATTCTCCTGATCCATGACAACGCCCGCCCACACACACCTGCTAGTACTGTTGAGACAATTTAAAGATTTTGGTGAGAACTATTCAATGATCCTCTTTCAATCCCGACCTTACCCTCAGCGATTTCTTTCCTTTTCTTCACCTAAAAAAGTGGCTTACAACAACGAAGTGCTCGACATTCTGGACTGGCTGCACTTTCAGAAGGCAGATTTCTACACAGATGGTGCACGGAAGCCTGTACCACACTACCACAAACGTCTGGAGATTCATGGTCACTATGTCTAAAAATAGCAGTGTGTACTTGTATATAAATCACAATAAATTTCTACCCTTGTTGCTTTCTGTTTTTTTTTCTTTTTAATATCGACTTTTTAAACATGTGCCTCGTATGTGGTTAGAGTTGCAATTATCTGTGAAGGTTACAACTGCCCAAGAGTGGGTGTTGTCACCACGAGATCGTGTTAGTAGGCCTGATAGGCCATATAAGAAACATGCGCAACGTCGGACGATTAGACCTAGTAAGTACCGTGAAGGACAGTGTAAAATGTCACGTTTTCGTGTGAGGCAACATTACCAGCATTTGACAAATTTTGAAAGGGGGCTCACTGCTCGTCTACGTGAGTTTGGCTAGTCGAATCGTGCACTATCCACGCATGTGGAGCATTCAAGGGACGGTGGCTTCATGTTGAAATAAATTGGAAGGCGAGGAGAAACCGCTCGCTTTGCTAAGGTTTCGGTTGACCAAATAGAATCACACCAAGGAAAAGATCGGTGTATTGTGCTCCAAGCACATTGTAACCCTTTCACATCCTCCAGGGGGGCATGAGGGAAGGCGTCCCCTTAGTAAATGCTTGTCTAAAAGAATGAAGAATATCGGTGGTTACTAGCAACAATTAGGAAACTTGTTTGATGATTTTGATTTTATTTGGTCGTTTGTTCTGCAACAATTGCTATCACTTAAGTCGGTTCTCCATGAAAATTTGGTTCCACCCCCGTCTCTCTGAACTCTCGTGACAGCCCGAACAGGCTATATATATTAATAACTGTCTCCTTAGTTCTTAAATTCAATTTCCACCCTTGGATCAAAGTATTGAAATAGTTATTAGTATGAAAAATATTCTGTGGAAAGTACCTGTTTAATTTTGTTTTAAGATGTTGATCTGTAAATAAGGTTAGTCGGAAGTATTGGGACAGGCCAATAATAACGACACGCGTAGAGGGAGGAAAAGCAAATGTTGCAATTGGTATTATTGAAAAAACTGCGTTGCTTGGAAGTGTGATCACCGTAAAACCTATCTTGAATTCCGTCATATTGCATGCCACACAAAATTTCTTTTATACAGAAAGGGGTATATTTTTATGCTTCAATTTAGGCTTGAATATTCCCACAAATGAGAATGTAAACTCATTTTTGATCCATCGCCATCCGTTTGTGAGATAGAGTATGCTATGTTTGACATCTAATAGAAAAAAGGTCATGACGGGGTAGTAACAAAGAGGATGGAGAAAAAGCAAGTAATAACAAGGAGGGCTCTATTACATTCGGCCACTGGTTGAAATATATATATATATATATATATATATATATATATATATATATATATATATATATATATATATATATATATATATATATATATTAAAATGGGTCGCCTGCAGACTTTAAAAAAAATTTCACTCTTAGTTTTCAAAATACAAAATTGAAATTTTGCACATGTATTGTGTACATAACTACGTAATTAAGAAAAATCAAATCCCTATGTGAACCCAAGCTCGGGGCAGAGGGGCGCAAAAATTTGATTTTTTTTAAAAAAACATTTTCCGGTTTTCCCGTTTCTGGTGTACCGTTGGTCAAGCGAGTGGTACCGTTGGAAAGAATGTTCTATTCTGAAAATTAAAAAAAAAAAAAAGAAAAGAAAAACGAGGTATGAGCCATAATTCTATGATAAATAGTAAGAAAGCAGTAGCTGTTTCAGTGAAAGTCTAAAATTTACCTCAAAAAGTTGAAATCCTGAGAGGGTTAAGAGTTGTTTGACCATCGGCACTTCCTCTGGGACTCATCGGACAGGAATATATTGTGACTTAGTGTAGTGTCGGTTGTTTCTTTTGATTCGTGAAAAAATGCCAAGTGGCAATGGAGGTGGTGACGGAAATGCAGTAACGGTACAAATTCATCCCAAGGACAAGGGAGTGGACATTTCAATGCCCAATAGTTAAAAAAACGATGATTTTGACATTCGGAAATAATTTTAAAAAAACTTGGTGTTGTCCTCACAAAGATAATTGAATAGTGCGCAATGTAGTTCTTTATTTTCCCTTGACATCAATATAGGGTGTATGCACACTTTCTTTTTCTTCCTTCGGCTCCCCTTTTTCATGAAGAGGACAAGAAGAAGCATTCTTTCACTCACTAAAGACATTTTCTCATGAACATGTCTTGTTTTGGTTGTGCCACTGGTGGACGATACACAAGAGTATGATGTCTCCAACAGTTCCACCACCGGTGGCGCAACCAATACCCTAATATAATAGAGCCGTTAGTTTTAAATATTCAATAGAGTTCAACGATTTCATTCAAATAGTAGCGGGGTCAACGTTTTGTTTCAGAAAGGGCAAAAATCATTCAGGGCTGGCACTGCACGCTCTAGCTCTTCCCTGGCTACGGGTCTACTCAGAACCTTACCCGAAACAATCAACGAACTTCTGAGTGAAATAGTAAGGGTTTCTTATCCCTTCCCTTTGCATTACAAAGAGCAGAAAATAACAGGCTGTTAAGAGGACGGGTGCTTGTAAAAATTCACAAATTTTACTACTTCGTCAAGAATGCTTTTTATTTTGGAAGGCATACAGAGTGTAGATAGTTTTGATTTTATCAATCCGAATGAATATGTTGGACTGATGTTAAGATGTGTTTTATATATATATATTTCCGTCTTGTTTGGTAATTTTGTTATTTTTCTTGTGTTTTGGTATTCTATTTTCAATTGGTTGAAACCTAGGCAATATGAGTTACAAATATTCCAGGTGAGAACAACAGTATAAGATAAAGATTAATGAAAATGAAATGTCTTATATATCACCAAAGATCTGCGGATTACAGATTGGGAAATACTTCTAGCGACTGTCTCACTTGCTGTGCCCACGAGACGGTCCTACGGTCCTACTTACAACACCGTCCTAAACCCTGACATTGATCAAGAAATGTATGAACATTGCTACTGTTAAGCAGTTAATGGGCGCATTTTCTGAAGACATATATTAAACTTACCGAAAATTGTTGATTCTACAAATTTAAATCAACAGGTCAAGCAGGCACAGACACTGTCCGACCTGGCCACTCTTTAGCTACGGACCTGATAAGAATTCCTATGTTTATGTATATTATAGTTCGTAAGTCTGAAGAAATAAGCAAACTGTTGTCATCGTGGTAAGATTTTCCATTTAATTGTATTGCAGCCAGAGAAAGAGTACGAGGGAAGTCAGACCTCTAAAAATTAAGTTCTATTGTTTCAAATTACGGTAAGAAAACTTATCTAATCCATTACTTGTTGTGTATAAAAACAATTAGAACATTAGGTAACTCTTCTTTCATTAGTTTGAAACGAAAAAACGTTACAGTTGCGAGTTTCACCACGAGCCGCCCTTGATTGCCACTTCACAAAGCCGACGTTCACATATGACGTTGAAATGCCGTGGCTTATCAAGTGGGGGTGATAATCTTGGGCTCAAGCACCTCTCCTTGAAATAAATTTGTTAGTTTTTCGCATTCCACGTATAACAATAATCCTTCTTACCATTTCTAAGAATTTCATTGACGTTTCATTTTATAATCTTTGTTCAGAAATAACACTGTATTTGTACAAATTTCATTTCATGTAAGGACTGCGTTCTTTTTTTTCTTTCTTTCGTCCATTCTATTCTTCTGTTCCTTTTCTTAATTGTTACTTTCTTTCGTTTCTCCTATCATACTTTCGACCGCTGTTAGTTGTGATTCAAGTCGACCGTCGTCAGTAAACACCAAAACTAAGACGAGCTGATAAGCGTAACTGGTGTTCCACACCAACTTGCACGGATATAAACATAACGGAACTTTAGTTAATATAGCAAAGGAAAATTTACATCGTTTAGTTATAACTAACTAACTAACTCTATGGCCTATGGAACCCGGAGGTTCAATGCCGCGTTCACAAAAGCTCTCCACTGACTTCTATCCTTAGCTAACTCCATCCAGTTTCTACTTTGTATTCCAATCTCTGCGAGATCCATCTTAATATTGTCCTCCCATCTGCGCCTAGGTCTTCCTAATGGTCTTTTCCGATTGGTCTTCCAGTCAAGACTTTGAAAGCGTTTCTACTTTCTTCCATTCTAGCTACATGACCCGCCCACCTAAGCCTCCTAGACTTGACGACCCTAACAATGTTGGGTAAACCGTATAAATTATGTAGTTCCTCGTTATGAAGTTTCCGCCATTCCCCATTCCCGTTCCTCTTGGGTCCAAATATTCGTCTCAGGATCTTGTTCTCAAATACTTTCAGTCTATGTTCTTCCCTCAGAGTAAGTGACCATGTTTCGCAGCCATACAAAACAACAGGCATGATTATCGTTTTGTATATTTTAAGCTTCAAATTCTTCGACAGAATTCGCGACGACAAGAGATTTTGAACCGAATAGTAACACGAATTCCCTGCTTTTAGTCGACATTTAATTTCTTCGTGGATATGATTTTCCTCTGTTAATATTTATCCTAGATATTTGAAACTATCCACTTTATCAAAAGTATTATTTAATATTTTAACGCATCTATAATTTGCTGTATTACGGTCCCGACGCACTTCCATGTATTTAGTTTTCTCTGCATTTACTTCTAAACCCATGTCCCTGAAAGCGTTTAATAAGATCTCTGCATTTCTTTCTATTGTTCTCCTATCATCCCCTATTAAATTTACATCATCAGTATATGTCATAATCTGGTGAATACCGTTCAACTCTAGGCCCTGGTTGCTATCTTTGATTTTCCTTATAGCGTATTCCAGAGCAAAGTTAAATAATAATGGCGACAACGCATCTCCTTGTTTCAGGCCATTTTCGACGTGAAAGCTGGTGGGACAAAAATTTTCCTACCCGGACTTTACTTTGGGATTCATTTAAGCATATCTTAATTAATCTAATTAGCTTTCTCGGTATTCCAAGTTCTGTAAGAATGTTGTATAATGTTTCTCTCCTAACCGAGTCGTACGCCTTACTAAAATCAATAAATAGTTGATGCACCGGTGTATTGTATTCCCACTTTTTTTCGAGTATTTGACGAATGGTAAATATTTGGTCGATAGTTGATCGATTTCGTCTAAATCCGCACTGATAATCTCCAATAATTTCATTTGCGTATGGGGTCAGTCTTGCTAATAGAATATTTGAAAGGATTTTATAGGATGTTGACAGAAGGGAAATGCCTCGATAATTATTACAGTCAGTTTTGTCGCCTTTCTTGTGAATTGGAACAATGATTGATTCTTTCCACTCTTGTGGCAATTCTTCCTTGTTCCAGATAAGGAGGATGAGTTTGTGTATCTTGTTCCACAATTTTTCGCCTCCAGCTAAAATTAACTCACCCGGAATTTCATCTACACCCGGAGATTTGTGTTTCTTTAATTTCTTTATAGCGGTTTCTACTTCTATTCGGTTGGGTTTTGGAATATACGGTTCTGCGGTGTGTATCTCTTTTTCTCCATGCACACTAGTTTTTGGTTGCATGTTAAGCATATCGTCAAATAAATCTTTCCATCTATTTAAGATGCTATCCGTGTCAGTGAGAACTGTACCGTCAGATTTCTTTAATATATAAGCACGAGGTTGATAGCCTTTCTTAAATTCGTTGATTCCCTTATACATGTCCCGGATGTTTTTATTTTTACTATTATATTCAAGTTCCTTAATTTTAGCTTTCAGAAAATCGCGTTTCTTTGTTCTAAAAGTTTTGGAAGTTTCCCGCCTGATATCTGCGAAATTTTGTGTAGTTATATCATTCGGATTTTGTAGCCAGCGTAATTTTGCCTGTTTTCTCTTCTCTGCTAGTTTAGTGTATTCCTGATCGAACCATGGTTTGTTCCTACGTATTTCCGCGTGTCCCAAGTTTTCTTTTGCTGAAATTTTAATGCTATCTCTAATTTCAATCCAGGTGTCCTCAACACTAGTGCACTCCGAATCTTCTAAAGCCGAGAATCTATTCGAAACTTCAATCTGGTATTTCTCTCTTACCTGACTCTCTTCTAATTTCTTTAAGTTGAATCTCCGTTTTCGGGCAATGAATATTACCTTTATTCAACGATAACCTCTCTCGTATTATCGCTGCTACCAGGTAGTGATCAGTGTCACAATCAGCCCCTCTAAACGACCAGACATCAATTATGCTAGATTGCCTTCTTCTATCTACTAAAACGTGATCAATTTGATTATGTGTTTTCCCGTCTGGTGATGTCCAAATGTATTTATGAATGTCGCGATGTGGGAATTTTGTATTCTTCACGATTAGGTTTTTGGATGTTGCAAAGTTCACGAGTCTAACACCGTTGTCATTACTTTCCTTATGTAGACTTTCGTTCCCTATAATCGGTTTGAAAATATCCTCTCGTCCTACCTTCGCATTGGAATCCCCTAATAGAATTTTCATATGGTATCGCGGGAGTTGGTCAAATATCCGTTCCACTTCTTCGTAAAAACTGTCTTTTATATCGTCATCCTTATCTTCAGTTGGGGCATGTACATTTAAAACAATAATATCACACCACCGTCCCTTAAGAGTAATAAAAGAAAGAAAGTCAGTAACAAATTCAACCCGTTTAATTGCTGGTAATATACGTTTATGAACGAAAAACCCTGTTCCTAACTGGTGATTTTTATTTCCTTCCCCGTAAAAGAACGTAAAGAATCGTATAAAGAAAGGTAAATGTTTGAATTAAAGAAAATCAAGAGGGGAATGAGTAGCCCGGGAAATTAGATAGGCCAAGAGTATGCTTCCTTTTTCTTCTATAAATAGAATAAAAGATTAAATTCACTGCTAAATTTTTGTGTGTATCATACCACATAAGATTCACCAATCTGCAATTCTTGCCATTAAAACTGCAATCCGTATATTTCAGCTTTAACCAGGGGCGGATCCAGGAAGGACATCTGGGAGGGGCGGCGGGCTGTAATACTGCTATTTAGAGCTACTTTTAAGAGCTCCAAACTCTGGGATGGGTTTTATTTATATATAAAATAAGAAAGTTTCCTTTTCTGGGGGGGGGGGGCGATTGCCCCATGGATCCGCCCCTGCCTTCAACTTGTCTAAACATTTTCTTTCAGTTAAAAACGTACACAGATAAAACTGAATAATTGCATTCTTTCTTTCTACAATGAAATCAGTTAAGTTGGAATGAGATTACAAATATTCAACGTGTGTTTACAGGAGCGTCATTTCAGACTTACCTGGGAGAAGGGGGGTAAGATCCTCCACCGATACACGAGTTCCACGTTTTTTCATAGTATATTAGTTGACAATCGATTAAAGTATATTTAATTCTCAAACTCATGTGGGCAACTGCCCCCTGCTTCCTCATGCTGTGCATAGCCCCCTTGTCACAAAATCCTAAATACGCCACTGTTGAAATGTATAAACAAATAATGAGGAAGGAAAACTCTTCATAGATCTACTAAATGCCAATAAGAATTCACTACAAACTAAATGACTAGCACATTAATTTGTTATGCAGATCATATCCCGACCCTTGTTTTTCCTGTTTTGAACAGATATTCATAACACGTATGACTAAGTTTCGCAGGAACTTCGTGTCATTTTACACGGTATGATTCATACTTCCTTTGCGTGTGCAGAGAGCACGTATGATCATTAGCTACTCAGGGCATGACACGATTTTGAAGACAATGTACTTTCTTTGTTTTTACTACACAATGCGAGAAATGGGTCTTACTCATTCTGAAGCAGAAGTTATTACGTGATCATCGATTTGGCGCGACTTCTGTGTTTCTAGACGATTTATTAAAGAAAAAAAGTCAGGGTGAGGACTTTTAAAAACGATGATTTTTAAATGATGATATCATATGATTTTCAATGTACAGCAATATCAGATAGAATATTCGGTAAGAAATGTGGCGTGTATATTATTTCTTTTTCTTTTTATTGGAGTGGATAGGAATCAGCACACAACTGCCTCCTTTCCAGTAACGGAAAGTGTTAATGTTTAGCAGGAAATGTTATAGAAAGTGATCGTCTACTTCTAGCGCAGCGCGGGTCAGAACAAAATAAGAATCAAACTTAAGGGCCATTTTTCACTTCCTCCTTCCCCGCTGAAGCCAGGATTTGCTTAATGCATATTTTATATATATATATATATGGGTAAAAGTGGGTCCCGTCATGTATGCCTACCTTAGCACATTGTAATTATTTAGGAAGTGGAGGAACGCCATAGATATTTTCTGGACGTGAGGTAACGGCGTCTCCCCGCGCTCTCCCTCACTTTTACCCCTATTCTATATTTACAACGCTGCTGAAGCAAGAGTGATGCTCAACCTTCTGACCAAAAATATTTACATCAGCGTAGAGAAAACACAAAGAAATTAATACGAAAATTTTCTTCTTTCTTTGTTCAGAAATCATGTTTTTTGTTTCTAAAGTAAATTGCAAAGAATTCTTACTGCCACATAATTTTATACTAAAACTGTAGATAAATGTAAATATAAATTTGACCTCTCGCGGATATTACTTATGATATTGGTTTCCAATGAAGATACAATAGAACTTTTTCTCTTCATATTTTGCTTCAATTCAATCTCACTAACCCTCTAATCAACAAAATTAATCGAAAAACTTCGCTACTCTAATACTAAAATGCATTCATCATCAGGTTGTTTTCTTCTCATAGTGTTGGTATAAGTGTCCTTTCTGTCCAGTGCAGCGGCACCAATTTCTGAATAACTCTGAAGATGAAAGGGGGGGGGGGGCGTTATGTGTTTTTCGTTTTCAAATATCCAAGTAAAAATATCATGATCCTGGGAATTCCAAGTCCCGAGCCCTGCATTATCGGCACCCGTGTCTAAGCCAAACACAGTTGACTGGGTTTTATATAACTCAGCGATCTTACTGTTAGCTGATTAATTTTGTGTCATGGACCTATAGGTCTAAATCAAATAATCTGAAGTATAAAATCACTGATTTTCAGAATATTATACGGTAACTGTAAAGAGCAGCGCAAAATATTCATAAACATCAGGCAAAAGATGATTGTATATTGACATATATGACTACATAAATGAAGGATTCTCAAGCATTCCTTGAGCCATGAGCAACTTTTCATAGGAAGTGGTAGTTGTTATATGTTTATGTTTTCTGCTTTATTCAGTCTATTAGGGCGTTTTTCTGCTAAGTGGTTCATTGTCAGTAAATTTTCAAAATTAATTTGAAACTAAGATGTTTATGTTTTTCTAATAAGAGATAGTGTAAATATATACCGAGACATTTTAATTTAATTTAATTTAATTTAATTTAATTTTGTTAAATATATTTGTTGGGTTTTGACTACATAAACTTTATCTGTTCTTCACCATGCTTTCAATGCTTTCTACATATCCCAATTTTCAAATAATTTTCAAACTAAATTCTAAATCTGTAATTATATGAACAATAGCAAAATATATGATGTGGACCTTTAGCAAAAATTTGACAATTTTGTTTTAATTAATGCTTGATTCTGGTAGGTAAAAATCGTAGTTAGTGTTGCCACGAGACGAGACATTTCTCGTGTCTCGTCTCGTCTCGTCTCGTAAACGAGACGAGACACGAGACGGGACAGAACCCTTTTAGACGAGACACGAGACGAGACAGACTGCTTGTCCCGTCTCGAAAACGAGACGAGACACGAGACGGGACGGGACGTCTCGTGAAATGTCTCGTCTTGTCTCGTGTCTCGAAAATGAAAATGCTGGCGGGAATGGCCAAGATTGAAATTGCCAGTGGTCATATAGATTGCAAAAGGAAAATCCCCTTTGTGAGAAAACATGTTGAAAAGCCTTCATAGAAAAGTGTCCTCGGTTTATTGAACAAAACAATCGTGATACATGAGCTTCCAGGAATATCATCCTTAATGTCTTGTCCGCAATTCCCCTTGCTGTAAACTGAGGAATTCTCATTTTTTTCATTTCTGGCTCGAATGATGACAAACAAAGTCAAAGACAGGGAAGATTTTTTTACAAGGTCAAGAAACCGAACTACCACCACCATCTATTCAATTTGAAAACTGGGTAAGGTCTATACTCATTACAGCTTGAAGTTCAAAGTTCTGGCTGAGATGGCGGAAGAGAACAGAACAGACTACACTTGTCTTTATTCTCTGGTGACGGTATTCTTTTTGCTATATGAACCGAAATGAACCGAAAACGGCAATTGAAGTACGTCATCTTGCAACTAAAATTTTGTTCTCTCTCTCTCTCTCTCTCTCTCTCACACACACACACACACACACACACACACATACACATAAAAACACACTTTTACCATTTTACCAATCGCTCGCTTATTATACAGCAGTCATGTTGTAAAAGTCACCTCTTCGTTTGGAAGGCGAGCGAAGGACAAAGAAAGCAAAGATATTATTGACGAACCCTTCAAATTGTTTGCTTTCAGCAAATTTATGATACTAACAATAACACTGGAAGTGAAGAGGTTTTACAGAGGGATCTTCGTTTTGTTACGCGGAAATGTTTCATCTGACCAGAGTGCGAGATTGCCCTCTGCTTCCATGTTGTGAGGAGGGGAATATTTCCCTTTCCTAGTGAATAATATTCATTAGGACCTGAATTATCTTCAGAAATGGTTTCTTACAGAGTGTAAAGAACATTTGGTATAATATTCATGAAACTCCGTTGAAAGCAGAAAATATCATGAGAATGATCAAAATTCAAACATTGAAGAACATAATTAACAGAAAAGAAATAGGATACCCAAACCATATTTTTAAACTTGCCATAAAATGTATATCCTATATTTTTACTAATTCCTTACTCCCATGAAAATATCCTGGGGAGGATATTCTCTCCAATTTTTTCAGACTGAAATCCTTTAATCCCGTACGATTTCGCCCCCTGACATAATACGAAGAAACAAATGCTGTTAAAATCCATACACATGACCCTTCCGGGACTCAACCCAGGTCCTTCAAGCCGATGGTCTATCGCCGCAGACCGCTCGGCTTGGTATGAAGATGTACGTTGTATGATTGCGAATAGATCCCGACAATATAAGAAACTTTAAGATCTTTAGGCAACTTTGGCCCACCCCGAATAGATGATTATGGGAAAATTAGTGGAATGAAGAAAGTGGTAGGATATTAGACAACTTCGAGAAAACACACACATTCGAAAAATGAAATGAAATGAAATCTTTGAGTTTTACGTCCCACGATAAGCCGGTTAGGCTAAAGGAGACGGTGATGATGAGTAATGAATGAAATGGTGGAATGAAGAAAGCGGGAGAACCCCGAGAAAACCCACGCACACGGTGTTTGTCCACCACAAAGTTCACTTGGCGGGGGCTGGGATCGAACCCGAGAACTCAGGCACCAGAGTTGAACGCTTTACCACTGAGCCATCGACAATCTGCTTGTTAGACTTAAGTCTGATAACGATATTTCTTGGTCAGTTTTGAAATACTTAGCAAGAAGTATCGTCTCTCTATCACCATGCAACATCTTTTCCATATCGACCATGTCAGTTGGCAATGTCGATCCATGTAGAACAGAAACTTCATCTACCACGCCTTTGATAGGGAATCTTGTGAATAAATTATCAATTAAAGCCTGATAAACTGTTGATTTCTTATTTGTTTATAAACTTAATTTTTGTAATTACACATGAAGGTTTGATACCATTACCAAGTTCCCTCCCCCGTCTAGAAAGCGAAAGGAAACGAGGTTTCTGGAAAGTATTCAGAAGTGAATGGGAATTTCCCTCCTTCTTCCTGTTCAATTACCACATTACTGTTTGCCCTGTGCCAAATTACGATGAATTTCAATTAAATTATCATCGATACTTTTGAGTGGAACAAAGGATGAAATTTGAAACTTCCAAATTAAGGTAAGTGTACGAACGTAAAGAAAAAATAGTGTAAAATTTTCCATATAATTATGCGTACAATCCAAACTTAAAATTTCCGTGTAATTAATCTTACAGTACAAATTTTATGCCTATTTTAGTCACAACTTTATGGGTTGATTGTCCTGTGCTGTAAGCGCTCTATATAATAAACATAAGCTTCAGCAATTATTATAGTAGAAAGCAATGGATATATGAAGCCAAACACTGTATTTTTTGCTTCTGATTTTTTTCTTAAATAACATCGATCGTTTTCGATCATTTTTACAAACCAACTCACTACCAATTTTCCATATATAGAATGTGCCCCCCTCCCCCATAAAGGAGAATTTTAAAAACTGCTAGGATGTTTATTTTCAATAAACAGTTAATACACTGAATTTCAGCTCCGTAAGTTTAACGGCTTGCGAAATACTCATTTTGTTTCGCAAAAATTCGGATCCTCACTACCTCCTTAGGATATTATGCATTATAATGAAAGCAATATAACATCCCAGTTTGGATTAAGGCCTAACTATATACCAAAAGGAATTTCATTTGACTTTGCAATTTGACCGTGATGATCAGGCACACATAGCTACATTCATTTTTTCATATAATAATTTATATATTACAGTGATTCAAAAATGTATTTTTTCCAGTAGTTAGCTCCTCTAAAAGCCACAGTCTCGAGAGCCAAGTAGTAGTATAAGCCCTATTGCTATTATTACAATTAAAAATATCAATATCCAAAAGTGCCTGAAGATCTTTTTTCACTTGGTTAGATTTACTCACCTCAGGTAAGTAGACATAAATAAATGGAAAAGGAAAGGAGATGAAGATCTTGAAAGTAAAACGAAGAAAAATTTACATTCTTCAGAATATTCTGTCTACAGTGCAGTGAGCAGAGTGGGTCGGTAGATCATACTGAGCCGGTGGGCTGCAGTGGGTCATGGTGGGTGGTAGGTCGCAGTAGGTCACGGTGGGTGGTGGGTCGCAGTGGGTCACGGTGGGTGGGAGGTCGCAGTGGGTCAAGGTGGGTGGTGGGTCACAATGGGTCACATGCTGTTGACCCACGACCCACTGATCCACTCAGAAAACTTGACCCACTTGACCCACTGACCCACCGATCCACTGACCTAATCCATCTATGTTCTTCTCTTGTGTATCCAGGGTAATAACTTAGTTGTATCTTGATTAGCATGGTGCAGCCTGCTAGATTTTACTTTCGTTCCCATGGTACGCTGCTATATTTTTTACGAGACAAAATGAGACAAACGAGACGAGACGAGACGAGACGGGACAGAACCTCTCGAGACGAGACACGAGACGGGACGAGCACATTTTTTCGAGACGAGAAGCGAGACGGGACATGCTTTGCACGAGACGAGACGAGACAGCCTGAAGTCTCGTCTCGTCTCGTCTCGTGGCAACACTAATCGTAGTTTTCTCATGTCATATTTTGCTGTTTCATGCGTAACGGAAAACACGTATTATTTGTGTTTCCTTTGCAATTGTAGAAGATAAAGTATTTGCCCCAAAATAGAATTATTATTAGCCTGTTAGTGGTACTTATTAATTTTTTTTGTTATCCTCCATATTTATTTCATGAGGTGTAGAAATGGTGTTCCGTGCGTAACGTTACGCACGGGACATTTACAGATTTATGCAAAAGAGTGAATAAAATCAAGTTATTAAGATTTCTATACCTGTTTATTGTTATTGATGTTAAACAAGAAGAATAAACTTTTATATTAACTCACATGAATTTGCTGAGAGAAACTAAAACAAACATAATTACCAAAACCGTCTACCTTAAGTTACATAGAAACATTTACCACGAGGTTTAGAAACAAATTATTATAATAAATCACACATTTTTCTTTTCATTAAACAGGTAGGTATCTAAGTTGGTTTGACAGTCTTGTAGGGGGCAAATGGATTCGCTTCAAAACTCTTTAGTTCCTTTTAAAAACGTCTATTGGTTCTGGAAATTTATACTATATTCTTTCATCCTTTACCTGCAAATTAGGTGCTGGAAATATATTTAAAACTTGATCAAATGAGAAATTAGATCTGTTCTTTTAATCAAAACAAAAATTTGTACAATTGTTATCCATGCAGTTTAGAAAAATGAAATGAAATCTTTGAGTTTTACGTCCCACGGTTATGTCGGTTAGGCTAAAGGAGACGGTGATGATGAATAATGAAAGAAATGGTGGAATGAAGAAAGTGGGAGGAAACGGGAGAACCCCGAGAAAACCCACGCACACGGTGTTTGTCCACCACAAAGTTCACTTGGCGGGGGACCATGCATTTTAGAATTGTTACTCTATGTCCCCATCTTCTACATCACTTTCAGACACATATACATACCGATATTTAATCCTATGTTCGGAAGAGCCACAATCAAATTTCACTAGGATAAATATATCAGCTCTAATATTGTCCACTCTGAGCACGACGGTTGGAATATCATTATGAAAATCTCCAGATCGCGCCATGTGAACTTTGTGGTGGACAAACACGGTGCTCGTGGGTTTTCTCGGGGTTCTCCCGTTTCCTCCCACTTTCTTCACTCCACCATTTCACTCATTTTTCATTATCACTGTCTCCTTTAGCCTAACCGGCATAACCGTGGGACGTTAAACTTAAAGATTTCATTTCATTTTTTTCATTATGAAAATCGTCTTCAAAGTTGTATTCTGAATTAATGTCGCTTTCTTCACTTGATGTATACATAATTCTGTACACTGGCACTCTTTTCGTTTCCTTGAACCAATCTGACTTGAATTACTTTGTTCTTCTTCACAGTTTAAAGTACTTTCCTCTTCTAAGTGGCCAATAACGAAACACAGCGGAATAAGTTTCACAAAAGGGAACGTGAGAGGAAAAAAGCGAGTCTGACTTGCCTATTACGCTGCATTCTCTTTAATTTTCAGTCTCATCTTGTCCTTATGTTTAAGTCTAATTTTTTTTTTTAGCGCTTTCAGCTCCACTCATTGCTTTTGTTGATCGATTCAGTTCATTACTTGACAACAGTTCATTACTTGGAACAGAGTTACTTGCCTGTGAATCCATATTACTTATTTAAAAAATTCACACTAAAGCAAATCTTCACTGTGAAGTAACAATCATACCAAGTAACTAAAAACCCACTGCTTCCATCCAATTCACTTTCCCGCATTTCACCTGACAATGGCAGCGTTCAAACAACTGAACAGAGAATCGAGCGACTCAACAGTTGTACAGGGAGACCTTAGGTTGACAAAACCAGAGCTCCACACAATATGACGTCACTAAATGTGATAGTAAGTTGAGCAGTGTTTGCAACTGATTTGGTGTCAACTTATTAATTTTATACTAGAATAACAGACCGGTAAAGAAAATATGTTAAAAAATGATTATCTATTAATGAAATAATATACTTAAAGAGATATTTATATACTTGTATGAAAACATAGTATCTCCACACGCGAAATTTGATTATGTACTCCGCGAAAAATTTGTTGCCACCAAAAATTTGGAGATCCACAATATATAATTGACATAAAAATTAATGATAGGCCTACATCATATTAGTATGTGACAGGCCCGTATCCAGAGGGGCGGGCCCCCGCTAAGTTTTTACTGTCCCCCTAAACTTTTTACGGTAGGCTTGCAAGTGAACTATAATATGATGATTAACTATAATACGTTTCGATCGGGACCTTCAAACTTCTATCGGGCTGCCCCTACATTTTTGGGCTGGCTACCGGCTTGGTATGTGATAAGTGACAGGACCGTAACTTGAGAAGGGAGGGGGCAACTGCTTCCCAGGGAAGCTCCCCGCCGTTCGAAGGGGCCCATTTTAAGACAAAATTGTTTACTCCATATACGATATGAACATGAAATTATAAACGAAGCATCGAACAGGTCCTATTTTATGAGTTTGAATTTGCAAAATTTACGAAAGAAGTATGTAATATATTTCTCGGATTCTCTAGGATTACGGGGGAACAAAACAGTAAAAAACAGAATGTTTATAGGTGGAATGAGTTCAAGTTGCGAAAAGATAATAATTGATATTGATATGTGAGTAATTTGTGAACTGAGTGGACTGGAAATGCCGTGTGCGGAATGAAAAATTTTGCAATTACTATTTGCTATTAATTATAATGGACGAATACTACGAATGGACGAATGCGACGCTCTAACCCGACTTCGCTTGCTAGCGCTTGCTCGTCAATACTGATTTATTTATTTATTTATTGATACAAGTCATGCCCATTACCGGCATCTATGCCCTTAAGCACGTCACGTTGGAGGGATGACACCTTCGGCGAGCACACTATCACGGTACAGGGAGGGATATAAGGAACGGATAAGGAAATTAGCGGCCTGGGGCCTGTAAATTAGATACCATCCCGGCATTTACCTGGTGTGAATGAGGAAATTCCAGGAAAAACCTCATTTAGGATAGCTGTTACACCTTTTCGACCGAATGACCCTGCGGGAAATCGAGCCCAGGACCAAAGGCGAGAGCATTAGCGACTATTCAAGCTCATCAATACTGTCTGAAACTCTTTAGTTAGTGGTATGTTTAGCTTAAGGTAGATTAACCTCACAAATATTTAAGAAAACAGCAATGATTTTCAACAAAAATGCTTTCTCCCCGTAAACATGTGGCTAGTTTTCAAAGCACACACTGAGAAAAAAAATGTAGGTAGCGTACTTAAAAAGGTAGGTTGTTACATGCGTAATTCCTGTAGTGTTTAGACTTGACGTACAGCAGACGTATAACTGAAAACGCGTGTTTTATAATACTTTCCGTATAAGTGTTCCATCTATACATAATTTTCGTATGAAACAATATAGGCGGTCAGGATCTCACATACAAATGGACGTATATATCATATAGCTGAAGAATGTAACATAGGTATATGCATGCATAGGCGCAAATCTGTCTTCAACATTGGGGGGGACGGGTAAGACGTTTCTATATATATATATATATATATATATATATATATATATATATATATATATATATATATATACAGTAGAGCGTCGATTATCCGGACGTCGGTCAACCGAACGACCGCTTAACCGAACTGTGTACTCGCTCGCACCTATTTCAACAATCAGCACACTTCTGTCGGTTTGGCACTGGCTGTCGAAGTAGCGGCAGTATCAAAGCTGTTCACAGCAACAGCTGCGCCAGCTTAGAGTTGAGGCGTGCCGCTCCGCGCAGTTTGAAGGATTGCGCGCCCCCAAGAAGAGCTTCTCACGGTGCATGCAAACAGTACAGTACTTCTTTTTGGCAAATAAACATGTACAGTTCGATTATCCGAACAAACCAGTTTTCCGAACACCCATATACACTGCTCCACAAAACTTAAGCAACCCGAGAGAACGTGGTATAAGTGACGTGTGGGGTCCATTCAACACTGGTTAGTGGCATGCACATACACAGAGACACACAGGCAAGTCGAGCACCCACTCTATCGCATAAGCAGCATCGTTGCAAGCGCGGTGAACAACTTATGCCATGAGCCGTACACCACAGCCCAGTAGTGTCCGAGGCTCCAAGCATTGAGTTAGTGGTTCTTGTGTGAGGTACACACATTGCAATGGCTGGTAGACGACATTTGAGTGACTTTGACCGCGGGCAAACAATTGGGCGGTGGAATTCGGCTGATCGCAAGTGGAAGTGGCGCAGGAATTCAACGTGAACAAAAGTGTTGTGTCGAGGCTGTGTAATCGCTTTCAAAATGGAGGTGAAGTCAGTAGACGTCATGGAGGAGGCCGTCCGAAGAAGACGTCGGCCGTCGAGGACCAATTTCTCACAATTTCTGTCAAACGTAACCGTCAAGCTTCATGCTCCCACCTGGCCAATGAGTTGTTTCAGGCTACAGGACAACGCGTGAGTCGTGAAACTGTTCGTCGGCGACTCAATAGAGCAGGACTGTATGCAAAAAGGCCTGCGCTGTGTGTGCCATGAAACTGGAACACAAACGTGCGCGTTACACATGGTGTCAGAAACATGTTGTATGGGGGGAAAACCAGTGGGCGCGTGTCATGTTCTCCAATGAGTCGAGATTCAGCCTCTCGTCAGATTCTGATCGGACTTTAGTGTGGAGAGAGCCAGAAGCACGCTATCATCCAAACTTCATTGCTAAACGGCCCTCCTATGGCGGTGGTTCCATTATGGTGTGGGGTGGAATTATGCTGGACGGGAAAACGGACCTCCATATTGTGCAACATGGCACTTTGACAGCACAACGGTACCTGGATGAAATTCTCAATACACATGTGTGCAATTTCCGCGGAGCATTTGGCCCTGACTTCCTGTTCATGGATGACAATGCCCACCCACACCGTGCACATCGTGTGCCCGAGTATCTGGAGAGCGAAGGCATTACGCGCATTGCATGGCCTGCATATTCGCCGGACTTGAATCTCATCGAGCATGTGTGGGATGATCTTGGGCGGCGAATAGCGCAGCGCAGTTCACCAGCACACACGCTCCCTGACCTGCAAACAGCTCTCCTCGAGAAGTGGCGCCATCTGCCGCAAGACTTGATCAACACTCTGATTTGCAGCATGGAGGCCAGATGTCGTGCCTGTATAGCTGTTCGTGGTGGTTACATGCCATATTGACTGCCTATGCTCTCGCACAACCCAGCTTCACCTGTTGAGGTATCGTAGTGCTGAACTTTTTGGTCACCCTGTACATCCTAACTGTATTGTTCGTCTTCACTTGTGTTGCATTGTGCATCTGGACCGTCTGTTTGTTCATTACACTTGGTGCAGTGATCCTGTCGTTTTATTTTCTGCCACTTTCTTCGAGTTGCTTAAGTTTTGTGGAGCAGTGTATATATATATAAGCGATGTTTAAAATATTTATGAAGTTGAAAAACAATGCTGTGAAGGATCAGGGGAGCAGAATTGTCTTCAGTGACGTATTTAGGAGGCTATCGGGCTCATTCTCCCCTCGAAATAATTTGTTAGTTTTACGCATTCCACGTACAACAATAATCCTTCTTACCATTTCTAAGAATGTCATTGACTTTCCATTTTCTTATGCTTTTTGTTCAGAAATAATACTGTATTTATCAAATTTCATTCCATGTAAGAACTGCGTCCTTAATGGTTCTTTCTGTCATCCTTTCTATTTTTCTGTTTCTTTTTCTTGACGTTACTACTTTCATTTCGCCTATCATAGTTTATCGACCGTTGTCAGTTGTGATTCAAGTTGGCCGTCATCAGAAACACCAAAACTAAGAGGAGCTGATAAGCGAAACTAGTGTTCCACACCAACATGCTCGGATATCAACATGACAGGACTTTAGTTATTATAACAAAGGAACAATTATATCGTTTAGTTATTTTTAAAAGAAGGAAATGTTAGAATTAAAGAAAATCAAAACGGGGGAATAATTAGCCCGGGAAATTAGGACGGCCAAGAGGATGCTTTCTTTTTCTTGTATGAATAGAATAAAGGGTTAGATTCACTTCTAAATTTTTGCATCATATCATATAGGATTTATCGATCTGTAATTCTTGCCATTATAACTTCAATTTATGCATAATTAAAATATATTTAATTCTCAAACTCAGGTGGGCAATTGCCCACTTCCTTCCTTGTGTTGGGTATAGCCCTCGAAAGAAAATCCTAAATACGCCATTGGTTGTTTTCAACATTGGAAGGTGGGCAGATTTGAGGTTTATTCTAGATAAGGGAGATGAAACTCATATTACGGTAGATGAATCTGATCAACTATTGTAGAGTATATTATATATTAGGTGATGTAGATGAAGTAGTAGTACATATCAGTATTACAAATCACTGCCGTGAAAGCATTCTGAAATCTGAATACATGCATATTTATAATTGGTATGTTTCTAATTAGGCATCCACAAAGATCCACGTTAAAATTGTTTTATAGTAATATAATAATATAAATGACGACTTCCCCAAAACTATAAAGAAAGAATATCAATTATGTATGACGCAACAATACTCTTTGAGCAAAATCATTATAATCTCAATAACATTACAGGAATCGTTTCAGAAATCTGACGCATGTCATACTCTTTACTTAACAGATGTAATCTTAAGATTATAGAGAAAAATATTCCAGCAATTGAATTCTTTTCTTTGCTTACGAAACATCCTCTCTCAAAAGAAAAATTGGGACACGCGGAAATACGTAGGAACAAACCATGGTTCGAACTAGCAGAGAAGAGAAAACAGGCAAAATTACGTTGGCTACAAAACCCGAATGAAATAACTACACAAAATTTCGTAGACATCAGGCGAGGAACTTCCAAAACTTTTAGAACAAAGAAACGTGATATTTTGAAAGCTAAAATTTAGGAACTTGAAGATAATAGTAAAAATAAAAACATTCGGGACATGTATAAAGGGATCAACGAATTTAAAAAAGGCTATTAACCTCGTTCTTATATATGAAAGAAAGCTGATGGAACAGTTCTCACTGATACAGATAGCATTTTAAATCGATGGAAAGATTTCTTTGACGATTTGCTTAACACGCAGCCAAAAATTAATGTGCGTGGAGAAAGGAACATACACACCGCAGAACCATATGTTCCAGAACCCAATCGAATAGAAGTAAAAATCGCTATAAAGAAATTAAAGAAACACAAATTTCCGGGTGTAAACGAAATTCCGGCTGAGTTAATTTTAGCTGGAGGCGAAAAATTGTGGAACAAGGTACACAAACTCATTCTCCTTATCTACAACAAGGAAGAATTGCCACAAGAGTGGAAAGAATCAATCATTGTTCGAATCCACAAGAAAGGCGACAAAACCGACTTATCGAGGCATCTCTCTTCTGTCAACATCCTATAAAATCCTTTCAAACATTCTATTAGCAAGATTGACCCCATACGCAGATGAAATTTTTGGAGATTATTAGTGTGGATTTAGACGAAATCGATCAACTATCGACCAAATATTTACCATTCGCCAAATACTCGAAAACAAGCGGGAATACAGTAGCCCGGTACATCAGCTATTTATTGATTTTAGAAAGGCTTATAACTCGGTTAGGAGAGAAACATTGTATAACGTTCTTTCAGCATTTGGAATACCGAAAAAGCTAACAAGATCAATTAAGGCATGTTTAAATGAATCTCAAAGTAAAGTCCGGGTAGGAAAATTTTTGGCCACGAGCTTTCACGTTAAGAATGGCCTGAAACAAGAAGATGCGTTGTCGCCATTATTATTCAACTTTGTCCTGGAATACGCTATAAGAAAAATCAAAGATAGCAACCAGGGCCTAGAGCTGAACGGTGTTCACCAGGTTATGCGTACGCTGATTATGTAAATTTAGTAGGGGATGATAGGAGAAAAATAGAAAGAAATGCAGAGGTCTTATTAGATGCGCTTGCATGGACATGGGTTTAGAAGTAAATGCAGAGAAAACTAAATACATGGAAGTGCGTCGGGACCATAATACGGCAAATTATATATGTGTTAAAATATTAAATAATACTTTTGATAAAGTGGATACTTTCAAATATTAGGATCAATATTAACAGACGAAAATCATATTCACGAAGAAATTAAATGTCGACTAAAAACAGGGAATTCGTGTTATTATTCAGTTCAAAATCTCTTGTCGTCGCGAATTCTGTCGAGGGATTTGAAGCTTAAAATGTATAAAACGATAATCATACCTGTTGTTCTGTATGGTTTCGAAACATGGTCGCTTACTGAGTGCAGAGCATAGACTGAAAGTATTTGAGAACAAGATCCCGAGAGAAATATTCGGACCAAGAGGAACGGGAATGGGGAATGGTGGAAACTTCATAACGACGAACTACGTAAATTATACGGCTTAACAAACCTGTAAGACCAATCGGAAAACGACTATTAAGAAGACCTAGGCGCAGATGGGAAGACAATATTAAGATGAATCTCGCAGAGATAGGAATACAAAGTAGAAACTGGATCCAGTTGGCTAAGAATAGAAGTCAGTGGAGAGCTTTTGTGAACGCGGCATTGAACCTCCGGGTTCCATAGGCTATAGAGTTAGTTAGCTTACGAAGCATGAGTAGATGCCTAGGCTGATACTACAAATAGATTAAATGCGCATTTACTGAAAAGATGGGTTCTATTGACATTGGATAGTCTATATACTCTTCGTGTGCTAGGGCCTAGGGGAAAGGAGGAGATAAGATTTCATATCAGGTTACGTCACGCACAGTCGCACGCCTTCATTTTCATTAAAAATGGAAAAGCCAAGAGAAACAAATTTCATCTCACATTCCTTTGTGGCAGTCGGACACAACTCATCACAGTTATCTGCAAAAAGCACTTTTCAAATCGGATTATTGGAAGAGCCTCCAGTTCCAATGTTGGGGGGGACATGTCTCCCCATTTCCCCGGAATTTGTGCCCGTACCTACAGCTGAGACAACTTTCCAGCATGAGGAGAGGGGCATATCCTCCTCTGGCATTTATTGCAATTTGTGCCCAAATAGTTGAAGTGGAATTAATACATATTGATGAGACTACTAAACTCACTACAGCACGAAGTTCAGTTTGAAATACTACAGAATACGATTCTTTAAAAAAAAATAATGGAAAAGCCAAGAGAAATCAATTTCATCTTACATTCCTTTGGGGCAGTCGGACACAAATCATGACACTTATCCGAAAAAGCACTTTTTAAATCAGATTATTGGGGGGGACAGTCCCCCCCAGGTCCAAGATTGGGGGGGACATGTCCCCCTCGTCCCCCCGGGATTTGCGCCAGTGTATGCATGTGATATAGGGAAAACTGTTACGTGTCAACTTCTTGCAATGGCATGATGTAACATCTAAGGACAGTAGGTATGTAGCATATGGATAACGTATGCTTCATACTGATTTCTGTAGTAAGCAAGAGGATTTCGTATATTTGTACAATATACCGCTGTCCGGAGAACGGATTTTTCTCAGTGCAATTATGTGGGTGCTGAACCTGTGGGTTCAGTATTTCTTGATAAATCCATTAAATGTTGTGCATGTAATCCCACAACAGAACACAGATATAGGTGGGAATTCAGGTCACTTAATGACCTTCCCATTTTAAGGCAGTAGTAAATGCGAAAATTGTCGATAAGTGATTCGACTACTTTGATTTTGCGAATAGTTCGTACTATGTGCGACTTTATCCATGCGGCATCTAGGGTATGGTCGACGTCGATAAGCTAATAAAACGAAATACTTCAAAAGTTGAGCCAGTGGGTGCGTAAACGTAAACCCCGTGTAGCTTAGGCACAGGTTACATAATTACTTTATTACATCAGTGTTAATGTGCATCCTTAAATTGGGATAGTGTAGTTTTTGCAGTTCAGATCAAGAATACGTGGACAATTTCATATTACTTTGAAACTCACATATCTTGACGAAAATAGTGGCATCAGGCCGTCTAGACTCTACCTGTGTTGACGTGTGCCAGTAATCCACCAGGGACAGGTAGGTCTAAAATTTAGGAGCGCTACAAGAGATACTAGTAATTGTTCAAAAAATACATTAAAAAATACATTTATAAGTGCACACTTAGTAGTAGTAATAGTAGTAATGATAATATAGTAGTAGGTTAGTAGTAGCCAGGCCGAAACCAGAGGTACTAGGGGGGGCAGGCCCCGCTAAACTTTTTGTTGCCCCTCTAGACTTCAATACAAAATTGTATTGCTAATACAAAGAACACAATTTATATATTTATAAGATATATATAAAAATATAGATATAAATAGATATAAATATACATTTTTAATGACTTGCCCCCCCCCTAACATATTCACGGCCCCCTAAACCTCTGTAGCTGGTTTCGGGCCTAATAGTATAGTAAATAGGCTGGTAGCAGTAGTAGTAGTATAGTAAGGCAGTAGAGGTATGAAATGAAATGAAATCTTTGAGTTTTACGTCCCACGGTTATGCCGGTTAGGCTAAAGGAGACGGTGATGATGAGTAATGAATGAAATGGTGGAATGAAGAAAGTGGGAGGAAACGGGAGAACCCCGAGAAAACCCACGCACACGGTGTTTGTCCACCACAAAGTTCACTTGGCGGGGTCTGGGATCGAACCCGGGACCCCAAGCACCAGAGGTGAACGCTCTACCGCTGAGCCACCGCGGCCCCTGCAGTAGAGGTAGTAGTTGAGTAGTAGTAGAAATAATAATATACTAGTAGTAGTAGGAGAGTAACAGTAGTTCGGGTTAGGTTACGGTAGGTTCAGGCAGCGAAATAGTCATGTCAAGTCCCTTGTGCATTAGTTTGCAGCCCTGCAATAATGCCCCTTATGAAGAGTTTCATAGAAATGAAAGCAACATCTTATTGCTTGTTCATAGATGACTTACATGTTCTGCGCCTTAATTCCTTAAACATTTGTCTTTTGTTCTGAATTAATACCTTTTACCTGTAAATTGTAATTTAAAAAATGTCCACATATTCTTAATCCCGTTTTTGCCACTCCAAGACACTTACTAAACCTACAAGAGTTCATTTGGTGCTAAAAGAAATTGATATATCATGAATATCAGTACACTTACAAAATAGAATATAACTGCACTGAGAAAAAAAAATGTAGGTGGCATACTTAAAAACGTAGGTTACATTCGTAATTCCTGTAGTTTCTGGACTTAACGTACAACCGTATATAACATCCTGCAGCAAACGTATAGCTGAAAAAGTATGTATTATACGTACTGTCTGCACAAGTGCAATGACGTCATTCGTGTGACGTTATCTGCAGTAACAAGTATATACGGAGGTAATATCTAGCTTTGTGACGTCAGGGTCGTATGTAGCATGTGGGTTAATAATGACGACACACACTGACTATCAGGACGGAGCATGATTTCAAGAAGTATGCAATATACGTTCTGTACGTATGTTTCTTGCGTTCAACCCCGAGACAGCATCTATATTGTATTGTGCCCCATACGTACGACTAGATACAGTATACGTATTGTACGTATGTATTACACAGATTTTCCTTATGTCGCACACAGCTTGTCCAGATACAGCATACAGAATATCCGTATGCACCATACAGAGTGCACATATGTAGCTTACAGACTGTCTGCATGCAGCATATAGATTATACGTATGTCGCGTACAGGTTGGCCATATGTAATGTATAGATTGGATGTATATAGCTAATAGGTTGTCCATATGAAATATACAGATTTTACCTGTATCGAATACGTATTGCCTTCTTGTAATGTATGGATCGGACATATGCAGGATCTAGAGTGTACGTATAGTGCACCATTATTAAAGTGCTGCAACATACTGCAAAGTGCATGATACATTCTTACTGTAATGTTGTCAAATATTGTTTTACTCTGTATGAAAACAAAAATAGCTTAAAATATGGTTGATCTCCTTTGTGCCAATAATAATAAAATTAACAATACTACACTTTTCAAATCTTAGTTTGGAGCAGTGAAACTGTCCAAAGAAATGTATTTACCTGCAGGGTGTCCTATAAGTTTGGGCTTCCTGCTAATTCGTTGGAAAGCTACTGCAAAGTCAAGTGTTGAAAAGTGACACAAGCGTTAATTTTAAAATTATGGGCACAACACAAAGGAGGTTAACCATATATTAAACTATTTTCGTTTCCATACAGAGTAAATCAATATGTGATATATTACTGTAAGAATTTATCATATGGTTTGCAGTTAGTTAGTTGCAGCACCTCAATAATAATGCAAAATGCACAGCCTTATACAATCCTATATTCAAACTCAAACAAGATTTACGTACAATCATTTATTAAGCTGTTATCATCCATTGCTTGTACGATATAAAGATTATTTTACCTCATTCTTTTCCTTAATAGTATCTTCTACTAAAGTGCAGTTGTTACCACAAGAGGCCTGAATAGAATTTTCCAGAAATAACTTCTCTGTACATTTTAATTAACAGGTATTTTTTTTTTTTTTAATGTCGCAATAATTAAAAGTGTGGTGTCAGCCGGAAACGCATTCGCTTACAATATTATTCCTACTCAGTACTCGCCATTAAAAATGAAACACCAAGAAGGAGACTGGGTAGATGCGCCAAAGTTCCCAGGCCGATACCTAATAGTAAGTGCAGAATACTCTTAAACGTTCGCTGTATTCGCTGTGTGACAACGTGGTGACAGCGGAGGCGTTGTGCAGCCATCGACTAAACATATTTATTCTTCCCTGCTATAGACATTCTGCAAATTTGGACTTTCCTGGATGCATCCTTCTTAGTGCAACATTTTAAGGAAAGAGCAATTTAACAGTCTCATACATTGCTTAAAGAAAGAGCAATGATTCTCAGAATTACTCGGAAGATATATATACACAATAATTTAAAACGGTTATTTCAAACTTTGCAATTCAAAGCACGAAAAGAACTATAGATAAAGGAACACTGATTTTAGCCAAACAGTAATTAGTAAACTCAATCACACTCAGTACCATTAGTTGCTTGGTGTTATCCGTAAGTCAGAGATCACGGTATCTCATTTCGTGTAGATTTTTGCATTTGTTTAACGCTAAAAATGTATTTTATCGCTAATTGAACCCAGTACCATATATATACCGACAGGACGTACCTTAGTCACAAGGTGACATGAGTGAAACCCTAAACTATTCGATTGACACCTGCGGCCTTGTCAACACTAGAGAAAGTTACAAAGTGATTAAGTAAATACGGAACATAGTTCATACAAAGTATAGCGATGTATGAAGTCTCCGTTTCATACGACTTGGATAAAGGATACATCTGAAATAGCAACAAAGAAATATATAATGATTTCTCTGGATAATTTGGATTAGTCCAGAATTCGAACACACACACGCTGGTAAGTCCAACATTTTTTTTTTTTTAACTTCTTTCTTCGGATTCCCAATAAAGTTGACTACTGAAAAGCTGAGTTATAGATTCTGTATTAAAACAACACCTTCGCTAGACATGTTCAGTATACACATTGTCTTACATACAGAACAATACATTAGTTATTAATGCATGTCTGAAATAATAGTGCTTCGTATAGAATTTTACTTCATCCAATCGCAATAGCACAAAGATAAAAAATATTGCTAGGGATAATGTTCTTATTACAGAGAAAAAGAATTAAAATGACTTAACATTAACAATCATTTTCTTTAAACAGAGATAATATTTTATTATAATTTATGGAAGAAAGAAATAATTTGTAGTACAGTATCTTTATTAGGGTTATATATTCGTACAAAATAATGTAAGTACAACTGAGTCTGTCTTCAGAAAGGGCGTACTTTTAGCCACAACCTACACTGCTTCTTTTGACTGTCTTTCAAGCAGAATCCTGGTTTGATGCACGAAATACCTGCAACAAAAATCAGAAAATATTTAAAATGTTATATTCAGTGTGCTTAATTTGGTTGTACTTAACAATACAAAGTATCTTAACATTTTTGAGATTAAATGGACAAAATCTGTTCGGTCAGGTATGGACTTTTGGGTTGCACGTAGAAAAACTATGAAGTGTTTATTGATGCTGAACAACAACTCAAAATGTATTACCATTCAAAAGTAAGTGGGTACCTCAATGGTGTTCGGGCTACCATGGGGTACCTAATGTCTGTATTTTTTAGATATATGAAAATATATGTCTCTAAAATGTAAGGAACTGACATCTGTTTACCGAAAACCTCAACTCGGTAAGCCTTATGGATATCGAGATATGGGAAAATAAAGAGCGACACTACAGAACTGTGGAGTTTGCGTACTAGATGGTGCAGTTTCGGAAACGTAATTACGAGGGCTTACAACAACCTCAAAAGTAGTTTCAATTAAATACACTACACACACGCCCTGATGGGGGTTTTCGGGTACCATGATATTCCCAGAACTCTCATTTCTAAATATTCTAAAATATGTCTTAATAACGTTTTAAAGAACGTTAGAGGTGTGTGTTTACCGAAACCGCAAGTCGGTACGCCTAACAGTTACCGAAATATGGTGAAATAAAAAGCGACACCATAGGTACGTGGAGCTTGCATATTAGACAGTACAATTTAGAAAATTAATTAAAATATGACTATCAAGATATTGTCAAATAAAGGGAGGATCCATATAGTTATGGGGTTTTCGTGTTAGGTGGTAAAATTTCCGAAACCGGTCATGTAAAGTTAATAAGCATCAGTAGCAATTTCATCTTAAAATAATTAGGTATTTCCATGGAGTTTAAGAACATCATGGGGTCTACCAAGATTAAATTTTAAAAGTTTTGTAAAATATATTTTGACATTTGTAAAGAGTATTAGAAATATGTATTTACCTAAAAGTTCCAGCTAGTACATCTAGCAGCTAGAGAGACACCATACAATAAAAGCGTATTAGATCTTGAAATTTCAGAAAACAATTATTGATCCTAACAAAAGTTAAATAAGATGGTACTTATATGGGTTAAGTGAGAACCTCAGACTCGTCAGTACAATTTCGATCGAAAGATTAATTCAGCTCTAAATTTTCTTTGGACAATTCCAAGCGTTCATCGGGCTCTGAAATAAAGTGAACATTTTTTGTCAATATCTAATATAGCAAGCGAGATATAAGGAATTATGTATTTTATGACGTCGTAAAAATAGAGACCCACATGGATTTGTACTTTTGAGTATTTGCTGTAAGAAGAAAACAACCGTATATACCTTAATAGACAATTAAATGGGCGGGGGCACAGTGGCTTAGTGGTAGAGTGCTTACCTCTGGTGTATTGGGTTCTTGGTTCGATCCACGGCCAAGTCAGTTTGTAGTGGACATCGTATTTGTGGGTTTTCTCGGGGTACTCTCCTCCCACCTTCGCATTCCATCAATTCTGTCAACAACATTCACTTGCTTTAATCATAATCTCCCTGAGACTAAAATGCATAATCGTGGGTCGCTACACTGAAATATTTCCTTTTATTTAATTTTAAAATTAAATAGGGAGTTAAGTATGATCGTATTTCTATGGGTTAAGTGAATACTCCAATAGTTTCTGCAAAAAAAAAAAAAAAAAAAAAAAGATTAGTTAAATACCCTACCACTAAGCTACTGTGTCCCCGCCCACTGAATTGTCTATTAAGGTATATACAGTAGTTTTCTGAATTTTTTTCTTATAGGAAAGACCCAAAAGTACAAATCCATAAAGATCTCTATTTTCACGTCATAAAATATATAATTCCTTATATCTTATTTACTATCTTAGATATTGACAGCGAATTTTCATTCTTTTGCACAGCTCGATGAACCCTTGGAATTGCCTGAAGAAAACCTAGGACTGAACTAATCTTTCGATCGAAATTGTACTGAGGTACTGATTTAACCCATAGAAGTACCATCTTATTTAATTTTGTTGCGACCAATAATTGTTTCCGAAATTTCAAGCTTTTATTTCACAGTGTTTCTCCAGATGTTAGATGTACTAGCTGGAAGTTTTGGGTAAATACATATTTCAAATACTGTTTACAAATGTCAGATTATATTTTCAAAAGCTTTTAAAATTTAATTTTGGTAGACTCCATGATGTTCTAACACCCCATGAAGATATCTAATTACTTTAAGATGAAATTGCTACTGGTGTTTATTAACTTTCCATGACCGATTTCGGAAATTTTAGCATCTAACACGAAAACCCCTTAACTGTGTTGGTCCTCCCTTTATTTGACAACATATTGATAGCCGTTAGTCATATTTTAATTCAATTCCCGAATTGTAGCGTCAAGTATGCAAGCCCCACATACCTATAGTTTATTCCCCCCCCCCCTAAAAAAATCAGTTCTTTACATTTTAGAGACATGTATTTCCATATATCTAAAATGCAGAAATTAGGTACCGCATTGGAACCCCATTGGAGTACTCACTTACTTTTGCATAGCAAGGTAAAAACGCCAGTGGTTCTCACTTTAAGTTTGAAAACATACTATTTTGTCTCTTCTCTGAGCATCGTGAATCTGTCGGAGCTGTACCATAGTTGGAAAGACTCACTGATCCTTCCTATAGTGACCATGTAGTCAGAATTCAAAAAGGAGTAGCCCTTGAAGGAAAAACAATATTTTAAAATCCTTGCACCAGTAGTCGTCACCTTAAAATCAAAATGTTCCAGTAGTAGTCAGGATTTTCTACCAGTGTTCATCACTCAAATAACTTGACAATTTATTCAAAAACGCACTGTGTATCAGTTTAGGGTTGAGAATACAATATAAAGTAGTAAGCTTAATAACTTTGCATCACTTTTAGCACTCAAGAAAGAAAATAAAAACGTTTTTACATACTTTTTAAAGCAATTTCAGAAAGAAAAATGTTAACTGAATTCAAAAGTTAACTGTATATCACTTCCACGTTAAGAGTACAATATTAAATACTATGTTTAATAACTATACGTCACTTTAAACTCTCGAGAATGAACATAAACAATTGTACATACATTTTAAAAACAATCTGAGAAACAAAATAAGTTAACTGAATTCAAAATTTAATTATACATCACCTTAAGCTTAAGAATACACTATAAAATGCTGAGATTAATAAAAAATGAAATCTTTAAGTTTAACGTCCCACGGTTATGCCGGTTAGGATAAGGAGACGGTGATAATGAGAAATGAGTGAAATGGTGGAATGAACAAAGTGGGAGGAAACGGGAGAACCCCGAGAAAACCCACGAGCAAGGTGTTTGTCCACCACAAAGTCCACACGGCGCGAGTTGGGATCGAACCAGGGACCCCAAGCACCGGAGGTGAACGCTCTACCACTGAGCCACCGCCCCCCCCTGAGATTAATAACAATGCATTACTGAAGAATGAAAACAAAAATGTTTTAGCTACCTATATTGTATTTACATATTATTTCTCATTAACATTTTTTTTTTTTTTTTTGATAACTCATGATCAAGTCTAGGAATGCGCAAGAGAAAAGATTTGAGGTTGTCTCCTCTCGAAAAGGTGCCGCGAAAGTTGTCTCGTCTCGAAAACTGGATCCGTTTCTATTGGAAAAGCTCTATCTTGTCTCGAATTTCGTAACAAAAATTGTCTCGTCTTGTCTCGTGCGCATCCCTAATCAGGTCCATAGCCAAAAACTTCATTTCGGAGGGTGCTCGATAGGGCTTTGGGATATCCGAATTTAGATATAGATGATCGATGTCGACAAACTATCGAAACTTGTTCGAAATATCGAAAAATACAGCAATATCGAAATATAAACAATATCAAAAATCGAAAATATAGAAATATGAAAGAGATCAAAAATATGGATATATCGAACAAAAATGGATATATGATCTTGGAATACGATTTGGTGGAATAATGAGGAAGAAAAATAATCATTGATTAAATATTAAATTGAAAAGAAATAAGAGCCTGACGCTCAAATACTTATCTATACGGCACCCATCTTGATCCCCAGAAAATATCATATAGTGCTTCATTGATTCTAAACCCAATAATAGTAATTTAACAATAAACACAATATATAATTTACTACGCACCTTGAAATGTAGAAATTAATGATTGTAATCCCCAGCTTTCCAATAGACCTTTGATTTCTCCAAATGAAGATTCGGATATCTTGTTTCTTCTCAAGCAATAATGGGTTACAATAATCAGTTGCAGTCCAAAGCCAAGTCACTAAGTTAAGCATAAAAATAAAAGAATTCATTAGTTAGATGCATACAAAATCCTACGCATGTAAATCCGAATCTACTTGTATTAAATTGTAAATTTAAACAAACTAAATTATACTACAGTTATAGTGACATCAAACATACATTAAATAAGGTATACAGGGTGTCTCAAAAGTCCCCTGACATAGGGTAACTCTGTTATTATCAGAGTTACAACAGAATGTAGGAGGGAAAAGCATATCCAATTATGATGTTTTCAATCTAAAGTGAAGGAATTTTTAAAATCGGATGACCCGTTTGCGCTGTACACTCTCTATGCGCCCAATGTGAAATGAAAATGCAACGTTGCCATTTACCTGGACCCACAACAGAAGTGAGTGAAGTTACTGTCTTTTACGCTAACATGTCGATGGCCAGCCCCCGTTTCAAACAGTAACTTCATTCACTTATGTCGTGGGTCCAGGTAAATGACAACGTTGCATTTTCATTTAAAATTGGGTGCATAAAGAGTATACAGCACATTCATCTTGTCCGATTTTTTTAAAAAAGTGTTCACTTTAGATTGAAAACGTCATATTTCGAGATGTTTTTCCTCTTACATTTTGTCGTAACTCTGATAATAACAGAGTTACCCTATGTCAGGGAACGTTTGAGACATCCTGTATACATCATAAGAGGTTCCTTTCTTAATTCTACACGGATGTGGTTTCATTGAATGTGAGGTGGGTGATACACATTAGGCCTTTTGGGAGTACGTCACACGGACGACCGTAATTTTGTGTTCAAAATTTTTATGAACTGGTGGGATATGTGATACATATGGCCACGGGCTAGAATTTTCTCAGTATGTCAAATATGCAATCAGATTTCATGCAGCTTAATTTGGTGAAAAGCTATTGCCAATTGAACGTTACATTTACCTCTTTCTTGCAGATGTTGAACCATGCCGTTAGCACGTGAGGAATGGATCGAAATAATCAAACTGTGGGGCGGGAGGAGTATATGTGCAGTGGTTGCCGATTGCAGAGTCATCCACAATGTGACTCTGTGTCACATGTTTCAGTGTCACAGTAATTAACTAAATTTGAGAAGACGGGCACATTCGTGAACATACATCGTAGCGGTTCAAACTCGCGGGACCTTGTTCCTTCCCCATTTTGAACCGGTACATGAAAATGCCATTTACTCCATGTTTGCCTGCGCCGATTTTGAAAATTCCTTCACTAATCGATTTCTCCCGTTGAGTACTACAAGAACCAGTTAAAATCTCGCGGGCCCTTTATTCTTCCCCATTTCGAACCGGTACATGAAAGTGCGATTGTTTTTCATGCTTGCCTGCGCCGATTTTGAAAATTCCTTCACTAGTCGATTTCTCTCGACGAGTACTACAAGAATCAGTTAAAATCTCGCGGTCCTTTTTTCTTCCCATTTTGAACCGGTACCTGAAAATGCGATTTTCTTCATGTTTGCCTGTGCCGATTTTGAAAATTCTTTCAGTAATCTATTTCTGTCGTCGAGTACTACAAGAATCAGTTAAAATCTCGCGGGCCCTTTTTTCTTCCCCATTTTGAACCGGTACATGAAAATGCGATTTTCTTCATGCTTGCCTGCGCCGATTTTGAACATTCCTTCACTAATCGATTTCTCTCGTCGAGTACTACAAGAATCAGTTAAAATCTCGCGGGCCCTTTTTTCTTCCCATTTTGAACCGGTACCTGAAAATGCGATTTTCTTCATGTTTGCCTGTGCCGATTTTGAAAATTCCTTCAGTAATCTATTTCTGTCGTCGAGTACTACAAGAATCAGTTAAAATCTCGCGGGCCCTTTTTTCTTCCCCAAGCCAATATTTTTTTGTATATTTTGAATGTATTCAAGTATGGAACAAAAGTATTATATAATTCCCTTAGTAGGCTTCTCAACTTAATATTTTTCAACTTAAATTTTATTTATTTTAATTATTTATTTTCTTGTGACTCAATATTTAATTGCAATCGTTCATTGGGGAGAAGGGTGGCCATTCTCAAATATATAAATATAGTATTCTTAAAATTTATGTGTTCTCGTACTATTAGTTTCTTCCACTAGACCTGGAAATTGCAAAATTAATACCTGGAAAACCTGCAAAATTCAGGGAAATTGAGTTCCATATTTATGTATGAACACTGCTATTTACAATTTTTTTTTTTTTTTTTTCGAATAGGGAGAACTGTACGAAAGGGTGGTTTGAGAATAGTATAACAGTAGGTTTCTGGGAGTGTTGTTCGAAATGAAATCTTTAAGTTTTACGTCCCACTATTATGCTGGCTAGGCTCAAGATGACGGGGTGTTGTTCGGTGGGGGTCAATGTTGCCAATTTTGGGTAAAGTCGCTAAATAAGGGGAATTCGACCTCAACGATAGCGCAGGGTGACCATAAAATTTTCAGTTAAAAACGGGACAGGTTCTTGCAACACTAGACTTTTAGATCTACCTTTGTTCTTATCAGTGCACAGTGGTCCAGAAACCCTGAAAATGTGGCCAAAATAGGAAGATGTGGTTCCATGTCCATGAAACTTGACAGATAAAGGTTTGTGAGGTCGTTGAGTACGATTCTGATATCCAAATTAAAAACTTCAAAATGGCGGATCCAATATGGCGGACAGAAAAAAGAAAAATCAAGCTATGGAGGTGAAATTGGGTAAATAAAGGTTTTTGGGGTCGCTGAATACGAATCTGATATCCAAATGAAAAAAAATGCAAAATTTCGGATCCAATATGGCGGATGCAATATGGCGGATTGTGGAAACAAATAAGACATGTAGTCACCAAATGTGTATAATAGTATGCAATATATATATATATATATATATATATATATATATATATATATATATATATATATATATATATATATATATATGAATACATAAAATGGACGTATATATATATATATATATATATATATATATATATATATAAAGTAAACAAATATATATTTTCTAACTGAAATATGTACCACGTTGGTTGCAAAATGTGCACACTCCTCAGTCCGTGTTGCATTGTACAGTACATACAAAACAAGTATTTTGTTCAGAACCAACGTGGCAGATAGGCAGTTAATAGTCTTGAACACAGTTATTCGGACTGATCACCAGAAGGCTGTGCGTGCGGAGCCTCTATATCTTTCAAAAGCATGAGTACAGCTGGAGACAGTTGCTTTTTTCTATGCTTCTGTGCCATGGGTTCACGAAGCGTCGAGATTTTGGGATCACTTGTGACCAGGAGTCGCAGAAATATATCTCGCAACGTGTCCCCTCGTGTGCACTTACGAGAATGATGTTCCCTGTACTGTTTGATATGCTTGTTTCGGGCCTCCTGGGCCTCTTCGGACATCTGCCCAATCGGTAATATGCAATGACTGATAATTGCGGATCCATGAACAAGAACTTTATGCACTGAAGCGGGCATGTAGAACCACGAATAGTGTTGAAGGTACAGTTCCAGTATATCATTTGACCAAGCTTCAAATTTACGTGGATCCATCTCCAGTCCACAAGATAAGGCGTGAAGCAACACAGCACACTTCTCGATAAGATCCCGGTTCGATGAATGCAACCTTATCGGGATATTGAAAGAAACGACGGGCAATGTTTCCGTCATTTGAAGTACCGCTTCCGCCTTGCCTTGGTTCATCGATGATCAGCCCTAACTGGGCCTTCATAGCCTTTTGGATGTCGGCTTGCTTCTTCCTCATGATCAGTTTGTGTTCTTTACGAATTTGCCATCTTCGAAGATCCAAGCGGTATGCAATATGAAGCAGCCACTCCATAAAACGGATCCATGTATGAAGAGGAGACAGTCCGAAGCCAAGATTGTCAGGTTTTACTGGCTTAGGGCCCTTTGTCAATGTGTTCATCTCCTTTGGCGTTGCGCCACACACATAGCAGGTCTGTGCTGATTTTGTGTGCGTAATCGCGTTACAGACTTTGCCGTCAACGATTGTGAAATGCAGGCTGTGTGTGACCTCAAATACCTTTCCTGCGATGGTGATTTGGCTAGGCGTCAGTTCTTGTATTTGTCCCTGCATACATTAAAATTCTTGTCGTATCAATTCAGTTGTTTCCTTCTTAAACTGCAACCTTATGGGCCGGCAGAATCTCGGGGATGATGGCCGCTGATTCTGCAACACTACGACTCGTAATCACTTCCTTTCATAGAACAGTTGAATTGGTACAATTGACGTGAACACAATGTCAGTGTCTGTAAAGCCCTCCTCTTGTGCAACTTGTTTGTATTCAGCGTGTCCAGTAGTACCATCGCATCCCCATTTGGTGATGAGCTGAAGTGACATACTATATTTCGTTGGAATTCTTTCTAGCACAGGCTCCTGTGTTTGTACAATTCGTGCAGCTGTGCGGTCCTGCGTCCTGCAGTGGCTCGTAAAACGTGGACAAGTTTTCGTCTTGATATGTGATACGCCATGTCAGAAACGAAAAGAAAATGCCCATTCAGCATTAATGACCTATACTGTTCGTCACATTACGATTATCATAATTACTGATACTGTAAGTCATAACTCTGTTACACACAACACACTGTTGTTGTATTGCTGAGGTCTGTCATTGTGATTTGCATGGCAATGTATGTGCTGGCATCGCATATAGTCTTCTATTTACTCCTTCATGCACAATTTCTCGTCATTAGGGTTTCAATTTCCAATCGTTTCAATTGTACATGCTTTTAGTTAGTTTAAATATCTTTTGTGCCACAACTATTTTATTACAAACACAATGAGAGCATTATTTGCAAAGTAGAACACACATTTCACGTATAATATACTCTGTTATGAAATGCCGTTGGATTCATTTGTCTACTCAATACCTTACTCCAGCTTTCTTTGCAAACCTTTAGTCTAGCAACACTGAAAATCTACAGATGACAATACTGAAGGTGCTTTTTCCATCTCCTTTGTGTCGACTAACATTATCTATGGTCATGGTACGTTACTGTTCATTATCTCTTTCGTTTATGAGACAATAGCAAACGAATGAATATCAAACCTTTGCCTTCCAGAGGGTCCGGCCGCCCCTTACTTTCATTTATTTTCATTACTTCAACTACAAACTGACCCTGTTAGCATGTTTCTGGTTTCGGATTTACACTTCTCATGACATAATGCTTTAGAACAACATATTTCCATATATACGACAGTTTACCCTTGTTGTTCAGTCCCTTCGTAAATTTTTGTTTACTATCAGCTTCCCACAAACATCCCTCGATTTTACACAACCGAGCAAAATGGAGCAAAGTTTGTTTGTAGTGTCTAATTCCGAGGATATTGGGCTCATATGTACGAGAAACATCTGAGCTTCACTTGGCTTCACTCAAAAGAAAAGTCTAGAAACACAAAAATACACGTATACTTTTATTTCCTTTGCTACGCTTACCTTTAACGCTCATTCCAACGGGACACTGCAATCACATCACACATCTACGCACACCAACAGCAAGTATAAGCTTTGCATATATAATATTTCCTGACCCCCTTGTTCAGTTGACAAAGGACATACATAACACAACACTGGTAACTTTGTTGTCTCTAGCTGATACACAACTGCTGTTTTGTGCACAGGCAACCTCTTACATTGGGCGCCAGTCACAGACTGCGGGAGGCTATTATTTGAAACACCCATGTCGATATGACTGCCCAAGGTCAATGCCTATCCAGCACTACTACTAGTTCCGAGATTTGCGTCATGTAATTTTGGCCAGGTTTTGAGGGTCTCTGGACCACTGTGCAGTGCCTTGATATCAGAGTTCCCCCTCTCTCTCTTCGTTACAGAGCGGGTACTTATGAAAAAGGAAAGACACGTTGAAGTTTGTTTAACACACAACCAACTGCTAAAACCTCTGCTGCCTTTCGAGCAGTACTGCGAACTATAGAGTATGTTTAATATAGGGATTTTCAGTTCAATTTTTGCCGCTTTGTTATTATTAATACTTTTAAAAGGAGTAAAGGTACTGGGTTTGTTATTTACTTCTTTCATTTACATAAAACGGGACGAATACTACTTTTTTCCATCTACTGACGGGACGGCCGCGACACGCCCCTAAAACGGGACTGTCCCGGTCAAAACGGGACGTATGGTCGCCCTACGATAACGACAAAAAAAAAAATCCGATTGGAGACTTTTTTGGGTGATTTTTAAATAACGATTTACCTACTTACACATTTAGCGACTTTTTGCTGCAAACAAAATGTTCATCTGTAGAGAAGCATTATTAGTTCAAAACAGTTTTTACGTTCTTTTTTTCTGTTTGTTTGTTTTAATCAGCGCAAGTGATGAAGAGTTTGGAAATACAGCGTACTCACTACTCCACAATCCTGCATTGTTATGTTACCCTTGCCCTCTAACGAAGAATAACTACAAACTTGATGTCCTTTAGTTCGCAGAGTTTCCGTTGAGAGACACACGTAATACATCATTACCGATAGCAACAAGATTAGCTATAGATGCGTGAAAAAAGGCGAAGAAGGTGTTTGTTATATTTGTCCTCTGGGGTCTTTTAATTATTCTGCACTTTTCTTTTACAAAAAAATTGCTTAACGTAAGTACTGTAGTGTTAATTATTTCGGAACTATTTTGACCACAACATGAACAAAAGTACCCGAAACAACCTGAAATGATCCCTGAATTAAAGGATTGGTTGCGCCCTGTTTACAAAGATGTGAATAGAACCAGCGGCGCAAATCTGTCTTCAACATTGGGGGGGGGGGAGGGTAAGACCGTTACCATACTTTTTTTGGCGATGTCCAAAATACTTATGAAGTTGAAAAACAATGTTGTGGAGGATCAGAGTTGTCTTTAGCGTTAGGAGGCTGCAGATTTGAGGCTTATTCTGGGGGACATCTCACGTTCCTTTGTAGCAATCGGACAAAAATCATCAAATTTCTCCCAAAAAACACATTTCAAATCGGATTATTTGGGAGAAGTCCCCCTCAGTTCCAAGATTGGAGGGGACATGTATCCGTCATCCCCCCCGGGATTTGCGCCAGTGAGTAGAACATATTGTTTAGTTTACATCTACAACTTTTACAATGCTTATAGACAATGAATTTCTCGATTATTTCTTATAGCGACTTTTCACCCAAAATTGGAGTCGTCACCTCTCGTTTCGCAAACTTATTGCCAACATTTTAGAAACTGGTTGCGGGGAGAGCTACAATGGATGATTCAAGTTATTTCGTCGCTTCCGCTGTGAACCTAAGTACAAGATTCCAAAAGTCACATTTTTTTGGTTCCAAACAATATGTCTGCTGGGTGAAAGCATAGACTGGAATGTGTTGCCTTTCCTACCTTATCTTTAATCCCATAGTAGCTCCTTTCCCAAAGTTAAAAAAATGCAATTCTTCCTTTCTTAATAGTACTTATGACCCAAAGTATTACGTAAGCATTGTATGTTACTTATGTAGCTCACAGAGCCGCAGCTATGGGCGAGCAAGCAAAGCACGTGTCCCGGGCGCGTGGTTGGAGGGGCGCCTAAAAGAGAGGTTATATATTAGTACTTTTCCTGGCGGTATTTAATACTTTTCATCAGAGTGCGAAATCATGAAATCAAAGTGAGAGGAAAAAATGAAATGAAATCTTTGAGTTTTACGTCCCACGGTTATGCCGGTTAGGCTAAAGGAGACGGTGATTATGAGAAATGAATGAAATGGTGGAATGAAGTAAGTGGGAGGAAATGGGAGAACCCCGAGAAAACCCACGCACACGGTGTTTGTCCACCACAAGGTTCACTTGGCGGGGCTAGGATCGAATCCGTGACCCCAAGCACCAGAGGTGAACGCTCTACCACTGAGCCACCGCGGCCCTAAAAGTGAGAGGAGACTGGAGGAGTGAAGAGAGAGAGAGAGAGGCAGAGAGAGAGAGAGAGAGAGAAGAAAACGCTCGCACTTTTACACTTCAAAGTAAATTAAGTCATTTATTTTTTCTGTCCCCCTCCTCCCCCTCCCCTAAGTTCTGTCAAAGTAAATAGCTAAAAACACTCCCAGGCCAGAACCGCATCTACGTTGGAAATTTGATCGAGATCGGTCGGTCGGTGCAAGAGATTAAGAAAAAATGAAATGAAACCTTTGAGTTTTACGTCCCACAGTTATGCCGGTTAGGCTAAGGGAGACGCTGATGATGAGCAATGAATTAAATGGTGGAATGAAGTAAGTGGGAGGAAATGGGAGAACCCCGAGAAAACCCACGCACACGGTGTTTGTCCACCACAAGGTTCACTTGGCGGGGCTAGGATCGAATCCGGGACCCCAAGCACCAGAGGTGAACGCTCTACCACTGAGCCACCGCGGCCCCCGGCCGGGAATCGAACCCGGGTGTCCCACGCCAAAGGCGTGTTCATTAACCACTTAGCCACGAGGGAGCTCATCTGTGAGGCAGTGTAAACCCCCCAAAAAAGAAAGAAAATAAACGCACACTGGATGTTTGCGCAACTGAGGATCAAAACATTCTCAATGGAGTATGAGAAATAGTAAACGTCAATCAATGTGTGCTTTTGCTTATTCATTACTTCGTTAATACTTAATTCCTTCTAGAAATAGTGAAACAATACTATGAAGAAACACTAATTAAACTAATAACAATTACGTTGTATTTCTTACCATACCGTTTTTACCACCCATAGAATTTCAATCTAGCACTATACTGCATTAGTCACGCCGTAACGAAAGCTGAAATTCAAAGACCTGCCACTCGTTAACTGTTGAAGCTGTGTTGTAGCTACCTGTATATCACGCGGCCTGCGTTGGTACTCCTCAACATAAATACGTCACAGCCCAAAGCCAGGAAACATCACAAACAGAAGACAGGGGCACAAGCAGTGCCTGACACTTCACGAACTCAAACCCACCAAGACTCAACTCAACATGACCTTCAATTACGTTCTAGAAACCAAACCAGTGCTAAGGCACAAACTCACCAACTTCCTACATGAAAACACAAGAAAAAAATCTAACGTTTTGGTTCCAAAGTGATGACATAACAATAATACTAAAAAGGTTTTAATTTTCAGTAACCCAAACATTAATTAACTAGGGAACATAACAAAGCAAAAATAAATAAATAAAAATAAATTAAATTAAAAAATAAAAACCTGACAAGTAAGCTCTCCCTGACTTCTTTTTTTTTTTAAATTTCAGTGAGGCTGTAAAATATGTCAATATCTTCGTTATATATATATATATATATATATATATATATATATATATATATATATATATATATATATATATATATATATATTTCATTGTAAACAAGTTCTTTAAACAAAAGAAAGCTCTGAGAGCGCTTACCTCTGACGCGGTAGGTCCCTGGTTCGATTCCTGCTCCCGACAAATAGGCTTTTGGTGAACACTGTAGTTGTGGTTATTCTTAAGACTTTCCAGTTTCCTTACATTTTCTTGATTCCACCATTATCATGTATCTCATCGTCACCTTCTCTCTTACATTGATGTACAATCATGGGGCGTTAAACTAAAAGAAAAAAAAATCTTGCAAATATCCTAGTAAAAATGAGTTTTCTAAACTACACTAGTGGCCCCGCGTAGCGTATTCGCTAACGCTCTCGCCTTCGGTGCGAACGGTCCCGGGTTCGATCCCGGTGGGGGAACTCGGTCGAAAAAGTATCAAAAGATTTTAAGTCCAGCCATCCTGAATGAGGTTTCCTTGGCTTTTCCTCATTCACAGCAGGCAAATGCCGGAGTGGTACCTAACATATAGGTCCCAGGCCGTTTTCTTCCTTCCCAAATCCAAAAATGAAAATGAAATCTTTGAGTTTTACGTCCCACGGTTATGCCGGTTAGGCTAAAGGAGACGGTGATGATGAGTAATGTATGAAATGGTGGAATGAAGAAAGTGGGAGGAAACGGGAGAACCCCGAGAAAACCCACGCACACGGTGTTTGTCCACCACAAAGTTCACTTGGCGGGAGCTGGGATCGAACCCGGGACCCCAAGCACCAGAGGTGAACGCTCTACCACTGAGCCACCGCGGCCCCATTTTTCCCCAATCCATTCTTCCCTTCCTTTCCCCGGATAGTGTGATCACCGAGGGAAGTCATCCCTCATATGCGACGGGCTAACAAGGCCATTGATGCCGAAAGCCCAGAAATCTAAATCCTAAATCTTCACTACACAAGGGAATTTTCGCGCTGAAAACGGTTTATTAGCAATTATGTTAAGCAGCCCTGTAGTAAAACTGCTCCAAGTAATAAATCGTCACATATAAAACGGAATGAATAAACACATAACATTCATTTTGCTACCTTGAAATGTAAAATGTTTCAAGACTTTAATATTCAAAGATTTCTCAAAATTCAGATTCACCCATTCCATTGTCCTCAATCATTAACGAGTTTTACAATAGTAAGAATTGTATTCATAAACTACATTACTTACTTAGTACTATATTAAAGCAAGTTACACTAAAAGAATATATAATTAATGGAATATTTAACTAAAGTAATAGTTAACTAGTGTACTTACCCAAGCATCTGTTTCCTTCCTCTCTTCTTTTCCGTTTGTAAACAACCTCGTTTCGCAAGCAAAAGACGGTAGTTCAATGACGTCAGCCATGGCGAAAGAAAGAGGTGTCTATAGGCGGCCTGGATCTCACACACAGATGGACGTATTTAACATATAGCTGAAGTATTTAACATACGTATACGTATGTAAAATACGGAAGATTGTTAGATGTCAGACATCCTGCAGCGACATGATGTAATATCTAAGCGGGTAAAAGGCAGTACCTATGTAGTATATGGATAAAGTACGCTCCGTACAGATTTCCTTAGTAAACATAACGAATCCTTGTATTTGTACAATATACCGCTGTCCGGATAATGGATTTTTCTTAGTGTGAGGAAACCTGAAATTTCAATCTTGATACATGTATTAGTGCGCAGCACGAAATGAGATTTTTAAAAAATCCCAGCGCTCTTCCCGCCTTTGATAGGACAAACTGCAATTATTTACGCATTATTCAGTGCATTGTTTGTGTATAATCTTGTTCATTTGCTGAATGTAAAACGCAACTCACACAACGGCTGTAACAATATAATGACTTTTTTATTGTCCACCAGTACACGAACAAATTCCAGGTATGTCTTAAATTATAATCCACCTTGGCATATTATCTCAGCCGTAGGGGCCACGGTGGCTCAGTGGTAGAGCTTTCACCTCTGGTGCTTGGGGTCCCGGGTTCGATCCCAGCCTCCGCCAAGTGAACTTTGTGGTGGACAAACACCGTGTGCGTGGGTTTTCTCGGGGTGCTCCCGTTTCCTCCCACTTTCTTCCACCATTTCATTCATTTCTCATAATCACCGTCTCCTTTAGCCTACCCGGCATAACCGTGGGACGTAAAACTCAAAGATTTCATTATCTCAGCCGTAGTGCTGTCAACAGAGCTGCCTTGCTTATGGATACACTGCGCATGAAGCGCTTCAGGTTAGTGACGTCATTAAGTGACGTCATGTGCTGTTGCTCTGGTTTTGTCAACATAAGAACTCCCGTACAACATTTTGTGTTTGGAACGCCACCAATCAGCGCTCAGACAAGTAGCCCAAAGACATGATAATAACACTAAGCGAGTTGCCTAGCAAAGCAAGTCAATTTTGATACTTCGGAATGTAATTTAATTCATTTAAATTAAATTATGGAGTCAAATTTTTTATGATTGTTAATGTCCAAATGTCAATGTTAAAATATCAATATCTTTAGTAAGGATATTGTATAATAACAGTCTTTAAACAACCAATGGCATGGTTACTTTTCTGTCCCATGCGTAACGGTGTCAAAAAAGAAAATATAATGTGACGCTAATTAAATTCTGTTTTCTAATTAAAAAAAAAAAACAATACGCGGTAAGGAGAATGAACGTAGAAAACAGGTGATGGCATATAAAATTAAAATGCTGCCATAAATCACAAAGAGTAGGCAATGAAATAGAGGTTATCAAATTAGCTTTTTGTCTGAGTCCCGTGTGTAATGCTTAATTTTGGCTAATAACTCAAATTTGCAATTGTTTTGAGTGTTTCATTTTATTTAACTATGCACTAATAATTTCCTTCCTAATTTTGAAATACTTTTTATTTTATTTGAAAATATATTTTTGTTTAAAAAAGCAGCTTTTTTGTACAAATATCCCGTGCGTAACGCTGAGAATCGCCCATTAACAGAGAGTGCAAGTATAATTTTAACCTTTAGTTGATGAAATAACTTGAAAGTCGCTGCAGATAAGGTCGAGTTGGCAAGTACCTATATACAGTTATTCCGACTGACTGATTTAAAATGTCATTCCCTTATGTTTTGCGTAATACACCACAGAGGCGGATCCAGGACCGACTTCTGAGGGGGTAGGGGGAGCTGTGGGTTGTCATACTGCTACTTTTAAGGGCTCCAAACTTTGGGATGGATTTTATTTATATATATAAAATAAGAAAGTTTCCTCTTCTGGGGGGGGGGGGGCAATCGCCCCGATCTCCCCCCTGGATCCGCCCCTGATACACCAGTTTTTAATGATTTTTATTCTTATATTTATTTATTTACTTAAATTTTAAAACAACTCTTCTACTTTTATTAGGATATTATTAGGATGTTGTTGTTTATTAGGATATTGTTATTAGGATATTAAAGAAGATCAGGGGAAGAAAATTGCACTTTATTCAGATAAAAACTCTAAGAACGTTATCTCCAAGTTTTTTACTTTCACACTAGGAAGGGGGAAAATGCTCATTGAAAATTATTTCTTTCTTTCATAGTGCTTATTTACGTATGTTCATTAGTGTTGGATGGCATGCTTTAACGTTTGGAATAGGGATAGGGAAAAAGTAATAGTGTAAGTAAACTGGGGACTTGAGGCCGACCAAAATTATTCTCAATTGAACCTCGCACTTACTAAGGCCGACCTTGACGCAGCACACGAGAGAAAACCTTTATTTTCATGATGAGAACATAGTAACTGACTTTCGTAATTCCATGTGTTAATTTCCTAACTCATATTACAGCCAAATGCTCCCCATCTAGTACGTTTTCCATTTTTAAAAGTTGTAGATCGAACATTTCTTTCGTCATTTGGATACAAACAAGAGGACTACAAAAACAATTATTTCTGTCCCAATGCTATGAAATAATTATGAAGATGTGTCATTTATGAATTCCTTACTTGAGCTTGGAATAAAAGGCGAAAAGGAGGTACTACTAAATTCTCGTGTTTTGCTAGTTTTCTAATTCTTCAATAAGTAAACTGCCTTGCAATTCGAAAGCCCATTGAGGCGCCTTATTTCCAATGCTATAAAATGTCGATATGCATGTGGTCTCTATCGTCAATTCTACACCCAGTCTCCAATTCATAGCACATTAATTTGTGTTATTTTAACCTAAGGGACAACCAATGGTGGTCTTATCTTGACGCGAGTAACTAACATCTTTGAAAAAATGAAGTAGTTTTCTATTTAGTTATTCTTTTCTCATCAAATGCTTGTTACATAAAATCAACCATTCCAATGTTAAAATATCAACTACTGGCTCTCCTGATTCTCCTCCTGTCCTTCCTTAGGTCACCAATATCTTTCACACGTTGCGTGGAGTTGGAGAGCGTAAAGTTCAAGCGCCGTTACCATGGTTACCGTGATGCGTTTAAGCGCTACTCAAAGCTCCTGCACTTCAGTTGCAAACACTGTGTTCCAGTTTAATTGTAGCCATTATCACAAGATAATCGCTTGATGAAACTGTTATTAATTAATTAACCATAAATTTAGCAATTTTAGCCTATTTTGTGCTTTGCGAATGAACATAAGTATCGGATTCCCTTAAATATAGATCGCGTTGAATTGAATACTCTTCGCACGTGTATACGTACGTATATAGGTCAACACTCCTGAAAGGATGTTCAAGAAGATGGTTTAGTTACTTACGTACGTATTGAAAGAAAAGAAAGGAAATGAAATCTTTTAGTTTAACGTCCCACGATGATTCCCTTTAGGCTATGTTATGAGACGGAATGTTTAAATCAAATTAATGCTGATGGAAGAATTGGTGGAATGAATATGTGAGAGGAAACGTGACTACCTGAGAAAACTCACGAACACGATGTTCTCTACCACAAATTTACTTGCCCGAGGATCGAACCAGGGACCCCAGGGATCAGAGGTAAGCGCTCTACCACTGAGTTACCGTGCCCCACATGTCATGAGTGAAGTTATGTTATCTAAATGGAAGCCAAGTGCGTGTAATTTTAAAATTGATTTCCAGGTTCCTTGACAGACACATATTACTTACGTTGGGTATGGGTCCTGAAGGAATTTTTGGTGGGTCACGAAATATTTGTATCAGATTAAAATATTAGCTACATTCATCATCATCATAGGTATTCTGCCCTTATTGGTAGGTAACTTGCCGCAACTGAGAAGTTTCCATGCTCCACGGTCCTCCGCTAACCTCTTCGTCTTCACGTATGATATTTCTGTCTTTCCCCCCTCTCTTTCTTGCAACCATACCCTCTAGGACTTCTCTAATGATACAATTTCTTCTTAGGCAATGTCCAAACCAGTTTCTCTTTTTCTTCTCAATAATATCTAAAAGTGTTCTTTTCTCCCCCACCATTTCTAATACCCTCTCATTCGTTTTCTGATCGATCCAACTAATTCTTTCCATTCTTCTCCACACCCACATTTCGAATACTTCCAGTCGTTTTTCATCATTTTTACGTAATGTCTATGTTTTCTCCCCATACAGTACAACACTGTACACGAGGCATTTTATGGGTCTTTTTCTCAACAATTTATTAAGGGCCCACAAAACAGACTTTTCTTATTCCTAAAAGCTTCTTTCGCCATTAATATCCTTGCTTTTATTTCACGTTCATACTTCATATCATTACTAAGAATACTACCCAGATATAAAAATTATTCACTTGTTCTTTTTTTCCCCCTCCCACTTTTATATTTGACACAGACCGCTTCGTTCCATTCACCATGGCTTTCATCTTTCTAACATTTATTTTCATCCCATATTCTTCGTCAGGTTTTCTAACATTATATTGATTTTCTTCTCAGATTCTGCAACAAAGCGCCATATCATCTGCAAATCTTATGCATCTAATCATTCTACTTCCTACTGTAATGCCGTCTTCATCATGTAGGCTCTTTTTCACTATCTCTTCTAGATAGATACTAAATAGTGTTGGCGAGAGGCAGCATCCTTCTCGAACTCCCCTTCCAATTGCACTCTCCTCCGTCAGTTCTTCCCCTATCTTAACAGTTACCTCTTAGTTCATATACGTTTATTATAAGTCTTCGATTTTTCCATCCAACCCAATCTTCTTTAGAACTCCTAACAATTCCCAATTTACGCGGTCAAAAGGCTTGTCTAGATCAATAAATACTATTACATTAAGTTCAACAATTTCCGTGTGTGTGTGTGTAAAGAATGAACTTTCTGAAATTTAGAATGAAGCTTTAAGTAATTCATGTCACCCTTCACTATACGACTGGGCAGTGGCTGATCTAGAACGTTAAAATTTGGAGGGGGGGGCAGCCAGAACCCAGTCTATGATAGGTGTATCATGAGTTTACTATAAACTTTCAAAAATATATAAATAATAGCTTAATTTATTGTGACTCGAAAACTGGAGGGGGGGGGGGCGGCCTCGGGTTAGATTCGCCACTGCAACTGGGTGAAATAAGTTCTTATCCAATTAAATGTGAAATTTAACTTCTATTTAGCATTAAGAATCTACATATATGTCCCGTGAGTCATTAATGTCTGAGCATAAAAATGTTTGATCGATTTGAGTTCACATTCTAAAACATATTTTCTTCATACTTCTGGGTTCCATGAAGTTTGATGTTGGCACAGACTGGAAATGGTTGGAAAATCGTGATAGATAGACTATTGAGTTGTCGAGAAATTAATGCAAGATTTTGATTCAATGGGAAGCTCAAACTGTCATAACTTGCCTGAAGTTAAACGTAATTAATTGAAATCAAGTCATCCATTGTCAATACATTTCAGTCCACAAATGTCCTAGCCTTATAAAAATTTGAGATTCTGAAGCGAATAAATTCTTCGAAGGCATCCTCAGCATTCTCTTGGTTGCTCAAGACGCGTCCGTTCAAGAGCATGCCCAGATTCTGGAAAAGGTAAAACTTAGTGAGCGACCATGATGGTAAGGGTAGCTTTTTTTGTTACAATTCATGTGGCCTTTGTAGCATCTTTTTATTCACAATGTTGTCATGTAACATGATTAGACTATTTCCGTAGATTAATGGCGGAAATAGACTTTTCTGTTCTTGGTGCATTTTGTCAATATTCTGAATTCTCGGATGGATTTGCCTGGATTGAATAAGCTGAAAAGGATCACAGCAGCATCTCACGGTCACCATAAACTTCTCTGCGTGCAACGCCAGATCTGGAAAAATTTTAGAAGTTGAAGCTGGATTTAATCATTGTTAGAATGTATTGGTTGTCGTTCGTACAATATTCATTTTTCCATATATGAGTATGGTCGAGAGATGGATCGTTTTCGTAGTGCAAGAGCAGTAGCAGCGTGGAACAGAAATTAAAATACAATTTTTGGTTCTCGATCAATTCGTGTGACATCCATTTATCTAGCCTTAGTTTCTCCAAATGAAGTGGTACTGCCGAGTAAATAAAGCTGTGTTCCTCTGCAACCTCTCTTGTCGTTTCCATGAATTTACTTCGGTGATCACCTACCTTTAATTGATCGTCACCAACGGCAGAATGACATTCATCACCTTCTTATCTTCTAAACATACGTCATCACAATAGGATTTTAGTTAACTTTGTATTGTATATTAGCTCACACTGTTCACAGTTCATTAATATTTCGAGCTGTTTAGGCTCATGTTTTACAAAATTCGTGTTTTGGAATCATTTTCTCTCAGTCCGAAAATAAACGAAAGTACAGAGATAACTTGCATATCCTATATCCAGGAAGTGTAGAGCGTAAGCTTTTGAATGATACGTACTACAATTATATACAGATTGCCGCGGTGGCTCATTGGTAGGGCGTTCACCTCTGGTGCATGGGGGTCCCTGGTTCGATTCCAGCTCGCGCTAAGTTAACTTTGTGGTGGACAAACACCGTGTGCAGGTGTTTACTCGGGGTTCTGCCGTTTCCCCACACTTTTTTCATTCTACCATTTCATTCATTTCTCATCATCACCGGCTGCTTTAGCCTAGCCGGCATAAACGTGGAACGTGAAACTTAAAGATTTCATTTCATTTGTTACAATTGTATACAGACTGTGTTTTATCTCTACAACTGTATGTCAAAGTGAAAGATCCCAAAATCTTGCATCAATTTTTCAACAAACCAATACATGGAAATATCTTATTGGTTATGCAAACCATAAGAAAATCATGTTCGGAAGATTAAAAAAAAAAAAAAAAAAAAAAAAGTCGCCTCGTTTTAAGCTGCGTGAGCCATGCTTTATTTAGTTATAAATCGCAACTAGAGGAGACAGCCAAAGGGAAACAGGTTTTCCAGAGGGAGACTGTATCACAACTGTACTGAAATTAAAACAGGAATCTTTTACCATAAAGAAAAGCTATTTTGTGGCATAAATAGTTCATTTTTAAATTAAATTATGGTTATGGATCGCATTTTGCTATGCAATTATTCGTTTGCATAGTATTTCTGTGATTTTCTGACATTATAAAGCATTATATTTACAGGCCTCAGAAGATCAGAAATAAGGCTTTGAAAGCCGATGCACTAAGATTGAAATATACGCCATGTGGTCGGCCACATTTATTATGGGCTCTTGCGACATGAAATTTAGTATCTTATTTCAGTATATAGAAGTGAAGCAAATTGCAGGAAAGATAGATAGGGTCTAATAAAGAAATCACATTTTTTTCTTTACATCTCATTGAAATACTGATAAAACTAACAGATATTAAAAAGTACTAAACTCCCAAACAGAGATGGAGTGGATCGGTGGGTCAAGTGGGTCAAGTTTTCTGACTGGGTCAGTGGATCGTGGGTCAACAGCATGTGACCCACTGCGACCACCACCCACCATGACTCACTGTGACCCAAAACTCACCTGACCCACTGCGACCCACCGACTCAGGATGATCTACCAACCCACTCTGCTAACTGCGTTGTAGACAGTATCTTCTGAAGACTGGTAAATTTGTCTTCGTTTTACTTTCAAGACCTTCATTTCCCTTCCTTTTCCATTTTCCTTCTAGGGCCTTATATGGCGATTGACCTATGTGGTTAACCAGGAAAGAGGACATTTACAGACAACGTAGTTCATATATCTAACCTCTCACAGAATGTCTAAAATTTTTCTAAACGCTACATTCCGGAACTTGAAAATTTCCGTTAAAAAGTATATTTTAACGTCCGTTGTTCGCAACACAGGTTCCGACTAATCAAGAGAATTCATTTTATTATTATTATTATTATTATTATTATTATTATTATTATTATTATTATTATTATTATTATTATTATTATTATTATTATTATTATTATTATTATTTTACCTTTAAATTCATGGACCGTGAAATACTTCCGTTTAATAAGGGACCTATTGCAGGCAATTTTTACTATATTAAAAGCCTGTATTCAAAACCTGATGTTCTTGTTTAAAAGAAAATAAATCCACTTTAAATTATTTTGTATCCAATTATGTGTTAATCCTAGAATATTTTCTTCTAGCGTAACATGTCCGTTTAAAACAGTAAGAATTTACAATGTATAATATTGATACTTTAAATGGAATAAACTGGTGTGAGAGTGACATGGAGCATGAATGGGAAGAAGGCAAAGTTATCGAAAACAGAAGACTTAGCAGGAAAGTTAGTTTCGGGAGACTGAGGTGCATATCAAAGCAACACAAGCTTATATTTAAATAATCTCATAAACTCCTTAAAGGAAAACTCGGAAACTTATCTCAAAAAGTAACTGCTGCGACAAGTTTTAGATTTTGTAAAGCAAACATTTTAATCAATTGTAGAGCTTATTTTCAAGAGGTTATTAATTTCTTCCCGAAATACATTTTTAAAGGGTTTCTTTGGGATGATCTCTGTCGAGTATGAGAAAAAAAAATGGGTTGTTTCATACTTGTAGAACTCCTTACCAGACTTAAAATTGCTATATAAGAAGGCCAAAAAATAGGGCGCTGCTGAAGTATAAGCATTTTCTGTCGAACAAAATGAAAATGTCCTGTTTTGAAAACAAGCATACTTAGTTTGAAAATATTACTTGTTTAGCATACACTTGCAAAATATATTTTCTCCTTGAATTATTAACATCTCTCGACTTCAATCCATTGTTTCAGAGGGTCCATTAATTGTAGTGTTACACCTTCAAATTTCAATTTTAACTAGCTCAGAATTTTGTCCATTTTTGTCCATCCAAGAAAAAATGTGTACCATTTAAATAAACGACGGAAGGCCATTTCAAAATTTGGGCTATTTCGATCACCTGACGTGCGAAATCTCCAAATTCGAATTTTAACTAACTCAGAATTTTGTCCGGTTTTTTGTACATTGGTGAACCACGAAGATTTTTTTTTTTTTTTAACAATTGAAATAAACGAGAGAGAGCCATTTGAAATTTTGATCACATCGATCACCTGTAGTGCAACATCTTCAAATTCGAATTTTAACAAGCTTAGAATTTTGTCCATTTTTTATATTCTTGAACCACAAACAAAAAGATATATACCATCCAAATGAACAAGGAAGTTCATTTCAAAATTTGGCCACTTCATTCACTTATAGTGAGACATCTTCAAACTCGAATTTTAATTAGCTCAGAATTGTGTTGAATATTTGAACATGCTTTACCACCAGGAAAAAAATTCGTACCATTCAAATAAATCAGGGACGGACATTTAAAATTTGGCCACTTCGTTCACCTGCAGTGAGACATTTCAAATTTGAATTTTAACTAGCTTGTTGGTACAAAACTCTACAAAAAAAGTGAAAGTTCTAAGCTAGTTAGAATTAGAATTTAAAGATGTTACACTACTGGTGAACTAAGCGGTCAAATTTTTTAAATGACCCTCCTTTATTAATTTGAGCGTTCACAATTTTTCTTGGTAGTCGAAAAATGTACAAAAATTGACAAAATCTTGAGCTAATTAAAATTCGAATTTGAAAATGCCTCACTACAGGTGATCGAAGTAACCAAATTTTGAAATGACCTTCCCCGTTTATTTGGATGATACAAAATGTTTTGTTTGTGGTACAAGGATTGCACAAAATACTAAGCTTGTTAAAATGAGAATTTGAGCATGTCACACTGATCGATGTGGCCAAAGTTTCAAATGACCCTCCTCCGTTTATTTCAATGATACACTATTTTTCTTGGTGGTACAAAAATGTACAAAAATCGGACAAAATTGTGAGCTATTTAAAATTCAGATTTTGAACATGTGTGATTGAAGTGGCCAAATCTTGTAGTCCTCCCTCGTTTATTTGAATGGTACATTTTTTTCTTGGGTGAACAAAAATAGACGAAAATCGGACAAAATTGTTAGCTAATTAAATTTCAAATTTGAAGATTTCTCACTACAGGGGATCGAAGTGGCCAAATTTTGAAATAGCCCTCCCTCTTTTACTTGAATTTTACAAAATTTTTTCTTGGGTGGTCAAAGATAGACAAAAATTGGACAAAATTCTGAGGTAGTTAAATTTCAGATTTGAAGATGTCGCACTACAGGTCATCAAAGTGGCCAAATTTTTAAATGGCCCTCCCTCATTTATTTGAACTTCCAATTTTTTCTTGGGTGGACAAAAATGAACGAAAATTTGGCAAAATTGTGAGCTAGTTAAATTTCGAATTTGGAGATCTCGCACTACAGGTTATCAAAGTGGTCAAATTTTTAAATAGCCTTCCCTCGTTTACTTAAATTTTACAAAAAAAAAAAAATCTTTGGTCGACAAACATGAACAAGATTCAGTTAGTTATAGTAGTATAGTTCAAAATTTAGTAGTTAAATTTCAGATTTGAAGATGTCTCACTACAGGTGATCAAAGTGGCCCAAATTTTGAAATGTTCCCCCTTTGTTAATTTGAATCGTACAAAATTTGTTCTAGGTTGGACAAAAATGGACAAAATTCTGAGCTAGTTAAAATTCAATTTGAAGATGTCGCACTACAACTAAATGGACTCTGTTTCAGGAGATAACTTCTAGAAGATTTTTCTTTCGGTATTTTTTATTCTGCCACGGGACCACACAATTCCAAATCCACACGCACACAACGGTAGCAACTTTAACTTCCGAGATGGGTGACCTGGAAATTTTGTTGTAGGTGATTTGACACCGTTATTTATATCTTCTATATAAAAAAAAGCGTCAATTATGCATCATTGCCGGGAGGATGAATCACTCACCCCTTTCTTATTCTCCTTTTACAGGTTCTCCTCAAGACTTTGGAAAATATTCGAAACTGACAACAATGAACCATTTCAAGGTCTTGAGTCTACTTATAGTAGAAACTTGGAATTCCATTTATGACGAAAGCTATTGCACATTAAAATATATCAATTTGGTCGTTTCTTTAAATATGCATTTATATGCAATAACGACATAAACATGCACTAACCTCCGAAATATGCAAATATATACACTAAAACTACTATTTTACCCCAAAACAGCTGAAACGAATTTCTGTTTAAAGAGCATATCAATATCACATCAGGAAAAAAACATGCAAATATGCAAAAATCCGAGGTCGACTCATGATGCTGGATCAACACCAGAAAATGTTAGTGCTTTTACCGGGAATACAACTAGCAACCATGCATGCGGAAGTTGCAAGCGCTGAGAATTCAGCTAAGCAGAAGCTCAGTAATACTTAAATATACACTTTCTCTTTTTCTTTTTCAAAACATCCCCAGACAAAACTTTGATAAATATGGTAACGGGAAAAAGCTCCAGAAGATAAAAGTATGCAGTATGTAACTATTGGATGAAATCTTATAAAGGATTAAGTTCTGCGAAGTAAGTTGACTTTATAACCTATATAGTTGTTGAAACTGACTATATAATCTTTTTATTTTTTTATTTTTTAGATACCCCATAAAGAAGGAAAACGTAACATCGCGTGTAGCAGAAGGAATATACTGTATATAAGCAGAATCCATTTCCAATATCACTATAATAAGAGTTGGTGGAGACTTGAACCGGGTCAGCTCCTTTCAGTTTTACAGGTTCACTTGATTAAGTTTTTACGATCTTCATGGAAACATACAGGGTTATTCAAAAAGAAAGAACAAATTTCAAACATTTATTTCTTCCAAACTACAAAAGATAGAAACATGATTCGAACGTTACTTGATTAAGAAAAGTTTACAATTTAAACTGCCTGGATAGAAGTTCCATTCACGGCCACTTTGGCGCTGTTGTTTGTTTGTAGTGAAATGGCGGCGTCACCACAGGAGAAGTCTTTTTGTGTGCTACAATTGGCAAAACTTGAGTCCATTGTTGCAGTTCAGTGAGCATTTCGCCGTCAATTTAATAAACAACCGCTGCATCATAAGCAAATTTACGAGTGGCATCGAAAATTCGTAGAAGATGGTTGCATCTGCAAAGGGAAAAGCACGGGACGTCCACGCACATCGAACGAGATTGTCGAGCGTATTCGTACACTTTACGAAAGGAGCCCAAACAAATCCACATCACGAGCAGGCAAAGAACTTAACATTCCTCAACCAACGGTATGGCGAGTTCTAAAACATCGTCTGCATATGAAGCCATTAAAACTGCAGTTATTGCAAGCATTGATTCGTGTATGGCAAGAAATGAGCCACCGTTTCGACATTTGTCGTGTAACACACGGTGCTCATATTGAATGCACACCATAATTACTAACAATAAATTGTAAACTTTTCTTAATCAAGTAACGTTCGAATCATGTTTCTATCTTTTGTAGTTTAGAAGAAATAAATGTTTGAAATCTGTTCTTTCTTTTTGAATAACCCTGTATATGAATCGTTGAGTTCAAAAACCGGTCATCTCCAACGAATCTAATTTGAGAGGAGTGATAAACAAAACTAAATTAGTCAATATGCATCTGGCATATAGGGCTGTTTATATCGGAATGAACAGATGGACAGACAATCAAAAGTCCATATTTTGGCATCTAGAGACCATGAAACTTATAATTTTGTTGAAATCTCGAATTCGATTCTTTTTTCACATCATTGTACTTTTTTTTCTTTCCTCTCGTCTCTCGAAAGTAAAAATCTGAGAAGAATGTGGCCTATTTATTATCTGTTCTTCGTGCAATTAGCCACATTTCTATGTATTGAAATCAAACTAAACTTCGTATTCAAAGAACCCAGACCCATGACCCAGAGTGACCCGGTCTGGCTTGGTAACCCGAACAGACTCATAACCTGATGTGAGTCATACACAAAATATCATCACACATATGAGAAGTGTGTGGTACTAATGTAATTCTAACAAATATTCTCTCTCTCTCTCTTTTTTTTTGTCTTATCACAATCTATAATTTTCTTGTTGCGTGCATCCAGGGCCGGCGCTAGCAGTTTTGCCGCCCTGGGCGGTACTTTCAAATGCCGCCCCTTTAATCCGCAAACCTTATTTTGACAGAAGACGTTCAGGTATTAAGAAAAAGTAAGATACCATATTTTAAAACATGTATGAAAAGAAAAATTAAACAAAAAGATAAACTACCTCTCTCGAATGCTTTAATATTTAAACGACTCCATACATGACATAACATTCAATATGATCGATTTCGCTGTACGTGATATACAGCAGGGCATACAGATTTTTTTTAAATATATGCTTTAGTCCGATTAAGAATTTAAATTTTTAAGCTTATTTTATATCAAAAGTTGTTTCCAATAGAGTTGAGTTGAGTTAATTTTGAGTTTAACGTCCCGTTCAGCAGCGAGGCTATATGAGACGTGGACCTACAGATTAACGTGGAATCCGAACCACAAGAGCTCCCGCCGGGAATCGAACTTCCAATAGAAAAATGAAATCTGTAAGTTTTACGTCCCACGTTATGCCGGTTAGGCTAAAGGAGACGGTGATGATGAGTGAAATGATGAAAGTAGGAGGAAACGGGAGAACCCCGAGAAACCCCACGAGCACGGTGTTTGTACACCACAAAGTCCACACAGCGCGAGCTAGGATCGAACCCAGGACCCCAAGCACCGGAGGTGAACGCTCTACCACTGAGCCACCGCGCCCCCCGAACTTCCAATAGAGTATGGAGCAAAAAATAATATAGTGAATTAAACATTACGGCAAAAGTAAGTAATTAGCTTAAGGCTTATAATGTACTAAAACACAATAGAAATACACAAATTTAACATACTTTAATTGAAAAAACTTTTCTTGCTTTGGTATGAGCAAATTCCTTTATCACATTCGCGTAATCCAATGTTTCAACCAATTAATGTTCCATTGATATTATCACTAGACCACTTAAACGTGTTTGAGATATGGAAGAACGTAGATAGTTTTTAATAAGCGTAGAGTAAGTTTCGAAAAATTTCTTTCTCTACTTGCCACGGTTACTGGTAAGGTAAACAAAATCATAACTGCAACACTGACATAGGGAGCAAAGTCATAGTCCTTAATTAATTTTAGTCTCTTTTGGTAAACTTTTAGGCTTAATTATAGCGGTTAATATTTCAGTTCGTCTTTCAAATCACTGGGGTTAATATCTTTCGATTCTTCGCGTATTAAAATGCAGGCACTTTTCAGACAAAAGTTCAGGTGGCATATCGTTCAGATTACTTATATCGTAAAGAAGATCGAAATACTCACTGTGATGTTTCAGTTGCTCAAACCTTTCTCTTAAAGCTAACACAATCACGTCTAGAAGTTTGTAATAAAAATCGTTCTTGTATTTTGTTATGTGGATCTTTAATAGCTTCATTTTCTGCCTCGTACTGAAACTCTCTTTTTCTTTCGACTTAGAGCGTACACTGTATTACCTATCCGTGGGTCATCCATATCTAATGCTGATGCCAAATCATATCAATTAAGATAGATTGAAATTTTGCATCATTTCAGCTCCTCTCAAAGCACTCAGATATATTTTCAAGAAACCTCGACTGCATTAAACACATGAGAATCAATGTTTTGGAGACTTTTGCTTACTATGTTTAGGTGGAATAAAAAGAGCAAAGGAAAGTAACGTCACGCAGCTGGTTTGCTATACACAGAGCATCGTAAGCGACCATTGTATGTATTCTATTATCGTTTTTTATTTAAAGTAAGGTATCATAAACTTCTATTTGATATCTAAGTGGAGTCAGAGCATCAACTCGGCTCTCCCATCTTGTGGTGCTGATGGTTTTAAAATGAGGCTGCTAATATTTTCTTTTAGTATGGCCCAACGTTGAACTGACGCAGAAAACAAGTCATAAACTTTTTTTTTTTTAACTATACAAAATAAAATGAAACGGTGGACTGAGATGTTGTGGCTGCATCGTTAACGACAAAGTTTAGTAAAGGAACATAGAAGGCTTGGGAATTTATTTTTGCTTTTCATATTGGAACTATTGTCATATCTTTGGTCCTTCATGTCTTCGATAGAAGTAATTTTTTTAGCTGTTTAATTATTACTGCTGTCAGGTCTAGACCAGTGATGTCTTTTACTGGTACGAAACCAAGAAATTGTTCGCAAATTTTTACAAGCCATTCTCCATTACTGTTTGTAATTTGTACAAAACGGATCCTTTGCTCTGTACCGGAAATATCTGGTGTACAGTCTAGCATTATATTATAATATGTTGCAGCTCTCAACAAAAACAGTATTTTACTTTCAATTTACTCATTAAGAATTGGAATAAAAAAATTTTGGACATCTTTTCCTTAGTAATGGTGGTATTTATTTTGTCCTCCCATGGTTCTTTTAATGTGTTCGGCCATGACGTTGTCAAACTTGTATTGCTTAAATATAAAAACAATTATATGTAAATAGACCTCTATATATATTGTTGATAAGATATGATAATGAACAATTTGTAAATTGGTTAAAAACTCGCTGCTAGAACCTAAATGTCTCTAGGTGCTGTAGGCTAGAACGGCCTGTCTCAAATAGGAGTGTAGATATACCTTTTGCGTACTAGAGTGGAGCGTTAGAATATTGCTGAATAGAAAAAAATATAATAGACACTTGACAATCTTATCCGCCCTAGCTGAAAATCTTATCTACGCCGCTGCAAGGGAAATCTTGAACGAGATACCTGTGGCTAGTAGTTTGATAATTGGAAATGAGGGGGAATGCTCTGAATTTCCTGAGTGAGTATTTTCCTGAATGTGAGTGAAGTAAATTTAATTACATTCTCAGGGAACACAATTTTATTTTTCCATGTGGGCCTATTACGAAGCATTATATTTTAATAGTATTTTTTTTCTTTTTCAAATTTTGCCGCCCACTAGACGTGCCGCCCTGGGCGGTGGCACAGTTCGACCCCCCTCGCGCCGGCCATGCGTGCATCTGTGTCAAAGGGTTGCACTGACATAGAGGGTCTATAACTACAGAGTTGATCAAAATATAAACGCGTGAGAATCATAGGAAATATTTTCTAGGTCATATCGTTCAACGTATCGAAACCAAATTTTAAATTTACGGCTTATACTATTCCCTAGATTGATTTTCCGAATGTTATTCCTACCTCTAGAATAAGGGCAGTTTAATGAAGGGTGATCTTTTAAAACGAGATTTTCTTGGAAACGGTTCTAAAGATTTTGATCTTATTTCATAAATAATACGGTACAGACTTTTTTTTTTTTTTTTTTTTTTTTTTTTTTTTTTGTAGCGTAAAATGCAGAAAGGGAAATGAAATCTTTAAGTTTTATGTCCCATACTTATGCCGGTTAGACTAAAAGAGACGGTGATGATGAGAAATGAATGAAATGGTGGAATGAAGAAAGTGGGAGGAAACTGGAGAACACCGAGAAAACCCATGAACACGGTGATTATCCACCGCAAAGTCCACACGGCTCGAGCTGGGATCGAACCAGGGACCCCAAGCACCGGAGGTGAACGCTCTACCACTGAGAGACTGCGCCTCCCCCACAAATTCAGAAGGGGTAGTTTCCTCTTCGGGACAAGTCTTTTTCGAACGATTTTCTCAAAAACTTTTCAGGTGATTTCTTATAACTCATTAATAACCTAACAATGACATAACCAAGGGGCGCACCCATGGGTGGTCTATCGGGTCCAGACCTCCAAAACTTCGTAAACCAACATTTATTTGCACACTTTTTCAGTAAAACTATATTTATTTAACAGGAAAATGATTGATGTAGCCTGAAAATTTGATCTTAGTCTTCCTCTTTTAAAAACTGTAGTCCTTCTCTGTAGTCTTTCTCTTATAAAAACAATCTAGATCTATCTTTTTTTTTCTGAAAATATAGATGAAAGTATTTTACAATTTTTGCCGTCTTTCCGGGCGCAGAATAATACCCGTTCAATACTACGTAGACGTAGTGGTTTGTAGTATTGGACTCCCTCCCCAAAACTTGGAGCCCTCCAAAACAAATTTCAGGATGCGCGTCTGTATGACATTACTTATTTCTTCTGAAAGGATCCAAAATTGGTAATATAGGCTTGGGGTAAGCTTTTTCCGGACGATATTCTCAGAAACGATCTACCTGATTTTCCTGATATCCCATAAATAAATATTTCATTAATAATTTGAAAATATGGCATAACTCATTTGTCCTCAAAAAAAATCCACAAGGGATAATTTATGTTTTCTTCGGACGAAGTTTTCCGAAAACGACTTATAGTTTTATTACGTATTTAAAGAATGAGTGTTTCAGTAATTACTGCAACCTAATATGATTAAAGAAATTGAAATGATAGATTTTAGTGCGATGGACTATACATATAGGGTTTTCATAAAGTCTGGACGGATTTAATTTGCTTATAATTTTCATAAAAATGCTCATAATGAAATCAAATAAAGTGCAAACGGTAGCGGAAGGATTAAATTTTTAGTTGGCAACACTGTTAGATAAGCGGCAACTCTGAACACGTTAAGAGAGGGAGAGGGAGGGCAAGGGTCAGTTTCTTACCAAATTCCATCCATTGTTGTTTTCATTGTTGTTTCAATGTTGACTGTTAAAAGTAAGTTGTAAGCTGTATTGGTGTGTGTGTCTTTTAAAGAAATAAATAAATGAAAAACTCCTCTGAGAAGACTATTATTTTTTACCGTATCAAAGATGGCGTCGGTGAAAGAGAAAGCGCAATGTGTTCTGTGGTACGCAGAGGTAAAATCACCAATTCTGGTGTGTCGAAAGTTCACCAAAGAGTTCAAAAAGCCGGCACCGACTGAGAGTGCAATCCGAAAGTGACATGCTAAGTTCTTGGAGACAGGAAGCGTCCTGGACCGTCCTCGAAGTGGGAGGCCGCCAACATCGCCTGCAACAGTGAGCAGGGTAAAGGAAAACATCATCAACAGCCCACAGAAGTCGATTCCTAGACGGTCCATGGAACTCGGAATTCCACAGACAACCGTGTTTTAGATAGCCAAGAAGACGATCAAGGCCAAAGGTTACAAAATCAAGATAGTCCAGGATCTGCATGATGAAGATTTGGACATCCGGTTCAACTTCTGTGACGCCATGTTCAAGCAGTTGGAACATGGCGACGTTCTCCTTTCAGCCATCATGTTCTCAGATGACGTAAATGGCGCCCAGTTGGAGGTGTGGCGGTGAATGAACTGATCTGGTGCAGATTACAGGTAAAAATTTAATCCTTCCACTACCGTTTGCACTTTATTTGATTTCAATATGAGCATTTTTATGTAAATTATAAGCGAATTAAATCCGTCCATACTTTATGAAAACCCTGTATTATTCAGTTACGGGGTATTAACACATTGATGAAATTAACTAACGGACAGAAAGAAGTAATAAACAATACTCACTGGTTCTACAGCCATGAAGGGCTATCGGACCAGTTGGTGCATATTCAACTGAGTGAAGTGAGTCAGCGCGCCTTCGAGGAGCAATTATTTCTGGTTTTCTGGGCCAAGTTCTCTATCTCTGAATTCAGGTACCTTCATTTCTATTGGAAAAGATTTGCCTCGTCTCGTATCTGGTCACAAAAAATCTGTTTCTTTTCGTCTCGTGCGTAACCTTAAAATCAAATTAATGATCATTATGAAAATTCAAAGCTACTAATAAGTTATTCTTCTAGGTAATCTTTCTAAGTAATACTGTCCCACTTTGCAGTGTGAGATTGTGTAATGTTATTTTTTTGATATACTAAGTGAGCTATAGTAAACATGATAGAGGAAATGGGACACTAAGAACCAATTCTTCTGATAACGTCCCAGAAATGCTCGTTCACCGGTAGTAGTGACGGAATATGTTCATAAGCATTATCATGATTAGCATATTGGAAGGATGGGGGTAAAGGAATGACGTAACGCTGCTAGTTTTAATATTAGCAAGTGATAAAATTTTCCATGATCAAGTAGAGCAGGCATTCTTGGTATTTTTATTTATTTATACATGTAAAACAGTGATGGAGCAATACCAGCTAAAGTTCAAAACAGGCCTCAAATGATAAACGTAATTTCAATGAAATAACTGAATCGGTCATTGTTCAAAATGGATGTGTACCATACATTTAAAATGGAACATATCCCCTTTTAACAGTGACTGATTCAATTTTTTTCTAATAGGCTATTGTCTGTGGCAACGAAATTATATAAAAGACCGAAACGAAAGTATAGAAACGAACATAGAAATGAATTAAGCTCTTTAATACTATAAGCTCTTTAATACAAAAAAAAAAAAAAAAAAAAAAAGAAAGAAAGAAAAAAGAAAAGAAAAGAAAAAAAGAAAAAGAAAAAGTAAAATGAAACTAAAGATATGAGACATATCAATCGACAGATCTCATTGGGCTGAACAAAATCATGTGGGTGAATGTTCTTTGTTTAAGCTTAACGTCCAACGATTATGCACCAAAGTTAAGAAAAATGAAATGAAATCTTTGAGTTTTATGTCCCACGTTTATGCCGGCTAGGCTAAAGGAGACGGTGACAATGAGAAATGAATGAAATGGTGGAATAAAGAAAATGGGAGGAAACGGGAGAACCCCGAGGAAACCCACGCACACGGTGTTTGTCCACCACAAAGTTCACTTGGCGGGAGCAGAGTTTGAACCCGAGACCCATGCACAGAGGTGAACACTACCACTGAGCTGAGACGGTGATGATGAAATGGATAATGATAGAATGATGAAAGTGGAAAGAGACGGGATAACTCACCACATGGTCCATCACAAAGCCCACTTGGTGGGAGCTGGGATTTAACCAGAGACTCCACGCGCAGGAGGTGAACGCTCTACTATCCAGTTATCACGGCCGAATGGGCGAATTCAAATCCTCACGCGGAGCTTCCCAGAAACTCGAGAATATTTTTTTAAAACTTAAAGATTGATGATGAACGATTACAACGCCACATATTAAGATTAAACTGATAATGAAGAGTATCCTAACAAAGACTTTTCTTACGATGCTACAAGACTACAGTACACCGTAATTTTAATGAGATATAGGGTAACTCAAATTTATGATTAACTCTAAAAAATAGTCTTTATATAACCACAATATTGTCCTCAAATGAGATATAAAGAAGTGACTTCAAATTGAACAAACTGAGATGATTGAGAGTAAATTACTATGCATAATTTATGGAAAAATCTTTAAAAAAAAACTAATTTTTAAGGCGCTAAAAATACCTCGTTCGTTGTCAATTGATAACTTTTATTCTTTTAAAACAAATTGTTCATTTATTTATTCACTGTATATTGTAATATCCTACACGTGGTCTATATTTGTAAACATCAACGCGTGCTTAAAAACAAAATTCCTCGTCACATCTGGTCATCTGACAGAAAAAAAAACACCAACACCACCGCTGCTCAAAAAAAAAAAAAAAAAAAAAAAAGGTATAAAACTTCATACATCACCTCAATCAACATCAGTTTCGACTACTTCATCTTCATCTCTTAGCTTGCCTAAAACTCTAAAACATCTAATCTAACTGAAGCTTGCCTGGAGCTTTGAGACTTCCTGCCCACTCAGCTTGCCTAGAACTTTGTACAAATCCTTCCCTTTTCTGTCTGGTCCTAGCGACTCCTATTTACAGTAACTACTTAGTAAACTTGATCTTATGACCACATTTATAGTGACATTGTGTTATATTGTATATAACAAAAGTTTTATAATAAAACCATGTGGCAAAAAACAACAAATCCCAAATGCTCTGCTTTGACATCTGGTGGGAAACACTGGGACGGGCTAAAGTTACCTGTCTAACTTCACAAATCCAGTACAACAAACAGGTTGGGGTTACAAGACAGTTAGGCGATAGTGAGTTGTTAAGTAGTTTCCTATGAAAATGCACCACGAAGAACAAAGAGTTGCGAGTGACTTTTCATTACGGATTCAAACTAGGATATTCAGCACAGTAAGCCTAAAAAGTTAACAATGCGTTTAGGCCAGGATCCGTTGATTTGTCAAATTTCGTTTCCATGACAGAACATTGCACGATGAGGCCTGTACACACCGACCAACATCATGGTCAGTTGAGCTCCTCAGAGTTCGTGTCATTTTAGATGAGTTACGCACACACCATACCATTGTTGTTATACTCCTCCATTAAGGTGAAAAGTCGAAATATTTTGGAAGATTTCCTGCACTGCATTGACAATTCTGAAGAAATATTAATTTCCTACTACGATTATAAATAGTCAGGATCAACTTTCGAGATCAATGTATAGAGTTGTGTCCTAAACTGCCCTTCAACTGCATAAAGGTATTTCTACTGCTATGGTGAGTGTGATTCATGTTTTTCTCCACTGAGGCACAATCATCACTGTGGGTCGTTATAGTTCTCCTTGTTCACCCCAACCGTAGGTTGGTGGGCAACATGGAAATTTTAAAACTTTTCTCTCCTTTGGCAAGGTCTCTTTTCCATAACTGCATCTAGATATTCTATCCTTGGTCTTTATCTTCCTGGTTTTTCTTCTGCCTTTCTCTCTATCAAAGCCGTTATAGTCCTAAACTCCACGAAACATAACGCAAATTTGTCCGCAAACATCTACCAACGGTCAACAGGTATGGTGTTCTCATGTTGTACATTTCATGTCCACGTGTGGCTCAAAGAATGCACGCACACACTTTATGAGTTAAAGATGAAATCCTTCTATTCCTTAGCCACTGTATTCCGCTGACGTCTGTCTCTCCGACTACCACCTCTTCCGACACCTCAATCACTTCTCGCACTGCCTCGCCAATCTCACTTGCTTTTGGCCTATTACTATTCTAGAAGCTCCTTAGTCTCTTAGTTTGTAACGCTGAATAATGAATGTGGCATTATATGTTTTCATTTAACATGTAGATTGAAATATGTAATAATCTGATGTACTGTAGTGCTATTTGAAAACTGCAACTTAGCATTACTGTTAAGCTGATAAGATTGCAGAATATGTCAATGTCCCTCTTTCAATACTTAAACGTTTTATATTTATTAGTTTAAATATTACAAGGAGATTTCAAGATAAGTGGCCCACTCTGAATATACAAGAATCACGATTATCCTTGAATGTTTGAACATACTTCTTGATGAAATTCTGCGTACACGCCTGTGGTAGACCATCAACTGTGAACACTGAAGCAAATCTTGAGGCGTTTTGACTCCTGTGGACAGATGAATAATGATCTGAGAGCTTGCTCTAGACCCGAATTGTGTTTATACTACAGTGAGTCATTATAAAGTGTGCTAGAATAGATTCCTAGGTAGCTGACAATTGATGGGGCAATGATGCCATAATGTTAAATATAGTTCAATTGATTGAGAAATACGAGCCAATGTTTTTTTTTTTTTTTTTGTGTGTGTGTGTGTGTGTGAAATATCGTGTCTGATGAAAGAAATACCATATGAAAGAAAACGCTGGACAGACCGGAGCAAGTGGCCCAGTAGCGCAATGGATAACACAGATCAGAAGATTCTAGGTTCAAATCCTAGCTGGGTCGCGCAGTTCATTTTCTTTAGTTTTATCTTGCCTTGAAGTTTCAGTGTTCAGCATCTAACAGTAAGTTTTCTGCAAACCATAATAGGAAGTAAATTTATTCAGCTAAATAAATGGCTTGGTGGAAATATTATCAATGAGCTATTTAAATGTTGAAGTTATAATATGTGAAATTCTAAAGCCGACCTGTTTATAGTATTTTGGAGACCGAGATCCAGATTCAATTCCCGGTAATTCAGATTTTATATTAATTATATCCGTATGTTCATGTCTCATATGGCCTCGGTGCTTAAGGGGGATATACTCCGAATCAACTGTCCCATTACTGGCAACTTTTCCAAATTCAGAGAAACACATTTTGATTTTTTTTTTTTTTAGCAAACTATATTGATTGAAGTTTATAACATAAATACAAGTAGAATCTACTAGGAGAAGTAGGATGTTAAGCTCTACTTCCGAACAATCAGGATATTATACGGGATATCCGATACTATCATTCACTGGCATCGTTAGCTTTTAAATATTGGATGAAATATGCTACATTTCACATGGGCAAGTTATTTTTTAATGTACACTATGGTTTGTTTTGGTTTAACTTGATAGATGAAATTTAATGAATTATTGTAAGATACATAATAAAAAAAGTCATTCATAACCGTACAAGTTCGCAGAGGCAAACCCAGGTGAGATCAGAAAATATAAAATTCCTCCCCCGAAATATGAAAAAAGACTTTCATAATATTGGATTATAATATGCGAAAAAACAATACTTTAAGAAAACGATAGGTTCTGAAAAGATATCTCCTTCCCCCTGAAAGAAAAACCTAGGTTCACCCTTGTAAGTACATACAATTTTCAAGACTTACCACAAACATTTTACAAATTTTACTTTTATCTATAATAGAAGAAAAAAAGTTTTTTATGTCAAAATACATCCTTTGACAATAAAGTTCGGTGAATGATCTCGTAAATAGGAAGTAGATACAATATGAATGAAACTTATCTTACTGTCTTTCGAAGTAGTCCCCTCCCGCAGCTATACAACGCTGAGCACAGCTGTATATGACCTGGAAACTTTTTGAAAAGTCTTCTTTTGGGATGGTGCTCAGGATTCTCATCACATTTCGTTGGATGTCTGGAATATCGTCAAATTTCTTTTCTTTCAACATGAGTTTGAGGCGTGGGAACAGGAAGAAGTCGGGAGGATTCAGATCTGGCGAGTATGCTGGATGGTCAATTTGCACCGCCCTCTTTTGGGCCAGGAATTGTCTGACGATATTTGCTGTGTGAGGGCGACCATTGTCGTGAACCAGAAACTACGAACCTTGTTCTGAGTACTGGGATCATACCCCTTTGTACACGTCTCATGAAACGTCTTAAAATTTCAACGTACATAGCAACATTCAATGTTGTTCCCTCAGGTAGAAATTCCTTGTGGATTATGCCATTACTGTCAGAAAAGGTGATTAGCATCGTTTGGATGTGTGATTTTTCTGGTTTGGGCTTTTTTCCGACGAGGTGATGCAGGAGAACTCCATTCTATGCTTTGGCGTTTTGTTTCCGGATCGTACCTAATACAAGTCGTACACCAGGATTTATCCTCAGCAACAATACAGTTCAAGAAATTTGAATTTTCGTCCACCATAGCAATAAAATCCTGTGAAGCAAGAACACGTGCATGTTTCTGGTCATCAGTCAAGTAATGTGGCACGAGTCGACAACACGTTTCTCTTTTCCCTAAGTTGTTGGTGAGGATAAGTCTCGTAGATTCACGGCGAACGTTCAATTCCTCAGCAATCATTCTCACAGTTAATCAGCGATCGTTCATGATTAATGTCCTCACCATTTCAATGTTTTTATCTGTGCGAGAGCTTGACGGCCTTCCGCTACAGAGATTATCAAAAACATTATCCCGCCCTTCTCTAAAACGGCCGAACCACTCGTGAACACACTTCAAGGAAACTGCTTGATCTTCATAACTTGTACCAGCATATCATGGGTTTCTTTCGGTGTATTGCCAACCATAAAATAAAACTTCAAATTGGTTCTTTGATCGTTCATTTTACTCTTATCAGTTTGGAACCGGACACACTAACACACACTTGGTATAACGCGTCTCACACAAACCACAGTTGACTTACAACTCAACAACGGTGGATCCACAATGGCGGTGGGTCGCTACTCGTGTACAGTGTTTCGTTGCGCCAGAGATGCCACGTCGACCACAGTGAAGAAAAAGATCAACTGACTTACCGAAAGACTAAATGGCAGTCATCTAAGTTAACAATCTCATTTCTAATTGGTCCGTTATACGAATAAGAATTTCAATTATTTATGAATATTTCATTCATACAATTACGAATTTTATCCCTTTCAACCAAGGGAGTGGTTAATATACAACTTAATAATAGTGGGGTTCTACTATATATTATTTCAATCGAAATTTACTCCTGTTTATTTTGGAATGCAGAATTAAGTCTGTGTATGCATATGTATTTGCCTTAAATTCAGAATATCGCAAATTGCCACAATATTGCCGTCTAATAAATAATCAAGCATTACAAAGAAGTAATGCTTGATTTAGTAAGTGAGCTAGTATATCTGAATATACAGATATGTAAAAACAACAGCAACTTCTATGGTGAAATTCTGATAGGCATCTTTCAGTTTTTTATACTGTAATTTACCCAAACCACGTTTACCATCGAAGAAGAAATCATTATTACGAGACATGACTAGTGTTGCCACTCTGGAATATGAAATTGCCGGTCGGTAACTCCTCACAAAGTGTCTATGATATAGACCTGCCTTAATCAAGTTAGTAGAATTATTTCCGGCCCTACCGGTAACATACCGGCAAGATGGCAGCCTTAGACATGATACAGAAAATTATTAGGCGATATATGTCCCCCCTGCCCCTGCGTTGTCATTAACAGCTTGGTCACAACGTGAGTTATATTTAACTTAAGCTGTGTTTGGCCATGATGATGAGATTGGTAAACACAACTCCCATCGTATTTTACCTACAGTGACTTGAATATGCTTGAAATTTACTGTGAAATGTAAACGTTACTTTTTATTCGCTTATCCTCTCAGACAACCATTTAAAATCGCGAACGCCAATTAAGGGAAAAATGCTTATAAATGAAAATGAATCCGTTTTCAAATTATTATAAACATATATAATCATAAATCTAGTTTAATTTCGCGGTCCGAAGAATCACTACTTTGCTTTCTAATTTGAATGTCAATGTGGTGATGAAAGTCAAAGTTCTTCATGCCTAAATCCTATACTTAAGATTCTTGGTCTTGATATAGTCAAGACCTATACTCGATTTTCACAACGGATGTTGAGCTCTAAGCAAACATTAATGTCTATTTGTCATTACTTAGTAGACTTTTAATTAGTCCACTTATTGTAATTATTTTAATACATGATTCAAAATCACCATGAGTACCATGACAAAACCCACGAACACGATCTTCTACACCACAAACTTACGTGACCCACCAGAGGAAACGCTCTACCACTGAGCCATTGTGCCCAATGATTGAAGAGAGTGAATGATAATAGAAGAATTGGTGGAATGAAATGTGGAAGGAAACGGGAGTACTCTGTGAAACCCACGGAGACGATCTTGTCCACCACAAACTTACTTGGTCCACCAGAGGAAGCGCTCTACCACTGAGCCACTGCACCCAATGATTGAAGCAAGTCAATGATAATAGAAGAATTGGTGGAATGAAATGTGCGAGGAAGCGCGAGTACCCTTTCAAAACCCACGGAGACGATCTTATCCACCAGAAATTTAATTGCCCCACCAGAGGAAGCGCTCTACCAGAGCCACCGCGTCCAATGATTAAACCAATTCAATGATAATGGACGAATTGGTGGATTGAAATGTGGGAGGAAGCGGGAGTACCATGACAAAACCCACGGACACGATCTTATACACCACAAACTTACGTGACCAACAAGATGAAACGCTCTACCACTGAGCCACTGCGCCCAATGATTGAAGAGAGTGAATGATAATAGAAGAATTGGTGGAATGAAATGTGGGAGGAAGCGGGAGTACCCTGTCAAAACCCACGAACACGATCTTGTCCACAACAAACATACTTCGCCCACCAGAGGAAGCGCTCTACCACTGAGCAACCGCGCCCAATGATCAAACCAATTCAATGATAGAAGAGAAGATGCCGGAATAAAAAGTGGGAAGAAGCAGGAGTACCCTGAGAAAACCCACGGATATGACCTTGTCCACCACAAACTTACTTAGCCCACCAGAGGAAGCGCTCTACCACTGAGCCATTGCGCCCAATAATTGAAGCAAGTTAATAATAATAGAAGAATTGAAGGAATGAAATGTGCGAGGAAGAGGGAGTACCCTGTCAAAACCCACGGATGCGATCTCGTGCGCCACAAAATTACTTGGCCCACCAGAGAAAGCGCTGTAACGGTAAACCACTGCGCCTAACGATTGAAGAAAGTCAATGATAATAGAAGAATTGGTGGAATGAAATGTGGGATTAAGCGACAAAACTCACGGATACGATCTTGTTCGCCACAAACTTTCTTGACCCACCAGAAGAAGAGATCTACCACTGAGCCACCGTGCCCAGTGTTTAAGGTAGGTCAATGATAATAGAGGAATTGTTGGGATGAAAAGTGGGAAGAATAGGGAGTACCCTGACAAAACCCATAGATACGATCTTGTCTACAACAAACTTACTTGGCCCACCAGAGGAAACGCTTTACCACTGATCAACCGCGCTCATTGATTAAGGTAAGTCAATGATAATAGAACTGGTAGAATGAAATGTGGGAGGAAGCGGGAGTACCCTGACAAAACCCACGGATACGATCTTGTCCACCAGAAATGTTCAGGCAGGGGATCGAAACAGTAAGGACCCCACGCGCCAGATGAAGCGTTCTACCACTGAGCCACCGTGCCCAATGATTGAAGCAAGTCAATGATAATAGAGGAATTGATGAAATGAAAAGTGAGAAGAAGCGGGAGTACCCTGACAAAACCGACAGATACGATTTTGTCCAACACAAACTTACTTGACCCACCAGAGGAAGCGCTCTACCACTGAGCAACCGTGCCCAATGATTAAACCAATTTAATGATAATAGAAAAATTGGTGGAATGAAATGTGGGAGGAAGCGGCAGTAGCCTGACCAAGCCCACGGATACGATGTTGTACGCCACAAACTTTCTTGACACACCAGAAGATGTGATCTACCACTGAGCCACCGTGCCGAGTGATTGAGGTAGGTAAATGATAATAGAGGAATAGGTGGAATGAAAAGTGGGAAGAATCGGGAGTACATGACAAAACCCAAGGACGATCTTGTCCATTACAAACTTACTTGTCACACCAGACGAAGCGTTCTAGCACTGAGCCTCCGCGTCCAATGATTAAAGTAAGTCAATGATAATAGAAAAATTGGTAGAATGAAATGTGGGAGGAAGCGAGAGTACCCTGAGAGAACCCACGGATACAATCTTGTAAACCACAAACTTACTTGGCCCACCAGAGGAAGATATTTACCACTGAGTCACCGCGCCCAATGATTAAACCAAGTCAATGATAATAGAGAAATTGGTGGAATGAAAAGTGGGAAGAGGCGGGAGTACCCTTAGTAAACCCACGGGTACGATCTTGTTACCACAAACTTCATTAGCCCACCAGAGGAAGCGCTCTACCACTGAGTCACTGCGCCAATGATTGTAGCAAGTCAATGATAATAGAAGAATTGGTGGAAAGAAATGTGGGAGGAAGCAGGAGTACGCTGAAAAAACCAATGATACGATCTTGTCCACCACAAACTTACTTGGCCAAGAGGAAACAATAAGGACCCCACGCACCAGAGGAAGCGCTCTACCAGTGATTAAGGCAAGTCAATGATAATAGAGGAATTGGTGAAATGAAAAGTGGGAAGAAACGGGAATACCCTGAGAAAAACCACGGATACGATCTTGTCCACTACAAATTTACTTGCGTGGGGATCGAAACAATAAGAACCCCACGCACAAGAGGAAGCGCTCTACCACTGAGCCGCCGTGCCCAATGAATAAAGTAAGTCAGTGATAATAGAGGGTTGGTGGAATGAAAAGGGGGAAGAAGCGAGAGTACCCTGGGAAAACCCACGGATACGATCCTGTTCAACACACAACTTATTTGGCCGGGGAACGAAACAATAAGGACCCCACGAACAAGAGGAAGAGCTCTACCACTGAGGCACGGTGCACAATGAATAAAGTAAGTCAGTGATAATAGAGGGATTGGTGGAATGAAAAGGTGGAAGAAGCGGGAGTACCCTGAGAAAACCCACGGATACGATCTTGTCCACCACATACTTACTTGGCCAGAGATCTAAACAATAAGGACCCAGCGCACCAGAGTAAGCGGTCTACTATTGAGCCAACGCGCTCTACAACAAGAACAAGAAAATTGGAAGTTACTAGAAAACATTTTAAGAAGCAATATCTTTCAATGGTAAAGTTCATTGCCCGATGATCGCCTTTTAATAACTCCATGAGCAACCCTCTTCTATTATGTCTTTTTAAAACCATATACGTTATCCGGATATTATTCTTTATTTCTCATCCGGATGTGATCAGTTATCCGAATGTTCTATTATCCAGATATTATCCGTGATCCTTGTTTAATAAATTATCCGGATTATCCGACATCCAGATATTATCTGCTATCCGTCAACCGGATATTGCAAATCGGGATTAGTTTCTATCCGATATCAGAATAAAAAATTATCCAGATATGGCCATCCCTAATCAGCATCGTCAGAAGCATACACGAACTAAATGTCTTCAAAGTCTGCTACACAAGAGCAGGGGTGGATCCAGGGGGCGATCATGGCGATTGCTCCCCAGAAAGGAAATCTTTCTTATTTTATATATAAATAAAACCCATTCCAGATTTTAGAGATCTTAAAAGTAGCTCTAAGTAGGAGTTTTATCAACCAACGAGCCCCCAGAAATCCATCGTAAATCCGCCTCTGGACAACAGAAAGGGAGACACTTATTATTCACATTCAGTTTGTACATCTCAACAAATTAACAATATTTTCATTCACTTCCATCTACTACTGCTCATTTTTCAGTAATTGTAAATGTTTATAAGTTCAGTAATTTACCATGAATAGAGTCAACTAGAAGTGTTATGTATCGAAGAAATAACAATATGAACTGTGAAATATCTTCACACAAACTGTCAAGAGTTGAGAGTCAACAAACTTTACTTTCTCGTTACCGATTACCTCGAAACCGCGGTAACCAGAATTAGCCCAGGATAGGGAACTTATATTAAGAAAATGAAAATCTCAGGAAAATGCAGAAGTCTTTTAGTCTGAGAGAAAAAAGGAATGAAATCTCTCATTTTTAGTTCTGTTAATCTTGTAGCTCTTAGTCCGTACCAAAGTACTGATAGAAATATGGCCAATGAATTATGACTATTTTGTAGAACATTTCACTTTAATATCACAGGAAATTCATCTTCCGGCTTGCTTGCTTGTGAAAAGTTATAGAGTGTATTGGTATACTATGTAAAGTATGTGTACTGTCGCTGATTTGTGATAACAATCAGAAACAGAAGTAAAAGGTAAATTACAGTAATAATTTTCTGTTAATTTTTGTATTCAAGCAGAGACGGAAAACCTATCTTAATATCTTAAAACCTTATCTTAATATTTGTTTTTCTTAAAATTTCTATTCGGGTTCACACCGTTACCCCTCAACATTGAATACGGAAATGGAGAACTTATTTAGAATTCGATTGTTGATTCCAGTATATTTCAATCACTTCTCGGACCTGGGCGTGTGATGTGTCGATACATCGCTATCGTCGATATCTATATTATCATATATCAACATTCGATATCGAGAATATATAGACATGAATATATCATTTTAAATTTTCGATATCGATATTCGGGGTCCGGCGAGGTATAAGGGACACCTAAGACTTGCGATGGATGAAGAAATTAAACTTACTTTTTACAATATTGTTTTCTGATCATAATATCTTTATTACCACAAATTGCAATGTAAATACATCCACTTGCAAATTTGCAATATTATATGGTGTAATTTATTAGGCGCCAGAACTTTTCTGTTCCCTGAAAAGAGAAACAAATAAATCACGTGCAAAAGCAAGTGCTTTGAACTTTGAACTAGAATATACCATAAGAAAGTTTTTTATTTCTCTCTCTCGAAGATTTCCACCCCTTTTGGCCTTTGTGACTGCTCATTGACAAAACGTGCAATTATGATCGCTATATGCATTCATGCTCTTAAGCAGAGTCAGAGATTTTGAAAAGGAAACGACTTTTTAATAATAATAATAATAATAATAATAATAATAATAATAATAATAATAATAATAATAATAATAATAATAATAATAATAATTATTATTATTATTATTATTATTATTATTATTATTATTATTATTATTATTATAACAATGGGGTTTACAACTAGGGTTCGATTTCTTTATCTTGCATGGGAGGGCCGCAATTCTGCTATGCCAGTGGTGTCCCCTTTTCTGTGTTTGTCTCTTTTTCGTTTCTTTAACTATTTATTTTTGTGCTGTTAGGCTTTTATATGTAACCTTTATATTATATAACTCTTTCTTTTTATGAGTTTCTTTTTTGGGGCGGGGAGGGGGGAATGAGAGAAATGCTTTCTTCTTATATCTGTTTCTTACCATTCATCTTGTTTGAACTGCTTAAGAAAATCATTTTGTAACTTTTGATGTCATTTGCAGTTTGCAACACTGATATATTTGCGACAAAATTCGGTTTAGTCCAACGCCTTTCGAATTTGCAACCAACCCAACCGCCGAGCTTTTTGGGTTGCCTACTATTGCAGGAAAAGGAAAATTGCAGGTGGTAATGCACTTTTGGAGTCGTGTATACATGATTTAAAATACAACCCCTATACATATGAGCCATATTGAACATTATGAACAGTGAGCTACAAAACAGAGAAAACTCTTGAGGCAACATCTAATAAGTAAAAAAAAAAAAAAAAACAAAAGATTGCAACACTAAAAAGAAAACACTGTTATCTCAAACATTTAATCCATGGTAATCTCATTAGTTTCGAAAGCACGAATTCCAGTTTAGAAGATCGTGTTTATGCACAAAGCAAGGAACTTTCATTCTGCAGCATCCAACAAGAACAAGAAACGCGAAATGGCAACCCTGCAATCAAATTATCGGTTTTCCAAATGTTTAATCAGAATTTTTACATTAGCTCTGAAGCACAAACTTCAATTCAGAAGAGAACAGTCAATACAAAACAAGGAAAATTCTTTCGGCAGTACTTGTTGAGTAAAAAGCGTGTTATTCAAGGATGTTATAAAATAGAGGATCTGTCCATACGTATCTTTATCATATGGGCTCAGTGAAGAAAAAAACAACTGAGCATCGTCTGAGGCGGCATGTCTGATTGGTTACTCTCGTTTCCGCCATGATTGTTGGCTCGAAACATTGCGATGTTAGTGGCGCGGAGTGGGCAGAGTAGGTGTGTCGAAGCTGTGACGTACTGCTTCACGATTTTGTATGGGCAGATCCTCTATTTTATAACATCCTTGGTGATATTAAGAGATGGCAACTCTGCAAATAAACTAACCGTTTTCTCAAAATATTTATCCATGGTTATGTTATTAGTTTTGAAGCACGAATTCCAGATTAGAAGAGAGATTATCAATGTGCAAAACAAGGAAATTTCATTCTACAGCATCTGACAAGAAGTAAAAATGTGAGATGAGAGTTAGCAACCCTGCAAACAAACCATCAGTTCTCCAAATCTTTAATCAGATTTTTTCATTAGTTTAGAAGCATAAACTTAAGATCAAAAGAGTACAGTAAGATACAAAACAAGGAGCATTTTCCCGGCAACATCTGATGAGTAAAAAGCGTGATATGAGAGATAGCAACACTGCAACAAACTGCTTTCTCAAAATGTTTACCCTGGTTATTATATTGGTTTTGAAGCGCGAATTTCAGATTAGAAGAGAGTATTCATGAAAATAGCAAGGACATTTCATTCTGTAATATGCGACAAGGAGGGAAAATGCGAGGTAAGAGATGGCAAGACTGCAACCAAACCGCCGGTTTTCAAATGTCTACTCACGATTTTTTGATTGGTTTTAAAGCATAAACTTCAAATTAGAAGAGAACAGCCGTCAGACACGCCGTTCCTACGGGTCTTATGGCTGGAGCTACGACTTCACTGTCTACACATCTGCCATGTTCCTAAAGTTAGCTACCAAATTGGTCTCAACAAGGTTGGAAAATATCGTAGTTAACCTTAATAATTGTACAGTGAGTTATAGAAGCCCAAAAGTAGGTATACATCCCTGCATTGATCAAGTATAACATTCTAGCTTATAGGTTTATTTGCTGTGGCTCTTCTGAACTTAAGATATAAGAAAAAAGACATTAAGAACAAATAATAAATAAAGAAACTAAATCTACCTGATGGATAACAATAAGAAATGATATAAAAAGCAATGAGTTGATCAGTACGAGACTGTATATCTACTTTTGGGCCCTCTTTATACTGTTTATTTATTTCTTTTCTTTTCGTTTCTTTTCTTTCTTTTCTTTTCTTTTTTTTTGTTTTTTTCTTTTTCTTTTTTTTTTTTGACAGTACAGTGATTTGTTCACAAAATTTTAAAAAATATAACAGGCACACATAGGGCCAGGAACAGTATTAAAAAATAAGTGTGCTAAGAAAACCAACACACGTTCAGTCTGTAACAGATGAGACGCTTTTTTAAACAATTATTTCAATTCTTCTTTATAGAGAGTAATGGTAAGAGGTGGGTAATTGCAAGGGCAGTTGGTGATTTAGTATCCCGGCATTCGCCTGGTGGGACTGAGAGCGGACATTGGCGCATTTTCTGTTCAGCTCATCTTTTATGTTTTCATTCTACTTTATTTAATTTCTTCAGCATTGGCCGCAACAGCGAGCAAAGGCTCCGTCCCATCAATATCTAATTGCGAGGCCATACTTCTCCTGAACTGCAGGGCCCATTATATCCGATTCCAAATGCCTGCGAAATGAATGCTTCCACACGTTCTTTTCCATTCCCATTACCTACTCCTACACAAAATTTGGTGCAATTATCTGTAAGTGGCATCGCGCCCTTCCCTCTTCAGTAAACAATCAATGATTCTTGTGACTAAATGATTAACATTTCTTATGTCGGTGACCTAGATTAATCTCCTGATGTCACAGAAATTATGTACATTGCCTACGATTCCTTAAAAAAAAAAAAAAAAAAAAAAAAAAAAAAAAAACTGAGATCTTACGAAAAAGCAATTATGAATGTCTGTAGAAATTAATATATAAATTCCTGTAGTTGCGTATTTTCTATACAATCCTTATTCAGCTTACATGTTCTAGGTAGACCTAGTCCCGAAAATCCAGAAATTGTTAGTTTACTATTCAATTCTATATACGTCATCCAGCAGAACTTACGTAGAAATTTATGATTGATGTTGCGTTGTGGAAATAACTCAAAATAGAATCACTCGTGTACGGAATTTCCGGCTGCATAGTATTGCTTGTCAAGAAAGACATAAGAAGGATGTTATTTCCGTTTCCTTTGCGGCCTCATTCATGTTGTCAGAGGAAGTTTCTTCAATCATAATCATTTGAATTTAAAAGAAAGGTATTTCAAGTCATCATGATAATGGAAAAAAAAATCTTTCATGTATTATCATTCAGTGGTAATGTGCTTACAGACATTATAGGTAACTTATGGTTCAAGGTAAACAGAAGAATTAGTAATGACTGAGTGACACACGATTTCGGTGCGAATTCCTTTCAATGTCTTTTCACTACTGATTATGCTCTATGAGCAAATTATCATTGAAACTATAATTTTATATTAGTAATTCATTTGTTTGGTTTGGTACAAACTGAGCTTTTAAAAAATGTTTTGTTTTTAATTCTTTTTTTTCATTATTTTCTACTTTTTAGCGTTTGTTAAAGTCGATTAATATGTAAATTTTAAAAGTTTGTTTTATTTCTTCTCTTTTTCGTTACCCTAGTGGTTGAGGTCGATATTCTGTATCTAAACGAAACATTGGATATTAACTTGCTATAAAATGGGTTTCCTACGAATCATGCCGAAACATGAAAAAAAAAAAAAAAAAAAATCAGACTAGGCATCGACTTGAGGCATCGACCTTTTTTGTCGATAAACAAGGGCGCCGATCTTGGGGAAATGGGGATCCTGGGCCCCAATGATGATGTGAGCACCATATATTTTTATGAACATGTATTTTTAGGCTATGTATATTTTTTGTTGTTATATATATATTTTTATGAATATAGAATATTTGGCATAATTTGAATTCATTTTGTCTTAAAATCCTCATATATGCCTTCTTAGACCCTTGTCTGCAGCCAAACACACATCTGAACGCCCCGCCCCCCGAAGTTACAGAGAAATCAGCGCCCTTGTCGGTAAACTATAATAATTCTCACTGAAAGAACAATAATAGTAAACAATAAGTACTTTATATAATGACATTGGAACGTATGGAGATTTTTATTATCATATTCAGTGGCGTACACAATGGGTCTCGAGATTTTATCCCCCTTGAGCAAGAATTATTCAAAAATAAACATTTGGTATAGTATTTACATAATACAGTACATCTTGAATTGAAAAATGTAAATATTTTTGAAAAATAAACGACCCCGCTAAGATTCGAATATGAAATCTGCTGATCCATAGACGCTTTATCCATTGCGCTACTGAACCTTGGAATGTACACTCCAAAATACGTCATAACTCTCATGATTATTAAAATGTTTTCTCCGATATTCGATTTATTTGTTTCAGCCAGAACCAGGAGCGGATCCAGGACGGCCTTCTGGGGGGGGGGGGTAGGTTGTAATACTGCTATTTAGAGCTACTTTAAAGAACTCCAAACTCTGCGATGGGCTTTATTTATATATAAAATAAGAAAGTTTCCTCTTCTGGGGAGCAATCGCCCCGATCGCCCCCCCCCCCGAATCCGTCCCTGGCTAGAACTCAGTTGTCAAGTAGGCCTGCATACACAATAACGTTTTACTTGGAAGCATGACATAGACAATAACGAACGAAGTGTTTTACTGAGAGATGGGATTAACAATATATATTGGGCTGGGTAGATTCAGCAGTAGATCTCCCTTCCTCTTCCAGTTACTATTTGTGTTCGTAATGTACTCACTAACATCTAACGTACAAAAGATAATTTTGTAGTTAGGGGCTGTCCACATATTACGTAACGATATTTTTGACCAATTTTTACCCCCTCCCTCCCCCTTGTCACACTTCGTAACGCAAGGCCGAACCCCTTCCACCTTTGTTACGTAACATTTCTTTATTTTTGTTTTCTCACCAATTTTGCTTATTTTGGGGGTTATTACAATAAAAAAACTATTTTTAAAGGTAGAACTTTTTATTACAAAATGCGTATATTCTGAATATATTTCTAGTGCTTTTTCGCCAGTAAATCAAAGTATTAAAAAATGGTAGTACCGTAACAATATTTTAATCCCATAAGATGGTTTAATTAACCAGAATTAATTAGTGGCGGATCTAGAAGGTGAAAACTGGGGAGGCTGCCAGAATCCAGACTATGATAGGTATATCATGAGCTTACTATAAACTTTCAAAAATATATAAAATAATAGCTTAAACCATTTTCGTCACTTTGAAAACTGGGAGGGGCATAGGCCCCCCCCCCGGCCTCGACCTAGATCCGCCACTGGTCTTAATTTTTCGTAATTGCATACTGTCGTTTTCCTAAGGAGATCGACCTATCTTTTAACTTAAACTAGAAATACAAATCACTGAACAAAGCAACGTTAGTTTTTATCTTAAAATAATAACTGTGTAACAGTTTCGCCAACGAACTGAACATATTGGCTTCATCAGACACTATGAAGCCAATATATTCACTTAGTTGGCGAAACTGTCACACATTTATTATTTTATAAATAAATGTTGCTTTGTTCAGTGATATGTATTTCTAGTTTAAGTTATTGAAGACAGTAAAGCTAATATGAACCAGTTAATTATTGGATTCTATCCTTTTAGGTCACCAGTGATTGGCAAGGAGGAAATACTGCTAGAAGATGCAAACGAAACAGCATCTAAAAACTGACATGGACCTCTTTCTCTGGGATCCAGGATGCTACGTGTATTTGAAGTTCGCCAGTGTTGACGATGCAAAGTTCTCTTTCTCGTCGACAGCAGATTCGGAGTGGTTATACACCTGAAGGAGCCGGGACATCTCGTTTGTGAACAAGCTTTCGAGCATCTTCTTTGGACTTCAGTTTACCCCTTTTCAAATTCTTCTTGTCCTAAATCAGCGCCAGAATGCGAATAAACTCGATTTCAACAGAAATATTCAAATCAAAAATAAATAAATAAATAAAATAAATTCAGTTCAAGATGAATATTCGACGAATTGGGTTTTAAATATCTTATTTTGCTCTGCAAATTATGGATCGTTCCGTCGCGGAAGATGTTTTACGAAAAAGAGTTTCTTGTGTTTCACATACGAAACCCCTGAGAAGAATGAGTGGGTAATGTTTCAAGTCAAAAGTTTTGAACAATATTCTCAGAAGTAGCAATACGAGTGGAAACGCAAGGGCATTTTCAAGCGGTGGTTACTGTTACTAACAACTAACTCCAGAAAAGCATGTGCGGTAAATGCAATGCTACGATAGCTAAAAAACGGAGTTTTATTGTATTGTAATGCATGCAGGATTCGTCATCAATCATACTGGTGTCCAGTGGCGTCTTGGAATCTCTTCTGCATGATTCAATTTATATAGGCTGTATGTTCGCAATTTCTCAAAACAGTAGAAATATTTATTTACTTATTTATAAAAAAGAAAAGAACTGAATAAAATTATTTGTTTAAAAGATTGCATATTAGCCTGGAATAAAAAAAAATACAGAAAAAAATGCGTTACGTAATGAAGACGTAAACTCCCTCCTTCCCTTTGTCACACTTCGTAATGAAAGGTCTAACCCTCTCCCCCTCTTTGCCACGTTACGTAATATGTGGACGACCCCTTATACACACACAGTAATGCCAAATTATTAAATTTTATTGAATTTTCTAATTATAGTTTATACTGAGAATAAAAAAAAAGTTTCTGAAGAATTTGTTTCAGATTAAGCCCCTGACAGCTTCGTGTTCGGAAGTTTAGTTTAATTTAATATTTTATTCGTTCGATCGTTTCACGCCCAGATTTTTTCCCCTGCACATCACGAAAGATCTACGAGAAGAGTGATATAACATTTAAGCCATATTTATCGTTGGAGTACATTGCAGGATGACTTGTGTACCTTTAAACGTTGGCTTCATTGTGTTCATATAATCTCCTTATATATTTATAGTTTTTATGCTTTGAATCATGTAACATTAAAATAGTTTCGTTTTGTAAATTTATGTACAAAGGTTATGCCCTGATTTCTTCTTAATCTCATCTAGAAGTTACCAGAATTCTTCTGCGTCACGAGAGATTTACGAAGGATATGAAATAACATTGAAACTATATTTATTACTGCAATAAATTGCATAATGACCCGCGTAAATTTAAACATTTCTCTTCATTGTGTTCGTACAATCTCTTTATCTATTTATAGTTTTTTATACTATGAATCATGTAACCAGGGTTGTGCCGTAGAAAATCAGCGCCCGGGGCGAGAGTATATGACAGCGCCCCCCATACATATATTCCAAGCAATTTTTCCTATCTTTTTTCCCTTTTTCTCCCGAATTTTTCGCCCCCTTACTTCGGCGTCCAGGGCCGTCGCCCCGCTCGTCCCCTCCCCCCCCGGCACGGCCCTGCATGTAACACTGAAATAATGCCTAAAATCTAAGAATGTAATGAACTTATGATGCCCACGAGATTGGTGAAATTTCTCGTCTTGCGAAAGAGATGAGAATTGTAATGTTTCTTGTTCTTGTTTCGAATTTAAAAATGTACTTTTCGTTTCCACTCTCGTCTTGTTTGCAAGACATCGTCTTGTGGGCGACATTAGTTCCCAGTATCCTTTAACCCTTTGACTACCATTTTTTTAAATGTGAACATTCTTTTATATGTACGACTCCTTTAATGAGGGAAATTCCTGACATCTGTAAACAGTTTTGGAAACTAAACACAGTCTCCTCGTCACATCTGATCCGATGGAAAAACGACATGTATTTTTTTTAAAATCTAAAAACAAATTCCCAATTATGTTTGAATTATTCATATGGGACACATGTATCCTGTTGGTAGTCAAAGGGTTTTAATAATGCAATTTCCCAGTTATGTTCTGTAAGTAAATGTTGATAGGTTGGCACCCATTCAGTAGCATGATTTCAGGTTTTGCTTGAAGGAAGAGAGGATTCTCATGTACAAACAGAATTTCCCGCTTTTCTTTAATATACATCACACTGTTAATAAAAACTGTATAGGCTACCTCAAACTCAGGAGGACAATCGTACCCTTTTCTGCATACTCAAATGGAAATGAAATGAAATCTTTCAGTTTAACGTACCATGATACATTATGCCCTTTAGGCTAAAGGAGACGGATGATTAAGACAATGAATGGTAATGGAAGAATTGGTGCAACGATAATATGTAAGTAACCCGAGAAGACCCGCTGGCATGATGTTATCCATGAAACTTACTTGGCTGGAGATCGAACCAGGGTCCCCATGCACCAGAGGTAAGTCCTCTACCATTGAACCAACGTGCCCCCTTTTCTGCATCCTGAAATAATGTCCCTACACCCATAGACTATTTAAATCAAACCCAGAACTTCGTGTCGTCTACTTTGAGTATGGTAAGAAACTAAAGTATTATTCGGTTACTTGCAACATCAATTTATAATTTGGAGCTATCTTTTTCTATAGATATGAAGGCTCTAGGTCATAATTCACACAACAATAACTCCCACATTCGGAAAATGTCAAAACGCCCACAGAAACGTTCATAACCCCTATACAATCCTTCAAATCCACGTACGATCATAACTCCCACAGACGAAACCTCCACATTCAAGAAATATCATACCATCCACAGAATTGGTCATAATCCCTACACAAGTAGAAAAAAACATATAACAAAGACGTGCACTTGAGGGATTTGTCAATTTGAAATGAAATGAAGTCTTGAAGTTTTATGTCCCCGGCTATGCCGGCTAGGCTAAAGGAGACGGTGATAATGAAAAATGAATGAAATGTTGGAATTAATAAAGTGGGAGGAAACGGAACAACCCCGAGAAAACCAACGCACACGGTGTTTGTCCACCACAAAGTTTACTTGGCGCTAGGGATGGTTACGAGTAGAGCTGAAACTCGACTCGACTCGAAACTCGAAGCGAATTCGAGTCGAGTCAAAGGTATTGTTCTCAAGTCGAGTTCCGAGAAGAGTAACTGTTTTCAGGTCGAGTTTCGAGTCTACTTGAGTTTGATAAATGGCTCGCTTGTCCACCTCGTTTTAACTCGTTCTGAAATCATTGCCTGATTAGAATGGAAAGCGAAAGCCATGAGAAACGTAAGCTGTAATGTCGAATATTTTTAGTGTTGCTCACGAGATGAGACACTGCTCTCATCTCGTCTAGTTTCGATTAAAGAGACGACAATGGATTTTTATAACTAGACAGCCTCAAATGTCGTGAGCACCAATATAAGTAAAGTATATACTGTAGTTCTTACCATCAAAATTGAGACCTGCACGGTAGAAGTTTCGAATCCAAACAGAAACCCAACCCGGGTAGTGATGTCAACCGGCTCGGCTCGGTTCAACTGAGCGAACAGCTCGAGCCGGCGCTGTTGTAATGAGCCACCGACTCGGTTCAGATGAGCCATTGGCTCCAGCCGGCTCGGTTAGGGTCAGCCACCAGCTCGGTTAGTTTCGTCTCGAGTCGGCTCGGTTGGGCGAGCTGTTGGCTCGTTTCGATACTGAATGAGCTGTGAGCCGAGCCACTCGAGGTGTTGACAACCATAAACCGGGCCGAGCAGTTTTGAACATGTCTGGCCGGCGCCCTATAACTTTTAACAATTTTTGACTCGAGCCCGAATACTTGCTCCTCCGGAACTCCAACTCAGAACCTCATAAACGATGTCCTTTCCTCCTATACTTCACGACTACTGAGGTGAGTAGTCAACTAGTTTTTAGTATTCAGCTACAAACAGTCTATTTTTCATGTTTATGCACTGTGTTATAATAATAATAATAATAATAATAATAATAATAATAATAATAATAATAATAATAATAATAATAATAATAATAATAATTAATAATAATAATAATAATAATAATAATAATAATAATAATAATAATAATAATAATAATAATAATAATTAATAATAATAATAATAATAATAATAATAATAATAATAATAATAATAATAATAATAAGTAGTAGTAGTAGTAGTAGTAGTAATAGTAAGTATCATTGATAATAAATATATTGTCTATGTAGAATCCTTGAAAAAAGTACTTGAAACTACACACAGCATTTGGCTCGATTTGGCTCGACTCGACTCGAAACTCGAGTCAAATTTAAGTCAGTGGAGGAAATTTTTCGAGTCGAGTCGAGTTTCAATGAAAACTCACTCGTGCCTATCCCTAGGGCTCGAATTGGGATCGAACCAAGGACCTCATGTACCAGAGGTGAACGCTTTACCACTAAGCCAGCGCGGCCCATTTGTCGATTTGTGTGGTTATTATGACCTTTTATATGGGCGTTTTGACATTTCTTGAGTAAGGGGCGTTTTGGCTGTAGGGGTTTTTTATCTACTAGCGATATAAATTAGAAGAATGATATTTGTAAGATAGTACAACGAATTTGATAGCTATTTCAATACTGATTCAATCGTGTTATCACGTTGTGTAACTAACGAAAGATATGCTCATTTTTAATATTCTGTAGAAAGTGTTTTGATTGAAAAAAAAAAAAAAACTTACGACTTCTACTTTCACTCCCGGATGAGCAGTGCCGTATGGGATTTTGAATGCATTTCATATTACGTTTACATATTAATGGCCTCAATGACCTCAGCAGCCACGCCTGCAGCCATGAAAGGGGATCCCCAGAGCCAAATTAAAGCACGTCCTTGTTATAATTACGTAATAATCTTGAAGATTCCCCAGCATGTTGTGTTACAGTTACCTAACATGAATTGCTGTGTGATCAGAATTTATGTTTTCATTAAGTCTTTGCGTGTTAAATGGAAATTGCATGTTTGTCTCTCTATATTTTAACGATGTGAAAATTCCAGCATCAACTTCACATTGAGCTAGAAATTCCGCTACAGGCCACAGAGTTTGTGGTAACGATATAGTTCAAGTCAGAAGAGAAAACGCCTGCTTAAAATATGAGTCATTCACTCATTTTGACGGAAGTTGGGAAAAGCCAACAAAAAGCAGGCTGTAAAAGAAGACTTACGGAAAGCACGATCGCGTTCTTTCCAGTCACATAACAAATCTCTACCACTCATCATATACACATTGACAATATTGTGCATGCGCGTGCGTGCTGGAGTGTGTATATGGATATCTATCTATAAATACAAATGAAAGTGCGAGCACTCCCATTTGCACTTGTTATGCATTGACTGATTGACTGTGTCCAGTCCGAGTAGACCTAAATAAGAAACAGCATAACGCCTACCAATATTTCTGGAATAGGTCACCACAACGCTGAGTGGACGTGGATGTTAGATTCCGATGTTTATTGGTGATAAGCACGAACGTGGAAATAATACCGGATTGCACTCAAATAACAAGGCAAAGAAAGAACCTTTCTGATTGTTATTATTATTATCATCCAAAGTGCATTTATTGTCTATAGTTTGATTGGGATTTACCATGAGTAATATCCATTGTGGCATCTTTCTTTCGGTGAACAGTGATGTGTCGTGCAGTGGATGCATTACAATTTAGTTCTTCAGCGATGTGGATGATCTCTAGTGATTCATTACAATTGGAACGAGACTGTAGTGTTTCTCTTTTAAGTTTTCTATTTCAGAGATTTGTTTCGAAAAACAGGGTAAGTACAAATTTATTTATTTACTTTAAAGTAAGTACAAAAGTATGAAGAATAATTAGACTGAGCATATGGTTTAAGGATATCTGATACTTGACATTTTTCGGAACATTCGAAGATATATTGGGTTATACAGTAGTTAAGGAGCCGTACTTCCCATTTAGGGAAGGACGAGAAACGCCATACTTTCAGGAATTATTCAATGACTATCTAGGATGTTAAAAAGTAGGTAATAGACTGAGTTCTTGCCCTTGTACTTAGGGTGTTTAGGTAGTGCAACAGTAAGATGTATCTTCGTGCACGGGAGATGAGAAGTAGCTGTTCTTAACTATTACCATATAACCGGCATAACCGTGGGACGTAAAACAAAGATTTCATTTCATTTCCTTTAGTCTTGCCGGCATAAGCGTGGGACGTAAAACTCGAAAATTTCATTTCATAGTTTTCCTTCGTGGCTAAGCGATTAACGTATCCGTCGTTCGGTGGGAGACCTGGGATCAATTCCCGATGGGAGATTTATGCGGTTCAGAAAGCACAGTAAGAGGTTCACGTCTCATATAGCCTCGCTGCTGAAAGAGAGACTAAACTCAAAATCAAATCAGGCTTGCAGATAGCGAGTGCCAGGAGGCTCAGCACCTTTGCAACCACCTTCAGCTTCCCTGAAAATTTCAGTTGTTGTTAGGTAAGCTAAGGTCTAGTTAGTTCCGTCAAAATTATTTCAGTCCTCTTGTCTTAGTGTTCTGGCTATGGGCCTGTGTCGAATACTTAAGCTAAGAGTATAAACCACTTTTGGATAAACATTACAATACACGCTCTAGGTGCGCATCGATAAGTAGGGCCGCTGTAAGAGGGCACAGTAGAGTAGGGTAGTTCTATGGTAGCGGTACGAATGAATTAGCTCAAGATTAGGGAAGTTTGGACCCATTTTCATAAAATTAATAGAGTGTAATTTCTTGTTTCTGAGTGAATATACCAGCTGGAGCGGGCATTGTAAAGTTAACTCATCTTTTTTTTTTTTTTTTTAATTCTTGGGGGACACGATGGTGGAGCGTACCCCTGGTGCAATAGATCCCTGGTCCCCAATGGATCGTGGGTTTTCTTCGGGGTTTTCCAATTTCCTCACACTCTCACTACCCGAGTTCTCTCATAATCATTTACTATCATTAATCATCCGTTTCCTTGAACTTAAAATACATAACAATAGGAAGTTAAAGATTTGGCTCTTTTCTATTGTATTCTTTTTTCTTTTATTTCTTTTTAATGTTGCCGTAGGTTTCGAAATTTCAAAACCTCATACATCGTACTTTTCGTACGATGTACTTTTCGTACCTCATACATCGTACCCCATACATCGTACTTTTTCGTACCTCATACATCGTACTTTTCGTACCTCATGCGTCATCTTTTAGCAGTACTTTGTAAGACAGAATTTCTAACAATTGATATAGTTTTGTTATAAAGGTCTGTAAAACCTATGCAATTCATGAAGAGATACACATGAGCTCCTTCGTGGCAAAGCGGTTCGCGTTCGCGCCTTTGGCGTGGGAGTCCCGGATTCGATTCCCGGCGGGAGCTCACGTGGTTCGGATTCCACGTTAATCAGTAGATCCACGTATCATATAGCCTCGCTGCTGAACGCGACGTTAAACTCAAAAACAAATCAACGAAGAGATACACAAAAACTTCGAAGATTCTGAAAAATATTTACAGTGATATTCACTTAAATAGCATATGATTTGGTTGTTTTGCTTATTCGTATTCAAAAATTGGATTGGGACTACCATATTCGCGATCATTGCATAAATAGGTACAGTTCATGTGAAGGGATGCCCGAGACATCTCTTCATTATAGTATTAGAACTGCTACTTTTAGTTCATTTAGATCTATTTAGAAAGAACATAGAGATAAATAATAAAACTATATTTCCCGTATGCATGATCATGTCAAGAACATAGATTAACACTATACTTATGTTCCAGTAGGCTATTGGGAATCCTGCTTTCGTGACGTCATTGCCTTGACCCTAAGGAGACAATCGCTAGGGTTATGAAATACTTGAAAAGGGGAAATATTTGAGGGAATTTTACCCCCCCCCCAAAGAAAAACAAATCTTCCGTCGCTGGAAAACTACGTGATGGAGAAAAATGGAATGCATATTCGAATTCAGCACACACAGTTCCAAGATCAGGTGTTTTCTCTCATGCTACTAAAACCTCAATTGTTTGAGACAGGCTTTTATCATAACAAGAGTTTGGAATCGAAATTTACACTAACAAAATTCTATGTGATGTATGAATGTATATTTGATTTTAATTAATTCACAAACTATTTTGCCGACTTCAATAAAATCTTCATCAATATCTTACTGGTATGTCTGAAAATAGTAGGTTGATTATCACGCTTAGAATTCGTAGTTGATTCCCTGATTAAAGGAAGTTTAACGCTCCTTTTCACGGACCTACATCTTAAAACGGGACCCTAATCTGATATTTAACTTAGTTTACTAGCCATTGGCCAGCAAGGGGACTCTGGCTTCATATAATAGAACAATAACACAAAAAGTGTAGTCACCAATGTAGGTAAAGTATGGAATAGTAAATAAAGTTTAAATTTGTTCCATGAATCTCTGACCACATACAAAAATGTATTCTTCATAGACTTATTAAAATGTTTTATTGCAATACCAGCATGGGAATTCATTATATAAGGATTCTATAACATCAATTTGTGCACTTTAAACATTTAAGTCGTGCACTAATAGGTGATTTTATTTTCGTCGTCATTGGTATCTTCCTTGTCAGAATATTACGGTTTATGTCTGAAAAATTAGGTTCAGGTCAATTATTAGACTTCCAAATCATGCTATGCATAAGTGTCGAAAGTCTTATAAGGCGATTGTGTCTATTTGTCGATAAGTATCCGAGCAGAAATGTTAAAAGATATCGAGAAATGGTTTAGTTTCGATGTTTTTCGACGTAAAACTAAAACGGAAATAGATAGCGAGAAGGCGTGTTTTGCAATCAGTTAAGATAATATATATCACCACTACCTTCAACACTCCATCGAACACTCCATATTATAGAAGTAGTTGAATTTTACTAGTACTTCCGGTTTCAGTACTGATTTACATAGAGCAGGCACGATAAGAGATATTGAGAAGCGGTTTTTCGCCATCGATTCAGCGTCTCAAGAATAGGTTACATCTCATCCGTTAACCGTTTTTTCAAATCAAAAATGGTAGAAATAAATCATTTCCGGTTTCAACCTTTATCGGCACATAACATAAATGGCAATAGATAGTAATAAGCTATTTTTTTCTATCAATTCAGGGTTTAACAGAACATACCATCACCATCCGTAAGTCTATGGAAACCTGAAGTGGTTAAAATTTACAGTAATTCCTAGGGGTGCGCACGAGACAAGATTTGTGGCTGTCTCGTCTCGAAAAAGTGATGTCTCGACTCGAAAAATGTATATTTCTCTATTGGAAGAGCCGTGTCTCGACTCGAATTTTGTCAAGAAAATCCTGTCTCAACTCGTCTCGTGCGCATCCCTAGTAATTCCCGTTTCAATATTGATTTCCATGCAAGAAAAAACTGAGAGTTAGCGGGAAGCGGTTTTTGGCAATCTATTCAACGTCTGAAGAATAGGTTTTATTTCTTCTGTTAACCTTCTATTTAAACCAGAAGTGGTAGAAATAAATCATTTCCGGTTTTAACTTTGATTGCCATAAAACAAAAACAGTAATAGACAGCAACAGCTGGTTTTCAGCAATCTATTTAGCGCCTCAAGATAGCACACTATCACAACCCGTAATCTACTACCAAAACCGGAAGTGGTTGGAATTTACTTGCAATAATTATGTCCATAGAATGAAAAGAATAAAGGATATCAAAAAAATTCAGCGTCACAAAAATAAGTTTTGTCTTGACTTTCTTTTATCTCTGTCTGTTGAAAACAAAAGTGACAAAATAATAATAATAATAATAATAATAATAATAATAATAATAATAATAATAATAATAATAATAATAATCTTTTGGTTACAACACTCATCGGATAATGGATAAAACGGAAAATAATTAGCGACAAGGAGTTTTTAATATGGATTCAGTATCAAGAATACGGTATCTTTCACCTCTACTTTTATTCTTTTTATTGGAATCAGAATCGATAAGACATCAATTGTCATTTCCAGTTTAATGTTAATCTGCATAGAGCAAAATATAACAAATACTGAAAATGAATGGCCTTTTGATATAGATTTATGGAACATATTCTATCTTTGATCTTATTCTTTGATAGTACTAGTTGCAACTAGTATTGACAGGTATACTACTTCAGGTTTGTTTTGAATTTGCATTGTATGGATATCTACCGTAGTTTCATATTGTGAAACGAATCTCACTTGTTCAAGTACGTATTGACCTGAAAATACGCACACTTGAACATAAACTGTACACCTAAAGGAGAAAGGCAAGAAAAAGGCGAAAACAGACAGAACAGGGGAGGAAAATGAGCTTGCAAGGAGGAATGTTACCTTTTATTTTACTCTCATATTATTTTATACATTTTCTCCCCTAATTGGTTTTTCATTTTAGAGAAGAAATAACGTTATTATCCTTGTATTACCATTTGAGAATACAGAATATGCTCCAATTTCTTTTATACATACTAGTAGTAACATAATAATAATAATAATAATAATAATAATAATAATAATAATAATAATAATAATAATAATAATAATAATAATAATAATAATAATGAATAGTATACAGTGTGTTTTAATAGCTATTATTTTTTTTTTACCTCACTCGAACTTTGGATAAAAATATTTACTTTCTTCCTATTTGGTCAGAGCTACATAATTGTTTTATTTGTGTCTGTCTAGAGCTTGTTAACTATCATAATAAGTTTATCAAGTTAACAGTGTGAGTTTGAAGATATTCTTTTCATGTATTTATGTTACTTTATATCTACATTCTCTTTCTCCTCAACTACAAAAGCGAATAATTGTAGAGATGGCAATCGAGAATCAACCACAAAGGAAAGATATATAGCCAATATATTGCTATAGATTAGATTCTACTATTTTACATTAGAAACTTCCTTAGTTGATATAATGAATAAGTTAGTTTCGAATGTATGATACTTCAACTCGATTCCATATTATATATATAGAAAAGAAGTTAAATAATACTAAGTAAGCGAAACTAAACTAGGTTGATCAGATTTAGAAGATTAAAAGAAAAAATGGCAATCATCGAACTGGCACAATTTGGCAATCTATCTAAGTACAGTTGATATATCATTATTTATCCCAATGAGGAAGAAGTAACCGGTTACATACCCTCAGAAGGTTAGGGCCTATAGAATATCGAAATATGGAGTTTACTAATAATTTAGAGCCGTCTGTTCGAAAAACAAACTATTTTACAAAATTTCGAAATCATTCCAAATGAAGGTTCAAGTATAGGGTTTAAGAACACGTAAACATTATACTACATAACTACAAGCTAAAAACGAGACATTCTTTTAAAAGGGATATTTTGCATTTTTCTCGTGATACCGTAAGACTTTCTGAGAAAAGGGACAATATTGTTAAAAATGGGTCGTCTGGATACATTAAGCTAAATAAGAGTTTTTTTTTCTTGTTTTACACATGAAAGGCTACGACTGGCTACCTGGCTTACATTCAACAGAGTCAGTGCAATAAGTCCCCACTCCAATAATTATTGCTTTTTAGATAAGAGTTTCCTACTTTTAAATCCAAGCAACTTCTCAAAATTGAACAATAATATTAAATGAATAACAAAAGCTTCGTACTGGCATAACTAGCTTAAAACTTTTGTTCCATAGTAACATTTGAACCAATTAGCTTAAGCTAAATTCATTTTAACCCTTCAGGGACACGTTGGGAGTTTGTGTTTATATTCCACGCTTGTCTCGAAAGGGTTAACTTAAATTATGAAACGTGCTATATAAAACAAAATACAAGATGTAATAGAATCAAATATAGGTATAAGTCATTTACAATATACCTAGATATAAAAAGAAAGTCGGAGAGAACTAACATCACATTTTAAAAACATAAAAGTTAAATAAGTAGAATGAGTTCTTGATCACGTTATTAAAATATTCAGGCTGATCAGGTGCGTACCCAGAAATTTTTGTTGGGAGGGATACAAGTTTTTGGAGGAGAAGGTCTGATACTACAAGCCACTACGTCTATATAGTATTGAATTGGTTTTATTCTGCATCTGATAAGATGAGTAATTATAAAATACTTTCACCTATGTTTTCAGAAAAAAAAAATAGAACTAATTATTTTTATAAGAGTATAAATGAAGTGCAAGACCAAATTTTCATGCTAAATCAGTTATTTCCGTGTTAAACAAGTATAGTTTTATTGCAAAAGTGTACGAATGTGCGTAGAATTAGGAAGTTCGGGTGAAGTAGAGATCTGCACGGGCTCGGGCCGAGCCCTCGTTCCTAAGCCTGACCCGGCCCGCGGGCCGGACTCAGGCCTACAAAGCATACATCACTTCGGGCCCGGCTCGGGCTGTAAATTTTTAAATATACAACCATATTTCTCGGGCCTAACTTTGTAAATATACTGTAGAACAATATTTATTGGACCGTTTTTCTGCAGAACTTTCAAAGCACAACTGCAAAATTAAATTTCGAATTGCTGTAAATAAAAATACAATTTTGCGTTAATTATTAAGTTTCTCTAGTTCAGGCTTATTTCGGGCTAATTTAATTATCACACGAACTCCGGCCTAAATGTTAACACATATTTCGGACTCGGGTCGGGCCTCACATCATAAATTCACGGGCCGTGCCGGGCCGGGCCCGTGTTAAAAATTCCGGCCCGTGCAGATCTTTAGCTTGAAGGAGTCCGGAACCGGTGGATCCCTTGTGGGTGCACCCGTGAAGTTGATTAAGAATGAACAAATTTTGAATAAAATTTAAAATTTAGAATAAAATTAGTCATCTTAAAATCTTATTTCGCAGAAGAATTCTAGATTCATCACACTAAAAGTTTGTCAAATCTCATAAAATTATATAAACTTATATAATAAAATTGGCCTAAATTTACCTATTAAAAGAATTAGTCACTCTTAAAATTTCACATTTCCATCGTACAGAAACGAAAGTTGTACTATGTCTAATGTTACGATTTGGCACTCTTAACCCAATTTACTACAACATATAGGTATATTATCTACTACTTTTTCTATATATCAAAAATTCAATCAAAAGTTTTTTCTGCTCGTTAATCTCTCTGATTCTCAATATAATACTACTACTACTACTACTACTACTACTACTACTACTATTACTACTACTACTACTACTACTACTACTACTACTAATAATAATAATAATAATAATAATAATAATAATAATAATAATAATACCCTTTCGTTGCAGAATGGCTAATGGATGCATGTTAAGCCTATGTGTGTTCATGGGTTCGATTTCTAGTGAGGGTACTTGCCTCGGGACACAAACGTGAGTAATAGTTCGGAACCTACGTACTTCAAACAGTAGGTCGCGTCTTAAAAAGCAAAAAGGGCTGGGAAGGCGGGAATACAATCAACCAATCACAATAATACAGTAAGACCTCGTTAATCTTGATCCGATAAGTCGAACTTAGCTTAATTCAGACAGACCAAAATTGGATCCATTGTTTTAAATCTGGCGAGAAATCAACAATCGCGTTCTTCACATAGCTTCATGATAATATTAGCCCATTGTTTTAGATATTATTGAAATTCTCAATAATACTGTATATGTATTTAAACCTATCCTCTTTAAATGACTAATAATTACGGGTGTTGTATCGCTATAAACTAAGTTTTAATGTACTTCCGGCTGTTCTTTTAGTTATTTCAGTTAATCCGATCAGCTTATATCTTTAACTAGTCCAGATTAACTATGTTATACGTTACAAATAAGCATATAACAGGAGACAAACCGCCCCTTTAAAAATTGTGGGAACAGATTTAAGGTCAAGATTGGAAAGGTTAAGAATCTCCATATCTTATTGGATTCATTCAAAGGCAATCAGTAACTTATAAAATGTACATAAGAAAGAAAAAAAAGTTTTAGTTAATTAATTGACTTATCGTGAATTACAATGATTATATTAATCACCAATTTATTGACTTACCTTGAACTATCCATTCTATTGTTGTGTATGATATACTCAGACACTATGTTAACATGACGAAAAGAACTATACAACAAAATTAATGATAACCAAAATCTACTGTTACTGCAAAGACTCGGTATTGTGCTGCTGAAATATACAATGGTTGCCGCTCCTCGTGGAAGAGAGTGGATTAATCTGGGTTAATTAAGATCAACAATGGTGGATGCTATAGTCAAGTGGAGGCATTTCTTCATACCACAGACATTAGAAAAATATGTTTGAGATTTGAGTTGTGCGTACAGCATCATTGCATATAGTTTAAGATAGAGAGAGCATATTTAAAGTATTATGAAAAAAAAAAAAAAAAGAAAGAAAGAAACAAAAGATATTACAAATAAATAGATACAAATCACGCTATTCAACGCTCGTAATAAACAAATATTGACATTTAAATATTACAAAAATAAATTATACTTAAAAAATTAATCTTCTGTTTTTGCACGACAGCACCGTACTAAACGAAGGATGGTGCTTTTTCAAGTATGTTATATAAGCCTGTTTACAACGACTTGGTGTCTGAGACTGAAATATTCGTAATTTATAAAAGAACACAATATTGCATTAGTATATATTTACTACAGTTAATTTAGAATAAATAAACCCTAGCTATAATATATTTTGCATTGGACTACGCAATGCCTTCTTATTCTGTTTTAACTTTAAGGGTCACAGTGGTTCAGTGGTAGAGTTCACCTTTAGTGCGTCGGGCCTTTGGTTCGATCCCAGGTCGCGCCAATTGAACTTTGTGGTGAACAAACACCATGTGCCTGGATTTTCTTGGGGTTCTCCCGTGTCATTCCATCATTTCCTTCATTTCTCATCATTGTCTACCTTGCCTAGCCGGCGTAACCGTGGGGCGTCAAACTTAAAGATTTCATTTTCTGTTTTAACTTTAGGTTCTAATTCTGCTAGTGACCAATTCATCGTAGTTGAACTTCATTAAGTGTAGGCGCTTCTTTATTATAGTGGTTTCATTACTCTACTTTTCAGTCCGTTTGTTTGTTTATTAGACCCAAATCTTGCAACTTAACCATGCTAACTGGAGCTTTCAAATTTTGTATAGATATGTAAAACATGATGACAAAAATGTAGTTTATCATTTTCTTGTAAAAATGAATTAAGTTATGTAAATAGTCGTATACTTAGATTGTGTATATGTGTAAGCAACGTCAATTTATTAACGATTAACTAAAAACAAAGAATGTAAACAATAGACGTAAAAACTGTTTGAAAACAATGATTTTGTTGAAAACAATGATTTTGAAGGTATATTGAAAACGAGGAACTTTTTTTCTCTACGGTTAAATGAAGAAACAGGACAAAGATTTAAAGTTCTGGATGCGATTTAATGTTTGAGAAAAGTTTCTTTTATCGAACATCATCCCTAAACCTATAAAAACTTTAACTCTTAAACTTAGTAAGATCGCTAAATAGTTTTGTCTTAGTACCATTCCTTGATTTTACCCAACTAGAAAATGTTTTCTCCTCTTTAGTGTATTTAGTAAAATCATTATTTTTTTAAATACTTTAAAACGCTTATTACTATGTAGAAAATATCTTATTCTTCAAGCAATGAGAAACTTTTAGTTCCTGGGTAAAAATGGTTTTAATTGTAAAAATAAATAAATTTCTTAAAGACAAAGTTAAATATAGAAATAATCCATGAAATTATATTAGGATGTGACTTAAAATTATTATTTAAAAAATCTAATAAGGAAAATACTTTAAGTAATTTATGAAAAAGAGGTAGACAAATAGAAGATAGGTAAATTCGCTTTAAAGCTGGAAATTTGGTTTGATATATAAATTAACTTATAAGATCCATGTTTACAACTAAATAGTTTACATTATTTGTTCGAACAAGGACACGCATGTGCTGAGTGCGACTAGGCGCGTCTACAAGTTGCGGATAGTGGAACGCAGGCGAACACCAATAAATTTTTGCTGGAAGCGGTACAATACTACAAGACATTACATCTATGTAGGATTGAACTGGTGTTTTCCTGCATCCGAAAAGACTATAAGTAATTGAGTGTCATCATCTATATTCTTAGTTAAAAAAAAAAAAAAAAAACTAGATTGGTTACATAAAGAATGGAAAGGTAGGGATCAAATGAAAGCCTACATCAGTCATTTATCTGCTAAACAACTATATTTTTTATTAAGAAAGTATACAAATGTATACCGAAATACAAAGTTGTGGGTGGGGTAAGGTCTCGACACGGTGGAACCCCGCGTGAGCGCGGCTCTGATGGAATGATCCTCAAGAACGACGAATGAACAGTTGTGGACAACCCCGGCTAGGAAAGAAAACCCTGATAGAAAATCCTGGTTCTCTAGTTTTCGACTTGATATCAGATTGGCAGCTAGTTGTAACAATTGTCAAACCAAATATGAATCGAAAAAAGAATAGGAATGTGAAAAAGGCTAGGGTGTATCCCAGAAGCGATACGTGGGCCTTACGGCTGAGAAATGAAAAGGGATATCCCGTAACAATGGATGGAAGGGGCTAAAGAAGCGAGTCCAGGCAGATCAGAATGGGAAGTGGAATGTCGGGACCTTGACAGGTAGGACCTACGAGTTACTAGAAACTCTGCAAGAAGAGGAGTAAGCATAACATGGATCCAGGAAACTAAATGGAAGGGTTCAAGATCAAAGGAAATAGGAAATGGATCAAGCTTATATACACAGGAAACAACAGCAGAAAGAAAGGCGTTGGATTTGTCTTGGATAAGAATAAAGGAAAAATTGGAGATAAGAGTAAAGGAGAATGCCTTCCCTTCGAAAACATTTTTGTCGGTTTCTTTAGAGAACACACCGCCAGTATACTTATATTTTAGAAATAGTACCTTATTAACTAAAATCCTCTTAATTTTATATTGGTATTAATAGAAACAAAATGTATTAGTTTTTTAAAAAAAAATTTAAAGCTGTTATAATTTGTATAATCTTTAACTTATTAAATTGTATAAACTATTGTTTATACAACCTATACCTGTTTGAGATTCTCAACTATGTGTGATATGTAGTTCATTTGATTTTCTTTTACTAATATTCAATCCAGTGGAGGACATCCTTCCAAATGCTTGGGTACAATTCCCCCAAATTTACCATTCCCTTCCCAAAGAAGAAAGGAGTGGAAGTGGCCAGAGTTGGCTGTGACAAAAACAAGATAGCTTGCTTTTTGTACTAAATTCAATTCAATTTAGCGTTTTTAAAACTATCATTGTGGTGTAATTACACTGATTTAGTGAAACTCAAAGGATAGCAGGTCGGTGATTCGCGGGCGGACACCACGTGTGTTCCAGGCTCCCTGTAGGGTTCTACAACGGCTGCAGTTGGTGTGAGACATAGTGGGAAGTGGCTGTGGAAGTGATTCATGTGAAATGCAACGTCATCGTGAGTTGATGGTAGTTGAACGGGGCATGGTGGTCGGTGCCCGATGCATGGGACATTAGATTTCATAGGTGGTGCAGGAATTCGGGTTCCTACGTACAACTGTATCCAAGATGTACCAAGAATGAGTGGATGAAGGAGTAAGGGGCCACAATAGACATCCCGCCGCAATCAACGACCGAGACCAGTTACACCTAGGATAAATGACCAACAAACAAAAGAGCAACACTGCAACAAATCACGGCCCAATTCAAGACTGGCTGCAGTAGAAACTTCTTCCAGTGGACAATCCGTCGGAATATGCGTGCTCTCGGGTATGAAAGCCGCCGCCCTAAACGGGTGCTACTGCTAACCCTGTGTTATCGGACATCCTGGCGTGCATTTGCCACCAAACACCGCGGATGGATACTGCAGTAGCGGCGTAACGTCAAATGGTCCGACGAGTCACGGTACCATTCAGGTGGGATGTACCGTGTGGAGCAGACCCGTAAGTGATGGATCCCGCATGCCAAGAGGGCGTGGTTCATGGCGGTGGAGTATGTCATGGTGTGGGGCGTGTTTTCTTCGCATGGAATAAGCTCTCTAGTTGTTCTGGAAGACACGTTCGGAGATCATCCATTTGTAGCCTTTCAACGTCCTAATGACATTGCGATCTTTCAACAGAACATTGCGCTGCCACATCGCTCCCGTGCCGTACGTGAATGGTTCAAACAGCATGCAGGGAAGATCTAACAATTGAACTGGCCATCCCGGAACACTGATATCAAAACCCATCGATCATACCTGGGATGCCGTTAAACTTAGGCTCCGTGCATTATTGGATGCTCGACTCACGAACAGCCCGCTATTAGCTGCAGCTCTGCAGGCAGTGATATCAAGTGCCTCCGAAAGTGCACCAGGGACTTGCATACACAGTTCCACGCCGTATCGCTCCGCTCAGCAGGGACAGAGCGGTCTAACCAGATATTAAGTGGGTATTCCACGATTTTTTTAAAGCTTAAGGTTAGTCTTCAGAAGAATCTGAATTTTGTCGAATTTGCAAATCTAACAACTTAAATATTTTTATGTTATATAGTACATATTATAGAGTTGTAAGAGTTGGTAGTTTATAGTATTATTTTCAACTAGATAAAAATGCTGTCAAACACTTGAGGGAAATAGCGTTTTCGGCTCCTTTTTATCGCATTGTTTTATCACCTTCTCCATTCCCTTTTTCATATGAAATCTGCCTCCAAAAATCCTAACCTTTGCAATAAACAATAAAAGAACGTAATTTTGTAAGCCCAAATCCTACGGAAATGCTCAGTTATAGTCTAAAGATTCAGTTCAAGAAGAGTCCGTCGTTTGATATGTTCATCCACAGCTGTTAGGTCTAATTTCAGGAGATCTATAACTTTGTAAATTCTCGAAATTACCATGTATGTATATTTCTAGCCCGGTTTCAATCCCGGGGAGGGGAAGGACATTTTTTCGTTCCAATATGGCTCTGATGTTCATCCATCTTCTCTAAAATGTATAAAATACATTAACTTAGGAGGAGAGGTAAAGGCGGAAGGAGCGTAGTGCTAATTCGCGGAAGTAGGCTACTATGAAGCATTTAATATTTTAATTATTCTTTTAACTTAAATCACTTATTTTTCTCTTAAATGCTCCCTACTTTCTTTACTCAAATCTGTACGAGGATATTTTAGTGCACATGTTAAAGAGAATACTACATGAATATGGTAGAATCTACATTTTCGTAGTGCAATTAATCTTCATAAAAATCTATTTATGATAGACACTTTAAATCATGTGCGACTTTCAGGAACTAAAATTTTGACAAAATTTAGTATTAGGTACTTACATTGTTGACCTAGTACCAACACGAAATACTTGAATTATTCGATACATACTATCCGTTCCAAATTTTGATCATTTTAATTTTGGTTCTAAGATCAAAATTTAGATGTTGAACTTACAAAAGACCCAGTAATATGAAACCCGCTTTCCCAAATCATGAATAGGTTAGTGAGACATTTTAAAAGATCCGAATGGAACTGAAGTCGAATAGCCTGGAATCCTATCTGATTTCTTTTTCAGAAGTTCGTCCTATGTATTCTGTATATTGTTATTAATTGCCTAACACTCTTATATAGTTAAATTCAAGGCTAATATGACGATTTAAAAAAATAAAAAGTAAAACGTTTTCGATGAATGCCAAATATTATTGGTTTTATAATATATGATCCAAGGTTTCCTAGCATTTATGTTTAATGATCTCTTCGCACTTAAGAAATATTATTTGAATGTTTGTCGGTTCATTTGTTCAGAAGAATGGGACATCATCATTCAACGTATAGAAGCCAAATTTTAGATTGAAGGTCGTTACGACATTCCCAAAGTTTTTTCCTAGTCTATAATATAAGTAAGCAATTAACTAGGGGATTAAAAATTTTTAATCCCCCCCCCCCAAAAATCGGGCGACTGCCGCTCTCACGATTTTCTCCGGAAACAGCTCGGAAAATTTTATCATAGTTATTCTATCATTGTTAGGAAACTGAGAAGCTTGCATGCTCCACGGTCTTCAGCAAACTTTGTCTTCACATACGATTTTGCTGTTTTGACACCGCCCATCAACTGTAGCATCCTTAGCCTCCCTCCTCCTTTTTCCTGCCTCTAGCACATCCCTCATGTTATATTTCCTTCTCAGCCAATATCTCAACGAATTTCTCTTCCTGTTTTTAATTATATCTAAAATTGTTCTCCCCCTCATTTTGCGTAATGTCCATATTTCTGCCCCATATAGTACAATACTCACATGAAGCATTTTGTGAGTCTTTTTCTCAACTCTTTATTTAAGGACTCTCAAAATACTTTTCTTCCTCACAATAAGGCATAATTCATTAATGTCGGAAAAAATTACGAAGTAGGTCTATAGTTTACTGCTCGGGGTGAATTTTCTGTTTTCAAAAATGTTCTATAACGATTTTGTCCATATTTCATCAACAACTCTTATCTACGGCATAATATGGTTAATTATGCAAATTAAAAACGTGTTAATTTTTAATCTATTCAACAAATGGGACAATTCGATTCATTAAGCAAACTTCTAGCTGCACTACTACAGAATTAGTAGGTAATCAACTGCAGTTAGCGGTGAAGTTAGCTCTGTAGTCCTCATTGTGGATTTAATATATTTGTAGGCCTACCGCATGACATTCTCTAAGGCATCATTGTCAAACGGAACTAAAGAATAGTTTTGACTACATACTAGGATAATACCAATAATATCCATTTTAAATCCATTATTGCAATATTCGTAGAATTATGATAAATAGTGGCATAAAACTTGTAATCTTCGTATTGTCTATAAAACATGGATTTACAAGGGAAAAAAATCTTTTAACAATATAATATATACGTACAAATTTAGAGGTCAAACCTCCCAGCATTGCTTTGTCTTGAAAAACAAAATTGCATTTCTTCCTCTAAGTCTTTGCGTGTGGTTTCGATAATAAAAGAGGGAAATATACAGTACGTATCTTAAATTAATTGTACCTGGAAAAAAGCAGTAATTACTTCCTCCTGCTTTTCGTTTGGTTATGGTTAGTAAAAGCCATGTCTTTCAGCGTTATAGTTCTCTCATGTTTTTCGTGGTAGAAAAAGTGCGATGTATACCGCAATTTGACCTTTCTTATGAGACTGATGATGTCCTTGGGTGCTCTATTATAGTCGTTGTTGTTTTTCTTCGTGTGGAAATTCCAGCTAAAGACGCAACCAAAATTGCTTTCTTGCATTCTTCCAATCGATTCCAGAGAAATAGCTGATGGAAAGTGTGATTAATTTCATGTCACAGAACAAAAGAGGGGACTGCTCAAGGACATAGACTGCTTATTTTGATTTAATGCTTAGATATAGAGTGTTACAGACTAGTTTTAGTTTCCTTTCACGATTTCAATCCTGAAGCTCAATGCTCACATGTTTATTCGTCTAGAAAATTATGATTTCTTGATGCATTTACTAGGGCATCAACAAGGGCGCCGATCCTGGGGGGGCCGGGGTCCCCCAAAGCTCATGTGGGCCCCCTCATTGCATTTGTGAATATACAATATTTTGCATTTCTCATATATATGCCGTCCGCATCTGAATGCCCCCCGCCCCCTCCAATTTACAGAGAAATCTGCGTCCTTGGGCATCAACATCTGAATCAAAAGGAGTCCCCATGCAATTTTTCCACATACATCACTAGTTTAAATGAGCTTTGTGAGATGAACATAATGGGCCTTATGCAGAGTCGTTGTGATGTATGGTTAGTATCATACTAAAGAATTCGACTAACATATGTTTCCTGCAGTAGTCAGACCTTTAGTATGACGCTAATCATACTTCAAAACGACTCCGCATAAGGCCCAATATTTGTATTATTTCAAAAAAAGATTCTTTACCTTGCAGCACAGTGCAGCAGTAGCTTCTGTAGTGAGGAGCCGACTACGGAATTTGTGGACTCAAGTTCATATCTCGGTGTCGTTACCACATTAGTTTTAATTATTAAATCGTAACTGTTGTTATTTACTACATATATGTAATTTATTATTTTCACTGTTATATGCTGCTGATAATTTATTTGAAAGAAAAAAATGTAATTGTCATTTCTTCATGTTGAAACTACTACTTATTATCAATTAATGATTTTTATTATTTCGTAAACGTTTAATACATCTGTATGTTAAAATGAAGTATTTATTAATGAAGATATTAACCAGGTATTAAAGTAAATTAAGATTGTTCGCAGCTTTGTAAAGAAATGTTTTTTTTTAAATACTACAATTAGATAATCCATCTCGAAGAGGGTTTATTTTACGCATTATAAATATACCTTATAAATAAACTCTATGGCCTATGGAACCCGGAGGTTCAATACCGCGTTCACAAAAACTGTCCACTGACTTCTATCCTTATCAACTGCATCCAGTTTCTACTTTGTATTCCTTTTTCTGCGAGATCCATCCTAGTATTATACTCCCATCTACGTCCATGATCTTCCCAATTGTCGTTTTCCGATTGGATATCCAGGTTAAAATTTTAAAATCGTTCTTACTTTCTTCCATTCTGGCTACATGACCTGCCCACCTGAGCTCCCTAGATCCGATTATCCTAGAAATGTTTGGTAAATGGTATAAACTATGCAATTCCTCGTTATGAAGTTTCCGCCATTCCCCATTCCCATTCCTCTTGGCGTCCGCATATTCGTCTCAGAATGTTGTTCTCAAATACTTTGAATCTGTGTTTTTCCCTCAGTCAGTGACTATGTTTAGCAACCATACAGAACAACAGGCATGGTTATCGTTTTATATATTTTAAGCTTCAAATTCCTCGACAGAATTCACGACGACAAGTGATTTTGAACTGAATAATAACACGAATTCCCTGCTTTTAGTCGACATAATTAACGTCCCACGATTATGCTTCGAGGCTAAGGAAGACTGCGGTGGTGATGATAATGAACGAAATAGTGGAATGAAGGAATCATGATGAAACTGGAGAAGCCCAAGGAAACTCATACATACGTTACTGTCCACCATGGAGCCCACTTGGTGAGAGTTGCGATCGAACAAGGAACCTCACGTACCAGAGGCGACCGCTCAGCCACTGAGACAATACAACCCCATTTACCATATATTTTTATTACCAATGAAAATGAAACATGACACGTGATATCATGAAGTTCCTGAATTTTTCGTTGTTCCTCGAGCCGAGTATTCTTTTGCGTTTGCCTGTTGCAGCAGGGTGTGCTTTCGGTTCATCAACGTAGGATATTTTTCGCGTAATACAGCAGACATCCGCTTTAAGTTTTCGTAATAAAATAATCGGCGTTGATGGCACAACCGTTAAAAAAGAACTCTAAGTGAATTAGTCCTTCGTAATTTCATCACAAATGGAATACAGACAGCGGACTTTATGCTGGAAACTAGGGATGGCCAGACGGATCCGGATCTTTCGGATCCTGGATCCGGATCCGGATATCCGGTTCCTGGATCCGGATCCGAAATTTCGGATCTTGGATCCGGATCCGAAGTTTCGGATCTTGGATCCGGATCCGAAGTTTTGTATCTTGGATCCGGATCCGAAGTTTTGTATCTTGGATCCGGATCCGAAGTTTTGAATATTGGATCCGGATCCGGATATCCGGTTCCTGGATCCACACCCGAAATTTCGAAGTTCAGATTCATACTCCTGTTTTGAATATTTTAGGCGTTAGATTGAGACCCAGAACTAAAATATCCATATGTATAAAATTGACTAGGTGAATTTTATCTAACTCAGTGGGAAGACAATTCAATTTAAATGACAAAAGATTACATCAAAATCTCATTTTCACATTTTTCGGGTTAGACCATTGTTCCGCACACCCCATCATTTAGTCTTTAGTATATCTTTAAACGTACTACAAGTATGCCACTTTTATCTGAAGTCAGTAGTTGTATAGATCTGCCTTTTGTTATATATTAATCGAGTTAGGATTAAAATTCGATTGTTTGTGAGACCTATGATAATATTTTCAGAATGAGTTATAACGTTGAAAAACTGCATAGTAATGCTGCATATTTTCTTTGTGCCACATTGGAATTTAATGTAGTCTATCTTATACAATCGGCTCTTATGATTAATTCAATGATCTGAACTCCTGCAGCATTACGCTAAAATCATGGATGTCTTTGAATTTTCGTCATTATTTCTATTTTTTATTACGAGCAAAATAAATATCATAAGCGGCATTTTACATAATACATATAGACGCAGTTCAGTCAGTTGATTGCTTAAAGTTTATAGCAAAGCTATTACATTTCTAAGACACTGGCAGCTTTAGGACAAAATCCATGGCTTTTCCATAAAATTTTAAATCTTTCTATATAAAAAGGGCAAAGTCCTGAGTGAGTGAGTGACAGATCACCGTACAGGCCAAATCGCTTAAGCTACAAATGTGAAATTTGGACAGTTTATAGGCTTTGTGACGTAGGATACCACTAAGGAAGGACTTTGGGAAATTCGACGAGGAAGGGGGGAAATGGAGTAGAAAATATTGATGATTCTTGACGTTAGATACTTCAAATTTGGTATTTGGGTTTCTCATTGAAAATAATTTGATACTTGTTAAAGTGCTTTTTGATATTTAAATTAGAAGGGGCAGGGAATATGTAGAAAGTAAAAGAACGGGTGGTAATTGCAATTGTTGCAATTAGTATAATAATATGCCTATATCTCGGAAACTTAAAGGGTTAGAAACATGGAATTTGGTATTTGGACTTCTCACTTAAAATAATTAGATACGTATTTCAACGTTTTTTTTTATGTGTGGCCCAGAAGGGAAGAAAAGGGGCGAGAATAAAATTAAGTGGGGATTACAATTATTGTATTAATATGTTATATCCTTTAAGGTTAGAGACTTGAAATTTGGTATTTGCACTTCTCATTGAAAATAATTTGACATGTGTTTCAGTGTTTTTTGACGTTTTAGTAAAAAGGAAAAGAAAAGAGATGGAAAGGAAAGAGGGTGGGGATTGTAATTATTATAATAACATGTCGATATCTGGGAACCTCTGAAGGTTAGGAGCATAGAATTTGGTATTTGGACTTTACATTTGAAATAATTAGGTATGTACTTAAGCGTTTTTTTGATGTATGTCTTAGAGGGGAAGTAAAGGGGCGGGGAGAAAAGACTTTTATATCTCGGAATCCTGGAATGTTAGAGAAATGAAACTTGTTATTTGAACAAAAATTCGTTATCTTGTGAAATGAAATGCTTGTGTTTTACATTCCACGTTTATGCCGGTTAGGTTAAAGGAGACGGTGATTATGAGAAATAAATGAAATAAAGAAAGTAGGAGGAAACGGGAAAACCCCGAGAAAATCCACGAGCACGGTGTTTGTCTACCACAAAGTCCACACGGTGCAAGCTGGGATCGAAACAGGGACCCCAAGCACCGGAGGTGAACGCTCTACCACTGAGCCACCGCGGCCCCTTAAAAATTCGTTATGTTTGCAGGCGTATGATGTGCGAGGCCGTAGACCGAGCAAATGTGTGGGCTGGGGGGAAAGCCCCCATGTACTCGCAC